>NC_044553.1:116240291-118640291 GCF_007565055.1 Rhinopithecus roxellana | reverse complement strand
ACACCGTCAGTGCCCAGTTCATGTGACTCCAAGTGCAGTGCTCCTCCCACCACACACACTGGAGGGAGATGCTCACACCACCCACTGCCCCTCTCCCAAGCAGAGGGAATACTATGGCAACCCTGCCCCAAACAGCAACCTTCTTTGGCTTCCTGATCACACGTGTTGACTCTGTAATTTTCCACAGTGGGGCCTTTAAAAGCCTCAAAGATACTAATAAGAGTTGCCATTTTATTGTATGTCTAATTTGTGCCAGGTCCTTTATTTGCTTTCTCTTGAACCTTCACAACTGTCCCACAAGTCCATCTCACAGATGTAGAAACGCAGTGAGGCTCAGAGAGGATAACTGACTTACCCAAGGGGATACAGCTAGGATTCCAACCTCAGTCCGGGCTACCAAAGCCCACATTTTTTCTAATTTACCACAGGGGCTCGGACTTTTCTTTTCCTTTTCATTTGTTGTCTCCTCTGCACTGCCTACCTAACTCTCCTTCTTGTCCTATCCCCTCTCTTCCAGTTGCTGTGCACAGTTGGGCATGGCCTGGCCCATGAACTAAATGAAGGTCTGCAGCAGAGTTTCTCAACCTTGGGACTATTGACATCTTGGCCCAGATAATTCTCTATTGTGCATGTATGTGGGCGGGGGCTGTGCTATACATTGTAAGATGTTTCACAGCAACCCTGACTCTATCCATGAGATGCTAGCAGCAAGCACCTCACTCTCCACTGGTGACAACAAAAAATGTCTCCAGACATGGCCAAATGTTCCCTCAGGAAGGGGGCAAAATAGCCCCCAGGTGAGAGCCATTGCTGTATAGAAATGAGGGGTCAGGTTCAGGTTGGTTATAGGCAGTCTTCCCCATTAGACTGTAAGCAGGTGGAGGGCAGAAAGAGTGAGTTGATTTATTCACTGCTGTGTTATCCATGCCTCGCACAGTGCCTGGCATGTAGCAAGTGCTGCTGAAAGAAGAATGAATGAATGAATGGTCTCTGGGAATAGGACATGTTCTGTGATGAGAGCCTGAAAGTCTAGATCCCTGTTCAGATTCTTACCAACCTGCTCTGGGGTAGCAACCTGGGGCACATCCTTCCCCTCTTTGGGCCTGGTTCCCTTTTGCGATCTCTTAAACGAGGACCATCACAGGCCTGGAAGGCCCTGGACATCTGTGATCTGGGGACTGCCAGAGACCAGGGAGCTGAGGGGGGCTGTCTCCTAGGTCAGGCATTGCAGACCTGCTGTGTCCTGTGTTTCTCCTTCTTACCCTCACCCTTCAAGTCAAATCAGTTACAGAGAGACAGGCACCCCTGCCCCCACATACACCAAAATAGCGACCTATACAGAAGAGGTGGCTCCTTTTTTAAGTGTGTATCTTAAAAGGAAAAACATGTAACCTCAAAGGTAACCAAATATCCAAATCGTGATGCCCAGCATCACACACTCCAAATCCACCTATTCATGAGCTTAACAAAAAGCTTCTTTAGGATATACTGTAAGGCCATTGAGAGGGAGAGAAGTCACCTCTCATAGGCCTGGCCAGCCCACAGGGCCCGCCCTCCCAGCGCCCATGCACACACACACACACACACGCACACACACACACACGCACACACACACACACTCCACCGCTTACAAGGAGGCTCTGAGTTTTTAAAAGTAAACTTCGCCATTTCCGTCCTTGCCCTGGATTCAACTTTTGAAAAAAGGAACCGTTTTACCGTTTTCTCTACAAATTCCCCCTCTCTGGTTCTCCTCTTGCCTGCACTCCCGCTCCTTCTCCAGCCCTCCCCTTTCTTGTTCTGCCGGCCTCCCAGTGGCCCTTCTTCAACTGTGCCCAGGTGCCTAGACTCCCTCGCAGGGATGGCTGTGTCCTGTTGGATCTGGCGGAAGGGGAGCAGCCATTCCCAAAGTAGCTGTCACAGAAACAGGCCCTTCATCTCATTGAAGGCGCTTCCTTTAAGTTATCAGGGTGGCAGCGTAGCTACCATCAGGACACGAAGTATGGCCATGAGGCTAGGCCGTGACAGCAGGAGAGGAAGGCTCCTGTTCCCAAGAAGTGCTCCAGATCCCCTTTCCCAGGGCAGCTGCTGGCCTGTCCCCTCCCTCCTCTACTTGTAAGCAGACCTGTCCTCCATGCCTTGCTTCCTCTCTGACTCTGGGTCCTCTTCCTTGAATTTGCCTTTCCCCAACTCCAGCTTTCACCTCAGCTGCCTTGACTCCTCAACACTTGGTGCAGTGGCAGCAAGGACACCCCAGCACTTGCCACCTAGGGCCACAATGCTGGAATTTCTGAGACAGAAACATCATTGGGAACAATATAGTAAAAAAAAAATACACACACACACACACACACACACGCAAATATCAAATTTGTATATATTTGCATACATACATTTATTTTATAAACACATATACCCTTATAGAGGGCTTCAAAATATATAACAGAAACAAAAGTTTCCAGAAACAATACTTACCTTTGCTACACAGGAGGCACTATGAGATTATCTAGTATTTCCTATTTTATTAAGAACCCTGCTAAATTGATTTCACAACCTGCAGTTGGACAAATCTGGTGCTAGACATCCCTGCAGCAGCAAAGACAGTCTCAAAGTGGAACTCTAGGCAGGGTCTCATGGGCTTCCTTTGGCTCAGCTGAGGTCCTCCTAAGGGCCCAATAAGAAAGGCCTTGGGAGGAACCCAGTACTAGAAGGCATCATTAAAAAGAAATTCACTGGCCGGGCATGGTGGCTCACGCCTGTAATCCCAGCACTTTGGGAGGCCAAGGCAGGTGATCACTTGAGGTCAGAAGTTTGAGACCAGCCTGGCCAACATGATGAAACCCATCTCCACTAAAAATACAAAAATTAGCCGGGCATGGGGGTGCACATCTGTAACCCCAGCTACTCGGGAGACTGAGGCACAAGAATCACTTGAACCTGGGAGGCGGAGGTTGTAGCAAGCCAAGATTGGGCCACTGCACTCCAGCCTGGATGACAGAGTGAGAATCCTATCTTAAAAAAAAAAAAAGATAACACCAAAAGTTAGGACACAGTCTCTTACCAAGAAAAAGTATTTGAAATTTTTGCTATCCATAACTTGGGGTTTGTGACCCCCGAGGGGGCTTAGGAGCTGTTAGAGGAGAGGAATTAAGGTTTGTGGTGTTTGCTGAGAGCTGGATAAGGCACCCACTTTATGTCTTTTAATCTTCACAAAAATCTCTTCTTGGAGGATTTTCTCCCCTTTTTAGAGAAGAGGAAATGAAGCCTCTGGGAGGCTCAGTACCCTCATCAAAGCCATGTAGCCAGTGAGTGGCTGGGCTGGGATTTGAACCCCAGTTTTCCTTGCATGCCAGGCTGTCCACCCTCCTGGCTCTTGCCCACCATCTCAGGAGTGAACTCTCTCGTGGAGCCCCCTCTCTAATTGGGAAGGGGGCATAAGATGAGGAGAATGCTCTGCCTCAGCATACAGGGGTGACTGGCTGCCTGGGATTGGGTGTGTGTGTGTTAGTGATGGGGAACAGGGGCAAGAGGTGTGCCTGGGTATGAGGAGGGCTTCCAAACATTAAACAAAATATTCCCATTTAAGTATGATTTTCATGGAATATTCTAGGAAAAGAAAAACATTCAAATTTCTGCTAGAATTAAGAATGATAATAGTAATATTAATAATATCAAACAGTTACTGAGTCCTTGCCCAGTGCCAGGCACTATGCTAAGCCCTTTGCTTGGGTCATCTCATATCTGCTATTTATTATCTGCTGTGGCCAGCATTGAACACAAAGCCTGGCACCTAGGTGGCGCTCAGCAGATAGTGGAGAATGAATGAAAATACCAGGCACAGCACTAGAAACTATACATAAGTATATCCAAATGAAACACAGTTCAAGGTAACCTGCGGAATTCCAGTATCTCTCTAAGAGATATTTTCTTCCTTCTGACAATTCCTTCTTCTGAAACTTTTTAAACTGGGGAAATCTACTCTTCTGCAATCTTTCTTTCAGGTTAGAACCTCCCCTTCCCACTCCCACTCAATGCTTCCTCTCCCAACAAGCTTCAGGGTTTTCTTCCCCATTGCCTTTCCATTTCCCGCAGTTTCTCCCTGGATTCTGAGATTGACAAGCCAACACTCCTACACCATATCTTCATAGAGCCTCCAAACCCACCTTGCCCAGGGTGCATGGGCAACCTGATTGCTCCTTGTCCATGGCAACCCAGGACAAGAAAGAGATAAGGATTAGACCCAAGACTTCTGGACTCTTAAATCAGGACGAGGGACTGACTATGGCCTCAGAAAACCTGGATTCTAGTTCTGCCCCTGCCCCTAAATCACAGTGCAACCTTTAGAAATTCATTGCACCTTTCTGGGTCCACTTGTCCTCCTCGTCAGATGAGGTGGGTGCATTTTCAAGGTCCAGAGTCCCCTCTAAACTGTCAGACACCCATCCACTGCAGCACCCAGGACCCCAAAACACCATGCTAACCCAATTCAGCTTTGTATTTTCCTCCTGGCGGCCACCCCCACAGAACCGGAATTTACACATCAGTCAACATGCTAGAACTCCAGCTTCTTCATGGTGAAACCCTAGCAGGATCCTGTCAGAACCCAGCTCATGACTGAAAGGAGGATAATGATGGAAAAGTTTGGGTTGGATCCTGTCTCACAACCAGAGACAAGCCCCCACCCCCGCAGCTTGCTCTGCCTAGAGTGTGGTTCAGTCAGACATACTGACAGCCTCCAACCCAACCCCAGGGTTGGAAAGGGCTCCTGCTCCACCAGCATTGACTTCGTTTGCAGAGGAACCCACAGATGGAAAAACCGCACCCACAGACGGAAAAACCGCTCGTGGGCGTGTGTCCTCAACTCCTCTCCCCTTTCTTCCTTGAGAAATGCCCCTTCTTGGTTGGACACCCGTGTGTTCAGGGCACTGCTCTCCTCTCCCCTGCTGGCAGTTCAGTAGCTCTGTCCCAGGTTCTGCCACTCTCCCCTGGGCAGACTCTTCAGGCACTCTGGTCCTTGGAGTAAGCCAAGTGGCCAAGGATGGGCTATCTAGCCTCCGCTTAGGACCTGCTGTGTCCCTGACATACTGTCCATATGATTTCATTTATTCCTCCAGACCTCGCGAAGGCCTTCTCCTTCTCAGCTGACAGAGGGCAGGCCAAGACTCAGGAAGGTGAAACACATCTTCCAGCTCAAAAGTAGCACCTCGGGGATTTGAACCCACATTCCCTCGACTCTGAAGCTGCTACTCTGTCAATCATGGGTCCTTCCAGACCCTACCATTTAAAATCACATGGGGGTTTGGAGTAAAGGATCCCTTGTTCCTTCATCCTGGCGGACTAGGAGACAAGTGCCCCTCCTCACGTGTTCCTTTGCCCCATTCACTGAGTCTGCAACAGCCAAAAAGTTTGCTCAACTCCACCGCGGACGCAGCCGGTGGATGTCCAGAGCCCCCGGCACATATAGCTCCAGGGCGGACACCGAGGCAGTACAGCCCCCAGCCCCGGGGCGTGCAGCCTCAGCCAGGATCCTGGCTCGCCGGGCACCCTGGGAGAGCCTTGCTCTGGAGGGAAGGAGATAGTTACCTTGAAGAGTTGGACTCCCTTCTCCAAGAACTTCAGTCCCACACACCTGGCGAGGCAGCTGGGGGCTCCTGGGGCCGGGAGGCCCGGGTCTCGCTGCGCAGCGAGGGAGACGCTCTGCGCGGGAGCTGCGCACCCCTCCTCCTGCCGGCGTCCTGTCCGCAGGTCCCCTCGCGCTGTGGCCGCAGCGGCAACTGCTGGGTTGCGGAGTCCTGGCTGGCTGAGGGAATGGACACTGAAAGGTGCCCGGAGACCCTGGCACCCGCGTCAGATGCCGGCCGGCGAGGGTGCGGAGAGAGAGAGACCTTGAGCAGCCCTGCGCGCGTCCTCAGCTCTGCTAGCCCCCTCTGGAGCGGCGGGGAGGTAGGTGGGCGGGCGGGCGGGCATGGCGCGCTGTGACACATACATAGGGACGGGCGGGGGAGGGGAGGGCCCGCGAGGGGTAGGGGGTGGGAGGGGGCGAGCGCAAAGGGAAACCCCACCCCCGGGGACCGAGGGGCGGCCGACGGGGGGAGGGGGGAAGGCAGAGGCGTCTGGAGCGCGCTGGACCCTGGCTCCGGACCGGCGCGCGGATGGGGAAGCCGCCCTGCGCTCAGGGCGGGAGAGGAGCTCTCCCCGCGGCAGCGCGAACCCGGCAGCTCCGGGGCCGGCGGGAGGAAGGAGGCGCGAGAAGGGCTGGAGGGCCCGCGTCTGCATTGCGGTCGGCAGCTCCGCAGTCGGAGGGGCCTGGGAGGGCTGCACCCTCAGAGCATCCCCGAGTGCCTGGACTCGGAGGCTGCCGCGGCCCGACAGGGCTCCTGGGCACCCGGCGGGGGTCTGCAGCTGAGGCTGGGTACGACGCGATCAAAGGAGGGTGCAGCCCCCTACTGTCGGCCACGATTTGGAAAGACCCTCACCGAGGAGCTGGCTGAAAGTTTTTTTGGGGGTGACGTACACCAGGATGGCAGGGGATGGTGGAGAGGGGAGGTAAGGCGGCAGCGGAGAGGCGCACGGGGAGCTGCGAGCCTCTGAGTCTTCAAAGTCCCCAGGAGAGACCAAGGACATGTCATATGGAGCAGGAATTCTCCAGTGCCTCTACGGTACTCTTTAATACTGTTTCCGGGAAAAGTAGTAAAAGAACTAGCAGCTTTTGAATCCCTCCTACGAGCCCCTTGTGTAACATACATTAACATTTCATTTAATTTTTCCAAAGAGCCCAACAAGGTAAATATGGCAACTTCCCACCTGCCCCTACCAAAGATGTGAAAACCGAGGCTTACAAAGTGGCGGAGTTCCTTCTTTAAGGTGGGTCTGAGCTCAAGTCCAGGGTCTTGTGCTCTCTGCTATACAGGCTGCTGGTTGAGCCACAGCACTTTCAGAGGACTCAAGCTGGCTGGTGACCTTCAAAGTTCTTATGGAGGAAGCTGGTGGTGCTTCACACCAGGATGTGGTGGCCACAGTCAGGATGGTGGTGGAAGCTTCCTGACCCTCTCATTGGGCAAGAAGAGGAAGAAGTGGAATCTTTGGGGGCTCCCCACGATAGAGATAATAGACCACACTTTAATCAGTTCCTTGATGAAAAGGAACTGAAGTGCCTCGGTTTCCCCAGGGCGACTCCACTGGAATTGTGTGGTTATTTTACTGGCCATCTCTGCTTGGGGGCGGGTCTGGCCCAGGCCCAGCACATGCTCTGTGAGCCCCCTGTCTCTCCCCTGTCTAGGGCAGTGAAGCCCCGTCAAAGGGGGCGCAGTGCCCACTCTACCCACCCACCTCTCCGAGCAATGACTAAAGTGTTCCGGTGGTTGGCCATTCTCGATTTCACCCTTTTCTACCTGAGCCTATTGAGTCAGGTCTGTAAGTCTTGAAGCATTTAGGACACAGACAAAATGCTGGTGACCAAAGTCCCTTTAAGGGGTGATAGTGGCTTCTCTCACAGATAAAGAAATGAGATGAAATCTTAGTAGTTACTGGCCTCAATGCCTGGACCAGGGAGAAATGACCGTTCTGGGAAAAAAACAACCCCTGAAATTCCAACGAGGTCATGGATTCTCATGCCTGTATTTACCTGATGCCTTGGGGGAGAACAAATTACTCTCATTTATGAAATGGGGTCATGTAGACATTCATTCTAGTGCAGGCAGGGTTAATGAAGAACAAGTCAGAGGCAAATATTAATTAGGCGACTTATCTTTGTATTGAAGGGAACAAATGTTTATTGATCATCTGGTTTTGTAATGAGTCTAAAACATATATTGGGCACCTATTATGTGTCAGATGCTGCTTGGTACAGCAGCCTCTCGGATGGATGCCATTCCCATTTACACACTGAGACACCAAGACTCAGAGGCCACCAAGGTAGTGAATGGGATTGGAGCGCAGGCTGGTATGACTCCACACTCCCTACCCCTAAAGGATATAGAAAACCCAAGATGATGGCAACACATTTGGACACTTTAAAGACAGTATTCAGAGAATCAAAGGATATGAGTGCAGAAGGCCCTTGGTGGCATAGACAGGCTCCTCCTGTCCAACTCAGGAACTCTGTTCTGGTGTAATATTTCTGAAGCTGGTCATCCCTCCTCTGCTAGAATACTTTACAGCTGCCTAATGCCTTTTCCAGGCCGCCCGATGCAATCTGCTGTAACTGGTGATTTCTAACCTCTTGCTGCTCAGAGTATGGTCTATAGACTGGCAGTATCACCTGGGAGCTTATTAAAAATGAAGAATGCCAGGTTCCCCAGACCTACTGACTCACAATCTGCATTTTAACAAGATCCCTTCCATGTTGTATATGCCTGCTGAAGTCTGAGAAGCACTGTGCTGACATCATTCAGCAGATTCTAATCATTCAATCACAAAATCACAGAATAAGAGAATCTCAGAGCTGGGAAGAGCTCTTGGAGAACTTTAAGGACAACCCTCCATAGAGTATGCTAGTGCTGTCTATGATGTTTCCCTCAAGTAGGACATCAGACTCTGCTTGGTTGTGGCCATGAGTCTGACTCCCTTCTGAGGCCACATCCAATTTTTTCACATGGTTCTAGTATTTAGGCAGCTTTCAGCTTTCATAGAAGCTCATGCCCAATACTATGGATTCAGCAGTAAACAAGACAGGCCTATTTCCACCCCTGCCCCCATTCCTGTCCCAGGACCTCCTGCCACATGATAAACCTTTCTGTGTTTGGAATCAGTGATCTCAACTCTCTCCCTTCTCGCTCTTCTCCTTTTGAATTGGGGCATCCTCTCTCCTTCTGTCCTTCCTCATCTGTCTCCATCAGCAGACCTCTACCCTGCCCCATCAATCTTCTTTAAGAAGGTCTGGACTGCCTGTGTCTCATATAAAGAGTTCAAACTCACTCCCCCTGTTGGAGTGCTCAGTCCAGAGGAGAGCTCACCTCCATAACCTGGGTCCTATGCTTCTGGTAATGCAGTCAACATTTATGTGCTTTTATGACAGCCTCATCGTGACTCATGTGGAGGCTGCAGTCAGTTCAGACCTTCTCTCCACATGTGCTGCTGCCACCTAGCATCTCCTTTGGCTGATCCTGGTACAATGGGTTTTTCTAATCCAAGTGTGGGGCTTCATTTTTGCTTCTATTAAACATTACATTAACTAATTCAGTTTACTCTTCAGTTTACAGATCATCTTGGAGTCTGACTCTATTATTCTATGTGTTTGCCATTCCTCTTAGCAGCAGACATTCTGCAAAGCTAACTAGTGTGCCACTTCTATGTTTTCACTCAGGCTGTTCATAAAAATATTGCCTGGGATGGAGATTAGGACTAAGTTCTAGAGCAGAGCACTAGAGACAGGCCTCTTGGAATGAATGACATAGTTCCATATTCCAGTTATAATGGCTGTGCAGCAAATCACCCCAAAACTGAGTGGCTTAAAACGATAGTCATTTAATATCTCTCATGGTTTCTATGGATCAGGAATTTGGGAGAAACTCGCCAGGCAGTTCTGGCTTGGACTAGCTCACCAAGTTGTAGTCAGATGTCAGCTACAGCTGCAGTCAACTGAAGGCTTGACTGGGGCTTGAGGATCCATGTCCAAGGTGGGTCACTCACATGATTGGCAAGTTGGTGCTGGCTGCTGGCCAGTGGCCTCATTTCATCTCCATAGGGCCTCCTGATGGAGCTGCTTGAGTGTCCTCATGACATGGCAGCTGGCTTTCACCACAGTGAATGACACAGTGAGTGCAGTGCTTCTGTGTCATAGCTTTGGATGTCATATGTTTCTGTATTCTATTGGTCACACAGGGTCCAATTACTACTGTGGGAGGGTCTGAACTACTGTGGGAGGGTCATACAGGGTGTGAATACCAGGGGATGGGGATCACTGGGGACATCTTGAAGGCTGGCTTCTATACTCCATTAAACTAACTCGTAGAGCATGGCCAGTCTCACTATCCATCTGACTGTATTACCACAGAGTGCTTATTTCTGCCCCGTACATGGGGACGCCATGAAGGTGCCTTGCTAAGTCCCAATATAAGGTGTTTGCAGAATTCCTCTGAAGCATTCATTCCAAACTCTTTTACTAGCGAGTGGCCCAATTCTGCTCTCTAAAGCAACACAGTCTGCCCCCATTTCAACAGAACAGCCTCCAGTCAGTGCAGGAGGGTTCTTACATCACCCTTCATGTCTTTCCTCACAGGGTCTTTGACTGTTTCCCAAGGGAGTGTTCTTCTGGTGTTTGCTTCTGGATTCCTCACTCTCTGCAAACCTTTGTGGATGCCCCTCAAAAATGCAGTGCCCAGCATTAGATGCACAAGCCCAGGTGTGTGCACTGATCAGAGGGGAGCCAGGATAACTCTTTTCTCTAACCATTTGGACATTCTGCTCCTACCAGTGTGGCCAAAGATCGTTGAGTTTCAGAACTACAACCCACTGTTGACTGATATTTAATTTTGCAGGCAATTAAAACTAAGACTGTTTCCATGCTGGCCCCCATGAAAGGGATTCCTGTGTACCTCAAGCAACAAAGAGAGTTGTGGAACGAGGAGATTCCCTGTGTAATCAGGAGCATTGGATGTGAATCCCAGGTCTGGCATGGGAACCTCAGGCGAGTTTCTTAACCTCTCTGGATTTTGGTTTCACATCTGTAAAATGGAGCTATCTCATGGAATTGTTGTGAGAATTAAAATAAGATATGGAATGTCAGCACCTAGCAACCTGATCTGGCTCAAGGTGCAAGGAGGTTAATTTTCTTCCCTCCTCCTAGCCCCCACAATTTGGTGTGCCTGAGTAAGTGCATTCTCTCCTGTGTGCTGTTTTCTGTGTTTGTAAAAGAAGCTAAAAATACCCACCTCATATAAGTGTGGCAATGATGAATACTGTATGTAATATGTGTAGAGAACGTTGTGATGCTTTTTGGAAGCAAAGGGCCATAGAAACACGATATAGAAAAGCCTTCTTACAGCAGAACTGGGACAGGGAGTGGAGTCTAGTGAGAACTAGTGGAACACTTGAAAAGTGCTGTTTTATTACTTTAACACTGTACAAGTGGCAAAGTAGGAGGGAAATGTTATAATAAAGAACATGGAGAAAGTTAATGAAACACTCACAAGCACCACGGGTCTGTGTGGAATAATGACGTACAGTAACAGGAAAGTGCTGTGTCACCAAAGACATAGACATTGAAGGGCACGTTTAAGGAAACTCTCTTAAAGCTTCAGTTTCAATTTTTTTTTTTCTGAATTCATAGCAGATTCTTATTTTTAGTAAAACCCTGCCATCTATGAAAGAGGAAATGATGGCATTTTACTCATTACTCACTAGTGTGTTTTTTTTTTTTTTTTTTTATCGAGAATACTCAGTGAGTGACGCTGAGTGGAATGTTACGTATCACCATCATCATCATCATCATCATCATCATCCTCATCCTCATCATCGTCAACAACTTTTTCCAAGCCAAGTCTGGAATAAGAAGAGAGGTACGAGGATTTAGGCTTTGTACTGCCCCGCAGCTCCAGCCCCTGAGGCTCATGTGATCCTTCTCACCTTCTCTCCCTGACCCGTAACCCTAAGGGGCTCCCGCACTCCAGATCGTAGCTGGCTCTTCTCTATTCTTTTCCTTATTCCAGTCATCAGAGTCTTTTGGGACTGGCATCTCAATCTTTGTTGCATTGGGCTTGATATTTTTAGTTTCTTTCAGTGGTAAATATTAGATTATTCAGAAAAATTGTTGTCCCAGATTTCCACACATGATGGTATAGATACAGAATATACACTTCTAAAATAAGCAAAAATGATATCCCATGAACATTTGCTAGAATTGAAATAGAAGAGGTACAGGCAGCAATTCTATAGCTTAAAAATCATCTGCTAAGACATGGGCATGACTTTTCCCCACAAAACTTGGCACTCATTTGATATTACAGTGCCGGGGAATAGTCTTCCTGACATTTTAGTGGTTGTTATTGCTATATATATTTTTTTTCTTTTTTTTTTTACTGGGTATTCTTTTAAGGGGAGAAAATGAAGAATATGTAAGGAAAAAAATCAGTATTTAGCTGGGTTACCTTTTATTCTTAGGACATTTACTTGTTAGCATTACAGTCTTAGTCATTTACTAAATACATTAACAACAGGCATTTCCAAAATGCTGAGAGTACTCTGTTTAGTCTCAAATTCTCAAGTTCAAAAAAATGGAATGTCAGTTCCTCTCTGGGCTGACACAGGCTCATCATTATGGCCATATTTATTTACTTACTTATTGTAGTAAAATATACGTAACATAAAATTCATCATTTAAACCATTTTAAGAGTACAGTTCAGTGCCATTAAGTACATTCACATTGTTTTATAATCATCACTACTATTCATCTTCAAAACTTTTTTCATCTTCCCCAGTGAAAACTATGTACCAATTTAATAATAATTCCTAATTACCCCTACCCTCTTCCCCTAGCCACCACCAATCTACTTTCTGTCTCTATGAATTTAGCTACTGTCAGTACCTCATGTAAGTGGAATCTCACCAAATTTGTCTTTTTGCGATTGGCTTATTCACTTAGCATCATGTCTTCCAGGCTCAGCCATATTGCAGCATATGTCAGGATTTTCTTCCTTTTAGGGTAACACTTATTGAGCTCCTACTGTGTACCAGGACTTGTGCTATGCCCTTCAACAGACCTCACAATCACCCTGTGAGGTAGGGGCTCTCACTAACTCCATTTCACAGATGAAGAAACTGAAGACAGGAACGTTTAGAAAGCTGCCTGATATGGTTTAGCTCTGTGTTCCCATCCAAAACTCATGTGGAATTGTAATTCCCAATGTTGGGGGAGGGACCTGGTGGAATGTGATTGGATCATGGGGGTGGATTTCCCCCTTGCTATTCTTGTGATAGTGAGTTCTCAGAAGATCTGATGGTTTAAAAGCGGGTAGCACCTCCCCCTACACGCTCTGTCTCCTGCTCTGCAATGGTAAGCCGTGCTTGCGTCCCCGTCATCTTCCACTGTGACTGTAAGTTTCCTGAGGCCTCCCAGCCATGCTACCTGTACAGCCTGTAGAACCATGAGTGAATTAAACCTCTTTTCTTCATAAGTTACCCAGCGTCAGGCAGTTCTTGATAGCAGTGTGAAAATGGACTAATATAGTGTCCTACTAGTTAGCAATGGTTGCTAACTAGTAGGAGCAGGGATCTAACCCAGACCACCTGGTTCTAGAGCCTTCATACTTTAAAACTTTTAGGCCAGGTGTGGTGGCCCAAGCCTGTAATCCCAGCACTTTGGGAGGCCGAGGTGGGTGGATCACCTGAGGTTGGGAGTTCAAGACCAGCCTCACCAACGTGGAGAAACCTCATCTCTAAAAATACAAAATTAGCCAGGTGTGGTGCCACATGCTTGTAATCCTAGCTACTTGGGAGGCTGAGGTGGGAGAATCGCTTGAGCCTCTGGGGGCAGAGGTTGCGGTGAGCCAAGATTGTGCCATTGCACTCCAGCCTGGGCAACAAGAGTGAGACTCTATCTCAAAAAAATTTTTTTAAAAAATAACAGCCATTTATTGAGCACTTACTACATATCAGGGACTAAGCTAGGCACTTTGCCCACACATTCCCCTCCCTGTCTTCCTTTCTTTCATAATATGTAATATACATAAAGTACATCTTATGTGTACAACTCAGTGAACAACATTGTAGTCACAATCCAGGTCAATATGAAGAACTTTTCTAGCTCCTTTGAAGATCCCCCCACCCCAGGGAGACCAATATTCTCACCTGACTGATAGATGAATTCTGTCTATTTTTGAACTTGATATGGATGTTATTTTCCCAGGTGTACTCCTTTGGGTCTGCCTTTCACTCAAACTGGAGGTTGTAAGTCCCATTCACAGGGCAGCACTAACTACCCAGCTCCCACTGAATGTTGGCATCAGGAACTCAGGCTCACTGTTGCTACCTCATGTTGTTTCTGCTGTAGCAGTAGTTATTATTTTTTCTTTGGGAAACCAAACATCTGGATTTTTATGTAAAATCAGATGAAGATTAATTTAAAAATTTAAAATATGGCATGTGCCAACACATTGAAGGGTACGTGCAGTGACTGCATCTGCAGATGCTGAGATAATTCTGTGGTGACGTCAGTGAGAGTGGACAGGAAGGGGCAGGAATCAAGGATGGCCTCGAACTTCTGAACCTGAATAATTGAGAGAGGTGGAGTTGCTGCAACAGCAACAGGGAAGTGGGGAAATGGGAAGCAGCTGGCTTGGGGAGGAAAGATGGAGCGGGAAGTGGCTGGCTTGGGGAGAAAAGACCTCGGAGAGTTTAGTTGTAAACAAGTTGGGTTTTTAGAGGTAGAGGGACATCCAGGAGGGGCTAACCAGGTAAAGCTAAGAGAGCAAGAAAAGTCCGTGAATTACTTGGGGGATACATAAGTAGAAATGACACTGGAGGGGCAGAAGGGCTTCTTCCCAAAGCACCCCCAGTCTGAAAAGCCAAAAGGCAGATAAACATGGGTCTGGAGTTCAGGGAAATTATTAACCTGAGATAAGAATGGAGCATTAAGCCAGGTGTGGTGGCTCTCGCCTGTAATCCCAGCACTTTGGGAGGCCGAGGTGGGTGGATTGCTTGAGCCCAGGAGTTCGAGACCAGCCTGGGCAACAGGGCAAAACCCCATCTCTACAAAAAATACAAAAATTAGCCAGGCATGTTGGTGTGCGCCTGTAGTCCCAGTTATTCGGGGGTGCCGAGGTGGGAGAATTACTTGAGCCTGGGAGGTCAAGGCTGCAGTAAGCAGAGATCATGCTGCTGCACTCCAGCCTGGATGACAGGGTCAGATTCTGCCTAAAAAAAGAAAAAAATGGAGCATTAAATTTTATTCAACAATTGCTAAAATGTATCTTAATTGCATACAATTGGAGAAAATGGAAGCGGCAGAAAAGGTGAAGAAAGGGAGGCTATTGGACAAAAATGTAAGGTTGCTGAGAGAAACAGAGAGATCTAGAAACGTAGGGAGGGAATGCCAGAGACCCTCACACACCCAAGGAAAGGTTCTGCGTGTGAGGAGGTTCTAGAGGAAAAGAAATAGAGACATTGTCAAGCCATGAACTTTCACTGGGCAGAGAGCTAGAGTTTAATTGCATGACAACTGCATCCTGTGGCTTCTAGGACTTTGTGGCCAATGCACTTCATAAACAGTTGCATTTTTGCAGTTCTGTGCATCAGTGAGGCTGGAGCTTCTTGACACTTACTCCCAGACCCAAGGAAATGAGATCAACAACTACAAGCTTGGGGATCAGGTCCACCCTGACGTCCCATATCAAGTCAGAAGTCCAACCCCCTAAAAGTGACACCAACCTTCCTGAGGCTCTCCAGCTTAATAAGGGTCTTGTGTAGTCTGGTCTGGAATGTACAGGGCTGTTAGAACCAGTTTAACCTTTGAAGGATGAAGGCAAAGAGAGGAGATATGTGTTGAAATTCCCTCAGCAGGGAAATACTTTCTTGTTACCCCTTCTTGCCTCCTGTCTTACACAGTTGGAGAGATAGCACCAATTTGTCTTGCTGTATTGCCTACAGCGTAAAACCCTCCACCAGGTTGAAGTTGTGTGTGTGTTAAAGAAACAGTAGGCATATAGCTATCAAAGGGACACATGCAATATAATTAGGAAGCAAAAAATTGACAAATCAGAGTGACTTAAATCACAGTCTCTTAAAACCCCATCTCTACAAAAAATACAAAAATTAGTCAGGCGTGGTGGCGCATACTTGTAGTCCCAGCTATTCAGGGGTGCTGAGGTGGGAGAATTATTTGAACTTAGGAGGTTAAGGCTGCAGTAAGCAGAGATCATGCATCTGCACTCCAGCTTGGGTGTCCAGGGTGAGATTCTGGACAGATATTGGACATTTTTGTGGAATAGCCTCCTTTTCTTCACCTTTTCTGCCTCTTAAAGCCTTAACGATCAACTATGTAAGAAAATTAATACCCAGCAAAACTCACTGATCAAGAGGAGATAGATGGCAGATATGGAGTAGAGAATAGTTAGATTGGAGTGGGGCTAACCAGGTAAGGCTAAGAGAGCAAGAAAAGTCCATGAATTACTTGGGGGATAAATAAGTAGAAGTGACACTGGAGGGGCAGAAGGGCTTCCTCCCAAAGCACCCCCAGTCTGAAAATCAGTTTTTCCCTGTGCCCAGGTGAGCTGGGTCTCACTCCCTGTCTGAATCTCACACGCATGCATTTTCTCCCTATCCCTGGCCCCTCTGCATGCCAAGGTTGGAAACGCGGCTTTTCCAGAGTCAAAAGTCAGAACACAAGGCACTTATTCACCCTGCCGGGTTTGAAATTCTCCTCTGAAATTCCTTTAACGGCAACGCCTTCTCCCAAGTACTCTGTGCATCTTTTCAAATTTCAGACATAAACAGCAGCGTGGCCCCGCCTGGCAACCCCCTCTCACTCTCCTGATAAAAATAGAAAGGACTGAGGTGGGAAAAGCCGTGGGCACAGTGGGGGTTTTGTGGATCAGCTGTTTGCACGAGTGTTTCTGACCCTCTTTGCCTATTTTGGGGAGGGGTGTCTCCGGGGGGAGTTTTGAGCTAGATTCCCAGAGGATTTGTCATCCCTGGCACCTTGGCGCTTCCATTCTGGACCTGAGACACATCTCTGTGGTTGTGTGTTTAACTCCGTGTCCCAGGGAGAAACACGTTTACCTGTGGTTATTGGCTTGAGTGTCAACTCCAGTAGTTGTGGGGGATGGAAACGGTGGGGAAGGAGCGCAGGGGAGTGTTGTTTGCACAAGCCTTTGGCATGGAAACCTTTGCTGGACCCTCAGTTGTGCATGGTGGTGTGAGTTTAAGTCAAGACAGGCACCACGACCCCATGAGCAAGTGAAGGGCTTTTGGAGAGTTGGTTCCTGCTGTACAGGAGAGGGTGAGTGAGAAGTAGTAAATGGGCAAGTTTGCTGAGCTGGGGCTGAGAGCTGTTGTAGTCCCAACCACATCATTTACCAGGGATATGAGCTTGGGCCTCAGTTTCCTCTTCAGTGAAAGGAAAATTGCAGTATGCCCATTGAAAGATGTAAGATGAGATCCTGTCACTTCTCTGCTTGTAACCACCTTGTGGGTTGGGATTGCATTCAGGACACCATGAGGCCTGAGTGATCTGGCCCTGCCTGCCTCCCTCCCTCATCTCCTTCATCTCCCTACCCATTTCCCTTGCACTTCCCCTTGCTCATTTCATGATAGCACCACCTCATCTTTACATTGTCCTTTAAATATCAGAAGCCTTCCCTGACCCACCCCCACCTCTCCTATGCCTCCGTCAACTTCTGTTACAGTGCCTCCTTCCCTCCTAGCCCAGATCAGTTTGCCATTCACTGGTTTGCTGTCCTCCCTCCTTCACCAGATTGTGAGCTTCATGAGGGCAGAGACACATGTGCCCAGCTCCCACAGTGTGTGACACATGCAGTCCCTCAATGAATATTTGTTGAATGAATGAATAGGTCTATTTTGTTCTCTTTGTGTGCCCTGTGTCTGGCACATTTAGATACTCTGTGGGTGAATCATAATAACTCATATGCACTGGGCACCATGCTAGGCGTGGTTCTAGCGTACACTTTATGTCTAGCAACTCGTTCAGTAACCATAGCAACATGATGGTTTGTTAATACCGATCACAAATCACTCCTTTTTGTTTTGTTTTGTTTTGAGAAGGAGTCTCCCTCTGTCGCCCAGGCTGGAGTGCAATGGCGCGATCTCGGCTCACTGCAACCTCTGCCTCCTGGGTTCAAGCAATTCTCTGCCTCAGCCTCCTGAGTAGCTGGGATTACAGGTGCCCGTCACCATGCCCAGCTAATTTTTGTATTTTTAGTAGAGACGAGGTTTCACCATGTTGGCCAGGCTGGGTCTCGAATTCCTGACCTCATGATCCACCCGCCTCAGCCTCCCAAAGTGCTGGGATTACAGGCGCGAGCCACCGCGCCCGGCCTCATTCCTGTTTTATACAAAAAGAAAACAGAGGTCCAGAAAGGTGAAGCAGCTTGCTTAAGATCACATTGCTAGTGAGTGGCAGAGCTGAGACTCAACACCAGGCAATTTGGTTCTGGAGCCTGTGCCTTTATCCCCTCACCATCCAGCATGAGTCATGGAGTCAGTGAAGGAGAATGACTAGCGCATTGCAGGTCTCATAAACGTTCATTTATTTCTTCTCCTCTCCCTACCCACTTGATTGAAAAGATAAAGTTTGGTCTTTCTGAGATGTAATAAAGATGAGGTAAAGTATATAATCAGAAATGGGAATGGGTAGTGAACGCATGGGAACTCCAGGGGTGGATGGATGAGGTCTTAGTAATGATAAGACAGCCTCTATCCATCAGGGGATGGTGGGGTTGGGAGCTGTTTCAATGACAGGAGAGAAGGATGATTCTATAGGCAAAGGCCATGACCTTTGAGTGTTAGAGATCTTAAAGGCGTAAGCTCACAAGGGTTGGGAGAAATGAAGAAGGCTAGAAGCCACATTCTTCATGACATAGCAAGTCAGAGAGCTGATGGGAGAACTAGAGTCACACTAGGACTCACTGGGACATTAAGCTGAAGACAGTGCCCCAAGGCAGACTTCAGATGAAGACCCACAGGCAGGAGCTCTCCACGGCCAAAGACAAACCACGGAAGAGGCAAAGTTGGTCTGTCTTTAGCGGAAGCAGGCAAGAAGTGCTAGCGATAGTGGACAGCATGCTAGCAGCCCTCGCCCTCGGCGCCTCCTCGGCCTTGGCGTCCACTTTGGTGGCGCTTGAGGAGCCCACGGCACTGTGGGAGCCCCTCTCTGGGCTGTCCGAGGCGGGAGCCGCCTCCCTCTGCTTGCGGGGAGGTGTGGAGGGAGACGCGCGGGCGGGAACCGGGGCTGTGCGCGGCGCTCGCGGGCCAGCGCGAGTTCCGGCGGGCGCAGGCGAGGGCTCGGCGGGCCCTGCACACAGAGCTGCCAGCCGGCGCCGCCGGCCCAGGGCAGTGAGGGGCTTAGCACCCGGGCCAGCAGCTGCGGAGGGTGCGCCGGGTCCCCCAGCAGTGCCGGCCCGCCGACGCTGTGCTCGAGTTCTCGCCGCCGGGCCTCAGCTGCCTCCCCGCGGGGCAGGGCTCCGGACCTGCAGCCCGCCATGCCCAAACCCCCGCGCGGTGGGCTCCCACGCGGCCTGAGCCTCCCTTACGAGCACCGCCCCCTGCTCCGGGGCACTCGGTCCCATCAACTGCCCAGGGGCTGAGGAGTATGGGTGGACGGCGCGAGACTGGCAGTCAGCTCTGCCCGCGGCCCTGGTGGCGGGATCCACTAGGTGAAGCCAGCTGGGTTCCTGAGTCTATTGGGGACTTGGAGAACTTTTATGTCTAGCTAAGGGATTGTAAATACACCAATCAGCACTCTGTGTCTAGCTCAGGGTTTGTAAATACACTCTGTGTCTAGCTAACCTAGTGCGGACTTGGAGAACTTTGAGGTCTGGCACTCTGTGTCTAGCTAAAGGATTGCAAAGGTACCAATCAGCACCCTGTCAAAATGGACCAATCAACTCTCTGTAAAATGGACCAATCAGCAGGATGTGGGAGGGGTCAGATAAGGGAATAAAAGCAGGCTGCCGGAGCCAACCACCAGCAACCGCGTAGAGTGCACTTCCACACTGTGGAACCTTTATTCCCAGTTCCACACTGTGAAAGCTTTATTCTTTTGCTCTTTACAATAAATCTTGCTGCTGCTCACTCTTTGGGTCCATGTTGCCTTTAAGATCTCTAACACTCACTGCGAAGGTCTGCAGCTTCACTCCTGAAGCCAGCGAGACCATGAACCCACCAGAAGGAAGAAGCTCCAGATGCATCTGAACGTCTGAAGGAACAAACTCCGGACACACTATCTTTAAGAACTGTAACACTCACCACGAGGGTCTGCGGCTTCATTCTTGAAGTCAGTGAGACCAAGAACCCACCAATTCTGGACACACTAGTACTTTGGAGTCTGATGGCAGGCATCAGTTCCTGTGTCACAGCTCAACTCCTGGGACTCTATGGACAAGCTGGGCTTTGCCTCCTATAGCAGTCTAACCCTCACCCTGACCCCTGCTGGAATCCACTGAATCCTGAAGAGCTGGCATCTTAGGCTTAGAGAACATCATCCATGTGGAGTCCACGCTGGGTCAGCTTCTGAGGAACCTTTCTCTTTTGTTGTGTTAGGACTGAGGCAGTGGTTTGGACCCAAAGTTAGAAGTAGATGATAGGGAAATAAGGTTATAGGGGGTCCCTGGAATCGGGTGATACTGAATGCGTGCAGCTCTGGTTGGCCTTTGACTCATATTCCAGTGAGGACAGGCTAGGTTATGCTGCAGTAATAACAGCTCCCCAAATCTCAGTGACTTGAAACAACAAAGATGTCATTCTTTCCCATACTCATGGCCAAGAGAAGAGTCTGGGAGCTTTGCACCAGGTCAACAGCATCTTCACTCCAGCACAGGCTGACTGGGGCAGCCACCATCTGGAACACTGCTGGTTTCCATGGCAGAGGAAAAGAGAACTCTGGATGCTCATGCATCAGCAATTAAATGCTCCAGCCCAGAGATGCCACATGACACTTCCAGTTAGAACTCACTGGCTAGAACTAGCCATATGACTCCATCCAACTAATGTGGAAGGAAAAGTGCAATCCTATGTGTCATGTGAGTGAAAAGCTGAAATATTGTGAACAGCCTCAATTACTATCTCTAGTCAGTTTCCCAGTGGTGGAATAAGGTTTGGGGTCCACTTGGCTATTTCAGTCACTGGGTTTCCTTTTTTAGGGGTCCAAATGTTCCCAGTGTATGTGAGGGTGATAATTGTGTACTATGAGGCCTGGCTGACCCACACCATGATGGGGGTCCTGGACCTTTGGTGGAACCCCATTTAGTGCCCAGTTTGCCCACAGTCTAGGCAAAGAGAGGAGGGCAGCCTCCTTCCTGTGACTGTTCCACACCAGGGCTTAAGACATGTTCTAGTTCGAAATCTTTCAGTTAAGGTGGTGGGTTCAGGGAGCTTGCCAGGGTGAGGTTTCCTACTAGTCCTAGGATTGTTAGCTCCTCAGAAGGCCCCATTCCTCTTCCCAGCTTTATTCCTTATCTCCTGGGACCAGATATTGGAGACCACCAAGCTCTCCAAAAGGCGGAGGCATCACGAAGAGGTGGTTGTGGGCCTGCGGGCTGCAAACTTCACATCTTGGGACCCTGTACAGGCATAACTGCCCATCTAACCAATGCGGAGCTCTCCTCACTCCATGAGGATGGATACAGGCAAATAATGGAGAATCTCATTGTGAGAACAAAGAAACCCAGAGGCATTCCTGGAGTACACAGGGCTCAGCATCATGGTCATGGCTTGTAAATAGCTCTGGGGAATCTGCACTTCCTCACTCAGCAAAGGAGGGAGGGGTAGGGCTACTTTTTGGGAGTTGGGGAAGAAAAAAACTTTGAGATTCTAAGTTGTCTGTCTTATGCAAGGCACATAGGACTAAATCCAGGGACTTGTGCTGGGACCAGAGTCTGAGAAGGTTTAAATTGCTTCATTTTTGGTCCAGAGAGGCCCTGGGGCCTTGGCCTGGGTCCATCCTTGTGAGTGTACAGGAGTTGAGTAGCAATGGCCTAGGAAGAGCCAGGGATGGGGAATGGAGGTGGGGCTGAGGAGCCAGGTCATAGGAGAAGGCCTAACCACCAACAGTGTGCCTCTACTGTGCAGGGCAGGGACCATCTGGAAAGTCCATAGAAGTTTAAGAAGTTTAAGTTTAAGTTAACCAGAGTCAGAAAAGACACCAAAGAGACCAAGGAGTCAGGTCAAAGAGGTTGAGCCTTGGAATTTGAATGTCTGTCTGGAACTGTGGATTGGGATCCGAGGGTGGAATAGTCAAGAGAAGGGGACAACCAGTCTAGTTCTCTGCAGGAGGAGCCTCCCCAGGATGCCTTATTGAAGGCCAAGTCTTGTTGTTGGGGCTTTGCTGATGAAGAATCTAGGGAAGGGACTGGCATGGCTAGCACATGGTCCAGCTTGGGCAAAAGACAGAAAGACAGGAGGCAGGGAAGAATGCCTGGAGAGAGGCCATCCTAAGCGAGCTTGACTCGGATGGGGAGGACCAAGGGGAGGACAGAGGACTCAGGGAGGACCAAGGGGACATGAACAGGAGGCAGCTGGTATTGACCTTTCCATGTATCAAAATCTTGCTCCATCATCAGGGCCCAGCTCAAATGCTGTCCCATCCAGAGAGCTGTTGCCAGTCTCTGGGTCAAAATTCACCTTCCTCTGTGATTCTATACCTGTCAGTTCTTGTCATAGCTGCCTTGGGCTGGCGTGACTTATGGGCATGTGTCTTTCAACATCCTGAACTTACAGTGGGCAGGACTTCATTGCAGGACATTCCCAGCTCTGCACCTGGCACTTGGGTATTTGTGGAACCAAAGGGAAGGCAACAGGATGTGATGGGCCCTTTCTCCAACTTCTAGAGCACTCTTTCTCTAGTGAGGTTCCAGGACCACCTCTCACACCTGGGCTGTTTATTTAAAATGCACCCTAGACTTGCCAAATGGGACTTTTCAAGGTTGGTCCCCCAAATCTACATTTTTTTTGCTTTCTTTTAAAATGAATTCTATTTGTGTATAATAAAATACACCCATTGTAAGGGTACAGTTTGATGAGTGTTGATAAACTTACATAGTCGTGGAACCATCACCACCATCATAACATAGAGGACTTCCATCCCACCAGAAAGTTCCCTCATGCCATTTTGCAGTCAGCCACCTCCACCTCCTTGGCCCCAGGCAACCACTGCCTTTTGTTACAGCAGATTAGTCTTATTCCTTCTAGAATTTCATGTAAATGAAATTATGCAATGTAGTGAGTTGAATGGTGGCCCCAAAGATATCATGTCCTATTCCTGGTATCTGTAAATGCCACATTCTTTGAAAAAAGTGTCTTTGCACATGAAATTAAATTCAGGATTTTGAGATGAGGAGATAATTCTAGACTATCCAGGTAGGCCTTAAATACCATCATAAGTGCCCTTATGTGGTTTTAATTTCTTTTCCTAATGACTAATGGTGTCGAACATCTTTTGATGTGCTTATTGGCCATTTGTATATCTTCTTATTAAAATATTTGTTAACATCTTTTGCTTGCTGTGTGTCTGTTGGGGAGAGGGGGTACGCTGCTTATCTTGTTGATCTTGAAGAGCTCTTCATATATTTTAGATACAAGTTCTTTATTGACTATGAGTGTTGCAAATACTTTCTCTCAGTCTGTGGTTTTCCTTTTTATTTTCTTAATAGTGAAATTTAAAGAGAAGTCTTTAATTCTGATAACATTCAGACTTTCATTTATTTCCCTTTATAATTAGTGTTTATTTTTTTTGTTCCTACCTAGAAAATCAAGGCCATAAAGATTTATTTTTGTGACATCAAGGTCACAAATATTTTTTTCTGTTTTCTTTGAGAAGTTTTATAGTTTTAACTTTGTGTTTAGGTCTATGACCCATTTTGAGTCACTTTGTGTGTTTGGTGTGAGGTAAAAGTTAAGGTTCTTTTTTTTCCTTACAGATATTCAATTTTCTAGCAACATTTGTGGAAAAACTTAGCTTTCCCCTATTGAATTGCCTTGGCATCATTGTTGAAAATCAAGATATAGGCCAGGCGCGGTGGCTCACGCCTGTAATCTCAGCACTTTGGGAGGCCGAGGTGGGCAGATCATGAGGTCAGGAGATCGAGACCATCCTGGTTAACATGGTGAAACCCTGTCTCTACTAAAAATACACACACACACACACAAAAAAACCCAAAAAAACCCAAAAAACAAAATTAGATGGGTGTGGTGGCGGGTGCCTGTAGTCCCAACTACTCAGGAGGCTGAAGTGGGAGAATGGCGTGAACCCAGGAGGAGCTTGCAGTGAGCCAAGATCATGCCACTGCACTCTAGCCTGGGCGACAGAGCAAGACTCTGTTTCAAAAAAAAAAAAAAAAAAAAAGAAAATCAAGATATAGGTCTATTTCTGGACTCTCTCTTCTGTTCTATTAATGTCTATCCTTACACCAATAACACACTGTCTTGACTGTTGTAGCTTTGTATTTTATAGTTTGTCTCAAAATAAGTAGGGTAAGTTCTTTTTCAAAAATTGTTTCGGACATGTATTTGTATATAAATTTTTAAATTAGCTTAACATTTCTACAAAATGCCTTCTGAGATTTTGATTGGGATTCAGTTGAATACATTTGGGAAAATGGACATTTTAACAAATATGATATATTTCTCTATTTGTTTAGGTATTTTTAAAAATAATTTCTTAGCAGTGTTTTGAAGTTTTCAGAGTGTAGACATATTGTATGACCTAAAATTTCAAATGTTGCCTTGACATCTTTGAGCCTCATAGGGCCTCAAAGTCCTAACCATGTGTTCCCTTGCTCTACCAGCTATGCTTCCCACCCTACCCAGCAGGAAAGACTCCCTACCTGGCCAGCTCCCCCTGCTAGATCAGCCAGACCGGCTGCACCCCACCAGATCCTCAACCTAACAGGCTTCAGTTCCCTAGTGGCCTGTGGAATTATTCAAACAAATCAATCACACCCTCCTATGGGGACCAGTGGGTATCTCATCTTTTTTGCTATAAAGCCTGCCTCCCACAGCCCCTGTTGGTTCTGTCTGTTTCCAAGCGTCACCCCTGCATGCCCATGCATGGCATGTGGTGTCCTCCTCTCCTGGGCTGAGTCTATAAGACTAAAAAATTGCTGTCATCTCATCTGTTCAGTATTGGGTGTTGTGTGTTTAATCATCTCATACTCTTTAGGGCAAGGGATCCTTCTCTCACCAACAGGGTAAATAGGAGGTGGTCAGAACAACAGGTCTTATCTGTCTTTTGTTAAATATATCCCTAAAAATATTTATTTTAAAACATTTTGGTAAAACACACATAACATAATGTTTATCATTTTGGCCATTTTTAAATGTACAGCCCAGTGTCAGCAAGTACATTCACATTGTTGTGAAACCATCACCATCATCCATCTCCAGAACGTTTTCTTGCAAAACTGAAACTCTGTATTCATTAAACAGTAACTCTCCATTCTTCCAGCCTCTGGCAACCACCATTCTACCTTTTGTCTGTGAATCTGACTCTCTAGCTACTTCATGTTCATCTGTATTGTAGCATGTGTCAGAATCTTTTTCCTTAATAATATTCCATGGTATGTACTCACCACATTTTGAATTATGTCTAATCTCTCACAGGATCATATTTTTTTAATGCTGTTGGATAGTATTACTTTTGAGATTTCTTTTTACAAAATCTTTTTCCAAATGATTTGTTGCTTAGATCTGCATTTTTACTAAGTACCTCTGGTGATTCTTATGCCTGCTAAATTATGAGAACTTCTGATTGCAGAGCTGTGGTTCTTAATGAGAATATGATTAATAATACCCCAATGCAAGAGCTCCACCTCCAAAGCACCTGACTTAAAGTATCCCAATTAAGCCCGCAGACTTGTATATTTTGAAAAAACAAAACTTCCTAGGAGACTAAGAGCCGGTGATTCTTTGCTTAAGAACAGTGGACACATCTGCTATTTTCATTCATGTGTTCATTAGACACATAATGACAAACTCTTCTGTTGGGCTCTGAGATACCACAGCGAACAGGGATTAGTAGAGTCAGGTAGATAAACCAATCGGCCATTGCAGCCCCAGGTGTGGGGTGCAGATGCGGGTTGGGAGAGCCTTGGGGGCAGAGTGGGTAAGTTTTGTGGTCCTAGCTGTCATTATGGCTGCTGCAGTTTGTGGATCTAAGGGGGCCTCTCTTTGTCCTACAAACATCCCTATGAGACCTGACTACCCTCCCATGCTGGTTGGACTGTGAGCATGAGGTTAGGACTGCATGTTAAGTCCCTACTGTTTGGGAACTTACTGGCTTTGTCTTGGGACAGCCACATCACACTGCCTTCAGATGCCCTGTCCCTAGTGGAAAGTTTTGGTGTCTGGAGGTACAGAGGCGGCAGCTCTGTGGGCTCTGTGGGAGTTCAGTGACCGCTGAGCTGTCCGCATAACTTGGTCTCAGTCCACCTTGCCTTGTTTGTTTGCCGTCTGGGTTGCTTCTCGTCATAGGATGCCCAATTTCACACCACACCTGAAGTCATTTGGCCTTTCTTCCCTGCCCTCCTCCACCTGATCAGTGCTTCTGGGAATGTTGTGCAGCATGATTGCTCAAAGTGTGCAAACCCAGCTAAACGGCCAAAGCACCCAGGCCCGAGAGGTGTTAACCCACCTCAGCTTTTGATGGCTTTCTTTCTGCCCTGGGCTAGAGACTTGCAGTTCTGTAAGGAGAGGGGAACTTTGTTGTTCTCCTCCGAAATGGCCCAGAGACCCCTGAAACTGCCTTTTGGCCTTGGGAAGTGGGTGTAGACTGAATGTTGGGGGAAGCAGCTGCTCCTGCTCAGAAACGGTCCTGAAATAGTGGTTCTCAGCCCTGGCTTGCACAAACACAACACCTGGAGAGCTTTTAGAGCTCTTGATGCCCCGGCTGCACCCCAGACCAACTCAACCAGAATCGCTAGAGGTGGGACCCAGGCTGCATGATTTTCAAAGCTCCCTAGGTGATCCCCACATGCTGCTAAGTTTGAGAGCAACTGCTCTAAAGAGACCAACACCAGTGAGATGAGGTGAGGCAGAGTGGGAGGGTCTAAAACCAATCTTAGTAGTCTTGGCTCCCTGGAAAGAACATCTCTTTCTCCATCTCTTTTTCTGTGTTTAAAATTAGGGGGGTATCACTTTGCTTGCTTTAATGTTTACTCCAGTCCTGACTGATACTATTCCAGAGTTAAGTCCTAGGATCATCACCTTTGGATGCAAAATATACTCCCTCAGGCAGGGGAACAGGATGCACAGGGCACTGGATGTGTTTGGCTCTGTGCTTTCAGTGATCAGCATGCTGTCACGATGTTGCAGGGTTGGTGACATCTGGTGGAGCAGGGAAGTACAATTGGACTGTGACTCGGGAAGTCTGGTTCTTCTAGGGGCACCACGCTGGAGGCTTTTCCCGTGCCCACCTCACCACTCACAGCCTGATTCTCACCTTGGGTTTATCCTCCCGAGTCCGCACCACCCCACAAATTCCCAATGCAGGCACTCTGCTTTTTGACCACAGTCACTTCCCCTTCACCCCACTTTTAGGCCCTATCCTACACCCTTATTGGGATCTCTGCCTTTTCCTATCTTCCAGCCCTCTCCTTCCCTCTTACCTAGACTATTATTCCAATAACACTTTCGCCAGCCCCCTAAACTCCTGCACTCCTCCTATATTTTGTAGAGAGATTTGAGGCTATAGATTAAAATTCTGCAACTTCCAAACCCACCTGTGCCCTCACTCATCCTCTCCTCCACCTTTGTATTACCATAGTGGAACCCCCATCCTTCCCTCCCAGGCTAATTCTCCACCTCACTGGGGTGCCCGCACCTTCCCCTCATGTGTAGTCTCAGAACCTCACACTCATGACCTCTCTCTCTTTTGTATATTCATCCACCGGCTCTCATCTCCATCATTCTATTGAAACAGCTCTGGCTGATGCTACTTGTAACTTCTGAGTTACTAAATCTGATGGATTTTTCACTCTTTGTTTGCCTCCCCTCTTGACCTCTCAGCAGCATGAGGCACAGGTGACCACTCC
Organism: Rhinopithecus roxellana; assembly: GCF_007565055.1. Lineage (NCBI taxonomy): Eukaryota > Metazoa > Chordata > Mammalia > Primates > Cercopithecidae > Rhinopithecus > Rhinopithecus roxellana. The sequence continues at coordinate 118,612,598 of NC_044553.1, read as the reverse complement.
AAAGCTCCCTCTGTTGGCTCTCTCCTGGTTTCCCTTTAACTCCCTGCCCACTCCTCCTTAGTTGCTTTTGTGGACTCATTCTTTTCTCACAAGCCATTAAATATAGACATTTTCTAGTTTGGGTCCTAGGTGCCTTTATTTTTCTGTTCATAGCTATTTACATCCTGAATCTTGATTATTTTATTTTATTTTTTTTTGAGACAGTGTCTTGCTCTGTTGCCCAGGCTGGAGTGCAGTGGCATAGTCATAGCTCACTGTAGCCTCAATCTCCCCAGCCTCGGGTGATCCTCCCACCTCAGCCTCCTGAGTAGCTGGGACTATAGGCATGCGCCACCATACCTGGCTAATATTTTCGTAATTTTTGTAGAGACGGGGTTTCGCCATGTTGCCCAGGCTGATCTTGAATTTCTGTGCTCAAGGGATCTTCCCACCTTTGCTTCCCAAAGTGCTGGGATTACATACGTGAACCACCGTGCCCGTCCCTGAACACTAATAATTACTGAGTCCTAGATGTTGCATATATTTAATCTCTAGTCTAGATATTTCTTTTGAGCTTCCTTTTGAGTTGGGTAACTACTCCTTTGTCCTGTTTGTCTTTAAAATTGTGATAAAATGTGAACATGAAATTTACCATCTTAACCATTTCTGAGCATACAGTTCAGTAGTTTTAAGTATAGTCACATTGTTGTGCAATCAGTCTCCAGAACTTTTCCTCTTGCAAAATGGAAACTCTGTACCCGTTAAACAACAACTTTTATTCCCCTCCTTTACCTAGCCTCTGCAACCACCGTTCTATTTTCTCTATGAATCTAAACCCTAGGTACTTCACATAAATGGAATCATAGAGTATTGGTCTTTTTGTGGCTGTCTTATGTCACTGAGAAAGATGCCCTCAGTGTTCATTCATGTTATAACATTTATCAGAATTTCTTTCCTTTTTAAGTTTAGTAGTATTCCATCATATGTATAGACCACATTTGGTTATCCATTCATTAGTGGATAGACCCTTGGGTTGCATCCACCTCTTGGCTATTACGATTAGTGCTGCTATGAACATGGATAGGAAAATACCTCTTTGAGATCCTGCTTTTAATTATTTTGAATATTTACCCAGAAGTAGAGTTGCCAGATCACATAGCAATTTTATCTTTAAGTATTTGATGTAGCCATACTGTTTTCCACAGCAGCTGCACCATTTCATATTCTCACCAACAGTGCACAAGCATTTCAATTCCTTCACATCCTTGCTAACACTCGTTATTTTCTGTTTTTTGATTGTACCCATCCTAATGGTTATGAGGTGACATCTTAATGTAATTTTGATTTGCATTTCACTAGTGATTAGTGACATCGAGCATCTTTTCATATGCTTTTTGGCCATTTGTTTATCTGTTTTGGAGAAATATCCATTCAAGTCTTTGCCCACTAAAAAAAATTATCTGTTTTTTGTTGTTGTTGAGTTGTAGGAGTTCTTTATATACTCTGGATATTAATCCCTGATCAGATATATGATTTGCAAACATTTTATCCCATTCCATAGGTTGCCTTTTCACTCTGCTAATTGTGTCCTTTGATATTCAGAAGTGTTAAATTCTGATGTAGTCTGATATGTCTATTTTTACTTTTGTTGCCGATACTTTTGATGTCGTATCCAGGAAATCCTTTCCAAGTCCAGTGTCATGAGGTTTTTTTATCTGCTTTTTCTTCTAAGAGTTTTGTAGTTTCAGGTCTTAGGTGTAGGTCTTTGATCTATATTGAATTAATTTTTGTTTATAGTGTAAGGCCCAACTTCATTTCTTTGTATGTGGATATCCAGTTTTTACGACACTGTGTGTTAAAGAGACTGCCCTTTTGAATGGTCTTGGCGTCCTTGTCAAAAATCACTTGACCATATTTTTGAGGGTTTGTTTCTGGGCTCTTTATTCTATTCCATTGGTTCTATATGCCTGTCTTTTTTTTTTTTTTTTTTTTCGGGGGGGGGGGGTGGGGGACACAATCTTGCTCTGTAGCCCAGACTGGAGTACAGAGGCACTATCTCGGCTCACTGCAACCTCCACCTTCTGGGTTCAAGAGATTCTTCTGCCTCAGCCTCCCAAGTAGCTGAGATTACAGGCACCTACCACCATACCCAGCTAATTTTTTTGTATTATTACTAGAGATAGGGTTTCACCATGTTGGCCAGGCTGGTCTCAAACTCCTGACCTCAAGTGATCCACCCTCCTCGGTCTCCCAAAGTGCTAGGATTACAGGCATGAGCCACCATGCCTGGCTTCTATATGTCTGTCTTTAGCCAGTTCCTCACAGTTCTGATTACGACAACCTTGTAATAAGTTCCTCCTTGTCCTTTTCAAAAAAATTTGGTTTTTGTTTTTTTCACAGATGTGTGTGTGTGTGTTTGTATGTATCTCTGTGTGAATAAACTTTAAAGAGTTCATTATTCTTAATAATAATAACAATAACAATAAGACCTTAATATCCTTCCTCCCAAATCAGATCTTGCCCCCCTCCAATTTTTTGCTCCCCAGAGGCAACCACTTCAATTCTTCCATCTTTTTCATTTAAATTCATATCCATATATTTATATGATGTGTATATGGTGATGCTTTTTGGTTTTTAGATTTTAGGCATTTTCTCTTCTCACTGTGTTAAGGCAGAAGATTCAGCTCTGTTTCACCAAAGGCCTTCAGTATGTGCACACTTTCTGTCCTCTTTCTTCTCCTGATAAAGTTAAACCATAATTCTGGATAGGTCAGTGTCTGGCATCACTATGACTATGTAAGTGTGTGTCACAGCTAAGCCATGTAGTATACTATCATATATTTACAGTTCTTGCAGAACTTTCCCCCTTCAACTTAACAGTTTTTTTTTGTTTTTGTTTTTGTTTTAGTTTTTTGAGACAGAGTCTCACTCTGTCACCTGGGCCAGAGTGTAGTGGCATGATTTCGGCTTACTGAAACCTCTGCCTCATGGGTTCAAGTGATTCTCCTGCCTCAGCCTCCCCAAATAACTGGGACTACAGGCATGCACCACCACACCTGGCTAATTTTTGTATTTTTAGTAAAGATGGGGGTTTGCCATGTTGGCCAGTCTGGTCTCGAACTCCTGACCTCAGGTGATACGCCCACCTTGGCCTCCCAAAATGCTAGGATTACAGGTGTGAGCCACCACACCTGGCCTTAACAGTATTTTTATTTGTTCACTATGTATGTATCATTAATTTAACCCCAGAGGATGCCTGGTGAGCCTTCTTGGCTCAACCCTGAAGATCATGAGGGAGCCTGTGGTTTGGGGATGGGTCATATGTCCTGATCAGGGCAGCTTCCTTCTCTGGGAGAAGGCTTAGTCACAGGGAGGCAGCTGAAAGTAACATTGCTGATGGAACTCTTTCTACATATAAGGTGCTGGGCTAGGGTGACAGGAATAGATATGACACTATTCCACATACTGGAACTTAAAATCAAGTGACAGATATTGAGGCCATCATTTCAATATGAGGCAAAGTTTGATAAGAACTATAGGAGAGACTGCAAATTTAAGAGAGACAGGTTAGGAACAGTAAATTCTAATTGGAGGACTCAAGGAGGTTCTTGTGTGTAAGCTAAATTAAGATTTCCGTGGGAGGATTGTTAGTGCAGAAAGAAGGAAGAAGCAGAGGTACAGAGATAAGGAAATACAGTATGGGTTCAGGGAAAGCCAACAGGCTCAGCATAGCCACAGTATGGGATGTGTGTGGATGCATCATAAAAAGAAGAACTAATATGTATTGGGTATCTCTGTGTGAGGCACCGAGCTCAGCCTTTCATAGGCACTACACTAATGGCTCTCAAAATGTCATCACCTGGGAAATTGTTAGAACTTCAGGAACCCTACCCAGACACGCTGAATCACAAACTCTGGGATTGCTGGGAGTGGGGCCCAGCAATATGTGTTTTAACACATCTTCAAGATGATTCTGATGCATACTAAACTCGGAGAACCATAGCACTATACAATCTGATCTTTAAAACAGTGTCATAGATAGACACTCATACCCCCACTTGACAGGTGAGGAAGCTGTCTCAGAGTGAGTAGGTAACTTGCACAAGGTCCAGTGGGGTGCTGGAGCCAGCTTGCAATGGCTCTTGAAAGCCAGTTGTGAGCTTCTCTTCCCAACTCTGAATTTAGTGATATCACATTGGTAGCCTAAAATTGGCCATGGTGGAAATGTTTATATCACAGAAATTAGCAAATGCTAGAAAATCAGGACTTCAAGTCCACTCAGAGAGCCTGTTAAACACTCACCAGTGGCTGGGCATAGTAGCTCACATCTGTAATCCCAGCACTTTGGGAGGCCGAGGTGGGCAGATCACCTGAGGTCAGGAGTTTGAGACCAGAGACCAGCCTGGTTAACATGGTGAAACCCCGTCTCTACTAAAAATACAAAAATTAGCTGGGTTTGGTGGTATGCACGCCTGTAATCCCAGCTACTTGGGAAGCTGAGGCAGGAGAATCTCTTGAACCCAGGAGGCGGGCGTTGCAATGAACCAAAATTATGCCACTCCACTCCACTCTAGTCTGGGTGATAGAGTGAGACTCCTTCACAAAAAGCAAAACAAAACGAAAAAACGCTCACCGGCATATTACTACTCAGATCACTCAGCTAATAAGCTGTTGGTAGAAGTGGGTCTTGGACCAGTTAAACCTGGCATCTGAATGCACACTCTTAACCATTAAGTTAAACTTATTCTGGAAGTCTGGAAAGACAGGCTGAGGTCATAAGGTAGAAATCTTTAAGTGCATGTCAAAATTTGGGGCTTTATTCTGTACACACTGGATTTTTCAGAGTTTTGAATAGATAAGTGATATGATTGTATATTTAGGCAAGAGAACTAAATTGTTGGCTGTAGCTTTTCGATTTGCAAATATGGTGAAAAAACATGGGATAGGAGTCAAAATAGTTGCACTTCACAGAGAAAATCCTCAACAACCATGGGTTGCCCATTTACAGAAGAGGCTGTTAAGCACTGCAGAGCAGATGCCTCATGCCTCACAAAGCTTCCTTGTTCTTCAGCAGAAAGGTCCCCTGTCCCTCACTCTCACCATCTGCCACAGCATGTATGGGCCTTAACACTGCAGCTGTTGGCCAGCGTTGTCCCAGAAGTCCTTGGTCCCAGTCAGGATTCACTCTGCAACCACTGTAGCAGACCTCTTTGTACCTACCTACATTCATTCCTCCTTCCTTCGGGAGCCTGAGAGTTTTCAGTCTCCCTTCACATTAAGGCAGCCATGTGTTTCCCGTGTGTGGTGGGGGCTGGACGCACCTCTGGCCCTAGAGGGTGAATCCTGATTGGATTTTAAGCCAGTAGTTCTCAAGCCTTTTTGGTCTCAGACTATTCTTTTTTTTTTCTTTCTTTCTTTTTTTAAGATGTAGTTTTGCTCTTGTCACCCAGGCTGGAGTGCAATGGCACGATCATGGCTTACTGCAACCTCCACCTCCTAGGTTCAAGTGATTCTTCTGCCTCAGCCTCCCAAGTAGCTGGGATTACAGTTGCGTGCCACCACGCCCAGCTAATTTTTGTATTTTTAGTAGAGACAGGTTTTCACCATGTTGGCCAGGCTGGTCTCGAACTCCTGACCTTAGGTGATCCACCTACCTTAGCCTGCCAAAGTGCTGGGATTACAGGCGTGAGCCACTGTGCCTGGTGACTGTTCTTAAAAATTGAGGATCCTCAAAGGGCTTTTTTTATGTGTCATATTGAATGATATTACCATATCAGAAATTAAATGAGAATTAAAATATTTATTAGTTCATTTAAAAATAACACTAGATGTACTACATGTTACGATAAGTTACAAGAGAAATTACTGTATTTTCTAAGACAAAAATATTTCATGAGTATATCTAGTTGTAAAAGAGAGGATTGCCCTTTTGATAGCTGTGATATTACAAGTACGTATTACATATATATGTATGTATGTATGTATATATGTTTTTTGTCCACCATTCCATAACTCTTGTTACAGTCTTTCGATATAATAATGGGGCACTTTAGGCATCAGGAGCAGGCCTCAGGAAACAGAATCTCTCTCTCTCTCTGACCTTCTCTTGTCCTCCTTTTACCCACCTAAAGCAGGACTCTAATGTGATTGTGGGTCAAAAGACCCTCATTCCAGAAAGGGTCCTGCCCCATACCCTAGAGGAAAGAATGCTGCATATAGAGAAGCCAAGAACAGTCTGAACAGATAGGACTTGCTGGGTTTAGATCACATGCTTTTCGTCCAATCACATTATGTAATGAAGCCTCCATAAAAACCCAAGAGAACTGGGCTCAGCGAGTGTCCAGATAGTTGAACACTTGGAGGTTCCTGGAGGGTAGTGTGCCCAGGGAGGGTATGGAAGCCCCATGCTCCTTCCCCCATACCTCACCCTATGCAACCCTTCATCTGTATCCTTTGCAATATCCTTTATAATACACTGTTAAATGTAAGTAAGGGTTTCTTTGAGTTCTACGAACCACTCCAGCAAAGTAATCAAATCCAGAGAGGGGGTCGTGGGAACCCCAACTTGAAGTCAATCAGGAGTTCTGGAGGCCCAGACTTGCATTGGTGTCTGAAGGGGCACAGGCAGTTCTGGGGACAGAGCCCTCAACCTGTGGGATCTGATGCTATCTCCAGGTAGAAGGTGTCGAAATTGAATTGGAAGACACCCAGCTGGTGTCCACTGATTGTTGGTGGGGAGAAACCTCTTAACATTTGGTCATAGAAGTCTTCCTCAGTGTTGATGATTGTTGTTGTGGTGGTGTGAGAGCAGGGGAAAAATACGGTTTGAAAGTTTTTTGAAACAATAACCCTTTCAGATAATTGTGAATATTTTTCTCTGCTACACCAAAGTTCAACAAGAGGTAGTTTCTTAAAGGTTAGTAGGATGTGGTATTTATGAGATCAATAAACTTTTCATACCCTGCTACAACAAAATTTGTTGGTATATCCCACACTTTGAGTGGAACGTCTACTTATGATGATCATGTAGAAATTACAGGCTAACTGAATGTGCACATCTCCCAAATGCTAACACACTTTGTTATGCAACATGAGAAGAATCACATTTGTTAATGTCACCACCAAAAATCTTGAATGGGAAGATACCAAGCTAATGGTTTTAAAAACAACTTTTCCAAAATTCAGTTTTTCTGTGTGAAAGTTTGAATTTTATTATTGACCACAAATACTGTCAGTTTTTCTTTTTTTTTGAGATGGAGTCTTGCTCTGTTGCCAGGCTGGAGTGCAATGGCACAGTCTTGGCTCACTGTAACCTCCACCTCCCGGCTTCAAGCGATTCTCCTGCCTCAGCCTCCTGAGTAGCTGGGACTACAGGCATGCACCGCTGCGCCTAGCTAATTTTTGTATTTTTAGTAGAGACAAGATTTCACCATGTTGGCCAGGACAGTCTCGATCTCTTGACCTTGTGATCCTCCCACCTCAACCTCCCAAAGTGCTGGGATTACAGGTGTGAGCCACTGCACCCAGCCTGTCAGTTGTTTTCCTTAAAACGACAAGCTCACTATGTTCATTTTCAGGAAAATGTCTGCTGAATACTCAGGTTTAAATAACTACAGTTGGTCAATTGTTCTTTCATGTAAAAATGATGTTCTCTGAAAAAAGTGACTAGTTTAGTTGGTAACTTAATTGCTCCAGTGACTTTGCTCTCAATAACCCTTGTACTTTGCTGCAGCAGATGTGTTTTATGCTTTCATGCATTTTTCTTTCCATCACACAAGACATTCCAAAGTAATGCTAAAAGAAGACTGTGTTTTCAAGTGTTGAGATCTAGTTAAATGAATAATTTACTGTCTCATCAAGGACATTCTAAAATGGAACTGGCTTTTTATATTTATTTATTTATTTATTTATTTATTTATTTTTTTTTTTTGAGGCAGAGTCTCGCTCTGTCGCCCAGGCTGGAGTGCAGTGGCCGGATCTCAGCTCACTGCAAGCTCCGCCTCCCGGGTTTACGCCATTCTCCCGCCTCAGCCTCCCAAGTAGCTGGGACTACAGACGCCCGCCACCTCGCCCGGCTAGTTTTTTTTTTAATATTTTTTAGTAGAGACGGGGTTTCACCGTGTTTGCCAGGATGGTCTCGATCTCCTGACCTCGTGATCCGCCCGTCTCGGCCTCCCAAAGTGCTGGGATTACAGGCTTGAGCCACCGCGCCCGGCCTATATTTATTTATTTACTTATTTGTCTGTTTACTGCAAGTGAATGGCAATGAAGTATCCAATGACTCTGAGGACAGTCTACCACTGCCTTGATGCTAAAGGCCTCAGCAGTGTCATCCACCATTGCTTTTACAGCCTTTGTGCACATATCAATACAATTGATCTAGGATAAACCATAAGGTTCAAAAACGTTCTTCAATACTTTGCCTATTTCAGCACCACTTGTGCTTGTTGCCAAGTGTTTACATAAAATAAGATCTTCAATGATTAGTTAGTGCTGATATGGGACAAATACAAGCAAAACAGTCAATCCAGCCACATCTGTACAACTCGTCCAGTTGTTAAGGCAAAAGTACAATTCTGCCAATGGGAGATTAACTCAGTCTTCGTGTTCACAGCTAAATCTTTGATTTGGCAAGTTGTGTTAGCCTTGGGAAGTGGTAGTGCTGTTATGTCTTTTACTGAGTTTGTACTCAGCAGGCATTCAGCAGTGTCAATTGTATGAGAGATTTTATTAGTCTCTCAGTTAATGTAATTTGATTGCTCACTCTGTAAGATGCTTCTGTGACTTTTTCATTTCTAGCTTGAAAAGACGTAAAAAACGTCTTTCGGCTTTTTAAGAGTTCATAACATCTAAGTTTAAAAAGTTTAATTCCTTTTTTATAATAATGGACATTTATTTATTTATTTATTTATTTATTTATTTATTGAGACATGTTCTCACTCTGTCACCCAGGCTGGAGTACAGTGGCACAATTACGGCTCACTGCAACCTCAACCAGCCAGATTCAGGTGATCTTCTCACCTCAGCCTCTCCAATAGCTAGGACTACAGGTGCATGCCACCATGCCTGGCTAATTTTTGCATTTTGTTGTTGTTGCTGCGAGGAGGTTTCACTATGTTGCTCAGGTTGGTCTCAAACTTCTAGGCTCAAGCAATCCGCCTGCCTCGGCCTCCCAAAGTGCTGGGATTACAGGTGTGAGTCACTGTACCTGGCCAGATTTAATTCCTTTTGGTTTAAACTCTGGTCTTAAAATAATACCCTAACTTAAATGGCCCCATTGGGGCTGGACCTAGGGTACAATAGCAGGGTGCTTAGTGCACAGGGTCTAAAGAGATGCTTGCTCTGCTGATCCTTCACTTGGGCAAAGACGAGACTCCTTAAGTTCTGCACCCTATGCGCCTTACTTGCCTCACTCTAGGCCTGGCCCTGAGCACCATGAGGCTCTTCAGAAATGCTCTGTCACATCAGGCAGAATAAGGTAAATAATCAATATCTATCAGGTTGAGAGAGAGAGATTGCTGTATCATATTTTTGCTGCTGCTTTACAATTTCTTCCAGCTTCTTTGGATAGATCCCTCCTTGCCATTAGTCGGCAAATTCTGTGACATATCACTAATCTTTTTTAGAATCTTTGGATTTAGGTGGTGTGGTGATAGAGAGAGCAAGTCTTCTAAGAACGCTTTTGAAAGCTAATGATCCATCCTTAAATGTAAAAAAAAAAAAAAAAAAAAAAAAAGTAAAATTTATTTTATTTCAGAATAAAACATTATTAGTCCTAAAATAATAGGTATAAATTAAACTTAAGAATTCAGAAAAGCTTCAGAATATTTAAGAAATAGTATTTCAAAATAAGACAACAGATTGTGCTTTCCGTGTTTCTATATAGGTGCAAGGAAAACTGGGGGTTTCAAAATAATGATTTATTAGATAACAATGAGATTTTTGATTATAGCAAGGGTAACTAAAGATAGCTAATCAGAACACAATAGAAATCCTGAGAATAAATGGAGTCAGTCTCTGGAAATGCATATATTTATACCCTGAGCTTACTTTCCTGAGAAAATAGAGTCAGATACAAGTGCACATGCTATGAGCTGTCCATGCAGTGACGTCAGCACCTCCTGTAACTTCTGGAAACCCCATTGTCCACTCTTGAGAGAATGAGCACGAAAAAGGCAAATGATGTCCTGATATTTTTATTTTTTGGCGAGCCCAGAAGGATCTTGAACGGTGTCTCCATATTATTATGGAAAAAGTTTTTATCTTATAGCCTCACCAGAAGGGGTCTCTGGATCACACTTTGAGAACCACTGGTCTAAGATAATCAGTCTCCTTGCCAGTGATTGGTTTTGGTATAATTATGTGACACAGTTCTGACAATGACACAAGGAGAATTCTGCTGGGTAGTTTCTGGAAGGTTTCCTAGCCCTTAAGAGAGAAATACAAGAGATAATCTCTTCTTCCACTGGACATTGTTGGAACTGGATGTGATGTCTAGAACTGTTTCAGCCACCTTATGATCTTGCATTACCCTTGATTCCTGTCTTCCTTTCCCAACCCATAGCCAGTGTGTTAGCAAACACCATTAGCTCTACTGTGAACATATATCCAGCATCTGACTACCTTCCACCACCCCCACAACCGCTACCCAGTCCAAGTTACTATCATTTCTCACTTGGATTATTGCAAGATTTTCCTAAGTAATTTTTCTGCTCCTCTTACTCCCTATATTATCCATAGGGTAGCCAGGATGAATCTTTTAAAAAGAAACCCAGTCATGTCACTGTTCTGTTTAAAAGCTTTCCGTCTCTCAGGATAAAGGCCCAAGTTCTTGGCCAGCCATGATGGCTCACGCCTGTAATCCTAGCACTTTGGGAGGCCGAGGTGGGCAGATTGCCTGAGCTCAGGAGTTCGAGACCAGCCTGGGCAACACGGTGAAACCCCATTTCTACTAAAATACAAAAAAAACAAAAAAAAAGTCAGGTGTGGCAGCGTGCCTGTAGTCCCAGCTACTTGAGAGGCTGAGGCAGGAGAATTGCTTGAATCCAGGAGGGAAAGGTTGCAGTGAGCTGAGATCGCACCACTGCACTCCAGCCTGGGCGACACAGAGCAAGACTCCGTCTCAAAAAAAAAAAAGGCGCAAGGTCTTGCCATGACCCCAGGGACCCCCCTGACCTCGCTCCCAGTGACCTCTCTCTGCTGTTCTTCCCCTTCTTTAACTCATTCCCTGGTCTCCTTCTGTTCGGTCTCAAGGCCTTTGCCTTTGCATTTCTCTCTGTCTGTAGTGCTCTGTCCCTACATATGTGCATGGCTTGCCTAAAGTTCATTTAGGCTTTTGTTCAGATGTCTTCCCACCAACCCTCAGCCCCACCTAGGACTCCTTATCCCCGTTGCCCTGCTTTTTTTCCCTCCATGTCATTTTTATCTTTGACATATTATATGGTTACTTGTTTATTGCCTACTTCCCCCTACCCCATCATAATGCAAGTTCCATGAGGGCTTTGTTTTGCTGAGTGCTGTAACCCCATTACCTGGAAAAGTGTTCATCACTTAGTTGAGCTCATTAAATAAGGATTCCAAAAAAAAAAGAAAAAGAAGTATATGGGAAAGATAAAATTGTGGGCTAAAATTTTCATAGAATTAAAGAAAGAGGGAAGAACTTGGATTTTAAAAGTTCATAGAGTACCAAATAGGGCCGAATGACTCAAAACAAATACTCAAGCTAGATGCATTGCAGAGAAATTTCAGAACACTAAACACAGGAGAAGATTCCAAAGGTTTATAGAAAGAAAAAGTAGATCATGTACAAATACAATAATTACATTGACATCAGACTTCTCAAGTGGAGGAAGCAATGAGACATGGATGGAAAATAGGGACTTGTAAATTACTTAGATTTGTCATGCTCTAAAAAATAAGTTTTAAATAAAGGTGAAAAATTGCTTGTAACAGTCAAGAACGAATTCTGGGTGATACCAACATGGCAGGGTGGGAATAATGTTGGGGAGATATACATACCAGAAAGAAGTAAGTGAGTGCTACGGGAAAATAAATTGATAATGAAACATCAACATAAGTATGGTTCTTAAAAAGGGGAAACAACTAGAAGAATAAAAATAGAATATACAACTTTCAATTCAGCAGAAGAAAATCTGATTCATGCAATGGAGATTAGAAAAGAGAGAGAAATTGATATAATAAATACAGTAAACACAAGGATGAAATAAATGTGAATATACTAGTAATTAAAATAAATATAAATGAATTAAGTTTCCTGACTGGATTACACTACAGGCAGAGCAAAACCAAAATAAGATCAAACAATATGTTGTCTTCTAAGGACTGGCAGATGCTGGTATTATTCCCAGCCCTTTTTTCCTTATGGCTTTTCTCTATAGAGGTTAAAACCTGAAATTGTTACTTCCTTAGTATCTATCATAGTTGGGGTGGCCATAGGACCCAGTACTGGCCCATGAGACATAAATGGAAGTTTGCTTGACCAAATTGGCACAAAAAGCAATAGAATACTTGTATAGGCCAGTAAGCATTTTAAAAAACCAAAATTGTACTCAAAGGCTTCCTTCCATGTAAAAGCTCTAGGACCAGATGACTACAGCAAACTTTTAAGGGGTAGACAATCCCTCTTTTTTTTTTTTTTTTTTTTTTTTCTGAGACGGAGTCTTGCTCTATCGCCCCGGCTGGAGTGCAGTGGCGCCATCTCGGCTCACTGCAAGCTCCGCCTCCTGGGTTCCCGCCATTCTCTTGCCTCAGCCTCCCGAGTAGCTGGGACTACAGGCGCCCGCCACCGCGCCCGGCTAAATTTTTGTATTTTATTTTAGTAGAGACGGGGTTTCACCGTGGTCTCGATCTCCTGACCTTGTGATCCGCCTGCGTTGGCCTCCCAAAGTGCTGGGATTACAGGCGTGAGCCACTGCGCCCGGCCGACAATCTCTCTTTCATACAAATTTTCCAGAATATAGGAATGAAGTAAATAAAACGACTTCATAAGGCTGGTATAATCTTGAGTCAAAACTGATAAAAGAACTCACAAGAAAAGAAAATTTTAGATCAGTTTCACTTATAAACACAGATGTGAAAATCCCAAATAAGAGATCAATTAAATTATTCAAATCTGTATTTAAAAAAAAAAATCATGATCAAGTAGGGTTTATTCTAAGAAAGCCAGAATGGTTCGACATCAGAAAAAAAGTCAATCTAATTCACCATATTAATAGACTAAAGGGGAAAAAGCACACCAAAGATGACAAAGAGACAATCCTATTGTATATAGAAATGGCTTTTGATAAAGTGCACACCTGTTTATCATTTAAAAATTCTTAGAAGATTAACAATAGATGGGAACACCCTTGATAAAGCTTATCCAGCAAAAATATCACACTTAAAGAGAAACTTTGGAGGCATTCCTTTTAATATAAGGAATAATGCAAAGATGCTTAGTATTCAATGTAGAATTTGGGGTGTGGTCAATGCAATAAGATAAGAAAAATAAATAAAGGCAGACCAATTAGAAAGGAAGAGACAAAATTGCCATTATTTATAGGTAAGGTATCCGTCCTCCAAACACAGGGCCCAAAGTAAAAAGTTAGAAATAGAATGAATCTCTAGCAATACCAACTACATAAACTGAAATCACATATACTCACCAAAGCACTATCTTTCCAAAGTTCCATAGGGAAAGAAGAATGCTTTTTAAATATATTAGAATGAGATTATCAGTGGAGAGGGAATGAGAATGAAGTGTGAGAAGACAGGGGAAGTGCAGACAGGAGAAATGGCTATGTCTGAATGATAATGTGTAAAATCTTCCCTACTCTTCAGTACTTGAAGGCCCCAAATACAGCGCAATGCAATGCAATACGATACAGCAGAGTTCAATACAACACACAGATAAACTAAAAATAAAGTAGCGTAGAGGTGAAAACGATCTTCCGGGAAAGCTCAGTGCCCACGTTACTCCTCAGAACCTCCACTTCTTTGTAAACGCGTTTTCCTGTGACCTCAGAGTGTGCCAGGCCTGTGTGAGGCTCCCGTCAGCCTGCGTGGAAAGTGCAGGACGAACTGAAACCCACTCTTTCCTCTGAGGGGTGGGCGGCCTGGGAGGCACCTTGGCCTGGCGGGTAGCTTGCGAAACAGCCGGGCCTCTGTGCCTTCGGGAGCTACCCACAGCGGCCAGGCTGCTGCGCCGGGCCGCAGAGAATGGGCTTCTCTGTGCGCGCTTGTTTGCTTTGGTTTCAAGCTTTAAAAAAAATGATTTCACACATAATTAGGGTTGTGGCAGCGAGATTGTGTTCGAGGTGCTTTTACTGGAAATATCAAGAGGAGGGACAAGGGAGGGCTGTGTTCCTCTTCCAGCCGGGCGCGGAGGAGGAGGAGGAGCCGCGCGGTGCTCTGGAGGCGACAACCGGCAGCGTTCAGGGCGCAGAAGCAGCTTACAGGAGGCGCCGGACAGGCCTGGCTGCGCCGAGTCAGGCTGGGCGTAGGGGCGGGCAGCGCGTGTGATGCGTGCATGTGTGTGAGTGTGAGTGTGTACACGCGCCTGTGCTGTGTTAGGGGGTGGGGAGAGTGGGGAGGGCTCTCCTAATCCCTGCCTCTTCCCCCATCTCTCCTAAGGCCTATGGAGGAAGAAAAGCGGTCCCCATAGGAAGAAAAAGTGAGGGAGCAGGTAAAGAGTGAAGAGGGAGGCAGGGACCAGGAACCAGGGCCCAGACCACAGGAGAGGCTGAAGGATGGGAAAAGAGATACCCCAGGAGAGAGCCTGGGCACCTCCTCTGAATCCGCACAGCCCCCATGAGGGGGCCCTTGGGAACAGCCCTACTCCAGGGGCCAGGCAACCTGAGTTCTAGCCTTGACTCCAGATGTGTCCCGGCAGGTCTCGGGACTTTCCTGGCCTCAAATGTCTTCTTCATGAGACTAGGGCTGGACCATCAGCTGTTTTTGCAGAATGATAGCCCATGAAAAAAATCTGTTAAGGGAACACCAAATACCATATCTCCCTCTTGGAGAGTCACAGTGCACATTGTACACTAAAGGCTGTGAGGCGTCCGCGGTAAAATAGAACCCTGTTTTAGTTGGAATTTGTGTTGCCAAGTACCTTCCAAAACATTTAATTACAGAGCTCTCCACCCCTCTATTTTTACATAATATCTATTAACGTCTTGTGTGTTCCAGTTAGTATTGCTGCATAATAAACCATCCCAAAATTTAGTGGCATAAAGCAACCATTTTATTATGCCCATAAATCCTGTGGATCAGAAATTCAGACAGGATATGAAGGGGATGACTTTTCTCTACTCATTGATGTTTGGGGCCTCATCTTGAAGGCTGGGGGTGACTTGATGGCTGGGGCTGTCTTTATTCACGTTCTGTCTGTGGGTGGGACCTCAGCCAAGGCTGAGAGCTGAAACACCTAAGCCTGGCCTGTCCAGTGGCCCTCAGGCTCAGCAGCCCCAGGGGTGGTCAGACTTTTTACATGGTGGGTCAGGGCTCCAAGGTGAGTGTTCCAAGAGACCCAGGCAGAAGCTCTATTGCCTTTTATGAGTTGGTTGGAAGTATCTAAGCCACTTTAAGAAAAGTATGCAGGATGGAAGAGATTGTCACGGCCATCCTTGGAAAATACAATCTGCCACACTCTGAGAAATGGTGGGCTAAAGCTCTAAGGACCAATAAGAACCTTTTGAAATATGAAATTCCACCAGGACTCTGTCCCCTAGGTCTTGACCCTTAATCCATCTTGCACACTCAGGTTCAAATAGCCAGTTCCGGACCCCCATGTTGCCCCTCCCCTGCCATGCAGCACCCATGTGGCTATAGAAAGCCCACCAGGAGGTATGATTTCACCCAGACCAGTAAGACTCACAGTGTACTTGTTGCCCTGGTTCTAAAATCCTTTGGAGTTGGCTGCTCATTTCTTCCTTCTAAGAGAGGTTTGGTTGGGAAGATTTGGGCAGGGAAGGATTCACCAACCCCTGCTGAAAAGTCCTTCTCACGCCTGGTTTGGGGAAGCCATTTCTCCATGACTATCTGTAATAATGAATACATATTTTGTCTTTGTCCCGAGTCCTGGCACAGAACTCCTAAAACCCTTGTAATTCCCCATGTCACGAGAGTACCTTTGGTATACTAATGAGATGACTTTTGGCTGAGGGGCTCCAAGATAGCTTCAGGATCGGGGCTGGTTGCCAGAAAGCCCAAGGCATGGTTCTATGGTTGGAACTTTCAGCCCTATCACCCCCAGCCTCTCATCTAGGGAGGAGAGAGGGGCTGAAGATTGAATCCAATCACCGATGGCCAGTGATTTAATCAATCATGTGTATGTAATAAAACCACCATGAAAACCCATAAACAATGAAATTTGGAGAGCTTCCTAGTTGGTGAATGCATTTACAAGCTGGGAGAATGGTGGACCTCACCCCATCTCCCTAGGGACAGAGCTCCTGTGTTCAGGACCCTCCCAGACCTCTCTCTATGGACCTCTTCATCTGGCTGTTCATTTGTAGCCTTTATAATATCCTTTGTAATAAACTTATAATAGTAAGTTAGGTGCTTTTCTGAGTTCTGAGAACAATTCTTGCACATCTTTGAACCTAAGGAGGCGATCATGGGAACTTTAGTTTGTCAGTCAGAAATACAAGTGACCTGGGACTTGGGATTGGTGTCTGCAGTGGGGAGCAGTCTTGTGGTACTGTGCCCTTAACCTGTGAAGTGTGCATTAACTCTGGGTAATAGAGTTACCTCTAACTCTGTGCTAACTCTGGGTGTCAGAATTGAATTGAATTGCAGGACACCCAGTTGGTGTCCAGAGAGTTGGAGTATCGGCGGTTCTGAGGAAAGAACCCACACATTTGGTATCAGAAGTACTGTGGGCCGGGTGCAGTAGCTCACACCTGTAATCCCAGCACTTTGGGAGGGTGAGGTGGGTGGATCACCTGAGGTCAGGAGTTTGAGACCAGCCTGGTCAACATGGCAAAACCCTGTCTCTATTACACATACAGAAATTAGCCAAGCATGGTGGTGGGTGCCTATAATCCCAGCTACCCTGGAGGTTGAGGCGGGAAATGGAGGTTGCAGTGAGCCGAGATCATGCCACTGAACTCCAGCCTGGGCGACATAGCAAGACTCCGTTTCAAAAAAAAAGAAAAAAAAAAAGTATTGTGGATAAAAATGGCTCATGTCACCCTATATTCCTTGTTCAGTTTTCCCCACTTCTGAATCCATGTCCTTTCTCACAGAACTGTCTTTTGAATCAACCTAACGAGACACAGTGGTAGTGACCAGAATAATTTATGCTAGTTATTGAAGAAAGAGCACAGCACACACAGGAAGAGAAGTCAACTTAGAGTTGAAGGGTGAATGGAGGTTAGCTAGGCAATGGGGTAAGGTGGGGAGGAGAATATTATGCATGTGGGGAACCTCACATGGAAAGACGCTGAAGTGGTGAGGGATAGGACAAACTGAAGGCATTGGAACCCCGGTTGTGGTTGGGGTATGGAGAATGGTGATGAAGATGTGAGATGAGGCTCTTGAGGTAGGCCATCCAAAGTCTTGTAGATCTTGAAGCTTTGGAATTTTATCCTGAATAAGCAGAAGGAGGTTTTTGAGACAGAGGAGACTTGAGGACAAGTTTCATTTTGGAAAGCCCCCTCTGGCTCTTGCTGGAGAATGGGTGTGAGGGTGATGTGGACAACTGGGAGCTTACTTCAGAGTGGCCATAGAGATGGGAAGAAGTGAATGGCTCAGACAGTTATTTAGGGAGCAGGGCCTGGCTTTGGTGACTGTGTGATGCTTTCTCCATCAGAACAGAATCCCGGAAAAGATTCCAGTTTAGGATGAGAAAATGAAGAGTTTAGTTCAGGGAATGGTGACTTTAAGCTACCTCTGAGACGTAACTGCCAAGAAGGTAGTTGGATATCAGGGTTGGAATTCACAGAAGAGGCTTAGGCTCGAGAAGTAACCGTGCAAGTCAGCATCCTGTAAATGGTGAGTGAAAGACGTGGACAGGGTGACCTTGCCCAGGGACAGCGGACAGGGAGAGCAGAAGGGGACCTGGTTGTGAGGAGGTGCCTCGTGATGTATGAGAATTCTAAGTGAACACTCTCAGCTTAAGAGCCTTAACAAAATTGTGGGTGTAGCCCAATTACCAAACCTGAATGGAGCCAGTTGAGTCTCTGGTCATCTAGCTGGTGCCATATGAGAGCATAACCAACCTCCCCCAGGATGTCTCTGCCCCTCCCCTTCTATGGAGAGAGAGGAGGCAGTGTTAAGGTGAGAGTCTCTTGGTGAGAGGTAAGAGCCTTTAGGGGGCACTGAAAGATCAAGAGAGGTCTGGGCCTCTGAAAAGTTCGGAGAATTTTACCAAGTTAAAAACGAATAAATTCCAAAATATACTTATAGAGATAGTGGCAAACGTTAAAAAAAACTTTTAAATTTGGAAATAATTTCAAATTTATAGACAACATGCAAAACACAACTAGTACAAACACACCTGTAACCCTTTACCCAAACTCACCTACCGTCAACGTTTTACCAACATGCCTTACCATTCACTCGCCCTCTCTGTTCGTCTTTCAATCTTCATCTATCTACCTATCATCCATCTATCTATCTATCTATCTATCTATCTATCTATCTATCTATCTATCTATCAATCATCTATCTAGTGTATCTCTCTCTGTTGTCTAATTTCTTTTTCTCTTTTTCTGTTTTTTTTTTTTTTTTTTTTTGCGACGGAGTCTCACTCTGTCGCCCAGGCTGGAGTGCAGTGGTGCAATCTCGGCTCACTGCAAGCTCCGCCTCTCGGGTTCACGCCATTCTCCTGTCTCAGCCTCCCAAGCAGCTGGGACTACAGGTGCCCGCCACCAGGCCCAGCTAATTTTTTTGTATTTTTAGTAGAGATGGGGTTTCACTGTGTTAGCCAGGATGGTCTCGATCTCCTGACCTTGTGATCAGCCCGTCTCAGCCTCCCAAAGTGCTGGAATTACAGGCATAAGCCACCATGCCCGGCCCTGTTATCTAATTTCATTTCTGAGCTATTTGAGGTTAAGTTACATACCTCATGGTCCTTTACCCCTAAGTATTTCAGTGTGTATTTCCTAAGAATAAGGAGGGTCTTATACATAATCATAGTACAGTTATCAACTTCACTAAATTTAACATTGATACAGTGCTTTTTCTTAAATCTACCATTTGTATTCCAGTTTTGTCAATGGACCCAATTATTATTATTATTATTTTTTATAGCTTTTCCTCTCTCCTATGTAGGATTCAGCCTAGAGTCAAGGTTTAAATGTCATGTCCTTTTAGCTTTCTTTAATCTGGAACATTCCACAACTTTCTTCGTGTATATGGCGTTGACATTTTTGAAGGAATACGGTCCTCTTCTCTTTCCTAACAGAAGGGTCTTCATTTGTGCTTGTCGGGTGTTTCCTTGCAATCACATTGTGATTATATTCTTGTCTGGAATACAGAGAAGGTGATACCGTGTGCTTCTCACGGTCTCACATCTGGAGGCACCAGATGCTCATCTGTCTCTCATTGATGATATGAATTTTGATCACTTGGTCTAGATGTTGTTCAATTTTTTTCATTGTATAGTCATTGTTTTCTCCCTTCCAATAATAAACCATCTATGAGGACATACCTTAGTATCATGTAAATATCTTTTTCTTCATCAAAATTACCTCCTGGATTTAGCATCCACTGATTCTCCTTGTCTGATCCAATCTTTACTGTGATAGTTGCAAAATGATGATTTTGCAATTCCAATGATGATGAAAATGATGATTTTACCATTCCAATTTCCCCAGTAACCGACTCTTCCCGTATCCTGTTTATTTATTCATCTATTTATTATTACCATGGACTCACGAGTTCCTATTTTTTCAATTGTTTATAACTCATTGCTGCACTTAATTATTTTGGTGCCTATATTGCCCTAGTTTTCATCAGTAAGCATCCCTTCAAGCTGGGACCCATGTCCTTATGATGTTCCCATCATTTCTTTCAGCACTTACTTTCTAGCATAACAAAATGTTCCAGGCTTATTTTGTACCAACTCTTCCTAAAACTAACAATTTTTTTGAGGAGCCTTGGTTCCTTTTAGTGGAGACATTAGACTCCACTAAAAGGACATATAGACTAAAGGGACATAAGATATTAGAGACTAAGATCTGGGCAGGAGTAATATACTACTATTGGAGTGGCTTTGCTTCTTGGAATTGTGGTAGATTTAAAACACTGATATGCATTAATGGTTTTATAAAAATACAACATAGGGCCGGGCGCAGTGGCTCAAGCCTGTAATCCCAGCACTTTGGAAGGCTGAGGCAGGTGGATCACTTGAGGTCAGGCGTTTGAGACCAGCCTGGCAAACATGGCGAAACCCTGTCTCTACTAATGACACAAAAAAAAAAAAAAAAAAAAAAAAAAAAAAAAATTAGCTGGGTGCTGTGGCACGTGCCTGTAGTTCCAGCTACTTGGGAGGCTGAGGCAGGAGAATAGCTTGGACCCAGGGGTTGGAGGTTGCAGTGAGCTGAGATCGTGCCACTACACTCCAGCCTGGGTGACAGAGTGAAACTGTGTCTCAAAGAAAAAAAGAAGCATAGTAGAATGGTGCTATCTGCAAGAGAATGATGGGATTTATAAAACTGTATTATTTCATAGTGCACGGTGGTTCTGTGCTGGGACATTGAAGCTGAGTAAAGATTGTTCTTTTCTATCCATCCTGGCAGTAGGAATCTGTGACTGTAGGAAAAGCTCACTGGGGAGAATTTCAGGAGTGTGAGTTTGAAGCACTTTGTGAATGCAAAGTCTAAGCCAAATGCCCTTCTGTGCTGCACCCCTTTGCTCCATTCCAGCCACTACCTGTTAACAGGCTGGTATTTGAATAGCATTGGTTACAAAAGTACTTCTACTGCAAATGCCTCATATTGTTCAAGAACAAGCTGCCCCCATAACCTTGTTGCCTTGGCCTAGAGCTGACCAGAGACAGAGAGGCTGACCTTCTGCTAGGCACCTCAGTCCATCTCACCTCCAACAATGTATCTTTCTCTGGCTCCCTTGCAATTCTCCTTTTTTCTATAAACAGTTGTAAAACATGTTGTTCCTCCTGGCCGAGTACAGTGGCTCATGCTGTAATCCCAGCACTTTGGGAGGCCGAGGCGGGTGGATCACCTGAGGTCAGGAGTTTGAGACCAGCCTGGCCAGCATGGCGAAACCCCTGTCTCTACTGAAAATACAAAACTTAGCGGGGTGTGGTAGTGGGTGCCTACTACTTGGGAAGCTGAGGTGGGAGAATCACTTGAACCCGGAAGGCAGAGAGGTTGCAGTGAGCTGAGATTGCGCCATTGCACTCCAGCCTGGGTGACAGAATGAGACTCTGTCTCAAAAAACAAACAAACAAAAATCTGTGTTGTTCCTCTTGAGCTAAGCTAAGTGTTCCAGTGAACACCAGAGAAGAGCTCAGATTGGCTTCGATGTCAAAGATGACCGAGGTCTTGTGTTTTGAGAAAAAAACATAAATGTTTAATATTATTATTATAACCTCTCCTATTTGTAACATTGTGGTCTTACTTTCTGACTCTCAGTGCCCTGGGCCACTGAGCTGCAAGTTTTCTGTAGCTTACCCAAGGGGAAGTGGGGCTACTGTACCCCAGGCCACCCTGCAGCCTCACCCTACTGGAAGAGGTTGGATATTGGGCCTGAGGAGCTCAGGAAGAAGGGACTTAAGCAACCTCTTACAAGAAACATCTTCAGCTTAATCTAACAGGACTTTATTGAGCTACACTCCAGTGCAAGGGCCTATTCTGGGTGCAGTGGAGAGGCAAGGGTAGGACCAATGCCTGCCTTAAGGAGCCTTCAGTTTAGTGGAGAAACAGATTCAACCATCTGGAATCTGATAGGCTGTGGCTTCTGCTTTTAGGAGAGAGAACAATTGCTATGTTAATCCAAAGAATTGAGACATTCCATCAACTCCTGGAGGGGGTGGCATGAGAGCAGGATCCTGAAGGGCTGAGGATGAGGATGAGGTGAGGGGAAGTTGGAGGGAAGCAAGCCTTACTTCCACAGATGTGGCTCCCCTTCCAAAGTCACCCTGGCTGGCTTTGGCTGAGGCTGCAAAGGCTGACATGAAATGGAGAGTACATGGGATAGGGAAGCCAGATGGCTCTGGGACTAGGAACCCTCTTCCTTGTGGGTCCTTGCTGGTACCTGGGATGGGGCCTATGTTCCAGTGTGTCATCTGCCCAAGGCAGTGTCTTTGGGGGTAAACCTAAGGCCAAAATCGGGAGCTTCAGAAAGCAACTGCCACCACTCTCCTCTGTAGGGCAGGCATCAGGAGGAGAGACTATGACAAGGGTGCACTGAGGTGGGATCAGGAC
This sequence comes from Rhinopithecus roxellana, assembly GCF_007565055.1. Classification (NCBI taxonomy): domain Eukaryota; kingdom Metazoa; phylum Chordata; class Mammalia; order Primates; family Cercopithecidae; genus Rhinopithecus; species Rhinopithecus roxellana. The sequence continues at coordinate 118,590,225 of NC_044553.1, read as the reverse complement.
AGCAAGGACATTCCCGCTGTATACAAAGCCAGACAACCTGGGAAAGGAAAAAATCGATCAGTGTGAAAACGGGAGCTGCTCTCATTTAAAACAACTTCTTGTTGTTACTCCTGGGCTTTATAACTTAATTCATAGTTTACCTTTAGAACATGAGGAAAGAATAGAAAATTAAGTCCAGGAAGAAAAGCTATAGGACTTGGCTTATTTAACAGGGAGAAACAAAAGCTCGAATGCCACTGAGCCACCAGTTCTTAAAAATTTGTGTCACCTAGAGTTACAAGCATCAAAGCGATGCTCCCATATGTCACAGATATGCCTTAATTAAATTCATTACATAGTGGTGCACTAAATAATCCAAAGAGCTCCTCCAGTTGTGGTAATAGTGAGGAAAGAAAAACGCAGAAGTCCCATATATCTGAGGATCATAATTGAAGGTATGCTATTGGGGTCAATTATAAGCCATTGGGAAAGCCATCTTATTCTCATTCTGTTTTACTGACTAGCTGCATTTATAGACCTTCTTATTCCCTCTGCAAAACATACTGATGGAGGCCCTAGCAATCTGAAATACCCTCAGCTACTGTCTAGAATGCCTGTCTACTTTTGATCTTATCTATTGAGTTTTTCTTGTTGTTCTTGTTGTTGAACAAGAGTCAGTTGTGATCATTTCCCAATTTATTTATGCCAGTCATACTTATTGTTGTAATGAAATAATTGAAACAAACATTATATGATACAATGAAATACAAATAAGAAAATAAATACAGTTGTTTCTGAAAATTAAATGTATTGCTTTGGAAAAACACAATAAAGGCAAGTCACTAAAGAAAACAAAAACAAACAAACAAAAAAAAAAAACTTCCTGTTTTCAGTCTGATTTAAGAGCAGGTCTGCCTGGAACCAGATTCTGTGAATACAAGTCTATTTCTTCCTAGCCATGCTCTCACTTCAGAACCTTTGCACCTGCTAGATCTGCTTCTTGGATCCCCCTTCCACTGAATACGTGCATGCCTCACTCTTTCACTCTCCAGAAGTCCTTGCTCATCTGTTACCTTCTCAGTGGGGCCTTCCCTGACCTCCTCATGTAAGACTGCAGCCCATTCCACAAGCTGGCATTTCCTCTCCTTTCCTCTTATTTTCCTCCATTGCACTACTGACACTTGACATGCTACATATTTTACTTACTCATTTTATTAACTGTTGGTCTTCCTCTTCTTTCTCCCCTTACACACACTAGAATGTAAGCTCCATGAGGGCAGAAATACTTGTCTGTTTTGTCCACCACTGTATGCCTAGTGTCCAGATCAGTATTTGGCCCATAATAGGTCCTCAATGAATAGTTGTTGATAGACACAGTACCTTTTTCAGCAAAAGGGCCAGGTTGGCCTGTCTGAGCACTACATGCAGCAGTAGCTTCTGGGTGACAATGTGATCTGGGGAGTGTGGGTGACCCCATCATCCTTGGTGAAGGACCTTAGGAGAAAACACAGAAGAAAGGCTCTTTCCTGGTGGTTGATGCTTAACAGTCAGAGGAAATTTCCACCTTGGATAGTGAGAGCTGTTTGCAAATAAAGCTGTGCTCTGAGGCATCCCTAATCCTCCATGGCTGATGGCGGGTGTGGGAGCTTCAGCTGGTGCCACACTTCTTGTCACAGACATTCTCCCAAGTGAGCTCTGTCTCCTACAGAAAATGGGCCCCGGAGGTCTTGGCATGGTCGTGGTGGGCACCTGGACGTGGATGAAAGCAGGGAGGCATGAGGTTGGCTGAGGGACCTACGCTAGGTGAGGCCCACATGCAGTAATGAATTGGTTTGGGAGGAGAACATGGAGGAGCAATCTAGGGCCAGTTAAGTGAGAAGGGTGCTGAGTCTGGTGGTTAGGACTTAAAATACCGGTTGCAACTTTTTCACCACAAGGAAAGAGAGTCATGATCATTTGGAAGGGAGAGCATTTTAATTCTCACTTTATACTCAATGATATATTCTATTCCTTCCTGGATCTCTTGCATGTACTAATGCAGTACCAAGTGATTTCTATCTTGAGTTCTCCAATTGTTTGATGCGTCTTGGTAATGCTAGTAATAATAATAATAATTTATTTCACTTTTATAGCATGCTAAAGTCTCATACAATTCATTTATATACCTTTCATTTAATACACCCTACAACCAGTGAGTTAGTGCCATGTGCCCATTCTACAGATGAAAGACCCTGAAGCTTAGACCATTTGAGAGACCTGGGCAAAGTCTCTCACCTGGTAAGTGGGGGAGCTGAACTTGAGACCAGACCTTGTGACCTTATGACCTTATGCTTCCTGGGTTCTGCCCACTGTAGCACAGTTATCTCCTGTTTGAGTTGAGAGTCACTTAAAAACAGGATCATATTTCGTACTTTCAAAATCCTGTTGTTCAGAATAATTAGTACAAATTTCAGTTCACAAAATCCAGTGTACAAAAAAATGTTACTTTATCTTATGGTGACTTACCTCTGCTCCAAGTCCTGTTTCCATTGCACGGTGGGAAATATTAATATCTCAGTCAACCCAGGGTGCCTCCTTCTTTCTCCTAGAGTTGTGCCAAGGGCTTGAGGCTGGGGCTGTGGGTTACTCCTATACCATTCTTGTCCCCATAGGAGAGGGTCCTTCAGGTTGGATAACTCTCCTTGTCCTCCAGGGCCACCCTTGCACACACGGGTGCCTCCCTGCTCTGCTGGGCCGTGGGAGCTTAGTCAGGGTGCTTAGGCCTGTCTGCCTGAACACCCCACTCAGACATCTCTACCTGGGCTTGTTGTCATCTCCTCATTACTCTTAGATCTCAGATTTTATGAGTCTTTTTGTTACCTCCATCCTGACCAGGGATGGGGACAGAAAGAGGCTCCACTTCCCCTGGACACACCAGCATCTCCACTCTCTGGGTCTCTTACCCATAATCAGGGGCCTCTTTTCTGGCCTCTGGGCTCCAAGCCTGTTCTTTCACTGCTTATTCTTCGCAAACCTTTGCTAAAGTCTTCTCATTGCCTCTAGGGCTTCAAGTCAGAAGCCAGGAAAAGTCTCATTTTTTTCCTGTCATTCTGCCTCATTATCCCTCCTCTGAGGCAAAAGATGCCACATGCCAGATCTGCTGGAATGCAGAAAGGGCCACAGGATACACAACAAAACACTAGTTAACATTTCAAAATATCATCTCAGCACAGTGGTGGTATGTTCATCCCGTAGTAGATGCCCAAAAATTTCTTGATCTTATTGAGGACAAATAGCTCCAGCATGTGTTGGATAAACCAGGCTGGAGGCAAAAAGCGTGAGTTTGCCTGGCTCCACCACTTACTCGCTGTGTGACCTTGTGCAAGTTACCTGCTCTTTCTGTGCTTCACCTTCCTCATATGTGGAATGGATATAGTAACAACTTTACAGAGTTGTTATGAGGGCTAAATAAAAAAGATATGGAAAACACAGAACAGCATGTGGCACAAAATAAGTGCTCAATGCACATTAAGCATTATTATGGGGTATTAATGAGGTCTTTAGGCTCCGTTAGAACCTTGAAAATCTACTCAGGAACATGATTAAAAGTTTGCTCAAGGTTTGGGACAATGTCCTGACACTGTCTGGTGTATCGCCTGCTCTGTACTCTGTATTAATCTCTAATGGCTGTCAGCAGGAGATTAAAGCTGCCACTTTTTTTGGTCATATAACAGGCATTGTGGTTTGGTACAGAAAACAAGGTCCCTCTGGGGACATATAACTTCATATTTACCAGCATTTATATAAAAGAAGATGAAGTATTTATAATAGGAAATCAAATTCGTTTGCTAGCCAAATGCATAAACCATAGAATACCAAATAGAATGAATATGGACAGAAAGAATCCATATCCTAGAGCTGGACTATGCCTTAGAGGCGATCTCCTCACTTCTGTTTTGAAAAATCTGAGTCTCCCGTGGGGGCAGGGGAGGAGCATGCCCAGCATCACTCTGGTGGATGGCAGAGCTGTATCTAAAACCAGGTGATCTCATTCTAGAGATCACATAGTCTAAGCTTTAGGGTCCTTCATCCATAAAATGGGCACATGGTACTAGCTTGCAGTTATGGTTCTGCTTTCTTCTGGCCACCCCGCTTCTCCAGAACACGTCAGCAAAGGCATGCCCTCTTCTTGCGCACACCATTTTCTCTGAGTCTCTTGGTGCTTCCTTCTTCTGACAAACTGGGTGTGAAGAAACTCCAAGGCCCAGTGATTTTCCTCACTCTCTCAGAGCCTATGCCAGTCTCAGCAGAACACAGTGACTGTGGGCTCTGGGGCAACTCACTCAACTTCTCTAAGCATTAAATCATTTCCTTTTTGAAAATGCATAATGCAACCTGACCTGCTGACTTCAAAGTGTAGTGAGGATCAGAATGTGATAATGTATGCTGAAGTGTCTGGCGTTTACATGGACCTAAATAAGAAGCAGAATGGTTTGAACCCTACCTCGGATAGTTTGTCTCTGCCATACATTTGAGATTGTAGCAATCAATATATACCAGGACAGCTGGAACCTGTTATAACAGCCTTGAGGACATGTATCTGGGACACCCAAATCACTAAATCCGCAGTTTCTGACTCTGTTGGAAGAGCAATCAATGGCAGTAACCAAAGATCATGCTTTGGGGGCCTCTGCACAACTGCCTTCCAGAGTGTTCCTGGCCAATTGTGTGCTTCACTATCAGTGTCTCTTAACTGGTGACCCCGAAATGAGGGATGGATCCTATCCAGAAGATTTCTAGTTAGTCTCTTTGGAAGTGGGCCCTGGCTCGTTTCTAAAAATCTATGTGCTATTTTTGAATACCTCTTCTTGGTCCCCTCAGGCCCACAAGGCCAGCACTCTCAAAGAGACCCTCAAGCTGCAACTGGCTCACTCTCCATTAGACCGACTTCCAAATTGTATTTCAGTTGCTTGTTTAGAGTTTGGGGCTGTGAAATTAGAGCACGGTAGTAGGTTCAAGCATTTCCTCAAGGGTAACCTTGAAGTCCCCTGAACTTCTGAGTCTAAGGTGTCACCATAGAGAGAGTGATGCTGGTTGTGACTGGGGGCTCGTTGTGGGTGTAGGTATTGATTGGCACTCATTTAAAAAGGCATTAAAAAGCACAGAAGTAACAGATGCCCTGTGATGGTTAATATCCAGTGTCAACTTGGTTGGATTGAAGGATACAAAGTATTGTTCCTGGGTGTGTCTGTGAGGGTGTTGCCAAAGGAGATTAACATTTGAGTCAGTGGACTGGGAGAGGCAGACCCACCCTCAATCTGGGTGGGCACCATTTAATCAGCTGCTAGCAAGGCTAGGATAAAAGCAGGCAGAGGATCGTGGAAGGACTAGACTGGCTGAGTCTTCTGGCCTTCATCTTTCTTCTGTGCTGGATGCTTTCTGCCCTCAAACACTGGACTCCAAGCTCTTCGGCTTTTGGACTCTTTGACCTATACCAGTGGCTTGCCAGGAGCCCTTGGGCCTTCGGCCACAGACTGAAGGCTGCACTGTCAGCTTCCCTACTTGGGCTGGCTTCCTTGCTCCTCAGCTTGCAGATGGCCTATTGTGGGACTTCACCTTGTAATCGTGTGAGTCAATACTCCTTAATAAACCCCCTTTCATATATATATCTGTCCTATTAGCCCTGTCTCTCTAGAGAACCTTGACTAATACATGCTCATTATGAAAATCTTGAAAAATACAAGAAAGGACAAAGCTGAAAAGTAAAAATCATCCATAATCTCACACAGATCATCACTTTCTGATATTTTCTTAGAGTTCGTTTATGTTTAAAGCATGTGATATGGTTTGGATCTGTGTCCCTGCCCAAGTCTCATGCTGAATTGTAATCCCCAGGGTTGGAGGTGGGGCCTGGTAGGAGGTGATTGGATCATGGGAGTGGTCCTTCATGAATGATTTAGCACCATCTCTTGGTACTGTTCTCCTGATAGTGAGTGAGTGATTATAAGATCTGGTTGTTTAAAAGTGTGTAGCACCAGGCTGGGCGGGGTAGCTCATGCCTGTAATCCCAGCACTTTGGGAGGCTGAGGCGGGTGGATCATGAGGTCAAGAGTTTGAGACTAGCCTAGCCAACATGGTGAAACCCCATCTCTACTAAGAATACAAAAATTAGCTGCATGTGGTGGCACGTGCCTGTAGTCCCAGCTACTCGGGAGGATGAGGCAGGAGAATTGCTTGAACCCAGGAGGCAGAGGTTGCAATGAGCCAAGATCATGCCACTGCACTCCAGCCTGGGAAACAGAGCAAGCTCCGTCTCCGGGGGAAGAAAAGTGTGTAGTACCGCCCCTTCTCTGTCTTGCTCCGGCTCCTGCCCCTGCCATGTAAGACGTGTCTGCTCCTCCTTCACCTTCTGCCATGATTGTAAGTTTCCTGAGCCCACCCTAGAAGCTGAGCAAGATGCAAGCATCATGCTTTCCGTACAGCCTACGGAACTGCGAGCCAGTTAAACCTCTTTTCTTTGTGAATTACCCAGTCTCAGGTATTTCTTTATAGCAATGTAAGAATGGACTAATCTAGCACATATGTGTATATACATTTTATATATATCAGTAGTGTGCTGTTAAATCAGCTCCTTTTAAAAAGTCCCTGGTTTATAGCACTTGCTGGTATCTGTGTTGTACATACTCTCACCATGGTGAATTTCAAGCAACCAACAGTTTAACACCTGACTTTCAAAATTCCTCAAGAATTAACAGTTGGCTTTTGAGGGCCAGTAAGAATCAGCTCCAAACACCAATGGTTGACATTGTATGGTCTGTAGCTTTGTGCTCTAGTTTTTTTCATTTAATATTATGTTATAAGCTGTTTTGCAACCATTGTTGTAATAAATGATTCAGGAAAGGGTCATCAGTGGATGCACTGGGGGAAGGTTGTTGGGGAAAAGATATTCACACCATTTCAAAGTGTCATCCTACAGCTAAGTTGTGAATTTCAACAAGTTAAAAGTGCCTTACATTGGAGAGGTCTGAAAAAAGTCACTTTATGTGATGGATACAATATATCATCATGAATAATGGAACAACTCGACATTATGGATGTCTTCATGTAATACAAGGGAAAGAACACAATATTGCCTAGGTGGTCTTTTTGCTAAAAACGTTTAACCCAAACATAGTTATAAAGAAACAATCAGATACCCAGATTTTGAGACTTTTGACAAAATAAGCCTGAACTAAAAAAAAAAAAAAAAGACTGGGGACTACTCTAGGTTAAGGTGACTAAATAGACATGACAACCAAATGCAATACATCATCCTTGAGTGGATTCTGGATTTCTTGTTTTAAAAAAGAAAAAGCCACATAAACAATTTGGGGATAACTGGAGAAAGTTCAATATGGACTTCGTATTAGATTATATTATTACATCAATATTGATGTCTGGAGTGTGATATGGTAATACAGTTACTGTAGGCTAAGGTGTTCCTTCTTAGGAAATGAGACGTGTTTGCAGTGCTTAGAGGCGAAGTAACACAGTGTCTGCAGTTTACTTTCAAATGATTCTGCAAAAACAAAACAAAACCCACCAACAACAAAACATACATTCAAATATCAATGAGAGGGGAGTGAGCAAGCATGTAGCAAATGTTAACAGTAAGTGAATCTAGGGGAAGGATATATTGGTATTCACATATATATGATTCAACTTTCCTTTCAGTTTGAGATTGTTTATTAATACTAAAAAGGGAAATTATTACGACAGCTTTATTTTAAAATATGGTTATTATAATGATGCATATTATTCTACCATAAAAAATGTGCCACAATTTATTTAACAAAATCTATTGCTGGATTATAGATTTTTACTTTTATGAACTGTGAACATCCTTATAATTAAACCTTAGCACGCATTCATAATTGTTTCCTGTGTTGAACTTATTGTGCAGAAAGAAAATTTTAAAAAAAATTTTTTAATGAAGGCTCTGATGAAATGAATTCCCATGCTTTAAACTTTACAAGAGACTGACTTATCAACTACATGCCAAGCTATCAATGTGACAGAAGAAGACATCTTCATGGCCTTCTTTAGAGGGTTCAGTGAAGAGTAAGGATGCATGTCAGAGAAATTAAGATGTTCTACACAAGGAAATTTGGAGAACTGTGGTTCTGGTGGCACCTTAGAAGTCTTGGGGTAGCTTGGAAACGATAATAGGCCTGGATCCTACCCCAGGATAGTTGAATCAGTGTCTCTGGGGGTGAGGCTCTGCACTGGTTCACTTTGTAAACTCCCCGGGGCATCATGAGGTACAGCCAGTGTTGAGAACAGCTGGTGTAGTAGGATTCAGAAAAAAATTATCCGACAGGTGGGAGGAAGCCAGAGTGATGGGAGGGAGACCAGAGAAGAGGCTAGGCAGCCCTAAAAAGAGACTGGAGAGAGAAAAAAGACATGATCAGGAGGGACCTGAGAATGTTATTTTGGGTGGGATATGATGTGACTGCCTTCTACTTCCCCTAGGGAACTGTAGTAAATTTATAATTACTCTTCAATGCTTTTGTAGTTGGGATTTTTGGCAGGGTGGGGGCGGAGGGGTGCTATTTAGACTTATCTCAAGGTGGGAACTGGGAGAGAGCAGGGGTGATTTAAGGAGGATTTGGCACCTTCCAGTTACATCAGTTCCCTGTGGGAGGAGGAGTTCACAGGGTTGCACACAGCAGCATCGTATTCTGTCTTGCTGCCTGCCCTTTGGGGCGCAAGTCCACCTAGTTGGCTCTGCTGGGTCATTCGCTCTCTTCTGGGCCAACCCATTGTCGAGGTCACAGAATTATAATAATTCTACTATTTTATTGTTAGATTTAAGAGATGCTCCTCTCTTGATTTGATTACAACACACCATGATTTCCAAGGTTATATTGATTCAAAGCCAATAAAGGTAACTCAAACTACAACAGAAATCTCTCTTCAGGAGGGCTTATTTCAATCTTTTTTTTCTCTACTCAAAGGGCACACTTGCTCACTGTGATGTTCTCCACCCTACAGTGTAAAAGGCAGATAGGCTTCACATTCGGAAGACACACCAGGGAATTTTTTTTCTGTAACCTCACATTAGAAGTGAAATACCTGGGAATGTTAAGCAGTGATTTGTTTTGATGGTTTTTCACCTTCATTTTGCATCTACATCAAAAAGCTAAAGAATATCTGCTTTCTCCGTAAGTGTCTGCTAAGGCAGTTGCTGAGAGGTAAGAAATAGGGGTTTACTTGTAAGTTCTCTATCTATCTATCTATCTATCTATCTATCTATCTATCTATCTATCTATCTATCATCTATCTGTCTATCATCTATCTATCATCTGTCTATCTCTCTTCTTTTACCACAATTTCCTTTTTAGGACACCAGCCAAAAATAAGACATGTGAACTTCTTCAATGAAAGCATCACGTGTCTTTTATTTTCTTCCATAAAAAGGTTATGATTCTTTCTGAAGAACAACATGCAGATGAAAGCTGAAATATATGGTTTATAAAAATAAAAGACCATTTCAGCTAGTGCAACTTAAGAAAAAAATACTGTATTATGTGGTCAACTTAGTCTTCCTTTTCTTTTTCTTTTTGTGACAAGGTCTTGCTCTGTCACCCAGGCTAGAGTGCAGTGGCATGATGGCTCACTGCAGCCTCAATCTCCTGGGCTCAATGATCTTCCTGCCTTAGCCTCCTGAGTAGCTTGGACCATAGGCATGGTCTCAGATTCCTGACCTCATGCAATCCTCCTGCCTTGGCCTCCTAAAGTGCTGGGATTACAGGTGTGAGCCACTGTGCCCAGCTTCAGTCTTCCTTTTCTTGTTTGTTCAGAGATTAAAAGGGAAAGCTGAGATGCATTTTCTACCTTATCAATTCTTAGGCAATTTATCATTTTATAATTAATTAGAACAAAGATAAAATACTATTTTAAAAATGTATAGAAGATATTTCTACTCTAAAAGGATTTTGAAGGCTGCTTGCAACAATAATTCATTAAATCTAGGTCAGGGTCACACACTGAAATGCCCACGGGGACTGTGCAAGAAAAACAACTGAGCAAGTTTGACATTAAATGACCTCTGGAGCTCTTGGTGCTAGAGGTGCAATAGAGGGTGCTGGAGACTGTGGAAAACTGGGAGGAATTAGCTGTGTCTAAAGGGGAAGTCACTTCTCAACTTCAACATAGCGTTTTGTTTTGTTTTATTTTAGTAAGAGGCCAGAATTTTGTATTTTTATGTGAAGTCTCTTAATCTGCAATTGTTGGTCTATAATTCAATAGTATGTGGGTCAAGAAAAACTGGTTTGGGGCAACATTTCATTCTCAGGTTGCCAGTCTGATATACCTTATCAGGTAGGAAAAATTGAAGTAGAGTGTTGGCAGAAGGTGGCGAATGCACAGGGCATTCTGGAAGAATATCTGGAGGGCTTGGTAAGGGACAGGATGCAAAGGGAAGAAGAGCCTGAAGGCCTGGGAGGACTTAGGATTGTGGAGAACTTGCTTTGGTGAAAGGAGTGCGTGCGTGCGTGTGTGTGTGTGTGTGTGTGTTGGGAGGAGATGTGTAGCCAGAGCAGGCAGGGAACCAGAAGAAAGTGAGTTCAATTTTAACAAGTCGCACTTGAGAGGTGATGACTGGGAATACACAAGAGGAAAGAACAAGGAGAATGTAATGAACCTTGAACTCAATATGTGCCTACAGCATTATGGGGCTGCAATTGATATATGATCAGATTTGGTGATTGCATTATCAAGGAGGCATTTGTCTGTACTCTGTCCTGCTCTCTGCACTCATCAGTGGATTGTGCTCTATTCTGGATATCACTTTTTAAAAATGCTCTTTTCTCTTAAATTACAGAAGCAATACGTGTATCATTGCAGAAAATTAAGAAAATGCTGAAAATTGAGAGGAGGAAAATTGCCTGTAATCCTAGCTCCTATAATAACTATTGACGGCTTCCTATATATCCTTCTAGTCTTTTTTCCTATACATATATACTTAAATAGTTCACAAAATTGGAATTGTATTATAAATACTACATTACAATCTGCTTTTTCCACTAACATGTTTTGGACATTTTCCCATATCAATAAAATAATCTGCCACAACTTGATTTTTCATGGTTATTTTAGCATTTATTCCATTTGGTGGAAATATCAAAATTTTTACCTAATAGCCTACTGTTGGACACATGCTGCTTCTCCATCATAAACGATGTCATCTCTCTAATGCTAAATTTTTGCACATATGCCTGGTTGTTTTCTTAGGATAAACTCCCAGAAAAGACCATTGTTAAGGATATCAAAGGAAGAGGGCACTAGTGAAAACTTGAAACAAAAAGCAGGATTTACTGTTTGTAAAGTAAGAGCAAATTGTGCTTTGAGACAGTCTTTCTGAACAAAGTTTGGAGAAAGCATGGAATTCAAAGATGAATAGAATTTCAGGAGTGAGAATTAAGGGATTGGCTGACCTTAAATTGAGGAGGTGTGGTTATTAGAGGGCAGCTATTGCTGATTGGATGGCAGAAGCATGCATCTATCTTTGATCGGCTGACTTTCAGAATCATGTGCCATTTATGATTGGCTGATTCAGGAGGGTGGATTTCAGTGTGAGACTGAAGACAAGTTAGCAGGTCAGGTTTTAAATCCTTTGTGCTGCTTAGTTGTTACTATGGCTGAAGAACAAATAGCCTTTTCTTAGAAAAGAGGGACTTTTAATTTTCAAGTCAAAGGGCCATATTGCCAAACTGTTGGCACAATATTTGAAGCAATATGTGCACAGACTCAAAAAAACCCTCTGGAAGAGATTGATACTGGTGGGAAGACTGGAGGCCTTGCTATAGGAGGGAAAGTGTGAGGAAAGTGGTGGTTACTAGCTTGGAGTAGAGAAGACCAGGGTGGGCATGATTACCGACTTCAAAGCCTGTCACTACGGAAAGTCACACTGGGCTTTTCTTTTCCTTTTTCTCTTCTCTTCTCTTCTTCTTCTTTTTTTTTTTTTTTTTTTGACAGAATTTCGCTCTGTCGCCCAGGCTGGAGTGCAGTGGTGCGGTCTCTGCTCACTGCAACTTCTGCTTCCCAGTTTCAAGCCGTTCTCCTTCCTCAACCTCCCGAGTAGCTGGGATTACAGGCGTGCACCACCTTTCCTGGCTAATTTTTTTTGTATTTTTAGTAGAGACGGGAGTTTCACCGTGTTGGTCAGGCTGGTCTCGAACTCCTGACTTCAAGTGATCCGCCTGTCTTGGCCTCCCAAAGTGCTGGGACTATAGGCTTGAGCCACCGTGCCTGGCCCACACTGCACATTTTTCTAACAGTGGAAGCTCTCTAGCTTTGAAATAGAGGCATCATTAAAGACAGAGGCCTCTGTATTCAAAAAGAGATTCGTCATACAGGTTGGTTAGGAGTCTGGGGTTTGGATTCCGTGGAACTTTGAATCCTCGCTGGGCCACTTGTCATCTCTGTGACCTGGAACAGGTTATAAAAGCTTTCTGAACTTGAATTTTTTTCTTATCATGGGAGAAAAACAACAGAATCTCTCTCATTATGCGATCTAGGCATTGCATGGTAAGTCGCAATTCTGAAGATTTGGTGTGCTCTTTGATGACTTGGAATTTTAGTGAATAGTATTGAGAGCACACAGCAATGTGCCAGTCGCTGTGCCCTCCAGGGAATTGCAGGGAGACAAAGATGTGATCCCTGTCCACAAGGAGACAATGGAGAGGCAAGAGGGAAGGTGCTGCACATAGCACAGAGATGAGGGCGTTGGTGGGGGGATTTGCTACAAGGTAAACAAGGAGGCACAAAAATGTACATAAACTAACAAATATATTTACAAATGGACAACAATAACAAAAAGAAAGAACGAAAGAAAGGAAGAAAGACACAAAAATGCTTACAATTGTTTGGAAACTTTTCCTTTTGTTTTCCAATTTTTATGCGCTATTAATGCAGCTATGTGAAGAAATTTTATTCTCTGGCCACTGCTAAAGAGAACATAGGAAAGAGGAAAGAATGAGGAGGGACAAGGGGACCATTAACATTGGAGTTACATTATATTTAAAAATAACTTTATTTTTCAGTACTATTGAGAAACCCATATTTGGTGACATGAGTGGATCTCAAGGATGAATTTAGCATGCTACAATCTGCAAATAACTCTTAATCCGTTAGTTGCATCAGTATTTTTGTAGCCAGTGAGTGGTGCTGATTTATGTATGCTTTTAAAGAAACCATTTAGAGAAATGTCATTTCCAGTCATTGAAACAACAAGCTTGAGAATTTTTAGATTCACAAAAAGCTATTTTCTGAGGGTGGTTAGATTTCTAAATGTAACTTTCATGCAAAAATATAGAAATGTTCCAAGTCACAAAATAAAGCGCATGGGTCAAAGACCACATTCAAATAAAGCTTTTAATAAATATTTTAGTAAATGAAAAATTACTCAGCAGATATTGATGGAGAACAGTGGTTGGCTGTGTCCCACGATGTGAGCTGGGGATACCCATGCTTGGTATCATTAGACTTTACGCCCCCCTCTTTTTTCTGGAGGGATTTAAATAGAGTTCATTGTCACCAGATCTGCACAATTTTAGAGGGCATTCCTGCTATGGGTGGGAACTTATACAACTGTGATTCTATGACATGGCAGTTTTCACTAATCTCAAGGCGTGGCTTCGTTTACAGCCAGATGAGAAAGAAGCATGTATGTCTTGACTGGTTTTATTCTTACTCCTGAATTTCTTACTTGAGGAATAATGGAGTTGAGGCAGAACGCTATAGGTGTACCATGGCCAAGTTAAAGCAGTAGGCTTCTCAGCAGGATGGCATGACTGACATGTCCTCCAAGCTTGGGTCTTCCAAAGTTCTTTGTTTTCACTTTCTATCTTGATGAAAAAAATTAGCAATTTTTACGTATCCCAGAAAAAAAAATTTAGAATCATGAATTATGTTTTGCATTCATTGACATTTATGGGGGCTGGATAGCCTCTTGGAAATGATCTCAAATTGTATCTATACTTCGGGGTTCCGACATACAAGAATGGGGTGGGGAAGGCAACAGACACTTAATGGCGAAGGAAATGGATATCTGAGAACCTGGAAAAGAGTCCACCGTGGGGAAAGGAGGACTCAGCCATGGTGAGACTGACTCAGCAATAGGGCTGAGGGTTGAAAGGACCCATCATCTCATTAACCACAGGATTTTCCTTTGACTTGAACCTGCCTGAGCCTGGCCACCCTGGAAGTATGTAAGTGACTTGGGAAAGAAGGGGCTGTATGTGTCTATCTCCTGGGAACTGGAATAGCTGTAGCAGAGTGCACCATTCTTCAAGAGGCAGGTGAGCACTGGCACCTAGAGGAACAGTAGAAAGGTCAGGCTGAGCATTGGGGTGTGGTCAGCAACCAATGGGCCTGAAGATGAGTGGACAGAGTGAGTGGTGACACTGGAAGGGTCATGAGCCTGGTGTTGAAAACCTGGGGTGGGAACCTAGGCTTTCCTAGGTTTTATTTGCATTTTAAGCTCCATAGATTTTATTTGCATTTTCCCATTTCCAGTGAATTTGCTAGCCATTCCACTTTCCTTTTCTGTAAATTGCATCTTCATACCTGTTAACCCAAAATATCCGACACAGATCTCAGGCAATTTAGAAAGTTTCTTTTTTCAAGGTTCAGGATGTGCCCTCAGCCTCAGGAGGTCCTGACGACATGTGCCCAAGGTGGTCAGGGCATAGCTTGGTTTTATACATTTTAGGGAGACCTCAGCCATCAATCAATGTACATAAGATTAACAATCTTACGATCAGTATATGTAAGATTTGTTCCATCTGGAAAGGCAGGACAACTCCAAGTGGGGAGGGGGCTTCTGGGTCATAGCTAGATAAAAGACAAATAGTTGCATTCTTCTGCGTTTCTGATTAGCCTTTCCAAAGGAAGCAATCAGATATGTATTTATCTCAGCTAGCAGAAGGATGACTTTGAAAAGAATGGGAGGCAAGTTTGCCCTGAGCACTTCCCAGCTGGACTTTCCCCTTCAGCTTAGCAATTTTGGGGTCTCAAGATTTATTTTCCTTTCACATACCCTTTGCCCCTTTTTCACTCTTGAGCTTGTTTTTCTCCTGATGTTTAATAATTCTTTTATAAATTCTGGAGACTAATCCATCATCAGTTAAATGCATTGCAGCTATCTTCTCCCAGTCTGTGGCTTTTGTTTATAGTAACTTATCATGCAGGATGTTTTAATTTTAATACTGTCAGTTTTATCAGTCTTTCCCATTATACTTTGCATGTCTTTTTAAAGACATTCTTTTTATCCCCAAGGGCATAAATACTTCATCCTATATTTTCTTGAATATTTTTAGCAATGTACATTCTTCTATCACTAGCTCATCATGATTTTGAAATTCATTTGTGGTCATGAGTGTAGCTGTGGTTAAACATTTTTACTAACCCACAGTATTCCATTGTATGAATAGACCATGATTTATTTATCCATTCTATCAATAGACATTTCATTTGTTTATATTTGATTTGATTTTTTTTGGCTACTATAACAATGTTGCTATCAGCATTCTTCTACTCTCTCTTGGGGCATGTGCAGAAGTTTCTGAGGGTGGAATTGTTGGGTCGTAGGTGTGCATTTTATTTTATTTATTTATTTTTGAGATGGAGTTTTGCTCTTCTTGCCCAGGCTGGAGTGCAATGGTGCCATCTTAGCTCACTGCAACCTCTGCCTCCTGGGTTCAAGCAATTCTTCTGCCTCAGCCTCCCAAGTAGCTGGGATTATAGGTGTGCGCCACTACACCTGGCTAATTTTTTGTATTTTCAGTAGAGATGGGGTTTCACCATGTTGGTCAGGCTGGTCTCGAACTCCTGACCTCAGGTGATCTGCCTGCCTCAGCCTCCCAATAGGTGTGCATTTTAAACTTTACTAGATGAGAAAATTGTTTTCCAAATTGGTTATATCAAGTTTCACTCTCCCAGAAGTGTGGAGGTGTTTACATGACCTTATGTAGCTGCCAGCACTTATCTTTATTATTTCCTTCCTTCTGCTTTCATTAAGTTTACTCTGTTTTTCTTTCTCAAATGTCTTGGGTACTTTGCTGATTAATTTTCAGTCTTCTTTTCTAATATAAGCATTTAAGGCTATAAATGTACCTTTACTGATTTAGCAGCATCCTGTAAGTTTCACTTTGTTTTTAAATGCATTTTTAAATACAGTCTCCAACTTATAGAAAAGTTCAACGTAGAGTCAGAATATTTCGCATGGAGTGCCAGAGACTAACTAGAGTAAGAAAGGTGTCTGTCTTTTTTGGAGGAGAGACAGTAGCAGTGGTGAGCGGTATTGACAAGGGGGAATGAATAGAATGCATCCGTAGACTAAGGACAAGGAGAGCCAGGCTTCTCGCTGTTGGAGAAGGGAAGTTCACATATGGAAAGGGAGATACGTGAATGAACCCTGGGTGTTGGATTGGAATTGTATTGGTGTGGCATTCATGGGTGTCCTCTTCACCCAGAGTGACATCTCCTTCAGGTACACCTGTATATGAATGCCATCCTCACCACATTTGGGCTTCTACACCACTTACTGGGCTGCTTCCTTGCACAGCTGCCCTCTCTCCCAGCTCAGGCTCTGACTCCCCATGCTGAGCCGCCCCCCTGCATGGACATGCTTCTCCCTCCTCTGAGGATGTGGTGCTGGTTCCAGGCCACCCCTCTGAGTGGGTACCTATCAGTTACCTTGCTCTGTCCCTCCAATAGCTTAGCACTGAATGGATCAGGAACAGAAGAGAAGGGAAAAGGCACCCATGCCATAAGTTTTGATACATAGGATTTTCATTGTCATCCAATTTTAAATACTTTCCAACCTTTGATTTTTTCTTTAACTCATAAATTATCTAGAAGTTTGTTTTAAACGTGTTTCAAAATGTATGGCATTATATTTAGTTATCTCTCTGTTCTTGACGTCTATTTTAATTGCCCTGTTTTCAAATACAGGGTTTATATGATACTGATTATAGTTTTTATTATGATTTTCTTTATGCCTAGTACATAATAAGTTTTAGCAAATGTTTTATGTGTTCTTGAAAAGTATTTCTCTATGTGTTGGGTACATAGTTCTATATATGTCCAAAGATTAAGCGTAATTGTATTCTTCAAATAGTCTATGTCCTTACTAAATTTTTGTCTGCTTAATATATCAATACTGAGAGACGTGTAATAAAACTCTTCCATTACGATTGAAGATTTAGAAATTTCTTCTTGTAACTCTATCGCTTTATGCTTTATAAATTTGGATACCAAATTTATTATATGCCTACAAATTTATAATTCTTATAGCTTCCTGGTGAGTCTCTCCTTTTATAATTAAGCACTTCTTCATATTTGCAATAATGCTTTTTATCTTCAAGTTTAATACAGATACAGCAGCTTTTTGGGGGGTGAGAGGTTAATATTTCTAGGTATATCTTTTCCAGTTTTTTATTTGTAAGGTTTCCCTTTCTTGTTTTGACTATTTCTCTTATAAATATCACACACTATGGATGTGAATTTATAAATTTCTTGTAATTCTATCACTTTTTGCTTTATGTACATATTTTTTAAACCAAGTCTGGCAAACATTTTAGGTGTTGAGTTTAGACTTTCAATATTTGGATTAATTACTGATTTCATTATTATTATTATTATTATTATTATTTTTTTTTTTTGGAGACGGAGTCTTGCTCTGTCACCCAGGTTGGAGTGCAGGGGCCGGATCTCAGCTCACTGCAAGCTCCGCCTCCCAGGTTCCTGCCATTCTCCTGCCTCAGCCTCCCGAGTAGCTGGGACTACAGGCGCCTGCCACCTCGCCCGGCTAGATTTTTGTATTTTTTTGGTAGAGACGGGGTTTCACCGTGTTAGCCAGGATGGTCTCGATCTCCTGACCTCATGATCCGCCCGTCTCGGCCTCCCAAAGTGCTGGGATTACAGGCTTGAGCCACCGCGCCCTACCTCATTATTATTTTTGCCATCTTATGATAGGCTTTCTTTATCTCCCTTTTCCTCTGCCTCTTTTACTTTCTTTCCTGCTCTCCATTGTCTTGATATAGTTTTTTTTTTTTTTTTTAATTTCCCTCTACATCTTAAGCAGATGAAATAATGCTGGCTAGCATTATTTCATTCGATCATCGAGAAAACCCTGTGGCATTTGTTACTAGGCATGGGAAATCCTTGTTGCTCTTTAGTTTAGTTCTCAGCTTCTTCTTACTCAGAATACCAGCTTCCTTAAGATCTACTAAAGCTCTGAAACTGAAAATACGCTTTTTTTTTTTTCTGAGAAGAGTCTAACTTTGTTGTCCAGGCTAGAGTGCAGTGGTGTGATCTCGGCTCACTGCAACCTCTGCCTCCCAGGTTCAAGTGATTCTCCTGCTTCAGTCTCCTGAGTAGCTGGGATTACAGGCCCGTGCCACCTTGCCCAGCTAATTTTTGTATTTTTAGTAGAGATGGGGTTTCACCATGTTGGTCAGGCTGGTCTCAAACTCCTGACCTCAAGTGATCTGCCCGCCTCAGCCTCCCAAAGTGCTGGGATTAACAGGTGTGAGCCACTGCGCCCAGCCCCATACAGTTTTTACTTATATTTTTTCCACTTAATGATCTATTATGACAATTTTTCCCATATCCATTGCAATGTCTACATCATAGTTTGTGAACTTGTGGCCACGAACTTGTTCCAATTGCTTTGTTATTATCTGTAATGCTTTGTGCACTTTTACAATTCCTTTCTTAGGATAAATTCCTTGAAATAACTCATCAGAAGGAAGAACCATTTTAAAGACCTTGCCAGGTGTTTCTAAGTTGCCCTCCTGAAAGGTCACGTCTTTGTATGGCCATCCTCCAGCAAAGTGTGAGGATGACCAGAGAACAGTCCAACAGCTCCCTTCCCAAGATCAAATCGACTCCAGCAGTATCAGGCTTCTGGTAGAGCCCCGGCAAGGTCCTGGGAGAGAGGCAGGGCGTCTGGTTTGTTGTGGCCATGGGTCTTGGGAGCACTGGGTGGCTTGGGACTGAAATCTTAGGGTGAGAACCCCAGAGACTCTCTTCAGGTTCCCATCAGCTTGTCCCTGCAGTGAGCTCAGCACACAGGCTCCCTGCTATAGCAAGACAGGCATAGCTCAGAGACGAGGAGAAGCGCAGGTGTCTCAGCTGTGCACGTCCCTCACTCCTGGGGGCCATAGGGAGACTGGGTGCTGGGGCCCTTGGGGAGGACCTTCACTCCCTGTATTAGAAGCATATTCCGCCACTTCGGCGGTGGGCAGGGAGCAGCATAGTGGGCCCCTGTGTTTGTCTTCCCAAAAAGCAAGTTTGTGTCTATTCTGCCACAATCTGCTGATTCAGTGGGTGATTTGCATCCTTCGGAGGTCCAGGCACTTCCCGGGCTCTTCTCCTGGAGAGAGAGGAGAGGGCGAGGGCTGGGTCAGGGGCTGCCGCACTGCCAAGATACAGGCCGCAGGAATCTGTTGGGCAGGGGCTGGGATCGGGGCCGGGTGAGGTGCGGGGGACTCGCAGTCCTGCCGCCGCCCGCGCACAAAGCCTGCCCTTGTTCGACTGCCTCGGATGCGGGCCCTGGGTTCAGACCTCCCCGGTGTCCTGTGTGGCCCGCGCGTGGAGCCGCGTGTCCTGGCCACGCTGGGAAGGGATGTGCTGCCCTCCGCGGACCCTTGGACCTCGGGAGGGCACGCTCTGCCCAGGACTCGGGCCCTGACTTGGGCTGCTCCGGCATGGAAGGCCAGGCCCAGACTCTGACTGCTTGGCCCCCACCAATGAGTTTCTCGAGCTGAGGGTCACGGGCGTCCGCCACCTGAGAAGGCAGTAAAGGTATTGCCTTTGTCATGGTCACTCTGCAGTGGGGGCCGGGGGAAGGGTGAGGGGCATGTCGGAGTGCTGGGGTGGGGCTGAGGTGGCAGTGGGAGCCTGGCCCCTTCCCGTGTGCTGTTTTGATGTCATGCCCCATCTGGGAGGCCACTGGGCATGCCAACCAGACTCATTCTCAGACAGAGGCTGTAGATGCCAGGGGTTTTAGTCTGGGTGGATACTAGATCGGCCAACCCTCCAATACCTGCTCATTAACCATCCCCCACCACCTCCCCTTTCACCACAAGGAGTCCTGTGCCACATTCTAGAGCAGGGCAGATGCCACCCAGGCACTCCTGAGGGGGAGGTCCCCAGCCCTGTGTGGTGTTTCTTAGACTTTCATGTACTTACAATGGTGGGCAAATCCATCCTTCCACAGGTTTCTCCACTAGCATCCATTTACTGAGAGCCTGCTGCGTGCCAGGCATATTTCCAAGTGTGGGGAGTTCATCAGAGAGCAAGGCAGACCAGTCCCTACCCTTACACACACCATGGCCCAGCTCCAAAGCCCACTCCCTCTACTGTGGTGACATTACTTTTAGCATATCTCTCCTTACAGATTAAAACATAACAGGTACGCCAACAGACTGCCAGACTCGTGTCTGGATTTGCCAAGGATCCTCTTATCGGAGATTGGCAAAGAGCACTGCAGAGAAAAAAAAAAAAAAATTGAAATCCTAGTAAAGTGAGAAGAAACACATGTGAAAATGGCACTCACACTAAATCAGCATTAAATCAAACCGGGGCCTACTTAGAAACCAGTGCAGACCTGCTATTTCTCGCTGAGTCCTGTTATTTTAACTCAGCAAATTCAAGCGAGATTTCACATTCCCATTAGAGGGCAGGAAAGAAGAAAACTGTGATTCTCAAGGGCAAGGCTGAAGCTGTTTGCTGAGTAGTCTGGGATTGGAGAGTGGCAGGGGTGACATTAGGGTTGGGGTAATCTGAACACAAGGACATGGGTGACAAGACCGCAGGCTAAATTCTCTGTCCACAAACTCCATTCTCATCTTGTTCCCTGATTCTGTCTCAGTTCACGTTTCTCCCTTGGTCACAAACCTTCAGTGGCTCCCCATGACCACTGAATTAAGTATAAACATCCTACAGCACTCCACAGCGTGATCTCCAAACTATCTTTTCAGTTTGCATGATGTTTCACACCTGTGGCTGCAGCCGAAGAGGATAACTCGTAGGATTGCTGCCTGTGCACCCTTCTGCTTTTGCAGTTGGTAATCATGGTAGCCAATACTTGCTCAGTGCTCACTGTGCTAGGTCCTGAGCTTCCCTTATCCCAATCCTACAAGAAAGGATGTAGTGTTACCTGCCTTTTTACAGATGTGGTCCTCAGAAGAGTTCCTGACCTGTCCAACGGGAATTTGAATACAGGCCTCTCTGTCCCCACAACCTAAACCCTTGACTATGATGTAGACCTTTGGTGGAATCATGGTGCTGTGTCCTGTGTTGTCTCTATTAAATGACTTTACGAAAATTCTAGAAGTTTGGGGCAAGGTGCTGAAAGCAAGAGATGAGACCAGCTGGTCTGGATCTCTCAGGAGATCCCAGACTCTCCTGTTAGATCTTCCCTTCTCCTCAACATGGGCTCATAACCCCCATCCATCCCCATTCTGCTCCATTATGTCTCACCTTCTCCACTAGTCACCCCCAGCTGGCTCAATGGACCACAAGGTTCTGGGTCAGTGACCTTCCCTTCCCAAGCTTCCCATTTTGCAGAGACAGAGCCATGATTCAGGGGGAAGGTGTATGGTGCTCTCTCTGGCTCTCCAGAAGTCCTCGCATTGGTCAAGCAGTACTTCTGTTACAATTTAAGATAACCGACTCTTCATGACCCCTTGCAGTGATGGAGGGAGAGGGAGAGAAGGGTGATGGCCCAGATGTTGTAGCCACAGGAAGAAGCCCCCCAACTTCTTAGGGACACTTGTTCCCCATGCAGCTGGAAAGAGGGAAAGGTTGCAGCCTTCTTGGTTTTCTCACAGTCTTGGGAAGTCCAAGAGAGTAGAGTGGGTCGTGGGCTGGTGGAAGGCCATTTGTCACAGGCCTTTCCTGGGCTTTGCCCACTGCCTCTTAGACCCACAGGTCAAGTGAGGCAGTTGAGAAAAAAAATCCTCATTGTGAAGTGTCTGCGGCCCTGCTTAGATGAGAGAATGGCCCCCTTTCAGCAGCCCCACTTGGAGCCAGGACAGTATTCCCAGAAGGCCAGATCGGTGAATGGTCATCTGTCTTCCCAGGTGGACCGAGGCCTGGCCTGCCAGGGAGGAGACGCAGGTTCTGGTTTCTGTTTGTGAGTTCAGGGGCTCTGGAATACTTCAATAAATAAACACCTATTTATTGAGCTCCTACTGTGTGCAGGGCACTGTAGGGAACACAAAGAGGCACTGACTTGAAAACCACAGATCAGAATTTATCCATGCAAATGAGCTTGCTCCCTAGGGAGGCTGGATACTCGCAGATCCAGTGAGGCCACCACTGTTTGAGGAACCAACCCCTACCCATCCCTACTCCAAACTATTTTGAGTTTTCTCAGTGGAGATGGTTGATGTTTTAAAATTAAAAATAGCTAATAGTCATTAGCTTATTCATTCTTTGCCTATGAGCCAGGCATGGTTCTTGCTGCTTGGAGATGAGAATATCCTGACAGTGTTCAGTCTGCTAGGGGTGATCAGCAGGTCAGCCAGGCCAATGACCAGCTGGGATTGACAGTGATCCCTTCCAAGCGACCCCTGGCTCGTCTACTGTGAGAGTGACCGCAGGCCTTAAGAGTGCAAGAACATGGCTCATGCCGGGTATAAAGTAGCAGGCAGGTGATGCCAATGCCCAGGAGGTAAGTGCATGGCAGGCATCCTGAGATGTGTGGGAGCAGAGAGAAGGGGACCCTCACCTCACATGGAGAGCACAGTAAATCAGCCAGGGCTTGCCTGGAGAGGATCACAATTGCCAATGTTTACTGAGCACTCTTTATATACTAGGCATGGTGCTAAGTGCTCCAAGTGGATTAATTATCTTGCGTTATCATTACAGCCTTTCAAGGGAGATACAATAAACCCCCGTTGCCCACATTTTACATGTGAGGAAACTGAGGCTTAGCAAGGTTAAGTAACTTGTCCAAGATCACACAGCAGGGAAGCAGATTCAAACCCAGTTTATCCGACACCCAAGACTCCCTGTTTAACAGCCACACTGCTGCTTCCAGGAGGAAGGGGAGAAGGCAAAGGGCTCATCAGTAAAGGACAACTCATATTGTTGAGACTAGTTTTTTGGTTCTGAAGACAGTTCCCAAAGAGGATCTGTGAGCCACTGGATGGAGTACGTACAGAATCTTGGAGGAACCCAGCTTTTGGAGACAGACGAATTTGAGTTTGCATCTTGGCTCTTCCATTTCTTGCTGAGTGACCTCAGGCAAGTTCCCTAAACTCTGAGCATTTATTTTCTCATCTCTAAAGTGGAGCTATTGACACTAATTTGGCAGTATTTTTTTTTTTTTTTTGACAGGGTCTTACTCTGTCCCTCAGACTGGAGTACAATGGCTCAATCTCAGCTCTCAGGCTCAATCTCCCACTCTCTCACTCAATCTCCCAGGCTTAAGTGGTCCTCCCACCTCAGCCTCCCAAGTAGCTGGGACTACAGGTGTGTGCCACCACACCCAACTAATTTTTGTGTTTTTTGTAGAGATGGGATTTCACCATGTTGCCCAGGCGGGTCTTGAACTCTGTTGCTCAATCTGCCCACCTTGGCCTCTAAAAGTGCTGGGAGTACAGGTGCGAGCCACCACGCCTGACTGGCAGTGTTCTTATAAGGACTGTTCAGTCTGCTATTACAGAATACCATGGACTGGGCAACTCAACAACAAACATTTACTTCTCACGGTTCTGGAGTATGGAAGTCCAAGATCAAGGTGCTGGCAGGTCCGGTGTCTGGTGAAGGCTTTCTTTCTGGTTTGCAGATGGTGGTCTCCGCTTTGTATCTTCACATGAACAAGAAACAAATAATTTCTATCCTATCTCTTCTTTACAAGGGCACTAATCCCACTCATGAGGGCTCATGATCTCATCACCTCCCAAAGGTCCCACCTCCTAACGTCATCACACTAGGGGTTAGGATTTCAACCTATGAATTTTTGGGGACATAAGCATTCAGTCCACAACAAGGACTAAAAAGGCTATTTTATGTAAAGCATTAGGTAGAGTAACCACTCAATGCATATTAATTTTCCTTTCTCTTCTTAACAAAGTTATCTGGAGCTCTTCATTTCCGTTTTTTTTTTGTTTGTTTGTTTTTGTTTTTGTGAGGGGTCTTGTTCTATCTCCCTTATTGGAGTGTTCTATCTCCATTTTTTTTGTTTGTTTGTTTTTGTTTTTGTGAGACTGGGTCTTGTTCTATCTCCCTTGTTGGAGTGCAGTGGCACAATCTCGGCTCACTGCAGCCTCTACCTCCTGGACTCAAGCCATCCTCCCAGCTCAACTTCCTGAGTAGCTGGGACTACAGGTGCACACCACCATACCTGGATAATTTTTGTATTTTCTGTGGAGGTGGGGGTCTTACCATGTTCTCAGGCTGGTCTTGAACTCCAGGGCTCAGCTTCCCAAAGTGCTGGGATTACAGACTTGAGCCCTCATGTTCGGCCTCCTGGTTCTTGTTAATATCTGGCAGTGAATGAGCTCTGGTCTGGGAGAAACTGCCAGACAGACAAGAAGAGAGAGGAGGTTAAAGGTGAACCTCATTTCTCTGAGCCTTTATTTCCTCAGATAAGCATCTATCTTGTAAGGTTGTTGTGAGAATGCAATCGGATGATACATAGAAAGCACTTAGAACACTCCTGGTACATTTTGGATGGAGCCATATAAAATTGCTAATATTTGACCATTTTTTGCCTCATAAAACAGAAATTCCATGTAGTTCAAACCATAAATTCTGTAAGTGCCGATATTTGTCAACATTTAACTATTAGCAGTTCTAATATTAGTTTTCATGTTTTGCACACACACAGAATCCACCGAGGCAGCTGGGAGCTCTAACTTCCCTCTAGTACTAGAATTGGGATCTCTGGTGTTTCCCTTTCTTTACAGGTGTGGGAAGGCCCCATGGCCTGGGGTGAGTCAGCAAAGGTCCCACTCAGGACTGACCCCAGGTCCTCCCCTTCCCCTCCCATGACTGGCTTCCCTCAGGCCCTGTTCTGGGTGGGGTCTGGAATGCTCTGCTCTCCCGGAGTCAAATGCCATGTCCTGCTGAGCTCAGGAGGAATTTCACAGCCTCTGTACAAACCCAGCCCATGAAGGGACCTGACCCCTGGCCTCTCTCTGAGGACTGCTCACCTTGTCTGCTGGATTGCATGAGCTCAGTGGTAGGAGGAGGGTTGCGGCCATCATGGCTCACAACAGTCTTCATGGCCCCTGGCTCCAGATTCCTGGATGTTTGTTTACACATGTGATTGGGGCTGTTTTCTTAGGCTGAAATCCTGCTAAGGAAGCTCTAGCAGCTTTTGCCTCTTTCCTTCCTCCTTTTCCAAAGATAAACCCTGATACAGAACACACCAAAAACAAAGTCAAAGACAATTGGCACACTGCAGAGAAATGTTTGCAATCTGTATGACAGACAAAGGGTTCACACATAAAGAGCTCATGGAAATAGAGAAGAAAAAGAGAGCAAAAACCTAAGGAAAAAATGAATAAAAGACAAGAGCAGACATTTCATAGAAGAAAGAAAGGCACGTGGCTCTTCACAAAACTCTGTTCAGTCCCACAATTAGAGAAATGCATATTAAAATTTCATTAAACTACCATTTCTCATGTACCAAATTGGTAAAAATCCCAAAGCTTGACACTCACTCTGTGTATCTGCTGTCACACACATTACTGGTTTGAATACGAAATGGAGAATTTGGCAATGTTTAACCAAAAGGCATATACAATTACCCTTGACCCAACAATCTTATTCCAGGAATCTTCCCTGAAGATATAACTCCACCAATAAATGCGTGTTTATTTATCATGGCATTATTTGTAAAAGCAAAAGATGGCAAGCAACTCAAATGCACCTCAGCCGGGGGACTGGTTGAAAATATTGTGGTTCATTTGCATACTGAGTACTAGGCAGGCTGATAAAAGAATGAGGAAAGTCTCTACAAACATGTACTTGTACAGTGATCTCTGAGGTACACTGTTAAATGAAAAAGCAAGATGCAAAGCAGGGTATATATGGTTATCTTTTGTGTAAGAAACAAATACAAATAATAATATTTATTTATTTGCTTAGTTTGCAAAATAGAAACTAAGGAAAATAATTGCATATTCAGTGGGGATGGGGTTCTGATGAGTAGAGTGGAGAAGATAAAGATGAAGGAAAACTTTTTTGAGTACACGTTTCATGTAATTCTACTTTTTTTTCTTTTTGAGACAGGGTCATGCTCTACAGCCCAGGCTGAAGTGCAGTGGCACTATCTAAGTTCACTGTAACCTCTCCCCCTGGATTTAAGTGATTCTCATGCCTCAGCCTCCGGTATAGCTAGGATTACAGGGGCGGGCCACCACTTCTGGCTAACTTTTGTATTTTTAGTACAGATGGGGTTTCACTGTGTTGTCCAGGTTGGTCTCAAACTCCTGACCTCAAGTGATCTACCCATCTCCGCCTCCCAAAGTGCTAGGATCATAGGCTAATTCTAACTTTTGAGCTATGTAAATGTTTTAAATATTTGAAAATAAAATTTTAAAAAGAGGCAAAAAAGCAAACCCTTAAATTGAATACAAGCAGAAATAAATGAACCTAACTCTATGTTAAACCAGAAATATTACCTCATGAAGGAAATAATTATTTCAAACAACTTTTTTCTTTTCTTTTTTTTTTTTGAGATGGAGTCTTGCTCTATCGCCCAGGCTGGAGTGCAGTGGCGCAATCTCGGCTTACTGCAACACCTGCCTCCCGGTTTCAAGCAATTCTCCTGCCTCAGCCTCCTGAGTAGCTGGGACTACAGGCGTGTGCAACCATGCCTGGCTAATTTTTATATTTTTAGTACAGACGGGGTTTCACCACGTTGGCCAGGCTGGTCTTGAACTCCTGACCTCAAGTGATTTGCCCACCTTGGCCTCCCAAAGTGCTGGGATTACAGGCGTAAGCCACTGCACCCGGCCTCAAACAACTTTTAACATAGTATTCTGACTAAAGGGGAATGTGTTCTAAGGAGAGAAACAACTGCAGAGGAATTTTAAATTCATTTAGTAGGTTTATTGTTAGAAGTAATCTTAGTATTGTAATTTTGAAACTATTTTTGTAGAATAAAGCAAATAAGTAAATGTATTAATTATATTAGGAACTAAGATTTTCAGTGTAAAAGAAAAGAGATATAGAACTTTTGAAAACAAAACATGATACTAAATTTGAACTTAAAATTTAATATAAACACATATTTTTAAAAAGTTTATGTCCCATCCATGTCCTCTGAAAAGCATTAGAGGCTTTGACACCTCAGCAGCAATTAGCACACCTAGAGCCCAAATGGTGGTTTCTAAACACAGAGGTCCTTGGAGCAATGACTGATGCCAGATCTGGAGCAGGAAAAGCACAAGATGAGCCTAAACACCTTTTGTGTCAAGAAACAAGGAGGTGCTCAAAGATGAATGGAAGCCATGTCAAAAGAAGACAGGAAACAGCTTGAAGGGGCTTCCTCTAAGCAAATGTGGTCTAATTTGAGACAAATCACAAAGAACAATGATGATATTTAATTGTAATGCAATGAATAAAAGAAGAGTCCCTAGACATGTCCCCCAAAATAAACAGAGTGATGGAGAGAGAGAAGACAGAGTGAGACAGAGAAAGAAGGGGGTAAAGGAAAGTTTTATTCATTGAAAAAGGTCAACTTATACATGTAAAGGGAATAATAGCATGAGAAAAACATTTCACAACCTCCAGTGTAATAATTAATTTAGGAAAAGATCATCAACAGATGCTAAAATCATTAGGTGAAAGATCCCTGGGGAACTGCACAAAGTAACACTGCACAAAATTACTAATTATACCTTTGCCATGGAGAAGCCTGCAGGTCATCACCTTAACCAGAAGATCAAATAGCATCACTCAGAGTGAGGCAACCTAATAGGAGACACCAACTGGTGTGATGCAATGTGAAAAATGCAAACTCATATATGAAATACTGTTACCAAAATTGGTTTACCCTGAATCTACTCAAGCATCTGTATTAGTCTGTTCTCAGGCTGCTATAAGGACATACCCAAGACTGGGTAATTTATAAAGGAAAGAAGTTTAATGGAATCACAGTTCCACATGGTGGGGAGACCTCACAATCATGGTGGAAGGTGAAGGAGGAGCAAAGGCATGTCTTACATGGTGGCAGGCAAGAGGGTGTGTACCAGGGAACTGCCATTTATAAAACCATCAGATCTCGTGAGACTTACTAACACGAGAACAGTATGGAGGTAACCACCCCCATGCTTCAATTACCTCCCACCGGGTCCCTCCCATGACACATGGGGATTATGGGGACTATAATTCAAGATGAGATTTGGGAAGGGACACAACCA
Source organism: Rhinopithecus roxellana (assembly GCF_007565055.1). Taxonomy (NCBI): domain Eukaryota; kingdom Metazoa; phylum Chordata; class Mammalia; order Primates; family Cercopithecidae; genus Rhinopithecus; species Rhinopithecus roxellana. The sequence continues at coordinate 118,561,831 of NC_044553.1, read as the reverse complement.
AAACATATTAGCATCTAAACCTAACTTCTCATTTATAAGACACATAGGGATTCAGGAACAAGTGACTAAACACAATGTGGAAACAATCAGACGAATTCAGAATGTAGGACATTCCACACTGCCTACACTCTTTTAAGAGCCAGTATCACAGTCAGGGCTGGCTACAGATTTTTTGCAGCCCAGTTTAAAGGAAAAAAGTGGGGTCCCTTGTTCAAAAAGCAAGAAAAAAGGTACTGTTAAAGATACTAAAAGACAAACCTTTCTTCCATGATCATTCTCTCTTGTTTCATCCTGGTGTTTCTTATTTACTATTTGATGTCATTTTAAGTAAAGAGAAATTAAAATTTTAAGTTATTAGCATAAAATTTACAGTTATCTTCATGATATACAATGCCACTTTTAAATGCAAATGTAAGAGCATTTAACTCATGGTGGAATCGCCAAAATTACACAATTTGTTATTTCATAGTTCATACATGCACATATATTTTGTTCTTATCAGAGCAGTGAAAATGCTGCACAAAATTAACACAGCTGTTTTTATTTCACTTCTATTAATACATGTGTATATATATATACAAACAAGAGATATAACATGCATTATGGGTTCACTATATATATATTTTGAGACAGGGTCTCGCTGCGTAGTCCAGGCTGGGATGCAGTGGCACAGATATGGCTCACTGCAGCCTTGAGCTCCTAGGCTCAAGTGATCTTCCAACCTCAGCTTCCTGAGTAGCCGGGATCACAGGTGCACACCACCATGCCCAGATAATTTCTTTATTTTTTGTAGAGACAGGATCACACTATGTTGCCTAGGCTAGTCATGAACTCCTGGGCTTAAGTAATTCTCCCACCTTGGCCTCTCAAAGTGTTGGGATTACAGATGTAAGCCACCGGGCCTGGCCTATTTCTCTTCTTGATACACATTCTACCTACTCTCTACCTTCACAAACTTATAAATAAAGATGTACTGAAAAGAAAAAAAAATTGCTCTATCATTCGCTTTCCATATATGTCATCATTTTCAGTGTAAGTTAGCAGGGTAGCATGCCACAGAGAACATATCACTCACTTTATAGAGAATTAAGAGGTGAGTAAGGAAGGATATGATGGCTGAGTGTGGTAGCTCATGCCTGTAATCCCAGCACTTTGGGAGGCCGAGGCGGGCAGATCATGAAGTCAAGAGTTTGAGACCAGCCTGACCAACATGGTGAAACCCCATTTCTACTAAAAATACAAAAATTAGCAAGGCATGGTGGTGTGCACCTGTAATCCCAGCTACTCAGGAGAATCACTTGAACCTGGGAGGCGGAGGTTGCAGTGAGCTGAGATGGCACCACTGCACTCCAGCCTGGGCGACAGAGCAAGACTCCATCTCAAAAACAAATAAACAAACAAAAAGGATATGATAGGGTTCCTTGGTCATTTGTGTTTCTTAGACCACCATTGCCTTCTGTCTGCATTTGAAGCCAGTTCTGGTTTGACAGAAAGCTTCTGGTTTGGATAAAAGTGTCCCACTTACCCAGTCGTAGACGTAACATGCATTATGGGTTCACTAGAATTCCGTGCTTATGGAATATCAGGAACGCTATCCACAGATGGGGTGGCAAGGAATGGCTGTGTACACAGATATTGGGCATATCTCCTCTGATCAGGCACACAATCCATTGTCCCGTCAGACTTCATTTACAAAACCCAAGTTCAAAGATAAAAATATGAAGAATTTCAGGAGAATGATGGCAGAACATCAAACCAAGCACCAGGTCCTTCAGAGCACACAGGGCCTTTGCACAGGTCACATGTCCATGAAGCTGGCTCTGGTCCTGTTGCAGGGGGTATGTGCAGAGAGTGTGCTAGATCAGAGGTGGGCAAATATGACCCATGGGACAGATCCACCTCACCCACCACTTTTTTTTTGTCCAGTTGCCAGCTAAGAATGGTTTTTATGTTTTTAAATGGTTGTTAATGTAAGTGCCTAACTTATTTTGCTTCTTGGCCTGCAAAATCTAAAATATTTGCCGTGTACTATCTGGCCCTTTATGGAATAAGTTGGTTGATCCTGTTCTAGATTAAAAGAGACTAAAGAAGAAAAAAAAGAGAAATTGAGAGACTAAAGAGCAAAACAATGAAATGCAATGAGAGAACTTTGATTGGATCCTTTGAATCTTTGGGAGAGGAATCAACTATAAAACCATGCTTGGGGCAATTGGGGGAAATACGAATATGTAATTGGTGAAGATACACATGTTCATTGCACTATTCTTCCAACTTTTCTGCACATTTGAATTTTTCATAATAAAAAAGTTGGGAAAATAATTGCAAAACTCAGGCTTAATGAATTTTGCAATTATTGTCGTACATGTTAGACTTTTTTTTTTTTTTTGAGACTGAGTCTCACTCTGTTGCCCAGGCTGGAGGGCAGTGGCATGATCTTGGCTTACTACAACCTCTGCCTCCTAGGTTCAAGCGATTCTTGTGCCTCAGCCTCCCGAGTAGCCACCACCCCAGGCTACTTTTTGTATTTTCAGTAGAGATAGAGTTTCAACATCTTAGCCAGGCTGGTCTCGAACTCCTGACCTCAAGTAATCCATCCGTCTTGGCCTCCCAAAGTGCTGAGATTACAGGTGTAAGCCACTGTGTTTGGCCAGGTTAGATTTTAAATATGCCATAAATGATGTTAGTATGCAAGGAGATGCTTTGTGCCTGAGCCCAGCATCAGGACTGTCTGTACTTCTCATGGTGGAGCTCCTGGGGTACCCAGTGTGTTGTTACATGATTAACAGCTGGATCTCCAGGAAAAGCAAAGCCAATGTGTAGCATTTGCCAATCTCCATGGTGTAAATACTCCCATCGTGGCTGATTTCAGACTACCTCCGTGATGTCACTCTAGTCTAAGTTGGGCAGACATTTACACAGTCAGCTCTCACAGGCTCACTAGAGTTAGCCACAGCAAATGACTGTGATCCAGCCTAACGAAGAGTTAGATCAGACCAAACGAATCCTGATTCCTCAGGAGCCACTGAATTGGAGTTAGGGTGGTGTTTGGAACCTGGACCCCAGGAAAGGAGGGGCAAATAAGCTCAAACTTAGGGTTAAGGGAGCCTGTCAATGTGAGTCAGCCACCTTCACTGCAGAAACCTGGCTCTTATCAGTGCACTTCTAGGGGACTCCACAGTCTGTCTCCGAGCTGAATGCCCCCCACCTCCCAGCAGACTGCTCACCACTTCCAGACTGCTCACAATACCACTTCTCTAACAGCCCATTCTGGCTTGAGACTCTGAAGGGTGTCTCCATTGTACCCGGAATGTGAACTCATCTGCTTGGACTTACTCTTCTTCTTTCTCCTCATTTCCCACACCAGTCCATGTTCATCCTCCCCTCCAGCCAGGGTGCTCTCCTCGCTGCCCACAAATACAACCAACTTGTTCTTCCCGCCAAATTCTCACTAACATTTTGCTAGCTGCAATGACCTGCTCTTATCCCCTCTACCTAAACTCTATGAGTTTATCAATTCTGGTTCAAGGCTCAAATATTCCAGCAATCCCTCCCTGCCTGCTCTAGCTCACATTGACTTCCTTTTTCTTTACTCACTGCCTCCACTGCAACCACTGTCTCTTTTATCATCACCTTCACCACTACCTCCAGTGCCTTCATCTCCTTCATCACCTCCACCATCACTGTTCTTTTTTTGTTTTGTTTTGTTTCGTTTTTTGGTTTTTGGTTTTTGTTTGTTTGTTTGCGATGGAGTCTTGCTCTGTTGCCCAGGCTAGAGTGCAATGGTGTGATTTTGGCTGACTGCAACCTCTGTCTCCCAGGTTCAAGCAATTCTCCCACCTTAGCCTCCCAAGTAGCTGGGATTACAGACACCTGCCACCACGCCCGGCTAATTTTTGTATTTTTAGTAGAGACAGGGTTTCACCCTGTTGGCCAGGCTGGTCTTGGACTCCTGACATCAGGTCATCTGCCCACCTTGGCCTCCCAAGATACTGGAATGACAGGCATGAGGCACCATGCCCAGCTCCATCACTGTTTCTTTACCTTCACTACTGCCATCACTCCCACCACCACCATGGTCAGCCCTTCCAGCTTTCCTCTATTCGTTTCTTCTCCTACATCACCTCCACTATGACTGGTCCACTACTTCCACTACCACTTGCGTCATTACTTCTTCTTCTTTTTTGTTTTTGAGACAGGATATCACTCTGTTGCCCAGGGTGGAGTGTGGTGGCCAGATCACAGCTCACTACAGCCTCCACCTTCTGGGCTCAAGCCATCCTCCTACCTCAGCCTCCCAAGTAGCTGGGACTACAGGTGTGTGCCAGTATGCCTGGCTAATTTTTTTATTTTATGTAGAGATTGGGTTTTGCCATGTTGCCCAGGCTGGTCTCAAACTCCTGAGTTCAAGCTATCTGCCTGCCTTGGCCTTCCAAAGTGCTGGGGTTACAGAGATGAGCTACTGTGCCCGGCCAGCCTCGTCACTTCTACCATCGCTGCTCCATGACCTTCCTTGTTACTTTCTTAATCACCATCTCCATCACTTCCAATGTTACCTCCACTGATGAGCCCACTCTATCTCCTTCATCACCTCCACCACTCCACCATGATCTTCCCTACCACATACACCATCACCACCTTCATCCCTGTCATCCTACCCCATCTTTGCTACCTTTATTTCCCTGGCTTAATCTCAGCTATCAACTCCACTATCATTACCACCACTACTTGTGCCATTATCACTATTGCTGTTTCTTTGTCCTCTATCTTTAGCCTCCTCTTTCCCCTCATTATTATCAGATTTTCCTGTCTCCATGTCCCTGACAATGAGCATAGTAACTTTATGTCTAGTCCTTGCCTATAGGCGACATCCATGTAAAAATGAGATAGACACCTGTATGAAGAAAGTAACCTCAGATATTGCTCAGAGCCCATAGATGAGAGCATTCGCAACCTTTCTCAGGCACTGAAGTGATTGGTACACTTGAGCGTGGTGGGGGAAGAGAAGATAGGGGCTGGCTATAGGGTGACTCTACAGGCTGGACAGCTCCCAGCTCTGAGTCCTGCTTCCTCATCATTATCACAACTGGGCTCACCTGGGCTTGAGGCCAGCACCACAGGAAGCTCCAGTGGTGCCCAAATGGGCTGGACGAGTGGTCATTCCATCCCAGCCCTTGGTCTGCCCTGTCTGCGAGGCTTGGTGGGAAAGCACGCTGCTGTACAAGACGCCAACCTCAAATGGTCGGGCACCCATCCCGAACAGCCCCAGCTTCCCTTAATCATCACTCTGACTCTCCCACCCCCGAAATTATCAAAAACGCTCCTTGAGCCTATTTTTGTTTGCCTCCCTACCGTCTCTAGGATGGATTAATTCCAGATGTTTGCAGCTTCCTGGGTAAAGCATTGCTTCCCGTTATTATTATTATTATTATTATTATTATTATTATTGAGATGGAGTCTCGTTCTGTTGCCCAGGCTGGCGTGCAGTGGTGCCATCTTGCAAGCTCCGCCTCCCAGTTCACGCTATTCTCCTGCTTCAGCCTCCTGAGTAGCTGGGACTACAGGCGCCTGCCACCACGCCCAGCTAATTTTTTGTGTTTTTAGTGGAGAAGGAGTTTCACCGTGTTAGCCAGGATGTTGTCAATCTCCTGACCTTGTGATCTTCCCACCTCAGTCTCCCAAAGTGTTGGGACTACAGATGTGAGCCACCACATCCGGCCCCAAAGCATCCTTTTATAAACTTCTTGGGGGTATTTCGTTTCCACCACAAGGTTCAAGTGCTGAACTTTCTCCATACTCTTCATGCCATCACACTTGGTGCACTTTCTCTCTTCTTTCCCTCTAGAGAATGAATAAAACAAACATTTAAATCTATTGTCAGTGTAAATCCCTGCATGCTTTGCTAGGTGTAATTGCTTTTTCCCAAACCTCCCTTTGTGTAGCAATGCCTTTCTCATGGTGAATGGGACGTAAGTCATGACAACATGAAAACCATGCCATCAGTTATGCCTTCAGAGGAGAATTCAAAGAAGAGCATGGTATAAAAGTCTGGCGTTTGCCTTCTGCTCTGGCCTCTCTCTTGGCACCATGGTTCTTTCCTGCATGCCCCCTGCCATGTGCTAAGCCCTCAAGTAAGTTTTCAAGGCACCGTTCTGTGTACCTGTACCTTTGGACACGGGGCTTCCACCACCTGGAATGACCTTCCTTTTCATCTGATTCAAGACCCAGCTGAGGTCCCTAGAAACCTTCCATGATGCACCCAATGCCCCTGTATCCCCTCAATCAGAGCATTTCACTCACTTGCCTGTCACTGTCCATTTAGGATTCCGCATCAGGCTGCATTATTTCCCCGCTGTCCTCACCCTCCTCTGTGATCTTCACAATGGAGAGACTGTGGCATCATTGCTGACTTGAAATAGCTTGTATTATTGGTTTGGGATGTCTCGTGTAAAGAGTTCCTGGAGTCATGTTTCTTACCTATAAACCATGCCAAGAAGGGCCATTAAAGAAAAGGCACAAGGGTGGGAGAATTCAGTGCTTCTACGAGAGGAACTTCTGTTTCAGAATACACACAGAAGGAAAATGTTGGGAACTTGGACAACCAGGTGGTGGTGGAGGTGCACTGCAGTGGCCCTGCCCAGCAATGCTTATAGCAGGGCCAGGCTTAACTCCTTGACTGGGCTGGGGGCTACCAGCTACCGCTCGGCTGGGGCCCCTTGGTTCCTGTGCTTGCTTGGACCCACTTTCCAATTTTGAAAAGACACCTTTTCTTTTACAATGACTTGTAGTTTCATCAGCTGAGCCACACGGGTTCATTTTTTAGCAGGCACTTCTTTGGAGCCATAGCTCACATCTTTCCTGGACTTTCAATACGGGATTTTAAAATAGTCTTGTGGCTTCCTGTGAACTGTTTACTTGTAAAACAGGAACAAATTCTATTAATTTCTATTTTTTCTGAACAGTATTTTTCTATAGTTCCTCTTACTAAAAATGACAGGTTTTTGTTTTTGTTTTTGTTTTGGTTTTGGTTCTTCCCCTATCACCAGGAGGTAAAGTTTAATGAAGTTGTTGTGTGTTGAGGTGGCAGGTTTATCCAAATATCTCTCCTGTGGAAGACCCAGGTCACTACACAGAACGAAGTTTCGTGTGTGTCCCTTCCCTGTGGGTTCTAAACCACAGTGCCTGCACTGGGCCTTGCTTGTTTATCTTCTTGTCAAACAGCCCTTCCATTCTGTGTTTGAATGTGGTTCTTGCTGCTTTCATATTGGGCATGCAGTGTCATGCACGACCAACGTGGGTAGACATGGAGCTGCCTGTCCAGAACCCCATCAGCACAGTCCTTCCCTGGCAGTATTTGTGGGAAGAGAAGAGCTGCAGTGTGGCTGAGCAGTGGGCAGCTGAAGATCCAGTTCGCTGGAAGCAGAATCAGCTCCACTGTGGTTTGGGACCAGTGAGCTACAGCCAGTGTGTAAGGGTCTCACTGAATAGTAGGTGCCCACTTGGGACCCTAAAGAGCGAGATGTTCCCCTCAAAGACCTTGCTCTCCCTGGCTTCTCTGGCAGATCCCTTTCTCTCCCTTGTCCTTTCCAACAGGGCACATCCACTCTGTTTATGCATGCAAGAGGTAATTGCAGAGCACCATTAGTGGACCATTGATCTCACACTCAAATGTAACTTGAGAAGACTTAATTAGGTAGCTTGGACCAGGACCTCCCACCTTCACCACCAGGTTAATCAAATAAGCAGTGCCCTTCCAGGGACCACCTGCTTTTGTTTCACTTTTATCTGTCTCCCTCCTGAACTGAGGTGGGTAGCCCTCTGCATGGCCCTTTCGGTGCTCTTCTCCTTTCAAACCTGTGGCTAAACTCTTCTTAGAAGATTACAGGCCAGGCGCAGTGGCTCACATCTGCAATCCTGGCACTTTGGGAGGTCAAGGTGGGCGGATCACCTGAGGTCAGGAATTCGAGACCAGCCTGCCCAACATGGTGAAACCACGTCTCTACTAAAAATACAAAAATTAGCTGTGCGTGGTGGTGGGTGCCTGTGGTCCCAGCTACTTTGGAGGCTGAGGCAGGAGAATCCTTGAACCCAGGAGGCGGTGGTTGCAGTGAGCCAAGATCACACCACTGGACTCCACCTTGGGTGACAGAGTGAGACTCTGCCTCAACAAAAAACAAACAAACAAACAAAAAAACACATTACATTATTATTTTATCTGGACTAAAGTATGCTGGATATTATGAATAAAGCTGCTACAGACATATTTGTGCATGTCTCTTTGGTGAATATTTGGACTCCTTTCTGTTGGCTGTGTACCCAGAGGTGGAATTTCTGGGTCATACAGTGCTGTTCACCTTTAGGAGACCCGACCAAACATTTTTCCAAAGTGCTTGAACCAATTTACCCTCCCACCAACCATAGATGAGAGTTCCAGTTGCTCTGAGCCCTCCCCAACACTTGGCATTGTCAGTCTTTGATTTCACTTTTTCTGATGGGTTTGTAGTAATGTCTCATTATGGCTTCAGTTTGTGTTTCACTGATGAATGATGATATTTGTGTGTTTTCCTGAGACAGAGTCTCGCTCTGTCCCCCAGGCTGGAGTGCAGTGGCACAATCTCGGCTCACTGCAAGCTCCACCTCCTGGGGTCACGCCATTCTCCTGCCTCAGCCTTACGAGTAGCTGGAACTACAGGCGCCCGCCACTACTCCCAACTAATTTTTGTATTTTTAGTAGAGGTGTTGGCCAGGATGGTCTCGATCTCCTCACCTTGTGATCCGCCTGCCTCAGCCTCCCAAACCGCTGGGATTACAGGCATGAGCCACTGTGCCTGGCCTGATATTGGGTATTTTTTTTACAAGTGTAATAGACATTTGGATACCATTTGTTAAGTTCATATTCATATCTTTTGCCTATTTTTTAATTGTTATTTCTTTTTATTGACTTGTGGAGTTTCAGAAATAAATATTTTAAACATGACTATTTTGTCAGGTATCTGTATTGCAAACATCTCCCAGTCTTTGGCTTATCTATTCATTTTCTTAGTGATGTCTTTGGATAAAGGACATTAATAAAGTTCATTTTCTTCTTTAGTGATTAATGCATTTATATCCTGTTTATAATTTCTTGCTCTCCCCAAGGTCATGAAGATATTTTCCTACGTTTTCTTGTGGAAGACTGACTGTTTTACCCTCCCAACTTAGGCCTATAATCCATTTTGAATTGATTTTTGCATGAAGTATAAGTTAGGGGTAAAAGTTAATTTTTTCCAAATAGATATTCAATTGCTCTAATATCATTTATTGCAAGACAGCTTTCCCTCACGAATAGCAACGGAATGTTTGTTGAAAAACATAGCAGCTTTATTCATAATAGCCCCTAACTGAAAACAACCCAATGTCCCTGAATGGGTAAACAAATTGTGGCACATCTGCTTAATGGAATACTTCTCAGCAATCAGAAGAATGAATCATTCTTGAATGAAGAATGAATAGATTATTGATATGCACGACAATACAAAAGAATCTCAAAAACATTATGTTGAGGAAAGGGAGACAGAGATAAAAGAATGCATAGTGTTTGGTCCCATTTATATGAGGAAAAGCTAATGTGTGGTGATAAAAGTTAGAATAGGCCAGGCAGGTGGCTCATGCCTGTAATCCCATCACTTTGGGAGGCTGAGGCAGGCAGATCACAAAGTCAGGAGTTCGAGACCAGCCCGGCTGCTACAGTGAAACACTGTCTCTACTAAAAATACCAAAAAATTAGCCAGGCGTGGTGATGCACACCTGTAATCCCAGCTACTTGGGAGGCTGAGGCAGGAGAATTTCTTGAAACCGGGAGGTGGAGGTTGCAGTGAGCTGAGATTGTACCACTGCACTCAAGTCTGGTGACAGAGAGATTCCGTCTCAAGAAAAAAAAATGTCAGAACAGTGGGTCACCACGGGGAGGGACAGGGAGGATGTTCACTGGGTAGGGCATTTTCAAGACACTGTTCCTGTGCCAGGCACTATCACCTGGCTGTGAAGGTCAAGAGAGAGAGAAGGTGGCATCAGTTTGGAGGCTGTTAAGAACGCAGAGTAATGCTACCTGTTTACATCTCTGCTGGCTTATTGTCATTTCTTCTCTGAGCAGCCTTGGGGGCAATTGGACCTTTCCAGGACTGTGTCAGGGCATTAGTTCCTTTCTGTAGAATGCCAGAATGTGCAAACTCCTAGAGCCCTAATCATTAGCTCTAAAAGCTATCTTAAGACTTATTGGGCTGAGCCTTCTCATTTTTGTAGATAAGACACCTGGAGCTGACAAGAAAGGGAATATTTCTAGGAGCTAAAAGAATTCCATTGTCATCATCATCTTTGTCCTCATGGCTACTAAGATTTTGAAGACTTACAATGACTTACTACATGCGAAGCACTGTGCTAAGGCTTCTGATTAATTCTCCCAACAAGTCCGTGAGGAGTGTTAGTGTTAGCTCTCAGTATAGAGGAGAAGTTTGGAGCTTGAAGAGGCCCAGTTCCTAGCTCCCAGGGCCACAGGTGCTAGCCTCAGGCTGCGTTGAGTCTACGTCACCTGCCTCTCTGGGCCCCTCCAGGTCTTCCATTTCTCAAGCCTGTGATTGCTGTAGTCTCAATGCTTAGATGGTTTTGAGTGGTCCTGGCCCTCTGTTCTGGGATAGTCTGGAGCCACTCATGGCACCCTCATGGGTCCTCCCCTGTCTGCTCTAGCCCTGAGGCTGCATTCATAGAGGAGCTTCTTCTGGAAGTGCAGGTGTGCTGGGCCTGTCTCAGAGCTGGTTCCATTGAGGTGGCCTGAATCTTCTCTCTCTTCTTGGCTTTGTCCGCATGGTGTTGGGCCAATCCCATTTGGGCTCCCCTTATGAACCCAGCCTTGAGGGGTAGTGTGAGGCTCCTTTTTGTATGGCCTGTAGAAGACTCATGAGCAAGTGTGAATGATGGATGATTCATCTTCACACAAACCTACAGTTCCCCCTCAACCCCGGAGTCCCAGATTTTCTCAATCTTTCCCCATTGGGTGGGGACTTTACAGATAGAAGTGACACACAGAGAAGAAACCCTAAACCAACTTGAAACTTCTTTCCCACCTTGTAAACCATAAGGCCATATCTGTACGTGCATGTATGCACACACACACACACCTTCACGGGGGTCAGAGCCATGGGTTTCCAGATTGGGGCTATCTTTAACAGGAGAGGCAGATCTGTGCAGCAGGATTTAAGGGAGGGTGATGGACATTTACTTTCTTCTTGACTCATCTGGCCACTACCTAGTGTCCCCTTCCTTTTGTGTAGGTTATGGGACCCTGCTGGGATTCCCTGTCCTCCACTAGATCTGAATCCGGCTGCCTGCAGCTGCACTGAGACCAGGAGAAATAACCCTGGGGGGTCTCAGCCAAGTGCAGTGGGATGTCATATCCACTGGGACATCTGCCATGGGCATGGGAGAGCTGGGGATGGACAACTCAGGGACCTTTGCCCCTCTGCTCTCAGGAACCAAAGACAACCCTCAGCAGTCTCCTGGCTACCCCATTTTCCCTGGGGAGAGGGAGGGAAAGTGAGGGACAGAAAAGAGAGGAATAAGAAGGATAAAAAGGAGGAGGAACCCCTTTCACTGTCTCAACCATGTGCCCATGATGCCCTTTTGGATCAGGGTGGGGGACCAGCAGGTCCTTGTCCCTAAATAAATGACTGTGATTTAGGGGTTACTTCCAGGCAGGGCCCCAGAGGTGTCTGTTTTTAAATATAATCACAGAGTTGGCTTCAAATGTTTTCAGGCCAGGCATGGTGACTCATGCCTGTAATCCCAGTACTCCACCTGAGGTCAGGAGTTCGATACCAGCCTGGCCAACATGGTGAAACCCCATCTCTACTAAAAATACAAAAAATTAGTTGGGCATGGTGGTGGGTGCCTGTAGTCCCAGCTACTTTGGAGGCTGAGGCAGGAGAATTGCTTGAACCTGGGAGGCAGAGGTTACGGTGAGCCGAGGTTGTACTGTTGCACTCCAGTCTGGGCAACAAAAATGAAACTCCATCTCAAAATAAAAGTGTTCTCAGAGTATATTGGGGCCAAAAGTTGGGTCCTGTACAATCAGAAATATGGGACACTGATCTGTGCACTTACTGTTCCAGTCAACAAATCTACAGAGTCCCTACTGTGCTAGGTGCTGATATAGTGACGAGAGCACAGTCATGATTCCTGCTCTTTGCTCTTCCATTTGGAGGGGAAGGTTTCCAGTGGATCTAGGTGAGAACTGATGATACTCAGGGAGAGGAGAGAGATTAGCCCAGGGAGAAAGAGCCACGGTAGGGAGACAGGCAGAGTTAAGTAATTGTGACCGACACTGTGTAGACGCAAAACCTAACCTATTTAGTATTTGGCCCTAAAGTGTGCAGTCCCTGATCTAGGCTATAGACTACTTGAGGACAGGATCCCCATCCAATGCATTTTTTGGAGCCCCACAAAGTCCGTAGCACAGAGCCTGGCATGCGCTTGCTGGTTGGTAAGTGTTTGTTGTATGAGCAAGGGTGAGGATGAGGTGGGCTAACGATGGGGTATGGCAGAGAGGAGCCAGAAGGAAAAAAAGAAGGAAGTGAGAAGATGAGGGACTTAGGGTTAATTCTCCTTCTTTGTGAATTTGCCTCCTTGCTGAGATTTATTTGTAAGTTCCAAATCAACACTTGTGACCCTGTTACAGTCATTCACAGGTAAGTGCAGAGCAGTGAAAAGGTTGAGTCACCAAATGCACATTCTCCCACTGAGGCTGAACAAGGGTACATTCTGCCTTCTTTCAGTGCTTGTCTATAAGCAAGTGTCCTTTTCACGGTCTGTTTAGTTCCGCGCTATTTTGCATTTTTGTGTTTTACAGTGGTGGTTTTGCTGTTTAACATGGCCTCCAGGTGTTGTGCCGAAATGCGGCCTAGTGTTCCTGGGTTCAAGGCTGTGATGTGCCTTATGGAGAAAATATATGTGTTAGATAGGCTTTGTTCAGGCGTGAGTTACAGCACTGTTGGCTGTGAGTTCAATGTTAATGAGTCAATGACCCGTATTAAGTCTATTGTCTTTAAACAGAGACAAGAATAATACAAGGTTATGTATTGGTTGGTTGAAGATGATGTGACCAGCAGCTTTCATGCAACTAACCCTCTATTTCCCTTAGGAACAGGGTTCTGGATTTACCAACTTAGTGTTCAAGGCAACTTTGTAGGACGTAACTACCACGAATAAGGAGAATTTTTTTTTTTTTTTTTTTTTTTTTTTTTTTTTTTTTTTTTTTGAGGCAGGATCTGGCTCTGTCACCTGGGCTAGAGTGCAGTGGCACAATCATGGTTCACTGCAGCTTTGATCTTCCAAGCTCAAGCGATCCTCTTACCTCAGCCTCCCCAGTAGCTGAGACTAAAGTGCATGCCACAACGCCCAGAAAAGTTTTTAGAAAATTTTTTACAGACAAGCCGTTTCACCATATTGCCCAGGTTGGTCTCCAGCTCCTGGGTTCAAGTGATCCTCCTGCTTTGGCCTCCCAAATCTCTGGGATTACTGGTATAAGCCATCTCACCCACCACAAAGAAAGAGAATTGACTGTAGATCAAGTAAGTGGTGTGGAACAGACCAGGTCTGTTACAATTAACCGAGAGAGGAGAGGGGCAGTGTGAAATGATGTGGCTGCTAGGGGTAGGTGGGAAGTGGCCAAGTGCTGGGATTTCTTTGGGCCATGTCAGGGCCAGCAGCTGTGAGGAGGACAACTGGGATGTTAGTGCTTTCAGGCAGAGGCCACAGCACAGAGCAGGGAAGCTCACAGCAAAGGACCTGAGCCCCCCAGGCACCCAAGGGGACGTAAGGAAAGGTGACCGAGCTGGGATGCAAGGCAGGGCCAAGGGTTGAACACACCTGGAAGGGAAGCTCTGTGACCAGAAGAGCACTCCCGGGTACAGTGGGGAACTGAGCCTTGAGGATAGGGGCCGTCTCTTTCCTCCATGGTGTGGGAGACAGAGCAGACATGACCTCTCAGCCTGCACTGGGTTTCTTGAGCCTCAGGTTTGGGCGCTTGTGAGGGCACAAGCCATCAGTGTGCCCTGAATTGCCCCCAGAGCAGAGGAGCGCTGTGCTGGGCACCAGGCTTGGCTCTCGGGCCAGCTGGCCATGGGTGAGGTCAGGGGCAGGGGGTGCCTTATAAAGCAGGGAGAGGGAAAGAAGGCCAGGGCATTCATGGGGAATATTTGCCCCATCCCTTATGTTCCTGAGAGGCGCAGTGGACGTTGAACTGTAGAGACCCCTCCCCAAGGAGGCACCCCCTCCCTGCCCCTGCCCAAGTAAGACTGGCTGATTTAGAACTGCGTTAATCCTTGCCACGAGTCTGAAAGTCACCAGGGAGGAAACTGCTGCCCACCTCATCCCATTCCAGGCACACCTTGTTATGCCAATGTTATGTTTTCACACAAATAACCTTTTATTGGTGTTGTTTAAGAAAACTATTAAGTCATCGATTTTCAAAGTGGAAAGTACCTAAAGATGTCTAGTTTCTTAGCAAGAAGCAAGTAAAATATTATCATCCCCATGCTGCAGATGAGGAACAGGGCCCAGGGCCCCCAAGCCGATGGAGCGGAAGGGGAAGATGGGGACTTGGACGCAGCTCTCTTCTCCCGATAAAGGTTTCCCCTACACTGGTTCTCTCTTCTTCTCCCACCTGGTTTTGGACCTGAATTTTCCCCCTTCGGCCCTTGTTTCCCTCCAGGAAGTGCCAGTGTAAGGATGCCACATGTCAGCTGTGAATTGGTCCATCTCTTCCTGCTCCTGCTCGCTTTGGTCACCCCGTGTCCCTCGTGCCCTGTGTCCCAGTCCCTCTCTGTTCGTAACCCACTGTTCACAGCTGTTCTCTGTGGCTCCACGAGGGGCGCAGGCAGGGGTGGGCTGCCGGCTGGAGCAGGGTTCTGAGACTCGTCCCAAACAAGCCTTGCTCTGTGTGCCGTGCTGCTGAGACCAGCTGCCGGGAGAAAGCAAAGGAAAGAAAATCTGTTTTAAAAAAGCCCAGGTGAAGGCAGCCAAGGCAAATACACCCAGCCAAGGGAGCAGGAGGGCTGGAAGATTCCAGATGCAGAGGCCTCCCTCCATTGCCATGGTCTGATCAAGGGGCTGGGCAGGGCGAGGCGGGGGAGGGAAAGTGCTCAGGGCAGGGGGCTCTTTACCTGCTTCCTTCTGAGCCTAGGCAGGAGATGTTTTCCTGAGGACGGGCCATGTTTGGGGTTGGGGGAGGGGGAGTGATGGTGCAAGGAGGAGTTAACATAACCCAAGCTTGGCTGGAAACCCAAGAGCCCACCATGGTCAGCTGGGGCGGGGACATGTGGACAACACCAGGCTTTGTCCCAGTTTAAGACCGGCTAAGGGACTCTGCCCTCCTGCTCTCTGTCCCATTCCCAGTCCCCCGCCTCACTCACTCTTCTGCCATGCTGCCCTCTGTCAACACCAGCCCGAGCGAGGGGGGCTGGGGGAATATGTGGTTTTATCCTTTATTGCTGTTCTGGGAATCAAACCTGGGCCTCATGGAAATGTACCCTCCAAAAGGACAGCCATGGTCTCCCAGCACGGGACGTTTACCCAGGGCGGGCCCTGGTGAGTCGGGGGGGGCACTCATCCTGGGAGAGAGTGCCTGCCGGCGGGTTGCAAGCATAAACAGTAAGGGCATTTTGCTGCTGCTTCACTCTTCACCAACACAGAGAGAGAGACAGAGAGAGAGAGAGAGAGAGAGAGAGAGAGAGAGAGAGAGAGAGAGAGAGAGAGCAGAACTTGCTGCAAAGTTGGCGCGAGAGGGAGGACCACATGGGGTGAGAGCCAGTCCTCGGACCTGGTTTGGGCAAATGCCCATGGAGCTGGGTCACTAGGCAGAGGCTTTGGGGTCTGCAAACTGAGACTCCCCTAGAGTGCTGGAACCAGACACATGTTGGCCTAATGCCAGGGCAGACACACGGGGCAGGTCCAGAGCGGGCAGAACAGTGGGACAGGAGCTCCATGGGCGATGCGCCGTGTGTCTGAGGCCTCCTGGCTAAGACCCCGAGTGTCTTTCCAAATTTGTGGAGGGCCAGCCTCTGAAGAGAGGAATGATGTGCTATATGGCCCCAGCAAGGAGCTGGGACAATGGACCATAGAACCTGGAGACAGAATTAGACTCTAATAAGGGAGAACTTATTAGGAATTGGGAAGTCTCTCTGAGGACAGATGATGTGTTTTAGAAGCTAATGAGTTAAAAGTTATCTGCCATTAAAAGCATTCAAAAAAAAAAAGGTATGATAGCCACTTAGGAGGGGAGTCACAAATTAAATGGATGGCTGCGACACACATCCTTAAAGGGCTCGTCCTATCCCGAGAGTCTCTCAGTCCTAGAAATTGTGTAACACGCATGGTGGCAAATGCCCTAATCTCACTGAATATCAGTTTCCCCCCCTGAAAAATGGAAATGTTGCTGCTTACCCTTTTTTAGGTCACATCACAGTGAAGCCCAAACGAGCTTTGAAACCCTCAACACTATAGTGGCACGTAACATGTGGCCAGTAGAAGTTCTCAGTAAATACATGTGGCCATTAAATCATCAAGATCAGTAACTGAAGGTGCCAAAGTCAAGACCCCACTATCTACTGAAGGCCCTCAAGTCTCCACGTCAAGCCATGCCTCATTATTTCCTCTATCAACAGACAGACTCCACACACACACACACACACACACACACACACTTTCTCCCTTCCCTAAAGAATCTTTCCATTTAGTTGGGGAGAAGGTCTGTCTCCTCCATCTGTAACTTGCACTTTTTCTTTTTAAAGATTGAACTCAAAAATCATTTCTTCTAAGTTCTTTATCCCCTTCTCGCCCTATTTGGGCTAGACTAGGTGCCCCTTCTTGCCTGAGCTAGTATTTACCATAGCACTTCCATTACTCCTTGTTTTCTTGCTTATCTTTCCCACCAGGCTGGGGTCCTTGAGGGCAGGGATGGCGTTTAATGCATCACCATGGCGGGATAGCTTAGCTGTAAAGGGCATGCGCTTTGGAATTGAATACCCCTGTGTTAGACTCCCAGTCGGCTCTTGGCCAAGTGTAGGAACTTGGTCTCCCAGAGTCTCAGCTTTATCATCTATTTAATGGGGATCCTAAAGTGGGGCTAAGAACACTCAGAGTTGTTGTGAGGATTAAAGAAATAAACACTATATGTGGAGTGCGTAGCATTGGGTCAGGGACGCAGTAAATGTCCAGTAGATTTAGCCATCGTGACTATGACAGAGCTAGGGCCTAACACACAGTAGGAGCTTAAAGTGTGGGTGACTGGCAGATGGAGAAAAGACTGAACAAATAGATGTTTGCTGGTCCCTGGCTAGCAAAGCTGGACTCATAATGACTTTTTGTGGGCCCCAAGGACTGGTCTCCATGCACTGAAAATGGCACTGCTGGGAGTCAAGAAGAAAGGTGAGACTCTCAATGGCAGGAAACGGAGAGAAACCAAGGAGCCAGAGCTGTTCTAGGATCCTTCAGCAGAGGCCCAGGAGGGTGGTCACTGGCTCCCCCTTGTTGGGAAGTGTCCCTGGTGCCAAAGCCTGGGTTCCATCCACTCTTACAGCAGCCTCGCTCCAGGCTGACCACTGCTTCTGGAGTTCACTGAAGGAAAGTGGCGGGAGGTGCACGTGCAGTGGAGCCACTCGTTGTCCAGCTAGGGCTATGCAAGCAGACACACAACAAAGCAGCCCATTGAAGCCTGGTAAACAGCCTGCAGAAGGGACACTGTGTTCCACATTGACAGACATGCATCAGGCTCTATTTAAAGACCCACACACTGGGATTAGCACAGGTACGTTTATTTCTAATTGTCCACGTGGCCCTCTGTGATTCTCTCGGAAGAGTGACCTCACTTCCTGGTTGACCCGCAATAACCTCTCCCCACCATCCCAAGACATTTTTGTTGTTCTGGGTCTTGTCATTCAAACAAACAACCTAGTCTATTAGGTCTTTTATTTTTCTCTTTTTCTGAAACATGGCTCAGCCAGGTCCCTCTTAGAGGGCTGAGCTTTGGCCAAACATGGATGCTTGAAATGTAATTACTTTGATGTCACCAAGCAGCAAAGAAACCAGGTTTTTGGCGGGGTGAGGAGCACCAGGTGAAATATGGGGCACCTGCAAACTTGGAGCCCACAACTGTTGCTCTCTGGCTGGCTGAAAATAATTTTTGAGAGTGCAAAGAGAGAAAAATGGCTCCTGGGTCAAAACTACCCCCTTCCTCTCCAGCCACTCATGGGGAAGGAACCAACAATGTCAGGGGCAGGTGGGGAGAGGGTGGGCTTCTTACCTGCCTGTGCCTCGGTTTCTCCACCTACAAAAACCAACTCATAGGGTTGCAGCAAGGATTAAATAAGGTGACACTTGCAAATCAGTCAGAGCAGTGCCTGCATCATGGTAGATCATCTCTTATTACTATTCCCACTTTAGAGATGAGGGACTGAGGCTTGCAGACTTGTCCAAGGTCACACAGCAAGTCGATGGTAGAAATGGGATTCAGATCCGGGTCAGCCTCATCCAGAGCTGGTGAGCTCTGGAGCTGAAGGGGCTGAGGGGCACCTTGCCTTCCTTCCCCTCACTCACACAGTGAGGGGGCTCAGAGAAATAATGTGGGTCCTAGAATTCTGGGAGCCCGAGTATGTGGATGGGATTATCACAATAGCTGGCATTGAGTCACACTTCTTCCCACTAATGTTCAATACTTATACAGCTTTCATTATGTGCCAGCACTGCCCCAAGCACCTTATGGGCATTCACTCATTTAATTCCTGTAATAATCCCCTGTGAGTTGGCTACCATTATTATAATCCCCTTTTTACAGATGAGGAAACTGAGGCACAGAGAGGTTAAATAACTTGTCAAAGCCACATGGCTGGTGCATGCTGGGATTCAAACACATGTCTAGCTCTGGCATCCATGCTCTTAGCCATCATATACACATACACTTCACACTGCAACTTGCACCTCAGCACCCTTCATTCTTCATTCCCTTCATTCTTCATCACTTTTTCTTTTTTCCACAGAATTTGTCACTCTCTAACTTGCCGTATTCATTACTTATTGTGTCTCTCATTGACTGTCTTCTCCTGCCCTTAATGAATGTAAGCACCAGGAGAAAGCAGCTTATTTGGTGCACTGATATGTCCCAGGCACCTAGAATTACATCTGCACACAGTAGGCACTCAATACATACTGAATGAATGAATGACTCACTAGATGAAGAGGCAGAGCGTTCACTGGGGTTGAGTTGCATTAAGTTTGTTCATTAATTTGTTCAAATGTTCATTTGGTTAAGTGATAAGTCAGGGACTCAAACTCAGATTTGACTCCAAATGCTCTACTTAATCATGTTTTGCTGAAGCTGAACTTTCCAGGTGCCCTTTTGAGAAACCAAAAAGAAGCAGCCAATGTTTCATAAGCAGGGCTGGGTGGAAAATTTGGAAGTTGCTATGGACCTAAAACAATATGCCCTCATATGGAAATCAACATGAAAGCCACACTAAAGCAGTAAAAGCATGAGGGCGTCCAATAAAATTCTGATTTTTCCCATGGTATGGACTTTGATGCTTTTCTTAGAAATAATCACAATTCCAACATTTTGGCCAGGTGCAGTGACTCGTGCCTGTAATGCCAGCCCTTTAGGAGGCTGAGGCCAAAGGATTGCTTGAGCCCAGGAGTTCGAGACCAGTCTGGGCAACATAGCAAGACCCTATCTCTACAAAAAGTAAAATAAAAATTAACCAGATTTGGTGGTGCGTGTCTGTAGTTCCAGCTATTTGAGAGGCTGAGGTGGGAGGATCGTTTGAGTCCAGGAGGTCCAGGTTGCAGTGAGCCATGATGATGCCAATACACTCCAGTCTGAGCAACAGAGCAAGATGCTGTCTGTATGTAAAACAAAACAAAATAAAATAAAATAACATTTTTTAAAAGACATTTGTGTGTAAGGATCTCTGCTGTACTGACGGGCCAAGCGCAAGCTCAGCTGCCTATTGGGTGATCCAGGTTTGTGCACAAGAAGTGAATGTGATTCAGCACTGTTGGAGGGGTCACTGTGTGTCACCGGCTGAGCTGGGCACAGAGAAGACACAGTCCCTGTCCTCCAGGAGCACAGTCCAGTAGAAAACACCAGAACTCAGCACCCACCAGACTGGTGAGTGATATGTAGAAGCTTAAGGACAAGGCATGTGGGGAACACAAGGGTTTGGAGTCCACACAAAGCTTCAGGGAAGTCACCCAGAAGAGGGAGGGGACATTTGAACCAGGTCCTCCCACTATTCATGGTCCCTGAGGTTTGTCCATTTGGCAACCAGCTTTCAGAAGCCCTGGCAAGGACTGAGGGTTGATGAGGTCTCCTCCTGAGGAAGTCTGTGTCCAGATGGGGGTGGCGATGCCACGAGGGGGCACAGGGCTACTCACCTCTGATGGGGATCCTGTAGAATCACATGGCATGGGATGATGTTGGCTGCATGAGAACCTTCTGGGAAACTGGCGCCACCTCCAGGCAGCCTTCCCTGAATTCCACCACCTTTTCTGCCTTAACATAGCTGTCCCTCCAATAGGCTCCGTCTCAGTCTCCAGGCCCTACTGGACTGTGCACCCCTTGGGGTAGGCCCTACCTTACCCACCCCCATAGTGCCCCACCTCACCCCAGCACTGTGCTCAATGCACTGCCTTCGGATGAGGATACTCCCAAGATTTCAGCTGGATAGGCTGTGTTTGTCCTGATTCAACCCCAGAAGGTTTGGTGAATTTCCTAGCAGCTAACATTCGCTGAGCACTGGACCCATGCCCACGCTGTGCTAAGCACTTTGCTGCTCTATCTCAATCCTCACATCTCCCTGTGCATGCAGGTGCTGGCATTATTTCCATTTTACAGATGAAGTCACAGAGGCAGAGAAATCAGCAACTTGCCCAAGTCACACAGATTGCAAGGGACACCAGAACTTGATGGCAGACAGTTGACTCTGGATCAGCCAGGCCAGTTACACTCTCTAATATGAGGCCAAGAGGGCCCTGGGGGTGTGAGGATGGGACTTGGGAGGGGCAGACATGAGGACATCCTAGCCATGTCTCCACTGCTTCAACTTATGTTCACTCTGGAACCAGAGTGTGGGCATGTGCCTGTAGGGTCTTTCTGCTCCCATCCTTGGGTGGGGGTCCAGGCAGGCCCCTCGCACCAATCCTGCCCCCTCACCCCCAGCTCTCCTGGGTCCCTCCATCAAACTGATCTCCATCAGATTTGTCCTTCTAACCACCTGGCCCATGCTCCACACCTTTCTTGAACCATCCTCCACCTCTTCCAAACTGCCAGGGATTCTCTGGCAAGGTCCTCACAGCACAGTAATGCATTCAAGACATCTGTTCTTCTTCTCTTGGTTGGGACTTACAAAAATGTTGCATTAAGACAGAGATGAGGGCTGGGCACGACGGGCTCACACCTGTAATCCCAGCAGTCTGGGAGGCCGAGGCGGGCAGATCATTTGAGGTCAGGAGTTTGAGACCAGTCTGGCCAATATGGCGAAACCCTTCCTCTACTAAAAGTACAAAAATTAGACAAGCATGGTTGTGGGCACCTGTAATAGCTACTTGGGAGGCTGAGGCAGGAGAATTGCTTGAACCCAGGAGGTGGAGGTTGCAGTGAACTGAGATCGTGCCACTGCACTCCAGCATGGGTGATGGAGTGAGACTCCGACTCAAAAAAAAAAAGACGAAGAGATGAGGTTGGACATGGTGGCTCACACCTGTAATCCCAGCACTTTCAAAGGCCAAGGTGGTGGGAGGATTGCTTGAGCCCAGGAGTTTGAGACCAGCCTAAGCAACATAGTAAGAACACAGTGAGACCCTGTCTTTAAAAAAAAGACAGAGATGAGAATGTTAATGATGAATATTTTTGGTGGAAATAAAATTTTAGTGGGGTCTTTTTCCAACCCCACCCTCCTCCCCAAGCCAACTTAGAGCACCTAAATAGAGCTGTGTCCTCCAGGGCTCTTGATGTTCCTGTGCTGGTCTCCTGGTTCTCCCACCATTTTCCTCCTGGAGCAGCGTTGGCTCGGACTGATGCGGCAGCCACGTTCTGAGGGCTCAGCACCGGCTTCCACGCCTGGCCCTGGGGAGATGCCTGAGTCAGGAAAAGATTTCAACGTGGGACCAGCTCCTGTTGCCTCAGAAGCCCCAGGCCTCTAGGAACCCACGGGACTGAGCTTAAGCTTTCTTTTCCAAAACTTGAAGATTCTGGCAATCTCAGGAAAGGATTTTATATTTTGTCTCCTGCTTTTCTTAATACCAAATGATGGAAAATGCTGAAAACCCTGTGCTCAGCAAAACCTCCCTCTATAGGAAATAGCAGAAAACCACTTTCTGGGATGAACACCAGGCCAGCTTAGGTGTTTGTTGGAGCCTCTGCTTGGTTACATAATGCCTGATGGCCCAACCCAGGCGAGCTGACACCCTGGAGCTCACAAGCCCCCTGCCCTAAACTGGTCAGGCCCCTGGCAAGACACTGGCTTTTGCTCTGTTTAACATTCGTCTAGTTAATGCCTACTTCTCCCTGTGCCCCTTTCCCCCTGCCCTGGGTCCTTTTTTTTGGAACAACAATAGTTTCCATGATGAGCTCAGTAGTGAGGCAGAAACGGAACCTGTCTGAGCCTTCGCTTCCCCATTGGATGGGTGTGGATTAAGTGACCTGTGGTTTTCACTAGGAGCCAACATTCCATGATTCTATGGTTGGAGGAGAGCTTCTCCTTGTTGTTGAGGCTGCAGACCGTGGCTGAGGAGAAAGGTTTCCAGGCAGAGCAATCAGTCCCCCTCCTAGTTGGCTGTGACTGACTAATCTTGTCCTCTCCCCAGTCCAGCAATGGCACACACATACACATGGGGTATCAGATAAGCATCTGGGTTTTCCTCTTTCTTTCATTCATCTGCCCATCCATTCATCCACCTGCCCATTCATTCACTTGTATACTCATTTGTTCCATGAACATTCATTGAGCACCCACTAGGTCCTGGAGACACGGAAGTGGTGGGATCCCCTCCTTGAACTCACAGACTAGAATGGAAGCGCAGCCTGTAGATCAAACGGGACAGTGCTGAGTATTAAGGTCTAGGGCAGTGGTCCATCAGGGGGGCGTGAGGACAAGAAGTTTCCACATCTGATGTTCCTCAACTGACGCTCACTCGCTCTGGACCCAGAGTATAGGCATATCTCTGGGGGGGTACCTTAAGCACTTTAGAGATGATCTCTTCAATCCTGTGCTAAGGTAAGTCAGCCAAGGTCATGAAGAGCAAGCAAGTGAGGAAACTGGAACCAAACCCAGAGACCTTAAGTGTTATCAAGTTGGCGATTCTTACCTTGACAACAGCACACGAAGTTAGTAAGGCTCAGGACTCTAAAATAAGATGGAGTGAGACAAGCACTTGGGCCTTATTGTAGAATTCTAGTGCCAACATCATTGTCTATTTCAACCTCCTTTTGACAGGCAAGGAAACTAAGGCATAGCCTGTTCAAGTCAGTTGCCCAGGGTTTCTCAGCAAGGAAGAGGCTGAGCTAAGAGAGTGCCCAGGTCTCCTGACTCCAGTCTAGTAACTGGGAGGCTCTGGTTCAAGCACAAAGCTGTTACTGCATACATCCCCACTTCCTAGAACTTTTCCTGGGAGGTCTTCAGCCAGACTGCCTGGCTGCAGAAAATGCTGCTGTGCTAGCAGACAGGGGTGAGCTCATCCCCTGAGGTGATGTGGCAAGAACGTGGTGGCAGCCAGGGCTTCAGCTCCCGTCTGAAATCATGGATGAAAATAGCTTGCCTGCGGTCTATTGATACCCAATACTCTATCATCAGATTGAGGAAGTCAATTAAGTGTCTGGTTTTCCTCCAGGGGCCTGAGAATTGCACAAAGGCCAGAGAATAGTGGACAACAGAAACAGGGTTTTGGTTTCCAATTCACAACTCCCCCAAAATCAGAGGCTGCTGGCTGCACTTGCCGGTCTGCAGGCAGCATTAGATGGCTCCCTGGGACTGGTGACAAGAAGCCAGCTCTCCAGTTTGAAGAACAGGCTCAGACTCAGATTGCAGAAACATCTGGCCCTCCTGGAGAAAGCACAGGAAACAGCTCAGGATGGGAGGGTCCTGGGATTGCCCTGGAACTTCCTGTGGGGAAAGGAGCAGAGGCCAGAGGACCAGGCTGGTATGAGTCGGGAGTGACTGTGGCTGATGCCAAATGAGACCTCAGGGACACTGGTTAATGTTCAGACCAGGGCAGAGGTAGGAGTGCCCAGGGAAATGCAGACTCCTCTCCTGCCACATGTGAAAGGCAAGAATATGGACCATCTCCTCCCCAGCTCAATGCTGACCCAGGTCAACCAGCAAGAGACAGAATGCTGGTGCTCCAAGCCTCAAACCCTACCCTGCCTGCAGTCAAACTGTGCCCCTGTCCATGGAGAGCCTGGCTCTCTGTGGACTTATGTCTCATGCAGGCCACCTCATTATTCAGCCAGCTCTCCTTTCACCTTTGCCCCCATTGTCCTTTGGGGACCTAATTTTCTGGGCTGCGTGGTGATAACTGTGACAGCTCAGGCACAATATACTGGGCCAGAAGTTTTCCATCTTGAGAATCCAACGTCAGAATCACCCGGATGGCTTTTAAAATGGCCAACTAACATGAAAAAATGCTCAACATCACGAGTCATCAGGGAAATGCAAATTAAAACCACAATGAGATATCATCTTATCCCAGCCAGAATGGTCAATATTACAAACTCAGAAAACAATAGATGTTGGCATGGATGTGGTGAAAAGGGAACATCTATGCACCACAGGTAGGAATTAAATTAGTACAAACCCTTTGAAAAACAGTATGGAGGATTCTTTTTTTTTTTTTTTTTTTTTTTTGAGACGGAGTCTTGCTCTGTCTCCCGGGCTGGAGTGCAGTGGCCGGATCTCAGCTCACTGCAAGCTCCGCCTCCCGGGTTTACACCATTCTCCTGCCTTAGCCTCCCGAGTAGCTGGGACTACAGGCGCCCGCCACCTCGCCCAGCTAGTTTTTTTTTTTTTTTGTATTTTTAGTAGAGACGGGGTTTCACCGTGTTAGCCAAGATGGTCTCGATCTCCTGACCTTGTGATCTGCCCATCTCGGCCTCCCAAAGTGCTGGGATTACAGGCTTGAGCCACCGCGCCTGGCTGAGGATTCTTAAAGAACTAAAAGTGGACCTACCATTTGATCCAGCAATCCCACCACTGGGTACCTACCCAAAGGAAAAGAAGTCATTATATCCAAAAGACATCTGCACACATATGTTTATTGCAGCACAATTCACAATTGCAAATATATGGAACCAACATAAGTGCCCATCAACCAATAAGTGGGTAAAGAAAATGGTATTCCATGGTATATATACACCATGGAATGCTATTCAGTCACAAAAAGGAATGAAATAATGTCTTTCGCAGCAACTCGGATGGAGCTGGAGGCCATTATCCTAAGTGAGGTAATTCAGGAACGGAAAACTGAATACCATGTGTTCTCACAAGTGGGAGCTAAGCTATGGGTATGCAAAGGCATACAGAATGGTATAACGGACTTTAGAGATTCAGAAAAGGGAGGGTAGTAGGGGACGTGGGATAAAAAAGCTATATACTGTCCATCTTGGGTGTGTTGTACAAAATTTTCTTTTAAAAAAACTACATATTGGGTACAACGTATACTATTTGGGTGAGGGGTGGACTAAAATCTCAAGACTTCACCACTATGAAGTCCATCCATGTAACAAAAACCACATGGACCCCAAATGCTATTGAAATTTTTTTTAATTAAAAAATAAAAATAGGCTGAGTGCAGTGGCTCACGCCTGTAATCCCAGCACTTTGGGAGGCTGAGGTGGGCAGATCATCTGAGGTCAGGAGTTTGAGACCAGCCTGGCCAACATGGTGAAACCCTGTCTCTACTGAAAATGCAAAATTAGCCGGGCATGGTGGTGCATGCCTGTAATCCCAGCTACTCAGGAGGCTGAGGCAGGAGAATGGTTTGAACCCGAGAGGTGGAGGTTGCAGTGAGCTGAGATCACACCACTGCACTCCAGCCTGGGTGACAAGAGCAAAACTCCATATGAAAAATCAATAAATATAAGTAAATAAATAAATAAAAGGGCTCCACCCCCATAGTTTCTGACTTGGTAAGTCTGCCCTGGGGCCTGAGTATCTGAATTTCTACTAATTCCCCGGGAGATTCAGATGCTGCTTGTTCAAGTAACTGCACTCTGAGACCCATGTGTAGGCATGACTGGATGAGGCAGGGACAGCCGCCGCTAGCAGCCAGAAACGGCCTCCCTAAGAAGGCAACATTCAGCTCAGGCCTGAAGGACAAGAAGGAGCCAGCCGTGCAAACATCTAGGAGTTCCTAAACTCTTCTGGGCCTGGGGTGCCAGGGCAGTCTGGTGAAGCCTATGCATCCCTTCCCAGAAGGATGTTTGTAATTGCATTAAATTAATATACATGGGGTTACACAGGAAAATCATTATCTTGAAACCCAGCTCAATCCACGGAACACCTGGTTAAAAAAAAAAAAAAAAAAAAAAAAAAAAAAAACAAACCCTGGGAAAAGAGTATTTGAGGAAGAGGGAACCGTAAGTGCGAAGTCCCTGGGGTGGGTGAATTCGGCAGGCTGGGGGAAAAGACGCCGAGGGCTGAGCTCAATGCGTGGAGGGAATGAAGCAGAGGCTAGGTCCTGTGGTGCCTGTGCTTTGGTGATGGCTGTAGTCTGTATTCCCAGTGTGTTGAACACCAACAAGGCTTTCAAATCTGCTTACCACGCCATCGGGGCAGGGTGGTGAGCAGATTCCTATTCTAAACCATCACTGTGGCTGCTGGATGGAGAATGGGATGTTAGGGGGACAAGAAGGGAGGCAGGAGACCCTTGGGAGCTACTGCAGGCCTCCAGGGCATACACATAAGACGAGACCTTTGACGCAGGGCAGGGAGAGGAGCCTTCGGGGTCAAGGGGGACCTTGGAGGTATAACTGAGTGAAGCACCTATGTATTGGACACAGGCAAGGAAGGACAGGTATTTGGGGTTAGTGTCTACTGCTGACTCTGTTACTAATTCACCACGTGTCCTAGGCTTAATCGCTCCCCGTCTCTGCGTCTCAGGCTCTAGTGGGTAAAAGAGGGGCTTGGACTAAGCTCCCACAGTCAGAGTCGAGAGGGTTCAATGCAGGCCCCGCGAACGCTCTGGCTGGAAGTGCTGTTTGCCCGGGAAGGGCGATGATGCCCACCGCCGTGGGCGCCCGAGTGGCTGCCCAGTCGGGTCTGCAGGCCTCGTCGACTGCGGAGGGGGCGGCGTGGGGACCGGGCGGCCGCAGCGAGGCGGCAAGGCGCCTGGGTCCTGCTACCAGCGGCCGGGGTAAATGAGAGCCCGAGGGAGCCCGGGCGGCGCGCTGGCGGGCGGGATTGGCGCCGGATCCGGTCCATTCCTTCCCCTCACCTCCCCTCCTCCTCCCGTCTCCTCTCCTCCCCACCCTTGCCCTCCTCTCCCCTCCCACCCCTCCTTTCCCCTCCTGTCTCCTCCTCTCCCCTCCCTTTTCCTCCCCTCCCCCTTCCTCATCTCTTACCCCGCACTCCGCTCCTCTTGGCAAAACTGCTGGAAAAAAGGGCCGGGCAGAGGGGCAGACGGCGGCGGGCCGGCTCCGCGCCGCCAGCCCGGGCAGCGAACACTCAGGAGGAAAAGCTGCGCTCCCGTCAACCTCCCCGCCCCTGCTCGCGGGGTCCAGGTCTCCGACACCCGGTGGAGGGGGCTCCCTACACCTATTGGACACCTGTTGGCCCCCTGCAGGGAAAATGCTTTTTCCCTCTTCACTCCCACCGACCCTCAATCATGCTGACCTCCCTGAAATGGCAGACTAGCGAGGGCCTCTGAGAGGTTTCGTTATTTAATCAACAAACTGTATTGAAAAACTGCTCCTCGCTGGCCCTATACTGGGTGGGCCCTGGGGGCGACACCAGTTCGGACCCTGTTCCTGTCCTGAAAGAGTACCCAGTCTAGTGGTGGAGACAGATATATAGGAGCATGAAATAAGCACCCACTGTTTGCCAGATCTTTGAAACACATGATCTATAATCCTTATGCTAAAGCCTCAAGTAGTAGTAACTCCATTTTACAGGTGAGGAGACAAAGACTATGGACTAAGATAATAGATGGATGAAATTTATATTCACAACATGTAAAACCCACAAGAGATGACTGTTTTAAAATACACGAGGATTCCTGTAAAACCACCAAAATGGCTACAGTTTAAAAGACTGAAAATATCAAGTATTAATGAGGATGAGGAGCAACTGGAATTTTCATACGCTGCTGGTAGGAGTGTAAATTGGTGCAACCACTTTAGAAGAATGTTCAGTAGTGGAGATTAAAGGCAAACATTCAAAATTCCCATGATGAACCAATTCCACTACCAACAGAATTGAGTGCTTATAGCCCCCAAAAGACACGTTCAAACATGTCCATAGAAACTTTATTCATACTAACACCAAACTGGAAACAACCCAAATGTCCATCAAGAAAAAGGGTAAATAAATTCTGCATAGGCATACAATGGAATATTACACAGCAATGGAAAAGCATGACCTAGCATACAACCACCTAGATAAATCCGAAAGATGCCAGATACAAAAGAGAACTTACTGCATGATTCTGTTTATATACAGATTTTTAAGAGCGAAACCAATCTAAGGTGTAGAGGTCAAAATAGTAGTTGCCTTGAAAGGTAAATGGAGGGGACACAAGAGCCTTTGAGGAGCTGGAAAGCTCTAAATCTTAACCTGGGTGGAGGTTACACAGGTATGTCCACGTGTAAAAATGAATCAAGCTCCACAGTTAATATCTTGTGCATCATGTGTAGATTATACCTTAATTCAAACAAAGCAAAACCAAGAGCTCCTTCCAATCAACAAGGAAATGATAGGAAATACAAATGTTTAATGGGCAAAGGACACACATTGGCAATTTACAGAAAGAAAAGTCCTAATAGGTAGCAGGTATGTGAAAAGATGCTCAATCTCATTAGTAACTGGCAAATATACATTGAAACAAAATGCTACTTGACACCCATCAGGTTAGTAAAGCAGATGGTACCATGTGTTGGCCAGGGGATGTAGGAGATGGGGGCTGGAGCACAGATGGGTGCTGGAAGCAGTTGGGCTAGAAGCCCCTGGTGATAAAGTGAGTGCACACCTTGGGACTCAGTTCCAACTCTCTGTGCTTGTGCTGGTGAGCAAGGGGACCAGTACAAGGATATGTTCACTTGGTATTATTTATGGGAGTGCTGAGTTGAAGACAACCTTGATGTTAATCTGGGGAGGATTCAGTGAAATGTGGGAGGGTCACACTATGGGATGCTGTGCAGCAGTCAGAAGCAACAAATTTCTAATGACATATGTGCATAGATGGATCTCTAAAGCACAAAGACATGGCTGGGCTCAGTGGCTCATGCCTATAATCCCAGCACTCTAGGAGGCCAAGGCAGGAGGATTGCTTGAGCCCAAGAATTGGAGACCAGCCTGGGAAATATGGTGAGACCCCCATCTCTACAAAAAAAAAATCTATATACGTTTTTAAAAATTAGGTGGGCATGGTGATGTGCCTTTAGTCCCAGCTACTCAGGAGGCTGAAGCAAGGGAATCACTTGAACCTGAGAGGTTGAGGCTGCAGTGAGCTGTGATTGCATCACTGCACTACAGCCTGTGTGACAGCATGAGATGCTGTTACACACTCACACACACACACACCCCACCACCACCACCATAGAAACGTGGAACAAGTAAGTAACAGAACTAAACTGACAGCATAGTACATGTATGTAAGTTACCCCATCACATACACACACCAGCTCTGTACATTTTATAAAGATATGTATATATGCAAAGGTATACATTAAACATCTGAATGTGTGCTTAAGAGATGGAGACTGGAGATGAAGGAGAAAAATAAGGTAAAACAAAATATGATCCCATCATTCTACTTCAAGAGAGAAAGGAAAATATATGTCTATACCTAGATTTGTATTTGAATGTTCAAAGCAGTTTTATTTTTAATGGTTAAAAACTGGAAACAACTCAAATGTCCCTCAACAGATAAATGGATGAATGAATTATAGTATAACCGTACCACAGAGTGCCACTCAGTAATGAAAAGGAAAAACTACTGATACATGCAACAATATAGATAAATTTCCAAGTAATTACAGTTGAATGAAGAATCTAGATTGCATGATTTCATTTATAGAAACTTGTAGGAAATGCAAACTAATCTATAATGACAGAAAGCAGATGAGTAGTTACCTCTGGAGTAGGGAGGGGCAGGAGGGAGGAATTATCAAGGAGTAGGAGGAAACCTTTATATGAATGCTACATTCATTACCATGATTATGGTGATGGTTTCTCAGGTGTAAAACTCATCAAACTGCAGCCTTTAAATATGTGCAGTTTATTTATTGTATGTTAGGTAAATCCATAAAAAAAGAAAATAAGAGGAGGGCTTTTGCATAACTAATGATTATAACATACCCGAACTGAAGGGTATAATGA
Source organism: Rhinopithecus roxellana (assembly GCF_007565055.1). Lineage (NCBI taxonomy): Eukaryota > Metazoa > Chordata > Mammalia > Primates > Cercopithecidae > Rhinopithecus > Rhinopithecus roxellana. The sequence continues at coordinate 118,531,223 of NC_044553.1, read as the reverse complement.
ACCCTTTCTAAGGATAGGATATAATTATATCAAAAGGATATAATTAACTTTCTGTACCTGAAAATTAATAACTAACCAAAAACAAAAACAAAAAAAGCCCAAGCAAATAAAGCAAAAATCAAGGCTTAGATGGTGAAGTGACTTGCCCAGGCTTCACAGCTGAGATACTGGCTTCTAGAACATGGTTCTAGGAGCCTCTGTAAGACTCAGGATTGCATTTGTTTAAGGTGCTCTACAGGCAACAACATGAGAGAAATTACCTGTACTTAGTGGGGGCAGAGATGATCACATTCACCTAATCCTTACGCGCTGTCCCTGGAAAAGGCACCAAGGACTCAGAGATTTTTGGGGGGGGCAAGTTCTCTCTAGGTCCTCCGCATTCAGTCTTGAAGAGAGACACCTGGACAGATAGTCACAAGGCTGGGTGAAATCAGGGAAAGCTTCCTGTAAGAAGTGATGCACAAGTTCACACATGTTTGGCGCAGAGCAAGCCCTCCCTAAATTTTATCTATTTATTATAACTATGCCCTCACAATATTAGAGAGAGAAGAGTGGAAAGGAACCAGGTGTTCCCGCCAGAGGGAGCTGTACCATCAAAGGCAGGGGGGTATGGTGGAGAGTCACAGATGCTTTGGCTTGGCTGTGACGGGAGTGGGGCAAAGTACAGGGTAAGTCCTGTCAGGGCTGGTTGACATTCTCCTGAAAGCAAACCTCCCAGGTGACACAGGGGCATAGGACATTTTAGGACAGGGGTGATAGAGGAGTCAGAGAGCGCTGGGAAGCTCCCCCAACTATGCAGTTGACCTAGAGTCTGGACCTTGCCAAGTCTAATCTGCAGATGGCTTTAATCCATTAAGGTTTGTCCTCAATGGGTCTCTTGGCTTGCCTGACACATAGTAGGAGGCTGACATTAGATTTATCTCTTACTTCCGCCTTTCCCAGGACACTTACAGGCTCTGCCCAATACCCACCCACAGAGCCACTGTCCATACCGAGCCATGACCAAAAAAGTGGGCAGGCAGGGCTGGGCTGGGTCAAGTGGACCCTGAGTCCTAGGAAGGAGCCAGCCAGGAACAGGCACCCCCTGGGCCAGGTGGAGGGAGGAGGCTGCTCCTGATGCCCGCCCATGAAAAAGCCACACTGTAGGGTCTTTGGGGGAGAATATATTTATTTTGTTTCCTTAGCTGTGTGAACAGTGCCTGGTGCCGCCTGGATTCAGTGGGCTCCATGTGGCTGGGGAGGGATTACATCCCCTCCCAGGTGGTGTGATATAAAAAGGCCCCATTCAGCACTGGCCTGGAGGCCCACAGGCAGCCCTAGGCTCCTGCACCTTCCCTGAGAGCAGCCTGGCTCCCCCGATCTCCCTGAGGCACAGGGCCTGGGGCTGTGTGTGGGGGACATAGCCACCCTGCCTGCTTGCCTGTACCTCTTGGGGTGGGGGATGCAGGGACAGCTGTTTGAGACCTGTTCTCTGAGGGTGCCTGCTCATCTTCAAGTGGGATTCCTCAGGCTGCACACTCAGGAAAGGAACCAGCCAAGGGGGTGGGCATGGGACACAAGAGAGCCACTTGGTCCCAGCCTCTCATTCTCAAAGGGCCTCACATTTAAACTGTGATGTTACCTCTGAGGGAGGTTTCACATCCAGCCACAGAGACTGGCTGAAGGAGACCTTCATCAGACAACTTTAAATTCATGTTCATTGCTAGGCCACATCGCCTGCGGGGTCTCTGAATTAATATTTATACAATCCCTATGATGATTTTGTGAATAGCACAGTTATGTTTCCTTATGTTTTGTGTGAGTGAGGGGAGTGTGTGCATTTGTGTGTGTGCAGAATATTAATGTATTCATGGGAAATATTTTAAAGGCACCCTGATTTTTGTAACCCTGTTTTGACATTTCCTTATTTGTCAGTGCTCTGGGATTTTCTGGACCTCCAAGGGCCCTTGGCAAAGACTTCCTGCATCCTCAGCATGTCTGGACCCAATAGGTGTAGGCAAGCAGGCAGGGTGGCTGTGTCCCTGGCAGCCATGAGCAGGGGGTGGGACTGCATCCTGGCCAGGCATCCCTGGAGTCGGCAGAGAGGTCGGGAAGGGGTCCTTTCTCAAAATTGGCTGGCTTCCCAGATGGTCAGGTCCCTGGCAGGGAACACGAAGTCAAGTTCTTTCTGGGCTATTCCTTGCCTCTCCTGTGTGTCAGGCCCCCAGCGCCAAGCATGGGCTGCCTCTCACTGGATTTGCTATACCCTGTCAGCCCTTCCTTCCTCACCTTCAGAGCAGAACTTCTCTGAGCCCAATTTGGAGGGGTTGGGAAGCCCCAGAAACCCTGGCTGCCATGGGGTCTTGATCTCAGTGGGAGTGAGCTCACTGCAGCTATCCCAGCCCTTGGTTGGCCCTCTGCCTTCTAGTTCAGCGCTGCCTCTGCCTCCCTGAGTCACCTTGAGAAATCACTGAACCTTGGCTCTCCTATCTGCACAATGGTAGATTGCATTGGTTGGTTTTTGAGGGTCTTTTCAGTTCAGACTTTCTGGAAAATCCAGGAACCTGGATGCAGATATTAATATAACTGAGTTCAGACTGACAAACTTGACACTGGCACCTGATTATGCTGGGACGCTGGTCACTCCACATGCCTCAATGCTGTCTAAAAGGAGTTTTCTCCTGGGCATTTGCATCCATCCTCCTGGGGAGGTGAACGATGTTGGGCTGATCTATAGCCCCCTCATCCCTTCCCCTCTTTGAAAAGAACTGTAGAGGAGGCCTTGGTGCCGACATTTGGAGTAGTGATAGGGGGTGGGGAGGTAAGGCTAAAGAGGAAGGAGTTGGGAATGGATTGCATGGGCAGGGGGTGGAGGGTGTTCAGCTCTGGAGAGCCCTGAGCTTCCAGTTGTCCATTGTAAAACTGGATCTGATTTCAGGTTATGGCTCAATGTGTCACAGGAGAGAGAGGATCCATCCTGGAGGAGAAAGAGTGCCATTTGCTCCCCAGCAAGGGGAGAGCTCTTTGTGTGCCAGCATGGCCCAGCACTTGCTGTTGGTCATGATCTTGTACTTACTGGTGAAAGAAGGGTGAGCAAGGAGTTGGGGGTGGTCTTTGAGAGGCCTGGAACACCCAGGCTGGGCATGGCTGCCTGTGCCACCAAGCTTAGCTGAGGTATGATATTATTCTGGGCTTGAGAACAGGGCTCTGGCTTCCCTGGAACGTGACCTACTCATCCCAGAGTAAGGTGGAGTGATGGAGTAAGGAAAGGATGGAAGGAGGGATGGAAGGATAAAAGTAAACTGATCTGAGGGAAGAATCTCTAGGGACTTTTTCTAGATGACTAACTTATATAAACAAGAGAGAGAAACTAGGTTCTATGTCCATGTTTTGAGCCTGATGAACTAAGAGAATGAGCCTGAAAGGGATGGCTGCCGGCTGTGGGTTGGGGAAGGAGATAGAGGGGAGTGGAGATCAGGCAACAATGACTAGGTTTGAGACCTGCTGAGTTTGAAGTCAGGGAAGGAGAGCTGGGGGAAACATCTGGCTTGCAGCTGGAGCTTAGGAGAGGGACCCTTGTCTAGATGTGGATATGGATCTGGAAATTTCAATACTAAGAGATGATAGTGAAGTTTCTATGAATGTGTCAGTCCTCAAAGGAGAGATATTAAAGCAAAAGAAGGGGAATGAGGGCAGGTAGATCCTTGAGGGTGTTCATGGTTTAGGAGCTGATAAGGCACATGAGGGCAGTGGAAAGGGAAGCATGACACCTCTGGAGAACCCAAGGAGAAGGATGTTACCTTCAAATCTTGTGGAGCTCAAAGGGAAGGAAAATGGAAAAAAGCAAACTGGACTTGCTGTCTGGTGAATCCCAGGAGAGAATTTTGGTAAACTGTTGACAAGGGGAAGTCATGATTGAAGGGACTAAGGAAGGATTGTCTATGTTCCCTCTAGATTGTTGAGGCATCTTGCTTTGCACGGGTGAAACATTGATTCTATCCAGCCATCACATTTGCTACTTATAGTCATATAGCCTGAAATGTCTAAATAGGATTCTCTCCGGACAGGGTCCCCAGAAATAGAGCACGGGTTCTATCATGTACTATGTATCACTTACTAGTGATAGTAGGAAAGAATTGTGTGCTATATGTTAGAAGATCTAGTTTCTGGTTCTTGCTCTGGTGCTAACCAGCTAGATCACTCAACCAGAGCTCTTCATCCAACATTAGTGAGTTACTTACCACTCTTTATCTTGTACTGCTGTTTCCATTGGACTCTCCCTAACTCAACATTATCTTACACATAGTAGCTGCTCAATAAACACATTTGCTGAGAGGATGGAGAGATGAATGGCTAAGTGGATGAATGATAGTTTCTGGAGTTCAGTTGCCCACCTATAAACCAAGGGATATGAAGTCAAGCTTCCATACATTTCCTCCCACCTCAAATCATCTGTGGCTATGCTGTTTTGATCTAAGCAGACTTCTTCCAAAGTGGCTTAGAACCTGCACACCTGGGCCAATCAGGCTTTTGTAGATTATTGAATGCAATATCCTTCCGAGTCATTGTCACATCTCCACGGCCCTTCCTTTATGATCAGTGAGACGATCTTAGAAGATTAATACTAAGTATTTGTTGAATGAAAAAGAAATCATTTCCAATTATAACCTGATACATTTAAGGATCTGTGGCATGTGGGTCTCATGGTAGACAACATGCCACAGTGTTTGCCAGCTGTTTGAAGATTATCCTCCACAACGGGGCAGGATGTGTTCCCATAGCCAGTTTCTGGTGTGACATCTGAATGTGGCTTTGCAGCTTTGGGCTTGGGCGTGTCCTTACATCGGTCAGGCCATCAACACAGCACTCGGAAGCATCATGTCTGGGCCCCTGCCACAGTATAAGAGAGAAGCTGACAATTTGGAACTTGCCCAGAGGCAAGTGGCCAGGATGGTGAAGGGTCTGGAAATGTCACAGGGGAGGAGTGGGAAAAGAACCAAGGGAATTCGCCAGAAGAGAGAGACGCATGGTAGCTGCCTGCAAAGACCTGAAGGGTTGTAACAAAGGGTGTGTCCAAGCTAACCTGGACTAGGGTTTGGCTTTTTCCCTACATGGGCCTCCTGAGAACAGACCTGCCAGTGGCGGATATAAGTTAGAGAGGCCAATTTCAGCTCAGTCTAAGAACTTAAGAAGATTTTTTTCAACTGAGTTGTAACAACATAGAATTGAAGGAGAGAATGGATGAGTATTGCCAGGACTGAAGGAAAGGAGATCTCATCGAATGGGTAGTTGGTCTAGGTGAATTTTCAGAGCTCTTGCAGTGTGGAGCCTCCAGAATTCTAAATAATTTCGCACATTAGTATAAAGAGAAAGCTCCTTGCTTTGTCAATTTAGAAATCATCTGCTGGTCTTCACTGTGGTTCATCTAATTCCTGGTTGGTCTCCTCTAGACACATTTCTCTATTCGGTGGTTTTGGCTTCCCAACTGAAATGAGTATAAGCCTCTCTCTTCTGTGTGTTTAACAAAAAAAATATATTTTTAATTCTTTTTTTTCAAATAAAGAGCTTAGGAGGTCTCAGGAAGACTGTACCCAAATGGAGAAATTCCATAAGAAACAAACAAACAAACAAATAAGCCTCCAAGCCAAAATTATATGGCCAACCCCCCCCACCCAACATTCAGTTTGCCTGGCTGTCCAGAAAATAGAACTTTGTCTGCTTCCAAGATCTCTTCAGGGACGATGGATTTGCCTCACCCATAACTGGACCCATTAAATTTAAATCTGGGGGCAGGATAGGTGGGAAACCCTCTGAAGCTCACACCTCCTGAAGGTGGATGGAGAGGGAGAAGCATCGTCTCCACAACAACCAGGGGCCCCCACTGTAACAACCTCCCTTATACCTGGAGCCAAGTCTTCCCATAGCGACTGGGCCTAAGGGTTGCATGTCTAGGGCCTCCTATCTGGTGGTTGGTGATGTCAGTGGAGCCTCTGATACAGTGATTTTCTTGGAATTATGCAGAAAGTATGGCCCATAAAATAGAAATTAATCTATCAGCTGCAAGGCTTAAAATAAAAACTGATTCACAACCGCTTTATTTGTGACCACACCACTGCCAACCAGAAGTAGCCCTCAGCTCCCACACCCGGGGCTCCATCGGTTTTTCTTTTCACAGTGGCATAAACCGTCAGAGCCAGAATGGCTCTCTGGGATCGTCCAACCCCCTCATTTTACAGATGAGGTTTCGTTTGAAGCTTAGTTCCAAGTGGACTTGGCGTCCAACAGGAAAGCGTTAACATTTTCCAGAAGCAGGCCTCGCCTCTCAGCTGAAGGCTGCTTTAACATGAAAGTCCACGTCTTGTTTGAATTAGCGCGGGTGCTCTGGGCATGATTACTGGAAAAGGGGTGAGCTGGGGGCGGCGGGGCGGGCAGTGATGTCACTGTAGACCCCAGGTAAAAGCCGTGGGACATGACAACAGTCACCAGCAGAGCCCTGTCTTGCTTAGGCAGACGTTGGAGGGAGAAATGGGGCAGCTTCTTCTGGAGCCGCTGGTTCTAGGTGGCAGCCACGGCCATCAGAGGCTACACCAGAGAGGCCCCTTGGTGATGGGGCTCGGGTAGACATAGGAGAGTGTCTCCACCATGTTGGGTGACAGACACAAGGGCGCTGCCTACTGGCCCTGGAGGCCAAGGGCGCTCTCTCCATCCAATGTGGGCAAAGAACTATGTCTAGCATAATTTGGGGGACCACTTTTGCAGGGACTTGAGCCCTTTGAGGAGGAACCTCTTCTCCAGCCACATCCCCAACTCCAACAACACTGGCTCCACCACCTGCTGCATCTTGTAGGGAAACTGGAACCTACCACACAGAATAGGTGTCTAGAAGAAGGGCTCAAATTCCCTGGGATCCTGGGCTCTCTATAAACCCATAGAAGACCTTACCCGCTCAGGTTTCTTTTCAAACACTGCGCGCGTGCATGGTGTTAGGGGAAGGGAGGGGGGAATGAGGGAAGTTGTGCTGACAATTGCAAGTCTGTTCTGGAGCCCAGAGGAAAAAGTTAGTACAGACCTAAGTAAGAGAAAGAAAATTTCAGGGTTTCCAAGAATACTTAAATAATTGCTGCTATTCCGGCCCTCAGATTGGTGGTTTGTTTGAGTAATAGCTCTGGCATGAACCCTTTATACCACACTTTGTCCTGGAGGCCAGGTTGGCTCTGTCATGTCTGCAAGGGATACCCCAGGGTGCACCATATTCTGGGGGCACTCTACAGTGAGGCAAAGGAACAAAACATTGGGCCATAAGACAAAGTGGTGAAGATGGCATTTCGCTGTCAAGGGACGTGCTCATGGACTTACAGAGATACAGAGGCTTTCCATGGGATCTTCTCTGAGGTGTGAATTCTCTACCATACAAATGCCTGACCTATCTTATTACCCCATCAGATCTCAGTGCATATAAAGAGGGTACATATGTCATTGTTTGGGGGCACTCTCACCTTGCATTAAATTTCCCAGGGCTGAGCTGGATGCTGGTTGCTTGCAGGATCCTTGTGTATTTATTCTGCCCATTGTATCTTGAGTGTGCACTGTCTTTGCATGTGTGGTTAGGTTGTGCTATGTTGGCTGTGATTTGCTCAGGCACCTCTTTCCTACCCTAGCAGAGGGAAAGATCTTTTCCAGAGTTCTCATAGATGCAAAAGTAGGAGGAGTTCTGGGTTCTGGAGGTCAGGTTCTGGTCCTGGCTTTGCTTGGTAGTATGCTCTTAAGCAAGTCACCTAATCCTGCCAAAAAAGATGAGAACAGGACTCAGCTTGTGTCATCAAACATTGCAGATTGTGGCCCATTAGCCAGGGGCTGTGCAATCAATTTGGGCAGAGCAAATACTCAGAGATATCTCAGGCAACCAGCATCCAGCTCGGCCCAGTGAAATCTAATGCAAGGTGAGAGTGTTCCCAAATATTAAGGACATTTGTAGCTTCTTGCAACTCTTACTCAATGTGGGACCCATTCTTGGTTTAGGCACCTCAAGGGACAGGGAGCTCACTACTTAACAGGAAATATGGTTTCCTTGCAATAAAATAACAACTATGACAATGATGATGATGATGGCTAGCGAATATTAAGGTTTTGCTTAGTGGCAGGCATGATGCTATTATTCATCTGTGAGGCTTTCATTTAATCCTCACAACAATTCTTCCTATGAGATAAGTACTATTATTATTATCTCATTTTATAAATAAAGAGACTGAGATTCAGATAGGTTACGAATGCCCCAAATCCCACAGTCAGGATTTGAACCTGGGCACATTTGACCCCAGAGCCTAGACTTGTAAACTCCACATGGTTCTGCCCTTTTCTTACTGGGAGAGGGTCTTTCTGCCTCCTCCTGGTAGTCACACACCTGCGGAACCCTGTCACCTTGAGCATGGGCTGTATTTAGCAATTGCTTCTAACACATAGAATGTGCCTGAAGTGAAGGGATGTTACTCCAGAGATGAGGTTACAAAAGATTGACTTCCTATTCTCTCTCTCTCACTCGCTGTCTCTCTGGAAGCAAGCAGCCCTATGGAGAGCCCACAAGGCCAACAGCCATGAGAGTGAGCGTAGGAACCATTAAGCCTTAAGATGGCGGCAGCCTCAGCCATCACCTCAATTGTGATCTCATAGCAGATGGCATCCAACTAAACTGCACCCCAATTCCTGATTCATAGAAACTCTGAAATAACAAATGCTGTTTGAAGCCATTGAGTTTTAGAGTAATTTGTTGCCCTGCAATAGATGGCTTATCCACCTCCCGTAACATCCATCCTGGTGCCACCATTCTGAGAAACACAGACTATATTGACCCCCTCTCCTTCTTCACATGTCCTCTTGGAATGTTTTCTTTTTCAGTTTCTCATGTGTCCCTCAGATACCGGATGGTTTCTAGGATCTCCACCTTCTCTGGCAAATGTGAGCATGTTAACTTTCTTCTTAGGTGGGGCCAGACCGGTACCAGTAGTGGCGGCACTGTAACCCCCCACTGGCTTCGCTATTCCTGTTTGAAGATTCCTCCTTCACTCGCCAGCTATGTGACTTCGTGTAACTTATTAAACTTATCTAGGCTTCTATTTCCTCATCTGTGAAATTAGGATAAGATATTCCCTCTCTCACAGGGCTACCGTGAGTGAGGATTACAAGAGATAATGTATGCTGAGTGCTTAAAACAGTGCCCAGCATGTAGTGGGTGCTTAATAAATGCAGCTGCCACATCGTTGGTTAGCATTTAGCCCCTCTGTGTTCTGTTCAAACTACTACAACAAATGTGCAAGGACAGTTGGGGTCACAGAAGAGGGAAAGGCACTCCCTGTTTGCTGCTCCTTATTCTGCAGAAAACTCCACGTTTCTCACCCATCTACAGGGGCCATTTCTCCACCTCACACAAGGATTGTGGCCCCTCATCTCCTCTGCCTCACAGTCAGTGTGAAGTTAAAATGGGCAACTCATTTCTTAGGTTGGACCTACTGACAATAGACATATGACCTGTTTACAGTAGAAGTGTGTTTGCTACCACAGTGAGTGACTAGAGATAAAAAATTATAAAAAGAAAAGAAAAAAAACTGTTGGAGTTCAAGTTCCCCCTCTCACTTTCTGGAACACCCCTGACTGGAATCTGCCACTTTCCAATACTGGGAGAAACTCTTGTTACTTTCCTGATTACAACTCAACGATGGCTTCCCACTAAGTCCCAGATGCTTACTGCAGTGTACCGGGCTGGGATGCCCTGTCCCTGCCGGATTCTGTGCCTTGATGGCTCCCGCTCTCTGTCTACACAGACATGACTCACTTCTCCCTGCCCCTTGCTGGTTGTTGTGGCAAGTTGCCCCCCACCCTCCAGCAGGCCCTGGGTCAGGAAGGAACCTCTCACTTCTTCAGGGTGCACACACCAGATCACAGTCAACTCTCTGGAAAGGGTTTTAATCTGCATATTGAAGAATGCAATAGCAATTCACCTTCCCAAAGTTTTCAATAGTCACTTTCCATGTAGGGTCATACAATGGGGTTCCCAAACTACTTGAGTCATATAAACAAAAGGGGACCATGATGATGAATGTCAGGTGTCACTGTTGGGACTCAGACTTGTCAGCCATGCCCCAAGGGAATCCTCTTTCCTATTTGGAAGCCTCTGGTACTGGGGCAGTACTGCACATGTAAGCCCTGAGAGTGAGATAAGTTTACTCACCTGTTTACCTACACCTAAGATGTATGTTTTGCAGGTAATTTTCTCCAGTCTCTGGCTTGTTTATTCATCTTCTTAGAAGTGTCTTTTGCCCGGGCGCTGTGGCTCATGCCTATAATTCCAGCACTTTGGGAGGCCGAGGCAGACAGATCACTTGAGGTTGGGAGTTCAAGACCGGCCTGACCAGCATGGCAAAACCCTGTCTCTACTAAAAATACAAAAATTAGCCAGGCGTGGTGGCGTGCACCTGTAATCCCAGCTACTCAAGAGGCTGAAGTGGGAGGATGACTTGAGCCAGGAGGCGGAGGTTGCAGTGAGTTGAGATCACACCACTGTACTCCAGCCTAGGCAATAGAGCAAGACTCTATCTTAATTTTTTTTTTAAGTGCCTTTTTATGAGCAGAAAGTTTTAATTTTAATGAAATGTAATGTATCTTTTTTTCTGCTAGGGTTATTGCTGTCTGTGTCCTCTGCCTACTCTCGAATCATTAATATATTCTTGTGTATTTCTTCTGGAAATTTTACAATTTTAACATTTACATTTAGGGCTATAATCCGTCTTGAACTAATTTGTGTGCATGGTATGTGGTATGGGTCAAGGTTTATTTTTTCGCCATGTGGATATTCAGTTCCAGCAACATTTTTTGAAAAGACTCCTCTTTCCTTATTGGATTGCATGGACAACTTTGTTGAAAATCAGTTGACCACATAAGTGTGAGTCCTATCCAATACTGTTGTTTCATTATGATTGCAGAATGACAGAAAGATATGACTGTAATAGCGATTCTCTATAGCAACTGTCTAAACACACACTTTCAATGGACAATATGAACAGTTTTGTAATTATTTTGTTTGTTTGTGTTATTTTTGTTTTGGTTTTATTTATTGAAATGTAATTTTTTTTTGAGACAGGGTCTCACTCTGTCACCCAGCTGGAGTGCAGTGGCATGATCATAGCTCACTGCAGCCTCAATCTCCCAGGCTCAGGGATCCTCCCACTTCAGCCTCCCTAGTAGCTGGGACTACAGGTGGGTGCCACCACACCTGGCTAATTTTTGTACTTTTGGTGGAAACAGGGTTTCACCATGTTGCCCAGGCTGGTCTCAAATTCCTGGGCCCAAGGAATCTGCCCACCTCAGCCTCCCAAAGTGCTGGGATATCAGGCATGAGCCACCATACCCAGCCAGAAATGTATTTCTTATGTTCATTAAATCTAATAAAAATCTGGATTTGTATTTCAGGTCTTTATTTTTTCTAGTAATTCATTTTTGTCTTATTTTAAGAAAGTATAGGTTTATGACAGATGAAAAACAAACAAAACCCCAATCCTTCACCACAGACAGTTTGAGAAGCTCAGCTCTGTACCATACAAGGCCTGCAGGATATTTAGATATTAATAAGCATTAGGTATAAAGGAATTCCATAGAAAAATACTTCTGAGAAACATTGGGCTAAAAAGTTAAGCAGATTTTGTATTGCAGGACTCCCTGGGATCTCAAATGCATTATCAAATTACCAAAAGGAGAATATAGCAGGATGTGTTTCTCAAACGTATATGATCGGGGAACTCTTTCTTCATGAAGCCTCTTGAGAGACCAGTGTTCCATGGAACAACCTTTGAGAACCATCAGTCCACAACATCCCTCATGAGTGGTCACCAGAGTAGGCTTGGAAGGCTCCAACAACATTACCTTGCATGGCAGCCCATCTCGTTTTCAGGCAACTTTCATCCCTGGGGGTGCTCCTCCTCTCTGGAGTGGCACAGAAGCAAACCCATCTGTTTTATACCAGAAAGTCCTCTGCAGAGCTTGGGTCTCCTCCTCTCACATTCTCTAGACTGTCTCTGCTTTAAGCTAGGTGCTCCTTAAGAGCAGGAGCTGGGCTTGGCTTGTTGAGTCTCTAATGCTTGGCACACAGTAAGCCCTTGGTAAATGGTTGTTTAATCAATGAATAAATAAAGCCTCCCTCGGTTCATACTTCAAATTTGCCTCCATCTCCAGACCTTTCGCTGTCTTGGTTGCCTATCACTGGTGAACCATGGAGCCACACATATTGGGCTCGCTCACTTCCTGTCACATTTGATCACCGATACTCATTGTTTCCTTGGACGCACTTAGCTCTCCGAATCCCATAGCTCTCTTCCGCGTGGCCAGTTCATTCCCTCCTCAAAGCTTTTGCACAAGCTGTTCCCTCTGCTTGGGAAATGGCCACCTCTTTCTTGCCCTTCTGTTCTCAGCTGAAATGTCACCTCTACAGAGGGCCCTTCCAAAGTAACAGCCTCCTACCTCTCTCTATCCCAAGACCCTGTTTTGTTTCCCCTGTAGTGCTTATTACCACCCAAAGCTACCTTGCTATGGTGCTTGTTGATGTATTTGTCACCTGGTTTCTGCACTCATCACTGGGTTTCTAGGGCTGGAACAGTCCCTGGCAGAGCATGGACACAACAGAGTTGGTTGAATGTATAACTTAAATCAGTAATCATGGAAGGGGGAATCTGTCACTCAAGACAACACAGATTCCCCTGCCATGTGTCATCATCCTTTATGCTGCTGCCTCTGTTCAATCAGACGCCCTGGGGCAGAGCAAGGCTTCAAGCGACTGACCTTCGAACATAGGCTGATTCATGGAGAGCTCCCTCCAGCCGCCCAGCCTGCTCAGTGCAGCTGGGGCCTGTGAAAGAAGCCCTTGTCACCTTTCACTGTGTGGTCATTCACCGGGATTGGCTCGCCTGTTAGAGAATTTTAATTTTTTGAAAAAATTCAAACCATCTTGAAACATACAAGCCAAGCACCCAGGCACAGGTAGGAGAAGGATGAATACATTTATTTGAGGAGGCCCCTCCAGGAGACCACAGAAAGCGGGAGCCAAGTCCTCCTCTCTGAAGCCTCAGCTTGTGTAGCCTTTCTTAGACTTGCTGCCCAAAGCACTCAGTGTATCGGTGCTCCGAGGGTAAATGAGGAGGGGTTGGGGGTGCCGGGAGCACCCAGGAGGGGTCCTGAGGATGGTTAAGGGAGCAGGAGAGAGAAGTAAGGCTGCGGTTGCTCTTGGGAGGTTCAAATGTCTGGCATTCTTGGCCCCTCCACACCATCAAGACTTTTGGATGTTTGCTTCCTGAGGATTTCATAAATCTGTCCCCACCCTCCATCCCTGAGCTGCCATTGCTCAAGGCCCACCATCACACACCTGGATTGTAAAATTGCCCCCAAACTGGCCACCCAGGTTCTTGGCTGTTTTCCTGTTTTCCAGCAGGCAGAATGACAGTTCAAAAGTGGACATCTGATGGAATGACCCTCCACATCCCAATCTTAAATAACTTCAATGAAGCAGCTTCACCCACAGCAAAAATCTGACTTCTTCCCTGGCATTCAGGCCCTCCAAGTTGACCCTATCTGCTGCTCCTTCATTACCTCCCTTTCTCCTTGCCTCACTTTTATTCTTGGGAAGATCGAGGAGCTTGTGGTATCCTGGCCACACCATGCCAATCCACAGCAGGGTAAAGGATCAGAAGTGTGAGTCTGGAAGCAATGGGAGATGGAGCTGGTGGAATCTGGGAAGGCTTCCTGGAGGAGGTGATATTGGAGTTATCACCTTAAAGGAAAAGTTAGAGTTAACAAAGCAAAAAAAGGGGAAGGAGCTTTTGGATTAAATGATTTACTCAAGGATCCCATAGATCATAAATGGCAGAGTTGATGTTACTGATGCTTGGGTAAGGTGTGAGGGGGAGAGGTGGAAGGGAGAACTGAGCCTGGCATTCTAGAGGTGAGGTCTTTATGCCCACGTGGGTCAGGAAATGTGGCTTCAGGATGGCATGAAGCAAGAAGTTGAAGCAGAGACACTTCTGTAAAGCCAGGACCACAGGAGCCTGCAGCCTCAGAGCAAAGCTAGATGAGGAAAAATCAGGCCTATCAGCAATAGGAGATGACAGGGCTGCATATTCATCCTCACATGATCTTTGGATTAAAAACAACAACAACAACAACACAAGTCTCCACAGGAGAAATCAAAATTCTAGGACTGCTCTTTCAAAATGTACATAAAATCTGAGGTCCAACAATCCCCAGCTTGATGTAGAGGATCGGTTAGAGTGGTAGAAGAAGCTATAGGGAAAGGAGCAGGCCTTCTGAAAGGTCAGAAGGCTCTGCAAAGCTTCGGGGAAGAATAAGCTGAAGGCAGCTGTTCTCTTACCCTGAGACAGAGGGTGAGGAGTAGGTACAAGGGAGTGGGGGAATTTATCTAAATAGGCTTGTTTACTCGTGTTCCAGAAACCCACTTTTGACCATCAGTGTGTGACTGCTCCCTGTAAGGGAGAAAAGTAATGTTAATTACCCACAGATTGTATTGGCTCCAGGCTTTTGGTATTATGTCTATACTGAATAAAAGCAAGCAGCTTTAGCTTATAGGGACTGCTCACTCTTTAGCAGTCCCCTAGCCGCTCTTACACTGCATACCTGTGTCTGAGTACTCCTTTCATCTGTTGCTCGGCCAGGGTCTGCGAGATGGACCCAGCAAATAACAAAATGAGTACCCAACAGGTGATTGGCCCAGAGTGCCCTGCATTGGGAGGAGATGCAAACGTACTCTGGATGGATGCTCCAAAAACCCAGGCAGCAAGGAATTCTCATGGGAAAGAGGAGTTCTGCTAAAACTGAATGACACTACCCATGAGGAAGTGGTCCACTGAGTGAGGGTCGGAGGACGAGAGCTAAAGACCTTTGATGAACAGAACACCAATCTCTGAGAGACAGCAAAACCAAAGCCAAAAAAACTTAATATGATTAAACATACTAGAATAAGACACCACAAAAAAAAAAAAAAAAAAACAGATTTGAAAGGGGGAGCTATAGTGGGTTGAATAGTGTGCCCCCAAAATTCATGTCTACTGAGAAACTCAGAATGTGGCCTTATTTAGTGTCTTTGCAGATGTTATAAGTTAAGGATCTCAAGATGAAATCATCCTGCATTTAAGGTCCACCCTAAATTCAAGAACCAATGTCTTTATAAAAGAAAAGAGAGAGCAATTGAGTGATTTGGACACACAGAGATAAAGAAAAGAAGGCCATGGCCTCCAGAATTATGAGAGAACAAATTTCTGTGGTTTTTTTTTTTTTAGACAAAGAGTCTTGCTTTGTCACCCAGGCTGGAGTGCAATGGTGCAATCTCAGCTCACTGCAACCTCTGCCTCCCAGGTTCAAGTGATTCTCCTGCCTCAGCCTCCTAAGTAGCTGGAATTACAGGCGCATGCCACTACCCCAGCTAATTTTTCTATTTTTTTTTCTTTCTTTACTAGATATGGGGGTTTCACTATGTTGGCCAGGCTGGTCTCGAACTCCTGACCTCAAGTGATCCACTCACCTTGGCCTCCCAAAGTGCAGAGAAACAGGTGTGAACCACCGTGCCTGGCCACAAATTTCTGTTGCAGCATCCCTAGGAAACCAAGATGAATTTCTAGAAGTGAAAAATATAGTCTTTTTATTTTTTATTTTGAGACAGGGTCTTCCTCTGTCACCCAGGCTGGAGTGCAGTGGCAAGATCATAGCTCATTGTAGCCTTAACCTCCCGGACTCAAGTGATCTTCCTGTCTCAGTCTCCTGAGTTGCCTGGGGTCACCCAGCTAGTAAGCGATGGAGCTGGATCAAACTCAGAGCTGCCTCCCTTCAAAGCTTTCCACCATGCCCCTGGCTTCCTTGTAACATTAAGCTTTTCACCTCACCTCCTCCTTCTCTGCCCATCTCGTACCTCTTCCCTCTTTTCTCTTCCCCTCCTTTATCATCCGGCTCGTGTATCCTGAGTCCAACGTGCGAAGTTGCTGGGCAGGTAAGACTCATCCACATCTAGGATGTACTTTAATGGGAGTATCATTTATATGCTCACATATTAAAATGGAAAAGGGACTATTAGGGAAGCCCAGGGAACCCTCCTGCTTTAGTTAGGAAATACAGGCACAGAGGCTGGGAGCGGTGGCTCACGTCTGTAATCCCAGCACTTTCAGAGGCTGAGACGGGCAGATCACTTGAGGTCAGGAGTTCAAGACCAGTCTGATCAACATGGTGAAACCTTGTCTCTATTACTAGTAAAAATACAAAGGTTAGCTGGGTGTGGTGGTGTATGCCTGTAATCCCAGGTACTCGGGAGGCTGACACACGAGAATCACTTGAATCTAGATGGCAGAGGTTGCAGTGAGCCAAGATTGTACCACTGCATTCCAGCCTGGATGACAGAGCAAGACTGTCAAAAAAAAAAAAAAAAAAAAAAAAAAGTGAAGGCCCTGAGAGTGTGCAAGCCTTGCCCAGAATCACCCAGCTGAAATTCCCATGCCTCTCCTCCAGATCGCTTCTCTGTGGCATTAACTGGATCCCAAGTTGTCTTTTAGCCTTATCTGGAAATCACAGGGTGAGGTCAGGGAAGTTGTAGGGAACAAACTGGGAGACGGACAGTGTGACGCCCCCAAACCTCTGTCATAACCAGTGTCCTGCACCCCACGCCCTGGCAGTGGCCACTGGGAGGCCAGGCAGCTCCAGGGCTGCAGCCACAATGGGAAGCTGATGGAGCCTTACGAGTTCCTGGCCTTGGGACTTGCTGTGTGTTTCTCTTTCCACCACACTTCTCAAGGTTATTATTAGCAAAAGGGACAAAGCCCTTAATGACTGGAGGCTGGCCCAGGCTCAGGAAGCTGACCCTTAAGCTCTGTGGGTGCCTCTCCACAAACAGTTCCTTTAAACAGGGCAGATCAACATGAGGAGGGGGCAGGCTAAGGGAGATGCTATTGTCCTCCACCCCCACTTTTGGGACCCATTGAGGAGGTCTGGCCCTAACTGTACCCCTCAATGGTGAACTGTCTTGGGCAAGGGACCTGGGATATTCTGTGCGTTCCAAATGAAGGTCTCTGTCAGTCTTGTTGTGATGTCCTCTGCTACAACCTCGAAACCCCTTCATGAAGGACTCTGGTTCTTCCTCTCTCTGTCACATTCCAGGCCCTCCTCATAGCATGGGGAAGGTTGGCTACACTCCCACATCCCTCCTGGATCACAAGATGCTGGTGGGCTGCCTTGGGGCCTCTCTGACTGATTCCCCACCAGCCATCTCCACTCTGCTGCCCCTGACCCCACCCCCGTCCTGGGTGCATCCTCAGGGTTGCTGCTTCCCAGAAGTCCTACTATAGATGCCCTCCTCTTTCATATCCTGCCCTTAAAACGGGGCCCATCATCCCTCCATGCCCCCTCCCCTGGGATGCAAAGATAGTTTCCCACATCAGCATCCAGCCACAGCTCCATTGTTCATTTCCAACTTCCTTTACCTCCCCAGCCCGGAAGCTACTAACCACTCACCCTGTCCAGAAAAATCCCCACCCAGGTAGCAGCACTGCTCTTAGATCTTTCCAGACTTGCACTAGGATGACAGCTTTGAAACTTAAAAGCCTAGCTTTATCCTGATTTATTCTGTGGACCGTCCATGATGCTAAACCTTGGAGCAATGATGGGTCCGTGTCTCCCTTCCCAGATGAAGTAGAGTCCTATGTTAAGGCCAAATTGGGGTTTGTGGAGGTGGCTGCTCCCTCTTTCCCTGCCCAAGGGGGATTAAGGGTTATTTGTCACAAACCCAAAGCCCAGGTCCAGTCCCCTCACTTTGGAGCTCAAAAGAAAGTTTAAAAACCTCACTGAGGGCCAGGTGCGGTGGCTCAAGCCTGTAATCCCAGCACTTTGGGAGGCCGAGGCGGGAGGATCACAAAGTCAGGAGATCAAGACCATCCTGGCTAACATGGTGAAACCCCGTCTCTATTAAAAATACAAAAAATTAGCCGGGCGAGGTGGTGGGCGCCTGTAGTCCCAGCTACTTGGGAGGCTGAGGCAGGAGAATGGTGTGAACCCAGGAGGCGGAGCTTGCAGTGAGCCGAGATCATACCACTGCACTCCAGCCTGGGGGACAGAGCAAGACTCTGTCTCAAAAAAAAAAAAAAACCTCACTGAGTCCAATCCACTCACTATGGAGAAAGTGAAGCTGGACGCCAGGAAGGTGGCATGCCTTGTCCAGAGTCACCCTGTGTGCGGCAGAGTCAAAGTTGGGACCCAGGTTTCCTGGTTCCCAGGCTGGCTGTGCTTCCACTGTGGACCCCTGTTTATTACAAGGTTGGAATCAGCATCCTCAGGGCTGAGATTACACCATATCCATCCTGAATCTACTGCAAACCTGCCTTGTTACCCCAAGGAGGTCGCTTTACCACTGGTGGGTCAGATTCCTCATCTACAAGTTGCGAGTAGGTGGTGGCAGAGACCTCCAGTTCCCCCAAAGCCCCATATTCCTTGTGTCCCTGGGCTGTGCCAGTCTTGGAGATTCTGTCTTTCAGATGTAAATTGGCCCTGCTTCTCCTCTCTGCTTGTTTACCTCTTGGCCTGCTGAGATCCTGTTTATTGGTTAAATCCTTCCGAATTAGACAGGCTCTCCCTCTGCCCCAGCCTTTGCCTGGCGGAAAACATATTTCTCTTTCATAAAATGTATTTCCTCAGTAACTTAGTCACTTACCAGCTGTAAAACTCCCCAGTGATTCTTTTTTTATTTTTTAATTTTTTTATTGATACATAATAGGTGTGTATATGTTCAGGGTCTCCAGTAATTCTTTTCACAAACAGATTGCTTACACGTGTCTCCAAAGTCTGAGGTCTCTTGGACTTTATTATCCCTACACATTCTTGACTTTCCATTTCCTAAGAGTCCAGCTCAGCAGCAGCAGCCCTCATTGTCTCACCCAGTTTGGGTAGCTCATCTTTCCTTTTGCAAACTCAGAGCCCTTTCTTCTGGGAGTGTGAAGCCACTGACCCTAAGCAGTGGAAGAGGAAATGAAAGCCCAGAGTGGGAGAGAGGGAGATCCAAGATCTTCAGCTGGTTGCATGGCTGGATCTACATTTAAATCTGTGACTGGGGGCCAGGCGCAGTGGCTCACACTTGTAATCCTAGCACTTTGGGAGGCCAAGGAGGGTGTATCACCTGAGGTGAGGAGTTCGAGACCAGCCTGGCTGACATAGTGAAACCGCACCTCTATTAAAAATACAAAAATTAGCTGAGCATGGTGGTACATGCCTGTAATCTCAGCTACTCAGGAGGCTAAGGCAGGAGAATGGCTTGAACCCAGGAGGTAGAGGTTGCAGTGAGCCAAGATCATGCCATTGTACTCCAGCCTAGACGACAAGAGCAAAACTCTGTCTCAAAAATAAATAAATAAATAAATAAATAAATAAATAAATAAATCTGTGGCTGGGTGCATGGCTGGGTCTAAGCTGTGGTGACTTCTGGGTCCACACCTGGGTCTGTGGGTGAGTCTATGGCGAGGTTCATGGCTAGGTCTATGAGTGTCTATGACTCAAGAGCTATAGGTGTCTATGGCTTATGTGGCTGGGTCTACAGCTGGATTCATGGCTGGGTCTATGGGTGAGTATATGGCTAGATCCATTGCTAAGTCCATGGCTCAGTCCATGCCTAGGTCTATGGATGGGTCCACAGCTGAGTCCCTGGCTGGGTCTATGGCTGGGAGTGTGGCTGGGTCTATGAGTGAGTCTATAGCTGGGTCTATAGTTGAGTGTATGGCTGGGTCTGTGGGTGAGTCTATAGCTGAGTCTATGGTTGGGTCCATGCTGGATCTATGAGTGAGTGTATGGCTGGGTCTATAACTGGGTATATGGCTGGGTCCGTGGGTGAGTCTACTGCTGGATCAGTGGCTAGGTCCATGGCTGGGTCCACAGTAAGACCTGCCTTTGACTCTAGTCAACTGACCCCAGAGCCCTAGCCTGGGACTCCTGAGGATGAAATATGTATAGTGTGTTGAGTAGAGCCCAGGTGATCTTGTTCGTAGCTCCAGTTCTGCTGCAGGCTAACCTTGTGGCCTCAGATCAGTCTTGTTCCTGTTCTGAGTCTTGGTTTCCCATTTATACAATGAGCCAATGAAGCTAAGATCATAGTTTTTACTGTGTTTCATGGAGCCCTAGGGTTCCGATGAAGTGTTTCCAAGACCTGGCAGGGATGGTGGAGGTTGCAAGTTGTTCCTCTAACCAGAACAGCTTGGCATCAATCAAGCTCCCTCACAAGACTTCATTTAAAAATAAAATTGGAAATTAAAAATAAAATTGGAAAGACTGGAAACCAACCATGTGTTCATCTCTAAAATCTGGCTAGCAAATTATCATACAGCCACAAAATGGAATACAATACAGTTGGGAAAATGAAGGTGCTCTCAAAATAGATTTAAAAAAAAAGTCTCCAGGATATAGCTAATTTAAAAAACAAGATATGGAAGGATATCTAGTGTGCTAATTGTTTCGTTTTGTTTTTGTTTTTGCTTTTGGTAATGGAGTTTCACTCTTGTTGCCCAGGCTGGAGTTCAATGGCGTGATCTTGGCTCACCGCAACCTCCGCCTCCTGGGTTCAAGTGATTCTCCTGCCTCAGCCTCCTGAATAGCTGGGATTACAGGCATGCGCCACCATGCCCAGCTAATTTTGTATTTTTAGTACAGATGGGGTTTCTACATGTTGGTCAGGCTGGTCTCGAACTCCCGACCTCAGGTGATCCACCCGCCCTCGGCCTCCCAAAGTGCTAGGATTACAGGCATGAGACATCGCACCAGGTCTAGTATGCTAACTTTAACATAACAAAAAGTTAGAACTAAAAATAAATATCTGTATGTTTGATTTGCATAGAGAAGCCCTGGAAGGATGCATACAAAGCTAATGTGTACCTTCCTGTGCTATCAGGTGGGGTGGGGGTGGCCAGGGGGAGAGTAGATGAAGCTGCAGGTGGAAATGAAATTTCTCAATGTATACCTTTTTATAGCACTTTGATATTCGAATCACGCACATATATTACCGTTTCAAAAAACTAAAACTTAAATTTTAAAAATATACCAAGTGGGAAAAAAAAGGGACAGGGGAAAATAAGCTGGCCAGATGATCTCTAAATTCCCTTGTTGCTTTGATGAGCAGGCTAGTGGGGGAGGTAAAGAATGCCTACACATACCTGTCAACAAAGGCAGATGGGGACGGGAGAGGCCTTGGGTCCAGAAACTGGGGAGGAGAAGCTGTGCCCTCAGGTCTGTGTGCGGGGTTTCTGGGGCTTCTGCCAGTCCTGCTGCATAAACAGCCAATGCAGATGGCCCCTGGTGCCCAAGCCTCAGGCCCTGTGCTCCCTCCTCCCCTGACTGCCCTGGGCTCCCTCTCTCCCGGGAGTAGAGGCCAACGGCTGCCCCTCATCAGCCTGCCAGCTGGGAGTGGCCCCACCACTGGCCAGTGGGACAGAGCCTCCTCCACACAGGGCTGTCTCCAGCTGACGCCAGCCCCAGACTGTGGCCTGAGCCTCGTCCAGGACAGAGCCCAGGGCACAGATGTTCCCATTCTCTGGCTCTGGATGAGCTTCTTGGAAAAATCATGGAGCCAGCCTTCTTCAATCCACCTTTGAGTGGAGAGAAGAGGGGCCCTTCTCTCCTGCAGCCACTGGCACCTGGCTGCCCGCCCTCGGGGGCCGGCCGCAGGCTGCTGATCCATGCGGCCCTTGTCTGTGTGGCTGGCTCCTGTCCGAAGGTCACTGCAGGGAGGCAGTCCGGCTGGAGAGCGGGCGGCAGAGGCTCCCATCAGCCCTGTCTAAAGTTCTTCATGCTCTTTCTGGCTTTTTCTGGGTGGCTCACCAACAGGAAGTGGTCTGGCTAAGACGAAGGGCAGCTGCTGCAGGACCCCTGAGTGGGACATTGCAGCCAGACCAGGACTGACATGAGTCCAGGAGGAGGGAGAAGGGGCTCTGTGTTTATTGTGGTACTGTTATGTTGCCAAGCTTTGCAGTGAGACAGACTTGCATTCAAATCCAGATTCTGCCACAGAGTAACTGTGACTTTAAGCAGGTTATGTAGTGTACTCTCTGAGCCTCAGTTTCACCATCTATAAAATGGGGGAAAGTAAAATGAAATAGGGGTAATAAATCACCTTATCAGACAATTGTTGTTGAAAAAATACTGCCTATTCTTTCCCTCTGGGGTATAAGATACAAGGTCAATGCCAGACAGGGTTTAAGACCCTGAAGCCAACTGCCGTCATTCAAATCCTAGCTTTGCCTAGGGCACCTAATTCACAAGACTGCTGGGAGGAACAAAGGAATTGAGAGTGGTGCTTGGCATGCAGTGAGTGTTATATGTTACTTCTTTTTATCATTGTTATGTCAACAACTGCCCACTTTAATCCAAATCCTTGTAGGTCCTTGTGTGAGCTGGAATCCCAGGGCCTCTTCTGTCACCAGGCTGGACTGCTGAGGGTTCGTTCACCAGTTGGCCTTTTCTGGGTCGGCTTCTGAACGGGGGTTGGGAAGGGGGTGGGGAAAGCTTAGTTCAACCCTATCCCCTCAGGGTGGGGACCACAATTCCCCTCACCCGCACTGCAACCAGCATCTGTTTTTCATAAAACCCTTTAGTCTTATGCCTGGGAAGGAGAGTGAATTTCCTTAGGCAACAAAGCCCTCCAAAACCACCCATCATGGGATGGGCGGATCCCGCTGGGCCTCCTTCCCACTCTGCATCTGGCCCTGCAAACCCTAGGGCCATCGCCACCTCTCAGCACCTCTGCCAAGGGAGGTTGCTTCCCTTGTCCAGGCCACAGCCTGCCCACCCCTCCGGCTGCTGGCTTGCCACTGCTGCCAGCCGCATGCCATCTCTTAGGCTGCCTGATGACTGTGGCCCTCAAGTCCATGCTGAGCTCGGAGCCAGTGACCCCCCAACCCAGAACTGCTGCCACCCAATGGCACTCTCAGTGCCAGCCTGGGACTGCTCTTTAAGAGAACCCCTTAAAAGAAAGAGCATGTGATCCTTCCTAGTGCCTCAGGCAGAAGGACAGACTTCCAGAGTATTCTGCTCCTGGCCCCTGACAGAGGCTGGCAGGGCCCCATCTTCCCATTATCCATCACCTCCTGCCCCTTCCCATGAGCTTTCTGTTCGTTCCTTCCATAAACTCAGTTCAAGCTTTGTTCTCGGGGTCAATGAAAACTTGCTCAAATATAGGTACATAAAAATCAGTTTTCCATCTCTTCAAACAAATAAGGCAAGGTAACCACCAGCTCACTGTGTCTCTACCATTTTGGTAGGAAGCCATTACTTTTGTATTAAAACAAGACTTCATATGTTATGAGTATATTGTTATGGTCCCATTAGGGAATAGAATGCAATCGTCTGCATGCATTTCCAAGAAAAACATGAGACTCCAAAGATAAACGCTAGAATAGAAATCCACCACAGTAAGGGTTTTGTCTGTTTTGCTGACTGATGTATTCCCAGTGCTGAGAAGAGGACTTGCCACATGGAAGGAGCTTCATAAATGTTTGTCAAATAAATGTAATACGAGCTTGCAGCCTGAGCCTACAGGCTGGACATCCAGATGAGGATACATTCTATTGTTCTCCCTTTAGGAGAAATGTCTGAGAATCACTTAGCCATATATCATCTCATTTAATCCTCCTACCAAACCAACAGTGCTGTGTAAGGGACATCTTCATGAAGGGTGACTATTGAGCACCTGAACTCACCCCCACCCCTCGATATTGAGAATGTCCCCATCGTGTGAGTCTTGGTGAAAGACTGGGCCTCACTTTCAGTACAGAGACTTAAAAGACCAGATTAATTTTCTTTCTTTTTTTTTTTTTTAGACAGAGTCTCGCTTTCACTCTGTCACCCAGGCTGGAGTGCAGTGGTGTGATCTTGGCTCACTGCAACATCTGCCTCCCTGGTTCAAGCGATTCTCCTGCCTCAGCCTCCCAAGTAAGGTGCCTGCCACCACGCCTGGCTAATTTTTGTATTTTTAGTAGAGATGGGGTTTCACTCTGTTGGTCAGGCTAGTCTTGAACTCCTGAGCTTAGGTGATCCACCCAGCTTGGCCTCCCAAAGTGCTGGGATTACACCTTGCCCAGCCTGCAGGACCAGATAAATATTTGGCCTGCTCCCTGCAAGCAGGGCCTAAACACACACCAAGGAGCAAGTGACACACAGATACAAGCTTGGGTCAGAGTTCATTCTGCTGGGACCCACAGTGATGTCCAAGGTGCACTGCCAATGGCGTGGGACCTGAACTGGGCTGCTCAGTGCCTCTCCTTCCTGCCTGTGTTCTGAGCCTGGCCCCTCCCTGACAGATAATTCTCCAAGCCAACCAACATTCTTCCAGTAGAGTTGCTTTCTGCTTAGGTTGGTAGAGATGTTTTCTATAGGTCATAATAACCTTGATGTCTAAAAGTAGATGCTATTATTCTATTTTCTAGATGAAGAAACTGAGGCTTAGGGTGGCACTTATTGAGCACCTACTGTTGGCCAGGTTGTGGAGGGTTAAACATGTGAAGAGGCAGTTTCAGCACATGATAGAGGGGTGTACAAGGGGCCATGGAAGCTGGAGTGTCTGCGGATGGCAAGGGAGGCTTCATGGAGAAAGTGGCACAAGTTGAGATTTTAAGGAGGAGAAGACCAGGTGCGGTGGCCCACGCCTATAATCCCAGCATTTTGGGAGGCCGAGGCAGGTGGATCACTTGAGGTCAGGAGTTCAAGACCAGCCTGGCCAACATGGCAAACCCTGTCTCTACTAAAAATACAAAAAGTAGCCAGACCTGGTGGCACATGCCTGTAATCCTGGCTACCCGGGAGGCTGAGGCAGGATAGTCGCTTGAACCCAGGAAGCAGAGGTTGCAGTGAGCCAAGATTATGCCACTGCACTCCAACCAGCCTGGGCAACAGAGTGAGACCTTAAGACCTTATTTAAAAAAAAAAAAAAAAAAAAGGAGGAGGAAGGAGGAAAGGAGAGAATTTTTTTTTTTCTTTTCTTTTTTTTTGAGATGGAGTCTTGCTGTGTCTCAGTGGCACGATCTCGGCTAGGCATGATCTCGGCTCACTGCAACCTCTGCCTCCCAGGTTCAATCGATTCTCCTGCCTCAGTCTCCCAAGAAGCTGGGGTTACAGGCACCCGCCACCATGCCCGGCTAATTTTTATATTTTTAGTAGAGACGGGGTTTCACCATCTTGGCCAGGCTGGTCTCGAACTCCTGATCTCGTGATGTGCCCAGCTCGGCCTCCCAAAGTGCTGGGATTATAGGCGTGAGCCACCACGCCCAGCGGGGAATCTTCTCAAAGTGGTATGTTAGGGGTATAGCATGTTATTCTAGAGGCTGGAGTGAATGGTGCAGGGGGCCCATGACCACAGATGATGCTGGAGGAGAGGGTGGAGGCCAGTTACTGAGGGGCTTTGCTTACCTTATGAATGGATCTAAATTTTGCAACCAGGCTTCCTAGTTGTAAGCAACAAAAATAGATTTTGGCTAATATCATCGGAAAAGGCTTCTATCTGAAGAGTATCTGGGAACTCACAGAACTGGGGAAAAAAAAAAAAAAAAAAAAAGGCTAATGAATTGGGCTTAGAAAAGAACAGGAACCAGGAAAGCAACAATCGTTTAGGGAATGAGAACCGCTGGTTTGTCGATGTGCTGCTGCTGCAATAAGAGCAATATTTTTGCATCCTTGACTCAACCTACACAAGACTCAAAGTCTTTGGAGACAGAGACCAGGTGGTCTAGTGTAAGAAGGCCAGGAGCTCTTGATTTATGATTCCATCATGTCTGCACACTATAGAGAAGGAGCAGATCTCAAAGACATATTGAAGTCTTATTTCCAAAGAAAGAGAGGCCGGGCGCGGTGGCTCAAGCCTGTAATCCCAGCACTTTGGAAGGCCGAGACGGGCGGATCATGAGGTCAGGAGATCGAGACCACCCTGGCTAACATGGTGAAACCTCGTCTCTACTAAAACATACAAAAATCTAGCCGGGCGTAGTGGCGGGCGCCTGTAGTCCCAGCTACTCAGGAGGCTGAGGCAGGAGAATGGCATAAACCCGGGAGGCGGAGCTTGCAGTGAGCTGAGATCTGGCCACTGCGCTCCAGCCCAGGCGACAGAGCGAGACTCCGTCTCAAAAAAAAAAAAAAAAAAAAGAAAGAAAGAAAGAAAGAAAGAGAAATTAATACTGTGCAACAAATAGCCAACAGACTTTATCATGAAAGATATGTTTAAAAAGGGAATGAGAAGTTTTTGACTTCTAAGAAAGTAGTTTAAAATAAACAATGAGGGAAGGCAAGATTGTAGGTAGAGGGCCAGTGGAAGAAAACTTCGATAATCCAGGAGAGCAATGATGAGGTCATGAGCTAAGGCAATGAAGATGAGAGCAGAAGTGAATGCAGGAGATATCTGGGAAATGGAAGCTTTAGGATTTGGAGGATAATTAGATGTGGGAGGCGAAAGGGAGAAGAGCCAACGAAAGCTCTGGTTTCTGGCTTGAATGACTTGGGTGGATGAGGAAGTCCTGAAGTCAAGATAGAAATACGTGAGAAGGGTAAAATGGGAATGGTAAGGCTGCATAAGACTATGGGACATGTTGAGTTTAAAATGCCTTCAGACTGTCCAGTTGAAAAGATTAGAACTTAAGAAAGAGACTGGTGGATCATCAGCTAAAGGAGTAATTGCAGTTTTAGACTTCAATAAAATTTCCCAGTGAGACAAGGCAGAGTGAGAAACAGAGATGACTGAGAAGGAAGTGCTAAGAAGAAAACGCTGACATTTAAGTGGCAGGCAGAAGAGGGATCTACGAAGGGGTAGACAGTGAGCTGGAAAGAATGAGGAGAGGTTGGTTATACAAAAAATAATAATAATAAAAGAGAGTTCCAGGAGATTGTGGCTGACATTAATATATGCTGCGGAGAAATCACACAGGATAAGCACTGGAAAGTGTCCATTGGATTTGAGCATTGAAAGGTCATTGAGAACGCAGGTTAGAGCAGTTTCAGTGAAGTTCTGAGGACAGACACCAGGACATTCAGAAAGAGAAGAAAAGACAATACAGTAAATACAGGCTTCCCTGGGGTAAAGTTTGGCTGTGAGGGGAAGGAGAGATATGGCAGTAGCTGGAGAGGAGCTGGAGTGATGGGAACATATGAAAGTTAAGAGTGTGCTGAGAGTGGCACTTACTGTTTCTTGACCTCAATCCAATGGAACATCCAAATATTGACTCAGGGTCCTAAAGGGGAAAACATTTTTTAATCCCTAAAACATGATAAAACGTGAGTCATGATGACAGTGAATGAAATCAGTTGTGTCTGGCTGGGCACGGTGGCTCACATCTGTTAATCTTAGCATTTTGGGAGGCCAAAGTGGGTGGATCACCTGAGGTCAAGAGTTCAAGACCAGCCTGACCAACATAGTGAAACCCCATCTCTACTGAAAACACAGAAATTAGCCGGGTGTGGTGGCACATGCCTGTAATTCCAGCTACTTGGGAGGCTGAGGCAGGAGAATTGCTCGAACCTGGGAGGCAGAGGTTGCAGTGAGCCAAGATTGTGCCACTGCACTCCAGCCTGGCCAACAGAGCAAGACTGTTTCAAAATAAATAAATAAAATTGAAAAGGAATATGTCCATTTGTTATTAAACTATAAGCAGTGCAAATTCGGGGATCAAAATAGGAAATAGAAACAAAGACAATAAAGGTTATTATTGTGGAGGAATCTGCCAATACCAAATCAGAGCTATCTTTCTGATTTGCTTAGTCTGTTCACTTCTGAGAGGAGTATATTACTATCTTCAACTATTATTGTTTCCTTATTTAGTTCTATTCATGATTCTTCCAACTGTTGTTTCATCAAGACTATCCAATGTAGTAGGTAGTAGTCACATGTGGCTATTTACATTTTAATTGGCAGGGCACAGTGGCTCATGCCTGTATTCCCAGCACATTGGGAGTCCAACGTAGGAGAATCACTTGATCCCAGGAGTTTGAGACCAGCCTGGGTAACATAGTGAGACCTGCAAACAATTTTTAAAAAATTAGTCAGGCATGGTGATGCATGCCTATAGTCCCAACTACTTGAGAGGCTGAGGCAGGAGAATTGCTTGAGTCCAGGAGGTGGAGGCTACAGTGAGCCATGATCACACCACTGGGTGATGGAGGAAGACCCTGTCTCAAAAACTAAAAAAAAGTTTTAATTAATTAAAATTAAATCTTCAATTCCTGAGTCACAGTAGCCACATTTCAAGTGTTCAGCAGCCACATGTTGTTAGTGGTTACTGTAATGGACAATGCAGATATAGAACATTTCTGTCATTGCAAAAAGTTATTTGGGACTGCCTGGCTTTACATAATCCTGGGCTATATTGTTAGATGCATATATGCTTATGTTTATGTCTTCTTGGTCTATGCTTCTTTTATTAATCCATAAAATGCCTCTTTGTCCCTTATGATGTTTGTTACTTGAAATTCTATTTGTCAGAATTTAAATTTGCAACCCAAGCTTTAAATTGGTTTATATTTACTCAATGCATTTTTCTCCATGTCTCTTTTTACCTGCCACACCTAAAATCTACAAATTTGTTAATAAAATGTTTCCATTTTCTTGCTGATCAAAGTGATAAAGGAATCACAGAAAATAAAAAGATATTTGATACAAAATTGATATAAAATCACAGAAAATAAAAAGACATTTGAGTTTGTTGAAAAAAATTCACATTAAAAAATTCACGTTGGTTGATTCAGATCTATCTGATTGTTATTCAGCAACCATTTTTCTGCTTTTATGGACTTCTTACTGAATTTCTCCTGGGAAGCAATACAAAAAAAAATTCATTTCTTTAAATCCAATCAGTTTCTGTGTAAGCTGAAAAATGGTCCACCAAAAGATATCCACATCAAATGCCTGGAACCTATGAATGCTAT
This sequence comes from Rhinopithecus roxellana, assembly GCF_007565055.1. NCBI lineage: Eukaryota > Metazoa > Chordata > Mammalia > Primates > Cercopithecidae > Rhinopithecus > Rhinopithecus roxellana. The sequence continues at coordinate 118,502,282 of NC_044553.1, read as the reverse complement.
CTTATTTGGAAGAAGGAACTTTGTCAATGTTATTAAATCAAGCACGTTGAAATGAGGAGCTAATCCTGGATTATCTGGGTGGGTCCTAAATGCTATCGCAAGTGTCCTCATGAAAGAGAGGCTGAAGGAGATTATATGTCACCACATGCAGAAAGGGCTATGTGAAGATGGAGGCAGGCTTTGGCATGATGCTGCTATAAGCCAAAGACCCCATGGAATGCCAGCAGCCACCAGAAGCTAGAAGAGGCAAGGAATGGATTCTACCCAGAGCCTGCAGAGAGGGGCTGGCCTTGCCAACACGTTGATTTTAGATCTGGCCTTCAGAACGGTGAAAGAATATATTTCTGTTGTTTTAAGCCCTCAAGGTTGTGATATTTGTTACAACAGCCCTAGGGAACAAATATATTCCCATAACTTCCCTATCTTCAGCCAGAACTTCAACTCTATTTTCTGCCAACAAGAAGTTGAGAAATTTCTCAACTTTTTCCAACTACAATTCAAAATATCTCTCTAGCCACCTTTTCTAACCCCTCTCCCATTGGTATGGTCAGAACTGTTCTTTCTTCCTTTTCCCCAGGCTAATGTCTGCATTCAGGATTTGTCCCATCTTTTATATTCCATGACCCTGGGCCTTCAGCCACCCTCTCTGAATAGCACTACTTTGCTGTTGCTGTTTAAAAATAATTATATATTGGATATGTGACATGCATATAAATAATATACCAAACATCTGGATACCTATCACCTAAGAAATAAACCATTATTAATATAGTTGAAGCCCCCCATGTATTACTCCTCAATACCATTCACCCATCTCCCCCATTGCATTTTATTTGATTTTATTTTTCTATAAAAATAATACCTAAACAATTTTTCTAAAAATTAAATATCACAAGGATTATAATAAAAAACAGTGGCCTTCTGGCCAAATGCTCCACATCACACATAACTGCTACTCAAAGGTAAGCATTTTCAAACCATTTAGCTTTTTCTTCCTATAGTTAGTTCTAATTTCTAAGCAGTACCCATATGTTGATATTTCTTTGTCATCCTATTTGGAATATTATGTACTTCCTATGAAATATGAAGAAATGGTCGGGCGAGGTGGCTCACACCTGTAATCCTAGCACTTTGGGAGGCCAAGGTGGATGGATCATCTGCGGTCAGGAGTTCAAGACCAGCCTGGCCAACATGGCAACATGGTGAAACTCCATTTCTATTAAAAATACAAAAATCAGCCAGGCATGGTGGTGTGCACCTGTAGTCTCAGCTACTCAGGAGGCTGAGGCAGGAGAATCACTTGAACCCAGGGGGCGGAGGTTGCAGTGAGCCAAGATCATACCACTTCACTCCAGCCTGGGCCAAAAAGCAAAACTCAGTCTCAAAAAAAAAAAAAAAAAAAAAAAAGAACCTGACATCAGGAGTTTGAGACCAGCCTGGCTAACATGGTGAAATCCCATCTGTACTAAAAATACATAAATTAGCCAGGCGTGGTAACATGCACCTGTAATCTCAGCTACTCAGGAGGCTGAGGCAGGAGAATCGCTTGAACTGGGGAGGTGGAGGTTGCAATGAGCCAAGATAGTGCCATTGCACTCCAGCCTGGGCAACAAGAGCGAAACTCCGCCTCAAAAAAAAAAAGATGGAACACACATCTCTCTTTCTTCACCCTTCCAAAATAGTCACATCATCATTTTGGGGAATTAAATCAATATTCAGTGTTTCTATTGTTATTATTATGTAAATTATGACAAAAGGGCAACATACCTACTACTTTTGTACATTTTCTCATTCTTGGTACCAGTAATTGTCTCTCTTTTTAACTTAGTTTACTATGTGCCTACTATTAATTTATCTCAAACTAATAGAATCTCCTTTTGGTATGATTCCCTTTTGTTATTGACAGATATTCAGGACCCCCTCTGCACTCTAGATTGGCTCCTCTCTGGGCTCAATACACAGCTGTCACCTGGAGACATCCTGTCCTCATCTTCCCTGGAATATCTTACACTTTTCTCTTCTCCTGGAGTTCCTCTTTTTCGGATTCCTCCTCCATTTAGGTGGAGCATATCTTCCAATAGCTTCTTTAAAAAGACACGTGGAAGATAAACACTTGAAGGTGTAGATTTCTTAAAGCATCACTTTATTTTGTTTTCATATTTGATCTGTAGTTTGCTTGGGTATAGAGTTTTAGGTTACAAATCATGTTCCTCACTTGATGCTTTTTGATGATGTAAAAATCATTTTGTTTGAAAAAAGAAATCACTTTCCCTCAGAAGTTTGAGGCATTACATCACTGTCTTCGGTCTTCTAAAGAAGTCTGGTGCCTTTCTGACTCCTGGACCTTACTGCATGCCCCATTACTCTTCTCTGGAGGCTTCTAGGTCTTCCTCTTATCCTCAGTGACTTTATTTCCACAGTGATGTCCCTTGGTATGGGTCTTCCTTTAGTCATCTTGTTGAGCCTCTAGGGAGCCCTTTGTCTTAGATGATCCATATACTTCAGTTTTGATAAATTTTCCTCCTCCCTGTTTTCTCTCTTCTCTTTCTAGAATTCCTGTTCATCAGATATTAAATTTCTAGGTGAAACCTCTAATTTTCTTGTGTGTTCTGTCCCATTTTCTTTTTAATTTCTGTACGTACATAGTAGGTATGTATGTTTATGGGGTACATGGGATATTTTGACACAGGCACACAATGCATGTCAGGGTACTGGGGTATCTGCCACCTCAAGCATTTATCCTTTGTGTTACAATCAATCCAGTTATACTCTTTTACTTATTTAGAAATGTATAATAAATTATTGTTGACCATAGTCACTCCGTTGTACTATCAAATACTATTCATTCTAACTATATTTTTGTACCCATCAACCATCTCTCCTTCCTCCCCACTCCCCACAACCCTTCCCAGCCTCTGGTAACCAACCTTCTACTCTCTATCTCTCATGAGTTTAGTTGTTTTAATTTTTAACTCCCACAAATAAGCAAGGACATGCGAATAAGCGGAATTTGTCTTTCCGTACCTCACTTATTTCACTTAATATAATGACCTCCAGTTCTATCCATGTTGTTGCAAATGACAGGATCTCTTTCTTTTGATGACTGAATAGTACTCCATTGTGTATATGTACCAGATTTTCTTTTTGCATTTGTCTGTTGATGGACACTTAGGTTGCTTCCAAATCTTGGCTATTGTGAATAGTGCTGCAGTAAACATGGAAGTCCGACTATCTTTTCAATATACTGCTTTCCTTTCTTTTGGATATATACCTACCAGTGAGATTGCTGGATCATCTGATAGCTCTATTTTGAGTTTTTTAAAAGAATCTTCAAACGATTCTACATAGTGGTTGTACTAATTTACATTCCAACAACAGTATACAAAGGTTCCCCTTTCTCCACATCCTTGCCAGCATTTGTTATTACCTGTTTTTTAAATAAAAGCCATTTTAACTGTGGTGAGATGATATCTCATTGTAGTTTTGATTTGCATTTATCTGATGGTCAATGATAATAAGCACCTTTTCAAATACCTGTTTGCCATTTGGATGTCTTCTTTTGAGAGATGCCTATTCAGCTCTTTTGCCCATTTTAAAATCAGTTTATTAGATATTTTTCCCATAGAGTTGTTTGATTCCTTATATATTCTGCTTAATAATCCCTTGTCAGATGAATAGTTTGCAAGTATTTTTTCTCATTCTGTGGGTTGTCTCTTCACTTTGCTGTTTATTTCCTTTGCTGTGCAGACACTTTTAAACTTGATATGATCCCATTTGTCCATTTTTGCTTTGGTTGTCTGTGTGTGTTGGTATTACTCAGGAAATCTCTGCCTAATACAATGTTCTGGAGAGTTTCCCCAATGTTTTATTTTAGTAGTTTCATAGTGTGAGGTCTTAGATTTAAATCTTTAATCCATTTTGAATTAATTTTTATATATGGCAAGAGATAGTCTAGTTTAATTTTTCTGCATATTGATATCCAGTTTTGCTAGCACCATTTATTGAAGAGACTCTCCTTTCTCCAGTGTATGTTCTTAGAACGTTTGTTGAAAATGAGCTCATTGTAACAAAAAATAAATAAAATATAAAAGAAAGAAAATGAGTGTATTGTAGATATATGGATTGGTTTCTGGGTTCTCTATTCTGTTCCATTGGTCTACATGTCTGTTTTTATGCCAGTACCATGATGTTTTGGTTACTATTGCTTTGTATTATAATTTGAAATCAGGTAATGTGATTCCACTAATTTTGATCTTTTACTCAGGATAACTTTGGCTATTCTCGATCTTTTGTGGTTCCATATACATTTTAGGATTATTTTTTCTATTTCTATGGAGACTCTCATTGGCGTTTTGTTAAGGATTGCTTTGAATCTGTAGATTCATTGGGTAGTATGGACATTTTAACAATATTGATTCTTCCAATCCATGAACATGGAATATCTTTCCATATTTTGGTGTCCTCTCCAATTTCTTTCATCAAGGTTTCATAATTTTCATTGTAAAGATATTTTACTTCTTCTGTTAAGTTAATTCCTAGGTATTTCATTTGTAGCTATTGTATATTACTTTCTTGGTTTCTTTTTTAGAGTGTTCACTGTTGGCACGTAGAAACGCTATTGATTTTTGTATGTTGATTTTGCATCCTGCAACTTTACCGAACTTATCAGTTCTAATAGTTTTTTGGTAGAGTTTTTAGGTTTTTCCAAATATAAGATCATATCATCTACAAACAAGGATAATTTGAGTTCTTCCTTTTCAATTTGGATGCACTTTATTTCTTTCTCTTGTCTGATTGCTCCAGCTAGGACTTCCAGCACTATGTTGAATAACAGTGGTGAAAGTGGGCATCCTCATTGTTCTAGACCTTAGATGAAAGGCTTCCAGTTTTCCTCCATTTAGTGTAATATTAGCTATGGGTCTGTCACATGTTGCTTTTATTGTGTTAAGATATGTTCCTGGTATATCCCGTTTTTTGACGGTTTTTATCGTGAAGGGATGTTGAATTTTATCAAATGCTTTTTCAGCATCAATTGAAATGATCATTTTTTGTCGTTATTCTATTGATATGATGTATCACATTGATTGATTTGCATATGTTGAATTATCCTTGCATCCCTAGGATAAATCCCACTTGTTCTTGATGAATGATCTTTTTATTGCTGAATTCAGTTTGCTAGTAATTTGTAGAAGATTTTTGCGTAAATGTTCATCAGGGATATTGGTTTGTAGTTTTCTTTCTTTTCTTTTTTTAATGTGTCTTTGTATTAGAGTAATACTGACCTTGTAAAATGAGTTTGGAAGTATTCCCTCCTCCTCTATTTTTTGGAATATTTTGAGTAAGCTTGGTATTTGTTCTTCTTCAAACGTTTGGTAAAGTTCAGCAGTAAAGCCATTTGGTCCCAGGCTTTTCTTTGCTGGAAGACTTGTTATTACAGCTTCAATCTCCTTACTTGTTGGTCTATTCCGGTTTTGGATTTCTTCATGGTTCAGTTTTGGTAGGTTGTGTGTATCTAGGAATGTATTAATTTCTTCTAGGTTTTCCAATTTATTGACTTATTGCTTATAGTAGCCTCTAATGATCCTTTGCATTTCTGTGGTATCAGTTGTAATAGCTCCTTTTTCATCTCTGATTTTATTTATTTTGTTCTTGTCTTCTTAGTCTGGCTAAAGGTTTGTTGATTTTGTTTATCTTTTCAAAAAACTAACTTTTCTTTTCATTGATCTTTTGTATTTTTTCTTCACTACCATTTCATATATTTCTGATCTGATCTTTATTATTTCCTTTCTTCTACTAATTTTGGGTTTCGTTTGCTCTTGCTTTTCTAGTTCTTTAAGATGCATCAGCTGGGTACAGTGGGTCACACCTGAAGTCCCAGATACTTGGGAGGCTGAGGTGGGAGGATCACTTGAGCCCGAGAGGCAGAGGTTGCAGTGAGCTTAGATCATGCCACTGTACTCCAGCCTGGGGAGACAGAGTGACAGTCAGTCTCTCTCTCTCTCTCTTTCTCTCTCTCTCTCTCTCTCTCTCTCTCTCTCTCTCTCTCACACACACACACACACACACACACACACACACAGATGCATCATTAGGTTGTTTACTTAAAATTTTTCTACCTTTCTACTTTTTTGTTTTTTGTTGAGACAGGGTCTCACTCTGTCACCCAACCTGGAGTGCAGTGGTGCCATCTCAGCTTACTGCAACCTCTGCTTCCCAGGTTCAAGAGATTCTCATGCCTCAGTCTCCCAAGTAACTGAGACTACAGGCATGCACCACCACACCTGGCTAATTTTGGGCATTTTTAGTAGAGATGGGGTTCATCATGTTGGCCAGGCTGGTCTTGAACTCCTGGCTCAAGTGACCTGCCCACCATGGCCTCCCAAAGTTCTGGGATTATAGGTGCCAGCCACTGCACCTGGCCTGAAATTGTTCTACTTTTTTGATGTAGGTGCTTACAGCTGTAAACATTCCTCTTAGTATTTCTTTCACTGTAGCCAATAGGTTTTGGTATGTTCTGTTTCCATTATCATTTGTTTCAAGATTTTTTTTTTCTTAGACAAGACAGCATGAGCAAAAAATAAAATAAAGGATTTTAAAATTTTCCTTCTTAATTTCTCATTGACCCAATGGTCATTCAGGAGCATATTGTTTAATTTCCATGTGTTTGTATAGTTTCCAAAATACCTCTTGTTATTGATTTCTAGTTTTATTCATTGTGATTAGAGAAGATACTTGATATCATCTCAATTTTTTTGAATTTTTTAAGACTTGTTTTGTCTTAACATATGGTCTGTCCTTGAGAATGTTCCCTGTGCTGAGAAGAATGTGTATTCTGCAGCTATTGGATAAAATGTTCTGCAAATATCCATTAGGTCCATTTGGTCTGTAGGGCAGATTAAGTCCAGTGTTTCTTTGTTGATTTTCTGTCTGGATGATCTGTCCAATGCTGAAAGCAGAGTGTTGAAGTCTCCAGTTATTATTGTATTGGGGTGTATCTCTCTCTTTAGCTCTAATAATGTTCGTTTTATATATCTGGGTGTTCCAGTGTTGGGTGCATATATATTTACAATTGTTAAATCCTCTTAGTGAATTAACTCTTTTATCATTATATAATGACCTTTGGTTTTTGTCTTGGAATTTATTTTGTCTGATGTAAGTATAACTACTCCTGCTTTTTTTTGGTTTCCATTTACATGGAATATATTTTTCCATCCCTTTATTCCCAGTTTATGTGTGTCATTATAGGTGAAGTGTGTTTCTTACAGGCAACAGATCATTGGGTTTTTGTTTTTTGTTTTTTTAAAATCTATTTAGCCACTCTGTGTCTCTTGATTGGGGAGTTTAGTCCATTTACATTCAGTGTTGTTTGTTGTTGTTGTTGTTGTTGTTGTTGTTACTGAGACAGGGTCTTGCTCTGTTACCCAGGCTGGGAAGCAGTGGCATGGTCATGGTTCACTGAAGTCTTGACCTCCTGGGCTTAAGTGCTCCTCCTACCTCAGCCTCCTGAGTAGCTGGAACCACAGGTATGTACCACCATGCCCAGCTAATTAAAATAATTTTTTGGCTGGGTGCAGTGGCTCATCCCTGTAATGGCACCACTTTGGGAGACCGAGGCAGGTGGATCACCTGAGATCAGGAGTTCAAGACCAGCCTGGCCAACATGGTGAAACCCCATCTCTACTAAAAAAATAAAAATTAGCTGGGCATGGTGGCAGGCACCTGTAATCCCAGCTACTCAGGAGGCTGAGGCATGAGAATCACTCGAACCCAGGAAGTAGGGGCTGCAGTGAGCCAAGGTTGTGTCATTGCACTCCAGCCTGGGCAACAAGAGTGAAACTCCATCTCAAAAAACAAACAAACAAAAAATTGTAGAACAGCAACATAAGACAGGGTGAGAAATAAAAATAAAAAATATAAATTTATTTATTTATTTATTCATTTATTTTCTATAGAGACTGGGACTTACTATGTTGTCTGGGTTGGTCTCAAACTCCTGGACTCAAGCAATCCTCTCACCTTGGCCTCCCAATGTGCTGGAATTATAGGTGTGAGTCACTGTGCCCAGCCCAATGTTACTATCAATAAGTAAGTACTTACTCTTGCCATTTTGTTATTTATTTTCTGGTTGTTTTGTGGTCTTTTCTTCTTTATTTTCTTCCTTTTAGTGAAGTGATTTTCTCTGATGGTATGTTTTAATTTCTTGCTTTTTATTTTCTGTGTTGTAGGTTTTTTGTTTGTTTGTTTTGTTTTTCTGTTTTGAAACAGGTTTTTACTCTGTCACCCAGTCTGGAGTATAGTGGAACAATCATAGATCACTGAAGCCTCTACTTCCTGGGCTCAGGCAATCCTCCCACCTCAGCCTCTCAAATAGCAGGGACTACAGGCATGCACCATCATACTTGGCTAATTTTTTTTCTATTTCTTTGTAAAGGCAGGGTCTCACTATGTTGACTAGGCTGGTCTTGAGCTCCTGGGCTCAAGCAAACCTCCCATCTTGGCCTCCCAAAGTGTTGGGATTACAGGCATGAGCCAACATGCCAGATCTGTTGTAGGTTTTTTGATTTGAGATTACCATGAGGCTTGCAAATAATACCTTACAACTTATTATTTTAAACTGATGACAACTTAACACTGATTGTATAAACAAACTAACAGACAAAGAGAAAACTAATAAAAATGCTACACTTCAACTTTCTTTGTTTCTGCTTCATCTTTGAAGGGTATTTTCTTTGCATATACTTTTCTAGGATAAAAGTTTTTTTCCTTCAGCACTGTAAATATGCCCTGCCACTCTCTCCTGGCCTATAAAGTTTTCACTGAAAAGTCTGCTGCCAGATGTGTTGGAGCTCCATTGTATGTTATTAGTTTCTTTTCTCTTGCTTTTAGGATCCTTTCTTTATCCTTGACTTTTGAGAGTTTGATTATTATATGTCTCGAGGTAGTCTTATTTGGGTTAAATCTGTTTGGTATTCTAGAACTTTCTTGTACTTGAATATTGATATCTCTTCCCCTAGGTTTGGGAAGTTGTCAGTTATCATCCCTTTGAATAAACTTTGAATAAACTTTCTATCCCTCTCTCTCTCTCTCTCTCTCTCTCTCTCTTTACACCCTCTTTAAGGCCAATAACTCTTGGATTTTTCTTTTTGAGGCTATTTTCTAGATCCTGTAGGCATGTTTCATTGTTTTTTATTCTTTATTCTCTTGTCTCCTCTGACTGTGTATTTTCAAATAGCCTGGCTTCAAGCTCACTAATTCTTTCTTCTGCTTGACCAGTTCTGATGGTGAGAGACTCTGATGCATCCTTCAGTATGCCAATTGCATTTTTCTACTCCGGAATATCTGCTTGAGTCTTTGTAAGTACTTTAGTATCTTTGTTAAATTTATCTGATAGGATTCTGAATTCCTTCTCTGTGTTTTCTTGAATTTCATTGAGTTTCCTCAAAGCAGCTCTTTTGAATTATCTGTCTGAAAGGTCACATATCTCTGACTCTCCAGATTGGTCACTGGTAACTTATTTAGTTCGTTTGGTGAGGTCATGTTTTCCGGGATGGTCTTGATGCTTGTGGATGCTCATTGGCATATGGGCATTGAAGTATTTATTGTAGTTTTTGCAGTCTGGGCTTGTTTATACCCATCTTTCTTAGGAAGGTTTCCCAGGCATTTGAAGGGACTTGAGTGTTGTGATCTAACTTTTCGGTCACTGCATCCATACATGAATTAGGGCAAACCCCAAACCCAGTAATGCTGTGGCTCATACAGACTCACAGAGGTACTGCCTTGGCAGTCTTGAATAAGATCTAGAAGAGTTCTCTGGATTACCAGGCAGAGGTTCTTGTTCTCTTCCCTTACTTTCTCCCAAACAAATAGAGCCTCTTTGTCTGTGCCAAGCTGCCTGTGTGACACAGCACCTCTGTAGCTACTACCACTGAGACTGCACTGGGACAGATCTGAAGCCAACACAGCACTGGGTCTCGCCTAAGTCCTGTGGTAATCACTACCTGTTTACCCAAGGCCCTAGTGCTCTACAATCAGCAAGTGGTAAAGCCAGCTAGGCTTGTGTCCTTCCCTTTAGGATGGTGAGCTCCTCTTGGCCCTGGGCAGGTCTAGAGATGCTCTCTGGGAGCCAGGGCCTTGAGTTGGAAACCTTAGGAGTCTGCCTGGTACTCTATTCCACTGCAGTTAAGCTAGCACCCAAGCCACAAGACAAAGTCCTTCCCACCCTTTCCTTCCCATTCCACAAGTAGAGGAGTCTCTCCCCATGGCTACCATCATCCCAAGCCTGTGGTGAGTACAACTTGGCTACCGCTGATATTCACTTAAGGTCCGAGAGCGCTTCAGTCAGCTTGTGGTGAATGATACCAAGCCTGAGATTCTCCCTTCAGGGCAGTGGGCTATCCTCTGGCCCAGGGCAGGTCCAGAAATATCAAGGCCCATAACGAGTATTGTCTGGGTATCATTGTGGATTATTCAGGACCCAAGGGCTCTTTAGTAAGCAAGTGATGGATCCTGACAGGACTGGGTCCTTCCCTTCAAAGCAGCAGGTTCCCTTCTGGCCCAAGGTGTGTCTAGAAATGGTGTCCAGGAGCTAGGGCCTGGAATGAAGGCCTCAGGACTCTGCCTGGTGCCCTATCCTACTTTGGCTAAGCTAGTATCCAAGTTGCAAAACAAAGTTCTCTTTACTCTTCCCCCTCTTCTCCTTAAGTGGAGTGAAAGAATCTCTTCTAGAGCTGCCTGCTGCACTGCCTGGGGCTGGGGTGGGTGGGGGGGTGGTGCAAGCACTTTCTTGGCTTTCCTGGCTGGTGTCTCACTAGGTCATTTGCCCTGCAAATCCACTGGCACCAAGCCCAGCACAGTACCAAGACTTGCCCAGGAATTGCAGTCCTTGTGGCCTAGATTATCTCTCAAGTTTATTTAGAACCCTAGAGCACTGTAGCCCACGATGGCAGGGCTTGCTGGAACTCAGGTTTCAATTGCTGGGATGGACGATTTCCCTCTGGCTAGGGCTGGTCTACCTGCTCCCGCCATGGGTGCCAGCTGAGTTCTGCCTGGTGTTGCTTTCCACTGTGACCAGGCAGCATTGAGTTCCAATGCAAAATCCCACAATCACTGTTTCTCTCCCACCCACAAGTGCAGATTACCTGTCTGTACCACAGGCTGCTGCAGATGAAACGAGGAGGGGATGGCACCAGCAACTCAGGACTATCTTTCCTACCCTATTCAGTGCCTATTTCAGTGATATGAAGTTAAAACGAGGTACTGTGATCGCTCACCTGATTTTTGGTTTTTATGAAGGTGCTTTTTTGTTCACTTTGGTGTTCCTATGGGGAGGATGATCAGTGAAGGCTTCACTCAGCCATCTTGCCCCACCTCCATCTGTTTTGTTTTCTCTTTAACTTTTTGGTCTATTTTCTGGAAGTTTTACACTACTTGATATTTTAATATTTTATTGCATTTAAAATCTCTGCTGTACTATTTTTACTTGTGAAGAACATTTTTTGTTCTTTTAATATTCCTTCTTAAGTAGTATTATTTACTTTTTGGATGTAATATATTTGATTTGTTTTCTGATAATATTAATTATGATGTTTTTTCCCCCCTTTCTTTCTTTAAAGTGTCCTGCCTGCTTTGTATCTATTCCTTCTCAGTTTTCACCTACTCTTTGTTTGGGTAACTTTCAAGTAGAAACCTTCCTCAAAAGGCTGGTGATCCTTTGCTGGCTATTCATATTGAAGAGTGAGGCACTAAAAGCCTGATTAGGGGATCTGTCTTTGTGTGGAAAGGGCTCATTGACTGTGGGCCTCACTGTAGGGTGATGGAGCAGAAGTCCAGCTGGTTCACTGGGAACCCCAGATAGGAATATCTATAGGTTTTTGCCATTGGCTTGATCAGTTTCCTCAGAGAGAAATTCTTTTGTCTCATGCCAGGAGGTTAGAGATTAACAGAAGCATTTTGGGGGCAGAGTGTGGGAAGTTGTACAGTTGTGAGGTCTCACTATTCAGAATGCCGTATGTGCCACCACAATCTCCTCTTCCCACCTGTAACTCCTGGGAACTATGAAACTGTTCTCCATTTTTATAATTTTGTCACTTAAGGAAAATTTTTTAAGTGGAATCATGCAGTATACACCTTTTGAGACTGACTTTTACACTCAATATAATTATCTGGAGATTGATCTAAGTTGTTAGGTGTATAAATAGTTTCCCTTTATTCTAGTAGAATTACGTGGTATGGACACACCACAGTTTATTTAACCATTCACCCATTGAAGGACATCTGGGTTGTCTCCAGTTTTTTACTGTTATGAGTAAAGCAGCTATAAACATCCACATACAGATTTTTGTGTGAAATATGTTTTTGTTTCTCTGGGATAAATGCCCAGGAATGCAATTGCCGGGTTGTATGGTAGTTGCATGTTTAGTTTTTTATGAAACTCCCATTTTCCAGTATGACTGTTTTTGCATTTTAAATAAAAACTTAGTTAAACATAGAACTGCAGGTCCAAAGTTCTTTTCCTTCTACTCTTTGAAGATGTTATTCCATTTCCCTGCATTCAATGTTGCTGTTGAGAAGTTAGATATCAGTCTCACTCTTACTTCTTTGTAGGTGATCTTTTCCTCTCTGGAAGTTTATAGAACTTTATTAAAAAAATTTTTCCAGCCTCTACATTACAGACAAAAGAATTTCATTTTTGACTTTCAGATGTTTAAGATTCCACTGAAATGTATCTAGATGTGAATTTTTACTTACAGACTTAGTTGGGAATGCAATGGATTATTTCCATATTAACATGCATTCTTTTGTATTCTGGGAAATCTTGGTTATTATTTTTTCAAATATTTTCTCTACTCTATTTAGTCTTTTGGGGTTTCTAGTATATAGATAGTGCATTAGTTATCTCCTGTTGCATTAAAAACTACCCTAAAACTTAACAGCTTAAAACAGCATTAAGCCTTTATTATCTTGTGCAATTTCTTGAGGTCAGGAATCTGCGGTGACTTAGCTGGGTGTTTCTGGCTCAAAGTTTTTCATAGTTGGAGTCAAGATGTTGGTCAAGGCTGAAATCATCTGAAGACTTGGCTGGTATTAGAGAATCTGATTCCAGGATGGCTCACTCACATGACTGGCAAGTTGATGTTGGCAGTTGCCCTCAGTTCCTGCAAATGTGGACCTCTTTGTAGGATTGATTGAGTATCCTCCCAACATGGCAGTTGGCATCCCCCTGAGCAAGGGATTCCAGAGAGAGTAAGAAGAAAGCCACATTGACATTTATGGTCTGGACTTAGAAACTACACTCTGTTAGTTCCTTAATATTCTACCAGTTACACAGGTCTGACCCAGTCAATGTTGTGAGTAGGTGGGTTGACTTCTACACAGGGAAGTGAACACCAGGAGATGGAGATCACTGAGGGCTGTCTTTGAAGCTAGCTACTCTAGATCAGAACATTTCTTCTTCTTTTCTCTATATCTCCTGACTTGTCTTTCATTCTCATTTCTTTATCCCTTCCTGATGTGTTTTGGATGAGTTTCTCAACCAAGTCATTTAGCTCAGTAATTTCTCATTTAGCTGTATACTCTCTGCTATTTAGCCCATCCCACTGGAGTGCAGTAATGCAATCATAGCTCACTGCAGCACTGAACTCCGGGCTCAAGTGATCCTCCATTCTCAGCCTCCCAAGTATCTAGAACCACAGGCATGTACCACCATGTCTGGTTAATTTTTGTATTTTTTGTAGAGACAGGGTCGATGTTGCCAAGGTTGGTCTCAAACTCCTGGCCTTAAGTGATTCTCCCACCTTGGCCTCCCAAAGCTCTGGGATTACAGGTATGAGCCACTGCACCTGGCCATCCCAAGTTATTTCAAAAATTAGTTTTTTTTAAAACATAGGTGTTGTATTATTTGTGCCTTATGCCCTGCTAGTGTATGCACATGAACATGTTTAAGGAGGGGGAGCTGGGGCAGGTAGCAGCTTGGGGGAAACAGCCAGCTCTTCCTCTACCTTCATCCCCAGGGCCTAGTACATCCCCCAGCACACAGGAGATGCTGAGTAAATATGTATTGAGAGGAGAACGAATAACAACACAATGGTTGTTATCTTTTAAGTACTTGTTGTGTGTCCCTATAACCCTACAAGCACCCTCTGAGGTAGGCACTGACATTTCCATTCTGGAGGGACCTCAAGGCTGGAGAGGGGCTCTGGCAGAACTAAGTTCAGATCTTCCCACTCTGTTCTAGCCCTAAAATTGGGAGAATGGAATAGGAGAATGAGGAGTTCAGGACATCCAGCCCTGAAAGAGGGGACCAGGTCAGTGCCCTAAAACCAAGGTTCCAAGCAGTGTTCCCTGGGCCTCCCCGTGTGCCTGGGAGCAGAGGCCTGAAGCTTCTGCCACAAGACACACATTGCTGGAAATCAGGGTGCTGGGGCCAGGCCAGCATTTGCCTTTTCCCCCACGTCTCGGCAAAGCTACTCGAAAGTCTCTCATCCCCCAGCAGGAAAAGCATATGTTCTTTCCATATAGAGGAGAAATTGTTCCACCAGTGAGTAAGCCTCTTGGCTGCAGTGCCTGGCCCAGCCCGCAGAACACTGGACAGGAAGCTGGGCTTCGCTGGTTACCACTCTTGGAACTGGGACAGGGCTGGCTGACACCCTTGGAGACAACAATGGGCCTTCGGATGGGCTGGGGGACAGTGGGGAAGCAGGGGCTGGGATGTGCCCGGAGACATTTAGCAGTTCAGGGTAGGAGGAGCACGAGTACACCCCTGAATAGAAGCACTTTTCTCCATTCTGGCTGAGATGGCCTGGAAGCGGGGAGGAACAAGGGGACTGAGAGGGGTGGGGCAGCCTTTCCAATCCCCTCACTGGGTCAGCCCAGGAGTCTGGGTCTGAGTCAGAGGTGACTCAGGTGTGCTCAGCAAGGTGGGGCCGTTTTTTAGACTGTTATTTCCAGCTAACCAAAAAAGTCTGTTTGATGCCTGCACAGTCAGCAGGCGGTGACTCTTGTCCCTGGCACCTTCGTTCATCCCGCCAGTGCCGCAGGTCTTTCCAGCAGCCTCGGCTGGATGGCGCATGCTGCTCTTTCCCTCAGCTCACCTGGGTCCTGCTTCTCTCTCCACCTTTTCCCCGTTTGTTAAGGACCCACTGAGAGTGGGGCTTGGGGAGTGTGGAGAGAGAAGCGACAAGGAAGCCAGGGTGTAGGAATGGGTAGGGCCAGCGGTGGGGGGTAGAGGAGAAATCGGGAGGGGCTTCACATAAAAGGAACACATTGAGAAATTGAGTACATTTAACCTGGAAAGTCAAAGACTCAAGGGAGAGGATGGTGACATGAAAACCATTTGAAGATGTGTCACAGGTCACCCCATTAAAGTGGGATTGAATTTCTTGTGGGTGTGAGCTTGAGGGGGACAAACCTTGCTATACATAAATCCAGGGCCTGCACCCTCTAAGAAGTGCTTTTGAGAAGTTGATTTTCTGTCTTTGGACACAACCAGGACAAGGGTAGATGCCTCCCAGTCAGAAAGAGTCAGGAGGTGGACCGG
Organism: Rhinopithecus roxellana; assembly: GCF_007565055.1. Taxonomy (NCBI): domain Eukaryota; kingdom Metazoa; phylum Chordata; class Mammalia; order Primates; family Cercopithecidae; genus Rhinopithecus; species Rhinopithecus roxellana. The sequence continues at coordinate 118,486,747 of NC_044553.1, read as the reverse complement.
AGTTTAGGTCTCAAACTGGTGGCCTGTGGGCCAGACACAGCCCTGACAATGTGCACAATGGCCAGCACTTGTGCATGGCCACAGCAAGCTGGGGCTGAGTGGCAACTGCCTGCTCCAGCAAGGCACACACTCCCTGTTCCCCACAGCACAGCTGGTCTGGTTCAGTCATTTATTTTTCAGGACTGGCCCTTGAGGCATTTTCATCTGTGACCCTTGGAGTAGAGGCCTGGAATATACCCACCTTTCTCCCTCTCTAGTTGCACCCTGTAGGCTCAGCTGGGCCGGCTACAGGAGGAGGAAGCAGTACCTGCTAAGACACAGGCTCTCCCATGGTCTCAGGGGACACCAGATAGCCTGAGCTGCCTGCCCTGACTGGAACCCCAGATAGGGCTCCCCGCGGGCTAGACATTACCACCTCAATAAACATCGCCTTCCTTTCTCCCATCCTCAAACCTCATCCGAATAAACCCCACATTTGCAGGCATCAACTCCAATTGTGATGAGGTCTAGAGGGGCAGCCCCAAGGCAGCTCTTGATTTTTATATCAGTAGTGATGGATGCTGTTTATCGGCCCCTGCCCCTCCTGCCCCCACCTCCCGCCCAGTGCTGGGCACCTTGCATACAGACTCTCAATCTTCTTTTCATCCCTGAGTGGCAGGAAAGCCCACATAGTGGCTGGGAATACTGAGTGTCACAGAAGTAAGACACTGGTCCGCCATGACTCAAGCCAGATCCTTAGCCCAGGTCAGCTGACTCTAAAGCTGGTGCTCTTTCTAGAGTGCTCATTGCCCGTGTTTTACGTGACTGCGGCACCTGCTGCTCTCTGGGGTCCTGCCTGCCTGGGAGTGGGGGTGGTGGGCACCTCTCCGGTTTTCTTTCCCCCCAGGGCATCTAAGCAAGTCAGGCTGGAGATTCACTTTGAAATGCTCTGCCTTCAGGAAACCTGGTTTGTCTCTCCTTTCAAGGAAGCCTGAAGCCACGGACAGAACCTTGAGCCAGGAGTCGGAAAGCCTGGGCTCACCTCCCAGGCCAGGCTGCATCATGCTCCAGCCCCTCTCTGAGCCTTAGCATCTGTGGCTGACTGAAGACTGCCTAGAGGATCCCTGGAGCAGCCCCCTAGGCATTTTTGAAGACATTGTCCCTCACACCACATCCCAAAATGTTCATTATGCAGGTTCTGCCCTTGAAGCTTTTGGGAGGACAGACGGCCCAAGGCCACCACCTGGTGGCCAATCACAGCCAGACAAGGCCAATGCGCCCAGCAGCCTCGAAGGCACATAAGAAATCATAAAGCTGCAGAGGGCTGGGTCATCACCTTGAAACTGGGGACAGGGCGGGAGAGAAACCTGTGAGAGCAGATGGCATCTCGCCCTTCTTCCAGACATGGGAGGGGGCCCTCCAGCTTCCCAGAGGTCAATGGCTCAGATGGGAGGCATTGCCATCCTAGGACAGCTGAGAGGGAAAAAACACTTGAGTTTGGGGATCAGGCAGGTCTGGATTGGAATCTCTTGGGTTCTTAACCTTGTTCGAGTCCCTCTTCTGTGCAGTGGGCCATTTGGGACCCATCTTGCCGGGCTGTGGACCTCTCTGCCTGAACAGGGAGCCAAGGGAGGTGGCATGGGGAGAGGCTGGACCTGTGACTGAGTGCAACTTGGTGGCGCCCAGCCCTGGGGCCAACTCTCAACTGTGGCTGCACATCCTAACACCTGATGCTTAGGCAGTGCTTCTCTCAAAGCATGGTCCCCGGGCCAGCAGCAGCAGCAGCAGCAACAGCAGCAACAGCAGTGAGGAACCTGTTAGAATGGGGAACTTGCACATTCTTGAGCTCCACCACAACCCACTGGGTCTCAAACTCTGGGGGTGAACCCAGCATCTGCCAGGTGATGCAGATGCTCACTGTAGTGTCAGAGCACCATGCTCAGGTGCTGGGATGGCTGAAAAAGCACCGCAGGTGACTCAAATACCCTAGGACCAGAATCACCTGTGGAGGTTAAAAAAAGGAACAGCTTGGCCAGGTGTGGTGGCTCACACCTGTAATCCCAGCACTTTGGGAGGCTGAGGTGGGTGGATCACTTGAGGTCAGGAGTTTGAGACCAGACTGGCCAACATGGAGAAACCCCATCTTTACTGAAAATATAAAAATTAGCCGGGTGTGATGGTGCATGCCTGTAATCCCAGCTACTTGGGAGGCTGAGGCAGGAGAATCACTTGGACCCAGGAGGTGGAGGTTGCAGTGAGCCAAGATCCAGTCACTGCACTCCAGCCTGGGTGACAGAGTGAGACTCCATCTCAGAAACAAAAACCAAACCAAACCAAACCAAAACAAAAAAAGTTGCTTGGACACCATTCCAGTGATTTTTATTTAGTGTAAGCACTAAATTACTAATTATTATTAAAATAACAAGAATTCTGCAGTTGATTTCTGGTCCAGGACCTCCTCCCTGTACAGTATGCCCTCCCCTCAGAGAGCTGAGCCCCGAAACAGAGTGCTGTGACTCTTCCTGGGGTACCCTAGATCTGTAGGCAGTCCAGGGACACCTGGTGGATGCTTAAGCTAGGACAGGCATGGTGCTGGGGGCTTTGCATGCAACGTCTCACAAATACCCCACGAGTTGTTAGAATTCTCATTTTACAGATAGAGAAACTGAGAAGTTCAGTGACTCACCTTAGGTCAAACAGCTACTAAATGACAAAGACAGGATTCCAACCTACTTCTCTCTGACTCCACAGTTCGTTACCGTTCCTTCCTCGTTTTACAAATAAGAGGAGGGGTGACTTGCTCAAGGTTGCTGGGGTAGCACCCTTGACATTTCCTATACCTTCACTTCAAAGTCCACAAATGCTGTGGCACCAAAATCAAGAGGAGCTGAATGCCACCCCAGGAAATAACGCCACCTTTCTGGGCATAAATGCACCAGGAATAGGGCTAGAATGCAACAGCAAAGGGTGGGATTAGTAATTAAGCCACATGCTACTTAGATTCCCAAGCTGCATTTTGGACCCACAGGATTCAAGATATTAAGGAAATTGACACTTGCCCACCTCCCCAGCATAAGACTTCATTCCCTCCTAACATCACACAGAAATGGATCCCGTCTACTGTTAACCCAGCCCGGAGAGAAGAACAAGAAGAGGACCCAGTGATGGCGTAGAGAAAATATAGAGCCACTTTACTATTAAAAATGTATTTTCCAAAAGCAAGGTAGTTGCTGTCCCAAAAAGCCGAAAGCCTCTAGTCCCTGGGGAATGGGCTGGACAGGGCTTCAGTCTGACATAGCCAGGCGGGGCAGCCCTCGGCGGGCTCGGATTCTCTGGGAGATTTGGTAGAGCTCCATCGTTGCCCTCGCATCTTCCACCGAGCTGTGTCCAAGCAGGCTGTTCTGCAGACACAAGTATAGAGTGGGGACTTGGGATGAAGCTGAATTCAGAGGCCCCATGATGGGGTCTTCCCTGGTCACATCCCGATTTCCAGAGTCCCCAGGTGGGTCAGTGGGTGAGAGTCTCTTGAGATCTCTGACACTCTGGACTTAGGAGATTCAGCAGGTGGCTGGAGCTGGCCTGCCTTCAGCCCTGGGGCCAGTGGCACAAAATCCAGCCTCCTGGGAACCAGGCTGTGCCTTGAAGTTGCCTGCAGTCCCGCAAGGTAAGTAGAGGCTGCAGACTTGCTGTCAGACACACGCAGTGGCTCCAGCAGCTCTAACAAGGAGCTTCAGGACACCGAGGAGGGAGTGAGGAACTCCAGCTAGGGACACGGGGAAGGGCTGCTCAGAGAGAACACAAGGACATCAATAAATGGAAAGGAAAGGCTGCAAGCATTTAGGAGGCAGGGAGAGCATGTGCAGCTAAAATAAGAGACCTGAGAGGGTGGGGACAGGGTGTGTGTGAAAGATGGTGTGGGGACAGATGGTGGGCCTGGATTTATCACTGAAGGCCTTGAACGCCGAAGTCGGGAGCCTAGACTTTATGGGGTAGTGCTATGGGAGTCAGGGGGCCCTCAGTCCATTCAAGGGAGAAGCGATGACCATTTACCACGTCTTCTGTGCACTAGGCTGAAGTTAAACCTCTGAGCTGGATACGATTATTCCCCCATTTTACTGATGATAAAACTGAGGCTCACACACAAGCCAGCCAGTTGTGGAGCTGAGATGTGGATCCTGCAGAGGCAAGTACGCTGGGCAAATCCTCACTGCAGTCACCTTTCATCTCCCTTTGCATCCCCCGCTCAGCCCTGGTGTCCTGGCTAGTACTCAGCATGAGAGCCAGCGGGCTGTTGGATCTGGCTGCATTTTCTTGGTGTCCCTCTGTCGAGAGAGGCCTTCCTGTTCTCACAGGGGCTTCTTTTCCAGGCACTCCAGACAGGGTGTTGGGAATACCTGGTTAGGTGGCCCAGCTCAAAAAGGCTTTTTCTCGTTGCCGTTATTATGCTGTATTGTTTTATTTTTTAATGTTTATTTTTTGGCTTGGACACTCTATCATTAATCAACAAGCAGGTAGCATGGTGGTGTCGTCCGCGCTGTGCCTCTGAATACCTGCCCGTCACCACCCTTGCTTGACAGATGAGGAAACTGAGGCACAGGGAAGTTATGTGCTCTACCACTCTGTTCTATGGAGAAGGAAGCCAAGAACAGAAGAAGAATGCAGCACCAGCATCCTTTATTACCAAGTGGGGAGGTAAAGAGCCCTGGACTTGGAATCAGACAAGCCCAGTCTCCAATTTCCAGCTCCCCTGCTTATGAGCTCTGTGACCATGGGCAAGCCACTTTTCCTCTCTGGGCCTCTGTTTCCTCTTCTGTGAAATGGGCCTGATTATACCTGCCTTAGAGGATGGAATGAGAGATGCCAAGTGCCCAGCATCCTCCACAGGGCTTGGTAAATGGCAGGGTCCTTCCTTTCCTATGCAGCCTAGTCTACCATGCACGCAGCTTGGCGGGGAGCCACAGGCCTGCCATTTCACCCCCTCGAGGGGCAGTAACACCACTGCCCAACTGTGACAGCTCTACCATGTTAGCTCCTTGTGTCCTCTGGGTCAGTTCTAGTCACAGTGATCAGTAGCACCACTGTCCATGTGAGGGGGGCTGGAGGGCTGGTTTCTAGGGGCATCAGTGCAGGCAGGAACTGCCTGGTGGGGTACTGAGCTTCTGGAACAACCAGGCTTAATAAGCCCAGGGACAGAGCCTAGGAGAAGGCCCTGGGTCAGGCTCAAGGCCCCAGACTGAGAACTACAGAGTGACAAGGGCTCCAGGAAAACCCCAGCCTGGCCCTTATGTGCCTCATGTGCCTCAAGGCTAACAGGCCCTGCTCCGGACATGGTTCCTGAAGTTCTTACCAGCAGGCGAGGGGCGGGCTCCATGCTCTCCAGCCCCTCACCCAGCCTCAGGCTTTGGCTCACCCGGCCCCACTCTTCTGCCCTTCTGCCCTCCTTGACTAAGACCCTCCAGGCTCTGTTCAGATCTGGTCTCCTGCCCTGCCAGCCCCATCCTTCATCCTGCTCCCAGGCCACTGCCTTTCCCTCCATCAGATACTCCCTACCATGTGTGCTGATGACCTGGTTAAGGGCCACCTCCCAACCAACCAAGAGCTCAAGAACAGAGATGGGTCTTGTTCACCATGTGTCTCTAGGATCTGGCCTAAAGCATGGAGCAGGTGTTTAACAAAGAGCTGTTGACCTGAAGGGTCCCTGTGTGCAGTCCTGGCTCTTAGTGTCTGGCCCCTCTCCCTCTGCCCTTCCCACAGGGTAAACTGCCAACCCCCCACATCTGCATGCCTTTTCCTGCCTGCTTTGCTCACCAGCCAGGAGTGCTGTGGAATCACTGCCCAGGAGCAGCAGCAGCTGGAGGTTGATGGGAACTGGTGTACAAATATACCAGTTCCCTGGCTCCTGCTGTGAGACACATCTGAGGTGAGGTGTGTGTTTTACACCATTGCCCAGAGTTCTGTGGTGGGGAGCAAGCTTCACTTCCCACAGGGTGACTGGCTTGATTTCAACAACAAAAGCAAACCTTTGTTGGGTGTTTCCCCTTCCCTGCCCTCATCCTCACTCTACCAGCCCAGGGACCAGGCACAGCAGGACCTACCATCAATGCCTCGGGCAGGCTGCCCTGAGGTGTGCGAGGGCATGAGGAAGGAGGAAGAAGGGGAGGGGACAGGGAGGGAGAAGGGGAAGAAGGGGAGGAGAGCGAGGAGGTGGGGGAGGGGGAGGAGGGCAAGGAGGAGGGGAAGGAGGAAGAGGAGGGGGAGGAGGGGGAGGAAATGGAGACAGGTGAGGAGGAGGGGAAGGAGATGAGAGGGAGGAGGGGGAAGAGGACGGGGAGGAGAGGAAGGAGGGGGAGAAGGACAAGGAGGTTCTCACCTGGATGCTCTTGTGCAGGAGGCGCTCACTCAGCACCCGCAGGGAGACACGTCTGCAGTGGTCCAGCTTGGCCTCACGCCACAGCAGCATATCGGTGGACGTGTCATAGATTGTGTAGCGGCTCATGTCCTCTTTCAGTGCCTGGAAGTCGTGCTTCAGGTCATGACCCACCACCAGCTTGCCTTTCAGGAGCTGCAGGATCTGGCCAGGAAGACATGTGCCCACCCCTACATGACCCAGCATCCTCTGGGTGGGTCTGGGGCTGGCAAGGGAGCAACCCCTCCTTGAATGGCTGTGTGACCTTGGGAAAATTATCATCCCTCCCTGGGCTTCAAATATACCATCTTTGAAAAGAAGAGATTGGACTAGGTCCCTCCTCACACTTGATAGTTTCAGGCTGTGCCAAAAGCCTACCTGGGCTCCTTCAGGAGCTGCACTGTGTAGGAGCAATGATTAGTATGTCTTGAGTATTTCCCAGGTGCCAAACATGCCTCAAAATCCGTCATGCATATTATGTTGTTTAATCTTCCCAAAAACTCTATTGTGGCAGGCAGAATAATGACCTCCCAAAGATGTCCACACCCTAGTCCCCAGGATCTGTGAATACATTACCCGGCAAAGAGGAATTAAAATTCCGGGCAGAATTTAGATTGCTAATCAGTGAACCTTCAAATGGGGAGATTGCCTGGCCTACCCATGTGGGCCCAACATAATCACAAGGCTCCTTACATGTGGAGGTCAGAGTGAATCCACGTGAGGAAAACAGGCTGTTGCTGGCTTTGAAGATGGAGGGAGGGGCCGTGAGTGAGTCAAGGTATTCAGGCAGCCTCTAGAAGCCAGAAAGGGCAAGGAAATGGATTCTTCCCCAGAGCATCCAGAAGGAACCGAGCCCCACTGACACTGTGATTTTAGCCCAGTGAGACCCACGCTGAACTTGGAAACTACAGAACTGTAAGAGAATACATCTGTGTTGCTGTGAACCACTAAGTTGATGGCTTCCTTACGGCAGCCACAGAAAACTAACAGTGAGGAGGGAGCACTGCATTTAACTGAGTTTTACAAAGGAAATATCCGAAACGCAGACAAGTAACATGCCCAGGCTTACTCTGATGATTTTAAAACAAATTTGCAAATTCCTTGATACTCTTCTTAAAAAAAGATGGAAAAAAACTCCCCTCCCCTTGCATATGGGCTGGGCTGTATGACTTCTGACTTCTGTCTGGGACAGGAATTCTATAAGAAGTCCGGCCACCAGCCAGGCACGGTGACTCATGTCTGTAATCCCAGCACTTTGGGAGGCTGAGGCAGGTGGGTCACCTGAGGCCAGGAGTTTGAGACCAGCCTGGCCAACACGGTGAGACCCTGTCTCTATTAAAAATGCAAAAATTACCCGGACGCGGTGGCTAGTCCCAGTTACTCGAGAGGCTGAGGCAGGAGAATTGCTTGAAACTGGGAGGAAGATTGCAGTGAGCTGAGATTGTGTCGCTGCACTCCAGCTTTGGCGACAGCGAGACTCCATCTCAAAACAAACAAAACAAAAATCTGGCCACCCCAAAGCCACCATGCTGGAGAGACCATGGGGAGAGCCACCGAGATAGTGATGTAGCCAAGGCAGGCCAGTACCAGCCACCAGACAGGTGGGTGAGCAAACCTTCCAGTGGTTCTAGCCTTCAAGGTGCCTTAACTGACGGCCTGTCCTGCTGCCGAGCACCTGCCCAAATTGCAGGTGGCTGAGCGAAATAAGTATTGACATTGTTAGAACCAGTAAGTTTTGGTGTGACTTGTCAAGCACCATTTGATAACTGGGACAGTCACACGGCTAGTTAGTGGCAGAGCCAGGCCTTGAAGCCAGTGGGCTGAATTCAGAGCCTGCCTGCCACTGCCACACTGAGCCAGAAGAGTGAACGACTACTCCAGGCCTCCAGCAGCCCAGAGGCCCAGCTGTGAGTGTCCCAGCCCTGCGTTCCTTGCCTTGCCTCCCACATGGACAGCCTGCTTTGCTCTGATCACACAGGCCAGTCAGCTTGCTTTCACTCGACTGCCACTGGAAAGGATGGGAAGGGGGCCTGAAAATAGAACAGATATGAGCTGTATTAGGGAAAGGGGCGGCTTGTGGCTAGTTCAGGCCCACTTTGGACAGCTCTAGGACAGCCTTTGTCTCCTTCTCTGCATGCAGCCCACGACCTTAGCCTGTGCCCCAGGAAAGAGCCTTCTGGTGGCTAACACCTTCCCCACAGCCTGCTTCTCCTTCTAGATGGCCAGCGGCCTCCCGGAACATCATGTGGTCCCTTTCACACGTTATCCCCTAGCAACCACAGGAGACTAAGGCTCAGAGAGGAGATGTGAGTTGCCCAGGGTCACAATGCGGGAAGCAGAATCTGTCCATCCACTGTCAACAGGCAGGGTCACCAGCCTGCCCAGCCGTCCACATGGTCTGTTTGGAGGCCTTCTCTGGACAGAGCTCACGCTCAACTTAGAGGACTGGGGAGAGTGTGCTAGACAATGAAGGGGCACTGCTCCTGAACCACACCAGCGCTTCTCAAGCTTGAGTGTGCTAGAGGTCACCTGGGAAATGGCGATAAAACTGAGGCTTTAAAATATGACAACAGGCACACGACCTCAGAGCAGCAGCTCAAGGGAAACTGTGCAGAGGAAACTGCCTAGCACACAGCGGCGGGCAGAAACGGCACGGGGTGTGGAGAGATGTGGGTGTGTGGGCGGCCATGGGTCACGTGTCTTTTCTTGCTAACATCCTTTGTGCTCCTGAACAATGTGGCCTGTTTTCCCCTTCTGGGGCTTGGCTCAGGCCCAGTTCACACAAAGCCCTGAAGGAACTCATCCACCATCCCAGAGGCAGCCACAGCTGGGCCCAGACATAGAAGGAACGAGTCATTGTGATGTGGATTCCCAGGAAACTCGTCACTTCCCAAGCCTGAGAGTCTGGAGAGGGGAAGTGGGGGTCTACGTGAGGCACTATGGGCGTCACCACGAGACAAACAGAATAAGAGGGAGAGGACAAGCCAAGGAAGGAAGAGGAAGAAGGGAAAGAACAGAACCATCTATTTAGCAGAGAGACACCACTCTTTGGGACAAAAACTCTGGGAAGGAAGAGACACTGGAACTTGCTGTGTGACCTCAGGGATATCAAAGACCCTCTCTGGGCTTCAGTTTTCCCATTTGTAAGGTGAGGATCCAGACTGGTGAGGCTTGAGTGGCCCTTTAGCAGCCAAGGCTAAACAGACTGAGGCAGGTCTGAAAAGGGAAGGAGCTGGGCATCTGCTGGAGTCCAGGGGTCGGGGAAAGGCAGTGGCAGGCTGGCCTCAGGGCTGTGTGACCTGCTGGCCCCAGGATCTGCCCTGAGTCAGTGTCATAAGGCAAGTGTGTCAGACTTTGCCACTTTCAAACACAGGGGGAGGAGTCTCTCAAGTTCCTGGAAAGAACTGGGGTGGGGCTGGGGGATGGGACATTTACTGATCTCTTAGCAGCCTGGCACTGTGCCAGACACTTTCCTTACCTTGTCATGAAGCTCCTCCATGAGATTATTCTTAATTCCATTTTACAGAGGAGGGAGCCCAGAATCGGAGAGATTAAGGGGCTTGCCCAAGTCACACAGCTAGTCAGCTGAAAGCTGCAGTGCTGTGTCTGGATCCACCTGACCCCATCATTGTTACTGTAGTTGTTATTATTAGCACAAGGACCAAGGGACAGGGCACTACCAGGCACACAATGATAACCCTACATACCATCTGACCCACCAGCAAAGCGGGGCACAGGGCAGTGTGCACCCAGGTCACACGCAGGGGAGTGCCAGGCCAGGTGCTGCCTGCACACACCTTCCACTGTGTTTCCACTCTACTCCAAGTATTTCCCAGATGTGCCTGATGCAAAAATCCTGGAGGGCCAGGCCCTACACAGACTTACTAAATTGAAAACTCCAGGGAAGGGTGTCAGTAACTGTTTCAGGGGATTCTTCCCATCTAACAAGTCTGCACTGAATCCCACTGAACAGTCCAGAGCCTGCTGCCTCTACCATGCATTCATTCATCCATCTTACATTAGTTCGTATACCCATTCATTCATTCTTGACTGCCAGGAGAGGAGGCTATGAGTAAGGGGCTCTGAAGAATGTTGTTCTTGCAGAGGACCAGGTCCCTTACTATCACCTTCTGGAGTGGCTCCAGCCCCACTCTTTGCTCTTGTCCCCTGCCAAGCTCCCTTGGTGTCCCTGCCCCTGGCTAGTGCCTGGTTCCCACAAGGCTGCTTACCCTGGGGCAAATCTGGATATTGAAGCCTTCCTCCTTCATCTGGCTGAGCCCCAGAAAGACCTGCCAGGTGGCAGGGCCCCAACAGGACACTCCCACCTGTGCAAGGACTACCGGGCTGGCTACAGCTGAAATCTCTCCCTGTTCACAAGCTACCATGACTTCCCTTCTGTCTGCATCTGTGTCCACAACCACGGTGCTTCCCAGGCTGGATGCCCCTCCTTATGCTGGGTTGACATTAAAAGAGCATTCACTCACAAAAGTGATTTACAAGTTACTAAAAATTACTGTTAGACTTTTTAAAAAGGAAAAAGAAAAACATTAACTCACCAGGTGGGACCCCTGAATGTGAGCAGTGATTTGTATCATAGCTTCCTGCATGTCCTTAGGCAAATCACTGCCCCTCTCTGGATGCCAGCCTCCAGTGCATAGATTCCCTCCTGTGCTGACAGTTTGATTTGTGGGGCTTTCTATAGACCGAGGTTTCTTAGCCTCAGCACTGTTGCCAAGTGGGGCCAGATATTTCTTTGTTATGTGTGCGTGGCAGGGGAGGGAGCTGCCCTGGGCATTGTGAGATGTTTGGGAGCTCTCTGGTCTCTACCCACTAGATGCCGGCCACTGTGACAACCAGAAACGTCTCCCAACATTGCTAAATATCCCCTCTATATAATGGTCAGACACAAAGATGTCAGATCATAAGGGACTTACATTATAACATAATGTCACCACATTACAATAAATTAAAAGGGATGGAGTTGGGGGCCTCCACTCACATCAGTGGCCTAAAGTGCTAGCACTCCTGGGTGGACTTGGGACTCCCTGGAGCCTCCTGACCACTATGGGCTACCTTATTACTGGCTGCTGGCTGGGCACACTCACTGCTCCTTACTGGGAGGAGACAGAGAGGTGAGGGGCCTTTGAAAAATGCCTGCATAGCCAGGCGCAGTGGCTCATGCCTGTAATCCCAACACTATGGGAGGCCAAGGCGGGAGAATTGCTTGAGGCCAGGAGTTCAAGACCAGCATGGCCAACATGACGAAACCCTGTCTCTATTAAAAATACAAAAATTAGCTGGGCGTGGTGGCACATGCCTGTGATCCCAGCTACTCAGGAGGCCGAAACACAAGAATCACTTGAGCCAAGATTGCGACACTGCACTCCAGCCTGGACGACACAGCAAGACTCTGTCTCAATAAAAAAAAAAAGAGAAAAAAATGCCTGCATGAAACCAAGGGCTGGCCAACCCTAGACTCACCTGAGAGGTGTCACCTTGTCTTGTGGGGTCTCCTCAAAGGGCTGTTAGGCTTCTGCCCTTTGGGGGCTCTCAGCACATTTGGGGGCCTGTGAGTCTGATCTGTCTTTGGGATTAAAACATTACGGATGATAAATGGGATCAAACTGCCTCCGGAGCCTCCAACAAATTGACACTCAGTGTCCTCATCCACAGAGACAAATAATGACCATTACTGGGCCACATTTCCACTCATGTGCTATGCAGGACATCGCCTCTTACATACATTGGACACTTAGCATTTATAGAGTACATTCACACACACTGAGCATGGGATCTGAACACCACAGCTCCAGCTCCGGAGCCAGAATCTGAGTCTCTGCTCTACCCCTTCCTTGGACAGCTTACTCAGTCTCATACTTCAGTTTCCTCATCTGTAAAATGGGAATGATGGTACTAGTTCAGGGTTGTGGTGGGGAGTATGAAACGTGCTCAGAACAGTGCCTGGGCCGTGGGGCTGGATACACCTGTACTATTTAATCATCTCTGTGTTACAGAGGATCCTACTTAGGGGAGCACAAAGAGGTTGAGCAATAAGCTAGAGGACACAGCAATCCAGAGGCAAAGGTGGAATTGGATCCCCATGCAGCCCACTCTAAAGACAGTGTGCTTACTCCCTGTCCGTCAGGGTGGTGCATCACCGCATCTCGACAGCAAAGGCCAACACAAGGGCAGAAACAATTTTACTCCATGCAGCTGCCAGAACTCTTTTGTATTTATGAAAATCAGTTCAACTTCAATCCCACAAACATTCTCAAGTCACCTGTGTGCAAAACACAGGTTCCAGTCTGGGGGCAGATGAAGTGTATAGTAAGAGCTGTGGAAATAGGCAGATGGTGTGGGTGAATGGACAAGCTATGAAGTGCATCAGCAACAGCAAGGAGGGCCAGAGACCAGGGATCAGTGGGGCAGGGATGGTGGGCAGGAGTAGGTAAGTGCATCATAAAGGTCTCTTCTGGCCTGGGGCTGCCAGAATGATGGTATTTCTAGGGATGGGGATAGGAGAGACTAGGAGTTGGCTGAAATGCTTGGTAGGCAATGGCTGAGCTATGAGAGAAAGCAAGAAAGGCAGGTAGATAGGGGTTTGGAGAGCGTGACTGCTGGGTGCTGAGCTGGGGGAACCTTAGGCAATAGGGAGCCATGGGAGATATTTGAATGGGGGAGGCAGCGATGATCTGAGCCAGGTTTTGGGAAGTTCTTGCAAACATCAGCTGTGAACCAGGCACTGCGCTTAGGGCCACAGTCCATGTCATTGCATCTGACCCGCATGAGACCAGGGAGGAGGCACTACGAGTCCTCTTCTGTGATTAGGGAATGGAGTCTCAGAAAGTTCAATAACTTGCTGACAATTGCACAAACCAATAGGTGATGGGGCAGGAACTGAGAAGCCCAGATGTGGTTCCAAAGACCTGCCTGGTCTTTGAACCCCTGCCTCGTCGTTCAGTGGCTATCAAGTGCCCAGTCTGAGCAGGGTTCCGTGTCACATGCTTAAAGCGTTGAACTTCGCATAGCCTCTAACTGTGAAACGAAAGCATTTCTGCACCAAATCTGGATGAAGACTGAGGCATCCAGGGCCCTAGGCCAATGCTCAAGGGTACCCAGGGAATTGTGGTTTTACAGGTCTGGATGTACAGGGACTGGGAGAGGCACTGCTCTACTGCCTCCTTTCCCCCTGCTCTGGGCTCCTCTGCCCCCTTCTGTCTCTCTGATGGGGAAGGAAACTGGGGACGAGGAGGAAGGAGAGGGACATACTGCTCACCCTGACAGCTCAGTGGGAATCTGAGGGTGGGGAGCTCCTCGTGGTGTCCCTGTGCCTCCCATCAGCACCTGAACAGACTCCCACCTCTTCTTCACGTTGCCCTCCCCTTTTTGGTGACACACCAAATGTTTTCTTCCTTTCCTAACGTTTTCTTCACTCCAATTCTCTGTCTGCCAAAGATGATGCAGGCCCTTGTAACCGCTCCCTTTGTTTTTTTGGAGACCAAGTCTCACTTTGTCTCCTAGGCTGGAGTGCAGTGGCACAATCCCAGCTCACTGCAACCTCCGCCTCCTGGGTTCAAGCAATTCTCCTGCCTCAGCCTCCCAAGTAGCTGGGATTACAGGCACGTGCCACCATGTCCAGCTAATTTTGTATATTTAGTAGAGACGGGGTTTCACCATGTTAGCCAGGCTGATCTCGAACTCCCGACCTCTAGTGATCTGCCCACCTTGGCCTCCCAAAGTTCTCGGATTACAGGCATGAGCCACCACGCCTGGCCTCTGACTCTTATTATCATCTTTTTTCTCACTCCCATCTATCCTGCATAGTACTCCCATTCTAGTTTTCTTGAAACTGGTTTTTATCCTCCCATGCATTGCTCAAGAATCTTCAATGGCTCCCTGTGGCCCATTTAATTGCCTACATAGACTCTCTTCCACTTCTTTCAAATACCACCAGCTTCACAGAGTCTTTCCAGAACCATGATGATATACTGTGACCATCCCCAGGGTTCCCACACTATACTGTTGATACAGGTTGAGCATCCCAAATACGAATGCTCCAGAATCCTAAACGTTTTGAGTGCCAACATGACACTCAAAGGAAGTGCTCATTGGAACATTTCAAGTTTCAGATTTTCAAATTTGGGATGCTCAACCAGTAAGTATAATGCAAATATTCCAAAATCCAAAAAAATCAAAAATCCGAAACCCTTCTGGTCCCCAGCATTTCAGATAAGGGCTACTCAATCTGTACTTCTAGAACAGTGTTGTCCAATAGAAATATAATGCAAGTCACAGATGCATTTTTTTTTTTTTTTTTTTTTTTGAGACAGAGTCTTGCTCTGTCGCCCAGGCTGGAGTGGCAGTGGCACAATCTTGGCTCACTGCAACTTCCACCTCCTGGGTTTAAGTGATTCTACTGCCTCAGCCTCCCGAGTAGCTTAGATTACAGGCGCCCACCACCACGCCTGGCTAATTTTTGCATTTTCAGTAGAGATGGGGTTTCACCATGTTGGCCAGGCTGGTCTTGAACTCCTAACCCTAAGTGATCTGCCTGCCTCGGCCTCCGAAAGTGCTGAGATTACAGGTGTGAGCCACCGTACCCAGCCCACAAATGTAATTTTAAATCACCCAACAGCCATATTTCAAAAGGTAAAAAGTAAACAGGTGAAATTAATTTTAATATTTTATTTAACCTAACATATGCAAAATACTATCATTTCAACAGGTAATCAATATAAAAGTTGTTGAGACATTTTATGGCTCTTTTAAATTTTTAATTATTATTATTTTTTAATAGAGACAGGGTCTCTTGTCACCCAGGCTGCAGTGCAGTGGCATGATCATAGCTCGGTACAGCCTCAAACTCCTGGGCTCAAGCAATCCTTCACCTCAGCCTCCTCGAGTAGCTGGGACTACAAGTATGCACCACCATGCCTGGCTAATTTTTATTTTATTTTATTTTAATTTATTTTTTTATGTAGAGGAGGTCCCACCATCTTGCCCAGGCTGGTCTCAAACTCCTGGGCTCAAGTCATCCTTCTGCACTGGCCTCCCAAAGTGTTGGGATTACAGTCATGAACCACTGCATCTGGGCTGTCTCTTTTTTAAAAACAAGCCTTTGGCCAGATGCAGTGGCTCATGACTATAATCCCAGCACTTTGGGAGGCTGAGGTGGGTGGATCAGTTGAGGTAAGAAGTTTGAGACCAGCCTGGCCAACATGGTGAAACCCCATCTCTAATGAAAATACAAAAACAGACATGGTGCACAGCTACTTGAGAGGCTACTTGGGAGGTCAAGGCGGGAGAATCTCTTGAACCTGGGAGATGGAGGTTGTAGTGAGCCGAGATCGCGCTACCATGCTCCAGCCTGGGCGATAGAGCAAGACTCCGTCTCAAAACAACAACAAAAACAACAACACAAATCCAGTGTGGACTTTACACTTACAGCACATCTCAGTTCAAACCAGCTACACTCCAGGTCTGAATTCAGCCTACTAGCAGCATATGGCTGCTGGGGACCCCACTGGACAGCATAGTTCTAGAGACTGTAAGCCTGAGTTTGGATTCCTGAGCAGTTGTCTCATATTCCAGCTATCTTAACAGCGCAAGTTATTCAGTTTATAGGTTGAAGTGTGTCCTGCTCTCTTAAATTCATATGTTAAAATCCTAACCCCCAATACCTCAGATTGTGATTTATTTGGAAATAAGGTTGTTGCAGATAGAATTAGTTCAGGTAGGATGACGTCACACTGGAGTAGGGTGGGCTCATAATCCAATATGATTGGTGTCCTTTGAAAAAGAGGAAGTTGGCCGGGCATGGTGATTCATGCCTGTAATCCCAGCGCTTTGGGAGGCCAAGGCGGGCAGATCACCTGAGGTCGGTAGTTCAAGACCAGCCTGGGCAACATGGCAAAACCCTGTCTCTACTAAAAAATACAAAAATTAGCCAGGCATGGTGGCAGATGCCTATACTACAACTCGGGAGGCTGAGGCAGGAAAATCGCTTGAACCCAAGAGGTGGAGATTGCAGTGGGCCGAGATCGTGCCACTGCAGCCCAGCCTGGGCAAGAGTGACTGTCTCAAAAAAAAAAAAAAAAAAAAAAAGAGGAAGATAACCAGGTGCGGTGGCTCATGCCTGTCATCCCAGCACTTTGGGAGGCCAAGGCAGGTGGATTGCTTCAGACCAGCCTGCCCAACATGGTGAAACCCTATCTCTACTAAAAATACAAAAATTAGCTGGGTGTGGTAGCTCGCGCCTGTAGTCCCAGCTACTCAGGAGGCTGAGGCAGGAGAATCACTCGAGCCTGGGAGGCAGAGGTTGCAGTGAGCCGATATCCTGCCACTGCACTCCAGCTTGGGCAACAGAGCGAGATTCCGTCTCAAAAATAAAAAATAGCCGGGCACGGTGGCTCAAGCCTGTAATCCCAGCACTTTGGGAGGCCGAGACGGGCGGATCATGAGGTCAGGAGATCGAGACCATCCTGGCTAACACGGTGAAACCCCGTCTCTACTAAAAAATACAAAAAACTAGCCGGGCGAGGTGGCGGGCGCCTGTAGTCCCAGCTGCTCGGGAGGCTGAGGCAGGAGAATGGCGTAAACCCGGGAGGCGGAGCTTGCAGTGAGCTGAGATCCGGCCACTGCACTCCAGCCTGAGCGACAGAGCAAGACTCCGTCTCAAAAAAAATAAAAAATAAAAAATAAAAAATAAAAAATAAAAATAAAAAGAGGAAGTTTGGAGACACACAGAGAGAATGCCATGTGAACATAAAGGCAGAGATCTGGGTGAGGCATCTATAAGCCAAGGTACCCCAAAGCTTGCCAACAACCCCCAGAATCTGGGAGAGAACCAGGGAACAGATTCCCACTCACAACCCTCAGAAGGAACTAACCTGGCCAACACTTGGATATCAGACTGTAGCCTCCAGAACCCAGAGACAGAACATTCCTGTTGTTTAAGCCACCCAGTGTGTGGTGCTTTGCTATGGCAGCCCTAACAAACTAATAATCAAGCGAGTCCCAGTTTTCTCATCTGCAATATGGGGATAATAAGGTAAACAATCATGGCCAGATGCGGTGGCTCATGCCTGGGACTTTGGGAGGCTGAGGTGGGCGGAGCATCTGAGGTCAGGAGTTTGAGCGAGACCAGCCTGGCCAACATGGTGAAGCCCCATCTCTACCAAAAATACAAAAAAAAATTAGCCAGGCATGGTGGCGGGTGCCTGTAGTCCCAGCTACTTGGGAGGCTGAGGCAGGAGAATCACTTGAATCTTGGAGGCAGAGGTTGCAGAGAGCCAAGATCGCGTCACTGCACTCCAGCCTGGGTGACAGAGTGAGACTCTGGTTAAAAAAATAATAATAAAACAGACAAACAATAAAACAATCATAATAGCTAACTTTTTTTTTTTTCCTGGCTCTGTTGCCCAGGCTGGAGTGCAGTGGTGCCATCTTGGCTCAGGGCAGCCTTGACCTTCTGAGCTCAAGCATTCCCAGCTGCTGGAGTGGCTGTGACCATGGGCATGTGCCACCATGCCCAGCTAATTTTTGTGTTTTTTGTTTTTGTTTTTTGTAGAGATGGGGTTTCTCCATGTTGCCCAGGCTGGTCTTGAACTCCTGAGCTCAAGTCACCCACCCGCCTCCTCCTCCCACCGTGCTGGGATTATAGACGTGAGCCACTGCACCCAGCCAATAACTAACATTTCTGAGTACTTATTTAGGCACTCTCTCTAGACCCTTTCTCAATCCTCATAATAACCCAACGAAGTTGCTACTATTATCCTTCTTTTCTTTCACTAGGTACAAAGAGGTTGAGTAACTTGCCCATGGTACATTAGCTGTTAAGTAATGGGAGCTGAGATTGAAACTGACCCTCTTAAGTCTGCGTTAACAGTTCCTGAGAACCCGCCTGGCAGGGCTGTTTGTGAGGAGTGAATGAGCTCAGGAATGGCCAGTGCTTAGGGGAGCGGCCAGTGCGTAGTGAGTGCTCAGTCAATAGTAGCTATTGTTGTCATTTCACCCCCAGCACCTGGAGCCTGGCACGGGCTGGGTGTGCGCTGCTGAGAGGAACCTGTGTTCTTCTTGGACTTCCTCAAACCCTACCATGGTGTCTAGAAACTGATGAGCTCGCCTGCCCTTCTGAGATTTCCCAAGGGTGGCTAACCCTGTTGACGCCTTTAAGTTTTGCTTTCCACTTAGTAATTCAGAGAAACAGAAAGTGAGACCTGGAGATGATCTCACAATCAGCTAAGAGCAAGACTGTAGGAAATCCCTGGACCACAAACTCAGGATTCAAACTGAGCAGACCGCCTACTCTGGGTCAGAATGCCAGCCTGGGAGCAAGGTCCACCCTCAGCCCAAGAGGCTCAGCCAGTTCTCCAGGACTGGGAGGGCCAAAGCCTCTGGCCGGGGCCTCAGCCAAGAATCCTCTCATTTCCCCACAGGTCTCACCAGTGGCAACCTGGGGTAGAGGGAAGAATGAGGAATGTAGACCCCAAGTCACTGTGTGGGGAAACGTCAGATGGGACTCAGTTTCCCCATTTTAAGACCGGCAAGTTGGACCAGATCCAGATAGATGCCCCAAAGGCAGCTCCCAGATGTGAGTCTATGGTTCTCTGAAGACAGGAAGCCTTCTCCAGGATGTGATGGAGACACCACCGGCTTTCTCCCAGCAGCAGTGTGGGAAATCTTACAAGTGGGGTCACAGGTCACAGATAGGCACCAGGGGGAAGGGGCCAGGGAAGTGGGAGAGGGGTGGTTTCCATAGTCCCTGTTGGCCTGGCCTTCACTCACCTCTAGCCTGGCCACAGCAAATGGAGTGGCCCCCACCATGTGCTGAGGGGTGACCCCGCTGACCCGTGTTCTGTAATCGGTGATCTCTCCCTCAGGCCGGATGAACTTGTCGTACAGCACAGCACCATGGACGTTCACGAGGCTGCAACGAGCCAGGCCACTCTCCCGGTGGGGCCCCATCCCCACCATCTCGCAGTCCATGGCCACCACCTCACGGCTCCCAGCCATGTTCCTTGGGGACCCTCAGAGATGCTGGAGAGAGGGGTATGGGGAGCGGTCTCACGCTTGGGCAAACCAAGCCTCCAGGTGTCCTCAGCCAACCCCAGCTGGCCTTACCCTCCACCCTGCCCTTTGTTTCCAATACCACCTGGCCACAGTGGAAGCTGGCCTCTTGCCTCCCCCCTCCCCCTGCCTTACCCTGCCCGTGGGTCCTAGGGCTTCTGCCCAGCAGCCTGGGTACCGGGAAGTCCCCTCCCATGGCCTCCCCAGCTGCTGCTCCAGCTCCCGCTCTCACCTGCCTGCCTCTGCGCCCTCAGCTCACGTCTGCCTCTCTGCTGCCACTGCTCAGCTACTGCAGCTGCTCTCAGCAGTGACTCATCTCTAACTCCAAGCCGGCATCCCGACCCTGTTTCAGTTTCTGGTTTGTTATCAAATGAAGTCAGGGGCGGAAGGCCGGGCACGTGGGCTGGGCTGCTCCATCTCCTAGGCTACCGGCAGGTGGGGAGCTCAGCTCCGGGCCGAGTCAGGGCTGACGGAGCTGGCAGACTCCATGTCAGGGTGCCCCTCCTTTGCCCCAGCCCTCCCCCTCCTCAGATGACGCATCTGACGTTCGTTCGTAGAGTGGATTGCAACATCTTTGTTTCCTTTCTCACCCTCCGCCCAGAGAATAAACATCCCCAGGACTGGAGCTCAGGGAATGTCCCACAACTAAGTTCTGGGGCCTGCTACCAGTCTGATACTCAGTGGTCTCTTATGGGGACAGGGAAGCTGGTTCTTGGGACACACAGGCTTTTATTGGAATGGGCAGGAGAAAGTTGTGGTGGGAGTGGCTAGCCCCCACTTCCAACCCAGGGAAGGCAAGGAGCAGCGAGGGAGCCCTTACAGGCCTCTGTGGGTTCCGGATGCCTCAATGAGCTCTGCCTCCAGTGGGGCTGACACTGTGAGGGTGAAGGAGAAGCAGCCCTGGGGGAGCCCCCACCAGCCAGGCCACACTTCCTTGGGTCCACACTCTCCCAGGCTAGGACTTTGAAATATCAGAACAGTGCCTGCCAGATAGGGAGAGCTCGGTATTTAGTGAATGACAAATGAGTTACAACTGGGGCAGAAAGAAAATCAGCTTTCAATGAGGAAAATGCTTGTCTTTTACTGTGGTGAGATCCAACAAGAAGCTGAGCGTTCCCCACGCTTGCCTCCTACCCCAGATCTGTGCAGAATCTACACTGATCCCTCCAACCTGACTGCCTCCCAGTGTCATGAAGATCTGTGGTTTGAAAAGTAACTTCCCTAGGTCTGTGATATTTTCACCAAGTGGGATTTGGATACCCAACTTTAACAGACCTCAAAAATAAAACCAAAGACTGAAATATGTCTTCATAAGAAAGCATTGCTCCTGCTTATTGTTCACTGGATGCAAATTTGAGGTGTGAGAGGATTTTTGGTTCCCATCCTGAATAAGCAACTTTTGCTTTACTTCAGACTGTGTGGGGACTTTTTGCTTTCCAAATGCATAAAGGTTATCCTGATTTAGGAGGAAATAAAGTAACATTCCTGTTACTTTATAGGAACATGCACTTAAAAAGTAACCCCCTTAAGATCCAATCGTAGGTTTGATTCTACAATCGCCACAGGACCCCCAAGTGCCCCGTGGTGATCCTCAGGAACATCTTGGCTGCAACCCCTCACACCTTCACCTCCGCTCACCTCCTCGGGTCTCAGACAGAGCACATCCCACTCCTCCAATATTTTCCCCATGTTTCTGTGCCTGCTCTGTCTGACCTGAGCTGCCTCTAATTCTTGCCCTTTCCTGTGGAAGCCCTGCCCTAGACCTCACCTGCCTGGCCCGTGTGGCTGCAGGAGTCGCTCCCGGGTCTCCCACCTCCATCTACATGCCCTGCTCAAAATGGTCCTTTTGAGTCCTACCATATTACATTTCCCAGAATCTAATCTCTTGTACTGTTCACGATTGAGGCACTGCTCAAGAAATTTAGTGATTTCCTGTTGTCCAAAAAAAAAAAAAAAAAAAAAAATCAAACCTCAACTCCAGACAGTTTCCAGAACCTCTTCCATCAGCCCACCAGCCTTTCCAACCTCATCTTGCATCACTATCCAATCTAAGGCCTTTCTTTTAGGTTTAAACCCACATTCAGGGCTTTGGTTTATGCACATGGTGACTTCTGTCAAACCATCAGCAGGCTGTTCTGAAACCCCCTGCATCTCCCAAGGACTAGGTCTGATGGCCAGAGGGACCAGTAAGATCGGGTCTCTGCTTCAGGTGGAGACAGGCAGTGCTACAAAGGTAAGCCCCTCTCCTGTGCCCTTACCACTCCCACCTCCCCTACTTCCTTCCAACCACACTGGCTCTTTCTGTCTTCCTCCAACATTCTGGTCATGCTCCTGTCTCAATGCCCGGGCATTTGCTGTCCCCTTACTCTTGAAAGGTCTTCCAGTGTGGCCTGGGGGGTCACATTGCTCCCATTCCATGACATCTTTCCATGAAGCTATCCCTGACCTCTCTATTTAAAACCGCACTTCCTGCCAGGGCGATGGGTAGTATCTTTATAATCCCAGTTACTCTAGGCTGAAGCGGATTTGCTTGAGGCCAGGAATACGAGACCAGCCTGAGCAAAACAGGGAGATCTCATCTCTAAAATGAAAAAACAATCCATTGTGGTGACTCACACCTATAGTCCTAGCTTCTCCAGAAACTAAGCTGGGAGGATCAATTACACCCAGGAGTTTGAGGTTATGACAGTGCCAATACACTCCAGCCTGGATGGTATAGGGGGCCCTTGTCTTTAAAAACTAAGTTTACTTCCTATCCCCCTTCTCTGGCCTTTTCCTGTGGGAATTAGCACCCTCTGAAACACTGTATTTTACTTGTTCATTTACTATTCCCCCTGCCATCTGTTTAGTTCAATGCTGGGCCCCCAGCACCTAGAACCCTGCCTGGGTCCAGCTGAACTGTTTTTCAAGTGTATTGTGTGCTCTGATGTTGGACGCCACGCACCGGTGGCTCAGCACCCAGAAAGAAGCCCGACCCCAGTCAGGATTTCCTGGTGCTGATGCTCTACCTTTAACTGGCATCACCCACCGGCAGGCTACGCCCACAGATCTTGTTGGATCAGGTGACAGCAGGTGAGTCGCTCAGGGCAAACTTGTCAGCCTGTCAAGACACACATCCAGCTACAGCTGACCACCTGTAATGACCATAACAGGTGCAAGTCGGCCACTCTGTGGCCCTCTCTGGATCCGCAGCACTGGCCTGGCCTCAGGCTGAGACAACTCATACTGGAGGGCAAGAGGCATCTCTCCCTACAGGGGACATGCTCTCCCAGCCCAGCCATCTCCAGTCCTGCTGGGTATGTACCCCTAAAATGTGTATGTGTATTCCTAAATTGTAGTTGGCCCTTGAACAACATGGGCTTGAACTGCACGGGTCCACTGATAGGCAGATTTTTTTTTAATAAATATACTGGAAATTTGGGGAGAGATTTTTCAGCAATTTGAAAAAACTCAGATGAATTGCATAGCCTAGAAATAGTGAAGAAATTAAGAAGCTAGTTATGTCATGCATGTATAAAATATATGTAAATACTAGTCTATTTTATCACTTACTACCATAAAATATGCACGTCTATTATTAAAAGGTAAAATTTAACAAAACTTACCTACTTACAGACCACACATGGCACCATTCTCAGTCAAGAGAAATGTAAACAAATGTAAAGATGCAGTCTTAAACTGTAACTACATAAAATTAACTACAGTACATAGTGCACTGTTAATGTAGCCACTTCCTGTTGTTACCGTAGTGAGCTTAAGTGTTGCAAATATCTGCTTAAGACGTGTGTGACACTAATCATCCCCGCTTCAGCAGTTCATATCCAGTACATCTGGTATCCCAGTAAGACGGAAAAAGTGATTTCTTGCAGTTTTTGTGGTATTTTTCACCATGCTTAGTGCAATACTGTAAACCTTGAATCCCACCATGGGACCCATATGAAGTGCTGCTACTGATGCTGGAAGTGCTCCCAAGAAGCAGAAACAAAGTCATGACATTACAAGAAAAAGTTGAATTGCTTGATATGTACCATAGATTGAAGTCTACAGCTGTGGTTGCTGCCATTTCAGACAGATGGTTCATCTCATATGTAAATAAAGTAAAAAACTTACAATATCAATAAATACAGTAAATATATTTTATCATCCTTATCATTTTTTCTCTCACTTACTTGATTGTAAGAATACAGTATATAATACATGTAACATAAAATATGTGTTATTTGGCCAGGTGCGGTAGCTCACGTCTGTAATCCCAGCACTTTGGGAGGACAAGGCAGGCGGATCACAAGATCAGGAAATCAAGACAATCCTGGCTAATATGGTGAAACCCTGTCTCTACTAAAAATAAAAAATTGGCCAGGCACGGTGGCTCAAGCCTGTAATCCCAGCACTTTGGGAGGCCGAGACGGGCGGATCACGAGGTCAGGAGATCGAGACCATCCTGGCTAACACGGTGAAACCCCGTCTCTACTAAAAATACAAAAACTAGCCGGGCGAAGTGGCGGGCGCCTGTAGTCCCAGCTACTCGGGAGGCTGAGGCAGGAGAATGGCCTAAACCCGGGAGGCGGAGCTTGCAGTGAGCTGAGATCCGGCCACTGCACTCCAGCCCCGGCGACAGAGTGAGACTCTGCCTCAAAAAAAAAAAAAAAAATTAGCCGGGCGTGGTGGTGGGCATCTGTAGTTCCAGTTACTCAGGAGGCTGAGGCAGGAGAATGGCGTGAACCTGGGAGGCGGAGCTTGCAGTGAGCTGAGATCGTGCCACTGCACTCTAGCCTAGGCGACAAAGTGAGACTCCATCTCAAAAAAAAGAAAAAAAAGAAAAAAATATATATATATATATGTGTGTGTGTGTGTGTGTTATTTGGCTACCTGTTATCAGTAAGGCTTCTAGTCAAAAGTAGTCTATTAGTTGAATTTTTGGGGAATCAAGTTATATGCACATTTTTGACTGTACGGGGAGTCAACACCCAATCCCTATGTTGTTCAAGGGTCAACTGTATATACCGAAGGTTGAACCATAAGAAACAGTGGGGCCGGGCACGGTGGCTCACACCTGTAATCCCAGCACTTTGGGAGGCTGAGGTGGGCAGATCCCATGAGCTCAAGGGTTCAAGACCAGCCTGGGCAACACAGAAGACCACGTCTCTACTAAAAATACAAAAAATCAGCCAGGTGTGGTGACATGCACCTGTAGTCCCAGGTATTATACTTGGGAGGCTTAGGCTGGAAGACCACTTGAGCCTGGGAGGTTGAGGTTGCAGTGACCTAAGATTGTACTACTGTACTCCAGCTTGGGTGATAAGTGAGACCCTGTCTCAAAAACAAAAAACAAAAAGCAAAAAACTGTAGAATATTAGCAATTTCATGTGGTTTAACATATGTAAAACTATGTTAATAGATACATATTATAAAACACATGTTAAGAAAATGAGTTAAAAATGAACTGTATACCAAAAAGCATGTAAGAAGATGCTCGATATTACTAATGATTAGGGAAATGCAAATCCAAACCACATCATCTCATACCCATTAGGATGGCTGCTATGGAAAAACAGAAAACAAATGTTGGCAAGGATGTGGAGAAACTGAAACCCTTGATCACTGTTGGTGGGAATGTAAAATGGTACAGCTACTACAGAAAACAGTACAGCAGTTCCTCAAAAAAAACTAACTACAGGCCAGGTGCGGTGGCTCACACCTGTAATCCCAGCACTTTGGGAGGCCGAGGCGGATGGATCACCTGAGGTCAGGAGTTCAAGACCAGCCTGGCCAACATGGCGAAACCCTGCCTCTAGTAAAAGTACAAAAATTAGCCGGGTGTGGTGGCATGCGCCTGTAATCCCATCTACTTGGAAGGCTGAGACAGGAGAATAGCTTGAGCCCGGGAGACGGACATTGCAGTGAGCCAAGATCGCGCCATCACACTCCAGCCTGGACGACACGAGTGAGGCTCCGTCTCAAAAAAAAAAAAAAAAAAAAAAGAATTACTATATGATCCAGCAATTCCCCTACTGGGTATATATTCAAATGAATTGAAAGGGGGGTCTTCGAGAGGTATTTGTACACTTGGGAGCACTTCCAGCATGCTCATAGCTGCATTATTCACAATGGCCAAGGGGGGAAGTAGCCTAAGTATTGTTGACTGACAGATGAATGGATAAACAAAGCATGGTATATGCATACAAAGGATCATTCAGCCTTAAAAAGAAAATTCTGGTCAGGTGCAGTAGCTCACTCCTGTAATCCCAGCACGCTGGGAGGCCAAAGCAGGAGGATCACTTGAGGCCAGGAATTCAAGATCAGCCTGGGCAACACAGTGAGACCCCATCTCTACAAAAAAAATAAATAGTTGCCAGGCATGGGGGCACATGCCTGTAGTCCCAGCTATTTGGGAGGCTGAGACAAGAGGAAAACTTGAGCCCAGGAGTTTGAGTCCAGCCTGGGCAACAGTCTCTTAAAAAATAAAATTCTGACACATGCCACAACATAGATGAAGACACTGTGCTAAGTGAAATAAGCTAGTCACAAAGTGACAAATACTGTATGATTCCACTTGTATGAGCTATCTAGTCAAATTCATAGAAGTAGAAAGAAGAATGGTAGTTGCCAGGGGTTGAAAAAAGGGGGAAAAGGCCAGGTGCAGTGGCTCGCACCTGTAATCCCAGCACTTTGGGAGGTTGAGGCAGGGGGATCACCTGAGGTTGAGAGTTCAAGACCAGCCTGACCAACAGGGAGAAACCTTGTCTCTACTGAAAATACAAAATTAGCCGGCCGTGGTGGTGCATGCCTGTAATTCCAGCTACTCGAGAGGCTGAGGCAGGAGAATTGCTTGAACCCGGGAGGTGGAGGTTACAGTGAGCCAAGATCGCACCATTGCACTCCAGCCTAGGCAACAAAAGTGAAACTCCATCTCAAGAAAAAAAAAAAGAAAGAAAAGAAAAAAGGGGGAAATGGAAAGTTTCAGTTTCACAAGATGAAAAAGTTTGAGATCTGCTGCACAACAATGTAGATACAGACATAACACTATTGGACTGTACACTAAAAGCAATTAACATAATACATTTTGTTATGTGTATTTTACTACAATTAAAAACATTTAAGTGAGTACATAGCTTCAGGGAGAAACAAAAAAGTTAAAACAAATATGGCCAGGTGCGGTGGCTCCTGTTTGTAATCCCAGCACTTTGGGAGACCGAGGTGAGTGGATTGCTTCAGTCCAGGAGTTTGAGACCAGCCTGGCTAACATGGTGAAACCCCGTGTCTACTAAAAATACCAAAAAAATTAGCCAGGCGGGTAGCGCATGCCTGTCATCCCAGCTACTTGGGAGGCCAATGTAGGAGGATCTCCTGAACCTGGGAAGTCGCGGCTGCAGCGAGCCATGATTACACCCTGCACTCCAGCCCAGGCAACAGGAGTAAGATCCTGTCTCAAACAAAAAACAAAACACAAAACTTGTGCTCTGTAATAGGGCAATAAGAAATAAATTATCTAAATTCTGTAGCTCTGCTATTTTCTTGCTGCAGCCCACTGCATCCTCTTGAAAACTGCCCTCTCAAAGGCCAAAGCACCCAGCAAGGCTTAGTGCCCCAGTCCCCTCCCAAACCCCCAAAGAGCCACCCTACAACCTCAGCTTGCCAATTCACAGGAAGGGACACTTAACCCACTTTTACAGTTGAGTTTTATTCTAGAACAAATGGTTTTACAACAAAGCTGATCTTAAATAGTACATTTCCCCGCTGATAACAGCGCTATCTTCCTTTAACCCCCAGACCAAGGGATCAAAGCTTACTGCTCAACTGAGTTTGACATCAGCTACCGACTTTTAAGGAATCTAGAACAAAGTCCTGGAGCCAGGCCAGAAGTAGTAAAAGACTCAGCTAGCCCCTTCCTCTGTGCTGTGCTGACAGGGAAGGAGCCAGTAACTGGACAATCTATGACCCCAAGTTTGTGGAACGTGGGCTTCAGCTAAGGGTGGGGTAGTGTGATTTTAGCAGTGTCTCTACCTCCCTGACCCCTGTGCTGCTTTGCTCTGTTGTCACCTCCCGCACAATGTCGGGACACTGACCGGAAGTCAAACCTGTGCCTGGTGACCACAGACAAGAACAGGGATAACCGTGACCCTTGCTGCTGTGTCCTCACCGATGCCAGCGCCCCACCTGCTGCAACAGCCAAGCCAGAGCAGTTCTGTCTGGGCCACAGCTACTCAGCCTGTGGACTCAGGTGTTATCCTGAAGAAGTTGCAACAAATCCTCAAAGAATAAACAACGTTGTGGCCCCTTTTTGGGCTTAAAAAAAAAAAGGGAAAACAGAAACTCACAGTGGCTGTGGCTCACCACGTGCCAGGCACTGTGCCAAACACTTCACATTTAGTGCTCATTACAACCCTATGAGGTAGGCCGTACCACTATCCCCATTTTACAGATGAGGAAACAACAGGCTCAAGAGTGAAGTCCCTCGCTTGCCTAGTATCTCAAAGGTAAGTGGCAAGCAAAGATGGGGCTCCAAGGTCTGTGTGACCTGAGTTCTTGGTTACCCAATATTTCAAAACTGTCACTTAGGAAACAAGAGAACATTTTTAGAAATAGCAGAAAACCCAACAGCCACAGTGATAGTCAAAGAGCTGAGGGGGCATCAGACCAGGTTCAGGGCCACTGCATAACTGCCAATGCCCTGCCCCAGCCCCAGGAGACAGACTCTACTCCCCTAGACGAGTAGCCCTGCTCTTAATAAATAAATAAAGGTCAGGCACAATTCTACACAAAGGCCCCAGAATTCAAACCACTGTCTTGTTTCTCAGGCTTTTGCTTAAGAGCCCAGTACTGGGTGGACTGGGGAAGTCCCTGATTTGGGTCAAAATAAATATGCCCGTTCTCGTCCAAAGCTTACCTGCCTTCCCTCCTCCCTGAGCTGTGCCTGTGGCCTTCTGTTGCCAAGCATGTTAAGGGGCCAGTTCCCCACGAGAAGCCTGTGGGCTCTGCTATTCCACTGTAGCCTAGCAGGGAGCTGACAGGCCACGCGGAGCACGGAGTTCCTACAATGCCTATAGCCAGAGTTCCAGGTCAGGGAAGTGGGGAAGAAATGTCTCCTTTAGGACTTAACTCTTTAACTTCAGGGCATATTTATTCTGAACCCAAAATGAGTGAAGAGGTAGGCAACAAAAGGAAGATAACTTTACCCCAAGTCATTGAGTTGGGGTAAGGGAGCTCCAGGATATTGACACCCCCACCCACCAACCCCAGAGAGGGTGACATGATTCCTTTCATTAGCACAGCATGATGACTCAGGAGATCTGAGGGGTGGGGGAGGCCATGACAACCTGGTCAGTCTGTGGACACATTCCCTACTCCTGCTGGGCCCTAGAAGATGGTCTACCTGACATCTCCATGGAGTCTGTAAAGTGCCATTAGCAAAATCACAGGAGTCAGGAGAAAGAACTAACAGCCCTGGAGAGACAGAGCCCTATGCTGTGAGCAGAGGGTGTCAAGATAACAGATGACCCCAACTCCTCTGGCCCTGGGGCTGGCTCGCTGCATTCTGCCCCGCCCTGCCCAGGAAGGAGTGCCTGCTGCTCTCCTGGCCCCCACTTCCTACCGGCCACACCAGAAGCCCAGGGAGCCCCGCCCCCTTCTCAATTCCTTCTGTCCTGTGCCTCCCTGGCTCCTCCTCTGCTGCTGTGGACAAGGTCGTCGGGCCAGTACTGGTCCTCCATGTACTGTTCCATGTCTGTGCTGCTGTCAGGTTCTCTGTCCTCAGGGCAGGTCCAGAGGCTGCGGGCCTCCTGCTGTTCCCACTGCACCTCCACCAGCCGGTAGAGCTCCATGGCTGTCGTGGCATCTTCTACTGATGAGTGCCCGTGCGGGCCCACCTGCTAACAAGAGCCAACACATCACTACCTGCAAGCCTGGTGAGAGGCCTGTTACAAGGCCAGTTACCCAGGGTTCTTTGTGCAGGCCCAAGAATACATATGCTCAGAATGGAGGTTCACAGAAAAGGGATGGAACCTCAACTGTACACCATAAGTCATGCAGCTTCTCCAAGCCTGTTTTCCTCAAATATAAGGCATGCTAAAAATCTCTTGCTTCAAAGGCTTGCAGACCAGATGAATAATAAATGTGAAGCCCAACAGGAGCAAGAGGTACTGGCTCCTCATCTAAGGCTATACATCTGGTAGTAGGGGATGGGAGACCACCCTTCGGGGATACAAGAACCAAGAGTGAGGCAGGGTACAGATCTGGAAGAGATCAGCCTAGGAGAATGTGTTCTGGGAGAATCGCAGTACACACTGGGGAAGAAGGACCATGGAGAGAAACACCTGGGGCTGTCTGTACAAGAGGGAGACCCATTTATGCAAGGTCCCTGGACCTGGACTGGGGAAGAGAGAATGACAAGGAGGCTGGAGGCACAGCCCAAAGCCTTGTCTGTGGCTCAAGTGGCATGGAAGCCAAGCGGGCCTCCCTCCCTTCCAGTCATTCTCTCACCACGCACCTGGATCTTCTTGTGCAGCAGCTGCAGGGCCAGGTCCTTTAGAGAGACCCGGGCCCGGGTGTGGAGGCTGGGCTCGCTGAGGAAGTTTGGGACATAGGTGGTATCCCGGGTCTGGCTCCGAGGGTGGACATACTTGAGGGCCTGGAAGTCGTTGTGCAGCGCGTGCCCCACCACCACCTTGCCCTTCAGGAGCTTAAGGATCTGTGAGCAGAGAGAGGAGTCAGGGAGGTGTCCCCACACCCCATCAGGCTGGCAGGAGCCACACCCCGAGAACCCTTGGCCAATAGGTGCATGGATCCCTGTGGAGGGAGGCAGCACAGAGTGGGGAGATCACGAGCTCCACAGTCAACCATGCTGCCCTAAGTCTGAACCCAGATCCTTCTACTGTCTATACCCAGGGGCGTACCTATGTCTTCCGCACCTGTCAAAGGGGAACACTGGCAGCAGCATTCCGTGGGGTAGCTGTAAGGACTAAAGGAGGTCATGGATGGAAGTCTTCCTGTTACCAGATACAAGCAACTCTACTGCTGGCGTTGGCTTTCCTCTCAGGCTGGAAGATATCACCAGGCCTCCACCCAACTCTCCCCCACCCCACTGTAAGGTCTGTGAGTGCAGAGACCATGTTGGACTTATTAGTGGTGCTCCAGGGAAAGCGTCACATTTATTCTTTTTTTTTAATGCCTATCTTTTTCCAGTAGCAGAAAACATTACATTTACTTATTTATTATTTACTTATCACAGGAGGTGATCAATAAGGACCAGCTGGGTGAAGTCAACAGAACCGTGGCTGTCATTGGTAGACACACCACAGCAGCAGCTCTTATGAGCATTAAGGGCCATAATCCCTGTCTTCAGGACTCTAACCCCTTGCCCTGCTGTGTACTAACTCCTCCTCACCCTCTTAACCTGCTCTCTTGCTCAGCTCTGGTCGCTTGCACATTGTGTTCCTCCCCTCCCTGCTGGGTGGCCTCCTACACACCAGGGAGGCCACGTCCAGGGCTATGGGCCAGCAACCCCCTCCAGCCCTCTTAGCTGGGCTTAGGCTCTCCTTATCACCAGCTGCTGGCCTCCACAGCCTACCTCTGCTGGCAACATATGGTTTATCCCTAAACCCAGCTTTCATGTCAGATGGATAAGATGCATTGAGACTTTATGGTAGGGACATGCCACCATGCTGGTCACTCACCACACTGCCCCTCCCCCCCACTCAGCCATGAAGTGGAAAGAGATGGAGCACACCCCACAGTGGCTCAGAGTCTGGGCAGACAAAAAGTGGTCCTGGCCGGGCGCGGTGGCTCAAGCCTGTAATCCCAGCACTTTGGGAGGCCGAGACGGGCGGATCACGAGGTCAGGAGATCGAGACCATCCTGGCTAACATGGTGAAACCCCGTCTCTACTAAAAATACAAAAAAACTAGCCGGGCGAGGTGGCGGGCGCCTGTAGTCCCAGCTACTCAGGAGGCTGAGGCAGGAGAATGGCGTGAACCCGGGAGGCGGAGCTTGCAGTGAGCCGAGATTGAGCCACTGCACTCCAGTCTGGGCGACAGAGCGAGACTCCACCTCAAAAAACAAACAAACAAACAAACAAACAAACAAACAAACAAAAAAAGTGGTCCTGCTCTTGGGACCACCACCCACCAGGTCAATGGAAGGGACCAAGGAGCTGGAGCGTTCACCACACACCTCCCCTCTTGTTGCTACCTTTACTGATTGGCCTCCTTGATACATAAAATAACCTCCAATCATTTCAAAGGAATGCTTGGACCACAATGTTATGTGAAAAAGTAGGACACAAGACAGTGTACACCAGTATTTCCCAACCTTGCCTAATACCAAGAATAACCCAGAAGTGTTAAAAAGGTGGTTCTGTTATAAGGCTTGTTTAGAAAATGCAGATTTGTCTCAATGCAATTGATGTATGACACATTTTGGGAACAACGCAAATTTCACCTTTGCTTACGCATAATTTCATCCTTGAGCAACACAGTGAATGCAGAAAACTGCATCCAGCTGAACTGAGCCAAGAGGGCATACACAATATGCACACAGCCCAAATATCTCCCAGCAACCCTGGTTCACCTGTGTGATGAGCCACACCCATCCATAGCTGGTGTCACACTTCCTGTCTGACTTCAAAGAACTCTCCTTCCACCACTTCACAGAAACTCAAGCTGCAACCTTTCTGACTCCTATTTCCACAAGCAAGCTTTAGGACTTTTTCAAGGTAAAGTGCCGTACTTATTGGTGTATTGTGCATTTCTTAACCATTTAAGATATGTGGAATAAGGAAAAAAAAAAAGAAGAAGAAACAAGATGTGTAAAACTGGACTACCTTTTTTATTAGGTTTCTATCTTATTTTTGGGGTGCCACTGATGTCCTTTTTAATACTGTTCCCTTCCTCCATTTCTCCTTAAGCCCTGTGGCTTTATGGTGCAAGTCTGCACAGTGTGATGATTTTTTGGAACAAGGGTCAGAGCCCTCCCCAAGCCTAATGGATCAGGGTCTCTACGGAGGGAACTGGGGACAGGGATCCTGAATTGTTAAAAAGGCCTCAGGTGTTTCCTAAGGTCAAGCATGTTTGGGAATTCCTGGTACATCAGTGTGGTCCCAACCACTAATTACATTTCTCTAAGCACTAAGAAACTAACATAAGGAAATATGCCAAAACATCAGTACCTGACCATGATGCCACTGTGGGCTTTACAAATTTTCTATCAACTCATACAACTTTTAAAACAGAAAGCAAACTCTAAAATGTAAGCCGTTTATCACCTCACAATTGGTGTAGCCTTTCTTTTTTTTTTTTTTTTTTGAGGCGGAGTCTCGCTCTGTCGCCCAGGCTGGAGTGCAGTGGCCGGATCTCAGCTCACTGCAAGCTCCGCTTCCCGGGTTTACGCCATTCTCCTGCCTCAGCCTCCTGAGTAGCTGGGACTACAGGCGCCCGCCACCTCGCCCGGCTAGTTTTTTTTTGTATTTTTAGTAGAGACGGGGTTTCACCATGTTAGCCAGGATGGTCTCGATCTCCTGACCTCGTGATCCGCCCGTCTCGGCCTCCCAAAGTGCTGGGATTACAGGCTTGAGCCACCGCGCCCGGCCGGTGTAGCCTTTCTATATTGCCCTGTGCAACAGGCCAGCAATCCTTATCTGGAGGCAGGTTTGGGATTTTATTTTTATTTCCCCTACTCTATGGAGAAGGAACTTACTGTTCGGAGCAGTTAGGTGACTTTCCCAAGGTTTCTTGCCCCCAGTGAAGCAAAGTGGTGACTCAAACCTAGGGTGGCTCTTTCCAGCCCACCACACCGCCCAAACAAGTACCCAACCCTGCCCTTACCTCTTTCTGGGCCACCTGGAAGGGGATAGCCTTGTGCATGTGCTGCCGAGTGACGCCGCTCCAGCGAGTACGGTAGTCAACGATGGGCATCTCAGGCCTGATGTACTTGTCATAGAGGACATCGCCATGGTAACTCACAATGGAACAGCGGGCCAGCTCGCTCACCCGCCCTTGGGGTCCCGTGCCCACCATCTCACAGTCGATAGCCACACACTTGCTGGGCAAGGGCCCTGAGGCTCTCCTGGGAGCGGGCCTTCTGCTGCATGGGGCACCACCAGATCCAGCCCTCAGACACTGCTTCCCACTGCTGGCAGCCTCAGTTGCTGGCACTGCCCTGTAAGAGGTGGGCAGTAGGGAGGACCCTGGTTCTGGAGGCATGCTCAGCAGCCCCTGCTCCTGCAGCAAGGCCTTCCGGGCCATGAACCGCTGGTGCTGTCGGCTCCTTCTCTTGTGCCTCTTCCGAAGCGCATCCTTGGCATTTGGGATGGTGAAGGAAGGGCACAGGCACTGAGCAGACTCAGGGGCCTCCCGGGGTACCATTCCAGTTAGCTCACTGCTTGGGGCAAGGGAAGCCTGGGGAGTAATCTTCCAATGGGGCAGCAGCCTGAAGAGAGAACACACAGGCAGAGGGGCTGGGTGAGAATGTGCCAGGCAACCCATCCATCCTCCCTCCCTGCAGCCCATCCACCATCCCCTCCTCCCCATGGTGGGGATGCCCGAGAGCCCTGCACTGTAGCTGGTGGCTCCCAGATTGAGCTGAGGACCCATTTCACTAATAAAAGCATTCATACTGTAAACACATGCAAGTCACTGTTGTAAATACTACATGGAATCACTCAATCTGTTCAATGACCCGAACAAAGTATTATTATCTTCATTTTACAGGTAAGAAACTGAGGCACAGAGGTGAAGAAACTTGCCCAATTAGTAAAGGCCAAAGGCTGATAGAAACCCAGAATCCACACCCTCAACCTCAATCAAACCATGGCTGAGTCCAATGTTGTTAGCAGCAGACTTCTTTTCTGCTGTGATTTTTTCTAAGAAGTATCAGACTTTGACAGAGGTATGGTTATAGGAAAATAAAGGTTACAGAAACTGTATACGCCTTTTTAAGAAATCTTTTTTTGAAATATGAAGGCACAGATCCTGAGAACCTGGAGAAAAAATTTCACAGGAAGCCCGCAGTAATTGAATAGCTATATTTTTTGTAATATGGTAACCAAATGTTATTTATTTATTTATTTATTTAGAGATATGGTCTCGCTCTGTCACCCAGGCTGGAGTGCAGTGGCATGATCACAGTTCACTGCAGGGCTCAAGTGATCCTCCCACCTCAGCCTCATGGGTAGCCGGGACTACAGGTGCACACCAGCAGACCTGACTAACTTTTTTGTATTTTTAGTAGAGATGGGGTTTCATCATGTTGCCCTGCTGGTCTTAAACTGGGCTCAAGTGATCCGCCCACTTCAGCCTCCCAAAGTACTGGAATTATAGGTATGAGCCACCATGTCCAGCCTTTAAATGTAATTTCTTTACCTGACTTTGTAATTCATTAATCACCACAGCATCTACAAACATTTAAAAGTCCTGATCTGAAGTGCTTGCAGATTTCTGTGGTGGGCTCCCACCCAGCGGACTTTAAGCCCTCGTCATTGAAAGCTAGGATAAGAGGTGCTCTCGCACACTGCTGCTACAGGAAATGTCTTATGTTCCTGTGAGTTTGCAAAACCCAGCATCTTCCCAACAGCTGAGGCCATAGCTTGGAAAGCCTATCTCATTTGTTATGCCAAGTCAGTCAGTACATTTTTAACAGATCAAACAAACTAGGGCTTTGAAGTCAGGCAAAGCAGGGTTTAACTTGGCTTATTTATTTATTTATTTATTTATTGAGGCGGAGTTTCATTCTTGTTACCCAGGCTAGAGTGCAACAGCGTGATCTCAGCTCACTGCAATCTCCGCCTCCCAGCTTCAAGCAATTCTTCTGCCTCAGCCTCCTGAGTAGCTGGATTACAGGCATGCACCACCACACATGGCTAATTTTTGTATTATTAATAGAGATGGCGTTTTGCCATGTTGGACAGGCTGGTCTCAAACAACTGACCTCAGGTGATCCGCCTGCCTCAGCCTCCCAAAGTTCTGGGCTTACAGGCGTGGGCCACCATGCTGGGCCTGACTCAGCTCTTTGTAAATTACCTAAACTGCTGAGTTTCAGTTTTCAGGCATGTAAAATGATCCTACCACCCCCTCTACTGTGTGAAGAGGAAATGACACAATGTATGCTGGGGTATTCCTGTATTCTAAACAGCAGGGGCTCAATAATCACTGTTCCTTCTCCCAGAGAGGTTAGACTCTAGCCTATGGTTGGTAACCAGCTCTTCTTAGGCCAGAGCAGTGCAACCCAGTGGGATAGAGGTTCTTCCAGAAGGACTTCTGGGTGGTGGCAGACTCACAGCCCTTTCCCAAGCCACAGGCCTTCCCCTGCCTCCCTTCCCACTCACAGTCCTCCTGCTCTTTCAGACTCAGCTATTGTTCTGCCACTAGGTTGCACAGGCCAATGCCACACTGAAGCTCTCTCGTGTCTCCACTGTGCCAAGTGCTGGGCAGCTGCAAAGGTGGATCCTGGACTCCAAGAAGTTTAGTTTCATGGTGGAGACAGAAACCAAGCACAAAGTGTGTTAAGGGCTGAATTAGAGGTGCTAGGGAGGCAAAACAGGTTGGAGAACAATTCTCTGGAGGCTTCCTGGAAGAAGCTAAATCTGTGTGCATGTAAAACAGTAACCTTCCAGGTAGAAGGGAGAAGAATCAGTGGCCATGTTAGGGGTAAAGGCTTTAAAAAACAGTAACCCAGGGTGAAGGAAGAGGGCCCACCAGCAGCCTGAAGTCACTAGGGTGCAGAGCATAAGGCGGGTCATGCTGGAGGCACTGCTCCTCGCTCCTCTCTCCTTTGCACCATTTCATCTTCTGCTTCCCACTCTGGTGGCCCTTCCACGAGCCACCCCTACTCCAATCTGGTGTCCCCTGAATTGGTGTCTACTGGCCAAGTGAATGGGGGAGCCTCAGAGGCACCTATGGAGGTCACTGAAATACCCCATAGTAGCCCTGACTCAGGACATTAAGTCTAGCTGGGGAGCAAAGAAATTCATCCCTCTGTGCTGAGCTCTTATAGCACAATTTGAGAATTATTACACCCTTCCAAGTCCATTGGTACACACAGTCTACCTCAGCTATATGAAGGCAGGTTGGAGCCTTGTCTCCGTCCCTTTCCCAACAGCCACTAGAAGCTAGCATGTGGCAGGTCCTCTTCAGAAGGGTGTAGAAAGAGGTCTGGAGAAGATGAAAACCTGAGCAGTAGCAGCAGAGATTAAGAGAAAAGGGAAGGGGGTGGGAAGTGAGGTGAATTGCCAGGTTTGATGATACCACAGCATTTCCATAAAGACTCTCCACACTCTAGGGCAGGGCACTGCATCCTGACTTGACTCATCCAGACCTGACCCATCCTGACTCATTCACCCTGCTTGCTCATCCCATCCTTTCCAGGAGAAAAGGTCTCTCTTTTAAAAAGGTCTTAACTGTAACCAACTTCCTCATATTGACAGTCACATCTTAGAACTGACAAATTCAGAACCTCAATTTGCTTCAGTCGAGCAATGGGAGAAAAAAGCCGAAGAAGCCCAATGCCAACCCTGCTAATAACTAATTAGGGAAAGCGGGGTGGTGGATAGTCCCCTCCTATCTCTGTGAGGGGCTGAGGCTAGGACTAGGGTGGGTGGCTTTCCTGTCCCTACTGGCAAGGTTTTAAAGAAGCCAGAAATTAAGTTATCTGAGAAAAGGTCTCTATGGCCTCCTATTTCAAGAGAGGAAAGCAGTCCTTTTCCAAACACCCTGACCTTGCTTGAGAGAAGAGAGAAAGAGAGCCCCCCCCCCCCCCCGACATACTGTTCTATATTATTTTATACTCAGTACCTGTTTTAATAAGAAATGAAGCGAAACCAAAGGCAGGCAACACAGCACTGCACCAGGCACCAGACCAGAAACCAGGCCTGGGCCTGCCTGACCTTAGCCTGATAGTTAAAATTCAAACTATGACCTAGCAACCGATGTTATCCATAGATTCCAGACATTGTGTGGAAGGACATTGTGAAATTCCTTGTTCTGTTCTGTTTCACTCTGATTACCGGTGCATGCAGCCCCTGTCACATATCCCCTAGATTGTCAATCAATCACGGCCCTTTCATGTAAAATCTTTAGTGTTGTGAGCCCTTAAAAGGGACAGAAATCGTGCACTCAACAAGCTGGGATTTTGAGACACTAGTCTGCTGATGCTTCTAGGTGATTAAAAGCCACTTCCTTCACTACCTCGGTGTCTGTGGGGTTTTGTCCATGGCTCCTCTTGCTACATGCTGACACGTCAAAACCAACAGTCATCAAGGACACACCTCTTTGGGGGCCCAAATGTAGCTCAGTGAAGCTGGAGAGAAGTTCCACTCAGATAAAACAACCCTTTCAACAAGGACAAATACAAGCCTTTGTGTAGCCTGGACCCAGCGCTCTGGGGGGTCAGACATCGGGCTTTCAGGCAGGGAGGGGGTGGGTCCCTGGCCTAAAGAAAGGGTCCCAGCTGCAAAGTCAATGGAGCAAAGGCCCCAAAGGAACCACGAAGTCAGAATCCTCAGTGGCATCAGAGTCACCAACCTGCTGGCTAATCAGGAGGGCAGAGGGCAGTTCTAGACCCTCCTCTGGCACTAAATAGCTAGATGATTTGGGGCAAGTCACGTCTCTTCACCATCAACCGAGGGCTGTGAATGAGATAAGGGCTTCCCAAGTACAGTTAATTACCAAATGACATCTGATAAAAGGCTGATTTTCAGGCCCACTCCCACACCGTCCTAACTGCTATTTTGGGGAAAGGGGCCTGAGAATCTAGAGTTTCAAAAAGAGCGCGCACGACCCCTACCCTCAAGCCACGATTCTGATAATTGCCCAAATCCGAGAAAATCTGGCTCGATAAGGTCCCCTGTGCGGCTAAAAAGTCCAAGAACAACGACAACAACTAAAGTCTGCTATCCCGGCACGACCTCCCCGCTGGCTGACGTTCTCCCAGGCGTGACGCGTGGGAGGCCTGATCTCAGCGGGAAGGACTCGGGCGTTGGTCACTTGCTGGCCGCGGCGGCTGGGCCGAGTCCCAGCGACCAGCGCCGCCCCCTCTGGCCCTGGACCCCAGAGCAAAGCGAGGACTGGAGACAGGCGGCGCCCGGCCTGCTTTTCTGCCGGCCGGTAGAGCACGGTCAGCCCAGCTCAGGCGTCCCCGCCGCAGGCCGGGGCGGACACAACGCGCGGGGCCTGCGACCCGTGACACGCGGCCTCAGCCCGCCCAACCCCGCCGCCCCGGCACAGGGTCCCGGATCTCACCTGAAGCCCCGCGCGTCTCTTCCGGTCCGCACGTGGCGTCCAGAAAGCCGGCAGCTTCCACATGCCCGGGCAAGCCCGGCTGCCACTGCCCGCCTATTGGCTCGCTGGACGGCAGCGCCCGCCCAAGGCCTCTTCTGATTGGTCGAGCCTGCCTGACAGCGGGGAGGTGGACAAGAGCAGAAGGGGAGGGACTCCTGAAGAGGGCGTAACTCGCGCTGCGAGTCGACCATACTGGCGGGAAACTTTAAAGAGAAGGAAGGGGAGCCCGCCCTCCTCTCATCCCTTCCCGGTCCCATCTGTGTTCCCCGGCTCCAATCCACTCCTCTACCTGGGTCGGGATGTGGGCTCCTGTGAGCCTGGGACCACCAAAGGCCGAATGACTTACTGAGTACACCCACATCTGCAGATTGGGAACATCGGCCCCTACCTCCTCGGGTGTTCTGGGATTGAAGGAAATAATATACACAGTGGGCACTAAATAAAGACTGAAAGATTTCCTCTGTCAGCGCTGCTTTTTCATTTATTCTTTTGCAACATTTGACTCCTAAGTATTAAGTTCCTACGTGGGCTTGGCAGTGGGATGCACAGAATAAACACATAAGCATCCTGAGTTGTTTATCTAACAGCAGGGAAACAGCAAGATTAACAGAAAATTCAGTGCAACGTGAGGCCGGGGCGCAGTGACTCACGCCTGTAATCCCAGCACTTTGGGAGGCCGAAGCGGATGATCACCTGAGGTCAGGAGTTTGAGACCAGCCTGACCAACATGATGAAACCCCATCTCTGCCAAAAATACAAAAATTAGCCGGGCGTTGACGGGCGCCTGGAATCCCAGCTACTCTGGAGGCTGAGGCAGGAGAATCGCTTGAGTCCAGGAGGCGGAGGTTGCAGTGAGCCGAGATCGCGCCATTGCACTCCAACCTGGGCAACAAGAGCAAAACTCCGTCAAAAAAAAAAAAAAAAAGAAAAAGAAAAGAAAAGAAAAGAAAGAAAAATTCAGTATAACATGAGTAATAACAAGAACAATAATAAACGGTTCACATGGATTATGTGAGCACGAATGATGTGCCAAGCAAAATATTCAGTTAATTTGTACAATGACCTTACTATTATTTCAGTTTTACAACTAAGAAAATTGACACTTAAATTAAGGAGAAACACCGAGAGTCCAAAGATCCTTACCTAAGCAGGCTGACTTCCCTCAGTCCCCATTTTGCAAGCAGAAGTGGTATTGGAAAGGTACCTGTGATGAGAAATAGGCTAGGAGCTGTTTCTGATGGGAGACAAATTTGAGGGAAGCAGGACAAGGAATGAGGTCAAAGAGAGATCAATCCTTTTACCCAGGCCCCTGAAGGCTTAGGGGAGGCAGAGGAATTTAAATCATAGATGGTTCACCAGTGGATCTGCATTTGAGAAAACTCATTCTGGCTGCAGCATAGAGAGGAATGGATGAGGACTGGAGAAAGAGGAGTGGGAGAGCGGTTGTGGACATTTGGAAGATCCTGATGTCCAGAGTGGTGTGGAGGATAAAGAGCTTCCCACCTAAGTAGCATTTGAAATGACAGATTCAAATGCTACTTAGGAGTCAGCGTTGATCAGAGAGCACGGAGGAAGGGGTTATAGGACAGTGGTCTTCAGGCATGGAGACTGTGGGAGGTAAATCCGGGACAAGGAGAGTTTTTTTTGTTTGTTTGTTTTTGTTTTTGTTTTTGAGATGGAGTCTCACTCTGTCACCCGGGCTGGAATGCAGTGGCATGATCTCGGCTCACAGCAACATCCGCCTCCCGGGTTCAAGTGATTCTCCTGCCTCAGCCTCCGAAGCACCTGGGATTATAGGCACGTGCCACCATGCCCAGCTAATTTTTGTATTTTTAGTAGAGATGGGGTTTCACCATATTGGTCAGGCTGGTCTCGAACTCCTGACCTCGTGATCCGCCCACCTCGGCCTCCCAAAGTGCTGGGATTACAGGCATGAGCCACTGGGCCCAGCCAAGGAGAGTTTTAAGAGAGTTAATATCCAGATCCTCAACTTCCATGGTGCTGGGACTCAGTATATGCCTGGAGTCTTTGGTGTTCAGCTTCCCTCTCCTCCTATGTAACCAGCTGTCTCCCACTTTTCAAAGGCAATTCACACTGCACCTGTTCTAAATCTTGCTCTGCTGCATTACCTTGGAAAATAAAAGTCTCCAGGAGAAACAATAGGGAAATTCTAAATAATGTATTAATTATTGTTGAAGACGGGGCTAGAAATCCTTCTACAAGTCAGGTGGTTTCTCATTCTTTGCTTTCACCAAGATCCAAGGAAGATCTAATAATTTTGTTAGGTCATTAAAAACATTTTCTTGAGACCGAGGCTGGTGGACTGCTTGAGGCCAGGAATTTGAGACTAGCCTGGGCAATATAGCAAGATCCTGTCTCTACAAAAATAAATACATGTGGAGGTGTGTGCCTATAGTCCCAACTACTGGGGAGGCTGAAGTGGGAGGATCCCTTGAGTCCAGGAGTTAGAGGCTACAGTGAGCTATGATTGAGCCACTGCACTCCAGCCTGGGTGACAGAGCCTGACAGATCCTGTCTCAAATAACTAACTAACTAACTAACTAAATAAATAAATAAATAAATAAATAAATGTTTTGAGTATAGATAATTATCAGCAATTTAAAAGAAGTGAGAGAACTGCCAGACTAAAACCCTTCCCACTTCTCTATGGTTTTAATGCAAACAATGTTTATCAGGCTTACAACTATAAAATCAAAACGACAGACTCACCCCTGTCTCATTCTTACAAAGAGTGATTTTCATCTCTGGACTCACAAATTTATGGAAAAATAACTGGCTCAATCCATCTCCTTCAAAGATATATTTTCCATGACATTTTAATGAAGATTAATTAACTTTTATGTTTAAAGATTCTCTCGTATAATGAAATGCTATGTATTTATTTTAATCATATGTACTACTAATAATTACAACAACATTTCAATCCAGAAGGAAAAAAAATTAACCCTTAGAACCTCATGGTCACAGAAAATTTTTTAGAGTTAACAAGTTCAAATTTATCTACATAATTGTATGACAGAAATGTACAATAGGGTGCTTCATAAAATATTACCAAGCTTGAAAATATATTATGTTTGGATAAAACTCCATAGCAGAAGCTGAATGGGAAGAAAAAAAGAATGTTGCATATTATGTCAAATGAAAAAACAAATCCAGATTTCATAAAGAGAGATTTTATTTAAAAGGATGATTTTGGGGTGGGGTGAGGGTGGTAAGACTCTCTAAACAGGGAGAACACTCAGGCCATAAATCTACAAACTCTCAAGGGTAGGCAAAAAGGGATTTTCTTTTATAGGGAGGAGTAAACCAGTCTAGAAAGAACCTGGTGTAGGCAAGTGGGATGAATGAGAGTGACAGGATGGGGCCGTAGATCAGAGATTGCTTTATCTTGAGGCCAGCCTGTTCTCAAGGTTGCTGTTACAGAGGGATTTCATGCTGGTTTAGGCTGAGGATGGGCCAAAATTCAGAGGCCTTGGGGAAGGACAAAAGCTTAACCAAAGTTTTACTAATGAGCATTTTGTTCCAGCTGATCAATGGGCCAAGCAGTTCACCTAATCACTTATGAGGCAAAGGGGAACTGGGGATGTCTGTATCCAGTCTGGTAACAGGGTATAGTGGGGAATCGCCATAGAGGGGAATCCATAAGTTTTATCTCAGTCATATGGGGAAGGGTGTTTCTTTGCAGTGAGCCATTTCCAGAACCCGAGAGGGTGGGGTTGAGGTGGGGTTTGGGGGTGAGGGGTTAATCATTGCTTTTCTCTAGGAGCACAATGCTTAGGTAAAACTCAACATTGTCAGAAATAGTTTTTTCATGTACTTTAAAAATGAAGGCCGGGCGCTGTGGCTCACACCTGTAATCCCAACACTTTGGGAGGCCAAGGTGGGTGAATCACCTGAGGTCTCAAGTTTGAGACCAGCCTGGCCAACATGGTCTCTACTAAAAACACAAAAATTACCTAGGTATGGTGGTGGTCACCTATAATCCCAGCTACTCAGGAGGCTGAGGCACGAGAATCTCCTGAACCCCGGAGACAGAGGTTGCAGTGAGCCAAGATCATGCCACTGCACTCCAGCCGGGGCAATAGCGCAAGACTCTGTCTCAATAAATAAATAAATAAGGAAGCTAGGCAAGGTGGCACATGCCTGTAGTCCCAGCTACTTTCAAGGCTGAGGCAGGAGGATCACTTGAGGAGAGCAGGAGTTCGAGGCCACAGTGCACTATGATTGTGCTACCCTCCAGCCTGGGCAACATAGTGAGACCCCACCTCTACAAAAAATAAATAAACGAAAATGAATAATGTTTGTATCAAATCATTATGATATTTAGAGTCCATTGCATTCATTTAATGACATATTTTTAAGATGTCCATATTTACAGATGCTCCGTGACCTAACAATGAGGCCATGTCCTGATAAACCCACTATAATTCAAGAGTTGAAAATGTGCTTAATCCATCTAACCTACCAAACGTCTATAGCTTAGCCTGACATACCTTAGATGTACTCACAACATTTACATTGGCCTACAGTTGGGCAAAATCATCTAACACAAATGCTATAATAAAGTACTGAATATGTCACATAATTTATTCAAGACTGTACTGAAAATAAAAAACAGAATGATTGCATGGGCACTTGAAGTAAGGTTTCTACTAAATGTGTATTGTTTTTGCACTATTTTAAAGTGAAAAAAATGTTAAATTGAGCCATTGTAGGTCAGGGACCATCTATACTTACATTTATCATAAAAGAATTGCTAAGTGAAAAAACTTGATGTCCCAAGTATTCAGTAAGGGTGGTCTCACGTTGGCATCTTGACTGTAGATGGTAGTACTCATACCCATTCTTTCTTAGGGAAACCACTAAACTCACTCTCCGACTTCTGCTAGCTATGTGACTTTTGGCAAGGCTCTTGACCTCGCTGAACCAAGTCAGCCCTTCCCTTCTACCCAGAGGCTGCCTCTGGATTGAGTAAAAATGTCTCCTCCTAGGCCGGGTACGGTGGCTCACGCCTGTAATCCCAACACTTTGGGAAGCAGAGGACAGTGGATCACAAGGTCAGGAGTTCAAGACCACCCTGGCCAACATGGTGAAACTCCGTCTCTACTAAAAATACAAAAATTAGCCGGGAATGGTGGCACGTGCCTGTAATCTCAGCTACTCAGAAGACTGAGGCAGGAGAATCACTTGAACCTGGGAGGCAGAGGTCTCAGTGAGCCGAGATCGCGCCATTGCACTCCAGTCTGGGTGACAGAGCAAGACTACATCTTGAAGAAAAAAACAACAACTCCTCCTTCCACAAAGACAAGGGCTTCTTTATAACAGAGCTTGTTTAGGCTGGGGCCTGGTGGGGAAAAACCCGTGATCCAAGCTCTGACCTCACAGACCCCATCATTTCCCCCTCCCCATTTTCAATCTGTAAACATTTGAGATAGGACTTGACCTATTTTGCATTTACAAATCATTATGCTACAGTCAGAGTGCCATTCTTCCTGCCCTGTGTACTCATTTTGAGGACTTTTTGGGGTACTGTGGGGATCCCCATGGTGCTGGGCCAGGCACAGACTTGAAAGAGAGTGTTGATCTGCTCAATTTTTAAAGCAATTGTTCTCCGTGTGTCATCCTAGCCCAGCAGCATGGGCATTTACCTGGGAGTTTGTTGGACCTACTGAATCAGAAAATCAGGGTGTGGGGCCCAGAAAGTCAGGGGATGAGACCCAGAAAGTCAAGGGGTAGGATTA
The DNA here is from genome assembly GCF_007565055.1 of Rhinopithecus roxellana. Classification (NCBI taxonomy): domain Eukaryota; kingdom Metazoa; phylum Chordata; class Mammalia; order Primates; family Cercopithecidae; genus Rhinopithecus; species Rhinopithecus roxellana. Next base: position 118,442,267 of record NC_044553.1, on the reverse strand, counting down.
AGAAAATTAGGGGGTGGGGCCCAGCATTTTAACAAGCTGATGAAATAGCTAATCCTGAGACATGCTGAAGTTTAGGATCCATTGTGTTGGAAAGTATGAAGCTGACAACACTCCCAGTGCTAAATGTGAATAATGTACTTGTTTTATTCACACAGCTCCCCCCTCTCAGCTTTCTTGATCCAGCAGCAGCTGGACTTTGGACCTACCAGGACACAGCCTGGCACAGAGACAATTAAGGTACCTTTGTACCCTCCCCCAACTCCTGAGAATGTCCAGGATTCTCAGACCCAGACTAAGTCTCACATGGCTAATTTTTTAATGGAAGACTGGAGGGATTTGATCCAGGGGGGTTTTATTCTCTGCCGTTGCTTGCTCCATTCTAGATAGAGTCCCCTCGCCGGGCGCGGTGGCTCAAGCCTGTAATCCCAGCACTTTGGGAGGCCGAGACGGGCGGATCACAAGGTCAGGAGATCGAGACCACCCTGGCTAATACGGTGAAACCCCGTCTCTACTAAAGAATACAAAAAAAAAAAAAAAAAAAAACTAGCCGGGCGAGGTGGCGGGCGCCTGCGGTCCCAGCTACTCGGGAGGCTGAGGCAGGAGAATGGCATAAACCCGGGAGGCGGAGCTTGCAGTGAGCTGAGATCCGGCCACCGCACTCCAGCCTGGGCGACAGAGCCAGACTCCGTCTCAAAAAAAAAAAAAAAAAAAAAAAAAAAAAATAGATAGAGTCCCCTCACATATAAAATTAATCCTTCATTCACTGGTCCCCAGTCTTGACTCAACATGCTGAACTGTAAAATACACAGATGCTTGGGGTCACACCCCAAGATTCTGATTTAACTGGTCTGGGGTGGGGCCTGAACAGGATGGTTTTTAAATCTCCCCAGGTGTTAGTAGTTTGTAGCTGAGACAGACGAATTGCCGCTAAAGTGGAGTTACCTAAAGCTTCCAGCAGAGGACGCTGCCTCTCTGCCCGTCCAGGGAAACGTGAGCAGGGAAACCTGACAGCTGCAGTTGCGATGGGTGGGGCTGGAAATCAGGCTGCTTCCTAAACCTGATTGATGCAGTTAAGGCGAGGGGCCAGATGCCCTGACCCTTGATTCGCCGACGCTTTTGTGTTGAGACTCCAAGAAAGTTATCTTAAAAAGTAGTAAGTTAGGGCTGGACGCTGTGGCTTATGCTGTAATTCCAGCATTTTGGAAAGCCAAGGTAGGAGGATCACTTGAGCCCAGGAATTTAAGACCAGCCTGAGCAACACAGGGAGACTCTGTCTCTACAAAAAATACAAAAATTAGCCCGTCGTGGTGGTGGGTGTCTGTAGTCTCAGCTGATTGGGAGGCTGAGGGAGGAGGATTGCTTGAGCCCAGGAGGCTGGGGCTGCATTCAGCCTAGATCACACCACTGCACTCCAGCCTGGGTGACAAAGCCAGACCCCATTTCAATAAATAAATAAATAAATAAACAAACAAACAAACACAGTAGTAAATTGTCTATTTTGCTGAGTGACCAAGAGATAAGTCACAACCTCTGCAGGCCTTAATTTTAGCATTTTTAAAGTGGGGAGGGATTTGGTCTATATTCATTCTTTCAATATATATTGAGCCCCCTGAAATGGGCAAGATACTGATCTGGAAGGGGAAGGATACGTATTTAAATGGGATAAAATTCCTACATGATTGGGGAGACTAATAGAAAGATGGTGGTTTCCATTTGTTCCTATTTCAGGATTGCAGACTTGCGGGTGCCCAAGGCTGGTGAAGAGGACAACCATGAAAACTATGAAAGAAAAGACAGAAAAGACCAATATTGTGTATATACCTATGCCATTTTGTATTGTGACACTTCACTTGCCAGCTAATCATAACAACCTAACAAGGTAGATGTGATCAATTCTGTTTTACAGTTGAGGAATCTGAGACTCAGAGATGTTAAGTGACAGACTCAAAGTCACACAGCTCATAAGCAGTGGAGCCAGGATTGAAACTTGGATTTGTTTGACTTCAGAGCCAGGGCTCCCCCCACCACTTAACACAGGCTCTCGTATCCATCCCTCAAATCCGGAATGCACCCCACTTCCCTCCCCAGATGCTTGTTTCACTGAGGCACAATCTCTCCCTGTTCCATCCCCACACCAGCCCCAGATGCTGAGGGCTGCCCAGGAGAGACTCACCTCCCCTCCTCTCCTGTTCTCCAGCTCTGCCCTTCCTGCCCAATCTGGGCTTCTCTCCCACTGTGAAGGACAGACACCTGCTGAGTGACACCAATTTGCAGACTTCTGAAGTGTAAATGAGATTTCTAATAGGACTGGCTTCCCACTGGCTTCAGGCAGAGTTAGCAGTAAAGGGAAATTTAAAAGACTGGAAGTGCAGAAGAAGAGAGCCAGTTTGGAGGAGAGGGAGCAGCAGAAGCAGAGGCAACCACAGTCTCTGGGTAGAAGTGAAGGGCTGACTTGGTTCAGAGAAGTCAAGTGCCTTGCTAAAGGTCACACAGCTAGCAACCGGAAGAGGTAGAATGAGCTCAGCTAATGGCTGCAATTTTCGCATTCCCTAAATGAGTACAATCTCCAACCCCCAAATTAAGTGTGTAATATACTTTAGTGTCCTCTGCTGTATGGATGGAGGAGGGTGGTGGGAATATACTTAGGAATAAGGAAGGCATTTGGATTTGTTGATTGAAAAATGAATCTCCACTGAAAGTGTCATCACTGTGACTCAGTGCTTACCTTAAGGCAAGGTACCCCCCAGGCAGAGGGATCAAGAAGGCTGGGAGGCCAGGTGAGGTGGCTGATGCCTATAATCCCAGCACTTTGGGAGGCTGAGGTGGGCAGATCACCTGAGGTCACGAGTTCGAGACCAGCCTGGCCAACATGGCAAACCCCTGTCTCTACTAAAATTACAAAAAATCAGCTAGGCTGGTGGCACTCACCTGTAATCCCAGCTAGTTGGGAGGCTGAGGCTCAAGAATCACTTGAACCTAGGAGGTGGAGGTTGCAGAGAGTCAGGATTGCACCACTGCACTCCAGCCTGGGACAGAGTAAGACTCTGTCTAAAAAAAAAAAAAAAAAAAAAAAAAAAAAAAAAAAAACCTGGGAAATGCTTTTTCTGATCACTAATTCTAGTTGTATTCCTGCCACAGTGGGGGATGGCCCCCAAGCACTGGACTTTTTTTCTCTTGGCCATACCTCTGGATGTCACAGCACAGAGGCATGTACTAGGACCAAGAAATTCCATATACACAAGTCCACTCCCTCAGTTATGGGGCAGGCACCAGACAAGCTCTGAGCTCAGGTGTGCCCCCTTGCTGCCAGGTGCACTGAACATCCGGCAACCTCGGTCTCCAGTACATACCTCTTGGTACTTGCGTACACTGTGGCTGTCCGGCCACAGACAACGAGTCCCTGAACCCCAGGGTGTGGGGTCACAAGGTGCCTCCATTATAGGTGCCCCAAAATGATTGTTGGGGGAATTAGTAATTAAGGAGGGTTTTTCTCCCCCTGCCCTTCAGGCAGTGGTATGGAAGCAATCCACTGCTCCCTGAAAACAGAGACCCTGCCCCACTTTCCTGCTCACACCATAGTTTGTCCATGTTTCTGGAAGAGTCTGCCGAGGGGTGTTCAGGGTGGTTACCAGAGATGTTTTCTAGGAAACACAAAAGATACAAAAAAGAACACGAGGAAGGTTAGCGAAAAAGGGAGGCTCCCCCCATTTTCTGCACCCCGCTGCAATGGCTGGCACCATTCGGCAGACTGGGATTTGTTGTTGAGCGCAGTAAGACAACAACAAAATCACTAGTCTTCCAGACGGGGCCAGCCAGTTCACTCTGTATCCAGGCCAGTTCTGCAAGCATTCGAGGACCACCCCCCTCCCCTTGCCACCAGGTCAGGGGTCTGGATGCTCCTTCAGGCTAGGTGTTGTCTCTGCTCCTATTACCAAATTCATCTCCTCTGAACACCTCTCCTCACCTCAAAATTCCCTGGAAAAATTATTTTATTTCTTACTTTTCCCTTTTTTCTGGAGTGTTCTACTTTCTGTAATGGACATAGCTGTTTTGTTTTGTTTTATTGAGACAGGGTCTTGCTCTGTCACCCAGACTGTAGTGCAGTGATGCAATCATGTCTCACTCCAGCTTCGATCTTCCAGATTCAAGTGCTCAAGTGATTCTTCCATCTCAGCCTCCCTAGTAGCTGGGACTACAGCTAATTTTTTTTTTTTAAGTAGAGACAAACTCTCACTATATTGCCCAGGCTGGTCTCAAACTCCTGGGCTCAAGTGATCCTCTTGCCTCAGCCTCTCAAAGTGCTGGGGATTATAGATGTGAACCACTGCACCCAATTTGAGCATACTTCCTTTACAAATAGGGGAATTATTTTTAAAGAGAAGCAGGCAGGTGGCTCATTTCTCTCTTTTCTTTACTAATCATGAAGCACCGAACCACCATGGAGAAGGGAAAGTAGAGCTCGGAAATGGTGACCCCTCTCTACTCGTGCTTCCCCCTTCTGGAAGCCTATGGGCATGGCCCATGGTGAAAATTCTTCCAGTGGTTACTGAGCCCTGGAAGCATTGGAAGCACAGATTCAGAATGAAGTCAGAGTGGTGGTGCTGGGGTAAGCAGAGCAGGAAGAGAGGAAAAGGGGAAATGGTTGTGGACAGGAGGCTGGTGGAATCCTGGCCTAGTCATACCCTCCCTGCAGACACAATGCTGGGCTCCCTGGTTAATTTCCCTTGCAGTGTGGCCCTGGTGGAGGAGAGGCAAAGCCCCTGCTGCCTGGGCCAGCCTGTAATTGCACTGGCAGGGCACATCCGCTCCTTAATTAGCAAAAGCCACAATATCCTGGTGGCTCAGAGAGCATGGCCCTAATTGTATTTCTGCAGCAACTGAAGGATAATTAGCCTTCCCTATTGGTGCTGCTTTTAATTCTTTCTCTTTTTAATTGTGAGTGCTTCCTCTTTAGCCCACCCTTCCATCCTTGGGTTTATTCTCTCTATCCAGAATGGGGGCGGGGGCTTGCCTGGTGATGGAAACTCTCAGGAGCAGGGGCAGTCGGGGGAGACATGGAGAAGACTGGCAGTACCCAGCTCTGAGTCCTAGTCCCTTGCAGCAGTCAACCTGAAACAGGGCACAGTTCTGCCATGGGTCTGAGAAAAACCAAGAAGTTCTTTTGTGGAAGATGTAAGGGAGAGATGTCCCTCCCCCAGAGGCTGTTATGACCCTCTTCAGTCCATCCCCCAGTGAGGTGCTGTCTCTGAAATTCCCAGCTGCAGAAAACTGAGACCTCCTTTCCCCATCCTTTAACCTATCAAGAAACAGAGATAGATGTGTGGCGTTTAATTTCTTTTACAATAATAATAATAATAATAATAATAATAAGCCCCATGTCTCTTTGCCACTATTGAGAGAGGGTTAGTCCTTCATCCTCGCATTGTTTTAGAGACAAGGACCTGAGTGTACCATTAGAGAACAATGCTAACTAAGGTAACCCCTTGGTTAATAGGAGAGCTTAGCACCCTAGGTATTTCTAGGAAGAATAGCCCTTTCTTAGGGAGCTGGCAAATAAACTTCAGGAAGTAATAGATAAGCTAAAATGCATCACAAAGAGAGTTTGGAGAGAACCACAGCATCTCTCTGGATGTCACCTTGCAGGACTGACTGATCTAGCTTACATGAGCAACCCTGGCTCTAAAGCTACCACCCAAACCACTGCCCTGCTAGAAGCTCACTATGAGAGCAGGGACACTTGCTCATTATTCCTCCTGGTGCCTCGCATGCAGCCTGGCCTGTGATAAATGAAACTGGTTGGCAAAGAAGCAGAGTTCAGAGACAGAGCAGGATTGTGAGGTGTGAACAGGGTAAATCCATTTTCATTGGCTTTTTCCTTACAGAGCCAATGAAGATGAAATTTAACTGACTTGACTGTGGCCCTAGTTTTCAAAATTCTTTAATTCTGGGCTCTATTTGAATTGGGAGAACAAGCAAGCAATAAAAGAAGCTGCTATAGTCTCAAAGAAATGTATCTTGAAAAAATGACCTGCCCTTGAGCCCACCAACTTCCACTCCCCACTTCTAATTTCTTTCCTCTGAATTTAGAGCTGTTCCCTTAGCAACACTTGTTTCCATGGTTTCCTCCATTACAATGATCCCAAACTCCTCCTCTCTTTTACCTCATGACAGTAATGGATGATGGGGATCCTCAATGTGGCCACTCCATGTTACCATGGTAACAATTAACTGAGCCTTAATTTATCTTTTGTGAAGAGGGCTAGGGAATATGAAGCTTTTGATTTGGAGGGGGAGGGTCCAGGTCTAGAGCTACCATTCTCATAAAGAAGAAGTTAAGCTATTTGTCTTAATACTAGCCAGTAGGATTTAGTTCAAACATTTGTTCAGCCCCACTTTAAGCACAACTGAGTTTGAGGGAATCAAAGGGCTACAAGACATAGCTCCTAATATTGAAGGGCTTATAGTCTAGCACTAGGGCTCATGGTACTGCTGAACTCTGGCACAGATGGGGCCAATAAAGAATATGGCTCTTGACAGCACCATGATGATCAGGCATCTTTCCACTCCCAGTATCCCCTGCTGCCAAGAACCAAAAAAAGACTGACCGAAGTGGTCTGTACTCACGTTAAGGCTTCTTTCAGGCTGTTATCAGAGAGTTTCTGTCCTGAAAGAGAAAGAATTTTGACTTCCCCTCTTTTTAGGGAAGTGGGGACCAATGCCAGCATCCCTGAGTAAGACTATTCAGTGCAGGAAAAAAGAGAAAAATAAACAGACTTGCCCATTGCCAATGCGACAAAGGACTGGGATAATCTCCAGTTCCAGGATCACCATCACTTACCTGCAACAAGTCTTCCTGGGAAGCGATGAGTCAGCTCTTACACTGAATTAGAGAGTCATTGTCTCCATCCATTCAGCTTTTCTATTTGTCACCGAAAATTCAGGCCGAAAGCGCAGCTCTGAAGAATGAAAGTGGAAAAAGAAACAAATAAAAATCAAAGTGGAGAGGACACCAAACACCAAACACAAAACACCAAAGCTGAGAGCTGTGCAGCGTGAATCCAAAAGCTGAGATATCCATTCTGCGTCACATGCAATGCAGCTCTTCCAACTTCTAGCTTTCCATCTTCATCTCCAAAAGTTTTCACCAAATCTCTAATAATGAGGGCCAATTATCTACTTTTAGGGGAAATCACAAAATTCTCTGGACCCTCAGTGTGCTGGTAACAATAACCTGCACTGACTTGGAAAGATGATCACAGTATCTCCTAAAATGAAAGGGAAAAAAAAGCCATAGGACAATGCATAAGGCAGGTACGTTGAAGTAAGCTATGAATAGATAGGTAAAAAACGTCATCCTTGCAAGTCAGTGCGATCTGGATTAGCCAAAGTCAATTGCAGATCCTGAGTCCAGTACTCTGAGTTCTATCCTTTGCTACTGGATGGAACTAAGGCAGATTCAATCCTTCTGTGTACCCTGCTCACTCAGCTAGTCAGAAAAGGATAAATGGCATCCTCTTATTGGTTGACAAGGCAATACACACCAACCAATGAAAGAATGCTTCTTCCTTTCCAGCCAATAAGAGCTCAGTTATCTTCTTGAAAGGAAAGTGGACCCTTTGTCCATAAAGAAAATAAGCAGAAAGTGAATAATAATTTTTAAAAAATCAACTGTTGCTATGGGACATTACTGATGTAATCAACGATAGCTGCCACAGAGAATTCATAAAGAAAAGCACTTCTTTGGGAAGAAAAGTACAAAAAGCAGACCAGCTGTCTGGTCTGGTCTAAAGGGAAGTTTCTATAGTAACATGTGAGAGAAAAGCATTTTAATGTAAATACCCCCAGAACTATCAAGTCAGTTCACTGAGGGAATTTTTGACCTTTTAAACTTATGCTGAAATTACAATGATCAAAAATTTTTATATTAATAATAAATGAAGGAAATGGAGAGAAAAGAAGAGAACAAGATGAAAAAAGAAAAGACATGTGTGTTTACTGGTGCAGGGCATCACAGATAACGATATTATAGTTACTGCCTGAAACGGAAATATTCTCCATTCCTGTGTTGTCAAGTAATATCTCAGTTTAAAACAAAGTTCTTTTTTTTGTTGTTGTTGTTTTTTGGGAAAGAGAAAGTTCATGGCTCTTAAACAGACATATTTGAGGTCAAATAGTGCACAGAGCACAGGCTGTTCTGGTAACTTGCTAGCAATTTCCTCTGAAATCATTCTGAGAATGTTACAGCTGCCTTTGGAAAATTATGAGTGAAATAATTTCCTACCCAGATGTTTCAAATGAACACAGGCCAGGCAAGGCTGACAGGTGAAACAGAAAAACTCAGAGGGTTAGAAGCTTCAGGTGCTGTATTTGCTAATTATGAAGGCAATGCTGGGGAGGAAGAAAAGAGGAGAGAATCTTGAGGAATCAAATGAGAGTGATGGTAGTGTCCATTTGCTAAGGGAGACACATTTCCCTCTACCTGTGCTTTCTATGTGGTCTATGGGGCAAGGTGAGAAGTGAGGGTAATCCAGAATTCAGCCCCCTCTCCCCTGAGGGGAGTGGTTTAGTAGGGGGTAGGGATGACTCTTAAACCAGGGAGAAAGCCTCTCTCTATAGTAGACACCATTGGACAATTTCCTTGTTTCCCTCCTGTTCATTCATAAAAAGCAAATTTTTTTTTCTCATTTTAAGGGGGAAAAAGAGAGGGTGGGACAGGAACTCAGCTCCTCCAGTGTAAAGGACTAAATGAAAAATATAAAAGCCCAAATTGTAAATCCTGGAGAAATGAAGCCAGTGGGGTGGAGCGGGGGAGGAGAGGACTGTAGTGGTGGAAAGGTAAGTTGCTTTGCTATGCGCCTTGACTTAAAAGAAAAACAAACAAACAACAAACATCTTCCAGGATTTCCCTAGACAGGGCCTTATGCGGGATCAGTGCGCCTCTCACCTAGCCCGGGGAAGGCAGGGGCTCCCCAGGAGATATTTCAAATAATCTGGGTCTTCACGGATAATCAGTGGCCAAAGCCCCTCCACCCACCGTAACCAAGGCAACAGGAGGCAGGGGCTGCGATTGGTTGCCTGGTAACCATGCTAGTGCCTGAAGTCCTGTCCGTTCTCTTCCTCCTCCACCTCCGTTTGCCCTTTTGTGATAGCGTCTCTCCCTCCGCGGTTCCCTTTCTTGGCCAAACAATCATCTTTGCTCCTCATACAAAGGTCACTTTGGGCTCCTTTGGGTAAAAAACGCGTACCTTGATGTTCTTTTTGGACAGATTTCATCCACGAGTGTTGAGACCTAGATAAAATGTGCTTCTTACCTCGGCTTCAATATCTTCTCCCTCCCCCCCACTCTTTCCCTTTCACTCATTCTCATTAAGGCGTACAGAGAGCGCGGGGAGGAAGGAAGGAAGGGAAAAAAGAAGGGGGATAGAGCGAGAGGGAGCGCGGGGGAGCGCAGGATTTAAATGTGGCAATTTTTCACGGAAAACCAGAGCCTGGGGCTCGCAGTAGATCCTCTGTCCCGCTTGCCCCTTTGCTCACCGCCTGCAATCGTTTCTCTGCTCCCAGCACCATTGCCTGCATTTGGCGCCAAGTTTTTCCACTGGTCGTAGCCAGGGCGAGATAGAATGCATTCCTAGAATCCCACACCTAAATCCCTGGAGAAATGAGGAAGATGAATCCCGCCTTCTTCCACGAACCTGTTACCTCCCGACCTCCTCCGCGTGGGGTCTGAGGGGCCGCGAGCGCAAGTGGCGTGGGGCTGGGAGGCCGAGCCGCGCGCAGGCACAGACCATCGGCACCCTAGGGTCGGGGCGCTGTCCAGCCTCTGGTGCTGAAGCCGGAGGCTCGGATTTGCTGGGGGAGGGGCTCCAGGGACATTTAGCAGCCTGATTCTGAGCCAACTCCAAGCGGGTAGCAACTCGAAGGAGAGGCGCTTGGTCCGCCGAGTGGAAAGGCTATACACTAGGAAGCAACCGCATTAGACGCTCTCTTTCAGCAGATAGGGCTCCCCGAGGGCGCAATTCCCCGCGCCTCTCATTCCCCTTCCTGGAATTATTTGCCGCAATTGCGGTGGGTAGGAAGAAGGGCCCTTTGCACTGGGGCGATTACCTAGTGGTCTCCTGGTACTTTTCACATTTTTTCCTGCGGCTCTGGGCTCTCTGGGTGATGTCCGGCAAAGTCCCCGGACTCCTGGCGCTCAGATCTGGTGGCAGGCAAAGCAAAGAGGAGAGGCTTGGAACGCGGAACCCAGCTGCTCTTCTGCATGCAACAAGTCAGCTGCATCTAGAATCAGGGGCGAGAAGCGGGGGAGGAGCGGCGGCGGCGGGCTTGGGGCGGCTGGGTTGCTAGAGCCGGCTACCGCGAGGCTGTGGGACCGTCTTTCTCCTACTGGGCGCGGGACCGAGCGAAACAAACTGCAAGCCGGGTTTCCGCGTCGCCCCTGGCGGGTACTGGAACGAGACGCCCCCACACCTCTAGCCCGCCCAGTATCCCCTAGAAGCGCTGACCTGCTGGGCTCCAGAGTCGCTTTCCGTCCTCTTCATTTTGGTGTGGCACATTTGGCGGGTGCCAAGCCTGGCCGCTCGCTTCCCCGGCCCTCCAGAGCAGCCTCAGGCTTAGCTTCCCGACTATCAGCTCCAGTCGGCTGCTCCTTCAGTCCCAAGCCCTTGACCTGGAGGAGAGAACTGGACGGGGGACCTTGGCTGGGATTTTACCTGGCATGGGTCGCCACGGCTAGGGAGGAAGACAACTTGCTCTCCGCTTCTTTCTGGAAGAAAGCCCCTCACAACCCAGCTGCCGGCACTTTGCGTCCCCCCAAGAGCCGCAGTGCAAGCAGCAGCGCAGTGCGGAGGAGGTGATGGGTTTGAGGAAGCTGTTTGTGAAGTGCCCCTTGAATACTTGCCTCTCTGAGGCCGTCAGTCCTGGCCGGGTCCGTAGTCCTGGCATGGTCCCCCGGCTGCAAACACAGTCGCCGAGGCTGCCGGGCCAGGGGAGAACAGCTGTTTTAAAGCCGAGACCAACCCACGGGTGGCCTGTCAGGGCCAAGGATGTTCATGACGTCATCCTGAAGGCGAGCGGAGAAAGCGAGTGCGTGTGTGTGTGTGGAGGGAGGGGGGAGTCGCGCTTCACATCAAATGTCCCCTGTGGCCATGGCAACAGCTTTGGGGGAGGGGGTGCCAGTCCTCAGGCCAGCAGCGGGCAGCCTGCCACTCCTGCCGGGGTCCAGCGCTCCGCTGGGGTAAGGTCCGGCATTAGTGCTGAATCCAGTTGTGCCCGGACCAGAGGAGGCACCAAAGCCAGTCCTGTCCCCTGCCCGGGCTGGTCATAGCGGGTGGGTGGCTGCCTGGTCCCAGAGAAGAGGCTGGGGGGACTGCAGGCGTCCGGAGGCAATTAAGAGAAACCTTCATTTTCACAGGGCCATTTTCTATTCTTCCACCACCCCACCTGGGCAGGTCAGACCCGGTTCACCTGACAGCTCACAGACGAGTTCTCACTCACTCTCGACCGACGCATGCTGGAGCAGAGCACACTCAGGCAGCACCCACCCAGGACCCACCCACCTGCCCGGTTTCTTGCCTGCATACACGACAAACAGGCTTCAAAGCAGCCGTGAGAGCTTCAGAAAATGACAAATCCACCACGGATCCAGTGCGCATCTAGGGGGCGCACACTGGTGATCAGCGAACCAGACGGGACACAAAAATGTTCCCACAGTATTTTAAAAATTTGAAGTACTTTTCAAAAAGATTGGAAGAGTTCACAGAGAAATCTGGGTTTTCCGTCTCTCTCTCCCTCTCTCCAAAACGATATCCTTGTCATGGCCTTTCCATGTCTCTTGGATAGGGGCTGGCATTCTGCATGTAGGGAGAAGCCCTGATCAGTGTACACAGGACTGGGGTCCAGGCAAAAGTAGGCCCTCTTCTCCTTTTCGTCAATATCACCGAGTCCATTTATCATCAATCTTATCCTTTTACGTTTTTTTCCTATAGTAAAGAGGAAAGTGTGGCCAAGAGCAGTGACTCACACCTGTAATCCAGGCACTTTGAGAGGTAAAGGTGGGAAGATCACTTGAGTTCAGGAGTTCGAGACCAGCCTAGGTAACACAGTGAGACCCCCCGTCTCCAAAAAAAAAAAAAAAGAAAGAAAGAAAGAGGAAAGCAAAACTGTTTTTTGTCTCTGGCTTTTTCCCTGCAGGGCCAGCCCTGGATGGACACACAAGCATTTGTGCTGCCCACCATCCAGCCAACACAGGCAGCAGGATATTTCCTTCTAGTCAGACTGGTGAGTTTTTGTTTTGTTTTTTGTTTTTCATTTTCACATTTCAAAATATGCAAGTATTTGAGAAACATTTTTTAAAAATCATATTTTTCATTTATCACTCAGATATTTGATCACATGGAACTTTCTTTACATTTTTTAAATATAAGGAATAATATCTTATTCATAAATATGTGGAAAAATAAAAGAAGAAAACATTTTAATTACTCTCAGACTCACCCATTCTTATGTAAATGTAACACTGTTTTGCATTTTCTGGTTGGCAGTCTGAATACAGCTGTAAAATGCATTCTTGTGAATGCAATGAACCAACCAACATACAAGTAAAAAGCACCACCAACAGGGTCATATAGTTGTGTCTTATGCATACTCTCTCACACAGTCACTTTTACCAGTTCATTCATTAAATGTGCATTTTGAGTATTGTACATGCAACAATATGCAAGAGGGATTATCTTTTTTTTTTTTTTGAGACGGAGTCTTGCTCTGTCGCCCAGGCTGGAGTGCAGTGGCCTGATCTCGGCTCACTGCAAGCTCTGCCTCCCAGGTTCACGCGATTCCCCTGCCTCAGCCTCCCAAGTAGCTGGGACTACAGGCACCCGCCACCATGCTCAGCTAATTTTTTGTATTTTTAGTAGAGACGGGGTTTCACCATGTTAGCCAGGATGGTCTCAATCTCCTGATTTTGTGATCCGCTTGCCTCGGCCTCCCAAAAGTGCTGGGATTACAGGCATGAGCCACCATGCTCGGCCAGAAGTGGGGTGTCTTCTTTCTCCATTATTAGTAGACTTCCCCCTAAGGAAAAACAGGTTCTTATTTATAATGCACTTGCTCTCTTAGCCAAGCGTCTGAAAAATTTTGGTTGAAAGCCAAGGTAACTTTGTACTAGATCAACTCCAAATCTTGGCCAACATTGATTGTTTTTAGCCTATTCAGAAAAAATTGTGGCAGAGGAAAGATTCTGCATTTATCTCTTGCTGAAAATCTGTTTGGTCTTTGACCTGATTGGCTCCTTAACACAGGACATTTTTCTTGCAACTGTTCCATTTGTGAATCTTAGAGCTCTAGGCCGTAGAGGGAGTGTAAGTAATACTATTAATGCTCCATTCATTATCTCTATAAAGCACTTTAATTTTTCACTGAGTATTTTACATGATGTATCTCGCTTGATTCTAGAAGCTGACCATTTTATAGATAAAGAAGCAGAGCTCAGACTGTTTAATTTACCTTGAGTTCCCAGTGCTCCTTCTGCTGGAAAGACCCACTGTCTCCCTTATATGAGTCATCAAAATTATTTGGTAAATAGTTAAGACAGTTAGCTGGGTGCAGTGGTATGCACCTGTAGTCCTAGCTACTCAGAATGAGGTGGGAGGATCACTTGGGCCAAGGAGTTCAAGGCTGTAGTGAGCTATGATTGCACCACTGCACTCTAGCCTGGGCAACAAAGAACTTGTCTCTTAACACACACACACACACACACACAAACCGAAAACAAAAAATAAACAGTTAAACAGAAAATTTATAAAAGTGAAAAGCCAACATACACAAACATTTGGAATTTTTATGCTTTATTTAAAATAGAAATGTAAATTATAAAATGTGGGGTACCATTTTCCACATACTGAATTTTCAAAAAATGTAAAAACCTACTTCCCAATGTTGGAGAGGGTATGGTGAAATAAGTGCTCATACCTATGGAGGTTTCAAGTTGGTTAAATTCACTGGAAAGCAATTTTGCAAGTTGTATCAAGGGTCATAGTGACCAGCCTGGGCAATATAGTAGGACCCTGTCTCTACAAACAAAAAAGAAGTCATAAACACAAACACTTTCACACCCTTTGGACCAGTTCTTCTTTGGGGTATCTTAATAAAATAATCTTGGCCTGGTGCGGTGGCTCATGCCTGTAATCCCAGCACTTTAGAAGGCCAAGACAGATGGATCACCTGAGATCAGGAGTTCAAGATCAGCCTGACCAACAAGGAGAAACCACATCTCTACTAAAAATACAAAATTAGCAGGGCGTGGTGGCGCATGCCTGTAATACCAGCTACTTGGGAGGCTGAGGCAGAAGAATCACTTGAAACCGAGAGGCAGAGGTTGCAGTGAGCCGAGATGGCACCATTACACTCCAGCCTGGGCAACAAGAGTGAAACTCTGTCTTAAATAAATAAATAAAATAATCTTTAATACAGAAAATGCTAGACACATAAAGGTGTCCATTGTCGCATTAATATTTTTTAAAATGGAAGCAACGTAATATCCAACTCTAAAATTAATGTTTATGCTGAAACATGAGCCAAGAAAGTACTCATAATGTTAAGGAAGGAAATTAGCAGAACATAGAACTATCTTTACAGATGTCATTAAAGTAAGGGCTTTAGAAAGCATACATACAGAAAAAATAGAAGAGAAGTACATCAAAGTATGATAAAGTTTCTGTTAAAGAGATCACAGGAGCCGGGCGCGGTGGCTCAAGCCTGTAATCCCAGCACTTTGGGAGGCCGAGACGGGTGGATCACGAGGTCAGGAGATCGAGACCATCCTGGCTAACACCATGAAACCCCGTCTCTACCAAAAAATACAAAAAACTAGCCGGGTGAGGTGGCGGGCGCCTGTAGTCCCAGCTACTCGGGAGGCTGAGGCAGGAGAATGGCGTAAACCCAGGAGGCGGAGCTTGCAGTGAGCTGAGATCCGGCCACTGCACTCCAGCCGGGGCAGTAGAGCCAGACTCCGTCTCAAAAAAAAAAAAAAAAAAAAGAGATCACAGGTGACTTTTAAATGTTTTCTTTTTATCATGTTTTCCAAATTTTCTGAAACATGATTAGGTAGTTTCTATAATTAAAATATAGTATGATACAAATATGGGAGTAGATGGTATTTATTAGGCATCTATTCCTTATTTGGCACTGTTCCAGATGGGCATAATCAGGGCAGGTGTGGAGACTGCGTTTCAGACCTGTGCAGGTTGCTGCAGATCTTCCTGGGGTATTAGGTGACCATGAGAGAGTTTGACCTTATCTGTAAAGAGCTGATAAGTGGCATTTGGTTTTTACTCGACTCAGATACATCATCAGCCCAGCTGCCCTTGTTCTCCACCTCAATAAGCTTGCTTCTGTTCCTGATATCTACTTTCTGACCACTTCCTTCTACACATCAAATAATAATGTAAACAATAATAATATTTCTTTTACATTTTTAATAGCACTTCACATTTTTCAATGCTCTCCAACACAATGTTTTACATAACTTTATAGCAACTACTACCAAAAATCCCCACTTAAATTTAATTATCACAACTGTGAAATAGGTGTTATTTTCTCCAGGTTTGTTTATTCTCTGTTTAGGTGCTGTGCCAGAAGCCACACAGCTGATAAGTCTGGATCCATCTTGAATTTGACTTCTAGACACTCCCTTTCATAAGACAGTGGGAGTTTAATCATGGATAACAATTCTTCTTTGGATTAGAACTTAATTGGAGGACAGATTGGCAGCTCAGCTAACCTTACTGCCATCACCATTAGCCAAATAAAGATAAACCTGTACACTACCTATTTCCTCAATATTCTCATGCATTCATTTATTGGAATTGACAAACCATGGACCAGATGTCAAAAGATTCTGTGAGGGTCAGGCATCTTGAAGACGTTACTGAGTTTCTAGATGGGTTGACATTTTAAAATGAAGCTTTTCTGGAAAGGATATTGGATTACAGGTGCTAAGAAACTTGCTTGCTATGGATGGCTAAGGAGGCATCTGTCTTGTGCCAACAACCACACACCTCAAATGTGGAATTAGAGAACAGTGCAGTGAATGAAGTCATCACACTCACTTCCCACACGTTGGGCATTCTAAGGAACTTTGGATCTCTCGTCTTTCATCCCAATTGTGTCGCAAATATTTCTAAACATTTGCCAGATTACCAAGAGAGCTTTAAAATTTAATTTCAAGGACTAACCAAGCATCTAATGGATTTTGTCATATCTGAAGACCAGAGAAGGCTGTTCTTTAAAAAGAAAACATAATTTTGGCAATAGTGACACCAGTTCAGAAAGAAGTTCTTTTAGGATTTTGACTCTACTTACCTCTAGGAAATTAAAATTCAATAATAGAGAATTATAAATATCTTTGAGTCTTGGTTCCTGGGATGCTTTTAATGGCCAAAGTAACCCGGGTAATTCTAAAAGTAACACAGAGCTATTCTTAAATAATATAATCATCTTAAGAAATGATAAATTCATAATTTGCTCCATCTGTGAAAAACTGTGCACATTAGGTGATCAGGAGATTTTTTAAAGTCTCTCTTAAAATTTTCCATTGAAAGTACAGATTTTTAGACATTTAAAAATCCAGCGGCCGGGAGCGGTGGCTCAAGCCTGTAATCCCAGCACTTTGGGAGGCCGAGACGGGCAGATCACGAGGTCAGGAGATCGAGACCATGCTGGCTAACACGGTGAAACCCCGTCTCTACTAAAAAATACAAAAATCTAGCCAGGCGAGGTGGCGGGCGCCTGTAGTCCCAGCTACTCGGGAGGCTGAGGCGGGAGAATGGTGTAAACCCAGGAGGCGGAGCTTGCAGTGAGCTGAGATCCGGCCACTGCACTCCAGCCTGGGTGACAGAGCGAGATTCCATCTCAAAAAAAAAAAAAAAAAAAAAAAAAAAATCCAGCTATACCCCAATTGGGAAAGATATACATAGTCAAATGGACACAGACCTTGAACATCAAGAGTTAAGAAAAAAATATTCTAGACATTACTACCCCAAACCAACCTTGTATAATAAGTAATGTAGAATTTAAAGTGAAAAGCATTAAATAGGAAAATGTTATAATGATATTAATGATAAAGAGAGTATTGGCCAGGAAGGTATAACAATTCTGAGCCTGAATACATCAAACAACACAGCATCAAAATATAAAAAACAAGGCTGGGTGCAATGCCTTGTACCTATAATTTCAACACTTTGGAAGACTGAGGTGGGAGGATTGCTTGAGACCAGGAGTTCAAAACCAGCCTGGGCAACATAGTGAGACCCCATCTCTACAGAAAGAAAGAAAGAAAGAAAGAAAGAAAGAAAGAAAGAAAGAAGAGAGAGAGAGAGAGAGAGAGAGAGAGAGAAAGAAAGAAACAGAAAGAAAGAAAGAAAGAAAGAAAGAAAGAAAGAAAGAAAGAAAGAAAGAAAGAAAGAAAGAGAAAAAGAAAAAAAGGCAGGTTTGTATAGAGAAATAAATCAAAACCACCTACAATTAATTATGTTGAGATATTTTAGTACCCCTATATCAGAAACTGACAGATGAAGCATTCAGATATTTCAAGTAGCTGGGGAAGGGGCAGCAGGCGCCATGTCCGGCCGCGAAGGTGGCAACAAGAAGCCACTGAAACAGCCTAAGAAGCAGGCCAAGGAGATGGACGAGGAAGATAAGGCTTTCAAGCAGAAACAAAAAGAGGAGTAGAAGAAATTTGAGGAGCTAAAAGCGAAGGCCGCGGGGAAGGGGCCCTTGGCCACAGGTGGAATTAAGAAATCTGGCAAAAAGTAAGCTGTTCCTTGTACCTGAGGAGATGGTGACCCTTTATTTCATCCTTATTTAAACGTCTATATTCCCTGCCATAACATCTTTCGCCACCTAAAGCTGGAATTAAGTGTTGTCTTGGAGCTGTTGTACATTTAAGAATAAACTTTTGTGGAAAAAAAAAAGAAAAAGATATTTCAAGTATTCGTATTAATATAGACAATTTTAACTATACGATCAGTAAATTGATTCCCCATCCCTCTATTTGTGTGTGCATGTGTGTGTAGCTGCACTCAACAAATAAAGAACACATATCCTTTTTAGGCACACATAGAATATTTGTAAAAATTGTTAAATACTACTTCATAAAGAAAATCTCAAAAAATACCGAAGAATCAATATGATTTAGATAAAATCAGAAATCAATATTAAAAGCAGAACTCAAGACTGAAAATATAAGCAAAGGTACATCAGTGTTGTGTGGGAAACAAAAAAAAAAAAAAAAATTAAATTAAAAATATAACCAAAGGAACCCATATATTTGAAAGCTAAAATAAAAATCACAAACAAAACAAAGAAATGACTAAGGAAAAACTAACAAACAAAATAAAACCCCACCTTTCTAAATACTTAAGAATAAAACAGGCCGGGCGCGGTGGCTCAAGCCTGTAATCCCAGCACTTTGGGAGGCCGAGACGGGCGGGTCACGAGGTCAGGAGATGAGACTATCCTGGCTAACACGGTGAAACCCCGTCTCTACTAAAAAATACAAAAAAAAAAAAACTAGCCGGGCGAGGTGGCGGGCGCCTGTAGTCCCAGCTACTTGGGAGGCTGAGGCAGGAGAATGGTGTAAACCCGGGAGGCAGAGCATGCAGTGAGCTGAGATCCGGCCACTGCACTCCAGCCTGGGTGACAGAGCAAGACTCTGTCTCAAAAAAAAAAAAAAAAAAAAAAAAAAAAAGAATAAAACAAAATTTAAAATGGAAATTTAAAAATAGTTCAAACTAAAAAACAATGAGAAGACAGAATCGCTTGAAGCCAGGAGTTCAAGACCCGCCTGGGGAACATAGTGAGACCCCTCCATATCTGAAAGAAAGAAGGAAGGAAGGAGGGAGGGAAGGAGAGATGGGAAGGGAAGGGGGAGGGAGGAGAGGGGAGGGGAGGGGAGGGGAGGGGAGGGAAGGGAAGGGAAGGGAAGGGAAGGGAAGGGAAGGGAAGGGAAGGGAAGGAAAGGGAAGGGAAGGGGAGAGAGAAAGAAAGAAAGAGTTGCACTATCTCTGCTCACTGCAACCTCTGCCTCCCGGGTTCAAGCAATCCTTCCATCTTAGCCTCCCGAGTAGCTGGGACTGCAGGTGCGGGCCACTCCATCAGGTTAATTTTTAGTAGAGATGGGGTTTACTCACGTTGTCAAGGCTCGTCTTAAACTCCTGGGCTCAAGCAATCTGCCCGCCTTGACTTCCCAAAGTGTTGGAATTACAGGTGTGAGCCACTGCACATGGTAGACATAGAAAAGCTTAATAGACCTATAACAATTAAATTGGTAAATCTTAATAAAAGTGTAGCACCCTCTGCCCTCAAACACACAAATTGTCATTTCAGATTGTTTTATACACAAATTCTACCATAACTTTGAGGAACAGATTATCTTTATGTTACAATACAAAAAAAGAAAAAAGAAAGAAATAGTAACAACAAACCACAATAAATATTGGAAATAAATGTATAGGCCAATCTATTTATAAACAAAAATGTAAATAATCCTAAATAAATTTTTAGTAAGCTAAATTCACATAATAAGCAAATAAGTCTTATCCTAGGAGTCTAAGAATTTTTAACATTTAGAAGTCTATTCGGCCGGGCCTGGTGGCTCATGCCTGTAATCCCAGCACTCTGGGAGATCGAGGCAAGCAGATCACCTGAGGTCGGGGGTTTGAGACCAGCCTGACCAACATGGAGAAACCCCATCTTTACTAAAAATACAAAAAGTAGCCAGGTGAAGTGGTGGGCATCTGTAATCCCAGCTACTCAGGAGACTGAGGCAGGAGAATTGCTTGAACCCAGGAGGCGGAAGTTGTGGTGAGCCGAGATCGTACCATTGCACTCCAGCTTTGGCAACAAGAGAGAAACTCTGTCTTTAAAAAAAAAAAAAAGAAAAAAAGAAAAAGTAAAAGAAAAAAGAAATCTATTCATGTAAATTAGCTTGACTTTAATAGATTAAAAGAAAAAATAACAGCACTGAATAAATCTAGAAAGCATTTGCTAAGATTCAATATTGATTTAAGATAAAAACTTTAGCCAATCTGGAATGAAAGGAAATTGCCTGACCTTAACAAAAGATATCTATTCACAGTTAGCATCACACTTAACATTGGAATATGAGAAACATTCTCTTTGAAGTCAGCAATGTGACTGTAATCAACATGCTACTGGATGTGCCCGTGAAGATACCAAGTTTTCATTTCAGATAATGTGCTTTTACTAGAAAATGTAAGAAAACCTACAGATAAATGCTATAAGGTAATGAGATTTTTTTGACAATATCAGTGATCAAAAATCAATAGCACAATTGAGAAAATCAATGACACTGAAATTAAGTCTTCTAGTTAGACAGATCAAGACAAAAATAGAAGCTTCAAATGACTTAAAATCAGGAGTGAAAGAGGAAACACTACTACCAATATTACAAAGTAAATAACATGATAGGAGAATATGAATATGAATAATCGAACACTGGCAGATAACCTACATACAGTTGGCAGCTTCCTATATAACACAAAAATTGCTGAAACTGACTCAAGAAGAAATAGAAAATCTGAACAGATCATAACAAGTAAAGAGATTGAATAAGTAATCAAAAAACTTCCCACAAAGAAAAGCACAGGGCCAGATGGTTTCGCTGTTGCATTGTACCAAACATTTCAAAAAGAATTAACACCAATCTTTCATGAACTCTTCCAAAAAATAAAACAGTAGGAAACATTTCCAAACTCTTTCTCTGAGTTGAGTATTACCCTGACGTCAAAACCAGACAAAGATATCACAAGAGGAAAATACTACAGACCAACAGCCTTTATGAATATAAATGCAAAAGTCCTTACTGAAATACTAGAAAACTAAATCCAGAAATATATCAAAAGGATTATACATCATGATCAAAAGCGATGTATCCCAGGAATGAAAGGCTGTTTTAAAATCTAGAAATCAATCAAAATAACACTCCATATTAATAGAATAAATGACAAAATCCAGACAATCAATTCAATCCAGACAAGAAAACAGCTTTTGACAAAATCTAACACCTTTTCGTGATAAAACACTCAATAGGCGGTAAGTGGTGACTCACACCTCTAATCCTAGCAATTTGGGAGGGTGAGGTGGGAGTATTGCTTGAGCCCAGGAGTTAAAGACCAGCCTAGGCAACATGACAAGATCCCGCCTCTATAAAAAAATTTAAAAAATTAGCCATGTGTGGTGGTACATGCCTGTGGTTCCAGCTACTCTGGAAGCTGAGGCAGGAGGATTTTTTGAGCCCAGGAGGTCCAGGCTGCACTCCAACCTGGGTAACAGAGCCAGACTTTGTCTCAAAAAAAAAAAAAAAAAAAAAAAAAATGAAAACAAACAAACAAACAAAACCAAAAAAAAAAAAAAAAAACCCTCAACAATCTAGGAATGGAAAGGTACTTCCTCAACCTGATAAAAGGCATCTACAAAAAATCCGTAACTAACAACATATTTCAAATGGTGAAAGGCAAAGTTTCCCCTTAGATCAGGAACAAGAAAAGAATGTACATTCTCATCACCTCTATTCAATATTGTAGCGGAGGTTCTATCCAGGGTTGTTAGCCAAGGAAAATACATAAAAGGATTTTGAAAGGAAGAAGTAAAACTTCTCTGTTTGCAGATGACATGGTTTTGTATATAGAAAATACTAACGAATCCACAGAAGAAACTATTAGAGTTAATAAATTCAGCAAGTTTGCAGGACATATAAAATATACAAATCAGTTTTACTTCTATACACTAGCAATGGATAATCTGAAAGTGAAATCAAGAAAACAATTCCATTTGTAATAGCATCAAAAAGAATAAAATACTTAGGAATAAATTTAATGAAAGCAGTGCATGCAAGACTTGTACATTGAAAACTACAAAGCATTGCTGAAATAAATTCTTTTTTCATTAGTGTCTCAGCAAAAGATCTAAATAAATGGGAAAGGTATCCCATGTTCATGTATAGGCAAACTTATTGTTAAGATGACAATACTCCCTAGATTGACATATAGAGTGGATACAATCCTAAATCCCAACACAATATCAAAATTCCAGCTGCTTCTTGTTTTATTTTTGCACAAATTGACATGCAGGTCCTAAAATTCATATAGAAATACAAGGGACCCAGAGTAGCCAAAACACTGTCTAAAATTAAAAATAAAGTTGAAGGACTCACACTTCATAATTTCAAAACTTAATGCAAAACTAGAGTAATCGAGACTGTGTGGTACTGGCAGGAGGGCAAACATATAGATCAACAGAATAAAATTGAGGGTTCTGAGATAAACTCATACATCTATAGTAATTGATTTTCAACAAAGGTACCAATTCAATCTGGTGGGAGAAGAAGAGTCTCTTCAATAAATAGTGCTGGACAACTGGATATTCATATGCAAAAGAATAAACGTGGACCTGTAGTTCACACATATACACAAATTTACTCAAAATGGATTGAAGACCTAAATACAAGAGCTAAAATCGCAGAACTCTTAGAATAAAACACAAGTATAAGTCCTTGTAAACTTGGGTTATGCAATGGTTTTTTAAACGTAACTTTTAAAGCTCAAGCAACCAAAGAAAGTATTGAAATTAATAAAAATTAAAAACTTTTGTGTTTTGAGGACTCTACCAAGGAAAATGAAAAGATAACTTACAGAATGGGAAAAAGTATTTGAAAATCATATATCTGATGAGGGTCTAGGGCTAGGATCAAGGACTAACAAAGAACTCTTACAACTCAATTATACAAAGACAATCCAATTAAAATGGGCAAAGGATTTGAATATACAGTTCTCCAAATAAGATACACAAATGGCCAACAAGCACATGAAAAGATGGTCAACATCACTGTTATTAGGGAATGCAAATCAAATCTACAATGAGATAAACCCACTAGAATGGCTATAATTTTTAAAAAAGGAAAATAACAAGTGTGGGTGAAGTTGTGGGGCAGCTGGAACCCTCAGATATTGCTGGTGAGAATGTAAAATGGTGTAGCCACTTTGGAAATGTTAACTCGAGTTGCCATATGACCCAACTATTCCACCCTTAGGTACACACCCAAGATAACTGAAAACATATATTATACAAAAATTTGTAAACAAATGTTCATAGCAACATTATTTATAGTAGCCCAAAGTCTATCTGCTAATACATGGACAAGCAAATATTTATCCTGATAATGAAATATTACTCAGCCATGAGAAGGAATGAAGTTCTGATACGTGCTGCAATATGGATGAACCCTGAAAGTATTATACTAAGAGAAAGAAGCCAGATGCAAAAGGCTGCATACTGTATGGTTTCATTTATGTGAAACTATTTATCAGAATAGTCAAATCTATAGGAAGAAGATAAGTGGTTTTCAGGGAGTAGGATGAAGGGGACATGGGGAATGACAGCTTGGGGTTACAGGATTTCTTTTCAGGATGACAAAAATGTACTGGAATTAGTAGTGGTGGTTGGCTAACCTTGTGAATATATTAAAAACCACTAAATTATATACTTTAAAAGGGTGAATTTTATACCATGTTAATTATTTCTCAATTTGAAAAAATTAGTAACGTTCCTGAGCAACACCTAATTAAAAAGATAACTTAATAAATGAACTTACAATATCAAGAAAAAGGCCGAGGGTAGTGGCTCACGCCTGTAATCCCAGCTCTTTGGGAGGCTGAGGCAGGAAGATTGTTTGAGCCCAGGAGTTTATGATTAACCTGGGCAACATGGTGGGACCCCCTTTCTATGAAAACAAACAAACAAACAGAAAAAAAAATGAACAATGAGAAAGAAATTAGCCAGGCATGGTAGTGAATGCCTTTGGTTCCAGCTAGTTGGGAGGCTGAGATGGCACCATTGCACTCCAGCCTGTGTGACTGAGTAAGACCCTGTCAAAAATTAAGAAGGAAGGAAGGAAGGAAGGAAGGAAGGAAGGAAGGGAGGAAGGAAGGAAGGAAGGAAGGAAGGGAGGGAGGGAGGGAGGGAGGGAGGGAAGGAAGGAAGGGAAAAGAAAAGAACTCTTAGGTAACTAGGAATAAATCTAACAATGATTTGCTACTGATTGAGGAGATTCTAAAATTTTATTGAAGGCCTTAAAAGAAGATCAAAATAAATGGAGAGGCATTGCACATTTGTGGATGATGGCAATGACATTACAATGTTAACAATAATTCATTTTATGTCTTGTTAGACACAAAAAGCACAAATAAAAATACAAATTTAATTAACATTAAACTTAAAAATTTAAGCAGAGGCAAAAGATATAAATTAAGTAAAATCAAGTTTAGGATGGGAAAAGATATTTACAAGTATATGATCAACAAGGAATTAATATCTAGAATACCTAAAGCATTTATATAAATCAATAAGAAAAAAACAAAAAATATTGAAAATTGAAAGGTTGTGACCAAGAAATCCACAGAAAAGAACACTCAAGTGGCCGATAAACTAGTGATTGAAGCACAGTCTGACTAATCGTGAGGACAATGCAAATTACTATTTTTTTAACCTTTCTTTCATAGGTTATTGGGGCACAGGTGGTGTTTGGTTACACAAGTAAGTTCTTTAGTGGTGATTTGTGAGATTTTGGTGCACCCATCACCCAATCAGTATACATTGCGCTATATCTTTTTTTTTTTTTTTTTTTTTTTTTTTTTGAGACAGAGTTTTGCTCTTATTGCACAGGCTGGAGTGGAATGGCTCATTCTTGGCTCACCACAACCTCTGCCTCCCTGGTTCAAGCGATTCTCCTGCCTCAGCCTCCCGAGTAGCTGGGATTACAGGCATGTTCTACCACGCCTGGCTAATTTTGTATTTTTAGTAGAGATGGGTTTCTCCATGTTGGTCAGGCTGGTCTTGAACTCTTGACCTCAGGGGATCTGTCTGCCTCGGCCTCCCAAAGCATTGGGATTACAGGCATGAGCCACCACACCCAGCCCCCTATTTGTAATCTTTTATCCCTTGCCCCCTCCCACCCTTACCCCGCAAGTCACCATAGTCATTGTATCATTCTTACGCCTTTGCATCCTCATAGCTTAGCTCCCACATATCAGTGAGAATATACGATGTTTGGTTTTCCATTCCTGAGTTATTTCGCTTAGAATAACAGTTTCCAATCTCATCCAGGTCGCTGAAATGCTGTTAATTCATTCCTTTTTATGGCTGAGTAGTATTTCATTATATATATATGTGTGTGTGTGTATATATACACATATATATGTGTGTGTATATATACATACATATGTATATATATACACATATATCTCACAGTTTCTTTATCCACTTGTTGATTGATGGGCATTTGGGTTGGTTCCATGATTTTGCAATCGTGAATTGTGCTGCTATAAACATGTGTGTACAAGTATCTTTTTTGTATAATGACTTCTTTTCCTCTGGGTAGATTCTCAGTAGTGGGATTGCTGGATCAAATGGTAGTTCTACTTTTAGTTCTTTAAAGAATCTCCACACGATTTCCATAGTAGCTGTACTAATTGACATTCCCACCAGCAGTGTAGAAGTGTTCCCTGATCACCACATCCATGCCAACATCTTCTGTTTTTTTTTTATTTTTTAACTATGGCCATTCTGAGCAATGCAAATTATAAGAATTATAACAAGCAATCACACCCATCAAGTTGGGAAAATTAACAGGACTAATAATTCGCCAAGTGTTGAATTTTCACCAATTGTTGGTGAAAACGTGAGGAAACAGGAATTCTTAGACATCTCTATTGGAAGTATAAATTGCTGCCCTCACTTTGGAGAATAATTTGGCAATATCTAATAAATTTCAAGGTGCGCATACCCTTCAAACAACCCAACAACTCTTTTTCTAGATACATGCCCTAAAGAAGTTTTCAGCCATGGTCACCAGGAATAATTTGCTGTGAACAGGAATGTTCACTGCAGCATTACTTGGAAATAGTAAGACATAGAAACAGCTTAAATATCCACTCATAAGAAAATGGATAAATAAATTATGGTTTATTTATGTAATAAAATACTATAATTCAGTGAAAAAATATATTGATCAACTAACTTGCAGCTCTACATGTATCCAGTTGGACATCTAGAAACATGTTCAGTGAGAAAAGTTATAAAAAGATTCACAAACTATCATGTGACTATACAAAAGTAAAGCAAAGTAAAGTATGATACTGATACAGATTATTATAGGTAAATACAGATGAAGTAAATTTGTTGTTATTTTTGTTTGGCTTTTTGTTGTTGTTGTTGTTTTCAGGCAGAGTCTCTCTGTCATCCAGAAGGGAGTGCAATGACTCAATCATGGCTCATTGCAGCCTTGACCTCCCGGGATCAAGTGATTCCCCACCTCAATTTTTTGATTTTTTTTGTAGAGACGAGGTCTTGCTATGTTGCCCCGTCTGGTCTGGAACTGCTGGGCTCAAGCAATCCCCCTCCCTCAGCCTCCCAAAGTCCTAGGATTACAGATGTGAGCCACTTCACGTAGCCTGAAATAAATGTTTAATAACATGGATTGAAGGACATGTATCAACTTCAGGAAAGTAATCACCTCTGGCAGGGAAGGGAAGAAATGAGATGGTGACAACCGTATTTGCATTGTTTTATTTTTTTAATATTTATTTATTTATTTAGAGATGGAGTCTCACTCTGTCACTCAGGCTGGAGTGCAGTGGCATGATCTCAGCCCACTGCACCTCCATCTCCCAGGTTCAAGAGATTCTCCTGCTTCAGCCTCTTGAGTAGCTGGGATTACAGGCATGCACCACAACACCCGGCTAATTTTTGTAGTTTTAGTAGAGACAGGGTTTCCTCATGTTGGCCAGGCTAGTCTCGAATTTTTGACCTCAAGTGATCCGCCTACCTCAGCCTCCTAAAGTGCTGGGATTACAGGTGTGAACTACTGTGCCTGGCCTGACAACTGTATTTGTATTGTTTTATCTTTTGCTAAAAAGCATCTGAAGCAAATACATTAACAGTTGTTAAAACTGAGAAGTAGCCGGGCGTGGTGGCTCAAGCCTGTAATCCCAGCACTTTGGGAGGCTGAGACGGGCGGATCACGAGGTCAGGAGATCGAGACCATCCTGGCTAACACGGTGAAACCCTGTCTCTACTAAAAAATACAAAAATCTAGCCAGGCGACGAGGCGGGCGCCTGTAGTCCCAGCTACTCCGGAGGCTGAGGCGGGAGAATGGCGGGAACCCGAGAGGCGGAGCTTGCAGTGAGCTGAGATCCGGCCACTGCACTCCAGCCTGGGCGACAGAGCAAGACTCCGTCTCAAAAAACAAAACAAAACAAAACAAAACAAAACCAAAAACTGAGAAGTAGATATGTGGCTCTCTTTTCATATTTTCTGTATTTTATATATCTTTGAAATATTTAATAATTTATTCTAAAATGTAAATACAATCTTTGTTTTGTTTGACGGTAGAAATTGATGTTTGATACTGGGGAGTCCTTTAACCTCTCTCGCATAGGTTCTCCTTACTCAAAGGGGAACGGTGACCCTTCTTTTTCTGTCTGTTGGGGTTTTGGTGAGAATCAAATACACTCATACACAAGAGAGCACTTTGCAAACTATAAATTCTTCTTAATGCGTGATACTTTTGTTATCATGTATAATGAAATGGCAAAAAAATAAAATGAGCTAAGAACAGATCAATCTGAGATTTACAACTACAGCTCACACTAATTTTGAATTAGGTTACAGATAAAGAAAAGGTACTCAATTTCCCCTTCATATTTCCCCAGGGTGTTCTAAACCATGCAGATAAAGGCCACTTGCCCAGGAAGGGGAAGCAAGAAGGTCCTGGTTTCACCATGAACACAAATGACTGTTTTGGCAGTCTACCGTACTATCCACCAGACTAGTCTTTCAGAGAAAAATGCCAGAGGCAGCAACTGAAAGCAGCTTGTAGGAGTCATCAGTTAGTCACTGAAGCAAATCATTTGAGAGAAGATAAAGGCGAGCTCTTGACATTCCTGGGACAAGAAGACCTGCCCTGCGAGACTTGCCTGTGAGTGGCTCAGCTTCTCCTACCCTGGGGAAGGTAATTGATGAGTTAATTAATATGCACAGCAGATGCATCACTGTCAATAGAAGATGGACTGCTTCTGGTTCTCACTATCGTTACTAAGATGATCTCAGCCTTTCAACTTAGTTGGGAGAAACCAATTTCCTGGGAGAAATCTCAATAAAATTGTTTTCCTATCATCAGGTGGAAATCTTGTTAAGTGCTCCAAGGACCCTTGGTTTTATGGGTTTGTTTTTACAGCCCCCAGCAGCCTTGGCTAGGATTTCCTTCTAAAATAACATTTCCTCTCTATAAAAAATGTCTTGTTGCTCCAGGCTCTGGGGCTCAGTGACCCTCATGAGTTTTTGACTGCAGGAGGCCGAGGGGTGAACTGGAGGTTTGCAATTTATGTCAAATATGCACACAGGGACACACAGTTTGATCTGTTCCTTATGTACCCTACAGAGTAGTTTCTTGGCCTTAACAATCTGTAGTCCACCTATTCATCCCCCACACTCTTCCTAACTTCTGGCAACCACTGATCTTTTTCCTGTCTTCCTATTTCTGCTTTTTCTAGAATGTCATACAGTTGGAGTCTTACAACAGGCTACATACAAAGGCTACAGCCTTTCCAGATTGGCTTCTTTCACTTAGTAAAACACATTCAAAGTTTTTCTGTGTCTTTTCATAGCTTGATATCTCACTTCTTAGCATGTCTATAAAAGTCAAATGCCTTGAAGCCAACCCTGACTGTAGGGTCCAGAAAGTGAAGCCTAACAGGGATGGGAAGTCCTTTTGAACTTAGGAAGGAACTAGCATTTATTGAGCATTTACTGTGCCTGGCACATTGTCATAATAGGTGTTTAATGAGTATTTATTAAATAAATTCCAGTGAATTCTCACAACCACTCTATGAAGTGCATACTATTTCCCCAATTTTACTGATCTAGCATCTGAGGCTTGGAGAGATAAGGAAATGTGCCTAAAGCACAACGCTAGGTACTGGCAGAGTGACAATTCAAATCAGAATTTTCTGAGTTTTAAGGCCATACCCAGGCCAAGGCAACATGCTGAAGATTGTGCCTGCAAAAGCTCAGGGGAACTTCTGCCTGTGGAAGATTCACGGAGAGCAGTGATACATCTGAAAGCTTTGGGACTAATATGGAGGTAGGTGCTGTAGGGGGATAGAAAGACCAAAGCAGGTCAGTTAAGTGGTGGAGGAAGGTGCTTACAGGTGTAGTGGAGGAAAATAGTAATCAATCTGGAAGCCACAGGACATGCTCTGTTATCCGCCGTCGCCTTCAATTTCTTCTTGGAAGAGATGAATTGTATATTCTCTACTCATAAAGCCTCCCACCATTACAGTCTCTATCGGACCTGCCTCCAGACAACCAATCTGCCCTGACATAATGTCTCCCCAAAGCAGAAATGTTCTTGGATCTAGCTCTCTAGAGGAAAGTGCTTTCGGCCTTACATCTCACAAAGGTTGGGTTTATTTACCCTGTCCCAAGCTCCATTCCTTTTTCCCACCCTTGGAATGGAGAACTGTTGTGACTGAAATAGAAAGGCCTTTGGTGGGGATGGTTTTGCCCTCCCTCACCTCTAGGTCTGAGTTCAGTCTTCCTGTCATATATTTCTACATCACTGTGGGATTTTCCTCAACATGGGTCATAAGGTGCTTAATTTCCCTGTTTACTTGTCTGTGTTCCTAGCTGGCCTGAAGCCAGCATGACATCAGGGATTTTACGTTTTGTTCGATGTCATATTCTCAGCACATAGTCATGCCTGGCACACAGGATGCACTAATAAATGTTTGTTGGATACTGAATGAATGGGGCAAGGGATTCTCCAAAGGCTTCCCCAGCCTCATAGTCATTACTGTAGTGATTGTTGGTTCAGAACCCTGATTTCTCGGCAGGTGGCAAGCAGATCATACCTCAGATTTGGTCACATGTTAGCTGAACTCCTAGAAGCTGATGAAAATGTATGGATTTATCAGAAATATAACTTCCAAGGAGACAGGCACAGAGATCTTCCGGTTCAATACATTTTCTCTCTGTATATAGTTTATATACTTGGTTGGAAAATTTGGTGTAAGACATGGAGCTTTCCATAAAGAAGTCAACATGAAGAAGTCTGAACATTTATCTCCACAACTGGATAAAACTCCCAGTAGGCTGTCATTTCCTGGAGGTAGGACATTGTTCACCAAACAGAGGTACCTAAGGCATTGTTTAATTTTGCTTTTCTAACTCTTTTCCTCTCTCTCTCTGTCTCTATTTTTTAATGTGTCACCAACCTCCCTTCTGTTAACTCTTCTTTCGCTTTTTTTTTTTTTTTTTTTTTTTTTTAGATGAAGTCTTACTCTGTTGCCCAGGCTGGGATGCAGTGGCATGATCTTGGCTCACTGCAACCTCTGCCTCCTGGGTTCAAGTGATTCTCCTGTCTCAGTCTCCCGAGTCGCTGGGATTACAGGAGCATGGCATCGCGCTTGGCTATGTTTTGTAATTTTACTAGAAACAGGGTTTAACCATGTTGGCCAGGTTGGTCTCAAACTCCTGACCTTAGGTGATCTGTCCACCTCGGCATGCCAAATTGCTGAGATTACAGGCGTGAACCACCGTGTCCAATCTCTCTCACTTTTTATTCCTAAATAATTTTAGAGTTATGGAAAGTTGCAAGAATAGTAGAGAGAATTGATGTGTGTTTTTCAGTTTCCCCTAATGCCAACTCTTTACATAACCATAGGTCAATTATTTTTAGAAATAGACACGGGGTCTCACTATATTGCTGAGGCTGGTCTTGAACTCCTGGGCTCAAGTGATCCTTCCACCTTGGCCTCTTAAAGTGCTGGGATTAATTACAGGCATGAACCACTGCACTCACTATTTAATTAGTCCCCTGTTGAGGATGTTTAGTTAGCTTTCCATTGTTTTGTCTCTCAGTGACATGGGAATGCATTATGTCATCATAAAGGTGCAAGTATTATTGTAGGGTAAGTTCCTGGAGGTGAAAATGCAGCCAGAGGGCATGTGCAGTAGTAATTTCCACAGATGCTAATGTCATCTCCTTATTGAAGCTTTACTAATCTGCACTCTCATCAGTGCAGGATGATGAGAGGAAAGCCTTTTCCCCTTATTAACATAATGCACCATCAGATGATTTGCTCCTTACCAACCTAATCGGTGAAAAATAATATCTCAATGTAGCACATTTAAGTAATTTTTATTGACATATAACATAAAGAAATATGGACCAGCCGGGCATGGTGGCTCACGCCTATAATCCCAGGACTTTGGGAGGCTGAGGCGGGCAGATCACAAGGTCAGGAGATCGAGATCATCCTGGCTAACACAGTGAAACCCCGTCTTTCCAAAAACACAAAAAATTAGCTGGGCATGGTGTCAGGTGCCTGGAGTCCCAGCTACTTGGGAGGCTGAGGCAGGAGAATGGCATGAACCTGGGGAGGCGGAGCTTGCAGTGAACTGAAATCATGCCATTGCACTCCAGCTGGGCGAAAGAGTGAGACTCCATTTCAAAAAAAAAAAAAAAAAGAAATATGGACCAAAAAAAACCCCAAAAAACAACAAAAAAAGAGAAATATGGACCAACAAGTGTATGGCTCCATTCATTTTCACAAAGTGAATTAATCTATAACAGCACCCAGATCAAGAAATAGAATTTACCTAGCCTGGCATGGTGGTGGGAGCCTGTAAT
The DNA here is from genome assembly GCF_007565055.1 of Rhinopithecus roxellana. Classification (NCBI taxonomy): domain Eukaryota; kingdom Metazoa; phylum Chordata; class Mammalia; order Primates; family Cercopithecidae; genus Rhinopithecus; species Rhinopithecus roxellana. Next base: position 118,410,504 of record NC_044553.1, on the reverse strand, counting down.
CCCAGCTACTCAGGAGGCTGAGGCAGGAGAATCGCTTGAACCCAGTGGGCAGAGGTTGCAGTGAGCCGAGATCGTGCCATTGCACTCCAGCCTGGGCAACAAGAGCAAAACTCTGTCTCAAAATAATAATAATAATAATAATAATAATAATAATACAGAAGAAGAAATAGAATTTACCAGCACCCAGAAGTCTTCCCTTATCCTCCCACTCCCTGGCCCTCAAAATAACCACTCACCTAACCTTTAACACCTTCAATTATTTTGGCTAAAATTCCAAACTTTATGTGAATATAATCATCCATGTGTCCTCTTCTTTCACTCAATATCTCAGTGAGTTTTATTTTACAATTAAGTTTATTATGAGTGCAATTGAATATCATGTCATATGTTTTAAAAGCCATTTCTTTTTTGAGAGACAGGGTCTCGCTTTGTCCCCCAAGCTGGAGTACAGTGGTGAGATCACAGCTCACTGTGACTCACAGCCTCAAACTCCTGAGTTCAAGACATTCTCCTGCCTCAGCCTCCTGGGTAGCGGGGACTCCAGGCATGTGTCACTATGGTTTTTGTTGTTGTTATTATTTTACAGAGATGGGGTCTCACCATATTGCCTAGGTTGTTCTCAAACTTCTGGGCTCAAGGGATCCTCTCATCTTGGCCTCCCACTGTGCTGGGATTATAGGCATGAGCCACCACACTCAGCCAAGAGCCATTTTCCTAAATTCTCTTTTCTGTCAACTCTCTATTCATATCCTTTGGCCATATTTCTCTTGGGCTGGTAGTCTATATTCTTATTGATTTATAGGAGATCTTTATATATTAGGAAATTCATCTTTTGTCTGTGATATAAGTTGTGAATATTTTTTCCTAGTTTATCATTTGCCTTTACCCATGGTGGTTTTTGCCACATTAAAAAAAATTCCTAGGTGGTTGAATGTATTAGTTGTTCGGAATTTTTGAGGTTTGTGTCATATTTAGTAAGGCTTTTCCTATGCCAAGATTATTTTTTAACTACCTATAATTTACCTAGTTTTTGGTTTACATTTACATCTTCAAACCAATTGGTTGTCTTTCATTTCTTTCTTTTATCCTCCAGGAAAACCAGAAAAGATGACTGTTTTTCATTTCTAAGTAAATTGTAATTTTATTTTTAAATTTTCTCTTAACCTAATAGTTATTTAGGAGCATATTTTATTTTTCTAAGCAGATGATAATTTGGTTATCCTTTTAAAAACAATTACTAATCTTAAATATTATTTCAGCTGGGCGCGGTGGCTCACGCCATTAATCCCAGCACTTTGGGAGGCCAAGGCAGGTAGATCACGAGGTCAGGAGATCAAGACCATCCCGGCAAACATGGTGAAATCCCACCTCTACTAAAACTACAAAAAATTAGCTGAGCATGGTGGCAGGTGCCTGTAGTCCTAGCTACTTGGGAGGCTGAGGCAGGAGAATCTCTTGGACCTGGGAGGCGGAGGTTGTGGAGAGCTGAGCTGGTGCCACTGCACTCCAGCCTGGGTGACAGAGTAAGACTCTGTCTCACACACACAAAAAAACAATTATTTCACTGTGTTCAGAGATTGCAGCTCTTTATGACTTTTGATTTTTATAATTTATCCAGTTTTTCTTTGTAGCCGATGGCAGAATCAACTTTTTGAGAGTGTTCTCTGTATAGTTTGTGTGTATGCGCGTAGTTTTATTGGATTTAGTGTGTTTTTGTGTGTTTATGTCATTGCCCATTCAGGCTGCTATTATTTAAAAATACCATAAACTAGGTAGCTTAAAAACAACAGAAATCTATTTCTCATAGTTCTGGAGCCTGGAAGTCCAAGATCAAGGTGCTGACAAATTCAGAGTCTGGTGAAGGGCCTCTTCCTAGTGAATAGATGGTGCCTTCTCACTGTGTCCTTATATGGTGGAAGGGGCAAAGGGGCTTTCTGGGGCCTCTTTTTAAGAACACCAGTCCCAGTAATGAGTGCTCTGCCTTCCAAAAGACTTCACCTTCCTGAGGCAGGAGAATGGGGTGAACCCGGGGGGCGGAGCTTGCAGTGAGCCCAGATCGCGCCACTGCACTCCAGCCTGGGCGACAGAGCGAGACTCCGTCTCAAAAAAAAAAAAAAGACTTCACCTCCTAATATTGTCACATTGGGGGTTGGAGTTTCAACATGCAAATTTGGGGATGATGCAAACATTCAGACTATAGCAATATATATGTATATGTGTGTTTCTATATGTATATATTGTGTGTATACATATACATATGTATATGTACACATATAATGCGATTGTAATATATATTTGTATATGATTAAGTTTGATTGTGTTATCAAATCTTTACTTATTTTTGCTTACTTGATTGATATACATATAGCAAAAATCTACTATGTAGATTTATTAATTTCACTTTGTTTTTCTATGGATTTTTGCTTCATATATTTTAAGGCCATATTCTTAAGTGCATATGGATCCATTATTTTGACATACTTTAATTTTATATACAAGTTAATACATGAACTCATTCTCATTGTTAAAATGCAAATTATACAGAAATGCAAGTGAAAAATTATTACTCAGCGCTATGTACATTAAAAGAACAATGAGATGCCATTTTTCAGAACAGTTGGATTGGCAACATTTTTAAAGATTGAAAATAGTCGGTGATGGTAAGTGTGCAGGAGAAGTAGATACTCTCCTGTGTTGTTAGAGTGGAGTTCTTAGAACACTGCTGGCACATGGTAAAAGTGCAATAAATGTTACCTCAACACAAATGCAACTATTGGGAGGTGACATTGAAAGTTTGGTAGAGACTAGCAAAGTGTTCACCTAAAAAGCTTGAGTTGCCCTACATCAAATCCATTCTGCTGTGTCCCTGTTTTGCCTCCATGTGAAGAAAGTGCAATCTAAGTCATTGTTTCCTCTCCCAGCGATCAGGGCTGTGCAGAGGTTCTGGGTTGTTTCAGATGCCAAACTACCAGGCTGGTCCCTCCTTAGCTCCACAACTCCACAGGCTTCCCTGGACTATGCACTGTGCCATCTGCATAGTTCCTTCTTACCAGGGGACTCTGTGTCATGTGTGGGTTAAGGAACACTTGGTGAGGTCGGGAGCCTAGGTGCTTAGACCATCTGACATCTCACCATCCCCTTTGGAGCACTGCCGGGCATTGTGTCCAGGTCTTTTTTTTTTTTTTCTGAGACGGAATTTTGTTCTTGTTGCCCAGGCTGGAGTGCAATGGCATGATCTTGACTCACTGCAACCCCTGCCTCCTGGGTTCAAGCAATTCTCCTGCCTCAGCCTCCCGAGTAGCTGGGATTACACACATGAGCCACCATGCCTGGCTAATTTTGTATTTTTAGTAGAGACGGGGTTTCTCCATATTGGTCAGGCTGGTCTCGAACTCCCAACCTCAGATGATCCACCCGCCTCGGCCTCCCAAAGTGCTGGGATTACAGGCGTGAACCACTGTGCCTGGCCAGGTCTTTGAGCAGTGGAGACTCAGAGACCTCTGTCTCCTTCCCAGACCCCAGAAAATCCTGCTTCTGCAACTTCACACTTCTCTTAACTCCACCTTCCAAGACTCTTCACACAATTCCTTGTTCTATGGCTTAACATTTTATAAAAGAGGGGAAGGGCTTTGCTTACTGACTGCTTCTGCTTTCTGTCTTGTTCCAAAGTGAGGACGGGCAAGTTCTGCCCAGCAACTAGAATTGAGGGGGCAGGAGGGAAAACTAAAGGCAAACAGATAAAGTATAATATTTCAATATATTTTCCTGCCACAGCATGGGTTATTATTATTCTACCTGAAAGAATAACACCACTTTATTCTTTCCCAGCTCCCTTTGAGTATGCCTCTCCAACACACACACACACACACACACACACACGAATGCACACACATGCGAACTCCCTTTAAAAAAGACATCTGACTAGAACTTTCTCGCACCTTTTGGTGCAGCAGAGATCATATTCAATAGCTGCTAACTAGGCTCTCTTGCCCTGTCGCTCTCGAGTTTGTCTCTCCTGTAGGATCATCAAGGTTGCCTGGCAACCACTAGCAGGTCGGTCTTTCACATGGTTTCCTTAAAGAAAATGGCAAAGCTCTCATTCCTGTTACAGTCCAAGCAATGCCCAATTAGTGTGAACCGGGAATCAATCGGAGAGGAGAGCAGGGGCTGGTGCAGGATGGTAAAAGGGTGTGAAGCGGACAGAGGAGGGCCTGTTATGGGCACTTGGGAGCCAGTGTGATAATAGCCATGCTTTCCTAAGGGTCTGTGTCTGAAAATCGCCCACCGACAAAACCGTCATTTCATCTCTTGCCACCTCCGTGATGAAAATGGTGCAGGGCCCACAGCAAAGGGTTGCTTTTTAGGCTGATGTCTGAGCTACCATTGAAGGAACAGGGGATCTTTAACCTGCACGAGCCTCCCTTCGAGGATAAGGGACAGGAATATCTTCAAATATTTGGATGCTGAGAGTGCAGAAAACGGATTAGACTGCTTCTGTTTGGCATGAGAGGGAAGCAAACGTGGGCTCACTAGAAAGGAATGATTTTGTGAATGTAGGTGGTTCATAAAGGAACGTAAATTCACTGCAGTACAGGCAAGCATGCTGGAAAAGGGTGTGCATGGGTGAGTCTAATGCCTTTGATGTGTCTACCCAGCACAGACAGGCTCTGGAAAACCTCACCTTGGACTGGTTTGCATTCCTGAGTGGACACAAATAGCACTGGGTCTGCCCCACTGTCATATTTCAGGCTGCTATAACAAAACACCATAAGCTGGGTAGCTTATACATAACTGAAACTGATTCCTCACAGTTCTGGAGGCTGGAAGTCCAAAGTCAAGGTGTTGGCAGATCCAGTGTCTGGTGAGGGCTTAATTTCTGGTTCATAAATGGAGCCTTCTAGCTGTGTCCTTGCATGGTGGAAGAGGCATAGCAGCTCTCTGAGGCCTCCGTTACAAGGGCACTAATCTCATTCATGAGGGCTCCACCTCCATGACCTAATCACCTCCCAAAGGCTTCACCTCCTAATACCATCACACTGGGGATTAGATTTCAACAAATACATTTTGGAAGGTACACAAACATTCAGACCATAGCACCCACCCATACCCTGTGCTCTAAGGAACCACCACTCCCTGGTCCCCATTGGCAAGCATTGAGTAGCTGTTGATGTCCTTTTCATGCACCATGGGAATTCCAACCTAGTGTCTCCTGAGCCCACAGGTATGGTTGGGGCCATGCTGCTGCTGAGGGTATTGACTACAGAGTCAGGGTTGGGATGATCTCAAAGGATGGACAGTAGAAAGGAGTGACTTACTCTTGCTGCAGTGGCTGGCAGCACCTGCATGGGTCAGGTCAAGACATATAAGCAGGACTTCTGCAGTTGAAATGAGGAGCCAAGGCCAGGTGCTGTGGCTTACACCTGTAATCCCAGCACTTTGGGAGGCCAAGGCTGGTGGATCACCTGAGGTCAGGAGTTTGAGACCAGCCTGGCCAACACGGTGAAACCCCATCTCTACTAAAAATACAAAAAATTAGCCGGGCATGGTGGTGGGCAACTGTAATCCCAGCTACTTGGGAGTCTGAGGCAGGATAATCGCTTCAACCCAGGAGGCAGAGGTTGCAGTGAGCTGAGATTGTACCACAGCACCCCAGCCTGGGCAACAAGCAAGACTCTGTCTCAAAAAAAAAAAAAAAAAAAAAAAAAAAGAGAAATGAGGAGCGGGAATCCTGGGGTGGGTGAGAAGAGGTGGAGCGAGAGGACTGGGTGCCAAGCAACATCAAAGTTTATTTCAGGTGCTAGGTGTGACAGGGTAAGGTGAGGACAGGGGAAGCAGGAAAAGCCAGCTATTACATGGTAATGAGCATTGCCATTTGGTGTGTGTCTTCGATGTGCCAGGTGTTGCATTTAATCATCTTAATTGCAACAACCAGTAAGACAGGCAATATCATCCCCACTTTGCAGGTGAGGAAACTGGGGAGCAGAGAGACCAAATGACTTGCCCAGAGTGATGTAGAAAGCGGCAGGGTCAAGATGCAAATACAGATGTGCTTTTCTCCAAATTCTACCTCTTTTCCACCTTGCTGCTGCCTTGCCCTGAGCAGCCAGATATCCAGCCACTAAGGTTACAGTGTGGACACATAGCCTGGGCCCCTTGGTTGCAAGGGTGGTGTTGCTACTTTAGAGAGTTTAGTGTCACTCAATTGTGCCTTTTGTTTTTAAAAAACAGATTTTATTTATTTATTTATTTGAGACAGAGTCTCGCTCTGTTGCCCAGGCTGGAGTGCAATGGCACGATCTCCGCTAACTGCAACCTCTACCTGCCGGGTTCAAGCAATTCTCCTGCCTCAGCCTCCCAAGTAGCTGAGATTATAGGCATACACCATCACACTCAGCTAATTTTTGTATTTTTAGTAGAGACAGGGTTTCACCATGCTGGCCAGCCTAATCTCAAACTCCTGACATCAGGAGATCCACCCGCCTCGGCCTCCCAAAGTACTGGGATTACAGGCGTGAGTCACTGCGCCCAGCCTATTTTTCTTTTAAACTTATTAATAGGATAAGGAAGAGATAGCGAGAGAGTGTGAGAGAGAGAACACGGATAAAGGACACTTAAGTGTAGAGCTTGATGGTGTTTTATAAATGTATAACCATCATCTGGGCCAGGATACAGAACATTTCCAGCAGCCCCAATTGTATTTTTCTTAACACAAATCAGAACTCAATTGGAACAGCTAAACATATACATTAATGGGTCACGTGCTGTCAGATAGCGCCTAACAAGATCTGCTAACATAGGTACTGTGCTTTCTCCTCAAATGCTATGGTTTCCAGAGCCCAGAAGAGGGGATGAGGTGATTGTACTGGAGATAAGATTCTGAAGCCCAGCATTTGAGATGATTAATGATCCCCGGGCTGCTGCTCCAATTTAGTCTGATATGAAGAGAAGAAAAAGCCGTGGTTAAATTTCCCTGTTCCAGCCCCACTACTACGTTGCTCTGTTATCTCAGCGAGGTCAGAATCAGCCTGTGTTTAAACTCCAGGGTGCCTTAGTGGTGGCCTCTACCCCTACTACATTGCTGCTAGGGAGCCATCTCTCAACACAGTAAAGAAGGATTTCTGAAGTGTTAACTGGGGACCCAGAATGCTGCCTTGCAGCCCATGGGGCTTGACGGGGGGACACTCATTCTCCCCAGCAGGTGTTCTGGGACTCCTGCAGCCCACTGCCTTTGAGGAGGTGGGAAAAGAGGCCTGCATGGCCTAGTCTCGAGGATAAAAGTGCCAGATGGCCGGGCAGGTGTTCTGGCTGACTTAACAACCTTATCAGATGCACTGTGGGGCCCAGCCCCCAGCAGATAGTAATAATTTGTGAAGGTGGCAGGGGAAGGCATCCCCACTGCTCCCTTCCCTCCTCCCACCTCTTTAGCTTGCCCCATGTTGGTGAGAGGGTATCCAGTGGTTCACAGCAGCTGACTATCCCTCTGCCACTATCATGCTAGGTTTCTGGCAGAGGTTGCGGGCCACATCCCTAGAAGGACCTTGGCTGTCTGTCTCCCAAGCTTGCCACTTACAGACTGGCAGGGGAATGGACTCTGGCAAGTCACCCCACTGGCTGGCCACACGGACAGATTCCTGGGAGAGTTGCCAGGGTGATTGACCTTACTGTGGTCACACTGAATGGCACTGACATTCCCAGGTACCTATACTCTGCTCTGGCCTCATGTGCTGGACCCAGGCCTCTAGCATTTCAGTTTTGTCACATCAGAGATGCTCAATGGGGTGGAGGAAAGACGAGAATAACTCTGGATGGCCTCACTGATAGAAGAGGTGGCCAAACTTCATGCCTAATTACTGTGGGTATTGGTAACATATCACAAATGTCAACTTTCTATTCCAAATGATCATCCTAGCCATCTTGAGACAGAGGTCAGCTGCTTTATAAATATACCTAAAATTACATCTTTTTTCTGTATCCAGCCATTGACGACTAGGAAAACTGGATGTCCCCAAGGCCCAGAATCTCCCCGGCACCCCTGCTCCCATAAAAGACAGAAAGGAGCTTCCAGGTCAGGATGTTACCCTAAACACATGTGGTTTCTTGCTGCCTCTCAAAATTGCATGGTAAAGGCATGGACATACAGAAGGAAGTGGACACACAGTGATGAAGAACACAGGAGAAGAGATCAGAAGGCAGAAAGCCATCAGTAGTACTGAGCCAAAGTAGCTGAGTGCTCTCGGTGCTGCAGAGGACATAGTTGTCACATCCCCAGAAAAGCTCCAAATTCAGAGCCAAATAAAAAGAGTGACCAGCTGCTTAGCATCTCTTCTAGGCAGAAGCGTAAGAGCTTGTCTGGGGACCAGGAGCGTGGACTCCTAGTGTGTTTGATGGTACTCTAAAGTAGTGGCTCTCAAACTTGACCACACGTTAGAATCCTCTGAAAGCTCCAGAATACCCCAAATCTATTAAATTAGCCTATCTGGGGATAGACCCAAGATGTAGTATTTTTAAAACTCCTCAGTTGAGTCCATTGGGCCGCCAAGGTTGGGAACCACTGCCCAGGGTGCATTCTTCTTTCAGGCATGAAGAGATGGTGAGTTAGCCTGTTCCCTGCCTGCCACACTTAAGAGAAACCTGCTGGCCAATAAGAGGGGGCTCCTTGGCTGCACTTCCTGCTGTCCCTCCCCAGCCTGGCTCTCCTCCCCTGGAAGCATGGGCCAGTCTCTGGGCTCTCTCACCTTCCTGACTCCATTCTTCTTGCCTGTCCTCCCACTGCTCCTGGAATGATCTTCCTAAGAACCAACTCTAATCCTATCACACCCTCACCTTTCACTCCCTGCAGAGCAAGTCCTAGCATAGAGACTCTCCTAAAGATTCCTACATTTTTCTTTCTAACCTAATTCCCTTCCTCATCCCTATATATCAGTCAATCTGAAGACAAGGGCTCCCCTTGTTTTTGCTTATGTCTCCTTCCCTCACCCCATAGCTCCAGCATTTAGCCAGGTGACCTTCGCAGGGAAGATGTTCACATAAAGGGCTTACTGAGCTGGATTGAGTTTAGCAGAACACAATGTCTCTGGGCAGCAGAATGAAGGAAACATAATTTGTCCTCACTGAGACAATGGCCATGAATGACCTTGTTTTGAGGCAGAAGGGAAATAACAAGCAGCTTGAAAACAACATTTTTCTAAATCTACCATTTTTTTGCTATTATTCATGTTTTAAATTTTACATGTTTTTAAAAAAATTTTAAATTTATCTTTTAAAGACAGGGTCTTGCTCTGTTACCCAGGTTGGAGTACAGTGGTGAGATCATAACTCACTGCAGCCTCCAACTCCTGGGCTCAAGCTATCCTCCCACCTCTGCCTCCTGAGTAGCTAGGACGACAGCTGTGCACGACCATGCCCACCCTTCATGTTTTATTTTAAATATTTTAAATATAAATATCTGTATTTATTTTTACTTTTTTTTTTTTCAGACAGAGTCTCACTCTGTCACCCTGGCTGGAGTACAGTGGCACGATCTTGGCACACCGCGACCTCCCTGTCCTGGGTTCAAGTGGTTCTTCTGCTTCAGCCTCCTGAGTAGCTGGGATTACAGGCGCACACCACACCACTACACCCGGCTAATTTTTGTATTTTAGTAGAGAAGAGGTTTCACCATGTTGGCTAGGCTGGTCTTGAACTCCTGACCTCAGGTGATCTACCTGCCCGGCCTCCCAAAGTGCTGGGATTACAGGCATGAGTGACTGCACCCAGCCTTTTTCCAATTATTAAAATAAGCTCATTACAATTTTTAAAAAATTGTGTATAAAGTAGAGTGAATCTCTCCCTTTTACTCCTCCCAGCAATAATCACTGTCAACAGATGAATGTATAAGCTTGCTGGTTTCTTATCACTCACATGCCATGGACTGAAGGTTTGTGCCTTCCAAACGAAGATGGGGCCTTCAAGAAGTAATTATGTCATGAGAGTGAAGTCCTCATCATGGGATTAGTGCCCTTATAAAAAGGGAACTTGCCCATGGGCCCTCTCACCACCACCACCACCACTGCACGCCACCTTGCCCCTCATGTGAGGACATAACCAGAAAGAGAAAACCTCACCAGCACTGAATACGTGGAAACCTTGATCTTGGACTTCCCAGCCTCCAGAACTATGAGACATAGATTTCTACTGTGTAAGCTGCCCAGCCTGTGGTATCTTATGATAGCAGCCTGAGCTAAAATGGCCTGTACATTTTTCCCCTTCACTTTCCTCACTTAACAACATATCATGAATAATTTTTTCCCAAACAACTCAGACTCATCTCACACATTTTAAACACTGATTGATGTTCCATCTTCAACAACTGTACCAGTTCCCCTTTGGTAGATGGTTAAGTAGTTCCTATTGTTAGCTATAACATTTTTAGTTTGTAAAAATAATGTGGAAAATGTAAATCATAAAAACAATTTGAACTCCTGACCTCATGATCCACCCACCTTGGCCTCCCAAAGTGCTGGGGTTATAGGCGTGAGCCACCGCACCTGGCTAACATGGTGAAACCCCGTCTCTACTAAAAAATACAAAAATCAGCCAGGCATGGTCGTGGGTACCCATAGTCCCAGCTACTCAGGAGGCTGAAGCAGGAGAATTGCTTGAACCCAGGAGGCAAAGGTTGCAGTGAGCCAAGATTGCACCACTGCACTCCAGCCTAGGCAACAGAGTGAGACTGTCTCAAAGAAAAACAAACAAACAAACAAACAAAAACAATTCATTTAAACAAGCAACAAAAGAAACATCAGCCACAATCCCTCACCCAAGCATGATCATTTTGTACTATTTCATTCTGGGCATGGTTCTTCCAATATGTTCTTGTTGACATATTGTATATGTGTATTTATTTATTTATTTATTTATTTATTTATTTATTTATTGTTTTAAACTTTTATTTTAGGTTCAGGGATACATGTGCAGGTCCATTATATAGGTAAACTTGTGTCACAGGGGTGTATCGTACAGATTATTCCGTCTCCCAGGCACTAAGCATAGTACCTGATAGTTATTTTTCCTGATTCTCTCCCTCCTCTCACCCTGAACCCTCAAGTAGGCCCAAGTGTCTGCTGTTCCCCTCTTTGTGCCCATCTATTCTCCTTATTTAGCTCCCACTTATAAGTGAGAACATGTGGTTGGTTTTCTGTTCCTGCATTAGTTTGCTGAGGATAGTGGCCTCCAGCTCCATCCACATTCCTGCAAAGGACACAATCTTGTTCTTTTGGTATCTGTTCAGTTTGGGTTCTACTCTGGCACTTATTTCATCATAAACTTATAAAATGTTACGCCTTAGTTTTCGCCACCATTGGCTTTAATGTCCCCTGAGGGCCTTCGTGGAGTTTCTGAGCTATTCCTGGCTGTGGGACATGTTGGTTGTGATGGCATTTGGTATGGATGGTTCTATTCCCCTAAGTATTGTCACTGTAATTTATTTCAGGGTAATAGTCCTTCCCCCTAAGTTGCTTTTCTTTTCTTTTTTTCCTTTTCTTTTCTCTCTTTTATTAGAAGATAAACTTGCTCTTTAATGGCGAATGGGAGAGATGGCTGTCTGGGTAGGAATGAGGGTAGGGTGTCCGTGGGCTGAGTCAGCTTCGCGCTCCTGGTTTTGATTCTGCAGCTCATGTATGGTGTCCTCGCAATCAGGCAAAGTGGCCACGCCATAGCCCACAGTGCCCAGGGCATAGCAGCTAGAGGATTCCAGGAAGTAGGTGGGCAGTCGCCACAGGACCTCCCATCAGGACAAGGGCAGCTCTAGGCCCAGGGCTCCCATGGTCAGGGTCAACCAGGTAGAGCTCAGGATCACTAGTTCCCAAAGCCACTGTGCTAATTTCATCATGGTCACTGTTTGCCCTGCATCTCCCCAAGTTGCTTTTCTATCTCATCAGCAACCTTCTTCAAAACCTGCCTCCCTTATCTGTCATGAGATTAGAGTAAGAAATTTTTAAAAAATAGAAAAGAAAGAAAAACTTGCTCTGAAGTGCAATGCATCTTCCAGAAGGTGCTTGTGCTTTCTCAGCTACCATCCCCTCCTACTGACTCCTCTCCCCATAGCCACGCATCAGGCCCCACTAAAGACCTCTTCTTCTTAAAGACTTTCCCAAACTGAGGAGCACCTGGGCTGGGCTGTCACCTGCTGTATGCATCCACGTGGCCCTGTGCTTCCTAACCAGCACTTTCCACATTTCATTCTGTTTCATGGTGTGAGTTACTTACCACTGTATCCTCAGCATGTGAAAGGGAGGACACAGGGGACAGGGAAGGAGGGAATGCCCTAGCTCCTCCCAGGGCCTCTGGTGGTCTGTGGCCTGCAGGTGAAAGGGAGGTCAGTCCTATGGTAGTCATCCCCATTAGCCTCCTGCTCTTATAGCAGGTCCAAGCTCCACCATTCTTGGGCTTCCAGACCCCAGGAGTAGGGTGGTGTCTCGGGGGAAAGCTTGTGTCTTGTAGGTGGGCAAGCTACCCCCACTCCTCTGGCTGCTCCAGCTGCCCCCATTACAGGGCAGCGCTGGTTGGGGCCAGGAAGGACTGTTTGTTCAATTCTTACAACACAGGGGCTATTACCAGCGGCGCTGGAGGGGAGGAACAGCTGTTCCATCTCCCGAGCTAGTTCCAGCCCCCCTTACCTGATCACCTCCCTAGGTTTTATTGAATCTCTGTGTCTCACAATTACCTCTAATTTCATTGCCTTCGTTGCAAAGAAGAGTGCTTTTCCCTGCAGCTAAGATTTTCTTATATTACCCGGGCTTTGCCTCTTCAGCCCCCAGCCTCTTCCTTCCACTCCCAGCAAGTGACATGAGCAGTCACTTTCTGGGACTGGAGCTCTGCGCACCCCCACACTGGCCACTCACACCTCAGCCATGGTCCCCTGTCCTGCCCCTGAGAGCAGAAAGCAGAGAGTGGAGGCCCTACGGCAGGAGCCCCCAGTTTAAGGAAAATGCTGCACAGGGCTTTGCTCTATGGTCCAAGCAGCTACTCCCTCTGGAAAGAAGGTTTTGATGTGCTTCCTCCTTCTCGTTCCTCTCCAAAGACCCTCCTTCAACCCCATATCTCAGGCAGATCTAGGACGTGAGGACCAGACTTCAGGACTGGCTTATTTCATTCATCCAACAAATAATTGTTAGATCTCTAATATGTGCTAGCACTGGACAATCAAAAACTACTTATTTAACACAGATTTTATTCTCAGCACAGTGTCTCATACTCATCCCCTTCCCTGAACATGAATAGGTGCCAGAGGCAGTGCGAAGAGGGTATCTGAGAAAGACTGAAGGCTGCAGGGTCACCAAAGATAAAGAAAAGACCCTCCTGGGCAGTGAGCATTTAGTTGAGGGCATGAAGGGAAGGTATGTCTTCAAACAGTGGTGCTCAAAGCTGCAGTGTGCTATGATAGGGTATAACTGTAGACATGGTACCTGCCTTTGAGAAGTTTCAAAACTAGGGCTGGGCACAGTGGCTTACTCCTGTAATCCTGGCACTTTGGGAGGCTGAGGCGGGCAGATCGCCTGAGCTCAGGAGTTTGAGACCAGCCTGGGCAACATGGCAAAACCCCATCTCTACTAAAAAAATTAAAAAATTAGCCAGGCATGGTGGTGTGTGCCTGTGGTCCCAGCTATTTGGGAGGCTGAGGCAGGGGAATTGCTTGAGCCTTGGAGGCAGAGGTTGCGGTGAGCCGAGATCACGCCATTGCACTCCAATCTGGGCAACAGAGTTCCAAAACTGCCTGGGCATAGAAGCAATCATGCATTGAATACCTAATCAGGTCCAGGACTGATGGAGGTAATAGTCATCCTTGCTTTAGAGATAAGAGAAATGAGCCTCAGAGGCTCTCTCCCTTTCTCCTATTGTGGCCCACCTGACCCTCTGTGCTTCAGGAATGCCAAATTGTGCTTTGTTCTCTGTGGATACTATGCTGTTTTACATCTCACTGCCTTTTCCTGTGCAGTTCCTACTGCCTGGAACACTGTTCCTTCAGCATCTTCTACAGCATCTATTCTGGGAGTGCTAGGTTAAGTGCCCGTCCAACTGTTGGTGAGTATCTCTCAACTAGACTGCAGGCTTCTCGGAGGCAGAATCGTGACTTTGTCACACTGGTCCTGCCACACTTGGCACAGTGCCTGCTGCAGAGTCAGGGTTCTCAAATTATTGGCTGAAGAGAATAAATATATGTACAGACGCCTGTCTTAAGCAGCACAGCTAGCATGAGGCAAAATGGGTTTTGAACCATGGTTGCCCCTCACATAAGGCACCTTTGTGTGCGTTAGGAAAAGACTCCCCCTCTGAGTGAGTGCACTGCAAAAAGGCAAGTCTTCTGGGCAGACCAGCTGGAAAAAGGCACTCCTTCCTTGGCTGATGCAGCCAGGTCTCCGGGCTTGGCTGAGCCAGTGAGTAGATTTCAGCCCTGACTCACGCTTCTTGGGCATGATGACCCAGCTCAGGTACAGCCTGTTTGAACCCAAGTCAGCTTGATACTGAAACCCACACTTTTCTTTGCCATGTGAACAAGAGCAATGTGCCCTCAAAACATTTTCAAGCCAAGAGAAAGCTGTGTGTGTGTGTGTGTGTGTGTGCGTGCGTGCGTGCGTGCGTGTGTGTGTGAGAGAGAAAGATTGATTTTTGGCAAGAGATTTTTGCTATTTTTGGTAAAATAGCAAAAGCCCCAAACAGCTGGTGCCATGTTACTCTGGGCTCAAATCCACGAGTTATTCTTTTCCCCCAAATCAAGCAGAACAATACTCATCCCTTTGCCTGAGCACAACTAGGTGCCAGAGGCAGTGGGAAGAGAGTATCTGAGAAAGACTGAAGGCTGCATGGTCACCAAAGATAAAGAAAAGTCCCTCCTGGGGCAGCAAGCATTTAGTCGAGGGCATGAGGGGAAGGTATGTCTTCAGATGGTGGAGTTCAAGGCTGCGGTGCACTATGATCACGCCTGTGAATAGCCATGGCACTCCAGCCCAGGAAATATAGTGAGACCATGCCTGACTCTAAAAAATTTGGATTTGAAATCTGAAGGCTGCAGAACTGCAAGTAGAAACTGAGCATGTTTTGCAAACAGCAATAAAGGATTTAGCATGAGGAAATGAGCCTTGCAAAGCAAGAATAGGGTAGGGGATCCACAAAAGGGTCAAGTGAAACTGTCTCAGTTTGTGTATCTGTAAAATGGGGATGACACTACCTACCTCACAGAGTCCTCACAGATGAAATTCATAATATAGGTTAAATGAGTAGCATCTGGCATATGGTAAACATTTACTAAATGGTGATTGCAATTATTTTGATTAGCAGATTGGTGATGACAATGATGATGGGAGTGCAGTTGTTGGTGGTGTAATATTTAGGGTAATGAATGTCTGCCACTAAATGTCAAGGTAAGAAGAGCTCTGCTAACCTCTTCTAGAAAGGGAGAAAGAACAAGAGCCTCTCATCCTGCTTTTGTTCCCATCCGTTCCTCTTGTGGCTAATGCAGATAGCGAGCAGAGTTGCTAAAAGCCTTGGCAGAAGAACCACAGGAGGACTGAAATGAGCGGAGAGAAAGCTCTCCAGTCCTTCGGCCCTCCCTGCCTGTCACTCCATCTTCCCACTCCTTGGGGCACCCTGCATGAGAAGGACGGAGGAGGCAGGAGCATGGGGGTACAGTGGGGGACTTAGCGCTCTTCCTAGGGTGAGATGACAATGGAAGGGAGGGCGAGGAATGAGAAGTTGGGACAGTTGAGATGGATGCCAAAGGGTTGTGGAAACAAAATGTGTCCTTAGGTGTGCTTGAAGCCTATACCACTGATGCTATCCATTTGTACAGAAGATTGTTATTTAGCGTTCCATGAACATTTACTGAGTGCTTATGTACATGTCACTGTGGTAGCTTGGGGATCAGTAGTCACAAAACAGAGATGGTCTCTGTATTTATGGAACTGACTTAACTTTTAGCCCAATTTAAATACTTGATTACTTTTTGAACAAAAGCAGCCACAGTTACTTAGGCCAAAAACCTTGGGATATCCTTGTCTCTTTTCTTTCTCTCACACTGCTGATCTAATCCACTGGCAAGTCCTATTGGCTCTATCCTCAATATGCACCCCAAATCTGACCGTTTCTCACCACCTCCACCTCTATCACCCCAAAACAAGCCACTGCCATCTCTTGCCTAGACCATTGCTGTAGCTACTCCTCTGCTCAATGCCCTCCCTGGCTCCTTATCTTACCCTGAATTGAAGGCAAAGTCCTTGCAGTGACTCACAATGCAGTCATCATCTTGCCTCTGATTGCCCCTTTAACCCCATTCTACTGTGGTAGCAATAAGAGCTGGAAAAATGAAATGAAATCCACTTCCTGGAAAAGACAAGGAGGGAAGACAAGCTTCAATCTCCTTTATCACTAGCAGATTTTCCAGGAAGCACAGTGTGATGGACTCTTACATGGGACCCTGTCTTAAACTGACAAATAGCAAGAACAGTAACGGAAGGTCAGAGTATTTTAACGACATCACTAGAAATACAGTTAAAAATTAAAGATAAACCTCACACAGGGAAAAAAATGTTTGCAGTCCCAACAAAGGATCAATATCCAGAATATATAAATAGCTCCTGTAAATCAATAAGAAAAATAATCTCAGTGGAAAAATGGACAAAAGATTTGCAAAGGCAACTCACCTGCCTTTACAAAAATAAAAATAAAAAAGGAATAGTCTCTTGGGGAAAATACTTACAAGCCAAGGATCATTAGAGAAGAGAAGGCATAGGCCCTATTCTATTCTCCTGTTATCACCATGCCGGGAAAAGGGCAGTGTGGGTCTACACTCCAGCAGAGGGAATTCTTCTTATTGTTTTATCTTCATGTAGGTCAACCATGAGTGTAAATTTATCTACGAAGATATACACAAGCTGCTTGAGTGCTGGGCAGGCTGGACGGGAGAGTCCTTTTTGCTGTTTTTATGGAAAGTTTCAAATGTATACAAAAGTAGAGAGAAAAGTACGATGAACTCAATGTCCCAGAATACTTTTGGCTTAAACCCTACACTCCTCAAGGAAAGGCTCTCCCACAAGAAATCAGAGGGAAGTCCCACCTTCCCCATGGTGGGCAGGGGTGGGCAAGGGTGGGCTGTAGAGGGGTGAGAGGGCGTTGGGCTGAACGTTGAAGAGCAGCAGCATCTGACAGGCTGAATGGAGAAGTGGGAGGATTGCAGCACGCTCAGGGCTGACTCCACAGACCATTGCAGTCACAAAGCTGGGGACAATCTGACAATTAGAACTGTTCTTTTTTTTTTTTTTTTTAAATTGAGACATACTGTACACAATTCACCATTTAAAAATGTACAATTCAGAAGGTTTTAGTATATTAACAGAAGTGTGTAACCATTGCCATTATCTAATTCAGTACATTTTCATCACCCCAAAAAGAAACTCCACACCCACTAGCAATAACTCCTTATTCTCCTTTTCCCTTACCCCCAGAAACCACTCATCTACTTTCTGTCTCTACAGATTTGCCTATTCTGGATGTTTCATATAAATGGAGCAATACAATACATGACCTCTTGTGACTGGCTTCTTTCACTTAGCAGAATGTTTTCAAGGTCCATCATGTTGTGGCAAGTATCAGTACTTCATCCTCTTTTAATGTTGAATAATATTTTATTGTATGGATATACCACCTTTTGTTTATCCATTCATCTACTGATGGACACTTAGGCTTTTTCCATATGTTATCTACTATAAATAATACTGCTATGAACATTTGTGTCCAAGTTTTTGTGTGGACACATTTTAATTTCTCTTGGTTATATACCTAGAGGTACTTCTGGGTCAAATGGTAACTTCATGTTTAACTTTTTGAGGAACAGCTAAACTGTTTTCCACAGTGACTGCACCCATTCCAGCAGCAGCATATGAGGCTTTTGATTTCTCCACATCCTCACCAGTATGTGATATCTTCCTTTTAAAGATATTATAGCCATCCTAAGGGGTATGAAGTGGTATCTCATTGTTTTGATTTGCATTTCTCTGATAACTAATGGTGTTGAAAATCTTTTTGCTAGGGAACTAGGAACCTAGGAGAGCCAGAGTGACACCATTTTAAAATCAACTCCATCTTAAAACTAGCATGGCAAATTCCTTGCTAGTCGGAGATGATCAATACAGTCTCAGTCTTCAAGGCGCTCGCCATCTAGAAGATAACAGAGTAGGAAGTTTCTCAGCATCTAATCAATAGGTGAAAAATCAATTCTATTCATATTTTTTCAAATGTGTCCAGTAGGTGCAGAGACACTGCCATTGGAACTCACAGACATGGCCAGGTCAGGCGCCATTTTAATTTTTTCCTTCAGAGCCACGGAGCCTCTACGGCTTCGATCCTTCCTCCGGGCACCAGGGTGCGCTGTACCGTCTCTTGGTGTCGGCTGAACAGTGTCGCGCTCTCCCTTACTTCCCTTCTTGCTGGGCCGCACTTCCGGTGGCTGGCGGAAACGGGAACCTGCAGCCGCGGGGGCCGGAGTCCCGGGGCATGGTGGGGGCGGGGCAGGGGGAGGCGCGCATGGAACAGGCTGGGGCATCCCTCGCCCTGGCTCTTTGAGCCCGGACCAGACAGGTGAGGACTTATCATTTTTGGCCCAGCCTCCAAGCCCGTCAGACCCTCCCCGGCAGGCTCCTCCCCGCATGACGCTGATGCCCAGAGGCCCCACGGCCCCCTCCCTCCCTCAGAATTCTCTTCCCATTGAGGCCCCGCCCCAGGCTTTTCTTTCCGGGGGCGCCCCTTTGGGTATGTGTGCCCGCCCCTTGGCATCCCCTTCTGGTTTAGAGGCCGTCGCAAGGAATTGAGGGACATGTGCACCTTCCCCCATAGGGAAACTGAGACCCAGCAAGGGTAAAGGACTTAGTACCACACAGTGAGTTTAGTGTCCCAATTCAGTCAGGCTTTCTTCTTTCATTCCATAAGGTACCAAATGCCTACCGTGTGCCAGCCCCAGTGCTAGGTTCTGAGAATACCGGATGACCAGGGTAGACCTGGTTACTTCCTGTCTGGAGGGTACAGGTACAAGGGAATCAAACATTAAACACAACCATGCAAGTGGAAGTATAAATACAACTTGCGATGATTACTATGGAGAAGACAAAATATAATAATAATAGGAGGCCTGTTTTAGATAAGATGGTCAGGGAACACTTCCTAAAGGAGACCGCACTTAAGCTGCAACTTGAGAAGTTACAGCAAGGGCCAGGGGAAATGCATTCCAGGCAGAGGGAGTAGTCTCTGTGGATGCCTGAGTTGGCACAGAACTTCCCGTTAGATAGATCCAGTGTTCAAGAAGGGAGACTTACCATGTGTCAAACACTGTGATGTGCATATAGAATATAGTGTTTGCGTATTGGTCGGTCGGACATCACCATCTAATGAGGGCCGTAAACATAGGTAAGATCTTCATCTCAGCTGCCCAGCTCTGCCTTTATAGGGCAAAAGCATTATGTAAATGATTGGGTATGGCAGGGTTCAAGTGAAATTTTATTTACAAAAACTGGGAGGTGGAGGTCAGGCGTGGTGGTTCATGCCTGTAATCCTAGCACTTTGGGAGACCAAGGCAGAAGGATCACGTGAGCTAGGGAGGTCCACGGTGGTGCCACTGCACTCCAGCCTGGGCGACAGAGTGAGACACCCAAAAAACCAGGAGGTGAGAGGTGGGCTAGATTTGGGCCGAGGGCAGTAGTTTGCAGACCCTTGCTCTATTCTAGATCAGTATACATTTTAGGTCCTTATTCAGTGCATGTAACTCCAATATAATTGAAACGAACGTTTTACAAAACAGTGCTTGCCATTGCAATATATGATAGCTTGATATTTTCTATTTTCTTGTATTTCATTTTTTAAAATGTCAGTAAGACTATTCACTAAATTGATTCAAGGCCCTATTAATGAGGTGTGACTAGCAGTTTGAGAAACTTGCTCAGTCATGGAGGTATGTACATTTTTAACTTGAGTGGGTATTATATATACTTACATAAGGCATTTGGAACCTTTTCAGAAGGAGACAGAATGTGAATAAATACCTCATTGTATGTTTTAAAATACAGATTGGATGCAATCCCTCCCCTGCTTTCCAGTCTTTTTCTAGGCCTCTCTTATCAGTCACTCTGTGCTTCCTGTGCTCTAACCACTTGAAATTGCTCTGTTTCCCAAATGTGCCTTGTCATGCTTTTTAAAAATGTGTCTTTTAGGTACCTTTTTATCAGTTTGTTCCTTTTTTTTTTTTTTTTTTTAATTTGGAGACAGAGTCTTGCTCTGTCACCTAGGCTGGAGTGCAGTGGTACAGTTTTGGCTCACAGCAACCTCCGCCTCCTGGGTTCAAGCAATTCTTGTGCCTCAGCCTCCTGAGTAGCTGGGGCTACAGGCTCCCACCACCATGCCCAGCTAATTTTCGTATTTTTAGTAGAGATGGAGTTTCACTATGTTGGCCCGGCTGGTCTCGAACTCCTGACCTTGTGACCTCCCTGCCTCAGCCTCCCAAAGTGCTGGGATTACAGGTGTGAGCCAATGCATCCGGCCCATTGTTCCTCTTTTACTTAATTTAGTGCATTATTCTTCAAGGCTCATGCCAATTGTTGCTCCATTAATTCATTTTAACATATTTATGAGCACTTAACTGTCCCTTCTCCTAGGTGCTGGGAATACAGCAAGGAATTAGACCAGTTCCCTGCTCTCTGGTATGGGGGGACAGATACTAAAAAGGTAAACAAATAACTTAATTTCAGAAAGAGATAAAGACCATTAATAAAATAGGGTGTATCAGTAGATTCGGGTGGGTGGGGAATCTACTGAGTAAGTAAGGTGGCTGGGGAATATTTCTGAGGAGGTACTATTTTAGCTGAGACTTGAATGATGAAACAGAGTCAGATCTTTCAGCACTTAAAAAATGTGATTCCACTTCTTTCTGACTTCCTTGGTTTCTGATGAGAAATCTAGACATTTGAATTGTTGTTCCTCTATAGGTGATACATGGTTTCTATCTGGTTACTTTAAATTACTGTGTATCTTTTAGTTTTTTCCATTTTAGCTATGATGTGTCTGGACATGGATTTCTTTGGATTTATCATATTTGGGGGTCGCTGAACTTCCTGAATTTGGGGGGGTCTCTGAATCTTTTGAATTTAGGATTTATATCTTTAGCCAAATTTGGGAAGTTCCTTCCTTCTTTCCTCCCTCCCTCCCTCCCTCCCTTCCTTCCTTGTTTTTTTTCCCTTCCTTCCTTTCTTTCTTTTCTTTTCTTTCTTTTGACAGAGTCTCACTCCGTTACCCAGCCTGGATTGCAGTGGCGTGATCTCAGCTCACTTCAGCCTCTGCCTCCCAGGCCCAAGTGATCCTCCCACCTCAGCCTCCTGAGTAGCTGTGACTACAGGTGCACACCACTGTGCCTGGCTACTTTTTGTATTTTTAGTAGAGATGGGGTTTTGCCATGTTGCCCAGGCTGGTCTTGAACTCCTGGGCTCAAGCAATTTGCCCACCTCAGCCTCCCAAAGTTCTGGGATTGTGTACTCTCTCGAAAGATCAGGGTGTTAGACCTTTTGATATTTTCCCTAGGGCCCTGAGGCTTTACTGACTTTTTTTCAGTCTTTTTTTTTTTTTTCCTCTTTTGTTCACATTGGGTAACATATACTAATCTATCTTCAGGGTGACTGACTCATTTCTGTGATGGCTTCAATTTGCCCTTGAGCCCATCAGCGAGTTTTTTATTCTTTTTCAGAATTGTTTTTAAATTAAAAAAATTTTTTTTACTAGATTCTATGGAAGCTAGAAGAGTTTTGTATGCTGGTTATTGCTTTTCGGCTCTAAACTTCTTATCTGGATCTTTAAGAAATATCTTCTGTTTCTTAGCTGAGACTTTGGTTTTCCATCATTTCAAGAGTGTTTGTGATTGCTTATTAGAACACTTTTATAACAGGTACTTCAAAATCTTTCTCAGAGAATTCTAACTTTTGTAGCATCTCAACATTGGTGTCTGTCAATTGTCTTTTCTGGATTGAGTTTTTTCCTAGTACTTCATATGCTGAATTATTTTGGATTGTATCCTAGACATTTTGAATATTATAAGATGATAGGGCTTGTTTAAATCCCAAGAGGAATGTTGGTAATTTTTGGCTTGGTAGGCAGTCTACCTAACTAGCTTCAGGGAATTTGCAATTTGCAACTCCCTTTCCTTAGGCTATGGTTGTAATGGCAGATGAATTTTCAGAAAGTCTTTGCAGTGCTATTTGGATCTGTCCCATGCATGTGACATTCAG
Organism: Rhinopithecus roxellana; assembly: GCF_007565055.1. Taxonomy (NCBI): domain Eukaryota; kingdom Metazoa; phylum Chordata; class Mammalia; order Primates; family Cercopithecidae; genus Rhinopithecus; species Rhinopithecus roxellana. The sequence continues at coordinate 118,388,212 of NC_044553.1, read as the reverse complement.
TGGCCAGTCTGAGATCTGGGTGGTAATTATTTCAAATCTCAAAGCCTTTAGTCTGATTTGGACCAGATCCACACAGGCGCAGCTTGGGAGTTCATGAACAACTTCATGATGTTACTTTTCTGCACTCCTCCCCCTCTGATATCTCCTCAGTACCTTCTGGTTCCATTGGGGTCTCCCTTTTGATCTTCTGATGACAAAATTGGGACTTTAATTACCCTTCCTTGCAACACACTTGCTCTGCAAGCAGCAGGAGGACCAGGGGGGAGACCGCGTTAACCTCACTGCCCATTCAGTGGTACTTTATTGTTAGCCAATTGGTTTTTCTCGTATGCCTGTCGTATGCATTCTGTCTAGGTTTTATAGCTGCATTTTTAGTGGGAGAGAAGGTGGTGTTTGCTTATTCTTTCTTGTCTGGCAACAGCTTTATAACTTGAGTTTTTCACTAAATGCCATTGACTTTTATGGCCTGTGATTTAACTTTGATTTGAATCAAGGTATAATAAAACATTTAGAAGACTATGCCATATAATAGATACCCCATAAATATTAAAGCATATTTTTATTGTGATTTTAAAATAGCATAACATTTACCATTTTAACCGATTGTAAGTGTACAGTTCAGTAGTACTAAGTATCTTCACATTGTTGTGAAATAGATCTTGAGAACTTTTTCATCTTGAAAATCTGGACAGTCTAACCTATTAAACAGCACCTTTCCTTTTCCCCTCCTGCTAGTCCCTGGTAACTACCATTCTTCTTTGTTTCTGTGAATTTGATTCCTTTTTCTTTTTTTAATGATAAGCATTTTAAATTAAAAGTTTTTTTTTTTTTTTTTTAGAAATTGGGTCTTGCTCTATTGCCCAAGCTAGACTCAAACTCCTGGGCTCAAGTGGTCTACCTTAGCCTACCAAGTAGCTGGGATTACAGGTGTGTGCTACTGCACCTGGCTGTTGAATTTGATTACTTTTGATACTTCATTTAAATGGAATCATACAGTATTTGTCTTTTTGTGATAGGCTTATTTGACTTCACATCATGTCCTCAAGGTTCAATGATGTAGCATATGTCAGAATTTTGTTCCTTTTGAAGGCTGAATAATACTCCATTGTATATATATACCACATTTTGTTTATCCAGTCATCCATCAATGAACTTTTGGATTGCTTCCATCTCTTGACTACTGTGAATAGTGCTGATATGAACATGGGTGTGCAGATATCTCTTAGAAATCCTGCTTTCAGGCCGGGCACGGTGGCTCAAGCCTGTAATCCCAGCACTTTGGGAGGCCGAGACGGGCGGATCACAAGGTCAGGAGATCGAGACCATCCTGGCTAACACAGTGAAACCCCGTCTCTACTAAAAATACAAAAACTAGCCGGGCGAGGTGGCGGGCTCCTGTAGTCCCAGCTACTCGGGAGGCTGAGGCAGGAGAATGGCGTAAACCCGAGAGGCGGAGCTTGCAGTGAGCTGAGATCCGGCCACTGCACTCCAGTCCGGGTGACAGAGCGAGACTCCGCCTCAAAAAAAAAAAAAAAAAAGAAATCCTGCTTTCAGTTATTTTGGATTTATACCCAGAAGTGGAATTGCTGGATCATATGGTAGTTCTAATTTTTTTTGAGGAATCTTCATACTGTTTTCCTTAGTAGCTGTACTATTTTTCAGTTCCACCAACAGTGCACAAGGGTTCAGCTTCCTCTATGTCCTCAGCGACACTTGTTATTTTCTTTTTTTTAAAAAAGCAGTCATTCTGATGGGCGTGAGGTGATATCCCACTGTAGTTTTGATTTACATTTCTCTGATGATTAGTGATGTTGAGCATCTATCTTTTCATATGCTTTTTGGCCATTTGTATAGGGGAAATGTCTATTCAAGTACTTTGACCATTTTAAAATTGGGTATATGATTTTTTGTTATTGAGTTATAGGAGTTCTTTATATGTTCTAGATATTAACCCTTTATCCAGTATATGATTTGCAAATATTTTCTTCCATCCTGTAGAAAGCCCTTTCACTCTGTTGATTGTGTCCTTTGATTACAGAAGTTTTAAATTTGATGTATTCCTATTTGTCTGTTTTTGTCTTGGTTGCCTGTGCCTTTTATGTCTTATCTAAGAAATCACTGCCAGGTCTGATGTCATGAAGCTTTCCTCCTGTATTTTCTTCTAGTAGTTTTATAATTATGGGTCTTTTATTTAGGTCCTTGACCTATTTTGGGTTAATTTTTGTATAGGGTGTAAGATAGGATCCGACTTCATTCTTTTGCATGTGGCTATTCAGTTTTCCCAACACCATTTGCTGAAGTGACTATCCTTTTTCTATTGAGTAGCAGTAGTACCTTATCAAAGATTGTTTAACCATATATGCCAGAGTTTATTTGTGGGCCATTTCATTGGTCTGTGTCTGTCTTTATCCAGTATTACACTTTTTTGATTACTGTGGTTTTGTATTATATTTTGAAATCAGGGGGCTTGAGTCCTCTTTGTTCTTTTTCAAAATTATTTTGTGTATTTGGAGGCCCTTGACATACCATATGAATTTTAGGATGAATTTTTTATCTTTGTAAAAAGTGCTATTAGGATTTTGATGGGGTTTGTATTGAATCTGTAGGTTATTTTGGGTAATATGGACATCTTAACAGCCCAGTAAATATTTTTTGCTGGAATGAATACACATTGAATATGATTTTTTTGTTTGTTTGAGATAGAGTCTCACTCTGTTGCCCAGGCTGGAGTGCGGTGTTATGATCATGACTCATTGCAGCTTCAGTGATCCGAGCTTAAGCAGTCCTTCCACTTCAGCCTCTCAAGTAGCTAGAACTACAGGCATGTGCCACCATGCCTGGCTAATTTTTATATTTTTTTGTAGAGACGGGGTTTTGCCATGTTTTCCAGGCTGGCCTTGAACTAGTGAGCTCGAGTGATCCATTTGCTTCAGTCTCCCAAAGTGTTGGGATTACAGGCATGAGCCACCGTGCCCGGCCGAATGTGTCTTATACTGTTCAAATTTGCAGTTGTAGATTTTTTTCTGTTGAACATTCGCAACAGCTGAGCATACTTGGAAGGTATTCCTAGTGAACTGGATCCTTCCCTTAGACCTCTTTCTAGAGTTGGAAATGTTAGGACCACTTAAGGGGAAGCAGTAATGCCAGTCACTGTCATCCTGGGAGCTCCTAGGTTCAGGATATAAGAAGAGAAATCTGTTTGACTTGTATATATTTATATTTTGGTAAATTTTGTTTCATTTTCTTGACTTCTACTTTACTTTTCTGTTTAGAGATGTGATAATGGATCATCATGTTTCTACTATCAGGCCTCGAAGAATCCAAAACCAAAATGTCATTCACCGCTTGGAGCGCCGGCGGATCAGTTCAGGCAAGGCAGGTACCCACTGGCACCAAGTCCGAGTGTTCCATCAGAATGTCTTCCCCAACTTCACAGTTGTCAACGTTGAAAAGCCTCCTTGTTTTTTGCGTAAATTCTCACCTGATGGACGCTACTTTATTGCTTTTTCTTCAGACCAGACATCTCTTGAAATCTATGAGTACCAGGGCTGCCAGGCAGCAGAGGACCTACTGCAGGGATATGAAGGAGAAATCCTGTCCAATGGCAATGACCAGCGGTCAGTGAATATCCGGGGCCGGCTCTTTGAACGCTTTTTTGTCCTGCTGCACATTACCAATGTTGCAGCCAATGGTGAGCACCTGAACCGGGAGTGTAGTCTCTTCACTGATGACTGCCGCTGTGTCATCGTGGGCTCAGCTGCCTACCTCCCGGATGAGCCTCACCCTCCATTTTTTGAGGTATATCGGAACAGTGAATCAGTGACCCCCAACCCACGGTCCCCTCTAGAAGACTATTCCCTCCACATCATTGACCTTCACACTGGCCGCTTATGTGATACACGCACATTCAAGTGTGACAAGGTGGTCTTGTCACACAACCAAGGGCTGTACTTGTACAAAAACATCCTGGCCATCTTGTCTGTGCAACAACAGACCATCCATGTCTTCCAGGTGACTCCTGAAGGCACTTTCATTGATGTGCGGACCATTGGCCGCTTTTGCTATGAGGATGACCTGCTCACTGTGTCAGCTGTTTTCCCTGAGGTACAGCGGGACAGTCAGACAGGCATGGCCAATCCCTTTAGGGATCCTTTCATCAATTCCCTCAAACACCGGTTGCTGGTGTATTTGTGGCGCCGGGCAGAACAGGATGGTAGCGCAATGGCCAAGAGGCGCTTCTTCCAGTATTTTGACCAACTGCGGCAGCTGCGAATGTGGAAAATGCAGCTTCTGGATGAAAACCATCTGTTTATCAAGTACACTAGTGAGGATGTAGTAACACTGCGAGTCACAGATCCATCACAGGTATGAGGTGCACTTCTGCCTTTTACTTGTCCAGTCTCCTTGACAAAATGGGAAGGTTTCTCTGTTTGTAGCCCACCCCTCAGAAATAGACATTTCACGTAGTCTGAGTTGATATCCTAGGGTCCAAACTTAAAATCAGCTCCATTTTTCTCTGGTCATATGTATTTATCTGGACAAATGGAAGCTAAAGTTCAAGTCATTGACAGGAAGATAGTCAACTCTGATTACTACCCTAGCTCTTCTGCAGAGCATTTTCGGTACTCATGAGATGGAAGCCCAAATGCTGCAAGGTCAAGGTTTGGACTACTTATGGATAACCTCTTTTGATTTTGTAAGATTGTGCTTATTGGTCTGGCTGTTTTAGTAATGGCAATGAGAATGAGTATACGATACAAAAAAGAAAATTCTCTAAGTAACCCCACTTTCATCCTTAAATGGTTAATAATTTACTTCTCCGTAAAGTCCTATTTATAAGGTAACTAGCAGGTGCATTCATTTGGCAGAATTAAGTTTTGTGACTTTACCCTGACCTTGCCCACATGCCGGGACATAGCTTGTAGAGCAGTGAAGAGATCAAAAAGAAGCCAAAATTTATGATCCCTGAGGAGAGTCATCAGGACAACAAGTCTTAAAGGTTTTTCAGTTTAGGGGAAGAATGCCTTTCTTTCAGTAGGGGAAAGAATTTCCCAAAAGGGAATAAGGTGATATAAAGAGCACAGAACTGCTAAGATTTGGGGGTTGAAACACTACATTGAAATTCAGGGTAATTTGGGCATTTGTCTTTGAAAACCTCTCCATTTCAGTGTTGGCCAAGTTAGAGAACTACCTTGCTACACCTTTGTCCCCCCAGTTCTCCTGTTTGCAGATTGTCTTCTTAGACACTAATTTGGAAATTCAGAACAACCAGCAAATCAGTAAATCATGAAGTCAACTGAGTTTGGTATCTCTTATTGACCTGTAGCTGATTCTACCATTAACAGATTCTGTACAGGGTATCATGTCCTATAACCTCACCAGCTACCTGTGGTAAAATATCTTCTAACATTTTCCTTCTGAATTGTAGTTTGTGTGTTCTAAAAAAAAGTACGGGAGTAATATGGTTAGGGATCATTTTTTGTGGATTTTGTTTCTTCCCTATCAATGATGAAGTCACCCATTGAGCAATCACAGGTGAGCATCTGGTTCGTCTTATGTATCATGGGATATTGCAGTGAAGTCCTTGACTTCTCTATCCTCCTGTTCTTTACTTCCCAGTCTGTCTTGGAGGGAAGGCTAGTAAATGTTTGAGTAATTTTATATCCATGTAATTATGAGAGATTCTGGTGAAGCCCTGATAGGATCAAAGTGTTGTCCAGGGCTATAGAAAGGACTTGAATCAATCTTTATTTAGGTTTGAGCTATAATTGCCTTTTTATTTTGGAGGTAGTAAGTTGTCTGTGACTGCTGCCTTTGAGATTATTCTTCTTTGCTGAAAGGTGGCCTAGTTTTTTCTGGTAGCTACAATAAGTCGTAGCTAGCGACATAACTAGGGCTCTATACTTTGCTTATACAGTTTGTAACTCTAAACCCAATCTTTCTGCCCTAGTTGTCCTCTGCACTCCTCCCCCAGTTTAATTTGATAGGTTCCAGTAAGATTAATAAGTAAAAAGTATATCCCAACACAAGGCCTTGGTAATATTATGAGTATTATTCTCAGGTTACCCTCTAGCCTCTTTAATTTACAGCCAAATTTAATTTGCAGGTGACTGCAAAAGCCATGTAATATAAGCTCTGAGAAGCGCTAATTACTAGTAAAACAGGTGAGTCGAATGGCTCCAGAAATTGGTAATGGAGATTTAAACTCAATCATAGGAGGGTGAAGTACTAATCCTAGTGGTTTGAGAACTTCTAGAGTCCTGTCAGAAGTAGATGATTCACACTGCTACATTCACTGTAACAAAAATTAGGGGTTCTTGGAACTTACTTGTTAGGCAGGGCAGAGCACTGGAAGTTTAAAGGAAGCGGGCTAGCCACTGAGGGCCCATTTAGAAAAAGCAGTAACTCTGTCACGTATGTCATATGGCATTTGAATGCTTTTCAGGTTTCGCCTCTGATCTTAATTGCTACAAATCTCAAATGTATTTTACAAATGCTCTTGGCTGAAAGAACATTTATGAAGAAAAAAGTGGAAAATGCCTATCTGATTTTTCATTTGTTCAGCAGTACCTTGCTTGTATACAACTTGCCTGGGCAGTTTAGAACAAGATGTACTTAAGGTGTCTCTCTGCATGTTAGAAATATTAAGAGGGAAAAATAAATACCCCTAAATTGAACTTTCAACTGTACACATACAAGAGAAAATAATTTGCCAACAGGCAGCCCCAGGCTGCAAATCACTTTCTCAGCAGGAAAGAAAATTAAATCTGGCATTTTAAGAAGTGCTTTTTATCCCAGGGTGGGTTGGGGAGCAAGTAGGGAATAAACATTTGGAAGGAAAAATACTGAATTTGCACAGTTTGAAATGAAAATTCAAAACCTTTTTATACTTATATGCTGGCCATCTCAGTAAGTCTAGCAGCACAGATACAGTGGGAAATCTGGCAACATTGAGGCTCTCAATTGATAAATCCCACTGGTGCTTCCTATTTTCCCAGAACCACTTGGAGCCATGTTTCCACCTTAGTGGTAAAGCTGAGGTGTTTGCTTGTTGTTGTTGTTGTTGTTTTTGGAAAATTCATGCCTTGAATTTTCAGCCAAGTGATAAGTGATAAGTTTCCTAGGCATGGCATTATACTCAGCTGTCCTATACCTCTCTCTCTTTTCTTCTGCAGGCATCTTTCTTTGTGGTGTACAATATGGTGACGACAGAGGTGATTGCTGTGTTTGAGAATACGTCAGATGAGCTTTTGGAGCTCTTTGAGAACTTCTGTGACCTTTTTCGTAATGCTACCCTGCACAGTGAAGTCCAGTTTCCCTGCTCAGCTTCTAGCAACAATTTTGCAAGGCAGATCCAGCGCCGGTAAGCTGCTGTACCGACTCAATAGTCTTAATTTTTTTTAGAAAAATTGGTGTTAGGCCAATAGCTATTGTCTCTAGGAAACCGTCTCTTATTCTGTCTGTCCACATAGCTTTGGTTAGTCTGTGCATTATAACCCCTTGTTTCTTTCTGAACTTCTTCCTATCTCAGCACCTGTGGAATTATTTGTGCATTGTCTGTGATTCTTTCTAGACTGCATGTGAACTGCAGAAAGATAGAGGCTGTGTCTTCATTTATTGCTATATCCTCAATGGTACACTGTCAAGCACTTATGTTTATTGAATGAATAAGGAAATAATTTTAGAGCTTTTGGTTAAACATGATATGTTGAACACATGTATTTATCTTTGCTCCATCCCTAAGTCCCACTAAAATGACAATAAAGTAAGGTATAAACCTGTAAGAACAAAGAGAATAGGAGAGGAGACAATGGGAGATAGGACATATTAACAAAGTTTTAAAAGCTGAAAAGCCAGGGAATGAATGAGAACTGACTTAGCATACCTCAGAGAGCAGAAACTCAACGCTGCAGAGCTTAGTCATCAAGAAACAAGCTGCCTTACACCGGAGAACTCAGGAAAGGGTCAGGACGTTGGAGGTCCCAGGTGCCTCTAAGTACTTCCAAAGGTATCTGTGAGGTAGGCTGAAATGAAGAGGATTGGTAAAGTTCTTAAAAGGAGTAGTCAGACCCTCTAGATCCCTTTTCTAAGTCTACATAGCCAAGTGACTATCTCTTCAACATCTGCAGAAGGCTGGAAGTTTATTCTCTGAACAGATTGAACCACATGGGCTCTGGTGTCAGGTTTATGAGGTATATTTAAAAGTAGGGATGAGACATGTTATGCTAAAAACAGGAATTAGGTGAAAGTTGACATACGGAAGGGTAAGAGTCCTACCCCCCTTCCCAGATATGGCATCCACGCTTGTACCTTCCAGGCAGGAGATTAGAGATTCTTCCCTAGGAAAACTGACCAGCACAAAGAGGAGACTTACAGATACTGACACCTGGAGTGCCTTTACAAATCACTTAGGTCACCCTAAATATATACCCCCCAGTCAGCAAGGCCCTCCTGTGAACCAGAGCTTCTAATAATTGCCGTAGTGCATTATTATGAAACAAATGGTTCCTTTGGGCCAAGGGCCTAAACTAAATCCTACTTTAGTTAGTGCCTCATCATATTTCACATACTTAAATTGTTTCCCTTACTTTAGGCAGTAATGGAAAAATAACTGTTCTGGGTCCAAAGATAGATCAGACCACAGTGAGTGGATGAATCAGAATAAGCATTACTGCCACTGGGAAAAACAAATATGTTAATGCAGTGGCATCGTATTTATATAAAGAGATAGTACTCGATTATAGATAGATGGCTACTGAGTTCAGACAACTGTTTTGCGTTTTCCTTTTTCTTTGGTTCACACAAATCTTCTGCCTTGGTATCTCTTCAGTATAGAAGAATTTTTATATGCAGAACATGGATCAGATTTTGCTTTTTTTCATTTTGGGATGAATTTTCTTTTAAAATTTGCTTCAAAATTAAGCAGATAATTGACAAGTAACAGTCTGAGTGTGGTGGTTCATGCCTGTAATCCCAACACTTTGGGAGGCCAAGGCAGGTGGATCGCTTGAGCCCAAGTTTTAAGACCAGCCTAGGCAACATGGCAAAACCCTGTCTTCACAAAAAATAAAAAAAAAAAATAGCCGAGTGTGGTGGCGCATGCCTATAGTCCCAGCTACTAGGGAGGCTGAGGTGGGAGGATTACTTGAGCCTGGGAGGCAAAGGTTGCAATGAGCCATGAGTGTGCCACTGGACTCCAGCCTGGGTGACAGAGCAAGACCCTGTCTCAAAAACAAAAAAACAAAAACAACAAAAGATGGGTGCACTCAGTCAAAACATCAAAGAAGTCACTAGATGATAAGCTCCATGAGGGCAGGGATTTTGTCTATTATGTCCACTGCCGTATCCACAACACCAAGGCCAGTGTCTGCCCTGTGGGAGGAGCTCAGTAGGTATTTGCTGAATGAATGAAGTTATCCAGGAATTAGAAGAAACTGTTTTCCAAAAATTATTTCAGAATACATCTGGAATTAAACAAAATTACAGAAAGCTCCAGAAAAAACTGAGGGGACAGGTTGTATATTCCAGCTCAGTGATCTTAAGAATTTTACTTTACCACCAAAAGATTTTGAAAAATTGGGGTACCCTCACATATTTTTAAGTTGATTTTTAAATTTTTTTTCCTGTTACTACTAAATTTAAATAGTTGTAGAGGATGATATTTTCAGTGTATATTAAACATTGACATTTAAAATAACACTTTAAAATATAACAAAAGGATGCTAATTACCATAGTAATTTGGTATTCAAGTATTTTATATGAAAAATTCATGGCAAATTATACCCATAATTGAGAATTTTACATTGTTTCTTCTGATTCTCAAATTTATATGTCTATTCTATGTCTCCAACACAGTTGTATGCTAACATATTTTGTTGACCACTAATCATACTTTGCTACATTGAAAATATAATGTATATATAAATTGAAATTTTTTTTTTACTTCTTGTGAACACATGGTTCTAAATGCTAAATTTTATAGTAATCTTTTCCCAGTAATCTTTTGGTAAAAATCAATGAAATTGGGACCCTTATAGGTCAAAATAAATGTTCAAGAATAAAAATGGACACCAAGGATCATGAGTCATTTAAGGAAAGCCTTTATCCTAAAAGAGACCAACACAAAACAAACAGAATAAAGAATAAAGACTAAGGAAACAGGCCTGGCATGGTGGCTTATGCCTTTAATCCTAGCACTTTGGGAGGTTGGCGTGGACTGATTGCTTGAGCTCAGGAGTTCAAGACCAGCCTGGGGAACATGACTGGTCTCCCAAAAAGCAAAAAAATTAGCTGAGTTTGGTGGCATGCATCTGTCATCCCAGCTACTTGGAGGGGCTGAGGCAGGAAGATTGCTTGAACCTGGGAGGTGGAGGTTGCAGTGAACCGAGATCAAGCTACTGCATTCCAGAGTGGGTGACAAAGTAAGACCCTATCTCAAAAAAAAAAAAAAAAAAAAAAAGAATGTTACATTCACTGAAACAATTTAAAGTATAAAAACAGGAACATTCCAGCCGGACGGGGTGGCTCACACCTGTAATCCCAGCACTTTGGGAGACCGAGGCAGACGGGTCATGAGGTCAGGAGATCGAGACCATCCTGGCTAACATGGTGAAACCCTGTCTCTACTAAAAGAAAAAATACAAAAAAAATTAGCCAGGCATGATGGCAGGTGCCTATAGTCCCGGCTACTCGGGAGGCTGAGGCAGGAAAATGGCGTGAACCCAGGAGGCGGAGCTTGCAGTAAGCCGAGTTTGCGCCACTGCACTCCAGCCTGGGCAACAGAGCGAGACTCCGTCTCCAAAACAAACGAACAAACCAAACAAAACAGGAGCATTCCTAGAACAATGAGAAACTTTTGGAAATTTAAAATTTGTTGGATGTAGTGGAGGAACTCTCCAAGAAAGTAGAATAAATTGATAAGAGAAGGGACATAGAAGAGAAACATTAAAAAAAAAATAGAGTATCTGCCTAGGAGGTCAAATATCTGGGTAATTCCTGAAGGAGCAGTGGAGAACACAAAGTGGAGAAATAATGAGATAGTTTCCCAGGACTGAAGAACATAAATTTTTGGATTGGCAGGACCATCCAGTGCTGGAGCTGGCTTGTACTGGCTCATGAGATCTGACTTTAACTTTCAGGAATTTTTGCAAGCTGATTGTTAAACAAAGTCATTATTAAAAATTATTTCCAAATTATTTCCTATTTTACTGTTACTTAGGCTCTTGCGGTTTTTGCATCTATTTTATCTATATGGTGTAAATACTATATAAAAAGGTGCTACTACTCTTCTCTTGGCAACTGCACATTGAGTAATGTCACATTGGTACCTTGGCAGGAAGATTTACACCACAGAAATCAACAAGCACTACAAATCATGGCTTTTTTCCCCTGAGAAAAATTAAACCTTTATCAGTGCACCACTGGATTCATCTAGTATCCAGTATAGTCAATGAAAAAGACCCACACCGAGAGGCATATCATCGTGAAATTTTGGAACATTGGGGATGAAGAGAACATTGTGAAAACTTTGAGAAAGAACATACGTTTCACACGTAAAAACAATGTCATCATAATGACATCAGACTTATCAATAATACCGAAAGCTTGAAGTCATTAAAATCATGCCCTCAGAAGTCTATGAAAAGGGTGATTTGCAATTTAGAATTCTATATCCAAATAATAGGGTGGAATGCAGACATTTTCAAACCTGTGAAGTCTGAAAAGATTACCTCTCATGTACCTTTTCTAAGGAAGCCTGTGGAGATGTACTTCAATAGACCACAAAAGAATGGTATGTAGGAAATAGTCTGACACTAGAGAGAGGCAAAGAGAGTCCTGAGGATAATGATAAAGGGAATTTGCAGAATGACTGTCCACCTGTCAGACCATTTGGAAGCACGAGAGTGGAGGAGTCCAAGAAGAATGTGTCCAAGGAAAAAAAAATTGTTAGAATACTGGTAGGTTTGAGTATATTAAGAAGAGATTGTCAGTTTTCCTAGTAGAGTTGTCAGCATAGGCTTCACTGAGAAGGTGGTGGTTGAGAAAGCTTTTGAAGGAAGTCAGGGGGCAAGCCATGTGGATAGCAGGAAGAAGAATATACCCAGCAAAAGGAATAGCATATCTAAAGGCCCTGGGGTGGATCTGATGCATTTGAGGGACAACAAGAAGGCCAGGGTGGCTGGACTGGAGTGAGCAAGGGGCAGAGTACTTGCAAATAGGGTCAGAGACCTGATTTGGGGTGGGGAGGTAGGCAGATACATAGGGTCATTCTATAGTCTTGGCTTTAACTATAGATGAGGTAGATTGTGTCATGTTTGAGCAGAGGAATGGCATAGTCTCACTTATGTTTTAACAGAGTCACTCTGGCTGTTCTGTTAAGATTAGAATGTAGGCAGGTAGGGTGGCAGCAGGGATACCAGTTAAGAGACTGTTTCAGTGATCCAGTAAGTATAACTATGGCATTCTGTTTCCTGCCACTAGGATTTAAGTTCTTTACTGTCCACTAGTGTATCCTAAGCACCTAGAAAAGTGTCTGGCACATACCAAATCCTCTGTGATTATTTGTTGTTCAACGGTGGTGGCTTGGATCAGGGTGGTAGCATTGGGAATAGTAAGTAATTATATTCTCAGTGTATTTTGAAGGTTAGAGCCCAGTGGATTAATGGAGGATGGTCTATGGGCTATGAAAGAACAAAGTCAAAGATAATTCTAACATTTTTGGATTGAACAGCTTGCAAGAGAGAGTTGCCATTAAACTGTAAACCTGTGGGTAGAGCAGGTTTAGGGGAGAGGATCAAAAATTCTGTAAGTGGAGGTGTCTCATAGTTTCTCAAAGGAGTGTTAGCTGTGTCACAGCCACCTGACAATTTTCAGTACAATAGGGACTGAAAATTAACTTATTGGAGTTAGCAGCATCGAGGTCATTGGTAACTTTGACAAGAGTAGGTTTGAGTAAGATGGTAGGGGTGAAAGCCTCTTTAGGGTGGGTTTAAGAAAGAATGGGAGGAGAAAAGTTGGACAGTATGGAAAAGTGTTTTGAGGAGTTTTATTATAATGGGAGCTGAAAAGTGGTGCATTAGCTGGAGAGGTAGGTGGTGTTAGATTTTGTTTTTGTTATTTTTTAGATGAGAGGGAAAAATGGCATGTTTGCATACAGATGGGACTGATCCTGTAGAGAAGGGGAAACAGTTTAGGAAAGTGGAAGAACTTCTTAAGTGCATGAGAGGGGCTGGGTTCTAGTGCACTGGCAGATGGATTTGCCTTGCATGGGAGCACAGAAAGTTATATATGTACAAATGTTGGGTAGATGTGCTGATGGGAGCTTTAAAAAAGTTATCTTCTGCTAACTTCCATTTGTCAGTAACAAAGTAAGTGATGCCATTAGCTAAGAGTCAGCATGGAAGAGGGGAGACGAAATAGTCATGGAAGAGCGTGGGAGTCTGGAAGGACTATGGAAATGTAATACGAGTGCCCTGCAGCATTAAGAGCCTACATAAAGTTCATGGCCATAAGTTTAAAGTGAGCATTGTATGTTTTTCTCCAGCCGTGGAGAAAACCAAGTAGTACAGGCAAGGAATAGGCAAAGTTGAGCTTAACTGGAGGTTGTAGTTTTTCTAAGCAAGTACCATAAGATAATTTAAGATTGTTGAGGATGTGTGCAATGGATGATTTAGTGATTTCATCTTATGTGGAAGGAAGGAAGAGAGGTTATGATGAGAGTGTAGGATGGCAAGAAGTTTATAGAATCAGTGGATTATAGGTCCTGTAGCGGTTGAAGGATTGCTGAAGTTGGGACGAATAGAGGGAGTGAGCCGGAAAGATGGGAGAGAAGATGGTTGGAGAGCGTGACGGTCTACCCTGTGACTAGAGAGGGTTTGCAGTCGTTGGTAATGGTGAGGTTGAGGGTGTGACTGTGGAATAAGCAGTTGAGGTTGAGAGGAGGTCAAGGAACTAGTAGGAGGCTATGGTGCTGTAAAGAACATCTCTGAGGATTTTGAAATTACCGAGAATTAAGGGAGGTATGGCTGGACAGAGTGACACTGAGGCAGGAGCTAAAGTGTGAAGACATCAGAGTGACTGCTTTTAATTAGTGGGGAGCATGGAGAGTGGAGGTGGTAGGTGCTGCAGAGGAAGAGGAACTGCTTCAACCTGTAGATTATCACAGATGCTTTGATCTGTGGTCATCACAAAGCTGTGAACCAGCCCCCATCATTTTACCTTTGAAAGCCAGCGAGTCGGTGAGTCAGGCAGGGCTAAGGTGTAGATGAGATGGTGCCAGATCTTTGCTGAAAATGAAAGTGCCCAGGATCTTTTATTTCAGCTCAAATGAAAGGGAAAAAATAAGCTCTATTTGGCCCAAGATTTATTTTTATGATTTATACTGAGGCTGTGAAAATTACTGTCAGGAGGAGTAATGGAAAAGCAGTGTTGCTTGCTAGGGTTTCTTTAGGGGGAGCGGAAAAGTGTTGATATCCACCTAATACCATAGGTTAATAGTGAAAATAAAAATTGCCCTCAACTAATTAATCTTTCTAGTCTCATGAAAGTTAGCAACACTGAAGTTTTTTTATTCCATTTGTTTCAGGGATGAGATATTATACTTTTCTCCCAGACTAAAAAAAATTTATATCCCCTTGATTGTTGAACCATATGATATGCTTGAATGTAGAGGTTTAAAATATATATATATTGATAGACAGTTGACATTGTTTCTACGACGCTGTAGGAAAGTGAAAAATAAGGAAAAAATTCAAAATGTCATTATACGACTGTTAACATTTTAATGTGTTTCTGCCAGTTTTCGCTTTAAGTGTGAGTTTTTGTTTTCTTTGTGTTTTTAGCCATATTATATAGACAGTATTGTATCCTACTTCTTTTATTTACAGATGTGATAAACATTTCCTCTGTTACCATATCATCTTTGAAAATGGTAGTTTCCTGTTAGCTTTTTATTTTTTCTTCCTCGATAAACAATGCTGTATGAATGTGCACAGAGATTTTTCTGCATGTAGAGTGATTCCTTAGGGCAAATTTCCAGAAGAATAGAAGTACTTGTCAAAGAGTATTAAATTTAGTTTTGTGGCCAGGCACGGTGGCACATGCCTGTAATCCCAGCATTTTGGAAGGCTGAGGTGGGTGGATCGCTTGAGGCCAGGAGTTGAAGACCAGTCTGGGCAACATGGCGAGACCCTGTCTCTACAAAAAAAAAAGTTAGCTGGGTGTGGTGGCACGCACCTGTGTTCCTGGCTACTTGGGAAGCTGAGGTGGGAGGATTGCTTGAGCCCAGGAGAGGTGGAGGTAGCAGTGAGCTGAGGTTGTGCTACTGCCCTCCAGCCTGGGCAACACAGCCAGAACCTGTCTCTAAAAAAAATAAAATAAAACTTAGCATTTTGTTACAGTCATGAGAAATAACTGCTTTGTCATTATTTTCAAAGATAAGTTAGATATATGACTCTATGTCTGTTACTGTTCTTCTAGATACTGGTGTTTCTGCAGGAGTATAGATAGCTAGTTTCCAAATTTTATTTAAACAAACAAAGAATGGGTAATTTATTTGTGAAAGGCTTGCTGGAAGTGGGTGATCCCAAGAAGAGTCAAAGGCTGCTTCTGTTCTCTATAACTCCTTCCTAATTCAGTCTAAGGCAGTTATTTGGGGAAAGTAAGTTCTTGACCTTTTTCCCCAGTTGCACTGTTATTAGAAAAGAGTAGAAATAGTTGTCATAAACTAGTTATACTCATTTTAAACTTGTTTGTAGAGTCTTTGTTAACTTCTAAAGTAGGGCCGGGTGTGGTGGCTCATGTCTGTAATCCTAGCATTTTAGGAGGCCAAGGCGGGCAGATCGGTTGAACCCAGGAGTTCAAGGCCAGCCTGAGCAACATGGCGAAATCCCATCTCTATAAGAAATACAAAAATTAGCTGGGCGTGGTGGCATGTGCCTGTAGTCCCCACCTACTCTGGGGGCTGAGGTGGGAGGAACGCTTCAGCCGGGAAGGTCAAGGCTGCAGTAAGCTGAGATCACACCACTGTACTCCGGCCTGGGCAACAAAGCGAGACCCTGTATCAAAATTTAAAAAACCCAAAACCCAAACACATTTCTAAAGTAATTTGTTGTTTTCCATTTTTAGTTATATGTTTTGCTTTTTAAAAGTATTTGTAGCTGGCCAGACTTGTAATGTGTGAGAGAGAGTTCTGTCTTAATTCATTACCTAGGTTTTAATTTGTATTTAAAGAAGGAGTTGTTCTTAGATATATATTTGTCAATTTAAAATCCAAGACAGCTTTGTGTACCTACTAACAAAGCCTTCCTCACCGGCCCTTTTGTTTAGGTTCAAAGACACTATTATAAATGCCAAGTATGGAGGACACACAGAGGCGGTACGCCGGCTGCTGGGTCAGCTCCCCATCAGTGCTCAGTCTTACAGCGGTAGCCCCTATCTGGATTTGTCTCTCTTCAGTTATGATGACAAGTGGGTATCTGTCATGGAGCGGCCCAAGACTTGTGGAGATCACCCAATCAGGTACAGTGTCACTGCTATAGCTACAAACTGCTCAAGGGCTGAAGATGGCCTGCTTTCTTTTCTCTTCTTCTGGACATCATTTGATTGTGACTGTCTCTACTCGTATTCATGGGTAAGGTTGCAAGGCAGGCTATTTCTATAATGCGGTGAGTGCTACAATCATTTAGGTACTAGTCTCATAAATTATTCCTACTCTTTGCTTCTCATCAGAACATCTAATTCAGGTAAGTATTGTCCTCTTTTAAAGGTATCCAGGGTAGGAAGCTGTACTTTCCCATTTAATAATCTAATACGATTCCATAATAGTTTTTGTCATTGAGACTTTATAATTATGTATCTAACACAGATTTTATTCTGCCATATTACCTAATAGAAAAAATAGCAGAGACAATTTGGGGAACTGCTGACAGATTTAGAAGAAACTCATGCTTCCTCACTTGGAGGAATTTTGGAATATAGACTGCTGTGTTATTATTAGAACTTTGAAACTGACATCTTACAAGAAATTGTTTCCTCACAGAAGTCTAGTTCACAGACCCATCTGTCTCTCCATACACGGAGCCTGTTCTGTGTGCTGTAATAGTATTAGCGGGAGGAGCTGGAATTACTGTCACTAGTGGAGTTACCTCAAGGTGGGTGTGTTCCTGGAGCTCTAGGCTGGAGCTTGGAAGGTCTTTTTCACATAGAAACAGTGGTAGTTAGATCTTTATGATAGATATATTTCATCATCCAGCCTCCTTGTGTATTAAATGGGCCTGTGTGACATATTCTGTATAATTAATCACCATTTATAATATTTCCTTTGGGAAATTAGAGTCAAGTTCCAAAAACTAGTTAATATTTTTATTTATTATGGAAAGTTGTATATGGAAAAACATATACAAAAAGTAGAAGAGCGTAATAAACCTTCATGTACTCATCACCCACTTGAACAGTTACCAGCTCGTGGCTGCTCCTGTCTCACCTATTTCCATCACCACCACTGCTCCCTCCCCTTCCCACCACTGTCTGAGGTTATTTTTAAAGGAAATCCAACTTATCCTAGCAAAACAAGTAACACTATTACCCCATCTTTAAAAAATTAACGCTCAAGCCTGTAATCCCAGCACTTTGGGAGGCCGAGACGGGTGGATCACGAGGTCAGGAGATCGAGACCATCCTGGCTAACATGGTGAAACCCCGTCTCTACTAAAAATACAAAAAACTAGCAGGGCGAAGTGGTGGGCGCCTGTAGTCCCAGCTACTTCGGAGGCTGAGGCAGGAGAATGGCGTAAACCCAGGAGGCGGAGCTTGCAGTGAGCTGAGGTCCGGCCACTGCACTCCAGCCCGGGCGACAGAGCAAGACTCCGTCTCAAAAAATAAAAAATAAAAAAATAATAAAAAATAAAAAAATAAAAAATTAACAAAAAATCTTTAATATCTTCAAATATCTAGTCAGTTTTTATATATCCCTGTTGTCATACAAATATTCTTTTTATAGTTAATTTGTTTGCATCAGATCCATACAAGGTTCATGCATTGCATTTGGTCCCTTCAGTCTTTTTTTTTTGAGATGGAGTCTCTGTCTGTTGCCCAGGCTGGAGTGCGCGATCTCAACTCACTGCAACCTCTGCCTCCTGGGATCAAGCAGTTCTGCTGCCTCAGCCTCCCAAGTAGCTGGGATTACAGGCGTCTGCCACCACACCTGGCTAATTTTTGTATTTCTGTAGAGATGGGGTTTCACCATGTTGGCCAGGCTGGCCTCAAAATCTTGACCTCAAGTGATCCACCCACCTCAGCCTCCCAAAGTGCTGGGATTACAGGCGTGAGCCACTGTGGCTGGCCCAGTCATTTTTATTCTGTAGGTTCTTCTTCCCCCTTTTATTTTCTTTGCAATGAAATTATTGAGGAAGTTAGGTTGTTTTTCCTCTAGTGTTATCCAAATTCTAGATTTTGCTCATTGCATCCCTGGGATAGTATTTACTATATTTCTTATTTACCCGTATGTCCTGTAAAGCAGGAGTGAGATTTAGAAACTCAAACAACCCACTTTAAATTACAATCCCTTTGTGTTTGGGGATTTTGGGAGTAGGGCTGTGTGTTTTTTACACATAAAAAAGATGGGCCCCATCTGTTACGAGTCAAGTACCATGAGATACATTTCTCTGTCCTTTCTGTCTTTCCTACTTTTCTAATTGGAGAAGATGAATCTAAAATTTGGAAATGCTATTGCTCCTGAATAAAGGGGTTTCTCTTATAATTCTTCTTTATATTTTTAATTTAAAATGAGAAATATAAGGATATTAAGGGCATTTGAAGACAGAATACCATTCCTCCAATGTCTTTACTGTATAATCCAGTCTAGTCTTTGTCAGTGTGCATATTTACATTTACACACTTGTAATCACAGTTAGCATCATTTTTTGTAGTCTGTTTTTATTTTATAAACATTATTTCATATTGTTATTATACATAGTCCTCACAATTACAGTCCTAATGATGGTATATTCTATCAAATAGACGTACCATGATTTATTTAACCATTCCCCCATCACTGAGCATTTATTCTCTTTCTACATTTTTACATTAAAACAAATGCCATAGTAGTCATCTTTATTCATATACTAGTTACTTCATTTAAATCAAATTCTGAGGATATATATTCTTGGATATGGAATTATTGAGTCAAAAGGTATAAATATCTTTAGGTCTGCTTATATATTGCATTTCCAAAAGGAGATTATAGGACTCTTTAATTCAGGGCTTTTTGTTTTCTAGAATCCTCCCTGCCACCCCACCCCCACCTGCCTCAGCCATTCAGCCTCCACTCACTAATCATCAGTAGTTCTCCAAACCATAGGGCATTTATTTTGCATATGGTAAAGGCATTTAAATACTAGGATGGATGGAAGCATCTTTAGTCTCACATATTAGATGAAAAATTAAACACTACTTAGTATTTTGTTTCTGAGCATGAAAAATAAGAACCTTTTAAAAGAATTTATTCTTAAATATGAAGAACTCAAAGGTGAGCCTAGATCCACACTGTCCAATATGGTAGCCACTAGCCACATGTGGCTGTTGAGCACTTAAAATGTGGCTAGTTCAAGTTGAGATGTGCTCAAGCATCAAATACCCACCAGATTTCCAAAAAAAAAAGGAAATATCTCACTAATAGTTTGATACTGATTATAGGTTGAAATTACAATATTTTGGATATATTAGAGTAAATAAAATGTGTTATTAAAATTTCCCCTTTTTATTTTTATTTTTTTCAGTATGGCTACCTGAAAATTTAAAATGACACACGTGGCTTTCATTTAATTTTTAGCCCTGGCCTAGACAATCTTGAGGCAGGAGCGTCTGGAAGTGGAGAGGCTATAATTAAGACTGTAAAACTGAGTCATCTCAGGAAAGAGAAATGACCAGTGACTCAGTGCAACATAGTAAAATTTATAATCACTCTTCACTAAATGAGCTGATCATACCAAGGTGATTTTATAGTTCTGATAACCTGGGGCTGATATAAGAGGAGATTTCATGAATAAGGTAAAATAATGAGTTGTCACATTCCCCTGCTGTCTAGATTTCTGTTTGATGGTGAATATCAATACTTCCCCTCTTTCTCTGTCTCTGTCCTTGTTCTTTTTAGGTTCTATGCCCGGGACTCAGGCCTGCTCAAGTTTGAGATCCAGGCGGGGTTATTGGGCCGCCCCATCAACCACACAGTGCGACGCCTTGTTGCCTTCACCTTTCACCCTTTTGAGCCTTTCGCTATTTCTGTGCAGAGGACTAATGCTGAGTATGTTGTCAACTTCCATATGCGACACTGCTGCACGTAGGTGCCTCACCAGAGCCAGGTTATCTGGTCTTCCAAGACTTTGCCACCCACTTATCTCAGTGGACTCCAAAGCAAAAACTCCTGACTACTAGCTCTGTTAGTTCCAGCCTGCTATACCTCAGATGGGAGAGAGCCAGAGAGAAGAGTGAGGGTGGCTCAACCTAAAGGAATTTTTAAATTGTATACAATACTGCTACTGATTGATGTAATATCCTCTTGCATTTTCCCTGTGGGAATGCCCAGCATTAATTAAGTCCATTTCATTTTTGCTTTACTTTGCATTTGATTGCTGTGAAGATGAAAGCATTAGACTTTTACCCCCTTCATGTCACTTCTTTGGCATTATGGTTTGCATCTGAAAGCAGTTAAATCTTGTTTACTCATGAGAATGATGTACATCCTTTCCATTTAACCCATAAGCATGGCTATCTTTTTAAGGGAAAAATAAAGCCATGGTATTTTCATACTTAAATATATATGCTTCGATGACTGCTTTATGTTCCTATCATACCCAATGCTTTTCAAGTACTTGGGTTCCAGGAAGGACTGTAAAAGAGATGGGAGGCTGTGGATGCAGCAGCTGTTCCTGGGAGAACTAAGTGGTAAGCGCCAGTAGGGAAGACAGTTATCTGCCAGGATTGTTTCCTTCCCTCGGGTTTTCGCTTAGTAATTGTCACAGCTGGAGGAACTGGGTGTAATTGCACATCCTCATGTGGAAGCATGCTCCCATCTGTACCATCTGTGTCATGCAGGTGGAAGAGTGAGCAGCTCTCCTTGGCCATAGCAGAAACAAATACTGTGTAGCACGTACTGTAATTTGGGTAGTGGGAGCTGGCAAGCCGCAGGTGTCCCTACAGAGACCAGACTGGCTGTTCCTGGATGGCTGAGCCATCACAGCCATCCCACAAACACCTGGTGACCCCAGCCACATCCTCTGTCACATTCTCAACTCTTGCCAGCCTGTTTATGTTTCATCTGCATAATGTATCTGTCAGTAGTGTAGTAGGCTTGTTTAGTAACATCTGACTTTGAAGGTAGCTTTGAAATGTTGGGTTCCAGAGTAGACTGTGAAAGGGGCCATGGATGCAAACAGCTGAACCCTGTATTTCCTCTGCCATCCAGACTGACTTTCTTTGGGAAAATAAGAAATGTGATATGAAATCCTGAGTTCCACCAAAAACAGTTCATCTAATTTCAGTGTGATCAAAATGGAACAGCTAAATTCAGTCTCATTCAGCATTCAGTACAGGATTTGAGCACCTACTATGAGTCAAGTGGAAACTGTGTCAGGATGTCAAGGATGAGGAGAGAAATAGACAGATTATTATAATGCAGTACAATAATAGCTCTAATTGTGCTTCCCTAGGGACAGTGGAGAGAGATGAAGGAAGGGCAGAAAAAGAAAAATATACTGGGGAAGAGCACTGGAGTTGGATCAGTGGGAGTGTGTTGTATGACCAAGGGTTGAAGACGTTTCAAGGAGAACCCCAGCATATACAAAGGCATGGAAGTATGAAAATGGTAAATAAGTGAATACAGCTGCAGCATACACTGGGGTGAGGGAGATGGGGGAAATGTGACTGAACAGGTAGACTGAGGGGATATTGGAAAGAGAGGTCTTGTGCAGGTTGCTAGGGTTTTATGTAGTGGAAGGCATAATACGAATTTCACAAGGTAACTTCCAGTCTAGAAGATGGCTTGGAGGGAATAGAGACTAGAGGGAGAGGCCAGGTGAGTCAGTGGTGGTCATCCAAAGGAGAACAGGAGGGTGTGAATGCTGCCACTAGGCCCCTGGATGGATGAAATACTTCATAGATCATGAAAAATACAGGGTTGCAAAGCATGATGATTCTAATTACGTATTAACAATACAGATGCTTGGCCAGGTGTGGTGGCTCACACCTGTAATCCCAGCACTTTGGAAGGCCGAGGCGGGCGGATCATGAGGTCAGGAGATCAAGAGCATCTTGGCTAACATGGTGAAACCCTGCCTCTACTATAAATACAAAAAAGTAGCCTGGCGTGGTGGCGGGTGCCTGTAGTTCCAGCTACTCGGGAGGCTGAGGCAGGAGAATGGCGTGAACCCGGGAGGTGGGGCTTGAGTGAGCCGAGATTGCGCCACTGCACTCCAGTCAGCCTGGGGGACAGAGTGAGACTCCGTCTCGAAAAAACAAAAACAAAAACAAAAAACAACCCAACAGTTGCTCCTCAACTTACGAGGGAGTTACGTCCAGGTAAACCCATTGTAAGTTGAAGATATCTGATGATGGGTTTACCTGGGCATAACCCCATCTTAAGGACTTTATTCAATGTGTATTGCTTTTGCAGTCTTGTAAGTCAGTCAGTCCTGAGTTGAGCCATTATTAAGTCAGGCACTGGCTGTAATTGTGTTCTTGTAGTGTACTACCCATTACCCAGGAGAAGTTGTGTTACATGTTCGTGGGACCAAACTAACCTTTCTTCATAGAAACACTTTACCTGCAGCTTTTTCTTTGAACCAGGTGGTTTGATTGAACCTGAGGACCTGGCAGAGTGGAAAGAGCATGGAGTGTGAAGTCATTTAGGTCTCAGTGGGAATTTGGGCCCTTCTGCTCATTCATGTGTGATCCTAGGCCAGTCTCCTATCTTTTCTGAAACTTAATTTGCACTTTCCTCCACCTTAGTCATACATTCCATTGGTCCTATCTTAGATCTTTTTATCACCTCTAACTGCCCACCTCTAAAGTTTCAATTTCATAATCCATACACCCCACTCTGACCACTCCCTTTTAGCTTTTCACCTCATTCTCTTTACTACTTCCACTACAGAGGATCTTAGAAACCTTCAATCCCTGACCCAGGTCAGGATAAGGTTAAACTGCTTAAGCTAAAAGACCCCACAATGCAGTGATTAAACAAGAGAGGAGTTTTTTTTTTTTTCCTCTCTCTCAGGTCACAGTGCAAGGCAGATGTTCAGAGTCAGTGAGTGGTTCTGCCACACACAGCCTGAAAGACCCAAGTGTCTTCCATCTTGTTTCTTTGCCATTCACTGTGGCATTATCCTGAATTGAAATAGGGAGAGGATGAGTGTGGAGGAGACTCTCCGTTAGGACCCCACATCGCTCCCCTTCATGTTCCATTGAAGAGGTCCTCACCATATGGCCACTTAACAAGCAAGGGAACTTAGGAAATGTAGTGTGCCTGGCCAGCTGTGTCTTGTGTACTCTTGCATTCAGAAGAAAAGAGAATGAGTTTTGGTGGACCACTAGCCTTTGCTGGGATACCAGCATCTTCATAGCTGTCATCTCCCCTCAGATCCTCTCTTCTTTCCTTATTCAGGCTAGGTTGCACGATCTAACACCATAATCACTCACTTGACTTCCTTGCTATTCTGCCTCCTTCATGCAGATTTTGAAAACTCTCAACTCCCTACATTTCTGTCTCTGAACAGCTGAAAAAACTGCAGAAAAACCATGTCTATTCTTAAATTCATGACCGCAGACTTAAAATGGGCACTCAAGATTGCTGAGCAATCCTTTCAACATTGTAAGACTTTCCTTATTTGTTTACTTTCCAACTCTCTGAAATTGCTGTTTTGCACCTTTGCCTCTCACTTCAAAACCCCTCCTTCAGTAGGCCAGGCTTGGTGGCTCAGGCCTATAATCCCAGTGCTTTGGGAGGCCGAGGTACAAGGATTGCTTGAACCCAGGAATTCAAGGTTCCAGTGAGCCTCACTGTACTCCAGCCTGGGCAACAGAGTGGCACCCTTTTTATTAAAAACACATTAAAACACTTCTCCAGTATCTCAGCTGGTCATCTTGCCACTTGGCAGAAATTGAAAGAATCAGGTGGGAACTCCCCTTTCTTTACCATGTTAGCTATGACTTGCATCTGTACTTGTTCCCTGCCTTACCTCCTGTTGCAGCAAATGGAATAATCACTGCTTCTCTAAAAGGCAAGCCCCTCTACCTGTCCACCAGATCCTGTCTCCTTGTGGCTTTTCAAAAGACTCTGGTCTTTGTTCCTGCAATTATTTTCTCTATCTTGCATCATATTTCTCTTGATAAATCATTTTTGTTGCTAGAAGATTTTTTGTCTTTAAAAAGTCCTGCTTTGACCCCTTATTCTCCTTTATTACTGCTCATTTCTCTGCTACCCTTCATAGCAAAACTTCTCAAAAGAGTTGTCTAAATTAAATGATTTCACTTCCCTGTGGCCCAGTTTCTCAACCCACTCCAGAGAAGTTTCTGTCCCCACCACTTCTCTGAAACTACAGTTGTCCAGGTCACCAGTGATTTCATGTTGCCAATACAGTGGTCACCTCTAGTCCTTCTTTTCCTCAACCTCCCAATATTGGACATAGTTGATTTGTCTCTATAGCAAGAAATACTTGGTTCTCTTGTTTCTAGGACAGTATATGTTTTTTTTCCTGCCTTATTGATTGTTGCTTCTTGGTCCCCTTTGTTGGCTTCCCCTTGTTTGCATCTATTAAGTTGCTTTCAACTGCAAAACCAGAAAACCCAAAATTTCTGGCTTCAACAATAAGGAAATTTATTGTCTCACAGAATTGGAAATCCACATGTAGAGTGAATTTCAGGGTTGTATGCTCTAGGTCAGCAGTCCCCAACATTTTTGGCACAAGGAACTGGTTTTATGGAAGACAATTTTTCCACAGGTTGGGCACAGGGAAATGGTTTGGGGTGATTCAAGTACATTACATTTATTGTGCACCATGTTTCTATTATTATTACACTGTAATATATAATGAAATAATTATGCAGTTCACCATAATGTAGAATCAGTGGGAACCCTGAACTTGTTTTCCTGTAACTAGACATTCCCATCCGGGGGTGTTGGGAAACAGTGGCAGATCATCAGGCATTAGATTCTCATAAGGAGCACGCAACCTAGATCCCTTGCATGCACAGTTCACAATAGGGTTCGTGCTCTTATGAGAATCTAACGCCACCGCTAATCTGATGGGAGGTGGAGCTCAGGTAATAATGCGAGCCGCCGTGAATACAGATGAAGCTTCGCTCACTTGCCCACCACTCACCTCCTGCTGTGCGGCCTCCTTCCTAACAGTCCATGGACAGGTATTGGTCCATGGCCCAGAGGTCAGGGACCCCTGCTCTAGGTAATCAGCCATGTCATCTGTGAGCCAGGTTCTTTCCTCCTCTTCCCTTCTGCCATCCAGAAAGTCAGCCTCATCCTAAGGTGGATTCTTTTTGAGTATGTTCATAGGGCACTGGATAGTGGAAATGTGGGATACGTGTTTCTTCACTGACATCTCAAAAAAGAAATGTTCCCAGAAATCTTTTACCTCATTGTACCACTGACCTGAATTAAGACACATGACATTCCATGCAGACTAGTTTTGGCCTAGGATTCTGGTCTCCAGCAAAGAGTATGGGACTATCGTGATTGGTTTAGAGTGCTCAGGGGACATCCCTAGAGTGAAGTCGGATATGTGGGAGATGGACAGAACAGAGGGGGATGGAAAAAAGAGAAACTGAGAATAATTCCTAAGTTTTGGGGTCAAATAAATGGATAGATGTTGAAGCTATATGAGAAGTCTTGGAGGAAAGACAGGTTGGTAGGGTGGGGTTGTGGTGGGTGGAAATGTGTTTTTTTTTAGACATACTAGTTTTGAATATCCAGATGAGGATGTTTTAAGTCATGGGATGCATCAATTTGGAACTCAAGAAAGGAGTCAGGGCTGGAGTTATAATGTTAAAAGACATCAGCATATAGTTAGAATTTAAAACCATGGGAATGGAATATATAGAGTAAAAGGGGTGAGGATCCAAGGCACTGGGACACTCACACAGCTGAAGGAGAGTAGAGGGGAAGCACTCACTTCACTGAGTACTTGGCCCATATTAAGTTATCAATGCCTTTGTTTTTTTGTATATTAGTTTTATTCCTAAAGGATTTAAGGCAGTTCTTAGTCAATTCCAGTGTCTTCTCTCCACAAATGTCTGATGGATCTCAAGAATCTGGAGAAACAAGTTCGTTGGAACCAAAATGTTAAGCAAAGCAGGGACAGACTTTCAGATCCAGATTCTTCCCTGAACCTCTCTCCTCCCATCCCTGCTTGGCAGGGAGCTGACATGTCAACTATCAGTGCCAAGCTGCTCTGGACCTTGAGAGAAGGCCTCCATTTAAGGATAGCAAAACCTCTTTCATTTGGAGCCCTTGCAGAGAAGCACAGTATAAATGAGTGAAAAACCTAAATTAGATAATTTTTAAAAGAATGGTAGCTTCATTATTTTCAAGTACACAGAGTAACTTAAACTCAGTCATGAAGTGTTCCTTTGTGGAAGCCCTTAGGGACTTTCCTTAATGAGTAGATTATAATTATTGGTAATCAGCATAACAGTTCTCTGCAATGCATGCTTTGAAAGCAATTGAGCATATTAAGTGATTTTGATGTTCCACAGGGCAATTTTGTTTACAGCATTTATCTGCTCAGTATATATCCTTTATAGCTATAACCCTCTGTTTGAAAAAAAAAATTCTGAAGTCTCTCTCCATCAGGCAATGTTTGATTACCAGTGTAGGAGGCAGGGAGATACTTAGTAGGACTTGGATTCTTTATCCATAGTGCCTGATAGAATTATGGGAATAAGTTTCATGTGAAGCCTGGTGCAAACCCTGGCTCTGTCACCTATGATGTACCCCTGGGGTTGATGCAAAGAATTTTAGTGAGTCTCTTTCTCCTCTGTAAAATGGGGATAATTTCTACTTTTCAGGATTGATGTGAGCACTAAATGAGTACTAATTAAAGCTCTTGATATAATAAGTGCTCAGTAAAATGCACCCTGCCTTCTCCCTTCTCTGTAAATCTCGTGGCCTGTTTGGGACGGTCTCCTGCCTCTTTAGTGTCACAGTCTACTCCCAGCCCAGGTTGTACCTCTTCATTTCCTAGTGACCAACTGACATAAGCTTGCCGCTTCTCTAGGCCCAACCCCTGCCCACCCATGGCAATTGAGGTGGTGCCCTTCTCTTGCCATGTATCACCTCTGCCCCTGCATACCCAAGTCTGAGGAGACCAGAACACCTCTAACCTGCTTTGCCTTGCCACCAAACACATTGGTTAAAGGGAGCTTTGTTTGCCGAAGGTTTGTTATTGATACGTTGTTGATGGCTAACATTTATTAAAAGCTAGCTTACTATGGGCCAGATGCTATGCCAAGTACCTTATATAGGAAAGTATTTGCATTTCATGAATTTTGAGATGCAGTTTTTGAAACTGGAGTGTATCTTAAAGTTGGTGTCTTCTCAGTGTCAGCCAGGCAGCAGTTGCAACATTGCTGTTCTCGTCACCTGTGGATGTGCAAACTGGGCGTGCTCTTCCCATTGTCATCATTTTTGTTGAGTAATGTGCATTGTTGATAACCACATGTGTTCAATGTAAGCGCTTTTTAAGATGCCGTCAAAAAGATTATACTGTGATTTGGTATTATAATAAAAGGTGGTTTTGTACTCAGAAAGGCAGAGCAGTGGGGTTAATTTGATATTAGTAAAGCACAGATTTGCCATTGGAGGAATGAACATGGTTTTTTACAAAGCAGGAGTTGTTTTTTGGAACTAAGAAAGAGACCCACTAGTACATGAAGTTTTACTGAAATGCTGAGATTCATGCAAAAAGATTGCCTTTCAAACAGCAAACAAGGCGCAACTAAAGGAGAAATTGACCCATCCTTTGGAATAAATGGAACAAGTTTTAATGTAGGGAGAGGCCTAGTGTAACCAATTCATGCAGAGCACAGGACTAATCATTGAGATGTGAATCGATTTGTTAGATGCTTCCTGCTGACTTTGAACAGGAGCTGATTAACTTCCAGGGACATGTGATTCAGTATAGAAAAAAGTGAAACTAGAGGTTAAGTCAGATAAGAAACAAAATCTGAAAAAGGCCAAAAGCACTTTTTGAATACGTATATCTCAAAGGTACTGGCATTTGTCTTAATCAGCTGTAGGAAGGCACACGGGGAAATGACTGTCATGAAGAAAGAAATTTGTTATACGGGTAGGTCCCTAGAAATTGAAGGCTTGGTATGCCATGCAGGGCCTGGGTAAGCACCTGGATTGGTCTGGAGGCAGAGGGAGCAGGTGAAAACATGGATAAGAGCCTATGTTGTGGTTTCAGCAGAAAAGAGTGTGCCAGACAAGCAGGTAAGCAGGTTTGGGATTGATGAATTTGAATTTTGATGGGCCCTAGGGTCTAGGTGCTAGCCCTAGTTGTCTGGCACCTGGCGCCGGGGTGATTGGGGCTGAGTGTGAGAGCCCTATAAAAAGGTGCTTGGGGGTGTGGGCTCTGAATTGGTTGGTTTGCATATAAAAGACATGTTCCCAGGCAAGTTGTTTGCTATCTCCAGGCATTAGCAAACTCTGGGAGGGGCAGTCCAGGGTCAGGATGGCCCGAAGATGTCAAAGCAGTCAGAAAACAAAAGGCATGGTTAATATAATATAAAAATGATTCCAAGCAATAAGCATTGTCATGGTTTAATTTGTTCTTAGAGTGACAGATTGTGGTAGTCAGACTCTAAGATGGCCTACAGTGACCCTACCTTCCATATTCATGCCCTCCCACATCGTATCATGGTTGGTTGGCATGACCAATAAAACACAGCAGAAGTGATGATGCACCACTTTCAAGGCTTATTTATAAAAGACATTTCAAGGCTAGGCTTCTGCACCCAGCCCGCACCTCCCATCATTTAGCCGCCATATCACAAGAACACACAGGCAACCTCCTGGAGAGACCTCCTTGCTGAGGAACTGAGGCTTCCTGCCAATAGCCATGTGAATGAAATATCTCAGAATCCAGTCCTTCCGCTTCATTCAAGCCTATAGATGACAGCAGCTTCATCAGAAACTCTAAGCCAGAGCTGTCCAGCTAAGCCACTCCCAGATTCTTGACTCTCAGAAATTGTGTAAGATAATAAATTTTTTTTGTTTTTTGTTTTGAGACAGAGGTCTCCTTCTGTTGCCCAGGCTGGAGTGCAGTGGCATGATCATGGCTCACTGTAGACCTCCTGGGCTCAAATGATCCTCCCATCTCAGCCTTCTGAGTTGTTGGGACCGCAGGCATGTGTCACCATGCCTGGCTAATTGTTTTTAATTTTTTGTAGAAGCAGGGCTTTCCTATGTTGTCCAGGCTGGTCTCAAACTCCTAGGTTCAAGCGATTCTCCTACCTTGGACTCCCAAAGTGCTGAGATTATAAGCGTGAGCCACTGCGCCTGGCCAATAAATGTTTTCAGCTGCTGAATTTTGGAGGTAATTTGTTGTGTAGCAATGTATAGCCAACACACACATAAATAAAGGTATCTTTTTGCAATATGGCATCCTCTGAAAAATGCAGTATTCCTATTTTGTAGATAAGGAAACTGAATCACCTCAGAGAGATCAAGCAATTTGCTAAAAGTAACATTACTGGTTAATGTCAAGTAAACTTTAACCTGGCCTATGTCAGAATTCATTTAAATCTCTGAATTTATTTAGGTCTAAACTGGTATTTTACTGATTTCCAAAAACATTAATAGGGAAATTTGTTATTTTTGTGTCTTTTTATTTGTCTTCTTCCTTGTAGGGGGATGACTTAGCAAAGTATTTTTTATTAAAGGTTGACAATATATCCCACATGATTTCTCTTTCTCCTGTGTTTTTCTTTAAATTTTTTTTTTTTTTTTTTGAGACAGAGTCTCAGTCTGTTGCCCAGGCTGGAGTGCAGTGGTGAGATCTCAGCTCGTGCATCCACCGCCTGCCAGGCTTAAGCGATTCTCATGCCCCGGTCTCCCAAGTAGCTGGGATTACAGGCATGTGCCACCACACCCAACTAATTTTTATATTTTTAGTAGATGCTGGGTTTTGCCATGCTGGCCAGGCTGGTCTCCAACTCCTGGCCTCAAGTGATCCACCTGCCTTGGCCTCCTAAAGTGCTGGGATTACAGGTGTGACCCTGGCCTCTTTCTCCCTCTTAACACTAGTCTGTTAGTTGACTTGTGTGTATATTCATATGTCATACATTTATTGAGGACCTGCTAAGTGCCAGGGACTAGGAATAGAAGAATGTGTAAATCACAGCTCTAACCTTTGCCTTTCTAGTCTGGTAATGTCTCTGAATGCCAGTCTCCCTCTCTTAGAAAGAAAGAGGTGCCTTGTCCTCTCAACTGTCCCACCATCAGTGAGGGAACCAGGGAACCAGTCTTTGAGTATGGAGTTAGCAAGAAAGCTGAGTGTTGGGCGGCTTTTTTTTGTGGAAGCTCACTGCTTATCCATGTAATGTTTCATTAATTCTTTGATGCTGAAGTTTTACCTCCTGCAGGGAGCATTTGCAGCGCCCCAGGCGAGTTGTCAGCAGTCGCTGCCTGGCAGTAGCACACATTAACTCTAGTGAGCAGAAGTGGGGCTCGAAGACTCCCCACACTGCTGCACCTTGAGCTGCTCTTTCTGGCCCAGCTCGTTCTGCTTCCTGGGACCCAAGATCTGGTCTCCAACTACTGTTTCTCTTCTAAGTGTAGTCATTAACTTCTCAGAGTGAGAAGAGGAGACTGAAAAAACAGAGAGTCTCTTAGTTTTAATTAATTGTTGAAAGAATAGAGAGGGGCCTATATTTCTACTGAAAGAAAGGAGAAGTTCGGGAATGGGCATATTTTGAACAGAAATAAAAAGTGAATGAAAGGTAATCTTTAGATTCAGTCTCTTTGCCGTAGTCTTTAAAAGTTTCTGTTGGGGGTTACAAAGTTTGAAATCTGTCTTAAGGAGGGATGTATTACTCAAAATAAATTGCCTCTCTCATTCAGTGATATGATGGACTGTGGAGACTTGGAAGGGGGAGGATGGGAGGAGGTGAGGGATAACAATCTACGGTGTATACTCAAGTGATAGATGCACTAAAATCTCAGACTTCACTGCTAGTTCATGCATGTAACCAAAACCACTGGTACCCCAAAAGCTACTGAAATAAAAAGCAACAACAACAAAAACAAATTGACTCTAGCTTGTTTTCCTTTCAGATCTTCTTTTTTAAATGCCATTCTGGCTAAAACAATTTTTTAAAAATGTTTATCTGAAAAGTGATTGTCAACCCTCAGGGTAGGTTTGGGATGAGATTGATGTAGTAGCCATGTCAGAATCCTGAGAGGGATATCCTTCGGAAGGAAAAAAAAAAAAAAAAAGGCCGGGCGTGATGGCTCATGCCTGTAATCCCAGCACTTTAGGAGGCCACAGTGGGCAGATCACCAGGCTAGTTCGAGACTAGCCTGGCTAACATGGTGAAATCTGTTTCTACTAAAAATACAAAAAATTAGCCAGGCGTGGTGGCACGCGCCTATAATCCCAGCTACTCGGGAGGCTGAGGCAGGATAATTGCTTGAACCTAGGAGGCGGAGGTTGCAGTGAGCTGAGATCGCACCATTGCACTCCAGCTTGGGCAACAAAAGTGAAACTCTGTCTCAAAAAAAAACAAAAACAAAAACAAAAAAACCTCAGTACATTTTTCATTGGGAAAATGCAAAATGCATACATTTTCATATTACAAACCTCAGAGTTTGAAAAGCAATCTTGTCTGAGGAGGTTATGCAGAAGGCAGTGATTCATAACTGGGGTACATCCCCTCAAAATCTTAGAGGAACATGAGGTTTACCTGGTTATCAAATGAGGGGATACATTTTAGAAGGTTAAGAAACATGTTAGAAAAATATTGCGTTTCCTAAAAAGGCAGAATGGAGAAAGCTGGAGCCAGATGCAGGAACATTTCTGTGCCTCTCATGATGGGAGGATTCAGAGAGAGGCAAGCAACAGGGGCCAAGGTCAGAGAAAAACAAGTATGCAAAATGGACCTGTGATGATAGCCATGGTGCTATTGTCTTCTGGGTTTCTGTTTATAATTCTGCAGTGAGAAAGCCCCTTCCAGGGGGTAAAAGTCCCATAAAAATCCCAGAAGTGAAAATTTATGCATGGCAAAAAACAAAAACAAAACAAAGTCAAATGACAACACCTTTAGCAAAGGATTGATTTCCTTACTACAAAACATCCTATAAACATATAATAAAAATATGAACACTACAAAAGAAAAAAATGGATGATGTTATTAGCAGAGTGTTCCCAGAAAAAAATAAATAAACATGGTCAAAACCACATGACAATTGTTTATAATATTTATTTTTCACCCATCAGATTAGCAAGGGTTAAAGATGTTTGATGACCTAGTATCGACAAAGGTGTAGGGTGCTGTCACCCACTGTTGGTGGGAGAGTAAGTTGGTTCAGATTTCTTGAAAGACAAAAAAGCAATATGTTAAAAAATACGTATAACTTTTAACCCAGTTAAATTCTAACTCTATGTGTTATTATCAAAGGTATCAGAAGAAAAAAATAATAAATATGTCAGGGCAAAACATTTGTATATGTGAACAAGACATGTTCATTGCAACTTTTTATGAAAAAGTAGGAACTGTTAAATGTGCATCAGTAGAAAACAGACTACCTACATCGTGAAACAGCCATACAATGGGATCTGATAGAGCTGTTAGAAGTAATGAGGCAAATCTGTACATATTGATTTGGAAAGCTCTCTGAGACATGAGTTGAACTGTGTTTAGTATGATGCTATTTTTCGTATGAAGAAAAAACTAAACTGCTGAACTTAAAGTCAGTATACATATAAATACATACATGCTTGTAGAGTCAGAATGCTTTTGAAAGGACATAGAAGACTATTAATGGTTTTCTCTGGAAAGTGGGCGTGGAAGTTAGGGAAGATAGACATTTCCCTTTATCTTTGTAATTTTTTTTTCACTGTGAACATGAATTAAGAAGATTTTTTCATTGTAGTGAAAAACATAAAATTTATCATCATAACTATTTCTTAAGTATAACACCACTGTGAGTTCAGTAGTGCTACTGAAGTACATTCATGTAGTTATGCAACCAGTCTCCAGAACTTTCACCTCGCAAAGCTGAAAACTCCATACCCATCAAACAACAACTTCCTGTTATCCCTCCCCACAGACTCTGGCAGCCACCATTCTACTTTCTGTCTCTATGAATTTGATTACTCTAGTGCCTCATATAAGTGGAATACTAGTATTTGTCCTTTTGTGACTGGCTTATTTCACTTAGCATCATGTCCTCAAAGTTCATGCATGTTGTAGCGTGTGTCAGTTTCCTTCCTTTTTTTTTTTTTTGAGATGGAGTCTCTCGCTCTGTCGTCCAGGCTGGAGTGCAGTGGCACAATCTCGGCTCACTGCAAGCTCCGCCTCCTGGGTTCACGCCATTCTCCTGCCTCAGCCTCCCAAGTAGCTGGGACTACAGGTGCCCGCCACCACGCTCGGCTAATTTTTTTTTTGTATTTTTGGTAGAGATGGGGTTTCACCGTGTTAGCCAGGATGGTCTCAATCTCCTGACCTCATAATTCACCCGCCTCAGCCTCCCAAAGTGCTGGGATTACAGGGTGCCCTGTCAGAATTTCCTTCCTTTTTAAGGCTGAGTAATACTCCATTGTGGGTAGGTACCACATTTTGTTTATCCATTCATCCATCAATAGACACTTGGGTTGCTTCTACCTCTCGGCTGTTGTGAATAGTGCTGTGATGAACAATAGATGGGTAAATATCTCTTGGAGAGCCTGCTTTCAGTTATCTTGGGCATGTACCCAGAAGTGGAATTTAATGAGATTTTCTTAGAAGTATTTAACAGATGAATTCACCTGCAGCAGTAGAGGTGGTATTAGGTAGACACTCTGTAGGCTAGTTGAACTGAGTAGTCTGAGGCCAGATTTTCTTTACCAGCCTTCCAGGGGTTTAGCAATTTCATTCCTGCCCCCTGAGACTTTCCTTTGCGCAGAGACAGGAGGAGGCTTAGCAGGCTTGGGAACCAGCTGCTCCCATCTGCATTAATTCAGCACATTTCTATAGCTCCCTGAAGGAGGAGACGCTGCAGCAGCATTTAATTAGTGGCCAGGAACATGCTTTCCCAAGGACACGACTTATTTCTCAGCCAGCTGCTGCCTGTTGCTCCCTAGCAACATGAAGTACTCACATCTGATTGCTCTAAGGCCCTTTCTCTCCAGAGGAGGGGTTGGCCAGTTCACCTGCCGTCATAGCCTGGGGTGGAGGCAGGGGTGTCCTTGGGTCTGGGGCTAATTCTTCAGAAGAGAGTGGTCTGAACTTGTTATTCCTGCCAGCTGTGGTACTGAACCTCTTGATCCTTGAACTGCCTACTGGTGGTTCAGGTGCTCCACCACTCCTCTCCTTCAAGTTCATGATTAGAGCAGACAGAATGTGACCAGCTATTACACAGACAGAGCAACATGGCCTAGAAAAGTCCACTGGGATTTAAAAGTACAACTTTGAGGAAGAGGGAATGATCTCACTCCCCGTTGGGAGGCCTGCCTTTCAGGATGGACTGGCAAGAGGGAGGTACTGGAGGCCTTGGCACCACACCACCTTGTGCAAGGGGAGCAAGGGGAGCTTCAGCCTCATCCTAGGTGGCTGGCTAACTGGCTAATTAGGGCCCTTGGAAAGAGAGAGTGGGATGGCAGATATCCAAAGCAGCCACCACTATGAGTCTGAACTTGTCTTCCTCACCAGGTTTGAGAGATGGCTGCTCAGAGACTAGACTTCAGACCAGGCTGGTTCCTCCCAAGTGCTTCTGCAGAGGTTGCAAACTGGAGGCCTTGAGATGAGGTGCTGCACACTGACATGCTTTATTTAGTATATTTGCAGTTTTGAAGTTTTTAAGAATATCCTGCTTTTTCATGTTGCTGTCAGGAAGCCCAACAGTCCCACATGCCAATAACTGGGGCCCCCTTTAGACTGAGCATGTGTGCTCTGCAGCTTGCACAGTCCCCTCATCATTCCTTCAGCTCTGTTTTGAGTGTGAGACTCCTGTGTCCTCTAGCCACAGTGGTGAGCATGGATGTGTCTGCAGGGGCCACCTCGTATTTATTCATTCCACAAACGTTTATTGAGTTTCTTTTGAGTATCTGGCCCTGAGCTAGGCACTAGGCTAAAAAGGTCAATACGGTGTAGTCTTTGGACTCCCTGAGCTTATAGACCAGGTTCAGAGACAGACAAATAAATGGGCTGGGGGGATTCACTGAAATCAGGTGACAGAGAGGTACACAAGGGTTGGGGGAGCACAGAGACCTTGGGTATCTGACCTAGACTTGGGGGTTGGGGAAGGCTTCTGGCAAAGATGTCACCTGAGTTGAAAATTCTGAAGGATGAGAGGAGTTAGCTCGATGACAATAGGGGAGAGGTGGAGGAATGGGAAGAGAAGGGTGTTCCAGCCAGAGGCAGTGAGGTGTAGATGCATGGATGCTCAACAGGGTTTGGCATGCTTGGGGACCAGCAAACAAAACCTTACCTAAAGCTAAGTGCCTCCGTTGGGGTGGCCAGGGAGGCAGTGGGGAGCAGACCATGAAGAGCCTTGTCAGCCTTCTGAGCTTTTGCGTTTAGAGAGCCCTTGAAGAGTTTAATTGGTGAAGCCATTTGTCAGATTTGTGTTTTCAGATTACCCTGGCTACAGAATGGATTTGATGCAGGAAGCAGGGAGGTCTAGAAAAGAGGCCTTTACAGTCACATAGGAAATAAATCATCCATGCGTAGGAGACTCCTGAACTCCTCCCTCCCACCCTGTAGGCAATGGAGACCTGATGAAAGGGAGGAACAGACTTTCAGAGGTGCAGAAACTGCCCTAGGTTCGGCTCCTGCTGTTTGCATTCAGCCCGCATTCTTATTGCTTCCTCTGCCCACTTTGTTCCTGCTTCTCCCACCCTCACTAGCTTCTTATAACTGGCAGCTGGACTTGATAATATCAGCGGAGGCTTGGCACAGTGCTGGCACACTCAGTGCTCAATCAGGGACAGCTATTGTTGGACAACCTGGCTGGCAGAGATCTCAGCTTCTGTCCAAGCTGCTGCCTCTCAGATGGAGCTCTCAGTCTGCTGGGCACTATCGCATGTGTCCTGTCCCAGCCCAGGGCACCATCCCCTCTACACTGACCAGGCCTCAGTGCCCTGTGCCCCAGGGTGGATGGTCAGGAGTGCTTGTGGGTTGGCAGTGGCCAAGGGATGGGGAGGATGGGATGGATGGGCATGATATAGAGAGTGAGCAGTTGTACATGGGTGACCAAGGGAAGGACAGAGTCAGGGGTGAGTTAGCAAGTGGGGAAGATGGTGCCCAACCAAGACTGGGGAGCCACGAAGAGGCCAGTTGGGACGGAAAGATGCCAGACACAGTTTGTGGTGCTCATGAGAAGATACCCAGTGGGAACACGCATAGGAGAGGCAGGTAATAAACCTGGAGAGCCAGACCTCGAGACTGGAGGTCAAGCTTGAGGAGCCAGAGGCAGAGCATGCAACTGGAGCCGCTGAGTCACCCAGGGGAGTGTTTTGAGTAGTAACTGTATGGCAAGCATGGTGCTTAAATCCTCCCAGCAACCCTGTGAAGTAAACCAGGAGGTATTTCTGGACTGCTCAGTTACCAGCCCTCAGTTACTGAGTGGAAGAGTCAGGATTTGAGCTTGCGTGGTCTCTGCTTCTGAAGCTTCTGTTGAGAACTATCACGTGCCTGCATTGCTGCCCTCTCTGGGCACCTGTCTTAGGGAATTGTCAGACATTTCCACCAATCTAAACGACAGCTCTGTGAAGGAGGCAATAATATTCCTGTTTTCAGATGAGAACATTGAGGCTCAGAGACTTGCCCTAAATAACACACACGGTGGGTGTAAAATCAGGATTTGAATTGAGTCTGTGATTCTGAAGCCCGAGCTATTGTCATGAGCACATGCTGTCTTTGTGGCCAGGTTGGATAGTGAAGGAGGCGAGGACCCCTGGAAACCTGAGGCAGAGGAGTTCTGTGACCTGATGCTCAGATGAAGCAGAGGGAAGGGGAGTAGGAGCGAGAGAGGGAGAGTGCCCAGAGGGACAGAATTCATCACACTCGCCAAGGGAGGGAGGCTGGTGAGTTGCCTAAGATTTGGTCTCTAGAATTCTGACTCCATGCTTCCTCAGCTATCTGACCCTGTTGTATTATCTCAGCCTCAGTTTCTTCATCTATAAATAGGCATAATAATACTGACTGCTGAGTGTTGTGTTGAGGATGAAATGAGAGACTGCATGTCTGGCCAGGGTCTAATATGTAGTGAGCCATCCACAACAGAAAGCACTTGTCAAGTGCCAGGCTAGGCTGCCCTCTCCAGAGAGCCTCTCCTTCAGTCAGGGTGGGCACAAGTGCATGTTTGAAGGGTTAATTTGGCATTTTCAAGTCATTCTACCCATAGCGAGAAAGGACAAGCTTTTTCCATTTCTGGAGAGACTATAGGAGATGACAGCCCTTGGTCTGGCTTCCATTCCAACTGCTGCTTATTGATGAAGTGAAAATAGGAAGCGACCACCTCTCAGTTCTCCTGCTGTGCAGGCAACACTGGCCTGTCTCAGCCTGCAGACACCTTCTAGGTGTGTGTATTTTATATTGTGTGAGTCACAGAACAACAGGAGTCTGGCTTGGGGGTGGAAGTGCAGAGGAAGACGGTGGAAGGCTGTGTCCTTTCCACAACTTCTTCAGAAAATACAAAAGAGTGGCTGGGCTGTGGCCACTCAGTGCTGCAGGTAGCACAGAACCACAGGCAGTCTCACACTGCAACCTCGCACTGAAGCAGTGCTTGTGGGGTCTCCGAGGCCACCTAATTCAGAGGCTCCCAGCAGTTTCCAATCCAGGGCCTCAGTTCACCCATACAGTGACTTCAGTGGGCTCACCCCCATGGTTCTACTTTTCAGACCCTTTGAGCGATGTTGTCATTTGATTGGTTCCCATAGCATTCGAACCTCTTTCTGGGTTTGTGCGGTCCTACACTTTCTGAGTTCTAACTGGAAGTAAGTGCCAGCCTCCCTCACAGGGGCATTGCTACTGAGGCTCTGCCAATCAGCCCACCTGTGCCAGACTTCTGGAGCCAGCTGTGCAACACAGCCTGGGGGAGCTCCCTATCTAGGGCAGCAGCCCCCAGATACTAGTATTTTAGTACCAAAGTTGAGTTTTCCAGATCACATCTGGAAACAGCATAAAAAATTATTCTACTGCTGGAGTGATGAGAATTAGGCAAAAGGATTCCCACTGTATAGACTGGGAAACCAGTAAGAGAACAAGGACAAGGGAGTCACTGACAGGGTCACAATTGGCATGCAGGCCTTTTGTTTTATAGTCTTGCCACTAGATTCTTAAGGTCCATTCATAGTTTTCAGGACACTTTCTGAAGAGGGTTCTAAAGCTATTACTTTGGGCCTCCTTAGAGTGCAAACAGATGAGCTGAAGGCCCTGACTGAGTTAAAGCAGGCGTCTACAAGCCCCACCCAGGAGGAGTGCAGGGGAGCTAAGAACAGTGAGCACTTCTTGGGCACTTGAACTGTGCTAAAATTCTTTGTATATGTCAATTATGATCCACTTAACTCTCTGAAATGCCTACTGTTACTGTCTTCTTATAGATAAGGAACTCAGGCACAGAGAAACTAAGTAACCTTCTGAAAGTCACAAAGCTGGAGCCAGAATTCAAACTTAGACTGCAAGTTTGTGGCTCAGTCGTCTTTACCCTCCTGCTACTTGAGGCACTGGGGAAGGGCATGGAATAGGGAAGGACAAACTGTTTATCTGGAACTCACACTGCATGCAGGTGGCCAGCCATGTGGGAAGGAGGGAAAATCCCCATCTGAGCCACAGATCCAAACCAGAAGAAACTGAATTAGATGCTCTGAGGGATAAGGCCTGTCTTAGAGACATCCTCGAATCTAGGAGAGTGGGTGGCAGATGGGCAGCCGTGGAGCCCAGCCCTGACCAGCTGCTGTTTGCAGGGGAGAGCTGCCCGTGTACCCCTGTGGTGAGTGCGTGGTGACAGTGGGATTAAGTGTACCCAGCAACTGTAGGGACCATTGGTGGAGACGCACGGTGGGCCCTTC
The DNA here is from genome assembly GCF_007565055.1 of Rhinopithecus roxellana. NCBI lineage: Eukaryota > Metazoa > Chordata > Mammalia > Primates > Cercopithecidae > Rhinopithecus > Rhinopithecus roxellana. Next base: position 118,348,933 of record NC_044553.1, on the reverse strand, counting down.
TGCCTGGCCTTTCCTGCAACTCTGAGTCCTGGATGCTTAGGGCTTTCTAATCTCCATCCCCATGGCAGTGGGATGAGACACAACCATTACTAAGGCCTTGGAATCTCCCACCTCTCAATGGCCGGGCGGTTCACCCAGCAAGTGTCTCCTAATCTGAAGAGCTGGGAGAGCAAAAGATTTTATGAATTATTAGAGAACCCCCTTTAACCTCCCTTCTAGAAAGGAAGATGTAAACCAGGACAATGGGCCTGTAGTTGGTACCTGAAGTGAGTGATCTCTCTCCTCCCCTCCTCTCAATTCTCCTTCTTCCATGTTTTCTACATCCCCCATGATTTGAGTTTGCTGATTTCATTTGTTACGTCTGCCTTCTGTTTCCTGCCTCATTTCACAAAGGATTAGACGCCCCTCTCAACAATACATTCAAAATAATAAAGTAAATATTTGAATAATTTGGAGTCAGAGGAATATATAATAAACCCCTGAGGTGGACGGAGTGCCAGGATTTCTTAGTGACCCCTTTTCAGAATACTGCTTCTGGAGCCATTCTAGTATGTCTCAGAATGACATGTGGGACACATTTTCTTTTCTTTTATATTATATAAGCAGTTTATTCAATGCATATTTATTAAGCACCTATTTTTTGAAAAGAAAAAATATCCCTCCTTTTCTTAATTCTTTTGTCACATTTTGGAGATACCACTATAGTCCATTCAGGATCAGACCCTGGTTAATGTTTTGGGTTCTAGATAACACTGTAGAATCCACCCCATATATCATTTTAGTCATTCATCTTGTTTTTAATTCAGAGTTCACTTACCGTTTTGGGATGTTTCTCCAGAAACATTCTAGAAAACCATCTTAAAAATTACATTTTGTAATGCACGCCAGTGTTCCCATGCCGTTTTCTGCAACATGGCTGAATCTGGAGCTGGGCGTTTGCTCCTCTGCATTGTGGGGTGGGTCAGGACAGCTCTGGGCAACTGACGTGGTTAAAGGTGAGGCCCTCACTTCAGCCACCGCCATAGACTCTCCTCTTCAGTGAGGCCCTCAACACACATTTAGCACCTACCCAGCACTTTCCTAGGCCCCAGCTACAACAAAACCACAAATCCTGCCTTCATAGAGTTACATTCTAGCCAAAGACAAAGAACATAAGAAAACTAATAAATGAGTGACATGATCTGACTTGTGCTTTAAAAATAACACTGTGAGGTAGGTAGATCACTTGAGTCAGGAGTTTGATACCAGCCTGGCCAACATGGTGAAACCTCATCTCTACTAAAAATACAAAAAAGCCTAGCCAGGCGTGGTGGCATGCACCTGTAATCCCAGCTATTCGAGAGTTTGAGGCATGAGAATGTCTTGAACCTGGGAGGCAGAGGTTGCAGTGAGCCGAGATCACGCCACTGCACTCCAGCCTGGGTGACAGAGGGAGACTCTGTCTCAAAAAAAAAAAAAAAAAAAAAAAAATTACTCTGGATGTTGGGGGCAAAATGGGGCTGTGCTTGGAGGACAAGGTGGTTAGGAGGCCAAGGCAAAGGGCCAGGCAAGAGTAGGGTGATGGCAGGAGAAATGGTGAGAAGCGGTCAGATTGGGTTATATTTTGGAGGTTGGACCAACTGGACCAGTCAATGAGCTCAGCACAGGGATAAGGAAAAGGAGTCAATGACTGCAAAGTCTGTTGGCCTGAACTGAGTGAGTGGTTACCTTAGGTAGGACTGGGTCAGAGGAAGGATTTTCTGGGGCTGGGATGAAAACCAAGAGTTGCAGTTTTGCCATGTGGGTTGAGCTGTTTATTAGACATTCAATAAGAAGATCTATGTATTTCTAGTGATCAGTGACCACTTTGCTAAACCTGGGCTGGGTGTGTCAGAGGAGAGAGGGTGGACCCACAGGAACAGGCTGCCAACCCCACAGCCTATGACCAGAGCAACCTGGAAGACCCCCACCCATGGCAACTTGCTCTAGTTTTATAAATTCACTCATTCATTTGACACATTCAACACATATATTGAGTGCCATGCTGGATATTTTCAATGTGCCCTGCAAAGGCACAAGTTTATGGCATAATCTAAATGAATGGACAACGTATTCTTTTCTGTTGCCATATTTAGTGCCCTAACTTTTGAAAAAACACAAAAGCTGGCTGAGTGAATGGAGCAGTTTATAAAATATAGTTAATAAGGCCCATGAGGCCTGGCTCCCATTGCTAGGCCGGTGGGAGGACACGTGAACTTGGAGCCCTTTTATTCTGTGCCTCTGTCCCTCAGTCCACTCTCTCCAGGCCACCATCTCCTCACTGCTGTCCACTCTCCATTCTCCAAGTGTTGCCATGCTTCTGATCACAGCCCTGCTCGGGACTCTTAGGCACGCCCCAGCCTCCTCTGCAGGCCCTTCACTGCCTGGCCTCAGCCCTGTTTCCAGTCCTTCCCCTCAGCCTGCACCTGCACTGACTCCACCCCATCCTGCCCGGATCACTCAGGAGGGCTGTTTCCTGGATCCTGGAACACAGCCAGTGCATTTCTTTGCCTTCTCCCCATCACTCACGCCGTGCCTTCTGCCCACTTGTTGCCACAGAAGGCCTAGCCCAGCAGCTGCCACCCTCAGAGGACTTCCTTTCCTGCCTGGTCCCTGTCCATCTCTGCCCCCAGCACAATGCTGTGCTCCTGGGTGCTCCTGAGGTGCTGGTCTTTCAAGGAATCACAAGCCCACCCAGGAAGCACTGCTGCCCTCTGCCTGGGAGGCTGGACTTCTCCTTCAGTCTCAAGGTGCAGAGAAGGCAGGTGGCCCGTGTTCTTACTGCCCAGCCAGCTCTGTGTACAGTTAGGAGCCAACTCACTGTGCACTCCTGGAGGCTGAGACAGGGTCGACAGTCTAAAGCTGTGCTTTTCAGCACATCCAGGGTAGGGTTACTGCAAAGGCCTTTCCTGGAACTTGCTAGAGGTGCAGACTTACAGGCCCCAGCCAGGGCCCACTGAATCCACAGCTGCATTTTCACAAGGGTCCCTAGGAATTCATGTGAACAGCCGAGGATGAGAAGGGCTGGTAAGAGAAGGGCTACTCATCTCCAGACAGGACTTAATAAAGGACAGCAAAATGAATCCAACGGTGGCCACCCATTCCAGGCCAAGTAAGAGATTAGAAATTGGAAAAGGTGTATTGCGCCAGTCAGGCTCTCAGTTGCAGGAAACAGAAACCACCCTGGCTATTTCAGGCGGAAAAGGATTTGTTACTGGATATTAGGTGTTTACATATCCTCGGAAGGGTCCAGAGTGTCCCTGCAGATGCCCTAGGTTGCTGCTACCTTGGTCCCCATCAGGGAGACAGGGCTTTGGGAGCGATTATGGGGGCGGGTGACCTTCAGCTCCTTGACCCCAATGGAGAGGTTGTCATGGCCACTGTCACAGCCACCTCTCAACACCCATAAAGTTGGTATGGAAAAATCCACCATCTCCCCAACCAAAGCGTGGGGAGTAAGCAAATGCTTTACTAAAAAGTATAAAAAACCCCAACCAACCAAGGGCAGGGGGTGGGGGTGGGGCATGAGGATGGTCTCTGCCGCTCTTCTTCCAATTCTTGTGCAGGCACAACTAGTGAGACACCATATACAGTCACAGCTGCTTTCCCCTGCTTGGAAGTCAAGTGATGGGCAGCTGGCTTGTAGAGTGTGGAGCCTATCACAAGTGCAGGATGGTCTCATGATCTGGCTGGAGGCTTGCTGAGCTGCAGAAAACCCGTGAGCCTACTTCATGCCACTGTATTTTTTTTTTCTTTTTTGAGACGGAGTCTTGCTTTGTCGCCCAGGCTGGAGTGCAGTGGCACCATCTCGGCTCACTGCCAGCTCCGCCTCCTGGGTTCACACCATTCTCCTGCCTCAGCCTCTGAGTAGCTGGGACTACAGGCATGCACCGCCACGCCCGGCTAATTTTTTTTTTTTTTTTGTATTTTTAGTAGAGATGGGGTTTCACTGTGTTAGCCAGGATGGTCTCGATCTCCTGACCTCGTGATCCGCCCGCCTCGGCCTCCCAAAGTGCTGGGATTACAGGCGTGAGCCACCGCACCCGGCCTTGACCACTTTAAAGCAGACTTTAACAAGAGAGTTCTTGGGAGCAGAACGCTAATGGTGACTCATGTGACTTGGTTGGAGCATCACCGTGCAGGTAGATAATGGAGCATGCTTCTTCTAGGAGAAGCCTGGAAGTGGAAGGCTGGAGGAGCAGCCTGTATGGTAGGGCAAAGAGAGAGGGGCAATGGCTGGGTAAGTTCTGCTGCTAGCAACTGGTGGCCCCCGAGGCTCCTGCAGCTCAGTGGGTACTGTGAAGGGAGCTGGGCTTGAGCCAACATTGCTGGTACCCCTCTCACCTAATGGGGCTCGGGGTCCCCCCAGTAGGAGGCTGGATGGGGTGGGCCACAGGGCAGGAGCTGAGACAGGTGAGGAGAGGCAGTGCAGAGTGCTCAGGCTTGTCAGGGAAGGGGTTGTGTTTGGGTTCTCCAAGGAGCCGACCTGGAGACAGCTCTGTGTTGGAGATTAGGGGAGTACCTCAGGATCAATGCCTGTGGGAAGAAGAGGAGGAAGCAGGATCAGGTGGAGGAAGAAGGTGAGTTGTGCTGCAGGCCCCTGGGGGTTCAGTTGGAGCCGAAAGTGTCTGTCAGAGATGTCCCCTGTTGTTGGACATGCCATTGGAAGGGTGTGGCCTGGGCTGTCCCTGGTGCTGACAGTGCTCCTGGTAGCTGGGTGATAGGTGCTTCCATGAGGAGGTCTGAGGCAGTACAACTCCATATCCCCCTCAGAAGGGCCTGGGACAGAGATCTCTGCATGGATGGATGGGTGGGGCAAGTCTCCAAAGAGCTCACTCTAGGGCCCTTGAAAGAATCCCCCTGGAGTAAAGGAGGTGTGACTGCCAGGGTTGGCCAAGAGAGCACCACATATAGCACCTGCTGAGCAAAACAATGTGAGTTCTCCCCAGTTGCATCTTCTGTGATCCCAGACCTGGAAGAGCCTGAAGATGAGGAAGGGAAGCTGCACGTGGGTGGTGAGATTGAGGTTTTATTATAGACCTGACTGGACTTTTAGGTCCCTGAAGAAGAGTCATAAATATCAAATGGGATTTATTCTTGGAATTAAAAGTAACCAGGTCAGGCGCAGTCGTGGCTCACCCCTGTAATCCCAGCACTTTGGGAGGCCAAGGCAGGTGGATCACTTGAGTTCAGGAGTTCGAGACCAGCCTGGCCAACATGGAAAAACCCTGTGCCTACTGAAAGAAGAAAAAGTACCAGAAAGCCATGGAGTCTCCCTGAGATGGAGCTTCAGGAGTCTAGAAAGGGTGATGTGAGGAAGCTGATTGGAGGCAGTGATGGGAGAAAAATAAAGGGTTATCTTGTCGGTACTCCAAGTTCAGCCTGCTACTGAGTCTGTACTCACTGAGGGGTTGGGATAGGGTGGTTATGTCCTTGGGTGGCAGGGAGCAGAGGAGGTGGGGGATGCTGCACTTTTGGCTTGTCGCATCCTGGGAGGCTTTGGAGTCCACGTGTGACCCAGTTTTCTGCCTCTGTCTGAGCGAAGTGAGCTCTGATTAGAGAGGGTGTAAGAGCTCTAAATGACTGCAAAGTTCTTTTCAATCAGACAGAAAATAGGTGAGAAATGCATTTCCGTTAATGCCCCAATTATCCCAATCCCAACAGTACAAAAAATGTGCTTTTGCCTGCTCCCAGGGACAAGACCACCAGGATCCCCTGTGTGTCCTTTCCCAGAGGCAGCCCAGCTGGCACAGCTGAGGGGGCTGGAGAGGGGTCCTTGCAGTGCACTGAGGCTTCCCCCACTTCTTTCAGAGGGCCCAGGATCAGGCCCAGGTGAGTCCCATCCCTGAGAGAGGGCCCACACAGGCTCTGCTGTTGGCACCCCTGCAGCCACTTCCGTGCTTCTCACCCCTCCTCCACCCGGAAATGGCACCTTTGCCTCTGCCATGGTTTGGATGTTCCTCCAAAACTCATGTTGAGATTGAATTGCCATTGTGACAGTATTAAGGGGTGGGGCCATTAAGAGGTGATTAGGTCATGGAGTAGATTGTTAGAAAATCCAACTTGGCCCTTGCATTCTTTCTCTTTCTTTTTCTTGTGCTCTCTCTCTTTCTCTCACATGCCCTTTCTCTTTCTCTCTCATGCTGTCTCTCTCTCTCTCTGTCTCTCTCATATCCCCTTTCTTGCCCTTCTGCCTTCCTCCATGGGATGACACAGCACAAAGGCCCTTATCAGATTTGGTCCCTCAAACTTGAATTCACAGCCTTTAGAACTGTAAGAAATAAGTTACCCAGTCTGTGGTATTCCATTACAGCAGCACAAAAGGGACTAAGACAGCCTCCTAAACCTCCCTAGAATCTGCCCTGCCTGCAATCCTGCTTGCGGCTGTTTTCTGCCAGACTCATCTCTCACCTGGATCCCAGCCATGACCTCCTGTGGGTCTCCCTGACTCCAGGTGCCTTTAGTTCCTCCATCCAGTGACCCAGACCCCAGCCTGCTCTTTCTAAAACACACTCTGACCATGGCACAGCCCTGTTAAAACCTTTCAGGGGTTCCCACTGCTTACAGCCTGCAGAGGGCCCTCCTGGTGCCCCAGTAGTGTAGGGCCCTTCTGATGTTACGAGGCCACCAGATGCCTGGTTGTCCCTCCCTCTGTCATACCACCTGCAGTCCACCCCAGCCTTGCCCATTTTCCTCTTCTATATCCACCGCCCCCAACTTCTCTCCATCCCCACTGACTTCTCCAGCATTCTCTCCTTCCTCTATTAGTTTCCTGTGGCTGCTGTGATAAATGACCACAGGCTGGGTGCCTAAAACCACAGACATTTGTTCTGTCACAGTTCTGGAGGCCAGAAGTCCCAAATCAGTATCATTGGGCCAAAATCAAGTTGGCAGCAGGGCTGTGCTTCCTTCAGAGGCTCTAGGGAATGAAACCATCTGTACAGGGTTGACAAGAATTGCCCGCCCAGTTCTGGACAGAAATATAGTTAGAATTAAGCATTTATCAGGATGCACTTTGGCCCTCTTCCTTGTTGCTAAAAGTCATGTAGCACTGGTTACTGACCACTTGCATCCCCATTGTTTCTACAGATAGGATTTCTGACATTAGGATCCTGAGACTATTTAACAATTGATTGCATCCATGTTGTTCCTATAGACAGGATCTCTGACATTAGAATCATAGAGTTTTTGTGTAAGGATGGCTTAAGATATTTTCCAGGCCATGAATTCCAGGAACCAGTTTGAAGACCCCCACACAGAAATGGGATCGGCATGAGAATTCAGCTGTTTCATCTCCTTGTCCCATGACTTCACCCTGCACTCTTCTACCCATCAATGATCTCCACACTTCGGCCCACTCCAAGACTCTTAAAAACCCTTGCCCCAAACTCCTTGGGTAGATGGATTTAAGGTTTCCTCTTATCTTCTCATTCAGTGACCCTACGATTAAACTCCTTTCTCTACTGCAACCTGGTGTCTTGGCATATTGACTTGCTGTGCACATTGGGCAACGAACCATCACAGTTTCAGGAAGAATCTGTTCTTGCCCCTTCCAGCTTCTGGTGGATGCTGGCAGTTCTTGGCCTATGGCTGAATCTCTCCAGTCTCTGCCTCTGTGGTCACATGGCCTTTCTTCTGTCTGTGTAGTCAAATCTTCTGGCTCCATTTTACAAGGATACCTGGACCCACCAGATCATCCAGGATAATCTCCCCATCTCAAGAGCCCTCATATTTCTTTTTCTTTTTCTTTTTTTTTAAGAGATGGGGGTCATGCTATGTTGCCCAGGCTGTACTCGAACTTCTGGGCTCAAGTGATTCTCCTGTGTTGGCCTCCTGAGCAGCTGGGACTACAGGCATGCACCACTGTGCCTGGCTTTCAAGATCTTTAATTTAAGGCTGGGCCTGGTGGCTCATACCTGTAATCCCAGTACTTTGGGAGGTCGAGGAAGGAGGATCGCTTGCACTCTACCCTTTGTTCATGCCATCTTCTTTGCTGCAAACTCCCCCATCACCCCTCATCACCCATAGTTGCCTCCTAACTCTTACTCTGATTTTGAGCTTGTGTCACCTCCTCTAGGAAGTGTTCCTTGATTCATCTTCTCATCACCACCATCACACACACACACTCTAGGGCGCGCGCTCTCTCTGTCTCTCTCTCACTCACTCACAGGTGTCCCTGTTCTGTGGTAGCACCAGGTGGTGTCACAATGGACTTTTTCTGAATTTGTCTCCCCAGCTAGCCTCCTAGGCTGCTCAGGCCAGTTACCAGGGCTTAGACATCCTGAATCTGAGTGTTGATAGATGCTTGAGGAAGGAGGGAGGGAAGAAAGACTCGAGGGATAGACTTTCCAATCATTTGGCGTTTTCATTTCATTTCATTTTTGGCTGCAATTTTTTTTTTTTAAACAATTGGGCTTTATCTACAGTTGGATGAATTTAAGGAAGTAGGAAGATGGGTGATTGGCTCCCACAGCTTTTCTGATTAAAATTACAGGAAAAATATTTGAAAATAATTAATAATTATAACAGCAGCAACAAGATGGGCATACATCTGCATTCACCACTGTGCTCCCCACCAGGGCCCCACAGAATCAGCCAAGGCCCTGTGAGGATGGAAGCTGCCACCTTAGCAGTGTGAGGATCGGGAGGGCAGGGCAGGAAAGGCAGGGCCAGCCTGGATGACACTCGCTGTGCCCGAGCAGAGTACACAGTTGCCTTACAAATCCCCTTGCCAGTCCTGTGGAGGTGGGAATAGCTGAGGCTCAGAGAGATGCAGCCATTTCTCTAAGGTCACACAGTAGAGCTGAGATTCAAAGCTGAAATCTCAAAGTAGAGCTGAGATTTGTGACTCCAAAGCCTAAGCTCTTCTCAGCCCAGCAGGCTACAAGGAATGGGCAACTGAGTAGGGCGGCAGGTGGGGGCCATGGGCAGGGAGCAGGCCTGGCCTAGAGTCCAGGGGAGAACTAATTGGATTTCCAGGGGCATAGAATCTGGCTTGTGTAGCATCCCTGAGGCTCTCCCTCAGAGCAGCTTAGTGAGTCAGGATCCAGGCTTTCTTTCCAGCCACGAAGGAGCTGTAGGCTCCTTAGATGCTGGAGCTGCGTCCCACTCAACCCCCTCATGGTCCTGAGGGAGAAACTGAGGTCTGGTGTTGGGGAGGGAGTGTGGCCTGACAGCCTGCATGCTGAGTCTGTTCTCAAGCTGGGTCTAGACAACAGGTGTCCTCCCAGCCAGGGCCCCCTGTGACACCACGCTGCCCCTCAGTTGACATTTCTTTTTAGTTCAAGGGGATTACGCAAATCCTAGGCGGTTAAGCTGCCACAGGGCACTATGGAAACAGATCGCCGTGCTCTCTCTGCCTCCTCCTCCCAGCCAAGCAATAATGACACTGAGGCTGACTTTTCTGGCAAGACTTGTTATGCTAATTTGGGAACATGTGCATAGTTTGATTTGAACCTGGGTGGGCAGTGGGGAGAAGCCAGATTAATTACGAGAACAAATTTAAGAGCCAAATCAGATGTCTTCCCCCAAATACTGGACCAACAATGGAGATGGGGAGTGTTACAGGGTCCATGTGTGTCCAAATATATACTAAAAAAAGTATGTGCACATTTCAGCAGATAGTTTATGTAATGCCTGACTGCAGCATCTATACATTTTTTGAAAAACAGTTCTTTATTTTTATTTTAATTGGTTCATTAATTAATCTGAATAACATCAATATGGCAGCTACTTCTAAAGATGAAGAAGGTAAAGAGTTGAGTCTGCTTTCCACCTGCTACTCTGTCACCCACTTTCCCTCCTTGGAGCTGAGCATACTGCCAGTTTGGGGTATGTCTTTCCAGATACTCAATGCATACACAAACATGTATGTACACATCTTTTCTCCTTTTCTACAAAAATTAGCAACTATACTATGCACAATGTTCTGCCCCCACTCGTTTTTCACTTAGCAAGCATCTTGGCGTGTTTCAGGGCTAACATTCCATTATACGGATGTACTGTATTGTAATTTAGCCCCCTATTGATGGACATTTAGGTTCCAATCTTTTACAGTACCTTCAAAAATATCTTTGCCTACTTGGTACACATGGGAAAGAAGATCCATAGCTTTGTGGTGCCATACTCAGTGGCCACATGTGGCTATTTCAAAGTAAATTAATTCAAATTAAATAGAATTTGAAACGCAGTTCCTGGTCACATTTTAAGAGCCATGTGGGACTAGTGGCTACCATTCTGGCAGGGAAGATATAGGGCATTTCTGTTGTGCAAGCAGTTCTAGTGGACAGTGATGCTGTCTCTATGTGGTACATTCCTAGAAGGGAATTACGAAACCACAGGTCTTTGCATCTTGTGTTGACAGATATTGCCAAATTTCCCTCTGAAGAGGCTCTAGGTATTTACCTTCCCCCAGTAAGAGCTGAGAGAGAGCACACGCTCTTTTGTTACAGAACAATTGGTGTAGAATGTTGGAAAGAACACGAAACATTCCCTGTGTACTGATTCCAAGGACATTTTGTTTCCATTGTCGGTGCTCACGTTGCTCGCATCAGACACTGCCGTTCCCAATTTACAATGGGCATGCCTGTCCCGGGGTCCCACACTGCTATCTCCCTCAGAGGGGAGATAGCCATCTGGCTGAAGTCTGCTTCTCCATAGCTCTAAGCCTCTTCTCGTCTCCTCTGCATACTCCGACTCTTGATTCATCATGGTGCAGGGCAAACTGCTGATCCCATTTATTTTCCATCACCACGAGACAGCCTTTACCAGAAAATTCAGCACCCTTGGCCCAACCTCTGTTTCTTCACCTCCCACTGTCTCTGACCCTCCTCCCTTTGGTGAATCATGACCTCCACGTGGCTAAACCTAAGGGGCACCTCATCTGGTAGAGTTCCTATCAGACTTCTGGACAGCAACCTGCACTCCAACTAAGCCCTTTGTCCTGCCTCCTTCACAGTCTCTCCTACTTGCATTTATGATCTTGGCCATCTTTTCCTTACTCTACAGTTTTCCTGGGTTGTCTCATCCCGCTATGGCATTGATTGGCATCTCTACATTTGGGGAATGATGCTAAGGCATTTAGCTTCTATGTCCTTGATTACTAGTAAGATTAAATATCATTTCACAGTTTTTGAGCTTTTGAAATTCTTCTGTTATAAAGTCAGGGTGGAAGCAGAGTAGATAATGGGTATTAGACAGATTCGAATCCACTTTCTGGCTCCTGTGGGGCTCTGGCCCCCAGAGGCTCTTCTGATTCTCCACACTCTGGGCATCTGTGTCCACGGCTGCTGCACTTTCATCGCCCCTCCCTTCCCACCATGGTCCCTACACCTTCAGTCTACTGAGGAAACACAGCGTCTCATCACCTTCATTTCCCCAGCACTGTGCACTCCCTCCCTACCTCCCACCCAGTGGACAGGGATAGGTGTCAGCATGCTCCCACCTCCTCAGCGCCTCCAGGGATATTGTTCCACCACCCCCATTTGACAGCCCTGCTCTTTTGAAGTGCGTACAATCTATTACTTCCGCCTTCCTGAACTCCTGGTCTGCTTCCTACACTGTGGGCCACTCCACCTTGTTTAGGGACTTTGAACCTCATAGACTTCTCTATCCTTCTCCCTGACATGCTCTTCCAGGCTTCAGCATCAAGGTAAGTTTCTTTGTCCACATAATTACTTGACTTAAACCTCAGTGACTTATAGTGCGACTATTTTAGACACCCATGTGCCTCACTTCCTCTCCTGTGAATGAGCTCTCTCTTGAATCTCTAACTCTGAAGTTCCTGTTGACCGCAGCTGTCTACACACCCACCTCGCTTTGTCCATCCCATCTGTGGAGCCTGCTCTTTATCCTTGGTGTGACTGCAAGTTTTTTTTTTTTTTTTTTTTTTTTGAGACCCAGTTTCACTCTTGTTGCCCAGGCTGGAGTGCACTGCAGCTTACTGCAACCTCTGCCTTCTCGGTTCAAGCGATTCTCCTGCCTCAGCCTCCCGAGTAGCTGGGATTACAGGCACCCGCCACCATGACCAGCTAATTTTTTGTATTTTTAGCAGAGATGGGTTTTCTCCATGTTGGTCAGATTGGTCTCGAACTCTCGACCTCAGGTGATCTGCCTGCCTCGGCCTCCCAAAGTGTTGGGATCACAGACGTGAGCCATTGTGCCTGGCCTGACTGCAAGTTTTAATGACCCCTTCCTTTCCCTGTAATCCTCTGGTAAGCTATTCTCTCCATCCAGTCTCCCTATCCAGTTCAAACTGCGTGACCCACCATGCCAACTCAGTGGGAACCGGGAACCTGATGACCTCTCACCCCTCAGACTTGCATGTGTTCTGAGCTCCTGAGGATGCTCATTCGCCCATGGTTCTTCTTGCACGCCTTCTCCTCCACAAAGACTTCCCTTCTGGCCCTGAAGCTGAGGGGATGGGTCTTTCACTCCAACGCCAATACCATTTGTGCCTCTTTTATGGAACTCCATTCTAACTCAGCCACATACCTGTCCTACCTCCTCAGAGTGTGAGCTCCAGAGTATGGACAGCTCCAGCTCCGTTCTCCCAGTGCCCGGCCTCCATGTTTGTGGCTAGCTCATGTTGGCTTAATTTGGTGATTGGATAATTTCTGCTTTGGCAAGAGATAGCTTCATCACCTTGGGCTGATAGTACTCAGATTTAAAAAGCAATGTGTCTTTCCAGAACAGGAGAAATGAGTAGAGAAAGAGTAAAGCCCAGCAGTAAGGTACATATGCATTTTTTTTTTTTTTTTTTTTTTAAAGAGACATGTCAGAGCCAGGTTGCAGGCAAATACAGTTGGGAAATGCTTTCTCCCAAGGTGCCAGTGAAATTCTGCTAGCATTCAGGGACTCTAGTGGTAAACAGGCTTATTTTGGCAGTGACCGTACATCTCGTTGTCAGGTGATAGCCTTGGCAGAAAGATGTGAAAACATCACGTCTATGCTGAAAGGAAAGAAATTGCATTTTTTTGCTGGTGTAGGAGGATAGGCTTTCCTTATGTAGCCAGTCCTGTGCAGCCAGCTTTAGAAGCAAAACTGCAGATGCAACCATAGCAATAATCTGAGGCTGTGCTGCCAGAAGACAACAAAGTGTGTCACACAAGCTGACACCAACACCCTGCTTGTACAAATACTTGGGACCCTTTGCATCTTTCCACCTGTGGGAAGTGGGCTTTGCATCTTTCCACCTGTGGGAAGTGCAAGCACACATTCCACCTGTTTCCTCAGGAAGGAGAGACCTGCTGCTGAGAGGGGCTGCGGCAGCAGGGACAGGGCAGTCCGGCATTTTAGGTAAATAATCACCGCCTAGATTGGTCAGCGTTTGGTGAAGGGGCCTTTGTCTCTCACAGGGGTGGGAGGGTCAGTCTTTTAGAGGCCAAGACAAATGATTAAGAGACAGTACAGTTTAAGACAGCACCAGCTTTATTGGCCACTCAGAGCCTGGAAACAACACTGTGCACTGAGAGCTCACAATAAAGGAACGTGCATTTTCCAGTGCACAGTCAACAAGGTGGCCTCCCTTGTTGGTCCTGGGGTTGCGCCAGACATCCATTTCCGGGCCCAAGAACCATTGATCCTTAAGGGTCCTCTGTCCTGTCTGCGCATGTAGGCTCTGCTGGGCAGGATCTTCCTTTCCAAAGCCCTCTTGTGAGTAAAATGACATTTTTGAAACAATGGTGTGTGGATCAGGTGCAGTGGCTCACGCCTGTTATCCCAGCACTTTGGGAGACGGAGGTGGGAGGATTGCTTGAGACCAGGAGTTCAAGACCAGCCTGGGCGACATGGCAAGACACTGTCTCTACAAAAAATACAAAAATTATCTGGGTGTGGTAGCATGTGCCTGTAGTCCCAGATACTCAGGAGGCTGAAGCTGGAGGATCGCTTGAGCCCAGAAGTTTGAGACTGCAGTGAGCCATGGTTGCACCACTGCAATCCAGCCTGGGTGACAGAGCGAGACTCAAAAACCAAAACCAAAATAAAAACCTATGGTGTATGGAGGACTTTTAGGAGCCACAGAAGCCTCCTGTGCTTGCTATCCTCCAGGTGCCCCTCCAGATCACTCTGCCGCCTGGGAGGCTGAGCCTCCAAGTACCACAACAGTGAGTTCCCTTCCTTTTGGGATCAGCCAAGGGGGACCCCAGCAAGGGACTATAGGGTGGGAACAGTCAGGCATTTCTTCCCTCTTCCTCAGGCCACGGTTTTGGCAGAGCTGTACTCTGCTGCTGTGGCAGCTCCTGCCAGGTTCTAGGAACTGTTCTTCCCCTGCCTCTTCTAGCCTAGGGTGGCAGCGGCTTTGTACTCCACCTTATTTCCTTAACCTTGCCCACGCCTCTGCAAAGAGCTTTCATTGAGCTTTTCTCTTAAATCTTGTGAGCTGTTTCCTGCTCAGGCCCTGACTGATGAACTGTCTGATTGCTATGGGCCCTCTGTCCACCAAACCATATCAAATCACAAAGTGTAATTTTTATTTTTTAATTTTTTTTGAGATGGAGTCTTGCTCTGTTGCCAGGCTGGAGTGCAGTGGCGCAGTCTTGGCTCACTGCAACCTCCGCCTTCTGGGTTTAAGCGATTCTCCTGCCTCAGCCTCCCAAGTAACTGGGATTATAGGCACCATGCCCAGCTAATTTTTGTATTTTTAGTAGAGATGGGGTTTCACCATGTTGGCCAGGCTGGTCTTGAACTCCTGACCTCATGATCCACCCGCCTTGGCCTCCCAAAGTGCTGGGATTACAGGCGTGAGCCACCGCGCCCGGCACAAAGTGCAATTTTCAAACGCACCATGTTTTTATGCATTGTGTTTATACGTAGTTTTGTGGTGAAACGGTCTAATTCCTTCCGACAGTGGCTTTGATCCAAGAAGCCTCCGGTTGGGCTTCTTTGGTCACTGGTCACAAGATGACCTTCATAGGTCCTGCTAAAGATTAAAGAGAAGGCAGTAGGGAGGCATTTTTCCTTCTAAATTCAGGTCTTGGTTCATGATCTTCCTCCTTTCTTTGCCCTAACACAGCCTCTTGCCTATTTAAGGGGCAGCTGTGTCTTTTCCCATACTGAGTTCAGGCAGATCACAGTGCTTAGCTGGCTGGACGCAGAAGTAAAACCCCACAGTGCCTTCCCCTTCTGGTCAGCAGGCCCTTCCTGCACTCATCTGGGAGGAGCAGTGCTTTTGCGTACTTGACCACTCCTTCTCAGCTTCTGGTGATACTCTTACCTTTGGTCTTCTCTGCCTGTGGAAGAGGGGCCTCTCTGGTCGTGTCTCTAGAGCCTCCTCCTTTGGCTTCTGTGCCGTATCCAGGAACCCTAGCGCCCCAGCAGAGGAGCAGTCAGTCCTGCCTGGGGATCCTGAGTTGCGCCCCACTGCCAGCACAAGTTGATAAGGTTCCTTATCAACTTGCTTTCTGCACTTCTAGATTTGGGCTCTACTCAAGCCCATCCTGCCATGCACCCTATTTTCTAGAGAATCATCAGGTTTTTTTTTTTTTTTTTGAGACAGAGTCTCGCTGTCACCTGGGCTTGAGTGCAGTGGCACGATGTCAGCTCACTGCAGCCTCCTCCTACTGGGTTCAAGCGATTTTCATGCCTCAGCCTCCAGAGTAGCTGGGATTACAGGCACACGCCACCATGCCTGGTTAATTTTTGTATTTTTGGTAGAGATGGGGCTTCACTATGTTGCCCAGGCTGGTCTCAAACTGGACTCAAGTGATTCACCCACCTTGGCCTCCCAAAGTGCTGGGGTTATAGGTGTGAGCCACCGCTCCTGGCCAAGAATCATGTTTTACACAACTCTACCCTCCCCGCTTTTAGGGCACTCTCTCGTTAGTGCTGGGACTGCTGAAGCCCATGGAGTGTAAACGATGACTGCCACTTTAGTGTGGGGAGTCTGACTGTCCACTTGTAGAAAATCCTGTGTTTAGGGCTAACTTTAAACATGCCCATAATGGTGAAATCTATCAGAATCCAGAGGTAGGTGGCAAAAAGCTCTCAATCTGGGCCAAATTACAAGTCATTAATAAGAAAAGTTACTAGGATTAGCTCTGGAAATCTTGGGTAAGGGGCTAGAAAAGAAATATCTGAAACCAAAGGTGTCTGGTAAATAGCAACTCACATTGACATTTTAACCCTTTCATCCAAGGTCTCACCTCTAATCACACTCTCTTTTTCAGGAGGAAGTAGGAATTATGTAACTCTGAAACAAAAATCTCAGAATTACGACAGATGGTACAGATATTTATTTTCTCTGAGCAGAGGCTGGGCCTAGGCCACGGCTGCCCCTGTAGCTCCCCTCTTGTAAGAGATGCAAAGCTTACTTCTGGGCACACCCATCTCCAGCTGGAGATGCAAGCAAAGGCCACTGTGTAAGGAGGCAAAGCTCTCCCTTACTGTTTGAAGGATCTCTAACAAGCATATTCTGGAGAGAGCTCTGACAGGGAGCATTTTACAAGGTCCCACTGGAGCTGAGTCTTGAGGTCAGGTCCAAGTGCAGGCTTCCTTCCCATCACAGCCTCCGAGCCTTCCTGGGGCGGCAGCCGTTGTGCGGGATTGGGGTGTTGTCTGTGATTGAGATCACTTCCAGGCCCCCCATGGTCAGTCCGTGGATGGCAGACTGGAAGGAGCAGAAAGAAAAGTAGAATGGCATGGTCCCAGAAATGATGATCCAGTGTTTCCAGGCAGGGTTCGGAGAGGGACAGGGTCGGGTAGAGAAGGGAAGGGAGGGGTGAGATGCCCACTGGCTTTGATACCTATAATCCCAATCCTATTCTACTCTCACAAACGTCTCCACCCAAACCCTTTAGCCAGGTTTTCACTGTCCCCCTCTCAAATCATACCCACCACTTTCCACGTTGTGCTTTACAGTCTGAACAAAGACTTCCTGTAGATCTTGGCACACCTTGGGTATCATACTTCTGTAGCTTACTTAGGCAGTTTTCTCTGCCTGCAATGTCCCCCACCACCACCTCCCTAATACCTCATTATTCCTGCAAAGTCAGAGAGATGTCACCTCTTTGAGGAAGCTAAAGATTATCTGTGCTAACGATCATCAGGAAAGATTATCCTTGCTAGGTACAGGATCCCCTGATGGGCTCCCAGCACTCTGGCACATGCTTTACCACTGCACTCACCAGTCTGTCCTGAGGCATTTGTGACAGTTCCCCCAGGAACCACCTTCAAATTCCCAGTGCGTGGCACACAGCAGGCACTCAGTGAGTGTCTGAGAATTATACTAAGTGATCTAGGCTTGCTCTGAGGGGCTTAGTCGATTATAGAAACAACAGACGGGAACTTCAAGCAAACATGGAAATCCACTAAAGAGTGTTTTCTAATCTCTCTGTACTCTGCTCTCAAGCCCCAGATTCTCACTTACTAGGAGGCACACACACTACGGAAATCACTGTAGCTTACCAAGCGTCCTGGCCCCAGGCCTTTCACCACAACTCGGATATGGGTCACACCCTTTTGTGTAGCTTTCTGCAGAGAAGCAATGAGTGGTTAGTGCCCCGGAGAGAGAACTACTGCATCCAAATCTCTTGTTACTGCCTCCTAGAGCAAGGGGGGGTATGAGCTCAGGGAAAGGGCACCCAGAGAAGTAAACAGGGAGGCAAAGGGCAGATGGCTATAGTGGAGGACAAGCGCCAGCAGAGAACACAGAATTTGGCAGGTTGCAGAATTCACGTGACTGTGATCTGTTTAGCCTAGGACAGCACTGCCACCTAATGGAGATTTCTAAATATTGCTCAGGTTTTTCTCAGGTGGGCACATGCAGAATTTCAGACCATGAGGCACCACCCTAGGCTTCAAGGCTGAACCTAAATACCCACTTCAAAAGTATTGTTTAAAATCTCTAAGTAGTTATAGTTGAAATTTTCTTTCTTGATAATAAAGGCAGTTCATTACAAAAATGGGAAAATACACAGAACTCACTCATGACCCACCATGCAGAAGCCACTGTGAACACTGACGTACTTCTTTTCATAGTATATGATCCATCCATGGTTGGGCATTTACAGCATTTTGATTTCTGATGATAGTACATGCAATCAATATTTTGGGGTGCCTTGCCTTGTTTGAAGGTCAAGGTTTTCCTTCAGGAAATACATCCAGTTTGGCAGTCTGAACATTTGTAAGGCCTGTGCTATAGTAGAAATTGTGCAGGCTTTGGTCCCAGACCAATCTGGATTCCGATGAGTGAACTGAATCGGTGCATGGCTCTGGGCAAGTCACACACTCTGAATCTCAAATGGCTTATGAAAATGTGGGTAATTCTGAGGGTCTTTGAAGATTCAAGATAATAAATGTAAAGTGTCTGGCACATGTAGATGCTCAATAACTATACCAATAGCAGCACCTTGCCAATTTACCTCTAAAAAAGGTCTACAACAGTTCATAATGGAACTGGTATCGTATGAGTCCTCACGATACTATATCCTCTCCAAATAGACTATCGTATCTCCCCCAACCCCAAACCATGGGTCTTTATTTTTATTTTTTTTCTTGAGATGGAGTCTGGCTCTGTCACCAGGCTGGAGTATAGTGGCGTGATCTTGACTCACTGCAACCTCCGCTTCCCGGGTTCAAGTGATTCTCAGCCTCCTGAGTACCTGCGACTACAGGCGCGCACCACCATATCCAGCTAATTTTTCTATTTTTAGTAGAGACGGGGTTTCACCATGTTGGCCAGGATGGTCTCAATCTCTTCGCCTGCCTTGGCCTCCCAAAGTGCTGGGATTACAACTGTGAGCCACCATGCCCAGCCTATTTTTAATTTTTTTTTGGAGATAGGGTCTCTCTGTTGCCCAGGGTGAGATCATAGCTCACTGCAGCTTCAAGCTCTTGGGCTCAAGCCATCCAGCCTCAGCCTCCCAAGTAGCTGGAACTACAGGCAGGTGCCACCCCACCTGGCTAATGGTTTTTAAATTGAGGGGTCTTTGGTTCTCAAGCCTTTGGTATCTTGGCTCTTACATCCCAGAATGAACGAATAGGGGCTTCACCTCTAATGAAGCTGAGAGAAAGAAAAAAGAGGAGTCTTTCACATAAACCTTTTCAAACCAGTGCCCCAATGTCAGGGCATGTAAGCTGCCATGACAAACCCTTGCTTCTGAATGGGTAGTATAATGAGGATTCTCCACTCAGTGATGAGCTATGCAGAAAGCAAACACACACTACAGAGGGAAGCCGAAGGAACACACACTTACCGCCGCTGCGGCTATGCCTGCTGTCTGTGCTGCAATGCCTGTGCCCTTCTTGGCATTCTTAAATCCCTCTGTGCCACAGGAAGCACGGGCAAGGGGCTCATTACTGGCAGAGACTACCTGGATCTGTGTGCTGAGAAAAGCAGAAGAAACACACAGGATACAACTCTTCTTTAGGGAAATAAGAGAGAGCTAATCTATGCCCCTAGAAGCCTGGGTGAGAAAGAAAAAGGAATTCAGTTGCTTCTACTTTGAGCTTATCAGATGAACATGTTTTGAACTCCTACAAGAAGTATCAGGAAAGGTCAAAATTCTCCCCTAAACCTGACTGAAAACTGGTAAGTCACATAATCTAAAGGGCGCTCCATAATCTGAGAGTAGTTATAAGCATCACCCAGAAAATGACTTTATTGGGGAAAGTTTTAAATATACACAAAAGTGAAGAGAAAAACATATGAAATCTGATGGACCCATCAACCAGCTTCAATTGTCAACTCATATCCAATTCAGTTTCATTTATAAACCTTGTTCCCACCCCACTCCCCTCACCAATGGATTATTTTGAAGCAAATCCCAGACCTATCATTTCGTCTGTAAATATTTCAGTGTATAGCTCTAGAAGGACTCTTAAAAAAATATTAGCAACATTACCATATTGGATGCTTTTTTTGTATAGCTCTAAAAGGACTCTTAAAAAAATATTAGCAACATTACCATATTGGATGCTTTTTTTGTATAGCTCTAAAAGGACTCTTAAAAAAATATTAGCAACATTACCATATTGGATGCTTTTTTTTTTTTTTTTTTTTTGAGACGGAATTTTGCTCTTGTTGC
The DNA here is from genome assembly GCF_007565055.1 of Rhinopithecus roxellana. Taxonomy (NCBI): domain Eukaryota; kingdom Metazoa; phylum Chordata; class Mammalia; order Primates; family Cercopithecidae; genus Rhinopithecus; species Rhinopithecus roxellana. The sequence continues at coordinate 118,328,891 of NC_044553.1, read as the reverse complement.
CCAGGCTGGAGTGCAATGGCATGATCTTGGCTCACAGCAACCTCTGCCTCCCGGGTTCAAGCGATTCTTCTGCCTCAGCCTCCAGAGTAGCTGGGATTACAGGCATGCGCCACCACACCCGGCTAATTTTGTATTTTTAGTAGAGACAGGGTTTCTCCATGTTGGTCAGACCGGTCTTGACCTCCCGACCTTAGGTGATCTCCCCACCTTGGCCTCCCAAAGTGCTGGGATTACAGGCATGAGCCACTGTGCCTGGCCTCATATTGGATACTTTTGATGCTTATGACACTGTATTTCATGATCAAAAATTATTTTAAACAAGTAAAACTTTTCTCTTTTTTTAAAATTTTTTTTGTGAGACAGGGTCTCACTCTGTCGCCCAGGCTGGAAGTGTAGTGGCATGATCACAGGTCACTGCAGCCTCCAATTCCTGGGCTCAAGCCATCCTCCCACCTCAGCCTCCCGAGTAGCTGGGACTACAGGTGCATGTCATCACGCCCAGCTAATTTTTGTATTTTTGTAGAGACTGGGTCTCACTATGTTCCCCAGGCTGGTCTTAAATTCCTGGCCTCAAGTGATCCTCCCAAAGTGCTGGGATTATAGGTGTGAGCCACTGCATCCACCCACACCTTTTTCCTAATCGTCTCTAATAAGTTAACTTATTAATACAATTAAGATTATGCCTTAAGAAATCCTCAGATATGCTTTCGATTTCCCCTTTAGTCATCATCATCCTATTTCTGGTCTGGAGAGCTCTGAGAGCTCACAGAAGGAGGCAGGAGAAGTGACTAAAGGGGAGGCCTGCTGGAGTCAGCCCTGAGCTTGGGTCATCCGCTTGTTATCCTGGCTATGGCTCTGCCATTCCCCCTACCAGAGTTTCTAGAGTTTTCCATACTGAATAGATGCATAATTGCTTGTCTCTGTGACAGCCTAAACAGTGCTGTACAGAGTAGACCATAGACACTTAAATGCAGAGTTAGCCTATGTCCTTATTAGCCTGAAAGGGGGAAAAAAAGGAAATCCAGTTGCTGTCACTTTACGTTTATCTGACAAATGCTGAAATGAATCCTAGAGCATTTCATCTGTGCCACACAATTTAGCCCATGACTCTAGTCTCTTGTGCTGGTCTCTAAATTGCTGGGTGGGTTGGCTGTGACCAAATACTGATCTCATTTCCAAGTGGGGGCCAACCTGCAAAGTTGTCACTAATACCAGAAATGCTTCTGTTGCCAGCATATGTTTAGGAATTCCCTTGGCACTGCCCCCGTCCGTAAGCCACACAAGAACACTAGTCTTGTCACTTTAAACTCACCATCCACATTTAGCTCTACAAGGCGGAGGCCAGTGCACAGTGGCCCACAGTAAGGACAATATCTATTTACACGTTTAGATTCTGGTTAGTGTATTAATAAATCATATTAATATCTTGAATCATATTTCTTTTAATTTATATATCATCCATTCCCTATCAGCAACACTTAATAAACACCTTCATGGTGGGACCATATGCCCCTAATACACTTCTTCCAACTATTGAGCAAAACTATTCTCAAGGAAAGCAAAGAAATCTTGTAACTAGGAAATGCCCACCCTATTTCACATTTTGACGAAACCTGAATAAGCTTTGTAAAGACAGCAGGTGGTTCCTCAAATGGGGAGGAAGATGCTGCTCTACACTGGTGCCATCATGCAGCACTTAGCACCCTCACTTCTACCCCAGGGTATTCAGGGCCAAGCTTGACTTTCCCTTTGAAGCAGAAAGAATCTCATGCTAGAATGGCCCAGTGTTTCCCTTCCCACTTACTTGTTGTAGGATGCTTTAATGTGTGCGATTGGGATCTCCTCAAATTTCTTTCCCGCCCACCTCAGAGAGCTCTCCTCTCCTGGAATGGGAGGGTAAATGCTGCAATTAGAAGAAAGATTTTATTTAAAATTGTCTCAACTTTTTAAAAGTCAAAGAAATACAACACATGGTTAAAAAACAACAGCTCTCTGCCCTCTGCTGCTTCTGAAGTGGCTGCCCCCACCATTCCTTTTCAGTCCTTCTGGTGCTACCACTTCATCTGTGACTGCTGTGCTTATGAGGCTGTTTCTTGACTTGTTGACTTCAGACACATCTAGGGACTTTCTGCTATGAGAAGATATTTTAATTCATACTCCCCATCTTCCTTGTCCCTGCTAGTATGCCCATATCGTTATTTTCAGATCTTTTGTAGGTTCCTCTTCTCACAATTTAAAACATACAGTCAAACCTGTTTCTTGTTTCATCAACCATAGACAATATGTGGACTCTACTTTATAAAAAATGAGACAAAAATAATACTCATATCATTACCATTAAAAAAAATCCAGAATCCCCTGGGATAAAGGACAGCAAACTTTTTCTGTAAAGGGCCAGATAGTAAATATATTAGGCTTTGCGGGCCAACAGGTCTCTGTCCCAATTACTAAACTCTTCCACTATATCCCAAAAACAGGTATAGACAACAGTAAATTAATAGGCTGTGTTCCAATAAAACTTTACTTAGAAAAACAGGCAACTGGCCAGATTTGCCCAGTGAACCAGTTTGCCAACCTCTACCCTAGACCAGTGGTTTTCAATGCAGGCTGAACATCGGTCAGCTGTGAAGCATACAGATGTTTAAGCTTCACCCTGGACTTCTGATTGGGGTCTGGAAATCTATGTTTCAAATGTCCCAATAGAATCAGATGTGAACACATTGTCTTGCGTTCAAGATCTTCCACTGTCTTAGTCCAAGCTGTTTTCTGGCTATTTCTAGCTAAAGAACTCTTTATTTTCAGATGGCAAAAATTAGGTACCAATAGGGAAATAGGGTTAGTAAGAGAAGCCAAGTCTTGGACCTAGGAGATCTGTCTCAGTCTAGAGCTTTCCTCACCAAGCTGTGATTTTTTTTTTTTTTTTTTTGAGACGGAGTCTCGCTCTGTCGCCCGGGCTGGAGTGCAGTGGCTGGATCTCAGCTCACTGCAAGCTCCGCCTCCCGTGTTTATGTCATTCTCCTGCCTCAGCCTCCCAAAGCTGTGATTTTTAAAATTTGAACACACACAACCATCCTTCAGCAATGGAGCTGGAAATAAACTTGCTGTTCCACTAGGCCTACACACATAAATCAGATTCATGTTTGTACCCACCACAGCCACTTGAAATACAATAGATTCCATTTTAGAAATTATATTATAATCTGAGGGTTACTCTCCTAACCCCAGCCCTACCTGCTTTTCTAGAGGTATTTTAAAAGGCAAAACAAAAACACACTGGTATTCAAAGGTTACAAGTATATTCTTTCCTGTGGGTTTGACCTTATAAGTGATTAGAACTGCCTGGCAATCGTACAGCACATCCCCAGTTCAATTATCCTTCCATTCTCCTAGATGACTCTTTTATACCTTCTTTTGTCTCCCCTAACCTCCAACTCCCTGTTTCCTCATTGCTGAGTGGATGACCTCCACGGGTGAATAGAAGCAATCAGACTTTCTTCCAGCTCCCGCTACCGAACATCTGTGCCCACAGCCTTTGTGCTCTCTCCTGTTACAGTGCTCCACTTGTGTATTAGCCCCTGAAGGACACTGTTCCCACAATGTCCCCACTCCAGTATCACTTGTTTTTTCCCCTGTATACTGCACTACTCCCAATGGCAAAACATATTGTTATGTTCCACACTGAAGAAATAACAAAACAACCCTCCAAAACCTCTTGAACCCACCTCCTGGGAGCTACTGTCCATTTCTCTATTCCCTTAGAGCAGAGCCCTCTTAAGGAACTTTAAGGTACTGACTATACTTGCTGTTTCTTCCTGTCCTCTGCCTCTATTCTCCCTGAACCCATTTCAATCAGATATGAGCCCCTACTATTCCACCAAAAATGCTTTAATCCGACTAACTCCACATTGCTAAATACAATACACAATTCTGTTATTGATCTAGCAACCTATCACATCAGCAGCATTTGACACAGTGATCTCCCCACTTTGAGCCAAATTAAAAAACAAATGATCTCTCTTGGTTTTCCTATTTTATCTCTCTGGAAGTTCCTTGTCTCTTCTGATGGTTCTTCCTAGTCTTCCAAATCTCTAAATGTGAGAGTGCTCCAGGGTTCAATCCTTGAACCTCTTCTCTTCATCTACATTTATGCTATTAATGATTTTGTCATCTCATGGTTTAAATATCTCTATGATGTCTCCCAACTGTATATCTCTAGCTAAAATCTGTCCCTTGAACTCCATTTTTCTTTTTTTTTTTTTTTTTTGAGATGGAGTCTCGCCGAGGTTGGAGTGCAGTGGCACGATCTTGGCTCACTGCAACCTCCGCCTCCCAGGTTCAAGCGATTCTCCTGCCTCAGTGTCCTGGGTAGTTGGGATTACAGACTCGCGCCACCACACCTGGCTAATTTTTGTATTTTTAGTAGAGACGGGGTTTCACCATGTTGGTCAGGCTGGTCTCAAACTCCTGACCTGGTGATCTGCCTGCTTCGGTCTCCCAAAGTGCTGGGATTATAGATGTGAGCCACCACACCCGGCCCTTGAGCTCCATTTCTAATGGTCTACATTGTATCTCCACTTGAATGTTTATTAAGCATCTCAACAACCCCCATCCAAACTCCTGCAGTCTTCCTCATCTTGATGACAACTCCATCTTTCCAGTTGTTTAGCCCCCAAAATTTTGGAGTCTTCCTTCGCTCCTCTCTTTTTCTCACACTGTATATTAACAAATCCTGCTTGTTCTACCTTCAAAATATGTCAGACCATTTATAATACCTCCATGGCAATAACCATGATTCAAGCCACCATCATTTCTTGTCTAGATTATTTCAATAGTCTTCTAACTGCTTAGAGGACTCTTCCCAGCTTCCATTCTTGCTCTCCTATGGTTTAATATCAACACAGCAGCCAAAGGGCTTACAAGATCTTGTCAGCAAGATCATGTCAACCCTTTATTCAGCAATTTCCATTGGCCTCCCATCTCATTCAGAGTAAAAGCTGAAGTCCTCACAGTGGCCGACAAGGTCCTACAGAATGTGGCTATGCAGGCCTGTTGGACCCCCATCTCCCCTTTCCAACCGTTATACTCCTACATTTTACTTGTTTTCTATTTACTGTCTTCTACCCACTGGAATTTAAGTTTTATGAGGGCAGGGCTTTTTGTCTGTTTGGTCAGGGATATATCCCCAATACTCTGAACAGTGCCTGGCATTGTTTAAGAAATGACTACAACAGAATCTTGGTTTAGATCCTTTCAGCAGCTCCTCACTGCCTTCAGTGGAGACAGTGTAAAAGCTCCAGTGTGACAGACAAGACCCTTGACATTCTGATTCCTTCTTGTCTTGTTGGCCTCATCTGCCATCACATACACACCTGAACACACCATGATTTTCATACCACATGCCTTTACACAGATGGTTACCTTTGTCTCCAGTGACCCACTTCAACTTGTCCAGATGAACTCCCATTCGCTTTTGAGCTCCATGTTCTTTTCTCCATGGTCTTGCCTGATTTCCTCAGGAATGAGACACTTACTCTGTTTTTTTTTTTGTTTTTTTCCTTTGAGACAGAGTCTCAATCTGTCACCCAGGCTGGAGTACAGTGGCGTGTACTTGACTCACTGCAACCTCCGCCCCCCGGGTTCATGTGATTCTCCTGCCTCAGCCTCCTGAGTGGCTGGGATTACAGGTGCCAGCCATCACGCCTGGCTAGTTTTTGTATTTTTAGTGGAGATGGGGTTTTGCCATGTTGGCCAGGCTAATCTCGATCTCCCGACCTCAAGTGATTCGCCCACCTTGGTCTCCTAAAGTGCTGGGATTAAAGGCATGAGCTACTGCACCAGGCCAGGAGTTAGGCACTTACGTTTTCATACTTCCAAAGAATGCTTACCTCTGTTATACTATTGAGCAAATTATGGTGAAAATGTTTGCATGTATGTCTTCCCTCAAAGACTATGAACTACCTGTGGGGAGGAATGATCTTTTGTATCTGTATTCACGGCACCTAGCATGGTGTCTCACTCATAGTAGATTCTTGGTAAATGTTTGCTAAATGGATGTGAAGTTAAGTGGATGTGTACAGAGCACACAGAGGTGGTGGCACTGGTGGGAAGCAAGATGCCAGTTCCTAGGGCTGAGCACAAAACACACCCTGGACCATCTGTAAGATGTGCAGGAGCATCTGTTCCATCGCTAGCGCCCTCCACCTCCCCATTTTGTGTTGGAGGCAGGGAAGGTTGTTAGTCTGAAAAGATCTCCATCTCAGAAGGAAAGAACGCTGATACATGTTATGGACATCTCACATTCACTCATTGATTTAACGAATGTTCACCGAACGTTTACTCTGTACCACGGCTCATCTGATTCTCACCACCTCTCTCAGCATTATCCGCATTTTTAGATGAGAAGGCTGAGGCTCAGATTTATTTGCAGAAGGTCCCACGGATAGCAAGTGACAGAGCTGAAAATTCACTGGTTCTGACTCTGGAGTCGGGCAAGAGGCAGGGGTTGCGGGTCTCCAGAGGGCTGGTCCAAATGGGGCTCACCTGAACCTGGTGTGGCTGGGAGCCGCCGCCTTCTCTTCAACTTTCTGCTTGGCTGCAGCGTCTTGGAGCTGCCGGGCGTCTGTGTGGATTGTCCGGGCTGGCGTCCTGGCCACGACCCTGCCGGGAAGAAAAGCTCGGTGAGGACCACGACCTAACGGTCACTGGGGCCCGGGTGGCTCAAGGGACACGAGTAGGAGCATAGCCCTAGAGGTGGCGGTGGGTTCGAGAGGGCAGTCATTTGTTACCGGGTTGTCTGGGGCCAAGTCCAGGACCGCAAGAGCCACGACCCCACGTTTCTTACAGCCTGCATGACTTGAATTGACCCCAGTCAGCTTCCGTCGGCAGCGTCAGTCATAGCTGCGCCGGCGCCGGTACCATGAGTGTCGGGGAGGAGACAGAAGGGAAAGTCATCATACTCTTCATCAGGTCCACTGAATGTTTTTATTTCCATTTAAATGCTCAATAAGACTTTCATTGTGGTTCACTAGGGGATTCTTTCCCTTTTTTAATGTTCTGAGATGTGGGCTCACCCCTCCATATGCGAATGGTTCGTTCTAGCAGTTCCGGGACTGAACGCTCCCCTAGTTTGCCGCTCCCGCGGCTGAGGGCTGCCTGGGAGCCGCGGTGCATTGTGGGAAATCGAGAGATGGCGGCGCCCGTAAGGCGGACGCTGTTAGAGGTGGCGGGGAACTGGCGGCGGTTCGAGAGGCTCTGGGCCGGTAGTCTAAACTTTCGCAGCCTGGCTCTTGCAGCCGCATCCTCAAGCAACGGATCCCCATGGCGCCTGTTGGGAGCGTTGTGCCTGCAGCGGCCACCTCTAGTCTCCAAGCCGTTGACCCCATTGCAGGAAGAGATGGCGTCTCTACTGCAGCAGGTGGGACTGAGATGCAGGGTTCAGAGTGACGTTTATTCTGCGTGACTTTGAGCGGGTAATTTCACCTCTCTGAACTTTAGTATACGGTACTTATCCGCAGAATAGTACCTACCTTACTGACTTGGTTTGATACATAGATGTTCAACAAAAAGTGGTTTCTTTTCATTGGCCGTCTTTATTGTCACCTTAGGCAACTCTTTGGAGAGTTACTTCTTGTTCATGCAACACACTAGGGATCCTGTGGTGAACAAGAATCGGTCCCTGTCACTAGGAGTTTACAAGTCTGGAGGGAGAAAGTGTTTATGATGTGATGAATGTTAAGAAGGAAATACAAGAGGCGGTGGGCACATCTGTAAGATGCCTATGATAAGCCTGCTCTGTTTTACCTCATGGGGCTATCTGTGTGAGGGGCAAGTGAGGAAGCATGGGCAAAAACAGTATAGTGGCTGTGAGGGTGTGAAGTCGCTACAGAAAGTGATTGAAGGGTGAGATGTTTTTGTCTTGGTCTATTGAGAACGATAAACTTCTGTGCTTTTTGCTTGATTTATTCATTTATTCGCTCGCTTGACAAATATTCGTTACTCACCCTACAGATATTCAGTGTGCCCATACTATGCATCAGAGAGTATGCTAAGTGATAGAGATGCTGTAATGAATAAGGCAGAAGTAGCTCTGGTTCTCAGAGTACTTCAGTCTAGTTGGGTGAGAGGATCAGTCAGTAAGCAAATAGTCATACAACGAAATGCAGACCCTGATAAGTGTTGTTAAAGAAAATACAGGGCACTGTAAGAGTGTTTAACAAATACATCACATTTTGATTTTATGGTGAGTGTCAAAGAATGTTTCAGGCTTTCTGAATACAGGTTTTTCTCTATATGAGAAATATCTCTCTGAGACAGTCCTATTTAAATTGAAGTCAGAAGGATGAGTAGGACTCTCCCAGAAGAAAGAATGTGAGGAAAAACATTCTAGGAAGAAGGAACAGCCTCTTGAAGGTCCCTGAACAGGAAAGTCCTTGGTGAGTGAGATTCTGATCAAAGACTGACATGACTGGATTGTGGTAAGTGAGCAGGCATTGCCCAACCCAGCTGTCTGTTTTTGTAGCAGTCTTGACCCCCAGTGATATTCTAACATTTTTGGCAAATGTAACTCAAGCCCAAAGTTCAGAGGACCTTTTTTTTCCCTCTGTTTCCTTTCTGCATGGTGTTTTGATTGTATATCTGGTTATGTTGGGTGATAAACTTCTCAGCTGCCAAGTGTGGCATATCTCTATTTTATTCTTCCTGTTTTTTTTTTTTTCTTTTAGTTTTGCCAGATTAAGGTAGTTTTTTGCCCTTTTAATTTTCCCAGATTGAGATAGAGAGAAGCGTGTATTCAGACCATGAGCTTCGTGCTCTTGATGAAAACCAGCGATTGGCAAAGAAGAAAGCCGACCTTTATGATGAACAAGATGAACAGGATATATTGCTGGTGCAAGATTTGGAAGACATGTGGGAGCAGACATTTCTACAGTTCAAACCTGGAGCTCGCATAACAGGTTGTGATCCTTTTAGGCCAGCAAGAAGGAAGGGAAAGGGGGTATTTGGGTTCCCAAATAAAAGACAGTTGCTTGGCCCCTGCTTTGTGTTTTAAGTAACAAGTAATTTCATATTCTTTTCTCTGTTGCTCATATCTACCATAATATGACTTTAAAAGTCTGTCTTGTTTTCGAGTGAGAGGTAAGGGTATTGGAATAGACTTTTCTCTCAGTTAAACTTTGTGAATGTTATCTGTGTTTAACTCCAAGGTTGAGACTGAGAATGGGGCAATTGAAGCCTTTTTCCACTCATTCCTGTGTTTTATGTGAAATCCCTCTTAAAGCGGGAGATTGAGTTCCGTTTTCCTTGTTTCACAGATGAAGACTGAAGAACAGAGAGTAGGGGCTAGTTAAGTCAGTAATAGTATAAAAACCAATGAAGTAGTTGTGTTTGAAATAGTATGATCATTGTTTCTTTTTTGAAGACTCAAAATATGGTTTGCTATTCAAAGAAGTTTACCTATTGATTTCTTACCTTTTAGTTTCCTCAGGATTGTGAGACTCTTCCCTGGAAGAGGTCAGAGCTAGAGAGATGGGTCAGAGGTGTAATTTGGTTCTAAGCTCTTTGAGGGCAAGGATTGTGGATCTTAAAGGAAGATTGTAAAACTCCAGGCTTCTTGGTTCTGGCAGATCACAGTCTTCTTACCTCCTCTGACTCCCTTTGCTATAGAAGCTGATGAAAAGAATGACCGAACATCCCTGAACCGGAAGCTAGACAGGAACCTTGTCCTGTTAGTCAGAGAGAAGCTTGGAGACCAGGATGTTTGGATACTGCCCCAGGCAGAGTGGCAGCCTGGGGAGACCCTTCGAGGAACAGCTGAACGAGCCCTGGCAACACTCTCAGGTGGGTTTTCTGCCTTCCTCTAAATTCCGCAAAATTCACTTCAGACTCAGCCAGAGGATTTACAGGCTGACTGGGGAATTGGATTCAGGGTGGGGGTGGGAAGGTTAATGGAAATTTTGAAGTTTATAAAAATTTCAGGCAGAAAAACCCAGGTAAGAATTTTTTTTTTTTTTTTTTTTTGAAGACCAGGTGAGAATCCTTTGTTCCACTGAGATTTTTAAAATTTAGTACATTCAAAATTGATATTTCTACCATTTTCTCAGCCTGCTTGTCTCATCTTTGCAGCACTGCTTATTGGCATTACTGCTTGTCTATTCACTCAATTTGAAACCTCAGAATTATCCTTGACCTCATTCCTACATCCATAAGTCCTTGAGTCCCTCGTGATCTGTTCTAAATAGTCCTCTCTTTGTTCTGACAGCTTTAGCTGTGACCTTCTTCACTTCTCACTAGACTAGGGTTTCCCTTCTTTGGCATTATTGGTGTTTGGGGTCGGATAAGTTTGGGGAGCTATTCTTTGCGTTACAGGATGTTTAGCAGTATCTCTGGCCTCTACATACTAGATGCCAGTAGCACTACCTCATCCCCCGACCCCACCCCCAGTGCAACAACCAAAAATGTCTCTAGACATGGCCAGATATTACCCGGGAGTAAATTACAGTGGTTGAGAAGCACTATACTGAGCGATTGAAATTAGATGCCAAGTTAAGTTTAACCTTGGTTTTGTGGAGTGCCCTTCAATTCTGCCAGAATGAGCTTTCTGAAACACAAATCCCTTGTCACTTCTCTGCATAGAATTCTTAAAAGGTTTCCCATAAAAATTCTAAGTGTCAAGCATGGCCTGCAAATCTTATTTGCCCTGATCCCAGTCTCATCAGTCTTCTGTCTTGCTGTTCATTAATGTAAAATTCAAGTTCAAACTTAACAAACCTTTTGCATTCCTTGAATAATATGGTTTTTCATGTGTCTCTGCTTTGGGGCCTGCTGGTCCCTTATGAAATACTTTACTCCTTCCTGGCCTGACTGCTCAGTTTTTAAAACAGCTTATAAATTATATGTTACGTGGTGAAACCTTTCCTGAGCCTTCAGGAAGACAGAGCTACTCCTCTCTAAGCTCCCATAGCACTGGTGTGTGTCCTTATTCCATTTATGCAACAGACATATAGGGTGTCAGTGATGAACGGGACACGACCCTACTCCCTAGGAGCTTGTGTTCTAGTGGAGAACACATTCTTTCACTTATGCCATTGCACTGTAATTGTTTACTAACACATTTTTCTCCCTAGTCATAATTTTGACTTCCTTGAACATATGGGCAGTATCTGTTCCTTGCTCTGATCGTAGCTTTCAGCAAAGTACCTGGCACATAGGCATTTGTTGAATGTTGACTAAATGGATTTTGTGGTGCACAGCCACTTTACCTGCCCTCCCATCAGCACAAGTACCTGCTAACGAAATGTCAGCAGCCAGTGTGTGTTCCCTTGACTCCCAAGGGGCCTGTGTGGCCTGCAGGAGAAACATCAAGACAGAATGGAATATGGTAGGAGGAGAGGTTGCTGCTTTCTCCGTCTCCTCAGCCATCACATAGGAGTCAGCAGCTGAGTTTCTTGCAAGGATCATTGTGTTCAGGTGCTCAGCCTCTCTTACCGTGGAACATTCACAACTGATCCTTGCTTAGCGCCCCCTTCTGTTTGCAGTGTGGAAAGGGGTTCCACCTGAGCACTATGCTTTCCTTTAAACATTGCCATTGTAATAAAAAAAGTAAAAGAAATATATCAAATATATTAAAAGACGTATTTATGTTTAATAGATGCATATAAAATAGTGTATTGACTTATTACACGTTTACTAATCTGACAATATAAAATGGCAAAGAAAAGCTCAAGCACTTTAAGAGCATATACTGTATATTGAAAAAGTGAAAGTGCACTCCTTTCCTTCCCACTGGCTGCACACTTCCAGTATTTCTGCGAGATGGAATTTCTAGAGGTAGAATTAATGGTTCAAAGGTGTGCACACAGTTTTTGATAAGTGCAGCCAAGTTGCCCTCCAGAATGTATATAACAATTGATGTTTTCCAGGAGTGGTGTCTGAGAGTGCCTCTTTGTGTAAACCTCACCAACATATGAAATAGTTGCTTTTAAAATTTTGCTCATCTAGTGAGTCAAAATGTTCTCTTTAAGATTAGCATTTTCCTGTTTGCTAGTGAGATTCGCTATCTTTTCATATGTTTATTGGTTGTTTGTACTTCTTCTTTTGTGAAGTGCCTATTTAGATCGTTTGCTCATCTTTGTAATAAGCTGTTTTTTTCTTTTTAGTTTATTTATATTTTTAATCCATCTCTTCCAGATTATAGAAAAGTAACATGCATTTATGGAATTAAGTTTAGAAGATTCAGGGAAGTGTAAAGAAATATGCCAGTACAATTCTACCACTCACAGATACCCACTGCTAACATTTTTTATTTTATGTGATCTCACACTATCTATACATTTTTCGTCTAATGCTAGTAGTGTTTTTTTTAACTTTTTAATATGAGAAAAGCAATTCACGTATGTGGTAAAAAAAATTACCAGTGTCTAGTGAATGTAGTGTAAGATGTAATTTTCCTTTTTCAGAGGCAACCTCTATTAATAGTGTTTTTCTGTATCTCCTCAGAAATTCTCTATGCAATCGAGACCATCCTGGCTAACACAGTGAAACCCCGTCTCTACTAAAAATACAAAAACTAGCCGGGCGAGGTGGCGGGCGCCTGTAGTCCCAGCTACTCGGGAGGCTGAGGCGGGAGAATGGCGCAAACCCGGGAGGCGGAGCTTGCAGTGAGCTGAGATCGGGCCACTGCACTCCAGTCCGGGCGACAGAGCGAGACTCCGCCTCAAAAAAAAAAAAAAAAAAAAAAAAAAAAAAAAAAAAAAAAAAAAGAAATTCTCTATGCATATACAAATGCATAAATGTTTTGTTTTATTTCTTTCCATATAACAGAGCATGTATGTACACTGTTATGTGCCTTCCTTTTTTCTCATATATGCTTTTAAACATCTTTTCAGATCAGCCTATTAAGACCTATCTGAAGCTTTTTTAACACCAGCATACTGTTTTATAATATGTATGTACTGCAGTTTGTTTAGCCAGTCTGTTTTTACAAACAAAGCTGCAGTGAATATCCTTGTACACTCATCTTTGCTCATATGGGCAAATTAGTACATATCTGGTAGGATAAAAGTCTAGAAGTGGAGTTGCTAGGTCAAAGGACATGTGCAATTAAATTGACACCTCTTGCCAATTAATAGCAGTTATACTAATTTATAACCCCTCCAAAATATGTGTGAAAGTACAGGTTTTTTCCTTATCTTTCACAAGCAGTGTACAGCTCAGTTTTTGAACTTTCTACTAATAATGATATATGCTGTTGTTTATTTCTTTAAATTATTAATAAGATTCAACACCTTTTAATGTATTTATGGGCCAGTGATATTTATTTTCATGTAAACTTGCTATTCATGTGCTTGGTTCATTTTTCTTTTTAATTTGTTGTTTTTTTTTCCTCATTGGTTTTTTTTTCTTTTAGAGATGGAATCTGGCTGTGTTGCCCAGGCTGGCCTTAAACTCCTACCTCAGCTTTCTGAGTATCTGCATTGATTTTTAAGTGCTTCTTATACCTTAAGATATTCCTTTGTTGAATGTGTTGAAAATATTTTTCCTAGTTTGTCATTTTATCTTTGACTTTTTTTGTGCTTCGTTTTTCCTTGCAGAAAGATTTAATTTTTATGTAGACAAATATAAATCTTTTGTTTTTTGGGCTTAAAAATTTTGTTTCTTTCTTAGAAAGGCCTTGCCCTCTCAAATAATATGTTAAGGTTTAAGAAAGCATCCTACATTTTCTTTTAATGCTCATATGTTTTTATTGTAGTTAGAAAATACGCCCAGCACTTTGGGAGGCCGAGGCAGGCGGATCACTTGAGGCCACAAGTTCAAGACCGGCCTGACCAACATGGCAAAACCCCATCCGTACTAAAAATATACACAAAAAAATTAGCTGAGCGTGGTGGCACATGCCTGTAATCCCAGCTACTCAGGAGGCTAAGGCATGAGAATCCTTTGAACCCAGGAGGCAGAGGTTGTAGTGAGCCAAGATTGTACCACTGCACTCCAGCCTGGGTGACAAAGCGAGACTCTGTCTCGGAAAAAAAAAAAATACAGAAAAGATTGGAAAATATTAAATGTCCATGAAATAAGCATCCAGAATGAACAAATTTTTTATGAAAAGTGAAAATGTCTATTGTTAAATCTTTGATCTATATGGTATCAATTTTAATGTGAGGACTGAGCATGGGATCCAGCTTGGTTTTTCCTGTCTGGCTAGTCAGTTCTTCAGATGCCATTTAGTAATTAGCCCATCATTTTCCCATCCTTTGAAATGCTGGGGTTTTTAACCCTTAGTTATAGATTACAGATATTTTCTACTCATCTGTTTTTGTCTTTAACTTTGTTTATGACTTTTTTCACCTGGTAGGAGTTAAAACTGGAGTCCTTTTTAATGCTTTCCATGTGACACCCTTTTTAAGGGTGGACGAACTTTGTTTTACAGACCAAATGTCCTGGTCCTTCACCAACAGATAGTGGCTGGGCTGAACGTAGAAACTAGGCGCTCTGACTCCCGGGTGTGATTGTAACTGCACTGCTGACTTTCAGTCTAAACACAGTAGCTTGGCACATGGGAATGAACCCAGTGAATCTGGGCCCCATGGGCCAGGAAGCATTTGGATTGAGAGGGGAGGAGGCTCTTTTCAGGAATGGCTCTAGTCCTATTCCTAGGGATTGATTTTACCTCAGGGCCAGATCTTGCAGAGACCCCCTATAATTTTGGGAGCCAGAGTAAACAGATGTCTGTATCCTTACCTTCCAATTGTGATTTTTCTTTTCCTCCCTCTTCAGAAAACAACATGGAAGCCAAGTTCCTAGGAAATGCACCCTGTGGGCACTACAAATTCAAGTTCCCCCAGGCAGTGCAGACAGAGAGTAACCTCGGGACCAAGGTGTTCTTCTTCAAAGCACTGCTATTAACTGGAGACTTTTCCCAGGCCGGGAATAAGGGCCATCATGTGTGGGTCACTAAGGACGAGCTGGGTGACTATTTGAAACCAAAATACCTGGCCCAAGTTAGGAGGTTTCTTTCGGACCTCTGATGGGCTGAGCTGCCTGTGGACGGTGCTCAGACAAGTCTGAAGCCTCAAGAACGTTGTGTGATTGCCTCACATTCGCAGGTAATATCAAGCAGCAAACTAAATTCTGAGAAATAAATGAGTCTATTACTGTGTTTGTCTCAGCTGATTTGCCCTTTGATGGTCCAGTGAAGAGAGCTATGTCTTAGGGTGTCTTTCCATTTTTTTCCCCAAGGTGATGATTGAATACTGGATTATATTACAGTGCCTCACTGACTTACTGGGCCCAGGAAGAAAGAACAGAAGGAAATGAATTGACTTCCCCAAAGCCTTGAGTTCTATGAAAGCTTCTCTAAGCCCTTGTGAAAACACTAGTTCTATGTAGTTTCTTAGCCATTTCCAGTTTGTTTTTCCTTCCCTCTGTGCTTGATATGAAGGTGTTTTAATCTAGCCTGGGAAATAATCCTTCCTTCTTTCCCTCCTTTCCTAAAAACATTTTATTTTAAAAAGAATTTAGTCATGTCTTACTTTTTTGGAAACAGTCATGTAAAATGTGCAAGGTTGGTTTATCTCCGTTCTACAGATGGAGGAATCACGGCCAGGCTGTGACTTAGCCCAGAGTCATACTGCATGTGCCTGTTGGTGCTAGAGGAGAACGCTGACCCCATGCCCCTCGCCTCTTTGGGGCTCTTGGCTCTTCAGTGTGTTGCTTGGGTCCTCACTGGTCCCCAGTGCCTGGCACATACAAGGCACTCAGTAAACATTTGTTAAGTGAGTGGAGGAGCATGGGGACCTCAGGCATACCTTTGTCTGCCCAGAATAGTGGTTTTAGTCTGCAGTCCTGGATTCCCATGAGATGCTTCCTGGCTTCCTTTCAGACGGCCTGGGTTAAACAGGCTGTGAGCATGTGAAATGGGATTTCTCTGCATCAGCTGCAGCCTTATGTTCTTGCCCAGGATCGGGGAAATTGCTTTCTGTGATCAAAATTGAGGAGCCTAGTTCTGATATTCCTCTGCTAATCTTTTTCCTCCTGCATGTGTTCTCTCCCCCACATGACTGAGGGGAGATGTGCCTTGGCATAGGCACTGGTGGTGAGCTGCGGTGGCACCTTTGGAGTGAAGCCTGGGTGCAGCCATAGGGCCGGGATGCACTTTCTGGGTTTTGGAGTGACGTGTGTGTGAAATGTATT
This sequence comes from Rhinopithecus roxellana, assembly GCF_007565055.1. Classification (NCBI taxonomy): domain Eukaryota; kingdom Metazoa; phylum Chordata; class Mammalia; order Primates; family Cercopithecidae; genus Rhinopithecus; species Rhinopithecus roxellana. Next base: position 118,312,706 of record NC_044553.1, on the reverse strand, counting down.
GCATATTCTTAGGGCCACGGGCACCTCTGACCTAGAAGGGAAGGAATCACCAGAGTGAAGTGGTGGCTATTTTCATGACCATGCATGTCTGTAACAACATTGTTTTTTTTTGGTGGGAAGTAGCATATATGCAATTGGGAAATGGTGTCAGAATGACCCACAATTATGTTAGATTTTCTGCCAAACATTAATATTTTTAAATGATCAGGGACAAAATTGAATAGCTTGAAAAAAAAGCTGAAAATTTTCTAGAAGCACCTTCCTTTATTGCAAGTAGGGACTGGTTTAGTAGCTTCTAGAAGCACTGCTAGCCTTTCCGTGATGTTCAGCTCTCAGGGGAAACTGTGAGTGGAATGGAAGAAGCTGTGAAGACACCTCACCCACCTTGTTTTAAAAATTGATGAAGAAGGCCCTGTCCTGGATCACAGTTTTAATTTTGATGGAATGCATCTCTGCTAAGATTACATCTCAAAGGACCTACATCTCAGGAAGCAGTATAAGCCCCAGGATTTAAGGCTGCTGGGGACTGGTGTACAGGTGGTGGGGGTACTGCATTAGCATCATCATTAGGTTTCATTCTCTTTTGTTATTGCTCCGATTACAGAATTCCATAGGTTTTGAGTGGTCTGCCCCAACCCCCTTTGCTGTTATTTTTGGAGTGTGATATTGCAGAATGCAAGATTTTTAGCATTATAGTATAAATAACTATATTTGCCGAGTGCCAGCTTGAATCTTCTACCGGCTGCCAAACATGACCAAAAAATTGTTTCTAGTGTATCCTTTGGCGGAAGATTGCCAGAGAACAAAATAAGAGGCGATGTTCTCAGTGTGGGAGGAGAGCGTAATGTGTGTGGTGCTGTGGGGATTAGGAGTTCCAGTTTGAAGTGTGTTTGTACAACCTAAGAGGAGAAATGCCACTCTGTGTGTGTGTGTGTGTGTGTGTGTGTGTGTGTGTGTGTGTGTAACATGTACAAGAGACCACCCAGTTCACTGTAAGGATCCTTCAGTTGTTAAGGTTTAGCCTCCACCTCTTGGTCCTTGTTTTCCCAAATGATTTCCAGTCTCCTGGTTTTCACCTTTGCTGGTTCTACAGAGAAAATACTGCCCTGCTTACAAACTTGTTTTCATGGTAACTTATTTTTAAGAATTACTTCCTGCTGGGCCAGTTCCATGCCTTGTATGTCCTTCTACACTTAACACTTTATAGGATAATTAGTTGTTAATCTGGCTCCTATAAGGGTTTATATCTTTATAAGGGATATAAAGTTATCCCTTATCTGAAATGCTTGGGAGCAGAAGTGTTTCAGGTTTCAAGTTTTTTTGGATTTTGGGATATTTGCATTGTACATAATGAGATATCTTGGGAATGGGACTCAAATCTAAACATGAAATTCATGTATGTTTTATATGCATCTTATACACACAGGCTGAAGGTAATTTTATACAATATTTTAAATAATTTTGTGCATGAAACCAGATTTGTGTTAAGTACTTGATGTGTGGAGTTTTCCACCTGTGGTGTCTTTGAGGCCCTCAAAAAGTTTTGGAGTTTGGAGCCTTTTGGATTTTGGGGTTAGGAATGTTCATCTGTACCTATTGGACTTCAGAAACTGTGTACTAATTAGCTCCTTTCCCCATGAGCACTAGACTTGGGGTCAGAAAACCTGGATTTGAATTTTTATGACCTCAGTTAAGTTACTGCTACTGTTGATGACAGTGTAGTGACTCCTGAGTGCCAAGAGCCGTGTGAGCACCCTTACTTCCAACCTATGTCGTTATTTAAACCAGCAGGGCAGGCATCTTTATCCCTATTTTCTACATGAGAAATAAACTCAAGTTAGTTAGCTTACTTAGAGTTACTTCCTAGTAAGAAGTATGGCCAGAATGCAAACCTACACCTGTATACAAAGGTGGTTCTTCCCCCCCGCCCCCATGGAGTCTCGCTCTGTCGCCCAGGCTAGAGTGCAGTGGCCGGATCTCAGCTCACTGCAAGCTCCGCCTCCCGGGTTTACGCCATTCTACCTGCCTCAGCCTCCCGAGTAGCTGGGACTACAGGCACCTGCCACCTTGCCTGGCTAGTTTTTTGTATTTTTTAGTAGAGACGGGATTTCACCGGGTTAGCCAGGATGGTCTCGATTTCCTGACCTCGTGATCCTCCCGTCTCGGCCTCCAAAGTGCTGGGATTACAGGCTTGAGCCACCACGCCCGGCCCAAAGGTAGTTCTTAACCTTACCTTTCTCATCTATAAAATGAAGATGATACTACTCAGGTAATGTGATAAGTTATGTGAGAGTACTTAGCACCATGTGTGGCTTGTTATAAACACTCAGTAAATGTTTCCCTCATTCCAACATACTTAGGCTCCTGAATTCTCCTTCATTTAGCTGTAACATCTTTAGCTTTTACAGCTCCCATTCTCACCTTTTCTAGGTTATACATTGTGGCAACCAAGCATTTCTGACCTGTTTGGAAAGGGATGTGAGTAATTTGGACATTAATGGATTCCATCAGCTGATCTCAAAATGGGTGTGTGGCAGGTCAGTCCCATAGCCAGCCGCAGCCAGCTGGTTGGGCATGTTAGCTCTGTCCCACCCTGGGCCAGGAAATCCAGAGCCACTGTTAGGCACAGGCTTATGGGCACTAAAAACAATGGATTTGCTGACCCATTCTACTACCCCAACAGGGGAAAAGGAGTGCAGCTGAAAGGTCAGCAGCCCAATTATTGAAAGCTCACAGATCACTAAGCTTCAAACACACATAGCAAGATAAAGCCTGTTTGCCTGAAATCTCAGGGTAGCCTCAGCCTCTGCCCTTCTCCGCCTTATTTTCTAGAAGCCCATAGAGCCTGGATTATGGCCGGTCACTTTAGGCTATCATTTACCTTTCACCTGCCTTGACAACTCGGTGCTTAAAACAGGGAGTGAAGGAGGAAAGTGTTCTCTCTGTGGCCAGAATAGGTGCTGTTAAAGGCTCAGGGATAGGTCCAGATAGCTGAATTACTGCTGTAGCTGAGGGGCTGGGGCTGGGAGGTCCCCTGCAAGTCAGGAGGTAGGCACCGCTAGGGAGGGTCTTACTAGCCTAGAGCAAGGCATAGGTGCACATGTGCACACATACATCCCAGCCACCCTAACCTAAGCCACTCTGAAGTGGGCCTGAGAAGCTGGCCCCAGGTTTTATTCAGATGCTTTGGCAGTACAAACAGAGCAGTGATTGCCCAAGTGTCAGATACAAGGCCCCAGGTAGCTGCTAAGTGGCTAAGGTGGGTAGGGGAGAGAGACTCCCAGGTTCTCCTTTGGCCCAGTAGGGTAAAACTTTCCTAATATAGTCAGATGAGGGCACTGAGGCTAGGGCCTTTGGGCATGACAGGGCTAATAGACAAAGTTGAGAACGCCCTGGGTCTAAGGGGTTTGGGACACACCTCCAGGTCAGAAAGCCTTGGGGTAGATCAGGCTGAGAAAAGGAGAGAGAGGATATCCCCAGACCGAGAAACCAGATGGGGGCCCAGAGTGGAAGGCAGCTGGACAGCTGGAGTAGGCTCATACACATGAGCACCACAAGGTGGCAGGGTTTGCCTGGCATCTGCTCTTCCAGAAGTAGGCTGTCTCTGGAAACCTTCACGGCGCCTGGCCTTAGGCTGCTGCCCTTGGAGAAGCTTCTTATCTCAGGCTGAGCAGAGTCCCCGGAGCTGGCTTGCAGCCAACCAGGATAGATGTGGGGCACTCATGGCCATCCACCTCCGTGCATCAGCTCCAGGGAGTGCCACAGATAGACGCTGTGCCCTTGGAAGGGGAGGGGACCCAGACTGCCATGTGTTAGGACCACTCCATGTAGCCTTGTGCTAGGCCTGCATGTCCACAACATAATCTGACTCACCTAAGAATTATGTTGGTCCTGTGTGGCATTTTTAGATCTGCAGACAAACTTGGACAGGGGAGGAGATCCTGTGAAGATCTCAGTCAATGCTTAGCAGAGTCAGGATTTGAACCCAGAGCTATGTGATTCTAAAGCCACCCATTGTCCCATGTTGCCTAGACCCTGCCTTTGGATCATGGAATTCCTGAACTGGTCATGGAGGAGCAATCTGCAGGCTCATGGACCCCTTGGAAAGCCTGAACTGGGGTGATTTGTGAGAACATGAAGAGGATTGACGTGGAGAACAGTGAGGCTGAAGGGATTGAAATTATTTGAACTTGGAGAAGAGAATGATGAGAGTCATGGTTTTTGAGTGTGTATATGACTTACACAGAGGACGTCGATTAGTCATCTTGGTCTGAATTAGAGGAAGTAAGCAAGCTTTAAAATGCAACAGTAGGAATTTTGACAAGTTACACATGGGAAGAGTTCCTTGACATTTAGGATTATTAAATATTAAACTGAATTTTTTTTGAAGATGCTACTTCTTAGTACAAAAATCAACAGTTAAAGCTCAATTTGGGAAAGCTAATTGGTAACAGTCCGTGAGAATCTCCATGAGTATTAAAAATAAAGAACAAATGTCATTAAAAATAAGGTCAGTTCTAAATAGTCCAATAGATTAGTCGTTTTCCGTTTGTCAATCACCTTACCACATTTTCTACAAGATAGTAAATCTTGATGACAAAGAAAAATCTCAAAGAGAATTCTTGAAACATCCCGGTTAACCCTTCAACAAATATTTGTGGAGGAGGTTGCTTTACAGCCAAGCACTCGGAATAAAATGGAGATCAAAATACTCTTGGCCAACATCTTCAGTTTAGTGCTGAGGGTGGGGGTGGAACCACGCCTGTCAACAAGCCAAAGGGAGCTGCGCTGTGCTCCAGCCCTGTGAGGGCCTCAGAGCAGGCCTCAGAAGAGAGGGGAGGGAGTCAGGGAATAGAGGAGAGTAGGAATCACATGCACAAAGCCCAGAGAAGCCTAGAAGAAGCTCTGTGGGGCTGGAGTGCAGTGCACATGGGAATTACTTTACAGTGTTGTAAGTTCTTAGCTGTCCAAGACAGCTCAAGAGTAGTTTTGTCTGAAGGCAAGAGAATGAGTTCCATGATGTCTTGTGCAGAATCACATCTTACCTGAGGGGTGGATTCTAAAGTCACTGTATAGGTCACAAATCATCTATGACTAAAGTTACCACGGAAATATCCTTTAGAAATGTAACACATTGGTGACTGGCCAGGCCTCTCCGGGAATCCAGCATGGCCAGTGTTTCTTCTAGAGGTGGAACCAATCATGATTTATTTGGACTGAGCACAAGATTAACCAGTTGGCTTGTGTTTAGGGGCCATGGTGTAGAAAATACTAAGATTCCTATCCCTGTCCCTGAAGGGCAGTTGACTGCAGGTCTGTGCCCCATCCCTCAGAGGCTTGAATGGAACAGTTTGGGAGAATATGGAAAGGATTCTGAATTTCACCAAATGTGAGATGTTCGCACAAAGACAGACATTCAAAGTCCTAGATGGAGTCGCTTCATCCATCCCAGGCTAACTCCAGAGCAGGAGCCCATGAAAGAAAATAGTGGATAAAAATGCCTGCACTGTTTACAGTATTGTTTGTGTCACCTTTAAAATTCCTGCTGTAATAGTTTGAATTTATAAAAATCAAATGTGTATATGATGGAATTCTGTAGACTCCATAGTATTCCTTTGATTCCTAGTAGTTTCTGTAGCACCCTGCACACTGCCATCCACAACAGCTAATTATCCAGCAATGAAGCTTGTATTTTAAAGCATGCATGCAAGGGAAGCTTAGCCTCAAGGGTGGACAAATTCCCCCACCCCCCCTTTTTTTTTAAGGGAGAGAGATTTGGGTTTTGGATAAGTTGTTAAGCCAACAATGGGAATGATGAATGATTAAGTGATTAAGTTGGGTCATTCTAGCCTCAGGGAATAAGAATATGTGATTATGAGTAATGATTGTAGACTTTTTGTTGGGCACATAGATGGACTATGAAACCAGACCCCAAAATTTTGCTGGGCCATGGCTGCATCAATACAGTAAGAATTTAACTTTTTAAGGTGGCTACTTTGAAACTCATTTGGATGAAAAAGTCTGTTTATTAGGGGTAAGTTTAGTATACATTTCTGTCCCTAACAAAGAAAAATGGCCACATTTCCTTCCATGGATATAGGGAACATTTCTGTGCACTCTGTTCTTCCATCCCTGTGTCTTCTCACCAGACTCTCACTCTCTCTCTCTCTCTCTCTCTCTCTCTCTCTCTCACACACACACACACACACTCTCTGTCACACACACACACTCCCTGAGACACACACACACACCCCTTGGATGAATATCACATCACACGGCTCTGAACATTCACATCACACACACACCTCCTGAACATTCACACACACATCCCCTAAGAGCTTTAAATATTCTCATCACATGCACGCATAGCCTTGAATGTTCGCATCACACACAAACACTTGGGTGTTCGTTCCTGTCACACGCAGGTATAAAGCTTGTTATCCATCTGATACATACATACCCTTGAACGGTCACACTAAAACACACACAAGCACACTCTGCAGACATACCTTTGAGGCTAATACACATGCTTATTCTTGAGCATTCACATCACATGTAGGCTTGAACATGCACCTCACACACTGGGGCATTTGCCTGTTGCTCTCAGATCCATTCCCTAGCCTTTCCCTGCTGTGTTTTGCAGTGCATATGTGTGTGTGTGCATGTTGGGGAGGGTGCTAACCACTGCAAATTACATTTCTTAAACTTTTTTGCCAATTGAATTCCAGCTGGATTTGGCCATAAGAGGTACCAACAAGAGACTGAAAGGAGGAGCAGCCAGGTATTTCTCCTCATCTACTCCGGGCCCAGCTCTGCTGGCAGCTGCCTTCATGATTCAAATTTCTGCAGGTAGTCGAGGCTCCTGGGAGCACCACGTCTTTCCCCAGCCCTGGGAATGGCAGTGACTTCTAACTTCCTGATCTCTGGGGTGTCCCACCATCCTCCGTTTTTATTTTTCAGCCTTTCCAACACCTTTGTAACTAGTTCCTTATATTAAACTCCGTCTTCTGAACTACCTGGCATGGCCGAATTTTTCCTAATTGGACCCTGACTGATGCTCAGCCAACGCCCACAGCTCACCTTATAATTTTCTAAACTCTGACCTACAGCCTTTCCTCCAACTGTGATCAGATTGTTATTGGACCAAATCCTGGTACAGAGTTTTCAGTATTTGTTGAATGAATGAGTACAGTGGCAACTCCCCCCCCACCTACCACCAGTCCCCATTGTTCCAGGATTTTTCTAGATAGAGCTTGTTGCATCCCTGAGTCCATGAACTGAGTGGCTCCGGGACATCTTCATCCCTCTCCAGATGGATTACAAATGACAACAGTGATGACACTGGCCATCTTGGGCAGAGCCCATTTGGAGAGTGGAGGGTGAACCCTCAGCTGAGTCAGGTCCTTGTGGAGACTTCAAGGGGCATCAGGCATAAGCAGATTTTGCAATAGTAGACCACATGTGGTCTCAGAAGCAAGGGGACTATCACTGCCTGGGATAAACAGGAAAGAATGAGGTCGTCTCTCCCCAAAAGATTAGGTGGATGTATGGTCTGAGGATTGGTCCTCAAATCTAAATTTCTATCTTTGAAACTGACTTGGGCAAGCTGCTCTCTGCCTCAGCATTTATGCTTATAGAATTATGAGGTGCTATTACAGATCACTTATCCCTGTTTGCAAAATGCCTAAGGAACTGTTTGATCTTGAACAAGTTATCCACCCCCATGTGGGCCTCGGGTTTTTCACTGACAACATAAGAAAGTTGCATCCACAATCCTGGTGGGGACTGCCAGGGGCTGATAGATGTTGGCAATCAGGGTCGGTCCCAGGCAATACCTGTGGTGTCCACAGGGAGGCACCACACACAAATGTATACACGTCCCAGACCATCCAAGTCGAAAGCTGTGCTGCGGGTCCTGAAGCCCATGTTCCCCCTTCCCTCACACCTCCTGGCATGTGAGCACCACTGAGTGGCCATCTGCCTATTACAAATTGAGTGAAGGCGTTGAAGGCCACTGCAAACATGCTGCTATATTGGGAGGCAGAAGTCACCAACCAAGTCATTAACACATTAGGGTGAGCTAATGGGATTAAGCAGAGTCATGAAGAGGGTGTGGGAATTCAGGAGAGGTGAAATGTGAAAGGGTAGACAGAGCCAGGAAAAAAGGTAGTAATAGCAACATCCTATCGTTTTCCCATGTATTCGGTTTAACGTACTTTTGCTTTGAGTAGACTGAGAGGGTAGATTCTCTCTGTAGTCTGGCATCCTAATTTTTGTGACCCTCAAAAGATGCTGGAGGAAAGCAGGGTTGTATAAACCTCGCTAGGAGTAAGGGTGGTGTGGAGCTGCAGAAGGGATGTGCATGGCCTCGCCTCACTCTCGTGAGTGGCAGAGCTGGGACTTAAATCTAGTCCTCATGAGCCAGGGACCAGGCTCATGAAGGGCACTTCTGGGTACTGGAGACAGCCAGTAGAGTGGGGCACCTGCCTCAGGAGGGTCTTGGGTCAGCAGCTCCTGACGTGTGACAGGGAGGCAATCCAGGGCTTGTGCTCACACATGGCTACATGCAAAGCAAGGTGGACTCTTTAAATCACCTGCCTCTACCTTCTTGCTTTACATTTGGGGATAACCAGGCCTAGAGACAGGGAGTCACCTGTCTTAGACCTCACACAGAGTGGAAGCAAAGGCAGGAGACTCCAGGAGTCCTGATTCCCAGCCTGGGCTTTTGCCCACATGCCATGTGGGGTCTGCCTGGCCCCAGCGTTTCAAATCCCCGATGCTTTCTGGGAGCCACCGGGAGCCCAGGGTCTCCTCCCTGCGCTCAAATACCAGGCTTCCAAGGAGTCAGCACTACCCTGGGGTCAGCATCTCCTTAGCCTCCTGGCAGAGCTACTTGGCTTTCAGAAGCCCTGTCCAGTAGAGCAGGGATTACCCAGCATGCTGGGCCTGCGGAGGCGGAAGAACCAGGCTCTTTGCTTTGCACAGCCCTCCCTGGGATTACAAGATAATGCATATGAAGAGACATTTGCTCATCCAAGTTCATGGATTATGTGGAAATCAAATTGTAGTAATCTCCCTGGCCATCTGGTCTTGATGCCTCTAGCCAGAATCTCCCAGAGGCCTGCTCAGGCCCCCGTGCAGGGTTGGGGCAAGGGCTGGATGTGCTTTTGATACCCGGAGTCAGGCGAGCATTTTCCAAGGGGCCTGGAAGGCTGAGAGGGTTTATACCCCCAGTATCAGGGAGCAGACGGCAGGGCAGGGCCAGGCAGCTAGAGCCAGGAGGCAGGAAACCATCAGTTACCAATAATTCTACATGTGGACAGTCCACATGTTAATGAAAACATAACCTTGCGTTTTAAAAGGCATCATTAGGCACATTTCTTGGGTGAGGGTGTTGGTAGGGGAATTTTTCTCAAGATTAAATGCACACATCGCCCATTCTCTTGAAGAAGTGAGGCTTGAGCAATGGAGTGTGTTTCTGAAGCCCTGGGCCTTCCCTGGTTCTGAGAAAAGGGAAATCAGGTTTTCTGTAGCTGGTAATTTGGGCTCTGCATTCATGACGCACTGAAGCTTTTGAAAGGGGAAGAAGAGAAGGAAGGCAGCACTGTGTGGGGTGAAGCACGTGGATTCAGGCTCCAGGGTCAAGTTTGGATTCAGCTCTGCCACTTAGTAGCTGTGTGACTTTAGGCAAGTCAGTTGATCTTTCTGTACCTCAATTCCTCATCAGTAAAATGAGAATACTAATAGGATGTACCTTGTGGGGTTGCTGTAAAGGTTAAATGAGTGTTTATATTTAAAGCCCTTAGAGGATTGCCTGTCACCAGGGTTCCTGAGTGTAGAGATTGTCCTGAGTGTGAGTGGGTGCAGCTGATAATTGAGTCATTACTAGCTGTGTACAGGTAAACAGGCTCTTAGAAGTGTGGGGGTGGGGTGGGGTGTTGTTTTTGTAGCACTTACTTGTCCGTCTCCGTGGTGCAAATATTCCCACCATGGCTGAGTTTTGAGCCGCCATTATGGTGTCACTAAATGCAGAATTCGGAAGAAGTGTGCACAATTGGCTCTCAAGAGTTGGGGTGAGCTGATTCCAACAGAGCTCTGGCCCAGCACCCACTGGTGTGATGAGGTTGCATAATCAATGTTGAAAATGTTCATTCTGGCTGGTCAATGCCTTAAGAGTCCTCCTACTACTTTGCTAGTCATGGCTTCTCCCCTAGTGATCTTCCCAGACTTCCCACTGGTCCATTAACTGAGAGAGTTATGAGGAATCTGCTCCATGATTTGGCCAGTATCAGTTCTGATAGGTCAAGGCTGTACCAGACCAGCAGATAAGTTGTATGAATATCACAAGTCTGCAGCCCCAAATGTTCCAGGTCAGGAAGCTGAGTGGCCCTGGCTTATGGGTGTGATGCCTGGCATACCACTCTCAGCTACTCTGTGAGATTCCCTCCCTGTATTGTCACCCAGCCCAGCCACGAGACAAAGGTAAAGCCCTGTAACTGGACTCTAAACTGAGGCAAAAAGGGGTCTACCACTGTTAAAATAGAGTTTGCACATGATTTACTCAAATGATTAAAAAAATGTAATCAATATGACCTACTCTACCAGCTTGGAATGTAAATACCATCACGTTTCTTTTAGTTTTTCCAATTAATTGCTTGAGTAGTCTTTATGATTCAGAAGTTCAAGCTCTCTCTTTTAAGGCTTCTGCCCCACTGAATTATTGTTGGCTTAGTATAAAGGAAGAACAGTTTCCAAATGTGAGCCAGAAAACAAGAGTCTGATTAGTCCATTAGCTGGCAGTCTGAGTTGGGTGGCTCCTGTGGTACTCTCATTCAGGACTCCCAGCCTGACCAATGTGCCAGCGTGGTTGGACCTGGGCAGTATGGAGCCAGGCAGGAGTAGAAATGAGTGTGATGGTCTGGGAGTGGGCAATAGAGAATGGTGGGGTCTGTGTTGAAGTGACATGTACCTTCCTCCAGCCAACTGTGGCCATGTGGGAGTGTGAGCCCTCTGTTGGCTGATTTTCTCATGTTTTCCAAAGAAACCAGATATGTATAGGGTTTTATTTTTGAGGCATAATTTACATACAATAAAGCATACAAATCTTTTTTTTTTTTTGAGATGGAGTCTCGCTCTATCGCCCAGGCTGGAGTGCGGTGGCCGGATCTCAGCTCACTGCAAGCTCCGCCTCCCGGGTTTACCCCATTCTCCTGCCTCAGCCTCCTGAGTAGCTGGGACTACAGGCGCCCGCCACCTCGCCCGGCTAGTTTTTTGTATTTTTTTTTTTTTTTAGTAGAGACGGGGTTTCACGGTGTTAGCCAGGATGGTCTCGATCTCCTGACCTCGTGATCCACCCGTCTCGGCCTCCCAAAGTGCTGGGATTACAGGCTTGAGCCACCGCGCCCGGCCCAAATCTTAATGCATCTTTACACAAGTATACATTTTATATGTGTAACCACCATCCGTAATAAAGAGATGGAACATTCCACCACCCGCAAGGTTCCTTTGTGTTTCTTTCCCAGTCAACAGTTAGCCCCCTCACACAAAGGTAACCACTGATTTCTTTTTTCTTTTTTTGAGATAGAGTCTCGCTCTGTCACCCAGGCTGGAGTGCAGTGGCGTGATCTCAGCTCACTGCAGCTTGTGCCTGCTGGGTTCAAGCGATTCTCCTGCCTCAGCCTCCCGAGTCACTGGGATTACAGGCATGCACTATGATGCCTGGCTATTTTTTGTATTTTTAGTAGAGACAGTGTTTCACCATGTTTGCCAAGCTGGTCTCGAACTCCTGACCTCAAGTGACCCAGCCATCTTGGCCCTCCAAAGTGCTGGGATTACAGGCATGAGCCACCTGGACATGTAACCACAGATTTCTATAGCCATAAATTAGCTTTTTCTGATCTTCAACTTCCTATTAATAAAATCTTACAGTCTATATTCTTTTGTGTCTGGTTTCCCTTGTTCAGTATACTTTTGAGAGTTTTCCGTGTTGCATGTATTCGCAGTTTATTCCCTTTTATTGCTGAGTAATAGCAAATATCACAATTTGTTTACCTATGCTCTTATTGAAGAATATTTGGATTGTTTTCACTTTTGGGCTACTGGAAAAAAAGCTGTTACAAACCATCATGTATGAGCCTTTTTTGTGGATACATGCACTCACTCCTCTTGGATACATATATATGACTAGTATTGCTGGGCTATAGGATACGTATATGAAACTTGATTAGAAACTGACAATTTTTCATAAAGGTTGTATCAGTTTATATTCTCACTAGCAATATATGAGAGTTCTAGTGCCTCTACATCCTCACGAGCACTTTTGGCCATTCTAGTGCGTATGTAGTGGGACCTCACTGTGGCTTTAATTTGCATTTCACTGATGAATACTAAGATTGAGCATCTTTCCATATATTTATTGGCCATTCAGTATCTTCTTTTATAAAGTTCCTTTTAAATTCCTTGCCCTTCTTTTTCCTTTTTAATTGAAGTGTCTTTTATTCTGTTGTATTTTATATCTGTGTATTATAGATATGTTTTATTTGGGTTATGTTTTGCTGATGATTTCTGTTTTAATCCATTGTAGCCAGAGAACACACTCTTTTGAGATTTATGAAGACTTGCTTTATGTCCCCGCATATAGACTATGTTGGTGACTGTTCCATGTGAATTTAACAACAAGTATGCTTTGAAGTTGTTGAATATTGTTTTCTATGAATATCAATTAGGTCAAGGTAGTTGATAGTGTTCAAATCTTCTGCATACTTGTTTTTTGATTACTTGTTCTATTCATTACTGAGGGGCTGTGTTAAAATCCTCAGCCGTGGCTGTGGATTTGTTAGGTTCTCCCTTATGTTAGTTTTTGCTTCATGTACTTTGAAGCTCTGTTGTTATGTGCATACGCATTTATGAGTGTTAGGTCTTCCTGATGAATTGATCCTTTTATCATTATAACATGTCCCTGTTGTTTCTGGTAACACTCCTTATCTCAAAGTCTACTTGTCTCTTATATAAATGAATATAGCCACATTAACTTTCTTCTGATTAACATTTATATGGTACATTTTTTTTCTCAATCTGTTTACTTTCAAACTGTGTCCTTATAGTTCAAGTATGTCTCTTGCAAACAGCATAATTTGAGCTTGTTTCTTTATCCAAACAGAAAACCTCTTTTTTAAAAAATTTAAGTGTCTGGTGTATTCACAGTTAGTATAATTAAGGATATGGTTGGGTTTAAGTTTGCGCCCTCACTGTGTGTCCCGTCTCTTTTTATATATTTGTTCCTTGTTTCTGGCCTTCTTTTGAATTAACCAGGCATTTGTTATTATGATACTTTATTCCTTTGTCGGCTTTGAAGCTGCACTTCTGTATGTTATTTTAAATGTATATTATAGAAATTATAATATGCATCTTAACTTTTCACATTTAATAAATCATATAATTAGTATTAATTACCATAATACAACTCAACAATTTGTAAATCTGACAAAATATGATTCCTTTTATTTCCTCTCCAACCATTTGTACTATTTTTCATACATTTTACTTCTAGACATGATATTAGCTTAACACTTCAATGTTATTTTTTTGCTTTAAATAGTGGGTATATGTATATGTATTTGCAATACCCCTTTCCTGTGCTCTTTATTCCTTCCTGAAAGTTTTGGCCTCCATAATGTTCATCAGCTTGAGGAGCTTCCTTCAGTGTTTCTTTTAGTTTAGTCTGCTAGTGGTGATGATTCTCTTCTTTTGTTTTTCTGAAAATGTCTTTATTTTGCTTTATGTTTGAATTATGTTTTCACACTATATAGAATTATAGAGTGACAGTTTTTTCCCTTTTAGGATCTCAACAATGTAACTCTATTATTTTCTGAATTCCATTGATTCTGTTGAGACGTTTGCTATAAATCTGTAAATCTCATGGTTATTCCTCTAGATTTAATGTCTCTTTTTTCTCTGCTTTGAAGATTTTTTTCGTCATCTTTGGTTTTTAGTGATTTAGCTAAAATATGCTTAGATGTATTTATCTGACTTGAGATTCACTGAGCTTCTTGAATCTGTGGGTTGATATGTTTCACAAAATTTAGAAAATTCTGGGTCATTATCCTTTCAAATGTTTATCTTGCTTTAATTATCTTTCTCTTCTTTTTGGACTTCAGTCGTGTTTATATTATACCGTTTGATTTTTTCCCCCACAGTACTCTGATGGCATGTTCTGGGTTTTTAAGAATTACTTTTTTCTGTTTGTGCTTCAGTTTTGCTATTTTTTTTTATTGGTCTGGTTTTGAGCTTACTGATCCTTGCTTTGTCCAGCTCATTATTAAGTCACTTCTTCATTTCAGATATTTACTTTTTTAGGTCTGAAATTTCCATTTGATTCTTCTTTAAAGTTTCTGCTTCTCTGATGAAATTATCTTTTTACTCATTATATTCATACTTCCCAATAACTTAAAATATTTGTAATTGTTGTTTTAAATTTCTTGCCTGTTAATTTCATTATCTGGGTCATCTGTAGGTATGCTACTACTGACTTTTTCTCTTGATTACAGTTGTAATTCTTTGCATTTATTAGAACTTTGGATCACAAGCTAGACATTATATACAAAAGCAGGGTAGAAACTGAAGTAGGTAATATTTACTTACAGAAAAGTCATGTCTTTTCTTCTTTTAGCAGCAAAAATAATGGTTTCATTGGTTTCAAAAATGTTTTGTGGATGGAATCAGGTCTTACCCTTGGGAGCTAAATAGTAACTGATTATATGACCTCTCTCTCTCTCCCTCTTTGATTTCCTGCCTGCCCCCAGATTTCTATTCTGTGGGAGAGCTCTTGCTCTGGTTTCCAGCCCAGGTCCATAAGTTACTGCATACTCAATAGAAGTCCCATGGGGGAGAACTGCTGGCTAGTGAGTACCATCTACTTTGAGGGCTCAATCAAACTCCAGTCTGTCATTCTTAGCTCTCTTTAATTCAGCAGAGCACTCCAATCTATTGCAGGTGTGTGTCTCTGTCTGCCCATATCCCAAGAATAAAAGCAGCCATATATCTCTATTCCATTATGAAAGGGTTCTCTCTAAGATTTAGTTTATTTAGATTTCTCTGAATCCTCAGCTCTCTGGTGGGTTTACACAAACATGATTTTACAGTTTATCTGATGTTTTCTCAGTGTTATAGTGGGAGTAACTGTCTTTCATGACCTTGTGTATACTAACTAGAAGCCCAGATCACTGTTCTTTTAGTGTAAAATAATCCCATTTTCAAGATAGCAAAAGGAGTCAAATATTTAAGAAATATTATGCAGACCAAAGGAAATGCTTCTGTGGGATAGGCTGCTTTTAGCCCATTGGCCATAAGTTTGTGGCCCTTAGTAAAAAAATAATTTACGATTATTGATGATAATTATAATATTTTTCTTCCTTGAAAAATGATTAGAAGTTTTTGTTAAGATCTGCCTGTATGAAGAGAGCATGCCATGCTTGAGTTTTTCACATCTTTCACAAGTGTTGTGATAGGGGAAAATGTTAAGAATCTGCTGGATAAGTCGGGTGCGAGTCCCAGCTACTTGGAAGGCTGAGGCGGACGGATTGCTTGAGCCCAGTTCAAGGCAGCCTGGGCAACATAGTGGACTCCATCTCTACAAACAACCAACCAATCAAACAAACAAGCAGCTTGCTAAGGCCGTTGGTGCTCATAGTTGACAGCCCTCTAACTACTTAAGTCCAGTTCTTGGATCGTAGCAAGTCTTACCTTGAGTGCAAAGAGAATGGGATCTCCTGGTGGGGAAAAGAGAAAGAATGAACCCTGAGGCTGCCAGGGCTGTGTGTGTGTGTGTGTGTGTGTGTGTGTGTGTACATGAACTTAAAGAAACTAATCATTCCAGGAGTCTAAATTACCAAGGTCAACATAGTACATAACCCCAGTGCTCTAGATGTTATGCCAAGCTGCCCTTTCTCCAAGTCCAGTGAGAGCCTGAGGTGTCAATCATGATGTCAGATAACCCAACAGGTAGTAAACAGCTCGAAAAAGTACCTAAAAGGCAGCAAATCAGCAGGACCTGATGGGAAATGAGGTACACATAGTGCAACACACTTGATTTCAACCGATCTTACCTACTATTAATAAAATTGTATTTTCTCATCCATTTTGTTGTGAACAGTTAATCTTATTCTTCTCAAATAAAACCTATAATGAGCCCAATAATCAAACTCTTGAGAGAGTGTATCATTCTCTAGGATTTGAAGTTCTGTCAAAAGATTTCCCCTGGGGCTTGTAGCTGATGACTGAAAAAAACAATAACTTGTTCCTCTGAGTACAGAGGGCAGCGTGGGGAGTGAGAGGTGAATAGTATTCCAGTTCACTGGGACGCTTGTCTTGGTTACAGACTTCCTACGTTGGGCCAGATCATACTCATTATAGCTCGTTGGTGCTGCATATCTGGAACTTCTCTTTGTCCAGTTAGTTGCAGCATTTTCTTTCCTCCAACTCCTAGTCTTTTTTCTCCACCCTCGAGCCTCTGCCCATGTTTAGTGTGTCTGTTTCATGTCAGCTTTAGAGTTTATTTGATTGTTTCTCTAAGGTTGGATAAGCAGTTCCTCTGTGGCTTCTCAGATACCTTACATTTGATTGGCCATTTTTACCCTTCTTGAAAATTTAAAATCCTCAATTAATTAAATAAATGAACACAACCACATACCTATTTCTGATTAAGTGGATTAATGCTCAGAAACAATGCAATTCTTATGAATATTTTTATGCACTGTGTTAAGAGAAAAAAGTGACATGCTTAATGAGGCACTTTGCAGACATTCGAAGGTTAATTTAGAGGATTAAATAAATATTGGGAAATGCACACAGCTCTTATAAACACTTTTATATACAGTTCAAAATAGGTTGACACATTTAATAGCAATGCTGTAAAAATTCTAAATTCAATTTAAAAATATTAAGTAAACAAATGCTCCAAAAGATATCAATTCTTTCAAAGGCAGTAACTGAAAGGACAGGCATGTTTTCAGTGGTTGGAGTAGTTATTTTAAAAATGCAGGCTCAGCGGAACCTTGGAGACACAAACCTTTGGATTTTATGTGTCAATAAATGATGTTCAGAACTCAGCTCAGCCCTGGCCCCGGCCTTAGTAGAGGACCAGACTGTGTCAGGGGCTGGGGGCTCTGGCAGAGGATCAGTCAGGTTGCCTGGCACCACAGTGCTCATCTCAGCATTTATTCCTGCCCCTTAGCCTCTGTGTCCCCAGGACACATGATATGGGAACAGGACTATCTCCAGATCCATAGGAAAAGAGACCCTGTTGGCCATCTTAGTGGATGGGAAATAGTTTATTGTGGCTGAATCTCTCTGGGCTAGGGTAGCAGGGTCCCAAACCCTGGTGCTGGTGTCCTCTCCTTTCTTGACTGCTTGGCGGCACAGTGGAGAGGAAAGAGCCCATAGTTTAGGTTGAGAAGTCCTGGGTTTGAGACCCTGCTCCAACACTCACCAGCTGGACAAGTCACTTACCAGTTGACAAGCTACTTAGCTTCACTGATCTTCCATCTTCATACCTGTAAAAAAAAGGGCTAATGATGCCTTTCTGATAGGGCTTTGGGAGGATGAACTTAGAAAATGGATACAAAAGTGCTTGGTAAGTTACATAAAATGCTGCATGCAGTGCTCATTGTGATTTTTTCCATTGCAGATACTCAATTCAAGAAGCAGGTACTAAGCACTTACTGTGTACCACGGAGGCCCTGTATTAGGCATTTCATGGGGTAGAATGATGAACAATGAGAGCACATGGACATAGGGAGGGGAACAACACGCACTGGGGCCTGTCGAGGGGTGGTAGGGGAGAGAGGGGATCAGGAAAAATAGCTAATGCATGCTGGGCTTAATACCTAGGTGATGGGTTGATAGGTGCAGCAAACTACCATAGCACACACTTACCTATGTAACAAACCTGCACATTCTGTACATGTACCCCGGAACTTAAAAAACAAATTCTCCCCTCCTAGGAGGATAAGATATGTCAGCATATAGTGAAATGGAGGTCTTTTCCACCTGAATTGACATCTGCAGTGAGAATGTCCTCTTAGCGATAGTCCCAGTTTAGGATAACCTACTATAGTGATTGTGGGTGATTTGCTTTCCAAACATCCATTCCTGATTTTCCTGGTAATAGCATCTGAGAATCCACCTCTCTCTTTCTCTCTCTCTCTCTCTCTCTCTCTCTCTCTCTCTCTCTCTCTCTCTCTCTCTCTCTCTCAGCCCAGGTGGTTGAATAGGATCCACCCCTGGCCCGTGGGTTATACAGTAAGGTTCAGACTTACAAAACCAGAGCATTCTATTCTCCTGCTGACAGTGATTGGTTCAGGAACTAGGACATAATTCAAGGGAGACCAGTCAGAGCCAATGAAATTCAATTCTAGGTTTTTTGTTTGTTTAAGTGCTAGGAAAGCGGACTCACACTTCCTCATAGGAGTTAAACCTGGAGGGATGTGGTGGAGCTGCTGCAGTCATCTTGTGGTTATACCAGGAGAGTCTTCCTGAGAATGAATGCTATCCAGAGAAAGTGGACCTTAGAGATAAAGAACCAGGTTTTGGTGATTCTCTTTGAGCACCTGTATCCAGCCATTCCTGAAGCCAGACCTACCTCTGAACTTTTCAGCTGCCTGTGGCACTGAATTATCATTTGACTTGTGATGATTTGCTGGGGTTTCTGTGCCTTATGACAGAAGTGCTTATAACTCACACCAGCATGCCCTGAAGAATCCCCCAAGAGGCTCCTTGGAGACTGTAGAGAAGACCACAGAAAGCAAGTATTTTACCTTCTGGCTGCCCCCACACTGCTCCAGCTCCTCCATATGCATACTCATACCTGCTGAAGACCATGAAGCAACATCAGGACCAACATCTTTTAACAGGACACCAATCTTCTGCCCAGCCAGATGTATCTGTCTTATGACAATGACCCAGCCCTTTCTCCCAAGTGGCACCAGGCCTGAAAACTCTTTCCATTGTAGTCTACTGCCCTCTCCCTTCCCTCTTTTATGCAATGCTGGCCTTATCCAGAGAATCTTTTCTAACTAAGTAGAAAAAAGCACGAACCATCTTCCTTTTCACATACTACCCCACTGGCCCTGCCTGAGATGTCCCTCAGGCAAGGAAGGTCAGAGCTGAAGGGCAGACAATTGAGGTCATCTAGTGCAGGAGGAGGAAGTGGCTTGTCCACCTTCACTTGGCAAGCTAGTTTCAGGGTCAGGATAAGCAACCAGGTCTCTGCGTTTCTTTTGCACCCATGGGACACGTTTTGTTTACATTCTGTATTTTTGCATTGCAATACGTCAGATCCTGTTAGACCCACATGGTCTATGTTGGCGTATAAGCGCCTAGGGAGCAAGAATGCTGGTATATGGTCTGGGTCAGTGGGAGGCACAGGATGGATCTGTGTGAAATCAGGACAATTGCTCCCATTGCGACCCAGTTGAAATCCTGACCTACCATAGGTCATTCTCCCTTGGATTCATGGTTCCTCCCTGGGAAATAGGATTGATGTCTCATTTTCATTCCCTGTTAGAGTTTGCTGGAAGACACACTCTCGCAGAGTTTGGACCATGAGGTTTTAGAGAGCCAGAGCTTGTCTGTAGTGGCTCTGTGAGTTTGTATCTCTGCCTACACACTCGGCTTATTCATCTGACAAGGCTCCCAGCAGCTGGAAGGGCAGCTCTCTCTTCCACGCTGATGAGACTGGGAGTGGACATATGATCTAGTTTGATCAATTCCTTAATCAGATCAATTCTTTTAAGAATTCAAAATTAAGACTCTGAGAGAGAATGAGTTGGTGAGCTGGAAGGCGGTGCTGGGGGGCCCTGTGGAGTTGAGGCCAAGTGAGCCTGGCTCATGGAAGCCACGGAAAGCCTAAGTTATGGATGAACAGAACCACAGCACCTAGATGATGCCCTTCTACAGAGAGAACTGGAAACATGATGGTGTTACCCAGAAAGAGGCGGGAGAGAGGGAGAGGAAAGCACAGATGCCTTTCCGGCTCCTGTGAGAATTACTTTCACTTCGTGCTCAGTATCTCCTCGATTCTATCTGGTAACCCTTTAATAAAACTCTTTATTAGTTGAGCTAGTTTGAAGGGGTGAGGGGGAGCAGTGTCCCTGTTTCTTGCAGCCGAGTGATGCTTGACTAAGACAGTGTCTCACACGTGCTGCCTCCCCAGGTCCTTGCAGCAAGCCCTGCATGTTTGTTGAATGTGTACCTGTGTCCCTTGGGGCTGTGTGACTGTGATGGAGGTACATTCAGCAGTCCAGTGAGCCCAGGGCCCAGGCCCCAGAGCTGTAGACACAAATGCTGTCTCACCTGATGAGGAACACTGGGAAGGGGTGAGCCACTGGTGGGTGTTTCTGGGGTGTTTACAATGGAGGCTTAGTTTCAGAAACAGAAGGCCAGTGGCTCTAGAGTCTTCTTCAAAACCCTGTGGAACATGACTGCTCTCTGTCTCCAGCATTCTTACCTACCCTTTTTGAGTCCCTATGCCTCCTCTTTGCCTGACCCCAGGTTCTCAGGATACTCCCTGGTTCCCCTTGGGGCTCCTAATCAGTCTTGTCCTGGTTCTTTGAGTCTCAGTTAACTGCAATCTCATTCTGTCTCTCCTCCTTCCCCTTCTTTTCTTTAATGTTGAAACCTGCATACCTAACAATGGGAGAGTCTATAATACAAGTGGCAAATACTCTGATTCATCCCTGTGTCCCTGGAATCGGCCTAGCTTCTCACCTCCAGTAGCTGGTACCCAGCTCACCCACAGGCCTGGGACTTTTATCTCATATCCTGTTTAGTGCCCTGCAACAAGGTAGGCACTTCGGAGACATTTGTGGAATTGAATTTGGGGGAATCTACTTGATAGAATAGGATGCTCTTCTAGAGGGCCTTCGGCAATCTAGGAGAACTGTAGAGCCCCAAGGCCCTGGGGGAGTGGAGGAGGAAGAAAAGAAGTCTGAGAGACAAAGAGGGCTATGGGAAAAGGAGGAAGTCACCAAAGACATGTTTTGGCAACTGAATTAGTCAGGGTAGTGCCATTGGTGTAGCAGAGAAACTCAAGATTGCAATATCTTAAAACAATAGAAATTTACCTTTTGTTCAGGTATGAGTGTGATATGGGTGTTTGGCAGGTGGTTTCCATGTGGTAATTCGGGCACTCAGGTTCCTTTCCCTTGTAGTTCCATCATCCGTAGGACCTGCAAATATTTTTCTGGATGCTGTACATCCAGCCAGTTGTGTGTGTGCGTGTGTGTTTGTGTGTGTGTGTATGAGAGACAGAGAAGGAGAGAGAGAGAGAGAGAGAGAGAGAGAGAGAGAGAGAGAGAGAGAGAGAGAGAGAGAAACCTGCATAGGAGGCTTTCAAGGGCCAGCCCTGAAGGTGACATCTTGAAATTCTGCTCACCTTCCATTAGCTAGAAATTTAGCCTCATAACTATTTTAAAATGTAAGCTTTATGATTGTTCATGTACAGTGAGGCCAACAGATCAGGAGGCAATTACCACTGAAAAGAGAAATTGTTAACTGACAGTTCCCAATAAGAAGGGGGCATGCCATGCCATGCAGGGCCACATGTGGGAGGAGGCAGAGGGAGTGAGGGAAACTGTGGGAAAACCTTCACTGAGGTTGTCTGGGGAAGGAATGGCCAAGACAGGGTAAGTAGATTGAGAATTGGCTAGTTTGAGGCTTGGGGTAGCGGAGTAGGGGGTAGGGGCTGCCCCTAGTTGTCTGATGGCCCTGGGGTAAGTAGGGCAGGGAAATAGTGTACCACAGTATGAGGGCAGGCGTTGAGGGTGTGGGCTTTGGATTGGGTAATTTGTGTGGAAGTTGTACTTTTGGGAGGGTCACTATCTCTAGAAATGTGCCAACTCTGGGAGGCGCAGTTTCCCCAGGTCTTGGATGTCAAAACATCATACTAAAAAACCATGACTAATTCAATAACCACACTGAATTGCAAGAGGGGGAGGGAAATATAATCTAGTTGTGTGCCCAGGAAAAAGGAGACACTCAGTTCTGTTGAGCTTATTTAGTGTCCACCACAACAACTTAATGAAGAAGAGAGAGCTGAACATCTGGAGCTAGAATATCTGTATGTAACTCCTGACCCCAGAACATGTAGCTGTGGAGGCTTGGATGAGTCACTTTTCCTCTCAGCAAATCAGTTCCATTAGCTTTCAAAAGGGGGAGAATCCTCAGAGCTACATCTCATGGCAGTTGTGAGAATCAAATAAAATGTATAAGATGCTCCTGGCAAACTCTAGAGTGCTGCTCAAATGTTAGCTGGTGTGTGTGTGTGTGTGGGTGTGTGATTTTTCCAAGTTTGCAGGGGTCGCTGTGCTTCTTCCCTTCCTCTTGGAGTTGGAGCTCTGCTGTCATTTAAGCACAGGTCCCGCCTCCAGCCCGCTTGGAGTAGGACCAATGAAGCAGCTGCAATGACTTGATTCCCTAAAGCCACATGCAGGGGCTCGGAGGGTCTTTACAGGGATGGCTCAGGATTAACAGATGTGGTCGGGGGATTTCATGCCATCTCCAGCTGGGAACACATGCGGCTCAACAGGAAAGATGCTGATTAGTGACTCTCACAGTGCTTTTAAAAAATGATTCTTTTCCCCGTTTGAAATCAGTACATGTTCACTAAAGAAATAGAGTTAAATATAGAAAAATACAAAGAAAAAGTAAAGGCATTCCTAGAACCACCACGCAGTCATTGGTAACATTTTGCTTTTGCTTTTTTCCCCTTTTGGTATTTTCCTCCTGTGAAATGGCTTTTAATTCATTTGTTCTTAATCAGAAATTCATTTTGATACATAGTACATACAAAATTCAAGTTACAGAGGGTTATGCAGTGAAAAAGAAGTGTGCCTCCCCTTGCAGCTCCCTTCCTGGAAGGCGGCCTTGGTTACCAGTCCCTTACATTCCTTTCCAAAGTTAATCAATGCACATATAAGTATATGCATGCATATTTTTAAATTTTTAAACACATTCTAGCATGATATACACCCTCTTCAATAACTTGCCTTTCCACATAACAATATATGTTAGAGTACACTCTTATCGGTTCAGGAGAACTGCCTCATTCATTTTAAAGGCTGTATAATATTCAGTTGTATGGACTGTATCACAATCTATTTAACCAGCCTGATATTGAAGGATAGTTTGTTTCCAGTCTTTTAGATTCTTAACGATGCCACAATGAATATTCTTATACATATGTCATTTCATGTATGTGCAAGCCTATCCATAGGATAATTTTCTGGAATTGCAATTGCTAGATTAAAGACTGCACGTTTTAAATATTATGGTTTATTGCCTCCATAAAGGTCACATGCATTGAGAGTGCATGTGAGTGAGAGTGTCAGTTTCTTCACATTCTTGCTAACAATCTGTTATTAAGCTTTGTCAACTTGGCTAACATAATAAGTAAAAGTGGTATCTCATTTTAATTTGTGAATCTTTTATGTGTTTAAAAATTCATTTTTATCTTAGTTACATTATCTTTTCCACATTTTCCTATTGGACTCTTGATCTTATGGATTTGTAGACACTCTTTATATATAATAGAAGTTAGCCTTTTGTCTTTAATATGTGCTGCAAATATTTCCCTCCATTTGTTACTGTTCTTATAACTATCATTTTTTTCATAAAGAAAACTTTTTGTGAAATTAGCAGTGTAATCAATGTTTTCTATTAGAGTTTCTGGGTTTGTATTGTATGTTTTAAAAGGCCTTTCTGGCTGGGCTCGGTGGCTCATGCGTGTAATTCCAGCACTTTGGGAGGCTTACATGGGAGGATGGCTTGAGTCCAAGAGTTCAAGACCAGCCTGGGCAACATAGCGAGCGAGACCTTGTCTCTACAAAATAAATAAATAAATAAATAAATAAATAAATAAATAAATAAGCAAGCAAGCCAGGCATGGTGGCACATGCCTGTGGTCCCAGCTACTCAGGAGGCTGACGTGGGAGAATCACTTGAGCATAGACAGTTGAGGCTGCAGTGAGCCAAGATCGTACCACTGTACTCCAGCCTGGGTGATAGAGTGAGACCTTGTCTAAAAAAAAAAAATAAAGGCGGTGGGGGGTGGGTGTGTGGTTTCCTATTTCAACTCCAAGAATGTAAAACCTTCTTTCAGTTCATGAACTTCCAAGGTTCATTAACCTTGCTTCCATCAGGAATTTATTTTGGGGTAAAGAATAAAGTTGTGATGAAGCTTTTTGTTTTTTTCTAACTAGAGACTCAGTTTATCCTAATATCATTTAGTGAATCCTGTATCCTTTGTTCTACTGATTTGAAAGGTTGTGTTGATCATGAGCTTTATTTTTCACTTGTATTTGAGTATGTTTCTGGAATCTAAAATCTGTTTCATTGGTGGGTTCTCTAAAGGAGATAAACAGACTGAGTGGGGAGTGATCAGGGAAGGTCTCTGTGAGGAGGTGATCTTTCAGCTGAGATCTGAAGGATGAGCAGAGGAATTAATCTGGCTGAGCGCGGCAGGGTGGCAAGGTCTTTCAGGAGGAGGGAACAGCATGTGTGAGGGCTTTGCTTTAAGGGCTGACATAACCAAATACCACAGCCGAGGTGGCTTAAGCAACAGACGTTGATTTTTCACAGTTCTTGAGGCTGGGATTCCAAGATCGAGGTGCCATAGGATGGCATCCTAAGCCAGTTTTGGGCTGGGTTTCCTATCGCTTACAAGCAAAAGAGTACTAATTTTCAGTATCAGAACAAAATGGTAACACTGTGAGCATTTATTCATGCAGTGCTGAAATGCTAGCATTGCTTTCTTGTGAAGCCTTCTCTCCTGGGCTTGCAGATGGCCACCTTCTCACTATGTCCTCACGTGGCCTTTTCTCTTAAGTGGGTACCCTGATGCCTTTTTCTTTTCTTCTAAGGGCACCAGTCCTATTGGCTTAAGGCCCTTCATTTAACCTTAATCACTTCCTAAAGACTGTTTCTCCAGATACTGTCACATTGACAGTTAGGAATTTGGCAGGGGGTGGGCATAGATCAGTCTGTGTCAGACTAGGTGCATCAGAGGAACTGACAGGGACAAGTCCGGTGTGGCTGGCCTCCAAGTCAGGGAGCAGGTCGTAGGAGATGAGGCTGAAGAGGTGAGGAAGGGGCCTGATCAAGACTCATGGGCCATGTTAATTAAAGATTGTGTTCTTCATCCTATGCAATCAGGAGACTTTGAAGGGTCTTAGGCAGGGACATGATCAGGTTTATATATGTGTTTTTATACACCTCTTTAAAAATGCTTAAGATGCTTGTTGAATGTATGAAGACACTAGCTGTACGCTTCATCCTGCAGGGCCTCTGAAGGATGTGGAAGAAGTGTGCATGTTTTCTTTACTCTTTAGGTTTCCAGCACAGCTGTCAGACTCTCCCTCTGCCTCTGCCTCTGCCTCTGCCTCTGCCTCGCTGTGCTGAAAGCAGTGAGATCTGCGTATTAGCCCACAATTAGCCTTTAATTAGAAAAGCATGGCTTTGCCTTCACAAAAGGCCAAATATCTTTTAAAACGGAATCACTTTAATTGAATAAATCTTTTACTGGATAGTTCTGAAAAGTCTACTTCTTTCATTACGAGCCCCGTCCAGCAAGGCCGTTTGAACATGCTCGGTTAATAGAGCAGTCACTGAAGCATGGTTTTGAATAGGGTTGTTTGATCATGCAGGGTAGCCCAAGTCTTGGCCAGCAAAAGGCTCTTCCCCGATGCTCTGGGCTTCCTTTGTGGGTTCTCTCAAGCACTGCTACACAAAGCGTGGTCGAGGGCCTGTAACAGCAGCAGCGGTTAGGAGCTCGCTGGAAATGCGGAGTCTCAGGCCCCATCCCAGACCTCTTGAATCAGAATCTCTGGGGGTGGGGCCAGGAAATCTATGTTTTAAAAATCTATGTTTTAAGCTCTACAGGCAATCCTAGGCACACTAAGGTATGCATTCAGAACCCAGAGGGCATCTACAATACTTTGTCCCATCAGACTGTCAGATAGAGGGTCTGAGGCAAGCCACCGTCACCTGGAACTGCCAATCAGATGTTCACTCTACAAACAGTTATGGAGCAACTATGGAATGCCAGGCATTTCCTGGGACTGGGAATACCTGATAGTCCCTGTCCTCTAGGAGTTTGGCCTAAGAATTTTTTTTTCTTTCTTTTTTTTTTGAGACAGACTCTCATTCTGTTGCCCAGGCTAGAGTGCAGTGGCACGATCTCAGCTCACTGCAACCTCCGCTTCCCGCGCTCAAGCGATTCTACTGCGTCAGCTCCTGAGTAGCTGGGATTACAGGCATGCACCACTACACCCAGATAATTTTTGTATTTTTAGTAGAGATAGGGTTTCACCATGTTGGCCAGCCTGTTCTTGAACTCCTCACCCTAAGTGATCCACTCGCCTTGGCCTCCCAATGTGCTGGGATTACAGGGGTGAGCCACCGCCCCGACCAGATTTTTTTTTTTTTTTTTTTAAATAGCGTGAAGGGAGTCATTTAAGAGAGAAGTCTGGAATTCCATGGAAGCACAGAGGGGTGCATCTGAGGTGAGTATGTGTTTTTTCGTCACACAGTATCAGCTCTCTCTTCTTGGGGTAGTTTCTTATGCTTTGGGGGAATTACCTCTTTCCCACCTCAATCTATGTTTCAGAGAAAGCTGAGCTTACCCCAGGCTCTCTGGTGATGCGGCTCATGATGCAGGACTCAGGGGTTGCTGTAGTGATAGCCACAGCAGCCCACTGGAGCCGATGGGAGGCAGCAGGACTTCTGTGGATTTCTGGGAAAGCAGCTCCTTCCAGCTCGATATGAAGTTGAATGGGCATGAGGTCTGGAGCTGCTGCGGTCCCTGGGTGACCCTGAGGGATGGCCTATCCAAGAATAAAGGGGACCCATGGAGGAGAACTGAGTCTGGCTGAAAGACTGAGCCACCCAGGTCCTGGTGATATTGTTCATGCCCTTGCACCAAGCTAGGCCTGAGGCTAGCCAATGCGCTGGAATCTTCATACATGGGAAGTAACAGATTCCCTTTTTGCTCAAGCCAGTTTGGGGCTGGGTTTCCTATCCCTTACAACCAAAAGAGTACTGATTTTCAACGTCAGAACAGAATGATAATACTATATTTGAATATTTATTCGTGTGTGCTGAAATGCGAGCATTAATCCTGTTTTTTTGTTTGTTTGTTTGTTTGTTTGTTTTTTGAGATGGAGTCTTACTCTGCTGCCCAGGCTGGAGTGCAGTGGCGTGATCTCGGCTCACTACAAGCTCTGCCTCCTGGGTTCAAATGATTCTCTTGCCTCAGCCTCCTGAGTAGGTGGGATTACAGGCATGCGCTACCATGCCTGGCTAATTTTTGTATTTTAGTAGAGATGGGATTTCACCATGTTGGTCAGGGTGGTCTCAAACTTGTGACCTCATGATCCACCTGCCTCGGCCTCCCAAAGTGCTGGGATTACAAGCATGAGCCACCACACCTGGCAATACTGGTTTTTAAAAAAGAAGTATTTAAAATTCATTTAAAAATAATCGGTGACACTAAAACCTTAATACCTTTCAAATACAAAATATGTACAAATGTGGAAAAATCAACTAAAAGTTTTAATTAAAATGTTAACATTGAAGAAACATTATGATCCTAACATCATTCTGACATTGACTGTCATTCACCACCACCAGCCCTGCCATTTCATCTCATTACCTTCTGGTTCTGTTAGCAGCTCCTCCCATTGTCCCAGTTAGGCCTATGGGTGGTTAAGGTTGCCCTCTGTTTCTAGTCCTATGTATAATGCTGTCTCTTTTTGGTTTCCCTAAACCCTGCCTTTAAAAATAATCACTTTGTTAAATTCTTCTCAACTATCTAGTTTGAGTGTTTCACTCATTTTCTGATATGTATCTCAACCCCCAAACAAAAACACTTGTTACAATCAGAAAACAAGAGTGCTAACTGATGCACCGTCTAAACTAGCTGGAGATGAGGTGATCAGGGAGGTTTTCTTGGGGAGGAGTCAGGCACTAGTCTGGAGGGATGAATAGGAGTTAGGCAGATATTTAGTGATGCAGCTCATTCTTCCAGACTGAGTCCTGGACTCACCTCCTCCAGGAAGCCTTCACTGATCTGGTGGTGGGAGGAATTGGGAGATGACAGGGAAGACATTCCAATGAGAGAGAGCAAAACTGAAGCCTAGGGAGGCAGCAGGTGGCTGAGAGCTGCAGGGGTTTCAGTGAGACATGAAAGTAGGCCATAAGGAAGAAGTGGAGGTAAACGGAAAGCAGGTGAGGTGGGCAGGATCCAGGACCCCACTTTGCCCACTGTGGCAATGTGTTTTCTAGCATCTAGTCCAGCTGAGGATGATAGAGCCCTCATCTTCTGCTTGGATGTTTGAGTTGGTGGTCATCATCGTGGGAGTGGACTGGGCATGGTCAGTCCAAGGTTTTCCCAGAAGCACAGGAAGATAGGAAAGAAACTGTGTGCTGCATACTTTGCTGGGTGGTCTTACAAAGATCTCAGGTAGATCCTACCAATGATTTATGAGGCAGATGTCTTTTGGATTCACTTTAAATACAGGGAAAACTGAGGCTTTCAGAAGATAGATGACTTTTCCAAGTCATCACTAATAAGGAATGAAAGAGGGCTTCAGACTGTGGTTTGCCTCTAAAGGTCAGGGTCTTACCTTAAAAGGCACAGTCTTTTAAAGTGTGTGCATACATGTGTGGGTATGAGCATGTGAGTGTATATGTGTATGTGAGCAAGTAATCATGTGCATGTGTGTGTGTGTGTGTGTGTGCACACACATAGGCAATACTTTTCCAGATACAGGTGGACAGAACAGAAGCCCTTTGTTCCAGAGAAGAGCAGGCTGAATGGCACTTTTCCTGAATCCTAGGGTTACTCTATAGAAGAGGAGGAGGATGCTAATAAGTGGAAGTTCTAGGATGGCTGACTTCACATTCCTTCCTATTAGGACCAGTCCATGCTGCTGAGTCAGGAAGGATCTGAAAGGGCTTGAGCCTGGACCAGGTGGTCAACCATTGCAGGGGCATTGTAGGAGAAGCCTCTGCCTTGAGAGTAGCTGGATCAGATGGCACAGAGGGTCCCTCCCAGCTTTCATACATTCCAATGACTGTCAAGGGGTGACCGAGGTTACCAGTGAGTCCCAGGACTCTGGCAGGTAGGGTGGGTATGTGGTGTTAGTGTGGGGGCTAAGGGCCTTGTTGGTGAGTGTGCATGGTGAGTGTGCATTCAGGGATTGACAGGAGCCACAGGCTGGGCCTCACACTCACAGAAAGATTCAGATGTGGGCTCTCGATATTGTCCCCAAATGAGGTTACATATGCAGTCCAAGAGATAAGCTGACAAGATGGTGAGGGGAGGACATTCATCATCTAGCCCTAAGCACAATGCATTCCCAAAGCCCGCTGCTGCCTGCCGTGTCCTAAGAATTAATTGTTCATAAATCCCAAAATTATTTTGTGGATAACACAATTATCTTGCATTTAAAACATATGATGGTAATTTGTTAAATGTAAACATTTAAAAGAGCTACAAATTTTGAAACACGGTTGTAGCAATCTGTCATGCTTGAACATGCTGGAAACCTCAAAACGGTAAGTGATCTGGGTCTCTCATGACTTTTGAGGACCCCAGGGTGTGGGTGTTCATGGATGCTTATTTGAGTGAGTATGGGTGATAGAGTGCATTTGTGGGGCTGTGGGGAGGTGTTTGTGTGTATATAAGGATTTGTGTGTGTTTATGTGTGTGTGTGTCTCTGTGTTTGTGTGTGAGAGAGAGAAAGAGGGAGAAAGAGAGAGAGAGTTTACACTGTGCAGGGGGATCAGGATAGGTTTATACGCTGCCGGGGACCATCTGTAGCTTGTGGGGACTGAGGGTGGGCCACAGGGGAGGAGGTGCTGTCAGGGCACTGCAAATCTAAGACATCAGGGGCATAACTTGATTTGGAGATTTGGCCCGAATAACCCTCTCGAAATAGAAAAAATCAAGGACCCAGCGTGGAGGCAGCCTGTCTGGGCTCGGGCTGGTAATGAGCACTAACAAGGGTTGATGGAGCCTGGGAGCGATGGGCGGAGATGGCCCCGAGCTGCCTGGCACCCTGGGGCCTGCAGCCATCCAGGGCTGCCCGGCCCGGCCTAATGCTATCAGCCGTGGAGATTCTCTGTGATAAGGGTTGAGAGAAGAGGAGAGGGCAGCCTTGCCAGCCATGGAGGAAGGACAGTGGGCTCTGCACAGTCTTCACAGGAAGCTGCTCTTATGGGCTGGCAAAGCTGGGATAACTAAATGGAACATTCTAGAGGGTACTCCATTAAGTCCCCACTAGAGCAGGAGGTCTTAGCTATCCTTAAAAATACATTACCTAATACATGTTCATTTTAGGTAATTAGAAGATATAGCTTGTCATAAAGAGAAAAGAAACAGCTTCATCCAGAGGTCACCACTGTACACATTTTGCTGGGAAGGAGCTTCTTGGGAACCACAGGTGGGGGTCAGGATCTAAAGACAGGAGGAAAACCACAGTGGACAATTTCTCAGGAAGAGGCCGCATTAGGAGAGGACGCGGCATCTTTCCATCCGTACAACTCAGCCATTTTCCTCTGGGCTTGAACTTGATCACTGCTTCATCGGTTGAGCCCTAGAAAACGTAGTTGGCTTACATTTAGGGGACAGGTTGTATTAAAAAATACACATCTTGAAACATTAGCATCGTACTCAGCATGGGAGGATGCTCACATTCTGAAAGGCAAATCAGAACTGCGAGGGACTGAAATTTCAGCATTCTTGTGTCCTCATCTCACTCATGTGTTCAGTGAGTGTCAGGTCAGATCTCCTGCATGATTCAAATTATTCTCTCTCTTTCTCTGTCTTCCTGCCGCCGCCCCCCGCCACCCCACACATTTTCGGGAGTGCACAATTTAATTCAGAGAAGTTAAAGGAATGCATGATGTAACTATTATGTATCTTTTCAACCTTTCTTTATGCACACAAATGCATCTACAGGTTTGATTGACAAAAACAGGATCATAATGTACATGCTCTTTTCATTTATTATATCCTGGCTCTTCCTCTGTATAATATCTGTATCATCATTTTACTCATTTTACTCTTAGCATGCCACTGAAGAGATAATACCATAATTTGTGTAATTATATAATCAATTTCTTATTGCAGGGCAGCTACTTTCAAACTTTTGTTATCCCGATAATTGCTGCAATAAATTTTCTTTCACAGGAATCTTTGCTTTCCTAACCATTTATTTTCCTAGAAGAAATTTTCTCAGTGAGGAATCCTATGTTAAACATATTTACAGTTTAAGCCTTTGGTCACAGCTCACCAGCTGTGACCAAAGGCTTTTCACTCTTACCTAGGGAAGAGGGGACGAGCTCAATAGCCCAGAAAGAGGTAGATTGGTCTTATCTGTGTGGTGAAGGGCATTTGACAGTGGCCCCACTCTCACTCCACTTGTCTTATGGCCATCCATCAACCTCAGTTTCCCATATTTGCCCTTCATCCATGGGATAATTTCCCCCTCCTCACCAGGATGAGCTAGGCTCAGTTCATCTCTGATTTCCTTGGAGCAATAAAGATGATCCATTACATTTGTGGAGTACTTTACAGATTTCAAAGTGCTTTCATGAGTTTTATCTTGTTGAATTTTCACAAGGCAGGCTTTATTGGTTCTTCGTTTGGCAAAGAACGGCCTAAAGGAGGTTCAAAAAAGTTAAGGGAGATTCTCCGGTTCACAGACATCGGACCTGGAAACCAGACCTTCCGAATTTTAGTTCAGCAAAGTGAAAGTGCCACTGGGGTCACAAGGCAAGAAGAGTCAGGGACTCAGCTGCAGGCTTTCTTAGTCACCATTCTACCAGAGCCCAGGGGAGGAGCCAGAACTTGCTGTGTAGTGGACCGCTGTTGTTTCTACTCGCCCATCATTCCTCCTCCTTTTCTTTGGTAACATCCTGATTTTAGCTTGAGGACTACCCTTAAGTAAGGGGTCACTAGCTTGAAGCATATGCTACATTTTGTAGGGCAGAACCTCAGTCTCACCAGGTCGTTTCTCCATTCTGTAAGGCCAGTTGCTTTTGGGTGATAAACTACTTGAAACGGATCTAGTCTCCCTTTCAGACTTCATTCTGGTCTAACTGTTCAGGGGGTGCGTATCACCTGGGCCTGGCATATTCAATCTCATTGGCCGCAGCAATCGATTCAGTGATGGATATGTGACCCAAACTGGGTGAATGAGATTCAGTCCAGGGACTTTTTTTTTCTTGATGATTGGAAAGAGAAACTCTCTTTCCACTGGATTTGGAACTCCCAGGGGCCACTACAAGGGAAAGAACCTACTTGAGAAGGAATCCAGTGCAGAGAAAAGCTAGGTCTAGAAACAGAAATGGATATAGCAAAATTCTGATGCCACTATTCTGTCATCTGGAAATTCTGCAGATGCTGTGACATACTGCTCAACTCCTATGAAAACACAAACTGGACCTCCACTGCACCGAACTTTTGTTGTAGAACCCGCAGAACTGCCTAAGACCGCATACTTGCGTGATTCCACTAGTCTCACTGTTCACCTCACTATTCTCCCTTCTGCTTTCTAAGTTTTATGCTGATGTCTCTGATTGAAAGAAGCTAGTTTTATGTCTGTACCTTACTGGAAAGGGAGGCTGAGAAATGTAGTTTTTTTTAAGATAGTATCTTGGAAAGGTAGGATTTACACTGTGGAAGTATTAAAAAAATTTGAGAGGTCACTACAGTCCACCCCTTTGCTGCATAATGTCAACATATGTCTGCCCCATTTTAATGCTTGTATTACCAGCCATAATAGTAACAGTAACCTGTGCTTGCCTGAGAGAATACAGTGATCGCTCATATAAAAGAAAATGCACACCCCAAAGGAAGGACTCCAAGTTTCATTGTTTTTCTGTGGCATCCAGATCCAAGTTCAGGTTTTTTGGGTGATATTCATCTCTCCTCTAGCTCAGTCATAATATCATTGGTATTCTGTAGTCTGTGGACTAGGTTGTAAGATTAAGTACCACCCACACAGACTACATAAAATAATGCAGAAAAGCAAAGAGAAATATAATAGTAAAATGTATTAAATAGACATAAATACACACATGACACAGCAAACGAAGAAGAAAATGTGGATAGCAAATGTCTATGCTGCAGAATTTATTTTTCTGCAACTCACCATGAGGCTGCAGTTGTTATTTATAATATCTTTCTCCTACCCATTCGTTTTCCCTTTGTCTTCAGCAAGTGAGCCAGCTGGGCATGATTCTTTATCTAGAGGGATGACCCAAACTTTATTCCTGGGGGATCTGAATACTTAATTGCTCTGCTGTTATGGGATCGAAAGTTACCTTCTGTTAACTCTTTTTTTTTTTTTAGATTTTTTTGGAGACTGAGTCTTGCTCTGTCACCCAGGCTGGAGTGCAAGAGTGTGATCTTGACTCACTGCAACCTCCCATTCACTGCAACCTCCGCCTCCTGGGTTCAAGTTATTCTTGTGCCTCAACCTCCTGAGTAGCTGGGATTACAGGCATCCACCACCACGCCTAGCTAATTTTTGGATTTTTAATAGAGACAGGGTTTCACTATGTTGGCCAGGCTGGTCTCGAACTCCTCACCTCAAGTGATCTGCCTGCCTTAGTCTCCCAAAGTGCTGGGATTACAGGTGTGAGCCACCCTACCCGGCCCCTTCTATTAACTTTTATCACCAGACATGGCAGTTTTAGAGGTGCCCCAGAGAATCTCTTGGTTTACAGAAATGGTCCTTTCTGCCCCCATGTGTGACAGCATTCTACTTGGATAATCTGGATCATTTTGTCAACAGGGGATGATAAATATCAAATGTCCGGGTGGGAGTCTCAGGTTCCAATTCAGTGGCCCCATTATTGTGTCCTCTGGTAAAAGTGTCCCTTCCGTGGGTTCAAAGGCTTTGAACCAGCAGAGCCCAAAAGTCACAAAAAGCAAAAATTTAGCAAGTTGTTCATTAGGTATCATTATGAGAGAAGATATTCCTTTTTTTTTTTTTTTTTTGGGATGGAGTCTTGCTCTGTTGCCCAGGCTGAAGTGCCAGCTGCATGATCTCGGTTCACTACAGCCTCTGCTTCCCAGGTTCCAGAGAGTCTCCTGCCTCAGCCTCACCGGTAGCTGGGATTACAAGCACACGCCACCATGTCTGGCTAATTTTTGTATTTTCAGTAGAGACAGTGTTTCACCATGTTGGCCAGGCTGGTCTTGAACTCCTGACCTCAGGTGATCCGCCTGCCTCAGCCTCCCAAAGTGGTAGGATTACAGACGTGAGCCACCAGATATTCTCATTTTTACCTCTTATTTTTTGGGGGTGAAACAATAGTCATTCACTTAAGACATATGCTACATTTTGTAGGGCAGCACTTCCACCTCATTCAGGTCCCGTCTTCACACTGGACAAGGGGTCACTCCTCTGTTCTCTCAGGCCAGTGACTTTTGGATGATGGAATACATGGGAAGACCAATTCAGGTTATGCACATCAGCCCACCCCCATACTTCTTTTCCTGTACGTCTGTTCCCTGGTCACAAGCAATGTTGTGAGAGATGTCAATGTTTTGAATAAGGCATTCAGTCAGTCCATGAATTCTGTGACTTTCAGAAATATGGTGGGAGAGGAAGATGTATTAGTTTGCCTTAGATTGCCGTAATAAAATCCTACAGACTGGGTGGCTTAAACATCGGACGTTTATTTTCTCATGGCTGTGGAGACTGGAAGTCCAAGATGACAGTGTTGGCAGGTACGTTTCTTCTGAGGCCTCTGCTTGGCTTGCAGACAGTTACCTTCTCACCGTGTCCTCACGTGGCCTGTCCTCTCTGATGTCTCCACATGTCCAAGTTTCCTTTTCTTCTAAGACCGCCAGTCAGATTGGATTAGGACCCACCCTGATGGCCTCATTTTAACTTGCTTTGGAGATATAGACCTGTTTAAAGTCTATATCTGGCTGGATGCAGTGGCTCACGCCTGCAATCTCAGCACTTTGGGAGGCGGAGGCAGGCAGATCGCCTGAGGTCAGGAGTGTGAGACCAGCCTGGCTAACATGACGAAAACCCATCTCTACTAAAAATACAAAAATTAGCTGGGCGTGGTGGCGGGTGCCTGTAATCCAGCTACTCGGGAGGCTGAGGCAGGAGAATTGCTTGAACCTGGGAGGCAGAGGTTGCAGGGAGCTGAGATGGTGCCATTGCACTCCAGCCTGGGTGACAAAAGTGAAACTCCATCTCAAAAAGTAAAATAAAATAATTAAAATAAAATTAAAAAATAAAGTCTGTATCTCCAATTTTACCGACATTCTAAGGTACTAGGTACTGGGGTTTAGAGCTTCAACAAATAAATTCTGGGGAGACAAAGTTCAGCCCACAACAGAAGAAAAATCTGTATCTAGGATGTGTCTATTGGGGAAGGACTGACTCCAATGCGATCGGTCTACTCAATAGTAGTAGGCTGTTTTCTCAGAGATATATCTCTTGTACAGGCATCCCAAGTGGTCATTGCTACTGGCAAGTTATGTGCTCAGCAGTGGCAGTACCCTGGTCATGGGAAGTCCATGTGGTTGAGTCCATACATAAGGTCCAGCTTTGTCACTATGGCCATGTTTTTCAGAGCCCTTAGAGCAAACATGGAGATGATTGAGGAAAGACTCCCTGACACCCATAGGACAGCTTATTTTATTCACCCAAATATTGTGAGCTTCCTTTTCTGCAGGAAACACAGAGTATTCTCATACTGTTTATTCTGAGAGGTTTATCATATTTCCTCCTCTCCAATACTGCTTGTCAACAGTCTGCCAATCTTGGTACCTCCAAGTCTGATCAAACCATTAGCCATTGCTTATGAGTCCTGGAGGATTCACACTGCAGGGAGTTTATCTTTCCAAACAAATTGGAGCATGAGATGTCCCCTGAAAAGTCTTCCCAGTGGGAGATATTTCTTTTATTCTCTGTTCTATTGGACTACTTCTATGTGGACTTATAGTCCATTTGAATCTGATGCTTCCATATTGTGCAAAGCCATGTAAAAATCAGGTGCTTGGCAGGGCATGGTGGCTTACGCCTGTAACCCTAGCACTTTGGGAGGCCAAGGCAGGAGGATCGCTTGAACTGTGGAGTTCAAGACCAGCCTGGGCAACATAGTGAGATCTCGTCTCTATAAAATTTTTTTTTAAAAAATCAGATGCTAGTTTTTACCTTTTTAGTCAACTGGTCATGTGGAATTCCTCTTCAGGATACAGGCATAAATTGAAGAAGAGATAGATAGAAATGTGGAAAGAATAGACACCCTGGGAGGTGAGCCATGCGATTTTTACAATCTGTTGGATCTGCTAAATTTATTCATTACATATCACTTTCATGTAATGATGAAGTGCTCTCGGATACACCTTAATGGTGGTTGACAATCCCCTATTTACTAAGGGCAGGCCAATTGCAAGGCTACTAGTTTTACTGTAGTTGGACATTCCATTTCTTCCAGGGCCAGTAACAAGCCAGGAGCTGTTTCTCAAGAGTATGTTTGCCTACCTAAAGGGCACTGATTTGTTTGGAAGCCCCAGAGGCCCTAACTGTGGTGCTTGTACTGGGGCTGGCCATAGGCTCTACATGGCTTTCAGTTAGGCACAGATCTACCAAGTCATGAAGGCCTAGTCTCACCATCAACAGTCTACTGCAGAGCCTTTTCTTGCTCTGTGTCTCACACAAAGTTGGCAGCCTTATGGGTTACTTGGTAAATGAGCCTGGAAGTTCAGTCAAATGTGTCATGTTGCTTCCAAATCTAAAGAGAACTGTTGGCCGGGCATGGTGGCTCACGCCTATAATCCCAGCACTTTGGGAGCCTGAAGTGGGCAGATCTCCTGAGGTCGAGAGTTTGAGACCAGCCTGACCAACGTGGAGAAACCCCATCTCTAGTAAAATTACAAAATTAGTTGGGCACGGTGGTGCATGCCTGTAATCCCAGCTACTTGAGAGGCTGAGGCAGGAGAATGGCTTGAACCTGGGAGGCGGAGGTTGTGGTGAGCGGAGATCGTGCCATTGCACTCCAGCCTGGGTAACAACAGTGAAACTCTGTCTCAAAAACAAAACAAAACAAAACAAAAACAAAAAACTGTCAAGCAAGGTGCAACAATGTGACTTTCATTTTGGCATGATATAAGCCAAACTTTGGATCCCAGACACTTCATGAAGTAGCACATTCCTGAATTTTTATGAAATTTATCTCTTATAACCTGGTAAACATGTGTTTCTCCAATCCAACCAGACAACTTGGTATGTACTGTTCACCAGCTG
This sequence comes from Rhinopithecus roxellana, assembly GCF_007565055.1. Classification (NCBI taxonomy): domain Eukaryota; kingdom Metazoa; phylum Chordata; class Mammalia; order Primates; family Cercopithecidae; genus Rhinopithecus; species Rhinopithecus roxellana. Next base: position 118,275,369 of record NC_044553.1, on the reverse strand, counting down.
CTATCAGTATGATGTCATTAATGTAGTGGTCCCATGTGATATTCTATGGAAAGATGTGATTATCAAAGTCCCTGCGGACTAAATGTTGCACAGAGTCTGAAGTTGATGTATTCCTGATTGTGGAGGCCAAAGCAACTCCATCTTGGATACTAATCTGCCATGTTGGCATCTGATTAACTCCAGTTCCAGGAAAGCCTCTAAGATTTCTGGTTTATCTATTGTTCCTTGTGCAAGAGCACCTACTTACCATAAATCCTGCCCTTAGGTCGAAACAAACTTGATACTTCAATTGTCTTACACATCCCTTCAGAGTCACACTTTCCCTGTGGTATATAAGCCCTGGGTCTGGGGAATAATGGTGCAGGGATCTACCATCTTGTCTTCCTACTGCCTGAGACACAGACATGGCTTCTGTTAATAAGTCCCTGTTAAATGTTTGTTTCTAAGAAACTAGATTTGTCAGCCTCTTTCTTCAGCCTCTCAGCTTCCTTGGACTTTGAGGATAAGTCTGCATAGGTCTGTCCACAGCAGAACACTGATATAAGAAAGTGAAGGTAAAGATATATTGCTCTGCCAGGTAAAAGCAAAGGACTTCTGGAATTCTTTGTTTATTGAGATAGAGAAAAGTATGTATTTGAGATCAGTGACTCAAATACTATTTGCCAGGGTCATGCTTAATTGCTACCCAGTAAATATAACACATCTGGAATGGCAACTTCACTTGGGGGTCATTAAACTTATAACAACCTACTGTTTAAGATTTATCTATTTTCTACAAAGGGCAAATAAGAGAATTAAATGGGACTTCCACCTTTCAAATATTTGATAATGGCATTAATCCTTGCAAAGGCATCACGAATGCAGTAATGAATGTTTGCCTTTTTTTTTTTAAGTAAAGAGAATTCTAAGGACTTTCACTTGATCTTTATTCCAAAATAGCTTTTACTCAATGGGTCATAGAGTGAGTAAGCATGGGGATTTTGTGGTTGTGTGTTACTCACTTCACCTACACAGTCAGGAACTGGTGAAATAAACATGGTGAGACTCATAGCTAACTTCATTTAACCCTAGCTTCAAAATGCCTCTATCTTAGCAGTAGAGCGTAGTGATGTTCTATGTTGCCAGGGATTAGTGTTAGCTCAGAGTCAGGGTCAAGTAATCCCCCCAAATTCTAGGTATTCCTTTTTTTCCCCAGGTACAATTATTCTGAAAAGTATTTGCATGTGCCTTTGGTAACAGTCAGGTGAAAGATTTATAGTACATGCTTGTGATGTTGTTACCTAATTATTTTTCAAGAGTACCCCATCTCCAATGAAAAAGCTCTGACTTTTTAAACTGATTCTTGTCTGGGAATTGAGTGACAGGTAGTGAGTCTCTATAATGGTGGTTCAGATCAACCTTCTGCTTACCAAGTCTAGCACTTTTTTTTTGACAGGCACATCATGTAGAACCTTAGTGGGTAGCACATTTATTCAGTCATAGAAGCTTCATTATCTCCAAAGATCCATATAGGTAAGATCATTCTGTTTGTTATTCTGGCCCTGCTACCTGTTACGGTAACCACATCTTCTCTGGTAGTTGAGTACATCCACTAGACCTTTGTCATTCTGAGTTTCCATCAGTCACTTAAATCTAGGAGCTCATTACAATGGCAGCATCTTCTACCCTTGTACTCTACTTATAGTATTTAGCTATGAATGTGATTTTAAAGTATGCTGGTACTTCTGTTATCTGTGTATTTCTCAATCTTACGGTGAAGAGACTGTCTTCTGAACTTCTCAGGGGTTGTTTTTGTGGTGGGGTTGTGAACACATGATAAATCTGCTCTTAAATTCTCTCTTCAGCTTAATTCTTTCCTCTATATTGTACCAACTTCTTTCTGGCATTTTAACTTCATATAGGTTACTGTTGACTCTAGTTTTCAATCCACCAACCAAGTAAATAAATAGAACACTTCACAGTTGCTTGAGTCAGTAGTTTGAACCTAGAATCTCTGGTAGGTGTTCACACATTGAAAATGAAACCTGATTTAAAATTATATTCTTTTCTCCCTGTTCCAGGCCTATGAGACTGCATTCCCACACAAGTTCCTTATAAATATTGTTTTAATTTTTAAGTTAATATACTAGAAAAATGGACTTTTTTGGGGTGTTTAATTCTGTGAGTTTTAACACACATACAGATTTGTGTAATTACCACCGCAATCAGTATACAGAATAATTCCATCACCCCAAATACTCTCTTGACCTATCTCTTTGTATTTACACCCATGTCCTACTCCTAACCTTCAGAAACCATTGGTCTATTCCCTATCACTATAGCTTTTCTATTTTGAGAATATTAATGGAATCGTATAGTATGCAGCCTTTTGAGACTGGCTTCTTTCGTTCAGCACAGTGCATTTGAGATTCATGCATACATATTGGTGTGTATCAGTAATCCTTTCCTTTTTATTGCTGAATATTCCATTGAATGGTTGTACAACAATTTGTTCACCCAGTTCCTCTTTGAAGGACATTTGGTTGTTTCTCAATTTAGGTGATTATGAATAGAACTCATATATAAACATTCATCTACAGGTTTTTGTGTGAATGTAAGTTTTCGTTTCTTTTCTTTTTTTTTTTTTTTTTTGAGGCGGAGTCTCGCTCTGTCGCCCGGACTGGAGTGCAGTGGCCAGATCTCAGCTCACTGCAAGCTCCGCCTCCCCGGTTTACGCCATTCTCCTGCCTCAGCCTCCCGAGTAGCTGGGACTACAGGCGCCCGCCACCTCGCCCGGCTAATTTTTGTATTTTTAGTAGAGACGGGGTTTCACCGTGTTAGCCAGGATGGTCTCGATCTCCTGACCTCGTGATCCGCCCGTCTCGGCCTCCCAAAGTGCTGGGATTACAGGCTTGAGCCACCGCGCCCGGCCAAGTTTTCGTTTCTTTAGAGAGTGGGATTTATTGCAATACTTGGAGCGGGATCGCTGGGCCATACCGTAGGTGTATGTTTAGCTTTATGAGAAACTGTCAAACTGTTTCCCAAAGTGAATTTATTATTTTGCATTCCCACTAACGATGTATGAGAGTTTCAGTTGCTCGCCATTCTTGTCAGCATTTGATACTGTCAGTTTTCTATATTATGTTAGCCATTCTAATAAGTATATAGTGGTATCATGTCCTGATTTTAATTTGTGCTTTCTTAATAGCTAGTGATGTACATCTTTTCAAGTGTGAATTTGCCACTTACATATCCTCTTTGTCTAAGTATTTTGTGATTTTTGAAGTTGGGTTGTGATTTTGAAGTCTGTTTTCTTACTGTTGAGTTTTTCAGAGTTAAGAAAAATACATTCTAGATAGAAGTTCTTTGTCAGATATGTGACTTGAATGTATTTTCTTCCAATCTGTATCTTGTTTTTTCATTTTCTTAACAATACCTCTCACAGAGCAAAAGGTTGTAATGTAGATAAACTCAACTTTTTATTTTATTTTATTTTTTAAGGATTGTGCTTTTGGTGTCATGTCTAAAAACTTTTTGCTAACCTAGGTCACAAAGATTTTTTCTTACATTTTCTTCTAAAAGTTTTATAGTGTTACGTTTTACATTTAAATCTCTGATCTATTTTAAGTTGAAAAACATAAGCTGTGAGGTTTAGAGTGAAATTAATTTTATTTTCACATGGATATCCGGTTGTTCTAACACAATTTGTTGAAAGAAATCCTTTCGCATTAAAGTTGGATCTGCACCTTTGTCAAAAATCAGCTTTCCCTATATGCCTGCTGATTCTTCTAGTCTTTGTTTTGTCCCATTGACCTATCAGCCTGTGCCTTCACCAGTACTATACTGTCTTGATTACTGTAGCTTTATAGTAAGTCTTCAAATTGGTTATTGTAATTCCCACGACTTTATTCTTTATAAAATTGTTTTGATTGTTCTAATTCTTTTGCCTTCCATATCAATTTTAGAATTAGTTTGTCTACATCTATAAAAGTTTCTGCTAAGATTTTGGTCAGAATTATATTAAAGTGTAAGTCAATAGCTTTATCTTGTTGGATCTCCAAACATCCATATAGGTAAGTTTATATATAAACTGCTATATATTCAATTCTGCTATTGAGCCATCCAGTGAAGTTTTAATTTGTATAATTGTGTTTTTCAGTTTTAAATTTTTTTATCTGGCTCCTTTTTATGTTTTCTATTTCTTGGCTGAGGCTTCCTATCTTTTTACTTTGGCAAATCCTTACTTCTTAAACATTTCTGTAATAACTGCTGTAAAGTCTTTGATATTTCCAACATCCGTGAGACATCTCCACATTGGCATCTGTTGATTGTCTTTTCCCATGTGAATTGGGATTTTTTTTTGCTTCTTCTTATGCTGAGTAATTTCGAATTTTATTCTGAATATTTTAAATATTATGTTGGGAGACTCTGGGTCTTATTTAAATCCTGTGGAGAACGTTGATACTTTTAGCAGGAAATTGACCTAGTTGGGTTCAGGCTGCAACTTCCAACTAACCTTCTGTGAGTTGTAGTTTCAATGCCAGTTGGGTTTTCAAAGTCTTTGTAGCGTTCATTGATTCTGTTTCACTTGTGTGTCACCCAGTGGCCAGTCTGGGGTCTGGGCAGTGGTCTCTCTTGTGACTCAGTTTTTGGTATGCTGTTTAGCGTCAGATCTACACATGTGGAGCTCAAGGGTGAGCCCATAGTTTATAAACAACTTTATAGGATTACTTTTCTGGGCTCTTCCCTCTCTATAATTTTTATGGGATTTTCCAGGTCCCTGGTATTTCTCCTTTTGGTCCTCTATCCAGAAAACCGAGGCCACAGACACCCTCACTCTGTCTTGTACTTCCTGCAACTATACTTACATCTGGAACCAAGCCATGGAAGGAAAAAGAGAGACAAACAACCTTCAGGGCTTGCCTCACTCTCTTGGGTTTATGACTTCTCAAATTGGAGATGAAGATTCCCTTCCTCAAAGTTTAAGGGCCTGAAGAAACCCTGCTATCACTTCCTGTTCTATCCCTATGAAATTGCCTGGAAGTTGGAGCCTGAGAGAATGGTTAGAAGAGGGAAATACAGGAAAGAAAAACTGGAGAATTTTTCTACTTTCTCTGAGCATTAGAAGTTCTCTCTCTCGCTCCTTGAGCCAGAGCCAGAGGGCTCCTCCTTGAGAGCTCTCTGTCCATGCCTGGAATCTACTTTTAGGATTCTGACTCTCTTGAGTCTAGGCTGGGGGATATCAGAGAAAAATGAGAATATTCACCATCAGTTCAGTGGTTCTTTGAGTTCTAGTCCAATTTCCCACCTTCTACTTTTTATTTTATTTTTATTATTTATTTATTTATTTATTTTTCAGAGACAGGTCCTGCTCTGTTGCCCAGGCTGAAGTGCAGTAGTGATCATAGCTTACCACAGCCTTGGACTCCTGGGCTCAAGCAATCCTCCAACCTCAGTTTCCTAAGTAGCTAGAGCTCAAGTCATGGGCCACTATGCCCAGCTAATTATTGTTTTACATTCTTTTTGTAGAGACGGGGGTCTCACTTTTTTGCCCAGGCTGGTCTTGAACTCTTGACCTCACATGATCCTCCTGCCTCAGCCTCCCCAAGTGCTGGGATTACAAAGCATGAGCCACTGTACCCAGCCTACTATTTACTTTTCAGAGACCCCAAATACCTCCCTGCACTCAGTCCAGGTTTCATATGTATATTCACTGGGAGATACAGAATAGAGTGTGCTTACATCATCTTACCTGGAAACAGAATTCCCTCCCCATATTTTTCACAATGTACATGGTAAAGTCCTGCATTTCTTTTGATGTATTGGCCATCTTCTGCCAAGCATAACTTTGTAATTGGCCTCCTAGAGAATACTCTGATTTGACCCTCATGATAGGTCTGGAGGCAATGAGAGGATAGACATAGGTCCTAAAGAGAATCCTTAAAATGTAACTATCTCAGGTAAAGTAATTACAGGGTATTTACACAGGGTAGAACCAGCTTCATAACACAGAGAAAGAGGAAGCTCAGTGGGTTTTGGAGATTAGGGTCCTAAGGGCCATCTGGATTTTCCAAAATATCATTATTCCAGTTCTTTGGGTCTTTGTTTTCCTAACAACTGTCCTTTCAAAAGACACAATAGGGCTTTGGGTTCAAACACTAATGTCATTTGACAAACCACCAGATTCTGAGTCTGATTTTAGTTATATCAGCCCTGCTGGAGATAAGAGATTTCATTCTTTCTCAGTAGTTGTAGAAACTCCTTGGTTTTCTAACCATACTTTGAGCTGAAAACGTAAAACCCCAACCTTTCGTTTTTATCTTCTAAGCTTACTAGTGCAGTTATAAATCAGTAGTTTACTTCCCAGTCCTTGTATTCCTCAGGCCTTTGATAATGTTCTACAATAGCTGCCGCTCTTACTACCAAAGTCTTCATTCTATGTTCTTCGTTTCTGGTAGACAGAGGTTATTTAAGAAACAAATTTGTCACTAGGTGTTTTAGAGTAGCAATATCACTTTCTTTATTGAAAACTGGATCCTCGCCCTGTCAGGTTAGACAGCCTATCAGTCCTGGGGTCTCATTTCCACAAAGGTCTGTTGTTCCTTGTATTGTCTGCTATTTTTGCTCAGGGTTCAATTGCAGACAACAGAATCCATTTTGCCAAATTTAAGCAGAAACGGAGTTAAAATGATATATGTGGAAGTCAGAATTCTAAAATGGCTCCCCAGATTCTTCTCCCATCATATATATGCCTTGTCTAATCCCTCTCTTGTAGTGTGGACAGAACTTTGAATATGACCGAATATCCTTTGGTTATGTTACATGATATGGAAATAGGAATTTTGTAGTAATTAAGATTCCTAATCAATTTACTTTGATCAATCAAAAGTGAGATTATTCCAGGTGGGTCTGACCTAATCACACTATGCCTTAAAAGATACAAGAAGAAATAGCAGATGCTCTTCTGTGGTCCTTAAAGGAACAACCTGTCATATTGCAGAGAGGGCTATGTGGCAGAAACCTAAAGGTGGTCTCTAGGAACTGGTTGGGGTCCCTGGGTGATAGTTAAGAAAATGGGGATCTTAGTCACAAGGCCACAAGGAAACTAATTCTGCCAACAACCCGAGAGACCTTGAAAGTGGGTCTTTCCCTAGCCAAGTCCTTGATGAGGATACAGGTAGGTGACGTCTTCATTTCAATGAGACCATAATCAGAGGAAGTAGCTCAAGTGTGCTGAACTCTTGATCCATGGAATGTGTGAGATCATAACTGTGTGTTGTTTTAAGCTGCTAAGTTTGTGGCCATGTTTTATACAGCAATAGAAAATGAATACCGTATGGTAACAAACTTACAGAATTTCTAGAAGTTCCAGGACCCAAGTTTGAAAGCCACAAAACCAGAATTGACACAGGTAGGAGATATGTCCAACCATACAATGAGACTTATAGCTGAAACCCTGTTGCTGCTTCCACCTGAAGCACATCATTCATCAAACCAGGGATCAAACACCATGACTAAAAGCTATCTATTTCAATAGGGCTCAGAGAACATGTTGTTGCAATGTTGTTTTCTCATCTGTGAAAGAAAAATAACCATAGTATTTACCTAAATAAGTACTTAATCAATAAGTAGTTATAAGGATGAAATAAAATAAAGCTTTTAAAGCATTCGAGTAGTATACAGCTCTTGATATTCTGTATGTGTTAGTTATTATTACTCAAGATGGACTTTCCCAAGGCCATGAAACTAGTAGGTAGCTCAGTGGAGACTTAACTTTGCATCTTTCTACTATCAAAACCCATTATTCTTCTTTTTCTTCTTTGAGACAGAGTTTCGCTCTTGTTGTCCAGGCTGGAGTGCAATGGTGCGATCTCGGCTCACCACCACCTCTGTCTCCAGGGTTCAAGTGATTCTTCTGCCTGAGCCTCCCAAGTAGTTGGGATTATAGACGCCTGCCACCATGCCCAGCTAATTTTGTATTTTTAGTAGAGATGAGGTTTCTCCATGTTGGTCAAGCTGGTCTCGAACTTCCGACCTCAGGTGATCCACCCACCTCGGCCTCCTAAAGTGCTGGGATTACAGGCATGAGCCACTGCACCAGGCCCCATTCTTCTTTTTATCCCTTCTTTTTAGCAGAAAGAGTCATCCAGAAACTCAGTTGGAAAGAAACTTTGCCAATTTTCCATTCTTAGCCACTCCCAGGAGAGAAAGATCCACCTCAAAGTGACAGAGGAAATCTTGCATAATAGAGTATGAATGTTTTATGAATTTGGTCATCACTGAGTAAACTAAAGGGTCAATAACATACTTATTAATAAGTGTGGCGTTTTGTTTGGAATTCTGAATATGATCGGACTATGCACAACCACATGAACTCATGAGGACTTGTTGAAATTCCCCAGATCAGCTTCCCTGCTTTCATAAGTGTCCCTGTTTCCTGACTTCTGCCTCTGGTGTCATAAACCATTTTCCAAATATACATCTCTTTTTCTCCTCTATCAATTGTCTGGAGTTCTTCTCTGCCTGTCATTGGGAGGAAAGGGTGTGAAAGTTTGGAGCTTCTGCCTTTATTGGCTATGGAAGACGTGTGTGTCTGTGTGTGGGCATGGGCATGTGCATGGTGTGTATGGGGGTGGAGAGTGAGGCAGATGGTTTGGTGATGATGTTATAGACCCTCAGAACTGATGCAAAGGAGAGGAATTCTGTCCAATAAGGGTGCACAGTAAAGGGGCTAGTGAAGCTGTATCTAAACCAGGGGTAAAATGACTAATGGTATCAAGAAGGAATATAGTTAGCCATGCTCAGAAATATAATCATCATGAAAGTAAAATATTTAAAGGCAAGATGCTAATTTAAAAAATATATATTAAAGGTGGCAGTGACCTGGGATATTTTCCCAGAAAGCCATGGATGGCCAGTGATTGTGGAGAGGTCTTGGAAGCTATTCATGTAGTCAGGATTTAAGCAGCATCTAGGTCAGCATAAGCCCTAGGTATTAGTCATAGCCCTTGATTGTAAACAACAGAACTTGCTCTGGTTAATTTGAACCAAAATAGATTCACCTGGAAGGATTTAACTTCACTTTGTACAGCAAATAAATGACAGAAATCTGGAAAGCTGGGTTTCAAGTGGTGAGATATATGGACCACTGACTAGGATGATGCTCGATTTGTATAATAAAAATATTTCAAGAGAATTCTGTCTTCAGGTAAAGGCAGAGGACTTTATGCCAGATAAACTTTCCCACTGACAATGTTAAATTCTTGGCAAAATACTGAAAATAATTATTTGAAGGCACAGTAGAGTGAGAAAAACCAGGGGCTACTACCCATGAAATAAGGCAAATACCCTAGGCAAAACCCACATTTGTCTGACGTTTTCTTGAAGGCATTCCCAGTTGAAGCAATGTATGGGAGTAGAGCTAAATCAGAATACAGGATTCCTGGCTGGTTGTGGGGCTCACACTTGTAATCCCAGCACTTTAGGAGGCCGAGGCAGGCCGATCACCTGAGGTCAGGAGTTCAAGACCAGCCTGGCCAAAATACAGTGAAACCCCATCTCTACTAAAAAAATACAAAAATTAGCTGGGCGTGGTGGCACACACCTATAGTCCTAGCTACTTGGGCAGCTGAGTCAGAAGAATCACGTGAACCCAGGAGGTAGAGGTTGCAGTGAGGCAAGATCATGCCACTGCACTCCAGTCTGGGTAACAGAGCAAGTCTCCGTCTAAAAAAAAAAAAAAAAAGAATCTAGAATTCCTAATGAACTGAATAGACAGAGTGACTAGAGTGGCTGTAAATTGAGGGGGTGAGTATCCTGGTAAAGAGGGAGTCATCTGAGACAGAATGGGGTTCACCTGGCACTCAAAAATCCGCATAGATCTTTCCTCAAATCCTTAGCTGACCCCTACACTCTGAAGACATGGGACAAGACTCCAAGGAACCCCAGAAGAAAGTCCCAGGGATCTTACTAATTAGATGTTATAGCAACTTCCCAGGGTTGTGGACACACAATTTAGAGTTCAAGTTTTGGCAAGTTAGGGAGGCTCAGCAAAGCTTTCTGTTTAAATGCCAGAAGGGCCAAACCCTAGGAGTAAGGATCATACACAAGGACTAAGGGCTACTCCTTAGGATGAGGGAAAAAACAAAAAGACCTACCCCCAAAAAACTTAAAATCAAGACTCCAGAAGATTGAGGTTATCTGCCTGTAATTTAACTTCTTGCTAGAACAAAAATCAATACTCTTCTGAGGAAGACAACAGTATCCAGAGTCTCTACAACCTATCATCCACACTGTACAGGATATGATATGACATGAGAAGACACAGGAAAATGGGACCTATAGACAAGAGAAAAACCAGTCAATGGAAGCATACTCACAGCTTGTCCAGGTGGCAGTTTTAGAAGGTGAGGACTTTAAAATAATTGTGATGAATACATTGAAAAGTCTGCAGGAAAAGATGAACATGATGGATAAGGAGAAGGCAAATTTCAGGAGAGACATAAAAACTATGAAACAAAACCATCTGGAAATCCCAACACTAAAAAATGGAATATGCAAAATAGAAGTTTTATTGGATCAGATTAACAGCAGATTAGACAGAATAGAAAAGAAGATGAGTGAATTTGAAGACAGGTTGATGTAAATTATTTAAACAGAAACAGAGAGAGGAAAAAAATGGGAAAAAAAGAATAGGGTTCCAATAACTTTTGAAAGGAATATTAAGGAATGTAGAATATATGTAACTGCTGTCCCAGAAATACAAGGATCATGGAAATACAAGGAAATATAAGGAGCATGGGGTAGGGAAAATAGCTGAACAAATATTACCACAATTTTCCAAATTTTATCAAAAACAGCAATTTATAGATTGAAAAAGTAGAGCAGACCTCAAGGAAGATAAATACTAAGAAAGTCATACACGGTCAATCTAATAAAATCAATAGATTAGAGAAAAAATATTAAAGGCAGTCAGATAAAAAGTCTGAAAAGGCAGCATCCAGGGCATAAGGGTAAGAATAACAGCAGACTTCTCATGAAAACATTCCAGAAGAGAATGAGATGACATATTTAAAATCCGAAAGAAAAAGAAATCTGTCAATTGAGAATTCCATATCCTGTGGAAAAATTTTTCAAAAATGAAGACAAAATAAATGAAAAAAAAAAAGGAGGCAAAATAAAGATAGCAGAGAGATGAAGGCTAAGAGACCTACACTATATGAAATGCTAAAGGAAGTTCTTGAAGTTAAGGGGAAATTATACCAGGTGGAAATTTGGATTTACAGGAGGGAATGAAGAGTACAGGAAGTGGTTAAAATGTTGGAAAATATAAAATTATTTTAAGAAGTGTTTAAAAGACAATTATTATTATTATTATTTTGAGATGGAGTCTCTCTCTTGTCGCCCAGGCTGGAGTGCAGTGGCACGATCTCGGCTCACTGCAACCTCCGCCTCCTGGGTTCAAGCGATTTTCCTGCCTCAGCCTCCCGAGCAGCTGGGATTACAGGCACATGCCACCATGCCCGGCTAATTTTTGTATTTTTAATAGAGACAGGGTTTCACCATGTTGGCCAGGCTGGTCTTGAACCCCTGACCTCAAGTGATCCGGCCCCCTTGGCCTCCCAAAGTGTTGGGATTACAGGCATGAGCCACTGCACTCGGCCTGAAAAACAATTCTTTAAAGTGAAAATAATAACAACATGTATTGTAGAGGAAAGGAAATATATAGACAGGAAAGAATAAGTACGAAGAAAAATACATGACAACAATAGTACAAAGTTTGGGAGGGGTAAATGGAATTTTACTCTTAAAAAGTTTTTATATATGAAATAGCATAATTCAAGGTAGACTGTGATATGTTAAGGACGCGCATTGTAATCCTAAGGAAACTATTAAAAAATAATGCAACAAGGTATAAGGCTTGAATGCCAATGGAGGAGATAGAATGGAATATTATAAAAATCTGACTAACTCAAAAGAGAGTACGGAAAGGAGGAAAAGAGAAGCAAAAGCACAGGCCACAAATAGCAAAAAAATAACAAGAAGATAAACCTACCATATCAACAGATTTGTTAAATGTACATGGATTAATACTCCAGTTAAAAGATAGAGATCACCAGAGGAACAACAACAACAACAAAACACAAGACCCATTATATGCCATCTACAAGAAACCCCCTTAGCTCTGAAGACATAGACAGATTGAAGGTAAAAGGATGGAAAAATATATAAATTGTAAACATTTAGTATAAGAAGACTGATAGAAATAAATTAACATTAGACAAATTAAAGGGTACTACAGAGAAAAAGAGAGTCATTTTATAATAATAAAAGAACCAATTTGTCAAGAAGATATAGCAAGTCAAAATGCTTATGTATCTAATAACAATCTACAAAAATACGTGAAGCAAAAATTAATGGAACTGCTATGGTGTGAATGCTTGTCTCCTCCAAAACTCAGGTTGAAACTTAATCCCAACAGTAACAATATTAAGAAGGTGGGAAATCTGACTATGGTATTTGAGAAGTGAGACCTTTGGGACTCAATTAGGATTAGATATGGTCAAGATGGTGGGCCATTAGTGGCTTTATAGGAGCAGAAGGAGAGACCTGAGCTAGCATGGGTTGGCCCCTTTGCCATGTGATGCCCTGTGCCAGCCTAGATTCTGCAGAGTCCCCACCAGCAAGAAGGCCCTCACCAGATGTGCCCCCCTTGACCTCAGCCTTCAGAACTATAAGAAATAAATTCCTTTTCTTTACAAATTACCCAGTCTCAGGTATTCAGTTATAGCAACAGAAAACAGACTAAGACAGAAACTAAAGGGAGAAAATGAAAAATCTACAGTTATAGTTGGAGATTTTAATATTATCTCAGCAAGTAATTCTTAGAACCAGTAAATAAAATATCAGTAAGTATAAAGAAAACCTGAACAATACTATGAACTAAATTGACCTAACTGATAATTATAGAAAAGACCCACCATCTGTAGAATTATACATTCACATTCTTTTCCAATGGATATGGAATGTTCACTATGCTAAAATACATACTTGGCCATAAAACTAATCTTGATTAATTTTAAGAGATTGAAATAATACAGAGTATATTCTCTGAGCATGATGAAATTAAATTAGAAATCAATAATGGTAGGATATTTGGAAAATCCCCAAATATTTGGAAATTAAACAACATACTTCTAAGTAACCCATAGGCCATGAAAGAAATCATAAAGGAAATTAGAAAGTACTTTAAACTAAATGATATTGAAAACATAGCATGTAAAATTTCTGGGATGAAGATAAAGCATCATCGCTTGAAATGATCATACTAAAAAAAAAAAAGATTTAAAATCAGTGCTCTGGCTTCCACCTTAAGGAACTGGAAAAGGCATAGACTAGACCTAAACTTAGAAGTGAAAAGGAAATAGAGCTAGGTGCGATGGCTCATGTTTGTAATCCCAGCTACTCAGGAGGCTGAGGCTGGAGGAGCACTTGAGCCCAGGAAGTTGAGGCTGCAGTGAGCTGTGATCGTGCGTGCCACTGTACTGCAGCCCAAGTGACAGAGAGAGAGAGACCCTGTCTCAAAAAATATATGTATTAAATAAAAAAGAAAAGGAAATATTAAAGATAATAGCAGAAATCAATGAATTACAAAATAGCCAAAGAAAATGCAGATGACAAAAGAGTGAACTTGAATACAAATGAATAGAAATTCTGTAATCTGAAGTAGGGAGACAAAAATGATTGAATAAAAAGGAGAATAGAGAATCAGGGACCTGTGGGACAACATCAAAAGGTCTAACATCGGTGGAATTGGCATTCCACAAGGAGAGAAAAGACAGCAGAAAAAAAAGTTTGAAAGTATAATGGCAGGCCGGGCGCGGTGGCTCAAGCCTGTAATCCCAGCACTTTGGGAGGCTGAGACGGGCGGATCACGAGGTCAGGAGATCGAGACCATCCTGGCTAACACGGTGAAACCCCGTCTCTACTAAAAAATACAAAAAACTAGCCGGGCGAGGTGGCGGGCGCTTGTAGTCCCAGCTACTCGGAGGCTGAGGCAGGAGAATGGCATAAACCCGGGAAGCGGAGCTTGCAGTGAGCTGAGAACCGGCCACTGCACTCCAGCCCGGGCGACAGAGCAAGACTCTGTCTCAAAAAAAAAAAAAAAAAAAAAAAGAAAGAAAATATAATGGCAGAGGAATAAATGTACAGATTGAAGATCAGTGAACCCCAAGGATAAATACAAAGAAATCACATTTAGGAAAATTACAGTCAAACTTTTAAAAACCAAAGATAAGGAGAAAATCTTGATATCAGGCACAGAGAAATGATCCACTACATGGATAGTGACAATGATTCAGATTCCCACTGACTTCTCATCAGTAACCATAGAGGCCAGAAGATAGTGGGAAAACATCTGTAATGAGCTGATTGAGAAAAAAGGTCAATTCAGAATTCTTTCTCCAGTGAAAACATTCTTCAAGAATGAAGGTGAAATAAAAACATTCTCAAATAAAAGAAAATGGAATTCATTGTCAGTAAACCTACACTACAAGAAATGCTCAGGGCACCTTTTTAGGTTGAAGGGAATTGACATCAGATGAAAATTCAAATCTTTAGGAAGAAATGAAAAGCACTAGAAAGGGTAACTCTCTGTGTAAATGTACAAACCTTCCCACAAAGAAAACTCCAGGTCCAGATGGCTTCACTGGTGAACTCTAACAGGTATTTGAGAAAGAAATATAGCAGTCTCACAAAAACACTTTCAGACAACAGAAGAGGAAGGAACACTTCCCAGCTTGTTTATATCAACATGAACAAAGACATTAAAAAGAAAGAAATAAATTACCGATATCTGTCATTAATATAGAATAAATATCAAAAATATCAAATCCTGAGGAAAATATTAGCAAATTGAGCCCAGCAATATATACAAAGAATAATATATCATGACCAAAAGAGGCTTATTTTGAGGAAGCAAGATTGACTTGAAAGTCAGTCAATTCGTCACCTGAACAGAATAAAGGAGAAAAACCATAGGAACAACTCAATAGATGCAGAAAAAGTCAGAACTGCCAATTTGGGCAGTTGATGTCATCCACAAGAGTGGAAAATCATGGCCCTTCACCTAATTTCCAGATTTATATCAGTTCATAGTTCCAGAGCTCATTGATTGAAGGGAATTGTGACTTTCAGGGAGCACAGTAAGGTTTCCACTTAACTAGAAATTGCAGCTACCATTTGGCAATGTTGGGCTCTTAATGTCAGTGAAGCCAATAGGAAAAGAAAGGAACTACTGGGTAGGGGATAACCGACTCATTACTATGAGAAACTAGGTTTGCTGGTACGTAGTGGGAACAAGAAAGTGTATGTTAGGAACTGAGAAGATTCACTGGGGGCACATTTTGCTGCTGCTTTACCAGTGGACAGTTCTAACAGAGATGATTCTACAGGGTCAAGGGAACCAAGGATTTAGACCCCTTGGGAATGAAAGTCTAGGTCTTCCCACTAGAGAAGCAACACAGCCCAATCAAAATGGTTGCCAGATGAGGGCACTGATGAATAGCAGCTAAAACAGCCCCAGGACCAGTTGCAGTGGTACAGATGTAACAAGTTTGGCTTGCTAGCTAGCCCTCTGCTATGGTTTGAATATGTCCCCCAAATTTCATGTCAGAAACAATCTCCAAATTCATATGTTGATGGTATTTGGAAGTGGGGCCTCTAGGAGGTAATTAGGATTAGATAAGGTCATAAAGCCCCCATGATGGGACTGGTGGATTTATAAGAAGAGAAAGAGAGACCTGAGAAAGAGTGGACATGCTCTTGCCCTCTCACCATGTGATGTCTTCCACCATGTTATGACACAGCTAGAAGGTCCTCACCAGATGCTGATGCTTTTCATCTTGGACTTTTCAGCCTCCAGAACTGTGAGTTAAATAAACTTCTTTTCTTTATAAATTATCTGGTCTACGGTATCCTAACAACAGAAAATGAACAAAGCCACCTTCTTTAAGTCTTTTTAGGAGAATGCATATGACACCACCTTGAATACTTGGATTTACATCTCCCCTCTTGAAGAGGAATGGAAGATGTCTTTCTCTGATATGAGATCCATATATTACAGATGGCTATGGGTAGATGCGAAGGCCCAAGGGGTGGACTGCACTGCATTCAATTTGTGTGCCACCCCAAGTCCATGTGGCCACATATTCTATCTCAGCCTTGGTCACTTGTCTTGCTTTCCAGTTGAGCAGCCTTAGCAAGAGCTCACACTGTTGTTCCCACTAAAGCCAGACCGTTGTCACTGCTGTTAGCACTGCTACAGATGGAGGATCCTAGCAGGTAGTATCGTATAACCAGGACAGATTGGAAGCTATGCCAGTGCCCTGGACTCCCAGAAATTTGGGCTTCTCTTGAGGTTGCTTGAAGAGACCAGGTTACATGTCATAGAAGAGCAATGGAGTACATACTTTATAGAGTTGACTTTGACCAGTGGGAGCTGGGACCAATAAAGAGGCAGCAAATAATTATTTTTCCATTTCTCTTCATAAATGAACAATTAAGAGATGGAACAGATGAACTGTTAAGATCAGAAGATGATCTGCAGGACTGAACAATCAGTTGCACTTGCTCTGAAACAGCCCCTTTTTGTTAAACATCCCACTTTTATTTTCTCTTCCTCTTTCCCTGTCTCAGTCTCTTTTTCCCTCAATAAATGCTCCCCAATAAAGCGTTAGCCTGTGAGTCTCTCCCCTGGGCAGGCTCTCTCCTCCAGGAAACCCAGGTAAAGACAGGTGGTAAGGATGACATCATGTCGTTGATGAGGATGCTGATACAGTTGTGATGAGGTTGGTGAAAGTGGTGGTGGTGATGGAGAATGATGGTACTGAGGTGACAATGAGACGAATGGTGTTGGTAATGACTTATAAATGTTTTATAAGGCTGGTGAAAGTCTGAGAAGTCTAGGGTTATGGTCAATTATGTTCACTCACATTTGGTGTTTTTCTCTCCTAGGGGAGGATTATATATCCCCATCCTTTTGAGTTGAAGCATGACCATGTGACTTGCTTTAGCCAGAAAAGCTGTAAAGGCAGTGTGTGCTTTGGCTATGTTCACTTTTCTTCTGCTGGGACGGCAGCCGTCTCTAATGGAGGCTGCTCCTTCCACTCTGTTCTTGGGGCAGAACCATGATTGACCCATGACAGATATTCAGCTTGAGTGGGAATAATCATTTGTCACTGAAAGTCCAAGAGATTTTGGGAAGTTTGTTACCAGATCATAATCTAGTGTATCCTGATTTAGAGGAGGGAGAAGAAGTCTGCCTGGGAAATGTGCCTTTGAAATATTCGTGATAAATGGGAAAAATCACTGCCTCAGAAAGTTATATTCTCCTTTGAAAAAAGCTTCTGGATGGAAGTTTTGGGGAGAATCATAGTCCCTTTTAATCTGGACCGAAGAGAAATGAGGAAAGCTACCTTCATGGGTGACAACAGCCATTCAGTTATTCCACACTTGCACGTCTATATTAGGCTCTTCATGGGCTTAGGAAGTTCTGCTGAGTTCTCAAGGAGTGGATTCATATACTTACTGGCTGCAGTGGAGCGGAAAGGGAGGAAGATGGGGTCGTCAGGCGGGGGAGTGTGGCAGGGAGTCTTTCAATGCCCTTGAATCCTGCTTGACTAATGCAATCAGCTATGTGAGGCAGGAGCCAATTCTCCCCACCTTCCCCCACTAGCCCATAGGGGGTTCCTGCTAATGATTAGCTCAGGCTGATTCTCATTAATGCTTTTTATTTACAGGGAGATGAATCAATTATGGAAAGTATGGTTTTCTCTTCTTAGTCGGTTTTGTGCTTCATTTTCGATCTGCTGGTGTTCCGGGCAGAGTGCAGCGCCCCGACCTTCTCAGGGTGATGAGTCTGGTGAGAAAATGAAGAGGGTGTGTGTATTGGTGGTGGGTGTGAGGGACGGAGGGATACAAGATGGCTTCATTAGGAACAGTCAAGGGGTGGAGACTTGGAGAGGAAGGATCTAATTGAGTGTGCACCCTCCTTCATGTCCCCGCCTTGCCCAGAATATGCAAATTCTGATTAAAACCAGGAGCTGAGAGAGACGGTGTTGTCTCCAGAGGACTGCTGTGATCCTTTGCTAAGAGGAATAAGCACAACTTACACTAGCTTGCAGAGTGTGGGGCTGCCTCCAAGTGTGTGCTCATGCTCCTCGACCTACATTTTCTTTGTCTTTGTAATTTTGTGTGTGTGTGGAGGGGGGGGGTGAGTGCATGAAATCAGCAAGTATGTGAATATTCCTGCAGTTAACACCTATGTACTGAGCACCTACTGTGTTCTACTCTATTAGGGAAATGACTGGAAAATAGGCAGTCATGACCCTATTTCCTCACAGTCTGGTGAGGAAGACAGAGTTTGAGCAATTAAAGATGGAATAGTCCATCTAAAAGAGCTTCAGCTGGGGACTTAACCTTGCCAGAATGATTAAGGATTAAAGAGTGTTTAAGACGAGACCTGAGAATGGGTAGCAATAATTAGTGGTAGTGAATACATTTATGCAAAATATATACTTGTGTGTACGTGTGGGCGCACATGTATACACAGGTGCACACGACAGATATACACACGAAGTAAAATTCTAGGTAACTGAGTAAATAAATTAGTCCACAGAGAAAAAAATTTCATATTGCCAAGTTTATCATCCATTAAACACTCAGATGATTTTATTGCCAACAAATTAGATGTTGATTTTTAGAAAATTATATTTTTCCCTGCCCTCCTAAGCAGCGTAAGTATGGCTTTCGTCATATTTCAGGGTCGTTCGCTGTGACTGTCGTGCCTGTACGATGCTTAGAGAGTGCTTCCTCAGGATTTATTTGGGGGTATGTAATAATTTTATCCCACTGAGATGGCTTCAGACTGCTTTGCTTTTTGAGTTCTTATGTCTGCTTTTTATAGTTTGCTGTCTCTTTCTGTGCTCTCGGGCTGTCAACTGTCACTTCCTGCAGCTGTCAGTAAGCCTGGCGTTGGCAGGCCTCACCACTATCAGCATCAGCCCCGCCCCCAACACTCACACACTCAGTGATTCCATTCTGATCAGGTACTGACTCAGTTGGCTTGGCTTATCCAAGCTGTAAAGCAGTGCTCCTTAAAGTGCAGCCCCTAGCCCAGCAGCTGCAGTTCCACCTGGGAACTTGTCAGAAATGCCAGTTCTTGGGCCCCATCCCGGACCTGCTGAATCAGAAACTCTGGGGGTGGGACCATGTATTTAACAAGCTGTCCTGGTGATTCAGATGTCCCTAAAGTTTGATAACCAGTGCTGTAAGGAGGGATAAATAGGGCCCAAGCGAGGGCTGTGTTGCTCTCCTTTGTGCAAGCTGCGTGTGCTTTAGAGCATCAACCTTGCCTATGTTCTGTCCAGTCAAGGAGTCTGTGTTCCTTCCTGGTTCTGGGCTGTGTTCAGTGTGATTGGATTGTTTCAGGATATAACAATTGTAGGAGGATGAGAAGCTGGGTGTGTGAGTCTGAGTGCGTGCAGAACAAGAGAGAAGGATAGAAAGATAAAGTCGGGGCCCCCAGAGAGCTATGGCGTATGCTCAGCTCCCCAGCTCTTCGCTGCTGGAGTTTCTTACATCTTGGTTCCAGAGCCCTGGCCTGAACCCTCCAGCCAGGAGTCCTGGTGGTCTTCAGGTGGCAGAAGGGTCTTCTGATTCCCTCTTGCTCTCCCACACATGAGTAGCTGCCAGGGGCCCAGGCTGAGTGTCAGGAACACCCAGAGAGGCAGCAGCTGCCGGTGACGCTGCCAGAGACTGTCCAAATGGAGCTCTGAGGAGGGACAGCTAGGATATGTGTGGGAGCCTCTGAGATGCATGGATTTGGGTTTGTAAACATGGGCCTGTTAAATTTAGGGTGGGCCACGGGCTTAGGGAGAGCTCCGTAGCATCTTTTGGCAACGGCTGAACATTTTGAGTGGTTTTAAAACATTGCTTATTCCTTATATAGTAGGAGGCCTGTTTTAGCACAGCTTGTCGTCAAAGGGGAGGAGAGAGGAGGGCGTTGGCACTGGGTGAACACCCATTGTGTGCCAGGTACTTTGCATAAATCTCGTTTTGTCTCTACATCCTTCTTCAGGGGCTGGGGCTTATTAGCTCTGCTTTACAGACTGGGACAGCGACCAGGAGCAAAGGTCTGGGCCCAAGAGTTGTCAGTCATAGTCATAGTGAGTCCTGCGTGACCCCAGCACTGATATGGGGAATGTGTTTTGCGATTATCCAAGACTGTGTAACTGGCAGATGACATGGTAGTACTGAGGGCCTTCTGCCCACAGTGGGAGCACATGGTTGCACTCCTGACACAAGCCTCCAAAGCTGGGCGAAAGTTCCTTTACGATTGACTTGCTCAGTCTGCCTACATCAGTATTTGCTAGAGAGAGAGAGAGAGACAAAGAAAGAATATGCCAAACATGAATCCTGTGAGATACTCCTCAAATTCAAGGTCCCACTGGCCAAATCAGTTTGGGAATTGTCATAAAGTTATCTGTGTTCCACTCTTGAAGGTCATGATTCAAATTGTATCAGGCAGAGTTCAACCAGAGCCACAGAACCAGTAGGAAATACATATTAAGAGATTTATTGCAAGGCATTGGTTTATGTAATTGTGGGGGCTGGCCAGGAAAGTCTGAAGTCCCAAGGTCAGACTGGAATTCTAGATCATGGGGTGAAGCTGCAGTCCGAAGGCAGAATTTCTTCTTCAGGGAAACCCCAGCTCTGCTCCTAAGGCCTTCAGACTGATTACATCAAGCCAACCCAGATGATCCAGGATAATCTCGCTTATGTAAAGTCACCCTTCCCAGGGGAGCGGGGTTTATTAGCTCTGTCTAGTAAGATAAGGCTTCTTAGTCCCTCTGGGGGACAGATTTTCTAGGATAATCTCCCTTATGTAAAGTCAACTGATTATGAATTTTAATCACATCTACAAAATACCTTCATGACAACACCTAGATTTGTGTTTATAGTTGACATCTAGCTGGGTGAGGTGGCTCACAGCTGTAATCCCAGCACTTTGGGAGGCGGAGGCAGGAGGATTGCTTGAGGCCAGGAGTTTGAGGCCTCAAGCCTGGGTGACAGAGCGAGACCCTGTCTCTAAAACAAACAAACAAACAAACAAAGTTGACATCTAGAACTGACCGTCACACAAATAAACACACTGAGAAGTCCTCCACTAAAGACATCTTGATTTTGCAGAATCTGTTGTTTCCCAAAGTTGTTTGAATAATTCCCCCACCCCATTCCCCATCCCCCACAATAGCCATTTCTACCCAATATTCCACAGGGTACCTTGCAGATTGCTGCCCCAGCTGTCTGGCCCTACCTGAGAGATGCTGCACAGCAGGAAGCCCAGGGCCGAGTCAGCTCAGTGTACAGGGGCTCTAGGGCAGGGTTTGTCCACTTTGGCCCTATCGATGTTTTGGGTCAATTAATTCTTTATTGTGGGGCTGTCCTGTGCACTGTAGGATGCTTCCCAGCATTCCTGGTCCCTACGCACTAGATGCCAGTAGTGTCTCTTCCTCCCAAGCTGGGACAACCTAAAATGTCAAATGTTCCCTGGGGGACAGCATTGCTCCTGTTGAGAACTATTAGTGTAGAATAAGTTAGGAGACAACAAAGGGCTTTACTGGCTCGGCAGCCTGAGTTTGAATCGTACCTCTGTGTTACTTTTGTTTACTTCCATCCTGCCATGTTCCAAAAGGATCTGAGCCGTTAAGTCTGTTATTTAATAGCTCTATGGGGAAGTTAATTCTACTTTTGTGAACCTCAGTTTTCACCTCCATAAAATGGGAATCATGACAAGACTTATCTTGCTGGTTATTGAGGGATTCACTGAAGTAGAGTGTATAGGGTACCCGAATCACAGTGATTATTCCATATATGTTTGTTCCTTAGCCTTCCAAAAGAGAAACTGAGTTTCACAATTAGGTTTTCATGGGCATCCTAAAATAGTGGAGTTGGAAGGATCTTGGCCGTCACCTGGTCCATTTTCTAGATGAGACGTCCAGCCTGGCACCTGCCAGAGGTTCCAGAGCTCCAGGCTTGGGTATTTCTCAACCCTGAGCTGTGAAACTTCCCAGGTATAAAATACCTGAGGGCCCTGGATAAGAATAGCCCAGGGGTCGTCCACAGTTCCTGCTGTTGCTGAGTCTGGAGAGAAGCGCTTAGGCGTGGACAAGCTCTAAGGACCCTCGGAGGGCTCAACACAGTCCTGGAGCTCCTCTCTAGGCCACCTCGGCAGGCTGCTCAGGTCCTCCCCTTCCCGCAGGCTGTGGTGCAGAGATTTATGAATGGCGCACCCTTGAACATAAGGTTGGGCCTTGCCAGGAGGTTTATTAATGGGCTTTCATCTAGCACTTTAGTTCTGCGAGCTCGATCTGTTCTCCTGGTCCGTGGCCGGATGTAGGGAGGTACACCACATCAGCAAAATTTTCCTCTTGGCTTGGTGGCTGGGACTTGGCAGAGTGGAGTGATCTAGATGCTATCCTTCTAAGCTCCACTGGGATTAGAACCCATAGGCCTTGTTTCTCCTCTCTTGGCTATCTCTCAGCCTACTGGGCTGTCTCCCTTGGAGGGGAACATCTACTTTGTTGTCATCTTCTGCAGTGAGAATGGTGGCCACTGTCTCAGGCCATGGTGGGATGCTGAGAATACCGGTCTTGGGTCAGAAGCTATGGACTGTGGGCATTGCTGCCTACCAACTGGATGACCCGAGAGAGCCATTGTGCTTCTCAGGACCTCAATGTCTTCACCTGTAAAGTGGGATAATAATAGAACCCTAATAGGATGGTTGTGAGTATTCACTGAGACTTACTTCAGAGAGGCTTAGTAGGGGCTTCCTCTGTCCATTCTCCCTGGCCCAGCACCTGGCCTTGCACTGGATTAGGCCCCCCTCATTGTGTGGAGGGCATGAATTGCCATGGGGGCAGAGCCCTCAAGGGTGGCAGCTGGGCCACTCAGTCACCCAGAGGGTGCAACTTCAGAGGGCTCCTGCTTCATCCTTCTGAAGGACATCACCTCCCCAGCTAGGGAGAGCTTAAGGAGGGACCTCCTCACCTGTCCCTTCACACCTTGGATGCATTCAGATGTACCCAAAGCCGGGAGAGGGGCTGAGGAAGGACAGGTTTTTAGCATTGCATCTGCTGGCATTTCTAGGCTGTTAATCACTTATCAGTAAAGATGTGAATCCAGAGCTTCCTCTTCCCAAACAATGATCTAAAGTGGCTGCCTCAGCATCTCCTGAGTGGCTTGTGAAAATACTGATTGTGGGGGCCTACCCCAGACCCATGGGAGCAGAACTGTCAGGGAAAAGGCCCAGACATTGGCTTATAAAAAGATCCCTAGCTGCTTCTGATGCACGGACAGACCTGGGAAAGGCTGTCTGGGCATCTGCCTACCCACACCTGTTCTGTGTGGACCCCACAGGGTTAAAAAGCCTGTTCGGCTGTCAATCTCATTAGTTCTGTGGGGAAGCAGGGCCTGCTCCCTTTGAAGGATGAGGGCCAAGTCCTGAGGGACAAAGTGCACCTTCCTCCGCAATGACACAGGGCCTGGGAGGTCTTCTTGCTCCACTTTTGGCAATCTTGCCAGGATAGCAGGAGGCTGTGCGTCAGAGCTCTGGGTATCCATTTCCTGCATTTTTTATTTAGATGGGAAGGCTGGCCTAGAATGGCTCTGAAGTCCCCTCCAGCTCTAACATACTGTGCTTTCAGGAAAGGAGCTCCAGAAACTGGAGGAGCGGCCTCTTCTCTCTCCCCTGGGGGTGGCCGAGCTCTTGGTGGTGGAGATTTGCCAATCCTAGAGGGCACGGTATAGCTGCAGAGTGGTCATCTCTGTGGCCACGTCCGCCCTAAGCTTCCAGGATGTGCCTGGTGGGCTTGAGCCAAGATGTGAGCCAAGCTACCTCCTTGCCAAATTCTCTATTCCTCACCATACATTGCTCTGCCCACCCCCGAAAACCATGGCGAGCTGCTGAGCAGTTGTGAGACTAAGTAAGATATACCAGGCCATAAGTGAGGTAGATTTCTCTAGAACCCCTTTGCTACCCTGTGCATGGCAGACTGCACCTGCTTTTCCTGTGCCATTTCTTCTTTTTTCTTTTTTTTTTTTTGAGACGGAGTCTTGCTCTGTCACCCAGGCTGGAGTGCAGTGGCCGGATCTCAGCTCACTGCAAGCTCCACCTCCCGGGTTCGTGCCATTCTCCTGCCTCAGCCTCCCGAGTAGCTGGGACTACAGGTGCCCGCCACCTCGCCCGGGTAATTTTTTTTTTTTTGGATTTTTAGTAGAGACGGGGTTTCATCCGTGTTAGCCAGGATGGTCTCGATCTCCTGACCTCATGATCCGCCCGTCTCGGCCTCCCAAAGTGCTGGGATTACAGGCTTGAGCCACCACGCCCGGCCGAAACTTAGATTTTCTACATTAGAAAATTGGGATAATCCTACTGATACAGGAGGAAGGCAGGGAAGTGCTGGGAGGAGAAGGGTGTAGTCCCTGGCTAGGGCTCCACTCCCAGGCCTGGGCCCATGGATCTAGGTGAGGCCAAGCATTTCTGCTTTTGTGGTCAAATGTTACATTTTCCAAGAACACCCTGGCCAGCCACACCCCCATTCTGTGCCTATAAAAACCCCGAGACCCTAGTGGGCAGAGGCACAAGTGGCTGGATGTCAAGAGGAACACTCTGGAGGAAGAGCACACCAACAGGCACTGGCAGATGCAGGCAGGCCATCGACTGGTGGAACAACACGGAGTTTGGCTGGGACGGTCAGAGGAGAGTCCGGCTGCTGTGCAGCCTGACTCAAGGGGAAAACCTCTTCCCACTCCATCCCCCTTCTAACTCCCCATCCATCTGCCTGCTGAGAGCTACTTCCATTCAATAAAACCTTGCACTCATTCTCCAAGCCCATGCGTGATCTGATTTTTCTGTTACACTAAGGCAAGAACCTGGGATACAGAAAGCCCTCTGTCCTTGCAATAAGGCAGAGGATCTAATTGAGCTGATTAACACAAGCTGCCTGCGGATGGCTAAACCAAAAGAGCACACTGTAACACACGCTCGCTGGGGCCTCAGGAGCTGTAAATATTCACCCCTAGATGCTACTGTGGGGTCAAAGCCTGTGCTCCCCACAACCAGCCTGTCTGCCTGCTCCCCTTAGGGATATGAGCAGTGGGGCACCGAAGTGAGCCACACCCCAGTGGCATGCCCTGTGAGGGAGATAAGGAAACTTTTTCCATTTCACAACTCACCTAATAAAGGTCAAGTGGTGACTAAATCAGGAAACAGAAGTACAAGATCTTGTGTGGAGTAGGAATTTAACTAACAGCAGCCATTGCTGTTATTATTTAGAGCAGGGATTGGCAAAATATGACCCTTGGGCCAAATCTGTTCCACCGCTTGTTTTTGTACAGCCTGTGAGCTAAAAATGATTGCTGCATTTTTAAATGTTTTAGAACGAAACAAAAGAAGAATACTATTTCATGACACATGAGCATTGTATGAAATTCAAATTTCCATGTCCATAAATAAAAGTTTTATTGGAACACACCATGCTCATTTGTTTACATGTTGTCTATGGTTTATTTTGCTCCACAACTGCAGAGTTGAGAAGTTAGTTGTGACAGAGACCATATGGCCCAGAAGGCCTAAATTATGTACTGTGTGGACCTTTACAGAAAAAGTTTGCCAAGCTTGGTTTAGAGGCAGAAAGGAGAGATTGAAGTGGGCATTGAGTACAATTTGCCTTGAGTCTGGCCTTGGGTGCTGGGTAAGCTTACCATGAGTCACCTCAGATGGGAGGGGCTGGGAGTAGTGTAGGTCTTTGGTGTGTAGGATGGAGTGGGGAGAGATTGCTGAAGGCAGAGTGAGCCCTAGAAGCAAAGAACTTAAGGGAAAGGGCTTCCATTGTGAAGAAATCTCCCTTTCTCTAGCAGAATCAGGACAGGTGGGAGGCTGGACTCTCTTCAGGAATACCCCCAAAATAAGGGTTGTATGTTTCAGGGGTGGAAAGTTCCTGGGTTTGGGTCCCTGAGCCAGTTTCCTGGGAAGCATGACAATATCCTCTTTTCAAGACCCAAATAGTAGATAGAAATAGGCCCAAAGAAACATGACAGGAAAACAGGCATGAGTCTCTCTGGATTAGGTCCCCAGAAGGTGTGGCAGCAGTCTGTCTGCTATGCAGCAACCTCCCATTGTTCTCCTGCTAAACAGTGACAGCTGCTGATCCAGCCCTTCTCTACTAACCTCAATGCTCTGGGTTTACTCATGGACCTGACTCTGCAGAGGACACCCTAATTTCAAACTCGAGGGGAATAAATAGCCTGCTGTGAAGTCCTCCAGCATCCCACCTCCCCTCCTCCCCTCCTCAGCCTTTCTTCATTTCCCAGGCTTTCCTCCTCATACCTGTGAGGAAGAAGTGTCTCTTTCTCTGCTCAGTCCAAACTTGCCACCGTGCTTTGATCTCATCCCTACTTGGCTCCTCCAGGCTCTTGCTCCGTTGATTATACATCTTTCTTGTGTTCTCAGTCTTGTGTCCACTGGCACTTTTCCCTGCCGCCTCTTGTTGGGAAGGTGACTAATATTTAATGAGCTCCTGTTATGTACCAGCAGTCTGCGAGGTGATTGTATATGCTGTTTCATTTGATTCTGACAAGAGCCTTGAGGTAGTGTATCAGTCAGGACTTTCAGTTGCCACTGAAAGAAACCCAGCTCAAACTAGCATAAACTAAAGAGGAAGCTTATTGGCTCAGTCATTGGGAAGTTCAGTGATGAACATCAGACATGGCTAGATCTAGGTCCTTAAAGAATGTCCTGAGGAATTTCTCTGTTTCTCACTTCTGTCTTCTTTTGTGTTGGCTTCATTCTCAGATGGGCATAACTCGTGGTGATAAAGGTGGCCATCAGCAGCTCTAGACTAATATTCTGCCTTTGTAGAAATTCCCAAGCTAAGAGAGGTTTAGCAGAAATCCAGGGTTGACTCTCATTGGCTTGGCCTGGGTCACATGACTGTTCCTGAACCAAAAACTGTGGCCAGAGGGTTGTAGTACTGTCACTGGCCAATCCAGGGTTAGCTGCCCACTTTTGGCAAGGAGGGCATCAGCCCTAGAAAACCACCTGGACTGGGTGTGGAATGACATGGGCTCCTCAAAGGAAAATCATGGTGGTGACACCAGATGATGGCAGCATCGTTGCTGGGTAGGCAAGAATGACAGCTGTCTATTAGAGATAGATCTTATCATCCTCATATTACAGATAAAGAAGTTGAACCTAGAAGAGGTTTGGTGCATACCAGGTTCCATAGCTAACACTCAGTAGAGATGCAATTTCTACCCAAGTTGGGCTCATTTTATTTTTTTATTTTTTTTTAGACAGTCTTGTTCGGTTGCCCAGGCTGGAGTGCAATGGTCCAATCTTGGTTCACTGCAACCTCCGCCTCCTGGGTTCACATGATTCTCCTACCACAGCTCCCGAGTAGCTGGGACTACAGGAGCCCACCACCACACCCAGCTAATTTTTGTATTTTTAGTAGAGATGGGGTTTCGCTATGTTGGCCAGGCTGGTCTCGAACTCCTGGCCTCAAGTAATCTGCCTATCTCAGCCTTCCAAAGTGCTGGAATTACATTCATGAGCCAAGTTGGGCTCATTTTGTATTCTATTTGGTTTCTAGGCTTGCCAAGGCACTGCAGCAAGCTTCAACTTGGTCAGTGGATAGAAGGGAACAGAGAAGGGAATGACAAGAAAGAAAGCACGGTTTTCAGAAAGAGCCAATGAGAGAAAAGCCAATGATTCAGTGAACTTCAGGTGGTCCCCAGTGGCTGAGCAGAGGTGCTGGGAATCAAAGAATCTCCAAGGTAGACATCTATACTGCAGAGACCTGGCCTCTCTGTCTGCTCCAAGGGACACTTATCATGTCCAAGGCTTGTTCCAATCAATCTTCATGTCCGGCAAGGCATTGTAGCACACCTAAGACAACTGGGCTCCGAGGTCAGTGCTGTGAACACACACAAGCTCTGGTGCTTCCCAGAATGACTTTAGAAAGTAGAGGAGTCCTATGACCCCAGGGATGAACCCCCATATTGGGATGAGCTGGCCAAACACCACCTGACCAGATATTTCAGTTCTGTATCCACCTGCACCTTGCAAAGGAGAGGGACCCTCTGAACAAGACCACGAGGATTAGGAGAATTTGCCTGCAGAAAGCAGTTTTCTGCTGCTCTAGAAGGTACTGGGGTGGAACTGTTTTCTGGAAAATTTGGGAATAGCTCTGTTAGTATACTCATACAGTGGGAGGGAACACACACATACACCACACACACACACACATTTTGGAGCATTTTATCTGAGGTCTCCAGACCATAATATGGAGAAATAAATGCATGCTCTGGAGAAGGCTGAGTAGGGAGTGCTGGGGTTAGAGAGACAGGGCAGACACAGGGCACCAGGAGGGGCAGCTGAGGAGGGATAAGAATGTAGACCTAGAAAGGGAAGATTTGAGACCACCTCATGGTTCTGCTACTGATCCTCCTGAGAGGCAGAGATGGGGACTGAACTCAGCATCAGACCCAAAGAAAAAGTGGCAGGTTGACTTTGAGGACACTGCAGAAATGTTGTGTAAGAGCTCTGCTTTCCTCCCACACCTCAGCCCCACCCAGCTCTTCTGTGCTTCCAACCTGAGCTCCTGGAGGCTGAGGAGAAATGAGTTGAATATTCGTAAGTACAGAATGTCTTAGACTTAGAACCGGTGGGGACCGGCCGAGTGTAGTGGCTCATGCCTGTAATCCCAGCACTTTGGGATGATGAGGTAGGCAGATCACGAGGTCAGGAGTTTGAGACCATCCTGGCCAAAATGGTGAAATCCCATCTCTACTGAAAATACAAAAAATAGCTGGGTGTGGTGGCGGGCGCCTGTAGTTCCAGCTACTCAGGAGGCTGAGGCAGGAGAATTGCTTGAACCTGGAAGGCGGAGGTTGCAGTGAGCCTAGATTGTGCCACTGTACTCCAGCCTGGGCAACAAAGCAAGACTCCATCTCAAACAAAACAAAAAAAACCAACCTGTGGGGACATCAAAAGCCAACTTGGCCTATCCTAGTGAAAAAGTACCCTTGATAGTGCTTCATCCTTAGAAAATGTCCTCCTTCTATCACACCCAAATTTGCCTCCCAGTAACTCCTAAAGTAAAGAATGGTCCCAGCTCTGGCCAGTTAGCATCATGTTGGACCAGTTCATGCCCCTTTCTCAGTTAGGGTTGATCCAGGAAGTGTCAGTGACGCCATGTGGTCCAAACGGCAATACTCTCCATGCGCGTGTGCATGGGCTCTGCACGTGTCGGGGTGGTGACGTGTATTGTTGTGCGCTCAGACAACCCAACTGGTGAGTAAATGAGCGGCTATATTTATCTCTGCCTCCCAGGCCCAGGAGCTCCCGCGCTGTGCCAGCAAAGGGAAAAACAAGCACACGGGGAGATGCCTCACATTATTGTGACAAGTAATTAGGGGATGTGAGATGTTCAGAAATTATTTTATTAGACAAATGCTGCTTATAAATCCCATACAACAAACATTCCTGGGGAGTTGCTTCTGGTCCTGGGATTCTGCTACTGAAAGAATTTCAGCTCCTCAGAGCCCAGGGGCAATCCTGGTGCCTCTGCATGGCAGGCTGTGTTTGGGAAGGATGAGGGTAGTGTTAAGTTTGCAGGGAAAGATCTGGTTGAATCTCTAACTGTATGACCTTAGGCAAGTCAACTTACTCTGTTAGGCTTTAGTTTCTATTTCTGTGAGGGGTAATGGTGCTCCAGAAAGTGTCTCCAGCAGGTCCTACCACCAATAGGGCTGCAGGGACAAATAGAAGTGGGTGTTACCAGATTCCAGGCATTGGGGCTTGCCTGTGGGAGCTGGGACTATTGAAGAGGTGTTTCCAGTGGGAGCAGAACATTGAATATCTACTACTGCCGGGAGCTGGAATAGGCCCAAAGATCAATGTTGAACAAGACCTCCCCCTTGAGTTGCTCATCATCCACAAAAAAGACAGATCCCAGTACAAGAGTGTTGGAAATAAAAATTGTAGCATCATGGAGCCAAGATCAGCAAGCTTTTCTGTTATGTCAAGGACCAGAGAGTAAATGTTTTAAACTTTGTGGGTCATGCAGTCTCTGTTGCAACTATTCAACTCTGTAGTAGTGCAAAAGCAGCCATGGACAATGCCTAAGGGAATATGCATGGCTGTATTCTGACAAAACGATATATGGATGCTAAAATGTGAATTTCACATAATCTTCACATGACATGGCATATTATTATTTTGATTATTTTCAAATACCTAAAAATGTCGAAACCATTCTTGACTCACGGTCTGTAGAAAAACAGATGGTAGGTTGGATTTGGCCTGTGGGCCATAGATTGCAGGCCCCTGGCATAGAGAAAAAAGCAATGGTGTCTACTAGGGGAGCCAGGGAAGGCTTTGCTGAGGAGGTGGCATGGATCTGGGTCTCGAGTATTCAAGGGTTTCACTTGGAGCCAGTGCTGGTGAAAGGAGGGATGTGTCTTCTAAGCAGATGGAATTGCAGTTGCTTGGGCATGGAGGCATAAGCAGGCTATCTGGGGGATGGCGGGGAGTTTGGAGTGATTGGATTATAGGTGCAATGTGGAAGGTGTTTGGGCTGGAGAGCAGGTTAGGGTGGGAATGAGAAGCCTTTATAAGCCATGAAAAGGAGTTGAGCACATTCTGGGGGCTGGAATGGCAGTTTCTTAACTTTTCAGGCTTTTCAGGAGGCTTCACCTGGTCATGGCAAAGAGGACCAGGGAGAGGTTGTCCCCACAGACTGGGAGGATGACATATGAGAGCCTGAGGCAGGCAGTGCAGTGGGGACAGGAGACAGAAAATACAGGCAGCAGAGAGGAAAAGAAGCCATCTCTAAGGCCACAGATTCCCAATGGAGTGCTGTTTATAGACTAGGCATCCCATTATGTGCTCTCCCTGTGATGACCAGTGGGTATCTAATAATGCATCTGAATAAGGGGAGAGGGCCTACTGTGTTCCAGGCACTGGGCTAGGAGTGTGAAAGTTGATTATACAAACTGGGTCATTCTTGTCATACTCAACCAAATCAGAGTCAGGAGTCAGGGGGAAAAAGTACTTGGGGCACGGAACGCTGGCTCCAAGAATTAAATTTTCCACAGGTGCCACTGCTGAAATGGCCTGCTGAGACCCTAAGGCCAGTTTTCCCTAGTAACTGCTGAAACAACCTGCCGTGACTCTAAGACTGGTTTTACTTACCACAATCACTCACCAATCAGAGCTTGCCAGCTCCCAAAATCTTCTCCAGTGCCAGTGAGCTTTCTTTCAAAACAATGCGTAACGTTTATCTTTCTAATAAAACTCTCAACCTTCTCTTTGTTCTCCCGACATACTGGAGACCACCCGGTCTGTGTGTATGCCCTAAATTGCAATTCTTGCTTCCCAAAACAAAATATTTCTACTTTAGAGATTTGTCTCTATACTGTATTTGACTTCAATGGGAATACATTTATATACATTATCTCATTTAATCCCACCACTATCCTACAAAGGGAGTTTATGATTCTCAGTTTACAGATGAGAAAGCCAAGGCCCAGAAAGATTGAGCAATTTGCCCAGGCTGCACAGTTAGTAAGTGACAAAGAGGAGCTCTGATCTTGGGTTAATTATTCTCAACTCTAATCTCTTTCAACCTGATGCCCTGATGGGGGCAGTTTGTCAGTGTGTGGGGGGGCCCCTAAGCCAGAAAGGACATTCTTGTGGCCACCTGGAGGCTGCAGAGGATGGCACAGCAAGCCATGGGAGGTGGAGGGAAAGGGGTGGGAATTGGATTTGACTCCAGAGCAAGGAATTAAGGGTGTGGCTGAGAGACTCTAGCAAACAATGTCGCTGCCTTTGTGTGGTCTTTCTTTCCGAAGCGCCTGCCTGGTTGGGAGGTTGCAGCAGGTCCTTGGGAGTGATTCCAGTCACCCTGCATACAGAGCTGTCCTCCCACAAAAGGAGCCTCCCTGACTCCTGCCAAGACACCTTCCCAAAACCATTAATCTGATTCCACCCCTCTACTGCTTAAAAGTGCCCAACATTTTGTGAGTCAACAGAGTCTCCAGATCACAACCACAACCTAGGTCCCAGCAGGCAGGGCGGGCCCAGCCACCCTGGCTTCCAGTCTTCTTTCTCAAGCTTACTTCATATCATCCTCAAAATGCTTTTGCTGCTTTAGCCCTCAGTGAGGCACAGTTGCTGAGAAGCCCCCTACCGTCCCCACTTTCTACAACCCCAGGGAGGTGCAGTCTTTAAGGTGCTGTTGGGCCCTGCTCCCTCTGGTCTTCCTTGGCCGCCTTGTCCCGCTCCCCTACCATCCTGTGACAGTGTGAAGACCACAGTACCCTCTGGAGCTCAGTGCTGAGGTGCTGAGGGCTGGTTCTAGGTAAATAGGGAAAGGTAGGGCTTCAAAGGGAAGCCAAGGACATTGAGTCCTAAAGCAAAAGACTGCTGGATGGAGGAAAGGCCACAGAGGAGCCAGAGATAAGGGGGGCCATTGATTAACACAAGACTCTGAGGGACTGGGGTGAGTGTGTGGAGGGAATGTCCACATGATGGGCAAGGGTACTAGGGGACCCCTGGTCATCCTGGCTCCCTGGGGGCTGTCATGGCTCTGCTGTGAAAACACCTGTTATGGGATGTGCTGGTGGCCATAGTTAGAGGGTGGGACCAGAAGGGCTTTGTATCTCAGGAAGAGGGCCTTGTGGGGAATAAAGCTAATCTGATAAACAGTAAGATGCCTTGATTTCCACGTTACTTCAGTGACCCCAGGAAGCTCTATAACCTGGAAGGGTGGCTTCATCTCCTAACCCTTGTCATGGTAATCATGAGGCTTGACTTTGAATAGCCACTGGACAGTGTACTTTCACAGGCATTGTATCACCCATTCTTCCTAACAGCCCTGTGTGGCGGGTGTCACCATCCCCATTTTACAGATGAGGACGCTGTTCACAATAGCAAAGCCTTGGAATCAACCCAAATGTCCATTAGTGACAGACTGGATTAAGAAAATATGGCACATATACACCATGGAATACTATGCAGCCATAAAGAAGGATGAGTTTGTGTCCTTTGTAGGGACATGGATGCAGCTGGAAACCATCATTCTCAGCAAACTATCACAAGAACAGAAAACCAAACACCGCATGTTCTCACTCATAGGTGGGAACTGAACAATGAGATCACTTGGACTCAGGAAGGTGAACATCACACACTGGGGCCTATCATGGGGAGCGGGGAGGGGGAAGGGATTGCATTGGGAGTTATACCTGATGTAAATGACGAGTTGATGGGTGCTGACGAGTTGATGGGTGCAGCACACCAACATGGCACAAGTATACATATGTAACAAACCTGCACGTTATGCACATGTACCCTAAAACTTAAAGTATAAAAAAAAAAAAAAAGATTAAACATGACTTGCTAGGCTCCTCCTAATGTTCAGCACCCTGACCTTCAAAGTTACCAGGGAAGCCCTCTTTTGAGTTCTTTCTTCTAGCAGGAAGGCACTGTGTTTGCTAAGCGTTCACCAGGAACATAGAATTTGAATCTGTTTTTTACGAAGTTTCTCTAGTAAATGACAGTCCTGGGATTCAGACCCTAGTTCTGTGCTCCTTCTAATAACACCTTGGCCGGGCTTGGTGGCTCATGCCTATAATCCCAGCTACTCGGAGGCTGAGGTGGGAAGATCACTTGAGCCCAGGAGTTTGAGACCAGCCTGGGCAAAATAGCAAGACCTTGTCTCTAAAATATATATAAAGAACCCCTTGTATTGTTACTTAGTTGCAGGTGTGTGTGCACCTGTGGCCTTAGTGAAATCATACACTCCTTGAGGGTAGAGACTCTGTTTCCTGCTCTGTGTAAGTCGCCCTTCATGCCAGGGACTGGCACAAAGTAAGTGCTCAGTCAACATATGCCTGATTATCTCTTCCCTCCTGCCCCAAATTGGATGTGCTCAGCCTCTAAATCATTCTGCCTAGGAATGAAGGGATGGAAAACTGCCATAGATTCCCTTGGATCCCCTTCCTTTTGGGGATTTTTGAGGGATATTCCAACAGCTGACTTTGGGAATACAGATTCAGTCTTTCAAATATAGCATTGATATCCTGATTACATTCATTTCCATGATGCATCTTCTCATGGTCTTGGACGGTTTAGACTTTGCCTGGTAGGAAAGCGGTAGGAGAGACAGTGGCCCCTCATGATCCCTGTGGGCTGCTGTTTCATGGATGCCAATTTATCAAGTCTGGCCTGGTTCCACTGTCCACTGTGGGACAATTGCACTGAGGACTCAAGCTCTCAGTCCCACTTTGGGGCTCAGGAAGTGGTGGTCTTTTGTAAATAACACACAGCCCCCACCCCTTCCTCCCTCCACACCCAGTCCACCTCTTCTTTATCTTTCTTCCAGCTAATGGTTGCTACCTTGGCACAAAGGGTGCTGCTGGGAGCAGGGGAGGGCTCCTCTCCCAACTTCTGTCTCCTAGCAGGAGGGCACTATGTTTGCTAATAGGTGTTAAATGGGAGCATCAAATTTTAATCAGCTTCTTAATGGAGTCTGGGGACCTGGGGGAGTTCTCGAGTCCTACATTATGCTGCTTGCCGGAGCCAAGCTGGACGTGGTGAGTGGGAAGGTGGGATGAGCAGCTGTTATCAAAGCCAGAACTACTGGAAGATGAGGTGGTGCTGATTCAGTTGACAGCCACTTTCATCCAGGATGGAGGGCAGCACAGATCAAGTGACTACTTATGGTGACCCATCCACTGCTGACTGCTTCTTGGTGGGAATCAGATCTGGCAACAAATGTGAACATGGGAGAACACTGGAATCAGAAGACTCAGGTTTACATCCTGGGATTTTCAAGTTGAGTGGATGATTGTGGACAAGTTCTGTAGTGCGGTAGCTCATTATTACAATGGTTCCCAGTGAATCAGGCCTCCCTGTGTCCTCACCCTTTTGCAACAGAATGTTGCCACTTCTCCCATTAATAGGTACATTTCTCTATCTCCTTGGTACTGGGCTGGCCTGTGGCTTCTCTGACTAATAGAGTAGAGCAAGATTGTCATTAGGAGAGTTCTAGAGCTTGGGCTTTAAGAGGCCTTGAAGCTTTTGCTTTCCACTGTCTTGGAATGCTGCCCCGAGGCCACCATGAAAGGAAGACTGTGTAGCCTAGTGGAAGGTGAGGACCTAAATGGAGGAGGACCAAGGTACCTTGTTCACAGCCAGCATCAACTGCCAGACATGGATTGAGGACATCTTCAACATCCAACCCCAGTCAAGCTGTCAGATGACTGCAGCCATATGAATGATCCCAGGTAAGACCTTCAGAAGAACCACCCAGACTGCAAACCTACAGACTGTAAGACATAAAAAAATCACCCTTGTTTCAAGGCCTTGAGTCTTGGGATTCTTTGCTACTTGTTAATAGATAACTGAGATGCTTAGCTGCTCTGAGTCTTCGATTCTCAAATGTAGCACAGGGCCAACAATAAGTACTTTGTCCTTGGGAGGTGATCAATGAGAAGTGCCTGGGACATAGTAAGTGCCTGGGAAGAGAAGCACTGTCAAAGAGTCTGAGAAAGGAGGGTGAGGTCAGTGAGGAAGGTTGACTGCCGCGGTAAGAAGACATGAAATTATTCAGCAGTAGTGGTGGAGATGAGAGGAGAGGAATGATGTGCAAGACATTTCAGAGACGAAACAAAGGGACTTGATGAATTACTGGTACAAGTAAGAGAGATGAGTCAGAGATGACTTGGAGGTTGCCAGCTTGGGTGAGGGAGTAAATAATGCTGCTGAGGAGGTGGGTGGCAGAGCACGTCTGAAGGGTAAATACGAGTGAGTTCAGTTTTGAGCCACTGGGTGTGAGCAGGAGACACTGGGATGTAGTTCGGTATGTGGTTCTGAGCTCAGGATAGAGGCCAGGGCTGGAGCTGGAGATGTGGAGCTCACTGGGGCAGGAACCATTGAAACCCAGAGGTTAGGGACACAGGACTATAGATATTAGGGGTTTTTCCAGGGACCAAAGTGAAGGATAGTTGAAATAACAGTCCAAGTGGCCACCCTGCATGGCCTCATAAAGATTCAGTCTAGGCCAGGCTCACGCCTATAATCCCAGCACTTTGGGAGGCTGAGACGGGCGGATCACGAGGTCAGGAGATCGAGACCATCCTGGTTAACACGGTGAAACCCCATCTCTACTAAAAAAATACAAAAATTAGCCGGGCGCGGTGGCGGGCACATGTAGTCCCAGCTACACGGGAGGCTGAGGCAGGAGAATGGCGTGAACCTGGGAGGCGGAACTTGCAGTGAGTGGAGATCGCGCCACTGCACTCCAGCCTGGGTGACTGAGCGAGACTCCGTCTCAAAAAAAAAAAAAAAAAAAAAAAATTGCCTATCTATGAAACTCAACAAGGAGATGCTAACTGCAGTGCCCTCCTGGCAGAGGATTAATGACTGGTTTTTCCCCCTTCCTTCTACTTTTTTGTACATTCCAATTTTCTGTAATAAACATTCAATCCTTTTTTCGGCATGCAAGATTTTTAAAGGAAAAAAATATTGTTAAAACAAATCAAAACGAGAAGCTTTAAAGCTGGAGAGTAAGAGCCTAACTCCCAGGAAAAGTGGTGCTCCAGATGTGGTTCTACTCTTAGACACCAGGATCCCACTAAAAAGCAAAGTTCAGAGAAGATAGAATGGGGGCATGGTATATGATCACTCTCCTTGGGAGCTGCAGAGACTGATCCAACCTCACAGGTTTCTTGGAAATCTAAGAGCAGTTGAAGAAAGATGGTGGTGGGGAGGGTGAAGTAACCTGGCCTTAGGCATTTGGGAAAGCTGGTGTCTTGGGTACTTTGTTTTGAGTTGGTCACTCCTGAGGGCAGCAGAGCAAGTCCAGGTGGGCAAGGCCATATGGCTGGGCTCTCCAACCAGGAAGAATGACACAGTCCAAGTCACTGAGCCCTGAGGCCAGGCATGGAGGTGTGAAATCTGATCTGGAAGGAGGATTTCTGGAAGCACTGGGCAGTTGGAGAAAAGTCCAAAGCTTTGCTCAGGGAGTTCTGAGATGCATATAGATGGAAGAAATCTGGCTGGGGTCCTGGGGAGGGTTGGGGAGAGGAGAAGAACAAAGTGAGCTGGCCTAGGAATCAGCCAGCTGACCTAGAGTGGCCCTGGGAATGGTGCCTAGGTGGTGGAGAAGGAGGCTGGATCTTAACACGTCTCCCATAGGCACCCTGGCCTCAGCTCACCCTGGCCCCAGCTGACCCTGTCCTGCTGATGCTGACTGGGTTATGCAGGTTGTTTTCATCCTGTAGTTGCTATCAGTGAAAGGGCTCCTGATGTATCCCAGCCCTGGTCCTCTGTACTCAGGGCTGAGTGTGCAGCATCTGGGAAGAATTGGGCAGATAGGCTGGAGAGAAGAGAATTCAACCAGGGGACAGATTCCCTCCCCTGTCCAGAGGGGCTGTTATTCATGCTTTCCCTTGGCAGAAGGGTATCTTGAAAGAGGGAAATCACTCACCTCATTGCTCTGAAAGGTCCTTTTCGTTGTTCTGGGAGGATAATCATATGAGTCTGGGGAGGATACAGTGATATCCAGGAGGTGAAATAGCTTGCTACAATGCCAATGGCTGTGCGAAAGTAGGGTATTAGGGTGAATACCCCTGGAAGGGTAGGGGATCCGTCCTACTTGTTCAATGTCTGTTTCCCTTGGAGCTGTCATATGTCATGGTCATGATTACAATGTCAGGTAGGTCTGTTGACTGCTTAACTGACATCAGGCTCCTTCTAAGCACTTCACAGACATCATTTGTCTCATCCTTATAATGACCCTGATGTCCCCATTTTACAAACCAGGAATCAGAGGCACAGAGAGTTAGCTTGACTCACAGTGCACACATCTAGTAAGTTCCAGAGGCTGATGCAGGCGGTCTGCTCCAGACCCCACACTATGAACCAGTGCCCTCTACACTAAACACCTGGCATGGTGCACACAGTAGGCACTCGCTTGGGAGGGAAATATTTGTTGAATTGAATTAAATCCAATTGACATTCCCAAGAAAGCCAAAGACCATCAGTTCTCAGGAACCTAATCTCTTTACAAACTGCGTCTGTTACTAGGAAGAAAACGAATGAGGTGAGTGGGTAGGTTTTCAGCAGGGATCTTGTGTTTCCATTTTTGTAGCTGGTGTGTTTTGCTGCCCCTGCTCCTACAGCCCTCCCTTGCCCTCTTGAGGATGGAGAGCCCACTGTGGTGGATAGGAGCAGGGGCAGAGTGGAGATCAATTCTCTCCTTGCTGCTGGAGCCTGTGAGGTAGAGGCCAGACGAGCTCGAGCTGAATGCAATTTTTTTCAGAGTTCCCTTCCCGTCTATGAATGCAAATCCTGAATTACAAGCCATCCGGATGACAAGTTGACATTTTAGCTCCAAACATTCTCCTATAATTAGCAGAATCTAATGCAATACAGGGAATGGTTCCATTTTACACACACATTATCGTAATGCCTTTAAATAAGATAATTGATTATGCTTCTGCATAAGAAAGTGAAATATTCAGCGTAATTAAAACCAGCATTCCAGTCCTGGCTTCCTGACAGGTGCTCCACGTGTCACTTAAAAAATCCTTAAAGTAGTGCTCACACCCACATTCTAGTTTTCAAAGTTTGTTGTGGAAAAAAAAAAAAAAAGAAAGAAAAGAAAAGAAAAAAACTTTGGAGAATTTTTTTTTCTTCTTCTCATGGATTCCAGCTTTGGGTCTGGAAATCTGAGTGGGGGTGGCTACTGACTTTCTGGGTATTTCTGTGTTTCTCCTCAGCTCTCTGACACTATCACAGACTCAGTCTCATGTTTTCCCACTAGATCTTCATTTCAGGGATGGAGTAATTGAGGCTCAGGGAAATGACAGGAATTCTGTGATGGAGTCAGCCTTGGAACTTAGTTCTGTCTGTCTCACAGCCCTGGCGATTAGATTTTATTTTGAGTTCTTTTGCTAAAAGTGGGGAAATGTGTGGTTTGGTGGACAGGATGTAGGACTGGAATCAGGAAATCCAGATTCCAGCCTTGGCTTTGCAACCAGTTAACTTCTCTGAGCCTTGGTTTCTCAGTTGCGACTACATTGATTCACTAGGGACAAAATTAGATTAGATATGTAGAGTGAGAAGTCTTAATTATAATAGAAATTCAGTGGGTAGACTCTTGGGTGGTCTGGGATCAGGGTGGGGAGGTTATTTGTTTGAGTGAAGTCAGATTTGGCCATGGAAATTTTAATGGCTTTGAGATCTGGGGGTGGTTGTGGGGAGGGGCTCTTCAATGCTGTCTCATCACTCCTGACCCAACCTCTATCTTCTGGAAGTTGTGTGGTGGGAAGGAGATGGGAGTGTGTGATACCAGTGGGAAGGCCAGCTGGGGATTGTGTAGGCAGTTCTCTGCCTTGCTAGTCCATGGAGATGACGCTATAGACATGTCAAGCAGGATTGACTCTGTCCTGCATATCTCATCCTCTCAGTAACCCTCCGAAGGGTTTAGTCTGTGGCATGGTTTTGTGTGACAGCTGGTGGGTATGTTAGGGAAATGCTCCGGGGCTAAGACACTGTACTATTCCAGTTGGTTTCTCCTAAGAGGGCAAACTAGTGACATCCTTATTCTCATGAACCCCATTGCTTTATCCCAATAACTGTACTTGTCTCTTCAAATCCTAGCTTCCTACAGAGATGTCAACACTACTGTATTTGTGCAGGAAAAACTCTTCCCAGTAGTGTCTTGTTCATGCCTGTGTTAGTTTCCTATTGCTGCTGTAACTAATTACTACAGACTTGGTAGCTTAAAACAAATTATCTTATATATCTAGAGGTCAGAAGACTGAGATGGATTTCACTCAGCTAAAATCAAGATTTCATTACAGCCCATGTTCCTTCTGGAGGCCCCCGGGAAGAACAGCTTCTAGAGACTGCATTCCTTGGTCATGGTCTCTTCTTCCATCTACAAAGTCAGTAATGGTGGGTCAAGTCTTTCTCATGCTGCTGT
Source organism: Rhinopithecus roxellana (assembly GCF_007565055.1). Classification (NCBI taxonomy): domain Eukaryota; kingdom Metazoa; phylum Chordata; class Mammalia; order Primates; family Cercopithecidae; genus Rhinopithecus; species Rhinopithecus roxellana. Next base: position 118,235,272 of record NC_044553.1, on the reverse strand, counting down.
ATCTCTGATTCAAACTCTTCTGTCCCTATCTTTCCTATTAAGGATCCTTATAATAACATTGAGCCTACCAGGATAATCTGGGAAAATCTCATTTCAAAATCCTTAACACAATCACAACTTCAAAGTCCACTTTGCCACTGTTATAACATATTTAGAGGTTCAGGGATTCAGATATGGGCATCCTTGAGGGCAACAGCTTTACCTATTTCAATTCTTTACCTACAGGCATAATCGTATTAGTTATGTATTCCTTTTTAACAAATCACCTCCAAAATTCGTGACTTATCTAACAAGCACTTACTGTCTCACAGTTTCTGATGGTGAGGAATCCAGGTCTCTCTGGCTCAGGCTCTCTAACAGGCTGTCATCAAGGCCGACAGGAGCTATGGCCACCCCAAGGCTTGATGCAGGAGGATTCGCTTCCAAGCTCACTCCCATGGCTGTTGGTAGCCCTGGGGTCACTGCTGGAGGTCAGCTGGAGATGTCAATTCCTCACTACTTGAGCCTCTCCATAGGGCAGCTCACGTGGTATCAGCAGGCTTCCTTCCGAAGGAGCAAGTGTGAGAGCAAGAGAGGGCACTCAGGATGGGAGCCATAGTCTTTTCATAACCCAGTGTTAGAAGTGGCATTCCATGACTTCTGCCACATTCTATTTGTTGGAAGTGAGCCAGTAAATCTAGCCTACATTCAAGGAGAAGGGATTACACTATGTGAATACTAAGATATGGCAATGAAATCTGTGGGCCATCTTAGAGGCTGCTTACACCAGCAACCACCTATACCACTTTTCTTTTTCTTTTTTGAGATGGAGTCTTGCTCTGTCACCCAGGCTGGAGTGCAGTGGCCTGATCTCAGTTCACTGCAACCTTCGCCTCCAGGGTTCATGCCATTCTCCTGCCTCAGCCTCCTGAGTGGCTGGGACTACAGGTGCCCACCACCATGCCTGGCTAATTTTTTGTATTTTTAGTAGAGACGGGTTTCACTGTGTTAGACAGGATGGTCTCAATCTCCTGACCTTGTGATCCGCCAGTCTTGGCCTCCCAAAGTGCTGGGATTACAGGCATGAACCACCACACCCAGCCACCCACACCACTTTTCTTAGGGAACTAATGGTCAAAGATTAGTTATCCAGGATTTAAGGCAGGAGATCTCAGACTTTAGAGACTCCATCCCAGTACATAGGAGAGTGAGTGAGGTATTGGGACTGAGGGTAGGTATGTGGGTGACTGAAACTTTCTTCTATTTAAGTTAAGGGCTCTCAAACTTAGGAGGTATATTAGAATTATCAGGAAAGTACAGTAAAATACCAAAGCCTGGGCCCCAAACCTGTTTGCTCTTATTTTTCTGGACTAGGATAGAACCCATGCATCTCTGTGTGTGTGTTTTTTTTAGAACTTCTGAAGTGATTCTGATTTGCATCAAAGTTTGATAAATTTTGCTCTAAAGAGTTTTCTGATGTCTAAAAGAAGGGGTTTGGAGACACTATGGAATGATTTGAAGTCTGCATGTTCTCAATGATGATGATGACTGTTGATGACCTCAGTAATAATAAGAATTATTGTTTATGTGAGTATTTAATACTTGCCAGGCACTGTGCTATGGTGCTTTTCTCCAGAGTCTCAGTTTCCTCACTGCAAAAGAAATGGAATGGGATCAGCCAACAAAAGGATTGTGAAGTGTAAATGACTTAAGTCTAAATGATTAAGGAAAATGTCCAGGGCAATGCATGTGACCTGGTAAATGCTCAATTTATAGGAACTCTTTCTTGTCCTGGCCATCCTGGAGCTCCTTTTGGGGAGCTCAGACACCATGAAACAAGAAACCACAACTGTCCTGAGGCCTAGCACATTGAAACTGCTGGACAAGCCTGGGCCAACTCAGAGGCGCCTATGAAGGACATTGTGTAGTGACCACAGGCCTGAAGGGCTGCCCAGGAGACCATTATGCAAGCCTGGGCTAGGGTGAGGTTGGCTGTGTGGTGCACCCAAAACCTCCATTAAAAGGCTTAGGCTGCTATTCTGAGCTATTTTTACCTCCACGTGATGGAGCTGGATCTATTCTTTTTCTTAGAGGAAAGTCTACGCTGGACATGGCTGTACCTCTAAGGCCCCATCCACTTCTTGTCACTGATGACTGAGCTCCATTGACAATTATTCCCAGAACTCCCAGACCTCTGAGGCTTCTCTACCACCACCTGGCAGCATGGCCTACAGCTAATGTGGGTGTAATTCTTTGTGGGCAGGACTTTTGGCCTCCCCTGCTTAAGCCATCACCTAATTGCTCTGGTATGCCTGTACTTGTCTCCTCTCATAGCCCTAAATAGGAAAGTAGAAAGGGCTGATGAAAACTCAAGCCATCTTCTCTATTCTGCCCTTAGTAGGGAAATGGAGGCATAGCATAGGGCCTTACCTATTTGCTGATGGCAAGAGCTTTGACTGTAATTGAGAAGTTTCAAGGTTCTTAGAAGCTTCAACCCAGTGAGGATACTCATGAATTGACTCATCTTGTGTGATTTTTTTTCAGCCTGAAGCTGCAAATAGGGATGAATGATGAAGATAAAGGAAGTTCTGTAGTTCTAGTTCTAAAGGGGGTGAGTTCAAGATTCAAAAGAGGTTTGCAACATTGCACTTACAGTCAGAAAGAACACCCTTTATCTTTGGGGGGCTGAGGCGGGTATATCACAAGGTCAGGAGATCAAGACCATCCCAGGGAACATGGTGAAACCCCGTCTCTACTAAAAATACAAAAAAATTAGCTGGGCATGGTGATGGGCGCCTGTAGTCCCACTACTTGGGAGGCTGAGGCAGGAGAGTGGCATGAACCCGGGGGGTGGAGCTTGCAGTGAGCGGAGATCGCGCCACTGCACTCCAGCCTGGGTGACAGAGTGACACTCCATCTCAAAAAAAAAAAAAAAAAAAGAGAGAGAACACCCTTTATATCCTGGGTTTGCCACTGTCTTGCTGTGTTGCTTAAGACAAGTTAGTTTACTTAACCTATCTCAGTCTTGGTTTTCTTATTTGTAACATAAGTGTATCAGTCAGCATGGGCTGATGCTGCAGTAACAAACAACCCCCAAATTTCAGTTGCGTATCACATCAAAGTTTTATTTCTAATTTATTTTTCATGTCCATCCTGGGTCCACCAAAAGCTGCACTACATGTTGTCTTTATTCTAAGGACTCAGATTGACAAAATAGTTGCCATCAGAAATGTTACCAATTTCTGTGGCAGTGGGATGGGGGAGTGGGGGGAAATGAAGGCACATGGGCTCTTACAGTTTCTACCTAGAGGTAACCACATGATCCTGCTCACATTTCATTGGTCAGAGCAGGTCATGTGGTCACCTCTAACTCTAAGGATGCAGGGAAGTGCAGTTTTACCATGGACCCAGAAAGCGGAGAGAACTGGAAATATTCGGTGGATATCACTGCTGGCTACCACAATGAACACTGTTATATCAACTTTCTCATGGGGTTATTGTAAGGATTAAAGGAGATAATGAATGAAAAATCACTTTGCAAATAATAGATACAAGTAAGATATTGCTCACATGACATTTGGCAGTCATATACCAATCAATACACCAGATATTTCATAACAGCAGTGCATCCCCAGACAGAGTTCAGGAAGGGCATAGCTTGCCTGATTTTGCTCCCTCTTGGCACTGGAGCCTTGACTGTAATTGTCAGGTAGGGTCCACTAGCCCAGGTATGTGCAGGTACCAAGAGTTCTTCAATTGGAAACTTTTGATGTTGCCCAAAGTATTTCTTGGGAAGGGCTCACCCTTGTGACTGTTGACTAGTGATCTCCACAAGCAGAGAGAGCATCAGTGGTCCTGATATGCATCTGTCTGTGCACCTCCTCACTAAGGGGCAGGTAAGTCTTTTAGTTCAGTGGATTTGAGAGAGTTGTGGTCTGATTTGGATTTTGTTCCAAATACCCCTCTGTATCCATCATAGTCTCTCTGCACTGAGATGTCTGCTTCTTTCTTTGAGGCCTTTGAAGTGGGAAGTCTTTCTGATCTGGGGAGGGTCTTGTGATGTTACTATTTCCTGTCCCTGTCAGAGGTTCTTCTGGCAGGAAAAAAAAAAAAAAGCCCTTTGGGATCAGCAATGTTTTGTTGGTGGCTCTTTTCCCATGCTCTCTGACCATTGGGATTTGGGGTTTTAAGCATCTCTCTTCTTTTGATGGGAAGAATCCCTGCTTGAAATTCAAACAAAAGAGATGCCTAGGTCCTTAACATCTGTGTGGGCCAAGAGACACACCCCTGGCAACGGTAGCTCAGAACTTAGTCACTCTGTGCCCAACATACTCTTGCAAATGCATTATTTCATACCATTCTACAAATAATCCAGCATGATAGGTAACATTCCTATCCCTATTTTACAGATGAGGAGATTGAGGCTACTTACCCAAGTCGCACAAACAGCAAGTGGCTTGGATTTAAACGTGGGTCCTCAGATTCCAAGCCCATTGACCCTTTCACTAACAGCTCTCCTTCATAGTGCGATGCTTGCCTTGCCTTTCTTTGACAATGAAAGATCAGACTATGAGTTTTAAAGCTGGAGGGGATTTTAGAGGTGAACTGGCCCAAATCCATCATTTTACCAAGGAGGAAACCTGAGAGTCATGGATGGGAGCGATTTGCCTGATGGCACAGCTCACAGTGAGCTGGCGGAGGTCTCACTTTATGCTTTTCCTACTATATTTGAACCATGAAGATGCACTTGGTGCTTTATTTCTCTCTATTCTCTACCCCTTTTTCTACAAAATTCTGTCCTCATTTCATAACATCCCCTCCAGAAGCCCCCCGATCATCTTTTCAGGTTATGTTTGATGCCTGCTTTATGCAATGTGAGACCCCTATAACCTTCCAGAGTATAGGATATACTCATTGCATTGTAACAGCCAATTTACTCATTGATAACAATGGACCTCCTACTCCATTCATCACCTGGAGAGGAGAAATCGGGTTTGTTTTGCCTGTGACTCCATACTTGGGGCTGGCACTTAGCAGGTACTCAGTGCTATGATCATAAAAAGGAATGAAGAAGAGAAGGAAGGAGGGATGGAGAGAAGGAGGGATATCAAGAGGAATAGAAGGAAGGGAGGAAAGAAGGAGGAGAAGAAGGATTGAAGAAAGCGAGGAAGGAGGGAAAGAAGAAATGAAGAAAGGTTAGAGGAAGGAGGGAAAGAAGGAAGGAAGAAAGAACAGATTTCCAGTATGGCTTTCAGCGTGGGCCCTCTCTTGCAGGGTGAAGGGGTATCTCGCGGGGTTCTCCCCCGTCAGGTCTCCCAAGGGCCAGGGAGCAGGAAAATCTCTTGGCTGCTTTTGGGAGCCCTGCCCCTCTGTCCCCTGAGCTGTTCTGATTGCCAGCAGCCCCCGGAAGAGGGAAATGAGTGAGGGGGAGAGAAGAGAGAGTGAGGGGGAGACAGGAGAGGAGGGTGTGCTGCTCTAAGGCAGGGGAAGAGCACTTACAAAATGTCACTTAGAATCCCTGAAAGAATAAGCTGTAAAAACAACCACACACTCTCTGATGGGTGACGCAAGTCAAAAAGAAATGCGATGCAATTAGTCACTGGTTCTGAGTAGGAGGTGGGTAATGGGGGAGGAGGCAGAATGGGAGAATGGTGAAGGGCTGGGGGGCAGCCTCCCTCACAAACTCTGCTTCATCTGCTCCAAGACAGCCTCTGTCGCTTTGGGGAGATGCTGTTTCTTTCCTTTCATCTCCCTGTGCTGGTCAGAGGCCCTCCTTACTCCTCCTCTTTCTCTCCCACATGATGGCACCTTCCACCTTTGCCAACACAATCACATTCTTAGGCCTAGAGTTGGAGAGAGGAGCCCAGAGACTCTGGAGGCTCTGCAATGGGAGGGAGGCAGCCGGAGACCAGGGGATCTGAAGTCTAAAGGGCGGACGACCTTGATCCTGGGGCCACCCTGTTGCTTCCATCACCAGCTCCCAATCTTCCTGCCCACCTTGGCCCAGGTGGAATGTTTGACCTGTTCAGAAGTTTGAGGGGGTAATTCACTCACCCCACCCCACCTGCCTAGCATTTTTTAAGCACTGTCAGACTTTGCCCTCATGGAGCTCACAACTTAGGTCAAAAGGATGGAGAAATCAATTGGCAAATAGGATGCTGAGTGGTGGGAAAAAGTGCTGATGACTTCTCATTTTCATCTTTCCAAGAGCTAGCTCAGCTGCTTTCCATGGAACTGAGGGGCGGACCCAATGACCATCCCTCATCAGGCCCTCCTTCCTTTCCTGGGTAGGGCAGCCATCAATGATGATGAGAAAGTCTAGGTACCGAACCTTCACAGGGCATTGGGCTACCTGGCAAGAGCGGTAGATGCAGGAAAGAAAGATCCTGAGCTTACTGGGAGAGTCTGGGTCATTCTGTCTCTTAAGCATAGCCATTCACAGAGTAGTCCCCAGACCAGCAGCAACTGCATCCTGGAGCTTGTTAGAAATGCAAGTTCATGGGCTCCACCTAGACCTTCTGAATCAGATGCCCAGAGAGTGGGTTCCTATTTGGGTTTTGAAAAGAATTCCAGGTAATTTCCTGGGGCTTGAGAGTTTGAGATGCACTGTCTTAAGGCCTAGGTGAAATAGACACAAATCCTGACTTGTCCTGGGGTAAGGCTGAGGCCAGTCTAGCTCAGCACCTTGATTTTTGTAGGACCTGATAATTCTTGTTATCTATTTAGTACCCTGGGCCTTTAATAGCACCTTGGTTACAACCCAGATAAGGCACATATGCTCTTCTTGACCCACCATTTTGCTCTTTCATGCCTCTCAAATACAGCTTACATGAAGTACATCATATACTGTTTCTTGTGATTTGAGGGCACATTGAGGGGAGGAATGTCACAGAACTGCAAACCCATCATTTAAAATGTAATATTTAGGCCGGGCGCGGTGGCTCACGCCTGTAATCCCAGCACTTTGGGAGGCCGGGGAGGGCGGATCACAAGGTCAGGAGATAGAGACCATCCTGGCTAACACGGTGAAACCCCGTCTCTACTAAAAAAATACAAAAAAAATTAGCCAGGTGTGGTGGCGGGCGCCTGTCGTCCCAGCTACTTGGGAGGCTGAGGCAGGAGAATGGCGTGAACCCGGGAGACAGAGCTTGCAGTGAGCTGAGATCTGGCCAGTGCACTCCAGCTTGGGGACAGAGCGAGACTCCGTCTCAAAAAAAAAAAAAAAAAATAATAATAATAATAAAAATAAAAAAATAAAATGTAATATTCCCCTTTCCTGTTCCTCAGTCATTTCTAACAACTGAAGCCCCCGGTGATGTTTCTAGGCTTCCTCTCTCCTTCCTGCCTTTTCCTCTTCGCTACATTTCCATTTCCATGCATTTATTAGCTAAGGAGCTTACCTCTCTCTTTGTTGTCTCCTTCCAATCTAGTCCATCACAATCCCACATTGTACCACCTAAGAAACTCTGATGGTATTTTTACAAATAAAGAGGGTTCCCTCTCTAAGAGGCTTTCTGGTGCCATTTGGTAAAATGGTAGTTTCAACCCGGGGCAGTCGTTCATGCCTGTAATCCCAATACTCTGGGAAGCCAAGGAAGGAGGATCACTTGAGGCTAGAAGTTCGAGACTAGCCTGGGCAACATAGTGAGGCCCACATCTCTACCAAAACTAAAAAAGAAATTAGCCGGGCATAATGATGTGCACCTGTAATCCCAGTCACTCAGGAGGCTAAGGCAGGAGGATTGCTTTAGTCAAGGAGGTTGAGGCTACAGTGAGCCATGATCATGCCACTGCACTCCAGCCTGAGAGACAGAACAAGACCCTGTCTCTAAAAAATAAAAAAAAAAAAGGTAATTTCCCTTATTCTACTGCCTTAGCAGCTGGGCTGCTTACTCACTCCCAAAGGGGCTACTGCACCCACAGCCTTGACAAGTACCTACCCCTTTAGGCTGAAGCATGCGGTCTGCTCTCCCCACATCAGTGTTCTCTTCACCTGGGAAGTTTCTCTTTGACTTTTTTACTGACTTGGTTCTTGGGTGGATACTTCACCCCATTGAATAAATTCCTTATCGCTCTTCCTTTCTCTTGCTTGTCCTCTTTTATTATTGTTTTTCTTCCAAAGACCTTTGCTCATTCAGCAAATTCTTTTCTTTCTTCTTTTGGATCCCTCAATCCTTAAATGCTGCCTCTTCTTCTATGAGCTCTAACCATTCCCTTCTTGTCTTCACCTCCAGCAGCCTGCACAGCAAATCCCTTGCTGGAGGGAAAATCATTCCCTGACCCTGGCCAGACCATGAGAACTGCTTCAGTGGTAGACTCTTATTCTTTTCAGACTTGCACCTATTTTATGAAACTATGGATTAGACTAATGTTATTTAAGCTTTCAGGTAAAAATGAAGGCAAATCATAGCACCTTCTCCTATGCACCTCAGAATAAGCTTGTAATTAGGCTCTTCTCTTCAAATGGCAGGAGCACTGGTATTTCACCAAGGAGGAGGCCTTACCCTTCATAAGTCTGTTTGAATTGACTATGGAGGATCTTGTTAAACTTCTGTGGATGGATGGATGGGTGGATGTCAAAATCTTTTCCCATCTTCACTTTCTTGACCTGTCCATCATCTGAAAGACATTGTCAACCTTGCTCTCTCCTCTCATTCTCCCTCCAGGCTGTTCCTAATGTTGGCCCATTTCTAGTGTCTTCTATTTCAGCATTTCTTTAAGTTTTCCTGTTATATAAGATGGGCACCAGCCAGGTGCAGTGGCTCTCGCCTCTAATCCCAGCACTTTGGGAGGCCGAGGCAGGCAGATCATGAGGTGAAGAGATCGAGACCATCCTGGTCAACATAGTTAAACCCCGTCTCTACTAAAAATACAAAAATTAGCTGGGTGTGGTGGCAGGTGCCTGTAATTCCAGCTACTTGGGAGGCTAAAGCAGGAGAATCACTTGAACCTGGGGGGCAGAGGTTGCAGTGAGCCGAGATCACGCCACTCCACTCCAGCCTGGCAACAGAGCAGGACTCCATCTCAAAAAAAAAAAAAAAAAAAAAAAAAGGCACCTCCACCCCTTTCCCTACTTTTCTTTGCCAGAGTAGGACCCAAATCTAGAATCAAAATGTTAAGATTAAGTAGGTAAAAGGAGAGGCATGGAGTGCTGAGTCCTGGCCACCACATTATCTCATCTGGAAAAACTAGGTCTTTGGGGCACGTCAAGCAGTAGACAGATAGATGACAATGGATTTCTCTTCAACAATAAGTAAGGTTCCTCTCTCTGACCTCTCCTTGGTCTGGAGATTCCATGTCCTTGAGTGGAAATCAACAATCCTTTCCCCAGGTCAGATTTTCCAGATAAGAACACCAAGAGGACCTGGTCATTTGTAATAACCTCCTTCCAGTTGATCACAGACATTGGAGCTTTGAGGGTCTGAAGATCCATGATGAACAGGAGGAGTGTCCACTCAAGAGGCATCTGCCAGGTGGGCTTCCCGCCAATGAATGACCCTCTTTATCACTTTTCAGGAGTACAAATACAAACAGCCTGCACAGGGTGCATCAACTGGGAAAGCCAAAACCACCCAGGACCACCTTACATCTGTTGTAGTGATTTCATGTCCAGCCACTACAGGGACATTATTCTCCAGCACTGCTGCCTCTGCTGCCGGCATCTCTTATCCTTGGGGTAGAGCCCAGGGACAGATTTTCCATTAACGAAGGGGCATGGTGGCTAATAGCACAGATCCTTTTTCCTTGGAAAGTCTTAAGGAGTCGCACATGAGGGTGTGGGGAGGGAACCTGAAAACACACAGATGCAATGCAATCAGATTCCACTGTCCAGAGACCACCAGGCTCATGGCAGTAGCTGAAAAGCTTACCTTCTGGGCCAGAATTTTGGGCTAATGTAAACTGAACTCGAAGGATAAGTCAAGCCCTGCTCCATGACCTCTGGGATACCATGATTCAGATATTAGAGTCAAGATGCAGAGGCTGAGAATGGAAAAAGGCAGCAGACATTTCCTTTGCAATGTAGGAAAGCCTAGATTGTGGAGAATCCAGGGCCTGTGGTCTCAGACACCTCATGGTGCCAGCACATAGTAGGCCATTTAGTATATGTAGCCCGGATGAAACAAGTGACTTGGCTTGAGGAGAATGCCAGGGGCGGGCTGATATGGGTATCCCCAAACCCAACAGGCAGAGTATATTAGTTTGTTCTTGCATTGCTATAAGGAACTACCTGAGACTGGGTAATTTACAAAGAAAAGGGGTTTAATTGGATCACAGTTCAGCAGGTTGTACAGGAAGTGTGGTTGGGGAGGCCTCAGGAAACTTACAATCATTTCAGAAGGCAAAGAAGAAGGAGGCACATTTTACATGGCTGGAGCAGGAGGAAGAGAGCGGGGGAAGGTACCACACACTTTTAAACAACCAGATCTCATGAGAAATCACTATCATGAGGACAGCAAGGGTGAAGTCTGCCCCCTTGATCCAATCACCTCCCACCAGGCCCCTCCCCCAACACTGAGATTACAATTCAACACGAGATTTGGAAGGCGACACAAATTCAAACCAAATCACAGGGGCTTCCCTTCTTCCTATGTTCTGGCTGTGAGAGGTCATTGAGTCTCTTCACTTCTCTGAGGCTCTAGCTTCTACATCTGCAAAGCGGTTCATGATATTGATTTTGTGGGCTTGCTGTGAGGACTTAGTGAGATGACAGGTGTGCAGTGGGGGACACACCACAGCCCTCATCAAAGTGCAGTATGGTCTAGTGATGACAGCCCCGGATTTGGAGCCAGACAGCCCTAGGTCCAAATTCCCATTCTTATACTGCCCTTCCTAGCTGTGTGACCTTAGGGAAGTTACTTAATCTCTCTGAGCCTCAGCTTTCTCATCTGAAACTGGGATAAAATAGTGCCCATTTGTATCAGTTTCCTATTGCTGTTGCAACAAATTACCACAAATGTAGTGGCTGAAAATAAAACAAATTATCTTACAGTTCTAGAGGTCAGAAGTCTTCGATGGGTCTCACCGGGCTAAAATTAAGGTGTTGGCAGGACTGATTTCCTTTATGAAGACTCCAGGAGAGAAGTTGCTTCCTTGGCTTCTCCATCTTCCGTTGTGTCCTGCCTCATGGCCTCCTCCATCTTCAAGGTCAGCAACGGCTGGTCTGGTTTTCCTCACATTGCATCACGCTGATATTCTTCTCTCTTTCCTTTTTAGTGATCCTTACGATTACACTGGACCCATCCAGATAATCCAGGATAAATTTTCTATTTTAAAGTCAGCTAATTAGCAAATTTAATTCCCTCTGCAACCTTAACCACCGCCTCCCTGCATCCCCCATTCCCCCACCCCATGTAATATAACATATTCACACGTTCTGGGGATTAGGATGTGAACGTCTTTGGGGGCCATTATTCTGTCTGCGACACCACTTCAGGATGTTGCTGCAAAGACTAAATAAGTCAGTACATGTAACTCCTGGTGACGTAAGGTAAGAGTATAGCAAATTGTGGCTGCAGTCATCATCATCATCATCACCATCATCATCACCATCATCATCATCATGACCATCGTCATCATCAACATCATCATTCTTTTGCCATTTTAGTCCTCATTCTCTCCTTTGCTCCACAAGAGGAAAGCATGGGCCTGGCCCCTCTGTGAGGACCACCAGGTGTGCTGTGGGCAGATGAAGCCTCACCGAGTTTCCAGCATGTCTTGCTGCTGACATTGGGCTCTCTGTCCTCACACACCAGAGCCCAGGACCATCTCTGCTTGTAGACACGGAGCACATCTGTCAGGAGGAGACCAGCTTCATCTGTCTCCCCCAGCCTGCTGTGCTCATTCCACAGATCCTGGCTGGAGAGACGCTCCTGGATGTGTCAGAGCAGTTATGAGGACAAGTTTCTGAGAGGCTTGCAGCTTCCTCATGTTCTTTCTGAGTATGCGAGACTGTAAGCTCAGCCCGACTCCATTGAAAGATGGGCGAATAAAATGGCTTCTTAAACAATGTGCCTGTTAGTAATGCAACAGGATGTTAATCAGGAGAAGGGAGGGGGTGCTCAGTACTGTCCTCCAGCTGAGGGAAGGGAACCTGTGGACTCCAGGACATGTGATGGAGTGAGGTGACAGAGCTGTGCTGAGAGAAGATCATTATGCCCTCCAGAATTTGCATGGCATAGGAGCAGGGACCGACGCTTGCCTAAAAGCATCTAAAGACTGGAACTAAATGGAGATGCCTGTCTGGTTAGAATAGGGAGGGTTGGGCCGGGCGCGGTGGCTCAAGCCTGTAATCCCAGCACTTTGGGAGGCCGAGACGGGCGGATCACGAGGTCAGGAGATCGAGACCATCCTGGCTAACACGGTGAAACCCCGTCTCTACTAAAAAATACAAGAAACTAGCCGGGCGAGGTGGCGGGCCCCTGTAGTCCCAGCTACTCGGGAGGCTGAGGCAGGAGAATGGCGTGAACCCGGGAGGCGGAGCTTGCAGTGAGCTGAGATCGGGCCACTGCACTCCAGCCTGGGCGACAGAGCGAGACTCCGTCTCAAAAAAAAAAAAAAAAAAAAAGAATAGGGAGGGTTGGGGGATGGGCCCTTCCAGATTCCAGTTGAATTTTTCTGTGACTTAAGAGGGTGATGGGATTGAAGCCATTTGGAAAGGGGCTCATGCAAGAAGGACCCCAACAAAATGAAGTTGCATGCATTGTGCCACTGGATGTGAGCTCTGGAAGGAGAGGGGATGCAGTTACCTGTAAATACTTCCTTGCACAAGGACACCATGAAGACAGAGGTCCCCAAAGCCAGAGGAGAGGGCGCCCAAAACCCCTACAGAGGGCACCAGTGGCAGACTGCAACCATATCACTCATGAGAACTTCTTTTTTTTTTTTTTTTTTGAGACGGAGTCTTGCTCTGTCACCCAGGCTGGAGTGCAGTGGTGCGATCTCGGCTCACTGCAACCTCTGCCTCCTGGGTTCAAACGATTCTCCTGCCTCAGCCTCCCGAGTAGCTGGGACTACAAGTGCATGCCACCATGCCCGCCTAATTTTTTGTATTTTTAGTAGAGACGGGATTTCACCATGTTAGCCAGGATGGTGTCGATCTCCTGACCTTGTGATCCGCCCACCTTGGCCTCCCAAAGTGCTGGGATTACAGGCGTGAGCCACTGTGCCTCGCTGAGAACTTTGACCCTTATTTTCCTTCTCTCCCATCCTCTGTCCCATTCCTAGACAAACCAGGTGCAGTAGGAGTGAACAGTGCATCTTCTTTATCCAGTGCAGTTTCCAGGAATAGGAAAGGGAGGAGCTTCAGCTCAAATGAGAGACTGAACTTTTTTTTAAGACGGAGTTTTCCTCCTTGCTCAGGCTGGAGTGCAATGGTGCAATCTCTGCTCACTGCAGCCTATGCCTCCCAGGTTCAAGCGATTCTCCTGCCTCAGCCTCCTGAGTAGCTGGGATTACAGGGGCCCGACACCATGCTCGACTAATTTTTGGTATTTTTAGTAGAGATGGAGTTTCACCATGTTGGCCAGGCTGGTCTTGAACTCCTGACCTCAGGTGGTCCACCTGCTTCGGCCTCCCCAAGTGCTGGGATTGCAGGCATGAGCCACTGAGCCTGGCCTAGACTGAACATTTTCTACCTGACTTTTCCAGATTTTTAGTACACACAGAAACTATTAATATCTAAAAGTAACCAAAGAAAATAACTGTATCTATCTATCTATCTATCTATCTATCTATCTATCTATCTATCTATCTATCTATATCTATCTGTATATATCATGGGCAGAGAGGAGATCGGCGTTGAGAATTTAAAAAAAAGCAAATGTGCTCATATTTGTAAACCAAGTGAGATTATCCGATGAGCTGGCTACAATAATTATCATCCATATCAAGGTTATACTTAAAGAGGCATCCTCGCCTCACAGAAGTCTCACCACAGCACTGTGAGGAGGACACTTACTCTACGGCTTCACATTCAACATAACTGAGGCTGAGGCTTAAACAGCATGCCAAGGTCACCCAGCTCCCGAGGAGAGGACATTTGATCTCTGGGCGGTCTGGCACAGAATCCCTGCATGAGCCACAGATCTCAGTGGGTGAAGTCACACGGCAGGTGACTTCCCTTTTCTGACCTCAATGTCATTTTCCAACATTTGGGGGGGTGAAAAAGAGGGTGTCAGGGAAGGAGGCTGAGCTTGTGAGAAGAGAAAGACAGGGGAGCAGAAAGTTTTTCTGACCTTTGCAGAATTTTGGTTTGTCTGTCTGCCAAGACTGTGAGTCGTTAGGTTGCCTAGGGAGCCTTCTGTGGCGGCGTCAGGGAGTTCTGGAGGACACACTATTAAAAGTGGTGTGGCCGCACCTGCTGTAAGAGAGGCATGGTGCAGAACAGAGGCCAGGGTGCTGCTCTTGGCGCTGGGACCCAGGGGTCCTCATCCCTGCTCCACACCAGCCAGCCAGGTGACTGTGGGCAAGCCACCCCAGCCCCCGAGCCTCAGTTTCCCCATCCAGAGCCAGAAATCCTATCTGACTACCTCTAAGTAGTGGTCATCTGCCCTGACTACCTTGAAGAAGTGACCATCTAAGCATGCCCTTTGCGAGCTCTGTGACCATGACAAACTGGAACGAACAGATGGCTGGGCCCTGATGTGGGTCTTGCCCTGGTTTGGCTACCCTGCATCCAGACATGCTTTTTACTTGGGAGGATTCATGCACTTGGAGCATCTTGGTGAGAGGCAGGAGCCCACCTCGCACCACGGGAAGCAAAGGGTGACAGTCACTTCCTCTCCTGGAATCCATGCCTATCACTGCCACCCCCTCAACACACACAGTCCTCGTCTGGGGCCTCAGTTTCTTCATCTGCACAGTGAGGATAGTAATAGTGTGTCCAGAGTTGGTTCCTTCCAGTGGGTTCATGGTCTCACTGACTTCAGGAATGAAGCCGTGGACCTTCCCTGTGAGTGTTACAGGTCTTAGAGGTGATGCAAATCCAAAGAGCAAGCAGCAGCAAGGTTTATTGTGGGGAGCAAAAGAACAAAGCTTCCACAGTGGGGAATGGGACCCAAGCAGGTTGCTGCTGCTGGCGTGGGGTGGGGGTTGGGGAACAGCTTTTATTCTCTTATTTGTCCCCACCCATGTCCTGCTGATTGGTCCATTTTACAGTGTCCTGATTGGTTCATTTTACAAAACCTCTAGCTAGCCACAGAGCACTGATTGGTGCTTTTTACAATCCTAGCTACAGAGTGCTAATTGGTGCATTTTACAATCCTCTTGTAAGACAGAAAAGTTCTCCAAGTACCCACCCAACCCAGAAGTCCAGCTGGCTTCACCACTCAATAGCACCTCCCTCATGGGGCTGTGGGGAAAATGAAATGTGAGCCTCTCTCCTGTGCTCCCCACAAATGACTGGAGGTGGCTATGATTAACTTTATTGTTCTGTTCATGCTGGGATGCTGGTTTTCCCTGCTCTGCTCTGGAGTCTAATCCAGGGCCTTTTCCCATCTCTGAGGCATGGGCACAGAAGGCCTGAGGTTGACTCCCTTGAATGCTTTGGCTTCTCAGTAAAAAATGGGTTCTGGCACAAGGAAGCGAAGAGTTCAGGAGATTTGGCACCAGATGTGTAAGCACCCAAGTTTTCTGCAGCCTCACATCTACTGCTGTCAGCGCTGGGTCAGTCTTGCCCATCGCTCACCGATGCTTTGTGTTATGGGTGCTCTGGCCCCCTACCCTTCCAGTTTTCCTGGGTCAGACCCAGCACACTATCAAGGTCACCTTGGCACCATAATCTGGGCAGAAGGGGTCTCTATGTGGTAGACTCTCAGAGCACAAAGAGGCACGAGAGCCCCTTTTCTGACTTCCTCCTTTACAGATGAGGAGACCAAGAACACAGAGGGAAAAGAGCCTCAGGATAGTGGAAGTGGGATGGAGCCCAGTCTTTGGACTGCAGAGAAATTCCTTCGGGCCCACACCCTTGGCCAGGGTGTCCTGGAGGCTTGCATTCACGCATGTGCGTGTGCCTGTGCCATCTCATTCTTCCCCTTTCCTCCTCCTTGACGTTTGTCATGAGCACATACAAGATGCAGGGATTCCCACCCTCTTCCTCCCTTACGGGCTGTGTATTCTGAGGCTGCACATGCTTCTGTTTCTTACCCGACCCTGGACCCCCACCCCTCTGCCCTCCCTCTGATTTATGTCTCACGAGACTCCCGGAATGAGCTGCAGCACTGAAGGCAGATGTGTGCCCAGAACATCCTCAGCTGACTGCTTGCTCAGGCTGTGATCACTTATAACCACCTGAGGCCTCATCAGTAGATTTCTTTCCTGAGCTTGCAATCCAGGGTCAGGTGCTTCCGAGAGGTGGCGGAAGCAGACAAATCCACAATGGAAACAACCAAGTCCAACCAAAGGAAGGGGAAAGGGCTAGTGGGAGAGCAAGGAGAGGAAAAAATATTTCGTTGAGTGACTCTTCACCTCCAGTCTCTCACTGAATTCTGGCAGCTGCTCTACAGGTTATTTTCCTCTTTTACAGGCGGGAAGAAATGGCTTCAGAGAGGCTGTGAAGGCCACAGTGCAAGCAGAGGCTGGAGCTAGGAGTCCAAACCAGGTCTGTCTGCCTCCAAAGTTCATGAGAACCTCTTGGTCACAGTTCAGTCAAGTTTCTGGAGAAGAATTTAACATGTTTGGGAAAAATCCATTATAAGAAGGAAGAGTTTCTCACTTTGCCCTTGATTTTTCTTCCTCAGAAACTCATTTTCTTTTTAAACTAATGTCTTTTTCATTTCCTCTTTATCTTTCTCCTTTGCCGCCTCTCTCCTTGCTTCCTCTTTTCACTTCTGTGGCTAAGGTTATCAAATGTCCTGAGTTGAGTCCCCTGTTGAATCGAAGGGCCCAGGCAGTCATCTCTCTGGGTAGGGAGGCTGGTGCCAGCAGTGGGCAGGAGGCAGATGCAGCCTGGTTGGTGTGGGCAGGAGGGGGACAGGCTAGTCTGGGAGGTGCCCCAGCTGCTTCTGGTTGCCTGGGCCTCTGGCACTCCCTAGACTGGGGACAGATGGCCACATGGAAGAACCAACAGGGTAATGGATGGAGGATTGCCCACCAGGCAGCATGCCAGACATCAGGACACCCTATGCTGCTCTCTGGCTGAAGTTATCCTGGTCCACATGGTGAGCAGTCAGGATGCGAAGTCTGTAACTGACTTGGCACCTGAAATTTAACCAATGGTTATCAACTTAATAATTAAGTCACTAACTCATCTATTCAACAAGTACTTGTTGAGGGCCTACTATACTTGAGACTCCTTTTAAGAGTCTAAATGAACCTTAAAATGATTAAATGTACATGGCAGATAAGTCATAGGTTCAAGAATCTTAACTTCTAGCAGAAGGAAGAGACAATGAACAAGCCTCATTTTGGAGGAGAAAAGAGGTAGAAAAAAGGTGCCTGTGTTTAGATCTAATACTTTAATTTCACTTCTCCCTGCCTCTTTAACCTGTTTCCTACCTGAGTGTTAATTTGTAGCAATTACAGATTGCAGCCAACATCAAAGAACCTGACATGGATGATCAAAGATTCAGGATTTAAGTAAAGCAAACAGCTTCTCTTATATTTCAAAGGTAGTGATACTAATGTTCCCTTTGGGCAAACACTCAGGTAGCTCTCTGTCTTCAAGGAACATCCATAACACCATGCCCCAGGTAGATGGGATGACCTGTGGATAATTTTTAGGGAGTAACTTCTAGGTCAAGTCATTTAATGGCAAGGCATTTCTTTTCTTTTCTTTTTTGTTTTTAAATTGAGAACTACCTACCATTCAAAGAGCACTGCCATGTGCATAGGACATCCAGAGAGCCTCAAAGGCCATGGGTATCTCGGCATCCCCACTGAGAGAGCTCATATTCTTCCAATTGCAGGGGCCCCAGGGATACACCTGCCAGCGAAACACCTGTTGCTGTCAATCATCACCTGTACTGGATAAAACAGTGGCTTTAGGGCCAGAACTTATTTAAAATCTAGTTCTGTTATTTCCTGTGCAATCTTAGCTAAATTACTTAATCTTCATGAGCTTCAGTGACTCTTTGGGAAGCAGAATAGTTAAATAGAAAACACAGAGTCTTTGAAGTTTGAATTCTTGCTCTGCCACTTACTTGTGTAACCTTAGGCAAATAGCTTACTCTTAGAATCTTGGTTGTTACATCTAAAAATGAAATAAAAAATAAACAAAAAATAAAAGTAAGCATAAAAATAAATACCAGCTTCACAGCACTGTCTTAAAGATTAAATAAAAAATCAAACATTTCAAGCACAGAGTCTGTATATATTATGTGGTCAAAAACATAATTTTTAAACCCTTCATTTAGAATGAAATAGGACCTCCTGTGGTAACTCCTTCCTCAGCCAAGAAATGGCACTACCATCTACCCAAATGCTTGGCCCAAAAACCTAGAAGTCATTCGTGATTCTTCTTTTTACATCACCATCACCCCCTTTCTCTAGCATCTAATTCAACAGCAAGTTTCTTGGCTTGACTCCTAAATGCCTCTTGAATCTGTCTTCGCTCTCCATCTTCACTGCTAATGACTCTATTTGTAGCTATAATAATCTCTGCCTTAGCAATTTTAAAACATGGTCCCCAAATTATTTAACACTTCTGGCATCAAGAGGTGGAGTTGATGTTCCTTCCCCCTTGAACCTGGGTAGGCCCAAGACTACTTTAACTAATTGCATATGATGAAAGTGAGGTTATGTGACTTCTCTGAATAGATCACAAAAGTTTCTTTTTGCTTCTCTTGCAACACTCACTTTGGATGCTCCCTATTGTAACTAAGCTGCCATACTATGAGGAAGCCCAAGAGGCATGCATGTTGGTATTCCAGTTAACAGTTCCAGCTTAACTCTGCTATTGCAGCTCCCACCCATTTAAATCATCTCAGCCATTTGAGACTTCCCAGCTGAGGCTTCAGACATCATGAGCATAGACAAGCAATGTCCATTGCACTCTTTCTGAATTCTTGACTCATAGATAATGAGCATAATTAAATACATTTTTTTGGTTTTTTATTTTAAAATTTTTACAGTTTTCTCTATATGCCAGAAAGTTATTGTTTTAATGCTTCTGAATTTGGGGTGGTTTCTTACACAGTGATAGATAACCAGAATGCACCTCTTGACTATTGGCATGCTCTCCCAACTTATTTCCCTCCTTCTACTGATATCTATTCTCCATGCAGCAGCCACAGGAATCTCTTGGAAATGTGAATCAGATAACATTACTCTGTCATGTGAAATTCTTTCAAACATCTTACCTTGGTTTACTAGACTCACATGTTCTGGTCCCTCTTCTCAGGTGCATGATAGGTGAAACACTCATCTCTAGGGAAATCAGAGGCTGGCCAGGGGCAAATAATGTGGGACACAAAAATCACCTATTACAGCTCGGTTTGAGCTTCCCCATCTCAAGGGCCGAGGAAGCATCTCCTGTACTTGTGTGGGTTTTAGAACCCTGGTCCATAGACCCTAAACCCTCTGCAGATGGTCATGATCTTCCTGTACCTTTTTGGCTCTGACTTATCTCTTGATTTCTGGCACTATGACATTTCCCTTTCTTTCTTTCAAGTGCAGCCATATTTTACAAACAATATCAAGTGTTTCTATGTGTTTGTAGCTGAAGGGAAGAGCTGCATCAACTTAACAGAACATGTTGCAAGAAGTCTTAAAACTCTATCTGTACATACTATGATCATCTACTTAAGAGAATCAGCTAAAAAGCAGTTGGAAGTTAGAGTGTTTGGTAAGTTGATCAGAGAGCAGAGCTGAGCACACTCATCTAAATTCATACTTTCCTGTAACTCCACTAAAACTACCAGTAAAGGGTTTCTTTTTTTTTTTGCTGTAAATCCACAAGGTTGGGTAAAATGAGAGTGGAGATAACAGTATAATTTTGGAAGCTAGAAAGGAGATGGACAAGTGATAACATATGAAGCTGACCTGAGAAAGAAGACTCTGAAGGCAGCAGTGAAAAAATCCACCAATCAACCAAATTTACACTGCAGAATCCTCAAAGGCTCAGGGATTGTGGCATTAGCAATGTTCAGAACTGGAGATAGAGGTGGGAATAAAGAGGACTGGTGGAAAGCTGTTTCAGAAACAGGAATGGGGAATTATTGCCTAATGAGTACAGAGTTTCTGTTTGGGGTGATGAAAAATTCTGGAAGTAAATAGTAGTGATGGTTGCACAACACTGTGAATGTAATTCACACTATGATTAAAGTAGCAATTGTTATATCATATATGTTTGATCACAATAAAAAATAAGCAATTAGATGCCGACATTTTCTCCCTCATTCCTTGCTGATGGGTTAGGAAGCCCTAACATCCCGGCCAAAATACAAGCGGTTTGTTTTCTGGAAAGGTAAAAGAGAGTGTCCATAGATAAAGGACACCAGGCACAGTTAAAGTTATGGGTACTGTACTGAAAATAGGAAGACAAAATGACTGAATGCAAACTGGATGCTTAGACTCCCGGGCTTTCTCCTCTATTCTGCACCCTCTTTGAATACCAGAACATAGCCCTTTAACTTCCTAGCAGGAGATTAGAATAATTGTTTCTGGGGAATCTGAGCAGCTCAATAAGAAAGACTGAAGAGACTTACATTGAGGCTCCCTAGCAAATGGCCCAGCTGTATCACTTAACAGTGTAGTTCACAATCAACAAGTGCCACAATGAGCTCAGGACTTTCAATCAATGCTTTAGGTCCCCACTCCTAAATATAATTAACAGAGATTTGAGAATATGAGAATGATTCTAATGTGAACAACTGAATACCAAACAAAGTAGTAGGCAGACCGAAAAAGGTAACAGGTAGGAAACAATAATAGGACAGGAAAAAGGAAACAGGTAGGATAGCATCTGTGAAACAAGAACATGATGCTATCAAAAAGGAAAGGATAGAGAACAAAATAAACTTTTAGAAATTAAAATCATGGTAGCAGAAATGAAAAACTCAATAGAAGGGTTAGAAGATAAATCTAGGCAAATTTCTCAGATAGTATACTAGGAAGACAAGAAAAATGAAAAGTAGAAGAGGAAAACAATTTATAGAATTTGAATCTAAAATGCTCAACATCTGAATAATAAGAGTGTCAGAAGGATAAAACAAAGACAGTGAACAAGAGAAAATCATCAATGAAGTAATTTAAAAAATGTTTATAACTTAAGAACATGAAAACCCAACACTAACATCTATATTGTGAAATTTTAGAATGCTGTTGTATTAGTATGAGTTTTATACTGCTGTGTAATAAATTACCATAAACTGAAGTAGTTCAAATGAACATACATTTAGTATAGCACGGTTTCCATGGGTCAGGGGTTTAGACACAGTATAACTGAGTCCTCTACTCAGGGTCTCATGAGGCTGCAATCCAGGCTGTGTTCCTATCTGGAGCTTGGGGTCCTCTTCCAATCTTATGTGGTAATGCTGGCAAAACTTGGTTCCTTGAGGTTGTAGGACTGAGGTCCCTGCTTCTTTGCTGGTTGTCAGCTAGGAGCTACTCTCATCTCTCAGAGCTACCCCTGCCATATTGTGCTTTCAAAGACCATCTCACAACGTGGTAACTTTTTAGTTTTTCAAAGTCTGCAGAAAAATCTCTCACTCCAGTCTAAGGTGGAGTTTTATATAACATAAAATAATCACATGAGTGACTATCCCATCACCTTTGTTATAGAATGTAACCTAACCAAGGGAATGACTTTCCCATCACCTTTGCTATATTCTATTGGCTAGAAGTAAGTCTTAGTTTCTGTCCTCAGATTATACATGAGTGTAACCCATTGAGGGTCATCTTAGAATTCTTCCTACTATAACTGGGACAAATGAAGCTCTTGTTAGCTTTCAGAAGGAAATAAATAGGTTAATACAAATGATCAGGCAGTTGAATAGTTCAGATTTCTCAACAGCAGTGTTGGAAGCTGGAAGACAATGGAGTGATGCTATCAAAATTCCAAAGAGAAAGGATTTCCTACCTACAATTCTATACCCAGCCAAACTATCTATTGAACATGAAAACAGAATATGAATATCATTCAAAAAAAGGGTTTCAAATATTTACTTTCTATACATTCTTTCTCAAGAAGCTACTGGAGACTATGTTCCATAAATCAAAGTAGTAACTAACAAAAGGAAGACGTCTGATTCAAGAAACAGGAAATAAAGAGAATCTTCAGCACAGTGGGGAAGTTACATCCTCCAAAGATCAACCAGAACAGATTAGAGCAAGTTGGAAGCCCTGGGGATCAAGAGGAAATTGACAGACAGTTGAGATGAGTGAATGGGATGAGAAAAGATTTAGACAACTGGCAGAAGGTTTTGTTTAAATTAATGGTAAGAACATAAAAATTAATCAAAGAGAATGAAAAACTATTATTAACTTCAGATATAACAAAAAATTATTCAGGAAAAAAACCATAGTTTACTACATAGCTGAGCTCTGAATAACTATGGGCTTATGACAATGTAAATACTGAACATTAATCTAACCAAATTGATGAAATAATTATACAGTTTTGAAAGGATGTTGTTACAGGTTGAATTGTGTTCCCATAAAATATGTTGATGTCCTAACCCTCAATACTTGTGCATGTGAGTTCATTTGAAAATAGGTTCTCTGCAGATGATCAAGTTAAAATGCGGCCTTTGGGGTAAGCTCCAGTTCAATATGACTGGTGTCATCATAAAAAGGAGAAATCTGAATATATAGAAGCAGAGACAGAGTGAAAACATCGTCATGAATATTGGAGTTATGCTGCCATAGGCCAAGAAATGCCAAAAATTCCTAGCAAACCACCAGAAACTAAGCGAGAGGCATAGGATAGATTCTTTCTCACACTTTCAGAAGGAACCAACCTGACTGACACCCTGATTTCAGAGTTCTAGTCCCCAGAACTGTGAGACAATACATTTCTGTTGTTTGTCATCTACTTTGTGGCACTTTGTTGTGGCATCCCTACAAACAGATGGGAAGTACGTGTGTGTTGGTAGAAGGCAGGGAAAGGGAGATGAAAGAGTCAACACTTCATCTTCCTCAGTGGGAAGTTAACACATATTTTCTACACACAAAATGTCAAGAAATAGTAGTATATGCATGGCATTTAGAGCTACTGAGGTGAATACTTGCTGTGGATTGAGTATGGTTTATTTGTCCCCACCAAAGGATAATGGAAACTGGTGAGAGATGAAGCTGAATAGTGAGGCCAAAATCAGGTCATTAAAAAGTCATGCACTCAATGGGAGTTGGCTCTATTTTATAGGAATGGGAGCCTTTGAAGGTTTTCAAGTGGCAGAGTGAGACAGAAGGTGATGTTTCTCTCATGGTATAAACAGATGGGTGATGTCTCAATACAAGATGTCCATTTCAATACAGGATGGACAGACAGGCTGTGTTACTGGCTTGATTTCTTCAGGCAGACCCTCTAAAGACCCTATCTTAATCAGTTTGGATTGCTACAACAAATTAGCATAGAATGGGTGGCTTAAGCAACAGAAATTTACTTCTCACAGTTCTGGAGGCTGGGAAGCCCAAGATCAAGGCTCAGCAGATGTGGTTTCTGGTAAAGGTTCCCTTCCTGCTTTTAAGATTGAGACAGAGCTCCACCACTTCCTGACTGCTTGAAGAGGCATACCTTTTTTGAGCCTCCATTTTGTTATTTCTAAAATGGGGATAATAATATCTGTTCTGCTTTCCTCCCACGCTTTTGTGAGAATCGGTTGAGATAGTGCAACTGAAAGCAATTAATAAACTCTATTATTTTAGCCAAAGTTTCTTTTTAGGTCTGCTCAGCCTGCATCCTCCAGTCCTTAAACTTTTTGATTCAATGGGGCCAACTCCTTCCCCTTGGCCATGCTCATTGGCTGAAGGATGGTCATATGACCTAAGCTGGCCAATAAGCCTTTTGCTGGTTATATTGAGGGGGGAAAAAAGTGCTCTTTCTCCTGGAAGCCATCTTGTCTCCAAGGAATAGGTAGTCTTGAGATTGAAAACGACACAGAGCAAAGCAGAGAGATGCTTAAAGACAAATTTCTGATGATGTCGTTTAAGCATCTGCATCAAATAATTCATTTTTTCATTCCACAACTAGTTATTAAGTTCCTCTTATAGTCCATAACAATTTCTGGATTCTTGGCATTTAATGGTAAATGAAAGAAAGACCCTACTCTTATGGTTCTTGCATTCCAGTGGGCAGCCCAGGCAATAAACAAACACTAAATAGATGCATGATATAATGCCAGGTAGTAATAGAATCTAAGAAGAAAAGTTACAGCAGAATAGGGGAAGACTGAGGTGAGGTGTTATTTAGATGGGGTGGCTGAATCTACCTCTACCTCTGGATTTTTTAAATTTCATGAGCCAATAAAACCTCACTGAATTGTGGTGCTATCAGTCACCACCAACAGTCCTGATGAATACAGCTTTACAAATGTAAGGATTGGTAATGATGCTGATGATGATTATAATTATAATAGCAGCACAAAAACCTCTTGAGAATGAATTGGATCATTCCCCTTGGGAATCCATGTCTAAGATATTTATGCCAATGAAACAACCCAAGGACAGGAAATTATCAAAAGATTCCCAAAAATATTCCTCATGGAATTAAGTGCACAAAAGGGTCATTCCTCGGGATTCATCAGTTGTATCAATTCACTTGAAAGCCAGAAATTTAACTTAAAAATGCATTTTGAAAGTTGAAGACACTGAGCATCAAGTCAAACAAAGCATTCAGCTGGTCATCTGTGGCCAGCTGGCTCTAGCAATATTAACAGGACTGACACCCACAACTTATGTGGAGTTAGGTGACACTGTAAAAGCATTAAGAATGATGAAGTTAAAGAACATTCACAGTCACTAGTCACAGTCAGTTGACGTTCTGCAGTTCTTATAGGATAGTTAGAGGCTAATAGTTTCAAATCCTGATGTTGCTCAAGGTTGTTGATAGCCAGTCATCAAGGTTGAGCATGCAAATGCCCAATCATATCATCATTTCCACAGAGGTTTTCTAAGTTTGAGTCCTTTAATTTTAAATTCCTGACACTCAGGAAATTTTCTAATGCTTTATAACTTTATAACAACTCACCCCCATCTTCCCCCTGCCCCCCTCTTTCTTTTCCTCTCTCTGTCTCTCTAAAATTCTGGTGTGGTGATTAGTATTTCAGGGATGCACCAACCACGGGAGTTTTCTCAGCTTGAACTCTCAAAAGAACATTGAAACATCCTATATAGTTTTGATGCATAGAATGTACACCAAATAAAAAAATGTGAAATTAGAGCTTCCATCATTGTCCTCCTGAGCTGCCACACCTACACTGTGAATAATATTTGTCTTACTCAGATTAAGACGTGCACAAGCCAAGATGAACCTACTCAAAAAGTAAAACAAGTGCTTCCAGCCTTCCTGTACCTGCTGGAATTTTCTCATGTTTCTCTTCCACAAAATGCAACAATTGCTGAGATGCTGCATCACCTGCTGGGAAAAGGTGTTCATTATCCCTGAACAAGACAGCATGAGGACCCTTTCCAGAATGTCAAGCATGTGTTGTCTTCTGTCACTGTGCTGGTTTGAAGTGTTGCACACCAGGACTGAAATGAGCTTTGCAAAGACAATATTCTTTCAGGAGTGCTGTAATCATGGTTTTGGCTCATTTTTGCACTAGTATCTTGATTCCAAGAAACATTTATAATCTGCCAGATAAATGTATAGCTCAGCATTTCCCTAAAAATACTGGAACACTGAATGTTACATTTAAGAAAGAGTTCTATGGTCAAGCAAGTTTAAGAAACACTAGGTTAAAAAAAAGGTTTAGGCAATAATACACATTGGTTAAGCAGAACCTTATAAATGATAATGCACATTGTAAGTATACCAGAACAAGGTATGACAGGGTTCCTAAATTTATTTTATCATAGATTTTTTTTGAGGTGGGAACATCTATTAACACTCTACAGAGCACAGTGTAGGGCAAATCAAATTATAGCAATATTCAGTAGAATTCTTTATCCCCAGACCTTGAGAATTTGATACAAAGGAATAAATGAGACTGTTTGAACACACACAATGGAAAGAGATTAAAATAGATAATACTCCGAATTTATAAGTATAATTAAACCTAACAAACTACACATTTTTTTTAAAAAAACAAACAACTTCTCTACTTATCAATTTCCAAGTTGCAAACTATTATAGATGGAAACAGCACAAAGCTACAAAACAAGATCACATTAACTCAGCCTCCCACCAAAGGTGGTGGTAAGTTGCAATGTGAAATTCTTTTAGTCTGGACCATAGAGTCCTCTTTTGTACAGTCACACACCACATAACAAAGTTGCATGCAATAACAGACAGTGTGTACAACAGTGGTCCCATAAGATTGTAAGACTGTATTTTTACTGCACCTTTTCTATGTTTAGGTACACAAATACCTACCATTGTGTTAGAGTTGCCTACAGTATTTGGCATAGGAGCATGCTGTACAGATTTGTAGCCTAGGAGCAACAGGCTGTACCATTCAGCCTAGGTGTGTAGTAGACTAGACCATTTAGGTTTGTGTAAGTGCACTCTGTGATGTTCATACAATGACAAAATCACCCAATGACACATTTCTCAGAATGTATCCCCATGGTTAAGTGACACATAACTCTTAGTGGCAATCTTGCTGGGGTTCTATTTAATTCCAAGGTGTTTGGCAAACATTATTAATTTCATTGTATCCAGTGAATACAAAAGCAGTGAAGGTTTTAAATTGCTGAAATAAAAGGTGTGCATTTGTTATGGAACTGAAAGAAGAGTATTGTATGGAATTGAAAGATTGGAAGTGCTGAGAAAAATAATTCCTGTTACTCTATGTGCTGTCAGTTTTCCAAAAGGAGGTGTGACTCAGAAGGACAAAGTACTTAGCTTGCAACCTGCTATGCATACACTGTCCATGATAGTCAGCAAGAGAGGAGGAAAAAGGACAAACATAAAAACTACAGCAGAGCACTACAAGATCCGCATCCAGATGGGCTACCTATCAGCCAGATACTCATTCAGGAGAGATCTGGGACTTAGCTCAGTGACCTAAACAGCAGAATATGCTGAAAGTGCTGTTGCTGAACTGTTCATTCACTCATTCACTCAGCACCTATTTTATTTTATTTTTTGAGACAGAGTCTCACTCTGTCGCTCAGGCTGGAGTGCAGTGGCGCAATCTCAGCTTACTGCGACCTCCACCTTCCGGGTTCAAGCAGTTCTCCCTGCCTCAACCTCCCGAGTAGCTGGGATTCCAGGTACCACCACCACACCCAGCTAATTTTTGTATTTTTTTTTAGTAGAGACGGGGTTTCACCATGTGTCCAGGCTGGCCTTGAACTCCTGACCTCAGGTGATGCACCTGCCTTGGCCTCCCAAAGTGCTGGGATTACAGGCGTGAGCTACCACACTCAGTCACCTATTTTATTGAGTGTCCACTATTAGCCAAACGTTGTGCTGGCTACGGGGAATACATTAATGACTAAAACAGATATAGCTAGTCCCTGCCTATAAGGAACTGATAATCTATGGAAGAATGGGGGATGGAGGAAGCAGACAACAAACAAACAGAAACATAGAAGTGTAAACGCTGGTAAGTGCCATGAAAGAAATGAGACAAGGGCAGTGATAGAAGCAACTGAAGCAGAGGTCGGGTAGGTTTTGGTGTCAAGATAGTTCTTGGTTTCAGGTCTTTCAAATCTGCACAGGCCAGAGTAGGTGGGGACATGGCACACTGCAGCTGTCATGGCAGCTGAGGCCCTCCATGGGATGAACGTGGGGGCAGGAGGGAATTACCTGGCTCCACAGATTTCCCCAGTACACTGATCTGATCTACTCTGGAGAAAGAAGACCCATAAAATATTTATTAGCATAAAAAGCAGCATCTGCTGGTTTTAAAGTTTCAAGGGACTTACCCTCAGATTAAGTGGAAATATTCCTTGTTCCCTCCGGACTCACAAACAAATAGACTTAGAAAGAACATAACCTGTTCTTAAGCAGAGGAAATTTTGTGCTACCTGGCAAGAGTCTGGTGTTAATTTTTAATTTCTTATCATTAAAGAACAGAGAAAATGTTTAATTGGATTTAGCTAAGAGAATTGTCTGCTCAGGCTTGATCTGGATTTTTTTTCCCCTTATATTTTGCACCTAAGAGTCTCCTGAGCCTCTTTTCTTCCTACACTGATCTTGGCCCACACTGGTCTACACTTTCTGTGTCACAACCTTCTTTGCAGACAACCCTGTCTTTATTTAATAATTTAATAGATCAAAATGTATTCAGCATTTACTCATTGTAATGCTGTGTTTACTCAGATTGGGTTTGGATATGAGTAATAGAAGAATCCAAAATTAACAATGGCTTTAAAAGATAGAAGGTTATTTTTCTCTCATATAAAAATTAAAAGATGTGTAGTCCAGGGAAAGTATAGCAGCTCTGCCCCACAAAATCTTCAAGAAGTCAGAAGCTTTCTCCCTTGTGGCTCCACCAAGCATGACTCCTGTTTACCTCATGAGCCAACAGGTTTGCTTGAGCTCCAGTCATCAGATCTGCATTCACAGACAGCAGGAAAAAGATAAGGGAGAAAAGTCCTTTCAAGGAAACTTCCTGGAAGCTGCACTCACCACTTCCACTTATATCCTTTGGGCCAGGGCTAGTCACTTACCTACGCATAGCTGCAAGGAAGGTTGGGAATTTGTTTTCTATCAAAAATAAAAAGATGGGCCAGGTGCAATGGCTTACACCTGTAATTCCAGCACTTTGGGAGGCGGAGTTGGGAGGATCATTTGAGGCCAGGAGGTCGAAATCAGCCTGGGCAACATGGTGAAACCCCGTTTCTAAGAAAGCTACAAAAAATTAGTCCAGCATGGTGGCACATGCTTATAGTCCCAGCTACTTGGGATGCTGAGGTGGGAGGATTGCTTGAGCCTGGGAGGCAGAAGTTGCAGTGAGCTGAGATCACGCCACTGCACACTTCAGCCTGGGTGACAGAGTGAGACTCTGTTAGAAACAAACAAACAAAAAAGTGGAAAGAAGTGCTGCCTCAGCCAACAAGCTCCACAGGTTATGTTACCGGTTTTATCTTCTGGTCTTCATGGCTCTGCTGAGCTCTTCATCATCTTTATCCCTAACTCAATTTCTTTTGAAGTTCTGCTCTCTATGAGAAGCCAGATCTCCATCATCTCTGGAGGGAAAACACATTTTGATTTTGTCAGAGCTGAAAATTGCCCAAAAACCCAGACACTAGAAGATATCCTATGTACTACTAGAATTTGTCTAAATTGTAGCAGCTTATACATTTACCATTTAACATCTTCATGTTCACTGTCTTACAGACTGAAGTGTTAATATTTTTAGAGAGTTTGAGCAAGGGGGCAAGAAAATAGTTAATTTTTATGAAAGAGCCATATTATGTCATATATGAACTTGGAAGCACTTTACTCACTTACAACCCTGCTATGCTGCTGTCCCCTAGGGTTTGTATGTTGAAATCCAACACCTAATATGATAACATTAAGAGGTGGAGAGTTTGGGGTGTGATTAAGTCATGAGGGTTCCACCCTCTTCAGTGGGATTAGTAAACTTTTAAAAGAAGCTTGAGAGAGCTGCCTTCCTCCTTTGCCATGTGAACACACAGAATGCACCAAGATGAGGAAGAGGGACTCAACAGGCACAGAATTTTCTGGTGACTTGATCTTGGATTTCCCAGCCTCTAGAACCGTGAGCATTACATTTCTGTTGTTTCTGTATAACTTACCCACTGTAAGGTGTTTTGTTATAGCAGTCTGAATGAACTTAGATGGACCTCCCAAAAATAATAATTGGCATGCAGACGTTCATTCACTAAATTACTTTATTCAATATCTATTTCTTGAGCACCTACTATACGCCTGACGCTAGACACTGGGCATACAGCAGAGAATAAGACAGTCAAAGTCCTCATGATGCAAGTATTCTAGTGGTGGTGAGGGAAAGAATGAACAAGCAAACAAATTCAGAACATAATTTCAGTTAGTGGGTAAGGGGAAAGAACGACTGGGATGGGTGGAGAAACTATTCTAACAGGAGGTGACATATTGTTATTGATGAATGATAATAGTTAACTCTTATTTACACTTACCATGCAATAGGCACTATTCTAAGATTTTACGTGCACTGGCTTATTTGATTTTCACAACTATGCATCCACTCAGGCACACAGAACTGGGGTTTGAGCCCAGGCAGGCTGGCTCCAGTGTTGTTGCTCTTAATGCTTCAAGATAAGATCTCCTGAGAGAATAAGCAGAAGACAGCCACATAAGGATATGGAAAAGAACATTCCAGAAAATGGACTAAGCAAGGCTCAAGTTTCTGAGGCTGGCCGGCACCTATATGTTTGGAGATCCACAGGAAGGCCAGCATGACTGGAGACTAGAGGTGGAGAGTGTTAGAAAGCCAGGCCGAGGTCTGCTGATGGGGCCCGAAGGCCAACCAAGTAGGTAATTGCCAGAGAGTCACGAGAAGGGGCAGGTCTGCATAGCACCTTTTCTTCCTCATCACTCAGCCTCGCTTAGTGTGCCACTCCCCCCAAGATGCTGAGCCACACTCAGCCACAAAACCATACGGGGCCATCTGCTTTCCACTGAAGAGCCAGGTTATCTACAGAGAGGCCTTATGCCAACACTGATGCAAACATATTTATTATTACTGCAGTTAAGAAGCATCACTGTTTTTTTCTTTTTTAATCCCTCACCTTTATAATAAGACCGAAAACTAGGTGCTTTCGGGGTTAATTGGAGGAAGAGCCCATGCTGCCTGTTCATCTCTGGGTAGGCAATGCCAGTGTCTCTGCATGGTGTTTTTAAGTATACTCCTAACAAGTGGAAGGAGGCACAAGTTCTGAGGGGATGAGTGGGCTGCCTCCATGGGCCCCTTCCCTTGGAGGTGTCAACATAGAAGTCCTCCCTGAAGCATGCTTCCTCAGGTGGGTTAATAACACCATGACCATCCCTGGGTCAATGGCTGACTGAGGTCTGGGGTGGTTGTCAAGGGGTGTCTGCTATGGATTTAATGTTTATGTGTCCCTAAGATCTGTACATCAAACCCCTTGATAGGGTTTGGATCTATGTCCCTATGAAATCTCACATCAAGATGTAATCCCCAGTGTTAAAGGTGGGGCCTGGTGGGAAGTGATTGGATCATGGGGGTGGTCCTCCATGAATGGTTTAGTACCATCTCCTGCTGCTGTTCTTATGAGATCTGGTTGCTTAAAAGTGGGTGGCGCCTCCTCCCCACCTTCCTCTTGCTCTGGCCACTTAAGATGTGCCTGCTTCCCCTTCCCTCATGATTGTAAGTTGCCTGGGTCTTCCCAGAAGCAGAAGCCACTGTATTTTCTGTACAACCTGCAGAACCATGAGCCAATGAAACCTCTTTTCCTTATAAGTCTCAGGTATTTCTTTATAGCAGTGCAAGAATGGACTAATACACACCTAAACCTCAATGTGATGGTATTTGGAGATGGGGCCTTAGGGAGACAATCAGGTTATCAGGTGGAGCCTTCATGACAAGATTATTGCTCTTACTAGAAGAGATGTGAGAAGACTTGCTTCCTCTCCCTGGCTTGTCTTTGCAGAAGGAGCTGAAAAAAATGGGACAAAGCAAGAGATTTGATAAAAATCCTTGAAGATTGTTAAATTCTTTGGATGGTTGACTTTGCTTCTCCTGTTGGTCTCTCAGTGGAGCCAGCTGGTTCGACATGAGTGGTAATAACTAAAAGGTTTAGCCTAGCACATGGAAAGTGAGGACTCATTACATTGTGAGGAGGGACTGCCAATAACAGCAAATTCTCTGAGCCTGATGACCTGAATCTGAAAAAAAAAAAAAATAAAAAATGGCATCATATCTAGGCAACTCACAATCTCCTCTGAAACATGTGGAAGCATAGAAGTTTATCTTCCTGCCAGCTTTGCACACATGGATAGAATACCAAGTTTTAGAGATGAAAGGAACCTCAGGGAGCAACTGGTCCTATATTATTCCCAACCAGTGTTTCCCGGCTGGTAAGCCAGATTTTTAGCACCTCATGCCTATTCTCCTCCCCATTCCCCATCCTCCTTGGTCCCAGTGGTTGTGTCTCTTTTTCTTATTCTGAGGTCAGTTGTAGAACGATTATAGGGTTGACCAGTTTGCAGCATAATTTTGATGGGAACACACTGATCTGGGGATTTCGCATTTGAAGAACTGGGCTAGGAAAAAAGTGAAGTAACGTCTCCAGGATTGTATGGTGATAAGCAGAGGAACTGACCCTTAAACCCAGACATTTAATTTTATTTATTGGCTTAAAGTTCAAATTGTTTCTAGTAAGCCAGTGTTTCCTAACTGTGGCTGGGTCCCACCCCAGGGGTTCTGATTTAATTGGTTTGAGGTGTGGCTGAGGTATCTGGATTTTCAGAATCTCTTCAAGTACTGTGGTATGCAGTCACTGTGGAAAACCACAGCCACCCATGAGGTAAAATGCAAGGCTGTGGGTTGCTTCAAGTGAGGTTAGAGGAACTTGGAGTAGAAGCAAACTGGATTATAGGAAAAGATTATAGGATTAAAGGAGATTACAGAAGAAAGGAGTAGATCTGATATCTTTATAGAAGCCAACTGGGCCAATAAAGGAAATGGATATTGGTTTCTAAATGCAGACTGCCATGGGCACAAGGCCACTGCTAACCCATAGTGCTTTTGTGCAAATAAAAAAAAAAAAAAGAAGAAGAAGAAGAAGAAGAAACTCTTCTAGGGAGACTCAGCCCTACAGGTTCCAAGGTTGGCAAGAGGATAGTCACTGTGTTGTGAATTTAAAAAAGAACCCATGCTTTGGGAGGCTGAGGCAGGAGAATCGCTTGAGGTCAGGAGGTTGAGATCTGCCCGGGCAACATAGTGAGACTCTGTCTCTACAAAAATAAAAATAAAAAACAAATTAGCCAGAGCCAGTTGTGATGGCACACATCTGTAGTCCTAGCTGTTCAGGAGGCTGAGGCAGGAGGATTACTGAAGCCCAGGAGTTCGAGGCTACAGTGAGCTTTTATTTCTGGCCAATGCACTCCAGCCTGGGCGACATGGGGCCCTGTCTCTAAAAATGAATGAATAAAGGAATGCAGGAACAGAACTCCCTCCACCTTGAAGGATTCAGCCCTGCACCAGGCACATGCCCGTGAGCAGAACAAGGACTGGACTTTGGTCTCCACTTGCCTCCTTAGATAGTTCTTTGTGTAGTGGACAACCTGCACAAGAATTATGTCAGTCTAGGGTAAGGACATCCAACCAACTAGAAATTCCATGCACCTAGAAGCTGAGTGTTTAACACTTTGACTTTCCTTACTGTTAAATTCATCTGTTGGGGGGGAAAGAGAGATGCAAATGTGCTCCTGCTACTCTAGTCCTTACACTGATAGGGAGAAATTGCTTGGTAACATAGAAATGACTAGAGTTTTTGGGAAACTCCCATGCTATCTTAGGCTGGGCATAATCAGACATGCTTCCCAACCCTTAAGAAGGTGGGCCTTAGTAGAACTTTAAAAAAAGTGTCTAAGTTGTAGCACAAAACTTACAAAATAACATGGCTCAAGAGAATTGGAAGATTGTCAAAAATACAACTCTCAAAATATTTTTTCTTGTTACAAAAGTGATCCAAACTAATTGCAAAAAGTGTAGAAAATAGAAATGAGCCAAAAGAGGAAAAGAGTCACTTGAAATTTTACTACTCAGAAATAACCACTCACAGTTTTCTGTTTATCCTATCAGTCTCTTTTCTATGCTTATAGATACATTTAGGATACATTTATATACACTGCAAAATGGATTGTATGTATAGACTTTTTTGATCTGCTTTTAAACTTAATAACATTCTGTGTTTTCCATGTAATTAGCTATTCCCCAACCTTGTTATTTTAACAGTTGTATGGTAACCCATATAATAATACTGTAAGAATTTATGTAATTCATCCTTATTTTGGAATTTACATTGTTTGCATTTTTTATTATTATAAATAGTGTTTGATGAACATTCTTTGAGTTTCATCTCTTGCCACATGTATTAGTCAGGGTTCTCCAGAGAAACAGAACCAGTAGGATATATATAGAGAGATAGATAAGAAAAGGTTTATTATAGGAGTTGGCTCACGTGATTATGGAGGCTGAGAAGTCCCACGGCATGCTGTCTGCAAGCTAGAGAACCAGGAAAACCAGTGGTGCAGTTCAATCCGAGTCCCAAGGCAGTACAAGATGTCCCAGTTCCATAGAAGGGAGAAAATTCGCCCTTCCTCTGCCTTTTTGTTCTACTGAGGCCCTCCCACATTGGGTGAGGGTGGATCTTCTTACTCAGGCTGCTGATTCCAATGCTAATCTCTTCCAGAAACACTCTCATAGACAGAACCAGAAATAATGTTTCATACAGTATCTGGGCATCCCTTAGTCTAGTCAAGTTGATGCATAATATTAACCGTCATCATAGCACTATAGGGTGAATAGAACTAACAATAACTTATTGTATCTTTTTAAATAGCTCTAAAGGTGGATTTTGGATGTTCCCAATACAAAGATATGATAAATGAGGTGATGGATATGCTAATTACCCTAGGATGATCATTACATATTGTATACATGTATCAAAATATCACACTGTACCCCATAAATATGTACAATTATTATGTCAATTAAAAATAATAATAAAAGCCTGGGTGAGGTGGCCATACCTATAATCCCAGCACTTTGGGAGGTTGAAGTGGGCAGATCACTTGAGTCCAGGAGTTCGAGACCAGTCTGGGCAACATGGAGAAAATCCATCTCTACAAAAAATGCAAAAATTAGCTGGGTGTAGTGGTGAACCCCTGTACTCCCAGCTACTTGGGAGGCTGAGGATCACCTGAGCCCAGGAGGCAGAGGTTGCAGGTAGCTGAGATCGTGCCACTGCACTCCAGCCTGGGCAATAGAGTGGGACCCTGTCTCAAAATAATAACAATAATAAAAGCAAAAAATTAACCATCATACCACATTCCTGAATGAATTCTTAGAAGTGGACATGAAGGTCAAACACATCTTGCCAAATGGCTCAACAGAAAGATTGTATCATTTTCTACTTCCATCAGCAGTGGATGTGAAGGCAGGTTTCTTGGAAGGCCCTCCAACTAGGCAACGAGGGTCAGAACAATATCTCTGATTTAGCGATTCTTCAACTCTAAATGAGGTTTGTGAGGCAAGGACAGGGGCTGAAACTTTGAAAATAGGCAGTCCCAGGCTGATGAAAATGTGGAGGAAAGGAAATCCTTGTACACTGTCAGTGGGAATGTAAATTAGTACAGCCACTGTGGAGAACAGTATGGAGGTTCCTCAAAAAACTAAAACTAGAACTTCCATATGATCCAGCAATTCCACTTCTGTGTATATATTTTTTTAAAAGCAAATCAATGTATCAAAATGACCTCTGCACGCCCATATTTATTGCACCACTATTTACAATTGCCAAAATATGGAATCAACTGAAGTGCCCATCAAGCGATGAATGCATAAAGGGAATGTGGTACATATACACAATGGAATACAATTCAGTCATAAAAGGGAATCAACTCCTGTCACTTTCAGCAAGATAAACGGAACTGGAGGCTATTAAAAGGGAAAAAGAAGGGAAGAACCCAGTGTCCTCCTCAATGGCAGTGTGTCTAATGCCTCCCAGCCCTCAGGGAATGCTCATCGTGTCCCTCCAGGCTCTTCTTACTCCTTTACAAAAGCAAGTCCATGCCACCCCATCTCTCCCACTGTGCTCAAGCAGTGTCAGGCAGCCAGGTGCATGCAGTGAGAATACCTATGAACAGGAAGCCTGGAATGAACTCTGTGCAGTGAGGTGGGAAAATGCAATGCAGGTTCGGTTCCTCTGGGCCAGTGGGGTCAGCACAGTGCAGACAAGTATCTTTCCTGAAACCTTATTGTGTGAGAACAGCCTCCAGGAATCAGGTCTTTGGGACTGCCCATTTTCTTTTCTTTTTTTGAAATAGAAGTTTTCCATTTTATTCAAATTAAGTTTTCTTTATTGATGCATAATAGATGTACTAGTATATAGTTTCAGGTACGTTGATATAACTTGTAACAATCAAATAAGTGTACTTGAGATATTCATCACCTTAAATATTTTTATTTTTTCTTTATGCTAGAACTAGTCGAATTATTCTCTTCTAGCTATTATGAAATATAAAATAGATTATTATAAATTATAGTCACCCCAGTGATCTAACACCAGGTCTTGTTCCTTCTCTCAAACCATATATTTGTACCCATTAATCAGCTTCTCTTCACCCCACTCCCGCCTACCATTCCTGGCCTCTGGTAACCACCAATCTACTCTCCATCTAAATGAGATTCACTTTTTAACTCCCACATATGAGTGAGAACATGCAATATTTGTCTTTCTGTGTTCAGCTTATTTCACTTAACATAGTAGCCTCCAGGCAGAAACCTGAAGACCACTGGTATTTCAGGGGCAGGCGGCAGAAAAGAAACCTTCAAAGGAAACAGAGAAGGAACTGCTAGAGGGGTAGGCTCAGAATAAAAACAGTCGGAGAAAGATGTTCTGGAAAGAGCGAAGACAGTTTCAAGAAGAAAGAGGAGGCCAACAGTGTCAGAGTGTTGAAGTTTAGGTTAGGGTTAGGTCAGTGTTAAATAAAAGTGAAGCACAGCAGGCTGAGCATCAAGAACATTGATAAGATCCAAGGCTTAGGCGGAGCTTGCAGTGAGCCGAGATCACGCCACTGCACTCCAGCCTGGGTGACAGAGCCAGACTCCGTCTCAAAACAACAACAACAACAACAACAACAACAACAACAACAACAACAACAACAAAAAAAACAAGATCCAAGGCTTCCAGCTTGTAGGCCAATGTTCTCTCCCTATGCTCTGCTTCTCTCCTGTGATCCCATTCAGAATCTCAGGGGAGAGAGCATTCATCCATTGCAAAGAGCCCCTCCTTGTTTGCCACAGGGCCCATTTTAAGCAAATTTGTTATGTGAAAATAGGAAATTGCAAGTGTTAATAGTTCTGGGCTGAGACTGCATGGTTGATGATTGCCCTTAATCCTCTACCCCTGCATGTATCCATGCCCTTTGCTGGGCAGCTTTGTAATTCCTTCCACAAGAGGGCAAGTGTATTTCCCTGCTCCTTGCATTTTAGCTAAGCCACCTGACTTGCTTTGGCTGGCTGGATGTTAGTAGATGTGATGCAAGCAGGAGCTTGGGGGGCCTTGTGCAGGTGGTTTTGCTCTCTTGAACGTCTGTCATTGCCCTGAAAAAAACCTGCCTGCTGGCTCACTGGTCCCTGGTGGATGAGGGGTGTATGGAGCAGAGCCACCCCTAGCCACCTACAAAGTCATGAGGGAGAATTTGACATGCTTGTTACTGTATGCCACTGAGACTTTGAGGTTCTTTATTTCAGAGCAAGCATTTGAGTTTTCCACTATTCATTTAATAAAGCCCTGGTGGCTTCACAAAAGCTTTAATCTGTCCTACCTTTCTTGATTCTCACCTTGGTGTCCCCCTTCCTGACACTCTCCTGGGACATGGTTCACCTATTGCGGTCACAGCTCTCCTAGC
The DNA here is from genome assembly GCF_007565055.1 of Rhinopithecus roxellana. Classification (NCBI taxonomy): domain Eukaryota; kingdom Metazoa; phylum Chordata; class Mammalia; order Primates; family Cercopithecidae; genus Rhinopithecus; species Rhinopithecus roxellana. The sequence goes on along the minus strand of NC_044553.1, from coordinate 118,197,642 downwards.
TCCTGGGGCCTGATCTGGGGCAGGATGGACTGAAACAGCTCCAGCTCCACTTCCCATTGCCTAACTCCATTCACTTGGGAGGCCAGCCCAGCACGATCAGCACTCAGGTATGAGTGTAGTGTTTCTTACTTATATCGGAGCCCAGTATCAATCAGGTGCCCTTCCATTCTAACATTCTAATTGACATGAATTAAATAATTTGTTTCATATATATATTATATATATATATGTATATGGAGTCTCACTCTGTCACCCAGGCTGGAGTGCAGTGGCATGATCTCGGCTCACCGCAACCTCTGCCTCCCGGGTTCAAGGGATTCTTCTGTCTCAGCCTACCGAGTAGCTGGGATTACAGGTGTGCACCACCAAGCCTGGCTAATTTTTGTATATTTAGTAGAGATGGGGTTTCAACATGTTGACCAGGCTGGTCTAGAACTCCTGACCTTAGGTGATCTGCCTGCCTTGGCCTCCCAAAGTTCTGGGATTACAGGTGTGAGCCACCGTGCCTGGCCTATTCCACATATTTTATTGGACAGCTACTATATGCCAGTCTTTTAAAAGCAAACTCTCCTTTTTTTAAAAAGAAAAGAAAAGAGTTGGTTGTTTTCATGCAAATCACCCCGTGCAGTGCCTGATATGTCATTGGTGATTCCCTGATGGCAAACTCTTTGTTATTTTAGAAAATAGTGTAATAAAATCTTTTTGCGTAAATCTTGGTTTCCATTTTTAAAAAATTTTAATTATAAAAGTAATGCATGTTTTAACATATTAAAATATCAAATTACATTTAAATTTTAAATTAACTGACAGGAGCTTTTTTTCATATCTCCCAGGGAACTGTCTGTTGGGTAAAATGAGGCTTAGTCTTGTATTGTATGCTTAGCACTGGGCCTGGCACAGAGTAAACTCTCAATTTAGCGAGTGGAGCAAGGCTGCCACTATGCAAGTTCAGGTTGGCTGGAACTCCTGCCAGGAACACTGAAACGGCCTCCTAACTGGTCTCCCCTCCTCCAGCCTCTCCGTGCACTGGCTGATTAATTAATTAAAGCCTGATTAATTAAAGTGCATCTCTGATCCTGTCTCTTGATGCTCCAAGCCCTTCTGTGGCTCCCCATTGCCTTACTGACTCTTTCTTGCTTTTTCTTCTCTTTTCTTTTCTTTTGAAACGGAGTCTTGCTCTGTCACCAGGCTGGAGTACAGTGGTGCAATCTCAGTTCACTGCAACCTCCGCCTCCCAGGTTCAAGTGTTTCTCCTGCCTCAGCTTCCCAAGTAGCTGGGACTACAGGCATGGGTCACCACATCCAGCTAATTTTTGTATTTTTAATAGAGAGGGGATTTCACCATGTTGACCAGGATGGTCTCAACTTCTGACCTCGTGATCTGCCTGCCTCGGCCTCCCAAAGTGCTGGGATTACAGGCGTGAGCCACCGCGCCTGGCCCTTACTGACTCTTTCTAACTTGCTTTAAGGCTCATAAACGTCTAACCTGAAACGACTTTTTCAGCCATTTTCTCTTACTCCTCCTCATGAATGCCATATACAACGAAGGGCACAGTTCCTTGAACACACCCTTCACTTTGCACCTTCTAGGTCTTGCTCAAGTTCTCTCCTGTGCTGGGAATTCTTCTTCCTCATCCTCACACGTTCACATCCTCTCCATTTGTGTGATCTTCTTAAGTACCTCTTCTCCATGAAGCCTCTTCTGATTTCTTTAACTGGAATTAACCATGCTTTCCTCTGCATGCCTTACTGCAATCCCTTCTTTGGATCAGAGTTTCTCCAGCTCAGCTCTATTGAGATTTGGGGGCTGGGTAATTCCTGGTTGTGGGGAGCTGTCCTGCACTGTTTAGGATGTTTAGCACCATCACTGGCCTCTACCTACTAGAGGCCAGTAGCACCCCCTCCACCCAGGTGTGACAACCAACAATGTCTGCAGACATTGGTCTAAGTGTGCTGGGAGGAAGAATTGTCTCCTCTCAAAAACTGGTCTAGAGTAAAAATTATGCAATTAATCCCCTGCCACACTCGGGGTTGCATCTTGCTTAGGAGGATGCTACCTAAGCACACCAGGCCCTTTTAAGCCTCCAAGCCTTTGTTCATGCTGTTCCCTCTCCTGTTCATGCTGTTCCCTCTCCTGCCCTTCCCCTCCCTCCTTCATCTGATGATTTCCTCTGTAGCCTTCAAGGCCTGGATGATATGCCGTCTCCTCTTGTCACCTTTCCCAACCTGCCTTCTCTTCCCCAGGCAGAATGAATGGCCCTGCTCCCTGAGTTCCCACAGCACTTTGCACAAACCTCAGTCATAGCCCTCACCAGACCATGTGCCATGTTATAGAAAAACAGTTGAAATGATTGTGTCTCCAGGTTGAATGAGAGTTGTGGTGTGGCAAGGACCTTGGCTGGCAGGGCCCTGTACCATCTCCTGTTGGTATAAGATGATCGAGCAAAAGGCAGTGCACAGGAGTGGTTATGCATATCTAGAAGTTCTGGAACAACAGTGCCTGGGTTCATGCTCATCCTCCTGCTCAACCCTCAGAAGCATTTACTAGTTGTGTGATTTTTGGGTGATACATTAAGCTCTGGAGGCTTAATTTCCCTCTCTGTAAAAATGACATTATAACAGCATCTACCTTACTGGATTGTTTCAAGGATTTAGTACATTAATACATAGAAAATGGTTGCCAGGTGCCTGGAACACAGTATATGCTTGGTAAATCTTGATAATGAATGAAGAATGAATGAATGGGTATGTTGAACTGGGTGATAAGGGAACACAGATCTCACAGGCTGTTATACCAACTCTGTAACAAGGGTGCTACCCTTGAGACCGAAGCCTCTGCCCCTCTCCTGCCCCTTCCAGCTGTGCTTACCCCATCATCCCCAGCCTGGGTAGTGGGCACCAGCTGCTCAGGGAGTGAGGGCTGTGGGCTTGCTTCACAGTGAGGTAGCCGGGCTGGGAGGAACAAGGGCAGACATTAGAAACCTATTTTCTCACTGGGCATAAGTAATTGGCAAAAAAGCTCTAAATCCATAGCTGTCAGGTGAAGTCATTTCCGAGAGAAAAGGATGGAGGGAGAGAGCAGGAGGGGAGCATGGGTGGGAGCCAGAGGGAGAAAGCAAAATGCAAAACCAGGAACTGATGAGGCCAGGACAGAAGCCTTCTCCTTCCCTCTCCCAGACCAGGCTGCTCTCTTCACTTCCAACCCACCTTCATTTATTGTTTTCTTTTCTGGAAAGAGGCTTCTAAGGTGGTAACAGCAAAGAAAGCCGTCCATGGGATTATTTAATGAGTCAGAATGAATTGCATTTAAAATCCTTTAAATGGGATCTGGGAGCATTTAACTGCAGCTTGGGATCTTAACTAGAGAGTGGGAAAGGATCTTTGTGCTAATTGCTGACAATAATACTCGTACAGAGAGGGAGAGATAGCAGTGAACAATTGGCAGACAGAGGGGTAGTTTCAGGGTCTGGCCCACTTGGCTATAAGACTGAGTACCTTAGTGCAGGCACCTGGGGAGTCCAAGACCCCCAGCAGGAGACAGGCAAGGCTTGGGCCCCACAGGGAGGGGAAACTAGCGGGGTGAGGTGAGGTGGGAGTGGCGGGGGAGACCCAACCTGGGCTTCCGGGAGTGGAGGCAGGGCCTAGCATCCTTCCAAAGGATGACCATTCCCAGGATGGAGATAAAGTGAAGCTTCTAGCCCTGCATTTGTTCTAACCCCACCATCCAGAATGCAAATTTTGGGCAGGCAGCAAACTTTACCTAAGGCCCAAGTGAGAGAGCAGAGACTTCCCCACTTCATCCATTTCAGTTTTTTCTATTCCATTCCACTCACTGAACCTGGAGTTCCCGCTGTTCTTTCACATTTTTTTTTTTTTTTTTTTTTGAGGCGGAGTCTCACTCTGTTGCCCAGCCTGGAGTACAGTGGTGTGATCTCGGCTCACTGAAACCTCCGGCTCCCGAATTCAAGCAATTCTCATGCCTCAGCCTCCAGAGGAGCTGGGTTACAAGCATGTGCAACCACACATGGCTAATTTTTGTATTTTTGGTAGAGATGAGGTTTCACCATGTTGACAGGGCTGGTCACAAATTCCTGGCCTCAGGTGATCCTCCCACCTCAGCCTCCCAAAGTGCTGGGATTACAGGTGTGAGCCACCATGCCCGGCCTCATTTCACCATTAATCATCACTTTTGGCAGGGAGTGTAGGATCCTGTTCATTAGTTTTTGATGCACATATAACCCTGGGAAGATATTATTAGCTCCATTTTACAGATAAGAAAACTAAGACCTTCAACTGGGGCTTAGTTGAGGACACATAGTTGATGAGTGACAGAGGGTGACCTAAGACCCAAGGTGTGTCCTGAACACCCATCGACTAGTAGTCATTGCTTGTTATGGTGATGTTCAGATAAAAGTGAAGGACAATGTCTTCTTGTCTTCCAGGATGAGTCTACAAGGCTCATATCCTAGAATCATAAATAATTATAAAAGATTAAAATGCTAACTTCCATATGAAAGATACAAGTGGAAGCCAGAGGAGAGAAGGGCTTACTTCTGAATGGGTGTCCAGCAGAGGTGTCACCTTGAATATGGGTAAAATTGGGGCATATGGGGATCTGGAAGAGAGAGACAGTAACAGAGGACATTATTTGAACAAAAACAGGGAGGTGGGAAAGCATGAGACAAGTACTGGGAGACATAACATGTTTCTGTATGTCTGGAGAGCAGGAAGAAGTAGGGAAAGAGTTGGGGTCACATAATAGAGAGTTTTGCATATAGATTGAGTTTGAATCTCATTGTGTATGCAGTGGGGATCTATGGATGGTTTTTGAGCTGGGGAGTGGCTGCAGTAGATGATTAATTTGGCAGTGGTGTGGAGAAAGGACTGGAGTAGAAATGGGATGACTGCTGGAACCAGTTGGAAATTATCATAGTACCCTACCGAAAAGGCAGTAAGGGTCTGGATGGGGCAATGGCTGTGATATGGGGATAAGACAGCCCTCTCTCTCTCCATCCATCTCCATCCTTTGCTCTGCCCTCAGCACCATGCTGGCTGTCATGAGTGTAGTCTGAGGTCCTCAGCCTGGGTTGGAAACACAGGTCATGTACAACATGTGCACAAAATGTGGGACACAAAGCTGGTGTGGACAGGAGGTCATCTGGTCATCAAGACCAGTCCTTGCCCTTGGCAGATGACAACCCAAACTGCCCAAGACCATGGTCACTTACCCTGCATTATAACCCCCCAATCTCTCTTCTCTGGGAGGTCTGCCTTCAATCACCCTGACAGTCCAGAAAGCCTGTCCTAGTGCTTCTTCGAGTTTGGGCAGGAGCATTTTCTAACTGAGTTGTTGGCAGAGGGGAAGTTGGCCTCCCTCTTGTGGTTGGGACTCATTCCTGGAGTAAGGTAAACAGACCAGACCTGTCGGAGCTGGCTTTGATTCAAGTGTGGGAACAGGTGGGTGGACCTCATGACCTTTAAGTTTCTTTCCATCCTGATTCCTAAATTACCCTCATCGTGCTGTAGGTTCCTTTCATTCTAAGATCTGTGCTGCCTCCTCCACAGCCACCTTGTGCCTCCCGAAGGATCTGCTTCCTAGGAGAGTTGCCAGTAGAGAGATTTGAGCCTACCTTGAAGGCAGGGCATGTGTCTTGTACATATGCCCTATATAGACTAGCAGGAGGCATGATAGAGAGAAATTTATTATTAATACAAACATAATATTTTGCTATTATTAATAATGCTAATAATTATTATTAAAGTTACCATTACACTTACTATGTTCTGAGTTTTTCAATACATTATTTGTAATCTCAAGCAAACCTGCAAGGGAGGTATCATTACTACGACTTTCAAATGAGTAAAGTGAGACTCAAGCCAAGTTACTTGTCCTCTGTGCTGAAGCTAGAAGGGGAAGTGTCACGACTTTCTCCCAGGCTGGGCAGCTCTGAAGCTCTCTCCCTCTCTCTCTCTCTTTTAGGTGGAATTGGATGATCATAATCATGTTTCCAAATATCTCATGACTGGAAGAATAATAACAGCAAACTATATTAAGTGTGCTAAACTAGGGTTATTGTCCATCTGAAGGTCCCCACAAGGATTTATGGCATAAGGGAAAGTTTGTTTATTGTTCTAATTCTGCTGATCACGCAGCTTTCCACAGCTCTAGGCCACTGGAGTTGGGGTGGGAGGGCCCACATTTAGTTTCTTGGGTAGACAGAGGTCGCTGAGAAAATGCTGTCGCTCGAGGTCTTCCGGCCCATAGGTGGCGCTGTTGGACCCTGAAGTCCCACGGCCCAGTTGCGAAGGGATGGAGGTAGCCTTGTGGTGCAGTCCCCGCTCAGCTCTGTTAAAGGGAAGGCACAGATCTGTTTGTAAGAATGCACCCTGGAAACAGCCTAAATGACTACCAAGATGGGCCTGGCTAAATAAATTATGATACATCCATATAATGGAATGCCATGTAGCCATTAAAAATTTTGACATAGATTTATGTTGATTGATATAGAAAGATATCTCACAATATATTCTGTTGAGGGAAAAGCATGCCTCGGGACATTTCATATATATAGCATTATTCCAAAGATATTAAATTGTGTGAGAGAGAGACAGAGACAGATAGCAAGCCGGATGTTCACCAAAACTATGAACAGTGTTGGTCGTCAGGTTGGCGAGATTTCAAATGATTTTTACTTAACCTTATCTGTAATGTGGGGGTTTTAAAAATAAAAAAGCATGCCTTATCTTTACAATTGGGAAAAATCAGATTGGTTTCCATTTGAAAATGTATGAATCAAACCAAACTGAATGTCTCCCTAACTATCCCTGAAAAAAAGTCCCTTTCAGAGTGTAGCCACCTCTGGTGTCTCATCTGTGTTAGTGACTAGTTATTCCCTCTTCAAGGAGTGGAGACATTTGTCACCAGTGTTAGAGAAAAGCCCTAGGAGGCTTTTCCTGGGGCAGTTCCAGGGCACATTTCACAGCTCAGGCACAGGGTGTGATCCTGGTCCTTCCCACCCTGTCTCAGCAACACCCATCACCCCCTCCCCAGCCTCCACTTTCCATTCTTTCCTTCCACGCCTTCACCCTCTTTCTCGTGTCTCCAGAAGCTTTCATATCCACACATTCTATTCAGCAGCGAGTCCCTGAACTTTCTAATTGAGATCAGAGATAAATATAGTGCGGAACGCAGGAGGGAGAGGGAGGAGGCCTAGTTTTAATTTGTAGCACTTCCCATTAATAACAAATTCTAATTAAAAAGTCTCTGTCTTCCAGCCTCAGTCCAAGGGAAAAGTCTCCCCAGGTCTGTCTGGCTGGAACCTTTGTGACAGTGAGTTCAGGGTGCAGATTTCTGTATCAGCTGAGCCCTCTCTGTCAGAAGCCACAATTAAGTTGGAAAAAAAAAAAAAAAGGATGTTGTCTAAAACCATAGGGATCTTGTCTTGCTGCTGGTCCTAAAATGAGGCCATATACCTTCCTTGGACAGAGGTGCCTCTGGGCTATTCCTCTTAGAGAGTGTAGCCAGCCCGGGTGTGCAATGAGGCAGATATTCAGTGGCTGGGGAGTGTTGTTGGAGCACAGGAGCTGCTAGTAGAGGCGGGGAGCCTTAGGAGAGAGTCTTCTCTGCATCATCTGTGAGGTGTCTGCCTCATCTTTGCCTTTTCTCTTCACCCAGAATTTTCTCAGTGAAGACTGCCTCATTCTGTGGTGTGTGAGCCTCTGTGTGTGTGTGTTTGTGTGTGTGTGTGTGTGTAGACAGGGTGCTCGTGCTGCTGACAGAGGAGCGAAGGCTATTAACAGTCTAAGACAGTAGGACATGCCATTTAGTATTGATCTAAATACAAGTTTTTTTTTTTTTTTTTTTTCACCAGGAACATTTTGATGCCTTGCTGAACTGAAGTAGGCACTCAGTAAATGGCTATGAATAAATGAAGGAGCGAGTGAACAAAAGGGTCCACCCTGAACTTTCAGCCCCTTATAGCCACCCGCTTACTTAGCACCTCCTCTTGGAGGTTGAATTCTTAGAAAACGAATGCAGGAACAGGAAATCAAATACCACATGTTCTCACTTACAAGTGGGAGTTGAATGATGAGGCATCTCAGACTTAAGGTGCCCAAGGTCATAGGTGTGGTCCAAGGTCATGTTGCTCAGAACTTCCAGTTGCTCAGACAAGAAATCCATCAAGTGATTCCTTCCCCACTTGGTTATGACATCCCTGACTCCACTCTTTCTCTCACATGCTGCATCCCTCCTCCATGCAGCATTCCTGTCAGCTTGACCTTGAAAATATATCCAGAATCCAGCAGGATTCTCTGCACCTCTACTGCTGGGACTCTGGTGGGAATCCCTATTGTCTCTCTTGTGTTAGATTTCAGCAGCTTCCTAACTGTTCTGCCTGCTTCTGCTCTTGTCCACTGAAGTCCATTCTAAACCCAGCAGCCAGAGGAGTCCACTTACAGCCTTAGTGAGATGACCTCCCTCCTCTGCTCCGATGCCTCCACTGGCTTCCCTTCTCGCTCAGAGTGGAACCCCAAAGTCTTGCGGAGGCCTCAAGCACTGCAGGGCCTGACCCTTTTAAACCTCGACCTCACCTCCTGCTACTCCCCCCTTGGTCCTTCTGCTCCAGCCAGTTGGTCTCTCTGCTACTCCTTGACTGTTCCAGCCATAGCCCTGCCTCAGGGTCTTTCTTCGTCTGCTTGAAAGCCTCTTCCTCCAGGTGCCCACATGGCTCAATCCTTCACCTCCGAGAGGCTGCCTTCCCAGCAAGGCCACTCTGACCACCCTACTTAAAACTGCAACCCTGCCCACTCCAGCATGTGATTTCTTCCCTGCCTGGTTATTCTTTTCATAGCACTTGCCACTTTTAATATTTTTTTCTTTTTCTTTTTTGAGACAGAGTCTCACGCTCAGGCTGGAGTGCAGCGGTGCGAGCTCGGCTCACCACAACCTCTGCCTCCTGGGTTCAAGTGATTCTCCTGCTTCAGCCTCCAGAGTAGCTGGGATTGCAGGTGTGAGTCACCACATCCAGCTAATTTTTGTATTTTTAGTAGAGACAGGTTTTGCCGTGTTGGCCAGGCTGGTCTCAAACCCCTGAGCTCAGGTGATCCACCCGCCTCAGTCTCCCAAAGTGCTAGGATTACAGGCGTGAGCCACAGCACCTGGCCTTAATATTTTTTTCTTATTTGTTTTATTTATGCCTCTCTCCCTTTCCTCCACCCTGCTAAAAGGCAGGGTCCAGGAAGGCAGATATTTTTAACTGTTTTGCTCACTGCCATTATTCCAGTAACCTAGAACAAGGCCTGGCACATGCGGTTAGTCAATGAGCCCCTTGTTGGATGAATGCAGGTGAGCTAAATTATCAAATTAAAGCCAATGATTTCTTGATGTGGGAACCATAACCAAATGTAACCCAGTTGGGTTCTAGTACCTGGGAAGGGGAAAGCTATTGTAAGATGGGTCTCAGGAATCAGTAGGACCTGGTTTTGGAATCTAACCTTGTCCTTTGTGAACTGTATAACTTCGGATCATACCTAACCATTCTGAACCTCCAATTTCTTCATTTATAAAATGGGGATAATGATAGGATCTATCTTATAGGAGCGTTGGTCGAAACAATCAAAGCAGTGATATACAGTACTTATCCCTGGCCCGGTGCGTAGCAAGTACTCAGTGAATGCTAGCTAGGAATGGTGGTGCTATTTTGTTGTCAATGGGGAACTGCTTGTAAATCAGCAGTGACTGTTGACCATGAGGAAGTGAATGTCATCTTTCTCTGCAGAAAGAAGGGCTTGGTATTAAGAAAAAGGAAGGAGATGAGTCTTGTCCACCTCCTGCAAGATCATGGTTCTGGGATCGCTCTTTACAAAATGAACATAAATTAATGGGAGGTGTTAAGAGGACAGTGATCAGGATGGTGAAGGTGAAAAGACTCAAAACCATGCCCCATGATGATCACTAGCAAGATCTGGTTTGTTCTGCACCCACTGAAGAAGTTATAGTCCACAGCAGGAGTCCCCAACTCCCAACCGTGGACCAGTACCAGTCCGTGGTTTGTTCTGCACCTCCTGAAGAAGTTATAGTCCACAGCAGGAGTCCCCAGCTCCCAGGCCATGGACCAATGCCAGTCCGTGGCCTGTTAGGAACTGGGGTGCACAGCAGGAGGTGAGCAGCGGGCTAGCAAGCATTACCACCTGAGCTCCACCTTCTGTCATATCAGCCGTGGCATTTGATTCTCATAGGAGCGTGATAATTGTGAACTGCTATTGTGAACTGCTCATGCAAGGGATCTAGGTTGTGTGCTCCTTATGAGAAGCTAACTAATGCCTGATGATCTGAAGTGGAACAGTTTCATCCAGAAACCACCCCCACAATGCATCTGTGGAAAAATTGTCTTCTGTGAAACCAGTCCCTGGTGCCAAAAAGGATGGGGACTACTGGTCTGGAGCAGGGGTTGGCAAATATTTTTGCAAAAGGTTAGATAGTAAATATTTTAGGCTTTGCAGCCCGTATGGTCTCTGTCACAACTACTGAGCTCTACTGTTGAAATGTAAGAGCATTCATAGGCAAATTAATGTGGTTGTGTTTCAATAAAACTTTATTTACAAAAACAAGTGGAAGGCCATATTTGGTTCCAAGACCTGGTGTTGCTTAACCCTGGTCTTTAGGATCCTATCTTGAGATGGTTTAAAGAATGTTTGAAGGAGGGCCAGACTGTTCTGAGGGCCCTCAAGGGGAGAAGTGGGGCTGAAGGATGGAACGTATAGATCCATAAATTTTCTTCTCTTTAAGGGTGATGTTTAATTGGCCAGAGCTTCTGGCTGTGCCTAGTCAGAATGGACTGCCTGGGGCAAAAGGCTATGAATCCTTATTTATGGATTGTTCAGGAAAAAGTTAGGGCAGCTTGGCTGAAGTACCCGGGAGTGTATTCCAACACTGGGTAAGTCGTTGATTCATTCCTCAGGGGCTTTCAAAATCTCTGCTTATCGGGATGTTCTAAAGCATATGCATGTTGACATTCAGGAAAACAAAGTCCCAGATTGGGCACCTTTCCAATGAATGGGTCATTGAAATGTGCGGATTAAAGACAGTTCTACTTTCTAATTATATCCCCAAACAGATTTTGCGCACGTATCCACAGGTGAAAACCAACAAGAATGCATTGTCACCTTCACTTAAGATGCAATCTATCTCAGTACTCATCTGGGTCTCTCATGATGACCCAGACACTGACTGTCAGCCATAGTCACTGTCCTACTAATAACATAGCATGAGGAATTCATGATAATTCATCTTCTATTTATATTCAAGAATGGGAAACATCTGCCACAGAAGCCTCCACTCCTCTCACCTCTATGTATTTGAACAAAATTGCTAATTGATCTTGACTGTCTTTCTTCCTGAACCTTGGCCTCAAATAGGAGGGCCTATTTTTATCATAGGAGGGACTGGGGCCAGCTGCCTCATTGGAATAGGGGTGAGGGTGTGGGCTCAAAGCTGAAGTATGTTGAAGAATAGAGGGGGGATGACTGAAAACCCCCAAAGACCTTCTTCTCTAGGACTCCCATTGCCCCACTACCCAGGAATTATTCGCAATATTTTGCTTCAGGCATCAACTATCAACTTATTGAAGGTGGTTGTTTGTCATCTTTGGTTTAGGAAGTCCAAGGGCAACAACAGATGTTTTCTAGAACTACCTAGAAGTTGACCGGGGGACAGGATGGAGACTGTGGGTAGACTGGGATTCTCTACTGAGCATCCTGTGCAGAAAGAATCAGGATCTCAGCAGCTTTGATATCATGACATCTTAATCAGATAGCTACTAGAAGTTATTCAAAACTTTTGGATTCAGGTATACCCTAAGCCAGGTGCTAGAAAATGTGAAGTCATAAATTGGTGACATTTATCTGACCTTTTTCTGTGCACTAGAAGCACCTGTGTTCATGCCTCAGGCGTAGCAGGGCTGAGCGATGAGAGGAGAATGGGATTCTGGTGAGAGCATGGGAGTGATGGACTTAGCCATGTGTCCACACTTCAAGCTAAATACAGAATGAAGGCAGGAGAATGAGGGCGGGATCAGTGGTGAGTATGCTTGTGGAGACAGGGTGAGCCCATTTGGAACATCTTCCAGGAGGGAAGCCCCAAGATTTGAGGATTTGGGGGTTAATGTGGAAATAGCCAGGGTCCTGTCCTAGAAAATGGTACCCAACATCAAACCCCAAAGGCCAAGATAACAATGTAAGTGGCAGACAAGATAGAAAGATTAACCATTGGATGGGCTGGTTGCATAATGAAATTGGTGTAATGAATGGACTAAGGAGGGCAGTTCTGAAGCAAGTCAGGAAGTGGTGAAGGTGCTTGTGTTTGCATCTCACTTAGGATAAAATATGAAACCATAGCCCAGGTTCCTCAGTCTTTGCATTGTTGATATATTGGTCCAGATCATTATTTGTTGTTGGGGGCTGTCCTGTGCATTGTTGGATATCTAGCCTCTTACTACTAGATGCCAGTGGTATCTCCCCCGCCATAAAAATGTTACAATAAAAAATGTCGTTACAATAAAAAATGTCTCTAGACATTACCAAATGTCCCTGGGGGGCAAATCACCCCCAGCTGAGGACCACTGCATAGTCTGCCAGGCTGCAGCACACAGTGCGTGTTATAGAATATAGAGGAGATCTGCCAATCTAGTCTATCATGGGGGACCTGGGAGAAATGGAATAGCCTTGTGGCCCTGGAGATTTACTGGAGAGTCTCTCAGGTCCAGTGCCAGCTCCCTGCATTCCATCATCCCGACTTAGGAGTTTCACCTGCCATGGTCCTGCTGTACATCACATGTTTTCCCAATCCAGCTACTATTTTCTGGTATTGTCAATGTTTGCATGATTTTATCCCCAGAAGACTTGAAATCCCCCCAGGGCATGCCTGCATTCCTTTATCTTTGTGTTTCCAGTAGCCAGCATGGAGCCTGGCATATAGAAGTTACTCATTAAATGTTTCCCAAATGCATACATGCATGCATGAATTAATGAAGTAGTGATTTTGTGGATCATTCCCTGGACCTTCAGCATGACAAATAGACGAAAGTCAAGACCCTGAATCATCAATGCAGAGATGTCGGAACTGGAAAGTGATGAGTCCTTTCCTCTTCTGGAAAACATAAGTCAGCCTAGGAATGAGGTTCCTGAGTCACTGAGGCGAAATGAACTCAGAATGGGGACAGGAGGGCAGAGCTTGGGTTTGGGACCAGGCCAGAAGGCCACGTGGTCTTAACATCCTGACAGCGGTCAACCCAAGGCCCACTCCCTTCAGCATGGCCCGCAGTGGCCACCCTCGCAGCTCGGCCTCCCCCCACACTGCTGGTGGTTGCATAGACCAGAGCTGGGAGCACAGCCACCAGTTAATGGACCTCCTAAGGGGGGGACCTAGCCAGGAGCCATCAGCACAGCTCCCTACCAAACAGTCCTACTGAACCGGTTATTTCAATTAAAGGACCATTACCATGAAACCTTATCCAGCCCCAGCTCCCATCTGCCAGCAGGAGGACTTTCTCCTCCCTGTCCCAGGCCCTGCTCTGTGGTTACCCCGCAGCCCTCTCATGGGGGCTCACCGCCTTTGCTAAAACACAGCAGCTGCTGCTAATAAACAAACATATTGATCATACAGATAGGGGATGTCAGGGACTTAATTCATGAATGAAGTGAGCTTTAAGAGTGCCCAGTGGGAGCTGGCTCCATTTAAAGGGCCAGCAGCTGCCTGAGCACTCTTGAGGGAGGTCCAAAGAGGCCAGGCAAGATAACCTCTCTTTTCCCTGTGTCCTGTGGTGTGCTGTTGGGGAGAAATGGAATCTCCTGCCCCATGGTTATCCCCCTACCTGACCCACCTTCCTCCTTCTTGATCCTTTTTGCAACTTGGAGATAGTCAGGTGAGGCTGCTGTGGACTTGTATCTAACAAGGGCTGGGGCCGCTGTAGAGGAGGAGCAAGAGAAGAGGCTACACTAGCTCATGGCTCAGCCTCTCAGGTCCCTTACCCTAATGATGTGATGACGGCCTTGGTCCTGAACCAGTCTCTACCAGGATCTGCTATCTCATTAGAGCAAGTGGCATAAGGACTCTGAGAATTGTGCTGAAGGGTCCACTCCACTAGTGGTGGAGTGCTTCTCCAGTATGCTGGCCCCAGCCCTTGTTAGGTACGAGTCCACTCCAGCCTCACCTGACCATCTGTCTCCAAGTTGTGAAAAGGATCCTGGAGGAGAACAGTGGAGAGTTGGGGAGGAAGATAACCATGGGAGATTCCATTTCACTCCACAACACACCATAGGACTCAGGGCAGAGAGAGGTTCTCTCACCTAACCTTTTTGAGATTTCCCTTAACAATGGTCAGGCAGCTGCTGGCCCTTTGGGATGCCAGAGGACCTAGACATTTCTTCATGCAAACACTTCCAAGCCAGACAGACCACCCCCTTGATAATTTTAGCATTTAGTCAAGAGTGAAGGCTCTGGAGCCAGAGTTCTAGGCTTTAAATTACAGCTCTATCATTCACAAGCTCTGTGACTTCAGGCAAGTTTCTTAATCTCTCTGGGCCTTATCTATACAAAAGGTAAAATAGTTGGTGTAGAGAATAAAATGAACCCAATATGTGCTGTGCTCGCAACAGTGCCTGGTACTTACTACATGTTCAGTAACAGTCCCACTCCCAGCCCCATCCTGCTGTGATGGCCATGGACCTGCACTGCATCCTTATTTCTCTATCCCTCATGTATTCTCTGGTACCACTCAGGAGTAGGAGGTGGCTTCATGGAAGTACAACATGCTGCAAAACACGTTTCGTCTTTTCTCAGTGTCCAGATGGGCAGCTTCAGCCTGAGCCCTGGCCCAGTTGCTGGCTGGAAGTTCAGAGTGGCTTCTGCACCTAGGCTGAAATACAGCCACCCTGAGCCCTCCCAGGCCTGAGCTTTGGACTGCTGTGGGAGAAGGCTAGTCCTTCAGCTCCTGCAGCTCTTTGCTATAATCCCTCCTCCTCTTGGCTTTGTCTAGAGCTTCACTGACCCAATATGGTGGCCACCACGAGTCACATGTGACTAAGTACATTTCAGTGAATTAAAGTAAAACTAAAAATTCAGTTCCTTAGTCACACTAGCTACATGTGGCTACCACATTGGGTAGTGCAGACTATAGAACATTTCTTTTTTTTCCCTAGAGACATGGTTTTGCTCTGTCACCTGGGCTGGAGTGCAGTGGTGTGATCATAGCTCACTGCAACCTCAAATTCCTGGGCTCCAGTGACCCTCCTGCCTCAGTCTCCTGAGCAGCTAGGACTATAGGTGTATGCCACCACATCCTAATACTTTTTAAAATTTTTAATTTTGTTGTAAAGATAGAGTCTCACTTTGTTGCTCAGGCTGATCTTGAACTCCTGGCTTCAAGGGATCCTCCTGCTTCAGCCTGCCAAAGTGCTGGGATTGCAAGTGTGAGCCATCACCCCCAGATAGAACATTTTCATCTCTGCAGAAAGTTCTGTAGTGCTGCTCTAGAGGTCTATGGCAAGGAGGGAGGCACACAGTTTTTAAAACCCTTGCTACTCAAAGGGAGGTCCATGGGCTTTGCATCCATATCACCTGGGAGCCTCTTAGAAATGCACACTATCAGGCCCCGACTCAGACTGACTGAGTCAGAATCTGCATTTTCTTTTTTTTTTTTTTTTTTAAGAGAGAGTCTCACTCTGTCGTCCAGGATGGAGTGCAGTGGTACAATCTGGGCTCACTGCAACCTCTGCCTCCCAGGTTCAAGCAATTCTCCTGCCTCAGCCTCCTGAGTAGCTGGGATTACAGGCATCCATCACCATTCCTGGCTATTTTTTTTTTTTGTATTTTTTGTAGAGATGGAGTTCCACCATGTTGGCCAGGCGGGTCTCAAACTCCTGACCTCAAGTGATCCACCTGCCTCGGCTTCCCAAAGTGCTGGGATTACAGGCGTGAGCCACTTGCCCAGAATCTGCATTTAAATAGGATCCCAGGTGATTGCTGTGCATACGAAGGTTTGGGAAATACTGCTCTAAACCTCAATCTTCCTGTTATGGAAAATGGGAATCATACCTTGTAGGATTAAAGAAGGTACCCCCTAAAAACTTCTTGCCAAATAGTAAGTGCTCAATAAAATCTAGACGCCTTAACCAACTTCATCTGCTTCAATGAAAAAGTGATTGGTCTGAGTGTCATGGAGGACCTGATGTTGTGTGGAGACCAGAGGGTGCTACCTATTGTCCTTCCCAGCTGTAGAGGCAGAGTGTGAGGTCCAAAAGGGACCCATATCTGCTCTGGGCACGTGTGAGTGTTTTTTTTCCAAAGCCCAAGCTGTGAAACCCTCAAGGCCCATGGCTCAGAGATGTTCATCAGATGAGTTCAGAGTCAGCATCGAAGTGAAGGACTGGGACACAGGTGAAGGGAAACATTGTGTTTGGTCATTAGTAAAGTGACAGATAAACAGATAAGCAAGCTGATAGATTATCTCAATGCACTGTGGTGAGGAAAAGGCAAGAGCCATGTCCACGTGTCTGTGGGAGCTGAGGGGCGCTTTGCCAGGGAGCAGGCAGGGGGTAGGGAGGGTGCCTGGGGAGGCTTCTGAAGCAGGGAGCTCCTAAGTGCAGATGAGATGGTTGCAACGCAGGGGCTGGCAGGGGAGACATGGGTGGGCACAGTGGGCAAAGGCAGTCTGTGATGCAAAGGGATGGAGCTATGCACCAAGCTGGGAGTACAGGGCACCACGCGTTGCTTGGTTCTGTTGGAGGATGAAGGATAAGGGTGTGTGGAGTCTGGGAGGGAGGGCAATCGAGGTTAGAGGTGGGCAGAGTTCAGACACAGGGTGGTGTGTATGGCACTAACAATTATCCTGTAATGAGAAAGCTGCTGAAGGGTTTTAGGTAGAGGAATCATGAGACTGCTTTTGTGAATTAGAAAGATCACAGGAGCAACTGCGTGAAGCAGGAGCTAGAAGAAGAGATCGTTAGGGGTTAGCGTCCAAGTCCAAGGAGAGACAGTGTAGGCATGGACACTGGCAGGCAGGTTAAGAGGAGAGGAAGGAAAATGTTGAGGACAAGAGACTGCACATTAAATGTCAGCTATTAATTTTAAATTATTAATTTTGAATTAGTGATCAATTTTTTAAAAAGTTTAAGTTTACTTGTGTTCAGAAATAATTCTTCAGACAGGGTGCAAGTCCCCAAATCTATGAGACAGTGAAAGCTGTTTACAGAGCAAAATTAATAGCCTTAAACGCCTTCATTGCTGATGGCTTCACTTCTAATGAAGAAAGACCTTCCTTCCCCTGAAGAAAGGGATAGTGTTAAGCACTCATCTTAAGAAATTAAAATAGGAATGACTAAATAAACCCAAAGAAAATGGGCAAAGAATATTAATAAAGATAAAAGTGATGGTTATTAAGACATAAAACAATATATGTTAGAAAAAAATAAAACCAAAAGACTAGCAAAATAGATGAACCTGCTTTGAGTGCCTGATTAAGGGGAGGGGAGATATTAATGAGAGAAAACAGAGATGATATAAATTAATTGCTTCAGCAAGATGGTTGGCAGCAAATTGTAAACACAGTACTTGAGATTCAGGAGCCTCTTCCTATACTGATAATAGACCTGGTAACTCCAATTCATGCTTAACCTTCTGGATGAGGATACCAGAAATATTTTGTTAATATCTTTCTCCTTACCATCATACAAAATACAGTGACTCACATTTATCCAGCTTTTCTTCTATATGTCAGACACTATGCTAGCTACTATGCATAGATTTTATTTTAATCCTCCCAAAATTGAACCAGGTGAATTCAGGCCAACTATGACATTATTTTACAGATGAGAAACATCAAATTTAGCATGACAGATTAATTTGCCCCATGCGCCCACCTCTCTCGAGAGGCAGCATTTGTGCTGGGACAACGTGACTCCTGGCCTTCTGTGCCTGTACAGTTTAACTGATGCCTCTCCCTCACTATACCTTCCCCCCAGGTGAGCATGTCTTCCTAAGGCTCAGTTTACAACTCTTCTTTAAAATAAAGGAGTTGGACTGAGCCCCTATGCTTTTAAAATTCTGTTATGTCTTTAAAAATGCCTTGTATTCAGATCTCACTGCTAATGAAGGTGGGCCTCAACATTCAGAGTCAATTAGGCATGGATGGTCGAGCACTATCAATCTTACCTTCTGTGCAGGATCCCTGGCTCCCCTCTAAATAAGTATACCAAATACCAGCACATAAACTGCCACTGTAGGAAGTACAGACAGTGGCATATGGCAGTACTGCCATAGACCTAGTGGGACACACCTACTAGAACCCCCACTCTCTTATTTTCTGAGACAGGGTCTTGCTCTGTTTCCCAGGCTGGAGTGCAGTGGCACAATCATGGCTCACTGCAGCCTTGACCTCCTGGGCTCCATCAATCCTCCCACCCCAGTTGCCCAGGCTGTTCTTGAACTCCTGGGCTCAGGTGATCTGCCCGCCACACTCGCCTCTTGACCATGCTTCTCGAGCCTACTTCCAGGGCCTGTGTAGGCCTCCTACCCCTGGCCCACCTCTCCGTGATGGATTCACTGGTGTGCACATGCCCAGCTCCATGTGGTGTCTGGGGGCAAGTGCTGGGGCTGTGGACAGAGTTGGGCTTTGCAGGACTTACAGGCTGGAGTGCATCAGGTCCCTTGCAGTGTGAGAATGAGCTGGGAGTGGGAAGAGAAGGGAAACACTGGCACGGGGCCTCCCACTGGAACTCACGCCCTGCCATGTGGTGCCCTAGAATTTAATAAAGGAAAATTCAATGGCCTGGTAAGAGTTAAACTCCCCACAAAAGACACATATGCATGAGAATATATATACATGAATGTGGATAAGAGACAGGCAAAAATGATAGGTCACAGGACAGGTCAAACTTGATCATTAGGGGGCTGGGTAAAGGAGCGCAATTGCGGCAAGAGAAGCCCTCAGAAAGGGTCTGCACTGCCTAGAAGAATTTGAGAGGCAGGATGGAGAGAAAGCAAACTAAAAGAAATCTATCTTAGCCTTCTGATCTCACAACTAGCTCACTTCCTTTGGCCCTGGCTGGAACCTGACTGGAACAATTTCCTCCAAATATATGTGCCAGGATTCATTCACTCCTTCATGCCTCCATCAACGAATATTTATGGAGCATCTCTCATGTGTAAAGCACAGTGCCAAGGACGGCGGTGAGCAGAACCAGATCTGGCTCTGCTTCATGGAAATGCAGCCTGGTGATGAGAGACACGTGTGGATTGAAGAATTGTAGAATGGTGCAGGTAGAAATAAACCAAAGCTTGTGAGGCACCCATAGAGGGGAAGGTCTGAAGGCTCCAAGGTGCCTAGCACAGGACCTGACCTGGGCTGGTAGTGATAGGTGCTTTCCTGAGGATGTGACATTTGAGGATGGGACAGCTTGTGTGTGATCCCTGGGATGGAAGGAAGGCCGGTCTGCTTAGGGGTAAGAAATGGATGGGGAGAGGAGGCCAGATGAGGCTGGAAGGTAAGTAGGGATCAGGAAAGAAGAGGGAAGCATCAGGGGAGTTTCTGGCTCCCAGAGCCCATTGAAGGTGGGACCATTTCCTGAGATAAGGAAACTGAAAGGGAATCAAGTCTAGGGGTGGAGATTTCAGGAGGTCATGAATTTGACCTGCTGACCTTCAAGTACTTAAAAAATTATTTTGAAATAATCTATCTTGAAATAATTTCAAACTTAAAGAAGAGCTGCAAGAACTGTACAAAAATGTCTTGACTTCCCTTTTCTCAGCTTTCCCAGTAGTTAGCATTTAATCACATTTGTTCCAATGCCCTTAAATGCTCCCCTAAAGACACTCTTCTTCATTACCACCATACAAGCCCCAAATCAGGAAAGAAGCCACAAACCCCATTCAAATGTCATCAACCATCTCAACAAGGTCCTTCCTCCCTATGGCCCAAGATCCTATCCAAGAACACATGTTGCATTTGGTTGCCATGTCATTTTGGTCTCCTTGTGTCTGAAACACTCTCTCGCGGTTTCCCTGGCTTTCATATGCAGTTTGAAGGGTACAGATCTATCTTTCTGTGTGATGAAGCTCAACCCACTTTAATGTGGGGTTTCCTCATGACAAGAGTCTTTTAAAAACATGTCAGGTTTATTGAGGTTTAATTTACACACAGTAGCATTCATCCTGTCTAGTGTGTTTTTATGGGTTTTGACAAATGCGTAGCACCAAGTAGTTACACCACCATCAAGATATACAGCATTTTTCATCCGGGGCCTTTTTCCTGGGTGTGGGACCTGTGCACGCTCCACACATGGAAGAGCCCACACTTGGTTTAATGGTATTGGTATCCTGTCACTGTCTTTAAGTGCTTAATAGTTTTTAAAAAGGGACTCCACATTTTCATTTTGCACTGGACCCTGTGAATTATGTAACCAGTCCCGTTTCCCATCACACTAAAAAGTTTCCTGGTGCCCCTTTCTTTGACTATCTTTTTCCTATCCCTGGGTTTTGTCTTTTCCTGGTTTCGTATAATGGAATCATCTCATATGTAGCCTTTTAAGTTAGATTTCCCCTTCACGTAGGGTAACCCATCTGAAATTCATCCTTGTTGTTTTATGTATTGGTAGTTTGTTCCTTTCTATTGGTAAATATTATTTCACTGCCTGGATGTATCACAGTTTGTTTATTTATTCACCAGTTGAAGCACATTTGAATTGTTTCCAATATTTGGCACAATAAACATATACATACAGTTTTGTGTAAACACATATTCTTATTTCTCTTGGATAAATGGCAGTAACAAATAGAGTGGGATTGCTGGGTCAAATGGTAAGTACATGTTTAACTTTAGTAGGAACTGCCAAATTGCTTTGCAGAGTGGCTATATCACTTTGGATTCCCACAAGCAATTCATGAGGGTTCCAGCTGCTCCACATCCTTGCCAGCACTGTGTGTTGTCAATATTTTTTTATTTTAGCTGTATCAATAGGTGTGAAGTGGTATCTCGTTGTGATTTTATTTTGCATTTCCCTAAAGACTAATGATGTTGGGCATCTTTTCATGTTTGCCATCTGTAGGTCTTCTTACATAAAGTGTCTATTCAAATCTCTTGCCTATTTAAAAACTAGGTTTATAGCTGGGTGTGGTGGCACATGCATGTAGTCCCAGCTACTCGGGAGGCTGAGTCAGGAGAATTACTTGAACCCGGGAGGCAGAGGTTGCAGTGAGCCGAAATCACACCACTGCACTCCAGTCTGGGTGACAGAGTGAGACTCTGTCTCAAAAACAACAACAACAACAAAAACAAACAAACAAACAAAGAAAACTAGGCTTGCTTTCTTATTATCAAGTTATGAGTGTTTTAAAATACGTATTCTGGATACAAGTTCTGTATCAAATATGTGTTTCATAAATATCTCCTCCTAAAGTGCTTTTGAGACACTCAAGTGGTTCAAGCTGAGGCTCAGAGGAAAGTTCTAGGCTGATAATATAAAATACAACTTAATTAGTGTGTAAATTAGAATTGAAGACATGGGCATGGGTACAATTGTCCAGGGAGAAAGAATAGCCTTGAAAGAAGAGGTGGCTTCAGACCAAGCATTTAGGAATTAACAACATTCAATAGCCAGGCAGAATGAGATGTGCTAGAAAAGGAGATTAAAAAAGAGCTGCCCACATTGTAGGAGGAAACCCAGGAAAGTGTGAGGCCAGAGAAGACAAGAGAAAGGAGTGTTTCAAGAAGGAAGGAATGGTTAAGAGAGTCAGATGCAGTTGAGAAATTAAGTAAGATGAGGTCTGAAAAATATCCTTACTACATTTAGCAACATGGAAGTCTTTGATGAGCTTAGCAAGAGCTATTTATGTGGAATGATGGAGCAAGGCTGGTATTCACACCATACCAAATGGTACAGCCATGCTGTGTGAACACCTGGAAATACTTATATATTGGTTGGTAAATAGCTACCACCCCAATCCCCCTGAATGATCCCTCATAGCCCCAGTTCATTGTCTCTCTCTCCGGCTCACCTACAGACCTCAACATGGTTCAGTAACAAAAGTCAGTCTCCCAGTCAGCAGGGGGATGTAAGATCTTGCCAGAGCTCTATGGCTGGATGATTGCTTTCCAGGCCATCTTGGTAACTAAGTATCTTGGTCACTTAGATACTTATGTCACTGCTGGATGGATGTCATATTGAAGTGGATTGAGAAATCAACAGGAAGCGGAGAAACTGAGACAACGACAATGAACAATTCTTTATAGAACTTTGGTTTTGAAAGGGAGGAGAGAGGGGGGAGTAGAAACTGGATGTGAGGCCCAGGGGTGTTAGATTGTGTTCATTGTTCTTTTTTAGGTGAGAGACTTAAGTGTGTCCAAATGCTGATGGAAGGATTTTGACCGAGAGAAATTGCCCTAGTCGGCAAGATCCAGGCACTCTAGTGTGCATGACCATTATGCTTACAATATTTTTCAATCTAAATTAATGAGTTAGGGTCCAGTTTATGTATCTATCTAAAAAACTCAGTTGATGTGAGTTGTCCCTAATTGACAGATCAGTTCTCTGTGTTAACATATCAAGTTTCTGAGCCTCTGAGTTTGAGGACCAGATCCTGGACTCTTATGAATTCACTGATGCATATACTACCTTGGGAGACTGATATGGTTTTGCTGTGTCCCCACCCAAATCTCATCTTGAATTCCCACATGTTGTGGGAGGGACACAATGGGAGGTAATTAAATCATGGGGACAAGTCTTTCCCATGCTGTTCTCGTGATAGTGAATAAGTCTCACAAGATCTGATGGTTTTAAAAAGAGGAGCTCCCCTGTGCAAGTTCTCTCTCTTTGCCTGCTGCCATCCATGTAAGACATGACTTGCTCCTTCTTGCCTTCCACCATGATTGTGAGGCTTCCCCAGCCATGTGGAACTGTAAGTCCAATTAAACCTCTTTCTTTTGTAAATTGCCCAGTCTCAGGTATGTCTTTATCAGCAGTGTAAAAATGGACTAATACAGAGACCCGTTGGCCTTCTACTAACCCTCCCTGGCATCATCTCAATCTCCCTGCTAGAGATCTGTTAAATCTTCTAACCATCCCAATCTAGGCCAATCAGGACTACCACTCAATTTCTAGTGCAAGCCACAGTTACTCCTAGCAGATCCTTGAGATCACCAAGTGTGTGGGTCATTGAGCATTGTTAAGATGTGAACCATGCCCTCATCTTGTAGGTGGAGAGACAAGGCAGTGTTAATCCAAGTTAGAATAATATAAGATGGACTGCAACATGTACCATCATAAGTATAAACAATACGATGGGAGCCCACAGCAGGGTGCAACAAGCTCTGTTGGGGAGGTAATTAATTATGCAATGCCATTTGGTATTCTTCTTGCCAACCCTGCATATATCTCCCTTTCACTCCATGCTCCCTCACACTCCATGCCCAAGAAGTATTAATAGTATCCTGGAGTGGCACCTCTGGAGGTGCCTTCCATCTGCACAGCTGTATGGGGTTGGGATTAGTTCAGGTACCTGTTGGTCCTGGAGCTTAGAACATAATCACATTCCCTTCCCTTAGACTGTCTTCAGACACACACAGCACCAAAGGTCCACTTTGCCCACCCTCTCAAAGATGCTTTCTCTCTGCCTGTTCTACAGCTATTTTACCCTTCCAGGGTTGACTTTCTAAGTCATCCCAGCATGTCTTTCCACCACCTCATTCACTTGAAAGAGAGGAAAACACAAGCTTCATTCAGGGTGGATTGTTTTGATATGAAAAAGATTTGCTTTGCCCCAAAGGGAAGGCCGAGTTTTCTCTTCTGGTGAAATTCTCTAGGCTTCCAAGTAGCTTTCTGCTCACACTGACTCACAAATTCCCCAGGTCTCCTTTCCTCTTTGAATGGAACTGCCCTCACATTTCCCAGCTAGCAAAGGGAGAAGTTGTAGCCGATAGTGCTGAAGGCCTCCTCCAGCTCTGCTGACTTATGAGCCTTTGTCCTTTGTGGCTTGTCCTGAGCCAAGGACACCCAGGCACTGCCGTATACATTGCCCACCTGAAACAGCTGCCCACACGTGACGCCATTAAGGAAGGCCCCCCTGGTCTTGTGGTGTTTCAATTGCAGGGTTACAAAGTAAAGATAATGGGAAATAATGCTGCCTCATCATTTTTAACCTTTCTGAATAATGCTTCTGTGCATAACCCAGAGATTTTTATTTTAAAATCAATTGTGCTTATTGTGTTCTTTGGAAAAATAAACAAGAAGCTGGGAAGAAAGAAGTGGGATCCAGGGTTTATTAAGACAAAGAGTTTGGAGAGGGGCGTGGGAACGTGGTCCTGCCTAGCCTAGACTGCTGTTGTTCTGGAGGACAGGGTTAGCAGCTGAAAACCCCAAGTGGTTGCTATGGGAGAAAAGAGCTTCTCACGCAACAAAAATGTACCAGACATATGTGGGCAAAGCATCTGTCTTCTATTACCCTCAGGCGCCCTGAGAACCTCCATTCTTATCCCAAGGAAAATGGGGCTGTGGCCCTAAGGAAGAGCTTTTAAGTGAAAAATATCAGACATCAAATTTAGCTTTAGCCACTCATTAGCTGTGTGGCCTTGGGAGGGTTAAATGATGCCTCTTCTGCAGAATGCAGGTGACAACACCTATTTCTTGGAGGTCAGAGGGCCCCTGAAACAGCATACACACTGGGCCAGAGTAGCCGACGGCTTGTCTTGAAGCCCAAGTCTCAGCCCCAAAGTAGCACGTGGAAGTGTGGATTGCAGGAGTGGAGGGGCTGGTAATTTGAGAGAACAAAGTCAAGCTCAGTGGGTATAAGAGGGGCTGTCATCTCAGCCCAGTCGGTTCTGCAGATGCCTTGGGCATTCTGGTGACAGCACTTGGAGCAGTGGAAATCCCATGCATGGCCCCATAGTGTCCATGCTTGGCTCTGTTAAAGCCACAACATACATACACAAATCACACACACACACACACACACACACACACACACACACACACACCCCATGCACAACAAACCATGTGCCCTCAGCCCCATCTCACCACTCAGAACCTCATACTACTTTTCCAAATCTACTTCCACTTCTTATAGCAGAAAGCAGGGGAGCTCTTTTTATCACTTGCAGGGGAAAACCATGAAGAGCAATGGCCACATTAGACTGTATTAGGGTGTGCTCATTTTTGCTAGTTACACCACTGTGCATAATCTAACAGCTACCTAGTGTAAGAAACAGAGCAGGCCCTCCAAGAGGCCAGAGAGCTTTCCCTGAGCGAGCCCTTAGCTCATTTTGTCACTCCTACAGATCTTGACACAAGTAGGGATGGTTATTTTCCAGCCTGGGCCTTAGTGATGGCAAAGACATCTTACTGGAGAGGCCACACCCTCAGTTTAATTCCAGTGATCCACGTTGATCTGTCTTCTGCTGTTTTGTAGGACTCATTTATTTGCCACCTATGTCCTAATGGGACTAAAAGTAGGAAGGTGGAGCAAGGGAGGAGGGATGCAAAAAGTAACTGTTTCTTCTTGCTCACCAGAGATTATTCATGAGGTTTGATCCACCGGATTTGGGATTATTTTCATTCCCTGCCTCATGTAAGTGAGCTGAGCATGGGGGCAGACTTGGGGGTAGGGAGCAGATGCTTAGGGTGTGAAGATCTGCAGGGAGATCTCAGAGACCTGGGGCAGTGTCAAAGATTCCACAGTGGCTTTTTATTGTTCTAGAGATCAAGCCCTTTTTCTTACACTCTCTTCACCAATGAGCACAGAGGTCCAGGGGCACCTTCTCAGGGCACTATCAATTGTGTCCTATGTGCATAGCACCCCCTGGAGTTGGGCAGCATGGCAGCCCTGATTCCCATCACTGTTCAAGCCCTAGCTGCAATAGGCATTGCTTTTTGGGTCTGTCACTCCTGCCTGCCATATGGTTAAGCTTTATGTCTGGAATGGCCCTTCATGTCCTGCATCAAAACTGGCTCTCTCATACTTAAACCATCCTAGAACTCCAAACTCATTCAAGAAGCAATTTCGCACGTCGAAGAGACTTGACCTTATCCAGGCAAACACCCATCTATGGCTTGACCTTATCCAGGCAAACACCCATCTTACCAGGTAGGGTAGACACTGCTGGTTGCCTACATAACAGATCTCTCTGTATCCCAAATCCCTTCTTGTTGTTAGGGTTGGCCATCTACTCTAAGTGTTAGAAAGTCACATACTCACCTCACTAGGCTCCCTTGCATCCAGAGCATGGACAATGGGATCTAATCTTTACCAATGGGCAATGTGCAGGGAGGTCTCCAAGAAAGATTTTCCTCCCTGGTAAAAAGAGACACGTGAGGAGACAATGCCATTTTTTCTTCTTAAGATTATGGGATGTAAGGATATGATACCTGGAGCCACAGCAGTCATCTTGGCACCATGAGGATATACACATTAAGAAAACTGATGCTGACAGACAGCAGAAGGAAAGAAAGAACCTGGTTTCTTGATGACATTGTTGAACCACTGGACAAATCTTCAAATGCTCCTGGTTCTGTGACTTCTTGTTAAGGTCGGTAATTAAATGCCCTTTTTGATTAATTTTTATGCAATATTCTGTTACATGCGGCCAAAAGCCTCATCGCTGGGCATCAGAACCCATCTACCACCATCAGCGTGTGAAACTCTGTAGTGGTGGAAAAGGAGTCCTGGCTATTATGTCCAGCTCATCTACCACCTTCTTGTGGTGAGTCAGGGACTGGTAGGAAATAGCCTTGAAGGTCAAGCTAGAGCACAGTTCTTGATGAGAACTGGAGTGGGTTCAAGGAATCAGGTGCCAGGACACAAGGTCACCCCAAGTGTGCAGGGCAGAGAGGTTACAGCATTACCTTCTTAAAAGTGTTCAGGGAGTTATTCCAGCCCCTTGCCCACCTAGAACATGGTATTCAAGTCCTAGATCACCTCTAAAACCCTGTCTCATATGAGTAGGGGGAGGTCTGAACAAGCTGTATGGCTGACTGGCTCTTGTTGGCTCAGGGACTGGCCAGGATGAGCTTGCAGTTGGCAGGGTTCACAACCCACACAGGACATGGGGCGAAGTCTGCAAAAGGCTTAGCTGAGGCGTGGCCTGACACCCTTGGCTAAATTTTGATCTTTTCCTTTTGAATTTTTCATGCCGTTCCTGTCTTCCCTCCCCTTGGCTATGAAAAATGGCCTATGCCATACTTACTGCTTAGGCTCAAATTACCCTTTGAGGAAACATCCTTGTCTAGGGCAGGTGCTGCTCCTTACTGCAAGGCAGGGCCCCTAAAATCCCATCTGTCAGATGGGGAATATCTTTTGAAATCACAGGACATTAGGATTGAAGATGCTGCGACCCAGATAGTAACAGACGATTTGCTAAGATCACCAGCTGGTTAGTGGAAGAGCCTGCTTAGAACCAACACTCTGGATGCCGAGTTGAATGCATCCTATATGACACTAAAAATAATTCACCGGTTCATTTCATGGGTGCCACCACACGACAAAAATGACGTGGGCAAATGTGTTCATGAAAATTGGGGCTGAGGACAGACCAATTCATCCTTCTTACCCTCTGACTTTTTATTATCTTCCCAGACTTGGACTCAAGTCACTGGGGAAAAGGTGATATCAGAGCACTGGAGTTCTCAGCCATAGGTGTGAGAGGCCCTCAGGTTTTGATGGGCGCATCTTTTTTAGGACTAATTTTTATCAGATGATGGTGGGTCCAATTTGGTGTGGCATGGATAAATGATTTACCTCTTGTATTTTTTGAAAACCAGACATCACTCATGGGTGATTCATCAAAAGCAGTGCCAGTGACACCATTATTTCTGGTGATGATTTTCATTTTCGGAGCTATCCGATAGGTAGCTTATGAGATCTTTCCCCCACACTGAAGTAGTTTACAGGCTAAAATAATTCAAGAACCACTGTCATTCTTTGTGTTTTGTAGGTCACTCAAATGAAAATTTAAGGACTAGTGAAGCAATCTGTATTTGTCAGGGAAGGAGCGTACTCTACAAGGTGGCTCCTAGTGGTAAGAAAGTCCTAGGGGAACAGGTTGAATTCTGAGTAACTAGAATAACTTACTCCAGTGTGTTTTGAACACTGATAGCTTGCATCTGCCTGTGTGATGTGTATATATACACCTTCACTCAGTCATGTGTGATGGCATAGCATCACCCACGAAGTCACCCCTCTACCTGCAATGAGACCCATGGTGTGGTGTGGTGGAAAGTACACAAATCTGGCCGGAGGCAGTGGCTCACACCTGTAATCACAGCACTTTGGGAGGCTGAGGCGGGCAGATCACGAAGTCAGGAGATCGAGACCATCCTGGCTAACATGGTGAAACCCTGTCTCTACTAAAAATATAAAAACAAAATTAGCCGGGCCTGGTGGCAGATGCCTGTAGTCCCAGCTACTTGGGAGGGTGAGGCGGGAGAATGGTGTGAATCTGGGAGGCAAAGTCTGCAGTGAGCAGAGATCACACCACTGCACTCCAGCCTGGGCAACAGAGTGAGACTCCATCTCAAAACAAACAAACAAACAAACAAACAAAAAAAAACAAAACAAAAACTGCAAACCTTAAAGTGAAGCAAATTTGGGATCCAATTCCAGCCCACCAGTCAATTGTCTGGAAATAATCTCTTTCCCTCACTGGATCTCAGTTTCCAAATCTGAAAAATGGGGATAATTATATTGACCCCTTCAGGTTTCAGTAAAGATTAAGTGAGATCCCTTATTTCAAAAAGAGCGTAGCATATAGTAGGGCCTCAATGAATGCCAGTTCCCTTTCTTCTTTCCTTTTCCCTCACCATCTGCCAGCTGCTCTGGGAAATTTGGTTCCGGCCTTTGGCAGTCTGCACCTCATAAACTTCACAGCCACACTGTGGGAAAGACCCAGCACAGTGAAGATGCTGGGAGCAAGGGGCCTTCCTGCTGCTCTTCCCATCCCTTAAGCAGATGCATCTGCTTCTCGGCAGACAGCAATCTCATCACTCTTTTCCCCAAAGGGAACCTGACTTCTGAGACCTTTTTAGGTATTGGGTATCAGGGTAATAATAGTAATAGCTTCCGTTTATTGCGTTTTTACTCTGTGCCAAGCATCGCGTTAAGCGCTTTGTGTGCAGTCTTACCACGATGCGGGAATGAGCATCCTCAGACTAAGGAAACCCAGGTAGGGAGAAGCTAAGTTGCTTATCCAGGGTCACATACTAGGAAGAACTGGACTCAAGACAGAAATCCCAAACCCAACCTCACTCTTAATCAAGGGCTCCAGCGAGATGTACGGTATACATCTGCCTTTGTGTGAATGTAGCTCGTTATGACTATCTTATAATTGTCATCAATACTGCATTGTCATCGACAATGTGCATTTTAAAATTTCAGACTCCAGCACAACCTAAATAGGCATCAGATAATGTCTGTCCTTCCTGTTTGCTAAAATGTGTTTATAAAATATAGGTAAGTGCTACTCAAAGTGTGGCCCCCAGCTTCACCAGGGAGCCTGCTAGGAATGCTGATTCTCAGGCCCCACCCCAAATTTGCTGAATCAGACTTGGGGGGCAGGCCTAGGGATCTGTGTTTTAGCAAATCTCCAGGCGATTCTAACTTGTAACAAGCACTGGAATGGATGTTTCTTTGAGGTCCTCGGCACACAGCTTTGCAGAAAAATAGCGAATTAAAACCCACCATCCCCTGATTGGTTCAATCAGTTGGTGGGAGGTTTCTACATTGTGCCAAAGACCTTGCAGTGTTCTTGCTTTCTGAGAACCTGAGGCGGACCCGTTATTTTGCTGAAAGCTGCTAAATGAAGAAAGAATCATCAGCTTCCTCTTTGACTGCACGACACTCTCCTACCCCTTTCATCCAGCGACAATGGCAGCAAGCACAGCCACTCTCGGAAAGATTTAAATACTCAATTAATCAATGGAATATTCCATTAGTGGGATAATCAGTTGCCATTGCCCTGATCTATAGTTACATCTCAGCTGGGCCTCACAAATTGATTCCTGATGAAGTTCTAATTGACTGGACCATCTGATAAAGGGCCAGTTGGAGTTTATTGAAATACCCGGTGAGCAGTCCCTGGGGTCAGGGCCTTCCTTAAGGGAAGGCAGAGGGTGGAAAAAGGGTGAGAGGAGCATGATTTACGCCTGGTTCTCACTACATCTCCTCTCCAACACAACATTTATGGGTCCCAGGTGAGGGATGAGCGCTCACAGCTGGGATGTGGGGATGACACAGCTGCTCTGAGCCTATCCCCAGCCCTGGGTGGCAGGTGGCCTGAACGGGATTTGCCCAGGAATTCTTGGGGTAATGGATCTCAAACTTGAATATGCTTGAGAGTAACCCAGAGAACTTACAAATGTCGAGTTTCAAATCCTGGTGTCAGATATTTCAACTTTCTGGGTCTGAGGCAGGTTTTAGGAATCAGTGTTTTAACAGATCTCCCAACAATTCTTAGGCTGGTGGCCTCCAAACCTCACTTTGAGAAATACTGCCTTAGGAGCTGGTGGCTTAGATGCAGGCTCTGTCCCCAGGGTCCAGCTTCCCCTGGGGGAGATTAGAGCTTCTTAGGCCACATGTGGGGACACACATATCTGTGCATTATCTAAAGATCCCAGCCTCTTTCTTCCCTGGCACCGTTTTCATTACTTTTTTTTCATTTGTTTGGAGTGACTTTTCCTTCCAAATAATTTATATTTACTATAATGAATTTGCCTTCACATTTTGATTAATCTAAGATATATACAGCAAAGTATGCAATGAAAACAGTGTAGTATCACATTTATTTGTTTCATTCATCCAGTGGGCACTTATTCATCAGACATCTTTTAAGGATCATTATGTGCCAGGCATTGAGGATATTTTTTTAAAAAGTGAAATCAGTCAAATGCATGGTTTCCAGTTGCAAGAAGGTCACCCCCCTTTGCGGGAGACAGGCAAGAAAACGACGTGATACATTAGAGATAAGTACAGGACCCTGCTATGGGACCACAGGTAATTTATTAGGCTTTGTTGCAGGAAAATACATAATACCTATTAGGTTTTTTAGAAAATTCGAACGTAGCTCCTGGATCCCTGTATCTACCTTTGAGAATTCCCCCAGAACAGGGAGTCCTGGGTGACATTAAGGCCCCGTCAGCTGAACATGCCCCTGTGTAATCCATAAGTGTGCATGACTCTTCCTGTGGGGACCTGCAGACACTGGGTGGTCTTAGGGGGCTAGATTTAGATATAAGTGATCCAAAGCTTTGTGTATCTAAAAAGGAGAGTGGCCTTTTCCCTTTTATAAGGGGGAAAAAGTCACCGAAGAGTTTCACACAGGGGAGATGCTATGGTCAAATTTCAGATAGACCATTTTCCTTTTCCCTTTCTCCTCACTTCTTCCTCTTTCGTTTTCCATTTCTTTGCCTTCTCTCCTTCTCTCTCTCCCTCCCTTTCTTCTCTCTTAATACACTGTATTTTGTATATATGCCGCTTTAATTTGTGTTTAGATGTAAATGTTCAATGTTCTGTCTGTAAAAATACATTCTGGTATTTTGGATGATGTGGGACATACTTCGGAGCCTCAGAATGTCTTAATCTGGCCCTGGAGCTATTGACTGTTTTAATTCCTTTAGACATAGCCCTGCCCCAGTGTGCCACAGGAGCGATTTGGTAGATGGAAGCTTTAGTGTGGTTTAACATTTTAGTCCCATTTCCTTTGTCATGATGTTCTGCTTCTGACAGAAACCGCCAACTAGGTCAGAGACTATTCCCGAACATATCTTCACTCATTTACTGTTTATTAAGTGGCTCCTATATGTGAGGCACCAAGAGAGATACAACTGCCATTTAAATGTGATCTTGGCCTTTAGGGGACCATAGTCTAGGATACTGTGCCCTAGGTGGACATGGATCCCTCCAGAGGGCACTGGGGCTCATGTGATGTGGGATATGGATATACATTGGAGGGCTGATCACACCATGGGAAAGGTGTTCTGTTTTAGATTATTTTACAATCCTGCTGATCATTTTAAAGTGAAAGTCTCATCATGGTATTAGTTCACCTCTAACACCTCCCCAATACTTGTTCATCTCCCTTTTAAATAGAGAAAAAAATAGCAGACCTCAGACCCAGAGCCTCTGATAGACTACAGATTCTAGCTGGACTTAATCATAGTGTTAGGTTTTCATTGTATTGTATCTTCTAATTGTGGTAAATGTGATGGTTAATTTAATGTATTGACTTGATTGTGCTACAGAGTGCCCAGATATTTGGTCACACATTATTCTGGGTATATCTGTGAGAGTGTTTCTGGATGAGATTAACATTTAAATCAGAAGACTAAGTAAAGCAGATGGCCCTCCCTAGGTTGTGTGGGCCCCATCCAATCAGTTGAAGACCTTAAGAGAACAAAAAGGTTGACTCTCCCAAGAATAAGCAGGAATTATTTCTTTTGGGACTACCTTGAGCTGGGACATTGTGTTTTTTATTTGTTTGTTTGTTTTTGTTTTTTTTCTTTGCCCTTTAGACTGAAACTAGAGCATCAATTCTCCTGGGTCTCCAGCTTGCTGATTAAAGATGTTGGGACTTGTCTGCCTCCATTTAAAGAGTTATATAAAGTGTCTTTAGTCAATATATTTATTCAAATTTAAAAGAGAGCCTGTTTTTGAAAATATATTAAGTAAATGATAATAGAGGCAGGAATGAATTTGGCAATCAAGCTGAAAAGAGTTTGGGAAATATAGTGGTTGGGAGAGGGATACAAAGAGCTGCAGAGCTTTGCAGGAAGAAGGAAAGGTCAAAAATGCAGCGGCTGAAATCCTGAACCCTTGTGCTTCTCTCTGGGGCCCAGGGAGGGAGGCATGGATGACAAGCCAGGGAGTCTGGGTGCCATGTCTGGAGTGTTTAAGGCAGCTGAGTGGCTGGTGTTGGGGTGTACTGACTGCTGTCACAATCTCAAAACCCCAGCAATTGCACCCAGTCAAAGGTCATTTCCCATTCACTCACAGCATGTTTGTTTAAAGGTCAGTAGGGGAGGGGATGACTCTGCTCCATGGCATTATTTGAGGGCCAGACTTCACTTAGTGTGGGCTCCGCAGAACAGCACATCCCATAACGCTTTCTGCAATGGTGAACTTGCTCTCTACCTGCGTTGTGGCGAGCAGGCATTTGAAATGCGGTTAGTGCAACTGAGAAGCTGAATTTTTAATTTTCTTCCCCCCTCCCTTTTTTTTTGAGACAGAGTTTCCCTCTTGTTGCCCAGGCTGGAGTGCAATGGCACAATCTCGGCTCACTGCAACCTCTGCCTCTGTGTTCAAGCGATTCTCCTGCCTCAGCCTCCCGAGTAGTGGGGATTATAGGCATGCACCACCACGCCTGGCTAATTTTGTATTTTTAATAGGGATGGAGTTTCTTCATGCTGGTCAGGCTGGTCTCGAACTCCCAACCTTAGGTGATCCACACCGCACCCCCCCGCCCAGCCTCCCAAAGTATTGGGATTACAGGCGTGAGCCACTGTGCCTGGCAATTTTTAATTTTCTTTCATTTAAAGTAATTTAAATTGAAATAACTGCATGTGGCTAGTGGCTACTGTATTAGTGCAGTCTAGAGCCTTGTCCTCATTTGCAATCATCCATTTAGATAGATATAGAGATAGATAGAAAGAAGAGGGGGACATGAGAGAAAGAGAGAGAGAGAGACGTTGGGGGGAGGAAGGAGAAAGGGAGGAGAGAGAGGAAGACTGAACAAGTCTATGGGCTGGGCCTAGAGATGAAGTACAGAGGTTCTTCACTTTCTTACATTCCATTGTTGTCGTATCAGAACAATGTCATATGGCTGTACTATATTCCACAGAGTGATGTCCAGGTATGTGCCAGGAAGAGGAGGGATGGGTTTGGTGAGAATCTAGCCAATCTCTGCTACCACAAGTCTGGCAGAAGAGAGTAGAAATATCTGGTGATAAGTAGTCTGGGGTGGGCACTGGGTGATAGCATAGGCAGATGGCATCAGAGAGGCTGGGCTGCTAGTGGCAGAGTTGTCCTGTGGATGAGGTTCAGAGAGGGAATTAGCCTCTGGGTAGAAGGAAGCTATACGATGGAGAAAGTAGAAAACTGGGAGTATAGTTGCTTCTGAGACCTGGAAAAAGGATAGGCCGTGATCTCAGGAGCAAGGCAAAAGCCAACCAGACAGAGGCAAGGAACAGAGTAGGCTATTCAGCAAGGTGCCAGTCACTGAGTCATTGCACATAGGAGGGGGGCCATGGGCTCCTGATATTTCCCTTCCCTTTGCTGTAGCTCCAAGGTGGGGATAGGCTGAGAGAACAGAAGGGACTCGGTGGGTCTAGCAGTGGGGAGAAGTGGGAGGTGTTGCAGGGAGTCAGACTGGTTATCGCAGAGTGAACTAAGGAGGGAAGAAGCTGCCAGGAGCTGTAGGAAAGTCATTCATTCATTGATTCAATCACCGATTCAACAAGCATGTGGAGCACCTACCATGGGACAGGTAGAGAACAGGAGATTCTGATGCAGTCATTTCAACAGTGAGACGTTTTCATACACTTAAAAACCAAAACCATATACTCTTGGCTATTTTAAAACTAAGAAATGTACAAGCCAGACATCTTCACTCCATCCCCAAACCTCATCCCCTAGTCAACTCTCACCCCTAGGGTGAGAACCAGGGGTGGGAAGGGAGTTGGCTA
Organism: Rhinopithecus roxellana; assembly: GCF_007565055.1. Classification (NCBI taxonomy): domain Eukaryota; kingdom Metazoa; phylum Chordata; class Mammalia; order Primates; family Cercopithecidae; genus Rhinopithecus; species Rhinopithecus roxellana. The sequence continues at coordinate 118,162,929 of NC_044553.1, read as the reverse complement.
AGGTAGGACACAGGGATTTTAAATGCTGATATGGCTGAGCCGAATCAGTTGCATTGCAAAAACTGCATGTGAACATGTCCTGCTTTTGCCAGGCACCGGCTAAGTGTGGGCAGTTTTGTGGAGGATGTGACACCTGAGCAGGGCTTTGAAGGCGAGGTGGGATTTGACAGGTAGAGATGGAGGGGAGAGCAGTCTAGGCAGAGGATGTAGAATGAGCAAACTCACAGGGAGGAGAAGTGTGGGTGTGGGCACAGGAGACCAGAGTAGACCAGTTGGGCAGAGGGTGAGTGGGTGCAGTGAAAGATACAGCTGCAGAGATTTGCTGGGGCCAGGTTAGGAAAGGTGGCAGATGCCAGGCGAAAGGGATTGCTTTTATTCTGGGGCCAGTGGAGGCTGCTGAGGGATTTTGAGCAAGGTGGTGGCATAACCAAGCTCTGGAAATGTGCAGGGCTCAATCGGGGAGAGGGCCAAATAGTGTGAGACATGATAGGAGGCTTTTGCAATGCCCTGGAGAGGGTTCTGGAGAGCTTGGACCCATGTGCAGGCAGAGGCCATCGAGAGGACTGTGTGTGTTGTGTTTCTGTGTGTATTTGTGTGTGCATGCATGTGCATGTGCAGGGGAAGTGGGGAAAGGGGTTAGGAATTAAAGACTCTAATGCAGGATTTGGTTTCATAGCTCAAAAAATATGTCTTTGTGTCTACTCTGCTTGCTCGGACATGCCTGGCTTTTGGTTGTGTGGACAGGTCAAGAGAGCGGGGGCATTTCACACATCACCATGCTTTTCTAGAAGAAAAACTCAAGGAATGTGCTGCTTGCTTAGGTGAAGTGGTGGACACTGCTGATTTCTTCTGAAACAGCAACTTCAATCTGAGAGAGAGGCTGCAGCTGAGATGGAAGTCCCATGAGTCTGTGTCTGGAAGATCAAGAAAGGGCAAGAATGGAAGGTGCTTCTCAGCTTGGGTCTCCATGGGAGCCACACCCAGGCTAAAGGAGATGAGAAGACAGGGGAATAGAGAGGCTGGTGGAAAACAAAACAGCAGCAGTGGTGGCAACGGCACTGAGCCAGATGAAAGCACAGTGGTGAGCAGGTTAATTCCCCCTGGCTGTCTGGATGCCTGAAATGGAAGCATAAACATTATAGAATTGGATATTTTGCATTACATTACAGGCCTGCCTATGCGGGGGGTTGTGCTTTTTAAGGGGGAATTTGGTGAATCAATTTGAGTCTATGACAGCAACCTGATTCTTTTTACCAATGCCAGCTGGGGGTTTGGAAAGGGCAATTTCCTTTTGTACCAAAGACATTCAGTGTGGAAACCCAATGCAGCAGAGTAATAGGCGTTCCATATAGGACTATGAAGGCAACAATTTCCTCATTGTGTGTATTTCCATAATAGCTACAAGAGCCTCTCATTCTCGCCCTATGTAAGTGCCCAATTAGAGAGATTTCAAAGAGGGAGAAAGTCTTCAAGGTACTTGGTTTTCAGGGCTTTTTCTGATTTAGTTTTCATTTTTCATTGTGGTTTTAATCCCAAATGAAACTGGCAAGAAAAGGCAGTGTGCTATCTCAGCAAAGTTTATCTCCTGCTCATTCCGCTCAGGGAGAAGCTGGCAGAGCCTCCAGCAATCCCTCCCTTCTCCTGAGTGAGTGGGCTACAAATGCGTGGGCTGGGCTGGAGCCAGTCAGGCACCTACCCCTAGTTTGGTGGAGAAATCCTGGCCTGATGATCAACAAAGCAAATTTACCTCCTGCTTTAGCAACATCCATCCTGCCTCTGAGCTCACAGTGAGGAATCCAGACCTCAGAGCAAATTCTTACCAACATCCACAGAGTGCCTCTTGCAAGGACTTTCTTCACTTTCCTGCATCCAGTCCTCAGCATATTGACCAGTCAGAAATGTGCCAATCATCTTTATCCACAAACATTTTACTCAAACCCCAGCTCTGCTCTGCGACTTTGACAATTTGCTTAGCTCTTCTAAGCCTCAGTTTCCTCATTTGTAAAATGGGGGTCTGTAATAAAAATCCAGTTCCTGGGGAGGCTGTGAAGGCCAGATTGGTCCCTTTGGGGCAAATGACTTTAGGAGCTGGGGTCTGGCAAGGCTGGACATACCTTTGCTCTGAATGACTGTGAGGGAATGGGGCAGACACGAGCTGGGTGTGACCTTTGCGTTAGCATCTGTGAGCTGTGAGACCTGGAGCAAGTTATTTCAGCTGCAGAAACTTTATTTTCTTCCTCTAAATAATGGGACTAATAATAGCACCTAAGGCATAAGGTGATGGGAGGACTGAATGCGACAGTTGATGTGCAAGAACAAGAGCTCGCACTCACAGGGCACTCAGCACGTGGGAAGCATGGGCTCTAAGCACTTTCCATTTGGGGCCAGTTGGCCAGGCAGGCATCCAACATTTATTTTGCACGTGTGACACCTAGCCCCATGCCAGGCAACTGGGACTGAATGAGGCACACGGCAGATGTGGTCTCTGCCTGCCCACGTTATGGGGCAGGGGAGGAGATGGGGTGACCAGGCACACGCCGTGAGGAGTGCTGCATGCTGCAGTGGTGGACGGGGTTCGCATGAAGGAGACTTATTGCCTCTAAGAAACTCCTCTCCCAGCAGAGAGGTTAAAGAGGTTGGAGTCCTTCTATGGCTGGGAGCGGCTGCCATTCACCTTTAGGATCTGGGACTCTGAGCAGGGAGGCTGGTCAGTAGGGCTGAAATGGGGCCTGCTCCTTGAGCAGGGTCTAAGCTGAGGAGCTGCAGCATGTGAAACACCAAAGTGTAACCCTCCAGGTGCACATATTTGAAGCTGCCATTTCCTTGGCTAAAGCTCCCAGCCTGGGGGAATCTTGTAGGGAGATACTGGCTGCTGTCACCCTGCAGATTTCAGGGAAGAGCAGGTGAAAGGGACCCCTGAGCCAGGGCTGATGGGCTCTCCAGCTACCCTTGAGCAGGCGTTTTGTAGTAAGTATCTCTTCCTGTTAAGTTTCCCTCCCAAACCTGCATTCTTAAGCAGCTCAGCATATGGACAGAATCTGCAGGAGGCGGGGGAAGTGGGGAGGGGTGTCCAGCCCAAAGCATGTCACAGATGCCCACTGAGAGCTGGGGAGGATTAGAGCGAATCATTAATTGTCATTAATATGCTGAGGCTTAACAGTCCTGGATTTATTTTTACACGGAAGACCAGACGTGCCTTGCACATGTCCCTGGGTTCTGGGGGAGAAGAGAAAACTGGTTGCACTTGTCATCTGCCAGCCTCTCCAGGATTGGACAGTGGACCTTCAGCTTGGCTCCATTGCCTGGCAGAAACCATGGCTTCCAAGGAGCCCCTCACCCTCCTTCCTTTCTGGTTGTCTTCCTTCAAAAGGGCTCTGTGGCTCGTTGACCTGTCGGCCAAAGGCCTCAGAGATGAAGGGAGCAGTCCACAAGGAAGATGAATGACATCACAGAGAAGGCCGCCATTCAAGGATTAAACTGCTACCTAGAGGAGTGTTATATCAAAAGAAAAACCTTGGACCAGGTGCGGTGGCTCATGCCTATAATCCCAGCACTTTGGGAGGCCAAGGCGAGTGGATTATTGCCTGAGGTTAGGAGTTTGAGACCAGCCTGGCTAATATAGTGAAACCCCATCTCTACTAAAAATACAAAAAATTAGCTGGGTATGGTGGCGGGCACCTGTAATTTCAGCTACTGAGGAGGCTGAGGCAGGAGAATCGCTTGAACATGGGAGGTGGAGGTTGCAGTGAGCCAAGATTGTGCCACTGTACTTCAGCCTGGGCAACAAAAGCAAAACTCTCTCTCAAAAAAAAAAAAAAAAAAAAAAAAAAAAAAAAAAAAAAAAAAAAAGAAAGAAAGAAAGAAAGAAAAGAAAAGGTTTTACAGCAGGACTTTTATAGATACTAACTTCTATAGAAGCAAATGGATTTCTGGATCGCCTTTCCTTTCAGAGTTATTGAAAACCCAGGGTTGACTCTAAAATTGATTTTGCAATCCTTATGAGAAGCTGGTGGCTCTTGCTGGAGACACTCATATTAGCCAATATTGTCCTCTGAGGCTAGAGGCACCATGAGGAGGTGGGTATGGGGGTTCCATGAATCCTTGAAGAATTGCGTTGAGCCTTTACTCTGTGCCAGCACTCAGCTGGGCCTGTGAATTCATCACACTGAGCACACTGGTTGTGCATGGAAGGCTCCATCAGCAGAGAGCAGTGGGGTTCTGTCTTCCAAGTGGTAGGCACCCTGTTATCTCTCCTTTCCCCATACTTCTGCCAGCTTTCCTTCTGGGGCTTTTGTCCTTTTCCCATTTGCCGGCATTTGGGAGAACTTCGTCAGTTTCTAGGTGGTTGAATTAGTTTCCTGTACCTGTTATAGCAAAACCATGAACTTGGTGGCTTCGGACAACACACATTGATTACAATTCTGTAGGTTAGAAGTCTGACATGGGTCTCACTGGATTGAAGTCAAGGTGTCTGCATGGCTGTGTTCCTTTCTGGAGACTCCATGGGAGAACATGTTCCCCTGCCTTTTTCAGCTTCTCGAGGCATACACTTTCCTTAGCTTGTGATTTCTTCATCTATCTTAAAAGCCAGCAATGTTGAATGGCTCCAGGCCTTTCCTCCATAGCCACATTGCCATTATTCTGCCTAGTGGGTTCGTCACTATTGTTTGGTAGCACTGCTAGTTGTTCCTCCTGCACCTGTATTTGTGGGGATGCAGGGCTCCTGGCACAGTTGGACAGAGGATGGAAAACACCTTCATGTCCTGGAGAAGGAGCCCTGTGCTAGATATTGGGTGGGAGGTGGTACCTTCTGAGATCCCTCCTGCTCCAAGGGCTGTGATTTTGATGACTCTGTGTTATGGACTGAATTGTGCCCTCCTCAAAATTCATACACTCAAGCCCTAACTCCCAATGTGATTATACTTGGAGAGAGTGTCTTTAAAAGAGGTCATTAGGTTACATGAGGTCATAAGGGTGGCCCTAATCCAGTATGACTGGTGTCCTTATAAGAAGAGGACTAGACGCCAGGGATGTGTGTGCACAGAGAAGAGGCCATGTGAGGCTACAGCAAGGAGGTGGCCATCTGCAAGCCAAGGAAACCAACCCCATTGACACCTTAATCTTAGACTTTCAACCTTCAGACCATGGGAAAATAAATTTCTGTTGTTGAAACCACCGAGTGTATGGTATTTTGTTATGGCAGCCCTAGCAAGTAAGATACCCAGGCTGTAAGACAGGATCAGTGCTCATCTCAGGCAACATTGCCATCTCACCTGGCTCAGTGCCCATGGAGAAAGTTTGCTACTGGCATTGCAACCTAATGGCTCCATTGATCCTTCCCCTCCGTCTCATCTATTTTCTGGGACCTTCTTTCATTCAAAGGTGAGTCTTTGGAGCAAACATCACTCTCTTTGTCTGACTTCCTGTGGGTTATTTTCTGAGTTCTTGAAGGTTTATTGTGGTTCATTTGAGGGTATCCTTGATGAAACCAAGAATGACCCACAACCGGAAGTCCGCTGGATATGGTTTGTAGTGGAGAGAGTCTGGAGACCTTTGTGAGGGTCACTTAAAATACTTAAAACAACATGATTTCCTCTTGGATCTCACTTGTCTTACCTTGAAACAAAGAGGCAAGATTAGATCAGGGATGGCAAAGAAGTTTGCCAGTTCCAATTAATTCAGAGTGGTTGCCTGGGACCAGTAGGAAAGAATGCTACCCCCAACTATTCACGTCTGCAAAGGGATGCAGGAGGAGAGAAAGGTAGCATATATTATCAAGTATCTGCCATCTCAGAATCAGAGTCTTAAATTAAGGTCTATTCCAGCTCCAAGTTTCTAAGACCCTTGTTGATCAGAGGTTCATGCAGACCTAGGATCCAAATGTTGCCTGGTATCTTGTCTGGAGTTGTATTTCTACCCTGCTGCCTTGGACCACCCACACTCTTGCAGTCTCCTGCTGCTTCCCTTTCATTGGCTCTCTCTCCTTGCTGGCACACGAAGTCCTGGAATGCCCATTCCAAGCTTTCCTCTCACTGCTAATTAAGGTATTTCTTCTGAGCCCTATTGTTTAATGACTCAGATTGCCCTTCAGCCCATATCCCCCAGACCCCCTTTGGGATCCAACTCTGATTTCATTAAGATTTGTTCTGTTGCCAGTGCCCATCAGTGGAAGATCCGCTTTTGAACTGGAAAACCACTCAAACCTTTGGAAGTTCGTCCTCAGCAAAGTCCAATCAGAGGAAATGTAAGAGTTGATTTTTTTTTCTTTTAAAGCAAAGAGTGCTCTGTGTGTGTGTGTGTGTGTGTGTGTGTGTGTGTGTGTGTGTGTGTTTCCACCCCAAAGAAAGCATTTCAAATGCTCATTAGGCAAAAATATCTATTTTACATGCACTGTAATTGTTCTACCTAAGATGAAATATGTTATTTTTCTTAAGTAAAGCTACAGGCAGTTTATTAGCAGAGCTAATTAACCCACAATCAGGAACTGGCTCACCTCTAATCACAACCTGCCTGCATTCTTCACAGGCAATGTGGTAGTGCTACAGCACTTATATTTATAAATATGTGCAATGCAATATGAACTATATTTATGGGGAGAGCATCAATTTTTTTAGCCACAAAAACTGACCTACCTAAAACAGATGGTGAGAGAACTGGACTGCCGTTCTGGGGCTGGAGGGGGAGACTCTTCATGTCTTCAGCAAGAGCTTTTTTTTTTTTTTTAAATCTGTTATCCTGTTAGGCCTTTTCCTCCCAATGAGAATTTCCAAGTGAAGGGTTGTGTAGTGCACTGTGTGTTGCAAGCCGGCTGTCTCCTGGTGGGTGGACGTCAGCCTTTTCTTCACCTCCCTCAGTTAGTTCCTCACTGCAGGGAATGAATGAAGGTAGCCCCAGTGAGGTTGGTAGGTGTCTTGGCCAAGGAAGATTGTCTGAGGAAGGTGGACAGGTCTGCTGGGGCTTGGGCAAGGGTCAAGCTGAAGGAATTCCTCCCAGTATTCAGGGAACTCTGCCAGTGAAGGCAGAAATTGTCCCATTGGTGGTAGGTAGCACATATTAGGTTAGTTTAATGGGATATCTGCCAGAGACCATGGAATGCTCATGTCTTGACCTGACGATGATGCTTTGGCAGGGTTTTAAGACATTGAATGGGAGTAGAGAACCAAGTAGGAATAAAGAATCACTTTTGCTGGACTCTATGACAAACAGTGCCTTAAAGCCTGAATGCACATCTTAGGTGTTCACTAACTGTGGCCAGCTAAACAGAAGGCATTGAGAGAGAAATAGCCAGGTCCCAAGAGGATCCTCTGCATAGACTGGAGGGAAGAGACAGCTGAGTGTAGACACACAGTGACCCTGGGCACCCCAGTGAATGCTCTGTGCCCGGACGGATTCGATGGATATTTCTTCCTGTGGTGGAATGGGGTGGTTGTGAGGTAAGCAGGAAGGAAGATGCCAAGATAATCTAATTATTAATAAAAGTTATTGCTTATTTGATGAAAGGGGGGAAGGGAGGAAGGAACAGAGGGAGAGTAGGAGGAAAGAAAGAAGTGACATTCAGAATCTAGTATGTGTCAAGCAATATGTCAAATACTTTTATATCCACTATTTACTTAATTCTTCAACCCTTTGAGGCAAAACATATCACCTTCATTTTATGTGGAATTAACATAGAATCTTTTTAAAAATCAGCATTTGGACCAAAGCTCATCCAGATCTCTTTCTACCTACCATTTTTCAGGTATCCCCTTAAGTGAGAAGTGTTTGCTTGTTGAATAATGAGACCATGAGGCTCTTAATGTACTTCTATTCCAGACCCTTGTTCTTCACATCAATGGGGTGAAATTTCCCTGTTGATTCAATCAGGAGAGTCTCGAAGGTTTCATAGAGTCTCTAGTTATATCAAGCCTAGCCTCCTCCTATATGAGGCCCCAGTGACTTCACCTAAGTTAGAAAGGAAACCCCGTCCGGGCACTGTGGTTCACACCTGTAATCCCAGCACTTTGGGAGGCTAAGTTGGGTGGATTGCTTGAGGCCAGGAGTTAGAGGCCAGCCTGACCAACATGGTGAAACTCCATCTTCACTAAAAATACAAAAATTAGCTGGGCATGGTAGTGTGCGCATGTAATCCTAGCTACTCGGGAGGCTGAGGCAGGAAAATTGCTCGAACCCATGCGGTAGAGGTTGCAATGAGCCGAGATTGCACCACTGCACTCCAACCTCAGTGATAGAATAAGACTCCATCTAAAAACACAAAAAGTTGGGGAGGGGGGAGCCCAGCTATTGCGTTTATTACCTAACAGATAAGTATAGGCATACTATGTCAGTTGGCCTTAACTTCCTGGCAAAGCCAAGGGGTATTCCTGTAGGGACAAGAGATAAGGTATAGGGATTCTCTGGTTTGTGGTAGGTGAGAGATTTCAGTAGAAAAGAATGGAGACTCTCAGTTCATTTGTGTACAAATATTGTGCCAAGTTTTCCTTTTGTCCCCCATGGTAGAAGAACTGGCTCTCCTGCGTGGTTGGTATCCATTGCCCTTTTCCGGCTCGTTTGTTTTCAAGGCTGGGAATAGAAGCATCTGGGATGCAAACTGGATGGGGGTCGTGCATGGGGCCAGAAGGTGCATCTCAGATGCCAAAACTGGAGGGCTGGAGGAGCATCTACAAAGTGCTAGGGGCCTGGGACAAAGAGTGGGATCCGCATGGCAGTTGTAGCTCAGGTAGAAGCCAGGAGCGACCAGAGCAAGAAGTCATCGGTCAGAATGAGTGAGCTGGAAAAGTTTTAGAAGCAAGATCCAGTGCCCTCTAATGGAGTTTATGTGTGAGTGTGGCCAGGGTACACCTGCATCACTTTTTTTTTTAATTTTTAATTTTTTTTGGTGGGAGTCTTTGAAATGAAAGCTCAATTCTTTGTAAGGCCACATGAATTCACTCAAATAAGGTTGTATCTTTTGAGCCTGGGCAAGGCGTCACAAACTTACCCTGATGAAACCTTCTTCTAAAATCACTATTCTCCAAATTTATGAGATTGGTTGGAAATGTGAGGGGAGAGAAGCAAATTAATAGACAACCAAGTTATTCTGTGGGTCCTGCGTCCATCTCCTCTTTCTTGGAAAGTTTTCCTGTTACTTGTCAGAAAAGGAGTACAAGAGGGAGGAGTACCAGATGTATGAGGAATGAGTAGCTCAGTGCTTGCAGTATTAATGTAAGTCTGCTGATAGTGTGTGAGGCCTATACTTAAAAACACAGATTCCCTTCTCTGAACTTCACCGTCCTAGGTGTGAAATGAAGCAGACGAGTTGGCCATCTCAGTAAAGAGCTGAAGCACCGGTTAGTAGGTATGACAACAAAATGTCTCAAAAGCTGTGTTGCATAGGTGAATTGAAGACATTGTACTGAGTGAAATAAAACAATCAAAAAAGGCTAGATATTTATGTTTCTTTTTATATGAGGTACCTAGAGGAGTCAGAATCACAGAGACAGAGAGTAGCATGATGGCTTCCAGGGTCTGGGGAGAGCGGGGGATGGGGAGTTATTGCTGAATGGAGACAGAGTGTTTTGGGAAGAGGAAAAAGTTCTAGAGATGGATGCTGGTGATGGTTGCACAACCATGTGAATGTACTTCATACCACTGATCTGTACACTTAAAAATGATTAAAATGGTAAATTTTACATTAAGTGTATTCCACCATAACTAAAGAAAAAAGCTATGTTGTCTACAAGAGGGCCATAAGGTCAAGAAGCCCAGTTGGTAAGACTGAGGCATGCCCTTGAACAGGTGCACAGGTCAGCCCCCTGTCTTACCGTGACAGACTCACATGGTCATCAATGGACTTTTAGGCCGCCTATTCTTAAATGTGAAAAGCAGCAGTGGACTTCTTCTCTTCAGGAAAAACAAAACAAAACTTTGTCACAAATTTCATTTTATGAAGCAGACAATGAAGAGATCACAGCTTCGTGGGGCGGGAAGCCAGGCACAAAGCCACAGTGGCACAAAGTGGGATGAGGTTAGCATGCATGTCCCACCCTAGTGTCCCAGGTGGGTGTCTCAAAGGGAGAGGCCACTGGCACCATGTAATGCTCGACACCAGAGAGCTACGTGAGTTTTGTGTCTCTATCCTTGGTTTGAGGTACAGGCTTCCATCAAGTGTGTCTCTCTGGCCACAAGGAGGCAAGGCCGTGATGCAGTGAAACCCACCCCTCTCCCAGCAGCCTGGTCCACTGCCCCCTTTGCAGGATTCCCTCCTGCAGGATACCCTGGAGCATCACCCCAAAGTATAATCCAGGAAAGCTTCTGCCAGGCCAGCATTGTCTCTGCTTCCTAAATAAGGAACCTAGTTGGCCTTGGCCAGAGATGACATCCTGTGTTGGCCCCTTTCATGGACCTAAAGCATCTGGATAGATCTAGACCCTTTTGGTTGCAAGTGACAGAAACCAAATCCAAAGTGGCTTAAACTCAAATAAAACTTGTCAATTCAGTGTGTAACTGAAACTTACCAGTTCACTGTGTAACTGAAATGTCAGGTACAGCTGGCTCCAGGGGCTCAAATAATGCTGTCCACTTTCTTTCTTTATCTTGCTTGCTTACTCCATAGTTTGTCTTCCTCTCTCTCTGGCAAGCCCTCTCCACATGGTGACCGTTGGCAGCAAGAGGCTTATGTCATGCCTCCATCTGGCAGTCCGTCCCAAGTTTTCTTTTTCTCAACAGGATTTACTTTCCAGTTCATGCATGAGCTATCGGCATGGCCAGGGGTCACGAGTGGAATACTCTAATTGGCCAGACCTGGGACACTTGCACACCTGAAGCCAGGATGTGAAGCCAGTGCCACCCCCAACCATGGGTGGAGCATGAGGGAGGAATTGGTCCCTGGAGAGGAAGTGGGTACAGTGACCAGAAAAGGAAGGAGAGACCAGTCAGGCAGTGACAAGAGACATACCTTTCCAAGCCCATTGTTACAGGTGTGAGAAGGACATGAGAAGCTGCCCAGTGCTTAGGAACTCTCTAAGCTCCTGTCTCCCTGCTTCTCCTGCCCTGACCCACTGCCTTCAGTGTCTCCCCTGGTGTCTGGGCCCATTTTGGCTTTTCTCCTTGACTTCTGCCCTCTCTCCAACCCTGGGGTTGGCGACCTCAGTTCAGATGATTTAGTGTGGCTGGTAACTGACCCTCCCTCGCGATAGGACTTCCATCGTCTGCCCTGTGACTGCACTGGCCTGCCCCAGCCCACCACCATGCTACACAGGGATAGGTGTGAAGTGCAGGACCACAGGGACAGTGCCCTAGTTTAGGAGAACTCACCTTTGGGAGGCTTCAATCTCACCTTCCTAACCCTGCCAAGATTCAGAGCCTCAAACTCTTTTTCCCCCTTCCAAGTTATTTTCTTCATTTGTCAGGTCCCTATTGTGATGTGTGGCATTTGCTGCTGGGTGGTGTTGGTTTGTTATTTTCACCCTGTTTGGGTCCCGACACTTCCCAGAGGTGTGGGCACATTCTAAAATAATGAGTTCCCCATGGCTGAGAGAGCCTGACCCCTCTGCAGTGGTTTTAGCAGCTCTGGTCTCAAGGCGGGGTGACCAGGAGTTTTGCTTGGGGCCCGGTGCTGGAGGGTCTGGGATGAGCCCACTGGGACAGAAGAGAATGTCCTGTGGGGGTACAGAGGGTCAGAGGTGGAAGGTGTCTGGGTGGAGGTGAATATCACAGGTGTAGGTGGCTGGGCCTCAGGGGTGCTGCTTTGGGTGGCAGCACCAGGTCCCACCCAGGTGAACTAGAGGTCATTGAGCGCATCAGGCCCTGAAGAAACCTGCTCATGACAGCTAAATTCCCCAGGAGCCCCAGAGTGGCGGTGGCTGATTTGACGTGAAGGATCTGGGCAGGGGAGGGGTGGGGCCAGATGACTGTCTCCAGATCAGAATGCACATAGGTGAGCCCCTGCCTTGCCAGTGTCAAGGTACAGGGGATCCTTCCATCATATGAAGTGGCTCCATGTCCATGCTGGTGGCATGTGCTTCCAAGATCCAGTTGGAAGGAGATTTCTTGTCCTATGGTGTCCTGTGTCCTTGTGTCCTTATGCCACCTTCTGTGGCTCTTGAAGAAGGGTATTTCTCCATGGTGGGGCACATGCCTACCATCCCTGGACAGAGAAGGCCTAGGGGCTCTTTGAAGCCACCCACACTGATTCTTCTTCTTCTTTTCCAGCTCCCACAAGACCTCCCTCCTTTGGCTGGTTCTGGCCACAGTAATTCACTGTTTAGAATTCAATGGTATCCCGTTTAACTGTTACCACTCCCAAGTGTAAGGTGATGCTTTTTTGATGATGAGGCAAGATCCAATCATGTTTGGAAGAGGATGGCCATGAGCTCTGGAGTGAGGTGGACATGGATTCATGCTCTGGCTCCACCTCTCACAAGTTAAATGACTGGTGTGAGTCACTCAGCTTCTGTAAGCCTTAGCTTTCTCATTGACAAATTGCACTGATAGAATTGCTTTCCTTTCAGGGCTGTTGTGAGGATGAAATCAAGCAAACATTGATTCCTTCACTAAGTATTTACTGCATGCCTAGTACCTGCAAGGTGCTGTTTTAGGCACTCTGCTGCACTCATAAAACAGTTCCAGTGGATGAGATGCAAGCAATGCATATAAAAATCCTTGGCAAAGAGAGCAGGGGCCCCTGATGGTACCACACAGTGAGCCATGATTTTGGAAGTGTTTCTATTGCTGCCAATGCTGTTGAAGACCCTGATGCACCCGGTCCAGAGTCTGGACTGGACAAGCCTTGCCAGTAGGTGTGGGGCAGGGTGAGCAGTCCTGCCCCCTCACATCAGGGTGAGTCTTTGCTTTGCTGACAAGAGGGGCTGGTTTCCTGGAACTCCCTGAGCTTATGTCCTCAGGATTCTTCCCATAAGCCTTTGCAGTCTCATTCTTCAAACCTAGGCCAGGTGAAGATGATGGTGTGTGATCCATCAGCCCACAGCCAGAGAAGGCTGATAGCTAGGTAGCCTGTCTTTGCCCCCAAGAGGTGAGCTGAGGTTGACTCTTGCTACCCAACATCCTGGGTACATGCACGTGCATGCACACGCACACACACACACCCTGTTTCTCACACCATCTGCTATGGGGCCCTCCCTTCCCCAGGATGCTCCTCTGTGGATGTAGCACTGACCATGACCTTACAGCACAGCCAAACATGACCCACTCAGGTGCCCTTCAAGCAAGGTGTGAAAGGGAGGGGCCAGCCAGATCCAGAGAGAAAGAGAGCTCCGTTGACTAGTTTTAAAGGTTCCTTTTGGATCCAGGGCCTTAGCTGCCTCTTCCTTGGGGTCTCTATAGGTGGAAGGTAACACCCTTGTTTCAGCCTTATGTGACCCCTCCCCTTGCCTGGATTGTCCCCAACTCTAAGACCTCACTTGGGAGGCACAGTCTCTGTACTTCCCCATACCCTCTCCCTCCCAGGAGGAGAGCTGAGAATCCAAAGAATGAAGGAGAAATGGGGGCTTAAGATACCAGTGGGTGGAGCAGGCTGTCAGGGAGCCACTGCTCTCCTGGGGCAGGTTTTTCTTGTTCTTTTTACATCTCTCCTTAGGAGGCCAGCGGTGGCTATTTGACCCTAGAGCACTGGGCTTCTCCAGAGAGGTAAGGCCTCTCTTGCAGCCCTAGGTCCTCTCCACTACAGCCAGAAATTTAATTTGTAAAGATTTTCCCTGGTCTGAACTATGGCTTCCTTACCTTGTCTCTCTGGCTACTGCTGAAGCTGGCTCCTCCCCTTTTCTCTCTCTTTTCAGATTTCTTGGATGAAATTGATTCTCTTTGAGCCTCTCACCCCGAATGCAGCTCAGAGCAGAAGGGTCAGCAAATATTTTTTTTCCCCAGCAGACTGTCTCTCTCATCTGATGAGAAGTGTCCATGAAACCCTCAGATCTGGTATTCGTGCATGCATGTGCATGTGTGCTCATGTGTGTGCATGTGCGTCCACGTGCATGTATATATGTGCATGCATGTGCATGCATGTGTATATGTGTACATGTAAGTGCATGTGTATGCACGTGCGTGCATGTGTGTGCAGGTCTATGTGTGGGTGCATGTTTGGGCATGTATGTGCATGTGCCTGCATGTGTGTGCATGTCTGCATGTCTGTGCATGTGCATGCATGTCTGTGTATGTGTGTGCATGTGTGTGAGATGAATGTGGTGAATGAGAAGGAATCCAGGGAGGGAATGCAGCTCTCTTAACAGAGGTGAATGTAATGCCCCAAAAGACAACAGCTCTGTCCTTCCAAGACTGGCCAGGGCAGGTTACAGCAGCGGACTCTCTGTTGGCATCTGAGTGAGCTGCCCCTTCCCCCTGGGAATTGATGGGGGAAGGGAGAGGCAGCTTCTACATGTAGAAGGGCCAGGAACAGAGATTTCTCAGTAAAACTCAGGTTTGAAACATAACATTTTGCCCAACTCCTCCTCTCTCTCTCTCTCTCTCTCTCTCTGCATTCCTCAGAGGTTACTGCTGAAGTCTTTCAAATGCCTCTGCCTTGGCCTTCTTTCTGTTCCCATGGCCTTGAATGAATACCTAGACTTGCAGGGCCCTGCAGTAAGCTCCCAAAAGGACCCTTTTCTCTTCTCGTGCATCCTCCAATCCCCCGGCCACCTAGGATTTCCAGAACCTGCCCCATTCTTGCTCACCTGTGCATTTACCGACCATCCTCCTGCCGCCCTGTCCCTCTCACCTATCTCATCCCTTTTCTTCATTCCAGGCCACATTCTGCTCTTCCCATGAGGTCTCTGTGGACTTCCCCCTCTATCAAGGTCTCTGTTATTAATTTGCCAAGTCTGCCACCTCGAGCTGTCAGTCTGGGCAGTGTGCATTACCACTTACTCACTGTGTGACATAGAACCAGGCTTTTGAAAACTTTTCTGAGCCTCAGCTTTCTCACCTGGAAAATGGAACCTACCTCATAGAATTATTGTAAAAAAAAAAGTCCATGAAATTATATATATATATATATATATATATATATATATATATATATATATATCACACACACACACACACACACACAAATTCTAGTGGCTCACACCTGTAATCCCAGCACTTTGGGAGACAAAAGTGGGTGGATCGCTTGCGCTCAGGAGTTTGAGACCATCCAGGGAGACATGGCAAAACCCTGTCTCTACAAAACATACAAAAACTTAGCCAGTCTAAGTTTGGTGGTGGCATGTGGCTGTAGTCCCAGCTACTTGGGAGGCTGAGGCAGGAGGATTTCTTAAACCCAGAAGGTCAAGGCTGCAGTGAGCAGAGATTGTGCCACTGCACTCCAGTCTGAGCGATGGAGTGAGATCCTGTCTCAAAAAAAAAAAAAAAAAAAAAAAAAAAAAAAAAAAAATTCTAATACTGTGATTGGCACATAGTAGGATCTCAATTACTAGAGGTTCCACACCCTTTGTGGACATGGACCATTTCTTCAGTGAGATTTCAAAGCTCTGGAGAACAGCGACTGAATCCAATTGTATCTCTGAGTTCCCAGTGCTTAAGCATTCAATAAATGTGGTTTGCAGTCTCTGATCTAGCTCCTGTCTGCCTCTCTGGGACTTTCTCTCATTGCTTCCTCCTTTCTACACTCCAACAATCCTGAAACTGCCTGCCATCTTTCTAGAGCAGGTTTCTCAGTTTCTCAGCGTTGGCACTATTGACATTTTGGAGTGGAGACTGTCCTGTGAATTGTAGGCTGTTTAGCAGCCTCCCTGGCCTCTCTACTCATGGGATGCTGGTGGCACCCCCAAGTTGTGACAACCAAAAATGTGTCCAGATATTGCCAAATGTCTCCTGAAGGGCAAAATCACTCCATGTTGAGAGTCACCATTGTAGAGCTTTGTTTTCTCTTAGAATTTTATGCTTTCTGCATGCAGTTGCCTCTGCTGAGCACTGACTTCATCTGTTCACCTAGTGAACTCCTAATCACCTATTGACACCCAGGCCAGATGTCAGTTCCTGGGAGAAGACTTCTCTAATCTCCCACAGAGGCCCTTCTAAATTCCACATGTTTTCATGCTTCCCACTCAGCCTTTCTTCATCAAATCGTATTGCCATTGCTTATTTTTGTGTCACTGTCTTATGCATTATAATTTGACCTCTTGAAAGGCAGAATTTGTGATTTACTCATCTCTTTGTCTTTAGCACATAATCTAGGGTGTAGAATATAGTGGGTGGTCAAAATAATCAAGAGAAAAATGGGTAGAAGGCTAGAAAGATTAATGGATGGTAGATAGATTGATGAATGGATGGATGGATGGGTGAGTTGATAGATAAATTTGTAGGAAGGTAAATGGGAGAGCAATTGCATGGAAAGGTGGATAGAAGGATGGATGGAATTTACAAATAAATTTTTAAGTAGAGGAATGAATAGATATGTGATTTGATGGATGAATGAGAGGATAAGCAGATGAATGGGTCAATAGAGAAATGACTGGGTAGATAAATAAATGGGTGGGTGAGTAGATAGATGGATAAGTGGATAAATAGATGGATGAGTGAGTAGGTGGTGGATGGGTGTGTGAGTGAATGAATATCGGTGGGAATGGATGGAAGGATGGGTGAAATTTGTGACTGAGTCAATGAATGCATGAATGGATAGGTGTGTGGTTTGATGAATGAATGGGAGAATAGATGAATGGGTGAATGGATAGATGGATGAGTAGACAGATAAATAGGTTGGTGGGTAGATGAGTGGGTGGGTGGGGTAAATGGATGTATAGGTGTGTGAATGAGTGAATTTTTGAGTGAATTAACCCCTTCAAAAGATGAAAGGAGTTTATGAATGGGTGCATGCATGGATGGAATGAAGACAAATGGAACAATATATGAACAAGTCAGTGAAGAATAGGGCACATTTTCCTGTGCTTATCTCTTCATTTGGACAACCTAGAGGTAGAAACTGAGTTAGAGGGGTGGGGACATCCTGAGGGTCTGGAATTCTGAGGGAACCCAACAGTTTCCTTCCTTTAAAAATCTCTCTTACCTTGGGTTCCTACAGGCTTTTTTAAGGAGGGATTTTTGGGGGACCCATTTTAAAAATGGAAATTGAGCAATGTGCAGGTCAAAGTCATGAGATGTGGAACTCAGCTTTCTAACTCCCAGTCTGCTATTCCTTGGGAAAGCACACCATGCCTCTGCCACTGAAGCTCAAGACAGCCTGGCCAGGGACTGGCAAAGTCTTAGAGGTGCCTTGAGGGTTAAAGTCCTCAACACAATGTCTGGCATGTGGAAGCCACTCAATGAATGTCAATTCCACTGAGAGACTGGGGCTTCAGAGTCATAGGGCGTCAGGCCAAAGACAGTCTCCTTCTGGATTCAAAGGGGACAGAAGCCTCAAGGCTCAAGGCTGATCACCAAGAGAAGGAAGGGTGCAGAGACAGATTCTGGAAAGGTCAGCCACAAAGAACACTGCCAAGAGCTGGAACCGGGGAGCCAGAGCTGGATGCCAGGGGCTAGAACTGCTGG
Source organism: Rhinopithecus roxellana (assembly GCF_007565055.1). Taxonomy (NCBI): domain Eukaryota; kingdom Metazoa; phylum Chordata; class Mammalia; order Primates; family Cercopithecidae; genus Rhinopithecus; species Rhinopithecus roxellana. Next base: position 118,145,451 of record NC_044553.1, on the reverse strand, counting down.
TAACAGACTCTGCCAGGACCACCAGGCTCAGTAGCCAGAGCTTCAAGGTTAATCTGCTTGAGTCAGACCCGTATGCCAGGCACAAGTCTCCCTGGACCCAGGCAAGGAGGAGGCTTCCTAAATTAGAATCCGAGTGCAAAGCTGGGGTCACACCTCAGAGCAAGGGTCAAGTGGGGAGCTGCTGCAGTCCGTGCACTGGGCGGCTCTGACAGTCTGGTAAGGAGCCGCCACCTTTGCCTCTGTTTACAGAAGGCAGACTGGAGACCTGTGACACATGACTCAGTGGAGGAACCTCACTCCCGTGGGGCCTCCGGGGCATGCAGCAGAGGCCCATTTAGCTTCTTGCAGAGAGAGAGGGGTGGGGGGTAGGGTGAAGGAGGAGAGCTGCAAGGGGCTGGGCTAGGGGACAGGCAATTAAGTCTGCCTGAGCTGCCAGCAGAGCTGATGCATGTCCTCCCCCTTGCGCTGCAGAGAGGGCCCTTTCCTTCATTAGCTGTGGAGCTGTTCCCCATCTCTAGCACCTCAGTGCAGCCTGGAGGGGCGGGGATGTGCAACCATTCTCAGGTGGCAGGGGAGCTGATTAATAGAAACACACAAAGACGAGGGCTGTGCCCACTTCCACTCAGCCAGCTATCTCAGATATCCAAGGCTCTTGTAGTCCCTTTTCTTGAAACCGTGTCCTTGTCCAGGGTCAGAAACAGGCTTGTGGACTCCAGCCATTTGGTTAGAACCCAAGACATGGTGGGAGGGACACTAGAAAAGGAGGGAAGCCCCAGAGGTTCCAGTTTGAATTCCGTGACAATGCACATCTGATTGGTAGGGAGTGTTGGAGAATTGAACATAATTTTGAAAAACAGTTTGTACTTTTGAGGAATATTCAGGTTCTCTTGTATCCCTCTGCATATATCATGTTTTAGGCAATTAAGTTCAAATGATATTAACAGAGCCCTTTTTCTGGGGTGCTGGTGCCCTGACAGGCTGGACCCTGGAAGGCAGGTGAAGCTGGGCAGGGCGCCCTTGAGTCCCAGAGCACAGGTACGCTAGTTGACTTTGCAAATGCTGGCCACTGCTCACTTGAAGAGGGCGAAAAGAAATCTGGCACGATCCAAGGAAGCCTGGAAGTTTCCAGAACAGGGGTGGTGGCTAGGTTCCTGTGGAAACTTTGGCTGCAGCCTAAACTTGAAGCTCCCCATCTGTCTTAAGATGGGGGACACTCTCTGGACTCTGGATGGATTGATGGAATCTGGCTGGAATATGAAGATGGCTCTGTGTGTCTGTGCAGCCCCTGAGGAAGTGGGTGTGCGAAGCTGAGGGCCAATTCCTCCCTCTGAGGCAGCTGCCTGCGTAAGGGTCCTGGCTCTCGTGGCTGGGCTGATGCATAAAGAAGTGGGCCTTGTGGTCTCCGTTTTAGGTGCAGTGAATCAGAGCTTGGAGACACCTGGCTCTTCCTCTCCATTTTATAAACTGGGAACATGGATGCCTAGTATGGAAAATAACCTGATGGTAATCTAGGGAAGCTAAATGCAGAGAAGAACCTTATCCTGAGACTGAGGTCCTGAGAAGAGCTGGGAGTCCCCTAACAGAGTGCAAAATCATCACAAATGTGTGCATTTTTCCTGGAGAACGGTTCTGGGGAGTGTCTACACATCTGCAAGGTGTCTGACACCAGCTGGCTAGAATGACTCACCTGACAGTGGAGCATGGGACCGAGGTGTGTTCACTGGCACGAGGATGGAACGAGGTTCAGGGGGCTGGGGGTTGGGTGAGCTGCTACCAGCCTCAAAAGGGAAATGAGGCTCTGAAGGCGCCATCATTTGCTGTGAGCCCCCTCTAAACAGGCCTCCACCTGCTGCGCCCCCCGTCCTGACTTCACTCTTCTGAAGGCATGCAAGACCCCAGATGAGGAGATGTGTTTGTGGCCAGACCAGAGCCCTTTTGTTAAGCAAACACAGCAGCCCTCCATTTAGCAGAAATAGCTCTGGAGCAAAGAGAGGGAGGGAGTGTGTCCACAAACCCATTTGCCGTTTAGGTGTCAGAAATAAATTTTACCACTGGAGTCTGTAGCATCTGATTAGTGAATTATTCAGTTGGGATATTGCGTTCCCTCTGACCTCATTAGTAACCCTGAGGTGAGAGGGATGCATTAGAGTAACCACCAGGCTGTCACGGAGGAGCAGAGTGGGGGCATTAAAGTGGATTAAAGTGCTTTACCAAGAACTATGGCACAACTCATAAAAACAGGGCATTGTTAAACCAGGGCTCAGCAAATAAACAGGCAGACGCCACTGGGGAGGGGGAAGGAAGGGGAGGACAGCAGGGCAGCGAGGAGGTGGAGGGGGAGCAGTGCTTTGTAGCAATGTTGGCAGTTCTGCCTACCTCTGATGGCACTGGGACCCAAGTCTGGGGAGAGGGTGCTCCCCGAGCCCGGCTTAGTTGATTTTTTTTGTGTTACGCCCTTTTAAATACCTTCCATGGTTGTCCTTTTTGCCCTCTTTTCCCACTGGGTCTTAAAGTCCTATAGAGTTGACAAATTCAGAGTGAACAAGACCTCAATGAGTGTCCACTGTGTTTTGGTTTCTAAATAGGAGTTTTCCATTTTAATAAAACTTCCTGCTGCCTCCAGTTGATAAAATCGTCAGCTAGTGGAAAGGGAGGCTGCCCTGATACCTGGTTCCCCAGTGCTCCAGTGTTCCTGTCTACCTCACAGAAGAGAGCTCCCATCCATGCCAGGCCCCTGTATCTGGGAGATGTGCCACAGGGTCAGGCTGGTCCATGGATCAAAGAGGGCACATTGGGTGGGTGGGTGTGATCTTTTGTTCCTCCCAAGGACTTCACATCCTCTTTGGGAGACCTGTGGGATTTTTGCACTCCATATAGTTCTTAGCCCTCACACCAAGCCTAGTTGATCAGACGTTTGGGTCTGTCACCCTACAGAATGAATGGGGACAGAAGGGGAACACTGGAGGGACAGCCTGCTTCTACTTATCCAAATCAAGGGCTCTACAAGACTCCTGTCCTTTATTTCAGGGGAATGGAACCTGTTGCATAAACCTTAATGCAGAGGAACTGTGTCTTCCTCCAAAGATGGATGGATTCCATAGACAGAATCTGATTCTGAAAGCTGATATCTAAACAGTTGTTATGAAGATACCAGAGCGCAGCAACTCGCCTCTATTTCTCATGGAACCACCTTAGCAGGACCATTGCTTACTATGCTAAAGATATTGGGGTCTCCTCCTTGCCAAGGACCAGAACACAGTTGGAGGGCTGCAACATTCGAGGTCTGGATTTAGCTGCAGAGATGGAGCTGGGGTTGCTGAGAGCACTTCCTCTATCCTTTGTTTGGGGATGGGACTCTGGGCTGGAGTTCAAGGCTGTCCCAGGAGAGCCAAGCCCCAGCTAGTGACTGGTGTGTTTGCAATTGTTTGTTCAGCAGCAGTCGCAAATGGATGCTAAAAGGCTTTGTGGTTCATTGATGGTCATGCCCCTCTCCATCCCATTCTTCATCCATTTCTTAGGCGAGCCGCAAACTCTCCACTGGCAGCCCCTACCACTGCCCTCACTTGGTGCTGGGTCCTAAATCCTGCCTGCTCATGGCCCTCTGTCTGCCAGCAATCCTGAAGATGGGTGCCCTTGCTCCAGATCCTGTATTTTTGAAGACCTTTGGCAAGGCCGGGGCCTTGCTGACCTTCTCTGCTCCTGACTTTCTGTCTGAGCTCATAGAAACCAGGTGGCAGGTCCATATGGCAGCTGGTATAGTCCAACAGAATAAATAATTTATTCAAGACATTCACCAGGAGCTTAATCACACAGAGAAAGGGGCCACAGAGAGGAGTTGTTGGGAGCTCCATTATCATTTCCCTTCAGATTTGTGGCCCCCCAGTTTGGGGTCCAGTTGCTGATTCTACTGCAAAGGCCAGATGTGAAATTACTGTGTGGGTGGAGAATAGGACCCCCCTTTTACAAGCAAAAACATATTCTTCACAACATGGCATGGAGGCAGGGGAAGAGGAAAGGATGTCTTTTTGTTTGGTGACGCCTTGAGATATTATATTAATCTGTGCATTTGCTGTGGCATGGGTGAACCTTGAGCATTATGCTCAGTGAAAGAAGCCAGCCACAAAGGACCACGTATAGAATGAATCCATGTAGATGAAATGTCAGAATAAGCAAATCCATAGAGACAGAAAGTGGTTGCCAGGCACTGGGGGTATGGGAGTACTGGAGAATGATGGCTAAGAGATATGGAGTTTTTTTGCGGGGGGTGATGTAAATATTCTAAACTTGACTCTAGTGATGGTTGCACAGCTCTGTGATTATACTAGAAGTTGCTGAATTATACACTTTAAATGGGCGAATTGTATGGTATGCGAAGTATGTTTCAATAAAGCTGTCAAAAATAAGTTACACATCTTTTTCCCCCCAGCGAGTGTTTTTCCCTTTCCCTTCTCCCACTGAAGTAGGTTACCTGACTCTGCTCTTTGCCTTAGGGGAGAGATGGTGGAAATTGTGAAGAGTCTGCCTATCTCACAGGCTTTTGTGCCTCAAAAGCCTAAACCGTTAGGCAAAGTTAGAGGCATTATGAGGAGGTGAAAGGAAGAAAAAAGAGATGCTTGGGTATAAATATAGTGTCATGGAAAAAGAAAAAGGAAAACAACTCTCAATGTTGGACTGGAGAGAGGATCCCCAGGCAGGAGAGAAGAGGAGAGATACGTGCAACCTCCAAATCAGTGCAGATTCATGCCAAGGAGGAGGCAAGACCCCAGACAGGTGTGTCTGCATATTGATGTACTGGGCAGACAGGATGTTCCTTGTACAACCGATGCATAACAAACCACTTCAAATTTTATAAAGCAATTATTTTATTATGCTTACAGACTTGGTGGGTCAGGAATGCAGAAAGAGGACATTAGGAATGGCTTGTCCCTACTCCTTGAGTTCTTGGAAGGGTCAAAGGCTAGGAGTGATTTGCTGGCTGGTCGGGGGCTGGAATCACCCATAGGCTTGTTCACCCATACGTCTGGCAGTTGCTGCTGGCTGTCAGCTGGGATCTCAGTTGCGACTATCAGCTGGAACCCTGCATGCATATTCTTTATGTGCCTGCTTGGGCTTCCTCATAGCATGGAGGCTTAAGTTCCAAGAGCAAGCATCCCAAAAGAGCCAGGCACAGCTGTGTCTCCCTTTAGAGTCCCATAGTGTCACTTCCGCTATAGACACAAGGCTCCATCTCTTGATGGGAGAAGTTTCAAAGTTATATTGTAAGAAGAACATGTGGGATGAAAGATATTCTGGCCTCTTTGGAAAATACAGCATGCCACATGGGATTATAGGTAGCCTTGAAAAGTAGTCCTTAGTCTCAAGAACTATGCAGAAGAAGTAGTGAACCATCAGACCTGCCTGAACGAGCCATACAGAGAGTAACAGTGAATATTTCAGGAGTAATCTGAGTGGACAGATGGCCAACAGCATTCCTCACACTGTCTATCTCCCCACTATGTCTTGGCACAGCTTAGGACCCAGGAACTTCGACCTAATCCCAGGAATATGGAGGGCAGGAAAGCCTCAAGAAGGACTAAGATCACATTTCTGCCAACCAGGCAAAAGGAGACTCGAGACTGGAAATTAGGTAGAGTTTTTGAATGCATGTTTGAAAATATCTTGCACTCTTGGAGCCTATGGTGTGAACTTTGCACTTGTTCTGCATTCATTCATCTCTACAAAGATGGAACTAAGGGGATAAGGGACAAATACGCAGACATGGAGGCAGGATGAAGTTCTAAGTCAGGCTTTAGGCCTCCCCAGGTCTCAGGTTACTCCCCGGGCATGGTGAGATTATATGATGTAGGGTACATCATGCATGGAATGCCTGCATGGGATGCATGCTACAGCTCCATGCCTGAAACATGCTGAAACTCAATGCACACGAGCCATTGTTACTGTTCTTTAGGCCAAGCACTAAGGCGTCAGTCCCAAGCTAGAGAGTGGCCTCACCTGAGATGGAGAGACTCCTATTCCTTCCCCCAGGGCCACTGAAGGTTGTGCAGAATCACTCATCTCTTCCCTGTCATGTGAAAGCAACCTGATTGTGTCCAGGTCATTGGTTCTCAACAAGGAGTGATTTTGCCCTCCACCCCCGAGGACTTTTAGCAACATCTAGTGACATTTTTCGTGTCACAACTGGGAAGGAAGAAGGGTGCTACTTTGGCATTTAGAGAGTAGAGGCCAGGAATGCTTCTAAACATCCCACAATGCATGGGACAACCCTACAACATGGAGCTCTCCAGCCCCAAATGTCAATAGCGCCTGGCTTATGAAACACTGGTCTGGGTGTTCCCAACAAAAAACAGATCTTTCCGGGAGATTTTAGAAACACTTGCCCCCTTTTACTCCTGCTGTCCGAATGGCATCCCCTACTCGTGCCCCAAGATGGTGACTATTTTTTCACCATATTCCAGAAGGAAGTCTAGCCAGGCGAAGTTGGTTTAAAGTACTAAATTTGAGTCTGTGGGTGATTTCTTTTTGCCTTTCGCAATCATGCATATGCTACATATAATTTTTTTTGTTTTTAAGGCATCATAAAATCTGCCTTCCTTATAGACCAAAAAAGTTGTCCAATATAAAAGTGAGCTTTATCTATGAGAAAGGTATGATATCTCTACAGGGAGAAGAATGGTGAGACCAGGGTCCAGGTTACTCACCTTGGGACCGGGGATGATGAGTTGGGATAAACTGAAAAGAAAAAGTCTGGAATGAGTCATTGATTTTGGTTACAAGGATTGGCAGAAATGAGCAGTCAGAAGAGGCTGAAAGTTAAGTTAGGAAGACAGAGGCTTTCAGAAATGAGACTGGTTGGCTGGGAAAGGCAGGCAGAGTGATTCTTGGGCTGTGTCCAGAAGGGGAGACAAGAGGGAAGATTGGTCCTAAAATTTATTGGATCTGATGGGAGGAGAGGTGGGTGAGGAAGGGGTTGTGAAGCTCAGTTTAGACCTAGAACTTGGGAATGGACTTGGCTTTCTTGGAAATCAGGGGATCTGAGAAGAATGGAAGGCAAAGAAAGAGGAATGAGAGGGAAGAATGTGAAGGGAAGAAGAGATAGGGCAATAGTACAGAGCAGCTGGGAATGGAGAGGAAACAAAGCGGAGGGAAGGGAGGAGTGGAAGCTGCCGGAGGGAACCCGAGCTCCTTATGTGCTCCAACATCTCCTGTCCTCCAGGTCTTTCTACCAGTAGCTAGTAGCTTTGTGCTCCAGACTGACTGGCACGGGGTAGTCTGCTTGGCAGGCCCCGTAACAGAAAGGGCACAAATGGAAATAAAGGTGGAAAGAGCAAAGGTGTGGGGTCAGGATCTGAATACTTGGAAGGAAGGTCTGAGCCCTTAGAAATCTAAGCGTAGGGAGGGTGTGAACTGGGAGCTTCTTGCCCCCGCAAGAGGCTTCCTTTGTGTTCAAGGATGGAACTGTTTTTCTGTGTGACAAAGACACACATGGCAGAACCCACAGGCACTTCCCTTCCCTCCCTTGGAAAGCTGTTGTCAGAAGCCCCTATCTGTCCCTGGGAGAAGATGGGCAGGGGGAGGGAGCGTGTGCAGTGGGAGGAGGAGTTGGGGGGAGGGAAGGCGGCTTGCGCTCCTCCCTGGCACTTGCTATTTCGGACCCACCAAAAGTCTGTTCCTCCTAGGTCTCTGCTCAAATGCAAGTGACAAGACTCCTCGCAGCGATCTCTTTACTTAACCCCTTTTGCTGGGCCATCTGTTCAGAACTCGGATGTATGCTTCTCCTCGGAGCAGACATCACATTATTCAGGCTCCTTCCCTGGCACAGGCTCTGTCCTTCACGGCTGCCCCTGCCCCACACAACAAAACCCAACCGCTTGCTCACGTCCTGAGTGACAAGGATACTTGCAGGCCTGTGGGCGAGTGGATCGCAGTTGAGCAAAAAATACTGGAGGCCTCGTTCCCTACTCGTCTTTCCTTCAGATTCCAGCTTATGTCTCAACTCCACTGACTCCCCCGGGCTGGTTTTTAAAAATACCCCTCCTCTGTGTTCCCATGCTGCCTCGTGTTTCTCTCTCGTGGTCAGCAAGGAGCTGGGGCTGCCACACCCTGATCCTTCCGGAGAGTCTTCAAGGGGCCTGTTCTACGCACCTGCAGGTTCTTCAAGCTCCCACAAAGCCTCAACAGCCCTGGGGCTTTCCATTAGACTCTCTTTCATTCCTAGCCCATCGCCTTTGATAAACCCATCATTCTGGATAGACTTTCTAGAGCAGTGCTGTTTGATAGAACTTTCCACAACTATAGAAATGTTCTCTATTTGCACTGCCCAATGTGGACCTGCTAGCCACATGTGTCTACTGAGTCCCTGAAATGTGGCCAGTGCAACCAAGCAACTGTACTTGAATTCTAATTTAATATAATTTTCATTGACTTAAATTTATATAATCTCACAGCAGCAGTAGCAGCAGCAGTAGCACCTGGGAACTGTTGGAAATGCAGAATCTGGGGCCTCCCCTCAGACCTTCTGGTCAGCATTGCTGGATGGGGCCCAGCAATCTGTGTTTTAACAAGCCCTCCAGGTGGTTTTCATGCACAGTGAAGTTTGAGAAGCACTAATTTAGGGCTGAACCCTCGGAAAGCCCCAGCTCCCCTTCTAATGCCTGCCACCCCCGTCGCCTGGAGCTTTGGAGAGCCAGGGTTTTGGAAGATGGACCCAACTTCCTTCTGGGTCTCTGCACTAGTCTTGCTGTCCACCTCTCAGGCAGAGAAGGCAAAACTGGCCTTGGCTGGTATTCCTCACACGCCCACATAGCAGGCATCAGGCTGTGGGAAGTTTTGAATAATGAATGCTGCAGAGAGGGGTGCTGGCTTTTTCCGTTCACTCACTGAGCGCCTTCCCTAGTGGGTGGGGTGCACAGTCATCACCCACCCCAAGAGCAATCTTCTCTGGGTGAGAACAGGCCCCTGCCCCCACCTTTCCTCCCTCACCCACGGAGGCTGGGAACTGGCTGGGGGAGGCTGCTGAGCCATGCCTTAGAACTTATTCCAAGCAAGGGGATGCAGGGTGCTCAGCGACAAAGCTGTCAAGGTCTTGTTTTTTCTTTTTTCCTAGCCAATATTTATTGAGCTTATCTTCCAGGTACTGTGCTAAGTGGTTTGTGTGCTTACTCTTTACAACAGTTCGATGAGGTAGTTTTGCCTTCCTTATTTTTCAGTGCAAGGCTCAGAGATGTTAAGTGACTCACCCAAGTCAACAGTTGGTGTGTATGATTCCAAAGCCCAAACTTTTACCTGAAGCTCCATGTGCTTCTCCATGGGCTCCTCTTTGTAGCCCCTGAAAAAGGAGGGAGCATGGACTATCAGGGATGTCAGCTTGTGCCAGTGCCCAGGAAGCTATCTTTTAAGCAGAAATCCTTGAGCCAGTGATTCAAAATTGAAGGATGCTTAATTGCAATTTAATCTTACATCAGGAATGCTATATGTGATTCATTTAATATCAGCTCATGCTGAAGCCCTCACCTCTCTTCCTTCTCCCTTTATCTCTTTCCAGTATTCATGGCTGTCTCCCGACTAAGAGGAGCCAGAGCTGAGCTGGGCACCAAGAAGGGTGTGTCCTGGCTCCAGCTGCAGTGCCGGGTAAGTGCAGCTCATGGAGGTCAGAGGGCTGGGAGGAGCTGCCTAGGAGCACCTGGGTACAAGAAGGGTGACATTGTCTAGGATGAGGGCAGCCTCAGCACCTGACCTGCAGTGGCCGGAACGTGACTCCTTTCTGGGACCTCAGGTCCTTCTCCAGGAAGATTCCATAGAACCCTCCAGCATCTTCCGTGTCTCAACTGCTAGGTCCTGACTCTCATTCACTGTGCTGCTGTCCCTTTTCTACCTCTTCTCAGGCTCTGTCCTGCTCCTCCCTCTCAGCCTGTCCCTCAGGCTCCAGGGCACAGATTCTGTCCCTGCGTCTGCCTGCTCCAGCTGGCTTTGTGGCCTCTTGTTTCCTTCAGAGTGTCTGTGTCACCTTTGAAGTTTGCCTTCTGCCCTTGGGTGGAGAGATGAGGCTCCAGGGTGATAATCAGTTGTGAAGGGGTGTGGCATCGAGGCAAGGCATGACTGCAGGAGCCCTAGGGGGAGAGGTGGCAGCTGGACCTTTGCTTTTCCTCTTGTGGCCAGTAGGTGGTGCTAGATGCCAGCCGAGGCCCAGCTGGGGCCTTGAATGTGCAAATTGCAGCCCTCACTTACAGCAAAGGGCTCAGCTTGCCACGCTGCTCTTTTGGGAGAGATGTAAGGAAACACAGACTTGCACACTGATTCAGAACACTGGAGGGGATGGAAGAACGGAGTAGTTTCTCTTCACTCAGGCTTGTGGCCCTTATAGTTGATTCCCCACTAGGAATTGGAAACAGGTTGAAAAGAGAACCTTCCTTACCTTTTCCTCCCCAAGGAGACTGGAGGAACTGGATTACAGGCACTTGTTTCCACCTTTGCTCAAATATCGTGTCTTCCAAGCATGGGTGGGCCCTTGCCTTTGGGCGCTCATGACAAGTTTTATTAATGCTTCACCACACTGGGGGCACGTTATACATGACAGAAACACTCTTTCCATGACTGCCTTCCTTCCTCAGTATACTGTCAACTCCTGGAGGTCGTTTTATAATCACTTCTGTATCCCCAGTGCCTACTCAAGGCCAGGCGCATAGCATATGCTCAATAAATGAGTTAGCAAGTGAATGAGTCAATGGAGGGATGAGCTCAGTAGTTTCTACTGGCTGTAAAGAGAATGTGCTATCTTTCTGTTTGGAGATCTGTAAGTACAGAGGTAGTCCCTCTGCTTAGGGATTTTAGGGATGGCCCAATGGAAAGGATGAACCTTGAAGCCCTCTTGAGGCCAATGCTGAATTCAGAACTTCACACATATATATGGAAGGTGCTTCTTTTCCTTCATTTGATGAACATTCACTGCATGCTCACAGTGGACCAGGTACATCTTTCTAAGTCAAGAAACTTCTTCATGTCTGCAAAGAAATCTTCCCATATCTACAAAGAAGAGCAATGACATATAGCCTGGGCACTGGAGCTCTGGGACTTTTAGACTTAGCTTCCAGGCATGCAGAGCTTGGGAAAATGGTTGGACTTTTGGGGTTGACCAGTCAGAAGATAAAGAAGAAGCTGTGCTAGGCAGGACTTGGGCTGCTGGGCTCAGTGTGCAGAGGGAGGGGATGTTATCTAGGCAGGGAAATGAACAAGCATTGAAATAACCTGGTTGGCGGGGGGATGGGGGAGGCATTTGTTCCTCTAAAATGATTCTTCCCTGCCTAAGACTCAAACTCTGAAGTATGTGCAGTTTTATTGAGAATAAGGCAGGCTAATCAGATGTGCAGCTGACATGAAATTGGGAGGGGTAGGTAATTTTTAGGATCCCTAAAGAGCTCTACAGACAAGGATGGAGGGATGAGTCAACAAGGCACCGTGTAACAGGGATAAAAGTAAAGTTCTGCCCCAAAAGCCAACTGGATTTAGGAGGCGTGGCTTCAGAGTTGTGAAGACTCTAGTGCTTCTTATTGATACGAGTTAGCCATGGAATGGGAGAGCCACAACAATAAATTAGTGTTGCAAGAGTGTTTCAAATAAGGGTCTGAGCTGTGGTTGGCTCTGGTCAGCCACTCTTGGAAGGTTCCATTCAGTTCTAGGGAACTTTATAAGGATTCAATGAACATCAGTTCATGTTGAAACCCCCTGTTCCTTCCCCCTTTGTCTCTTTCCAATCCTTATTGCTATCTCCCAACTAAGAAGAGCCAGAAGAGCTGTCTTTTAATAGATATGATATACTGAAGCTAACACTGAGGGAACAAGCCGGGCAAGACGGAGACTCAAAACCAGCTCATAAGAGCAACCATTGAAGGAACTGGAGCTTATTACACTGGAGAAAATAAGGCATGGGGCACACAAGACTCAAAGGAATGACTCTACTTGTGTTGAGATGACTTGGTGAGCAGACTTGACATGTTTGCAGCAGATGCATCCTGGGAATTTGCAAGCCCAGGATGGGGGTTGAGTTTGAAGCCCCTGTGTTTCCTTTTGGGCCTCTGAGACCAAGAGCAAGTCTCTGTCTATCTCTCTGCATCTCTAAGCTTCTTCAGGGACTGCTTAGCCATAATGTCAAGAAGCTGTAAGGGTCTGTGGCCTCACAGCTCTGCCTCTTCTGTTGGCCCTGTGGTGCCACACTCAAGCCCCTTGCTGAGCCTGGGGCTGTGGATTCAGCTGGCTCCTTTTGAGTCTCTGGATGGGAACCAGGAGTAGCAGAGCTGATGTGCTCATGGCTCCCAGAGATGGGGCAGCTCAGACTCAAAGGCTTCTGCTGCTCTCCTCTTGCCCCCTCCTCTGCAAAGACTTGGGGTTCAAATCCTAGCTGTGAGATCTTGGGTAAGTCAGATGACCTCCCAGAGCCTCAGCATGGGCACTTGCTGGGTTAATTTCAAGATTCATCAATGTTGAAATGACTCTACTTGTGTTCAGATGACCCAGTGAGCAGACTCAACATGTTTGAAGAGGGTGAGTTCCCTCAGGGATTTGGAAGCCCAGGATGCTCCATTCCTTCACCTCGGCACTGTTTGTCATCCACCCTGGAGCTCCATAGCGAAGGGCACATCTCACCTCCGTTGGAATGGGTTTGCCTTTTCCTTTCTCACTTGGCAACTGCTCATTTCCCCCTGGAACTTCTAAAGAATCTTGAAATTAACCTGGCATTAACCAGGTATCTTTTGGCAGGTACGGTAGGTATCCTTTCCGTGGACCATTTCTCAAAGCCACCCTCCTCGCCTCGAACACTGTAGCATGAAGCACCTTCAACAGCCACTTTCTGGAATTAGGGGGATGACCTTCCCTGTTTGCCCTGGGTGAAGGAGATTCCTAGGATGTGGGACTTCGAATGCTAAAACCTAGAAATGATCTGGGCAAGCCAAGACCAGTTGGTTACCTTAGCTGGAATCCGCATTCATTTATCTTCCTCTGCCACGTGGCTGTCCTGCTGTCAGCCCTCAGTTAAAGATTCGCAGAAGGATGACTTGGGACAGCCGGTGAGGACTGATGCTCTGTCCCTTCATCTCAGCACTCTTTGTCATCCCCCTGGGGCACCACAGCAAAGGGCACATCTCCTCTCACTTGGAATGAGCTTGCCCTTTCCTTTCTCACTTGGCAACTGTTCATTTCCCCCTGGAATTTCTAATGAATCTTGAAATTAACCTGGCATTTTCTCCCTGCTCATCTCACATGGGGAGCCTGATGCTTTGGGCTGTCCACTGCTGGACAGAGGAGGAACAGGAGAAACAGCTGTGTGCTCAGGCTCAGCCTGCAGAGGGACAGCAGCCTTCATTCCCTTCGTCGCTGCGGACCCTGGTGCCCATGTGGCCTCTAGGTGTCTGGGTCTTGTTCTCTCCAGTCTCCCAGGATAAACAAAGGTATTTGGGCTCAGTGCATGACTTTTCCTAGGGCAAGGAAGTCATCGTATTGACTGGTGCCATTCTCGGATGTTTTCACTTCCTTTCAAGTTGAGCAAAGGCCCTGAAGGAACATAAGGCCAGTTTCCCAATGACCATGGATGGGATCCCACATTGCTGCAACCCCTTCATGCCCATTTAAAGAAGGGCCTTACATAGAAGCACAAACCCCAATGCCACACAGTCTGACAGTGGACTTAGCCTTGCCTGCCTTCAGTTTAAAACTCTGTCCAAAGACCACACTGCTCAGTTGGCACATTTTCTTCCTGGGAACCAAAGAAATATCCTGCAAGGGGAGTGTGGGGCTTGTCACTGGGAAACACTGGGGATGGAAAGTAGGGGAAGGGAAAGAATAGAAAGCATTATTTTCTGGTTTGATTTTCTATTTTCTAGTTTAATTCAATGTATACTATATAAACACACATTGATGGAATGCCTGTTAGGTACTGGACTCTGTGTAAATACATGACCCTGGTTTCAAGGAACCTAGAGTTCAGGATAGAGGCAGAAGTCTGCATGGCCATCTCTGATAGATGGAAGACCAATGGAAGGCTCTGAATGAAGCTGCAATAGTTGCTGAGCTGCCCCCTTCTGAACATACAGGAGGCAAAGTTGCTTGGAGAAATTTGGGGGCTTGTTAAGGGTGTGAGATGCCTGGGCTTTGAAAGCTAGGCAGAGTTTTGACAGGCAGGAGCTGAAGAGCCAAAATGTAGAGATGGGTAACGGTGGGAAAAGGTGAAATTGGAAGTGGGCTGGAGCCCAGGTGCTGGGCACAAGGGGCAGTCTGGTGGCAGAGAGGCTGAAGTGGGAAGAAAAGCTGGATCCTGGGCAGTGCTGGATGCTGGGTGGTGGAGCTTAAAGGGGAGACCTGTAGGCAGCGGGGATCCAGGGAAAGTTGGAAAGCAGGAGACAGCCAGAAACCCAGCCATCTTTTGACAAAATGTTAGTCCCCCTGTGACTTCCACCTCTTGCTGTCTTTTCCTGTTTATTCTTTAACAAGGAGCTGGACCAGCCTTCCCCCACCTGAAGCAGCCTTTTCCTTTCTTTTCATGCCTGGAGCAGGAAGGTTTGACCCAGCCCTAGGGAGGCTTGACCCAACCCTAGAGAGGCTCTGGCCATTGGCTCCACTTCATTCCCACGCTGGGAGCAACAGAGCCCCTCCTCCCCATCCCTGCTCTGGATCCCACTGCTCCCTGGCTGCTTAGAAGCAGTGCTTTGAGGTCAGACAGATCCAAGTTTGCTCCTGGTCTCCCCACTGTAACTTCAGGCATGAGGCTTAACCTCTTTAAATGTCTGATTCTTCACCTGCAAAAGATGGATGATGAGAGAGATGCCACTGGGTGGGGAGGAGTCCACTGACACCTGACTCTCATGGGCACTCAGGGACGTGCTTCCTTTTGCCTCTTCTCCCTTTCAGGTTGGGGATGGGAGGAGGGTATCTTGGCCTTTCCAGGAAGCAGCTAGCTAGCTTTGGCTGGGGAGCCAGTGGGCAGCTCCAGGTGCTGTGGGGCTCTTTGTTGGGCTTCCCAAAGCTGCTGACCTTTTAAATTACCTTGCTGTCTTCCTTACAGGATAGCAAGGGCATAAATCAGGAGCTGTCAGCATTCATTTCCATCCTTGGGTGGGCAGTTGTCCTGCCCTCACCAGGCTCCCGGCCTGTCTGCGGAAGATCAGCTCCCTAAAGCCAGGGAGGGTGATGGGCTGGGGCTGAGAGGGTCAGTTCAGACCCCAGAGCTGCAGGAGGAAGGGTCAGCATGCGCTGCCACTCCCATGTGGGTATGTCCTTCCTGGTCCACATCAGTCCTGGGTCAGAAACCACGAGCTGTCAGACAAGTGGGGACTAGAATCTTCTCTCTGAAATGCCAGGCTGCCAGGATGAGACCAACGCTTGCCAGGGGCTGTCTGTGCCAGGAATGGAAGAGGGAAAACCTTCTGCCAGGAGCCTCAGGCAAAGAGACTTCAACAAGGGTGGTTGCTCCTTGTCCTTCTGCTTCTAGGGGACTGGAGGGTGCCAGAAGCAAAAGTAGCTCTCAGAAAATCAGTGAAGAGAATGAGAGGTAGCAGAGAACCTCAGGACTTGGGCAATAGAGCCCTCAACTGCAGCCAGGACCTAGAAAGCTTGGGCCCCACTGGGAGGAGTTTTTGAAGGGCTCCAATTTAAACATGGCCATTTTACAGATGAGGAAAATGAGGCCCAGCAGGATCAGACTTAGTTATCTGGGTCTTAATCTCAAGGCAGCTGCCACAGGTTCTCATAAACACAGAACAGGCACCCAACAAACAAACAAATGAATCAATGAAAGTAAACAAATATATGAATGAAAACAAATATAAGAAGAAAGCTGTAGCCCCTCTGACTCTCCCCAATGAGAATGAACCTCTCGCCTGGGCACAGTGGCTCACACCTGTAATTCCAGCACTTTGGGAGGCTGAGGTAGGTAAATCACTTGAGGTCAGGAGTTTAAGACTGGCCTGGCCAACATTGTGAAACCCCGTCTGTATTAAAAATACAAAAATTAGCTGGGTGTGGCCACAGACACCTGTAATCCCAGCTACTCAGCAGGCTGAGGCGGGAGAGTCGCTTGAACCTGGGAGACAGAAGTTGCAGTGAGCTGAGATGGTGCCACTATACTCCAGCCTAGGTGACAGAGAGAGACTCCGTCTCAAAAAAAAAAAAAAAAAAAAAAAAAGAAAAAAAAAAAAAAAAAGAAAATGAACTTCTCTATGCTCTCACTGCCCACCGATACCAGGCCCCTGCTATTTGCCATGTGTCACAGGTGATATTCTGCTGTTTTCCCTAGCAGAGCCGACAGACCATGAGCAACTTGAGACCAGAGACCAATCTAATGACCAATTCGATGTCTCTTGCCTCGCCCATGGCTTACCCTTGTTAAATGCTCTGGGATGCTGTAGACCTTTTTTTTTTCTTCATTTCCACTGGATCCATCTGGTGTAAGGGATGCAAGGACTGAGAGGATATTCCCATCCTGCCTCAGTTCAGAAGCAGGGAAATTGGCCCTCTTTAGGAAAGGTCAGCTAAATCAGCCCCCCTGCAAGAAACATGCTTGGTATTTTTAGAAGCTTTTCAAGCCTGTGGGCTTGAGCTCAGCAAGAGGCACTCAGAGCCTTCACCCATCCAGCCCCAGATCACCCCAGTTTAACCCCATTTCACTCTCTCCTACTTCAGGCAAGGGAAGGCAACTGAGCAGAAGCTGATAGAGTCATTCAGCAAGGCCACGTGGCTAAACCCTGACCTCCTTTAGATGATACAATAGGCGGTCTCATCTACTTCACTGGCCAAAATGTATCATATGACCCTGAGAAAGTCACATTCCTATGTTATTCCTACCTGTACAATGGAGAGGTCATTATATTTACCTGTAAATCCATTTTGGAAACAAGGCAGGAAAAACAGGAATCCAATAAACACCAAAAATTGCTGTACTCTGCTGGATTCTGGGGGACTGTTGTAAGACCTGGGTGAGGTTATGTTGGAGAATTTTCTGTTCCTTGGAGAGAGATGCTTAAAGAGCTGATGTCATAAAAATCTATCATAAAATGCTGTTGTGCTGAAAAAAAAAAAAAAGGTAGCTTTCCTCTTGAGAGAGAGGTATGCGGTCCAGGAGGGGCCGGCAGTGTTTGGGACATGAGGTTCTCAGTTCCTCTAGCCAGAATCTATTACTTGTTTTTCTTTTTTCTTGAATGGGCAGAATGGATGCCTCAGAGTAGAAGCCTTTGGCTGTAGTCCTAACTAGCTATGTGGCTTCGGGGACATAACTTAGTTATCTTGGGCCTAATTTGTCTACCTATAAAATAGCAGGGACAGGAGATTGTACTAAATGTGGTGTTTCCCAAATTGGTAAGTTTCCATGAGGCTTTTGTGACTGTGACAATACCCAAGTGTCTTCAAACGCACAGGAATCATAAACATGGCACAAATCTTCCACCCACTTACCCCTCATCCCCTCCCTGCCTGCTCACTTTCCTCCAAGTATGGTTGGGAAAATGTGAGGAACACAGTAATGGTTAACCTCTAAGACCTTTTCAAAGGTTATGATTTTATAATTACAAAATCTGTGATATTATTATTGTTATTATTTTTGGCATGTGTGTGAGGGAGTTGGGGTTAATGATAAACTGAACTCTGCAGGGAGCTAGATACTAGAGTCTAGTATCTTCTTTCTTCTTCCTAAAATCCCGGAACTGGAAACTTCCAGCAGACTTGGAAGTTGAAAGGAAAATGAGCTGGCTTCTGTGGCCAGTCCATGAGGGCAGGGAGGGACAGAAGGGAAGAGTGGAGGTCAGGAAGTGGGGTGATATTTACAAAGTTCTATTCTGTCATCTTTGCATCAGAGAGTTTACAGATTAAAAGCATGGCTTCTAATTCAATCTGGCACAAGGGAATGCGGATCCTGCCATCAGAATCCTTTATTAAGCAGCTTCTTTTGCCCCCAGCCCCTGCAGTTGCCCTCACCACACACACAACCTCCCCACACACTCCTCTGGCTCCCGCCTTTCTCTCCGACCTGCATCCACATGTGCACACCCAGCCCACTGGGAGTGCCCCTCACCCACACCCCTCCCTGCCCATGAATAAAGCTCACCTGCCACCCTCTACCTGCTCCCCGTGCTCACCTGAACTGTCCAGACCCTGCAGACCCCCTCGCAGGCTGGAGGCTCCTGCCACCCTCAGCACATGCCCCTGGGGACCACAGGTGGTGAGTCCACACACCCACCCCTGAGCCCACTCCTCATCTCTCTGTCACTGCCTACAGCCTTCCCCAGGCTTGGAACACACACTTGTTCACCTCGTGTAAGATCAGAAATAAACTCTCTCTGGAACCTGTTCAAAGGCTAATGTGCATCCTCCCTTAATTATTGATTTGTTGATTACAGATGCTTGGGTAGGACATTCATTGTGTCCACTGTGCCAAGGACCTAACTCTAGAATCCCTGTCCTTTTCGGGAGAAAGTTGGCCCATTGATCTCTTGGGAAGGGGTTATTTGAGTGTTAGGTAAAACCTGGCCACAGGACAGGTCACAGACTAAATATTGTGCTCCCTGCTGAAGCCCTCATTAGCCCTAGCCCAGGATGGTCTAGGGCTATGGCTAATGAGGGCTTGGATGGTCACAGCTGGGGTGCTCTCTCCTTCCTTCCCTCTCACAACCGGGGAAACCCTGGCAAAGGGGTGTGGGGATGCAGAGGGGCAGAACTGCCCCCTACCAAGTCCCCTGCAGAGGTGGCAGCCTCCCCTTTCCTTGTTGTCTCAGTAGGGCAATTTAGTGTAAAAAGTGGTACCTGGTTCCATGCTGTGTTTAGGAAGACCTGGGTTTAAAATCTGGTTCATTCCACGTACCAGCTGGGTGATCTTGAACAAGTGATTTAACCTCTCTGATTCTGTTTCTCAACTATAAAACCAGGTATTTGTGAGGATTCAGTGAAATGACACATATAAAGGCTATAGAAAAATGTCACACACAGAAAACAATCAATACGTTGTGGTTGAAGTTGTTATCATCATTATCACCATCATCCTGCCCATCTTCATCTCTGGGGCCCCAGGATCGTAGCAGATGGCTTTCTTTGGACCAGGGGACGCTTCCCTTTTGGTACATGGATGTGGCCTCTGGATGGCTTTTGCTACATTTAAATCCATCAGGGACACTGAGCTCCAGGGCAACCATAAACTCTTCCGGAAAGAGGTTGTATCTTTCAGACCACAGTTCTGTGGTCATCTCCTTGTTTGTTCCAGCATGAGGCTGGGCAAGGGGATTTTGGGGCTTGTCACTGGGAAACACTGGGGAGAGTTCTGTCACAGGGCATATGCACAGTGGGAAAATGTCACTGCCATCCATCCATGGGGTTGGACTCCTGGGCTGTCTTTCTTGGAGGGAAGTTCTAGAACTTGACACTAGGAAGAGGGTGTTCAAGGGGACCTCCAAGTGTCCACAGGGCTTTGAGGGTCATCTGGCTTCCAGAAGCTGAATGAACTCATGGTGCCTTCCAGGTATGCTTCCAGGCTGAGTTTCTGGGACCCCTTCCCCACGCCTCACATTTACCCCACAGCTTTGAGCATCTGACCTGAGCTTTGGTCAGGGCTGGTTTGTCACCTTCCCCCACTGCCACCTTCATTCCCTGTCCCACCCCCATCCCGGAACTCCCTGGGCTGGGCTTTTTGTTCCCTCAGTTCCCAGGCAGTGCAGCTGGTGCTGTGGGCTGGGGAGGGGGTGGAGGACACAGCAGAAAGTCTGTGGGAGGGAACTGTCTCTTAGTTCCAAAGGCGAGCATGGCTTCCCATGCCCTTCCCCACAACACAACGCTTCCCCCAAATTCCCACGCTGGTGTCTCAGCAAATAAGACAACTCTTTTTTTTTTGGTTTTCCATTTGCTCTTGATACGTACTTAAATGTGTTTGTGTGTGTGTGTGTGTGTGTGTGTGTGTGTGTGTGTGTGTGTGTGTGCTGTTCTCAGTAATCAGTGCCAGAAGAAATTGGAGCCGATCTGGTAATTTCTTGTTTTGAGTCCCAGGTAACTGGCAAATATCTGGTCTCCTCCTCTCTGGGCCTGAGGACTTTGGGGCATCACCTCTTCAGCCCTCTATGCTCCTGGAGTTCTGTTCTGTTTAAACAAACAGAAGCCAGGATATTTTCTAACAAACAAGGAGGGTGGAGTTGTGAGCACCCTAATAGGGAGGCTGAACCATCTGATATGGAGTGGGCCCCCTAAGGAAGAATAGCAGAAAGAAAAAAGAAGAAAAGGGAGAACTCCTATGTGTGAAATCTTGGGCTAGGCACACTTATGCCCGTTTTATGATTGCCTTCTCCAAACTGCATTGCAAGGGAAATATCCATGAGCAATACCCTTCATGAGAGGAGGATGAGGCTCAGCTAGGTGAAATGATAAGTCCAGGTCACCAGCTAGAAGGTCCTGGAGCTGGGGTTTGAACCGAATTTGCCTGGGGCTAAAATTCACGCTTTATAAAACTGCCCCTTGGAGGTGAGAGTGTAATGTGTGGTGTAAATGGAAGCTGTTGTCTTGGCTTTCCTCAACTCTGAGATCATCTGGTTGTTGATAAATGCAGACAGGTCAGAGGTGAAGTGCTAATCAAGTGTGCAAAGGTCCTGGTGTCCACTACTGTTAGAAGAAACCAGTGGCTGTTGTTCGTGCAGTGTTAATGTCCACAAGGTGTTTTCAGTTGCATTATCTTACTTGGTCCTTGAGATCGTTGGTTCCCCACGTGTCAGAGAAGGAAATGGAGGATAAGAGAAGGGCAGTAGCATGCCCAAGGTGATGCAGCCCAATGTTTTGATGCTAAATGAATGCATTAGTACAAAGATGGGTCTGAAAGCCATAGTCCTATAATCTGAGCCAGAGGCTCAGGATCAGGGCAGCGGGAAGGTGTGGCACGGGCTGCTTTGGTGAGGAGCAGGTGGAGAGAAGGGCAACTGTGGGAGGTGGTGAGGCAGAGGCGGGAGCTGCCTGGGAGTGGAGCAGGAGTGGGCTGGGTTGACTAAGAAGGGCAATAGGATACAGTGGGGACCCTAGGAGATGGGGAGGGATGAAGGGGGAATGTCTAACCCAGAAGAAGGCTTTAGCTTTCTGCAAGGCAGAGGCCACAGTAAGGGGGCTGCTGGACCTGGGCTCTGCCCTAGACTCAGTGGAAGGAGGCTGCCAAAGGCCCACGTGTTCGGACATTGCTGTTCCCAACCTTCTCTTGAAAACAGGAGTTACTAATCTTTCTGCTTCTAGAAATTCCTTGATATTGTCTTGTTGGGTAGAAATGTGGCAGCACGTGTAATTCTGGGGTTACAGGAGGTGGTCAGCTCAAAGCACCTCACTTCTGTTAAGTCCCAAACTTCTCTTGTGGACACATATGGGGTTTCAGGCAGCAGAATAATTCATTTAATCTTTCCCCAAAACACGTGGTGTCTATTTTTGGGCCGGCACCAATGTAGGCCCTGGGGAGTATGTAGTAAACAACACTGACAGCTCCTGGCCCTCTTGGTGCCTGCAGCCGAGGGGGAGGCAGACACTGAACCCTTACTTCCATGCATGTGGGGTGGTACAAAAAGGCAAGCTGTCTGGGGGCAGTCATTCATTCAATAACCACCTAGAGAGCCCCTCTGTGTTCTCAGTGCTGTTTAAGGGGCTGGCAAATCAGTAGATAAAATAGGCAAGGTCTGCGCCCTCAAGGAAGTTACATTTTAAAACCTGGTAACAGGAGGAATATCCTCTTGTGAGTCAGGAAGGTGCCCAGACTTCTCTGTCCCACCCTGTCAATCTTAGTTCCTTCATCTGCCAAATGAAGGCCATTATCCCTGGCTGCCCTCTGAGATGATCCCTGGCTGCTCTCTCATCAGTAAATAGGCAAATGGCTGGGTATTGTGCAGAGGAAGGCACAATGTAAGTTACTTCAAGAGAGCTCATGTAGGAAGGCACGTGAAGGCTATGTCTATCGTGGAGGGTGGGTGTGGAGGTTCAATCCTCCTGCCTCTCCATTCCCCTCAGTCCCTGTCAGTGGTGCTCCACTAGCCTCTGTCAACCACCTGCAGGTTTCTGGCTTCCTAAAAGTGTGAGCCCTGACTCTTGACTTCTGATTTTATACCTTGGGGGAAGTTGGCTCATGGAGTTGGAGTCCCTCTTCCCTGGTTCCCCTAACCTGCTGGCAGTGCTCACCTGCTGGCAGGAAGCCAGCTGCCTGCCCTGGATCCTGCTGTCTAAGGAAGGGCTCCAGCATCTGCTCCTGCAGGGCCCCCACCAGGACACTCAGAGGCCAGGGAGGCCCTGCAAGCCACTGCCTGTGCAGGACCTAGGACGTGCAGCATTAAATTCTCAGCCCAGCTCAACTGCTTACAGCTAGTGGTGACTCAGCAGGGGCTACCTTCCTATGGAAGGCACAAAAGCCCAGAAAGAGTAACTCAAAGGAAAGAGAACCGGCGGCTAGGGGCTCCGGGGCTGAGGAGTTGCATCTCAGGGGAGATTTACCTGGGGCTGCGCCCTGTACTTTCTTCCCCAGGGACCCGAGATTCGCTGAACCCTCTCTGGCAGCACACCACTTTGGGGTCTAGGACTGGAGCCAGAGAGCGTCTGTGGATGGTGGCTCCACCTGATCCACTGCACTAACTTGCCAGGGGGGCTGCAACATGTGTGGGATGAGTTTCATGGCAGCATTGTGTTTGGCTGTTAGTGGATAAAGGCTGCTGGGGCCTGCCTGCTGGGTGGTAAAGCCCTCTGGAAACCTCAAAAGTGGCATAATGAAGTTGACATACTATGCTTCTGTGCACCAGGCACTGTTCAAAGTGCCTTACTGTGTTATCTCATGACAACCTTGTGAGTTAGATCCTATTTTGCAGAAGGGAAAACCGAGGCAGAGAGACTTAAGTGCTTTGCTAGGGTTCAGATACTAGTGTGTAGTAAACCCTACATGACACCATTTTAGTCTCATTATAGCTGCTTACTCCCTGGGTCCCCAAGGTCAGAGCACCTGAAGCCTGTGTGATTTGGAGCCATACTTTATTTAAACTGACCATTTTGACAAACCCGAATGGATTTCCAACAACTATAGTGGGGAAGTATCAGAAAGCTGTGCTTTTGAGGTATTTACTCAGAGAAGAGAGGGGCAGTGAGTAGCCTCCTGGATGGCTTGCAGAAAAGAGGTGAGATTTTTCCCTGGGGGTCTAGGTGGTAGCACCAGCACGAAGGTGGCAGCTTTAGGGGGTTGGCTTCACTATGTCAAAGTCAAGGATACCCAAGGAATGGAGTTGTCTGAGAACAGAGTCGAAGGCTCTGGAGTGGCTGGTAATGAGCTTCCTGCCACTGAAGGTGTCCAAGCAGGACAGACTGGGCACCTGGGGATGCTGTTGAGGAAATGTCTGCATAATAGAAGTTTCACTGGATGACCTGGAGGTCTGTTCCAGCCCAGATACTCTATGAATCTAGCATTCAGGTTAAGTAGAATAATAGCGCAGGGTCACCTGGGCAGCATCACTGGTGGGGACCCCTGAACCTCCTCCATACACTGGCAGGGCAGAAGAATCTAGCAATACCTCAAGGAATCTTCTTTAATGGATAGAAGTGGGATGCAAGGGTTCCCCATCTTTCCCCAGCCCACTGCCACCACCAGCAAAACCTCCTGGCAGGTGTTTGTCCAAGATATTGGGACTTGAGTGGGAGCCTTGAGCTGGCCCTCCTGTGGTTGGATTCTTCTGCTTTCCTGGACCACTTTGGTGCTTGACTGTCCCCTTTCATGGGTGGGCTTTCATCTTCCATGTGCGGTCAAAATTCTTTCCTTGGACCCAGAGCTTCTGGGTAGCATTATACATCCCTAGCCTCCAACCAGGCCCAGACCTATCTCTTTCCCTCATATCTTATCCTTGGGCCACCCAAGAAACAGAACTCCTCCTCTAGCCCAAGCCCAGATCTGCCAGCTCCAGATAGCTCTTTAGAACAGCAAGTCCTTCAGGACCTAGTCTTCCCTTTGTAGTCCGCTGTACTCCCCAGTCATCACCCAGTATCACAGTTTCTTGACCAGCTGAGACTTACAGAAGTAGGTCCTATTTCTGCTCAAACTTGAAAGTTGTGCAACACAGCTCTTGGATTCAGAATGACACCATAGGAGCAGGGCATGGTGGGTGAATTCACGCACCTGCCTGGGATCTGGCCTACATCCCAGTAATGTGGCCACTGACTCAGGAGTATGGGTCCTTTGGAAAAAGGGATGTGGCTGGGTTAGAAAGGCAGACAGGTGACCAATAGACTGGCAGGGGTCCACTCTGAGTTTCCACTCCCTTCTTCCCTTGCTAGGTGGAGGGGGATCTGGGCTGCTGGAAATCTCCCATAAACAGTTGATATTAACCTCAGGTGCTTGCACACCTGGAACATGCCTTTTAAGAAAGACACGTGTTCAGTTTCTCTAGGTGTCAGGGGAGTTGGGCCACTGTGCTCCAGCAAATGGCCCCCACTCTGACCTGTCTGGTGAAAGACCACATTCAAATCTTGGGAACATTTCTGCCTTCTCCAAGCCCTTGGTACTGGAAGATGTCTGCTCACCTGTAAAGGGTTTCTAAAGCTTTACTTTCTGTTCAAAAAACAAAACAAAACAAAACAAAAAACTTTGTCTATTCCTGCCTCTTATTGATTAGCAAGTGGCACATGGGTGAGTTTCCTCCTTTCTAAGACTCCAGCTGGTAGCAAAGGAGATGAGGAGATTGGGGGGTGACCCCCGGTTGGCTGGATGCTGAGCTTGGTCATGATCTCTCCAGGACCCCACCATGAGACAGGCATTCTTCCTTGTCAACCAGGACATTCTTACCAAGAGGTAAGACACTGCAAATGCTCTGGACTCTTACTGAGGGGAGGGTGTCTATGCTGGAGACTTTCTCTTGCTCCCTCATTTAAATCTTGCCTACTGCAGAGGTAAAGAACCACCAAACACTGAGTTTGCACTATTATCGACCCTGCACTATGATTTCTGTGAGCAGCTCGTGAGCAGGTCATTCTCCTCACTTTCTTAAGCTTGCAATGAAACTTCAAATGTCTGTTTCTGACAAGGCCCCTGTCCCTGAGACACCCAGTTTATTTCACCCTAACTGAATATTATTCTGAGAACCCATCCCTATCAGCCCCCACCTTTTTTTTTTTTTTCCTCAACAGTCCCTTTGGCCCAGATACATGTAGAATCAGAGAATCTTCAAGCTGGGAGGGACAACTATGGGGCTGCAATGTGCTTATGAATCACCTGGGAGCTTGTTCTGATGGACATTCTGGTTTAGGAGGTCTGTGGTGAGTTCTCAGAGGCTGCACTTCTTGTAAGCTTCCAGGTGACATGGATACTGCTAGACAGAGAGCACACTTTGGATTTTGAGGATCTGGTCTTAATGTGGTCGTTTTACAGATGGGAAAGCTGAGTCCCAGAAAGCTTAAGTCATTTGCCTGTGGTTAGAAATGAAATTCTGCTCTTCCCCACACCTAGTCCATCACCTGCTTTTTTTTTTTTTTTTTTTTTTTTAACCGTTAAGTTCAGGGGTACATGTGCAGGATGTGCAGCTTTGTTATATAGGGAGACATGTGTCATGGGGTTTGTGGTACAGATTATTTCATCACCCAGGTATTAAGCCTGGTATCCATGAGTTATTTTTCCTGATCCTCTCCCTCCTCCCACCTTCTACCCTCCGGTAGGCCCCCATGTGCATTGTCCCCTCTATGTGTTCACACGTCACCTGCTTTCGAAAGGGCTTCCCTCTTCTTCAGCTGCCGCTTCCTGCTCAGGCCCAGAGTGTGAGCGTAAGTGTAGCATCCCATCTTAATCCCATTTTACTGTCAGGATGAAGGACTATTTGCCCATCAGGGCCCCTTGCACCAGAACCCACATTTTTACCAAATCCAGAGGGGTTTTTAAAGGTTTGTTGTTGTTGTTCTGATTTACGGATGTCTCTTCTTCTCTGGTTGACATGTTAAAAATCTTCTCTCTCTCTCTGTCTCTCTCTCAAAAAAGTGGGCTGGGCATGTTTTGGACACAACCATTTCAGTTCCAGGCTGGAGCACTGATGCTGGGCTGAATCCACTTGGCGTTCCCTGCCCAGCAGTGGTCTGAGAGAGGCTGTGTTTCTCTGCTGCCACCTGCCACCTCCCAAGAGAGGCCAAGCGTGAGTATCTGACTACACCTCAGTTTCCCTGACTCTCAGATATTCTAAAGCCAATTCCAGAATGGCACTTGAAGTGACAGGGAAATTCCCAGTGGCCTAAGGACACCAATGATTGGCCTAGGGCCAGTAGCAAGTGGTTTGAGAGTCCAAGGAGGTCTTCACACTCTGTCCCCTCCTGCTGGCGGGAGGGCAAAATGCCAGTCTGGGGACAAGGCCATAATGGCGACAGAGGTAAAAATCTCCCTGAGGCCAAGGGAAGGTGGAATGTGACGGGAAGTCGGGAAAACTGCCTTTTATAGGCATGTTCTTTTCTTCCTTTTTTTCGTCCAAGTTTTTACTCCAAGCGACAGTGCCACCCGAAGGCGCCCGGCCTGTCTGTGGTTGCGCCTGGGGCAGGCGGTGACACCGGCATACCCCTTCCCCCATCTTGCCTGCAAGTTGCATGACCTGCATCGGAATCTACAGGGGGGCGGGGGAGACTCCTTTCAGATACTGGATGCAGTTGAATTCAATGTATTTTGCTTCCTCGCCTGCCCTCATCCAAGCTCGGGAAGGAGAACCCTGCTTTCTTCTGCGTGTGAATGCTGTAGTGTGTCTGCCTGCTCAGACTCCCCTAACCCTTTCTTTTCCTTTCCCACAGCGAATGCTCGTTTTTTTTTTTTCTTTTTTCAGCAAACAGCTCACACTTGGCATCTTTATGTTTTATTAAGAAAAAAAAACCCTACCAGTGCAAAAGCGGGGACCCCTGCCCCACACTTCTTTCCCGGATGAGATCTGAGCTCGCGTCGAAAGCTGCACCTGCTTTGCGTCCCTACCAGGAAGGGGTGCTTGTGTGGGAGGGAAGGAGGAGGTTCTGCGCCCCCGAATCCGGAGAAAGCAGCCCGCCCGCCCCCTCACCCGGCAGCCAGCTCAGCGCACCCGAGAGCTGAGCCCGAGAAGCCGGCCTCTGACGGTGCTGGCGTGGCGCTTGCCAAAATATGCCCCTTGCATCTCAATTTCCCCCGGCCGTTTCTCTCGCACACACGGCTCTCCCGGGGCCACCTCGGCTCTCCAGCGCAGCCCTTTCGACCCTTGTTTCTTCCTTCCCCGATCCCTGCTTGCACAAGGCCGAATGCAAAACCCACCTCCAAGAAGGCGCAGCGGGCACGGGGGCACCTAGCGTGCCAAGTCCCGCAGTCCCTTCCCAGCCGAGACCAGCGCCCCAGACTCTTAAGATTAAGGAAATGAGTGTCATTCAGACCAAGGACTGCGTGTCTGCGGTCCCGGTCCCTGGCTCTGCGTGCTTCTCTGGGGTGTCTGTGGGCTTCGGCTCCCCCCGTCGCCGTCCGTGAGCCTGCGCCCCCCACCCAGGCTTGGGAGCGCCCTCCACCCAGGCTTGGGAGCACTCCCCGATCACCTCCGCCACGTCCATCTCACTTCCTACCGCGGTCCGGATTGCAGCAAAACCGGGCAGCGCGAGGGCCAAAAAGTGGAAAGGAGAGCGCCTTTCCGTGTCGCGCAGCCAGCTCGCCAACTCTCCCTCCCCAGCCCCGACCCTCGCAATCTCAACTGCAACTTTTTCCCTTCGGTCTCAGTTTCCCCGGGGCTGCGGCTAGCGGGCGCCGCGCTGCTAGCCGTGGAGCGGGCGGGCGGGCTGCCGCGCGGCTGCGGGTGGTGGTGCCGGCTAAAGCCGCGAGCCGGCGAGTGGGTGGGTGGGTGGGTGGGGAGGAGGGAGAGGACGAGCGGGGAGAGAGACGGGTGTGGGGAGGGGAGGGAGGGGGAGATTCCGCTCTCCTGCCGCTCCCAGACCGGGCGGGGGGGGGGGGGGGGGGGAGGAGGCCACGAAGAGGGAGGGGAGGAGGGAGGGAGAAAGGGAGGGAGGGAGCCGAGGAAGACGCTCCGATAACCCGTGCGTTTCGTAAGGCTCGGAGCACTTGTACATTTCTGCAGCCGCGCGGCGAGCCATTCACGGCGGCTGCTGCAGCTCCTACTGCATCTTCCTTCTCCTCCTTTCCTCGGGCTCCGGGTGTGTGTATGTGTGAGTGTGTGTGTTTTGCAGGTGTGTGGTGTGTCCGTTTTAATTCTGCCCAGTAGGTGGGACTTGGTGACTTTAGCACCATTTTTTCCTTTTCCTTTTTTTTTTTTTTTTTTTTTTTTGCCTCCCCACCGTCTGTTGCAACCCTGCAAAGTCTCAGAGTCGGAGAGCACGCCTCGCTTCCAGAGTCCCCGGACCCGGCGAGTCAGCGATCGCCGAGCCGGCCACCATGCCCGGCAGACCGCGCCACTAGGCGCTCCTCGCGGCTCCCACCCGGCGGCGGCGGCGGCGGCGGCGGCCGCGATGGTTTCAGACGCTGAAGGATTTTGCATCTGATCGTTCGGCGTTTCAAAGGCAGAGGCCCCCCCTCCCCCTTCCCCCCTCCCTCGCCGTCTTTGTTTCCTTCCCCCCCCCCCCGCTCTCCCCACTCCCCCCACCCCATCCCCCTCTCCTCTCCTCCTCCTCTTTTTTAGAAGCAGCGATCGGAGATGGATGTCTCTCTTTGCCCAGCCAAGTGTAGTTTCTGGCGGATTTTCTTGCTGGGAAGCGTCTGGCTGGACTATGTGGGCTCCGTGCTGGCTTGCCCTGCAAATTGTGTCTGCAGCAAGACTGAGATCAATTGCCGGCGGCCGGACGATGGGAACCTCTTCCCACTCCTGGAAGGGCAGGATTCAGGGAACAGCAATGGGAACGCCAGCATCAACATCACGGACATCTCAAGGAATATCACTTCCATGTAAGTCAGGCGGCCGCTCCCCATCCTGCCTCCCCCGCGCTCCGCGTCTCCCTCTTGCCCGCCCGCGGCCGGGAGCCGGCCCTCCACCCGCCCCAGCTCGCCGCTGCCCGCCGCCCGCTGGGCGCGCGTCAGGCTCGCTGTGGCTCGGGAGATGCTCTCGGGCTGCGCATTCCAGGTGACTCGGGCCCTGACGAGGCGCGATCCGGCGATGCGTGTGTGTGCCTCTCCCGGGAGAGGACCCCGGCCGCCGAGGGCACGCAGGGCCCAGCTCCCAACCGCCCCCCCACCAGCTGCTTTCTCGTTTCGAGGTTGCAAATTGGTTTTTTGTCCCCCACTAAATAGCAACAGTTTGGCCACGCTCAAGTGAAATAAAGTAGACGAGGTTCGATTCTGTGGCAGAGGCGGCAGCGGCGGCGGCGGCGGCGGCGGCGGCGGCGGCGGCGGCGGCGCTTAGCTGGCAGGGAAGGTGACAGATAGGGACTGCTCGCGATCCAGCCGAGGTGTTTAACTATTTCCATTTGGAAACAGCAAAACATGCTGACAAGTAAGCAAGTTGGGAGCTGGCTGCTCTCGGGGAGACTTTGGACGTGTGGAGGCCGTCATGGACGCCTACCTCTTCCCTTCCCCTCCTGCAGCCCGCACTCTCCAGCCCCATTTTGGGCATTTCCGAGACACCCCCTTTGCCACCCTCATCTGCATCTGGGCGCCTACAGATCCTTTCTCAGTTTAGGCTTTGATAACTGCTCCGGATAATTCCGAGTCAGGATGGTGCAGGGAGAGGAGAGGGCGTGTGTTTTGGGGAGGGGGGTTTCTTGTATGGTCGTGCGGATCGGTTCATTTGGAACATTCAACTCTGACTGGCTTTTGCTTGGTTCTGCCCCGTCCGTGGGAGACCAGTGGTGGCCTGCTCTTTTCTCCTTGCTATTTTTCTTTGGTGGAGATGGGAGCAGAAGCAAAGGAGAGGACAGATCCAGGGTTGGGGACCGGAGAGTCTGCTCCTCTTTTCTTTCGTTGACCTCGGCCAGGTGACCCTCTCCTAATCTACCACCCTGGAGAAGGATGTGGACCTTACTGGAATTGCTCAGAGGATAATTCTCACCTCTTTTCCCCCAAGGCTTCCAGCCCTTGAGGACTCCCAGCAGTGGGTAGGCAGCTGAGAAGGGTTTGTGCTGAGGTCCTGGCCAAGGTCTGGAGGAAGGCCTTTGGGTGGCTCTTTACCCCTTCGATGGACTTAAGG
Source organism: Rhinopithecus roxellana (assembly GCF_007565055.1). Lineage (NCBI taxonomy): Eukaryota > Metazoa > Chordata > Mammalia > Primates > Cercopithecidae > Rhinopithecus > Rhinopithecus roxellana. The sequence goes on along the minus strand of NC_044553.1, from coordinate 118,115,341 downwards.
GGGCCGGACCTGCCTTTGGTGCTGCTCTGGGAGCACCTCCCCTTGCTTCATTCCAGGGCCTTGGGGCTGCAAAGCCTGGAGGAATTGCAGTCCTGCTCTCTGGAAAGCCCACCAGCCCTCTTGGCTTAATGGAACCTTTGCTTGCATTCTCGCAGCTGACAGTTTGAGGGAAATGGATAGCCCTGGAGATGTCTCTGACTGCTGGCCCAGGAGACAAGCTTGACCCATATCTCAGCTCTGCTGTTCACCCCCTCACCCCCTTCAACCCGGCCAGAGATGACAAGACAAACAGCTAAAGGGTGGGGGGCAGCAGGGAGGGCAGGAGAAAGGGGACAGACCCAATTGTGCCTCTCCCCCACTGCAGGCCATAGTCTTCCAGCATTCCCAAGGATGCAGGGAGAAGGGTTCAGAGTGAGACTGTTAGGGAAACTCAGACTTGGAAGTGCATTACTGGGGCTGTGTGTGTGTAGGGGGTAGATGTGGGGGAGTGGGATGGTGGTGAAGGTGGTAGTTGAGCAACCAGTCTTGGTGCTCAGAAGCCCAACCTGGAGATTGCCAGGGGTGGGCCAAAGGTTGGAAGAAGGGGCCCCTGGTACCCAGCCTGGGTCTCTGGGAATGCGTGAGCTGCATCCAGTGTGCTGCTCCAAGGATGTGTCTATCTGTAGAAAGCCAGTGGGAGGCAGGGATGGTCACAATCACATAGGCTCTTTGTAGCCACACAGAGGTGTTGCTCCTCTGAAAATGATGCTCAGGGAAGCAGTTTCATAGGGAAGAGTTGGGTTAGCCTTTCCAGGCTGCCAGAAAGGTCTGTGGTGGGAGGGGACTGGGGTGGCCTCCTGCCCTCTTTGGCACTGGAGGGCCTCATGAGGGTGTCTGGGAGGATAGTGAGCAGGGAGTGGATCTGGAGCCCCTCTGTGTGTGTTCCCATTCTTGTTTCAGGACTTGGACTCTGGGAGGCCATCAGGACTCCTTTCTCTAAATCCACCCAACACCAAAGAACAAGGGAACTGGATTCCCACAGGAGGTGTGCCAGTGGCAGGTGGGGGAGGGTCAGAGGTCATAGCTTGAATGACCTCTCCTCGCCCCATCTTCTCCCCAGTGCCCTGTTATATCTATGACTGGCATTGACTGAGCTTGAGAAGGGCCCAGATTTCCACTCCAGAGCCAGAGGGCTGGAGAGAGGGCGGGGAGTCACGCTCACCCCAGAAAGTCGGCATCCCCATCCCTGTTTGACTTCCGAGGAAATGGAGGCTTGGGGTGGTAAGGTCACTTTCTCCATGCACACAACTCCAACAGGGACCCCCACTGTGAGGGGCTGCATGTGGAGCAGGCTGGAAGAGGGGCATGTGGGCAGGAGGAGCGCCCTTGTTTGGGGTTGGTTCTTGTTTTAGTATGGCTTGGGAAGAGGGCTTCAGTTGAAGCCCGTGCCTTGCTGGAGAGTTGTTCTTCAGATTTCTGATGTTACCAAGGAAATGGGGCCAAGAGGTCCCACAGCCTCCCATTGGCCTGAAGCTCTTGATGCTGGTGGATACCCCAGGGTATAGCTTGGGCACACTCTGGGTAGAAGATGCTGAGGCCTCCACAGTTTCACCCTCTTGTTCTTCGGGCTGTAATGTTTCGAAGTCCTTCCTTCAAGTGCTGAACTGATTGTACCTGAGTTTACAGAGGGACAAGAGGTTTCCTTGTGGTTCTGCTTCTCAGAGGTGGTGTGTGGAGTGATTCCTGTGTGGCCATCCAAGGAAGCTGGCTGGGAACTGCCTGTGATGGGGGAGGCCATATCCCCATTCAGCTGCCCTGTTTGTATCTGGAGGAAATCAGTTGTAAGGCATCAGGGCAGAAGTGTTGGTCTCACCTCCTCCCCTCCCAGAGCCATGCTGCTCCAAAGGGCCCTCCCTTTTGGCCCCTTTTTGCCCAGGAGGCCAATCCCTTTGCCTTTGCAGCTACTGATTCACAGGAACCTCATGGAGCCTGGAAGGGTCCATGCGCAGCCACGCCCAACCAGGCTGTGACTTCACAAAGGCAGGAGGGTGGTGGCCATGGTGGACTGTCTGGGCCGCTTTGCTAGGCCAGGCCTGCCTGGGGCTAGGTTGGAATGGTATAGTCTTTAGCTGTTAGAAAAGATGAAGCAGGAGAGGATGGCGTGGACCAGGTGTGCTCAGGGTTGGCTACCTTGGCTTGCAAAGGCTATGGGCTCTTAGCTGGGACTCTTAAGTCACCATCAGGGTCTCACTCTGAGCCCCCACAGGGTCCCTGGTATTAGGCAGCTCTCTGGTCCCTTCATTTCCATGGCCCTCCCTGAAGGCCCTCTTCTGGCTGCCTGAAGGATCATTTGGGGCTTTGGTGTCGTGTTGGCTCCTGAGTCTCATTCTTTCTAAGGATCAAGGGGAGACCCAGCCTTGACAATGACCTGGCAGGGTATGTGTCAGGCCCCAAAGTCATCATGGGGCTCACTCTCAGTAGGCACAGTGAGGTGCTCAGAGCCTCAGGATTAGGACTAGGTCTGAGAGAGGTGGGCAGAAATGTGAGGGGCTATTGACATGAGATTTGGAAGCTGGAGTAGTTACAGCCCCAGAGAAAGATACTTCCAGGATCAAATCTGGGGACCTTGGTCTCCTGAAGCCCTGGGGTTTTCCACCGAGGAGAGGCTATTGGTGGCTCCAGAGCCAAGACCCCTTGCCCCAGGAAGCCCAGCAGGTCAAGCTTCTGTCATATACCCTGGGGCCAAGGGCATCTGCTCTGCAGCTCCATGGGACCTAAGGCCATGACAACTTTGGGCAAAAACCGGCCTGGCCTGGCCACTGCTTTGAAAGTCCTCATCTACTAGCCCCAGGAAGGCTGACCCTGCAATCTGGAAGGTTCCTTAGGGTCCTAGAAGGATCCTACTACCCTCCTGCCTGGCCGAACAGGAGGTGCTGCTGTGAGAAAGGGAAGACCTGATGCATGCTCTCCTGGGATGCTCCCTGTCCCTGTCTTGCCAGTCCCTTCCAGCTGCTGCTTCTGTCCAGCTCTGTAGAAGGACCAGGGTCCCATCTCAGCTGACTCTTGGGTGGGTGTGGGTAGCCTGAGGCCCTCATTTGGTATGGCCCTTGCCAATATCAGGGCATTTCCACTGAGGCCCTGGGTCACCATCCCATGTGCTCCGGTGGGTGGCTTACACAGGAGCCATAGGCACGATCTCCAGCCTCCCCTCGGGGCCTCCAGTTGGCTGGTGGCAGAGAAAGGGATGGATCATGTGAATCCCACCTTGGCTCTGTCCCTAACCCCCTGTGAGCTCCATCAGGGCACTCTAGACTTTCTGAGCCTGTAAATTCAACTATGAATTGAGGCCACAGGGCAGAGTGTTTCTTCCAACTTGGACATATATCATCTCAGGGCCCAGGGAACTTCCCCCAGGAGGCTTGTCCAGGCCACTTTTAAGGGCACCTCCTTGGGATGGCAATGACCCTTGTGATGGTGCCAGGAGGAGGTGTACTCCCTCACTGACCTTGGGCCACTGGTTTTTCTCCTCTTCCTTCCCTTCCCACCTTTAGCAAACTTGGGCCACCCAGAATTTGACACCATTTGTGACACATGACACTATTTAGAGTCAACTGCCCAGACCAAATGGCATATTTAACAAGAATGTGCTGGGGCCTGCAGCCTCTCATTAGGGCCTGGACACCCAGCTTCATGGCTCCCCATCTACACCCTGGGCTCAGGGCCAGAAAAAGATATCCCTCTGCAAAGCTTTCAGCCCATTGCTGGAGTACAGCTCTCCACTGGGTGTGAGAAGAAAACACTGAAACTTCTATTGCAAATTATTCTTGCCTAGAAAAGAGGATATTTCATATTTAATGTATAGATAATAGATATATAAACATATAAAGTAATAAATATGAGTGCTTGGGGGTTATAAAATAAACTTTTTGATTGCTAAATCATGCATGATCAAAACAGCTTGGTACCCACGGCTGTTGTGATTGGGAGGGTTGGCACTTGAGAAGAAGACAGGGTGGTGACAGGAGAGATGGTCCTGAAGCCCCTAGCTCCCCCTTGATGCCGTGCCAAGGAGGGGTTGATTAATAGGGGGAAGGGGTCAATGTGAGGAGGGAATAAACTGGCGCGGGTGGGGAATCTCAGTTCCAGATCAGAGTTCCCAAGGCCCAAAAGCCCCCTTGCAGGGGCCAGGCCAGCTCTTAAACAATGGTCTAGTCCCTACCGGGATCCTACCTTCTTATCCCTGTGTAGCAAATTCTTCATCTCCACGAATGCCCCCATCAGTCATATCATTATTTTTAGTTTACAATTGTTGAGTTTATTTTTGTGACAGTTGCTTTGTGTATAAAAGCAGAGCTTAACAGTCCCATTTTACAGACCAAGAAAACAAAATAAAGAACAAATCTAGCGTCCCAGGTGGTCATGTTGTTGTAGCTCACAAATGGAAAAGTCCGGAAGCTCTCAGGAGTCTGTGGTTCTTCTGGGACTTCTCTTACCAACTGTGGGCCCCTTGGCTCTATTCTTTCTTGGGCATGGCCCTTTCAGCCAGACATTAGGACTAGGCCTGAGAGAGGAAGGCAGAAATGTGAGGGGCTATGGACATGAGATTTGGAAGCAGGAGTAGTTACAGCCCCAGAGAAAGATACTTATAGGATCAAACCTGGGGACCTTGGTCTCCTAAGGCCCTGGGGTTTGGCTTGTTGGAAAGGAAGGTGCAGAGCATTTTCATCTAGGAAGTTTTTCCACCCAAAGGGCAGCATTAGAGGGACCCATCTTTGAAAGACTTGCAGAGGGTGGCTGATTGTTCAGCAACTGGTCAAAGGGTGGCCCAGATAGAGGCTGGACTCAGTCACTCAGATGTTGGTGACCAACTGAGTGATCAGCTCATGTCATTTGTCTTTCATTGAGCCTCGTTGACCTCAACTTTGAGGAACACAAATCCTTCTGGTGTCCGGTGTGTTGGAAGCTGCTCTTTGATAGGCTGGGTCATAAGGAGCGAAGACTCCAGTGAGGCTAACACCAAAGCTCAGGGCCCGGTGGAGTCCTGAGAACCCCCAAGGAGGCTTTTGCCATTTCCGCTGCCTCTAAGTGCAGGGCTTATCAGAATTCAAAGCTGGAAAGGACCACTGCAGTCATCTTCTCCCTCATGTCACCCATGAGGGTCCCAGGGCCCAGAGTGGGCAGGGACTCAGCCGGGATCCCTGAGTCTCTTGAAGACTCCTCTTCCCAGGCACGCTCCCAGGTGCCGGGGCCGCCTTCTACTCAGCGCTGGCTCCTGTTCTGGGCGCTTCATCAAAGCCAGAGCCTCCCCCATGACTGTGTCTCCCTCTGAGGCAATGTTTCCAAATTCAGGGTCCCCAGAGGCAGCAACTATGTGAGGCTGGCAGCCGCAGGGCTCCTTGCAGCCTGCAGCCCATACCAATTAGAAATCAACTCGATGAGGCCTTCTGCTGAGCTCTGTTCACACACAGGGCTGGGGAACCTGGGGCTCAGCAGGCTTGGAAGCCTGTCCTTTTCCCCTGGTCTTACCTCTGCCCCTGGTCCTCCCACCTGGCTTGTCCCTTCATAAGTGTCCCAGAGTCTGGGCGGTGGGAGATTCAGGAATCCTTCCCCAGACACGCATCATCAAGCATGGAGGACTCTGGCAGCTGCTCTTTTCCTAAGCCCAGTTTTCCCAGCAGCTCCTCCAGGCATGGCCTCTCCCTGGCTTTGAACAAATCTCTTTCCTGCTCTGGGTCTCAATTTCCTTATCTATAAAACATGGATAATAATAACAACTACATTATATAAGCACCTTGTTGAAGTTCAGTGCCCTGGGTCATGTCTAGCAAAGAGAAGTCTGTCGATACGTAACTAATGACAGCTAGCATCTACTGAGTGCATGATATCAATTGTTAGTGTTTCTCGAACACTTACTATGTTCCACACACTGTGCCGAGCACTCTAAGGCTAATACCTCATTGTGGCCTCACATCAACCCCAATAAGATGAGTACTATTATTAGCCCCATTTTCCAGATGGGGAAACTGAGTGCAGAGAAGGAATTAACTCACTTAATTTCATGCAGCCAGTAAATGGCAAAGCAGTCTGGCATTTAAATATTAAGCTATGTTGCCTATGCTCTTTTGCAATACTCATATGCATACTAGCATACACATATATATGCATACATGCACACACACACGAATATATTACTATTAAGTTAAAAATAAATAAAAGAGTTGATGTAAAAGTCTAGGAGAATCCTTTAGTTTACAATATTTCAGTTCCTTGGGTGGGAATTACCCTGGCTGGGGTTGGAGGGGAAGGCACATAGGATAATTATGGGTGTGGTGTTGGCCAAACAGTGCAGCCAACACTGTCCCAGGCAGGCCTCTCTAGTGGTGGGGGAGGCTTTTGGTCTCCCCTCCTGACCTGTTCCCAACAGGGAGTTTCTCCTGAAGTTGTGTCTCAGCCACACCCTCTTCCCAGGCCTCCTCATCCACCCCATGATGTCCTGGCCTCTGAGGTCAGGCCAGCCCACAGCAGAACAGGTGCCAGCTGAGGCTGGCTGAGATTCAGAAAGCTGGTGGCTGGGTCCCAGCCAGCTCCTCTCTGGGCTGAGCTGTGGTCAGCAGGACTATGCCCCTGGTGCTCATGACCAGCGAAAGCTTGGATGGGAGAGCAGAGGAATGAGTGGCTTCTCCCAGGTAGAGCTTTGGGGTGCCAGGAATACTTCTGGGTACAGAGCAAAAGGGGGGTGTCTAAAGTGCTGGGCAGCTGGAGCTGGAAGCTGATGTTTAGAACTTCTTTCTGAGTCCTTCCCTGGTCCCCTCCACAATAAGCAGCCTTTATCCCCCTGCAACCTTACCCCATCTGTCTTCCTTCATTGCTCACGGAAGCTCCATCTCTCTCTCCATAGGGATGAGCTCTGAGCGTGGGAGACAGAATTTTCTTCTGTGAAACAGCCGAAACTGTGGGGCAGGGTTTGGTGCACTTTCCATGTTTGCTGCTTCTTGGCTGTGTGAGCTTGCTTCATCATTGCTTAGCCACTGGCCTCTCCACTTCCGAGAGCTGAGGTCATGGAACTCTCCAGTCTGGCTCCCCAGTAGCGTCACTGTCATGTTCAAACCTATGCAATGATGTATTCGCTAGGCTCTGTAAATAATTGGGTACCACATTGGTTATTTCCTTTTCTAGACCACTGGGAAGATTTCTGAGTTAGAGAGAAGATCAAGACTTTGAGCAATAAATTACTAGATCTGGAAAGGGGCTCAGAAAATGTTGGAACCAAACACTGTTTTACAGAGAAAGAACTTAGGAATCAAGAGAGGTGAATTGATTTGGCCCAATCGCCCAGTGAGTTCCTGGCACAAGGCAGCCCAAAACGAAGGGCCCTGCTTCCCTAGCTGGTGTGGGTCTCCATCCACCTGTTGGTGTCTGCTCTGGGACTGAGGGATTCGGGCTTTTACAGAGAGGCGGGGAAAGGAGCTCTTACAGAGCTACAGAGAAGGGAGAACACGAGGGGAGCAATACTAGCTTCGAAGTCCTAAACCCGGCTACGTGCTGCGGGAAACAGGGCTGCGTGCGTGTATCTGGGGGCGTCTTGGCACAGGCACAAGTGCATCTCTCCTGTGTTCTGTGCACATCGTGTCTGAGGTCTGCGTAAACAGGCCTTAAAGATTTTGACTTCCCTCTACGTCTACACTCCTGGTGGCCACCAGAGGGCAGTGTGGCGCACGAGACGGTCCTGGGCTGGTGGCTTCCCAGGGCGGGAGCCGGGCCTGTGGCGCTAGCCTGGTGAGAAGTGCACTGTCAGGCCTGGCTTTCAAAACATTTCCTGAGCCAGGGTTGAGCAGGGAGTTCAGCTCTCCTCAATGAGGGGCATCTCTCCGCCGAGCTGGCCCTGCTTCCATTGTATCTCTGCAGTCCAGGGGTGTGAGACTCCTGGACCTGGGCTTTCTGACTCATGAGCCCTCGGCTTCCTGTGAAGGAGGTGACTGGGAGAGTGCATTGGATGGAGGAAAGCCACCTGGTGTGCTCTCCTTCCTGCCTTCTCTCAGCAGCAGCAGGAGAGATCAGCACATTTGCACAGAGGGTAATGGGGTGAATGCATGGGAGGTAGCCCAGGAAGACCCACAGGCTTAATAGGGGCACAGAGAAGTTGACAGATAGTTTCACTGTGAGGCTAGTATCATGGAGGAAGCAAGCTTTACACAGGCCCTCAGGCTGTCTGATACCCTGGCTCAAGTGTGGGGGCATCTCTCCCCTCTCTCTGCCCCACAACCCAACCTTGGAAATTACGAGACGATAAGTAGTGCTCAGAAAATAGCAGGTCCTGGCATTGACTAGAGATGAGAGCTTGGCGTCTTCTCTTAACCTCTCCAGATCCTGTGTCTGCTTTCGGAGATAACCATACACAGAGATGGGTATGAAAGTGCCTTGCAAACCAGGGTCATGGGCCCTGCCTGGACTGGCTGGTTTTGACAGTGCTTCTGAGAGTACCGTTGGCCCATCTCTCTGTTCCAGGCAGTCTTGTATTTGAGCAGGTGCTGTCTTGTTCCATGTACAAATGAGCATCCTCCTACTAACAAGGTTATCAGCTTTAGAGACAGGGTCTGCTGCTTTTGGGGTGGGTGTGGAGCTTTCTGCTCTGGGGCCTGTGACTCTTTCCTGAGGGTCTGCTCCCAGCTTCCTGACCTGGGGCTGCAGGCAGGGTCCTCTCTGTTGTGGTCCGTCTTTCCCTACTTCCTTATTTCTGATAGTTTTTCAAGTCTGGTCCACTGAAGAGCAGGAAAGAAGCTGATATTATGGCCCTCCTACTGGACCAGAGATCATTTGCATATACAACCCTACTTATTTATGGCAACGACTAAATGAAGCTTTAGATTGTGACTCTGCCTCTTACATGCGGAGACCCTGTGCTGGCTACTTGACCTTGTTGATCCTCAGTTTTCTCATATGAGAATAATAAAAATAAGGCAGGATTATTGTAAGATTTCAATGTGCGTGTGTGTGTGTGTTTATAAAACTCTTTTCTCTCTCTTCCTATTACTACACCCCGGAACCTCATCCCCACAAGCATGGATACTTTTTATAGCCCTCATCTGTTCTTCCTGCTTCCAGTCTCTCCTGTCTCCAGCCTCTCTTGCCTCCAGCTCATTTTCCACACCCTAAAAGATTAATCTTCTAATCCAGGGTATTTGGTTAGACCAATTCCTGCACCCCAAACTTTTCAGTGGTTCCTTTTTCTGAGAGGTGGCTTGGTGTAGTGGGAAGAGTAGAGGCTTCTTTGGTCAAAAAACTTTCAGTTTAAATCTTGGCTCTGCCCTGGTATAGGCTTAGGCACGTTACTTAACTTTTCTGAGCCTCAGTTTCCTCATCTGAAAAATCTGGTTAGCTATACCCATCTAACAGAGTGGTTGTGAGAGTTGGATGAGATTATGGTAGATGCCTGGCATGTGATGGCTACACAGAAGCCATGCTGGTGAGCAGTCCACAGGAGTCTGTAGGAGGTGATGGGCAGTGATGTTTCCAGGTCTTTGAAGAGTGGGATTAGAGGAAGTTGCATGAGGGAACTAACATGTGGGCAAAGCTGAAGGAGACAAGAGAAGGGCTAAGATGACATATATTTGTAAAAAGGGACAAAGTGGCTGAGGTACATGCCTGCCACAGGGACAGGGAGATTATTATGGCTCCTGCTGATAAAGGACTCCTTTGGAATACCAAGTGTCGGAGTAGGGTCTCAGGCAAAGCGTTTCTGCTGCCTCCCTTCACCACTCTGCAGCCCCAGAAATCTGGATGCCAGAAATCTCTATCTAGGGTAATTTAGTAGCATCCAGCCTCTTGCAGATGTTGTCCCATGTGGTGTTATTGCTTCTTGTCCTATGTAGCTTCTCATTTACTAGCTGATTCCCTCTTGGCTATTGTAATCCAATAAGTCTGTCTGAAGAGGGGGCTTCAGGACCATCCCTGGTAGAAAGAATGTAGGAATCCAATGGAATAGGATGACCTAATATCCCTCCAATCCACCCAGGAGAGCCTCCCATGGACATTCATCCCAGTTCCACGTTAAGCCACAAGAGGGCACTAGACCATGATTTCTGCAGAGAGGGAAGGGCTGTTGAGCCTGTCCTGTTGTGATTTGTACCTTTGATGAAAACCTGAGCCCCACTTGGTTTCTTCCCAGATGCCATCTTCTCTGGGGTCATAGCAAACCAGCTTGATTCAACCAGAGCCCATAGCACTGAGACTGATAGCTCAAGGGAGGCTAAATTGAGTAGTAAAAAGGTCATGGAATTTGACATCCCTCTCGGGTTTCAATCCTTGCTCTCCTCCTTGCTGGTTTTTTAAACTGTGAGCACGTTATTTAATTTTTCTTTGCCTCACTTTCTTCACTTGCAAAGTAAGGTGTTATCGGGAGATGTTGTGAGATGGTGTTGTGAGGATTAAAGTACACGATGTGGGGACAGCATCTGGAACATGATGGAACAGCATCTGGAACAGCATCTGGAACGTGGTTGTCCATCTATCTCTTTCTGGAGAAATATGAAGTTAGGTCACACCCAGGAGATATGTATGAGATCCCCTTGGCCGGCTGGGGTCATTTTACCCCCTATTGAACGCGCTGTGGTTCCAATTCATGGGGGGCAGCAGTGACACCCAGTGGCTGGCATAGAGAACAGCAAGTGTATTCCGATCTTGCAGGTGTTGTGGTGGGACTTGTCTGGGCCAGGTGAGGCTAAGTCAGGGTTAGTGGATACTGGCTTCAGAGGTTTCATTAGCAGAATTTCTCCCCTTCAACTGCTAGGTGCTAAAGACTTTTTTTCCTGAGGGCATTGATGTGATGATGGCTATTGGGGATGTTTCTTGCTGGGGCCCACAGTACGAAGTCACAACTGGAGAAAACACATGGGCAACTGACTAACTTGATTGTAATGAAACAATCCTGGCACCTAAAAACCAGAGCCTTTCTGGTGTTTTCCTGGGGCACCACTCTTTTTGAGATGCTTTAATACAGTCTATCTGGTTGGCCTTAGCCAAGAGACTCCAGATCTCTGAACCTCAGTTTGTTTACCTGGAAAATGTAGGGGTTGGTCTGGTTGACAAAAAAGTCTCTTGTAGCTTAAATATGAGTGTCAGACATGATTGAATATCTTTTGCTGAGAGTGTCTGTGTGTGTGTGTGGTATGGGTGATGGGATCAAGTGAGAAGGGGAAGTAGGGGTCACTGCTAAGCTTTGGGCTTTACTGGTGAAGAAACTCCAGTCTCCTCTCATTGGAGGGGTGGCTCTGAGGCTGAATTGGGGTGTTCCTGGCTCTCATCCTTGCAGCCTCATCATTTTTCCACCTGAGATCCAGGAGGGAGCATTGGCAGACGGGCCAGGCTCAGGAAGTTATTTAATATCAGCTTTGCTCCAGATTGTGTTTCTGACTCCCTGCCACCTCTTAAGTGGCAGTCATTTGAACAAATATGGTGATAAGACACAGAGAGTGAAATAAGAAGTGGGGAGGGGGCAAGGGCATGGAGAAGGGGTGCGGTTTTATGCTCTTGGCAGAAACCTTGTCTTCGAGGCACTCAGGAGCAAGAAAGAAATGGAAGAGGAGTTCAGCTCAGGGCCCCTCGAAGTCCCTGGTGTTGAAGGAAGAGGGTGGAAAGAAGGGCCTAATATTTAGGGCCTGCAGCTGCAGCTCCTCCTCCTCCATGGGAGGGCCCTATGGCCTATGACGACTTCTGGCTCCCATCCCCAGGGCAGGTGTTGGAGGGGCAGCCTCATATTCCATTTTCCAAAGGACTGTCTTCCAAGTGTGTAACAGACAGCTAATGGGGGCCTGGCATTGGTGGTGTGTTCAGCCCATGGTGACTTCTGAGCTTCATCTGTACCTAAGCTGTGGGGTGCCCAGGTGTCTGGCCGCCTGCCTTGCTGTTTGCCAAAGCCCATCCTAGCATCTGGACTGTTGGGGAAGAATGAGCAGATGCGCTAGCAGGCCAGCCTGGCTTTTCCTTCTGTGGGACCCGGAGAGGAAGAGAGTCTGCCCCCTTTCATCCTAGTGCCTAGCACCAGCCGTGGGCCAGGCCCATGCTGAGCTCTGGGGCACAGCCTTGAGAAAATAAAAGACCATGATACTTTCTTCTTGGAGCTACAGTTGAATGGAGGGAGGCAGGTATTAGACAAATGGTCTACAGCTCAAAGGATTATCTCAAGAGAAGCACGGGTAGAATTTTAGAAAATGCATCTAATGTAAAGTTTAAAGAAAAATTTATGTATATGAAAATGTGACTTCCCTAAGGTGGACAGGGTGCAATTTTCCTAAATGGAGTTTTAAAAGTTCTAGATTTACCTGCTCCCAGGTGTACTGAATGTTAATAACAGTGGAGTGAGTTGTCAAGATTGTCCCCATGGCTGGGAAGTTGATTCATTGGCCTTGCTGTTGCTCACAGAGGCCCCACGCAGAAAGGCAAGAGAAGCCAGTTTCATTTCTTCCCCTGTCACTCTGCCTGTGTGAGATGAAGATTTGGGGTGTGGGTGGTTTATTTGGAAGGTGACCCCAGGAAGCCTGAGAGGGAGAGCGAAGTGACACAGGGAGGGAGGAAAGTCACGCATCTGTGTGTCCGTGAGCAGGTGACCACGTGCTCTTCCCAGGCAGCCATTCATTCATTTCTCTATTTATGCATTTACCTGACATGGGTTTATTGGAGAGTCTCCGATGGGCCAGCCACATGGGAGAGCTGGGAAAGCAGTGGAGAGCAGGACCCATGAGGTCTCCATTGTCCTTAGGTCTCCATTGTCTTTCTAGGATGTGTGCAGCTGAGCAGCAACTCTCCTGGCCTCTCCCTGCACCTGGAAATCGACCTCCAGAGAAGGGAAGTGGGCCAAGTTTGCTGAGAGTGCACAGCAGATTCCATCCATCCCCAGGGCCATGTTCTCGGCAGAAAAGTCAGAGGGCTCTGGGGATGGGGCAGCCTTTCTCCCCCATGCTCTGGGTGGAGGTGAGCCTAGGTGAGGCGAGGTGCAGGTCAGATGAAGAGAGTAGCTCCGCGTGATATTGAAGGGAAGCCCCGCTTCCTGCTCCCAGCTCCCAGCACCCTGTTGACATTCTGCCCAGCCAGCAGCTGACCTGCCCCATGCTGCCTGTTCCTGGATGATTCTGACCTGGGCCCACCCTGCCTCCTCCTTTCCAGCTCAGAGCACCTCCCTGGAGCCTGGGAAAGCAGAAGTGGTAGGAGAGTGACCTCATGCCTCCCTGATTTGCATCTAGGGTTCATTTTCGAGGGTCATGTTCTGTCTCCCTGGAAATGATTGGTCGCTCTTCCCTGCGCCCATCACCCCCATCCCTGAGCTGCAGGCTGTCTCCCAACCAGGTGACTGACATCGCCCTGCCCTCCTCCTGTCACTCACTCAGGGCTGCTGTTGCCTGCTGTCTGGGCAGGCGTGCTCTGGCCTTGAGGTCCTACCCTGCTGCCCTCTACTGCCCTCTATGTTCTTACCTGCCCAGGTCACTGAACAGAAGAGGGTGGCACAGCTAGTGTCTCAGTCCAGCTGACACCCTCTGGAGCCCCATGATGTGTCCTGTATAGCATTAGCTTGTTAATGTTCCTGTTTCCTCAGTGTGCAGTGAGCTCCTGAAGGCTGGCATTGAGGCTCATTCAGCTCTGTCCCCAAGAGCCCCCACCTGGTAGGTGTTCAGTAAAGACCTGTGGACTGGAACAGGCTCATTTCCTAAAACCAGAATGTCCCCCAGGCCCTCAGCAACCCTCCCAGCTTGGTGATGGCACACATGCCTCCATACAGAATGCTGGGCGCACCGTTCTCATTGCTCTCCACACCTTTGTGGGCCTTGGACTTTGCCCTCAGCAGGGCAGCCTGTTGGAGGAATCTTCTAGAGAAACCTGAGCTCATCACAGTGAGAACAAATGCTGTGTGATGACTGCTCCGGGGGCTCCTTTAAGGGGACTTTTATTTTAACCCCCTTCCATTCTCAGCACAGTGACATGGCAGGTCCCATGATCATCCTCATTTTATAGGGGAGAAAACTGAGGCACAGGGTGGCTAAGTAGCTTGCCCTAGGTGGTTCTGCTAGGAAGTGGCAGAGCTGAGATTTGTTTGTAGCGGGTTTGGCTCCAGAGCCAGGAGGGCAGCCCTGTATTCCAGACCCCTTCCCATTTCCTGCCAGCCCCAGCCTCCTCCATAGTAAGTGGGCACCCTTGGGCTGAGAGGACACACGCCGTGCTGTTCTGGTTTTTGACTTTGGTTGTGGGGCAGAAGGGGCCCTCGGGACCCAGTGGAGTTTGAGATCCTTGAGTTTCATGGACACACGTGTTTTTGGCCACATCCTCACAGAATGTCCCCTGAGTCGGGGCAGGATGGGGCTGGCTTCTGTGTCCTGTCACTGCCACAGTTTATTGGGTGAGTCAGGGACAGGCATTGTTGTCTCTAAGGTCTTGGTTTTCTTATATTTAAAATCGGGGGCTAGACTAGGTGATCTTTGAGATCTCTTCTGGCTCTGACTTGTGATGTTTCCATGGTGGTGGTTGGGGACGGGGTAGGAAAGCAGGGGAGCCATACAGCTGCAGCAGCCATGGGTTTCTCTGGGGGCAATCCTGTGGGGGGAGGGAGGGGGGCTGTGCCCCTGCACACAGGTGTGTGGGAGCCTTGTTTCTGTGTGTGTGTGAGTGTGTGTCTCTGTGTCTGTATATATGTGTCCTGGAGACCAGACCCTGTGAGTTACTAAGCTTTGGCATGCATGCGCATCACCAAGGGCTGTTAAAGCATGGACTGCTGGGCCCCACCGCAGAGTTTCTGATTCTGAAGATTGGCTGTTGGGCCTGAGAATTCGCATCAAGTCCAGGACCACACTTTGAGAGTGGCTGTTGATATTGATGGCTTTCACACTGTACTCCCTGGAGTGAGATCAGAGGCGGGGTGGTATTCTGCATAACATTTTTATGAATAAGATTTCCTAGACTGCAAAAAGCCTGCATCCTTCCATTCTTGAAGAATACCAGCCCACTCCCAAGCACATTCTGACAGGCCTTGTCCTGGTGCTGGGTTCTCTCTCTGTTTCTGTCTCCCCTCTTTTCTCTGCACCCCGGATGTGGTGCCTGGCTCTCTCCCAACTTTGGCCCCATGCTCACCTTTCCCCAAAGGGCTGGACTTGACCCAAACCTGCCTTGATCTGCGCGATCCAATCTGTAGTTGAGAGATGAAAACACACTTAATATGTTACAGAATGCCATTCCAAACTCAAGTGGATTTGTAAAAATGATCTGGGAGGTAGAGTAAGTCATTGTGTAACTGTGCCTCAAGAACCTTACTTGGCTCCCACTTGCCCCCAAGGTGTGGTTGAGACTTCTCTCTGTGGCATTCAGAGCCATTCATGTTTGGGCTGCAGTACCTCTTTGGAGTCCTGCCTCCCGTTATTCCCCATAGGAATTCTCTGCCCCAGAGAGCTGATCTACTGTTCATTCCTCCAAACATTCTCAGCATCGTTCGCCCTCAGTCTCGTGATCAGGCCACTTCCCCTGCCTGGAGGACTTCTGGCCTCCAGTTTGCTCACCTGGGCTCTCCCTGTCACTCCAGTCCCATCTTTGAGAGGTTCTTTGTTGCCCAGACCCATGTTTGTGGATTATTTTATCTTTCCACTCCCAGGAGCTCATAGTGCTAGCAGCTGCTGTGTGTTAGGCACTGTATTCAGGCCTGGCAGTGTATGTAGTCACTCATTTAATCTGCACAACCACTATCTGAGTGGAGAAGTGCTCTCATTTGACAGATGAGGAAATGGAGGCCAAAAGATGTAAGAGCTTGTCTAAGGCCACAGCAGTAAATGACAGTGAGGATTCCAGCCCAAGCTGACTCCAGAGCCCGTGTTCCCACGTTTATTGCAGAAGTGTGTGCAAGAGCAAAACAACTGGAACAAGCTGAAATGTTATCAGGAGGCATTTGAATCAAGAGCTGAATCACAGCATAGTGATATGATGAAATCCCGTAGAGCAGTTACAATGAAAACTTTTTTCTCTGTGTGGTAACATGGCTATATTTTGAAAACATAATGCCAGTGAAAAATATGATAAGTTGCAGAGTGGCATACCATATATACACGTTAAACATCACAATGGTCGATATAATATGTTGTTTATAGACAGAAAGATAAAACCTTGGACTGAATACAAACCAATTTCGTGACAGTCTTGGCCTCTAGGGAGAGAGGGAGAGAGGAAAAGAAGTGTATGTACAGGGCTCTTAACTTTACCTGTAATGTTTATATTCTCTCTTTTTTAAAAGATCTTGGCATTTGACAGCATGGTAACATGTATTAATTCCAGGTGATGGGTAGATAAAATATTCAGTACATGATCTTTTGTTTTTTCTTTATTATGATGGAACTTTAGAAGCCCTAAGCAATAAAAAGATTATTATACCTACTAGATTTATAATTTAAAATAAAAAAAATTAAAATCCTCATATTTCTTGGCTGGGGCTGCCATAAGAAGGTCCCACAGACTGGGTGGCTTACAAAGCATACATTTGTTTTTTATGGTTCCAGAGGCTGGAAGTCCAAGATGAAGGTGTTGGCAGGGTTGGTTTCTTCTGAGACCTCCCTCCTTGGCTTGCAGATGGTCGCCTTCTCACTGTATCTTTACATGGTCTTCTCTGTGTATGTGTGCGCCTGTGTCCTAATCTCCTCTTCTTATAAGGACACCAGTTATTTTGAATTAGGGCTACCCCAATGACCTCATTTAAACTTAATTACTTCTTTAAAGACCCTATCTCCAAATACAGTTACAATCTGAGGTACTTGGGGTTAGGACTTCAACAAAGGGATTTTGAGGGGGACACAAAAATATTATAACAATCCTAAAACAAACAAAAAAATGCATGCCTGATGAAATTTAAAGAACCATTGTTAGATTTTCTGAGTGCAGAATTCTGTAGAAGTTCATCAAAGCTATTTATTTTTTCTCCTTTTTTTTTGGTGTTTCTTGCTGCAAATGCCCAAGGTGCCTGCTTAGTTGGTCATGTAAGCAAGAGAGCCCTGTGGAAGAAGTTGCACAGTGTTAGGTGAAATAGAGGCAGATAAAGGGAAGGACACACACAAGCAACTGCAAGGGTCTGAGAAGGGTCCACAGGACAGTGTTGTGTTTTAATTTTAGATCTCAGGTGCAAATAAGCAAAACAACTCATATATAAAGTGCACGATTTCTAGCTCTCTTATCAATTAATTAATTATTTCAACAGCTGCCAGTGAGCACCACACTTGTGTCAGTAACCGCGTTAGGCATCCCTCCACCCTCCATACAATGACAATGGGCTGGGACCTTCAGCTCTGAGGATTTGGGTTAGCAGTAAGAAAGAACTTCCCAAAACAATAGGTCACAAAATAGGGCTATGGAATTGTTTTCTTTGGGACATGTAACTACATAGGATCCCTCCCATCCCATCATCTTATTATGCAAATCCTCAAACATACAGAGAAGTTGAAAATTTTGCACTGAACATCCATAAAACTACGCCCTAGACTCGGCAATTAATATGGTACTCTACTTCTTTATCACATCCTCTATCCATCTGTCCAGCCCTCTATCCACTCTTTACCCTATCCTATTTTTCTGATGCATTTCAGAGCAAATGTTAGATGTTAGTATGCTCCCTCTACATACTTCAGCATGTATATCATAAAATTAGCATTCAATTTTTTTTTCACTTTTTAAGCTAATATTCATATTTAATGAAATGCGTTACTCTTAAGTGTGCATTCTCTGAGTTTTGACAGATGCACACGCTTGTGGAACCCAAACCCAGTGAGAGGCAGAACATTACCATCTCCCAGAAAGTTCCCCACACGCTTCCCAGTCAGCGTCTGCCATTGCCGCCCCAGGGGGAGCCACTGTTTGGGGGATTTTCCTTTTCTTTGCTTTTTGTTATCTGCTTTTGAGAGTAGTGTTTATTTATTTTTTTTATTTTGGTAGCTTTTGGAGTACCAGTTGTTTTGGGTTTCATGGGTGAATTTATAGTGCGAATTTGTAGAGGAGATTTGTACCCAATGTGTAGTTTTTTTTTTGTTTATATCCCTTTCTCCCTTCCACTCTTCCCCTTCTGAGTCTCCAGAGTCCATATATCCCTCTGTATGTCTTTGCATCTTCATAGCTTAGCTCCCGTGCTGTTTTTTTCTTCTCTTTTCTTTTTTATATTTTTTTAAAAAAATAATAGAGGCTGGAGTCTCACTTTATTGCTCCGGCTGGTCTCGAACTCCTGGCCTTAAGTGATCCTCCTGACTCAGCCTCCCAAAGTGCTGGGATTTCAGGCATGAACCACAGTGCCCAGCCTGTTTTGGGCTTTTTCACAATAGATGACTTTTTCTTCTTCTACATCTTTATAGAAATGGAATCATATAATATCTACTTGTCAGAAATGTTTGCGAGATTCATCCACATTGTTACAGCTATCAGTGTTTGGTTCCTTTTTATTGCTAAGTGGTATTACATTGTCTGGGTAACCTGAGTTGATCTGTTCTCTTGCTTTTGGTTGTTTCAAGTTTTGGAGTATTATGGATAAATCTGCTGCGAACATTCTTGTACCAGCCTTTTTGTGAACATATGCTTTCATTTCTCTTGGGTCATTCCCCAGGAGTGAAATTTCTGGGATGTTTTATAAATTTATGTTTAACTTTATAAGATACTGCCTGACCTTTTTCCGAACAGGTTGTAACAGTTTACACACTAGGACTGCTTTTGATTAATCTGGGTTAGGAGAGACACATTTATATGACTGATCGAAACAGGACCTTGTATCTTTGTCTTGCAGAGGAAGAAATTGAGGGGAAGAAGGGTGGTGTCACTTGTTCAAGGTCACCCAACTGGTAGGTGGCAGAGCTGGGATCCTCTTTGACTCAAAGCCCCAGGGGAGTTCCTGTTGTGGTGCACTGCTTCTTGCTGCTTTTTGCAGAGGAGTGAAGTAGGCAGAAAAAGCAGACGACTGACTTTTCAAGGGCACCTTCTGGGATCCTCAGCCCAAGGACATCCCCCTAGGGTCCTCTCAGAGCTCCCTTCTTCTCTCTGACACTGTGGAAGCCAAGGCCTGGTGGGCATTTGGTACTCTTTGGCAGGGCTGGGCCCCTGGGTCTCTGGCTTGGGGCTGGGTCATTTCCTTGGGGTTCTCCATCCACCCCAGTTGTGCTGCTCCTCCCAGGGGCCCAAGCTGAGTCTCATGTGCAAGGGATAGATGAATGCCACTCGAAGAGGGCCTGGTCCCACCAGAAAGGCAACTCCCCTGGGCTTGTGTCTCTCTCCCACAATGGTTTAGCTGCGAGTCCTGCTTACTGAATGCTCAGATGTGGGGTCTTGGAAGGCTGAGACCAGTGAGTATCCACGGGCCCCTTCCTCGGTCTGCGGCAGGGTAGTGAATGCGAGGGGCCAGCAGCCAGCCCAGCCTGCCAGCTCAGAGCCTGGAGGCTATTGTGGGTGGGGTAGACAGTGACACAAACAGGCCTTACTCATTCATGTTGGTGATTCTGTGATGTGCAAGACAAAACATTTCTGGCCTGGGACCTTAAAATTCAGTGGATAGAGGCCATCAGTCAATATGTAAGAAAATAAATCAGTACAATCTTATCAGGAGTAAGAAGTCCCGTGAAGGTACTCAACAGAGTGCTCTGTTATGAGGTGTGACAGGGAAGTGAGGAGGCTGCCTTGGTGTAAGGGTAGGGCATCTGGGCTATCGGAGAAGGGACTGTCCAGCTCTGATCTGTCAGTGAGAGAGAGTCAGAGCTTCTTGAGAACTGGAGCCAGAAGTTTCCAGGCCCAGGGCACAGCCAATGCAATGACTCTCAGATCGGAAGGGGCTGGAAGTGTGTCAGGGGCTGGATAGGGGGCCCTGGGAGCAGGGTTGAGTAGGGTGCCCTGGTGGGAGTGGGAGTTTGGAGAGGTCTGCAGGGACCAGATCAAGCAGGGTCTTCTAGGTTGTGGGAAGGGGTTAGATTTTAATCCTAGCAAAATAGGAAGTCCCAGAGGGTTTTTCCTTTTAAACAGGAGCTGATTCGACTTACAGCTGAAGTGATGAGTATAATAAATGTGTTGGAGAAAGAAGCACAAGGTTATATGGGTTTCCATGAGAGGGTGCTTAATCCAGGCTGGGCACACAGAGAAGTTCCCCAGAGGAAGGGACAACTGAGCTGGAACTGGAGGGATGAGCAGGCATTAGCCACATGGTGAGGGTAGAGGCGATAGAGAGCTAGTCTAGAGGAGGGAGCAGTGTGAGGATGGCCCTTGAAGCAATGGAGTCTTTAATAAGCCAAAGAAAGTTCATTCTGGCTGGGGAAGTTGAGAGGTGACAGACTGTGCAGCCCCAAGGAATATGGGCTTCTTATAAGAATGGCTTATAAGTTTGGTCCTGCTTATCTTTGTCTTTCCAGTGTTTAGCATATGCCTTGCTATGTAAATGCAGGGCTGATGTGTGCATCAATGAATGAATGAATGAAGGAGAATGAATGAATGAAAGAAGAGAGCACACTCTGGAGATATGTAGGCTCTGGGGGCTTTTTGAAGGTTGGGAATAGGGTGCTGAGAGACAGGCTTGGGTCCTGAGAAGGGCAGATGTTATTGGACTAGGGTGCTGTCCATCACCTCCTGACTGAAGATCCAGGCTGCCTGGCAGGCTGGCCTGGCACAGGACGGTGACTGTGGACCTCCTTTGCCATGAGAAGAAGGCTTGGTCCCATCCAAAAGGCATCGAGGTGCATGAAACGGACTCCAGCTCCGGAATGCCACTTGCTAAAATATATTTGTTTATTCAGAGATTTAATTAACGTGTTTAAATATTAAAGAGTAAACAATGCGTGTCTAGTGGGACTCAACATTTACCAACAGTTCTAACTTATTTAATGATTTGTTTTCACAGCCCTGAGAGCCATGTTTCTGGCTTTGTTCTAGGGAGGCCAGGGGGAGTAGAGATTCTCTTGGACAAGGCAGGGAGGGGGAGAGCTGGATGTCAAGGGAGGAAGAGCAAGGTGTAGGGAGAAAGGGAGCAGGGAAGGAAGGGAGAGTAAGGAGGACTAGGAGGAGAGGGAGGAGAGAAGAGCAGTTTTCTGAAGAGGTGGACCTCTCTAGGCAAAAGAAACCAAGACCCTGCATTTGGTTTTTGTGGAAAGAAGAGAGTTTTGGAGTTTCAGGACAGTGGGGCTAGGCTGCAAATTATGGAGGCCTGTGGCACCTAGGAAGTCCTTGGGGTAGTCTCTGCAGCTGGGGGATTAGAGAGTCTTGGGGTTTTCTCTTTTGAGGATGCTAACTATGGTTTCAGTGTGCTAACTTTCGTGGGGTGCTGCTTCTCCCAAGGATGCCTAAAGAGCCTGCAGGCTGTGTGGCAGCAGCCCATTCCCTTGCCTTCACAGGGAGGGAAGGATATGGACAGATAATAAGACCCCCAGCCACCACTGCAGGTGGAGCTGTGTGAAGCCAGAGGTGTTTCACAAGTGATCTGCATTATAATATCTCTGCAAATGAAGTCCTGGATGCTGAGAGATTACACTGGGGGCGTTATTTATTGGCAATGTGCTCTATGGTTTTAATTTTTTCTTTTTGCTTATTCAGGCTTTAGCTTCCAGAGGAAAATTGCCTGGGGTGGCTCCGAAATAGATTCTCTCTGCCCCATTAACTTATTCAGTGAGTTTAATGGTCCCCTTTCCCCTCAGCCTTGAAGCCATCATTAAAAGGCAGAGATTTATAAAAGCGAAGACACTAAGCTTTAGTCAAACTTTTGCTCTGGGCTGGGGGGAGGGCCTGGGTAGGGGTGCCCCCTCAGCCCTGCTGCTGTGGATACAGCCCATGAGTGGGCTCAAGACCCTCAAGATGGGAGCCGTAGGCTGGAGGATGGGTTCCTGGGTGTGTGGGGGTAGTGACATCACGCCACAAAAACTCTTTAGGGTTGAGTGATCCCAGCTTCTCTCAGCTCTCACAGGGCCGGAGTGTTATGATTGTCACTGAAGGCCCGGAGGCTGAGTTTTTGGGGGTCCTCAGTAGGCCTCTGGGGCCTTTTCTTGGTACATCCCACTGCCCAACTCCTGGCTGCTCACTGCCTGTTTTGGTTCAGTTTACTGCAAATGAACTGCTCAGAAGTCGCTTCATGGAGGGATTAACTTGTCAGAAGTCAGTTCCTTTCCAGCCAAGTGTCTAGGGGGCCAATTGCCCAAATGACCAATGAGCAAATGGCCAAAAGAAAAACAGCCACATTTACCAAAACTTTGATTTAAGGAATATAATTATTGAATCAAGCCAAGTTAAGCCAGTCTAATCCAGAGCTGTCCAATTCAGTGCAATCCAATTCAATCCACTTCACTTCCTCCATGATTTGAGCATCTGTGCTGTGTATAGCCAGATATTGCAGAGGGTACAGCAGAGAAATAAACCAGGTCTGGGAGCAGATTAGACAAGTGCACCTGTTCTGTAAAAGAAGATGGATGTGACAAGTGAGGTGGCGATAGAAGGGGATGCAGTGGGGTGGGGTGGGTTTTAGGAAAACTTTGAGGATGGAGGCAATATAGCGGGGTCCCTGGCTGTACAGGTAGGATCTGAATAGGGAGGGAGGTGAGGCAGGACATTTCAGGCAGAAGGTGCAGCACACAGCCAGAGTGCCCAGTGGGGTGGGGTGAAGTGCAAGATCCCCCATCACCTGGAGATAGGGAGCATGGAGCGGCCATGAGCGGCCACAGATGAACTGTGGAATTCACTCGGGGAGGGTCTTGAATGTTGGGCTGAGGCATCTGTACCTTATCTGGTTAGTGACTGGAGTCATTGAAGGTCTAGGAAGACAATATTAAAGAAAGTTCAAATGGCTCAAAAAAATTTAAGTATCTTTTTTAATGGAAAATTGAAATAGTGAAAAACAGGAGATAGAATAAAAAATCACTTAGTTCCAGCAACCAGGAAAAAATCCCCCATACTCTGATGTATTTCCTTTCAATCTTGCAGTAGGGTTGATTCTATAGTAAGGTTAATACTAGAGTCACAAGGCAAAAAGTGATCTCTGAAAACTCTTTAAACTGCCCATGAGTGGACACAAGTGTGTTCACTATGAAGAACCCAGGAGTGAGACCAGCTAGGGTACAGCGGGTTCAACACCTCTCTTACACTGGTGCTGATGGATGCTCGCATTGAGTGAAATCGAGGCAGAAACACCAGCCTTTGAAACCTAGTTATTTCTCTTCTCATTTTTCCTGGGTGCAGAAAGCTAAATTTGCCTAGACTCAATGTGTAGACTAAAGGAAACCGTTGCATTTGTGTGTGTGTGTGTGTGTGTGTGTGTGTATGTGTATTTATGTATACTTGGGCAATTATTTTTAATCTGTGTTTCAAGAAAGAGAATCTGAAAGTGACACAGATTGAGGAAGAGGAGAAGCAGACAGTGGAGAAAGAAGACAGGAGGCAATTACAATAGCTCCGGTTGGGTGATGTGGGTGGGAGGCAAGGGGAATGGAGAGGAAGTATATTTCAAAGCCTATTCAAAAATGCTAAACAATGCTGATTTTCATGTGTTGAGTGTGAGAGTTGGAGGTGTTAAGGCAGAATAAAATGCCCAGAACTTGGGTGAGAGGGGGAACAACGCTGCCTTTAGCAGGAACTGGTTGGGGGAGAGGTCTGTGACATCTGTTTGGAACACACTGAGTTGATGCTGCTTATGAGAGATGAATAGCATGCAGGTTAGAAATGGTCTAGAGCAAGACATCCTGCCTCTAATCAGCAGACCCATGCTTGTTAAGTTTATCAACTCAAGAAACCAGCAAGAATGGCTTGTTAAAGAAGGGGGGTCAAGACTTGTTCTGAGAGCCCATTCTGCTATGGCCACCAGCCAGTTTTCTCCATGGGCATCAACCAACTGTCATGTCTTCAGGAAATGGGCTTTCTCTTGTGAGAGCTTTGTTAATATTGGCTTAAAAGACATTTTACCTTTCTCTTTATTTACAGGGTTGTTTGTTTTTTATGTTTCCTCTCCCCACCCACCTCTTCTCACCAAGTCTATAGATAGAATCGGGCCTTCTATACCGGAACAGGTATAATGAAAGCTAATAGAAGGCAAGAAGATTGGTAGGTACATGATTATTAATAATGCTGGGAAAAATTAAAATGATTAAAATTAAAATTGATGGCTTTTCAAAATAACTTTTTACTCCTCTTTGAGGAAAGCTGGCTGGATTTTTTTGTTCCATTTTACAGAGAAGACAAATGACTTTTCCAAGATCTGCCTGCCTGTTAGGGGGTAAACAGGGCCCTTCCTGCAATAGGGCCTCTGAATCCAAAATGAGAACATGTGCTCTGCAGAGGTGAGCATACTTGTGGGAACAACAGGTTTCCATACATGAACTTTAAGCCATCCTAGAAAATTCGGGCATCCTCTTATCCTGGTGGATGAAGTAATTATAATGGCGATGATGATGACTGACAACAATAGGAAGAAGAGCATCACCAAAATTGGGTGCTATGTGCTGAGCACTTCTCATTCAGTGACTTTAATTTAATCTCAGCTGAACAAGGTAGGTGTTATTATTCCCACTTTTTAGATGAGGAAACAGACAATGAAGACTGAGGTCACATGGCCAAGGTCATCCAGCTAGCAACACTAACTAGATTGGAGCCCAGAGCTCACACCCCTACAAGTTACAGATGACAGTCTAGCCTCTCTCTGTACTCTTTGTTCAGCCTACCTCTGGAGGTGGTGGGACCACCCTGTGCTACCCAGTTCCGTGCAATGGCTGCATTATGACTTGGTGAGATTTTCCAAGCTGAAACAAATGTTCCTAATGTCAGTTCAATGAGAAATTCTGCTCCATGCTCCCTGGGCTACATTGATCCATTCATCTTTTATAAGGTAACCATGTGGGGAAGTAGATAAAATATTTGTACCATTGATTGCTTTATCTCATGTGGATGGGAGGTGGGAGTGAGCAAGTGCCCATGAGAAGGTGAGGGAGGCTGTACCCGTCTGTATGCAGAGAGTGGCCAGGGCAGAACTTCAGGGATGCTGGTACACCTAGGGACATTGCCTGTTGCATCCAGATCTAACTTTGATAAGAGTAAACTGGCAGGCTCTTCTGAGGATCCCTTCTGGTGACAGACTGTGTTACTTGCAGACCAGAGTATCTTCTTTTGGATGGGAGTGATGAAGGCATCCATCTTGAGGAGGATGTAGTCCTCCTCACATCTTTGAAGGTTCATATGGAAGATGTGGTAAAGTGGATGGTCTTTCCAGTCATTGAGTCACTCAACAAGCATTAGGATGTAACATGGAGAAGCAGATTGGAAAGATCCCGACGTAAAGGTCGGGCAGATTTGATCCTAGTCCTCCTGCTCACGGGCTCTAGGATGTTGGATAAGTCATGTAACCTCTTCAAGCTTCAGTTCCTCCTGGGGAAAAAAAAAACAAAACCCTCATCCCCCAGTGTGGTTGTTAGAGTTGAATGCCATTATGTATGTAATCAGACAGGCTTGCGTTTGGCTGCAAGTAACTGAAAACTGGCTTGGTGGCTTAAACATATAGGGGTTTATTTTTTCTGATGAAAATTAGACAATGAGAGATTGGCTGGTGTTGGTCCAGCACTCAACTATGCCAAGGGTGGAGTCTTTGCCATTCTTTTAGCCTTTCTCTCATAGTTGCATGGTGGCTGCAGCCAATATGTCCTGGTGAGGGGCAAATAGGGTCAGGGAGGGGTAGGGAGTGAGCACACCAGCAAATGAGGGAGCTCCCCAAAGGTTCCCCAATAACACTCCCATGCTTACACTTCTGCATATGGCTCAGGCTTCAAACCTGGCCATCCCTTGCTGCCAGGGAGGCTGAGCAGATGAACATGTGGCTTTCAATCTCTATGGCAAGGTGAGGTGAAGGGGGTGGAAGCTGGAGGGGCTTCTGGGCGTGCTGCCATATCTAGAGAACTTGTTGACTTGCAGACCTCCAGTTCCCCTCTCTTACTCCGTGTGAGGCTTTGTGGAAGTTATGTTGAGGATCACAGTGATGACCCCAATAGACAACTATAACACAAGGGAGGAGGTGAAGAGTACTGGGGTCATGTGCTGTAGGTTTTCCTGGAGAAGGGTCTATTTCTGCCTAGGGGAATCAGGAAGGTTGTGGTGGGATCTGAGTGGCGGTTCACAACTGACCAAGAGGAATGGGGTGGGAAGGGGCAGCAATTACCACAGCTCCCAGAGGCTCTGAGTGCAGGTGTAGACGTGTCCTTTATGCACTAGGGGGTAGTATGGGGGCAAGGGGACTGATAGGATGAGATCCATGTTTCAGGAAGATTGAGCCATAACAGCCAGCCATGGATTGGAAGTAGCAGACACCCAGGATGGGGAGACTCACTGGGAGGTGCAGAATCTCTCCAGATGGAGGGATGAAAATCAGATATAGGAAGAGGGGGTGGGAGAGGTAAATAGCATGGAGGTCAGAGTGGCAGGATTTGGGCTGAGGGAGCATACATGGATTCTGAGCACTGGGATTTCCAGTGGAGAGCCCAGGAGAGAGGGGAGTGATGTGCCCAGAGATAGAGGAAGATCAGCAGTGAGTGGATATGAGAAGGACAAGCATGAGTCTGGTTTCACACATTGGGTTTAGGTTTGGCCTGGAAATCCAGAGGCAGATGTCTGCCAGCAGTTGGAGTTTCTAGCCTGGCTTGGGCATAAAAACCAGGCCTGCAGGTTAGTGAATTATGTGTCTAGAGGTGAGGGCTGAAGCCAACAATGCCAGTGAACATGAAGAAGGGAGGAGGGCCAAGGTGAGATCTCTGTTTCCATCTGGATGCAGGAGTAAGGAGAAAGGACCTGTGGGAGTGAGCTAGCAAGGAATGCTTGGTGCTGCTGCCAGGGGCATGCAACTTCTAGGGGGAGGGAAGTGGTCAGCGACCTCAGTGGCCTAGAACTGAGGCGGGTAAAGGGGGAGGGAGGAATGGGCAATGAGTGTTCCCCTGAGGGTTTGGTTACCAGGTGTATTAATCTGCTGCTGCTGCCATAATGAAGTCCCACAGACTGGATGTCTTCAACAGCAGAAGTGCATTTCTCACCATTCTAGAGGCTGGAAGTCCAACATCAAGGAGCCAGCAGGACTGGTTTCCTCTAGGGCCTCTCTTCTTGGCTTGCAGATGGTAGCCTTCTTGCTGCCCCTTCATGTGGTCATCCTTCTGTGTGCACATGTCCCCGGTGTCTTTCTTTTCACCTGTCCAAATTTCCTCTTATAAGGACCCAGTAACATTGGATGAAGGCCCACCCTAATGACCTCAGTGTCTTAATGACCTCCTTAAAAGTTCTGTCTCCAAATAGAGTCACATACCGGGGCTCTAGGTAGGTGCTAGGACTTCAACAAATGAATTTCCTGTTGGGAGCGAGGAGTGGATAGGAATCAGTCCCTAACACCAAGGGAATGCTGGTGATAGGTTGGTGGGAAATGCAGCTTTTTAAGGGGAATGTGGGCAGAAGGGAGGAGTCAGTGGATGGGAGAGCCTGAAGGAGCAGAAGAGACTGGATAGGGAGGATGCAGGACATGGAGGGTTTGGGAGAGAGAGAATAAGAATTGCAAACTGAAGCTGGGATTTCCTGGAAGGCTGGGGCACCATCGTTCATCTCTGTCCATAGAGCCTCACTTTATGCTGGGTTTTGGATAAATAAAAGAAAAGCATCCTCTATCTCTGCAAAACGAGAGCAAGTGAAAAAGGTGAATGTGCAGATGCATTCATAAAGTGGAAAGAAGATGAGAGCTCAGGTCAGATGTTCTAGATCTTCTCAGTGAGATACTTAACCTCTCTGAGCCTCAGTTTCCTCCTCTGTAAAATGGGGCTATCACCCCTCCTTCATTGGGTGATTGAGAGGATTAAGTAAGATAATTTCTGCAAAACACTTGGCCTGATACAATGCTAAGGGCTCTCTACAAGTTGAGTGTGATTATTGTTGTTACTTTTATTAATACTGGAATAGGACACAAGACCATGTGAATGTGGGCCCAGGGGCAGGGGTGGGGGTTTGGTGGAGAATTGCATCAGCCATAGGGGCCATGCAGCCCATAGATGGCTCAGTACTCCCCCGGGGTATGTCAGGACGATGGGTGGTGGGGGCCTGAGGACAAGGAGGAGGGACTTTTGAGACTGGACTTCCCTGGCCTCTGGAACAATTGGTGTCTGAAATTTCGAAGCCAGACTGTTCTCCAACAAGTGAGTGTTGGAACTGGAGATCCACCCTGTTGTGGGTCATCTCACTGCCCTTCAGTGCCCGGCCTTCCCCAGCATTTCAGGGCCACCTTGTGGACTGCTCGTGGCCTGTTTCTTATCCACTCACACCATCCAGTTGGCACTTCCTGGGATCTACCCTGAGGGATCCTCTGGTGGCTGCAGTCTCTGGGGTGGAGGAGAGGGCATGTGCTGAGGGCATCGGAGGGCAGGGATGAAGGGAGAGGAATCCATGGAAGGGGTCTGCAGGAGCCAACCGGCAGGTGCTGCCCTGGGCTTAGGACTCTTGGTCCCAGAGCTGAGGACTTAGAGATGGTCCGGCTCACTCCCTGCATTCTACAGATGAGGAAACTGAGGCCTGAAAGGAAGAGGACTTGCCTGAAGTTGCACAGTGGGGACATCACAGAGTGAAGACTCCTGCCACACCTTTGACTTCACATCCAGCATTCTCTTGACTTCCAGGCTGCTTCCTGAGAGTGCCCTTGGCTTGTCACCTTGGCCCTTTAGAAGGGCCATTCCTCCAGGGTCTGGGGTCTGAGCAGCTCAGGACCAGAGGCAGTGGCAGGCTGTGCATGTCTGGGTAGCGGGTGACTGCTGACTGCAGCTTATTGGACCCCCAGGAAGGGATCTGTGCCTTGTGGTTCCGGCCCTTCCTTCAGTCTCCTCCTGTGTGAGGTGTGGTGTACAGGGCTGTCAGGGTCCCTGAGTTTCTGGAGAGGGTTTTGGGTCTGGTCTGCGTGGGTCTGGGTAGGAAACATCAGCACTGTCAGAAGAGGGGAAGTGGGCTGTGCCTGGCTGGTCCTGCTTTGTGAATCGGAACTGTGGATGACTTAAAACAGAGATATCAGGAGAGAAGCTTCCCACGCCCTGCAGCCGTGCCCTGTCCCCCGTCTTGTCTCTCTTCTTCATCTCCTGGACTCTTCATCTTCCCACTTCATTCATCTGCAGCTTGCTTTGGGAGCCTTCTCCACTCTGAACAGTATCCAGGGGTCTCTCCTACAGAAAACAGAGGGTTCTTGGGGTTTGCAGAAGGGAGGTGGGGGTGGGTGGCTTCTGCAGATCTGACTGGCTGGTCTTTTTTAGGATCAGGGTAGTACAGAGGGTGTAGCCCCTGCTCAGCCCCACCCAACAGAGAACCCACACCCGCTTGAGCCCAGTATTTGTGCAGAAATGTCTTCTCTCACTCAAGCAAAGCCCCGACCTGCGTTGGAAAGCAAACCCATCAGCACAGGGGTAGAGATCCACTGGGGTGTTTTGACACGTCCCTTTTAGTTTCATCTTGGGCTTCTTTCCCTTTGATTATTCCTGCCATCACCCTCTGGCCCAGGGGTACACTCCCCTACCCACCACCCTGTGAGAAACATTGTCTTTCCTGCAACCTCTTGGTAGTGGCTGGCATTTAAAAGAAGAGAACTTCACTAACTCCTAAGGGAAAATAAAGTGGAGATCATTATAGGAAAATAAAAAAGCAAACAGGATCAAAATAGCCCACTTTGCAAAGCAAGGGACTGCAGTCCTGCACTAGTGACACCCTGCTCCCCAGGGGCTGGTTTGATTCTCCAGCTCCAGTGCGCAGAGTGAGGACCTTGTGCACACCTCTGCCACCCTGCCTGCCTCCACGTGCCAGGATAATTTATGTAGCTGCCTCCCTAACGAGACAGGGACACCTCAAGGTCAGCAGCAGGCTGTGCCTTATCAACCTTGCCTTCCCAGAGTCACAGCACTCCTGGTAGGTACCTGGGCAGTGCGTTCCTGCTGTAGAAGCAGTGTCACAGGCCAGATAACAGCACGGGTGAGAATAATGATGACAGTCGTGATAGATCCTGATGATTGAAGTCTTAATAGGTTCCAGGCCCTGCTATGGACTTAACAGAGATGATCTCAGGAGTAACAACAATGCTTATCTGAAATTCAAATTAATACTGTCATTAGCTTCATTGGACAGAAGAGGAAACTGAGGCTTAGTGGTTCATAATGTACCTGAGGACCCCTCCACTGGGAGGTGAAGGAGAGAGTATTTAGACCCAGCTTGTTCAGGCCCCAGAGGGCAGACTGTGTGGGACGCATCTGCACGTGCTGGGCATGTACTTCTCATGTTGGAAAATAGGGTTCTCACGACTTGCTCTCCAGGCCTCAGACTGTGCAGGCCAACTGTTTAGCTTGTCCTAGTCTCTGCCTTTCAGATCTAGGTTCTGAGCTCTGGTGCCTGGTGCAGGGCTGGCCCCTCACCTTGCAGGGAGCATCCTGATCTGAACTTGGGACCTCATGTTCCTCAGCTCCATGCTCACAGAGGGGCCTCTGACAGTGTATCATCCTTAGGACGAGAGGCCCAGGCCTGTAGTCTTACATTATCTGCACCAGCTCTGAGATGCAGAATCTGAGATCACACCAGATCAGACAGTAGGTCTCCAGCCCGGGCCTTCCTCACTATGTGGGTGCTGCCTGGAATGTTGCCTGGAGGCCAGCTCTGTGTCTTGTTAACTCTGTAACTCTCAATGGTCAACAGAATGAATGCCATCTCACTGCCCCCATCTTGCTCCTAATTCCACCTCCCATGCCTGATTGTCCCTTGTCGCTTTGTTCTGCCTTTGGAGCCCTGACTCGGTTTCTAGCCTGTACCCTGGGCTGAACTTTCTAAGTCTTCGGCTCGTACTTTGTGAATAACAATCATGGCCAGCCAGCATTGTGCCAAGGGCTTTTAATATGCAGTAGCCCACTGAATCCTCCTGTGGCCCAAGGAGGTAGACGGTATTATTATGCCCATTATGTATATAAAGAAATAGAGGAAGAACCCGCAAGGGTGAGTACTTTGCCCAGGACCATGGAGCGATGAAGCGGTGGCGTTGCGTCGGACAGGGCTCTCCTACATCCATCAATGCTGCCTCCTTACCTAGAGCTGCCTCAGGCCTGCTTCTGGCCGCTGGGCATACCCGGGCCCTGCTCCACAGTTTCTGGCCCTTGCAAAACTCCCCCTAGGCCCACCCTTGCTGCCCACGGCCTTTGCCTTCTTGTCCCTGGCGCAGTCTTCGCCTGCCAGCTGCTCCTTCTGCCTCTGAGTGTGTGGGCAGAGAGGGGCTTTGGGGAGGAAGGGAGCAATGAGGCAGCAGGGGGCACAGCTGTGACCATCAGCCAGCCCCCTCCTTCAGCACTCACGCCTGGCGACACAGGCCACTGCATCCTCCTGGGTGACCTAATGTGATGCTTTGCCCTGGCCAGCTGGTCAAGGACGTTCCACTCGGCTGATTTGGAAGTGGTCACTGTCCGCCCTGGGGGCTGTGTGCTGGGGGTGTTCCAGCTGGAGCGGCTGACATCTGCCTTCTGCCCAATCCCACCCGCCTCCCGAGCCCACAGCTCTGGCTGGAGGGAGCAGGGAGGCAAGCGCCTTCTCACCCCTGCTGCCCACCCTCCTGCCAGCCCCATTGCCCCACCTCCTTCCTCTCCCTCCTCTCCCCACTGCTTGGTTTGAGCTTGGAGGGCTCTCAGCCCAGTGTGAGGCAGTCCAGAACCCCAAAAGAATCCTGTGGGTTCCTCAGGGACCCCTTGGTGTCACTTCGCTGCTGCCTGACTGTGGGATGTTCAGTGAGTCATTGAGCCTCCCTCGGCCTCGGTTTCCTAATCTGCTGTTAATAATGGCACTGGCCTCCTAGGGTGATTGTGAGAATTCCAAGTACCTAGCACAATGCCTGGCACCCAACATCCCACAAGTGGGCACTCCGGTCACAGAATACAGCTGTGGCCTCCAGGAAGTAGTCAAGTCAATCACCTCAAAGTGCCAGGAGAGTGGCAGTTTTGTGTACTTCCACCTCACAGCTGGCAACCTAAACCTCTTGAGCAAGTCTTTGAGCTCTATGTGCCTCAGTTTCCCCACCTATTGAATGGAAGTCACAGGCTACTTCATGAGATGAATGTTGTGTGTTCTATGTGAAATGTTCTGGAAATGTGCTCCATAAACTGAAATGGATGATTAAAATGAGGGATGATATAACTTTAAAAAATATGATTGTTGTATTATTGAAAGGCAGCTTCAGGGTTAGGAACATAAACTGTGGATCCTGCCTGAATTTGAACACTAGAGCTGCTTTTCTTGTCAGCCGTGTGACCTTGGCTAAGTCACTGAACCTGTGTCTCGGTTTCCTGTTCTGTAAAATGGGAATAATAACAGTACCTGTTGCATAGTCTTGTTGTGAGGTTTGAGTGTGGGTGATGTGCCAGATTCAGAACTAAGCTGGCATGAGAGGAATATGTAGGTGCATGCATGTGTTATAGCTGGGCGCTGGGATCTGTTCCTATGCCCGTGTCACAGAGAATCTCTGAGTTCTGACCCGCGTGCATTCCAGTTAGTTGGCAAGCAGCCCCTCTGTACTGCCTCACCCAACGTGGGCTGCAAAGTTTGCTTCCTAGCTCAAGCTTTGAGGCATGACAGGCCTCTGTGGCCAAGAGATTCCAGTTGCATTTAAGGTGTGCATGAAGCCCTCATTCTGGCAGTTGTCTCTGCAGTGCCACATAAGCTGTATTGGTAAATTAATCTTATATTGTTGGGACCAAACAATCCTGTAATTTTTCTATTGTGCAGCCTAATCGGTCTCAACAGCTGTGTCATTAGTTTATGTTTGTTGTATCTAGTCAGGCCCTTGTGAGCCATTCAACAAGCCCCTTCCACCTCCCCATTCACCCATCACTACGGGACTGGCCTTAGTGCTCTTTGCCCTGACCTGGACTCTCTGTTAAGGGGTGGCAAACTCTTTGTTTTATTTTATTTCATTTTTATTATTTAATTTTTAACAAATTTTTGTTTTTGTTTTGTTTTGTTTTATAAAATAGAGATAAGTTTCCAACATGTTGCCCAGGCTGGTCTCAAATTCCCGGCTCAAGGGATCCACCCGCCTCAGCTTCCCAAGTGTTGGGATTACAGGCGTGAGCCACCACACCTGACGGTAAACTCCTTGAGCATTGCATCAGGATCAGGTTACCTGGTTCTGCCCCTGGTATTCACTAGCTATTTACTTTGGTAACATAGTTAAAATTGCTGTTATTTTTCCCATCTTTATTGACGTTTTTTCTTATGAATTTGTAATGACATCAGAAAACACCTAACGTGAAATATTAAGTGAAGAAAAACTAGGATTCAAGTTGTCCATCCATCATCATCTCATCCTCTAAGAATGAAGATGGGAGGAAATGCTCCCAGGCTGAAGATGGTTACCTCTGGGAGCCGTAATTGCTGGTAACTTTAATTTTCTTTATATGTTTTCAGTGTTTCCAGACTTTCCACAATACGTCTGTATTACTTTATAACCAGGAGAAGAGTAATTGAAATTAATCAGCATGAAGTCCACTAGCAATAGTTTCTTCCGTCGTAAAATGAAAGCATTGGACTGGCTGTGTTCCCGAATCCCCAGCAGAGTTTGTTACAAATGCAGAGAACTGAGCCGCATTCCAGGAATTCTGAGTCTGTACTCTGGGGTTGGGCCTAGGAATCAGCATTTTTGAGACGTATCCCCTGGAGGTTCAGGGGCATCTAGGATTTAGATCTCTGGATGGGTTGATCTCTTGGGACCTTTCTGCCATGATTACTTCCTATGGATGTGTCCTATTTCGAGTGGCTTGACTGTGGGGTGGGAATGGGGAGTCCTGTGGCTAGCATTCCTCTGGCTTTAGGGACAGATCTTTTGGATGTTCCTGCTCTCACTGGGAAGAAGCTGGCTGCAGGCATTTGTGGCCATGTGCAGAAAATGGCTGGCTTGAAAGCTGTGTGGGCTCCTGTGACTGCCCGGAAAGGGGCCTTTCTCTCATGAACATTTCCCAAGAACCGTCCAGGGTTGGACCTCTTCTCATCTCTGACCCATTTCATTCTCACCAGCTCACACAGTGGACTTTGCTCTCACTATTTTTCAGATCCGAGGCTTCCAAATTTAAGTGACTTGCTGGCATCACACAGCTACTGAGTGGCAGAGCCTGGATTTGAACTCCCATCTGTACCTGCAAGCCCATGGTGTTTTCTTTCCAGCAGGTCCCATTGGGGGCTGACCCACAGGTCTCTGTCTTGGTGGCCTTTGAGGTTTCGGTCATTCTTCTGAGTAGGAGAGGCTAGGATTTTTCTGTGGGCCATCACCCCTCTCTTGCCTACAGTAGGACCCCTGCCATGGGACTCCCCAACCCCAAGAAATACATGAGCGGTTGAAGCTTGGGGAGATTTTTCAAGGTTCCTACAAGTGGCCAAAGCCATGGTGGTCATTGTCATCTCTGCTGCTGGCATTCTTTTTCATTTCTTTATTTCATTTATTTTATTTTATCTTATTATATTTTAGTCTGCTGATTATGTCTTCTTTTAAACCCAAGCTTATTAAATTGTAGTCTGATTTACTTGGGGATTTTCTCTGGGCATTTGAAGCTCTTCTCTCTTGGCAGTCGATAGCTGCGTTTTTGGCTAGGCTAGAAGAAGCAAGAGAGGAGGGGTGAGAGCATTTCTGTGTTTGGATGCAAGTTCCCCAGTGAGAGCTGTGTGACCTTGGGCAAGCCATTTCGCAGACCTTTGTTTCACCATGTGTGCAGTGGGGATAATGCTGCCCATGTCAGAGGGGTGCAGAGAGCATGGGCTGAGATGATGTAATGCACTCAGTGCAGGGCCTGGCACTCAGAAGTGCTCAGTGCATGTTAGGCACCACCATCAAGATTCTTCTAGTCTCAATTTTGACCTCCACCACCCCTGGAAGCCCGGACAAGTCATCCACTTCAGGAGTTTCAGTTCCCACCAGAATGTACTGTTTTGGAAATGGAAGTGCTGGTTCATAGCTGGGCTAGTAGAGGTTTGGGTTTAGTCAACTTCATCCAGGGAGAATGACTGTTTCTTCCAGAACTTAGCTCAGTGTGAGGGAAGCAGGATTGGTTCTGTCTCCTAAGGTTTTGCTTGGTTCCATTGCTAATAGGCATTGAGGCCAGGAAGCCAGCCTTCTGCCCCAAGGGTCCAGCCCTGCACAGCGAGGGGCTCTGGGATGCCCCGTCTGTTGTGGCATTCCAGCTATGGCTGGGACTTCTCTTCTTGGCCCCCATCTGTGGGTTTCAGGGAGCTGTCAGTTTCCTAGCAGACAGACCAGTTGTACCCAAACAGCCACACAGCTGGCTGCGGAGGATTAAACTTAATTTGCTGCAGGTCAAAGGGATTTCAGGCCTCTCCTGTCCTTTTTCATTGATTATTTTGCTTTGATATTGAAGAGGGAAGTTGGACTCTGCTAATGGGCTTCCCTCTCTGCCCAGGCGGGTGCCATCCTGCACATGTAGGTGCACCTCATGCCCTCCACAGCCTTTCCTTCATGCGTGAAGATTGTTGTTTACATATTTCCCACCAGTCTGTGGCCAAGAGGTCGTCTCCTGTCATCGTTGCTAGGGCTGTTGCTATAGCATCTGTCATCCAGGCTGTGTTGTGAGAGACCAGGTGGGTGATGCCATGCCCTCTTCAGTACAGACGGTCCTTGGCACTGGGATGGAGGAAGGCCTTGAAGGGGATACAGGCTGGGTTTACAAACAGGTGGATTTGGATGAGAATAGAGAATTCTTAGGGCAAGGGATCCCTGAGCACTCTAAAGCTCCATCTCTCACAGGGGTTAATGCGGCATCAGAGCCTCCTGTGACAGGAGCAGATGCAGATGCAGGTGCTGATGCTGGTGGTGATGTCATTGAGCTTTCGGGCAGCTCAGGAAATGGTGCAGGGCACAGAAGCAACACAGTCACCTGTGCCTAGGGATAATGCCTCCCAAGATTCCCAGGCCCTGCAATCAGACTGTGAGCCCGAGAGTGGCGCATGGGGCTCCAGCTGACAGCATGGTGGTTAAAACTCAGAATCATCACGTCCCATGTTTGAGAATTGAGTGCCTCTGTGCGGCAGCCCTCAGCAAGCATTGTCTTGAATTCCCAGAACAGGGCTAGTTGATGAGTATTATTATCCCATTTTACAAGGAGGAAATGTAAGCTCAGAGAGATCCAGTAAGCTGTGCTGGGTCACAGTAAGCTGTGCTGGGTCACAGAACTGGTAAGTGGCAGAGGCAAGGCTAAAATCCCAGGCTACCTGGCTCTATAGCCTGAGTCTTCACCAGCAACCCTGGCTGCATGGAGAAGTCCTGTTTATTTCTCTTTGGGAGGTTTTCTATGGAGGTTGCATAGAAATGTCCATCAGAGGCCTCAACATAGTGCTCTTGTTTATAGCAAAGGCAGATGCTCCCATTTCACAGATGGGAGAATCTGTGACTTGCCCCGGGACGTAGTCAGGCTAGACTAGAAATGGTTTCTTGAAGCACACTTGCATTCAACTCGGGGGAACAGAGATTTTCTGGGCCCCCCCACAGTGGGTCTTTCGGGAGAGCTGAGATTCCTGTTGTCCAGGTGTTCTTCCAAGAAAGGAACCCCCAGAGGCGGCCTGGAGAATGGGGACCAGAGCCTTTAAAAATTATGCTAAAAACCACATAATAAAATTTACCATTCTCACCATTTTTAAGTGTACAGCTCAGCAATGTTAAGCACATCCACATTGTTGTGTAACTGGTCTCCCAAACTCTTTTCATCTTGCAAAACTGAAACTCTATGCCCATTAAACCACAACTCCTCATTCCCCCATTGCCTCTCCCCTGGCAACCACCACTTTCTGTCTCTAGAAATCTGGCTATTCTAGGTACCTCATATAAGCGGAATTGGACAGCGTTTGTATTTTTGTGACTGGCTTGTTTCATTTAGTATCATGTCCTCAAGGTTCATCTCTACCGTAGAGTTTGTCAGAATTTTCTTCCTTTCTAAGGCTGGATAATAGTCCATGGTGTATATTTACCACATTTTGTTATCCGTTCATCTGCGATGGATAGACGGGTTTCTTTAACCCTCTGATTATTGTGAATAGGGCTGCTGTGAGCATGGGTATACAGTCATCTCTTTCAGACCTTTAATCTTTTGGGGCACTTACCCAGAAGTAGAGTTATGTATGGTAATTGTTTGTTGAACTGGGGAACTGCCACACTGTTTTCCACAGTTTTCCCAACATTTTTACATTACCACCAGCAGTCTAATATCTGCACATCCTCACCGACTCTTGTTATTTTTTGTTTTTTGTAAGTGTCCACCCTACTGGTTATGAGGTGTTATCTCATGGTTTTGATTTGCATTTCCATAATGATTAGTGATGTTAAGTATCTCTTCATGTGCTTATCGGCCATAAGAGTCATTTTTTTTTGAAGCGCTGTTAACTGCAAACTTCAAACCACTTAGTTCACCTTCAATCCCTGGTACTTTGGGGTCACCACCAAATATAGTTCTTATCCTGATGGGATTTGCAGATTAAGACAAGTGGGGCCTGAGGCTATTCCACAGTCAACTACAGCAAGGAAGGGTGAGATCAGTTCCTCAAGAGAGGGGTGGATAATAGGTTCGGGAGCTCTTGCCATGGAAGGGGGACATGCATTTGTGATGACGCTGGGCTCCCCTAAGAGGGGTGATAACGATTCCCCAGGCAGTCACCATCACCATCTTGACCCACTACAGGGGGCGTGCCTCATGGAGGCCTGTTCTAGGAAGGATGGCTGGGTGTCAGGAGGCAGTTCCAGCTGCTGCGCTTGGATCCAAAGACAGCTCTCCCACTTGCCATACCTGTGTGCCGTGCCCTTTGCCAAGAGGGATGGTCTCACTGCTAATCTGGGGTCATGCAGAACTGCCTCTCTGCCATGACCAGCACGTGGTTGGGCTGGTCAGCCCTGGGGAGAACTATCTGAGTACATTTTATTCTGTAGCTAAGTTTCCCTTCTTCTCAAGCTCCAGGCCCACAGGGGTGAGCTCTTTCTGAGCTAGGACAAGTACCTAGGGCTGCTGTGTGGTTTTCCAATACCCAGCCCCAGGATGGCCAGGATGCTGAGCCTCTGGGGCAAGATATTCCATCTGATTTTGGGAGATGGAAGTGACTGTCCCTCTGAGGTCAATTACTCCTGTCCTCCCTGCCCTGGTGAGGTACAACATAACAACTCACTCTCATCCCTTATTTAATCCTGGCTTAAATGGTAGCACTATTAAGTGTGGGCACTATGATCCCCTAGCCATGACCTTGGGCCAGGTACTGTGCTGGGTGCTTTATGAACATCTTTTTGTTCAAGTCTTATAACAACCTAATGAGGTGAGAATTGCTTTCTCCAATTATAATGGGACAGCGTAGGATAGGGTTTACAAGCAGGGACCCTCTCAAATCAAGCTGCCTGGGTTCAAATCTCAGAACTATTATTTTCCAGGGGGAACCTGGGGAGCCTAGATCCAGGGAAAGAACAGCACAGAGTTCTAAGTCTTTGCATTCATGTTTACATTTTTCAATTTCATATTCTTTGCATATGACACTTCCTGTGGTTCCATATTTTATAAGTATATATAGATGCTACCCTGCTACTGCTTTTGCCCAGTGTCAGTTCTCTCCCTCAAGAGAATGGACTTGCAATTCTCTTACCAGAGGTGATCCATTTTGCATTTAATTTGCAGTTTGCCCCTCTTTATTATGCAATTGTGTTGCTAGCATTAGACACTCCATTTCCAGATCTCTCATTCTAGAATTCTTTGGGCCTCTTTCCCCAGCTTTCCTCCTGGCCTCAGCCTGACTCTGCTGAGTTGCTTGTTGATGCTCTTGATTTTGCTCTCAGTGGCTCCCTCCTGGCATCACAAGACACAGCACCTAGCACGGAACATTTCAGGGGAGCCATGGGGAGTGCTGCATCAATGGAGGTGTAATGCCGGAATGAATATATGCACACAGAGTGAATATCTGCACAAGGGAGAGAGTGATGAGGACCAGGTGGGGCTGTGGGGGGCTGTGTTTGCCCTGGAGCTGATCATGCTGCTCGTGTCCATCCCGGGTGACAGCTGCTTTCCTTCTCCAGCCCCCATACGTGATGCTCCGTTTGAACTGGGATTTGTCAAGGAAGCCGTGAACAAACTGGGATGTTTTTCCTCTGATGAATTGCCATTGCTAAATTTCAGAGTTACTTCCTGTGCCTAAATGCTAGATGGCAAACACACAGTGCTTATGATGTGCTAGACACACAAGGTAGGAGGTGAGGGAACCCAGATACCTTTCTCTGACCAAGAAGGGCCATGGGCCTATGGGGGGTTTGAGCAAATTACTGAATCTTCCTGGGGCTGTCAGATTCCTTATGTGGGAATAAACCGGGCATAGGAGTGGGGAACAGGGGGAGGCCCAGAAAGTCATGAGTTCCCCATCACTTTGCTGAGCACCTGTCAGCTGCCAGCCACTGCTCTAGGCACTGGGGCATGAAGATGAGCCCTGCTGGCCCTGCACTTCAGGGGCTCACATCCTAGTGGAGGGGCAGATGTGTGCCCAGCCAGTTATGGGACAAAAATGGCAAATTCAGACAAAGCTGGCCTCATAGGGGGAAGTGTTCCAGAGAGGTTGCATCTTGCTTGGGAAATAGGAAGAGTGTTCACTTGGGGGCACATTTGTTTGTTCTTATTCTGTTTTTTTTTTTTTTTTTTTTTTTTTTTTTTTTTTTCTGCTTTATTTTTTCCTGGCTTAAATGGTCCTAGCCCTAGTGACCTCCCCTTCAAGAAGCAGTACGGTCCGGTGGCTGTTCTGGGTTCAATAGTGTCCGCCTAAAGTTCATGTCTAGTCTGCAGCTCAGAATGTGGCTGTGTTGAAAATAGGGTCTTTGCAGATATAATTTCTTAAGATGAGGTTATATAGCATCAAGAAGGGCCCTACACCCAATGGCTGGTGTTCTTATAAGAATTCGACATGTGGACCCAGCCACATGCAGAGGGAAGAAGGCCTTGTGAAGATGGAGTAGAGATTGGAGTGGTGCAGTTATGAGCCAAGGAATGTTAAGGATTGATAGTAACCCCTGGAAACTAGGAAGAGGCAAGAGAGGATTCTCTCCTATAGCCATTCAAGGGAGCATGGCCCTGCTGACACCTTGATTTCTGATTTCCAGCCTCCAGGACTGTGAGTCAATAAATTTCTTTTGTTTTAAGCCACACAGTTTGTGATACTTTGTTATGGGAGCCCTGGGAAACTATACAGTAGCTAAGCGCATAGATCCTGTCTTATGGCCTCATTTCTTTTTTCTTTTTTTCTTTTCTTTTTTTTCTTTTTTGAGACAGAGTCTCATTCTGTCTCCCAGGTTGGGGTGCAGAGGCATGATCGTGGCTTGCTGCAATCTGCACCTCCCAAGTTCAAGCAGTTATCCTGCCTCAGCCTCCTGAGTAGCTGGGACTACAGGCATGTGTCACCACGCCTGGCTAATTTTGTATTTTTAGTAGAGATGGGGGTTTCGCCACGTTGGTCAGGCTGGTCTTGAACTCCTGACCTCAGGTGATCCACCCACCTCAGCCTCCCAAAGTGCTGGGATTACAGGCATGAGCCACTGCACTTGGCCACCTCATTTCAAATCTTGCTTAAGCTGTGTGACCTTAGGTAAGTGACTTGACTCCTCATGCCTTGGTTTCTTCTCTGTAAAATGGTGATAGTATTAGCATTTACCTT
Organism: Rhinopithecus roxellana; assembly: GCF_007565055.1. Classification (NCBI taxonomy): domain Eukaryota; kingdom Metazoa; phylum Chordata; class Mammalia; order Primates; family Cercopithecidae; genus Rhinopithecus; species Rhinopithecus roxellana. Next base: position 118,074,682 of record NC_044553.1, on the reverse strand, counting down.
GCAGGACTGTGTGAGGGCCGCAATAAGTTAATGAAGGCAGAGCACATAAAATAGTACCCAGCACATAGCAAGCACCGCATGTTTGCAATTGTTATTTGAAGTCCATCTACACTCCCACTTCTGAACCACAGAGCTCTCCTAGCACCCCTGAGTGAGGCTGAGCTGTCTTGTCTGTCTGTCTGTCTGTCTGGGCTCTAGTCTCCACTGTTCCTAGACAGGGGCTGTGGGCACATCCTCGCAGCATCTCAAGTAGACATGTGTGGGTAGCTTGTCCCCCTGTTCCTCTTTCATTGTCCTTGTCCCGCCTTTATTTTATTTGGGCTGCGAGGATAGAAGGTGGGAGAACACAGACACCTTTAAAAGTAGACAGTTTCCTCCGGTGGAGGAGAGCTGTGAACCTAACAGCAGGGGGGCTTTGAGCAAGTTACTCAATCTTGGTGGGCCTCTGTTTCCTCATGTGTGAAACGGGAATGATGGCTCACCCCAACATCAGAGGGCTGCCTAAAGATGACAGGAAGTGAGACCTCGACTCCAGGGAGCAGCTGTCAAAAAATGTTCCATGCAAGAAAATCCACACCAGAAAGACGTTTGTGCTAGTCTCTGTCAGGCATAGAAAGAAACACATTTTACTACGGCTTAAACCTCAACAGACAGAGCCATTCCACATGGGCTGTTGGCATCAGGTGCTCAGGTGATGGGACCCCACCACCCTGCAGTGTCTCAGTGTGGGCATTGGTGCAGTGACCAACTTTCCTGGGGCTGTTTCTGACTCAGTATAGGGTGAGGATAGAGTTGGACTCCACTCAGTGCAGGGGCCCTGATGTTCCCCCTTCAGGCATGAATTTTCTTTGGATGTCTGATGGATTTTTGCTCTGCCAGTGGCAGCCACAGAGTGCGACATACTGCTGGCCATGGGGGCCTGGGATGTGTGTGTGTGATGTAGCAGCCAAAACAGCTTCCATGAAGCATCTACCAGGCTGGAGAGGTAGGAGGAGCTGGGAGAAAGGAGGGTCAGAGGTCCCCCAAGTGCAGGTCTCAGTTACAGTATTTTCAGGTAGAAATGAGGCCCATCAACAGAGAAGTGTCTTGTGAACATCCACAGCTAAATGGCAACTTTACCCTTTACACACCTTGCCTCATATCTAAGCTAAAGGCTATCACTTTGACCACCAGCATAAAATGTCTGCACTATGGGCACATGTTAAAGAATTCAGAGACATGCTGAAGAAATGAACTGTTAGAGACTTTTAATGGATGCTTCTACCATTATTTCTTTGGGATTCTTCACATTTGATTCATATAATAAATTGGGTATTTAGAAAGCAATGTATCTGGGCTATATTTGCTTTATTCTACAAAATTGGGTTTATTGAATTACAGTTTAAATGTGTTCATGAGCCATATAGAGTTGGTTAGAAAAGAAAAAACAAAACCACTCATTTGAAGAACATTTCTGTCTCTTGTAGAAATATAAAGAACACGTTCTCTGCAATGTCACACACGATCTTTTATAGAAGGATCTATGCTACAGGTTCTTTTGTGGATGTAGTGTCAGGGAAAACATGTTTATCTCTACAGCTGACTTGCAGTGACTTGATTTGTTTCCCTTTTCACCTTAGCTGCAAGGAAACCTGTGGCCACATTCAGTGCCTGATTGTGACAATTAGTTCACCTTGGGCTCCTGTTAACACATACTCCTTTGTTCCCTTTTAATAAGTCTATTTTGCTTACATTCCTAGTTATGCTACTTTATATTATGTCTTCTCTCAAATCCTTTAAAAATGGGCAATTCTTCTGGGTATATACCCAGAAGAATTGAAAGTAGGTATTTCAACAAAAACATAAACATGAATGGCTGTAGTGGCACTATTTAAAATAGCCGAAAGGTGGAAACACTCCAAAATGTCCATCATCTGATGAATGAATAAACATGTGGTCTATCTCTATAATGGCCTATTATTCAGCCATAAAAAAGAGTGACATTTTGATACATGCTACAACATGGATGAACCTAACCTCAAAAACGTGTTAAGTGAAATAAGCCAGATACAAATACACTTGCATATTTTATGATTCCATTTATATGAAATGTCCAGAATTGGTAAATCCATAGTTGCCAGGGACTAGGGAAAGGGAAGAAAGGGGAGTGACTGCTTAATGATGTAGGATTTCTTTTTGGGGTGATGACAATGCTGCACTAAATAGAAGGGATGTTTGCATGACATTGTGAATGTATTAAATGCCACTAAATTACACATGTTAAGATGGCTAATTTTATGTTAAGTAAATTTGCCGTCAATTAAAACAATAGTGCATTAATTTTTTAATGAGTGGAGTACATAAATGCTACTTGAATGAAAATGGTGTGCTGGGGCTCTCAGTGGAATGTCTCACTGCTCTGGGTCTCAGGCAGGGTGTCTCCCTCCCTGCTCACTGCTCTGTTTGTTTCTCCCAAAGCTGCCTTCCATCCAAGGTGGCGGCTGTCCCAGGAGCCCACTCTTTGGTGGAAGTTGAGGCAGAAGTTATGTTCTTTGGTTAGCTTTTGAGGACGAGCTTTCATGATCCATTTACAAATAAATCAGAAGAACTCAGTGATACTAGCTGTATGAGAGAAGGCATCTGCTTTCTCTAAAGACTCTGTAAACTTAGAGGAATTTCTAAATAAAACCAGGGGTGAGTTGCTCCAGGTGTTAGCTCTCTCCTGCCTTGGGGAGGACCCAGCAGCGTCATCTTCAGAGGCACCACCCAGGAGAGTTGTTACTGCATCTGAGCTTTCCCTCTGGCCAGTTTGTTCAGTTCCAAACCATCATGATGCAAAGACAAGAAAGCAATTGAGGAATTGCAGAGTAACAACTGCTTGAGATACAGGGCGTTCTGTAGCATTCCTTTATTTCTTTCAAAACCTGAGGCTAAGACTTTTTTGGGTTTCATTTTAAGAATTTCTTCCATCTTCAGACTTTTGCGAGGAAGATAGATCAGGTCATTGCTCTCTGTTTTGGAATTGGGCTGCTCTTTGAATTGCTTCTCTCCTGGTGCTCCCAGGAGGCCAGCATAGTTAGAGGGGTCTGAGGCTGCCTCCCCTTGAGAGGCCCTCCCTATTCAAGAGAAACATCTCTTCCTAGGTGTGGGCTCCCTTCAATCCCTCTTTCTTAGCTTTTTCTTGGGGCAGTGCTTCATAAACACTTGTACATCTTTGCATACAGAGAAATTGATAATATTTATTTGTGTAACACCATGAGGACACATAGAAGAGGGTATTTACAGCTGGGTGTGACCTGCCAGGTGGCCTCCCCAGATCCCCAGATCCAATGCAGGACAGCACTGGCTGGCAAGATAGTTTTGAAGGTAAGGGAGGGGATGCGGGCTGTATTTAGCCTGCTTTTGCCAGAAGCCCAGAATGAGTCTGTCATTTACCTGTCAGTGCCCAGATCCATTCCCTACCCTTGAAGTCCTGACCCCTGGAAACTACATCTCCCAGGACCCTTTGCCAACTGGCTGGGGGCTGGGTTTGGCCAGTGGGAGAAACTGTTTGAATCTGTGGTCAGGAACAGAGAGGGCAAGCTCCCTGCTTCACTCTCTGGGTAGTGGTCTTTGCATCGTTAGCAATGACTGTGTTTCTTAGTATTCACAGCTTCTTCTGGGCAGTCCCTGCTGTTCCTGGCTCCTGCCAAACGGCTCTGACCCTGGGCTTCACAGCACCACTTCCTTCTTTTATCCCTTCAGCCTGGGGTCTTCCTGCTATTGCTCATCTCTGGGTTTCCTTGTGCCTCCCTGTTTGGCTTTTCAGCAACTCCAAGATGTCACCTGTTTCCCCATTAAATTTCCTCTCTCAAGTATATGATGTGAATTCCGTTTTCCTGACTGGTCTCTGACTGATAGGGCATCCTGGCCACTCCCATGTGGTCTTCCAGAGAGCACCAGCTGATAAGAGAACACACATTGGATTAACCTTGTTCTTTGTGCATACACCTTCCTTATCAACCCATGGTAGCAGTAGGCAGCTGCCTAGAATTTAGGACACCAGCTGCTGGCCAAACATCATCTCCCCATGACCAATAATGGGGAAGAACAGAGGTTTGGGGCAGCTGCTTCCCTTGTCTGTCTAGAAAACTCCTATGCATCCGTTAAGGCCCATATATCACTACCTCTTCGTCACTGTCTTCCTTTTCCTCTCATTTCCCCCATCTTGGATCAGTTTTTCCTTCATCTGTATTCCCAAACCAGTTTATAGAACTATGCCTAATAGTAGTTTTTCCATTATAATTACACATAGATTTATTTCCCTTATTAGTTCAAGTTCGCCACGGGCAGTACCTGGTCCCACTCAACTCTGTATGTCCAATGCCTCACTCAGGGCACAATGCTCGGCACATTGCAGGCAATGACATCGTTTTATTGAATTCATTGGCCCTCTAACCTGATTGCACACTAGGATTCCCCTAAGGAACCTTTAAAAAATACAAATGTTCAGGCTCTACTGCAGACCAATGAAATCACAATCTCTGAGGGTGGGCCCCAGGCATTGGCATTTTTGAAAGGTTCCCTAGGTGATTTTGATGTGCTGCCAGCATTGGGAACCATTGGTTTATTTGACTGCTTCAGCTTACCACTTGCTGTTTATTAATGAGTCCTGCCATCAAACCCAGCTCTTCCTGCAGTTTAACTCAATGTAGCAAATCACTGTGAGTGCCTACTCTGTGGCCAGGCATTGTGCAGGCAGACTCTTGCTACTCAAAGTGTGTTCTATGGACTAGCAACCTCAGTCATCCTGGGAGCTTGTTAAAAATGCAGAATCTCAGACCCTGCCTCATTCTGACCTATGGGTCAGAATTTGCATTTTTACAACATGCCCAGGTGGTTTGCATGCGCTTTATAGCCTGAGACACAATGACGTAGCATCACGCAAATGTCAAATTGCTTTCTCGCTGTGAATCTCGTTTCCTTTGTGTCCACTCTATTTTGATTCCCTTTAGAGGGGTATCATTTTATATCCCTTTCTCCAGCTAAAATGGAGCATCCAAAGGGGCTGAGACCAAGCAGGAGTCAGATGAGATGAAGGATCCCCTTGAGTGTGGGAGGGATGTGGGAGGGAAGAAGTGGACTTTGAGAGATGGAAACCTTCCTGGGCACACAGAGTGCCAGTGTTTGGGAGACCTTGGGGATGGGCTGTTTGGAAGGAATGTCTCCTGTTTCTGACATTGCCACTTCCTTCGTTATGATCCAGGCGTGCTGGAGGGATGTCGTGGCCATAGTGACTGGAGGACTGCAGTAGATCCCATTGCAGGGAGTGGGGTGGCATCGAAGCAAACCAAGTAACCTTGCCTACCTCATGCCTTTGGGATCCATGCACCACAGGAAGTTTCTGCAGGCTGGCCTCTCAGGATCCACAAGCTTACCTGTTGTTCAACTTAAAATGGAATATGATGACCCGTGTGCACAGGAGCAGTGGCTTTCAAAGGCAACCAGGAAGGGGCTGAGAATCTTTGCATATCTGATGGCATCTCTGCCATCTCCCGTGAGCTGAGCACACTTGGCCCTGGTCTGTTGAGGCTCTGTTTGAGGGTGATGCTGATGATAGCTCCAGGAAGCCAGGAGGGGCCTTGGCTTATCTGGGAAAAAAGCCTTGTCTGGGGATGTGCTTCTTTTGCCTGCAGCAGAGGCCTCTGCCATGTACTGTTGCATGGTTGGTACTAAACCTTTGAGAGGACAAAGAAGAGGCAGGGTATCCTTCTCCAGAGAAGAAAGCTCTTGTCCCCCTAATACACTGCTTTGCCACCTGAGTCTCTGTGACTGGATGAGGCCACCGTGATAGCACATAACCACTTCAATAGGACAGCTGTGTGTATTTTATCTTGAACTCTTCAGATAGATTTAACAGAAGCTTTTGGAGGAATTGGGATTGTGTTTGAGAAATGACATAGTAAGGGTGTGTTTGGGCTGTGGGCAGGAAGTTGAAGGTGTGGGGGGAAAAGAGTCACATCTGTGGGTAGCTCAGTTGTCCTGACTGCCTCAGCACTGAAGACAGTTCCACCACCTAGCTCTTGGGACAACTATCCCCACACAGTGTCATCCTGTAGGCAGGTGCCTGGGGACTCCCTGGAGGGAGATAATATAATAGTCCCAGCAATCACCTTCTTGTGAAACCAGCCTGTTAGGATCAAGCAATCTGACAAATACCATTGAGTTCATGGCCCGAGGGCTGGGGATGCAGGCCCTGATGGACCCACAATGTCGGGGCAGAGCTAGATGCTAAGCCAGTGACTCTGAATTTCACTACAAGTGCTCTGAAGGAGGAACACAAGGTTCTGGGTAACATAGACCTGGGGCACTGACCAAGCCTGGACCTGGGGTTCCCTGAGGAAGCACATTTCCCCTGAGACTTGAAGGAGTTGACCAGGTGCAATGTTGTGTCTGGGGACAGTCTCAGGGAGAAGCATGAGCAGACACTAACAAAAGCCCTGCGTGGGGCCGCTGATGCAGAGACAGATGGCTGTGGCTGCAGGGCTATGGGCGAGGTGGGAGCAGGGAAAGGAGCTGTGAGCCATGAAAGACCCAGCCCCGCCTGCCTGGCCACTGTAAGGAGTGTGGGCTTCTCCTCAGAGCCAGAACCCCTTGAGGTTTCTGGAGAGTTTTAATAAGTGTCTTCCAAGGCATCTCTAGCTGCTGTGGGGAATGGATTGGAAAGTGGGGCTGAGCAGATCCCAGAAGATGAGGTCGGCAGCTGTTGCAACTGGACCCCTCTTCATTAAGCTGTCCATTCACAAGGCACCCTCAAGGTCTACAGGAGGGAGCATGAGGGATTCAGGAGATGCTCTTATCCCCTGTACACACCTAGGGGCCAGTTCGACTACAGTAGGAAGGTCAGAGTTATGGGAGACTCTGGTCAACCTGTGTGCCCTCCCATCTGCAAAGTCCTTATGAGCCTTCCCTTGTAGTCAGACTCACCATTTTATTTATTCAAGGCCTGGAGAATGAACAGGGGCCAAACCAGGGTGAAAGGACTGACCCTGGAGTCACCGTTTGGGGGCTTAGGATAGCCCTTTTTCAGAAGAGGGGCTATGTGCAGCTTAGTTACCTTTTGGTGCTCAGGAAATAGAGGGCTGTGACTGGCTGGCTTCCTGTATCCCTAGGATGATATACCAGAGCTCGTGTCTGTAGAAGTTTGTAGCCATCTAGGAAGAGATCTGTGGCAGACCACATAATAAGTGTGATTTCACATGAGCATCACTGCCATGCTGGGCTCTTGGACCTCCGTGGGACCTTGGGGAGATGCCTGCAGGAGAGTCCTCAAAGGCCTGGCTGGCAAGATGGGAGGGTCTGAGAGCTGAGGCACACATAGGCCAGTGTGGGCGGTGGACACATTCTGGCTTGCCATTGCCCCGTGCTCTCTTGAACCAGGGAAGTCTGTCATCCCTTCTGTTTCTCACCGCACACAGACACTAAGGCATCAAGGCTCCAGCTGAAATGCATCTTAAACCCTGAATCCAGATCTCTCGTCTTCCCACCATATACAGAACCACATGCTAAGCTTAGGAGCAGAGGGAGAAAACCACTTTTAATGGATGTCAATGTCAGCCCTGGATTGTTTTCTTCTTTCTCTCCAATTTCTCAGCACTCCTGAGAATGCTGATTTTCCTGGTAGGAAGGGCAGGGCTGATGCAGGATATGGCCCAGACTGTAACAAGAATCTCAGAGATGCATCATCTTCCCCATCATATTCCTTTCCTTTTCCCTCGCCTCCTGTCAAAGTGGTTTGATCCAACTGAGTTTGATCCAATGGAAGAGGGGCTTGTACCTCACCACTCAGGTAGCCCTGCTCTGCTGAGAGTTGACACCTGATGAATGTGCCTGAGCCAGAGACTGTGCCCAGCAGGTGACACGCCCCCAGTGAATATTTGTCCAGTGACTGCAGCCTTGCTTCCCTTCACCACCAGCTCTGGATGTGTGGAATGAGAGTCTGTGGCTTGGGCGGGCTCCCATTCCCACACTTCTAAGTAATTGATTAGTTCATTCAGAAAGAATTTTTAGCACCTCCTAGGGTGAAGCAGAGTGCAAAGGAAAGGGACTTTCAAAGGGGAGAAAAGATACATCCACAAAAACTCTGATACCAAAACAGACTGTGATAAGGCTTGAAGGAGACCCTGGCCAAGGATCAGGACATCAAGGGTAGAGTTTGTAGAGTGAGTAGCATTAGAAATGACTGATTGTAGGAATAGAAGTGATCAAAATTTGGCTTCCCTACATTTCTATAATGTGTTATAGTTTATTGTGGTTTTTGTTATAGACAATGACTTGTTGAATCATCTCAAGAACTGTGTGAAATAGGCAAGACTTTTTTTTTTTTTTTTTTTCAAGTTAGAAGATAATAGGGGAGAGGGCACGCCAGAAGGAGGAGAAATCCAAAGACTGGCGAGACCAGGTTCTTGAAAGGCAATAGATTGTTGGGATTAAGAGCAACTGCTGCAGAATCCAATGGAGGAGAGTTTGTATCTGGACTTCACTTAAAAAAATTACCTTTGCTTAACTAACACAGGAACAGAAAAACCAAACACCAGATGGTCTCAGTCATAAGTGGGAGGTGAACAATGGGAACACATGGACACAGGGAGGGGGACATCACACACCGGGGTCTGTTGGGGGGTGGGAGGCAAGGGGAGGGAGAGCATTAGGACAAATACCTAATGCATGTGGGGCTTAAAACATAGATGATGGATTGATAGGTGCAGCAAATCATCATGGCATATGTATACCTGTGTAACAAACCTGCACATTCTGCACATGTATCCCAGAACTTAAAGTAAAATTTAAAAAATTACCTTTCCTTTTTTTTAAAAAAAATATTTTTATTGATACATAATAGATGTACATATTTTGGGGTACATGTAATAATCTAATACATTCATATAATGTGTAAAGATCAAATCAGGGTTATTGGGATAGCCATCACCTTAAATATTTATCTTTTCTTTATTCTAGGAACATTTGAATTACTTTATTCTAGCTATTTGGTAATGTAGAGTATAGTCAACTATAGTCACCCTACCAATCTATTGAACATTAGATCTTATTTCTTCCATCGAACTGTATATCCATACCCATTAATCAACCTCTTTTAGCTGTGTGAGGTTTGAGAAGGTCACTCAACCTCTTGGTGCCTTGGTGCCTTTCGTTATAAACAAGAATGATAAAACCTGTTCATTATGGTGGTTATGGGATTGAAATGAGATTAGGGGGGTAAATGCAGAGTCTGACATGCAGTAAAAGCCCAAACAGTGCAACTCTTTATTCTTTTAAGTGGATTATTGGGGTCTGAGTCATGTGGTAGGAGACAGAACTGGAAAGACATACATGGGTTCCCATGTGTAGCAGCTGGCAGACAAAAAGGTGTCATAGTTTGGGAACCCCTAGAAGCCGACCCTGAGAGAAATATTCAAGGGCAAGTAATTTATTTGGGAAGTAATCTCAGGACTTCTAGGTCAGGGAATGGGGAACTGAGATGGGAAGCCAGGAAGAGTGTTTACCGAGCTAGCAATCACTGTGGGAAACTGGATCTGGGATATTTGTCCACCATCATCTCTAGGAGGGCTGCTCCTGGGGTATTAAGCCCTGCAGACACTTGGCCCACCCCAGAGAAGGCTCTCAGGAAGAGAGAAGCAGGTGCTGGCCGCTGGGAGCCAGCTAGCATCAGAAAGTGGGAAGGTCTGAGGGATATCAGTGGGACACACATAGTGTTTGCTGGACAAGCTTTGCAGTGTCTCATCCAGCCCCTGCCCAACCAGATTCTCCTGCTAGCCAGGGGCATTTTATTTCCTAGGGAATCAGCAGTGCTAGTTTTCCTTCTTTACCTTGTGGTCTTGGGTCTTGTTAGCTCTCGGATCTCACCTTTGTGGGAAATAAGACCCATGGGTCACACTCAGCCTTTGGACACGCAGGTGTCGATGCTCTCCTTGGGAACATCCTTCTCTCCAGGACAGCACTTTACGCAACTGCACAAATCATGGTGAGGAGATGGGCTGGACTGGAAACTTGCAGGCAGCCCCCGAGGAATCCTAGGACAGGGACAGATCTGGGGCCCAACTGGTCACACCCTGAAGATGAACATGAATGGGTCGCTTAGTCAAAAGGGCATCTGTATCCCCATAACTCCCCCAAATGACTGTCCAGAGCACACAGCTGAGCACGGGACAGCTTTTGGAAACACTGACTCACTTTTTGGGTTCTTTGAGGTTTCTGCTTTAGAGAATGGGGCATTCTGCCTGTTGCTGCCAACTATGACTTCACACTGCACAGAGCAGTTGGCTGGAAGAGGAACCCTGTCTCCCAAATGCGAAGATGAATGATTGAAAGGAAAGGCCAGGAGAGAAAGTCAGTGAAGTGGAGGAGATGTCGAACGGAAGTGAAGTTGGAAGAGCCCGAGCAAGGTTGCTGAGATACAGGCTGGTGGAGAAAAAAGCCCCTCATGCCTCCCCACTTAGGCTTGGATTAGCCAAGAGAAGACCTGGAAGGCAAGAAATGAAGACCAGGAGGAAGGTTTTGGCCAGCAGTAGTCACCTGGAGAATAGCTATTCAGGACTGTTTGGGGATCCTAATCTGTGGAACCCTGACCTTCTTCAGAGGCAAATAGATGTTCACATTTAGGCCTTGATATAGTCTGTTTTTTGGAATCCAGACCTGTTGGAAGGGCACCATCTTTGACGAAGAAGTAAGGGAAGAAATAGAAGAGAGAGTGACTTGGGACATCATTCAAATGTATTTTATAAAGCTGCTATAAGTAAGAAGAGCTCTGTATGCCCTATGCAAGCGTTTATTCCAGGGGCATGTAAAGAACCCTTTATGAGCAGACCCAGCAGACAGGGGCTCCTTGGCAAACAGGCAGTTTCCATTAAGGAAAAGCCCAACATCACGGTGTCTGAAGTATTGGGACCCCAAGATACCTGCAGGCAGGGCTAGCACCTCACAGGTTTAAGTACAGGGACCAGCGGAGATTCAACCTTCTCTGCCTGGAAGGAATGGCCTTTGTGTCAAGATGATGTGAATTGGGAGTGTTTTCCTCAGGGGTCACTTGCACCTTAACCTTTCTGCACTCCTGTAGCATGTACGAGGTGTGCAGGAAGAGAGGGTTTGTTGTCACACAGGTTCCTCGAGAGTCTGAACTGAAGACTACTGTGAAGTTTGTTACCGTCATAGAATTCAGATGCAAGTTTTGTGCTGGGCTAGGTTTTGAATTCTTGAATTGCACGTGATATGGTGGCTTCACACACCCTTAGAGCCCAGGGACAAGGCCCATGAGACCCATGGGTGGTAGGTGTCTGCACACTCATAAATGCAGCTTTTAGTCATTTTGAATTTCCAATGGCATGCTGGTAAGGAAAAGGAAGAAAACTATCATTAGGTGGGCTCAGGTCAAAGGGAAACTGGCCAGCTGCTGGGCTGGTCCCCAGAGTCTAGCCAGCACTCCCATTCCAACATATCATGGTGGGTAAGATATCAGGGCTTGAGTCTGATTGGGACTGGTCTGGCTGACCGTGACGCCTAGTGCGGTGGATCTGGGAAGCACTCCTGTTGTTAACCAAAAATTAATAATGCTGTGATTCCAATGGGGCAGACAGGGATCTACATGGTTTGAGATTGGTCCATTAGCCATTAGCAAGATGCGATGAGAAAGTGTGAGCAGGACTTGAGTCCATCTGCCAGGAAAAAGAAAGATGATGGTGTGCTCGCTGCATTGTTAGAGCCTAGCTGAGCAAGTGGGATTTGGGCAGGGCTCCTGTCTCAGCTTTTCAGCATCTCATTGAAGTGGCAATCAGAGCCTGTGATAGAGACCCTGTCATATTGCTAAGACGCTTCCAGAAGGCTTGGAGGGAGGGCTGCAGCTTGGTGGTTGCATTAGTCTGTTCTCCCGCTGCTATAAAGAACTGCCCAATACTGGGTAATTTATAAAGGAAAGAGGTTTAATTGACTCAGAGTTCCACATGGCCAGGGAGACTTCAGGAAACTTACAATCCTGGCAGAAGGGGAAGAAAAACATCCTTCTTCACATGTTGGCAGGAAGGAGAAGTGCTGAGTAAAGGGGGAAGAGCCCCTTATAAAACCATCAGATCTTGTGAGAACCCACCCATTATCACAAGAACAGCATGAGGGTAACTGCCCATGATTCGATTACCTCCTACAGGGTCCCTTCCGTGACACGTGGGGATTATGGGAACTACAACTCAAGATGAGATTTGGGTGGGGACACAGCCAAACCATGTCAGTGGTGTAGGAGGGGAAATCTCTCTAGGAACATCAGATGCCAGGCAGAGGGAGCTGGCACATAGTAGGTACTTTATAAATAAATGAAGTGGAGTTCCAGGCCATACCTGCTGTTGGGATTAGGCCTGGATAGACCAGCCTCAGCTAGGCTTGTGAGAAGCTGAACCCAGTGAGTAAAGATGGGCTCTAGGTTGGCAGCCAGGCTGGGCAGGTGGGGACTGATGAATGGCTTCTGGCCATCGAGTCCTTCTTTGTGGTGAATGCAGGGGGACATGAGTGAGCTCTATAGCCAGAGGCTCAGAGCCTGGGCTCAATCATGCTGCCAATTTATTCACGGTCACCCACTATCCAGATAGCCATGGGCTGCGCTTCTTCCTTGTGCATAGTGTGATAAGAGAGCTGATTGGGGTTGGACCTGAGAATCCTGGAGTGTTCTGGCTCTGACTCCCCCTCCCACCTGTAGGTTTTTCCTCTTTACTTACTGGGCACCAGCACAACTTCCTTTCTTGGAAGTGGTGGCCCAGGCTGTCCTGCTGAACTCCATTTCAGCAGCCAGCTGTGGGGTTCTACATTCCCAAGCCCCTAGGATCTTTGAGTAAACCCTGCTGCTACTGACCTAGAGAGGTAGAATGCTTGCAGGGGTGAGGGCCAAAGACTGGGTCTCCCCAGACACTTTCCCCAGGTGCCGTAGTTGAGGGCACAGACACCACTTTCAGCTTGAGGTTTCTACTCTGTGCAGCGCAGAAGGTCAGTCCCAGGAGATGTGCTCCACCAGGCTCCCTAGAAGAGGGGCAGTTAGAGTCTTTGTTGCATTCCCCCATCCTGCCCCACCATGGGACTCCTGGGATGGTGCCTCGGGCCTCCCTTCACTAATTTGGATAATTCCTTTCAGGATATTAAATGCTCTTGCCCAAGGGTGAAGCTGACAGCTCTGGGAAGGAGAACTCCTGCTGCATCCATGCCACTTTTACCAGGGCTTTTTAGGAGCCAGGAGCCCCATTTGGTGCCAGGGATGCTGAGATAAAAGACATATTCCCTGCCCCAAGGAGTCTTGTGGAGGAGATAGGCATGTCGAAGAGTACAGGATGATGTCATGAGTGTCCTGGGAGAGGCGCAGGCTCTGTTTGGAGTGGACTCTCACCAGCTTACATCAGTTAAAGCCTGGAAGTTGTGAAAGTAGTGAGCTACTTCCATAGTAAAGGGTAAATATTTGCTCCCTGAGCTCCCCAGGTGATGATGCCCAGTATTCCAGTCAACCAGCCATTCCAGCCTGATACCTCCTTGACCCCACCCCACCCCACCCCATCCCTGGATCCAGGAACTAAGGATCAGTGCCTGGCTTAGGAGGTGATGTCCATTTGGTCCTGAGTTTGTGCTCTATGAAGTGTTATTGTCTCAAATATCAGCCCTAGTTCCATGATGGACAGCACAGCAGAGGAATTTGTGACTGAGAAACAGGGGGCCAAGGAAGGCTCTCCAAAGGCGAAGACATCTGGCTGAGTTGTGCAGGATGAGACTCTGAGAACTGTGTGTCAGTCAGCATCTTTCCTCAGCTCTCTGTTTTGTGCTTCTTGGGCCCTTAGCATTGGGCCTCAGCCCTGTCCTTGGCTACTTAGATAGCTCTTCTCCACTGCAGGTTGGAGTCCACCTGGTCTCAGCTTCAAGGAGAAGCTTCTAGGAATTCCTGCGAGGTCTGAACACTCACTGAGCGCAGAACTGAGCATGGGGCACAAGGAGGGTGAGCAAGATAAATAGAATGCAGCAGACTTTGTTGTCAAGGAATTTATGCTCTCACAAGGGAAGCCGGGCAGATAATGCCTAGACACACAGGTGACAGGATTACATACATACATCAGCAGCCACCTAGAAAAATTTCCCAGTAATGAGAGGGTGAGGCTGGGATCGCTGAGTGACTGTGACTAGCTGGCGATGGTTTGTTAAAAGCTTAGTGGAGAGGAAGATGTGGCACATCGGAACCCCAGAAGGAGACATTCAGCTCCACTGACATTCTGAGTAGCCAGGGTTGGGCAGGGAGAGGCACCATGGCTCAGAGAATGCTGGAGGGAACCAGATCTGGGAAGCCAGGGCTTTGTTTGGCTGACTTGCAAAGTGCAGGCTGGGTTACAAGTGGAGGAGGAAGCGGTGGGTAAGGATGGGAAGGGGGTGGCTGAGAAGAGTCTCACACTACATGCCTGTCACAGCCTCAGCCACTGCAGCTGCAAGTAGGGTTACCCTCCCTGCCATGGTGGCCCCAGATCCTGACCTCAATTCCTGCACAACCCAAGGATTGCTTTTCTTCTTGGAGAGGAAAATAAACATTCTTTGAGCCCTAGCATATTTCAGGGAATGTGCTTGGGCTTTTTACAAACACTATTTTAGTTCATTGTTATGATGCCTCCATGAGGTCAGCATCATTATCTCTATTTTACAGTGAGGAAACTGAGGCCATGGGAGGTCACCTAGCTTGTCAGTGACAGGCTGGAAAGTGAAACCCAGTGCTGACCCCAAAGCTGTTGTTTTTTCATTATACCAAACCGTTTCCAAAAATAGTACAGGGAAGAACCAGAGGGGAGAAGGCATGATGATGCCTGGCAGGTAGACTTCTCTGTGGAAGTGAGCACACCTCCCTGGAGTAGCTTGATGTTTTATTTTCTTTGAGAGAAAGATGAGAACACGTGGGGACAAGAAGAATGAGAGATACAAAAGCCATTTACACAGGTCCCATTAGCAATCCCCTTTCTTCTCAGCTTCCAACTGGATTCAAGCCCCAGGAAAGCATCTCAGTAGTGTAATGGTTTGGACACGGGAAACAGAGAAAAAGTTGCTTCCATCCTCAAAGAGTCTGTAGCTCTGTTTATAGTCCCTTCTCCTCAGTTTCAGATTTTCTGCAGGCTTAAGGCTTCCTAATAGAAGTTTGGTTTGGTGTGAGGTGTTTGATAGCCATTGGGATGTCTTGGGCCTATAGGGGACATGATCGATGTCATCTTTGAAAAAAAATGGAGCCTAGAACAGGTTAGCACTCAAAGGCTGAAAGCTGAAAGGGTTGCTAAGAGGTCCTCATATCCTTCTGGGCATGAGGCTGTCTAAGATAGAAACTGTAGAAATAAAAAGACAAGGGAAGTTACTTGCAATATCAGGAAGAAGGGACTGATGGGACTTGAATCTGAGAAAGAAAACATGTCACAGAGCCTTTTGAGTAGATGTGGTCAATGGATGGTACTTTCATGGTCCTTCCATGTACTGTGCTCAGGGCAGACATCACTAATCGATCACAGGGGTTATTATTATTATTTTTTTGTCCTCCTCAACCACAGACCTCTTCTAATCACAGCACTCTGTGTTAGCTCTTGCCAACCCACTGGTATTGTACATAAGTTAAAATTGACTCACCATCTCTGCTGTCATGTTTCAAGTCAGGAGCACTCAGTAAACGTAGTTTGGGAAAGTTCAGGTGGTAAGAGTGAGCCATTCTGTCCATATTTACTCTTAAGAGTTGAGGGGAATGTGTATTGTGATAACAAGAACTTCAGGACAGGGGAGAGGTTAGGCATCAAGGGTAGAGCTGTAGAACTGGAATCAATCTCTAATTAGGCAGTAATTGAAGTCATGTGAATGGAGAGAGAGGGTGAGTATATGAGGAAAAGAACAGACGGTTTATTGCTGGAGGAAAGGAAATGGGTGGCAATGCTGAAGCAAGGGAGGGAAAAGCGAACAGGAGAGAAGCCTGCATTTCCTTCACTTGGGTGAGGAAGGCTACCGCTCCAGCTTCTTAAATGGAGCCCTCTGGAATCTTCAGAAATTCCAGAGCTGGTTGCCTTACAAAATACAAAGGTGAATATCATTTCCTCCCTTTCAGGCCGCAGATGTAAGTCGGTGTTCCTCCCAGTGCTCAGGTCTTACAGGAGCTGGCCCCAGGGCCTGCCTTCCTCCTGCAGCCCTTGCTCCACATTCTTCTGCAGCCCCCATTCCAGCCTACCCTTCCTTCTTCATCCTGTGACTTCTCTCTTCTTCTCTGTGGCCCGATTGCATCCCAGCTTGCTGTGCATGAAAGAGAGGGCTGGCCACCACAAATGTGATCTTGTCTTTCTGATGCTTACCTTGACTAATCACACTGACACCCTCAGGTTCCACGATAATTATTCCTGCAAAGTCAAGGACTCCCTTTCCTCCTAATGACCCGAACTTACCCTCTAACAGTGAAAATGCCCCAAGCTTTGGAGTGACTTTTCTGCATTAACTCTGAGGCAGAGTTGCAGTGAGAAAATCTACCCTTTTAATAGGCGAAAATATTGCCCTCATAAGTCTTTATGCAATGCACTTGAGCTTAATGCTCACTTACCAATTCGCCTTTATAACTTCCATATTGAGTGAATTAAGTCCTCCATGCGGGTAGTTATTAAAGAAGTGATAAGTGCTTTATAATTCAGTAAAGGGTGGCCTGGCCATTTCATATTTTCCTAAGGAAATTGGCCACCCGAAGGGCAATACTCTCAGAACCCCTGGGGCCAGCTGATTTTAGGCACAGAGCTCGCACTATTGGATTACTTTCAAGCCAGCTGCTCAGGCCTGGACCAAACTCCTTCTCGCTCAGACTTTTTCCCCCAAGACCCATTGGGGAGTAAGGGTCAAAATCAATGTCTGTCTCCCTGCCTGAGGCTGTTTTTACTCTTGATCAAAGGCCTTCATTTTCTCCCCTGGTTCAAAGCTAAGATGTCTAGTAAGGATCAGAGGTTTTGTAATCAACATGATTTGATTCTCATCTGTAGACAGGAGGAGACTTTCTCTAAGGGGCTACAAGGGTTCCAACCCTCTGACCCCAATCCCATGGGCACAGCTTGCTCCTTTATACTTTAGACTCTTCAAGTGGTTGGAAAAAGTGCTGTGCCCATCAAGACCTTGGTAACCACAGATTTTTCATGACTTGTTGCGAGGTCACAGGGTTCTGAGGAGGGACACTCATTTATTAATTTCTTTATTTAAAATTTCTACTATGTACCAGGAACTTGGATGAGTGTTGCAGATACAGTAGTGAGTAAGAGAGGTTGCCTGCCTTCAGGGAACCTGCATTGCATTAGGAGAGAGACACAAGGGTCTTTGTGAACAAGTGAACACATAGGTGACATAATCAGAGGTTTTGACAAGTAATAATAAAGGAGTTATCTGGAGCATCATTTCTCAACCTTATTGCTACTGATATTTTGGAATGGATAATTCTCCGTTGGGGGTGGCGCTGTGTCTTGTGCATTGTAGGAGATTAATAACATCTCTAGCCTCACCCCACTAGACACCAGTGGCACTGCCCCAATACTGACAATCAAAACTGATGTCTTCAGACAATCCAAGCCTGGGGGGCACAATCCACCCCTGACTTGAGCATGAGCACTATTGATCTAGAGGAAGGTTCAGAGAATGACCCTAGCTAGGCTGGTCAGGGAAGGCTTCTCTGAAGAAGTGACATTTCAAAAGAATCCTGAAGCTGGCATCTTGGCCGAGGGACAAATAAATGCAAAGGTCCTGAGAGGAGACCAGTGAGGCTGAAGTCAAATGAATAAAGAGGGAGGGAGGTTTGAGCTGAGGAGAGAATGGCAAACGTTACATCAGGAAGGATCCTGCTGGTCATGATGGAGTCTGAATTTTCTCCCGAGTGCAAGCGCATGAGAAGCCACTAGAGGTTTTTTGTTTGTTTTGGTGGAATGCATGATTAAGTTTATATTCCAACTAATTCACTGGGGTTTCTTTGTGGAGGACAGATTTTAAGTGGGCCGCAGTGGAAACAGTAGTCATGTTTTGGAGCAAGCGTCTTTGTGAAAGGTGATGGTGGCCTGGACCCAGGTGATAATAGTGGATGTGGCAAGAAGTAGATAGAGTTGAAGGGTAGAATCAATGACAGGGTTTGGCTGGGACAACTCCATGATACCAGTGCCATTTATTGATACGGACACAGCTTACTGGGAGGAAAGCAGGGGCTGGTATTGGGTCTGCTAAGATGTCAGCTAAACATCTGGAGCTCAGGGAAAGTTCTGCTGGAGATGCACATTTGAGTGCTATCAGCACAAGGATGGTGCTCAGAGCAGAGCACTTGGGGGAGAGTACCTTGGCTCATGAGAGTGGAAGTGAGTAGAGGAGCCCTAGGCTCCCTGGGAGACTCCAATATTTAAGGATCAGGCAAAGAATACAACATCAGCAAAGGAGCCTAAGAAAGAATATCCAGAGAGTAGAAGGAAACCCAGGAGAGAGTGTAGTCAAGGAAGCCAGGGAGGAAAGAATGTTTCAAGGAAGAAAGAGTGGTTAATGGGGTAAAATGCTACCCAGTAACTGAATAATGGGTGACAGACAGGAGTCGATTGGATTTGCAAACATAAAAATCACAGGTGACCTTGACAGTGTAGTTTCAGTAGAGTGGTGGGACAGACGACAAACTGGGATGGAGAATCAAAGGGAGGTGAGGAAGAATGGCCTGCAGGTGTAGACGATTCTTTTAAACCATTTACCATAAAGAGGTGTAGATACATGAGTTGGTAGTTGGAGGAGGACATGGAGTCAAGGGTTTTTTTTTTTTTTTCCTTTTTGTAGATGGGCTTTCCTAGAAGATGTTTATATGTTGATGGAAAAATATAGCAGACCGAGAGTTGAGGGTAGGGAAGAGGAAGAGAAAAAAAATGAGTGTGTTCCTGAGAAGGTGGGAAAGGTTGAGGCTGGGTAGAAAGTCCACATGGGAAACTGATAGCTAAATGGTTAAGGTCTGACATTGATCCCTTTGGAGATTCATTCATTTATTCGCCTCGTGGTCACTACTTGCAAAACACTGGAACCATAGCCTCCTGGCCTTGGCCTTAGAAAACTCATGCTTTGGTGAAGTCATGTAGGGACAGGAAAGGTGGAAAAGATGTGCCCGGTTGCCAAGGGTATTTCTGCTTCCTCTTTGTTTGGTGTGGGGGGCCCTCCTACTTCCCCACTGCTGACCCTGACAGTGGGCATCAAGCAGAGACTTGGGCCTGGGAGGGAGCTCTGGATATGGGGCCCTTGAGACCTCTGAGATCACCTTCCTCTTGCTGCTGTGCCCTGCAGTTATGCCCCCAGCATGTCTGTCCCTGGGTGGGATGTTCAGTGGTGTGCTCGCGGCCACAACCCTCCCCAGAGATCAAGTTCAGGGTGCCTGTAGGGTCAGACCAGGGCTCTGGGCTGCTCAGGGGGCCAGGTGAGGGCCATGCAGGTGCTGAGTGTGGAGATCCTCTGGCAGTGAGGTGGGACAGCTGGGTGGCTACGTAGTACTGTCCTGGATGGCTTTCCAGGTATATACTTATTCAGGGGTAGCTGCCCCAGTTTGAGATTCTGGGGGTGAGTAAATGGTGAGGAAGACAGATATGATCTCTGTTCTCATGCATTATGGTTCTAATATAGAGACACTGATGGCAAACACATAATCAAATAATCTAATAAGACAATTACAGATGGTTATTAAGGGCTGTGAAGGACGTAAACAGGAGTTTGTGCTACAGAGCAACTGGAGGGGAAACGCGGGGGCTGCTAACATGGTAGGGTCAGGACAGGCTTCTCTGAGAAGGTGATTTCTGAGTGGAGATTTGAGGGACTGAAAGAAGCCAGGGATGAGCGTTTCATGTAGGAGGCCAGGTTGGGAATAAGCTTGGCATATTTAAAGACCAGAGACAGGACAGAGTGACTGGAGTCCACAAAACAAGGAGAGTGTGTTCAGAGAAGGAGCCCTGGAAGCGTCTGGTGGCCAGCTTGTGCGGGATCTTATGGGTGGCTTCCCAGTGATGTCTGGACATAATTGGATTTTATTGTCATAGCCAAAGGAAGTCATTGGAGGGTTTTAGGCAGGAGACAGTGGTTGCAATAATGTAGATTGTTGGAGAAGAGGGAAAGCAGGGAGGCCAGGTAGGACAGGATGCTTGTTCTCCAGGTTAGAATAGGTGATGGTTACCTGGAGCATTGGTGTGTAGGCAAGCTGGGGTTGCCATACTGTGCCAGCCCAAGCAGCAGCAGTAAAAATAGAAGCAGATAGGCTGGGGAGAGGTAGGGTAGGAGGCCACAGGCTGGGGTTCAACCACAACAGCCTGGACTCCCCAGTGAACTGGCTGGCTCCCAGAAGAAATCTCACTCCTGG
Organism: Rhinopithecus roxellana; assembly: GCF_007565055.1. Classification (NCBI taxonomy): domain Eukaryota; kingdom Metazoa; phylum Chordata; class Mammalia; order Primates; family Cercopithecidae; genus Rhinopithecus; species Rhinopithecus roxellana. The sequence goes on along the minus strand of NC_044553.1, from coordinate 118,054,302 downwards.
GAGTTAGTCCTTTTCTTAGTGGGGTAGCAGTGAAGATGTGCCCTTGATCTTTTCCTGTTAGGAGACACAGCATCTTTGCACCTGCAGAACACAGGTGTGTGCACAAACATTCTTCGTTCCTGGCACAATGCTTTAGAATTGATCAGGAAGCCAGCACAGATGCTGTCATCTTCCATCTGTTCACTGCATGATCTGAATGTTCCTTTCTGTGGTCCCGGGGGTGGTCCCAGATGCGAGGCTGGTTCACCGTGGTCCTTGGCACACAGCTGCTCGTAGGCTTGTGTGCTAAGGTGCTGGCATGCTGGGGTCACTGGCACAAGCTGCTCCAACCCCTGACTGCTTGGGGCTCTCGGGTCTGGCTCCCCAGGCATCTAGCACACTGTCCCCCACAACAGCTGTCAAGGGAGGGAGAGCCGGGTGACTTGTCTAGCATGATCTGATGCAGCTCCTCCCCAGCCCCCTTGATGCCTTAGCACCATGGAGCTGTTGCTCCAGACGGTTTGTTTATAATGCTAAACATATCAGATAATTGAAAGCTAATGCTGCTGTCTGGATCACTAGACATAATATGCCTGGATAACAAATCAATTTCCTCATTGCCCTACAAGCCTTCGGAGTCAAAAGCGCAGCACATTGTGCGTGTGTGTGCACACATGCACTCAGGCATGTGTGTGCTCCAATGCCGACTTGTTAGGAAATGGAATTCCAGACTAGCTTCTGCAGGCACTAGCTGGAGAGAAGGGACACCTGTATGCAATCTTGTTGTTTTTGAAGCTTTTGAATTTTGTGTTGGAGGAGTAGAGTACTCACATATAAAAAACATCCGGAGGCCTAGGCAGGTTGATTGCTTGAGGCCAGGATTTCGCAACCAGCCTGGCCAACATAGTGTAACCCTGTCTCTACTAAAAACACAAAAATCAGCCAGGCATGGTGGCACATGCCTATAGTCCCAGCTACTCGGGAGGCTGAGGCATGAGAATTGCTTGAACCTGGGAGGCAGAGTTTGCAGTGAGCTGAGATCACTGCACTCCAGCCTGGGTCACAGAGTGAGACTCTGTGTCAAGACATACACACACACACACACACACACACACACACACACACACACATCCCGGGGAAACATCAGCTTCAGCTACCTCTTGCCAGTATTCTGACATAAAGTTAGTGGTGTACACTTAGGTACCACTATGTAAATATGAACTGTGACTGCACCTCCAGGAAAGCTTCACTTAACTGGCAACTTCAGTTATCCAAAAGGAGGAACAAAACAAAGTCATATGAAGACAAGGGCAAATATCTACCTATCTGTATGCATGTGCATGTATGTGTGTGTGAATGTTTTCATATTCCCTTAGATCCTATTTATGTTTATATGCTTACTTAACATGCATTTCTAACAATACAAATGGAATCAGCTATTTATTTCACTAGTGCCGTGCATCCACACTGAATTGAGGACTTAGGCATTACCTTCGCTAACCCTCACCGCAACTAGTTTTGCTATGGAAAAACTGACGGCTGGAGAAGCTCTAGTAACTGGCCTGAGGGCATCTGGCTTCCCGTGCTAGCCTGTCATCTCCATGTCAGCCTAACTCCAGGTGCCAGCTTTTACCTATTGGGCTCCAAGAGGCTGCAGAGGAGACTGGGCACAATTTGGGAGGGAGGAGGGGCCCTGGGGACAGCTTAAAAGGTGATGGCCTGCAGCCTAATATCAAAGAAAAAGCCAGAAAATAGATAAAATGGATGTGATAACCATTGGAATAGGAAATCATATCAGGGTAAGACCATTTGCAGTAGGGCTACAAATTCTGCATCCTTCAGGAACTTCTGAGGGTTTTGCTGTGTTACAGCCTGGCAGACTCATTAGGCTGGTCGTATTGATGTAAGGTCATCAAGAAAATGTAAATCATGATTTGTCTACTCTGCTTAAAAAGGCAAGGACTGTGTGTAATGCATTTTAGGTGGAAAAAAGAAACACCCAGCAAGGAAGTTGAAAATGCAAAGGGTTTTGTATTTAAATTTAGTTGTCTGGAAAGTTTGGTTATGAAGAAGAGCTCATTAATAGCAGTGAGAAGTCACAGTGAAGATAACAGCAATCTGACAGCAAGAGAGCAGCAGGAAAAGCTTAGAAAAATGAGGCAATACTGGGCCTGCTACCTGTAGAGCAAGGAAGGATGTTCCTAAGTTCCACCAACCAAGCTCCTGTCTCGCCAACTGCCCAGGGAAGTTCTGCCAGGTAAAGGGTGCCTTGTCCCTGTTGTGTACTTCCTCAATCTTCTTAGTCCTCTGGGGTTAGATGGTAGTCTTTGTATCTTTGCAAATCTTGTATTCTACAGTTCTTTGTATTCTACAGTTTTCTGCATAGAAAAAGAGTAAACATGAAACATTAAATATTGAAGGTAGAAACAACTCTTAAACATATCCACATGACATATTTTTAATTAAAATATGGACCACACATTCTGTACCATCCAATTTTGGGATGCTTGGAGATTGCCAATTCATTTTCATACTGGCCCAAGCAAAACAGAAGGAAGAAGAGAAAACTGTGGTACAATCTGGTTGGGAATGGTGGCTCACGCCTGTAATCCCAACACCTTGGGAGGCCGAGGCAGGTGGATCACCTGAGGTAAGGAGTTTGAGACCAGCTTGGCCAACATGGTGAAACCCTATCTCTACTAAAAATACAAAATTAGCTGGGTGTGGTGGCATGTGCCTGTAATCCCAGCTACTTGGGAGGCTAAGGCAGGAGAATTGCTTGAACCTAGGAGGCAGAGGTTACAGTGAGCCAAGATTGCACCACTGCACTCCCGCCTGGGCGGCAAGAGTGAAACTCCATCTCAAAAACAAAACAAAACAAAACAGGAATTGCAATCTGATTTATTCTAGCACAAAGGATGTTTGCACTCCCCATGGATGTATCAATTAATATTTAATTTATGCCATGTCCCATTATAAAAATGGCTATGAAGCAGCTATCTGTGGTCCTGGGTCTCTGGGACCTGGTGTTGCTGTTGTGAGTCACTGAGAGTGGCTGTGTTTCCGACTGATTTTCTAGGATTGCCAAAGAGGCTCTGCATGGCCATTCCCTGACTCCATTTCCCCTTCTAAGCCCACCTGGCAGCATCACGAAGATCTTGATCCCAGAGATCTACCTTGACCTCACTGAGGTTTTTGAGTTCCTGACCTAAGCCCGACTCTGGCTCTGGAGGTCAATGTCATCATGTATTATGCCCCACTGTCTCCCTCCCTCTGGAAAAGTGGTGCCCACTAGCTCTTGGCACAGTAGTGGCTCTGTGCAACGGAAGGGCAGTGGTGAGAGGGTAGGAGCAGGGCATTGAGCTGATTTTCTGAATGGAGCATTTCACATTTCTATGGAATGAAGAGGCATGAGAAATCCAGGAGAGGAACTTTCAGTGGCGAGAAAAGGCTCTTGGCCAGTGGGTTCCAGCCAGAGATGGTAAGAAGAGACCACTATTGCTTCTGGAATGTGTAGCCTGGCTTGGGTCATGGTCCAGCAGGCCAACACACCTGTCATTTCCTCTCAAGAAATGCCTGTGACTTGAGAGGGTCCTGGGAGCTGTGGCTTGCCCGTTTTGTTCTCTCACCTGGACTCAGTGACCTAGAGGCAGGCTTTTTTGTATTGGCCTGAGGCCTGGTAGTGTTTGCTGCAAAGCAGTCATTTTCAAAATTGATGTTGTTTTAAGCCATGAGACTCTTGCTTTAATAGCCCTTTTAGGCAGAAGCTTTATGTAATAAAGCAGGATTTCTCAATCCTGGTGCTGTGGACATTTGGGGTTGATGATTCTTAGTGGTGGGGGCTGTCCTGTGCATTGTAGGATGTTTAGCAGCATCTCTATTCTCTACCCACTGTAAGCCATTGTTACTCTCTTTCCCCAGCTGTGACAACCAAAAATGTGTCCAGATATTGTCAAATGTCTGCCGGGGGGCAAAATTGCCTCCTTTTGAGAACCTATGTATTACGAGACTAAAGTGGAGGTAATTTATTTAAAGTAGGAGTGGGCACCTGATGTGCCACCTTTTGCCCTCTTTCTCCTTCCTCCATTCTCTGTTTCTGATTGAACCGGGACACCCGGATTGAGAGCAGAGCTGCAGGTTCCTGTGGGGGCCACTGCCATGCACTCTGTAGAATTGCACAGTCCCTTGGGCATTGCTCTAAATTATTTTCCTCCACAGTGGGAGTGGGTTTGTAAGATGTCCGGGCAGGGATGAGCTGGTCCAGCCTGTGGTCCTGGAACAGGGAAACCAATCACCACCCCCACAAGGTTTAGGTGCCTGGCCTTCCTCTAGAAGTGAATAGGTATTGATTTTTTTTTTTTTTTTTTTTTTTTTTTGGAGACAGAGTCTCACTGTGTCATCCAGGCTGGAGTGCAGTGGTGTGATCTCAGCTCACTGCAGCCTCTGCCTCCCAGGTTCAAGCGAGTCTCCTGCCTCAGTCTCCCAAGTAGCTGGGATTACAGGTGCCCACCACCACACCTGGCTAATTTTTGTATTTTTAGTAGAGACAGGGTTCCCCCATGTTGGCCGGGCTGATATCAAACTCCTGACTGCAAATAATCCACCCACCTCAGCCTTCCAAAGTGCTGGGATTACAGACAGTATTGATTGATTTTCAAATGACAAAACAAATGCTCAATGAAAACAACCTGGATAGCCCAGAAAATCACAAAAAAGGGGAAGCCACGTGTAATCGTGCTGGGTTGAGGTACTCACTTACCATTAACAAAAGCAAACCAAACCTGCTCTTTTACTATATATACATACATATAGTATATATATAAAATATTATATTATATTTTTTAGAGCCTGCCCTTTTCACTAAAAGTGGTGGTCTCCCTAGTAGCACACACACACCAACCAGCAGAGTCACAACGCTGACCCTCCTGGTTGGGTACCAAGTGGTGAGTCATAGGAGAACTTGGCAGGTGCTCAGCTGATGCCATCCAGAAATGTCAGGGCCTCATCTTCATCCTCCTGCTCTTCCTCGGAACCTGCTCTGACGCAGTGTCTATGCACTCCTTGAACCTGCTGGAACCTGCTGTATAAACTCCTGCTGGAACAGTTGTCCTGGAGGCCATGAATGACAGGTTTCCTACCCCTCTACACTCCGCCACATGGGGTTTTTATCAATGATTGCGGAGAAATGACAACTTCCAGCAGAAGCCTGATGCCATTTTTAGCTTGAAAACTGAGAACAAGACTGCTCAGTTTCTGTAAGGCACAGGAGGAAAATAATCAGCACAACCAGCTCTGCCTGAGGACTTATGTGTGTCCCACAATGCAAAGGAGTTTCCTTTTTCATCACAGTCTTTTGCTCTTCACATCATTCTTAGGAGGCAGTTATTTTATTATCCCCATTTAATAGATGAGAAAACTGAGGCACAGACAGAAGAAGTAACCTGGACAGGGCACATAGATAGGGGCACTGATGGGACCAGGATACGCATTTTGACCATCAGCTTCTAGGGCAGGAGTCGACAACTGTTTTCTCTAAAGGGCCAGAAAGTAAATATTTCAGGTTTTGCAGGCCATATGGCCTCTGTAGCAACTATTCAGCTCTGTTATTTGTAGCTTGAAGATAGCTATAGATGACAGTAAATGAATGAATATGAACATGGAAATTTGAATTTCGTGTAGTTTTCATGTGTTACAAAATATAATTCTTCTTTTGATTTTTAAAAATGTAAATGCCATTTTTAGCTCTGGGGCTGCAGGAAAGCAGGCAGCAGGCTGGTAGCTTGATGACTACTGCCTTAGAGCCCTGACTCCTACTCACACTGTTGCACTGTGGCTATAAAAATGCCATTTCCTGATTTAGGAAAACTCAGACCTATCTAACGGAGGAGATGGGGACCATCATTCTACTTACTGGAGGACTCTTTGCATCAAGGAGTTCATTCATTTCTCTGCCATATCTCAGTGTGTGCATAAGTCAGGGAAGGGTCAATTTGTGGGCATAAGGACGTGAGGGCTGAGAAGGGTAAGGCTTGAGAACATGGTAATGATTGACAACTCAACTGTAACAACACATTTATGGAATTCTAATGTGGGCTGACAAAAATGATTTCATTGATTTAAACAATTGGAACAAAGTTGCTTGTTGGGAGCAGATCCTTATGGGAAGCTGGGCTTCTGTGAATGAGAAGCATTCTGTACAATCATGGTGATCTACTTGGTAATTTACAAAGCCCAGGGAATATACTGGGGGACCTGGTGACACAGATAGTTCTACTCCTCTGGCGCTTTCTTTTCATCTGAAATGTTGCCAGGTTCCCTGCCATGGTGGGACCAGACCACCCAAACTGCTCTGGGGCTGTAAGGCTTCCAGGGAGAACTTTGGCATTGGAATCCAATACCAACCTGGCCACCTGGTCCATGTCCCCAGCAGATGCCAGTGTCTCTGGCTGCTCAGCAGGGACTTTGAGAGAATGTGGTACAAAACAGGTTCTCAGCATACCTTGTCACTGTGTGGCTCTGAAATGCTTCCAGAGACCCTGGCAGCCATAGTCCTGCTGCCTTGCTGGCTCTCACTCGACTTGGTGGCAGATGGCAGAGCTACGGGTGTGGTGGTGCTGGGGAGGAGACGTCTGGGGAAGGTGGCTGTCACTTTTCTGGACAGAGTGTGCCTGGGTTAGTTCTGTCCCAGGATGAGCTGTCACCTCTCTGCACTCTTCACTAAGACGGTACTTAGACTTCATGGCCACTGATCAGAGTAAAATCCTGGGAGGATGGGGTGGGCAGTGGAAGGCCTTTTCCTGAGATTCTTTGGTGGCTCTTGGGATCACAGGTGTGTACGAATGGGCATCTTTCATACACCTTTACAGCTGCAAAGGGCTTTGATAATCAATAGCATAATGGTTCTCAACCTGGGGACCCCAAAAGCATTAATGAGGGGTGTTTATTTCTGGAATTTGGTCAATATAAAAATAATAAACCCAGAAATCAGATCCATACCCATGACAAACCTTCTCATGCTGACAGCATACTGAGTTTCTTTGCTTTGGGCTGGAATGTATGCACTGGATCAGTTAGCACGGGTTTGTGTCTGTTGATAAAAAGCTCTGGTTAACAGTGATTTATATCTCTGATTAATAAATCCAAGAAGATTAATTAACTAGCACTTAATAGATGTAGTGTGCTGGCTAGACATAAACTCCTTAAACATGGGATCTCTTGGGGCAAAGTTCTAAAAGGAGATCTTCGTGATGAAAAGGGGAGAAACTGCTGATCCAGTGCAACTCTCCTCTTACAAATGAAGACATTCAAGACCCAGAGAGGTGGAAGCGCTGGCTCAGAGTCACTGGGTCCTGAAGTCTCAGATGAAGCTAGAGTTTGTGTCCTCGACTGCCAGGTTCCCATTCTTTCCATGACACCCTAGTGACTCCAGGATACTTAGGTGGCCCCCACTCTCTGGAGTCAACTCCACCCAATCAAGCCATTGGTTTTCTTGAGCTCCAGGAGGGATTGGGCTGTGAGTCACCCAAAGACAGCTTCCAGGGTCTAGACCCTGGTGATGCTGGAAGTAGGTGTGTGTCCCTCCTTGGCTATGCCCGCTGGCCAGCCAGCCACACCCTCCTTTTTTTAAGCCATATCATTTGTATTGTCTTTATGGGCAATAACTAAGGAAAAAAAAGGGCCAGCCCTTAGGAAATTCTGAATAGGAAAAAGAAAGAAAGGGAACAGAGGAAAACTGAGTTAGGAAGGCAAGCAGGGAGATTGAACTTCACGTCTTTAAATAGCATCTTTTTGGAGCTGATGGGGATTGAATGCAATCCATGGGCCAGGAACTTGGAACCAATGAATCCAGTTAATTCTCGCAACAGCTCCATCAGGCAGTGTGAACCTCACCATACAGAGGAAGAAACTGAGGCTCAGATTTATTTGGTGACTTGACAAAAGGCCTGGCTGTCAATTAGCTCATCAGGGATCCAAACCCAGGTCTCTGTGGCTTCAAAGCCAGCCCCATTTCTCTTGCATCTGGTGACCCTTACCTTTCCTCCTCCCTTACAGACACATAGAGAACTGGCGCAGTCTTCACACGCTCAATGCCGTGGACATGGAGCTCTACACTGGACTCCAAAATCTGTGAGTGCACCCGGCCACAGAGAGGTCTTTCCCTGTGGAAGGGGCGGGTGTCACCTGGTCTGCCTTCTGGGGTGGAGTGAGGGGCACAGCAAGGCTGCCATTGGTGTTTCCCCTGCTGGGTCTTCTTTTGGTAGAGTTGGCAACATACACTTAGGGGACACCAGAGGCTTCAAAGGCCATCTCTTCACACCCCTTTGTTTCACCTTAGTCTAGAGAGGCAAGGGGGTTGTGTGAATTCCCATCTTGAAGGTAGGGTTTCAAGGCAGGCCCGGAACTCAGGCATGCTGGGTGAGTGTCCTTTCCCTAGCCTTATGCTTGACTGATGAGCCCCATGGGGTATGAGATTTCCCAGCTACCTCCTCCCTTGGATGTCAGTGCTAGTGACTGTGGGGACGTGGAGGGGGGAGAGGGACAAGGAACAAAGAGGGCTGCAGCCCTGCCATCACTGGACCAGCAGAAGCCCTGGTCCTTACCCACTGGCCACGATGGGTGGAGGGCAGCTGTCAGTACGACCCCTGACCTCCCAGCCTCACACAGGGCCCTGGGGCAAGTGAGCCCAGATGCCTCCACTGAGTACCACAGCGGGCCACCTGTAATGACTGGCAATGAAGAGGTGCAGATGACCCACAGGGCGGCTGCAGGGCCAGCCTTAGCCTCACCCCCTGCCAGCCTCAGCCCGGAGCAGACATCGCTCTGCCACTTGAGCTCTGCTGATCCTCTTCTTCTCTCTGTCTAGGACCATCAGGAACTCAGGACTTCGGAGCATTCAGCCCAGAGCCTTTGCCAAGAACCCCCACTTGCGTTACATGTGAGTAGAGCTGGGCTGCAGGGATGGGGGGGCACATGGCAGGGACTCTCGGGGCAGTGAAACTGGAGACCTGAGGTCTAGACCTGGCTTTGCCTCCAGGAGCTCTTGGGCGAGGTTTTGAACTTTCTTGGGCTTCCAATTTTGCCTCTTAAAAGTATTATTTTGAGTTTGATGATCTCTGAGGTTTCTGTCAGAAGGAAAAATCTAGGACCAGGGGCTGAGAGGGAGAGTCAGTCTCCTGACACCCAAGTTTGTTCACTTTCATGATGAAACTTGCAACTTTATGGGAATGTAAATGATAGGGAATTCTACTCATATGTAATGTGAATACTACACTTCTGAGACCATACATAGGCCCATAAGAGTGTATATGTGTGTTAGGACTTGGGGGTTGCAAGAAGAAAGAAAGCATGGCCAATAGCCAGTGTTATGTCTAAATAGATTCTGGGTTCAGTGGGGAAAAGCTCAGAGAAGTGGAAACACCTGTATAAGGTCACACAGCTTTGTTTGGGACAAGCTAGAGGTCAGGTGGTTATGGGTGGGGGTTCCTGTCTGTCTGTGCCTCCATCACCCTGTCTCTCCCCTTTCCCTAGTGGGGATAGAATCACAAGAGTTGATGCTTCCTCTTTAAGCCCAGTTCTGGGCAGATAGACTTTGGGATTTTAATTGAGGACTGCCATTTCCTGGGGAGAAAGTGGGCATGAAAGGAAGCCTGGGGTGAGTGTTTAGGGGAAGTGCCAACCTGCTGCACCTGTAGAGGGGTACTTGTTGTCTGGGTCAATTCCAAGGATAGTGGCCATCTCGGACATCCACTGGGCGTATTCCCAAAAAGTAGAGGCTCTGCAGGAACCAGGTGGGGAGGGGTCTATTGCCTTTGGGGAGAAAGTGAAGAAGTGGTGTGCCTTGGGCTAGTCTTTCCTGTGGCCACTTAAAAGTTTCACTGACTGAGCACTTTGCTCCAGAGGTTCCAGGTGTTTATTTTATTTTATTGCATTTGGAAGGGCAGCTGGGCCAGAGAGAAATTGCATGCACAGGAGCAGAACATCCAGGGGAGCTGTGGGAAGTGGAGGGTAGGGGAGGTGGGGAAAGGGAAGAGATCACAGTGAATCCTAGTAGATGAGTTATTTTTTCTTTTCTGGGGGGTCCTGACCTTACCCCCAGGCTCTGTGTGTTTTCCCAAGCACATAGTGAGTGCTTGATAAATATTTATTCATCAGTATGGCCACCTCTGCTTTCTGCGGAGCTTTCTTTTCTCTCTCTGGAAATGGCAGGCTCTATGGCCACTGCTCAGGGCCAGATGTATCAGCTCCAGGGGACTGAGACCTCCCTTTCAACTGTTTAATTTAGCTGTTGCCCCTTGCCCCAGGGTAGCCTCTGTGGTGAGAGTCTCCTGATGTGTGTTCTTTGCAACTGGAGGCATAGCTGGGACCAGAAGAGGGTCTTGGACCAGATGTTCCAGGTGTTTATTTTATTGGGGGTTTGAGTTTCACTGTAAAACATCCCAAGGGAAAAAGCTTTTGACATCTGAGAAGTCTCCGTTTTCATAGTAATTAATACAAGGGTCACAAAGCCAAATGCCCATGGTGGACCAGGTGGGGTCACGTGTCCCCTCCAAAGAGGCAACCAGTCATTCGTTCCAGCTGACTGCTGCCACATGGAGGTGGGGCCTCGTGTGGTCAGACTTGTTTCCAGAAGACTTGGAGATTCCATGAAACAACTCAGGTTTTAAATGCTGCCAACTAAAAACAAGACCCTTCAACTCCATGGGCCAAACAAAACTACTTCCATGAGCAGAATGTGGCACATAGAGTGCTAGCTTGTGGTGCGAGGTCATATTTGGGGGAGGGACGCTGTTGATGTGAGAGAAACCCTCTTCTCTTTGAGGACAGGAACTGGGTGTTCAGGTTCCAGAGCCTTCTAGGGCATGGTGTCCCTGCAGCTCTTAGGGAGATGGAGAAGCTTCGGGACCCAGGCTCTGGAGTGGGAACAGGGTTGCATCTTGGGCTGCAGGTGTCTCTGAAGTGGGTTGTACCAGAGCATGTGTTTGGCTTGCCCTTAAGGATCCTGGAAGAGGGCTGTGACCCATTGTCTCTTTTGGAATGATCTGGGGTCTGCTGAGTGGTGGCAGCGATAGAGGCTGGTGGAGGTTTGCAAGATTCCCAAGGCTTTGTGGGTAGGAGGACCTAGTTGGAGTAGGACCCAAGGATAACGTTGAACCTGCCCATGACCTTGGGCCCTGTTTTCTCCTGGACACATTGGCCACATTTCTCCTGGACACACACTTGAAAGTACTTGCTATTGGTTACAGGGGGATTACCGAGAAGGATGGATGACGATTAGTTCACCCCTAGTTTGAGTCTGGCTGTGCATTAGGGGCAAGTCAGGGTGCTCAACCTAGTTCAAGAAAGTCAGCACCCAGTCAAGTGGCTTTGATAGGCACAGTGGGACGCCCAGAGGAGCCTGGGGGTCACAGAGAGACGAGTCAATAGGATGAGGCATAGGCACTGGCTTCATCCACGGTTTTATTTATTAACTTTTCTTATTTATGAAGACACACATCAAATTCCCAATTGAGTAAATTTCCCGGCAGCTTTGGGACATTTTCTCCTGGCAAATGGGCCAGGTTTCTCTGCTGTCTCACAACGTCTTCTATTTCTGTCCTCTAAATGCATTTACAAGTCTTCTGGCCCCAGCTGAGCAATCACAAGATGATCACTTACTCCAACACTAATTGCGGAGCCCTGGCTTGGCAGCTTTTTTTTTTTTTTTTTGGAAGGGGGGAGGTGATGGCTGAGAAGTCTTTTCGTCTCTCCTCTGTACAAAATAAGAAGTAGGAAGTGATATCATTGCCCCTAGTACTGATGTCAAATTGTCTAAATTGTTCTGATTGGTTGAACTGTCTCCCATCCCTAAGCTACTGGTGTGTTAATCAGTGTAATTCTTCCTCATGGCAGAAAATGAATTGACAAAGTTTTGGCCAAGTTGTCTGCTACATGGTAGGCTGGAGATTAGGACTCTTGGGCCCTACTTCATGGTTTATGAGTGACTGACCATCTTCTCTTGACTGTTTCAGTTTTCTCTACCTTTTGTAGACTGTGGAAAGTGAGATATGGATGAATACACATCAAGGGAAGCCTATTTTTGAGAGATGGGAATATTCTCCACCTTCGTATCCCTTCTCTGATCCTAAGAATTTCGGATTAAGGATTTTTAAGGATAAGGATTTCTGAGATTGATAATTGGAATAGCTATATGCCAATCTGAAAAGTGGGCATAATAATAATGTCTATTCTAGGGATGGGATGTGGTCAAGATTAAATAAGAGGCACATACAGCTCTCAATTCAGTGCCCAGCAAATAGTGAGCGTTCAGAGAGGACAGTTGCTAGTAATAATAGTAATTAAAGTTATTATTGCTGGTGGTGATGACAGAATCAAAAAGAAGGGGTTAGATGACCTTGATGGATATTCTGACAACTTCTTTGTCCTGGAAAAGCTGAATTTCAGTCTCACAGTGGAGCCCACCTCTCTGGTGACTGGAATACTCATATTCTCCAGCGTCTTTCTTCATTGTACACTGATGAATAAATCCGGATGAGTTCTCTATTCTCTCCATTTATCCCTACTTGCTCTAGACTGTATGTAGACTTCTCTGTAGATGCTGTCAGTTTCAGAAAGAACCTAAGCAATTGCAACTGATGAGCTGACAACTTTATTTATTTCCACCTGAGTAGAGATCTCGTCCACCAGCATTATTTAACTTGGGTTGTTCTTGGAGTCCTCTGAGCCCCGCTTCTGCAACCAGCCCCTCTTTCCCTTTATGGGGTGTGTGTTCTCTGCTATGGCTCATATAGACTGGATCGCCACAGTCTGGGATCCCCATACATGAAGAATGTAGATGTCTGTCTATGAGCTGCACTCAAACAATGGTACTTACTTTCATCTATAGAGCTCTTTATGGTTTTCAAAGTGCTTTTCCGTACATTATCTCATTGAATTCTCATAACCATCCTGGGGGCAGGGGTATGGTAGGTGGCTTTATTTTACAGCACAGAAGATAGGCTCAGAGAGGCTCTGATTTGTAAGTAGCAGAAGTAGAACTGCACCTAAGTCCTCTGATTCTCTTTCCAGGAATCTTTCCACTATAGCTCGTGGGCCAGAAGAGGCAATGTTTTTTCACAGAAGCAATTTAAAAAGTTACTATGCTTTGCTAGTCATTACTGTGTTTAGAAAACCACATAGAACTGCTGGTATCAGAAAAGAAGAGGGTAAGGCTAATACTGGTTGAGAACTTCCTGTGTGCCAAGAACTGTGCCTAGTGCATTGGCAAATATGAGCTCACTTACTCCCCACAGTAGCTCTAAGTTAGGAGTCCTCTCTCCCCATTTCATAGATGCAAACATTGAAGCTCAGAAGTTATAACTGAGTTCTCCTAAGGTTACACAGTAAGTTAGTGGAACAATCAGGATGTGGACTCTAAATCCTTTGAATCTGAAGTCCGTGTACTTTTTTACATCCCAGGAGCATTTTGTCTCTCTGGTTTTCACAGCAAGAACTTCTTATAGGAGGGGTGGGCATCTTTAAAGTTCCGTGAAAGAGCTGCTCTTTCCCCCTGGGGATTCAGCACGATCCATCCTCAAAGAGCTCTGTTGAGAAAGCTCTGTTTAGTTCCTCTTTCTATTCAGGTCAAATCCTATAATGACAGTTACATTACGACCTGAATATCTTTATTACAAAAGATTTCTTAGCATTAGCCTATGGCCTACTTATTTCCAAGAATATTTAATGTAAGATTCCAGCAAGCCAAGAGAATTTATTTAATCCCTAGAGTTGATTGTGGTGGGATCTCTTGGGCTCCATTTCTTGCTCTTTTCCAAAAAGCTCTAGATGCCGGGCTAAGTTATTTCTCCTTCTTTTGGAAGCAAATGTGCACTCAATCTTTAGCTGGGAGTGTCAGCCACCAGAGTGGGGTGAAAGATGGAGAATGTCCTGATTTGAGCATGATTGTATCAACTGTGTTATGTTTGCAAGGAGAGGAAGTCAGCGATGCTGGGTGGAAAGGAAAAGAAGAGGTGGCCAGGGTCCCTACCCTTTTAGGGCACTGACTCCATAGGTAATACATTTCTCCTGAGATTATTGGGGTGAAAAAATGGTGACATGGATTTATTACATATTATAAATTACTCAATATCCTTTCTCCTTGGAATAATCCCAGATTCTGAGTTTCAAGATGACGTGTAGATAGTATCTCAGTAAATGTTTGCTATTCTGCCTGCCCCCTTACCTCTGCACTGAGACTTTTCTCCAAGTCCCAAAAGGATTGGCAACTGGCACACTGGTCTCCCTCACTGCTTCTCCACAAGTATCCTCCTTCTTCTGTTCTTTGTGGAGGACTTAGCCATGAAATGCTGGGTAGCTGACAATAAGGAGCGTGGGCTTTGAAGATAGAAAGATCAGGGTTCAAATCCTAGATCTTTCACTTCCTGCTGTTGACCTTAGGCAAGTTACTGAACTTCTCTGAGCTTTGAAAGGAAAGTAAGAGTTCCTACTTCATAGGATTGTTCTTAGCCTTAAATAAGACTACCCCTGGAAAGTGCTTAAGACAATGTACTAGGAAAGACTCAATATATATTTTTTGCTATTATTAAAGAGTTCCTCCCTACACATTGGTCTCCAATTGTGTAGAATCATAGATAGTTAAAGCTGGAGGGGTCCTTAGAACCAACTCCCAAATTTGTATTCCTATCCCTGCCCTTTAGCTTCCTATATCAAACTGCCTACTTGCATGCCCGAGTTGGCCAAGACGAGATTCTTGATTTCATACCAAGCCCTTCCTCCCAGCCTCTTCTTCCTCAGTGATTCTTGTGCTTGTAAGTGGTACCATCCATCAAATTGCTCAGGCCAAAACCTTGGGAGACATTCTTGATGCCTCTCTTTCGTTTACCTGCCCGCCCTCTTCTTCTGACATTCAGTTTAATAAATTTCATAAAATATTTTGTATCCATCTGCTTATTTACCCCTTCCATCCTCATGTCTATTGTCTTGGTCCAAGTCATCATCCCCTCCTCTGGCACTGTGACAGAAACCTTCTAACTTAGATTTTCCATGCCTTCACTTTTGTCTGCTACATTTCATTGTCAACACAGTTGCTAGAGTGATATTTTATTTACTTATTTATTTTACAATTACTTTTTGTTTATTTGAAATTCAAATTTAGGCATCTTGCATTTTTCTTTTCTTTTTTTTTTATACTTTAAATTCTAGGGTACATGTGCACAACGTGCAGGTTTGTTACATATGTATACATGTGCCATGTTGGTATGCTGCACCCATTAACTCGTCATTTACATTAGGTATATCTCCTAATGCTATCCCTCCCCCCTCCCCCCACCCCACGACAGGCCCCAGTGTGTGATGTCTCCATTCCTGTGTCTAAGCGTTCTCATTGTTCAATTCCAACCTATGAGTGAGAACATGCAGTGTTTGGTTTTTTGTCCTTGCGATAGTCTGCTGAGAATAATGATGGTTTCCAGCTTCATCCATGTCCCTACAAAGGACATGACCTCATCCTTTTTTATGGCTGCATAGTATTCCATGGTGTATATGTGCCACATTTTCTTAATCCAGTCTATCACTGATGGACATTTGGGTTGCTTCCAAGTCTTTGCTATTGTGAATAGTGCCACAATAAACATACGTATGCATGTGTCTTTATAGCAGCATGATTTATAATCCTTTGGGTATATACCCAGTCATGGGATGGCTGAGTCGAATGGTATTTCTAGTTCTAGATCCTTGAGGAATCGCCACATTGTCTTTCACAATGGTTGAACTAGTGTACAGTCCCACCAACAGTGTAAAAGTGTTCCTATTTTTCCCCATCCTCTCCAGCATCTGTTGTTTCCTGACTTTTTAATGATCGCCATCCTAACTGGTGTGAGATGGCATCTCATTGTGGTTTTGATTTGTATTTCTCCGATGGCCAGTGATGATGAGCATTTATTCACATGTCTGTTGCCCTCATAAATGTCTTCTTTTGAGAAGTGTCTGTTCATATCCTTCACCCACTTTTTGATGGGGTTGTTTGTTTTTTTCTTGTAAATTTGTTTGAGTTCTTCATAGATTCTGGATATTAGCCCTTTGTCAGATGAGTAGATTGCAAACATTTTCTCCCATTCTGTAGGTTGCCTGTTATACTCTGATGGTAGTTTCTTTTGCTGTGCAGAAGCTCTTTAGTTTAATTAGATCCCATTTGTCAATTGTGGCTTTTGTTGCCATTGCTTTTGGTGTTTCAGACATGAAGTCCTTGACCATGCCTATGTCCTGAATGGTATTGCCTAGGTTTTCTTCTAGGGTTTTTATGGTTTTAGGTCTAACATTTAAGTCTTTAATCCATCTTGAATTAATTTTTGTATAAAGTGTAAGGAAGGGATCCAGTTTCAGCTTTCTACATACGGCTAGCCAGTTTTCCCAGCACCATTTATTAAATAGGGAATCCTTTTCCCATTTCTTGCTTTTGTCAGGTTTGTCAAAGATCAGATGGTTGTAGATGTGTGGTATTATTTCTGAGGGCTTTGTTCTGTTCCATTGGTCTATATCTCTGTTTTGGTACCAGTACCATGCTGTTTTGGTTACTGTATCCTTGCAATATAGTTTGAAGTCAGGTAGCGTGATTTCTCCAGCTTTGTTGTTTTGGCTTCGGATTTTCTTGGCAATGTGGTCTCTTTTTTTGGTTCCATATGAACTTTAAAGTAGTTTTTTCCAATTCTGTGTAGAAAGTCATTGGTAGCTTGATGGGGATGGCATTGAATCTATAAATTACCTTGGGCAGTATGGCTGTTTTCACAATATTGATTCTTCCTATCCATGAACATGGAATGTTCTTCCAGTTGTTTGTGTCCTCTTTTATTTTGTTGAGCAGTGGTTTGTAGTTTTCCTTGAAGAGGTCCTTCACATCCCTTGTAAGTTGGATTCCTAGGTATTTTATTCTCTTTGAAGCAATTGTGAATGGGAGTTCACTCATGATTTGGCTCTCTGTTAGTCTGTTATTGGTGTATAAGAATGCTTGTGATTTTTACACATTAATTTTGTATCCTGAGACTTTGCTGAAGTTGCTTATCAGCTTAAGGAGATTTTGTTCTGAGATGATGGGGTTTTTAAAATATACAATCATGTCATCTGCAAACAGGGACAATTTGACTTCCTCTTTTCCTAATTGAATACCCTTTGTTTCTTTCTCTTGTCTGATTGCCCTGGCCAGAACTTCCAACACTATGTTGAATAGGAGTGGTGAGAGAGGGCATCCCTGTCTTGTGCCAGTTTTCAAAGGGAATGCTTCCAGTTTTTGCCCATTCAGTATGATATTGGCTGTGGGCTTGTCATAAGTAGCTCTTATTATTTTGAGATACATCCCATCAATACTGAATTTATTGAGAGTTTTTAGTATGAAGGGCTGTTGAATTTTGTCAAAGGCCTTTGCTGCATCCATTGAGATAATCATGTGGTTTTTGTCTTTGGTTCTGTTCATATAATGGGTTACATTTATTGATTTGCATATGTTGAACCAGCTTTGCATCCCAGGGATGAAGCCCACTTGATCATGGTGGATAAGCTTTTTGATGTGCTGCTGGATTCGGTTTGCCAGTATTTTATTGAGGATTTTTGCATCAGTGTTCATCAGGGATATTGGCCTAAAATTCTCTTTTTTTGTTGTGTCTCTGCCAGGCTTTGGCATCAGGATGACGCTGGTCTCATAAAATGAGTTAGGGAGGATTCCCTCTTTTTCTATTGATTGGAATAGTTTCAGAAGGAATGGTACCAGCTCCTTCTTGTACCTCTGGTAGAATTCGACTGTGAATCTGTCTGGTCCTGTACTTTTTCTGGTTGGTAGGCTATTATTGCCTATTGGTAGGCTATTATTGGTAGGCTATTATAAATTGAGGCTATTATTGCCTCAATTTCAGAGCCTGTTATTGATCTATTCAGGGATTCAACTTCTTCCTGGTTTAGTCTTGGGAGAGTGTATGTGTCCAGGAATTTATCAATTTCTTCTAGATTTTCTAGTTTATTTGAGCAGAGGTGTTTATAGTATTCTCTGATGGTAGTTTGTATTTCTGTGGGATCGGTGGTGATATCCCCTTTATCATTTTTTATTGTGACTATTTGATTCTTCTCTCTTTTCTTCTTTGTTAGTCTTGCTAGCAGTCTATCAATTTTGTTGATCTTTTCAAAAAACCAGCTCCTGGATTCATTCATTATTTGAAGGGTTTTTGTATCTCTATCTCCTTCAGTTCTGCTGTGATCTTAGTTATTTCTTGCCTTCTGCTAGCTTTCGAATGTGTTTGCTCTTGCTTCTCTAGTTCTTTTAATTGTGATGTTAGGGTGTCCATTTTAGATCTTTCCTGCTTTCTCTTGTGGGCATTTAGTGCTATAAATTTCCCTCTACACGCTGCTTTAAATGTGTCCCAGAGATTCTGATATATTGTGTCTTTGTTCTCATTGGTTTCAAAGAACATCTTTATTTCTGCCTTCTTTTCGTTATGTACCCAGTAGTCATTCAGGAGCAAGTTGTTCAGTTTCCATGTAGTTGAGCGGTTTTGAGTGAGTTTCTTAGTCCTGAGTTCTAGTTTGATTGCACTGTGGTCTGAGAGATAGTTTGTTATAATTTCTGTTCTTTTACATTTGCTGAGGAGTTCTTTACTTCCAATTATGTGGTCAATTTTGGAATAAGTGTGATGTGGTGCTGAGAAGAATGTATATTCTGTTGATTTGGGGCAGAGACTTCCGTAGATGTCTATTAGGTCCGCTTGGTGCAGAGATGAGTTCAATTCCTGGATATCCTTGTTAACTTTCTGTCTCGTTGATCTGTCTAATGTTGAGAGTGGGACGTTAAAGTCTCCCATTATTATTGTGTGGGAGTCTAAGTCTCTTTGTAGGTCTCTAAGGACTTGCTTTATGAATCTGGGTGCTCCTGTATTGGGTACATATATATTTAGGATAGTTAGCTCTTCCTGTTGAATTGGTCCCTTTACCATTATGTAATGGCCTTCTTTGTCTCTTTTCATGTTTGTTGGTTTAAAGTCTGTTTTATCAGAGACTAGGATTGCAACCCCTGCCTTTTTTTGTTTTCCATTTGCTTGGTAGATCTTCCTCCATCCCTTTATTTTGAGCCTATGCGTGTCTCTGCATGTGAGATGGGTCTCCTGAATACAGCACACTGATGGGTCTTGACTCTTTATCCAATTTTCCAGTCTGTGTCTTTTAATTGGAGCATTTAGCCCAGCCAGAGTGATATTTTAAACATATAAATCCAATCATGCCACTCAGCTGCTTAAAGCCCTCCAATTACTTCTTGCATTACTTACAATAAAAGCTAAGCCCCTTTCCATGGCCACAGGACTCACATGGATAGTTTCTTTCTCCCCCTCTAATTGTCTTGCACTTTTCCCCTTCTTCTCTCTGCTGCCTCCTTATGAGCCTTTTCAGTCCCTTAAATGTGCCAAGCTCATTCCCACATTGGAGTTTTTGTCCCTATTTACCCATCTGACCCAGAGAGATACCCTGCTCTGGATCTTGGCATGGCTGGCCCCTTCTCATCATTCACTCAAATTCTACTTTCTTAGCAAGGCCTCCTCTGCTCAAACTTTGTGGCCTTCCTTCTCCTTACAAATATATCACATTTTATTCCGTCATGTGGCTTAATCATTTCCTTTGCCTTTATTACTAGTGATCATCTGCAAGTATCTCATTCAGCTATTTGTTTAAGAGTTGATACTCTATCTCCCGCACTGGAATGTAAACTTCCATGGAGCCAGAACTTTTCCCTGTTGTATCTCCAGCACTGAGAACAATGCCTGTCATATGCCAAGTGATTGGTAGCGATTTGTTGCATGTACAAGTGACTCTAGTCTGGCTTGATCATTTTCTGGATGACAAGAGGGATGTCTTGAGTGGAGAAGAATTCTGACCAAGATTCCCATGGGTAAGAGCTGAGCCAGGGCTAGAATCTGGGCCTTCGTATGCTCTGTGTGGCATTCCTCCCATCATATTTTTCCTGTCTACTTTCCTTGGGTCTCATCTACCCAGAGATCCTCAGACTTCTATGTATGGCAGAAATCATTGCAGCCCTGTTTAAAAGAAGAGACATATGGACCGGGCGCAGTGGCTCATGCCTATACTCCTAGCACTTTGGGAGGCTGAGACAGGTGGATCATGAGGTCAAGAGATCAAGACCATCCTGGCCAACATAGTGAAACCCCATCTCTACTAAAAATACAAAAATTAGCTGGGCTTGGTGGCACGTGCCTGTAGTCCCAGCTACTTGGGAGGCTGAGGCAGGAGAATCACTTGAACCTGGGAGGCAGAGGTTGCAGTGAGCTGAAATTGGGCGACTGGACTCCAGCCTGGTGACCCAGCAAGACTCTGTCTCAAGAAAAAAAAAAAAAAGAAGGGACATATGGGCAAATATTACATGCAAATCACTTTTATTATTGGAATGTACAAATATAAATAGTCAAGAATCATATCACAGTATCACCCTGCTGAGATGTGATACAAAAATGTACAATGTAGCTTTCTTCTCATTCAGTTCTTCTTGCTCAGAACTTCCATCAAACCTCCTGCTTAAGCTATTGCCTCTAACCCACCCTCATCACTAATTTGGTTATTTCGATAAATAGTTGAGAGTATGTGCTCTTGAACCACATGGCCTGATATTTGATTCTGGCTTTATCACATATGTCTGTATATCTCGGGCAAGTTACCTAACATATCTGTGCCTTAATCTCCTCTTTTGGAAAATGGGAGTAATATTGTTGTTAGCAAGATTAAATGAATTAATGTATATGAAGCATTGAGGAGAATGTCTGGCCCATAACAAGAACCCAGTATATGTTAGTGGAGATTGCTGTTATTATTCTTTAGAATAATAACATTCTTTAGAATAATATTATTCTTTAGAATAATAACAGTGTAAGAATAACCTTCTTGGTATGCAGCTGTATAGTATGTACTGAAGTACCCATCAAGTCTTCTGTTTTTCCACAAAGTGCTTCATGCTGCAGAAGATTATCAGTAGACAAGATGTGGTTCCTGTCCTCAAAGCTTACCATTTATTTAGGGAACATGGGACCTTGACAGAGTCAGGACAGGGGCTTCTAGTTTTTCAAAAAACTTTTGAGAATGGGATGAAAGCTATAGACTTTCTCCTCATAAAAAGCCAATACACACATACATATACCATCTCTTGGAAATTTTTAGGGGCTTGCAGACTTCCCTTGGATTCTGGATTAAGAACCTTTTCCAAAGACGTCCTGAAGAGAAGTGTGTGGTGACTGGGATGCATGATTTGCACCTGGTAGGCCTAGGCCATTAAAGGAAATGTGATTCCAGATGAGACTGGGCATGTTCAGGGTCCTGTGTCTGTAGACATAGTGTTCTATAGCACTGTGGGGTAACTATGGTTAACAATAATGTGTAGTTTCAAATAGCTGGAAGGAGGATACTGAATGTCCCCAACACAAAGAAACACTAAATGTTTGAGATGATGGATATACTAATTACACTGATCTGATCACTGTACAGTATATGTATTGAAACTTCACTGTGTACCCCATAAATATGTACAATGATCATATGACAATTACAAAAATAAAATTAAAAAGAATATGATTCCAGATGTGACATATGACACTTATGCCATGTTCTCATGGGCATAAAAGAATGCCTTCGTAGCTTATAATCTCCTATGATTAAGACAAGTTAGGAATATACTGGTTATGGGGTTTCTCTCTGAGGTGATGAAAATATTCTAAAATTGATCATCATCTAAAATGGATATTCTAAAATTGATCAATTTGATTCTAAAATTGATCATTATCATGGTGAAAATATCATAAAATTGATCATCAGTATTCTAAAGTTGATTCACAACTCTGTGAATATGTGAAAAACTTTTGAATTGTACATTTAAGTGGTTGAATTGTGTATATCTCTCTATCTCTTTATGTCCCTATCTATCTATCTATCTATCTATCTATCTATCTATCTATCCATCTATCTATCTATCTATCTCTATCTCTCTATGTCTATCCTGTGTTTCTTCTTAGAATATGCTTTCAGAGTCTGTGTGGGGCCTACTATGTCTCTTTTTCTCTGCTGTGGGACAAAGGATGTTACTGTTCCAGATGGAGGCTGCTTCATTAGCTGGAGTCTTGTTGGGAAGATGATGGGAGCAAAGCCACAGCTGACCTTCTGGGGACATGTAGCGTGAGAGAGAAATAAACTTTTATTGTGGCTAAAAAATAGAAAGAAAAGATAAACCAGGAATGACAGAGACTGTAATCAATGTATGGAGTAGATAGGCTACTGGGGATGCATGCAACTTGGTGTCTAAGCTATTACCCGATTCTTTTCTCTTCTACTCAAGACAGGGTCTCAGAACACAGATGAGAGGGATGTCATTACAGGGATAGCTTTGAACCTCCTCTAATATAAGTATAAGGAAGTAAATGGTGAGTGGTGATTCTTCATCAGCGGCTCTGGGTTGTTGGTGACACAGCTCGCACCTTTGACACACTGCACAAATGGCTGACATTCTCCAGGGACTTCCAGTACGAGGCAGTGGAGGAGCTGCTGGAGGGGTCTGAGTAGGGCTGCTGACCCAAGATGGGCAGGAGTGACTGGGTAGCCTTATGGAGCAGGTGACAGCTGGCCCGGCTTTGGAGGAGAGTGGGCTTGGGTTGGTGGACAGCTAGCTTATGGCACAGGGCTGCAG
Source organism: Rhinopithecus roxellana (assembly GCF_007565055.1). Classification (NCBI taxonomy): domain Eukaryota; kingdom Metazoa; phylum Chordata; class Mammalia; order Primates; family Cercopithecidae; genus Rhinopithecus; species Rhinopithecus roxellana. Next base: position 118,031,615 of record NC_044553.1, on the reverse strand, counting down.
CTTACCATGGGGTGTGCACAGCTGTTTCCCCCTGTACTTTCTGCTGGAGCTGTTTGGACATGTGCTCATGGGTACAGGCCACTGAGCCTGTCTATCAGGTATACTGAAAAAATTGCCAAGGGAACAGCATTCAGAAACGGAGCCATTTGTCCATGGAATAGGATTTTCACAGAGTGAATGATGTGGGAGGCTCGAGTCAGGACTATATGCAGTGGTGTGTCTGGGTATAGGTCAGGAGGAAAGATGCTGGCTTTGGGTTCACATGAGTATATGGGAGGGGCTGGAGGGGATGGCTGTCAATCATTAGAGGTATTTTTTGGCTACAGCAGGGCTAGGTGACCACATCTTGCACATCCCTTTGGCTCTTTCTTGGTCTTATGCTGTGACCTTGGATAAGCTGTGTAACCCATTTGATCTGTTTTCACATCTCAAACATGAGACAGTGTTATAAGTGGCCCAATCCTGACCTCATAGCATTTTGGAAAATTCTTCCTGGAAGAAAGGTTGCATTTGGGACGCAGCTGGGGCCACTGAAGGGCAGGGCCAGAGGAAATCTGTTGTCTATTTATTTTGGTTTTACCCACTTTATTCTACTCCTCCATTTCACCTCCTTGGAGGGGCAGTCATTCCAATGCAGTGAGTTCCAGGGACATAACGTAAGTGAAGCACTGATTATAGACCAAGCATTCCTCTATGCACTGTATATCATTGTAGTCCCCATCTTTCAGATGGGCAATTTGAGGCACAGAGAGGTTGAGTGACTTGCTTAAGGTTTCATACCTTCTAAGTGGCAGAGCCAGAAACCAACTCCAGGTTGCTTGCCTCTAGAGCTCCAGAGCCTCCACTCTACCATCTCTTGACCAAGGCCAACTCAGGTCATCCTTGGCTGTTTTCAGTTCAGGAACCCAGCTGGAGAAGAGAGGGAGGCAGTAGGCTTCAGAGCAGCACTCCTCAAAATGAAGGGCAGATGGAGAGGAAGGCCCACGGGAGACCACGAAGGGAGTGCCTGAAACCATGTCCTGCTTTGCACTTGGTTGCTAGCAGGGTCTGAGTGAATGGGCAATGCCCCTTAGCCTACTGGCTGGCACTCGGGAGGGCCATTAGCAGATGATTACACAGAGTGAGTATTCAGCATAGAGAATGGAGCCTGATGATCGAGCAGGTGGAGATGAATCACGCTGTGATATGTTGATGCAGGCGTGGCAGATTTCTATTTTCCCCATTTCCAGGGAGCATGGGGCTACACCAGTCCTGGATATCTTTGGCCCATTTCGGGCAGGATTATGACTGTAGGTGGCACACCTTGTTATAGAATGGGAAAGAAGGGGATGTGGGCCAGATTAGATAAGCTCCAAGGCTCTGTCTGCTCTAGCATCCTGAAATGTTGTGTCTATGTATGCAACTTCAACATCTGACACCTCCTAGTACACTCAAGCCATGCTATTTCTGAAAGTGTGCCTGGTCCCCACATTCTTTCCATATCCCAGCCCCTATGGCACATGATAACACTGAGTAGAGCTTTTATTGTCCTCTTTTAAATGGATCCTTCCTGCTTTTATTGAACCCCAAATGTGTTATTGAACCCCAAATGTGTTATTGAACCCCAAATGTGTTATTGAACCCTAAATGTGTTTTGCACCACAGAATTGACCAAGCTTCAGATTTTCAACGGATATTTCTTAGTTTCTACTCTTGTATCTGCTCCCTCCAAAGAAAGTAAATTCCCGGTCCCCTCATACCATTAGTATGAGTGCCTACCTCTTCTGAGGCCCTGTAAAGGAATTGCTCCTTATTCCCTCAGGAGGCAGGTGGCAAACTTCCTAAATTGAATTTCCTTTTCCTTGTCTGCTTGTGTCTCTCCTCCAGACACCCTGTGGTCCTGAGATTACTTATGTCTCCCAAGCCCTGATTATTTCTTTTTTTTTTTTTTTTTTTTTTTTTTTGAGGCGGAGTCTCGCTCTCTCGCCCGGACTGGAGTGCAGTGACCGGATCTCAGCTCACTGCAAGCTCCGCCTCCCGGGTTTACGCCATTCTCCTGCCTCAGCCTCCCGAGTAGCTGGGACTACAGGCGCCCGCCACCTCGCCCGGCTAGTTTTTTTTGTATTTTTAGTAGAGACGGGGTTTCACTGTGTTAGCCAGGATGGTCTCGATCTCCTGACCTCGTGATCCGCCCGTCTCGGCCTCCCAAAGTGCTGGGATTACAGGCTTGAGCCACCGCGCCTGGCCCTGATTATTTCTTTCTGTTCACTTTGTTTGTGGACCACATTCTGATTCACCCAGGGCCAGATAACGTGGCCACATGCCTCACCTGCTGGCTCACTGCATGTTTGTGATACGTACTTTGCAATTCTTAGTCGAAAACCCTAACTTCTTCTTGGAGACTGTGTTCTTTCTGATTTCAGGTATCTCAGTTCTCTAGAATCCCCTGGACTGAACATTAAGAATTTTCTTAAAACCCTGTCAGCTGTTGCCTTTCAAAAACTCAGTGTAACGCTGAGTAAACATTCTGGCCTCTGGGCTGTGTCTCCTAGCCTTGGGGATTAGACACTGTGCTCATATTTTCCATCCTTGATTATTCTCAGTAGATTTTCTTCTCTTTTCCCCCCTCTTCCCTAAGGCTTCATTACCTCCCATTTATTCACATCTCTTTTCTTCATTTTTCTTGTTAAGGACAGATTTAGAAAATGAGTTTAGTCTCTTGGCTATTTTAGAGTCATCATTAATTTCTGTTCCTCTTTATTCCTTAGCAGACTAACAGCCTTGTGTCTCTTTCTCCCTTATTTCCTCTTAATGGGTCTTTGAAAATCTCTTTTCTTCCTGGGTTAACCCCTTTGCCTTTTGGGGCTTGCCTTGGGCCCAAGAGGCCTCTGCCCTTTCTGGGTGGTCTTCTAGGTGATGGAGCCACTGCGATTGTTCTGAGTTTAAAGGGTATTGGGTCTCCCAGAGGGAATAAGCCATGCACTGCCTCTGGCCGACTTCATGCAAACTGCAGATGGAGTCTCCCAAGATGCACCTTGAAACTCATCTGAGGGGTCCAAGCGAGGCCTGAAATATGCCTGTGGAAAGGTATGACCCTCTTAATGATGTGTGTGCTCCACGGGGGCAAAGACTAGGTCTCCTTAAGTCCTGTTTTCTCAATGTAAAATTTGTATTTGGAGAATAAATGATTGACTGAACGAATTACTGAGGGAGGGGGAGAATGAAGAAGGGAAAACACCACACATTTTGAAGGTGGGCAGACTAGGCTGTGAACCTAAGTTTGACTTTGCCAACTCTTTCACTTTGCATTCTTGGCCAAGTAGCTGAGCTTCTGTGTCTTTCCTAGAACACAAGGAAATAATTCCCACCTCGCAGGGCTTTGGGTGAGGATTAAAGGAGTGAACATAAAACATCTTTCTCAGTGGCTGCACATGGTAGGTATTCAGTAAATGGCACATCCCACACCCTTGGAAGCTTTTTTAGAAACTTGATCCTTACTAAGGGTGTTCAGAAGCCCAAGCTCGAAGCCCCTGGGTTTGAGGCGTCTTTGGGATTCTGTTCCCTGTATGTGGGGAGAGCAGAAGTTAAAGGGGAAAGGGAGTTACAGAACTGGGGTGGGGATCTGGCTGGAGCCCCCCAGCAGAGACCCTCCATGTCTTCTATGGCAGCCTCAACACACACGCACACTTGCCAGCTCATCAGTGTATTGCCGTTACCAAGAGGGAGCTTTGTCAGTGTATTACTGTTATTCTCAATGAGGAAATTGAGATAGAAAAAAGGGGTGCAGTGACCTGGAGCCAGTCCTGTGGGGAGATTTAAGAGCTAGAGTTAGAGCATGGCTTGCTGGTTCTTAAGCCTCCATTGCAGCCCACTTCAGCCTTGAGTCCCTCTCCCTTCCTCCAGCAGCTGTTTCTCTTTGAATCTGGTCATCTCTCTACCAGCTGTTTCTCTTTGAATCTGGTCATCTCTCCACCTAAGGTTTTACATCTGCATTTCTTTAATGTGGTTGCCTTTGGCTTTTTCCGTGATTGTGAAGCCTTCACTCAGGATAACTCCCATCCCATTTGCCTCTGGAGGGCCAGTTTATACAGAGAGAGGGGTTGAATTCTCAGAGGGTCTGGGGTGTAAGGCACCACTGAGGGCCACCTGCCTCTCTCTCTAACAAGGTGACCTGGCTAGATGGGACTGCATCTGTCTTGCTAGAACTGAGGCTTTGCTGACCATCAGAGTTGACTGGGGTTGGGCTTAGGGGAGTCATCTCAGTTCATTTCAGAACTGACTTTCCAGAATGATGAGGGCCAGGGAATCCCCAGGGACCGTACAATGGGCCTGTTGGGACCCTGACCCAGAGCCCACACCCTCAGAGTGTGGTGGTCTGTTTCTTCTACTGCCCTGGTGATGGTCAACATGTTGTTATGGAACATAGAAAGAGTGAGACCTATTCTCTTTAGATGGTGCACAAGTGACCTCCTCCTCTCTCTATCTGTTTCCTCATCTATAAAATGGGTCCAAAACTGTTGCCTGTACATCCCCCTACAGGATTGTTGTGAGGACAGAGTGAACAATGTTGAGAAAGGACCTTGACAAACATAGAACCTGAGTACCCAATAGGGTGCTCAGGGGATGTTGTGTCCTGTGATCGATGCTCTGGGTATGGGCAATATCAGGTTGTCGAGTCTTTTTGCCAGACTCCTGGGGGTTGGGTGCTGAAGAGCAGAGGCTGCTGTGGGATGTGGTGAGGGAATCTCACCAAAGCACTGGACTCCAGGAAAACTTGATGAAAGGACTTTATCCTCTTGGGTTTTACTAAAAATGGAGACCAAGAAAAAAATGCATCCTGGTCTCAGTTTGAAGATCAAGTTATGAAGATCTTGTGAAGAATGGCTGATGCAAATTATGTCAACCTCATTGCCTAAAACAAGCATTCCCCTTGCTCTTGAAGCTGGTAGGTAATCCTTGACTTTTTGTGCTTTAGAATCCTACAAAGTCCACTCACAATGGCCCTTGGGGTCCTGCGGGGCTTTTCTGAGACATGAATACATTAATACCCTCCAGGAACATCTGTCGAGGGTCTTCTCTGCCTTGGGAGAATTCATGCAAATTCTCTTAATTCGTGCAAAGGTGAATTAAGTTTAGGTCTTTGGCTTCAGTAGGATAGTCTAGGGGTGGAAGAGGTAGACAGCATGTAGAGATGGTTACTATACAGTGTGATGAGGACTTGGGGCTCCCTGGGAGCATTTAGCACAGGTGGGGGATGCATCTTGGGGATAGGGAGGATTCCAGCAAGAAAGGTTTCCAGACCACCTGAAACCTGAGGGTGAGTGTGAGTCAGCAGCTGAAAGAGGCTTTCTGGGGACATGGGTGATGATTGTGTCAGGTAAAGGGAAACATGTGCTGCATGTCCAGAGGCCTGGCAGTGAAAGAGAGAGCCTGGTATGTTTGCAGGGCCTAGGCCTGTGGGACCCACTAGACCTGGAACCAGACTGACAAGGTGACTCCCCACCATGCTTCCCTGTGGCCCCAAAGTCAGTGTACTAAAGGTTTAGATCTTTGCTTCCAGGTACCCTGTCTCCCACCATGGCCCTGTGACCTGAGATCTCTCTCACTGAGGCAGCAGAGTGATTCATGTTAGGGCAGAAGGGGGTTCAGGGCTGCAGAAAGACAAGGCCCCCTCCCTGTGTGCCTCATTTGCTGCCAACTACAGGTATCTGATGCCTTTATGGCTCCTTCCAGAGGGGCATCTTGGTGCTTCCTCCACAAAGGCCCCAACCCCTCTTACATACAAGTGTCCTAAGGATCATAGCATCCTAAGAGGTCTCCCTTGAACTATCTGCCATACTCTGACCCATTCTGCATTTGTTTTCCGCATTCTGCAAGGAGACTGATTAAACATTGAAATCTCATCCTCTTAAATGTGCCTCTGATGTTCTTAGGATATGAACCAAACTCCCTGCCTTAGTCTACTGGGTGAGTGTGAGGCCCATGCAGAAACCTAGGTGAGGTCTGGGTGTGGCACCAGCCTCGAGACCAGTTCCAGCATCTCCCTGAATGTCCTCCAGGGCTCTCTGCTCAAGCCACACTGTGCATCCCTCGATACTCCTGTATGCCATGCCACCTCTAGCTCATGGCCTTTGCCTGTGCTGTTCCCTCGACTTGGAATATTTTCATACAGCCTCTGACTCTCTTTAGTTAATGTCTATTCCTCTTTCAGGTTTCAGCACAAGGGTCAAGTGCACAGATCCAAAGACCAAAGACATCCAGTGAGTTGGCCTGAACTACATGGCGGTAGAAAGTAGGCTGCTGCCTTTTAGAGACAACAGGCATCTCCTGATGCTTGTTGAACCTGAGTCCATACTGTGCTGTTGCCTCTCAGGAGCAGGTGCCTGCTCCATAGGAGAATTAAAGGAGATGACCCCCAAGTCTTCCCCCAGGAGTAAAAGGGCACCTTGGTTCTCTTGTCCTTACTACATCTGGCAAGTCCAGCTGTGTCCCTGAGGCAGGCAGCTCACTCCCTGCAGGAGGCAGTGGGGCTCTCCTCCCTGTGCCAGCTGTCCATTTGCAGCTCAGGAACTTTCCCTGATGCCAGCAAGGGTGGTGTTTGCAAAGAGCAACCATGTGCTCCTTATTTATTGTGTGGAAAAGAAAACAAATTAAGCTCTTGTAATTATACAGTCAGACATGGTCTTAAATAAAGCTTAAGCAGTCAAACTCCATTTAGAATATTAATAATTGCCTTTCGCAGCCCTGATCCCCAGCAGCTTTCTCTCTTTCTACTCCTCCCTTCCCTTTCCATCCATCTCCTCTCTTCTTCTCCCCCGGCTCCCTCATTGGTGCAGACCTCTGCTTGGCCCTCAGAAATCTCTGGAAGACCTGCTGGCAGTGACTAGGTATGCTTGAGAGCCCCTGTTGGACTTTTCAGAGATCACTAGTGGCATTTATTAAGTGATTTCACAGTCATGGGGTTGTGCTAGAGTATTCTTGTCCTATCCCTGCCTCCCTTATTTTGGTTAATCCATGAGAAGTTGCATAATATTATGATTGAAGACACAAGTTTGCATCAGTCAGAACTGGGCTCTGTTCCTTCTTTGACTGCTGACCAGCTGTGAGACCTTGGTCAAGTCATCTAATCTTTTTGAGCTGATTCTTCCCTCTGGTAAGAAAATCATCTCCCTCATAGGCTTGTTTTAAGACTTGGATGAGATAATGCATTTGAAGTTTTGGCACACAGCAAGTTTCTTACAAATATTAGGCCTTTCATTTACTATAACTCTAGATCATACCTCATATCAGAATTTTATGGAGTTTCTTATTTTAATTTTTCTGGACTCAAACATTTATTGATGTGCCCAGAGCCTGCAGGTACGTATTAGGTCTCCCAAAGCGTCTGTGAAGTGAAATGGATGCACCTGCCTGGGGCCTGGCAGGAGGATCTGGAGCCGGGGTGGTGAGTAATACCATGTGATGTGTCATTCTGATGGTCCACTGACATGCCTCCCTCACGACTAATGACCAATTCTCTGAGCAGTAGACTATCTTAACCATAGCAGCTATAGTGCTTTACATACCACATCTCAAAATACCATCTTATTTAATATGCTGTAATAAGATGAAGTAACTAGCAATTATCATCATCCCTGTTTTACTAGTGAAGAATCTGAGAGCATGCATTGCCCAAGGTCACACAGCTAGAAATAGTAGAGTAGGAGCTGGGACCCAGGTCTCAGACTTGCTCAAGTTCTAGCTCTTTTTTGCTATGCTGGGCTGTTTCCTATGCCACTGCCAACACCTGGGATGAGGCTCACCTGGTTTCTGGACCTCAGAGTCGTGATGCTCCTTCAAGACTTAGTATGAATCAGTCAGTCACCACCTTACTTACTGTCTCTTTTAGTTTCCTTTCCTGTGACATGGAAAATGCACAGCAGCACTGGTTTTACTTGTGATACGATGGTAATTGGGTCATTGCCAGAAACTAACTTGAAAGTAGTTTGGAAACACTGAAAGATGGTTAGGTTCAAAATCTCTATTAGGTGATTATGTGGATAATACCGTAAAGGGCCTTGTTCAATGCAGGTAACAGGTGCTTTGGAAATGCTAGCCACAGGATTCGGGAAGGACATGGGTCTTAAGTTTGTCCTTGGAGGAATTTTTGAAGTGTTATATAGGAAGAGGGGAGAAAACTCATGGAATGTACATGTGTGCACATACAAGCAAGCAGGAAACAAAGTGAAGAGAAATAGAGAAGAAATATTTATTGTGTTAAGTTCTGTGTTAGGTGTTCTTCTAACAGTAATCCTGTTGGAATAGCTGGCATTTTTCCCATTTTACACTTGAGGACTCTGGGGCTCAGAGAGGTTATGTAATTTACTCAAGGTCACACAGCTACTGAAGAGATTTATTCATATCTATAAATGTCTGGTCCAGAGCTCATGTTCTTTCTGTTGTAACTGATATAAAGCCCAGATCACCTCTCTGAGGGAGTTCAGGAGTCCAACGTTCCCAAATGAATATTTAAAAATTGTTTCTTCTTGGGAGATAAACTGATGCTACCATTTTTGCTTACTCCCAGCCTCCATGGTTTCCTCTCTGGGGGTTCAGCACCATGGCCAGAGCCCAGGGAGCCCTCCCTTTCCTCCTGGGCGGTGAGCTATGAACAGCTCCCCAGACAGAAGCTCCCAGGCCCTGGTCCCAGGCTTACCTTCCCCTAGCATTGTCACAGCTGCTGGTGGGTTGACCTGTGTCCTTAAGCAAATGCCACTGCCTTGGCACAAGCAAAGAGTCAGGTGCATGTGGTGGACAGGTGGCCTGCGCTGTGTTTGCCAGCCCTCCTGCTGGGATCTAGACCCAGGTGTAAACAGTAGAGGGAGTGCCCCTTCCATTCTGCCTTTCAGAGGCCCAGTCTAGAGTGTAAGAGGATTGTGATTTATGATTTTGATTACCCTGCATTGAGGAATTATCTACGGCTGTAGGATTCCGAAGGATTCTGAGCAGGAACAGGATTCTTTCTTCCAGGTCAGAGTTCCCAAGGTCAGGTCTGTTCTGTTACTGTTGAATGGGGCCTGGAGCAAGTAGATTTGTCATGTGCTTTCTCACAGGAATAGACAAAGTGGGCCAAATGGTGAGAAAAGCACAGCAGAGCTGGCTGAGTTATGATGTGGGTGGGTTTTTCTTCTAGAATGATGTGATTTTTTCATTCTTAGAAGGTTTTCACCTGCATAGTATAAAACCAAGTCCCCAGCTGGAGATCAAGACAACTTCTTGCTTATGCGCATGTGCACATACACACACACACATACACACACACTCAGGTGAACACATGCCAAGTGTCATGCCAAGGGTGTGGATTTTGGAATTAGGCACATGGACTCAGGCCCTGTGGTAACACTACCAGCTTTGTGACCTTGAACTAGCTACCTTGCCTCTGAGCTAGCTTGGATCAGCTCATGGATTATTGGATCCCTTATCTGTCAATGAGAGTAAATCATTATAATAATATAGACCATAAAATGTTGGGAAGATTCAATGGACAAATATCTTTAAAGCACATAGTGATTAGCTCCTAATAAGCATGCAGTAAACTTTACTTACGATTTTGATTTCTCAGAAAATGATTTCTGTATCCCAATTTTCTTTAGTTTACTCTCATGATTATTGGTAATGACTATGGAAAAGTCCTTATAGCAAGGAAAAATGATTAGCAAGTTAATTAATTGTTTGCACTTATGTTCAGATATCAAGGTTTTAAATTAAGTTTAGGTCAGCCATAGCAGTAGTGCGGGTCTAAGAAATAATGAGTTGAGTTTGGCACCCTGTTCAACGCAAGACTTAGGAAAATCGAGCCATTCAGTGAAATTTACCAGTATGCTTTTATTTAACAATGATTGTGATCAAGGTGTAAATCATTCCTTCCACTTTGCACAAAGAACTATAAGCAGAAACACAGTTCACAAGTCCTAATGCTAGTGATTATTCCTGAGAGTGCCAGCCTTTGGCCAGGCCCACGCATCCACGTGCTCTTTTATTCATTCGCTTCCCACTTGTTTCTCTAAGTCTCAATTCAAATTGCATTGTCTCTATGCCCTCCTCAACTCAGTTCATATTAAATCCTCAGCTCCTTGAGAATCTACATGAAACCAAGTGGGATGGGGGTTGATTCTGTATACTCAATATGAGATAAGAATTCTTATATTGTCTCTTCCTTGAGTAAGTCTACTTGGACACTACCAGATCTCTTCAGGAGAGAGGCCATGGAGTGTAGGCATGAGCACTACATTTCCAAACATTTTGCAGAATTGGGCAACAGAGGCCAAAAGACTGTGCATAGTATAAATTACAGAAAATGGTGGTGTAATGACATTGTTGGTGAATAAATTAAAGCCCTGAGTCATAAGGCCAGTAACAGAGAGGGAGCAGAGAAGTTTAATTAAAAGGAGAAAAGAGATGTTTTTAGCTGACACTGGAAGTGAGACACAGATGGGGGCAGAGTGGGTAGAGAGGGCAGCTCAGAAGAGAGGACGTGAATATTGCTGGCAGTCAAGGAAGGGAAGAAATGAGGCCAGTACTTCTGAAGCTAAGGAGGAGAGAGAGGGACAATGGGGAGAATCTTAGTGGACACAAAACAACATGGGCTTTGGCAGTAAAGATAGCTGTCATATGTACTCTGCAGACACAGAATAAGCTGGATGGAAGAGTTCTGATGAAGACAGATGAGATCCTGGAGAATAAGGAGTAAAATCAGAGGTGAACTGGATCTCCTTGGAGTCACAGCATTCTGGAGGTTGTTCTCCAGTGTCATTTGTATCTGCAGCTGGCTTTTCTTGTAAATACTCTTTGACTTATCCTTTGTAGGAATGAGAAGTAACCCAAGACATTTGGGGTGAGAGTGCTTATCTTGGGCCAGGGGGCGTGGGTAAGGCTGTGGCCAGCCTGGCTGCAGCCCACCACCATGTGCGTCCAGCAAGGGGTCAAGACTATGGGGGAAAATTCAAATTCTGAGCCAGAAGCAATCCTTTCTGGACAAGAGTTCTTCCCTGGATTCCTCTGGAAACAGAGTAAATGAGCAAATTTTTATGGGGAGCTGCCTTTTTCACCCATACACCCAGCACACCCACATTTCCCAGCACAGTATAAGTACCTAATTAGTGTTGAATGATTGCATGAGCAGAGATGCCTTTTAAGATAGAGAAAGCAAAATGACACTAAAGCTGACTTGGTTTAGAGCATTTGCTCCTCTCTTTTGTTCACTGCTGTAAAGTGATACCCAGATGGATGCACGGCACATAGTAGGATCTCAGTAAATAACACATTGTCCAAAGTGGGACACTTTGGAGAATGGAAGGGACACTAACCTGATGAAATTCCAGGATAATAGATGTGAGCTGGGACTGTTTGGGCAGACTGGAATGTGTGGTCACCTGTCACCAGTACTTAATACAATGAATTAGTCTTGTATCCTTGGAACTATCTAAAAAGGAATGAAGGTCCTGCCTCCTGGCCACATTACCTCCATTTATGCTTGGGCTCATTCAATAAACATCTACTAAGCACCTGCTCTGTACCAGGTATCTTGCTAGGCATCAAGGAGACAACTAGAGGGAAAAGCTGTGGTTTTACTCCAGGATTCCCTCCATTCAAGAGGCAGCTAGACTTTTGAGAAATACATGATTTGACAGCGTGACCAGTGCTGAGCTAAACAGATGGATGAAATGCTCTGGGAGCACGTGAGTGGGGAAAACCAGTAATCTGGAGGTGGTGGTCAGGGAAGAATTCTCAGAGGAGGGATATATCAGTAAGTCATGGAAGATCGAGACCATCCTGGCTAACACGGTGAAACCCCACATCTACTAAAAAAAAAAAAAAAAAAAAAAAAAAAAAAAAAAAAAAAAATTAGCCGGGCATGCTGTTGGGTGCCTGTAGTCCCAGCTACTCAGGAGGATGAGGTGGGAGAATGGCGTGAACCTGGAAGCCCCTGCACTCCAGCCTGGGTGACAGAGTGAGACTCCATCTCAAAAAAAAAAAAAAAAAAAAGAAAAAAAATAAAAAAAGAAAAAAGAAAAAGAATTTGCTAGGCATTCTGGGAGAAGACAGAATGTCAAGGACAACTGTCCGGGGCACAGGGCTCATTATAGATCAGCTCAACAATGCCAGGCTGCTGGATGCTGGGAAATATTGTTGTGACTAAGATAAATGAACCATTAACCCCATGGATAATATGAATTACTTGCTACCAGATATAATAGTATATAGTCCATTGGGGCTGTGATGGAGGAATTTCTGTATGAGTTGGGAGCCTGGAGGAGGGGCACCTACTCTACATGGAGTGGTGTCCTTTCTAGATGCTGACATTGGCCCCTAAGGAGAGATAGGAGGTAGGGAGAGACCCGTCCAGATACTCAGGTGGACTGGGAAGAGAAGGTTTTGTGTGCCCTTTTTATACCAAGGGTATGGGGTGCCTCTCACTCTTTTGCAGTAAATGTTAACTGGGCAAACAGAGTGGCCACAGTGCTGGACCAAGGCAGCAACTGTTCTGTACAGACCTAGAAGGTCTAGACGTCTCCGTGATGCTCCTGGAAGTCTCAGAATGAGGAGGGAAAGGCTGGGTGGAAGATACTGGAAAAAAGAGACAGGAAGCTGGAGAAGGAGGAGGAAGCTGGGGCACCCATCTGCCTCCCTATCCAGAGCTTTCAAATGTAATATTAAAATGTTCCTCATTATTTTCCTTGGATGAATTTGCTAGCCTGATGATATTAATTATTCTTAAAGGTCAACAGCACTCTTTCGAATCCCCTTCTGTTCTATCATGTAATCAGTTAATTAATTGGAAACCATTTAGCGCGTCTGCTGAGTGCGCTGTCTGGTGCGAGTTTTCTTGTTTTGCTGCTCCTGCAATGATGGTTCCCTCCTTGCTCCTGTTTTCTTTCAAGGATTTGGAAACTTCAGCATGGACCACTTTCTCCCCTCTCTTTCTGCTGGCTGATCCCCTATTCATTCACAGTTGGCTTTGGAGGTGTTATCTCTTTAGCTTTTTCCTTTGTGAGTCCTTACTGGCAATATTAATTCATTTCCATTGAGTGCCTACCATGTGGTGGGCATTGTGTGGGGCATCCGTATGTGTTATTTCACTTGATTCTCACCACCTCATGTGGTAGAGATTTTGCTCCCATTTCGGAAGAGAAGAGAGTGAGACTCAGCATAGAGAAGTGAGCTGTTCATGAGTTGTCTAGCTAAAACGTGGCTGAGTAAGAACAGAACCTTCTGGAAGCCTTATATCCTGATTTGCTGTGGCGCTGATGCTTCAGAGTATCTGGGAGAGGAGAGTTGGGTCTTGTGATAGGGTTTTATTTAGAATTCTTAGTCCCAGGTGTTGCTGGTTCATTACAGGAGTGAGCATTTGAAATATGAAGCTGGAGCTCTCTCTTTCCCGTCTTTCTTTATTGCACTTCCATTTTGCTCTTCCATTTTGCTCTGATGTACACAGAGGGCATTCCTCAGCAGCTGGAGGGCAGATTAGAAGCAGGATTGCAATGTTTGTGGTGAAAAATCCCTGCCAGCTCCTGAATATGCCCAGGACCCCAGCACGATGCAGTCACATGAAAAGGCCGACCTCTGCTGGACTCATGAGCAGCTCAGCATGTTTGTTCAGCTGGGATCCCCTGCCCAAATCCCTCCTGGAGAGGGACTCGAGGATGCTCCAGCCCTGATGTGTCACTGTGTGATCACTCTACAAGACCTCTCCCTGCCTGGAGTATGTAGGTTATTTCTGGTTGACCTCTCTCCATGACTTTCCCTGTGCTCTCCTCCATGCTAGTAGATGGGTCTCCATTTTGTTATGGCTATCACACATGGTCCCAGTTAGTCCAGGGAACACAGTGAAAAATTGGACTCCAATTCCCCTCTCAGTGACCAGAACTTCAAATCTTTCCAGACCTGGGGGTGAGGAAGGCTTTCTAAATTTTACCTAAGAATGGCAGGATCCTGTCCTAGTGGTGGTGACAGGCAGTGGTCACTAGGAGCACAGGACACAGGGCCCTAGTAATGTAGCGCCTCCTGCTAATGCTAGCAGGTAGTAAAGGGCACAGACTCTGCATCCAGACTGCTGGGGTTCAATCCCTGGCTTCCCCAACACAGCAGCTGCTGACCCAGGGCAAGTTGTCTAATTCACTTGCTCTGTAATCTCCTCTCTGTAAAACAGAGATGATGATAATGATGATAGTAGCATATCTCTCATAGGGTTGTTGCAATATTTAAGTGAACTCTTATATGCAAAACCCTTAAAGATAGCTGGCCAAGAGCAATCACCATGTTTGTTATGCTATTATTGTTAACACCTCAAATACCTCTGTGACCCCAGCAGCCATGCATTGAGTACCTGCTATGTGCTAAGCACTGTGTTGGGCATTTGACATGCATTAATTTATCCTGATCTTTAGAGTTGCCCCATAAGGCTTATATTATTAGAACTTGCATGGTCAAGATGAAGAATCTGAGGTCCAGAGAGGTTAAATAACTTTCTCAGGGCAGGTCCCACAACTCAGGAGGGTCAGAGCTGACAGCCTAGCCCATCTTCGAAAACCATTGCCTACTTCTCCCCTAATTGCTTTTCCAAACCCACACAGCCACTGTTCCCTTCCAGAGTAGTGTGCTAAGGACAGAATAAGCTTCTCCTTCATACACTTGGATGGGGCTTTCTCCGCTGTCAGTTGCACATTGACTTGGTCCTGAAGTGGATCTGCTACTACCTTCTTCCTCATGTGAACCCCAGGGGTGAGTCTCCTGGACAACACTAGGGAAGAAGGCCCCTAAAGGCCAATGGTGTACTCACATGTCCTCCTGGGCCCTGCTAGAAGTGGGGCAGAGGGAGTCCAGCTATGGCTTTTTACATGCGTAGGATCTGGTCTGGAAAAGTGGCAGGGCAGGAGGCCTGAGCTGCTCTGGCTTAAAAGCACCCGAAGCCCCCAGGCAGCTGTCAGCAAAGCCGCCACTCTTCTGCACTGGCCACTCCAGAGATCAGCCTTAGTGAACCCTTTGACGCTAGCTGCCCACTCTGCCCCAAGCTACTAGGACAGAACCTCAGGCACTGAGCTAAGGTCTCTGCTTCTTGGCTTATCCTCTAGCCTCAAGGGATCCCCCTCCTCAGGCAACCAGGGGTGTGGGCCCCTCAGTGGGCCTAGGCACAACTGTGACTCCTTGAGTGTGGCTCTGGCTGGCCTGTTGCTACATGCTCATCTCTTCCCTCTCTCTGCCCAGCAGCACCCCTTTGACCATGGCTGGGGCACCCCTCCTCCCTCCGAGCTCCCCAGCTCCAGCTTTGGGTCTCACTCATTGGTTTGGATGCTCTTGTCTGAGTCCTGCTTTCTCCTCTGCTCTCTTTTGGGACCATCTCCTCTCATCCTGGGACCCTCGCTGCCCCTCTCACTTTCTCTGGTTTCTAGCCTCTGTTGTCCTCTAGGCTCACCGGGCATGCAGTTCAAATAGTGTGTGTGTAGGAGGCTGGGTGGGGTGGGGAGGCACAGATTCCTCTTGTAATTGAGTGCAGGAAGCGAGTGCAGGAGACACCTTGGGCAGCAGGGACCTCCCTTTAGTCAATGTGCAGTGCTGTGACTGCCCTGCCCTGGACCACCCAGAGGCACGTCCCCATTGGAGATTCTCCATCAAGTTCCAGAAGGGGATTGTGAAGTCCCCTATGTGGTTATTAACAATGGCATTTGTTCCCAGGAGCCTGTGCAGGAATCTCTCGGCTCCCTGACAGGGCATCTCTTTGCATCTGCTCACATGACTCTTTCATTTCCTTATATATGTATATATGATTGTCTAATTTTTTAGGGCAGAGGGATTTGATTGGAGCCAGTCAACTTGCCCATGGGGAAAACAAAATTTCACCAGATCATTGGTTCTTAAAGTGTGGTTCCCAAACCAGCAACATTAATGTCACCCAGGGAACCTCTTAGAAATGCAAATTCTCCAGGCCTGCTGAATCAGAAACTCAGGAGGTGGGTGGAGCCTGGCAATTTGGTTTTTCCAAGGCTCCAGGTGATTCTGATACCCAGAATGGGAGAACCTCTCCCCTCAATGCTTTCTCAAACCCATACTTGTCCTGTGTTCCCTCTAACCTCTTATCTTGAAGGAGGGATTGGATGCAGCGTTGGCCTAATCAGGTTTCTTTATGAAAAGGCCCAGAGCAGCTTTCTGTTCACAGTTTGTTTTTAAGAGAGTCATAGATTTTCCTTTAATCTGAATAGTAGATCTTAGAAAGGGGACTGGTGTCTGGCCTGGCTAAAAGGTAATGAACAGGAATGTGCTTCCTCAGTCTGAAGAACAGCTTAGCACTCTTGCCCCTGCAGGCTCCCGCCAGCCTTCAGGGACCCTGGCTTCTCCAGCCC
This sequence comes from Rhinopithecus roxellana, assembly GCF_007565055.1. Lineage (NCBI taxonomy): Eukaryota > Metazoa > Chordata > Mammalia > Primates > Cercopithecidae > Rhinopithecus > Rhinopithecus roxellana. Next base: position 118,015,260 of record NC_044553.1, on the reverse strand, counting down.
TGACAGCACCCTCCCTGGGCAGCTCTCTCCCAGCCAGGGGCATGGCCTGCAGCTGTACCTCTGTTCCCTTCTCCCTCTCTATCCCTTGCTTTGCTTTTGGTCCGTAGTGTAAGGGGTTCTTGATTTTTCCCACAGATGCTTTCTGTGTCTTTGTTTTTCTCTTGTCATGACAGCTCTTGAGTAAAAATGAATGTGATGTCTTGGCCACATCAGCACATCATGTGCTGGGGCCTCTCTGGGGCAGTCGGCTCCCACGCCAGGCTTGGCCTCCTCCTCCCCAAGTGGGTGGATCCCGGGTGAAAAGGCCCAGCATCTGCCTGGCAGTGCCTACCTGGGACTCCAGGGAGAGCTCACATGCTTCAGGGTAATTAGCCTTAGGTTAATTTGTCTGAAAAGAAACTCCCAAGGAGCAATGCCCACCCCCACACCCACCCTCCCCACAGAATAGTTTCAATAACACTCAAGGTCTGGTGCAAAGCAGACAACATGAAGAAACACAGCAGATTTTAAGGACTTTGGTGGCCTTGTGCTGCGGTGGAGACCCCGATGCAGGTGGCCCATAGACCTCGGGGTGAGGGCCGCATCTTCCCTGGACCTCAGGCCCCACCCAGGCATCTGCTAGGTGGGCTGCAGGAGGCAGCACGTGGGCACCAGCACATCCCTAGGGGAGCAGGTGCTGCCTGTTGTCTCATTACAGTAGGTCTCTACATTGCCTTGTGAACTCAGACTTTACTGAATAAAATAATGCCTGAATTCAAGGGGGTCACCGCCTGGACCTCCTGTATTTGTTCTAACTGCATGGGCATGTTGTGGCTTCGGTGGTGACTGGCAGTGGGCAGAAACAGTGACAGAGCATGTTCACTGAGTGGCCACTGAGGGTGAGGCACAGTGTCAGCTGCCATGCATACCCCATTTAATCCTCACTAGAGCTCAAGCAGACATGCCCTGTTATTATTCTCAACTTCCAGATGAGCAAACTGAGGTACACAGAGGTGAAGTAACTCACACAGAGTCACACGGCATGAAGGCAGCAGTGGTAGGACTGGCACCAAGGCCCGTGAGATGCCAAAGGCCATGATCTTACCCATCCTGCAACACAAAGGATCAGAAGTCACTCCTGCAGCTAAGATTGGCCAAAAGGGGAGGATCCCTCAGCTGCCCTGGTTTGAGTATCAGGAGCCCTGGTGCCAGCCACCAGCCTCTGCTACCATCCAACTCAGTCATCTTGGGAACTGGCTTAACCTCTGGGATTCCCATTTTCCTCTCCTGTAGTCAGAATCCAGGACTCTGAGTCCTGGCTCCAACACTGACTTGCCTGGTGACACAAACAAGTTATCTCCTCTCCCAAGTCCTCCTGGATCTCACAGTCTCGGCGTCCCCTGTGTAGGCCAAGGGTGATGGGCTGGGGGATCCCCACTGTTCTCCCACGTTCTGTGAGGTTCTGAGTGTGCTCCTCAGCTCAGAGACATGAAAGTTTGTGCTGACACCGAGAAAAGCACACCTACTGGAGGGAATAGGGCAGGGCTGCTGGCTCTGGGACCCGGGCTCATAGAGTGAGCTCCTGGTCCTGCTCGGCTCCAAACGTGTTCCCCTCAGGAGGCCAGGGCAGGACAGGTCCTACCGAGGCAGGACAGAGCAGAAGGGCCGGGGATCCTGAAGGGTGGAAACCCAAATATCCTTGAGAGGCAGGGAGGGGTCGAAGAGGCAGAGCTCCTCAGACCTCCTAAGAAGAGTTCTCAGTTTGTTTCCTGGTGGAGCCAGACTGAGACAGCTGGTGGGTATGAGTGTGTGTGTGTGAATGTGTGTGTGTGGCATAGTGTGTAGTGTGTTTGGTGCGTGTGAGAGAGAGGGAAGGAGAGAGAGAGAGCGTGAGCGCCTTCATCCTCCTGACACTCGCTGGGAGAGTCTGGCTTGGCTGTGCAGTGGCTGCGTGAGTTCAAAGCAGTGGAGAGGTTGGCTTCACAGGGACAGAAAGAGGTCCCAGGATAGGTGGGTGGAGGAGGGCAATGGGAGGAGCAGAAGCCACACGCTGCAGGGTACAGGATTGTCTTGGTCCCTAGGCCTTTTTCTGCTGTGGTCTCTGCAGAGCCTCTTTGTGCACTGTGGGGGCTTCATAGAAAGAAATGCTTCCCTCCAGTGTCCTTGGAAACTTGGGTTGGTTTTGGGTCTCTTCGGACGAGAGAGTTTTGTGGGACTTCTGTTGAACTTTCTATACGTTTTTTGAGCACTTACTGGGTTCCAGGTGCAATAAAGAATATAAAACTGAAAAAGAAAGGTTGTCTTCAAGAAAAGCAACCTGGTGGGGAGGCCAACACAGGCACAGCTGTCACTCCAGGCCAGCAGTCTGAGATGCAGGCTGTGACAGTCGAGGCCCAAGAAAAATGCAGTGGGAGAAAGTGGAAGGAAAGAAGATTTTAGAGTGGGTGGCACTAGCTGTCTGCAGAGAGAACCACTCACACTGTGCCTCTAGGGTGGGGAGAAGGACATGAAAGGTGCAGAAAGCACCAGGTGCAGTGGTGTGGAGCAGGAGAAGTGCCAGGGAGCTCTAAGATTGCAGCTGGCAGGGCGATGCCATTCTGTCCCAGGTGGGTTTTTAGGGTTAGCTATGGCAGTGGGGGCTGAAGGATGGGGGAGGAGGTGATATTGAGAGACTATACAGAAACAGGAGGCTGAGGTCACCTTGTGGTTGAATTCCAAGGTGGAGTTTGGACTTGATAAGGTGGACCAAGCATTCTGGAGGAGTCCAGTTCTCTGTACCCATGTCTGGTCTCCCATGTGCCATGGTCCTTCTCCACCTCCTCAGCACATGGCAAGTCCTGACCTCTCTTTTCCTTCCTGCTCTGAGTTCCAACCTGAGAGGATACTGGCAGCTACTCAGTGATGTTGCACTGTGCTCTGGGACAACTGGAGTGATTTCCTTTTCATAAAACAAGCTATGTGACTGCTGGATTCTAGGATGGATTGGCATCTGGGGAAAGAAAACCTGACATTCCTTTGGAGAACTTGTAATGACAATTTTCTAGCTGTTGACTGCTTCTCTCTACTGGGGACTTCAGGCAATGTCTGGATTTTTCAGATGGTCCAGAGCTGTGTCTTCCAATATGTAGCCTTTGGCCACTCATGGCTGTCAAGCACTTGCAATGTGGACAGTTCAAATTGAGATGAGCTCTGAGAGTGAAGCACACATGGATTTAAAGACTTAGTACAAAAAAGAATGTGAAATACCGCATAGATACATGGATAGACAGACAGATGGATAGATAGATAGATAGATGCCTAGATAGATTACATGTTGAACTGATGTTTTGGATATACTAGGTTAAGTATATAGTGTTGCAATTAATTTCACATCTTTTCACTCTTTAACATGTGACTAACAGAAAATTTCACATGGTATTTTTGTCTTTTATTATATCTATATTGGAGAGTGCTGTTCTAGACAAGAGGTTGTCACACTTTTTATGAAAAGGGTCACATAGTAAATATTTTGGTCTCTGTTGCAACTGCTCAACTCTGCTATTGTAATGTGAAAGTGGCCCTATTAGTTTCTCATTGCTGTTGTAACAAATCAATACAAAGTTTGTGATGTAAAACAACACAAATTTATTGCCTTACACCCAGAAATTCAACATGAGTCTCACTGGGCTACAGTCAAAGCGTAGGCAGGACAGCATTTCTTTCTGGAGGCTATAAGGGAGAATGGGTAAATGGGTGTTTTTTTTTTTTTTTTGCCTCTTCCAGCTTCTAGAGGTCACTCAATTTCTTGGCTTGTGGCCCCCTCTTCCATCTTCAAAGCCAGCAACATTGTGTGTCTTTGTACCTTCCTTCATTAGTCACATGGGTCCCTACTTTCTCTCTGCCTTCCTCTTCTACCTTTAATGCCCCTTATGATTACATTGGGACCATGGGATAATTCAGGATAACTTCCTGATCTCCATGTCTATAGGCTTAATCACCTCTGTGGTGTAAGTTAACCTATTAACAGATTCTTGGGATTTTGATGTGGATACCGTTATTCTGCCTGGAACACAACCATAGACAACACATAAGCAAATAGACATGGCTGTGTTTCGGTAGAACTATAAAAACAGACTGCCAACCTGCAGGCTCTAGTTTGCTGACTCCTGGCTTAGAGAACATTTCTCTAAGGATGTTATGTGGGTATTTTTTTTGTCTAGACACTCCATGGAGAAGATTCTATGCTCCAGTAAGTTTGAGAGACTCAGTGTGCCAGGTCCTTCTCTCATAGTAAAGGCTCTGAGAAGTTCTGCAGTAAATAAGCATGCTTAATTTTAATACAACAGTTTTCAAGCAATATGATCTTTTCCCCCTTGTAATACCCGTGAACATATTACAGACCTCAGATCCCAGGAACACGCTCTGGGAAACCCTGGTAGAGCCCAGAACAGGCTGCATAGAAAAAGCTGCTTCCAGTCTCCTGAGCTAAGGTCAAGACACCAGTCACGTCAGTTGAGATTTGATTAGAGAAAGCATTTTGGCTTCGTTAAAGTTCGTTAAATGAGCCATCCAGTGTAATTTAACTGAATAAAAATGGCTCAGATGGCTTTAACCCCCACTCCCTTTTACAGCAATTTAATTGAGGGAAAAGCAAATATATCAATGATGTAGGAAAGTATTTCTCGGCCTTCGAGAAGAACGTTGTGCAGCAGCACCTGCTTCCTTGCCATAGGCATTAGATTTTAATGGGTTGGCTCATGGTCCCTCCTTGGTGCTGGCAGCAGGCCTTGGTGACAAGATTATATGGTGCCTCCTTCCTTCCTACTGATTCAAGCCAAGGACGCTTGCAGCAGCCACCCTACAGCTCCTTTGGTGGTGGGCTGCAGATATCTCTAGTGTGGGGCTGATGGTGCACAGAAGTCGGTCAAGACGGAGAGGAGGTATAGGTTCCCTGGCTCTTAGAGAAGTGGGCAGTAGGCTGCTAGCTCCATCCTTCTTCTGTGGTTTGTTCTTTTTTTGTAGCAAAGTCTTTGTGGGGTTTGGAGCTGTGTCAGGGAATTCTCTTTCCTTACAGATTCTTCATTAGTTCTGGTCTAGAACAGCACCTTTTCTTGCAGATTCTTCAGCAAAATCAAAAGAATCCTGGTATGGTGTGTCATGAGAAGGGGCTGGTGGTCTCCAAGATGATTGCTATGATCTGAATATTTATGTGCCCCCAAAATTCATATATTAAAGTCCCTCCCCTTCTAGGTGATGATATTAGGAGGCAGGGCCTTTGGGAAGTGATTAGATCATGGGGGCAGAGCCCTCATTAATGAGATGAGTGCTCTATAAAAGAGGCCCCCGAGGGCTAGCTAGCCCCTTCTACCATGTGAGAGTTAAGTGAGAAGACATCTGTCTCTGAGGAGGTAGATCCTTGAATCTGCTGCCCCATTGATCTTGGACCTCTTAACCTCTAGAACTAAGAAATAAATTTCTGTTGTTTATAAGCCACCCAGTCTATGGTATTTTGTTATAGCAGCATGAATGGATTAAAACAAAAACCAAGGAGATATCTCTTTTATGGTGAGAAAAAAGAGGCTGGGCATGGTGGCTCATGCCTGTAATCCCAGCACTTTGGGAGATCGAGGCAGGTGGATCACTTGAGGTCGGGAGTTCGAGATCAGCCTGATCAACATGGAGAAACCCAGTGTCTACTAAAAATACAAAAAATTAGCTGGGCATGGTGGCACATGCCTGTAATCCCAGCTACTCGGGAGGCTGAGGCAGGAGAATTGCTTCAACCCAGGAGACGGAGGTTGCAGTGAGTTGAGATCACACCATTGCACTCCAGCCTGATCAATAAGAGTGAAACTCCATCTCAAAAAAAGAAGAAGAAGAAGAAAAGGAATACATACTTGATAATGTTAGATCTTAAGAAAGAGGGAATTGCACCTTTCAAAATGCTGCCTTTGTGGATGAAATAAATAAGAAATAAGATTTGCACCATGATTATTGCAGCCAGCAAGTCACAGACCCTGGGAGCTTGCAGGATTGTGGCTTGCATTCATTGTTTTCTGGTTAGCTGTGCTGGATGCACCAAGACCAAATGGTGCTCAAAAGAGTGCCTTTCTGCAAGCAGCAGAATGAATCCTCCAGGAAGAGTCAATGACTGTGGCATTTATATCTGGGATGCAAGCTGAGCATGCCTCTGGTTCTCTGTCATCTCGTTTAATAACCTTTTTGCAGGAGGAGGCTGGAGTACACCCAGTGGCGGGGACAAGTGGGCAGATACCAGATTAGATCTTAGTGGCTGGAACCTGATTGGGAGGCTGGTTCCCTGGAGCCACCAAGCATAGACAGAGCAAGGGGGTGACAGAAAACCATGACTTGGAGGCTTTCAGGGATCACAGTAAGGCAGCCAACTTGGCCATCAATGCCTCAGGGCAAATGAGGGGCTAGAACAGGTATATTAGTTTGCAATTGCTGCTAGAACTCAATGCCATAGTCTAGGTGGGTTAAACAACATAAATTTATTTCCTCACAATTCTAGAGGCTAGAAGCCTAAGATCAAGGTGTTGTTGGCAGGGCTCATTTCTTCTGAGGCTTCTCTTCTTGACTTGCAGGTGGCCATTTTCTCCTCCCTGTGACTTTACATCTTTATGTCTGTGTCCTAATCCTCTTCTTGTAAGGACACTAGTCATATTGGATTAACGACCACCCATATGTCCTCATTTAACTTTAATTAGCTCTTTAAAGATCACATCTCCAAATACAGACACAATGGGGGTTAGGAATTTTTTTTTTTTTTTTGAGATGGAGTTTCACTCTTGTTGCCCAGGCTGGAGTGCAATGGTGCAATCTCTGTTCACTGCAACTTCCGCCTCCCTGTTTAAAGTGATTCTCCTGTCTCAGTCTCCCAAGTAGCTGGGATTACAGGGGCCCACCACCACACCCAGCTAATTTTTGTATTTTTACTAGAGATGGGGTTTCACCATGTTGGCCAGGCTGGTCTCAAACTCCTGACATCAGGTGATCCACCCACTTCAGCCTCCCAAAGTGCTGGGATTACAGGTGTGAACCACGGCACCCGACTGGGTTAGGATTTTAAAAATGAATTTTGAGGGAAGAAAATTCAGCCCATTACAACAGAAAACACTCATGTGAGAGGGACCAAGGAGGTATGGAGGTGGAGTGAACATCCAGGAGCTAGAGTGGGAGTGCACAGGTGAGGCAGTCTGGTTTAATAGCTCAGAGATGCAGAGGACCTGCCGCCAGCAATCCCTTACACATGCAAATTCTAAGACATACCTGCCCATTAGCCTGCCTCTGCCAGTAGAAGAGGAGGTGCTTCCAAATGTCAGCCCCACTCTTAATCCAGGAAATCCACAAATCCTTCCATTTTCAGGACCACTTTTCAGATGGGGCTTACTGTCTCCTCAACTCTCAACCCCCAAAGGGGCAACAGGTTGGTTTCTCATCTGGTTGGTTTTTCTTGGCAACATGGTCCGTCTCGTTGACCCTTTTGTAACAACAGGGTTCCCAGGGTAGAAGGTGAAATCTTCCCCATTTGTGGGCTCCGTTCCTGCCGTAGTTGGGTGCCACCATTAGGAAGGTCATACAACTGCTTACTGTGCCAAGGTTTTTACTGGTCAGAGGAGAGGTTGCCTGGGAGGACCCCTGTTCATTATGGGGTTAATGCCAGAGGTGACATCTCAGCTCTGTTGTTCCTCAGGACCCAGGGTTCAGCCATCTGTGTGTCTGGCTCCTTGTTCCCGGAACACCTAGTAGCCACATCATCATCGTTTATTACCTCTGGACCCCAGAGTCTGGTCTGTGAGAGGGCCAGTTGTGCAGCACAAAATTAATGGCTTTGTTTGGAAGTCTCGGGCGAGAGATAGAAGAGGCAGTGTCACGGAACTTGATTTTGGGAGTTTGATGCATCGTCTCGTAAAATCTTGCTCACCAAATTAATTCAGCAGTCAGGTGGCTTGGAAACTGGCCATTGACCCAAGCAAAAGTCAGAGACGGGTGATAATGGATCTATTAGGGAGGAGGCCCACGGAAAAGGCTGCCGCGGGGCTCAGAGCAGGATGGTTCTTAATTAAACTCTTGTCTGATGAGCAGAGTAACCAGCTCATCAGTAATTGATGACAGGTGCATATAGGTGAGGCCCCAGCTAGAAGAAAAAATCAGGGGCAGTGAATTCTGAGTGGGTGGCAATTCATATAGAAGCTTCTTTATTTACCCTGCACCATGAGAATTTATCAATGCCGGTGAGGGCAGGATGGCCAGAGGCATGCTCTGCTTGTTTTGTGGTGTGTGTATGTTTGCCTTACTTCTTGTCTTTTTTGTATAAGTTCATTACTGGGGCTTGGTGCTTCTACTGTGTGTCTGGCAGGGCATTGTGTACAGTTGCAAGGGTTGTGCACACTACACTCCTCCCTGAAGTTGTACAATACAGTTTCCAGTCTCCGCAAACAGGCACTGGGTTTTCTGTGTCTGTGGGCAGAGCACATGAGTGCTTCAGTCCATTCCATCCATCCAAAGAGCCAGAGGAATCCAGGTGGGGCTTGATGGGTGGGGGAGGGGCAGGGGGAGATGAAGCCGAGACAGCTCTAGGAGAGCAGGAGCCCACTTCCCCCTTAACAGGTGTCCCAGGACCCCTCCCTCCTCTAACTTGTAATAAGGCAATAATGCTATTTCTTATTCTTTATTTGCCCAGAATGTCTGTTATTTTCTTTCTTTCAGAATCCAATTTTCTTTTGACATTTCTGCCTAATGTAGCAAAGCATGACCTTTGTGAGAGGACATCACTGGCAGCCTGCTCTCTGCCTCGGGTTCCCCAGGACTCCTGGCAGGCTCCCTGCCTGCTCCTTCCTCAGAGATGGGCAAGGCTGCCCATTTCACCTGGGCTGTTCCTGTCTGCTGGCTTGCTAGTTCCCACCAGTTGCTTTTGTACCTTACCAGGGGCACGTTCTTCAGGGCTCAATAAGTCTGGGCTTTCTGACTGCCAACTGCCCATTGGATACAGCTTCTCAGCTTCAGAACCATGGGTTTTGTTCAGGGAGGCACTGGAGAGGGGTAGGGAGCTAAAGGCAGGGGACAGGCACCTTCCCAAAGTGCCGCAGGGATTACCTCGTGGATTTGAAAGTTGGGGGCTTGTCCAGCTTTTGCTGCTGTGATGCTCTTGTGCATAGAGTAAATCAGGCAAAATAAAGCAAAACAGAAGATTTCTACCTAGATGAATCAAACACTTAGATTTAATAAAACCTCATAAAGCCTAATGGCAATGGAGACTCAGAGTGGTACCAAATCCTGTTGTCCTGAACCCGAAGTTTGAGCTTCTGGTCTATTAGGATAGGGTCATGACTCAGTGGGAGTGTGTGTCTGGTCTCCAGCTCCACCCTTCTGAGCAGGAGCTGGGCTGCTCCATGGGGCTTTGCCCAGGTGGTGTCCTCAGGTGGTCATCACTGCAGTTCTTTTATCACACCTTTCTTTCTGATCGGTGGAGGAACAGTGAAAGTTTGTAGGAATAAGATGTATAGTCATTAGGGGTTTTGTGAAGCTGAGCATGATGGATGGCTTAGGTGTATAGGCTTTTAGTGAGCATATGCTGTCATAGCAGAGGTCTCAGCCTGCAGAGAGGAGGTTGGTGACAGTGTAGGGCCATGGGGACTATCCTAGAGGCTTAAAAACTCTGAACAGAGAGAGTGCTAGGTACAGGGAAGACAGCAGAACAGTAAACTTGGGAGACATCTACCTACGTTTCTTTCCCTTCTCCTCCAGTCACCTGCACCCCCAGCATAAGACTGCCTCCCCTGCACAGTAATGGGCCGTCTCAGGGACCCAGCCAGTTCAGGCTGTGTTAGAACCAAGCCACCTCACCAAAGAGGGCTGCATCCAATGAGAAGGGGAAGCCATGTCCCTTTGGTTTTTCTTGTATTTTAGTGTCTACCCTGTTATGAACTGGGTAGACTCTCTCCCTATGTGATCTTACCCAGCCTCAACCTCTCCCATGAACTCTAGACCCAGGAATCCAGCAGGTGATTTGACTTCTCTCTTTGGATAGCTAACAATGTCTCAAACTTAATATCTGCAAGGGGAAGGTCTCTATCCCATCGCCTCCATGTGATCCTTTGGCAGGCTTTCTCATTCTATTCAGTGATGTCACCATTCACCTGGCCACTCAATGATGTCACCATTCACCTGGCCACTCAGTTCTCTTTCCTCTCCAAAATCCAATACAATAGGAATCCTCGCAACTCTACCTCTAACACTTATCTTGATCCATCAACTTGATTATTTCCACTCTCTTCTCTTGGTTGGAAGACTGTAGCAGCCTCCTAACTGGCCTGCCAACTTCCAGTCTTGGCCTTCTATTTTTAAAAATGGTAATTAGACTATGTCACTTCTCTGCTGAAAACCATCCAATGCCTTCCCACTACTCTTTAATATCAAATCCAAACTCCTCCCCATGGCCAGCAAGTGTGGCGTGAATCCCTCTCCCACTTATCCCAAAGCACTCCTCAGTCCTTCCTGACTGACTTCCTTCCTGATCCCCTGGATCTCTCAGGCCTTGACATTTGCTACTTCCACTGCCTGAAGCACTCCTCCCTTGGTACTCAGCTCTTTCTTCTTCTTGGCTCAGGCCCAATGCTACCTTTTCAGAAGGTACCTCTCTCTGAGCCCTTCCCACTCCTGTATCAGTTACTTACATCACGGTGTTGATACTCTTCCTTCTGCTTTTCATCTCTAACTTGAATATAAGATTCCAGAGAGAACTTCCCTTCCCCCTCAATGGTCAACCCCCTCATTCCTCAGTGGAGCCTCAATAAATATTTATTGTAGAAGTCATCTAAATATAGGTGTGTGTGTAAGCATATGTATGTGTATAAACAAGAGTCTGTGTTTGCCTTTAGTACCTACAGGTTTAATAGACACAAGTATACACACATCGTGTTTGTGTGGATAGATATTTACCTAAATGGAATCAGCACTGCCATTTGTTCCCATCAGTAGATGAGTACATTGTTCCTGGGATGCCACTTCAATTCTAGCAGTGTCTAACTGCTGCCTTTAAGGGCTGTTATCACATCAAAAGTTGTTTGCTGAGCCTGGCAAAGTAATAACCGTGGGCGTGTTTCTTCTTTTATCCAGAAGACTAATGGCTGCTCCTTTCCCCTGTACATCCTAATGAGAACAATTAAATAGCCATTAGGAGGAGAACAGACATATGAACAAAAGGCTGATGTCTTGATCATTGGTGGGCATGTTTGCTGGGAGAGACACTGGCTAAATGGAATTGCAGGTGACCTGTAGAATTTTTCGACCTGTGTGCATGTTAAGAATGCTAGTGGGCTTATCTACCCTGAGAACTCCCTGTCCTCTTAGAGAAGGATGGCTTCACAAAGGCTCTGTAAACTTTTATTGTGGGAAGGGCATATGGGAGAATGACCATAATAATTTAATGGTTTCTTTGATTTGTAAAATCTTGCCCTTTAAAAGGCCTCAAAAGCCTATCCAAACCTGATCTATGGCCTCAACTATTAGCAGATGTATCACTAGCCTAGCAGAATGAAGAAGAGGGAAAACATACCCAGGCTCCAGTGAAATGACTAACTTCACTACTTAGAGCATTATGTGTGCCAGACTTGTTTTAAAAATTTCCCTTTATTTGTCAATCTTGCAGAAACCTGTCAAGTAACCGGCTCACCACACTCTCGTGGCAGCTCTTCCAGACGCTGAGTCTTCGGGAATTGTAAGTTTGGTTTTGAAGACTGTCCAGGTACTGAAGTGCTGGTAATGGGTGAATGGGGAGAAGTGTCAAGCAATGGAACTACCTAAAGGCTGAGCATACATCTACTTGAAGAGCCTTCTTGGGTTGGTTGACATAGAATGTACCATATTCAGTGAGAGCAATTAACCCTGTCGCTTGACTTCTGATGCTCTTTCTGGGCACAATCAATTTCAGAAGACAGGAGTCTCTTCTCTTATCATGACTTAGTTTTGTGATCTGTAGGTAATTAGTTATAAGAGTATAGATATTTATAATAAATAATTTATAATAAATAACATTCATAATATATAACTTTACAGACTATTAGGCATGCTTTCATCTATATAACCTTAGATTTATCATCATAAGAGTCATAAGAAGTAGATATTATTATTCTCTGCATTTTATGGGTAAGGATTCTGAGCCCTAGAAAGACATGTGAGACTCAACTAAGACCACATTTCTAGGGACTAGCCAAGCTGGGACTTGAACCCACACCTTCTGACTTCAAAGTACGTGTCTTTTCACCACTCATAATCTTCAGCATATTTGGCTTCAGTATTGACATGCCAAGGGGTTTGAGGAGGCCATATATTTTTTCTATCTGCATGTGGACTGCTTAGCCTTGCTGTGGTCCAAGGCTGATCAGGGCACCCCTATCCCAGCCAGCCATTCTGCACAAACAGATGTAGGCTGGATGAGTGAACATTCGTGATCACTGCTGGAAAAAATAACTCATGTTGATGAGTGAGTCATCGGGGTCATCTCTGTGCATGAAGGACATCATATTATGTTGAGGGTATAAATCAAGCGATAAATTGAAAAGGAATTGAGGCATGGATCAAGTTAGGGAGTCAGGGTTCCAGAGACACCACTCATGTGTTCCCTCTTATTTGGTGACGCAGATCCAAATTCACTGAATGCAGATTGCTTTACTCTACCAAGAGGCAATGACCTTGGACCTCTGCCTATGCTGTTGGCCTTTCAACTTGTTCTCCCTTTACCTAGCAAGACCTGACTTCATGGATGCGTCAAAACCTTACCTTTACAGACCCAGCTCTTGATGCTTTACATCAAGCATCCCAATAACCTATTACCCCATGATGACCTTGTATACTGTAGGTGGAAAAGATAAATTAACATGACTACTACAATTTACTACTAACACTGATTTCTGAGTTCTTCCTCTGTGCCAGGCATTGTGCCAAGCAATCTATTAAGTTGTACACTTAATTTACTTTAATCCTTATGGCAATTCCGTAAGTAGGAATTATCACTATCACTTCACTTTGGAGGACACTGAGATGCTTAGCAAGGTTAAGTATCCTGTTTAAGGTCACTCACTGAATAGTGGCAGGGTGTGGACCCAAAGCCTTGACCACTGTGCTCAACTATCTCCCAATGTTTTCAGTCTGTTTCCAAGACAAGGATCTATTCTACGATAATTAAAAAAAAAAAGACATGATTGTGGTCTTTCTTAAGTTACCCTAGAACTGACTGAGGGCCTTGGGGGATCTCTTTCTTGGGTGTCTTGCATGTAATTATTCTGGAATCTGTAGCCCCTTCATCTTCAGGAGACCAGGGATGGCATCTCTCCAGGGAACACAGGGGGTCTGCTGTTGGCTGAATTATTGAGAAAATGTTCAGTGCTCTTTCTAAAAAATTATTGGATGTGAAATCAATGGTGTGCTGCTGCCCTGGTGACCTGTTTTGTGGAGTTTTAGAAACAGTCATTCCGTGGATATATATTTAAAGAAAATGTCAGATTTCTCCCAGAGGATCATGGGATTCTGCATTCATCTTTGCCTGGGATCAATACACCAGTGAGCTAGATGTGACTTATGGAGGAATGAAGACATTCCCTCCAGTGTGAGTCAGTGTTTGAGTGCCACCATGTCCATGGTGCATTTTATTTCTGTCATATTGTTAACTAAGAAAAAATTATATTGGAGAATAAAGAAGCCCCCCCTCTAAGGAGCAATCGCCCTGGTAGGGGTCTAGTTTTTGAGGAAGAATTGAATCTTGAGAGAGAAAAATTTATCTTTTGGCTGGAGGGGCAGCGTGTTGGCTCTTAGCTGTGGCTATGATTAAAATCCAAACAATCCCAGTTCCTGGCAAATGGAAGAGGGGGTAGTATTTTCTTGTCTGACTTCCTGATTAGTCCACATGACGCCATCTGCCATGAGCCATCTAGACTGCCAGGGTCTGCTCGATGGAGCCTGTGGGCTAGGGTGTGGGGATGGGTTGGGTATTTCCAGGAAGAAAGAATTTTGGCCCTGGAGGAGAAAGGGCTCAGTGCGTTGTGGAGCCAGGAAAGCCACAGACCAGAAGTGTGAGACTTCAAGTGACCCTCTGCAGGGACAGAAGGGGTAGAGGGTGCACAGCAATTCCTTAGCATGTTTCTTTCCATCATTAAGGACCTCTGCTGTACCTCAACCAGCCCCTCGCCCAGTAGAGGATCCTTGCTATAAGAATGGAAGGTCTGAGTGTCCACGACTTTTCCAGTAGGGCAGAAGGAGAAGGAAGAGGCACATCTTGAGCACCTCATGTGTGTGAGGTTCTGTCTCATCCTTGGAACAATAGTGTTACAAATGAGGGATTTGAGGCTTGGCTAAGTTAAAGAGCTAGTTCAAGATCACATGGCTAGTAAGTGTTACATCTGGGAATGAGTGTTATGATTTTTATTATTATCACTACCGTGATCTGATCTGCTGTTTCCAAAGCTGATGCTCTTTCTTTCACCTGACTCAAGCAACACACCCTGCATGCTCAGCCTCTCCTTCCAGAAGCCCCTCTCAAGATGGCGGGTCCCTTGAATGGAATCAAAGGAAAAAAACAAACAAACAGGTTACCATCTCAGAGTTCCTGCAGTGCACCAAGACCCTTCCTCTACTTTCTCTCATTTATTTTCGTGGGATGAAGGGGATGGTCTTGACCAAGCCCCTGGCTCATGACTTCCCCTCTGTCCAGGGGGGGCGTGCCTCTTATTGAGTGAATTGGAAGCATCTTCCATGACCTGCCCTGGAGTAGCCAGCATGGTTTCAGTGGCACAAGTTGGAAAAATTTGACTTGGCATTGTGCAGTGCTCTCAGAAGTTTCTGGTTATGGCAAGATGATTTTTTTTTTTTTTTTGCTTGTGGAGAAGATTGGAGCTGTCTGTCCAAAAATCAGAGCAAGAATCAGAGAGATTGATTGTCTTAGAGATAAAGAATGAATTAGGAAGAAAAGAAGCTTAGATTCTGAATCTCAAGATACAGTTTACGCAATGGCAAGAGGTCCCAGAGGATGTAGACCCACAGCACAGAAACATTCCAGCAGTGCTCCAAGGACCCTTAATTTATCTTGAACAGGCTTCTCTGAATACCCTGCATGCACAGAGCAGACATGATTAAAATAGATTGGAGTATTTCATTTTCTTTTAGAGGAAAGTGATAATTACCTCTGGTATCATTTGAAGATTTAATCGACTTGGTAAAATATTAACTCAGTAGCGGGGATGGGTTTGGGCTGGTCCTGGTGCATTTCTCTTCCCTGTCTTGGCTGTGACAACTTTCCACAGCTCTTGGAGATGTCACTAAACAATAATGTTACTGATAGTATTACTATAGTGATCATTTCTGGCCTCTTAGTAGTTTCTTTTTGTTCCCAAATCATGCTAACATACATTATCATGAATCCTCCTAATAAATTTGTGAAGAAGGAAGGTTGAGCACAATGATCCCCGTTTTACTGGTGTTAAAAGAGAACCTTAGAGAGTTAAGTTATTTGCTGTATTAGTTTCCTAGGCTGCTTTAACAAATTACCACACACTTGCTAGCTTAAAACAATAGAACAGGCTGGGCACAGTGGCTCACGCCTGTAATCCCAGCACTTCAGGAGGCCGAGGCGGGTGTATCACGAGGTCAGGAGATCGAGACCATCCTGGCTAACACGGTGAAACCCCGTTTCTATTGAAAATACAAAAAAAAATAGCCGGGCATGGTGGTGGGTGCCTGTAGTCCCAGCTACTCAGGAGGCTGAGGCAGGAGAATGGTGTGAACCTGGGAGGCGGAGCTTGCAGTGAGCCGAGATTGCGCCACTGCACTCTGGCCTGGGCGACAGAGCCAAACTCTGTCTCAAAAAACAAACAAAACAAACAAACAAACAAACAAAACAATAGAACATTATTGTTTCACCGTTCTGGAGGCTAAAAGTTTGAAATAAGGGAGTTGGCAGGGCCATACTCCCTTCAAAGCCTTTGTGGGAGAACCCGTCCTTGCCTCTTCCAGCGTCTGGTGGCTCCTGGTGTTTCTTGGCTTGTGGCAGCATCACTTCAACCTATGACTCCATCTCATATGCCTGCCATCCCTGTCTCTTTGTCTTTAATCTCCATCTTCTTTCTTTTTCTATTTCATTTTATATTTTTGAGATAGTCTTGCTCTGTAGCCCAGGCTGGAGTGCAGAGGTATGATCTTGGCTCACTGTAACCTCTACCTCCCAGGTCCAAGTGATTCTCCTACCTCAGCCTCCCAAGTAGCTGGGATTACAGGCGTGCACCACCATGCCCAGTTATTTATTTATTTTTTTGTATTTTTAGTAGAGATGGGATTTCACCATGCTAGCTAAGCTGGTCTCGAACTCCTGGCCTCAAGTGATCTGCCCGCCTTGGTTCCCCAAAATGTTGGGATTACAGATGTGAGTCACTGCGTCCAGCATGTCTTTCTTTTTTAAGGGTACCAGTCATTGGATTTAAGGCCCACCTGAAATTGAGAGTGATCTTATCCCTTGATCCTTAACTTAATTACATCTGCCAAGACTTTATTTCCAAATTAGGTCACATTCACAGGTACTAGGGGTTGGACTTGGATATATCTTTTTGGAGGACACAACTAAACCCAGTATATTCACTCAAAATGACACAGCTGGCCCAACTCAGATCTTTGGTTTGTGTGCTTTTCCTACCATCTGACTGTTGTTATCTCAAAGAGGCCTGTGCTGATGTCTTCATCCTTTGGGGATCCTGTACTGGGTGACAGCAGGGCTGTCCTGGCTGAGCTGGGTCCCCTCCTCATTTTCCACTGCCCGGCCCCAGGACTGCCACTGGCATTGTTGATGCTGTGCAGGGAAGAAGAAAACCACTAGAGTAATGACCGGAGGGAATCAGTGTTTTCTAAATACCCAGTGGTGGCCTTGGCTGTGCTGCAAAGTGCCTATCCTTACAAGCTCACATGGGGCTGAGCTAATCTGTGGGGAGCCCTCAGGGCCCTGCAATTACACCCCAGGCCATCTTGGGGCAAGGGCTGGATGTTGGTAAGCTTTGCCTTGCAGCAGCTGCTGCTGTATTATTTATGGAACCACCTGCATTATTCATGAAGCTTGGAAAGCCATGCTTTAGGTTCCACAGGACTGCCCCCAAAGCCCTGGCTAAAGGCTCCCCTGCTTGAGACCTAGTTCAATGGGAGGAGGGACACAGGATGGACAGCATCATTTAGACTTAGGATGTGGTGGTCTTTGCTTCTTGCCCACCTCACCATTTGAATCCTCTCTTGTCCAGATATAGATGATTGTGGATTTGCTCAGTGGGCTGTCTAGGGTGTCATTGTTTTAAGACTCAAAATGCTTTCTGCTGTGTGTGTGTCTTGTTCTCTTGGAGGAAAGTCCAGAGGGATGGGGGGAAAGCCCCACAGGTCTTTTGTAGTTTCCTGTAAACTCAGTTGGAACAAAGGACCAGGTTTCAGGGTGCATCCCAGCTGCTGGATCAGGTCCTGTAAGCAGGACCCTGGGGGGAAAGGATGGAAGGAAGCAGAAAATTTGTACAAAGTCTTTGCCTAGCAGCATCCTTGGCACATCCCAAACATCTCACCTAATTCTCCGGCCAGCCTCAGGACATTCTGATGCTGTCTGCCTTTGGGGGGCTATGAGATGCTGGGATGTGCAGCAGTGCAGGGACCAGACAGGAGGCAGCACCACATCAAGTGCTGTGTGACTTGTAGCAATGCAGCCAAGCGCCTCGCCTGTCTAGTCTTTTCCACCCAGGTGGATAATTTGTATTTTTACACCTACTTAATAATGAATGACTGCATCTTGTCAAGTGAGCAGCTGGGAAAATCCAGGCTGACCTGGTTCAGTTCGCATATATTCAAGCATCTGGACCCTCCCTGTCATTCCAGCAGGGTGGCCAGGCCTCTCCTTGCAGCCCCCACAGTGTGAGCCCACACCGCACCACCTCCTCCGGCCTCTCTTTCCTGCACACACTGGGCAGCTCATCTGACCTTCTGCTCTCCTTTTCATGAGGGTTAAGTGAAGTAATGTGTGGAAGGCATTTAGTCTAGTGTTGGCACTATGGCAAGTGCTATGCTAATATTATGATCCTATAATGTCTATTACTTCCCTCTCATTTTTTCCTGCCTACCTTTTCCATTTTCTGTGTCTCATGTCCAGCCACACAGGCAACTTGACATAACCCCAAGACAACACCTCCAAGGCTTCTTGACCTCATCCTTCCCTTTCTCCTTCTAGGACCTTGATCTTTCCCTCCCCAGCCTCACCTCATCCCAACCTCATTTCTAATGTGTCCTCTCTACCTTTTTGCTGGTTCTTTCTCTTCTGTTTTGAACCAAAGACAGTTCTCCCTGCCATTGATTTCCTGTCTCTTGGAGCTTAAAATCTTGGGGTCATCTTTCACTTTTTCCTCTTCTTTTATCCCCTACAAAGCACCACTACCATTTTGCCTTCCTTGTGATGTTTACTGCATCTTCTCTTCCCTCTCTCCAGTTTTTCTCACTCCACTCTAGGCCCGTATTAACTAGGCAGCAGCTCTCAAGTGGTGATCCAGGGTATCCTGGGGGGCCCTAAGACCTTTTCAGGAGACCGTGAAGTAGAATCTATTTTCATAGTAACACTGAGCCATTATTTGCCTTTTTCACTCTCATCCTCTTATGAGCATACCGTGGAGTTTTCCAGAGGCCACAGGACGTGATAACATGGCTTTGATGAGGCATGGAGTTTGTGCTAATGTATTCTGGAGTGTTACATCTTTCTCAGTGTTAATTTCTAATTGGTAAATAGTGATCGATATGACTCACATAAACAACAGCTCTTTGAGGCCCTCAGTAATTTTTTTGGGAGAGTGAAAGGAGTTCTGAACCTAAAAGGTTGAGAATTGACCTGGACCCTGCCAGTCTATATGGTGCCTATGTGTGAGTTAGAAAAGATGCCCCATCTGGATGCATGTAGCTGTGGGTCAGGGTTACAGCTGGGTCTGGCCAAGAGTGTGCAGAGTGGATTTTATCCTCTGTTTATCCCTTTGGTTGAGTACTTTGAGAAATGCTCAAACTACACAACTGTACATGTTGATCCTGTGTTTGTAAATAATCCTAACTGACTTCTCAGTCTCTAGTTTTCCTCTTCTCCAGCTTATCCTGTACTTTATTGTTGGATTTCTCTTTTTACAGACTTCTTTGTTCATATTGTTCTCCAGTTCTAGAGGCCTCAATGGTTTTCCTCTGCCTCCTGGATAAATTCCAAATTTCCTGATGTGGCAGTAAAAATCCTCTACTATCTGGCTTCCACTCGCCCTTCCAGCTTTGTTTCCCAGCACTCCTCAACACATTCTCTGTCCTGCTAAGCCTTTCTTTTCTGTTTTCACACCTTACTTTCAAATTCCCTTTGCCTTTGTTACTTCCTTCTACTTACCCCCAGCCCCCGTGCCACCTCCCCCCACCAACCTGGTCTTTGCCTACATGAGCTCCTGAAGTCAGGGCTCCTAGCTTGTTCCGCTCTGCTTCTCCCATGCACCCAGCAATGCCTTGCACATGACAGATGGGGTGGAGAGTACATGAGTTTTGAAGTCCAGCACACTGAGGTTTGAAACTGCTGTGTTGCACACCAGCCAAAGGACCTTGCACATGTGACTTAACCCCTCCAAACATCAGAGAGGGCCCCTCCCTCCTTGCAATTCTGGCCATCTCCCAGGGTTGTTGTAAGAAGCAAATGGCTCAGTAAGAGTTTGTTCCTTTTCCTTCACCTTTCTGACAGAGTACCATGTGCAGAGAGTACTTTTAGGCTAAGAGGATGATACCATGTAGGGGTATTTACACATTCTGCCTCTGGTGTCCTAGTAACTAGAAAGCACTGATTCCTTTCCCCAGGGGCCTCACATTTTCCTGAAAGCTGATTAATTTTGATGCATGTTTAACTATTTTGGAGTTTGCCAGTTGTCAAAAATATCCTAGGTCTTAGTGTGGTGTGCCCAAGTGCCCCTCCCTCTGCGTTCCAACAGATTCATCTCCTTGATGGTCCAGAAAGAGAATCATGTTTCCTCTAATGATCCAAGCATTCAGATTTATCTGGTGCTCTTTACTCTGAGTTTTGGATTGATTAATGCTGTTCATCCTCTCCTTAATAATCCCATTGAGAGGGGAGGTGACTTGCTTCAAATCACAAGGAAAATCAGTGGAGAAGGAGATCCTTGAAGGTGACTCTTCCCCTATTAAACATTCTTCTTCACCAGGCTGAGTGTTCCTGAAGGACAGCGACTGTCTTCTTCATCTCTGTGTCAGCAGCACTCAGCCCATGGCCAATTATGGAGCAGGTGCTTATTAAGAATTTATTGAATTTGGCCGGGCGCGGTGGCTCAAGCCTGTAATCCCAGCACTTTGGGAGGCCGAGACGGGTGGATCACGAGGTCAGGAGATCGAGACCATCCTGGCTAACACGGTGAAACCCCGTCTCTACTAAAAATACAAAAACTAGCCGGGCGAGGTGGCGGGTGCCTGTAGTCCCAGCTACTCGGGAGGCTGAGGCAGGAGAATGGCGTAAACCCGGGAGGCGGAGCTTGCAGTGAGCTGAGATCTGGCCACTGCACTCCAGTCCGGGCGACAGAGCGAGACTCCGCCTCAAAAAAAAAAAAAAAAAAAAAAAAAAAAAAAAGAATTTATTGAATTTATGGAAGAATAAAGCTGGTCCCAGGAAGGGCTTTGAGCATATCTTGGAAATAGACAACCACCTACTCCCCCAGGGAGTCAGTCAGTCTCATTCTCTCTCTTTCTGTCTGTCCTTTAACAAGAATTTTTATGCCAGGCTCAGTTCTAGGTTAGGGAATAGACAAAACAGGCAATGTTGCTGACCTCAATGGAGCTTAATTTTTATTCAGGGAGACAGACAAACAAACTAATTAAAAATAAATATTTGAAGTGATGCCAGTAGTGATAAATTCTAGAAAGACAAATATAGCATGGCAAGGGACTGGGCAGTATTAGACTGAGAGAGCCAGCCTTGTAGAGATGTTGGGTAAGAGCCTGGCAGGCAGTGGAAATAGCAAGTGCAAAGGTCCTGGGGTAGGAACAAACCAGTCAAGCAGGTGACCTTTCAGACACCAAGGTCAGTGTGGCTGAAGAGGAGGAGGGAGTGAGGGAAGATGAGGTCAGGGAGATGATGGAGAATGGTGCAGATTATTTAGGACTTTAACTTTGATTTTCAGTGAGATGGAAGGCCATTGGAGGGTTCTGAGAAGAGGAGCATCTCGAGCTGATGTCTGTTTGTTTTTCTTGAGACAGAATCTCGCTCTGTCTCCCAGGCTGGAGTGCAGTGGTGCAATCTCGGCTCACTGCAAGCTCCACCTCCTGGGTTCATGCCATTCTCCCACCTCAGCCTCCTCAGTAGCTGGGACTACAGGTGCACACCATCACGCCTGGCTAATTTTTTGTTTTTGTATTTTTAGTAGAGACAGGGTTTCACAGTGTTAGTCAGGATGGTCTCGATCTCCTGACCTCGTGATCTGCCCACCTCAGCCTCCCAAAGTGCTGGGATTGCAGGTGTGAGCCACTGGTGTCTCCTTAAAAGGATCTCTTAGACAGTTGCATTAAGTGGTGTGGATTTCTTTCTTTCTTTCTTTCTTTTTTTATTTTGAGATGGATTCTCGCTCTGTTGCCAGGCCGGAGTGTAGTGGTGTGATCTCGGTTCACCACAACCTCCATCTCCTGGGTTCAAGCGATTCTGCTGCCTCAGCCTCCCGAGTAGCTGGGACTACAGGTGTGCACCATCAGCCTAGCTAATTTTTGCATTTTTAGTAGAGACGGGGTTTCACCATGTTGGCCAGGATGGTTTCAATCTCTTGACCTTGTGATCTGCCCATCTTGGCCTCCCAGAGTGCTGGGATTCCAGGCATGAGCCACCGTGCTTGGCTGGATTTCTTTTCTTAAAAAATTGAGTTTATTGTTTTAAAACTATAATTTATGGACTTACAAGGATTTTTCCACTTCTTTTGCAACCTTGTTAAATCCCTCCTCCCCTTAATTCTTGAACAGGTAGTGTCCCTCTTGTCCTCATAGCCCTAGGAGGGTCCTGAACCATCTTTGGTTCAGAGGTTCCCTTCCCCTCTCTCTTTGCCCACAGGAGGTTGGAGCAGAACTTTTTCAACTGCAGCTGTGACATCCGCTGGATGCAGCTGTGGCAGGAGCAGGGGGATGCCAAGCTCAACAACCAGAACCTCTACTGCATCAATGCTGATGGCTCCCAGCTTCCTCTCTTCCGCATGAACATCAGTCAGTGTGGTGAGTGAGTGGCCGCCCGGCCCAGCTGGCTCCAGGGAGGCATCCCTCAGACACCAGAGATGGTGGTGGACATTACCTTGGGATGCCAGAGCCTTCCTTTCGAAATGCCCTCCCAGCCTTGAACTCTGCAGTTGTGTGCAGATCTCCTGACTAACCATTCCCCTTCTTGGTCATTCCTGTCCCTTTGTGCACGAGCCATAGGAAGACTGGTTTCAGGAATGCAGACAGGAGTTAAATGTGCTCCTTCTCATCATACCAGATTCCCTTTCTCTCTGTGAGTTACCTGTCAACCAAACCTGAAGGAGTGTATCTCAAAGTGTGGTCTCTGGACTCCCTGTGGCAGCAGCTTCTAAGGAGTTTCCAGAAAAGCAGATTTCTGGGTCCAGCCACAGACTTTGAGAATGTCTGGGGATGGGTCCCAGAAATCTGAATTTTAAGCAAGTTCCCCAATGGGAGACTGAAACACTACTATTTAGATAACCAGAACCCAAAGTGTAATGATGCCATTGAGCTTAATTGCCAGAAATGCATTCCTTGAGCACTGCCCCCACCTCTCCACCTCCCGCTGCAATGTGGGAGACTACAGCTGCACAGTCTTCAATTCTGAGTTCTGATGTCTACTGGGGAGGTGATGGAAAGCGTCTTGGATTTGTGGGTCTTCCAAGAACCCAAGCAGATGGTGTTAGAGTCATTATTGAGCAAGGCAAGAAGTGCCACCATCAGGCCCATGGACAGAGCTTCCTTTGGGTAGTAAGTGTTTGCCTGTCTTTTCACCCACTTTGTCTGGCTCCCAGACCTTCCTGAGATCAGCGTGAGCCACGTCAACCTGACCGTACGAGAGGGTGACAATGCTGTCATCACTTGCAATGGCTCTGGATCACCCCTTCCTGATGTGGACTGGATAGTCACTGGGCTGCAGTCCATCAACACTCACCAGGTAGGCATCCTGGGCTTGAGCCCCATCAGGAGGTTAGAGAGTGATCACATTGTAGTCTTGAAGAAGAGGGAAAATTTGTGGTCTTGTTACTATAGGAAAAAACACATAGACTTGGGTTACATGCAGCTGCAATATTTTCTAGCCATTCTGCTCTACACATGCTACTCAACTTCTCTGTAACTTAGTTTTTGCTTCTGTAAAATGGGCATAGTATTGAACTACCATTCACCTCATAGGGTTAATATGAGGATGGCCCGAACCGTTGCCTATGAGGAGCCTGGCATTTGGTAGGTGTGCTTTCACACAAATATCTCCTTCACCTTCTGCTCAGCTTTCCTTTTGATTCCTAAAGGTATTTGGGGATTAGGTAGCAGAGCCATCTTTGTAGAAGCTGTTTGATTGTTACCTTTTTGTTGGGGTTTTCAGACCAATCTGAACTGGACCAATGTTCATGCCATCAACCTGACGCTGGTGAATGTGACGAGTGAGGACAATGGCTTCACCCTGACATGCATTGCAGAGAATGTGGTGGGCATGAGCAATGCCAGTGTTGCCCTCACTGTCTACTGTAAGTGCATATTATTGTGGGGGATGGCTGTGTGTGAGGAGGAACTGGCATAGGAGGCTGGAGAGGGGCCAAGGTGTTGCCAGGGCTGAACTAGAGCAGTGAGCTGGTCTACCAGTGGGGAACAGAAGGACTCTTGTAGCGCAGGACTGAGAAGTAAGTCCTTGGATTAAAAACTCCAGAAGGAGCACCCTTGTCCCTCAGAAGATGGTGTGGCTCCAACTCAACTACATCTTCAGGACACTTCTAAGTTGGCCTATTCTGCCTTTTATTAAACCCCTAAGAGGTCCCAAGAGGGAGCCCTTCAGCTAAGGTGGATCTAGGAAGCTTGGATGAAGACAGACATTTCTTCCCCTCTGCTGGGATTGTGGTGGGAATTCTGCTTCCCTCAGCCTTTTCAGAGTGGGTGGGGAAGAACTGGGATTCCCATTTTAGTTGCTGGAAGGCTACTGCGGGTGGTGGTAGACTCTGTGTCCTGGATTTCAGCTGGCTTCTCCCTTGACAGATCCCCCGCGCGTGGTGAGCCTGGAGGAGCCTGAGCTGCGCCTGGAACATTGCATCGAGTTTGTGGTGCGTGGCAACCCACCACCAACACTGCACTGGCTGCACAATGGGCAACCTCTGCGGGAGTCCAAGATCATCCATGTGGAATACTACCAGGAGGGAGAGATTTCTGAGGGCTGCCTGCTCTTCAACAAGCCCACCCACTACAACAATGGCAACTATACCCTCATTGCCAAAAACCCACTGGGTACAGCCAACCAGACCATCAATGGCCACTTCCTCAAGGAGCCCTTTCCAGGTGAGGGCAGCGTAGCTGGCTCAGAGGTGTATGGATTCTTTCTACAAGCTTAGGAGGTGGGGCATGGTAGCTTGAGAGGAGAAGCAACATCAGTACTCATACTGTTATCATGGGCAACAAAACACACATTGGAACATGTGCAACCACCAGCTGCATCTGGTGTAAACAAGGATAGAGTCTCGATTTTCCAATAGCTGTCATGGTAAAAACCAAGACTCCTTAGAAATAATAGTTGTGCATGTTAGGGAATACTGTATGATAGTAGAGAAAGCAGAGACAGTAATGGTAGAGAATTCTGACCCAGCTCTTTACTTGTGGGGAGACTCTGAGCCTGATAGTTTGCTTTTCTAAGCCTCAATTTCCTCTTCTATGAAATAGTCATGATTACACTGCTCCTGTGACTTTTAAATGAGTCAAGGTATATAAAGCACATCACAGGGTTTGATACCTGATGATGGTTCCTTTCCATTGAAAAGGACTTGAGAGTGTGTCCAGTTTAACCCTCCATTTAACAGATGAATGAACTGAGCCTCATTCTACTTGCTGATCTGTGGCAAGGTTTGATTTGGATCTAGGCCCCGAGGTCTGTGGCTTCATTTCTCTCTTGTTCCATGGTGAGCTACTGTGGGTCATACCTGATGCCCTCAGTGTATAATAGTGCTAATGTCAAGTGGACCAGGAAAAATTATTGAAATTACTGAAGAATTTTGCTTGATTTGATTTTGGGAGTTGATTCTGTCTTTTTGTGTCTGGGGTAAGATGCTTTAACTATCTTCCTGAAGTTGGAGGAGATAAAAACACCAAAAGAGTTTAGTGAAAGTGATTGTAGCATCTTTTTATGGGTTCTGCAATTGATGAGTTTTGTCCGTGAAGCCATGGGTCTTTGCTGAGCTTGGTGCTTTGTTTTGGGAAGTGACTAGGAGATCTAGGAATCAGGAGTTCCAATGGGATACAGTGTAAAAACTGATATGACACATACACACATGCACATGCATGCTCACACATGTGCGCAAAGGGAAGAGGCAGCAAGAGCTAGCAGTAGGCAGCATCTCTTTTTATGAAGTCAGCTTCACAGTCTACAAATTACCAGGGTGTGGCAGCTCCAGGAGGCCTTATTTATTTCAGTGCAAGGGAACTCGTACTAGAGGCCCCAAGAGTGAAGTCGGAGAAATGTGGCTGCATGTGAAGCTAAATTCTTGCCATTGAGGTCCCAGGGACGATGGAGCCGTCTTTTCAGAGGCGTTTGAGAATGTGCAGATATTTGAGGCCCTGGAAATCCCACGTGGTCTGAAACTTCCATCATCCCCAGTAAGCTCAGTGAAAGCCCCCATGACACTTTCCCTCCTGGGTCACACTGGGCTCTCTTTCAGCAGGTAGATGAGTCCTGGCCTGCACTGTTGAAGCAGAGGCTTTTAAAGTGGAGACACTTTGCTCTTAAGGTCTACAAGGGCAGGCTAGGTCTTCTTGACATAAAAGACTGAAACTTTGCCCTGCCTATGGCCTGATGAAAGAATAAAATCTGTTTTTAAAGAGGAAAGTCTATACATTGGTGAGAGAAAGTCTTGATTGGTGAGGAAATGAAGCACCCTGAAGCAATGCTTCTGTTTCCAAAGAGAAGCTTCTGGGGCCCAGAGAGGGGGGAACCCTAGAATGCTCAGGAGGGAGGAGAAGCCACTTCTGGGCTCCTTCTACCAGGGGTGTCCTGAGAGTTGTGAGGTAGCAGCAGCTGTTGGATTATGTGGTGGACACAGCTTCTCTGTTCTCTCCTTTATCTCAAGAGGAAGCAATTCTTTGCATCCTCTCAGTCGTCAGAGGTATCTCAGAAATACCTCCTCTGCCCCCATGAGATGCAGCAGCCCCTTCTGTTAGTCTCTGGATACCCTTGTCACCATAGTAAGTTATCAGTGCACCTCAGGCCAGTGGTTCTCAAAAGTGACCTTTGGTCCGTGGACCAGCCCCATCCGCATCACCTGAGAATGTGTTAAAACTTAAGTTCTTAAGCGCCACTCACATCTACTGAATCAGAGATTCCAGGGTGGGGTCTAGCAGCTATGTTTTAACAAGCCCCCAGGTGACTCCAGTACTCCCTCCTTTGCAATCTACTACCGTGGAATTGGATGGGAATCTGGCCCCAGGGGGACGGAGGGAGGATAGAGTCACAGAGAAACTCAAAGAGAAAGCATCTCACCTGAGCTCATTTCCTCAGACCCATCTCCAACCTGCTAGGGCCACCCTGTGGGAAGGTTTGTTTGTTTTATGAGTCTAGGTCAAAGGAATCAATGGGTGATGAAAAGGCAGTGACAGGGAAAAGATGGACCAGTCATGCCAAGTGACAAGATGCTTAAACGTTCAGGAGAGCTAATTATTTGGAGGTGCAGGCAGAGATGCGTGACAACCCTCTAAACCGAATTCACCCCAGCTAAGCCTAGATGCAAAGATGGTCTGTGATTCTTGCTCTTCACTTTTGATGTGAGAGTGTGGAAACATCATGACTATCATGTGTGTTTCTCTTTTGCTTCCAGGCAGCTAAGCATGGAGGCTAAGAGCAGGCACTCTGAAATCAGACAGACTTAGGTGCAGATCCCATCTGCAGCCCCTCCCAAATAGCCCTCCCATCTGGTGACCTGGGCTCCTAGCATAGGGCTTAGTGCAAGGTCAGTACTAGGTGAAGGACAATCACTTCTCTGTGCCTCTATTTCTGTATCTGTGAAATGGGAATGATAATATCTCCTCTCTAAGTTACCATGAGGCTTAAAGGAAGTCATGCCTGCCAAGTGCTTAGCAGTGCATCTGGACAGAGAAAAGGGTTACTAGCTGTGGGCCATTGTTAAGATTCTTAGGATGTAGAATTGAGATGAATTCAAGAGTTCTAGAACCAGTAGTCATTCTCTGGTCAAGCTAGTAAGTTCTAACAGATAATCTTAAGGTAGTCTAGGCTAGTGGTGATGGAACCACATTGCCAGGGCTCTAATTCTCACTCAATCACTTGTCAGCTCCGTGATGTCAGGCAAATTGCTTCACCTTCCTGCTTTTACCTTAAAGGTTGTGGTGAAAATTAATTTACAGAAGGGGCCCTTCTTGAAGAGTTATGGTCTGGGACTGTAGGAGACATGTGTATTCCCTTCATGGCACAGCCCCAGTTCACGTTCAGATTGTTCCTTGGTGTGCTGGACAAGTGCTCCTCCCAGCCTGCTGGTGTAGCTAGAGGTGAGGACCAGTCCTGGGTACCATCCTCTTCCAGGCTGAATGCCTGAACCCTCCCATAGGTTAGAGAGGAGTCAGGATGTCTCCTTCTTCCAAAGCTCATGTGCTTTCTGGATGTATAAATGCTTCCAGGCTCTGGCAAAAGTCCTTAAACATTCATAGGCTGATTTGGAGATAACAGGGTTCACAGCAAACAGGGTTGACCAAAACATTTGGCTAACATGAGAATATTCTCGAATAAATGGGAGCCTCATGAGACATATGCAAATCAATGTAAACTGCGAATTGATCTGGCCCCTCTCTTCTCTCAGGCTCTGAAACCCAGGCTAGAGTTTCCATTTCCTCCATCCTCCCCCTGCCCCAGACAGGCATCTGGTCACCTGCCATTGAGAAGAGGGTGTCGGCATGAAGGGAATGGCCAGAAATGTGAAGATAGCTCTGTGGCTATCCCCCAAAACAATACAGAACAGACAACAAACAAGCAATCGAACTGCGTTTACCATAAGTAAGACTTTGTTTGAAGGATACCATAAGTAAGACTGTTTGAAGGATTCCCTCACAGAAACTATCCTATTCCCCACAGGTAGTTAGAGAATATCTGCTGGTTCATACTTAATAGAGCTAAGACTGTGAGGGCCCACAATGAGTGAATGAATGAGTGAATGAATGAATGAATGAATATACTCTTACTTTTCAGGGCATGGTGGGCTGAGTCAGGAGGCTGTGTAGTATGATATAGTGCATTCCAAAGGGAACAGCAGCATCAGCATCTCCTGAAAACTTGTTAGAAATGCAAAATCTTGATACTTACCCCATGTCTACTGAATTAGAAACTCTAAGGTGAGGACTAGTAATCTGTGTTTCTTTTTAATTTTTAAAGATTTTTAACTTTTCATTTTGAAATAGTTTGGAATTCATATTTTAAAAAGTTACAGAATCATACAAGGCACTTCCTTCCACTGTTTGTCCAGCTTCCCCAGATGTTAACATTTTACCTAATCATGATGCAATGATCGAAACCAGGATGTTAACATTGGTCCATCACTATTATCTATGTACAGATGTGAATTACATTTTATCAATTGTCCCATTGATGCTTTTTCCTTGTCTAGGATCCAATTCAGAATTACACACTGCATTGAGCTCCTGTGTCATCTCACTCTCTTTAAATCTGGGACAGTTCCCCAGTCTTTGTCTTTCATGATCTTGGAACTTTCCAAGAATACTAGTTTTTTTTTTTTTGTAGACTGTCTTTCCATTTGGAAGTTTCCGATTTTTTTCCCTTATGATTAAATTCTAGCTATGCATCTTTGGCAGGAACTCTGCAGAAGTGATGCTCTGCCCTCTCAGTGCATCGTTTCGGGGGTGTGTGATGTCGATAGGTTTTGGTACTGGGAGTGTTAACTTTATCACTTGGTCAAGGCAGTGTCTGCCAGTTTCCTCTGCTGCAAACAGATGATTTTCCCCTTTGTAAGTCATCAGTATAATATTTTTAAACTACATAAATAGCTTGTTTCTCATCCTTCTTTCACGCTCTAATTTTAACATTCATTGATGATTCCTGCCTGAAACAATTATTACTGTAGTATTTGTGAAATGGTGATTTTTCTATTTCTATCATTCCTCCTACATTTAAAAATCAGAATTCTCCTGTAAGGAAGAGTGTTTCATTCTTCCACCTTTTATGTATTGAATTGTTTATTTGTATCAGTATGGACTCATGGATATTCATGTTGTTCTATGGTTGGTAATTCATGTATTCGTTTGCTAAGAATGCCACAGCAGTGAAATACCATAGATTGGGTGACTTAAACAACACACATTTATTTCCTCACAATTCTGGAGGCTGGAAGTCTGAGACAAAGGTGCTGGCAGGGATGGTTTCTCCTGAGGCCTGTCTCCTTGGCTTGTAGATGGCAGTCTTCTCTTTGTGTTGTCATGTGATTTTTCCCTCTGTGCATGTGTGTTTACGTTCAAATTTCCTCTTATAAGGATATCAACCATATTTGATTAGGACTCACCCTAATGGCCTTATTTTAACTTTAATATATCTTTAAAGACCTTTTCTCCAGATACAGTCACATTCTGAAGTACTAGGGGTTACAGTTTCCATATATGGATTTTGGGACAATATAATCCTAATCCATAACAATCCAGGACTATCATCATTTTGTTGCTTAAATGATCCTACATTGGGCCATTGAGATTCCCTGTACATTGGTTCCTGTGCCCTGTCTCCAGGCCTCCATTAATCTCTGAGCACTTTCTTACTTTTTTAGTATTGCAATCCATTCCAGGCACATGTTGTTCTTTCCCTGGTCCAGCCCTGAAATCACCCATTTCTCCAAGGAATCTTCACTCCTTTTATTGGATGTTGGTAGCAATCACCCTCTGGTTGCTTCTGTTGTGTGCTAAAGTTTGAGCATCTCTGGTAGAGTGGGCAAGAGCCTGGACTGAGATTTGAATTCAGCTCTAATTTCTTCTTAAATGAGTCACATCCAATTAGTTACTTAATCTGTGTGAGACTGTTTTCTTATCTGTTAAGTGAGGATAATGCTACCACCTCTTAGAATGGTAATAAGGATTGAGTGATGTGTTACATGAAGCATTTAGCACCGTCCCTGGCTCATCAATGTGCAGTAAGGATTAGCTTTCATTATTAGGTGAGTTATTTCTAGAGACCAAAGATCAAATAGCACATTACCATCTGCAGGATGGGCAGATTCTAGAGGGATTCTCAAGAACTTCTCAAAGACCTACTAGAATCAACTCTGCATATTACTTTGAAGAATTTTATCTTGAGATCATACCTGGCATTTTTAAGGAATGTCTAGGGGAGCCACCCTGTAGCCCCATCCCCAGCACTTTGGGTCTTTAAGGAAGCAGAGCTGTGAATGAGACAGAGGGTCTGGTTTTAATTTCCTACCTCATAATGAAACTGGTTTGGTTTCTTGTTCCTAGGTGGGCCACCTCCCTTGAAACCAGGAACTTTATCTCTTACTCCTTCTCCTTTTGGAGGACTACCCCCTAAAGTGGTAGTGTAGCATGGGGAGACAGGTGATGTGCCATGGATTTTAGTTTGTCAGTTGCCATGGGAACAGGGAATCATGGTGAATGGGAGAGATCATAGCTATTAGGATCATGTAGTGTGTCTGTTTGGGTTTTTATTAAATTTGTTAATTATCTCTTTGTCCTTTTTTTGCAGAGAGCACGGATAACTTTATCTTGTGTAAGTCTGCTTTACCTGTTGCTTTGAAACTGATTTATTCTGATACTATCGGTAACTATTGAATTCAAATAGCCCTCTCTCCTATTCCACATCATCCCTGGCCCATGGCAGCTGAGGGCATCTGAGTGAACTGTGAAAGGAAACTGAGGGGTAGCAATACCTTTTGGGCAGTTCCAAGCCCACTTTTC
Organism: Rhinopithecus roxellana; assembly: GCF_007565055.1. Taxonomy (NCBI): domain Eukaryota; kingdom Metazoa; phylum Chordata; class Mammalia; order Primates; family Cercopithecidae; genus Rhinopithecus; species Rhinopithecus roxellana. The sequence continues at coordinate 117,984,087 of NC_044553.1, read as the reverse complement.
TTGGGTAATCACTCTGTGGTTCACTTTCCCCCAGGGAGTTTTTCTAACATTGACAATGTTGTGAATCTCTTTACCTGGATAAAGAGGGGTTGTGTGAGGATGGACATGGGTTTCATGTGCCTCAATAGACCCCTATTGATCATCTTAGTTGTTCTTGCAGAGAGAATATGGAACCTATAAACCTGCTAGTGTTTCTCACCTGCTTCAAGAGCCTGAGCATTTGGCCAGGACTCGCCTCATGAGAGCTTGACTTACAAGGTTTCCTGATAGGCTCATGTGTCCTCAAAAGGAGTTATTGAGGCTCAGTTTATAAGTGATCTGGGACTAGGGCTAGATAATCCTAAAAGAATTTGGGGTTTTGTTTATGGACTGTGGGGAAACCTGTATTTGTTCCTTTTTCTTTTCTTTTTTTCTCCATGGGAGGTGGGAATAACAGCAGCAACTGCTGCCATTTCTGCCCTGTGTCTGGCTTGAGATAGTAGATGCTGTTTAGAAACACCCTCGGCTTTTTGGTACTGATGTCAATATCATCTGTGATTTCTTTAGTTGTCCTCAGCCTTAGAGGACTTGTAATCTTGCAGATTATCCCTTCAGAGAATTTTGAATTGGGGCCATTTCTTGTCAAGGAGGTGATTCTAGATGGTGGAGTGGGGGGAAAATTGATACTTGGCTTCCCATCTTGGCCTTGCTGGGTAAAGGTGGTGTTTCCCTGTCAGATGGTTCTATTTTTTTAACTTAAGCTGCCATTGTGTTCTGAAATCAGTGTTAGGAGAATGGATAGTGGGCTGTTTGATGGATTCCCAGGCCTCCTGGATCTCACTGAGGAGTAAAGAAGGAAAGAGGGAGGGCACAAGAGAGACAGGGAGAGGAAAAGGAATGCCTGTGGCAAGGAGAAGCAGAATGTCAGCAACAGCTGCCACCATCAGTAACATTTGCCTAATCCAGACCCTGGCCAGGATCCCAAACCATGTTTCTTTTTTCTATTCCATAGCTCATGGCCCAAGTTGCCCAGGTTATGTTATTTTCTCTGGGGTGGGGAATGGGACTGAATGTCCTTTATTCCTATGCAACCTGTGCTTGAAGTGTAACACCAGCCAGATGGTCAGATAGGAACCTGGGCTCTGGGGGCAGGGCAGGGGGTGGGGGTGGTCCTGCAAAGCCTGGGGAAGGCAGGCTGCAAGAGCCTGGCTTTCAGAGGATGTTCTCCAGGGGGAAGTCTCAAGGGGGCTTGGGAGTTGGGCAGGAACTGTGGCTGAGCCTCCCCAGCCAGGAAGCTAACTGTCCTCCTCCTTTTTGTGTTTGATTTTCAGTTGATGAAGTGAGCCCCACACCTCCTATCACTGTGACCCACAAACCAGAAGAAGACACTTTTGGGGTGAGTCACTTTTTGGTCAAGAGGAGTGTGTTAACTGACATAGTCATTTTAAGATGTCATTTGTGTTGCTAACTTTTCCAAATATTATCTTACTTGAAACTTTGAAAAAAAAGTAATGAATTGAATTGCATTCAGGCAGTTTAAACCTTCCTTGTTGGATGGAAATAGTTCATTGTTTGAGGAAGTCTTTGAGGATCTGCTCCAAGCCCTAGGGTTCAGAAAATCCCAGTCTGTTAGGAGCCCAGTGGGGCCTGATTTGCAGGGGCTACTCACTGTACAAGTCTACTACAAAAGGCCAGGTTGCTCAGGGCATCTTCTTGGGTGGGTTTTCAAGCGCCCACTCCTACTATTTCAGAGCCTAAGATTACTCTGGGGAGGAGGAGAAAGGATTCTTTTTAGAGTCCAGATCTTTTCGACTTTCTTGGATAAGAATATTATATAAGGAATTTTAACTGAAGATGCAGAATTCACTTGCTAATTAAAACAAAATTAGGAGCCTCTCTAGGCTTGTTTTTGCATCTGTTAGCATGGCCCCAGGTGAGAAGGGGCTCAGAACATTGAATCATGGAACTTTCTCTAATCAAACTGGGTAATTTATGTAGCTTTAAATGTTCTTAGGGTCTCACGGATTTCTTCTTCTAAAGACCTTACTCAGTATTGCAATTCTGAGAAGGCTACAATTACTATGGCAGTAGGACGGTTCTTATCTGGGCACACACATTATTTTCAAAAAACTTGGGTTTTCCATGATTGTTGCTGACTGTGTTTCTGGTTCCTCATAGGTATCCATAGCAGTTGGACTTGCTGCTTTTGCCTGTGTCCTGTTAGTGGTTCTCTTCATCATGATCAACAAGTATGGTCGAAGGTCCAAATTTGGAATGAAGGGTAAGGTGGGAGTTTCATTTTCAAGGGTGTCATGGGGGGAAACATTATTGCTTTTGATCAAAAGATACTGTTTTAATCTCCCATTGCTCTCTGAGAGGGCCTCCAGTCATGGGGTCTAAGTGGTACTGGTGGAAACTCCTATTTGCCCCTTGTTCTTGGTAATTATGGATTGAAGGCAGTGTTGGGATCTGTGGGAACCAAACTGTGGATCCACATGGTTTTGCTTTGACTGCTGATAAACATTGTTTAGATGGGCTTATGCAATGAGGATAATTTGGAAAGGAAGTTGGATTTCAGGGCAAATGAAGAGGGACTTTGGTTTATTTTCATTATTGGTGAGTAAATGGATTCCTAGTTTGAGGACATGGTTTTCCTATTGTTTTTGAAGTTGTGTTGGGAAGGCATCAGCACAGCAAGATGTAGGGTAGACTCTGGCTTTGAAAATCTGCCCATGCAATGGGATCTCAGCACGTAGCTCTACACAGAGTCCCAGAGTGGATGCCAAGAGCAACATGATTTCTAAATCTGCTGGCTGTCTTCCATGACATACAGTGCTCCACTCCACTGTGGCAGGGTGGGGTGGTGGGATGTGGCTCTTTGCCAAAGCTCTGGTAAGGGGACTGGCATGAAAGGGGTTAACATGGTGAATTAGCATCCACCTGCCTGGTCTCAGAGATGGATGTGACCAAATGGCTCAAAAGAGGCTGGGTACCAGTTCCAAAACAGAAACTTGAATTTCAAGATATACTTCCAGCTGGGTTTCCATGTATGGTGATGTTGGATGGGGGTGGGTAGGGAGGGGTGATAAGAGGTTTGACAAACTATCAGGTTGCTGAGCAAGGAATCCGGTTGGTGTTATCTGGTGAGACTATGGGATGTGTAGAGAGATGAATTTCTAGGGGTTCTCTGCATGAGCTTGTGTCTGTGGTGGGGGACCTTGGGCTCAGGAACTGAAGAAGAGTACATGAATGGCATTCATAGGGATGGTGATCCCCTGAGTTGTATGCACATGTTGGAATGTTTGCGCATGAAACCAAACTAGTCCGTAGCTTTCACTATATTCTCAGAAGGCTTTGTAACTCCTTGAAAATTCAGAACACTGATATATAGGGAAACACCCAGAGAGGATTAGAAGGGTAGAAAACCCTGTAGTCCCAGCTACTCAGGAGGCTGAGGTGGGGAGATTGAGCACAGGAGGTCAAGGCTGCAGTGAGCTGTGATCGCACCACTGCATTCCAGCCTGGGCAACAAAGCAAGACCCTGTCTCAAAAACAAACAACAAACAAAAAATGGGTACAGGTTGCCCTGTTTCCAGAAGGTTTCTGCCTTTGCACTCTCTGCTCTTGATGAACCTGATCAAGTCACAACAAAGCAAGCTAGTTTTTCTTAAGTCATCTGAGATATTTTGACTAGGAGAAAGACATGTTCAGGCAAATTATAAAGATGGGATGGAAGTTTGTCTGGAAGCCAGATGATTTAAACAAAATCAGACCACTTTTAAGCACCTAGATTGGAGATGTCTTATCTGCAAACAGATAAGACACATGCCAAACAGGGCTTTCTAGGTCTAGAAGATGAGACGACCACTGAGTGAGCGCACAGCTTTCAATCTTTGGATAATCCTTGGGCACCCGGTTTTGAGGACTGGCACTATTATTGCCTATGCAAAGTTTTCCTACCATGCAGGGAGCTTTTCTAGCTCTTCCTCTTTCCACCTGAGAAAACATTGGGGCCTTGACCAAAGAGAAGAATGGGGCATTATTGCTCTTTCCCTGAGGAGGCGCACCACCAGCTGAGACCCTGCAACATGCTTGGCAGTGCTGTGAGAGCAGATTTTTCCTATTAATTGTCATCCTGTTTCTGGAACAGCGTGTCCCCATGTCGGATGGATTAGGCAGCACCCAGGGTGGTGCCTCCCCTCAGCTGTCCTCAGAGCTTCTCCCAGCCCCTGCTCCCCTCTCCCAGGCAGAGCTTCCTTTCTTGGCCCTGGTTGGGTCAGGAGAACATGTCCACGTAGGTAGAAGTGAAATATCCTCTACTGTAAAGTCAGGCAACTTAAAGAAGTTATACTGGAGTTATAGTCAAGATGAGATGGTGTATCTAAGGCTCACCTTGTTTAGAATTAAGTCTGAATCTCTTTATCTTTATGAATGCAGATTATGTTTAGGTCTCACTTTAGGATAAATAAGTGCAAACCAAAAATAAAATTCTAAGTCCCCCAACCATCTGAATGCATCCCTCTTCTCAACAAGGGCATCCCAAAGTTAACCTGAAAAACTAGTTCAGGCCATGATGGGAAGGAGGGAGCCATACATGCCTCATTATACCCTCCTTCTTTTTGGAATTACTGATAGAATAGACTCTTTAAGTCTGATGAGAAACATTTGCAATCTATTCTCTCTGAAGCCTGCTATCTGGAGGCTTCATCTGCATCATAAAACCTTGGTCTGTATAACCTCTTATTGAGCCTTCCTATTGAAAATAACTCTTTCAACCAACTGCCCGTCAGAAAATCTTTGAATATGCCTATGACTTGGAAGCCCCTGCTTCCAGTTGTCCTGCCTTTCTGGTCTGAACTAATTTACATCTTACATGTATTGATAGATGCCTTACGTCTCCCTAAACTGTATAAAACCAAGTTGTGGCCCAGCCACATTGGGCACATGTTCTTAGGATCTCCTGAGGGCTGTGTCGCAGGCCATTGGTCACTCATATTTGGCTCAGAACAAATCTCTTCAAATATTTTACTGAGTCTGACTATATTCTTTGACTAAATGCCTCAAGCTGAGGAAAAAGTAAGTAACTTTGCTGAAGCCAATGAGCAATTAAGTGGTATCACAGATTCTCATTCAGATTTGAAAATTCAAAACTGAGACTGATCTTTATATAATGCCAGCGAGCATCGCAGTCTTGGATAAAGAGTGATGACATGGGTACCAGAAGTTCCCCACCTTTGACTTAGGGAAACCCTCGTTTCTTCATATCCAACCCAGTCTCAGTTTTGAATTTTCAAATCTGGATGAAAATCTGTGATACCACTTAATTGCTCATTGGCTTCAGCAAAGTTACTTACTTTCTCAGTGCCTCTGTTTCCTCAACTTCAGAATGGTAATAATACTACCTCCGTCACTGGGTTGCTGTGAGTGTTGAGATCTATGTGTAACTGGCATACAAAAAGGCTCCATGGGAACTGTTTCTCCCTTCTTTATGTATAAATCTTTATAGGCTTCTTTTATTGCCTTCCAAGGGCTACCTATCCAACACTCAATCATGCCCTCTTTTGTCCTGCACAATATTTAGTAAAATGCCTTTATTATACACTAATTCCAGTACATCATCAGTTCTTTGCTGATAGACCATGTGTCTGTCCTACTTGACCAGTAGCGACTTATGGCAGAAACCACAGATCACTCAGCCTAGTATGCCTGAGAACACCACACAACGTTTGACAATTGCTTGTTGAACTTAGAAATGAATGACTTTAATTTTAATCATAAAAAAGTACAGCTTGTAAGTTAACAATGGGCTAGTTAGAGTTAGTTGGGAGATCTGAGATGTCTGGGCAGTGGGAAGTAGAGTAATAATAATAGGGAAAACTCATAAACAATTCCCTCGTCCACATCTGAGGGCCAGGTGTGTCGATAGGGAGGGCCTACTAATAGGAGCTTTACTTCCTTCTGAGAAATAAATATAGAAAAAGACAAAGATTAATGTAACAAACACCCATATTCCGTCCACCCAGAATAAATGACTTACTGTTTTGTCTTATGTTTGAATCTACTGCTGCAGTTATGGAAGATATAAAATATGACTAAAACTAAAACCCATTTAGTCACCCCCACTGGTCCTATTCCCATCCCTGTCTCCATAGGCAGCTGCTAGCCTGAGTTCAGCATCCTCCAGTTCACTTGCTGAGGCCTCTTTCTCTGTATCTCTGTCTCTGCGTGTCCCTGTAGCCTGTCTCTCTCCTCATGGCTGTCTCCCAGATACACTCACACCTCCCAGCCTGCCAAATTAGCAACCACCTCTACTACATGAAAGATGAGTGGCTAAGGCTGGTAAACAATTCATTTTCATACTTCTACCTATATGTGTATGTACACATATATGCATATGTCTCTATATCCATATGTAGACACACACACATGCATATATATCAATACACTTACAAAATGCATCACTCTGTGTGTATTTTAATTTATATTCATGCTTATACTCTGAATAACTTACATCTTGCTTTATTTCCTTATCATACGTTGGACATCTCTCTCTGTTGGTATGTGTAGGAATTCCAATAGGAGCCCATTTTATGGGAGATGAATATATTAACCAGATCTCATGGAAACAAACTGAACATGCTTTGTCTCAGAGCCCTCCAACTGCCATGGTGTTGATCAAAATTTTGGCTTGGGGAGGGGGTCACCTTAGGACACAAGCCCGTTTTCTTTTGGAATCACAGAGGTTTTAAGGTGGCGCTAAGTGTACAGTAGGGGTTTCTTTTTGCTGTTGATAAAGTCTAATGCCTCAGAGTGGCAGGGGTGATTTGTGGAGTACTTGGCATGTCCTGGGCACAGCCCTATCAGCCAGCTCTCCTGACAGGGCAGGACCCTGAAAGTCCCCACTGTTCTAGGCGTTAACTCTTTGATTGTCAGATCATGGGGTGGCCAGGGTGGTTGGGAGGTGGGTACTTGTAGGGTTCAGAGCAGGGGCTATTTACTGCAGCTACAGAAACATATAAAAATATTTCAGCATTTTAACAACTAACTAGAGTGTACCCTTGCATCCTGGGCCTGGAAATGAGATGGTTCAGAATTTAGGCCAAATTCATTCTCATAAAATATTGTTAAATTAGGCATTAAAAGATCATGACAATGATATGGCTGGGCTCTCCTGTATCCGTATTTCCAGGTGAAGAAACCGAGGCCCAGAAAGGAAGTGACTTGCTTTGATTCGGCTGAGTTTTAGCTCCACCCACTTTCCACAGCAACACAGATGCCCTAATTCCTTTGTCTTGGCTGCCGCACTGCCCACATCTACAGTGCACCATCATCATTTCATGTGGTCATTAGAACAATAACCAGGCAATAGGTGTTAGCGTGTCTGAACAATAATAAAACATGTCCTGTAGTTTTCATATAAGGTATCATAATTATTTAATAGAAAAAGAAGCAAGTGTATGGATCTTTTGCAGCCTGTAAAAAATATGTAATCCCAGCACTTTGGGAGGCTGAGGCGGGTGGATCACGAGGTCAGGAGATCGAGACCCTCCTGGCTAACACGGTGAAACCCCGTCTCTACTAAAAATACAAAAAACTAGCCGGGCGCGGTGGCGGGCGCCTGTAGTCCGAGCTACTCGGAGGCTGAGGCGGGAGAATGGCGGGAACCCGGAGGCGGAGCTTGCAGTGAGCCGAGATCGCGCCACTGCACTCCAGCCTGGGCGACACAGCGAGACTCCGTCTCAAAAAAAAAAAAAAAAAAATTATATATATATATATACACACACACACATATATATATACACACACACACACATATATATATACACACACACATATATATATACATACACATTATTTGGCCTCTTTTCCTCTTGACCACCTCATAAGTATCTTTAAATACTTCTAGATCAGAGATACTGTGAGAGTTACTTCATACTTCTTGGCTTCCTCTTACTCCCATGGAGAAAATGGAATAATGGTTTATCAGAGTTGAAACAGACCTTAGGCTTATTAGGCTAATGTGCCCATTGTACAGCTAAGGACACTGAGACCCAGAGAGATGCAGTGATGTGCCAGAGCACACAGCTAGGGAGAACCTCCTGGCACTGCTATTCCACATACTTGGTTTGTTCAGAGGACCTGGGAGGGTCAGGGAAGTGAAGCTGGATTATGAATACCTCAGCTCAATCCCTCCAAGGCTCTGTTTAATTAGCTTTGAATGCTGTCCCACTTAAATGGGGCTTTCGAAAATTCTCTTATTAATCCACTTTTTCCAACCTGGGGCACTCCTGGCCTTGGGGAAAGATAGGAGCTGATGGAGGAGTAGGCTCTAAGAACTTCATTTCTTTTCAGACATGCTAGAGACTGCATGCGTGGCAGGGCAGCGGAAGCAGGAAGACCGGGAAGGAAGGGCATCAAGAACTGCTGCTTGGGCTTCCGACAATGCTTTAAGTGCCTCATCAGCAACCTCTTGCCTTTCTTCCTAATGGCTGGATGTGTGCTGGTGCCTCTGATGGGCCTGTGGATGAGCACTTGCAGGACTGTTCCATTGTAAATTAGCATTAGTTAATAGGTACTTAAAATAAAGTGGTTGCCTATTTGATTATGATTGGGGGTTATTAACATTTTTTTCCATAAACAGATGGTAACTGTCCTCTGAGTGGATTGTAGAATCCTGCCAGAGTCTTGATCTGGAGGGATTGGCTCCTGCCAAAAGATCTCAGGGGCTGCTGCCTCATTGAACGATCTTGTTATCCTTCTGGTTTCACCGCTTGGTTAAGGGAATGATCAGAGTTGGGAAGGAGTCATTTCTGCCTTCTCTCCTAACCTTGGGGAATTGGATTGAGCAGAGTGTCTTCCAAGTGGATGGAGGTAGGGGTGGGAGGGATCTTGGACTCCTGAGATTTAGGTTGGCATTTCTTTCTCAACTGGGATAGAGTGTCTCTGTGTCTCTAGCCATGTGTGCAGAGCAGGGGAATCGGTACCGGAAGTGTGGTGTGCGATAGGAGACATCTGAGGTGACTGAAAGGGGGCTTGGACCATGGATGAAAGCATTATTGGTATTGTTGAGTAAAATAGTTTCCTTCGCCCTGCACACTACACTTTTTTGAGTGCCTTTAGCAGGGGGTTGGAAACCAAGAGCAGTGCAAGGCAGAAATGAAACTGGGTAAAGGAATTGGGTTTCCTGGCTTCCCAAGATATGTCCGTTCTTTCTTCCTCCTTGTTTTCTTCCTTCTTGACTTCTTTTTCTATTTCCTCCTCTGAATTGACATGTGGAAGGGAGGAGGGTACCTTTGGCCTTTGCCATGATCCTGTACTTGGGACTCCTGGTGTAAGATGACTCTTTTAACATAACATTGAGAGTGGTTTCTGGCTTCTTTTCTGTGTTGTGATCCCAGGGTCCTCGTATTCTCCTAACAAATGTTTGCATGCCCTCCCTGTCTTTTCTGACATTTGACAGACCTTCCAACCACCCCCCTTCCTCAGACATGCCTAGTATTTGACCAATTCTAAATTAAAGAGGTTAAGTTTATAGCTGATCTACAGGCAGGACATAAGTTTATAGAAGCCAGGGGTCTTCTGCTTCTCCTTCTCTGCTTTGAACTTCATTGAGAGGCTCTGACTGCAGACAAAGTCCCACCCCACTTGATGACTGAGTTCTGGAATGTGGTTCTTGGAGCTTTGAGAAGGCTGGAAAGCCATGTGTGTTTTTCTGGCATGCTTTTGCTGCCCTGTCCTTTTTGGGAGTTTTGCAGGTGTGCAGTGAATCATCATAGAAGTCCCTACATGGTCACCATTGGTCGTGTGGAGGCTGAACTGCTCCGATTCTCCTGTCCTCATACCTTTCTCTGAAGACTCCAGGGAACCAACTGTCCTCTTGCATCAATTCTCCGATTCAAAGAGAATTCCCTTGAAATAGAGGCTGATGCAAAATATTTTTCCTTTGTGGCTACCTGCTAGCTGGCTCTTCTTGGCAGGCCTCTCTATCCTGTTCAGCAGGGCCAAGGATGACTACTATACTTGGCTCTATAGCCAAAGTGATGGCATCTCAGATTCATTTAGTTTTGGCAGTAGGACCCAGTGCTTACTTACTTGTGTTGTTGCAACTGGCTCCCACAGGGTTAAGAGCCCTGTGATACCTTACCCAGTTTAGAAGTTCTTCACCTTTTGTCCCTTGCTACTCATGTGACAGGTGAGAGTCACATGCCTTACACCCTACTGTGGATGTCACCAGGCTTTCCCAAATGTGCTGGCTTTCACAGTAATTTTACACCTTAGAAAACTATCACAGAAGATGAGTTAGTAAATGAGATTTTAAAAGCTAAGAATAAAAGTAAATTCAAACTGATTTTTGGCTCTTAAAAAGTCACAAACTTTAGTAATTTATTTTTCATCAAAAATCATGGTGACATACTTCCTCACTGATCCAGTTATTCTACGGTATCACGGTATAGGATGGAAAACCAAGAGGTGCTGGGGCTGCCAGCTTTGACTTTCTCGCATCCTTCTTTGCTCCAAATGTTTTTTACCCCCTGCAAAGTCAGACTGCAGAAAGTGCTCCAACAGACCCCCTCCTCTCTTCTCATGGCACATTCTGTCTCTCTCTGCATATTCTCCTCTGGGTCTTGGAAGCTTTCACTTGCACAGAAGAGGCATGATGATAGGCTTTGGCTAATGAAAAACTGTCATGTGGCTGCAGTACCCAAGACCCGTGTTTATGCAGCTCATTCTCCTGTGAACTCTGCAGAAGGCTTTAGGATGGCCAAAGAGCAGCCCTGGAAACCAAAGACAGCAAAACAGAGAGATCAAAACAACTGCTAACCAGAAAACACGTTTTTGGACTAGGGAAGAAAAACCACATGCTGAAAACAGCAGCTACCAAGCCAATGGCTGCAAATCCCCAGCCCCAGCTCCTTGTCACCCACTGCCCTTTGTGCCGTGGTTCCTCACGGAGGATAAGCTGGGCAGGGGAGAAGAGAGGAGTGCACGGCAGGTGGAGGAATAGCATCCTTCAGCCAGCTGTGCTTCCAGCAAGCAGGTGTGTTTGCCACCTGTTCCAGGCCCGGAACTTCCAGGGAAGGAAGCAGAAGCCTGAGGTTGATCTATCTCTGGCCCTTGCACTCAGAAGTGTTGATAACACTCCCTGTCTCTCTTCCTCACTACCCTAGCATACTTAGAGAGGGACCAAGCAAGTTACTCTGGTGCCTGCCTGTTTATTCTTTTCTCTGGATCAACTCTGTTACCACAAGCCAGAGGGGAACGTGCTGCTGGCTTCCTCCCTAACGGGATCGGCTACCTAATTTGTGTGGCCCAGTGAAAAATGTTCAAAAAAGATTAGAATTTCCAGACAGCCACAGCACAGCATTAAATCCCAAGCTAAGGTTCTTTTGAGCATGGAGCCAGGTCACAGGTCCACGAAGCCAGCTCTACCTCCTGAATACAAAATCCATCATGGCTTCAGATCCTAGCTCCTTTGTCTATCCTGAATGGTGACGAAACAGGTATTTCTGTACTTCCTTTTAGAGAGAAACTGGGATTTGGGCTAAAGGCAAGAATATCAGTTGGTTTTTCACTTCTAATCATAGTAGGGGAAGAGAGTGACAGGTATCAAACATTCATTGAGCACCTACTGTGTGCCAGACATCTAATATATCTTCAAATATAGAGTCTTCATAGGTGGCTATTATTCCCACTTTAAAGATGAGAAAGCTGCTCAGAATGGTTAAATTGCTCAAGGGGTCATGTACCTGGTAAGTATCAAAACTAGGTTTTAAATGAGTTTACTCTAAATTGTTGGTTCTCAATGTTAGCTGCACATTCTAAACACCTGATAGGATTATATAATTTCCCAAACCTGGGCCACACTCCAGGTCACTTAAATCAGGGGTGGGTGTTCTTTTTTAGTTCCTCTCGTGATTTCTATGTGCAGCTAAGGTTGAGGAACGATAGTCTCAATCCAATAGACATCGGCATATTTCACTGATTCTCCAGGTCATTTTTGTAGTCTGCACACCAGCTGATCTGATAATGCTGGGAGCTTGTTCAATGTGCAATTGCCTAGGGTTTACCCCATACCCACTGATTCAGACTTGGGGTGATGTGGGGGACAAGTAATTTCTCTGGGTGATCCTGAGTGATTGCTGGGGTTTAGGAACCACCATCCTATACCTGTAGAGAGACAATGGCTGATAACATGAACAGTACTTCTCAAACTTTGCAAGTGAATATTGGAAGATTCTGGGGATCTTGTTAAAATGCGATTTCTGGTTCAGTAGGTCTGGGGAAGACTGAGAGTCAGCATTTGTTACAAGGTTCCAGACAATGCTGCTCTATGGACTATGCTTTAAGTAATAAGGGGTTAAGCTATTGGTAAACACTTCAGGCCTGTGACCTGGGAACTTAGATCACCTCTCTGCTTTTTGTTTTTTTCTGAGTGCCAGTTGCAAAATGAGCCTGTCTCGAAGATCTATGGACTGGGATTTTGTGACTATGAGATTACAAACTATAACCACCAGTTTTGTTTTTTTTTTTTAATTTTTGTATTTTTAGTAGAGACGGGGTTTCACCATGTTGGCCAGGCTGGTCTCAAACTCCTGACCTCAGATGATCCACCCATCTGGGCCTCCCAAAGTGCTTGGATTACAGGTCCGGCCTCCATAACCACTACTTGTAACGCTCTTCAATTCTGTCCTCTTTGGGTAAATATGCCTCTCTTCTTTCCTAAAACTGTTTCTGTAGTGGCTTCCTTGGTTCGAAACCAAACTGCCACTTCTTTCTACACCAGGGAAAGGTCTGCTGCCACAGTTGATTTCAGTAAACTGTCAGGTCAATCAACACTGATGTCCGCACTAAAGGAATGGGGACAGAAACTCAGAGAGGCTATCAGGCAGTGGGCAGCCAGCATTCCCAGCTCAGAGCTCCTTGAGCTGCTAGGACAGTCATTCCTCTCTTTCTCTAGAAACTTTTTTATCCTATTTGCTCTCCCTCCCACCCCTGATCTGGAATGAAATGTTGGGGGCTATAGAAAACCGGAAAAGCTTGTGCTGGCAGGCCCCGGAGCAGCTCAGAGTGGGTCTGTCAGCCGGCGGAGGAAGCCTCATGGGTTAAGTTATTGGGCTGCCCAGGTTGCCCGCCAGCCTCAGAGACACTGCCCTGGGTGGTGGCTGGAATCCCATTCTTCCCAGTCTTGCTGCTCTGGCGGTTGGTATTCACACTGGAAGCCTGCCCTGCCCTCCAATTTACTGCGGAATAAGAGTTGCATAGTTGGCAGAAGACCAGAGCAGTTTCCAGGACTGATAAGCCCTGGAAATGCCAAGCCTCTCTACCTGACAGGCATCTTGAATTCAAAGGGGCTTCTGTGCTGGAGCAGCCCTGCAAACCTGTTCCCAGGCAGGGGCAGAAGAATGCCAGCGTCTGTCTATCTGCCAGCAGGCCTTGACATGAAGCCCCAAGGAGGGCGTCCGGGTGGTTCCAGGAACTGCCTTTCAAAAGTGAATCCTTCCAAATAAATGGAGTTCAGTGGGTTGGCCTTGGACCAGTTGAAGGGGGTGCAGAGGGGCACCCTGTTGTTGGCCTGGGCTCTAGGGGAAGCAGGCAGGATTTGAGTACTGTTATGAGCCACTATGTGTGAAAATGGCTCCCACAGCACTAGCCTCCTGCTTCATGCCTGCTTTGCAAGGGGCATGCCAGCCCGACGGGGCTGTGTGTGGTGCTTGTTGCCTTTTGAGGAGAAGTGCTATCAGAAATCAGGGGCCATCCAAGAGCTTGGGAAAATGGACACTAATGTTTACTGTTGCCCAGTGTGTAGAATGGGGTAGCCTTTCTGGAAAATGGCTTGACAATATTTATTAAAAACCTAAAATCATGAAAGCCCATGTCCTACTGACTCCACTTCTGAGAATTTAACCTAAGGTAATACTCACAAATGGCTATCCGTATTTGTGGATATGGGTATCTATCCCAGTGTGACTTACTGAGTAAACTTTGTTTTTTTAAGAAAATTTTTTCTCTTATTTATTTATTTTATTATACTTTAAGTTCTAGGGTACATGTGCACAACGTGCAGGTTTGTTACATATGTATACATGTGCCATGTTGGTGTGCTGCACCCGTTAACTCGTCATTCACATTAGGTGTATCTCCTAATGCTATCCCTCCCACCTCCCCGCACCCCACGGCAGGCCTGGTGTGTGATGTTCCCCTTCCTGTGTCCAAGTGTTTTCATTGTTCAATTCCAACCTATGAGTGAGAACATGCGGTGTTTGGTTTTTTGTCCTTGCGATAGTTTGCTGAGAATGATGGTTTCCTGCTTCATCCATGTCCCTACAAAGGACATGAACTCATCTTTTTATGGCTGCATAGTATTCCATGGTGTATATGTGCCACATTTTCTTAATCCAGTCTATCATTGATGGACATTTGGATTGGTTCCAAGTCTTTCTATTGTGAATAGTGCCACAATAAACATATGTGTGCATGTGTCTTTATAGTAGCATGATTTATAATCCTTTGGGTATATACCCAGTCATGGGATGGCTGAGTCAAATGGTATTTCTAGTTCTAGATCCTTGAGGAATTGCCACATTGTCTTTCACAATGGTTGAACTAGTGTACAGTCCCACCAACAGTGTAAAAGTGTTCCTATTTCTCCACATCCTCTCTAACACCTGTTGCTTCCTGACTTTTTAATGATCACCATTCTAACTGGCATGAGATGGTATCTCATTGTGGTTTTGATTTGCATTTCTCTGATGGCCAGTGATGATGAACATTTTTTCATGTGTCTGTTGGCTGCATAAATGTCTTTTTTTGAGAAGTGTCTGTTCATATCCTTCACCCACTTTTTGATGGGGTTGTTTTTTTCTTATAAGTTTTTTTAATTCTTTGTAGATTCTGGATATTAGCCCTTTGTCAGATGGGTAGATTGTAAAAATTTTCTCCCATTCTGTAGGTTGCCTGTTCACTCTGATGGTAGTTTCTTTTGCTGTACAGAGCTCTTTAGTTTAATTAGATCCCATTTGTCAATTGTGGCTTTTGTTGCCATTGCTTTTGGTGTTTTAGACATGAAGTCCTTGCCCATGCCCATGTCCTGAATGGTATTGTCTAGGTTTTCTTCTAGGGTTTTTATGGTTTTAGGTCTAACATTTAGCTCTCTAATCCATCTTGAATTAATTTTTGTATAAGATGTAAGGAAGGGATCCAGTTTCAGCTTTCTACATAAATAATTACTTAGAGATCTAACAATAAATGACTAATTAAGTGTTAATACATTATGGTCCATATATATGATACTATACAATGCAGACCTTAAAAGTGACAACTTTTAAAAGTAGATATTTAATGTTTCTGAAAGGACACACATGCAAATGGTAGGAAAATCTAATAGTGTAAAAGATAATGTAAAAACATGAGTTTCAGTCCCTCCCTAATTTCCTGCCACTGGGATAACCATTACTTAGAGGTTCTTGCATATCCTTTCAGAGATAGTCAAGGCTTATAAAAGGATATGTTTCCCTGTTGCCTTTGCACAAATGCAAGCTTGTATTCACATTGTTCTGTGCCATATTATTTCTGCTAACAAACTGTCTTTGAGATGATTTAGTATCAGTTCCTAGAGATCTACTGCATTCTATTTTGATAGTTGCTTAGCAAGAATATTTTAGCAATATGTATTGACATGTGAACATGTTTACAATATATTTCCAAGTGAGAAAAGACTCCAAGCAATTTCTCTAATGCCATTTTTTGTTTTTGTAAAATAAAGAGAAAATATTTTTATATACATACCTAGGAAAAATACTGGGATCATATAAAATTATAAGTCAGAATGTAAACAGTAGTTATCTTTGGGTGGTGGGATTTGGGATGCTTTTTTATTTCATCTTTTGTGATGTCTTCTGAGTTTTCTGTATTGAAACTTAAAAACAAAACAAAGCAGATGTAAGACCTATGAGGACAGTGGAGCTGTTCCTCCCTCAGTGGATCCCGAGGCTGACTCATTCCCCCACCCAGAATCCATCTGCCCATTTGTGGTGAAAGCCACGGCACTGGTGTCACTTAGGATTGCTGAGTGCACAGAGCAGGATTCCCATAATGTTGCCTCATGCCATGTGCTTGATAGTCATTGATGGTGGTGTGTGTGGGGGGGGTCAGGGGGGGAGTGCTGATGAAAATGCAGATTCCCGAACCACATCTACTGAATCTCATACCTTGATAGTAGGCCCTGGGAATTTACATTCTTAAAAAACAGGCTAAGTGGTCATACTGCCATTAAAGTTTGAGAAATAATTGTGTAGATCAGGAATTTGCCAACTGTTTCATAAAAGAGCAGAGAGTAAATATTTTAGACTTTGCTGGCCATATGTTTTCTGTTGCAATCATTCAAGGCTGCTGTTGTAGCATGAAAACAATCATAGTCAATATGTAAATGAATGAGCATGGTTGTGTTTCAATAAAACTTTATTTATAAAAAACAGGTGCCAGGCCAGATTTGGCCTGCAGGCCATAGTTTCAGACCCCATAGTTTCATGTTACCTTTAAAAAAAGTTAGACCAGGTGTGGTAGCTCATGCCTATAATCCCAGCACTTTGGGAGGCTGAGGCGGGTGGATCACCTGAGGTCAAGAGTTTGAGACCAGCCTGACCAACATGGCGAAACCCCATCTCTACTAAAAATACAAAAATTAGCTGGGTGTGGTGGTGGTGTGTGCCTTTAATCCCAGCTGCTCAACTGGGTGTGCCTTTAATCCCAGCTACTCAGGAGGCTGAGGCAGGAGAATCACTTGAACCCAGGAGGCAGAGGTTGCAGTGAGCCGAGATCGTGCCACTGCACTCCAGCCTGGGCAATGCAGTGAGACTCTGTCTCAAAAAACAACAAAAAAAAATTGATCAGCAGGTGGGGGAGTCTACCAAGAGCTCCTTCTATTTGAAGAAGCAGGTCATAATATTAATAGCTACAATTAATTAAGTGATTATTTTATGTCTGGCAGTTTTCAGACACAACCTACACCTTAGTACAGCCCTGCATAGTAGCTATACCAACCAGGCCATTGAAAGAACAAAGTGATTAGCCCAAGCTTACACGATCAGTAATGGCTGGGTTGGCCTGAATGCAGACTTGGGGAGGAAAGTGGTAATGCCACAGTCTATTATTCTCTGTTCTTTGGGAAATAATGATTTCAAAATCTCTTCCCAGGGCATTGGGCACACAGTTCCCTCTAAGTCCCCAGCCTAAGGAGGAATAACCACAGCCACACACTTGGTGGTGGTACAGATCCTGGGGTAATTCTGTACCTCCCAGATGCCTTGACTGATTGGGGTCCTGAGTAGTGGGGGTCTTCCAGGTGCATTGGACAATGCTCAGTCTGAGGTGGCTCAGTTCACTTTCTTGAAGGGGAGGAGAGTGCTGTTGCTATAGAAATAGCTCGGGCCACTGTGCTGGACCTTTCTGAACCCTGCTGCTCAGAGTCTCCCATCACTGTGACCGAGAGCCTTTAGAGCCAGACTCCTGACAGGAGACTTTCTTGCGTCCCTGCCCCAGTGACCATGCAAGTTTCCAGATGGCCAGTGTTAAACATTCACCCTGCTTAGAGCCCATGGAGATAGGTTAGTGCCCTACGTGTCTGCAGACGGGGCTGGCCAAGAGAGACTGTGGCAGTGGTAGGCAGAAGGCAGTCCCTCCCTTCCTTCTGTCTTCTCCCTGCCCCAGCCTTCCTGACCCTCAACCACATCCCGACTCTAGGGCAAAGAAAAACCCTCTGGGCTGTATTCAGCCTCTGGGGCTGATGCTTCAGCTTTATAGCTTTGCCAGGTAGCAATGTGGGTGATGCTAGTCCCCTATTCCCCTATGAGGTTTCATGTTACCCTTAAAAAAAGTTAGACCAGGTGTGGTAGCTCACACTAGTAAAATACTAGTGTTTTACATTTGTAGACAGCCCAGTTTGCCTTGAGATGTTGGTTTATTACATAAAATCTTGAAGGCTTGGGTGGCTCATTGGATTAACTGAAATAATGGACATAAAACAGAAACCAGAGGCCGGGCGCAGTGGCTCACACCTGTAATCCCAGTGCTTTGGGAGGCTGAGACAGGCAGATCATGAAGTCAGGAGATCGAGACCATCTTGGCTAATACGGTGAAACCCCGTCTCTACTAAAAATACAAAAAATTAGCCGGGCATGGCAGCGGGCCCCTGCAGTCCCAGCTACTCAGGAGGCTGAGGCAGGAGAATGGCGTGAACCTGGGAGGTGGAGCTTGCAGTGAGCCGAGATCGTGTCACTGCACTCCAGCCTGGGCGACAGAGGGAGACTGCGTCTCAAAAACAAACAAACAAACAAACAAACAAACAAACAAACAAACAAAAAAACAGAAACTAGAACTTGGAATCCAGAACCCAGAACACAGTAACTGCTCAACCAAATAGTAGTAAATTGTATCATTGTTACCATCCATATTATGACAATCAGTAGTCCGCACAGCAGCCCCGTGAAGTCAATATTATCATTCTGTTTTTTACACGTAAGAAAACTGAGATTCACAGACCCCCCTAGAGTTCTAAGGAGGGTCAGCAGGTTTGTCTGGCTTCCAAGCTGCATGCTCTTAGTCACTATCATGCATTTTAAAGTCAAAATAGAAGGAGACCTAGGGCTGCTGGGAACCTTGGGGAGTCCCCATCCCAGGGACCTGCAGAAAGCCCTTGACAGATTATTCTTCAGTTCCCTCAATCACCTGAGAGCCTCCTGTCTTCCCATAAACCAGTGAGTGTCAAACTCCCTAAGCTAACAGCTTCATACTGTACTCTAATCAGTTAATAAGCTGCTTACCCAGCCTCAGGTGGACATTTGGCTGAGGGTTAACAGGGCCTTTTTTGACCCTGGTCCTGGCCCTTTAATCCACTCTCCCACCCCTTTCTGATGTCTTTCTCTCTCTCCAAGGATGCAAGTATTAATACTTCGGGAAACAACATAGCACCTCCTGGTAGAAACCTCAACTCCATATTGCACCTGAGGTCATGACTAGCCACCTGCCTTGGAAGGACCCTATCCAGGTTCAGGGAGGCAGCTTAGGAAGGTGTGAAGCAGCAGCCAGGATAGACGCCTCAGACATCGAGCCCCAAACCATGCCCGAGGGTGAACCCCCACCCCATTGCTCATCATCTGTATCTCAGTGAATTTCCTGTAAACTGGAGACATAGGAGTCATTCTTGACATGTCTTCTTGCCCAGTCCCCATCTCTTTACCCCTCTCTGCTCTTGCACAGCCCAGTCCTGTCTTTGTGACCTAAATATCTCCTGAAGTTGTCCTTTCTCTCTTTGCGCACTGCCACCCCTCCATTTCCTTTGGGCTCCCACCTTAGCTTCCTAGCTAGACCTCCCACATGGCTCTGGACCTGGCCCCTTCAGTGTGTGCCCTACTCTACAATCACAGTAGCAGACTCATGACTTTGAAATGAAAATTGGGTTCTGTAGCAGACTCCTGGTTCTGAAATGAAAATAGGACCCAGGATGGTCTAGCCCCTGCCGTGTCCCCAGACTCACTGAGCTATAGGGTTTCCACTCCTGCCAATCATGTTCCATGCTCCCTAAGACTGAGGTTCCTCTTGCACCTTCCCTCTGTAGCACTTTGCACAGTTATTGACAGGAACATTTGATTGGTGCTTTGCCCCTACAAGTAGACTGTTGGGTTTGCTTACTGCAGCACCACTCATGTCAGCAGACCACCTAAGACATAGGGTACATGAATGTCCTCTGGGCCCCTTGGGCATTGCACCCAAAGGGCTGGAACCTGGAGCTCCTCCTCTGACCACCGCTAGTTTTGTTACTACTATGATGAAGATACAATCTGGGATCTTTCCTTTTTGTACCTGTGGATTGCCTGTAAGATGGAGACAAGGATATCCTGGGGGAGAATGTTCTCCTCCATCCAACAGCCCTTGCCTTGCATTTCTTCCTTTTGCCTACCCCACAGTGCCTGCAGACAGGAAGACACTAGGGCTGACCTGTCTTTTCCTAAGATCCCACCTCCATGTTTATCTGATCTTCTTTCTTCCTTATCGTCTCTTTCTTTACCCACCACTTTGTGCAGTATCTGGCCAATCCTATGGCTTCTTTTCCATGCCATGACACTAAGATTTCTTCCCCAGTCATACTACTGGGACTCATTAAAATTTAGAGCTAGACAGGCTGGGGTCAAATTTCAGTTCTGCTGCTTGGGAGTTGTGGGGCTTCAGATGACTTATGGACCATTCTGGGCCTCCACACCCTCAGCTGACAAATGAGAACAATAATTCTTATCATACTGGGTTTTATGATAATTAAATGAAATTGTGTATATAAAGCAATTAGCTTAGACCCCAGTCGTGTAGTAATCACTCAATTAATGTGTTGGTGGGAGAAATCATTATGATTTTTGCTGCATTCAGAAAAGCTGTGAGTAATCCACAGGTCCCATTATGGCTGTGGTTCATAGTCTTGGTTTTATGGTAGAACATAGGGGTCTTTAAAAAATTTCAACAGCTAGGCTACTCCCCCAGCCAGTGGGTCGAATCTCAGTGGATGGGCTCTTGGTGTTGGTTGTTTCCAAAGCTGCTCAGGTGATTTTCAGTGGAAAGCTAAGGCTGTGAGCCTGTGCTTTCCCATCCTCCCAGCTCCCCACCTCTTTCTGCCAGAACACAAACCTTGGAATGTAAAGGAATAGGAGGGATGCGGGCTGAAAACATGGCGGGAAAAGCTCTCCTTTATCGGGCTCCCACAACATCTCTGGCACTGTGCTTGGTGCTTCAGTTTCATGTTCCCATTTGATTCTCACTGTGAACTCATGATACAAAAATTATTGTCCCTGCTTCTTTTAGGAGCTTTGGGAAGGATGAGCTCCTTGCTTAATGTCAGGTATTAGGTGGCTTAAGGATGAAGGACCACAATTCAAGGTTGACGAGGTTGGGGTCAGGACGCTGTCTCCTATTCTCTCCCTCTTGCAGCCTGCTCCTTTGGTGAGGTGACTGAACGCCCCAATTTTCCCCACCCTCTGCGTGAGGCCTGGGTGCTGCACCTGTCCACTGCAGTGTTTAATGACCCAGCCCGCTTGTGGCTCACCGGGCCCTCGCCAGTGATCTGCCACCTGTTCTACCATGCGCGGTCATGCTGTTTGCTTAACGGGGAAATTTAAGTGCCTTGCAAAGACTCCCCATGGATGGGGGGAGAAGCATCCGCTGACTAGAAATGGGAGCACTGTTGTTGTTTTGTTATTGCCATCAATTTCCAGGCACTCTGTTGGGTTGGAAAATAATGAGGGGTGGATGGGCAGAGAGAGGGAGGGATTCTTTCTTGTCTGTGCAAGTAGATTAGAGAGAGAATTCTCTCCTTCATAGCTTCTCGAACTTTACTGTGCACGTGGAGCTCTGGGGATCTTGTTTTGATGCAGATTCTGACTTGATAGGTCTGGACTAGGGCCTGAGGTTCTGCATTTCTGCCAAGCTCCTTATGTGAGACTGGTCCTATCCAGCCACACTTGGCTTAGCAAAGCTTTAGCTTCCAGTGAGGGAGACTCAAGTCTATTTTTTGGCCCCTGCAATTTTTATTTTGGAAAGTGTCATGCAATGGTATAGAAATCTGGGTTCCAGCCCTGGCTACACTTTGATTTATCTTTGGATATCTTTTGAGCTTCACTTTTATCCCCTATAATTGGAGGGATTTGGATTAAAGGCTTCCAAGGTCCCTTTCAGTTGTAACATTCTATGATTCTGTCAGTTGGAGAGGGTAGATTAGAAGGAGGATGGAGTGAGGAGGATGGGAACTAGTGGGAGGTGGGAGTTGTCAGGAGCACCCACTGCATATATGGGCTATTCTTTTTAGGATCACCAGGTTTGAATCCTGAGAGGCCAGAAGTGAGGAAAATGGGGAATGAAATTCCTTTTGTGCTGTGTCCAAAATCCCAGCGTAGACTATGAACTCTGGGCAGGTAGTGAGAGTGCCTCTTGCTTCCTAACTCACATACTTGGCTTCTCCAAATGGCAGGAGTGTATTTGGGGATGTCTGCCGTTCTGTGGGTTTCATGGATGGTAGGCACTATAGGATACAGATACAAGCAAGGCACACTTTTTGTCCTTAGTAAGCACAGTGTTTTCTTAAGAGAATGGCATATCTTTCAGAACCTGGAGTCTTGCTGTTACTTTCAGATTGGAATCGCTCTTCCTGGTACTGTGTGTCCAGCAACTGGGGTCTTTGCTGTGGGCTACTGTCAGCATCTCCCAGTGTCCTGACTGTTGGCTCTGGGTCTGCCTCTACTTGCCCAACACCATATCTCTAGGATGTCGCTTGCTCTCCTCCTTGAGGTCCTCTACTTGCCTGCCACTGGGATGTCTCCGCTTTCTACCCCTCTCCCCCTTGTTGGTTTCTTGGATGCCCAAGTAGTGACCACTTCCAGTTTGGCTTCTCCCACTGCCTACTGGGACTTAGTGATGATAGTACATTCTATTTGGTGGGTTCAGGTCTGAGCTTGTGTTATATTTTTATGTTGCCATTCCCTGCAGAGGATTTCGCACACAGGCAGGCTTTATCCATTCTTCCCAATTAGACATATCTGTGTGCAAATGGATAGGCCTTGGGCTCCTGTCTCTCATTGCTCTTGAGAGACTAGGAATGGGCCACAATTGGGCCAGGGAGAGCTTTCAGAACAGGGAGCCTGTGAAGTCTGGAGACAGAGTCCTGGTGTGGATGGGGGTGCTACCATGCCCTCTTCAGTTCTTCCAGACTAACAGAAGCTCTTGAAATTGTGCATGGAGCCCAGGAAGAGATATGCCTTTATTTCATACTTTATAGACTTTCTTTTTGAGACATGATTTCACTCTGTCACCCAGGCTGGAGTGCAGTAATGTGATCACGGCTCTCTGTAGCCTCCAACTCCTGGCCTCAAGCGATCCTCTCACTTTAGCCTCCTGAGTTGCTGGGACTACAGGTGCATGCTGCCATGCCCAGCTAATTTTTGTATTTTTTTTGTAGAGACAGGGTTTTGCCATGTTGCCCAGCCTGGTCCTGAACATCTGAGCTCAAATGATCTGCTCACCTCAGCCTCCCAAAGTGCTGGGATTACAGGTGTGAGCACTGCGCCTGGCCTGTGGACTTATTTTTATGAAAGGAATATATATTCATTATATAAAAACCTAGAAAATATTGTATAAAAAATTAGTGGTAATCTCATTTTTCAGAAATGATCACTGTTAGCATCATATGTGTGAATACATATATGTAAATGTATATATGTACATATGCACATGTATCTATGTAACTGTAGATCTGTACCTAAGTATCTATATTCCCATACTTTTTAAAAATTTTTTGAGATGGAGTCTCGCTCTGTCGCCCAGGCTGGAGTGCAGTGAGGCAATCTCAACTCACTGCAACATCCACCTCCTAGGTTCAGGCAATTCTCTTGCCTCAGCCTCTTGAATAGCTGGGATTACAGGGACCCGCCACCAAGTCCAGCTAATTTTTATCGTATTTTTAGTAGAGATAGGATTTCACCATGCTCATCAGGCTGGTCTCGAACTCCTGATCTCATGATCCATCCTCCCTTGGTCTCCCAAAGTGTTGGGATTACAGGCATGAACCACCATGCCTGGCTCATTCCCATACATATTTTAACCGTACATTTAAGTGAAAATGGTCCTGAGCAATTCAAACAGTGTTTGACCTATTTTTTTCACACAACTATCTTTCTTAAGCATCCTTCTGTGTCATTCAATAACCCTGTCTCTAGCTTTTCCATTACTCTGCAAAGCTCATTTTCCTTTCTTACATTCTTTCTTCTTTTCACATTGCTTGTGTATTATACCATTTCACTTGGTTAATTCAGAATCTAATCCATTTGCCCCGAGGCTGCATGGCAAAAGGGCAAAGTGTGCATTTATAAAATGTGAATGAGCATAAGGAAGACACAGGCCAGGGTTGCTCAGCTCCTTGGCCCAGTACATCTCCCTCTGTGCGTGTTTTCAGCTCGGCTTTGTTCAGGGAGCCTCTGGTAGAGGAGGACTTGGCAGAAGCCAAGCCAACCTTGTCCTGCCGGCAGGTGTAGCAGCCGCTGCATCCATTAGCAATTATGGGTCATCCACTGTGGGGCATTTCATAGGCCTGAGGGACACAGCCCTGCCATGAGCAGAAACCAGTGGGCAAGCCGGAATGGACCAATGAAAATATGTAATCTTGACAACAGAATCCTTGAACATATGCACACATACACACCGACAAATGCTCACAGAATGCGATGGAAGCAGTGGAAAGCAGTGACTATGAGTGAACACTGGGCTAAGCCTGGAATTGGAGTCCTAGACTTGAGACTTTCTTTTTGACTTGGGTGAGCCACTTAAACTTTCTGAACCTCACTCTCCTCATCCGTAAAGGTGAATGGTGCTCACGTGAGAAGGTATTGAGAGATTTGACTGGGATTACATATGGGAAGCACTCAGCACAGGGACTCCACGTGGTCCATGCTCAGAAAGTGGCCACTACTGGCTTAGTTTTAGGGATCTCAGAGGTGGGGGAAGGGCAGTGCTTCTGGTGTGTGTGTGTGTGTGTGTGTGTGTGTGTATGTGTGTGTGTATTTCCACTCATGAGGTACTTTTCTTTTGATGAACATATAATACTTTATGGAATTATTTTTATGTAATGTCTGTGTGAAGCACAAGGAAAAGATAAGGTCTCTTCTAACCCCAGCCATTCACGACTCTTCAAGGTAGCAGTGGCTAGGTCCTTGGGCCTTCCTTGAATGTTCCCCTAATTCTGGAGAGTCATTTCTGACACGTTAAATGTAGACAGTCAGGCCAATGCTTTCCAGAACCTAGGAGAGCTGAAGACAGTGCCTGAAATTGGCAATGTTGAGAATAAGCTGGGGAGGAGGAGCTGTGGTTAACGATCGGGTCCATGGCCTCTCTGGGTTGTTCTTTCTCTCTCCAGGTGTAGTTTAGTTTGAATTATTTATGATGATACTTTCTAGTCATTTGGGAAGATGAATGAAGTCTCAGTAATCAGAGCCCATGCACAGCCTCTCTTAGCTAAAGTCAATTGAGACATCAATCCATGAAGAGTGCCAGGACTAGAGAATTTCAGGGCTTGCCCCCAGGATGAGCCACAGGCAGCAGAGTCCCATCAAGCAAATGGACAGCCCAACTCGCAGTAGCAGAGTAAGGGTGCTCTGTCTTCTAAACATAAAAGGACAGGCCAGCAGAGAATTAACCCCTTGGCTCTGGCCTCTTAGCCCTTGCAGGTGGATAACTTGTCCCCTCTGTTCTCTTTCCCATCTCCGTGCTGATGCCAATGAGATGTTTAGGAATGCCTTCTCCTCACTGCCCCCACAGTCATAGTTTCCTTGAGCTCAGCCACACAGAATTGGCAGTAGGAAGAGACAAGAGAGCATGAAGAAGCAATGGCTCAGGCTGCAGAAAGGACTGAGAGGGGGCGGACAGCCAGGAAGGGGCAGACACACACACACAATTTGAAGTAACTGAACTTCAGTGCCACCATCATGAGGCTGTCAAGGGCAATTCACTGAAAGTCAAAACATTGTGCTGATGACAAAGGGAGAAGCCAGCAGCTGTAATCTTTATCCTCATGAAAGACTGTTAAGGAAGCCCACACAGCATGGAACAAGTGGCCAAACATTTTCAAGATATGAGCTCAGGTTGCAGTCGGAAAGACAAACATTGTTCTAAGGAAATGCACATTTTCATTAGAGACGGTAGAATGGATTTCAAAAGGAGGCTGATGAATGTATTTTACTTTAAAACTATAATCTACCCATGTCCGAACTGGAAGAAATCTCATGCAAAAGTTCTAGACATACCTGCATGCAGTGAAAAGTCGTCATCTTTCAACGTCAAAGGTGGATGTGTCCCTGACATCTCATCCACCTTGTCATATTGAAACCAGCAAATTAGTGGTATTTGTAGTAAAATATTCTATAAAGTGGTATTCTCTGACCCAGGATCAGCTCTGCTTTTGGAAGCAAAGCAGGTATCTTCTTCCAGATGCCTGGCTATTTGGGGGAAGAGGAGGTCCCTTATAGCAAGAATGCTAGACTCAAGAGGAAATTCAGTAGCACAGAAAACCTAGGTCAGTGACAAGTTATACAGAAGAATGTCTCTAGTGTAGAACTGTCCATTGGCATCCCATGGAATGGATTCCTGGTTGTGCTGCTCCAGCCACAACCTCTGGGATATATCTAGAGTCTCCTTTTGCACTTTGGCTCTCAGAATGTCAGGAGCTTGTTGTCTCTAGTTCAGGTGGGGACTCTGTGGGGAATGGGAGGCTATTGGAGGGCTTTCCATATGCCTTAACCCCTCACTTTCATGTGGGGATGGCTTACAGCATGGCACTAAGGACTTGTACCCTTTCAGGGTCACTGTCTTCTATGAATCCCCTCCCAGAGGGGAGATGACTGAGAGTGGACGACTACCATGGGTAGATGGGATTTTGATCCAAAGAAGGAAAGAGATTTCTGTGTTTGAACAATCTAAGCTCTTTTTTGTCTGTTAAACCTATGGGCAGTACTGAAGCTGACCCATCTTTCACCACTCTGTTGAATCAGAAAAAATCATGTTCTGCTCTGCCTCTCTCATACCAATCAGATATCTATCCGTCATTTGTGTGTGTGTGTGTGTGTATGTGTGTGTGTGTGTGTGTGTGTGATTTATTTTAAGGAATTGACTCAAGCAATAGTGAAGGCTGGCAAATTTGAAATCTGTAGGACAGGCTGGCATTCTGGGAACTCAGGCAGGAGTTGATACTGTGGTCTCGAGGCAGGATTTCTTCTCTGGGACTCCTGAGTTTTTGCTCTTAAGACCTTCAAGTGATTGCATGAGGCCCATTAATATTATCAAGGTAATCTTTACTTAAAACCAACTGATTGTGGGTGTTAATCACATGTATAAAATACCTTCACAATGACACCTAGATTACGGTTTAGGAAATAAGTCCTACCATCTAGCCAAGTTGACACATAAAACTAACCATCCTTGCCTAACCTCCTTGAGCCTATGTTCCTCATGTATAAAATGGAGTTATAATATCTGTAACACAGGTTGTTGTGAGGATTAATGTATTGACATCCATGTAGTTCTTATTCTGTGCCCAGTAGGTACTTTCTATTAGGCTGGTTTTCATATTACCACCAAAGGCTGTGAGTCATATACCAGAGATCATCAAAACGCACTTCATCAACTGTGACTGGAGGCGGTTACATCTTTGTGCAACAGGCCTTTTGAGCTAATAGAGACAGGCCTTGAAGGGTGGTGGGATTCTGGAAGGTAATCCTCTTGGTAGAGTTGGAGCATTTCTTAGTTAATTAGAGAGTGCTAATTGAAATTCAGCTGTGATAGAATCTTCTTGGGGAGATTTTGGGGAGATGGCACATTCTTTTGAGAATCTTTATGCCAATTCTTCCTTCCTGTGTCTTTTTTTAAATTATCATAGATATATAATAGTTGTACATACTTATGGGGTACATTTGAAATTTTGATACAAGCACATAATATGTAATAATCAAATCAGTGTAATTGGGATAGACATCGACTCAACCATTTATCATTTCTTTGTGTCAGGAACATTCCAGTTCCGCTCTTTCAGTGATTTTGAAACATGTAATGAATTATTGTTAACTATAGACATCCTATTGTATCTACTGAACACTAGATCTTATTCCTTCTGTGTTTTTGCACCCATTAACCATTCCCACAAGTTTCTTTTTCTTTTGTCCTTTCCAGATGGCCTATGTATAGAAAGATTATGTTTTTTTGGTTTAACTAAATATACCAAAAATATGCTTAATTCAAATCTAGCAATTCATGAAGAATTAGAAGCACCTTCTAGAATGCCTTTTAGGCTGGGGACATCATCAAGAATCACCTCTTGCTTCTTCTGTCAGCATCTTCTTCCTGTACCATCTATAATTCTGTTGCATAAGACCAGGGGAGATGCTGGCCTGAAGCAGGGGCAGAGGTCACTGTGGTTCTGGGCAGGTCCTTGTGGTTCTGGTGGTTGGGGATACCCCATTTCCTCTTCCTCATTTCAACCTATTTTTAAGGTAGGAGGAGTTTATAATTTGATGGGACAGAGCCCCAGGCATTCACTCAGAGGGTCATGTTTTCAAGTGGGCAGGTTTCCTTTGCCTGAAAGGTCAGTACCCATGCAGTGTACTCTTTCTTATGCCCTTCTTCTCTGACATCCTGGCTGCATGTCTCTTTCTGTTCCCCACACTGCTCTCTGCTATCAGGTGGGTAAATTAGCTGAGGCTCGCTTGAATTCACAGAAGATGGAATAGCAAACTCTGTTTCGACTGTCTGAGGTTTACCAGAGTTCACTACTGGGAGTTGCTGGCTGCTGGCTCAGTTGTTAACTATGTAATACTTGGTTCCCCCCGACCACTATTTTCTGCATATACCTCTCCAGATTGAAGCCCTGTGGAGAACAGGGGGTGTTGGGAGGGTCAGTCCCTTTGGCTGTTTGGTTATAGCACACTTGCAGCAGCACCGAAGCCTCTTGCATTGTTCTTTGGAGCAGAGCTTGATTCTCATTTTGCTTCTTTGCCATGTCTCTCCCTTTCACATAGAATCCAGGGAGAGCTTATGTCTGAAAGGTGGCCAGCACTGGGGCCAGCACATGGGGGTTTTAGGAAACACAGGAGTGAGGAGTAAGCTTCAAGGAATTTGATGTGGATCCCTTCATCCTCATCACAGGAAGAATAATTAAAGTTTAATTAAACAAGCTCCAACAGTCCATAGTTCAAGCTTGTCTCTCCATTGCTGCCCTTGGAGTTAACTTTTAACCACAGAATCCTCAGAAAGCCAGAGAAGGTGCAAAGCATCCTTGCCAACTCCATGACCCCCTCCCCAAATCCTGAAGCCTTTTCAGTAGATGTGTGTGGGGCTAGTCCATGCTGTCGGTTGCCTCTAACTATGTGAACCACCCCACCATAGCATTCAATTTCCAGTTTTAATGTTTGTTCCTTGTTCATATGAGCACTTAGTAACTATTAGGTCAATGTGGTCATAGAATAAGAGACAGTTGCTTTTAAGTTTCTCTGACCCCCGCTTTTGGATGCAGACTTGGAGACTCAGAGAGATCAAGCGACTTCTCTGAGGACAGTGTTGATTGGGGCAGAGCCAGGCTAGCACCCAGGCTCTTGCCTCTCAATGCCATATTCCTGTTGCTGTGGTATTTTGCACTTTTATGAACTTAAATTCTAGCCTCTTTGTTTCATGAATCATGAAGAGTTTCAGGGAATACCTGGGCAACTAAGGGATGAGATCAGTCAGTAAAATGAAGGATCTAAAATTTGAATCCATGTTCCTATTCATAATACACATCTTTGCAGTCATTTCCCCCTGTCCAGCCTCTCTTAATGAGAGACTTTTTAGCTTTTAGCAGGTACTGTAGCCAAAGCACCTTCTCTCTTCCATGTTCCTTCTCCAAATTGTCTTTTTTCTTTTCATCAGCTGGACCATGTTTTCCTTTTGCCTTCCAAAGTCAGTCGTGCTTCACATGTTGACTGCTTTCCCTGGTCCTGTGAATTCCTTCCAAGTTGCTGCCATCTTTCCACTAATAAGTTGCCCAATGCACTGTACCGGTCACCTCTCC
Organism: Rhinopithecus roxellana; assembly: GCF_007565055.1. Classification (NCBI taxonomy): domain Eukaryota; kingdom Metazoa; phylum Chordata; class Mammalia; order Primates; family Cercopithecidae; genus Rhinopithecus; species Rhinopithecus roxellana. The sequence continues at coordinate 117,954,491 of NC_044553.1, read as the reverse complement.
AGAGCCTCTCATGGCCTCTTGGGTGATCTTCAGCCTCTAGTCTGGAAAAACCAAGGCTTACCCCACCCACTACAATGCTCTTTCAGCCCTGTGCTCTCCAGATGGCCTTGGCTGTTACATCTTGTCGTTCATCACCCCTGCCATCTTTGCAAGATTAAGGTGAGGTATATGAGCCCTTCGCTTTGGGCAAAAAAATTGAAGAGGGTGCCACAAATAAAAAACCCCAGTAATCAAGACTTTTTAAAATCTACAGATTTTTTGCATTAATTTTGTTTTTATAGCATATCACATTACGGTATTATTTCTCTTGAGTACTGAGTTTCTTAGCAGCTCCCTTGATTTTGTGCCCAAGATGAAGGCTTGTCTTTCACACTCCATCTCTCCCATGCTCCTTTCCTCTTGGTTTTGCTCCTCCCCATCCATTTCTGTTATTCCTCTAGTCTTCTGGCCCCTGCAGATTTATTCCTTGTGAATTAATGTTCTGTTTACATCTTTATTAATAAAGATGTTAATATGTTCTCTAGGCCTCATTCCAACCTCGCCATAGTCGGCCCGCTATCCGGGGCCCACTGCTCAAGAAAAGAAACTGCATTTTATCATAAATTCTGTTTTTTACCATCTCCTGGTGAGTATTTCCTATCCCACCCAGGTTTCTGTTATCCTTGTCCAAGTGCCTTAATGTCTCATGCACGAGGCCTGCTGAAGCTCCACGAGTGGCTTGAAAGATAAGCCCCTGTAAATAAAGCTTATGATCCTTGTTAATGTTGGGAGCTGATGGCATGCGTAGTCCAGCCAATTTGGATTAATTTTTCAACGGAGATTTTGGTAGATGCTACGTCAACAGCTTTTCTGAAATCCCACTCTCTCATCTTGCCTCCCGTCTCCTTGGCCACTCACTCGTTTTTGCCAATTAAGAAAAGACGTCACTTCCATGGTCGGGTGTGATTTGCTCTTTATAAACCCCAGTCGCTCTTCCGTGTTCAGAGTCCACTTGCCGCTTATAAACTGTGCTTCTCCTATTGGCCTTACCCTTTCAGTAGCAGCTTGAACTAGATTTACCTTTGTTTCTTTTTGTCAGAGGAAAAGATAGATTTTTGTAATATAAATTTGGCAAAATGGAAGGACACTGTAGAATAAGACATCCTTTGCAAAAAGTACACACTTTTAGCGCTCACATTTTTAAAGAAGATTGTCGTTTTCTTGGTTCTCTTATCGAAGTAGCAAATGTCCATGAAACTAACTTGGGAAATAGAGAAAAACAGTAAATCACCCTTGTGCTAGCTAGCACCCCAAAATAAACACTGCTTACATCTTGGCACCTTTCCTTCTAGTCCTTGTTACATATTTATCATGCTGTGGATGCAATTTTGTGTCTTTACTTTCACATAGTGTATCATAAATAGTCTCCATATTATTATGTAATCATTATAACCAACCTTTTTAAAGATTGCATGCTTTTCAATCCAAGTAAATTCGTCTTTTTAAATTTAATCATTCCCCTTTCATTGGTCACTTAAGTTACAAATACTGTTATCAGTAACAATGAGGTGAACAGCTTTGTATATATGTTTTCCTTAGTTAGGATTATCCTATACCTTAGATTCCTGGTGGTGGAATTACTATATTAAGAGTGAGGATAAACATGTTGCTAGTGTGTTAGAGAAGAGTATGACCAATCAACAAACCCTCTATCAGCATATGAGAATATCTCTTCCCATTCCTCTTCTTGTACTGGGTAAAAATAGTTCTTATCAGTGCATTCCTGTCACTCTAGGAGTTACTCCGGTAGACGTGTACACAATCACACTCTTCATAGTCCTCTGGTACATTTTTCATGCTAACAGCATCAATGATAGTAGCAATAATATTCCAACTGTTCTCTGACACACCTCTTTAACCAGCACTGTTCAATAGAAATATATTCCAGCGAAGTATGTAATGTTAAATTTTCTAGTAGACATGTTAATAACAATAAAAAGACACAGGTGAAATTGATTTTAATACTATATTTTATTTAGCTCAATATATCAGAGATATTATCATGTCAGCCTGTGTCACTAGCCAAGTCGCAGGTGCTCAGTGGCCACATGTGGTTAGTGGCCACTGTATTGGATAGCACAGCTTTGAGCCATAAGCCTAAAGCACTACCAGACACTCTTCTTTCCTTTAGAAAGGCTGTTGAATCTTTCTTTGTTTTTCAGTCTTAGTTTTGGTTCTCCAAATTCAACTCTGAGACAAGGACTTGATGTGCAGGTAATTTATTTGGGAGGTGATTCCAGGATGCATTAGGGAGCGAGTGAGAAATATGAAGGGGAGATGATAAAGGCAAGAAAGGGTGTGACAGTAAGCAGATTACTGCAGTGGGCAACTGGAGCTTAGTCCTGCTGGGAACCATCTGAGAAACTGGGTGGCACCTGCCTCAAAGTTGCTGTCCACTGCGGATGCAGGGACTGGAACATGTATTTAGTGATTCCTATCCTCCATTAATTAGTTATGGGTTGTTCCGGTGGTATTAATTCCCCCACACTTCTGGGTTGTACCTGCTTAGGGCCAAGCTTGCTCTTATTGTGCTGGAGAAAGTCCTTAGGCAAAGAAGAATGATGCAGACTCTTGAGGTGGGTGTAGTTGGGGGGCTAAACTGTCTGCTGTCTTTGCCAGGGGACTCAGGTGGGCCAGGGATATGAGTGGGGCCTCAGCAGCACCTGCCTCTGCATCTGTGTCATGGTGAAGTAGGGTCTTCTCCAGTGGGGCTTTGTCCCAAACAGATCATCCTTGGTTGATAGTCATCATGGGTGATTCAGTCTATATTCTTATATTTAAGCCACAGAAACTGATTCTGGCTAACCAGGCAAAATGTAAATGATGGAGGGATGCTGGGGGCTCTCCGGATGTATTAAGGCTGGGAGGAGAGGGCTGGTCAGGATTGGGGATGGGAGAGAATAAGATTTGTCCCATGCTGGAATAAACTGGCAGGACAGTTAGCATCTTGGAGAACAGCATGATTAGGATGCCCTGTGTTCCCTCCCCCTGTTTGTTCTGGGGAAGGAAATGAGGAGCAAAGTCACTTTGGCTTCCTTTTAGAGGTCACCACCTAACATTATTCTCCCATTTATACTACACACAATAGAAGAAAGAGAATTCCTTGATAGGAAATCAAATCGCTATTCGGGAATGAATGCTGGGCTGCTAAAAATGGACAAATGACCACTGCAGAAGGAGATTGGGCTTTCTGGTGAAATCTGAGTAAAATTGTGCTGATTTCCTGGTTTTGATAATGCGTTATGGTTATGTAAGATGCTACCACTCGAAGAAGCTGGGGCATGGGTACGTGGGACCTTTCTGTATTATTTTTGCAACTTCTTGTGGCTCTGTAATCATTTCAGTTGGAGTATCCAAGCTTCACCTTTACTCCCTACCTCATCCTTCAAATTACTGGTGCTCAATCTTTATACCTAAAAGCACTCCTCACACCTTCCAAACCTGGATAGGGTTATGCACCTATTTATTTGGATTCAACTGGTTTTCCTGCTCTGGTTAATTTATTATATTTTTTTGGAGTTTATATTTGCAGATTTGATGTTGACCTGCAATTAATTGTGGAGGATAGCAAGCAGGTCTGAAAGGGAACTGAGAGTTGTACAAACCCTGCTTTCCTCCTTCTGACTACAAGCAGGTTTCTCAAAAGTGCCATGACAGCATTGACACCCTGTAAGTGAGCCATGGTTCAATGGAGAACACTCATAACTGATCAGCCCCAGAAACTCTAGGAAGGGTTGGGTCATCCAGTTCAGAAAGCTTTGGCTCAGCCCTTTCTGCAATGTACTTGGTCAATGTACTTGGTCAGATATAGCTCTTGGTGAGAAGAGAGTGGGCTAAAGCCACCTTTGTTGAGACATTTCCTCCAAATGGCAGCCATTTCTTTATGTGGCTTTCCAACCAGAACATATTCTGAGAAGGCTATTAAATTCTCAGATGGGACCACTGACCTGAAGGCAGTCAACACCTAGAGAATACAAGCTGTTCTCACTATTCCTTCTTGCAGTGATTGAATGTCATTCCTGCCAAAGCAGAGTCTGGACTCACGATCACAGGTGTTGTGATGTCCGCCAGAGTGCCATCAATCTGGCGAGAGCCACAACTCCCAGGTAATGGGTATTGGAAGCCATTGCTTGTCTAAACAAGATCTGTGAGACTTCCATCCTCAGTTAGGTGTTCAATTTCTACTAATAATTCTCTGATAAACATTTGGCCAATCAGATTCATTCTGTTACGATAGTGTTAAAACAGCTTAATGTAAGCAATAATAATAATTCACAGCAACAGGAAACACTGAGCCATATTCTTCCCACTGTCTAAGTCATTCCCTGGGAGTAAATCAAGTGTTTAAGGAGGTACATTCACGTCTGCAGGGCACTGGGGCCTTGCTCAGTCAGCTAGGGTTGTGGACACCAGATGGTCCCCAGGCCCTGGCTTGAAAATCTGTGCATGACCCAGCCCTGGGAAAGCCCAGGCTCACATTCTACACGTCGTCCTTCTTCCCAAGAAGGCCAAGTATTTCATGAGTATGATCTCATTCTTCGTTCTCAGCTCTCTCTGGAGGGTGGGAGGGGTCTGCTTTGGGGACTCTGCTGGCAGATTTATTTTTATTCTTAAGCCCTCTCCTGCAGCCCACTTCTTCCAAAGGCTGCAGCAAGAAGAGCCCCTTCCACTGGCTTTTTAAAGACTTGCCAAGGAGCCACACAGTGTGCTTGGGGAGGAGTGAGAGTGCATCCCCTGTTGGTATCATGGGATTTGGAATTAAGGAGGGTTTAGATCTAATCCTGGCACCACCACACAGGTGACCTTACTGAGGCTGTTTGCCCTCCCCAAGCCTCAGTTTCCCATAGGATTGGGGAAGGCAATACTACCTTGTGCTGTTAAAATAGTCGATAATTGATAACAACATGCACAAGATAAGTAGAAAGCCAATATGATTAATATTAACTTTATAGCAACCCCCTGCTTGAGGCCCACAGAGAGTGTTAAAGGAATCCTTACTGAGTCCAGAGCAAGAACACTGTCTTATGGCCCATAGTGCCCCCGGCAGATTATGCCCGTGCTGTTGGGTCTGCACTGCTGATTCAGGGATCAGAACACATGTTCTTCATAACAATGATCAGGTGCATCATTGGAGACAGGTATGCCATGGCAGAAACAATGTGACTTTGAGATGAAGACAGAGTCTGTCTATTTAAATCCTGACTGCTATTTATGACCTGTGTGATCTAGGATGGGTTTCCTCATCTGTTAAGGAGAGGAACTGACGCCCATCCATAAGCATGAGAAGAAGAGTAAGTGAGCAAGGAAAGTACTCAGCAGGCTGCCTGGCACACAGCAGGTCTACTGTAAATGTTCCTTTCAAATCCTCCCCTTCCTGCTTTCTAATCATGCTATCCTAAGATTGAACTGGTGGTTATAGGAGAATATAGTCCCTTCCTTTCTTCTCCCCTCCCTCCCTTTTTTCCCCCACTCCCTGCAGACAGAATTGGCATTTTCCAGAGGAAGAATAGATGTTTAACTTTGTGATCCAAATTGAATTTCTTCTTTGCCAGAAAACGCTTCTCCATATGTTTGAGATTCCTTATTAAGGGGAAAAAATTCATGTTTACATTGAGGTAAAAACGACACTTGGTTTTACCTTCTGTGGTAGGCAGAATAAGGTTGTCTCCTTCACACAAAAAGAAAACCCAAAGCCAAAAAAAAAAAAAAAAAAAAAATTCAGGTTCTAAACCCTGAACATATACATGTTACTTTGTACAGGGAAAGGTCTCTGTGGATGTGATTAAGTTATGGATCTTGAACTGGGGAGATTATTCTGGATTATCCAGGTAGGTCCTAAAGGCAAGAATGTGCATCTTTGTAAGGGAGAGGCAGAGGGTGATTTGAACATGCACAGAGAAGGCAGTGAAAGAGAGATGCAGAGATTTGAAGGTGCTGGCCTTGAAGATTGGAGTGATGTAGCCACAAGCCAAGGAATACCATCAGCTGCTAGAAAGAAGCTGGAACAAACAAGGAGCAGACTCTCCCCAGAGCCTCCAGAGGGAGTGCAGCCCTGCTGATGCCTTGATTTCAGCCCAGCAGTACTGATTGCCAGCCTTGTGCCTGCAGAACAGTGAGAGAATAAGCCACTGAGTTTGTGGGAATTTGTTACAGCAACCATAAGAAATGGACACACCTTCATACTTTTGGGACAAACCTCTGGCCAGTCTGGCTTGTGGACTCATTTTTCTGAGACAGTCAACACCATGGGTACCTGTAGATGCCAGGGGATGGGAATGCAACCTACCAGAGATTTAACCAAGCTCTGGTCCTACGTATGGGCTCTCACCTGCCAAAGGTGCAGCGGCTGCTTGTATGTTTCGGGATTAGAGATGAAAGGCAGCACGTTTGATATAGGGCCTGAACTTTGTGGCCATGCAGTCAGAGTCTTGATGGTAATATAAGTTAAGGAGCTTCAGTGACTAGAGACCTGGCCCAGCTCTCAAAGGATGACACTGAGTGGCCGAGATAGCCATCATATTTCATCTGATGTGCCAGCTCTGATTGCTGGGGGAGTTGCCAGGTTGTTGAGAAGCTTGAGGCTGTGACTAAGCTGCAGGCAAAGTAGAAACAAGCTGCTCAAGAGCCTGTGCTTTGGTGCTGCTGCACCTATATAAGGCAGAAGTGGGCTTCAGAGCCATGGTTCTCATTTGCCTTGTTGTGATGTATGATCTACTGTGAGACGGGTTGCAAGTAATTTGTTACCAATATTAAAATGCCACCTTTTGCAGAAGATTTACTTCTTTTAATAGATTGGGGCAGATTCATGGTGCTTTTGCTAACTTGCATTCTGATATGTTTTCTTGAGTGGGGCAGAAAGGGGTGGAGTTTTAGATAGCACACAGGAATTGCTCATAATCTTGGGGACACTTGGCTGGCAAGTGAGTCATGAGACAAAAAATGTCTGAGAGCCATGATCAAGGAACAGTTACCCCTTCTCTCGGGTCGACAAATATGGGTCAGATGTGTGTCATCTCCCATCCTTGGGCCCATGGCAGACATCACTAACTGATGTGTGTGATCTCCCTACTCTGATATCCATGACAGACATCACTAATTGATGTGAGTGATCTCCCTACCCTTGTGCCCATGGCAGATATCACTAATTCATGTGTGTGATCTCCCTACCCTTGTGCATACAGCAGACATCACTAATTGATCACTGTTAGGCTTGAAATCAGGCACAGAATGCTTCTCAACGCAGTGGTTTGGTTGTCCACTACCAATTGATCAATGGGTAAGAGGAGAGCAGAGGAAATGATAAGTGAAGGTAAAAGTAGTATGGGTTTTGTATTTTTGAAATGTCATTTTATTTTTATGTTATTGGATATGGGAAACAGTATTACCACTACTAATTGATCAGGGTTGACCTTTGACAAGACATACATTTGCCATTCCTGCTAATTCCTTCCCAAACTTTAAGAGAATCTGCCCTAATTCCCAGCATTTATGCTGGTCTTTTCCAAGTTTCTTTTGGCATCCTTTAACAAAAGGTCTAACCTTTTTCTCCTTTCATCAGGAAAGATAAGCTGCAGGTAGTAAAACTGGTTCCCAATTTAGCATGGCTCCTCTATCAGAGGGCAGACATCTAAGGAGAGGTCAGCCGCTCCACTCCCCTAGCCCTTGACTTTCCTCTGGGGCCCAGGGATTACACAGGAGTTACAGGAATTAGATTTAGAAATCAGCAACTCTCCTAAGATGGGTATTGGCTGATTTTTTTTTTTTCTCTGAAGGTGAGAGTCTTGGTCAGATGGCTTGAGCACACATGGCCATGCACCAGGTTCCCAGAGGCACAGGCAAGAGGGCTACATCCAAGTTGTCCTGGAAACTATGCTTTTTTTTTTTTTCACAATTTAGGGCTGGAGGCCAGAGGCTTGCTGCCTGAGTGGGGGAAATAGGAAGGAGCAGCCAGGGTTTTGTCCCTGGGCAGAAGGATATGGTGAGATTAAGAGTGGGTCAGGGGTTGTGGGGTAAGGAGGATTGAGGGAGGAGGAGGAGGTGAAGATAAAACGCAAAGTTGTGTCTTAAAAGTTATTGGCAGGTTGGCACTGTGAACTTGTTTGTCTGTTTGACATGACACCCCAGGGAGTGGCTGGAGAGACAGCAGCTGTCACGGTCGTTTCTGGAGGAGGAATGACTCTGGCTGAATTTGCATTAAGGATTTCCTACCAGGGTTGCCAAATGATTATCCCATAGGGAGATTCTGAGATCTCACTCTTTCTCCTTTATGTAGATATTTATAGGAGAATGCTTATCTACGTTGCCTGGGGCACACTGTCCTTCCTCCTTTCCTTTCTCCTTCCTTTGTTTCTTCAGCATTTTTGAGTGTGCACTGGGCACCAAGTATTGGCTTACATCCTGGGATTTGGCAATAAATAACAGTCCCCGCTTTTGTGAAGCTTACATTCTGGTGGGGACTGGGGTGGGGAGCAGGAGAGACAAACAATAAACAAATAAATGAACCTATAACATTGCAGGTAGTGGTAAATGCTAAGATGGAGAAGACTGAAGATAAGAGGGCACGGGCTGGTGGAGAATGCTGGGAGGTCTTTGGGATGGGAAACCTTCTTGAATGAGGGCAAGCTGAGCAGAGAGGGGAGGGCCTCACAGACATCTCGAGGTAGAGAGTTCCTGTCAGAAGGAGCTGCTAGTGCAAAGGCCCTGAGATGGAACTGTGCTGGCATGTTCAAAGAACAGCCTGGAGGACAGTGTGGCTGGACTGGTGGTGCAGGGGTAATAGCAGATTAAGCCAGTGAGTTTATGCAGGGTCAGGCCACATAGGGCCTTCTAGGATATGGCAAAGACCCTGGCAGCCATTTGAGCAGGTGGGGAGACTGTGCAGGGTGTAAGTCAGGGGAGGGCATGAGCAGACCTGTATTTTAGAAGGGGCCTCTCTGGCTGCTTCATGAGAAATGAGCCACAGGGGGCCAGGGTGGAAGCAGGAAGGACTGCTGGGTCCAGTAGCACAGGTTGTGCCCTGCTCAAGGGTGGAGAGTCGAGGCTGGAAGGAGGGTCAGGAGGCCGTGTCCATCCAAGGGGAGCATCTTTCTGGAATCCATCCAAGGTGCCCTAAGGCTAATTGGACTCAGCTAGTTTTATAAAACACTTTTGCTACTTATTAATATGTCATAGACATTTTCCCCATGTCTTCAAATAGTCTTTGACAACATGCTTTTTAATAGTTGTGCAGTATTACGTCACTGGGACATACTATAATGTAATTAATCTCCCATGTTAGACGTTTTACTTATTCCCAGTTATTCGCTAATTTTTAAATGTGCTGATGGATGTCATTGTGCATAAATCTCCATGTACATCTCTGAGTATTTCCCTGGGTAAGATTTCTAGAAATGGAATGGTTGGGTTAAATAAGATGCATTTTTAGGCCTCTTGGTTATTAAATTACTTTGCAGATAACCGAGCTGAGGCTTAAGAAGGGTGAGTAACTGGCCTCCAGGCACAAAGCCAGGAAGTGGTAGGGCAGGATTTGAATGCAGGCATGTCAGTTTTGAGATTTTGAGATGTATCTTCTCCCCCGCTGCCCTTGTCATACCATACTAAGGACAGCTTAGATGTCACTCAACTCACACTCAGCCAAAGGCCAGGTAGCCTCAGCTTTGGTGGCCTTGATGAAGATGATGATGATGGCTGAAGAGTTGAAACTAGTCAGCTTTCTTTAATCAGCTCTGTGTCAGGAACTATATTCAGTACAGATTGTGGATATTCTCACTGGACCCTCAGAGGAACCTAAGAGGCAGTAATATTTTTAGTTCCATTTTATACAATGGGGACACTGAAGGTCAGAGAGGTTAAGCAGCCTACCCAGGGTCACACAGCTAGAGAATGGGGAAGCCAGGAATGAGCCCTGTGTAATATCTTCATTCTTAATCATTCCCAGCTATAGGACCTTCCAAGATAGGAACCATGCCCACTAGTCCCTTGAATTATAAATACTAGCTCATATTGGCTGCTGATACACTTCACAGTCCACATTTGGTCTGAAGCTTCTGCACTCTTGTAGCTTTAAAAATAATTGTTACTATTATTATTACCATATTCCTTTGTTACTATGTATTATATTATAATGGTAATATATAAGCTGGTATATGCATAGTATTATATACACTAACATTATATTTATTACATTACTGTTACAACATGTTATAATTATTATTATTATTACTGTACATCATTACTATGAATACTGTATTATTACCATTCCCATGCTCCTTTTTGCTCATTCTAGTGTCCAGGTGGAAGGGACAAGAGCATGTTTTCCTCATAGCAGAGCGCAGGGGCAAGAGGATGAGCAAAAGCATCTCATGCCTCTGAAGTTATTGCCTCATGACATTGCTATAATAATCATAGCAACGACAACTATTATGATTACTGTGTTAAACACAGGAGCTGATAGTTCCACGCCACTGAACTTGGTATCTTGCTGGCTTTTCTCCCAACAGCTCCCTGGGGTAGATATTTTTATTGCAACCATTTTACAGGTGGGGAAACTGAGGACCAGAAAGTTTCATGACTTATTCAAGATCTCACAGCTTGACACTGACATATTTTTTAATGCTTTATTGAGGCTTGATTTACACACAATCAGCTAGATGTATTATTTATTGATTTATTTATTTAAGATGGGGTCTTGCTCTGTTGCCCAGGCTGGAGTGCAGTGGTGTGATCTTGGCTCACTGCAGCCTCCACCTCCCGGGTTCAAGCAATTTTTCCACCTCAGCTTCCTGAGTAGCTGGGATTAACAGGGTGTGCCACCATGCCCAACTAATTTTTTGCATTTTTTTAGTAGAAATGGAGTTTCACCATGTTGGCCAGGCTCGTCTCGAACTTCTGACCTCAGGTGATCCACCCACCTTGGCCTCCCAAAGTGCTGGGATTACAGGCGTGAACACCACAGCCGGTCAGCTGGAAGTATTTAAAGTATGATTTGAGGTTGTGACGTTGCATACACCAGTGAAATCGCCACCACAGTCAAGATGGTGACATCTCTGGCGCTCTGGTACTGATGCAGATATGACCCTTTCTGGGAAGCCCCCATACGTCTGTTCACAGTGCCTCCTTCAGCTCTCTCACCCATCCCATTGATCCCAAGAGGAAGGTCTCAGCATCTGCTGAGCTTTTTCACAGGTGATGTTCTTGCCTCCACTCTCTTCCTCATGTCCCCACTTGCAACAGTGCTTTCTGTGGCTAAGGACCAGAATTCATGAGGTTGAGTGACAGTGGAAATTTATTGCTGGGATGGTTCCTCTAGCAAGAGGTGCACAGTGGGGGCAAAATGCAAGGGAGATGAGACCTAGATAGCAGCCCCTGCTGAGAGACCTACTGGACATTCCCCCAGGGCCACTTGCAGAAGACAGGGCAAGGAGAAAGACCTAGTGGAGCCTGTCCTCCATGAAGCCCCTCCACATTCCACTCTTTAGCTTGGGAACCTTATTTACTCTGCAATACTGTTCTCACTTTCACACACACATGCGTTTCATGACTCCCTGGGGTACCCACTTTGCTTCTGGGGAGCTCGCTGTGTACTGTTAATTGTTATATTCACCTCACATCACACTTAGTTAATATTTAGATAAACTGTGTGAGCAAAAAGATTTTAAGTTGTCTGTGTTCCATTGCTAGAAACCTCTCTGTAACCCAATACAGTGATGCACCCGTTTCTGAGCTGGGCCCACTTGGGTATGGAGAGATTAAGTAACTGATGTCAAATCACAGAGCCCGGAAGGGCAGAGGCCTGGAAGGAGGCCATGGCTTTTACTCACTTACGCTTGGCTCACTGAAAAGCCCCCTCCTTAGGGCATGGAGGGTGGAGAGCTACACACTTCCAGATGAAGAGAAAAACTAGGGTCATCCACCACACAACTGCCCCAGGCTAGGACAGGATGCCTCTTGCTATAATAATTGTTCCTGAACTTGTCTGCCTGTTGAAACCACCTGTGGACTCCAAACAGCACTGATGCGTGAGGCCCGTCCCTAGACATTCTGATTTTATTGGTCTGGGATGCAGCCTGGGCTTTAGAATTTTTAAAAGATCCCTAGGGGATTCTAATGTGCAACCAAATTTAGGTCTAGAGTCTGGCACAGTGCTGTCTAATCAGAATGCGAGAGAGCCCCATACATATGTTTATGTTTTCTAGTAGCCATGTTTTTAAAAAGTAAAAGAAACAGGTGAAATTAATTCTAATTATGCATTTTATTTAGCCCAGTATATCTAAAATATTATCATTTGACCATGTTATTTTACAAATTAATGAGATATTTTAAATCATTTTATTTTTGCTCATACTAGGTCCTTGAAATCCAGCATATTTTTATAATTACAGCACATCTCAGCTTAGACCAGCCACTTTTCAAGTACATAGTAATTGCATGTAGCTAGTGGCTATTGAGTTGAGCATTGCAGATCTGGCATATAGTAAGTGCTCAATGAAAATTTTTTGAACACTTGAACAAATAATGGAGGCAATCATGTGCAATATCTGCAGTTGTGATACTGGGTAACTGTTTCAAAGGTTTAGAAAGGTGTGGTTTCTTGGCAGAGTCCTCTCTAGAGAATGGTTCTGGTTATGTCTTAGGATCCAGGCATCGGGCACCCCTCCTACCCATGAAGTCTTCATCAGCTCTGTCCTGCTCCTGCACTCTGCTCCATGCATTGGTGACGTATGCCTCTTAGACTGTGATGCCTCGATGCCCTAGGCTCATTCTGTCATTGTCATCATCTGTATCACATTGTACTATCATTCTCTGTTTGTGTATCTGCTTCTCATGTATCCTATTAGCTCCTCAAGGCCCTAGCCATGTCCTCATTAATCTCTGTATCCCTATTGGCCAGCATTCAATAGATGTTTGTGGAATGAGGTAATAAACTAACAATCACATGGCAAGGAGATTTGACTGTTATCAAGCCCAGTTTTATGGGGCAAGACTGGCCAGGGCAGGTCTTAGGTGGAAGGCAGAGCCGGCTCAATGCATTTTTGTATCTAGTTATTAGACATTGTAACCAATGTATCTTAGTTAGCAATTGCTGCATACTGTTGGGTAACAAACCACCCCTCCCCCAACTCAGTCTTTTCTGACAAGCATTTATTTCTTGTGCCCAGGCCTGTGGGTTTGCTGGGTTTGGCTGATTCCTGCTGTGCTTGGCTGAGTTTGGCTCCAGGCAGTCGGTAAGGTCCTGGTATGCCCCATGTTTCTCATTCTGGGGTGCTGGCTGAAGGGGCAGAGAATATTCTTCTCATGGCAGATGGTAGGCATGCAAGCTGATGAGCAGAAACAGTCTGTACCTCTTAAAACCTTGGCTTGGAACTGTCACTGTCACCTCCCTTGCATTTTATTGCCCAAAGCAAGTCACTGGGCCAAGCCCAGAGTCAGTGGGGCAGAGACAGGGAGGGGCATGAATATGAGTTGAACAATCATCCAGTCTATTACTCTAAAATGTGGTTTCCTGGCTAAGGGTGATGGTGTTCCTGCCTCTGAAAACCCATCCCTTATCTAAGTGGTGATTGACTTTAGCCTGTTTCTCAATGTAGGAAGAAAGGTGAATCAGTGATTTTATTAACCATAGCTGCTTGGCTGCACCAAGGCTGTTTCTGTTTTATTTGACATTGGCTATCTTGTTTTCTACTCTTTTGACCCTGGGAATTGGTTAACCTAAGAATTCATGCTAAACTCTCTTCTTGCTCTTGAGGGATCAGTCAAATCAGTCCCTGATATATAGGTTATCCCAGCTGTGCAGCATGTGTAGACTGTGTGAATGCCCATGCGGGCGCATGTACATGCTGTGGTTCTATATGCCCCTTGTCAGAGTGAGGATGTGGCTGTCCACAGGCTGACCAGAGCTTACGTTGGCTCTCAGTGTATCCTGCTCAGCTGTGCACCCATTCTAGAGTTGCCTGCATGAGAAGGCTTCCCCGAGGTTTAAGAAAATGGACCACTCATTTACTGTCCCCTTGGTAACCTTCAGCTCTACTGGGTTGGAGGGCAGGGGGATGTCTTTGTGCAGTGCAGCTGCAGAGGAGTCTCACAGGGTGAGAAGGGTGGGGGAAAGGAGACCCGAGGCTGGAGCAGTGGTCATTCTTCCAGCTCTCTGGCTTGGACCTTCCAAGTTCACTGCCATTCCAGAGACCTTGCCAGAGTCCGTGATTGAGTTCAGACCAGGAACTTGGGGCCATTTCCAGAGGAACCTGCTTGCAGCATTCTGTTTTGACTAAAGATGCTGCTTCCAGCGAAGCAGAATGGAACTTCTGGCTTGCCTCCTCTCCCTCTGCAGCCTGCAGGCCTAAGTGGGCTCTGAGGAGCTCAGTCTTGGCTGTGAACAGGAGAACAATTTTACCCTGAACTAGCCTAACGCTGCTTCTTTCTCCAGTCTTCTCCTGGTTAGATTTGGCTGCTTTTAGCATCTCTGTCTCCCATTGGGGTGCAGGGGAGTGAGGGGGCTGTGGGACATTCTTTTAGTTGGTTGGGGTCTCTGGGGAAGCAGGAGCTTTGAACCCAGTTTGAACCCCTGAGTGCTCAAGTTCCTTTTCTCTTGGCACAGTGTGATTTCCTGTTTTGAAGAAAAAAAAAACTCAGAGCTTTAAGACCTTAAGAAAAAAAAAAAGAAAAGCACTTGGACATGAAATGACTCTTACAAAACAACATGTTGATGAGTTAAGTATAAATGAACTAGAGACATATGGATTAAATTTTCCTTGCAATCCACAGGGGCTTTAAAATTAGGGGAAGAGTATTTGTCAAAATGTGTGTGTCTCTGCCAGGGTCTAGGACAGAATCAGAGGCTGTGGGGTTGCCGGAGAAGTTTTGTACCCCTCCCCTCGCCCACTTTCCCCACCCTGATAATAGGGCTTGGAGCCAAGGAAGTTACTGCAAGTCTTAGGTTCCTTCTCGTTTACTCCTCAAGCCTAAAGACCTTTTGCTTTTAATTGAATTGTTCCTCATATATCTCCCCTGTGCCTTCAAATGGGGGAATGGGCCAACATCTAACTCTTGCAGTGACTTTGAGCCAGTGGCGTGAAGGCATTTGATGTGAGCCACAATGACATGTGGGATATTGCTGCCCACTCCTTCTTGACTATGAACTGTCCCATCTTGGCCCATCCTGCCTTAACCCTTCCAGGCAACACAAATATCTAGTGTGGTTCAGAGACACGCTATTAGAAATACCATTCCTGGTTGGGCATGGTGGCTCACGCCTATAATCCCAGCACTTTGGGAGACCGAGGCAGGTGGATCACTTGAGGTTAGGAGTTTGAGAACAAATGGTAAAACCTCGTCTCTACTAAAAATACAAAAATTAGCTGGGCATGGTGGTGGGTGCCTATAATCCTAGCTACTCAGGAGAGGCTGAGGCAGGAGAATTGCTTGAACCTGGGAGGCAGAGGTTGTAGTGAGCCGAGATCGGGCCACTGCACTCCAGTCTGGGTGACAAAAGCGACACTCCGTCTCCCCCTCCCCAAACAAAGAAATACCACTCCCCTCTCTCCTGTGGCCAGGAACAGAGGACCATGCAGGGGTGGGCAGGAGGGTTGGTAACTTCTGTTGTAGATCTCTCTGATACTATTCTTGAAATCAGGAGAAGGTGGGAGCTGGAAAGTCTTTTAGTCTCATGGTAGGAATAAGGACGCCAAAGGGATGATTGGTTTTTCCCACCTGCAGTCCTCCAGACATTCCCAAGTATGTTGGCCTTGGAGTTTTTATCCTTCCTTCTTAATTTTTGACCGAGGAGCAGAGAAACACTGTATATTTGGAGAAACCCTGAATAAGCTTCTCTGTGTTGTTGCTGTTTTTCCTGAGAGCCTTTTGGGCAAGAGAAGTCTTTGTGGAAGCCCCTGTGTAAAACAGATAAAGAGCTGAATCAGATAAATCAGGGGTAAGCATCTCCTGGCCCCAGTTAGACCCCGTTTCCCTCTCCTTTCCTGCTTAGTGGGACCTGTAGGTCTCTTTGGAACACAGTCTGCAAGCCTATCAGTATTCTAGAGTGGGAATCACTACATTTTTTGGCTCTTAGCTCCAGCAGCAAAATTAATAAGTGTCTCATGGACATTATGTTGAGGGAAAGAAGCCAGACATAAGATAGAACATGCAATGTGATTCCATTTATACGAAGTGCAGAAATAAGCAAAACGAATCAATGTGGATGGAAGTCAGAGAGCGGTTGTTTGTGATAATGATTGGGTGAGAGCATGAGAGCACTTCCTTGGGGTACTGGAAACTTTCTGCATTTTCGTCTGGATGTTGGTGATACAGGTGCACACACATGTAAAAACTTCCTGAGCTGTACACTTCAGATCAGTGCTCTTGAGGGTCTTCATTGCATGTATGTGATCTGTTCATTAAAAAGTAAAAAATTCATTCTCTCTTCTTCTTCCCCCCTGCTGAAGTCTGGGGGTACCATGGTCTGGTGAACCTTTTTTTTTTTTTTTTTTTTTTTTGAGACAGAGTATCGCTCTGTTGCCCAGGCTGCAGTGCAGCGGCGCGATCTTGGCTCGCTGAAAGCTCTGTCTCCCGGGTTCACGCCATTCTCCTGCCTCAGCCTCCCTAGTAGCTGGGACTATAGGCACCCGCCACCATGCCCGGCTAATTTTTTTTTGTATTTTTAGTAGAGATGGGGTTTCACCGTGTTAATCAGGATGGTCTCCATCTCCTGGCCTCATGATCTGCCTTCCTTGGCCTCCCAAAGTGCTGGAGGTGAACCTCTTAGAGTCTGAGCTTAGAGATCATTGTAGGGATGAGGGCAGAGCCCAGGGGGAGCAAGGCATAAGAAGGGTTGCCCTTTGAAAGAAAAAGCGAAGCAGGGTTTGGTGACACAGAGGGCCACAGCAGAGCTGAGGGCGCCTGAATGGGCTCTGATCAAATGACCTCAGCCTCATAAGAAATGCACAGTAAGGTGGTGGGGGAGGGTTTGGCAGGGCCCTGGAGGTTGGGGGCTGTTACAATATGGAGGAACAAGCAGGCATGAGAGCCAGCCCTGCCTTGGGTACTTCAGTCCCACTTATGGAGAGACCACTTTTGCCCATATCTGCACCATCTTGATATGAAGAGGATTTTGGGGGCTCAGAAGGAAGGGGGCACTGCCCACACAGCCCTTGCCTCCTTCGCTTTCTGATTCAGAGGAACTGGTCATGTTGGAGACACACAGAGGATGGAGTGTCCACGACCAGCCCACTAGGATTCCAGAAAGGGCCCATGCCTGTCATAGGCAGTTGGAAGGTTGCTTGAAGAGATGGAATGAATCTTGTCAGGCTAGCATGTCTGGGCTCTGGTTGGGAAACATGGTCAGTCAGTGGGATTGAGGAATGTGGCCTGGTCAAAGTGTGACGGCAGTTTGCATAGTTCCAAGGCCTGGATGGGAGTGGTGGCAGGGGAGCATTTGGGGTGTCCTGGTTGTCCAGCAGGTGTGGGACACCTCCCACCTGTCCCACTCGACCCCACCCTTCTGTCACCTTCTGAGCCTAGGTACTGGTCATTGGATCCAGGCCCTAAGGCTTTCTGTCTCATTTCTAGGGTCCATGTATGGAGGCCTCAACCTCAGCCTGGCCAGGCACACTCATGCAGGAGGGAGATTTCAACAAGCTTTGGAAAACAGTTTTCTTTCCAACCCAAGCAGCTGCCCTTTGCCAATCCATGCTAGAAGTGAACTATACACAGCTCTGTTTAAGAATTTCCCTCCCAGCTAATTCATCCCAGCCTCTCTCCGCTTAGTGCAAGGACAGGGGAACTGAGCATGGTGACTCTCAGAGACTTAAGCTGCCATGTACTGGCACTTTCATTATCAAGGCATAAGTCAATTTTTTTGGACTTGACTGATTGGACCAACACTGCC
This sequence comes from Rhinopithecus roxellana, assembly GCF_007565055.1. Classification (NCBI taxonomy): domain Eukaryota; kingdom Metazoa; phylum Chordata; class Mammalia; order Primates; family Cercopithecidae; genus Rhinopithecus; species Rhinopithecus roxellana. The sequence goes on along the minus strand of NC_044553.1, from coordinate 117,936,574 downwards.
AGTTGCACCTGTGTGCCCACTTTCCTTCCTTCCCAATGGAGATCCCAAATTGCTTCCATATGAAGGTCATTGGCACCATGCTTGCTTCCCCTGCCTGCTGCTGTCCACCTCTGATGAAACCAGGGCAGAGACTCACCAGCCTCAGTTGTTTGGACTCTGGGTCTTAGCTCCTGCCTTCACCAATCTGGGGCTCTTTGGCCATGAGATTGGAAGAGCCATGTCACTGTGGGGTTTAGCCAAACCTACTGGGACTTCTTGTAAGTGATGTTTGGTCCTTAGGCCCAGGGTGGCTTTTGGAGTAACTTTTCCTTGTAAATTGCCAATTGCCTTTGGGCTCTGAAAAATCAGCATGAAGAAGATAAACAAAAAGCAGGAACAGGCAATTCCCAGAATTGGAAAGTAAAATGGCTAATAAACATATGGAAATTTGTTCAGCTTAAGTAGGAATCAAAGGAACATTAATTAAATCAGTTACAAGATTCTGTTTTGCCCCATTAAATTGGCAAAAATAATGCATGATGGTTTAGATATAGAGAAACAGGGGCTCTCGTTCCCCTGCTATAGGGAATTAAATTGGTGCAACTTTTCCAGAGGGCTTGTTTGACAGTATTTTTCAAACAGCTTAAAAAGAGATATTCTCTTTGTCTGAGTAATTCCATGTTTTGGCGTTTTCCTTACCTTAAGGAAATAATCAGAGATGTCCACAAAAGTTCATGTACAATGTTGTGTATTGAAGTGCTATTTGTAATGATGGAAAATTGGAAATGATTGAGATGTCCAAAAATACAGAATCTGTTATATAAATCATGGTTCATTCAAATAATGAAACACCATGAAACCGTTAAAATGTATCATGGAACAATATTTAAAGGCATGAAAAATATTTACGGTATTTGTTACATAGAAAAAGTAAGATTGTATTTAATATAATCCTAATTTTATATTGACAACAAAAAATCCATATTGGTACATAGAAAAAATGAGTTGGAAAGATATATGCCAGCCATTTAATTGGGGTCATTTCTAGGTTTGGAGATGATGGGTACTTTTATTTTTATTTTCTTTGTGCTTGTCTTTCGCCATCTTCAAGTTAGGGATTTAATGCAAACTTCTTTGAATTTTAAATTGTTTCCCATTTTTTATTCATAATATATTGGTGACTGTCCTTTACTTAAATTATTGCATAGACTTTTGTCAGTTCATGTAAGTGGAATTTTGGAGTCAAATGGCATGTCCACTAAATGCATGTTGCTTTTATAATTAAAAACAAAATTAAATCCCTTTAGGGTTTCATTCTAGAATTCTCTTGCTCCTAACCAACCCCTATCAGTTGGCTGTATGCTCAAGTCTGCTCTCCCTTTAAGCCATGAGCTGACAGCATGTGACTGCCAGTGCCCTGGAGACAGAATTTGTCGGGGAGGTAGTCTCTGCCACCATTTTCTCCAATTTCTCTCTGTACTTGTCTGCCTCCTAAGCTTCTGGAAGCAGGGGGCATCCTAGTATAGCCCTCCCCTTTCTCGGCACCTGTGACTGATGGCAGGTGTGCTGGGGAAGGGAGAAAAGCTCTAATGTGTGCGAGGACCTGCTCGGTGCCAGCTGGTGGCCTAGCTCTTGTCAAAACCCTGATTGTCTTTGATGACTCTTTCTTACTTCACATCTAATCCCCATCTCTTTGTTTTGCCTTCAAGCTGTGTCACGAGTCTAACCATTTCCCAGTACCTCCACAAGTACCACCTAGTTCCTGCCACCATCCCCTCTTGCTCCACAGCCGTGAAGGCTCCCCCTTCCCCACAGTCTACCAACTGGGCTCCCCGTGTTCACCTGTGCTCCCTGCACTCCCATCTCTACCAGCAGCCAGAGCAGTCCTTTGAGAACACACTGTGGGGCTCCCTCCAGTCCTTCAGACCCACTGGGGTGCCCCATCTCATGCGGCAGAAAGCCAAAGTCCCTACACCTGCTGACCTAAGCCCCTGACACGTTCCCTCGTGCTCATCCACTCTGACCACATCAGCCTTTTTGTTGTTCCCCAGACATAGAAGAACGTCTTCGCTTAGGACCTTTGCCCTGTGTCTCCCTCTGCCTGGAGTGTCGCTTCCCCAGGTCTCCTTATGGTTCATCCCCTGCTGAGTTTAGGTCGCAGTACTGAGGTCACAAGGTGGCAGAGGCCTTCTCTCACCTCACTTTTCTTTTGTTTGTTTTTTTATTTTGAGACGGAATCTCACTCTGTTGCCCAGGCTGGAGTACAGTGGTGCAATCTTGGCTCACTGCAACCTCTGCCTCGCAGGTTCAAGTGATTCTCCTGCCTCAGCCTCCTGAGTAGCTGAGATTACAGGTGCGCACCACCATGCCCAGCTAATTTTTGTATTTTTAGTAGAGAGGGGGTTTTGCCATATTGGCCAGGCTGGTCTGGAACTCCTGACTTCAGGTGATCCACCCGCCTAGGCCTCCCAAAGTGCTGGGATTATAGGCGTAAGCCACTGCACCCAGCCTGACCTCACTTTTCTTTAACCCCACTTTACTGTTATCGCAGCACCTGTTGGGATCTGCCATGTGAGGTATACGCTTCTTGCCCAATGAGGACAAAGCTCCCCGAGAGCAGGGACTTTCTGTATTACTGTACCTCTGTCCCCAGAATGTACAATAGGGTGTACATCGCAACAGACCCTGAGAGGTCTGCTAAGAGGACAGGGCTGAGGAGGTGCTGAGATGTCAATGGACCCATCTCTTCGAGGTCATGATGTATACACCTTATAGATTCAAGCTTCTGTCCAACTCTGAATGTATTTGTCCTCTATTCTCAGAGGCATGGCCCCTGGGCAGGGGGTTGCTCTGTTTGCTGCCATCCCCAAACCAATGGGAGCTGCTGGTTGGATCCTTGTAGCCCAGGAGGCCTGTGGGGCTTCTTAGGGCATGATCTGAGATTTCCTGTGAGATTCTGTCTTTGCAGCCCACACTGCTCTGTCTTCAGTTGTCTGTGCTGTGTGGTTGTTGGTGCCAATGTTTCTAAGTTGTGTGTCTGGAAAGGAGACCCACCTGTTATTTTACAAACGATAAAGTTTCTTACCTAGAGGCTCAGGCTGGAAACAGGGCCACATCCCAGCTCCACGGCAGCTCCAAGTGCAGGAGGGAGGTTTTTAGAGTGTTTCACTCAGTCTTCCCACTTGCTGCCTCATCCTCGTCGTTATTTATGATTTGTTGAGTGCCCCTACTGCGTTCAGCAGGCTAGGAGATATAACGTCGTTGTTCCCTGCCTGAGGCCTTGGCATCTAATGTAGCCAGACAAATGACTCAGGCATAAACCACCTTCCCAGAGAAGGTGCTTACTTCTCCAAAGTGTCGGGTTTCTCAAGGTTTTGATTTGCATGTGGCTTTCCATTTTTAAACTCCCATGGGGAGGCGTGGAGACAACTCTGGGGGTGAGGGCGAGGGTGGGGGAGGCAGGGCTGGGAGGGCAGACTGGAAAATGTTGGCTACGTAAGGGTTTTTGAGAAGAAACGGCATTCCAGGCAGCATTTCTGAGCCATTCACTTCGTGACTCAAGATACGACATTGGTCTGGGGTCAAGATGGTGCTGAGAACAGAGAAAGTGAAAGCAAAAACCCAGTGAAGGGAGCAGGAATGGGAGGAAGGGGCCAGGAGCCAGGGGCAAGTTTAGCAACTGAAGGTAGTGCAGAAATATTTATATCCATCCAACTGTCCATTCCTTCATTCATCTGCTTGGAGAAATGCAGCTTCATCCTCAAAAGTGTTTTATTTATTTATTTATTTATTTATTTATTTATTTATTTATTTATTTATATGATGGAGTCTCACTCTGTCACCCTGGCTGCAGTGCAATGGCATGATCTCGGCTTACTGCAACCTCCGCCTCCTAGGTTCAAGCGATTCTCATGCCTCAACCTCCCGAGTAGCTGGGACTACAGGCATACACCACTGTGCCTGGCTAAATTTTTGTAGTTTTGGTAGAGGTGGGGGTTTCACCATGTTCACCAGGCTGGTCTCAAACTCCCGACCTCAGGTGATCCACCCACCTCGGCCTCCCAGATTGTTGGGATTACAGGCATAAGCCACTGCACCTGGCCTCAAAAGTGTTTTAAAACCTGTGGTTCCCCGCTTGCTGGACAATGTCAGGTTCCCTTTGTGATTTCTCTCATAGTACACTGTACTTTTCCTTAGTTGCATTTCTCACAGCTTTAAGTGCCTTTTTTTTTTTTTTTGCATATGTATGCTTATTTAATAAGTCATCAGCTCCCTCCTAATGCTCTGTGAAGACAACGTCCCTGTCTATTTTCTTCTTGTATCCCCTGTCTGAGAGCAGTTTTTGGCATGTGGTAGGTGTTTACATTGAAATATTATTTGAATAAATGAAACCATCAATGAAGGCAGTGAAAGAAGCCTCATCTGGTACACTACAGGATTAGAGGACGATGTAGTGAGGGGTCAGGAGAGGACTTGAAAGAGGAAGTACCACTTAATCTTCTTTGATATGGTTTGTCTGTGTCCTCTCCCAAATCTCATCTTGAATTGTAGCTCCTGTAATTCCCATGTGTTGTGAGAGGGACCCCGTGGGAGGCAACTGAATCATGGGGGTGGGTTATCCACTGCTGGTCTCATGATAGTGAATAAATCTCATGAGATCTGATGGTTTTATAAAGGGCAGTTCCCCTGAACACACCCTCTTGCCTGCCACCATAAAAAACTTGTCTTGCTTCCACCTTAGCCTTCTGCCATAATTGTGAGACCTCCCCAGCAATGTGGAACTGTGAGTCCATTAAACCTCTTTTTCTTTATAAATAACGCAGTCTCAGATATGTCTTTATTAGCAGCATGATAACAGATTAATACATGCTCTGTGATGCTTCCTAAATCCACAACAATAGCACCACCACCATCAAAACTAGGGTCTACCATAAGCTGAAAGTTGAGTGTGTGCCAGGCTCTGAGTGCAGTGCTTCACATACATGATCTCACAGAAAGTACATATGACTATCCTTATTTTGCAGGTGAGGAAACTGAAGCCCAAGGAAGCTGAATAATTTGTCCCCAGGCACATAGTCAGCAAGTTGTAGAATTGGGACTCTCATGTGACACCCCCTGCCCCCACCAAGTGGTGCTTAGGGTCCCTCTACTTTGTGGCCTACAAAAACCATTGTTGCAAATAACCATCATGGAACTGAAGCAAGAGAAATTGCAGCTGGGTGGAGGGAATTTTGAGGTACATGGATGCTCTTCAAGAGAGGGAGACTTTTAGCAATACATCTTCAAGAGAGGGAGACTTTTAGCAATACAACAACAACAACAACAAACATAAAGAACAAAGAGGGAGACTTTTCTCCTTTGGATACTTATAAGAAGGGAATGTGAATGGTTAGGGTGAAGTGGCTCTGCTGGGGTCCTCTTTAGGGACACAGTGGGGCTCAGGATTCTCCTGAGGTTCCTTTCAGGGCATTGTCTATTAAGACCATTAAGCTGCTACTGGAGGGTGACAGTGCTTGACATTTGGGTAATTAAAACATCTACTGACTGAATAATAACTTTTTATTGACAGTCATACTGGCGAAGGCAAAATTAATTTGATTTTTGACATCCTCGCTGAGTTCACAGTTAGACAGGGGCCGACGTCATGCAAATAGGGTTGTTGACCCTGTGGATGGTGGGTCAGGCCCAGAATGCAGGAACCAGTGTGGTCAAGTTCATGGCAGGGAGGCCCAGCTGATCCAGGCAGCTGAGGAGTGCACACTGCAGGGTCACTGTACAGTTTACATGTGGATTCCAACACTAATTCTAGAAGGAGTTTGGGGAGATACTGTTTAAGGTGGAAATGTGAGGTGCCTTGTAGTCCATGAATAGTTAGAACAGCCCCCTGGAGCTTACAGGTTAGACAGGAATCATGGAGTGGAATTGGGTGTAAGGGGAAAAGGGTGCTGGAAGATGTAGAAAGTGCCTTACATCATACATCAACTCACTTGATTCCAATAACGATCATAGGTGATTATTTTATTCCCATTTAACAGATAGGAAAATGCAGGTTCTGAGAGCTCTGGCACCTTGCCTTAAATGTAGCACAATTTAAGGACCAGGGTTGTTTTCCGATTAAGTCTGTCAACTCGAATCCCGAGGAACCTGTGTGTCAAGATGAATTTCTCTAGTTTGATGGTAGAAATGAGATGGTCCAGGAAAGGAGAGATTTTCTTTGGTGGAGCCACAGGCAAACCACATCATATACGGCTATTGATGTCATCATTTACTAGCAAGAGAATGTTGGGTGGGAGTGACCCAGGCCAAAGGGTGTTTGTTGCTCTTTCCATGATTAGGGCCCAGGTGAGAATTCTGTCTTCACTTCTCTTAGAGCTTGAGTCATCCAGGGGACGGGATCAGTTTGATGTCAGAGACTGGGACTCACTGGTGATCTAGAGCTTCACTCTCCAATACGATGGCTGCTAGCCATGTGTGGCCATTTAAATTAACTAAAATGAAATAAAACTTAAAAGCTAGCTTCTCAAAAGAAGTAGGCACATTTCAAGAGTTCAGTAACCACATGTGGCCAGTGGCTACCATATTGGGCAGTTCTATGCATTTCCTTAATCATTTTTTTTTTTTTTTTGGAGATGGAGTCTCGCTCTGTCCACCAGGCTGGAGTGCATGACACGATCTCCGCTCACTGCAAGCTCCGCCTCCTGGGTTCCTGCCATTCTCCTGCCTCAGCCTCCCAAGTAGCTGGGACTACAGGCGCCCGCCACCGCGCCGGGCTATTTTTTTGTATTTTTAGTAGAGACGGGGTTTCACCGTGGTCTCGATCTCCTGACCTTGTGATCCGCCCGCCTTGGCCTCCCAAAGTGCTGGTATTACAGGCGTGAGCCACCGCGCCCGGCCTCCTTAATCATTCTAATGGACGGAGTTGGACCAGAGGCCACCTGGCTCTTTCCGGCAGCAAGACAAGAGAAGACACTGCTTTTATTTCCAAGCTGTGTGACTTTGAGTATAATACTTAGTCATCTGAGTCTCCGTCTCCTCTTCTGTGAAATGGGAAGTGGGGTCTGCAGTGAGAACTAAACCCAATGGTGTACGTTAAGCTTTCTCTATGGCACTTGGCACATGGTTGGTGTTCATCAGGGGCTGGTACCACTTGCATATTCAGGAGAGACAGAGACAAGCCCCCTTGGTATGGTATATTTCTTCTACAGATCAGTTTCCATTTGGTGAGTTTACCTGAGGCCACACATCTTCCTGCCTGGTTGCTTCTGGAATACATAATACCAGAAAAAAAAAAAAATAACAAAACAAACAAAAAAAACCAAAAACCAAAAAACAAGCAAGCCATTGGCAACACATGTTTTTTTCTGTCTTCCCCCATGAACACCCCTGTCTTACAATCCTACCCAGCCTCTCTGTTTCCCCTTCCCTGGGGGTGCTGCAGCGCTCTGGACCCTCCTCCAGGGCTTGCATCCTTAGATTTTCTCTCTTGCCTTCTCTCCTTGTCCTTCAGGCAAAGATAACAAGTGCAACTATTTAACTCTTGGAACTTGTTAATGAGTGACAGAATCTACATTATTTTGTACTTGGGCAGGCTGAGGGTGGCTGTTAATGGCCCACAGGAAAGCACTCTGGGTTTTCTTTGCTTATACTGCCCTCCTTTCTGGAAGAAGGGGTGGCAGGATCTAAAGTGGCCCATGGTTATCCAGCTTGAGCATGCATATGAGTCACCTGAAAGGCTTGTGACAACACCTGCCTCTGGGCCCCACCCCTGACTCTTGGATTCAGTAGGCCAGGAGCAAGCTGGGAGCTTGACTTTCTCACCAGTTTCCAGGTGATGCTGCTGCTGCTGACTTGGGGCTCACACTTCGGGAATCACTGTTTTAGGCCATACTTCCTAGTCAGCTGAATGCTCTTGAACAATCTACATGAGCATTACACAGAGGGCTTGTTAACAGGAGGATCACTGGGCCCCTGCCCCTGAGTTTCTCTTCCAGCTGGGGGAGAAGGATGGAACCCAAGGATATGCATTTTAAACAAGATCCCAGGTGAGGCTGATGCTGCTGGTCTGAGAACCAGACTTTGAGAACCACAGGTGTCTTTACACCAATGTTATTAATAGCTCTTGGATCTGTCAGGAATGAGAGTAAAGCTTGTCTCACCACTCCGTGACCCTCAAGCTCCCTGAGCCCCATTTTCCCCATGTGTCAAATGGGAAATATGGGCTTCTAAGATTGTTGCGAGGATTGAATAAACTAATGGTAGATGCTTAATAAATGCTTGGTTTTTCTCTCCTCTGAAGGTGAGCTGTCTTGACTGGGCTGCTGCTGGGCTGCCAGGAAAAAGAACACGCATAACTCCGGATTGGCCCATGATGGCTTCCTGCTGTGGCCCAGCCAGCACTGCCTGCTTGCCCTGTCTTGCTCCTCAGCCTGGCAGTCCTTATCAGCCTCTCCCCCAAAAGCCAGGCTGCCAAACCTCTCAGCCTTCAAGTGCCCACCATACCTCTGCCCTCTTGCTACCACTTCCCTGAATTCTTCAAACCAACAGTGTCTCATCAAATTGTGCATTAACTGTGTTACAATAAGAATAAACTGTGTTTATTTCTAGATGGCCTGGAGCTTTTGGCTGTCTTGCTTAAATGTAACTCAAAGCAGTTAAAAAATAAAGAAGGAAATAAAATGAAAAACAACAGAAAGAAGAAAAGGGCAACTTTAGCCTGATGCAAGACGTGGGAGAGTGAGACCTCTCCCTCTCCGGAATAAATTGCTAGTTGCCTTTCAGTGTCTTGCACTGTAATTGATTCAAAGAAAACCAAAATCAGCCCTGAGCTGAGCTGGTCTGCGTCACTCTACTCTGGGACTCCTGAGAGCCCCAGAGGGGAGTATGAAAAGGATATTTGGGGCCAGGCACAGTGGCTCACGCCTGTAATCCCAATACTTTGGGAGACTAAGGCAGGCAGATCATGAGGTCAGGAGTTCGAGACCAGTCTGACAACATAGTGAAACCCCTGTCTTTACTAAAAATACAAAAAATTAGCCAGGCATGGTGGTGGTGCCTGTAATCCTAGTTACTCAGGAGGCTGAGGCAGGAGAATCCCTTGAACCAGGGAGGCGGAGGTTACAGTGAGCTGAGATCGCGCCACTGCACTCCAGCCAGGGTGACAGTGTGAGACTCTGTCTTAAAGGATGTTTGGTTTTGCAACCCTGGAAATCTTTCCAGGATTCTCTATGGACTGTGTTACCCTGCCAGGGCAGGAACTACTAAGAGCCAAGGCACCAAAAGAGGACTCAAAAGCTGGACAGAGGCTAGGAGAATGGGACCTCAGAAGAGCAAACACAGAAACAAAAATTCTATGCCTGCTAATTCCTACTTCTGGCACAATTGTGGTGCTTTATAGCATAGCTAGTCAATCCATTTTTCTCTAATATTCTCCCATCAGGAGCATCAGTGCTTTCAAGCTATGTAACTTGGAGTATGTTATTTAGTCTCCCTCAGCGATCCTAGCTATAAAATGGGAATAATAACATCTTACCTCTTAGGGCCACTGCTCAGATTGAAATTATATTCGTAAAATCAAGCAGCATGGTGCCAAATCATAAGAGGTGCACGATAAATATCTGTTCCTTTTTCCTTATCTCAGCTGTATCAGAAGCACTGATGTAGCTGGTCAGAGATAAAGGTGCTGCTCTTGGATGCATTGGCTTGCACTAGCCCATATAACCTCCCTGGTGTTCTGGCCTTGGCCAAGTGAGACAGACACACTGGAAGAGAAACCCAAACAGAAGGGACAGGTTGAAATCTCGGCAGCAGGCACTGTGGCTCCCTCCACCTGCACCTTGCGCTCAGGAAGGAAGCAGGCAAGGTGGAGGGAGGCCTCCAGGCCAGGCTGCTCCCTGCAGAGTCAGTCAGGAGGAAAGTAGCACCCACTTCTGCCCTCATTGCTGGGATGCAGTGAGTCCTCGGGCCTCAGGTGCAAGGAGGTATGTGCAATCCTCAGCTCATCGGGCCTGGAACTTAATCGGAGCTGCCTCCTGCATGACTGCCATTCATCTTCCCTGGGCCGTTTAAACTCAGTGAAGATGAGTTAGGACATGAAGAATGCGGTAGGATTGAACCCTAATCAGATCATTACTGTGGCAAGAGAAAAAAATCATTCCAGGCCCAGGCTGATGTCTCTTTCTGTATCTTTTATTTATTTCCTAATAGCCTTTATTTATCTGTTTTTCTGCAAAAGGGCTAGGAATCTTCCTTCTCTTCCTCCTTTTTATCTTGCTTTACTTTTCTCTCTCCTTGGGTTTTGGTTATGGCTTTTCTTTTTGGGTGCTGATTAAATGTGGTCCTGAGGCCCCTAGACAGGAAGAAACATTTTGCTGTGGTGCTGGTTCAGGCTTTTACTCCTGGGCAGCCCTGCAGACCTGGGTGGATGTTGAGTGGACAAGAGGATGGGCTTGAGTTTCACTGGGCTGGGGGAGTGGGTGGAGGGCAGTGAGGAGAGGCTACTGCAGATCAGGAAGGAAGGAGGAGAGTGAATCTGGGAATGGGAATTTGGACTAGGGCTGATTTTTGGCCACCTGAATTTAAGGAGTCCTCCAGACATGACCTTCTCTAATTGAAGGGAGCAAAGCTGATTTCTGCCCCTCTATATCCCTTGTCATGTTTCTCTGCTCCTTTCACCACATCCAGACACGTGATGACTCTGCATGTGGGTGGCCAGAGCACCCACAGAGACCCCAGCGCCCCTCTCTGTGGGTAGCCCGCCCCTGCTTGCCTTCCTTCTGGCTCAAGTTGGGGGATGATCAAGGCAGGAGCTTGAAGGGAAAGAGTAGGGCCCTTGCTGTCTCTGGTAGACCTGGCAGAGGTAACTCTAAGGAAACTGCCCAAGGCTGCTAGATCTCAGGGCATTTGGTACTTCCTAGATCTCTTTCTAGTCTTTACCTTTTCTCCTCTCTTCTCATTCATTTTTAGAATAGAGTTGCCTATAGAGGCCAGTTTTCTGTTAAATTCACAGATGAGGTCTCATATTTCCCTGTTGATAACCCCGAATCACATGGTAGCACTGAAGGATGATGGCAGGAAGGAAGAAGGGAGCAGAAAGAAACAGCTGCGAGATGGATTTGGGGCAGCTGAGGTTGCAACATGTTCTGCAGTAACAAGTCTAGTCCTTGCTGTGGTGTCCTGGATCTTTCTGAAATTGCTCTAGACTCTCAACAGTGACCTGTGAGTTCTGACTTTCCAAGTGCCAGGAAGGAGGCACCTTGTATTTCTGGGCTGTTCGGGGCCTGAGATCCCTGGCCTTTTCACCAAGCCAGCCTCCCTCTGTGAGGTCAGCAAATGTATTTGGACGTGTACCACGTAAACAGTGAAACACTAAAGGAGAGAATGAGAAGAGGCAGATGGAAAGCTGGAGCTGGCATCTGGCAGTTTGGAAGCAAAATCCTATGTGTTCTGTGCCAATTTCCTTCATATCGTGGCCCCATCTGCCTCCAGCCCTGTTAACACAGGCCTGGGCATCTCTGGATCCTGAGTGACAGTGTTCTGCTTCTTGCTCCTTTGCATCTTCCATTGGCATTCCTCTCCAAGAAGTGTGCTTCTTCACGTAAAGTTCCAGTGTAGCTCTGCCTGCACCCAGGCTCTACACTTCCCTTGCTCCCCCTGACACCACTGCATCATCCTTGGAATGCCAGGTGTTAGCATGCCACCTCAGCTTTCTGTGTAGTGCTGGTAGTCTTGGTTAATACCTTTAATTCTTTCCCCGCTCTTGAAAAACTTGTTGAATGTGACTCATCAAGATGGTAGCAAACCAGGACTTGGAATAATAATCACAGGTCTTTGGGGTGTTCTGCTATGACCTCATACAGCCTCCTTTCTGACAACTTCTTATATGGTGATGCCACTTTGGATTGAGAAGGCAAGTGGAACTTGCCCAGAGGTGGCTATGATTGATCTCTTTCTGCAAGGTTGTCCTGAAGTTTCATGCTTCTGTTATAGGACTTCAGAGTGGGACTGAAGTTTCAAGATCTGAGGCAATGATGTTGATAACCTTTGGCACTCTTCATCTCCCCATCATTCAGCCTTCCTTGCTGGTGACCTTCGTGTACACTCCACTACAGCCCCATAATAGCCAGTTCTTGGCTTGCTCTGTGGCTTGGAATTTCTCTTCAATACAGACGTATCTACCTCTCTTCCTTCCTTCTTCCTGCTCTACTTTCTTTTTTGTACCCTACCTTGATCTCTAATCTCTTGGTCCCCTCTGATCCCTGGGACCTCTTAACTCCATTTGCTTCCCCATCCAGACAAACCCCATTGTTAGCCAGTAAATGGTATCTCCCTAGAGCCCCAGATTCCCCCACCTCCTTGCCCTTCTTGCTCTGCCTGCTTTGACGACCCCTATCCTACTGTCCTGAGTTGCTAAGCAGGATGGCCACGGGCCCATGCTAAGTGGGTTCAGTGCAGATCTGTCATGCAAACCCCAGCGAGACCCCTTACTGCTTTTTGGCAGGCCTTTGATTCAGCTTTTGTTGACCTCACAGCAGCTGCTTGCCTTGTCTATCCTTTTTGAGCTCCATATCTTGGCTTTTAAAGTCTCAGTTAATATCTTGCATGCTTTGTTGAACATGAAGCTGCCCAGTGCTGGTACTCAAAGTATTCCTTTTTCTAAACCTTAATAGTGGTGTGTGTGTATGTGTGTGTGTGTTTTGAGATGGAGTTTCACTCCTCGCCCAGGCTGGAGTGCAATGGCACAATCTTGGCTCACTGCAGCCTCCACCTCCCAGGTTCAAGCCATTCTCTTCCTCAGCCTTCCGAGTAGCTGGGATTACAGGTGAGCACCACCACGCCCGGCTAATATTTATATTTTTAGTAGAGATGTGGTTTCACCGTGTTGTCCAGGCTGGTCTCGAACTCCTGGCTTCAAGTGATTCCCCCTCCTTGGCCTCCCAAAGTGCTGGGGTTACAGATGTCAGCTACTGCACCTGGCCATAAACCTTAATAGTGTTCTGTATCCTCACCTTTTCTTTCTTGTATTACTTAAAGAAAGAGTCTACATAGTTATGTTTAGTTATTAAACATTTGCCCAGTATCCACTCTATTCCTCAGCTAGGAATATACATGTCAGCATGTCTCTTTCCAAAGATAGTCACATCCCATAAGATGTGGATCCTGTAAAAACTACTGTAAAAGGTATAACAACGTAATGAGGATAATAACAACATGTTAAGAGCAGTAGTCTTCATTAATGAACACTTGCTCTCCATCAAGTCTTGTGTCAAGGACTTTTCATGTATATTACACTTAATCTTGACCTCAGTGTTCTGACTTAGGGACTTAAAGGATTCTCATTTAATAGAAAATTGAGACTGAGAGCTCAAATAAGAGGTAGAGCTGGGATTTGAACCCAGAATGTGCATTCAGATTCTACCAACTTTGGCCTCTTTTCTCCCCACCTTCCTTCTCATGAGTGGACTCATCCAGGGCAGGTCTAGAGAGCCTTCAGCTGCCTCCCGCATCCTCTCTGCCCTCTTGGTTTTCCCAAGTTCATATGTTTCTGCTGAACAAGCACTGCTGCTCTGACCCACCACAAATTTAGCTGCTGAGCACGTGTAGAATCACATCGTGCTTTTAACTGCAGGCAAAACCCATCCCCCTGGGAACTGTCCCAGTTTGAGGGTTACAAAAAATAGGCAGTCATGTTAAAATAGAGATAAATACTATAGACAGAGAGAGACATGAAAATAGATCCAGGAGGGATGGTAGATATTCTATCTAAATAGATACCAGAGATAAATACATGGAAACCATAGATAATTATTGTAGGGAGTTATGTTCAATAGGAGGCTCTGTGGATAAATATATAGACTTCACAGATAGTAGAATAATATTGAGGAAGTGAAGCAAAAATGGCATGTGGGAGTCTGTACAACTCTGGGGGGCTGTGCTGAATGGGACTGAGCCCTCAGCACCACGTGTTCCATGGAATTGATCCAAGGGAAGGTCTGAAATACACAGGCAGCTTGCATACTTCCAGAAGCCATGCTGTACACTGGGCAGAAGGAGTGAGTGGGATTAATTGAGGACTGTCTGAGTAGGGCTGGAGTGGGATGGGGGATGGTGAAGGCAGAGCTGGGAGAATGTGGCAAGGTTGAGCCTTTTGAGTTGATGTAGGAATGTAGAAGGGCCAGTGGAGCCTGGGAGAAAGGGACTACTTGGAAAGGGGAGTAAGGATCAGGCCTTTCCAGCCACCCTACTACTTGACCTGTGTAGATGAATCATTTTGGCAGACTGCCTGCACAAGAGTGGGGAATGGGGACATATGTCAGGAGGTTACTGCCCAATGTGAGAATCACACAGAAGAAAGTCCATCCCAGGCTGGCACTGTTCCTGTCTTTGACAATCATGGCTCTACTGTGATTGGACATGGGATTGGCCAAGGCTCTGCCCGCAGGTCCTCAGGGCGGGTGATGGACAGCTGGGGTAAGCTTGGGATAGGCACTCACTTACATGTGCTTCTCCCCTCCCTTGTCTCTGTTCTTCTCTCCCCTGTCCATCTAGGAGACTGCTGGGAGGACTTTGCAGTTCTATTGGATGAACGTTCCTATACTGTTTGGCTGTGGAATTTTTCATTCAAGGGCCTACAAAATGGGCAAAAGAGGGCTGTGATTCAGAAAGGCAGGGCTGTGTGTCCATTTCTCTATGGGCTTTCAACTCTTTATTGAAACAATTGAGTAGGAAGGGGATCTGCTATCATTAAGTGAGACCTTTCCACCCAGATGGTGATCCCGTCCTGTATCTTACTCTCCTTTCCCAGATGAAAGGGGGAGATGTCTACTGTCATGGAGGGGGAACTTGTCTTTGATGGCCAACTACCCATCATTCTCCCTACAGGTCTGAGGTGCCCATTGAATATCTTGCCTTGCTCTGGGGTGAGTTAGGGACTATGGAGCATTAAAAAAGCAAGGTCTTTATTATCAGATAATTGACATTAAAATCGTTTATGCTAACAAGCCAAGGTGGCTGGGCACGGTGGCTCACGCCTATAATCCCAGCACTTTGGGAGGCCGAGGTGGGTGGATCATGAAGTCAGGAGATCCAGACCATCCTGGCCAACACAGTGAAACCCTGTCTCTTCTGAAAATACAAAAAATTAGCCAGGCACGGTGGTGGATGCCTGTAGTCCCAGCTACTTGAGAAGCTGAGGCAGGAGAATGGCACGAACCCGGGACGTGGAGCTCATAGTGAGCCGAGATTATGCCACTGCACTCCAGCCTGGGCGACAGAGCAAGACTCCATCTCAAAAAAATAAAAAAACAAAAAAACAAAACAAAAGCCAAGCTACCAGTTATCTCTCCATAGGGGAGTAAAAACCCAGGTAGTTGCTGCTTTTGTACCAGGAGTTTTGCCTTCTACACATGATTTAGTTGCTATGGCATTATCTAAAACGTTTTAAGGCCCAGATGTGCTTTTCAGGGCTTAGCCCTGACAGTAGGCCATTTTGGCAAAGTCAATTTCCTCTGTAAATCAAGGTCTCTCTTTCTTTGTTTGACAAGAATTATGATGATGTGATTCATGAGGCATGAAAAGGATCAGACAAGGGGTACACTGGAGAAACTCAACAGATACTAAACTACCTTATTAGAGTTTTTCAGATCAGCCAGTTCAACAGAGAACTTCAGGTACACATCCCTTGTGGAGTTAAAATTCCCGACCTGTTTGTACATAAGAGAGATTTCCATAAATAAGATGGGAACAGTTCCAAAGAACTTTTCTAATAGGAACTTGGCTAATCAAGTTTCTAGCTGGACTTGTACCCAGAGGATTCATGAGAACAAAAATCATGGGGACAGGCATCCAGATGGCATCTGGTAAGGGTATAGGTTCTTCTCCAGCAATATTCTGGGGTATCTGCCTAGTCCCGGCTGTCTGGAACAGCCCTCCCTCCACTCCAGGCAGGAGGGAGGGTGTCCCAGAGATTGGGCAACCCTAAGCAACCATCTGGTCACCAAGCAGAGCATCAAACCACCTGATTTGGGGACAGGGACCATATAAGCTTTTCAAGGTTCTACCTTGCTTACTTTTGACTTTAGTCTTAAAGTCCTCTGAACTGGAAATAGGACTAAGAAGAACATTTTCTGCTAGAGAGCTAGAAGCTATGATCATTTGGATTTCTTGCCCCGGTGATGGATGCTCCTGGTGGTGGGTAGGACCATGATCCAGTGGACAGAAGACAGGGCCAGAACTTTCAGTGCTTGGTTGGCCTCCTATCAGTGAGGTGCTAAGGTGACCTCTACCCTTTTTCTATAATGGGTAGAAGAAATACAATCCTGGAGCTTGAATCAGTGCCTGTAAAATTCAGGGAACACTACTGAGCCATAATGGGGTTAGTTATCATCACATAGTTGTCATAGATCTTGATTCAGTACAAAAACTTGTTATTAAGCACATGTTATGTGCCTGCAAATGAGCCAGGCTTTGGAGATACAAAGAAAAGCAAGATGAGATCTCTGTGCTTAGAAAGCCCTCAGTCTGCAAGTATTATTCTCACTTACAATTCCTTCCTCCCTCTCAACTGTGAGGAAGTTATGTGTTGAGGTTCATTTAGCCTATTGCATGTAGGTAAGGGTGAAGGAGGCAGGGAGCCCTAAAGTGAAGAACAGACACTGAGTCTAGAATGGGACTGGGACCTTAGCAGCAGAGACCCCCATAACCTCTTTTAAGCTAAATTTAGGCTCTTCCTGAAAGCTCCTTGGCTCTGTCATGTTCAGCCTCTTGCTCTGGACTGCAGTGGAGGGGGCACTGGAAGCTACAATGTGGTAGCTATGAGCATAGAAGCCAGAGAGACCTAGATAAGAGTCCTAGCCGTGCGTGATGGAGCAAATTCACCAACCTCCGTGAGACTTAGTGTCATCATCTGTGAAACAGGGATAATCATAGAACCTACCTCATGAGGCTGTGGGAGTGTAAAATGGGACAGTGCATTAGAAAAAAAACAAAGAAAAGAACCAACACTAGAGAATGTGAAGGTTGTCGATGTGAAGTTTGCAGCTGGAGTGAGGAGGTGGGCCTTGAGGGACCAGCTATAAAATCAGTTGGTCCATCTCTAGGTGATGGTATTAGTTTTTAGGGCAGCCATAACAAATTACTGCAAACAGCATGACTTAAAACAATGGAAATTTATTCTCTTACTGCTTTGAAGGCGAGGAGTTTAAAATAAGGTATCAGTAGGGCCATGCTCCCACCAAAGGCTTTCTAAGAGAAATCTGTCTTTGTCTCTTTCAGCTTCCAGTGGCCCAGACATTTCTTGGTTTATGTCTGTATCACCCCACTTTCTGTCTCCATCTCACCTGACTTTCTTCTCTGTGTTTCTGTGTCCTTTTCTGTCTTTTATAAGGACATCTGTTGTTGGCCTTAGGACCCGATCTAACCCTGTACGATCTCATCCCAATCCTTATTTTAATTATATCTACAATGATTCTATTTCCAAATAAGGTAATATTCTGAGGTTTGAGGTGGACATATGTCTTTTGGAAGCAGAAGACACTGTTCAATTCACTACAGTGACCAAGACAGAAGCAAAAGTAGTTATTTCTCTTTTCATCCAACTCATCTGTTTCTTCTGAGCTCCAGGTTATTTGGCCTTTCATGACAGGAGAAAAGAAGTTGTGAAGAGCAGTTCATTCATTCTGCCACCTATTCAACACATATCCATTGAACACTGCCACACGCAAGATGGAAACGGTGCCAGGCATTGGAGCCACAAGAGAAAATAGATATGTGCCTACTAGGGGCCTGGTTCAGTGCTCAGTTCTAGGTACAGATATGATGGACACACTCACTGTCCCAGGATAGCTCAGTCTCCAGGAGAAGGCAGGAGGGTTATGAGGTGAAGACCAGTTAGAGTGCTAAGTGCTCTGACAGCCACCAGCCAGGGCTCTGCAATCACAGCAGAGAGACACACAGTGGGGGACACGGGTTGTCCACAAAGGCCTCCCGAGAGAAGTGGCTTCTGGGCTGAGTGTTCAGGGACATACAGAATCCATTAGTGAGAGAAGCTGTCTTTAGATAGATTGGAAATTTGTAAAAATCGGAGCCTTGAGAGAATAGGACAGTTTAGAGAGCCACCAACAGCTCTATCTGGCCTTGATGCTTGCATGAGTTGGTGGCTGGAAAGCAAGAAATGAGGTTGGGCAGGGCTTATCTTCATCCTCGTCATTGGCATCACTGGCAGGTATGGAGCACCCACTATGTGCTCCTATGAAGCACCAAGCACTCTTAACACTTCACCTGAATTAATCTTCACAGCAAACAAATAAGGGAGTTGCACCCCAGGTTTATAGATGAGCTGAGTTCAGTAATCTGTCCAAGGGATGGGGCCCAGTGTTGAACCACAGCATAAGGAACTTGGCCGTTTCCCCCATCCCCAAAGCACTGAAAATGTATATGTTGTTGAGGGGTTTGGGAAGCCCTCCTACTCACCATACATCTTTACATGAAGAAAACAAGACAATCAGAAGTTCAAATGCCTAGGATTCTAGAATGGGGGGTCTTTGGCCTTTGGCACAGGGGAAGCTGATAGAATGGGCATATGAAGAGAGAAACCCAGGCCTGACCCTCAGTAGCCCAAGGAAAGGAATGTTCTCACCCTTCTGACAAAAATAATAATGGAAGCAATGACAGAAATGGTAATAAAGATAGAAGTCATTTGGCTGTGGGTAGCAGAGAAACTCCAAATCACAATGGCTTTTTGAAAGTGGACATTTACTTCTGTTTTGTGAAAAGGAGGTTTGGAGATAGGCAGTCCAAAGTTTTTATTTTGGCTTGGTGATCATTGGGGTCCTTTTATCTAGGGGCTCTGGCATCGTTACCCTGTAGCTTCATTGGCTAAGTTGGTAGCTAGGGCTCTAGCCATCGCATTAGCATTTCAGGTACAGGAGGGAAGAGGGCAGAGAGAGGCCTACTTCATCCTATTTAAGGAGACTTCCTAGGAATTAGTAGCCAAGACTTCTGTTTATATCCCATTGGCTGCAAGGGGAGGTGGGAAATGTAGTCGTTATGTTGGGAAGACATGTGCTCAGCTAATAATGGGAAAGGCGTAGGAGGCACCTACTAGTCAATGCCAGAAACTGTTATCATTTATGGAGTACTTCTTGTGCAAAACACTTCCATCCTTATAACACACCTCTGTGGGAGGTACTACAGTTGTCCCTCAGTATTCATGAGGGAATGGTTCCAGAACCCACCTCCCCGTTCTGCGGCTGATGGATGCTCGAGTTCCTGATGTAAAATGGTAGAGTATTTGCGTACAACCTACACACATCCTCCCGGAGACTTTAAATCATCTCTAGATTATGTATACAACCTAATACAATGTAAATGCTATGTAAATAGTTGTTATCCCGTATTTTTTAAAAATTTGTATAATATTTTATATTGTTAATTTTTATTTTTTCCAAATATTTTTGATCTGCTGTTGGCTGAATCTGCAGATGTGGAACTCACAGATACTGAGGGTTGATTGTCCTATTATTACCCCTGTTTGATGGATGAGGGGCCTGAGGCTCAGAAAGGAAACTGAGGCCACAGCATGAGGAAGAGGCAGATCTGAGTCCCAAACCCAGCTCTGAGTGCCTCCAAAGACTGGCATCTTCTCCATGAAGCTCTCCTCCCTCACAGGGGACTCTAAGAAAGGATTCCAGAATGGAGTCTCTGGGCCCTGGAACCAGCCCAGCCACTCTGACGTCTGCTCTGGCCTGGGTTCGCCACCCTGCCAGGTACCAGATGAAGAAGCAGGAAGTGGGAAGGACTGGCTTAGTGGGCCCTCACCCTGCGGGGGCATGAGTGTCTGTGGGCCCATCCTCTTCAGCCAGGCGTGCTGCATGGATTCCGGCTGCTGCTCTGCTCCTGCTCCTGCTCTGTGCTGCTTCTCTGTATTATCAGCCTGTTCTAACCTATTGTGGGCCTGCATTCAAGATGCTCTTAGCAGTCACAGGCTGACCCACCCCACACCTTGTGGAGGGCAGCAGAAGCATTCTGTGTCCCTTTTGACCACTGGGGGTCAAGTAGACGATTCATTTAGTGGTGGGAGTGAGGCCGTGGCAGGGCTCCCTCATCGGAGCTCCATTTGATGGATAAGCATTCAAACTTGACCGTACTCTTTTCCTATTACAAGTCCAGATTTCATGGTCAGATAAAAGTTAAATTTATTCATTTATTTCACCTTTATTAACAGCATCTCTGATGAATTATTGATTTTTTATTAGTTGGTGAGGGGTAAGCTGACTTTCTTGGCAAGCAAGTTCTTACCTGATGCCAGGTTTGAAAGCGGCTTAACAAGGGGGTCTGTTTTTGAAGTATTAAATATTTCAACATAAAAATCAAAGAAGTACCTGAAAAAATGGAAGTAGATGAACAAATTAAAAATAACCCTTTTTTTCTTTAATAAAGATTATTTTAATAGTTAAAAAAAAAAAAAAAAGGAAAGAAGAAAGAGGAGAGAAACATCAGACAACCCCTTGTCTGATACCAAAGTGCAAAAATAACCCACTTTGACATTTGGGAACATATTGATAGTAAATTTAAGATGATGCCAATGGCTAAAAGTAAATATTTTTGAGTAAAAATAACTTCTTACACTTGGATTATGCCTCTTTCTTTTCTTTCCTATGTGATGAAAATAGCCTGTGATTGGGGCTCCTAGCTTCCACTTCTCCCCTGACCCGTGGTCTGTTCTGCATGCAGCAGCCTGAGCCATGTGGTGTAAGGGACAGTTAGCTCCTGCTGTTCCCCCGTGCTCAGTTCCAAGGGCTTCCCACCAGTATCTGCTCTTCCAGATGGTCCCCATGGTCATGCATGGCCTGGCTTGGGGCCGCCTCTCTACCCTGTCTCCCCCTTATCTTGCCACTGGTCACTTCTCCTCAGCCACGCCAGCCCCCTCACTGTTCCTTGACCATGTAGCCTTCTGTTTTCCTGGGGACTTTGTACATGTGCTTCCCACTGTGGAGAATATGCTTCCCTGAGATGGTCTCAGGGCCCCCTCTTTTTTTTTTTGAGATGGAGTCACATTCTGTCACCCAGGCTGGAGTGCAATAGTGCAATCTTGGATCACTGCAACCTCCACCTCCTGGGTTTAAGTGATTTTCCTGCCTCAGCCTCCTGAGTAGCTGGGATCACAGGCAACTGCCACCGTGTCTGGCTAATTTTTGTATATATATATATATTTTTTAGTAGAGATGGGGTTTCACCATGTTGGCCAGGCTGGTCTCAAACTCCTGACCTCAAGTAATCTTCCTGCCTTGGCCACCCAAAGTGCTGGGATTACAGGTGTGAGCCACCTCACCCAGCCACAGGTTGCCCTCCTTCACAGCAACCAGGCCTCTGCTCAGATGTCACCTCCCCGGGGAGGCTTCCATGACCACTCTATCCAAAGTCACTACCCCTCCACCATCACACCCAGCCACTTACCCTACTCATGTCTTTCCATAGCACTTTTCAGCACCTAATGGTATATTATAGATTTAATTTCTTCTCTTTGCCATGGTCTGGAGTGCAAGCTCAGAAACAGCAGGGATTCTCTCTGGGTTGCTGTGTTCATGGTTGTGTTCCCAGTGCCAGGAGCCATGCCTGGCATGTTCCCTGTGGGTATTTGTTAAGTGATCCAGCATATGCTTATCCTCATGTATTATCTAATTCAGCCTCTGAGTAAGCCTGAGAGGTGGCCAGGGCAGATATTCTTGTCCCCACATTTCCAATGAGGAAACTGAGGCTGAAAGTATTCATGGTCACCAGCTGGGCAGGCCTTGGACTAGACCTAGAGTCTCTGACTCCCAGGCCAGGTGTTGTACTTCACTACCTGCTTGGCAAATCATACCAGAGACTTGAAATTTCTGCCATGCTTGTAGCATCATTTCAAGGAGGAGCTCTGCTTGTGAGGCCATACCTTTGAGTTTAAGGAGACAAAGCAGGCACTTGTCTAAAACAACCAGACATTCTTCAGCACCTCCCCGCATGGGGCCTGTAAAGGAAAGCAAATGCAGTGAATATTTCTGCAGCCAAATAGAACTTAAATTATTTCAGTGATTAAGTCAGGGGCTTGGGTCCCAGCTCCTCACTTATACGATTCCCTTAAATCTCTCTGAGCTTCTATTTCCTTACTGCTAAAATCAGGATAATAGTTGTACTTATCTTACCTAGATAGGGCAGTTGAGAGTATTAACTAGGCTAGTGGGTTGGAAATACTTAGTATGGTCCTGGCACATTTAATATTTTGAAAGTGGTAGTCATATTATTGCTGTAGTTATTAGTATTCATCTGTGGTGTTTGGAAACTCTGGGAATGCTCATGCCTTGATGCTGAGTTGGACTCACATATGCCATAGTGGTTGTAGAAGCAACAGCAGCAGTGGCAGCAGCAGGAAACCTTTGACAGTACAATCTAATTTGCAAACCTTTTAAACATGCATTGTAGCCTTTGGGTGTTACACCATCTAAGACTAGAAGGGGCCTGTAGAAGGTGTCCTTGTGCAGAAGTTGAGCATTTACCGAGAGGTGGAGCCCACTGGATGGTGGCTCTATGACATCCAGAGCACTGACTACCTTCTGGTTTAGTGTATTTGTTTTCCAGGGCTGCCATGACAAAGGACCACAGACTCGGTGGCTTTAACAACATAAATCTATTCTGGAGTCCAAGCTCAAGGTGGTGGTAGGGTTGGTTTCTTCAAATGCCTCTCTTCTGGGCTGTTCTCATTGTATCTTCACATGGCCTTCCCTTTGTGTCTGTCTGGTCCTAAATTCCTTTTCTTCTAAGAAGGACACCAGTGATGTTGGATTAGGGCTTGCCCTAATGACCTCATTTTAGCCTAGTTACCCACTTAAAGACCTTTTCTCCAAGTCCAGTTACATTTTGAAGCCCTGGGTGTTATAACGTTAACATATAAATTTTAGGGGGGGTCACAATTTAGCTTGTAACACCTAGTGTCCTCTTCATCCCCCAACCATAGTTATGGGCAGAAGCAGCTCTCACTGCACACATGGTGGGTGTTCTGGAAAATGGTGCAAAGTTCCTGGTGGCATGTTCCTTGTCCTGTGTTGGCTAAGGTGCCTGGGTGTGCTTGCCAGGGAGTTTGGAGCTGTGCACAGAGTTGAATATGGGTGGAGCATGTGCAGAGGTGAAGCGTGCATGGAGGATATTTATAAGGGCCTGGAATAATGTGTATTTTGTTTCAGGTGTGTGCCTATAGCTAGGGGTTTGTAGGTGATAGAGGAGCAACAATGAAATGAACATGTAGGATGTGTGTACTGCTTACCAAGTGAACTCCTGGCTCGGGGTACAAAATCATTGTATATTCTGGACTCTTGTCTCCCAGCAGAGCTATTGCTGATCTATCTGAATTACAGATTAACTGGCACCGAAGGGACTGCAGAATCCATTTAAATTAATAGCTCTCTAATTTATTAAAGGGCTTATTTATGCTGTTGATACCGGGTGCTCATCAAATTCTTGGAGTGGCACAAGCCCTTCTCCTGCCCTCTGCTTGCCATTGCTGCTGGAAGATTTTTCTCTTTTCTGGGAGAGCTCTAAATGGCCACAGCCAGAGGGGTGTGTGTGTGTGTGTGTGTGTGTGTGTGTGTGTGTGTGCGTGCGCGCAAGCGCTCACGCGAGCAAAATAAAGGGGCCATGCACCTTCTGTGGGCTTGCTATGTTTCTTGCAGCTTTGCAATTAGCTTGCTGCTCATGGTGAACATCTAAATCTTTGGAAGAAGCTAGAGTACCACATTTTTCTCTGCTGGCTTAGAGGAGAATGAAGGTGGACACTTGACTGACAACTTGGTCCTCCCTTTACTGCCTCCATCATTATGACAATTATCATCATCATCATCATCCCATGTGCAATGACATTGAGATTTCTGGAATCTGACATGTAGCTCTTAAGTTGCTTTCCTGAACATGGCCCTGCTTCCGACTCTTATAGCCGTGTGGCTTGTGGGCAGGTTAGGGGAGGATGCAGCAGATGGAGATGTATGTATCTGCGTATTCAAGAGCCTTTCTGCTGGGTTAGCTGGATAGTTCTGTTCTCATGAATGGGCATTGGGGCATGGTGGAGGGTAGTGGTGCTAGGTGTGCTTTGGGCCAGAATTTTGGGAAAAGAAGTTGAAAAATGGCAATTCTAGGGGTCTTTCTGGAAAGGAGAGAGACCCATAGACAACTTCTCCTGTTTGACCTAAGACTTGCACTAATCTTTGACCTTTGGAGGAAAGATATTCAGTCCTACTTACGATAATAACCTAATAAATTTCAAACACTTTTCACATATTAATTCATTTAACCCTCAAAACAATCCTATGAAGTTGGCTATCATATCATTACCATTTGGTTGGTGAAAAAACTGAGAGAGATGTTAAGTAACCTCGCCAAGGGCTCTCATCTAGTCAATGGAGAAACCAGGATTTAAACTCAAGAACTGTCTGACATCAGAGTCTTGGTGCTTACCTGCCACTCTGGACTCTTTCCCCTTTGGCCAAAGCAATCCGAGTTCCCGCACACTTGCTCCTGACCCTGTCAAAGTCCAAGGCCCCAAGCTGTGCTTCCTGCCATCTGCTCTTGCCTTCCCCTTGCCAGGAAGAATGATGGGCTTGGAGAGCCAGTGAGATCTCACCCAGAGAGAGCGAGCTTTTTCATCCCGTGGCTTCTGGGGTCTGGGCATCTGCTCAGCTCTCCGTCCCTGGCCCTTCCTTTTCCTTTGCAAGTGATTCACTGTGTCAGTGGTGTGTCAGCCCCACACTGGCAGCAGGCATCTCCCAGC
Organism: Rhinopithecus roxellana; assembly: GCF_007565055.1. Classification (NCBI taxonomy): domain Eukaryota; kingdom Metazoa; phylum Chordata; class Mammalia; order Primates; family Cercopithecidae; genus Rhinopithecus; species Rhinopithecus roxellana. The sequence goes on along the minus strand of NC_044553.1, from coordinate 117,911,808 downwards.
GTATCATCAGAGGCAGAGGAAGAGAAAGACAAAAGAGAGCAATGAGGGCTATTGCCTCCCTCGGAAAGATATTGGGAGTCATTTTGAATAGGCTTGACAAAGGACTAGGAACAGATCAAAAGGTATTCAACAAGAGGCCATGCGTACAGCCCTGGCTGGTGGGAAGTGGGAGTCAGGGTAGTGCTGGCAGCTCACAGCCCCTAGAGGCAGAGCAGGGCACTGGGAGGCACTGACCATATTTCCCTGATGCTCCCCTGAGGTTGTAGTCCATAGCAATGTAGAAGGACCTTCCCTCTCCTTGAAGGTCACCAGGAGCTTCCCGTTCCTCCACCTTCTGGGATTGGCCAAGACACTCAAAGAACAACCCTTTCTCAGGACACATTTCTTTTTCTTTTTTTTCTTTGTAGAGGGAGTCTAGCTCTGTCTCAGGATGGAGTGCAGTGGTGCAATCTCAGCTCACCGCAACCTCCGCCTCCCAGGTTCCAGTGATTCTCTTGCCTCAGCCTCCTAAGTAGCTGGGATTACAGGCGCCCGCCACCACGTCCGGCTAATTTTTTGTATTTTTAGTAGAGACGGGGTTTCGCCATGTTGGCCAGGCTGGTCTCAAACTCCTGATCTCAAGCGATCTGCCCACCTCGGCCTCCCAAAGTGCCAGGATTACAGATGTGCCCTCAGGACACATTTCTTTGTGTTCTTGATACCACATGAACCAGGTCATTGCTTATGTGAGGATGATCATCAGAAGGGACTGTGTCACAATCTTAAGCCAACCAGGAGGAACATGCTCTCGACTCTCTGTGGAGTCACCCCAATGGGGAGATACTGAGAGAGTGCCAGAGGGTTTTCCCGACAGGCTCTCTTGCCTCAGAGACTCTCAGACCATGTGGAAACATGCTAAGGATTTGTGGAAGGAGGGAATGAGTGAGCAGCACATTTCTGTGAAAATGCAGTCTCTTTATCATATTTGAAATTCATGTGAGATTATTTTAATTCTTGAAACAGGTTTCTTCTCAGCTCTAAATTATGATCTCAGCATCAAGTTGAAGCAGTGTCTTTGTTCCCAAGTGAAGCGAAGGCCCCTGAGGCAGATAATAAACTACATAAGTACTGTTAACCATAGGTAGAATATTTACTGTACTTAATTTTCTACATTTGGACCATGAACAAAAAAATAGAGAAATTTTATCATCTCCCTTCATCTCCAACCTATGCCCTAAAAAATTACTTATTATTAATATTTAAAGCCCATTACTCTACATGAATCATTGGCTATAAAAAGACATACATTTTGCTCTATTTCCATTTTATACACATATTCTTCAACTCTCCCATATGATCAAGGTTCTACATAAAAAAAATATATATATATATATGAAAAGAGTCTGTGCTTATAATGCTTCACCCACCTTGTCCTAACTGATTTGTTCAGTTGAGAGCTCCAGGAGCCTTAACCAGCAGAACCCAGGGGCCTCCCATGCTCCTTTGTTTCTTTCTTCTGCCTGCTTTCTCTCCAGTTTGCCCGCAAGTCATGCCTTAACCTACATGCAGTGCCATCCTGCTGCCGTGGCACTTTTCTTTGCCAGTGGCTTTGGTTGGCTCATCATAGTGACAATGGGAAAGATAAGATATAAGTCCCTTTCAGTCTGATTCTCCTTTCTTTATCAAGGCAACAACCTGAACTCGAAGTCTGTTCCAGTTGCTAGGAGAGGAAAACGTTGACTTTGGATTTTAAAAACCTTGCGGCTGCCCCGTTTAAATGCCTCCTTCCCCAGTCTAGGTATTTTGCAGCATGGAATCAGAGAGGGCTGGTGCCTCAGTATTGGGTGGATACACTGGAAATCCTGGGTTCTCGCGTTGTTTGGTTGATTGAGTGAACTTGGGCAATTCACTGGGTCTTAGTATCATCACCGATTGAAAGGGTGGCTGTCACCTACCTGATCTATGTCAGAGAGTGATTGGGAGAGGGAAGCAATGAGCCAGTGAATGTGAAAGTGCTTGGCTCCATGAAGCACTGTGCAAATCTAAGGAGATACTGTAATGATGAAGATTATAATGATGATGATGTTTTCAAGGGTCATTGAATGAATATATTTCATATTTCCAGGAAATATGTTATTTGGTTGTTCATATGAAATTGCATTATTAGAATCTGAGTTTGAGTCCAGTCCAAAAATTGGGAAGTGCTTTTTCTCCTAGAACTGCCGATGATTCACCAGTGGCACTGTTTGGATGTGGTCACTAAGAAGCCACATGTCCCCATCTGTCTACTCCTCCTGCTTTAATTTTTTAAGTGGCACAGATCTTCTTTAATCTCTTTCCTATAGAGAGGTGGGGAGGGTGAAGAGAGACTGTTGGCACAGAGCTTCGAGTTCCTCTGCAGAAGGTTGAGGCCATGGGGCTCTACTGCAGGGCCTGGGATTGGCATTCATTACCAGAATCTAAGGTCACTGGATGCACCACACCCTCACACAAGGCACCTCCTCCTTCCTTCTGCCAGTTCATGGCTTTGTAAAGCACAGGGAAGTGTGTTTGGGCTCTGAGGTTAGCCACACAGGAGTTGAAATCCCAGCTCTGTTAATTTCTACCTGCTTGGTGTGGGCAAAGATCTACATCTCTCTGAACCTCAGTTTTCTCATCTGCAAAATCGTGATGTTAAGAGTACCTTTCTCATAGAAGTGCAAGAATCACGAAAAAATAAATACATGCAAAGAGCACAATGCCTGAAACATAGTAAGCACTTGTTGAATGTTTGCTGCTATTATTTTGGCCTCCTCTCTGGGGTTGCCCTCATAACGTTAGCTACCAAGTGCTTTGCAGAAACTCCAGAACTGAAATAGGAGGTGCCATGCTATTATATTTTGCTATTTCTGTTCTTTAATTAATTCTAACTGTCTAACTGTATGGGATGCCTGTTGAGTTGCTCATTTTGCAAGGCATGAACTCTGGGATGTCTGTACTGTAAAGGAGCCTGCATCTCATCTGTTAGGGCACCCGAGACCTTATAACCAGCTGCAGGTCAAGATGGATTGCGCATGTGTGGGGTTGAATGCCAGGGATGAGGAATTCTGGCTGGGACAGGAGGTGGGCAAAAGCAGAGGACACTTCGGTCGGAATTCATAGAGGAAGTGGCTGTGAATTGGGTCAGTAGATATATAGAACACTATGCCTTATATTAAGTTTCCAACAAATGGCAGTTACTAATGTTCTTATTTAATGGTTTGCCCACAATAGGCATTCAATATATTTTTTGGATTGACTGATTGCCTAAAACTGGCAGTACAAACAAATGAGGCAGGTTTTATTACTCCCATTTCTTTTTGCCCATAATGGCCTCCGGTTTATATTGAACTGGGCTCAATGCTCATGGTGATGGAGCCAGTCATAACACCACATGTTGAATTATCAGCTTTATTTTCCCCTTAGATTTGCACCCCAGAACATTCTATCTACCTTGCCAGAGAAGAGAGCAAACGTTCTTTCCATCAACTTCCTGTAGTGTCAAACTAATCAGTACCTTTTTTCAGAGCCTGGTCTCAGGGAAGAGAAGTTGAGGCAAATTGCCAAAGGACATGATATTCTGATTTTTGCTGGTTCCACTAACTATAGCATATCATTTTGATAAGTTGTTTGTACCCATATCTGAACTTAACAACTCTATTAATTACTAATATTTATCTAACCCTGGCTATGTGCCAGGCACTGTGCTAAGTATTTTATACTTATTTCTTCATTTAAATCTCATAACAACCTTAGAATCTTTGTCAGGTAGGTGCTATTATTTTCCCTATTACTGATATGGGGATACTGAGACACAGCGAGGGGAAATAACTTGCCCAGCTGAGGTCCCAAAGAGCTTGGGAGGTCTCCCACCATAGGCCATACCCCTAACCAACGTACCTATGACCTCACTGTATTTTGGGCATCAGGTCCATGGTCAGCTTGCTCTTGTCAAATTCAGCGTGAAGTACAGGCATGTTGGGTTGCTGGTTTCAAGGATTGTTCTTGACAAATACCCTTTGTACGGTCTGGCTGTCAGTCCCAGGAACCCTCTTAAGTCCACCGTAGCCAAACCCTTCTATTTAGTGGGTATGAGGTCTCCGGCCTTGGTTATTAAGTGGAGCCTCCACTCACTGACTGTGGGACAGGCCCTTTGAATCTCTGGTCTCCTATAACCCTTATGACCACCCTATATAAAATTAGCTTCATTACTCTCTGCCCCCTTACCCTGCTGCACCTTTCTTTGTGACTGCCAGTACCACCAGACAAATGACGTATATTTATTGGTTTAGTTATCCACATTCTCTTGCCTTCCCCTTAGAATGTTAATGCCACCAAACAAGGGCTCTGTTTTGTTCCTATTGTATCCCCAGCTCCTAAAACAGTGTCTGGCACATAGTAGGTTGCTAATAAATGTCTTGAGAATCTGATAAACAGACACTCTTGCGGGGAGGCTCATTCTCCCAGTTTTCCAGATAAGGAAGCCAAGGCTCAAAGAAGTTAAGCAACTTATTTAAAGTTACACAGCTAATAAGGCTTTCATACTGATCAGCTGATAGATAACCCCTTGGGCCCAAAGTCTTTTAATATTTTCAGCTCCTTGTTCCTAAAATACCTGGAATGTGACAAACTGTTCGATGGGTGAGTATTTCCATTGCTGCACCTCCTTGGCCTGTCATATGTGCTAGCAAACTTCTGCACATATACTCCCCTCCCTGACACCCTCCACCTCCATTACCCAAAGATTTTTCACTTTCCATCTCATTTCTCATTGATTTATTAGCATAAGCCATTTTTAGCTCACTATTATAATAAATCTATTAACTCCTAGTGATTACAATCAGCATTAATTACACCTAACTTTAAAGTATCATACAATGCATGGCTGTAGGGAAGTCTCCACTCTTGGATATAGCAGCCCCTGACACCTCTGACAGCAGATGTCTGGATGCCTCTTTGAAAGACGCCTATGAGCTTTAGCATGTTGGAGTTAGAGTCATAGCGTGCTTGCTCCAAACTAGAGAATTGGCTTTTAGGTCCGACCGACATGGGTTCCAACTGATCTTTCCCTTTTCTAGCCATGTGTGCTCAGGCAAGTCACCTCATCTCTTGGAGTCATAGCTTCCTGTTTTCACTATGTTATTGGGAAATTAAGAAATGGCAGCCATGCTGGTGTCTCACCCAGCCTCTCTCCAGGACATGATAGGGGGTGATGGATCCCTGTGTTGAGTGCAGGCTACCTCCTGTCCTATTCTTGGAGCTATTTTAGATGAACACCTGGAAATATTTATGATATCACTTATTCTATAATACATTTCCCTTTTACGTATGGAAATTAGGGAACTATGTCCATCCAGCATAGTTAACAGTGCTGTCCTTCAACATTTATTGGGTCCTTACTAAATGCCTGGATAGGCAAAGAATCAGGCTAAAGTCCATGGTAACCAAGAAGAGTTAGCCAGTCTTTCAATTATGGCCCTCTTCTCTACATCTAACAAAGCTCATTTCTTATTTGCATTATTAAATCCTCTTGCTTTGATGAGAGGTAGGAAGCATTGGCTAGCTCTGATCCCCTAGCATGGAATGGAAGACTTTAGAGCATATAGATGCTGTCATGAGTGGCTATATTAAAATAAGAACCTGTCACTTAAATCAGTAATTATCATGGGGCTTAAAAGTATTAACAGCAAAATTCTTGAGTTAGCTAACCGCTGTTTTTTTTTTTTTTTTTTGGTTCCTTTACTAGAATTATTTTTAGTTAACATTTACTGAGAACTTATGCCATGCCAAGGGCTTTACCTAAATATTTTATTTAACCCTAACAATAGTCTGATGAGGGAGTTACTGTTCTTAACACTATTTATAGATAAGGAAACAAATACTTAGGTTAAGAGGCATGACCAAGATGGCAGTAGTTAACAGAGCAGTAGAAATGATGCTTTTGACTGAGACATGCTCCTCATTGTGATAAACACTGTTGCCTTTTCTTAGTCAAGAGGAATAGAAGTATAGAGTCAGAACAAGTTCCTTCCCTGTTAAGCCTTATTCTTGGGTTGCAGAGAATCACTAGTGAGAGACAGAGAGGCAATAGGCAAACCTTGATCTGCAGAAGAGCTGCACGAATCTAGAGGAAGAAGTAACTGTGTGAGTGGGTGGAGTGGGGAGAAAGAGGAGGAGAGTTAGGTTCAAGAAATACTTCAAGGGAGTGGTGGGGATTGAGCTGGTTCCTGGGAAGTGTAGGGTTGGGCAGGTGGGTTGCAGGCATCAGAGCATATGTCTTGGGCTGGAGCACAGCTGTGGCAGAGGTGGTAATGTAGATTGTGTATTTGGGGAACAGCAGACATGTACTTTTACTCAATTGCTGGTAGGAGATGTGGTTGGTGAAATAATTAGATGACCATGGTCTTTGAATGTCAAATCCAGAAAGTACAGGTTTATGAATCAGGACACACCTAAATAGTATTAGAGAGTAAATTTGATGAAAATTCTGCAACAGACCCATAGAAAATATTATATATGCTCTCTTATAATATTGTTTCATAAATTTTCTTAAAATTGGTTTGTGGCAGGCAGTACATTGTAGGATGAGTACAGGCCTTGGGATGGATTACATGGTCTTGGATTGGAATTCCACTTTCACTGTTTCTTAGCTGAGAGACAGTTGGCAGGTTAATAAAATAGTTTTGAGCCTCAATTTTTTTGTCTGTGAAATGGAAGTGATCGTTGCAAGTTTGCAAAGGTTAAATGAGCTAATTATCAATTGCTTGGGGGCAATTTTGGCTATGGTATATACTCATCAAATAGTAGTTCTATTAAATTAGCACAGAAAAGCATAGCCTGATCCATGAGTGGATTTTCCATAAATACTCTGTGTTATTTGTGTGTGTGAGTGTGTATACTACTCGTGCTTTCTATACACACGCACGCACACACATACACACACACAGTATCTATTGATTACTCGATCTACCCAACTAAACTTTAAAAAGATACATGTCTAATACCTGAAGTAGAAAACATTCCATATATAAATATGTTGTGAGCCCAGACCAAGATGGGAATGGTACCCAGGCCCATTAGAAGTCATCCATTTTTAAAATAAATGCCATTTATTAAGGATTGTAATGTAGTGACTTTGAGAAGCATCTTGTTGAAATCCCACCTGTAAAAGTCCAGTTTTCCACTATAGCAAAGACACATGTGCCTTTGAATTCATGCCAACAATAGGGAAGGACAATGAAGAAAATCCTGATATTGTATTGACACTTTCTTTACTTCGCTTTGGAAGTTCTCTTGTTTATATTATTGGTGCTTAACTGCATTAAAAAAAAAATTCTGGGGCAAATTGTTGTTTTAATGAAGGCCTGTGCCTTCAACAAAGATACTATTATGTGAAAATAATCAATAGCCCATTCAAGGTTTCCTAACAGATATGTTTCCAAAATTGTTGAGTGTGAAGTTTTGCATCTATGAGCGTCAGGAGGACAATGCCAAGTGTGTGCCTAGTAAAACTTGTTCACTGTCTAATGCTTTCCTATAGCTTTCTCTGGCAGTTCCAGAGATGCATAATCATTGATTCTGAACCATCTTCGATTAGCAGAAACTTCTAACACTTCAAGTTTCTCTGCTCCCAACCTCTCTTTCAATTGGTTAATGATCTTAAAATACCCCCAGCTGCACCATGGTGTCTTTAAGGGCCTGCTATTTAAAGGCACCTTGGGAGGAATCCCCCGATTCACACATTTGCATATTAGGCCAATGTTCTGTGTGTGTTTGGGAAGTCAGCAGTTTCAAATAATATTGACAACAGCCTCTTGGCCAGGGTTGACAATATTCAGATAAGGATTGCTACATACTGATCTTTTCCATATATCATTTTGCTTAGCTTAAATGCTTAGGTCAGTGTCAGGATCAGCTAATTAATATTAGTGTTAGCAAACCCCATAAACACACACACCATTATGAAGTGGACACTTTAAAATTACATGAATTTTAAATTTCATTATAAAACACTGTGGGGTTTTTAATAGAACACCAACGAATAATATTGTTAAGCAATTAAAAAATAATAAAGCAAACCTGCTTAAATAGCTGTAACCTCACAGGCTCAAAATTATGCCTGCTGCCCTGGGAACATAAACTGATGAAAACCAGGAGAAATAAACTGTTAAGGACTTAAAATAGACTGGGCACACTATGTAAGTATTCGAAACATCACTTCCATGCCTCTTGCATGTGGTCCATTTGAGCAGGAGACAAGACTTGCTTTTCTATCTCTTCAGCACTGCCTTGCACTGCATTCTTAGCTCCAGGGTTGCTTCTGTGCATCTTCTATCAAGCACAGAAGAAAAGCAATTTCTACATACCTCACCAGGTCTTAAAATATATCCTTCTTTGATTCCTCTGTTGCCCTTGACACTGCTGGCATTTCATTTCCATAGTGTTGTAGGGTAGCGGGAGGTTATGGTTGACCTTACAGGAGGAACTTGAAGCCTCATAGAAATAAGGTGACACCTTCCTGATTGCATAGTTATATTTACAGCAGTGCTGGGGTAAGGCTTGGATTAGAACTCGAGACCCTTGTGGCATCCATCTGTTGCTCTTGCCTTCCAGGGTAAATCTCCTTTCCTGCTAAGATGGTTTGACTTTTACGAGATCTTGATTTTCATTTTAATAATCCTAAGTCTTCCCCTGACTCTGCAAAGGAATTAAATTTAAATACATAGCCTACATTTTATCTTGACATTTATCTTTTTCCTTGACAGGAAAAAGAAGGAAAGGAAAAGGAGGGGCCAGATATTCAGTCTTCCCATCATGAGAGCAAAATCCTGATGCTGTGTTGGAACCCTTTGTTCAGATCCTCCTGGGAGAGGTGTAGGGTCAAAGGCTGCTTTGCAAGCCTCCAGGCTCTCCAGTTACCCCTGGAGACACCAGGAAAAACCTGCATCCCACATTCAAAATCTCTGTGGGGAATATACCCGTGTCAGCAGTAAGTGATGGGGCTCAAAGATAGTCTTGTCAGTCTAACTGCTCTTGAGCCATTGCCTCTCCTGTCAGAGCTGTCTGTCTCCTTACCCATAATCCTCATCACTTTGATAGCCCATCAGGAGTAGGGGACTTTGCCCAGCCTTGCCTTCATCCAATAACATTATGAAATTGATACTGACACTTCCATTGGCACTAATTTCTCTAAGAGACTGGAGCCAGAGGACAAGTGGTTTAGCTTCATGGCAGTTAAGCTTTCCAAGTAGATCAAGATGGCCTAAGATTGATTGACCTATACCCTGAGGAAGGGGGCTGGGACAAGTGAACAGAGGGAGAAGAGGGAGTGGAAAATCAATGGCTGCATCGTTGTCATCAAATGATATTTATTGACTGCTTAGGAAGGACAGTCCTATATGGATATTCTGAGGACACATGCTAGGCCCCTCTATAGACTGCCTCAAAGGGAGTTTAGGAGATTAGGATGGAGGCATGTTGGCTCGGGTGGTTCACTGCTTTACTTGTGATATTGCATCACTAGTGTCTGGAGTTTAAAACAGCAGGTGATTCCACCCATGACTATCTTTTCTCCACCTTCCACTCCCACACACAGGAGGCCTAAGTTACTTTTTATTAGGCTTACTACATCACCTTTCATCCAAACCAAAGGGGGCTCTGTTAATGATGATGCTGGAACAACAGATAAAAGTAAACAGACTGTCCTGGGCAAATCAGGATGTGTGGTCACCCTCCTTTTAATACAACCAGACATCTCTGAACTGAATGAGGAAATACTCCGTTTTTGGCAGGCTTCAATGTCTCACCTGAACCATTTTTAGGTTAATGGATGCATGAAGAAACGGGCTTTTGATGAGGAGGTACCGTGAAGCTGAGAGGTTTAATGAATTGGCCGGTGTAATAATATAAACAGATCTAGATGTCAGTACAAGAATAATACTATAAACTGATTGTAAGAAGTCATGAAATTGCAAAAGAATATGCATTTATGCATTTTCAGATGAGATCTTTGGATTATTTTTTTTCCCTTGGTACCAGGGCGAACTCACTACTATAGAATCTCCCCACCATCTACCTCACCACCCCTTTTTGGGGCATTCTGTTTGGGTGTTCAATATTCCTGGGTATATTACACATAAGTATATTATATACATCACTTATGGAAATATTTTATCTGATGAGATGAAAGAAGGTATAAAATTATAAAGAAATGCAGACCAGTAAGTCTCCTTACATACCTGTTCAATGAGCAGCCAAGTGGTGCTAGTTCACGTGTGAGTTCATACACATTCTTGTTCAGGGAGTGCACGTGAGATTTCCGGCACGTTTATGAGGGTCTGCTGGTGGGCGTGCGTGGAACCTCATTGCCTTTCCATGTGTGACTGAAGGGGCTTCTTAGAGCACATGGCCCTGTGGGTGTCAGCTGTCAGCCTTGCCCACGGAGCCGCTGCAGGGCGGCCAGGGCAGGTGTGTAGACAGGAGCATGAACTACGGTATATAAAGTGTGCCGTACAAGGGAAGAGATCACAGAACTGATGCGGTGTTATTTCAATTGATTTTGGTGTTGCGTTTATACCTGCACATGCTGGAAATCAATCGACTCTCTGTACCCTCGCCATTCCTGCTGCAGCGCTGTTCGAATGAAATGCTTATATCATTTTTATGGCATGTCTGTGAAAGGGATGAGTGAGCCAAGAGATTAATAGAAGCTACTGGGCCCTTGCTCAGCTGCTGTCCAGGTATATGGGGAGAAGAGACAGCAGCCAAGGTTCAAGGTGCCATGAAGGTGATGCCCCTGAGAAAAAAGAGAGGATCTGTGGAACAGGAGGCTAGACAAGTCCTCTCAGGTGGGACAAGGATGAAGGGTTTGGGTAGATGGAGCTCCAGGCTAATGTGTTTGCCAGGTGAGGCGTCCTTCCCTGCACTGCCTTCCTCTCTGTCTTCCTCTGGATGACCGTCTCAGGTGCTGCCTCATGTCCTGAATGCACCTGTAACATGGTGCGCTTCCCATGTGTCACCTCTGTTGGTTTATTTGTGTGTCCCACCTGTAGACCTGGTGACCTGTTCAGGCTGGGGTTGTATCTTTTTTCTCCCCTTTTCTAGTCCCTAGCTCGAGGCCCAGCACAGGACGTGGTATTTGGTGAGCACATGGGCAGGAAAGGCCAGTCTCGGAGGTGTGGCATGAATCATGGACTATAGTCTGTAGGTCACTTTCAAGGATTCTAGAGGGTACATATTGCTACAATTCCTGGGGAGCTGCTCTTGGGAGATTAAATGCCCATAGATTGAACTCCCAATTCACCCGGAGCCTGAGGTTCCTCCACATCTATTACCATCCTTTTAATGCTGTTTCATCCCCTGTGCCTGCCACTGATGCTCCAGCCTGTGTGCTGAAGGTTAGGCATATGGGAGACATGGTGCTGTGGGTTGAATTGTGTCCTGCTAAAAGATATGTTGAAGTCTTAATCACTAGTACCTGTTAATGTGACCTTATTTGGAAATAGCCTCTTTGCAGATGGAATTAAGATTTAAGTTAAGATGAAATGATACAGGAATAGAGTGAGCCCTTGATCTAATTTGACTGAGGGCCTTATAAAAAGAGGAGAAGAGACACAGAAATGGACACACACAAAGAGGAAGATGCCATGCGATTAGAGGAGAAGGCCACATGATGACAGAGGTCAGAGTGATGCATTAACAAGCCAAGGAATGACAAAGATTGTCAGCCACCACCAGAAGCTTGGTGGAGGCAAGGAGGGATTCTATCCAGAGTCTCAGGGACCATGACCCGGCTGGTACCTTGATTTCCAACTGCTAGCCTCCAGAATAACTGTACAGAATAACTCTGTTGTTTTAAGTCACCTAGTTTGTGTTTTGTCGTAGTTGTTATGGCAGCTCTAGGAAGCTCATATCTTTGGGGAGACAATGCTTACCGATGTTTGGGGTAGCACTTGGGTAGCATATATTTTGTAATTGCCTGCTCTCTTAAAGGGACTTTACTAGGAACTCAGCGAAATTCAGAGATATCCAGGACAGAGTCCTTGCCTTGTAGGGATTTGTGATCTAGAGAATTTTGGGATCAGCTGAGAAGCTTGAATTGGGGTAAGTAAGGAGATGGGCCAGCGTTGACCCCAAGACAATCAACAGCAGGATGGGTTCAAATGCAGGTAGGCTCCTTATGGTTTTTTATGGGTGTACATTTCTGATGAAAATTATAACACTGGGTAATGGCACAACTTCCAGAAGTGAAATGCCATAGGACTGCTCTGTGACTTGTCCACAAGATATCCTTGCCACAGACAGGGTGGCGGACTCCTATTGTAAGTCCTGAGACTTGAACGTACTATTCTAGTTGGAGGCAACTCTGTGCCTCAATAGAGACCTGGGCCTGGGAGATGTGCCAGCTAAGATGGGCAGGTGCCAACGCCTGGTCCAGTGAGCAGTAGGCAAGAGGCCACAGGAGGCCAGAAGCACCTGCAATAGTCCATCCCCTATGCAAAGGCAGGGCCTGTGGTCCTGCAGGGCATGCACAGCCCCCAGCAGAAGTACCTTCAGGGCTTGTCGAACTCAGCATGGTGCTGCAGCAAATATTTTCTAATAAAGGGGAAAAATACCTTTTTGTCTGATATAAGATGATAGGGTCTGTGTCAAGCCCAGGGTGAGCTGAGTGTGAGCACACAGGATTCTCAGGGCATGGGATTGAGTTCACAATCTCAGGATGACCTGGAAGAAGACATTGGACTTTCGTGGTTTCTCACTAACTGTAAATTCAGGCCTTATTTCAGCATCTTTGATTTAGGTGCATTGTAGTTCAGAAGTGTGTTCATTCTAGGCCTAGTGCTTTTGGGCCATATGATTATGTAGGTTGAGGTGGTGGCAGGGGGTGAAGGGGGGGTGGGATTAAGAACATAGACTTGGGCTAGGCATGGTGGCTCACACCTGTAATCCCAGCAGTTTGGGAGGCTGAAGAGGGCAGATCATGAGGTCAGGAGATCGAGACCATCCTGGCCAACGCGGTGAAACCCCGTCTTTACTAAAAATACAAAAAAATTTGCCAGGCGTGGTGCCAGGTGCCTGTAGTCCCAGCTACTCGGGAAGCTGAGGCAGGAGAATGATGTGAACCCGGGAGGTGGAGCTTGCAGTGAGCCAAGATTGATTGCGTCACTGCACTCCAGCCTGAGCGACAGAGCAAGACTCTGTCTCAAAAAAAAAAAAAAAAAAAAAAAAAAAAAAAAAGGACATAGACTTTGGAATCCCACAGTTCCAGTCAGAATCATAACACTGCTACCTACTAGCTGTGTGACCTCAGGCTGACTGCTTAACTGCTCTGATTCTAATTATAGGACCCACTTCACTGAGCCACTGTGAGCATTGGACAGGATCACACAGAGCCCAGTACAGTGCCAACAAGTGACCAGTGTTGGTCAACAAGTGATAGCAGACCTCAGCTATTATTATCGTGTTTTACTGCACAGGTATTTCAGATCATCACTCTGACTTTTCTGGGGGTGAAGACATGCCATGATATCACTCCATGTGTACTTAGAAATACTGGGAAAAGGGTTTTCTTCAGATATACCCTGGATACCGTATTGCAGTGTATGAGACCCATGCAACTATGGGTGACGTATCTAGTTAGGAAGTCTTATACAGCCAGTGCCTGTAAGACCCCAGGTTCCTCCAGAAAAGGATTTTCTTCTTCTCTGCATCAGTTCTCTCTCTCTCTTCTAACTCATTATGCCTCACTTTAATTTGAAAGAACTTCATATTGAAGCCATCTGGGATCACCTAAGGGGGTTTTAGGTATTAAATTTCCCTCTTGTGACCGCTGTAAAGTCAGAGGCATTTGGGCTTAGCTCTCAGGAATTTGGGTTCTCATTCTCTTGGTCTTGGTGTTGAAATCAGATCTTGCAAGTACCAAAAGGGACATGATGTGAGTGGGCAAAGGCATGAGGACTGTAGCGATTCAACATGGCACTGCAGGACCGCAAGGGATATTTCCTCCCAGTCTTCAAAAGTCCCCAGGAAGCTGGGGGAAAGTTACAGATACATCTTTAGGGAAAATAAAGGTCTCTATTGTGAAGTAACACTAGCTAGCCATAGTGGCTAGAACTGAATTTAGACGTGTTGAAATTTGAACTATAATCTCTTTATGGGGCCTTGGACCAAAAACCCAGCATTTTGCATTTTGTATTCCAGTCATCTTATATGTGCCATCAGAAGGTAACTACCCACTTCCTTGTTGATGCCTGGGATGGTCTGAAATACTGTCTGTACAAAGAGTCGTTGGAGAAGTCTTGACATTCTCAGACCGCTTGCTGCCGGCCATTCCTGTGCTATAAATTTCTGGTTGCCCCTGACAGCTACATCCTTGTGCCACAGTTGTGGGTTTGAAGTTTCCTGGAAATGCCATGGGCTTCTCTCCTAAACAAAGCCAGTTCTCTTACAAATGAATTTCAAGAGAGTAAAGGTTGGGAGTGGGAAGGAGAATGTGGCTGACTTGTCCTATTGTTAGAAAAACAGTACTGGATGGTGAGGCAGCATGGTGCTGCAGTGAAATGGGCGCAGACTTTGAAGTCAGATAGACGTGGATCTGTTTACCATTTATTAACTGTGTGAACTTGGACAAATTATGAAACCTTGAGCTTTAATTTCCTCAACTACATCACCGGGGATAAGAGGATCTACTCCCAGGTTGTCGTGATGATTAAGGGAGGTAAGGGAAGCCAAGTCTGAATACCTATCCTGCCTTCCCTTTCCTTTAGTGCATGTTCTTGGGCTGGTTGATGAGCAACATCATTTTCAATCGCCAAGTGATACCTCCAAGCTATGAATGCTACGAGGCATGAACAATGCCTTTGGTTCCTGTAAGAGGCTGGGAGGGAATTCGAGCCAGAGAATAAAGCTTATCTTTTGGGAAATGATTCAGGGAGAGGAGGGGAGAAGTGTGGAGGGCATGCCTTGCTGAGCTGCCTGCAGGACCCCATGTGCCCTGGAGACCACAGAGGGCAGAGTCTGTCTGGAAGCTGGAGGAGGCAGAGAGGGGAGGGCCCAGAGGAACGGGTCTAGGAACAGAAGGCCATGACTAGTACCCAGGTCTGCTCTTGAGCACAGCCCGTGTTCATTTGGCCTCTGTCCCACATCTGCCAATAAAAATTAAGAAATTGATTTTTGTTTGTTTGCCTCTGAGGACCAGGCTCTTTTTATGAGACAGTAAATGGAATCCCTCTCTGAGCATGGCTGGATTTTTAATTGTGTTTGTTGTGCTTCCACTTATTCCGTTTTATGAGTTCCTGCTCCCAGATTTGTTGATGCGAAGCTCTCGCCCACCAGGGACATGTCAGTGTTTGATTTCTATCAGTAGGAAAAGGTTGAGGTTTTAAAAAAATCATTTCTTAATCCAAAGTTTGGCTTGTTTGCTTCATTCTGACACATTAAAAAGGCATGAGACCCATGCAGGCTTATTTGCCTCTGCTACCCAAGTCAGATCGAGGTGGTCGTGATCTGATTCTATGGAACTGAAGATTTGAGCTCAACTTTGGGACAGAGAGTGGGGAGGAGACATTTTAAAATGGATTATATCATTGAGGACGACAAGCCCTTTTTTGTTTTCTTTTGCATGAGAGACTTCTGTGGAGACTTGCTGAAGATGGTGTGAAGCATGCAAAGTGTCTGAATGAAGAAATTAAAGTACCATTGGTAAATGTGGAGATGTGATAGACAGCACCCCCACCAATCACAACTGCTTAAAACAATGGTGCTGCATTTTGCACATCACCATGGCTGCACCAGGTGTTGGCGGGAGCCCTTGCATCTAAGTTGGCCTCACTGAGGGACTGGGGCTGAGTGGAGTTCTGCTTCATGCTTCCACAAATGCCAACCCAAGAAAAAGGGAATATGACAAGTCACACTGGATCTTCAAGCTTCCATGTGGGAGTGATGCATCCTCACTTCTGCTCACTTTTCATTCCAAAGAAAGTGATGGGGATACTGTTTAACTTCAAGGTGGTCCACAAAACTGCAGTCCTAGTGAGTGCCTGGATATATGCAATAAACAGCAGTCATGCTTACCACAGCTCCCATGAGGGCTTTCTGAGTTGGGAAATGAGATTACTACCCCCCAACCCTACTCTGGAAGGAAGTACAAGTGTAAAGGAAGGAGTACAGAAATCGATTCTGGCATCGGAATTGTACAATTTAAGTCTATCTGTTGGGCTTGTCAGCCCAGAGCTATTTTATGTGGGCTGGTCCAACCCTGAAGATATTTGGCAGTCCATCCCTAGATGCACTGATTTAGCCCCAATCACAGGGAGCTGGCATCTTGCCTTCTGTATATAGGCTCATGTATTCACACCAAGCACTCTGTTTGTGAAAAATACTTGGTGTCAGCTATACTGTTGAGAAAATGGGTAGTTTGGTGGGAAGAGGCAGAACTTGGGAGTCAAACAAAGATGGCTTCAAATACAGGTTCCACCACTTCCTGACTAGGTGATTTTTGAAAATGACTTAAACTTATTTGAGGATCGGTTTTGTTATTGATTAAATGAGAATAATGGTAGTTGTTGAGGATCAAATGAGATGAGAACAAAGTGCCCAGCAATATATCTGGCATGTAGCTGGTATTTAATTAATGTCAGTTTTGTTTTCCCTCCATCTTCCCTTTTGTTGTAAACCACAGGGATCCTAGCATCCTTGGGGCTCTGTCACTCCTTTGGAATTTGGAGAAGAACCACTTCTACATGTTGGCTGGGCAAATGCCCTAGGGTTGGACCAGTGGTTGGATTTTCTTGGAGCCACATTTCTGAGAATTGTCAATGCTCTGTAAGTCAGAGAGTTGCTGGAAGAGAAAGGAATTTTAGAGCCAATGGTAGGGTATTGGAGAAAATGATTCCAAGGCAGTCTTTCCCCTATCTGAAAGAGGGAGTGAGTATTGATGTGTCAGTGCATTCCCTGGGAGGCCGCTCCTTTTTCCTCCTTCATTTTTTGTGACCCACCTCTTTCCCCCTCTGTTTCTGCATTATGAACCTTGAAAAAAACTTTCCCTGGAGTCACCAGAGGCTTCTGCAGAATAGTGGTGGACCCACAGGTCCTCGTGGTGACTTGTTGTCCCAGGCTCCTCTCTTGGGACTGGGGCTCAGCCCACCTGGGTGGAAGCTCATACTACTGCAGTGAAGTTCCCTCTCCACTGTTGCCATCAGAGAGTTTTGCTTTCTCTGTGTAAAAAGTAAAGTAGAGATTCCTCTTCAAACACTTTCCTCCCCATCTAACTAGGAATAAATAGTAACTTCTCTTAGAAGCAAAATTTATTCAAAGACCTGTGCTAACATTCTTAAGTATCTGCTAGCCAAAATAAAGAAATCAATGTACTTTATGTTCTTAGCTCCCACAATTTAGCCTAAATATTTGCCCTGGCATGGTTATACTGGTCCAAGCAAGCATTAGGTCATAGCCTGTTCCTCTTCCTTATCTGAAAGTGTTTTTACCTTTCTCAGCATTTCACAATTTACTTCCTCCTTCCTTTGTTCTCCTCTGCCTTTGCCTCTTTTTAAAAAAGTTCTAAGTTGCTAGCCAATCGGGACAAATATAGAATGTGAGGTCCTATTCCAGCCAGTGGAAACTGGACACAGCAGTAGGGTGGATGTGTCAGGGTATAAATGACAGTGTCTCCTTTGTTCAGTGTGCTCTCGTGACAATACTGCTGGTGGGTGTATCCTTTCTGCAGAAAGTATAAAAATGGTCTTGCTGAGGAAATTAAATTTATGTTCAAGTGCTATTTCTGTACAGCACTGGGGAACAAGCATTTCAAACATCTGGGAACCTGAATCCCACCTTGGAATAAACCATTTATGTAAATTGGAGCCATTCCTTTCTCTACACCCTCATTTTTCCCCTGTGGAAGAACAGGGAGGGGAGGAAAAGCCTCTGGACAGACAGTATGGACCGTCCTGTGGGGAAAGACACCTGTCAAGGCCATTGAGTTTCTCCAATTATCCGATGGTTCTGTTAAGGTATGGCTAGAAGAATAAAACCCACCGTGGATCTGAAGAAAAAATAAGGCACCAATTTTAGAAGAGAATAATATGATGTTGAGAGTCTGTGCAAACCTCTGTTCCCTTGAGAGTCTCTCTCTAAAGCTTGCATTTACTAGAAAGGCTATGAAAATGTTTCTCTTCTCTTTGATTATTAGTGTTGCGTAACAAAGTAATTGTGTAATTGGGAATGGATTAGTGACAGCAGAGAGGCCAATAACAGGTAGTAGGCAGGCTGTGTGTGTGTGTGTATGTGTGTGTGTGTGTTGAGGGCTCAGTAGACATCAAAGCTTGACTCCTCTTGACCTGCCATCCACCTCAGCAGCTTCAAGAAAATAGAAGAAAGCTGTCCAGACAGCTGAGATATTTTTCTCCCTATTACTTGTCCCTCCTTCAGTATCTGAACAAATTCTTCACTGTGGTTATTAAGGTGAGAACAATCTTCACTGTGGTTCTTATGGTGAGAACAAATGCTTTCTCCCTAGAGGGGCTACAGGTGTGTAAGTTTTCCCCTGAGGTAAGTGGTGTGAGGACTGGCCAGAGTTTCATGGAATAACATGTTAGTGTCTCTATCAGTGGTTCTCAACCTGGCACAGCTCCATCACCACAAGGGATGTTCAGAAATGTGTGTGTGTATGTGTGTGGTGGGGAGAGTGACCTTTTTTTTTTTTACATTAAAAAATTTTTGTTTTATTAGACTTTATTTTTAGAGTGATTTTAGGTTCACAGCAAAATCAAGTAAAAGGTGCAGAGATTTCCCATCTACCCCATTCCCCCATTCGTGCACAGCCTCCCTCATTATCAGCATCCTCTGCAGAGTGGTGCATTTGTTGTGACTGATGAAGCTGAGACTGGCTTTTCATGCCCAGGTCTAGGGCTGCTACATACCCAGAACAGCCCTGTCCAAGAAAGACTCGTCTTGACCCAGTGCCAGCCATAGCCCTATAAGGAGCCCTGCTGGACTCAGATACAAGCAGGCAGGGGCAAGTTGCAGAGGCCTCCTCTTACTTCCTTTGAAGTGATGAGCCTATGTGCTTTTTATTGGGTTTTCTTTTAAGAAATGTAGTTTATGGAAGAGCGAAGGTGAGTAAGAGGGCCTTGGGAATGGGGCAAGACTTTGATGGTGCAATGCTCTCTCCTGCTATGGATATAGCTTAATAGGAACATTCAGCAGTGCTTGGAAGAAGATATGATGAATTATCTGTAATCTATCTGGGTGAGTCTAATGAGGTGACTCACTCCTGTCCCAATTCTCAAGGGTCAAGAGGAACATCTTTAAAAAGGGTCTTGGGAAACTGCAATAGAAGGCAGCTGCTTATGAGAAGGATAATATACCAGAATTGATCAAGTATCCCTTTGCACAAATTATTTCCCTCACAGTCTGCACTTTCAGGGAGGCAGTGCTGGTGGAGTGTTATGAGCACGGGCTCCAGGGCTAGACTATGAGTTTGAATTCCAGCATCACCACTTCTTTGCTAGGCATTTGTCCTTGGGCAGGTCACTGCTCTATGCTGTAATGCCCCCATCTTTAAAATGGAGAAAATAATGGTACCAATGTCACAGAAGCATTATAAGATTAATTATCTTTACAGAGCCTGATGTGTAGGAAGTATTCAATAATAAAAATTATTACAATGATCAGGATTTCTCCAACTAACTCCTCAACTCACTATAATTTGACTTTTCCTTAACATTCCATGGAAACTTCTCTCATTAAGGTCACCTCCACATTTTCCAACACAGTGGCTCATTTTCAGGCTTAATCCTATTTGTCCTCAGTGTGTGTGTCTCTTGAACTTCTAGACACTCTCCTCCTTTGAATGCTTTCTTTTCTTTTCTTTTCTTTTCTTTTCTTTTTTTTTTTTTTTTTTGAGAGGGAGTCTTGCTCTGTTGCCAGGCTGTAGTGCAGTGGTGCCATCTCAGCTCACTGCAACCTCCGCCTCCCAGGTTCAAGCGATTCTCCTGCCTCAGCCTCCTGAGTAGCTGGGATCACAGGCATGCACCAACAAACCCAGCTAATTTTTGTATTTTTAGTAGAGACTGGGTTTCACCATACTGGCCAGGCTGTTCTCAAAAGCCTGACCTCACATGATCTACCCACCTTGACCTCCCAAAGTGCTGGGATTACAGGCATAAGCCAATGTGCCTGGCCTCCTCCTTTGAATTCTAAGACAGTATCCTTTTCTGGTTTCCTTCTACGTCTCTGGCAGTTCTCTTTTTCCTTGCTCTCCTTCCGATGCCTACATTTTAAGTATTGGTGTCCCCAGGGCTCTGA
This sequence comes from Rhinopithecus roxellana, assembly GCF_007565055.1. Taxonomy (NCBI): domain Eukaryota; kingdom Metazoa; phylum Chordata; class Mammalia; order Primates; family Cercopithecidae; genus Rhinopithecus; species Rhinopithecus roxellana. The sequence continues at coordinate 117,891,507 of NC_044553.1, read as the reverse complement.
TGTTTGGCTTTTTTCTTTTATCTCTATCAGGTCTTCCTGGGTGATCTTATTCCTTCCCATGGCTTGGGAGTCTGTGGCAGAACCCTTCCATCTGTGGATCTTACCCCAGCTTTTTCAAATCCTCATATACTGTAGAGAAGGTAGAGACTGTTTTAGATCCCAGGCTCTTGGAACATTCCATTGACTACTTGCTATCTATGGACTTTATGTGAGCAGATTCAAAGGAACAGCCTTTCACAAAAGGTTTAAGTCTCAATGTGGTATCTTCTTAAACTTCTCCCTCTTCTGTGTCCTTCCTCCCTGTCACTATAACCATCCACATCCTATAATGCTGAGAACAGAAAGGGGCGGGTTAGAGGCGTAACTTCTGTTGCATGTGGTCTTTGTGTCTTCCTGCATTCCATGGTCTACAATTCTAATAAAGCAAGTAGTCTGTAGTTGCAGTGAAGGCTTGTGAGCTTTGGAGTAAACAAGACAGCCTGGACATGGATCCTGCCTTCATCATTGTATTCTGTAACCTCTCCCTCCAGACACTTCCTTCCCATAGCGCTGTGGCTTGAGACTGGGGATGATACTAAATCCCCAGCTTCCTCTTTTCCTTGCTTGCCCCTTGTTTTGCTGACATCCCTCTTCCTGATGCATCCTAAGATGGGGACAAGCAAGGCAATTTTTTACACATTTGCAAACAATTTTATTTTGCTCTTACAGCGGATTGATTTTTTTTTTTTTTTTTTTTAGGTGTAGATTTCCAGGTTGAAAAGTTGCCCATCCAAATGTTGAAGGAATTGCTCTGTACAATAACAATAGTGGTATTGTTATAGAGAATGATTCCATTGTCTTTCTGTTCACTGTTCCTTTATAAATGTATCCCTCCTGCCTGGAAGCTCTTAGCATCTTCTCTTTATCCCCAGGGCTCTGGCATTATGTAATTGTGTGTCTTGATATATATATGTGTGTGTGTGTGTGTGTGTGTGTATGTGCACATACATTCATATTTGTGCACTTGTGTTAATTATGCTGGAAACTGGGTAATATGGATGAATTTCCATAAGTTTTTTGGTTTTCTACTCATCTCTTCTATTCATATTCATTTTCCCTGTCTCTCTCTGTCTCTCTGGGATTTCTTTTAATTAGATGTTGGATCTCTTTATCAAACCTTTGATTTTCTTATCTTTCCTTTTTTATTTACCACCTCTTTCCTCTTTGTTTAATTTTCTGGAAGATTTCTTGACTTTATATTCCACTCTTTTTTAACTTTAAAATTTCGATGATCATAATTTCCAAGGACTCTTCACTACCCTCTAATTGTTCACATTTTAAATATTGCCTTGCTTGTATAGATGCAGTGTTTTCACTGACGTCTCTGAGGATATTAGTGGTTTTTTATTTTAGAAAGTCTTCTTCTGCTTCCTGCATTGCCTCTGTTTCCTGCAGGTCACTGATTGTCTACTCGTCTTGTGTTCTCCCATGCCAGAGCTTTGCTGAAGTGCCTGGTGATCCTGAACTGTTTCTTCATATTTAGGAATTGACCCCTGGAAAGCTAGTGCAATTCTGCCTTGCGTGCATGGGTGGGGCTTGCCAACCAGCAAGCTTCACTGTGGCATGATCACAGAATGAACTTGACTTTCCACTGGGAGATCCCCAAATGTCCATACCGAGAAGTATTTTTTGAAAGAATTCATCCAGAGATGCATTCTCTAATCTCCTGCAGGGTGCTGGTATGAGATGAGATTGGGGTGATGGGGAGGCAGGGTTACAGGAAGAAGGGGCTCAGCTTCATGCCTCATCCCAGCCCTCCCCTGAGCCTTCTGGGTTCAATGTCTCTGGGTAAACCACTAGAGTCCTGTGGGAGGGGAGCAAGGTGATGGTGGGGGCACCTTGTTCCTGCCTGGAGCCTCACTCCACCTCAGCCTTCCTGGCTCTCTTATCCTTTCATGTAGTGATCCTTTCCAGCAGAACCGGCTGCCTGCAAATAATCTCCCTGCAGTCCTGTTGGTCATCTCTTCTTCCACTCTTTCCTCTTCTCTTGCCTCTTTCGTCTTTTGACTTTTTAAATTCCAAAATATTATAGAACTATCTTATTTTCTCTTATCACCTCTCTTCCTCTTTCTCTTTGGGGACACACATATATATATGTATTTTATTATACTTTAAATTCTAGGGTACATGTGCACAACATGCAGATTTGTTACATATGTATACATGTGCCATGTTGGTGTGTTGTACCCATTAACTCGTCATTTACTTTAGGTATATCTCCTAATGCTATCCCTCCCCCCTACCTCCCTACAATAGGACCTGGTGTGTGATGATCCCCTTCCTGTGTGCAAGCGATCTCATTGTTCAATTCCCATCTATGAGTGAGAACATATGGTATTTGGTTTTCTGTTCTTGTGACAGTCTGCTGAGAATGATGGTTTCCAGCTGCATCCATGTCCCTACAAAGGACATGAGCTCATCCTTTTTTATGGCTGCATAGTACTCCATGGTGTATATGTGCCACATTTTCTTAATCCAGTCTGTCACTGATGGACATTTGGGTTGATTATAAGTCTTTGCTCTTGTGAATAGTAGGCACACATATTTTTTGAATTTTTTATTTTTATTTTTTGTATTTTAGTAGAGGGAATGTTTAGTATATGTTTGAGGAGGAAAAGGGGATAAAAACCAGTGCTTAGTTTTCCCTGTTTAACTGGAATTCGCTGTAAAGTTTTTCAAAAAGTTTACAAGGTATTTTCAGGAACTGTCTTCTTTATTGCAAGGCAAGTGATTATTGCAAGTATTTGGGCAACCACTTATAGCTACTTTTCCACACGGTCTCCAAACACAGTCAGACATTTGTCATGGATTGGAATAAGCCTGTCTGTGCTGATGGAGTGGAATTCAGGGGCCTCCGTTTGCATGTACCAGTCTCCTACTTAGTTCTGCCTCATTGATGCTTCACCTCGCCATTTGATGGGAAATATTCTCTCCATAAACTTCAGTAAGATGTAATGGATTTCTGCAGTGGAAATATTGTTCAAGCTGCAAAACTGAATCACAGCAGGCACTTTGTCTGGGGACTGTGTGTCTAGCAAAGCAGCCATTTAAAATGCCAGTTATATGAAGCCACAAACAGTCACAGCTAATTCACTTTGCAGGAGTTTTATTTGTATGTATGGGAGAACCACGGCACCAAACAGAATAATTCTTCTACCAAGACTGCAGCATTAATTATCTTTGCCATCTCAGGCTTTTTGAGTAACTGTATGTCCTTACTGGATTTCTTCTTTGGGTGAGAAAGAAGCGAGAGTGAAGCTGGGGTTGGTAAAGACACAAATGATGTTCTTTGAAGCCATTGGCTCAATGTGGATATTTCAAGAGTGGGACAGGTGACCCAGCTGCCGGTATGGAGATCATGATGCAGCTTTGTTACTGTCATTTGTGAAACTTGGCTCAGGTTAGGTCCAGGCCCACAATGGGCTTATCTCCCTGTGAACAAGGGAGGGTTGATGGCTGAGTGCAGTAAAAGCTACAGGATACTCCCCTGGGAATCTGGTGGCCAGCTGGAGAGGCTCTGGGTCTTTGAGCCACTCATCAGAGATTCTTGATCCTGATTGTAGATGTGACTCACTTGGGGAGCTCTCACAATCTGATGTCCAGTTCGCACTCCCAGACCAATGGAATCAGAACCCTTGGGGATGAAATCCAGCATCAGCCATTGTTAAAGCTCCCTAGAAGAGGAAGGGCAGGGTGTACACTACTGCTAGGTCATTTTTAAAATCCTATTGTTGCTACATAAGAAAATAAATGTATTTAAAACTCTTATTTTGAACTAATTTGGACTTGGGAGAAAGTGAAAGTAATTTATGCCACGGTGATTTAAATTTACTTTGATTTTGCAGCTGTTTCCATGGTTTGATGGGTGAGTAATTATCAAGAAAGAGAATTTAGGGTGGTTCTCTGAATTCAGAATGCAGAGCGTTCGAGGAATACTATTCCAGTGGATTTTGCTAATAAAGAAAGTGTGGGCCGGGTGTGGTGACTCACACCTGTAATCCTAGCACTTTGGGAGGCTAAGGTGGGTGGATCACTTGAGGTCATTAGTTTGAGACCAGTCTGGACAACATGGTAAAATCCTGTCTCTACTAAAAATACAAAAATTAGCCAGGCATGGTGGCAGGCACCTGTAATCCCAGCTAGTCGAGAGGATGAGGCACGAGAATCGCTTGAGTCCAGGAGGCAGAGGTTGCAGTGAGCTGAGACTGCACCACTGCCCTCCAGCCTGGGTGATGAAGTGAGACTCTATCTCATTAAAAAGAAAAAAAGAAAGACAACCTATAGAATGGAAAAAAAATTGTAAGCCATGTATATCTGATAAGGGGTTAATATCTAAAATATACCAGAAACCCAAACTCAAACAACTGAATCTCTCTCTCTCTCTCTCTCTCTCTCTCTCTCTCTCTCTCTATATATATATATATATATATATATATATATATATATAAAACACACCCACCAAAAGAAAAAAAAAAAGAAAATGTTTGTGATGGAAACAGTAGTTGGGGGTGGTCTCTGGATGGGGCTGGGAACTGGCCGGATGTGACGTCACCAGGTCCTGCATCTCTCTTGGTGTGTGCAGGTCCCGTGGCTGTCATCAGTGGCGAGGAAGACTCAGCCAGCCCACTGCACCACATCAACCATGGCATCACCACGCCCTCGTCGCTGGATGCCGGGCCCGACACTGTGGTCATTGGCATGACCCGCATCCCTGTCATTGAGAACCCCCAGTACTTCCGTCAGGGACACAACTGCCACAAGCCAGACACGTGTAAGTACTGGGATGGAATGCTCTCCCTCCTGGGGAGGGGAGGGTGGTTGGTGATAGACCATGTACCTCGGGTTCTGGAACCTTCTAGGGTGACCTACTACCTGCCAATCTCCCACTTTCTAAGAGACCCTCCCTGTTTGTCTCAAAACTTGAAGAATAGCCTGAGCCAGGAGTCCCCGGGACCAGAGTCCTCTGGGAAGGGGGTGGGCTGTGGGTCTGAATCTGCTTCCCTCTTTTCTTCACCTGGGCTCAGCAGGACCCTTAGTGCTGAGAGGTGCTCCCAATAAGGTAGGAGACACAGCGAGGCTGTTCTTCTCTCTAGACCTGGCCTATGTAACTAGGAAACATAACCTGACTCTGTTTAGACAGCAGCCCCTGAGCTTAGCAGAACCTCCACCCAAGCCTCCATGAGGGGGAAGGGAATAAAGGGCGGTGAGTACCTTTGAATGGAAACATCTCTCTAGCTGCCCCTCCAGTGCCCCGAAGTGTGCACTTTCTGAGAATCAGATCACGGCCCCAGTGCTAGGAACTCTCACCTCCTCACTGCAGAGGTCTCACTCAGACCAGAGGGCTCAGGACACCTGTTTCTCTCTCATCTCCCACCTCCTGTTGGTTCCAACCCCTCTCCTTGTCCTTCTGCTGAGCCCTGCTAGACCCCCTCTCAGCTCCTGGAGCCTCAGTGACTTGGCTGTCCATCCAGCAGGGTTCCTCCTGCTGTGTGCCCAGGTTCAATCTGGGCCCAGCAACACCCAAGCACACCCCCGCTCCTCCTACTGTTCCGGCCCCCAGGAAATGATCCATTGCATCAGGAGAGAGCAAAGCAGCTCCTGGAGAACAGGGACACCCGTGCCTGCCTGAGAGCTGGAAGGACAGAAGTGATCAGCTAGGTTGAGGCCTTACCTTACAGACAGGAATACCGAGGCTCTGGGTGGCTGCCCCAGGCTTCCAGCCAGTGGGTTCTCTTCATGTCTCAGTGGGTCGCAGAGTGGGCCTAGGAAGAGGTGCTTTCTGGTCTTGCTCAGCCCCTGGGTGGAGCTCTCTGTACTTGGGGCACGGTCTTTGTAGCTCACAGAATTCTTGCTGCTCCTGCTGGTTCATCCTATAGCAAAGTGGGCATTGGGCTACTGCCATCAGCCTTTGCTTCATTTCCCTGGCTCTGAGTTTTAGGAGAGCATTGTCACAGTGGGAGGGACTGGGCTTGAGTCAGCATAAGGTCATCATTTGCCTCCCAACCTTGGGTGTTCTCCAGAATCTGTCTCTGTGTATCAGATGTTCCCTGTCAGTATCAGAAAAAGGACACCTGGGTTCTGGACCAGGGCTGGGTGAGGAAGAGAGATACCTGTTTTTCAGATAAACCATGGGAAGCACAGAGCAAAGATTAGTTCACCTTTGGCTAAATTTCCTGTCTCAGATCAGGCTCACCACTGGACTGGCCTGGGTGGGACTGGGAGGAAGGACCCTCTATGGTGATAGCTGGGTCCAAGCTCAGTCTAGGGTTGATACTGAGTTTTCTAGGGTGCTGTTGGTATTTGAGAAGAGACCTAGACATTGCTATGTTCAATATACAGTCAGTTCTCATTATCTGTAGCAACTGTGTTCTGTGAAGCTGCTGTGAACACTGAATTAGTGAATGTTGAACCATTGCTCCTAGGGAAGACACGAGGTTAGGTTCCTGTGAGCCTCGGGTCACATTTTATCAACCAGTCAATACATAACCTTGTCATATGTTTCAGTTTAAAGACACTTTATTTAATACGTATTGTTGATTCATTAACATTGAACTCATGGCCATGGCCACCGTCACTCTTCCTGAGCAAAGCTTATCTAACACATGTATTTTTTCTGTGAGGCACATCACAGCTGTCCTGTGCTAAGGAACACTAGCCAATACTTCAGAACAATGCTTGGGGGCCATACTAAACTGCACAGTCACCAGCAACAAGCACAAAAGTGTAAAAAATGTGATCTGGAATAGACCACAGAAAGGATAGTTGTTTACAGTATGAGAGCTGAAACAAGAATTTTAAAACACTGTTGTACATGATAAATATGACAGATGACAGTTTTTTTTTTCCAATTAAAATAAATGTTTGTGTTTTTTTTAAAGACAAAGGACGAAGGCAGATGTCTCCTTATTGAGCCTCAGCTGGAAATGTGCCCCTAGGGTTACATTTTGTCACTCTACACATGTCCCTAAAGGACCATGAAAGTGCCTTGAGTCTTGGTTTTGGCGTTGCCAAATACAGAAATCTGTGAATAATGAATTCCCAAATACAGAATCTGTGAATAATGAGGTGAATTATTTATAAAGTAGGTGAATTCCCAAATACAGAATCTGTGAATAATGAGGATCCCTCTGTCCTCTTTAGTGGAAGCTCTGGATTCCTGGTGCAGAATATGATCTTGTGATCATATCTGCTCACAGAAGCTCCTGATACCAGGTTATCGGCACAATTGCCAGATGGGATGACTCTCTGGTGTGTTGGAGGCAAGTTTCCTCTGGGCCATCAGAATAAGTGTCCCCATGGAAGACTGGGAGCCATGGAGAGAGCTATGGGGCCTGGTGAGCATCCTTTGGTGTCAAAACAAAGCATACCCAAGGACTCATCACAGTAGGCAAACCATGTGAAGGAAGTCTTCCTGCTAGAGCCCTCTAGATTTGTGATTCAAAGTGGCTATTCTAAGGATCCAGACAGTTCTTCAGTGTAAACAAGAAAAGGTTGGTGAAAATGGAAAGAGAGCAGGTTTATTGATGAGACTTGAAGGAGCAAGGGAAACAAACAATGCCTTATCAGAGGAAAATCATGAGATGACTCCAGATCATCAGAACCCCCTGATGCTGGGGAAAGTAGCCTTTTTAGAGAAGTGGGACATTTTGTTCTATCAATAGACAGCGAATGGCTCTTAATTGTTTTAGAAAGCATGAGTGGCATGACAGACCATGAGCAGGAGCATTGTGGCTGCATTTGTCTAATCCTCCCTCTGCTAATCCCTTGGTGACTCACACAGATAGGGTGAAGGGGGGCCCAGGCCAGTCCTCAATGGAGATTTACTGGCTGAGCCGGCAGTGGGTCTCTGATTAACCACGACTTCATCAGTTGAGGGAATACACTCCAAGACACATCCCTGTGTGCGATGAGACACTATCATAAATAATTAAAGCCGCATGCATCTTGGCATATAAATAAGGGGAGAGCATTTATGGTGCAACAGACAAGGCCAGGGTCACTCCTTTGGGGCGATGGCAAGAACCAGGAAGATTAAGAGAATAAAAATGCTCACATTGTGAATCCCCCAGGGGGTCTCCTCATTCTGATTCTCCTCTTTGTCCCATTTAAAAATGTGTAATGTGGGGTGGAATTGCATGAACATAATGCTACCTGACTTCAGGCCTCATTTCCCTGTCCCCCTAGTGATGGATTAAGCCCAAATGTGCTTTTCTTTCTGTACTCATGTGTTTATCATAAATGGTGGGATATTTCTGATGGAAATGATTAGGATGCTGGTCCTTTCCTTGCTTCTCACTTTCTATCTGCTTTCAATCTGGTCCATAGCATTTTTCCCAGCATTTCAGGCTGCAAGGATATTTAGAGATCACCTGGTACAATCCCTTGTCAGATGCTTGTATCCCCACACCTGTGTTCCCAACAAGGGCTCTGCATTTGACATTGTCTTTATTCTGCATTTATTTAGCCTTTCCAGGGATTCCGAAAGAGCTGAATAAAGATGCTCCTAGTTGGCAATGTATACTGAACCCAAAGCCTAATAAAGTCCCCCTCATTATTTATGTATAGCCCTCTGGTTCTTGAGAGCATCAGGAAATGGATACAGCCCTCCTGGTCACATAGCTGAGGACCCTAGACTTTGGGCCAGGTCCGACAGAATGAGATGTCAAGGGACCACTCCAGGTGGGTCACTTGGGAGAAGCTAAAAGTTATTTGTAGCAACACTGGATCCTCAGTTACCTTTGTCACCCGTGTGGCAGCTATGGACTGCAGTAAGTTGTTCATGGGTGAGGGTTGGACCGCTTGCTGCTGTCTCAGGAGTCACACATTGGCCCTTCCCCACAGGCCAGTTGAAAGGCTTCTCGGCTTTCTTTAAGGCCCTGGAGTTCTCTGTTCATCCTTTTCTCCCCAAACCCATACTCTTGGTTGAGAAAGCAGAGACCAGTCTGGGGAGAGGCAACTAGTTTCCTTCTTCTGCCTCCACGTCGTCCTTCTGTCCTCGGGTGTCAGTGTCAGCCTTTGCTCCCATGTTGTCCCTGTCTCAGAGGAAGCAGCAGCTCCACCTTCCCAGAGTCAGCCCCTCCTAGCCTTCCCAGTCTGGGCCTGCAAAGAGGACCTGTCTCTATCCTGGTTGGCCTGCCCTTTCCTCTCTTCTCCCTCTTGAGGTAGTGTCTGTCTGCTCCTCTGTCCACCACCACACTTCTTGAAGGTCTCTGTCCTGAAGGTCCATCTGTTTCTTTTTCCCCAGGAGGCCCTCCGCTCTCCATCCGTGATCACTTTGCGAAACCTGACCATGTTCCTTTGAACCTCCTTTCCTCCTTAGCATCCGAGTCACTTTCCACTGTGCTGATTTTTCTCCTTTCATCTATTTAATCCATGTTTATTGAGGGTTTGTGTCAGTCTTTCTTTTAGGCTCTGGAAACAATGGGGAACAAGAGACACATGCTCTCCAGCCTCAGGGGCTCACTGACAACCATAGCTGATTCTCGAGACATGGGATGGTGCCCCCTGCTGCAGGACCACTCAGAGCACCTGTGCCCTCCCTCCCTCTCCTCCTGTCTTTCTCTCTCAACTTTCTGCTGATGACTTACCAGCCTTTATTCCTTCTTTCCAGATCATCCGTCCCACACCTCCAGCCGCTACCTTGAAATGCCCATTTTCCCTCCCAACCCTGACTCCCTCTCCTTTCCTTCTACACTCTGTTTATCTTTTAACACCTCTTTCATTTCTAGCTTCTTGTGAATTCTTCCTAGCCCCATGCTGTCCCAATGGAACCTTTCCTTCCTTCCTTCTAACCCATAGCTTAGTCAGTGCCATGCCCCAGTCTTGAATGTCTTTGAGCCAAATCGTACGTAGGTCAGCCTGTCATTTCTCAAATTACATGTCCTGTTTCCCAAACCTGACTTTCAGTTTATTCCTAGTGTCATAATTCTTTATTTTCTGCAGAAACCACAGCATGGAACTAGGGTCAAAGAAGGTGCTAACTAAGATGTGTCAGAGGACTCCATGCCCAGGCTCTCTAGAAACTCACAGAGAGGGGCTGGGCGCGGTGGCTTGCACCTGTAATCCCAGCACTTTGGGAGGCCTAGGTGGGTGGATCACAAGTTCAGGAGATCAAGACCATTCTGGCTAATATGGTGAAACCCTGTCTCGACTAAAAATACAAAATATTAGCTGGGCGTGGTGGTGGGCACCTGTAGTCCCAGCTACTTGGGAGGTTGAGACAGGTGAGTGACCTGAACCCAGGAGGCAGAGCTTGCAGTGAGCCGAGATCGTGCCACTGCACTCCAGCCTGGGCGACAGAGAGAGACTGTCTCAAAAAAAAAAAAAAAGAAAAAGGAGAAGGGAAAGAAAGAAAGAAAGAAAGAAAGAAAGAAAGAAAGAAAGAAAGAAAGAAAGAAAGAAAGAAAGAAACTCACAGAGAGGAAAATGAAAGCTTATTGATTTGTATCAACAGCCTCTTCTAGAGCAAGCACTGGGCTGGTGTTTTATGTTTTTTATCTTATGCGATCTTTAACCAGCTCTCTGAGGGGGAGCTGCTACTCCCATTTTATAAAGAAACTGAGACTCAGAGAGCTTAAGTGACTTGTTCCAGATCATATGAGAGAGCCTGAGATTTAAACTCAGACCTGTTAACTCCTGCATCCATCCCTCCCCTATCAAATATTGTTGCCTAGACCTCTAGTGATTGACATATACTCAGCATGGCTGGAGGTCAGGGAAGCAACCTGTTAAGGACAGTTCTTTTGTTTTATAGAGGCTCACTCTTCTGTTTCTAGGATAAGGACAGTCCTGTATAGGGTGTTCAGGGTTGGCTGAAGTCCTCTGTAGTCATGAGGCTGGGCCAACCTCGGTCTGGCTGTTGGCACTTATTACCCCTCTCTGAATTCTCCACAGAATCAAGTTCTTGAGGGGCCATGACTACCTTCATATCAGGTGATACCTGGCCCTGGGGTTAATTTTTATTTATTTTAAGAACAGTTTTAGAATAGGTTTAGATTTACAGAACAATTTCAGAAAGTACAGAGAGCACCCACATATTCCCTTTCACTCCCCACCGTCACCAGTTTTCTCTATTATTAATATTTTGCATAATTATGATATATTAGTTGCAATTGGTGAACCACTATTGATATATTTTTGTTAACTAAAGACCACAATTTAAGAAGGGTTCACTGCTTGTGTTGGACAGTTCTGTGGGTTTTGACAAAAGCATAGTGTCATGTATCCACCATGACAGTATTGGACAGAATAATTTCACAGCCCTAAATGTCCCCTGTCCTCCATCTATTTATCCCCTCACATCCCTCAATCCCTGGTGACCACTGATCTTTCTACTGTCTCCATAGTGTTGTCTTTTCCATATTGTTGAACTCATACAGTGTGTAGCCTTTTTAGATTGGCTTCTTTCATTTAGCAATATATGTTTAAGGTCCTCTATGTCTTTTCTTGGCTTGATAGCTCATTTAAAAAATTTTTTTATTTTATTTATTTATTTATTTATTTTTTGAGACGGAGTCTCACTCTGTCTCCCAGGCTGGAGTGCAGTGGCGCGATCTTGGCTCACTGCAAGCTCCGCCTCCCAGGTTCACACCATTCTCCTGCCTCAGCCTCCCAAATAGCTGGGACTACAGGCACCCGCCACCACGCCAGGCTAATTTTTTGTATTTTTAGTAGAGACAGGTTTCATCATGTTAGCCAGGATGGTCTCGATCTCCTGACCTCGTGATCTGCCCGCCTTGGCCTGCCAAAGTGCTGGGATTACAGGTGTGAGCCACCGTGCCCAGGCTGATAGCTCATTTTACTTTTTATCACTGAGCAATAGTTCATTGTGTGGCTGTATTACAGTTTTTATTTCCTCACTTACTGAAAAGCATTGTGTTAGTTTCTTAGGGATGCCAGAATACAGTACCACAGGTTGGGTGGCCCCAAACAGCAGAAATTTTTTATCTCACAGTTCTGGAGGCCCAAAGTCTGAAATCAAGGTATTGGCAGGGCCATCCTCCCTCTGAAACCTATAGGGGAATCAATCCTTCCATACCTCTTCCTAGTTTCTGGTGGTACGGCACTAGCTTTTTTTTTTTTTTTTTTTCGAGACAGAGTCTCGCTTTGTCGCCCGGGCTGGAGTGCAGTGGCCGGATCTTAGCTCACTGCAAGCTCCACCTCTCGGGTTCACGCCATTCTCCTGCCTCAGGCTCCCAAGTAGCTGGGACTACAGGCGCCTGCCACCATGCCCGGCTGATGTTTTGTATTTTTTAGTGGAGACGGGGTTTCACCGTGTTAGCCAGGATGGTCTTGATCTCCTGACCTCGTGATCCGCCCGTCTCGGCCTCCCAAAGTGCTGGGATTACAGGCTTGAGCCACCGCGCCCAGCCTCTTACCCCTCTTTAGCTACAGAGCAAGAGTGTGAAGTTCCTGGCCTCACTCTTTCCCTAGGAAAACTTGATGCATTCCCCTCTAACATACCAGCCCACAAGGCAAGAACATCTGCACAGATAACCAAAGCTGTAACTACTAGATCTGTGCACTGTCTCTTTGGCTGGGACCAGTGGTTCCTTTTATCAGAGTGTGCAAGTGGCTTATCTCCTCCTTTTCTTCTGGGCCAATTAGCCATGAAGCTTGCCTTTTCTGGAAGAGGATTTGCCCAGGCCAGTTTCCAGCTGCGGTGGGGAGCACAAAGCACATGTGCGTAATGCAGTATTAATAGTGCATCGGCATGATATAGATTTCTGTCACCTTCTATACTAACAAACATCGCTTAGTGCAGAGTAATGATGGGTATTTATTCCCAGCCACTTAACTCAGCATAATGGACTTGCAGATGAAATATGGAAAATGGGCTCCTTTGTCTGGGAGGCTGGGGCCCTTCCTGGAACCAGTAGCAGAGGCAACTGCAGCAGCTGCTGCTCCTGCAGAATAAGTCTTTCTCTGGAAGAAGTCCTGGATGGACTTGCCTAATGGAAAGAAGGAGATCTGGTTACAGGGCTGGGCTGGGAGTGTGGGTGTGCAGCTGAGGAGGCGAGGTTGGCATACCAGGGGCTGCTGTTTGCTCCCTGTGGTTGTTTTAGGAGGCAGGCTCTGCTAGATGTGACATGGGAGAGAAATAGGACCAAGGTGGATGGGGGATTCTGATGGGTCCCCTTTTTTATGCTGCTGGTTGGATCTTGACAGTCCACTCTAGGGGAACCATAGGATGAATCTTGGTGAATCTTGGTTAATAATGGAACCATTTAGCTTTCATCTTTTTTTACCAATTCTGTATCTCCAGGCCTTGCTTCGTAGGCAGTGTTTCGTAAAACATTTTAAATGGACATAAATTTGTATTGTCCCCCTCTGATTTTTCTTAAATCTTATCTTCAGATTGCATTAGAATAACTAGGAGACCCCCAGGAATTCTTACCAAACCTACCAGACCGAGGTTTGGTAAGCCCAAGGTCTCTGGAGGGAGGGATGGGTCTGAACATATTACCAGTATTCTTTCTTTCTAGAAAGAGCTGGATGATGCCAGAATGAGGTATCTTGGGAGCCCAGCGAGTAAGTCCTGGGCCCATGGGCTTGAACTTAGTGTACATACAAGCTTGTCTGCAGGGTCTCAGCCTCAAGATATTAATCTCTGCTGGGTGCTGACATCTGAGTTCCCTAAATGTTGGTACAATCCAAGCATGGCACTTTGACATTTTTCCCCCATCCCAGGAAGAAAAAAATCATATGAAGCCATTTCCCTGAAATTAATTGAAAACACTAGACTTTCCTAGCATGCACTTTGGAGCTATAACCAACTAGTTCAAAGTGACAGATTAGCATTCATCTCCCTGGGCCAAGACCACCTGCCATCCTTGTGGTTATCATGACCTCATCTGCTCTGTGCCTCACTGCCATAATCACATACTCAAAGTTAGTAGCTGCATGCAGTCATGCTAATTAAGTAATTAGGTCTAATTATGCTCACTGTAAATACAAGGTAATTGGCTTTAAAAAAGTACTTGGGGGATAAGCATTCACTTCATGGTTGAGGAGGGGAAGAATGATGAGACCCCCCCAGCCAACTTGGAGTAATGTCATTTCACGGTGGCATGGGAGCCCAGAGGAAGCTGCACCCGAAAGCTGAAGGTGAGCAGAACATGGAGTGGGTCCTTTTTGCTCTGCTCAAAGGCCTAGAAGCAGGAGGACTACTTGTCTTCCTGGCATGTTTTGGCCTCAGTCTTGTCTTCAGGGAGTGAGAGGATTAGCCTTCCTCCAGAGATCCTTTCTACCTCAAGATTTCCCAGAGATAATTAGTTTATATTTTTTCTTCTTCAACTGGATTCAGGCATCCAGTCTGTATTGGAGTTTTAAAGGGTCATAATTCTGAACTAGCTAAAACATACACATAGCGGTCAGATAGGAATCAAAAGATGAGCATTATTGTTGCGCCCAAGAAGGCAGCTTTAGCGTAAAGCCAAAATGGGCTTTTTGGTGCTTCTCCTCAATCTTGAACTTGGGATGCACAGATAGAACTTGGGTTTGCTGAGCAGATATTATTCATTCAGTTGCCTGGAGAGTCATGATTCGCCTTACCTTTTGGAAGCCAGAGAGCTTAGGAACACCCCGGGAAGCTCATATGCACAAGGAGAGACTCCCTTTTCTTCATGAACTTTGCCCGGAAGAGAAATGTGATGGCGGATGATGGACTCCACCCTCATCACCTATCAAAGAAGTCACTTGCTTTTCACAGGGAGAAGCCAGGAATGCAGGGTGAGGGAAGGGCTTGGGGTTACTTCCCATGTCTCCAAGGAGACAGACATTCTTATTTTAAGGGCAGAAGTTAAAAATCAGGGAAAGGGAAAAAGATCTCCTTCTCCCACCTACAAGCAGTAATCTCAGTAGTTTATGGTGGTCTCTATTAGTGTTCTCTTTCCAGAAGCCCTTTTCCAGGGGAAAGTGGTCATCATCTCCATCTTCTATGAATGAATACATGAGTCGTTCCTTATGACAGATGTGCCCAAGAATTTGTTGGTTCTCATTCCCCTTGCACTATATTATTGACAGTCAATAACTAAAAACCAAAGCTCTACCCACACCTTAGCCAAGAAGCCAAGAGTACAACTGCCCTTCCATCTTCTCTTCAGCTGCCTTTAATTCATTGTTTCGCAAGTTGTTCTCTGAAGGATACGGATAGGCATTGTTTAAAAATAAAAAGTTTCATGGTAAAATAATTTTGGGAAAACCTGGATTAAGTAACTTTCATACTGTAGGATTCTGAGAGTCTTTAATGCTAGAGATCCCTGAGACTTTCCAAGAAGGACCTTTGGTCTGCAGCACTTCCCAAATTTCTTGAACTACTGAACCTGATTTTGAGGTATACCTGTTAGCATCTCTGTAGACACAGATGTTTCAATGGATCCCATTCAGGGCTGTTCTGGGGTTTGGGGGCTCCATTGTTGCCTCCCCAGCAGGTGTGGTCACTCACTGTGACAGTGCCCAGATGGGCCTGAACCCATTTGGCACAGGCACTGTCACATTTCCTCTCAAGCCCCTGGGAGGGACAGGACGTAGCTGCATTCCATGGGAATAGCCCGAATTGGGGTGGTAACATTCTTCAGGATTTCTGGCAGAGCACTAAGTGCCCTACACTTAAATGGATCAGGGAATCTTTGCCTGTTGTTCTCTTCCTAGAAGCTCTTGCAGGTGCTTCTAACACTTCCTAAACCCCAGATCCGGAGATGCTGGTCATGGCCAAATTTTCACTGCATTCCTTGTTTCTAGGCAGATCTGCTGCCACTTAGGAATGGAATCTTAGGGAGCTGCTCCAAGGAGAAATGCCCAAACCAAGATGCAGCCAGCCTTCTCAAAGTCACTGTTTCCAAACTATTATTTGGAAGGTCAAAGCATCTTCTTATTTCAAGAAGATAATATAATGGTCTTGGCATGGAGTAGGCAGAGTCTAGGGGCTGAGAGAGTGAACTGAACTAGGGGGTTGCAGGGGATCCTTTTTCATTAGAAACGAAAGTGACATGAGCATGGGTGGCCCTAGACCCAGGTCCCGGCCTACCATCTCAGCCACTGCATGACTGTGGGCAAGGTACTTGCCTTCTCTAAATTTGAGATAAGAAAAGGTGACCACCTTAGCAGGTATCTTTTGAGATGAAGGGGTATGAGAGTTTGAAAATACTCTGTAAACTTGTATAAGTGACAATATGTGATCATCCTCGCCTTGACAGCAATATTTTTACAATGATCATTACGATTTCTGATATAAATATGCTCTTGGGGGACACCAGCTTGATGGTACCAAAAAATATGTTTTCCAAGCTTGGAGTTATTTCTGAAATAAGAATGCCCTCCAGCGACTTCTTTCCCCCAACTCTAAGAAAGAGCATTTTATCACCCGGCTCCACAGCTACGAAGATGCTCTTAGGAGCTGGCACTGTAATATGTTGGTTGTCAGGAAATGATGGATGTAGATGAGCAGAGGGCTCAGGCCAATTTCCTTTTGAGTTAATGAGACCAAAATGTTGTGTGGTCTCAACTAGAAGATTGCAGAGAGATTCATGGCGAGATTCTTTTGTTTGTGTTTTTGTTTGATTGATTTTTTGTTTCACCCTTCCCTTTGTCAGCAAACTTAATTTTGTTGAAACAAAGCTCCTCTTCTCCCTTATATGCCTGCCTGTGTGCATTACGCTGAGTTCTCATATGTTTGTGTCTGCACCGTCCCCTCCGAAGTTAGGGCTTCAATGTCTGTCTGCTTATTTGACTTCCTTTTTGCTTGTCCTTAGACGTGAGTGCACAGCCCTTTTGTTTTTTTTCTTAGCAAACTTATACACAGGATCTTCAGACACAAATGTACATGTGTCTGAGTCTTGTTCATATCTGTGCATGTATCTCATGTTTTAGACACTGATTATATCAGTTGAGATCCTTTTGACTGAAAGTACAAGACAATCCTGACTCACTCGGCTTAAACAAGAAAGATGTCAATCATCATATAACTCAGCTAAACAGCTAGGGAAGGCTCCTGGTGAAGTGTATTAGGACTCTAGCTCTGCTTTTTGTGATTCTCCTGCCTCTCCCTTTCTGTGTTTCGCTTTATCACCAGGTTCACTTCTCTCATGGCTACAAAATGGTTGCAGCAGCTCCAGGCATCACAACCAAGCACATGGACTAGGGGCCTCACGGGGCTGTCTCTTCTTGTGGGTGGGTTGAAACTGAGAAAGCCTTTTTCCAAAGCCCCTAAGTAGTCTTTCCTTCCTATTTCATTGGCCAGAATTATGTCATATGTTTATTCCCAAGCCAGTCACTCTTAAGGGGAACGGAATTACCCCCAAGCACTTTAGGCTCCTCCAGATTCTCCCCTGGGGCTGGAAATGGAACTCATTTTCCCTGAGACATATGGTTGCCTGGAGGGCATATGTCTGCACAGAATCACAGGGCTCTGTTAGCAAGAAACGGGAAGTGACTGTTAGAAATGACAGTGCCTGCCACCCAGGTCTCTTCCAGGAGTAAAGCAAATGCTCACCTAGGCTTTCAGCCTTGCAAATACTGTCATCCTGCTCTTCTAAGAGTAAGCAGGTGCCTCTTGGGGTACAGGGGGTAGAATGAAGATGAGAACATTGACATCATGTACATTTTATTCCTTGTATCTCCCCTCTTAGGAAGAGCAACCTAGTAATTTGTTGTTGTCATCATCACTGTTCTGGTCTGGTAAACTGTCCTGCTAATTTTCAAGGCTAGACTTCTATGCCTGGGTGATGAAACATTTCTGCTTGTGGTTTTAGCTGGATCCAACTATCTTGGTTGAGCAAGCTGTGTGAATTCTTCAGAGCTGCTGTGTGATCCTTTGGCAGCATAGCTTTTGGAGAGTAGTTGGGAGGAGGTAGGTGGTGAAGAGAGGGGAAAAGGGGAGTAGTAAAAAATAAATTAATTAATTAACATTTACTGAATACTTACCAAGGGCCAGGCTCTGAACTTGAAGTACATTCAAATAATAATAAAATCATACACTGCATAGTGCTTATTATATCTTAGGCACCAAAACCAGTTTAAATATAATAATAAATTGTTCAATTCTCACAAAAATCATATGAGGGCCGGGTGTGGTGGCTCATGCCTATAATCCTAGCACTTTGGGAGGCCAAGGCAGGCGGATCATGAGGTCAGGAGATCGAGATCATCCTGGCTAACATGGTGAAACCCCATCTCTACTAAAAATACGAAAAAAAAAAAAAAAGATTTAGCCGGTCTTGGTGGCAGGGGCCTGTAGTCCCAGCTACTCAGGAGGCTGAGGCGGGAGAATGGTGTGACCCCAGGAGGCAGAGCTTGCAGTGAGCGGAGATCGTGTCACTGTACTCCAGCCTGGGCGACAGAGGGAGACTCCATCTCAGAAAAAAAGAAAACATTCATATAAGGTAGCGTCTATTACTTTCCCCATTTTCTAGGTGAGGAAACTGAGGAAAAAATATTTGCTAGAGTCTTGCAGCTAGAAAATGACAAAACTGTGATATGACAGAGCCCACTACCCCCTCTTCTTTTCATGAAGTCTTTCTTTCTACATTAAATCAGGCTTTAATGTAAGTGTAGTGTTCTCCACTTCACAGATTAGGCATTTCCTAGGAAGCAAGGAAGTTAAGGAACTTGCCCAAGGTCATTTACTGGTCAAAGGTAAAGCCAGGATTCACACTCTAGAGTTTAGGAGCATGCCACTTCTACTAATCTCCCACTGTCAGCTGACTTCCAATTCACCCTCACCCCCACCTTTTGGGAGATCTTGGAGACTTTCAGATGGTTGCTAGTTTGGGTGACCCATGGTGCTCACTAGTGAGGCAGCAGAAGGCAATTCCTCTCTAGCATTTTAGCTCCTATGTAGTCATCCCCCTCCCTGTGCCCACCCCAGGAGGCTCTTTGGAGCTTCAGATCCCCCACGACGCAGGCCTCCTAGAAGCAGGGTCCAGCTAGAGATGGGCGTTGGAGGTGATGCAAGAGCTACCCCTGAAGGAGAAGAACAGAAGTCCTTGGATCCAAGTTGACCTATTTTTGGCCAAGTCTCCTTTTATCCTGTCGCTGGTGGTTCTGTCGCTTAATTTGTCACCCAGATTGTGGCTGGGCCTCTCAGTAGGCAATGTATAAGCTTCTGTCCCCAGACTTAGAATTGCTGGTGATACAGCAACTCTTTGCATTGGATTCTGCTGAGTCGAGCAGCCCTAATGCCACTGGTAATGAAGAAGTGTTGGGACTAAACTCCTAATGGCTCATTGATTGGTTGAATTATGCTCAGTGTAATTCTGAAAATAGATTTTAAATATGTGCTTGGGGATTTGTGGGGATTTGTTACTTAGGAGCTTTAACTAAATCATGGCTGGTTTGACAGAGACATCAACACAGGGAGCCTGTGCCTGGGGTGTGATGTTCATCTCTGGGTGACCCTCCTCCCCCTATTCCCCAAAGTCAGGAAAGTGTGCTCGGTGGGTTGACTAGGAGTGGGGTGATCCCCCCTCCCTTCACATATATTCCTTTGTTCAGGTTTTGAGAAGGTCAACTTGGTTGAACCAACCACTGCAAACCCCTCAATATTGCTAAGGTGAGATGGAGACATCACAGATTCTGGATTCTCCCTTTTATTTCCTCTGAAGTTAAGAACAGATGCTGTCTTCTTTCTAATTCCAAGCTTTCACTTTTCCTGGAGCTGCCACTCTGGGGAAGAACCAAAGGGGAAGCCTTCATGGAGACTTAGCTAATCAGCCTTTTGGCATATTCTGGTGCCATCTTTTCCTTCTGCATCCTTGGATCCTAGGCCTAAAGGAGGGGCTGTATGAAGGGTTTCTGGTCTTGGGCTGAGCTTCTAACATCCATGCTTCTTTTGGTGAGTGCCAAGTTAACTTGGAGACAATAGAAAAGCTAATGAAGGCCCCTCTGTGAGGGAGCAATCATTAGAAAATAATATTCAGAGACCTCCCAGCACACTTCAAATCACTCACCTTGTATTTCTTTCCCTCTGGTCTATCAGAAACCTAAAATGCCTCCCATTTTTGATGCAAGGTAGATCAGAAACAAACAAGGGATGTTATAAGTGAACTTTAATGAGGCAAATTTGAAAGATGCAGTGGACCATATTTCCATGGGGAATTTGGTCAGGGGCTTTTTTTTTTTTTTTTTTTTTTTTTTTTTTTTCAACCTCTGTCTGAAAGGGTATATTCCCCTTCCCTGGGGTAATTTATACTCAGCCAGTCTTTAGGAAAGAAAAAAAAAATCCCCAAAGAAGGGAGGAAGTAAAAACAAAACCTGGAAGAAAAGAAAAAAATGACACTCTCCTCTTATAAAGAAATTACTGACGTTCTACATTATGAACTGTATTAATTTTTAATGGCTGAGAAAGGAGTTGATTTATAATGCATCCTTTCTGGCTGCAAAGCCTGTCCCCAGCTAATAAATAAATGACAGTTCTCTCGTATTAAAAGTATCCGTCATCTTACACTGTTGGAATGTAAATGGTGAGAGGCATTGAATGAGAGGCCCCTGGGAGGGGCGTGCCCTGCCGTGCCCAGCTGGAGAAGAGCCTGCCATAGCGGTCTGCCTAGTTCTGAGACAGCTTAGTCTATTCCTTCTTCTTGTTCTCAGCAAAGTGACCCAAATAGCTACAACTCTTGCGGTACAGGAGAAAGTTCATAAGAAAAGGTGATGGACCATTTAGGAACAGTTCATCTTGTAAATTTAAATTCCTGGTGTTTAAGCCAAACTGTCCATGGCTTCTCCTTACATATCCTTAGGGGTTCCTCATTGGCTTCCCATGCATCTCTGGGATTATGTGTTCAGTAGTTAATCCTTTGATGGTGGTCACAACTCTGGTTGGCCTCTCTATGCCTCTTTAGAAAACAAACAGGAACACCTAACATTTGTTTTTGGTTTCAAAGTAATATATGATCACTGAAAATATTTTGAGGAAAATCCAGAAAAGTGAAAAGAAGAAAATACGAATGATCCCTAATGCCACCCCAAGTGATGAAGGCATGACATTTTGCCTTATATGCACAGGTTAATAACATACACAGACATGTACACATCAACATGAACATGTATAATACACACAAATGAGATCATATTCTGCATATGGTTTCATAATCTGAATTTGTCATCTAGCAGCATATCATAGACCTTTATTTCACAATACCACTATACCGCTATTTTTAATGGCTACATAACACGTGGCCAGACTATATTCACATTGGAGCCGCTGTAGAGCTGGTGATCAGTCAATCGAGATGCATTCCTTCGTTCTTCATTACAATGCCAGCTCCAGAGTAAACATAGTGCAGGAGAAAAACTGAATACAAAGGATGATTTTTGCACAGAGCTCCTAATCTTGGAGCAACTACTATGCTGCAGAGTCAATGCAGTGAGGCTGAGAGATGAACAGAGTGGCATCATCCCCGCATGAGGGAGTCCACACTCCAGCTGGGGAGACAGGCCAGGAAACAGTTTTGGAGATGTGAGCATAATGAGATGCCTGCCACAGAGGCCCTGCCACTAAAGGGCCCGGTGTGCTTAGAGAGCAGAGGGTTGTTTAAATTAGGGGAGCAGAGGCTTGGGTAAAGGCTCCACAGAGGGGAAAGTGTTTGAGCTAGGAAGCTGCAGGAAAACTTGGACTGACAGAGATG
Organism: Rhinopithecus roxellana; assembly: GCF_007565055.1. NCBI lineage: Eukaryota > Metazoa > Chordata > Mammalia > Primates > Cercopithecidae > Rhinopithecus > Rhinopithecus roxellana. Next base: position 117,869,845 of record NC_044553.1, on the reverse strand, counting down.
GACAGGAAGGGCCTTCCAGGCCACCGTAGCAGTAGCAGGAGGCAGAGAAGGGGCAGGGTTTGGCGGGGTCAGGGCTGAAGGTGAGTGACCAGAGAAGGACTCCCTCCGGGGGTGGAGGAAGCAGGTCTTGTTGATGTGTTAAATTGCATAGCTTATTGACACAATAATTATAAATTTATTCATAGAATTTGCACTTACATAGTCCAGGCCTTTGTTTATCACTCTTGTCACTATTTCTCAGAAGTAGGTGATGACTAGAGAAGTAAGGAAAACTATCAACATTCTAATAAAAAAGGTTAAAACAAAGTAGCAAGTTATTCTCTCTGAATTTACGGACAGTTCCAGGCAAATATAGAGAGACCCCTGTTCCAGAAAGAAGAGAAATGAAACACTCACTGAATATACCTTTCAGCACAGGGAGCGTTATTTAGAAAATGAAAGAGATCTAGCCGTTGCTGCCAGCAGGCTCCACTCCCTCTGATTTATTTATATTGTCTTTATAGGCTTATAAAAATGGAAGTTTGCCTAGATTTTGAGACTAACATTTCTATCCTTTCACATATGAATTTATTTCTTGATTTGTTGTGCATATTTCTAAACATAGATCGACCAATGACTTTTGCTTTTGGAAAAATAAAAAAGAAAATCTCGGAGCTTGTGAGAAGAGGAATCAGAGACCATGTTCCTGCAAAGAACCTGCTCCGGTGTTGCCGGAGAGGTAGGCGGGGAAGCATCCAAGAAGCATTTATTCCTTGAGCACCTGAAAGAGCCTGTTGTTTTTGGCAGGTGGAAAAGTGGCAGCCCAAGATCAAGTCATAGCTGGTCTTGGTTTTATAACCAGTTAGTTGCAGTTGCAATATGATCCTCGCTTATATTTTTGCCTTCAAATCTTGGACCCTAAAATTATTCCAGCAATAGGAGTTGGCTGAAAGCTAAGTTTTTCCTTTCCTACTCTTTAATTCTCTTTCACTTAACTTCCTTGTAGAAGTTTTTTTAATCTGAAAAATATCTCAGAGATCCAGTGAGACTTATCTTTTCATTTAGTCGATGAGGAAACTGAGGGCCAAACGCATAGTTCAATGACATTAAACTGCATGAGGATTTGGAAGAAGGAACAGGTCGAGGAGCAATGGCTATTGTTTCTCACTCCTGAACCTGTAAGTGGAAATGCAATCTTTTCATTTTCCCCCAAGTTGGTTTTTTTTGTCTGGGTCATTTAACAAGGAATGTCTGACAAAAGTGAATTGTCTGACTCAGGTGCAGTAATTGCCACAGAAATTGGTTTTGGTGTCTTTGGGGAATTCTGCAGTTGAACCCAGAAGGCATCCTTATCAAGTAGTTTGTCCCAACACTTCTACAAATTTTAAGAACCTCAGATATCACTGTTTTCCTTTGCAGTGATATTTTGTTATTTTAGTAAACTTTCAAGGGACACTGCCACTTTGCTGCACTGGTTTCCTGGTGAGATACAGTGTTACTATCTTAAGTCTTTTTTAAAAAAAAAAAATAAGACAGGGTCTCACTGTATCACCCAAGCTGGATGGAGTGCAGTGGTGTGATCTTGGCTCACTGCAGCCTCCACCTCCTGGGCTCTATCCTGCCATCTCAGCCTCCCGAATAGCTGAGACTACAGGCGCACCACCATGCCTGCTACCTGGGCTCAATCAATCCACCTACCTCAGCCCCTCAAAGTGCTAGATTTATAGGTGTGAGCCACCATGCCTGGCAAAGTCAGGCCCTGCTGCAGGATTGTTTATACGTGATCTGAAATGTCGTCTGCATTTGAAGAGTCTCTTAGAAGGGTGTCTGAGTTCCTGATGGCATTAAAAAGGAAGGAAACTTGTAGCTAGGCATGTATTTGACTCCCAGGCCACTTTCATGTTACTTAATGCAATCAGATCATAAAGGGAATTCATTTCTAATCCTCAACTTCTAAATAACTTCACATGATTCACAGTTGACAAACAGCACACTGGGACTCTTCCTCTGTTTCATTGTTTCTGTGGAAAATTGGTTGATAGAGCATTGCCAAGTGTATGACTTCTTATCCTCAGACATTTCTTCCACCAACACTGGTGATAGCCCACTGTGCACAGAGCTCTGGGTTAGTGGAGGAACCCTGTTTCTTTTTTCCACGGTTCTGTTATCTGGTTGCACTCTGACCTAGAGGAAGATGCCGATGTGATTTTAAACAGTCTTACCAGTGCACAGTTTCAGCTCTTGATGGTGGAATTTGAGAAGACCATTGTTCTTTGAAGTCAGGGGTCCTCCAACTGTGGTGTGCAGACCAGTAGCATCAGCATCAACTGGAAACTTGTCAGAAATGCAAATTCACAGTATTCACTCTGGACCCACTGAATCCGAAACTCTGGGCATGGGATTCCGTAGTCCGTGTTTTAACAAGCCCTCTGGGTGATTCTGATGCACATCAAAGTATGAGAAGCACAGTGTAAGATACTGATGTAGTTTCCTATATCCCCTGATCAAAAATATCTGAAAAAGCTGAGAAGTGCTTCAATATAATTATTAGTAGTATATTCTAATACATTTATTCATTTAATAAACATTTATTGAGCATCCATTAAGTTCTAGGTTCTAAATTGGGTATTAGGAGCACAAATAAACCAGCAAATGGGTCATTCTGATGTGGTTGTTTTGGTATGAACATGTGGAAACACTTTTTTTGTGACAGTGATATGAACAAGAGGTCCTCAGCCTCATTCTCACCCTGCCTGTGATTTCTGTGCTGTTTCTGGACCTCTCCAAATGGGAAAGTTTGCCAGAGCTTGGGGTCAGAGTGTCCTGAGTGAGAACCAGGATGTAAGCAAGGCACAGGAATGACCCATGGATGGGGGAATGTTGCCAGCTCTGCATTTTATTTGTGAATAATAAGGAAGGAAGTGAAAAGGTTTGTGTTTTAGATTGTGTTAACATGCTTCCCTTATGTCAAAACCACCAACTCCTAGCACCCTGTCAAAATGGCTGCACTGAAATATCACAGTTCGTCGAGGATCTCATTGTCTTATAGGTTCATGGATCATGTAGAGATGGCAGGATGGGAGCCAAAGAGCTGAAGGTGGGATTCTGTGAAGAACAATGCATGCTGTCTCCGTTATGCTGCATGAGGCTGTCGGGTACAGGGTGGGTGAGCTCTGTTGGCTTGAACATTGGAGCCTAGACTTGCTGCTGTGCTCTCTCTCTCCACGTCTCTGTGTGTCTGTCATAAGGTGTGACTAATGGGAGGATCTGCCTCATTCGGTCTTTGTGTGTATTAAATGAGGTAATGTATGTAAGGGGTTTGGAGCAGCTGCCTGTGTTTAGGAAGAAATGGCTAACTTCTGGCTGTCAGCACTATTACCATAGTCTGCCTTAGTTACGCTACAGAAGAAATTCACTTCTGCCCTGCTGGGTCATCCCAGTGGCAGGGGAGGGGAGGGACAGTATCTGGCTGTGCAGATTTTCCCTGACATTATTGATAAATCACACTTTCCCGTAGAGTAATGTGCGGTGGAAAGTGTCTCCCCATGTAGAAACTGGTGTCTTATTGTGCTGATGTAGTTCAGTGGCCTGCTCCTACATACACTGGTAGGATGTGTAAATCTTCAGCTGTGGCTTCTTTTCAGGGATAGACCCAACTCACCATGACCCAACCCCAAGACTTCACCTCATTGCCAAAGTCAAGGGGGAGATTTTGCCAGACAATATCAGATTACTGAGAATTTAATTATGATTTCCAAATGTTCTGAAACTATAGGAATGTAGCAAATGCCCCATAGTGCATTGAGTTTAGAGATATCTAACCTCTTCCTATTTAATATGGAAATGTGCATATTTTGTAAGTCCTCACACACTTACTAGTAGAGTCACGTTCTCATTCATTCCCAGATAAACTTTCTCAAATCCTCTCTATTTTGATTTCTTAAAGCAAGCTGGAGACTGAGCTTTCTTTTGGTGGTGAGTAGGAATTCTAGATAGCAAGAGGAGAGAGGCTGACCTGGTGGAGGGAACAACAGATACAAAGGTGTGGAGGTGTTTTCTGGGGGCACTCAGGAGCTCTGGATGAGCAAGGTGGAAGGTGTGTGGATGGGAGCCAGTCACAATGGCCTGCGTGGCATGTGCATGTTCATTCCAAGCCATTTGAAGACAATACTGGATAATAGAATATCCCTCAAGGAATCCAAAGAAAGAATCCAAAGAATTCCTTCTTTGGAAGGAACAAAAAGAAAAACGTGTCCAAAAGGATGGATTTTGTTTTTTTTTTTTTTTTAATCCCTTCATGGGTAGTGTGGTGTGATGGCAAACCCTGAACTGAAAATCTGTATTTTGGGAAATCGTTCACGTTGGGAATGAATTAGAATGCAAGCCAGATCCAGGTAACTGCTGTTAGTGCCTGATGTGGCAGCAGGTGAGCGAGTTAGGCACACTGAGATGTGTCTGTGAATGGTACAATTAGCCTGGCTGTTTCCCAGGTTATTTCTAGTGTGATAATACTTTGATTTTTTTTTTGTGTGTGTGTGTGTGGGTGTGTGTAAATTCCAGCAGTGCTAGAGGTAAAAATACATTTAGCAAGTTCTGTCATGGACTCTTAAGGGGACAAAAATACAATGCGTATTTTTAAAAATAAAATTCCCCTTATTCAATAGGTTTATTACATTGCTTTTAGGAATAAAATCTGTTAGTAATATATAAATATCTTCACCATATTGTTCATCATTTGCCAAAAAAAAGCATAGTTTCATTCTTCCCATCCTTTTCCTTTTCTTCAGGAAAAATTACTAAAAAGCTTGGAGAAAGAACTAACAATTTATTTTGCATAAATTGTTCTCCTTTCCCCAGGATGCTCATATCTTAAATCATTATAGAGGCGGTGGTTAAAGCCTTGAGAATGAATTCACCCAGAATGAGAAATTGTAGAGAAGAGCAGAAGTTCCAAGCCAGGACCCTGGACTGGGGCTGTGTTTTAGGGAGAGAAAGGAAAGGCAGATGGCGGGGCTGTTAGAACTAGAAAGAGTTTTCACAAGAGAGGTGGTGTTGGAGCCTGAAGGAGTAGACAGAGAGTGGACCCCCAGGTTGGGTTAGGAGCTGAGGCCTGGAAGCCTGGACTTGAGGGTTGAGGGAGATCCCTAGATTGCTGGGATCAAGAGGAGGCTGGTCATGGCAAAACAGGCCAGAGAACAGAAGAAATGGACAACATGGCCACTGAGCCTTTGCCTTGTAGATTTGAAAGAGATTTGGGGGCAAGCTCGACATCTAATCATTTGGAAGAAGATTGATTCTACTTTGCTTTCTCCATTATGTCTTTTGCTTTGGATAAGCTTGGTGAATATGAGGACAAAGGAATCCACTGTATCGTTTGGAAGGAAAAGCAGTCTATGATATGCTTTTTTCTCACTGGATCTGAGGAGACTCTAAGAACAGGAGCAGAGGTACCTTATGTAACACTGCAGTGGAGAGAGGGGTAGGGGCTACCTGTCCCAGTAGAAAAGTCTGGATTTGAGTTTCAGCTCCAGCTCCAGTGCTTTCAAACTGCAAATCCTTTCACAGGTCATTTAACTTCGTATCTGCAAAGTAACATCTTGTAGGGCTCCTGGAAGGTAAAGAGGTTGCAAAACAGCAGCTGGAGGGTCATGTGCACCCCCTAGGGGTGCGTTCTGTGGCCTATGCAGAGCGTATCATTCTCTTTGAATTGGTTGCTAACAAATAAAACTTGACAAAGTTCACACAAAAAATCTCTGCATTTCCAGTTTCTCTTGAAAGATGGAAGGATCTGGCAAAATTGGCTTGCATTTCTGCATGGCAACCATTAGTTAGAACATAGAGGCAGTGGACCTTATTCCAGAGCTTGTGTTCCCCTTTTTGCCAGCGTCTCCTTCACTCCTTGTTGTCTTACACTCGACTCTTTCTGCTCATCTACACTGCTCACCCTGGCTTTTGTGGCCATTTTAGTTTGTGATTCTCTCTCTCCATTTTTTAAAAATAGGGAATAAAGGAAATAAATGCAAAGTGTTCTCCATCTGGTAATAGCTTCATACATTGAATGTTAGCTAATATCACCATCACCAAAATTATCTTCATATTTTTAACCAATATGAAATTAATGTCCCTGATATGTCACTGAGGTAGGGGTTTCTCCATTGCCTCTTTAGCTATAAGCCTCAAAAACATGCAGACGATGACAACTCTTCCCACTCAACTGGGGATCTCTTCCATCTCAACTAGAGGTCCCCTGGAGGCAGACAGAAAACAAAACCAGTAGTCTGTTCCTCTTTAACCTGAGAGTAGAAATCCCTCTTCTTCAGTACTAATTTCTTTCTTCTCTAGGCCTGAGGGGAGCTGTTCTGTGAAGTCTGGGACATCTGAGCTACTGCTAATGGAAAGGGAACCTTCCAGCAGGGAGAGCGAAGGGAGGTGCTAAACATGGAGGTGGATCTGGAGTGGTCAAGATAATATTTCAGTAATTGATATGACTTTATGAATAATGGAGTGTGGATCAAAAGAATTGTAGTGCCTGTTTAATATGAAGAATTGCTTGGGGCCGAGCCCTGGGTACTCCTCATCAGAACTGCACTGTCACCAAGAGCCTTGACTGTCAGGAAACTGGGACTCAGAACTGGGAACTTAATAGAATTTAAAATGTGAAGCACTTAAAGCATCTAGTTCCATGGATAGCAAATATGTGTCCTCTGGAATCTCCATTAGAATTAACCGGTAGCTTTTAGAAACCTAGGACCTAGGTTTCTTGTGTCCTAGGGCCTAGGGTTCTTGGACCACTGTGTCCAAGAACCTCAGAGATCCTGGTTCTTGGTCTGTGTGTGGGGCCTGCCAGCTTCTCACCGGCTCACATGTACAAGTGAGTCTGGCACTTGCATGTATTCTTGTTGCTTTACAGCTGAGGAAAATGAAGCCCTGAGTGATTAAGACACTTGCCCCAAGAGACCTAGTGAGTTGGTGGCATTGGTAGAAATAGAACCAGGTGCCCCACCTCCCTTTTTCACCTTAAATTTATCTGCTAACATTGAACACATGGAACTTCTCCAAGAGTCAACTCTGTTATGCTCTAAGATTCTTGGAGTGTATTTTCTCTCTGTTAGTTTTAGAATTCTGCTCTTTTTCTTCTCCTGGATAGATCCAACTCAAATTAATTTTAGTTACTTTGCTTCAGGGGACACTTCCCTTCTGAATAGGAACCTCTCTCTAGTATATGGGAATATTTTGGTTCCCTTAGATCTCTGTATCTCTAGAGAGATGTGGCCAAGTCATCCCAGTAGATAATTCCTCGGCAAATCTCCTGTGCCTATGATTCTAGGAATCTGCAGTTATAAAGGAGCATTTTCTTGGTAACAAAGGTCTCCTAGAAATGCAGCATCATAGGGTACAAGGCACTTTAGGGGTCCTATCTATCCACCCATTTTACAAATGAGGTTACTGAGGCATAGAGAGATCAAGTGGATTGCCCAAGAAACACAGTTGGTTTGTGTGCAGAAGACAGGGAGAATTAGAACTCAGGTCTTCAGATGCCTCTGCCCAGTGATTGCCTTGATTTCAATGAGCACATCTCTGGTAGTAGAATTTCACATGCCTGAAAACAGGGTTAAGATGAGATAAAATAGGCTTCCCAAGTGCAAGCCTTCTCTTGTTTCTCAACAAGTCCAAGTTAGAAAATCTTAGGACTGACAAAGATAGAACAGATCCTTCTGGGTGTGAATCTCCTCTCCATCCCTTATAGATGGCCATACAATTTCAGATAGTTTTTCTAGTGACCAAAAGTCACTCTTTCCAGAGTGACCAGTCTCCTTTCAGGCGGCTCTAATTGTGAGAAAGGCTGTCCTATCCTGGCCCAAGAATCATCTTCTTGGGGACCCATTCCCTGGTCCTGATTGTTCTGCCTGAAACCACTTAGCAAACAGTGTGGTATTGTGAGGAGGGTTTGATGCTGGGCACAACTGGGTTTTGGTTCCAGCCTGCCAACTACTAGTTACATGTCTTGGACTAGTCACTTCAGCTTTTTTAGCCTTGCTTCCTTGTCTGTAAATAAGAATAATAGAATGCCCATATAAGAGAGTTATTGTGAATAGAACTCAAGCTATCCTTGTATCATACCTAGAGCACATCCCAGCACATCAGTCTCTTGGCTTAGCTTGTCCACATTCTGGAGGCCTGGGGTCATGTCTCACCCTAGGTTTTTTCGTTTTTGTACTAAACCTTGCCATGGCCTCCAGTTGTCCTCATGTGGAGTCAGTTGACACAGGTGAGCACAAGTGCTCCCTGTGCCTCTCCCAGCTGAGAAGACTCTCCTGAGATGGGTATCAGTTGCTTTTTCATGCATGAGGCAGGCAATGTGAAAATTACCCGGGGGATTATGTTAGTGGCTCTCTGACGGTGCTGTGTTCTGGAATCCACAGTTTGGAAACTAGCTGTCATGGGCTGTGCGTGTGTAAGTCTGTATGTCATGTGTGCATGTAGAAGCCCAGCTGTGTGCCTCTGCGTGCTTCTCTCCCTGTGTGCATGTGTTGTGCTCCTGTGCATTTTCCCACAAACCTCAGTGTTCAAGCTGTGGATGTACTGGCCCATTCTTTTACATCAAGGAGATGCTCACTGCTTCTTCAAATCCCAGAATCATGCCATCCCATGGGGCAGGGCTTTTTGGTTCATCTCTTATTTCCGCCTGAAGCCACACGTGTCGTGTGCCTGTGGAGGGCTGCTGCCCCCAAGTAGAGCTGCCTCTCTGCTGAGGCTGCCACCTGCTGCCAGCAATCCCTCTTCATGTGACCTGCAGTTTGTGCATGACGATCTCTATCAATCCGTTTTCCCCAGGCTCCTGGTAGTGCATAGCATTGCACCAGGTGCTTCAGGAGAAAAGCTGCCTCCACTGCTAATCTGAAAAGCACTTTGCCTGGAAAGACACCTGAGACATGTAAGATATTAATAGCTGCAGAAGTTTCATCCCTGTGTAATTTAAATTCCTTTCCTGAGGAACACTCTTATGGTGGGGGTGGAAGAAAAGGAGAGAAAAGCCTAGAATAATTATGAGAGGTTGTGGGAAAAATTTTTTTGGGAATGACTGAAATATTCTAGTTTAATCATCCACCCTGGTGCTTGCTGGATTTGGTAATGAACATTTTTACTTTCTCCTTAAAGTCAGAGGCTATTTTGACAGCTACAGATGCTGCAAATTACAAGTGTTCTGATATGGTCCTGTGAGATGCTCTTGAAAAAGTGTTTCACTGTAAATAAGTTTGGGAAGGGCTGTAAATACCATCTGCCTCCTAGTGAGCCCCAGTGCACATTGGCATATGAGGGGATGAGAGATCCTTCCAACAGAAACCTGTTATGCTCTGGTTATCTTTGGATTTACCATATCAATGTGAAGATACATTTCCTCAAATGTATTGCCCTATCTCTGATAGGTTGCTAAGATTGTTCAAGGGTAAAAACTTTATTGAAGGGGAATGGAATGTTATGGAGATTGGAGTGTAGACTGTAGTTATTGGAAGAGACGGGAGGGTCTCAGGCTTATGTTGGTAAGAGAGGGAGACTGCCTCCTAGCACCTTTTTCTGTGCTCTGGCCCTTAGGCAGTGATGTCAGGTATTCCAGGATTTGTTGAATACTCAAGAAATCCCTTTGGAGAGATTTGAGGTGGTCTGTTCCATGCATGGAGTCTAAAGGTGAGACAAGTCAAGGCAGTTATCACACAAAGTGCAGTGGGAGAGCCATGCAGAGGGTAAGATCAGGTGGCTTTGTAAAGGAATCCATGCAGACCAATGTGACTTAGGGCAGACAGACTTTAGGCTTTAAGGGCAGGCCCTTTGCTGGACCCATTGACAGAGTCACTGACAGCTGTTCAGAACAATTGCCTAGGAAAGCCTGTCCCCACAAGACTCTTGTCTTAACACAGGCGTCCTAGGTGATGATATTGTTAATCCACGGGCTTCTCTGGGGCCATCAGAAGTCCTGAATGAACTGGGGTCAAGCTCATGAAGCACCTGGTTCCTGCTCAGGGAAGCATGGCAGCCTGTACTTAGGCTTCTCTGGCAGCACCAGGGTGTGTCCAGAAAGCATCAGTCAGGGAAGAACGTTGTGAGTACCTAATGCTGATGGATCTCAGTGAGCAAAGAGACCCAAATCAATAGAGGGAAAACAAATGCAGGTGAAAACCTTTGGAGTAACACGAATATAGGGTTAAATTCCAGCTCTACTATCACAAAGGTATTGTGTTCTACCTTTGCACAAATTACTTAAGCTCTCTAGGCCTCATTTTTCTCGCCTGTAAGATGAGAATAATAAATACCACTTTGCTAGGCACTGGGAGGATGAAATGATTTCACACATGGAATACTCCAGCACTGTGATAAATTCCATCCATTCATTCTGCTGCCACAGATCAAGAGGAGTTGAATGATAGTGAGACCATCATTCACTTGAGCCAATCCTTCCCCTAGTCCTACAATTTTGATCCTGTTCACTTTTATCCCTGTATTTCAAGGGTGAATCTCACAGAGCTTTTAAGTTTGGCCTCTCACACTCTCCCACACCTGCTAAATCCTTATAAATGTGTCTTCTCTTCCCTCAAACTTCCCTCACTATCTTATTTGTTCCTTACCCTGTCGAAGGCAGTAGGGTACACATTCTTCTTAGTGTAAATATGCCTTCAATTTGCACAAGGGTAGGACAATGTGTTGTTTTTTCCAACAGCTGTTTTGATAATGCTTGACAGCATGTTGGTATTTTTGGCCCAAGTAGCACATATTGAGACCACATCCTTAAGGAATACTTTTCAATCTCTCCAAGTCTCTTTTCTAGACTGCATGGTTTGAATTTTCCATTGATGAGAAGCATTCCCCTTTTGTTGCCCACATGAGAGTTTGTCTGCCCATTTTTCTGATCGTCTCTCTCCTCTTGTTTACAGCACATGCAAAAGTCTCTTGGGCTCTTCCTATAGTTTATAACTTTTGTTTTAGTTTTATATTACCTGGAATAGCTTAGGATCATCTGAAAATCAGAGGCACTCTGGCATAGTCCCTCTTGGAGATCAGGGATGACAGGAGGGGCATTAAGGACAGAGAGATCAGGTGAATAGTGAAGGAGTGATACTGGACAAAGTGTAAAGCTCTAAAGCTCCACCAGGTGGAGGATGGCACAGATGCTGAAAGACAAGAGAGAGAAGGGAAAGCCTAGAATCAAGTCAGAGGCACAGCAAACAAAGGTACCCCCAAGCAAACCAATTAGACTAAGAGAGAGGCTCATTGTCCTGTCTCTTCTTTCTTATGGTTGCGTGGCCCTGAAGCAGGAGATTCTGTTCTTTATTGGGAAAGGGTTTTCAAGAGACTCTTTGACCAGTTCTCCATCCATGAGGCTACATCTCAATTACCATGGAGACTTCCATCTTAAAAATAGCCATTGAGTGGAATCTTAGTGAAAAAAAAAAAAATCCAAATATATCATAACAGTTGGTTCCTTACACCCTTGTGCCTATTTACTCTTTTGAAGATTTTCATGAGGTTTGACTTTTCCTTATGGAGAAAGTGTTTGTTCCTCCATATGTTATATTGGCTTAGCAATGAGTGATTCCCTGGTTGAAACTTTGTTCCACAGTCCTCTTGCTTCTCAGTGGAGCAGTGCATTGTAGTAGTTAGCTGTGTGATTGTTGGAGGCATCCCTCCTGGGCTCAAATCTCAGCTCTGCATCCTTGTAATCATGTGACATTAGCAAGTTACTTAACCTCTCTCTATGCCATAGTTCTTTCACCAGTAAAATTAGACCAATATGTTACCTACTCATGGGATTCTAACGTTTAAAGGAAATAAAACCTGCCAAGGTCTCAAAACAGCGCCTGATGCAAAGTTAGCTCTCAGATCATGCCAGTTAAGAATTTTCTCTAGGGAGCTCTAATGCATACTGCCATACAGTTTATCTGTGAGACCTTGGCTCTGCTGGAAAGGACTTTAACATTTTGGTCAACAGGTCTACAGGTTCATAGTATTGTTCAAAGCTCATAGTTGGCTGCTTCTACACCTCTCAATTTATCTCCTGTCTAATTGTCAGTTAGATCCAGACCATTCTCTATGTGTGCCACACCTGTGTGCTTCAAAAGACAAGTAAGTGGCTAGCATTTGATTGCCTCAGTAAAGAATTAGTCAAATAATGTAATGATTTTTAAAAAAATCTTCCTTGCTTCTTCTCAACCCTAAGCACCCTCTTTGCTCTGTGATTATTGGGCAGAACCAAAGATTCATGTGCTGGCACACTGCCTTTGATAGATTTAAAGTCTTCTTCTCTCTGACCTTGGAGGATTTTTGAAAAGTGCTACTTGAGGTTTGGGACTCATTGAATATCTGATTTGAGCTTGCTGGCCAAGCTCCCCACTCCCCAGGCTTTCTTCCTCTTTCTCTGGCTTGGGGAGTCTGCTTTCTGTTTTTTCCTTTCAATAGGCCCTAGTTGTGATAGGCTGAGATTCACCTGGTTGGTCATGCTTGTTTTAATTTTCTGTTGGTTTAAAGGATGGATATTGATTCATAAGAATCAAAAATCTTGTTTTCCCTGGGCTTCTAGCAGGTTTTTTTTTTTTTTTTTTCTACATAGCTTCTCAGGTTTTCTCTTGAGTCTTAGTTTTTTAAAAAACTATCTCTTTCTATTTCAAGGTGAGAGTTACAGTGAGATTGTATACCCTGGTTGCTTTGCTTTGCCATTCCAGGATAAAAAATCATCCTAAGGATTAAAGCAGAGATCTCAGATTCTCTGAATGTCAGCTTCTAGTTTGGTGTTAGATAGAGATATTAGTTGGGGAAGGGCTTCCCTACCCTCTTTGTAATTCCTAGCAATCTTAGTCATCAGGGATGAGGGCTGGGGCACATAAACGCTATCACAGATTCACCATTTCCTTGAGGGCAGGGTCACTTTGCTGGTGGAAATGTTTTGAACAAGGCCTTCCATTATCCATCCTTGGCTGAACTTATGTCTTTCCTTTGAGATTTTATGATGGTACAGTTCTCCTGTGTGAGCCTGAATGCTTTATAGCTTGAGGAGTTGAAAAAACTCAAAATAGTCCAACTCTTAGATTTTCAGTTTGAAAAAAAACCACTATCCTTCAGAGAGAGAAAATCCCTTTACAATACACCTGGCCAATATTATCAACCTTCTCCTGGAATAATTCCAATGATGAAGAGTTCACAATCTCCCATGGACATTATTATATCAATGCATAGATATCTATACTAATTTTTACTTTATTTTTAAATCAAATATCATTTTCATTCAATAGTTGGCATGTATGTATGTATAGTGATTGGAAGAATTAATATTATTAATATACCAGTACTCCTTAAATTGATCTGCAGATTTAACCACAGTCTCTATCAAAATTCAGGCCTTTTTTTTTTGCAGAAATTGACATGCTGATCCTAAAACTTTTATGAAAATCCAAAAGACTCAAAATAGTCTAACAAACCTGAAAAAGAAGAACAAAGTTGGAGGTTCTAACTCCTCAATCCCAAAACTTATTACAAAACTACAGTAATAGAGACAATATGGTATTGACACGAGGATAGAAATAGATCAATGGAGTAGAATTAAGAGTCCAGAAATAGGCTTGTACTTTTGTGGCCAACTGATTTTTCAACAAGATTGCCAAAACAATTTAAAAAGGATATAATAGTCTTTAAAACAAATAGTCCTGGGACGACGAGCTATTCACATGCCAAAGAAGGAAGTTGGACCCCTGGACCCCCCTACCACATACCATATACAAAAATTAACTCAAAGTGGATCTAAGACCTAAATGTAAGCATTGAAACAATAAAACTCTTAGAAGAAAGCTTAGGTACAAGTTTCTGTAGACTTGGATTAGATGATGATTTCTTAGATATGACACCAAAAACACAAGCAACAAAAGAAAAAATACATACATCAGATTTCATCAAAATGGAAAACTTTTTTGCTTCAGTGGACACCATCAAGAAAATGAAGAGGCAACTCACTGAATGGTAGAAAATATTTGTAAATCATGTCTGATAAGGGAGCAGTATCCAGAATATATAAAGAACACTTACAACTCAATAAAAAGACAACCCAATAAAAAATGGACAAATGGTTTGAATAGACATTTCTCAAAGAAGATATACAAATAGCCAATAAGCACAGGAAAAGTTGCTCATTATAATTAGTAGGGAAATGCAAATCCACATTGTAATATCATTTTATACCCACTAGAATGGTTATAATAAAAATGTTGGACAGTAAAAAGTATTGGTGAGGATGTGAAGTAGAACTTTTACACCTTAATGGTGGTAATATAAAATGGTGCAGCTGCTTTGGAAAATAGTTTGGCATATATTCAAAAAGTTAAACATAGAATTACCATATGACCTACCAATTCCACTTCTAGGTGCATAATAGAGAATTGAAAACATGTTTATGCAAAAACTTGTACATGAATATTCATAGCAAGATTATTCATGATAGCTAAAAAGGAGAAACAGTGTAAATGTTCACCGACTTAAAAATTGACTAAAAATATAATATATCCATGGAATATTATGGAACCATAAAAAGGAATGAGTATTAGTACTTGCTACAACATGGATAAAGCTTGCAAACATGCCAAGTAAAAGAAGCTAGATTCAAAATAACCAAATGTTTAATGATTCAATTTCTATGATTTGTCCAGAATAAGCAAATCCATAATACCAGCCAGTAGATTAGTGGTTATTTCCAGGGGTCAAAGGGACAGAGGGTGATGAATAACTGCTAGTGGGATATGGTTTATTCGTGTGTGTGTGTGTGGTGTAGTTTTAAAGGGTGAATTTTATGTTGTGTGAATTATATTTCCATAAATGATTCTAAGAGGAAAAAACCCTACCTGGTAGACACTGCCCTCTTGGAAGAGATGCCTGCACCTGACCTTGCATGAACTCCTTGTTCAATTGTGAGAATTCTCAGAGGGGGGGGCTGGGGCCCGTGTGACAGTGTTGAGGGTCTGAGTACTCAAGGCAGGGCCTATTTACTAACTAGTATGGACATGTCTTCATTTTAACAAAGACTATGAATATACGTCTACTTGTCCACTATTAGTCCCTACCTGTGTCTAAATCCTTAGACTTCCACTCCTGGATTACCCCACTGGGGGCAACAGAAAGTGTATATACACCCCTACATGTTTCTTGAATATCACCATCATAGCACTGAGAAGTCTGATACTTGAATATCACCATCATAGCATTAAGAAGTCTGATAAGTGTCACCATCATAACACTAAGAAGTCCAAGCTCTGTACTCTCAGATCCCTAAGTCTGTGGGTCAGGAGCTGATTAAATCAGCATTTCAATTAGTATTTTGGGGTAGGTCCTTGTGCAGGATGTTGGAAATTTGTCTGGTTCTGTGGAATCATATTGCAATGTAATAGTAAAACCTTCTCCCTCCCTCTTTGATAAGAATCATTTGTATTCTTTAATAAGCCTCTATTGTCTGTCCCAGTGCCATCTTCCTCATCTGAATTCAGAATTCCGTGAGCCTATCCCGAGTCTGAAAGATGTAGTCTTAGAGATAAACTCCTCCAATTTAGCTATGTCCTCAGCTCCTTATCATGCCCCTATCCACAACAGCTTTTTGTGATGGGGCCTGCCATGTTTCTCCCAGGGAAATATCTACATGTCTGTGTGCATGGGAAATAAAATTCGCATGAAGGAAGAAAAGACATCTACATGTTATTTATTCAGTGACATCCCATTTCATTGCAAAAAATGTTGGAGGTGCTTTGCACAAATGCAAATGTAGTGCAAAAAAGATGAATAAAGGGAATGACAATATCTGGTAATAATGGGGGATACATGTAAGAAAATAAAATAAAATTAGCGGCTAGTTTAGACTACTACGTACCTGCTGCTAGAGGGACCTTAGAGATATGACTCTGGGCATCCTAGTGGCCAAGGCACAAAGGTAAGCATCAAAGGTTACAGACTGTCATTCAGAGGAAGAATATCTTTTCCATTGTTCAGAGGAAGAGTGTGGGGATACAGCATTATACTTTCCAGCTTCCTGACAATAGATCCCACAGTGCACATCTTAGGGGTGTTTGTTAAAATATCCTGTGATGCAAGTCAGTGGCTTCATGTCCAAACCCACTTCATAAAGTGAGTGGGTTGGGGGTGGGAGTGAGAAGCTTTCAGAAGCACCCACAGGAGCCTTGTCATACCCTGGGCACACTGAGGCACTGCTTGGAAATGGGGATCCTTTGGGAAGCCCCATTTTTCAGGATTGATTGTATTGCCTTCCTCCATTGCAGTACGTCACCTCTGGGGCCTTACTGGTTGGTTTTTGCAGCCAGCAATCCCCCTCCCCCCACACTCTCCATCAGCAAGGCATTTCTTCCCAGGGTTATTGGAACTTCATCATGTGAGGCAGTAAATCGTTGAAGTCTAGAACAAATCTCACTTGACATTTTTATCTTGACTCTTCTGGGGGCCTTTAATTAGCATGATTGCAGTGCAGGCAATTGCTTCAATGGAGTCTGTATTGCTCTTGGTTGGCATAATGGCTATTGAAGTTTCTCTATTTGCTGTTTCTGGTCATCCAGGAAAGACTCTGATTAAATAAGTAATTAAACTCCCTAATATGGTATAATAAGGGATGGTTGGCTGTGAGTTTACATGGATTAAAAATGCATCAGAATATGGATTCATATAGTTATAAAAGCATCACTCCTTAAAGTCCAATTCAAGTTGTTTACAGAAGAGTTCCCAGGACTTCCAGAGCTCTACACAGCCACTATGTAGACATCTGAAGCTGGCATGGCCACTGCCCCATAGTACATACAACCACCATATCCTTGGCCATGTGGCCATGATGCACACAACTACAGCAGGCAGCTATGACATTCTCAGCTCTTGTTAATGGTCTATGGGCTTTTAGGAGCATCAGTATATGTTATGGTTAAAGATGGAACTCAGTTAACACTGGGGGTCTTCTTGATTCTCTTCCTGAATCATAAGCTGCAATGAAAATCTCCTACTTATAGCAGGGGTTCTCAACCAGGGTGATTCTATCCCCAGGGGACATTTGACAATGTCTAGAGACACTTTCGATGATCACAATGGGGTGGAGGATGCTGTTCACATCCAGTGAGGAGAGACCAGGGATACTGCTAAATATCCCACAATGCTCAGGACAGCCCCCCACAACCAAGAATTACCTGGTCCAAAATGTCATTGCACTAACATTCAAACAGAACTCCTACATTACTCCTACGTTACCTTCTTTAGAACCCATGATGTTTTTGTGAGAGAGAAGGTACAAAAGTTTTATCTCCCTTTTACAGATTGGAAAACTGAAACTTAGAAAGATAGTGACTCTCCCCTGTCCCACAGGGCTAGGCCATCATCTGGTTCTCATTCTACAGCTATTTGCACACATCATGTGGGATGGTGTGAGCTTTGGGGTCTCTACAAGTGTTCAAAAGGGGCACAAGTGTTATCTAAGTGCCTATGGCACATCTCTGGAGAAATTGTGATCCCAGGTTTCTTATGTAAGAAAGATACCTCAATTTCATAGTTTTTCCCTGGGAATCAAAGAACACATATCCATCAAAAGTATTCTATAATGATAACACTTGATTACATTTGACACTTGATACTTGAGATTTTTAGAATAAGCGTACATAATCTGCCAAAGAGAACTCATGTAAAAAAAGTATTTACCGCTCAAAATCTGTGTGTCTGTTTGTGATATATTTGCAGGTAAGATTTCCTTCCAGGCCCTGTCAATTTAGTGGAATAACAAGCGGGAGAAGGGTCATGCAGGGTGGTAAGAATGCAGTTGTATTCACATCCTCATTGCTGAGAATTTTGAAGGATATATAGAAGGAGGAGAGTCTACCACAGAGAATGCATAGCAAATGTCTCATTGATGCTTCACTGCCTTATCTATCTTCTTAGGACACTCATTGCTATTTTGTTGAATATTGTTTACAGCTCACATTTGGAATTAGAATGTAGTTCATGCTGATTGTTGCCAGACACTGCACTGTATACTTCACCTACATATCTATAACCCCTTGGGCCTCCAAGGGAAGTATAATTATCCCCATTATGCAGGTGGGAAGACTGAGCTCAGGAGGTTACTTGTGCCTGATCCACATCTACCTGATGGCAGAACTGGAAGTGAAACTTACAATTTGCTCATTTCCCTCGACTACACTGCCATTTTAATCACAGCAATTACATCTTACTCTTTGCTCCTCATTTAAGAAGTGGAGGCCGGGTGTGGTAGCTCACACCTGTAATCTCAGCACTCTGGGAGGCCGAGGCAGGCGGATCATTCTAGCCGCTGCATTCTAGCCTGGGTGACAGAGGAAGACTCCGTCTTTAAAAATAGAATAAAAACCATTCTAAGCTTAAGAGTTGTACAGAAACAGGCCGGATTGGGCCTGCAGGTTACAGTTTGTGACCCCCTGGGTTAAAGGGTGACAGTACCATCTTGGGCATGTGGTACATTAGGGCTGGGATCACAGAAGGAGAACCAAGAGGATGGATGCCAGAGGGATGCAAAGGTAGAGCTTATGCAAATAAGAAACTTGGCATCGGATTAAACATAGGGGGTGGGAGAGGACGCAGGGTCTGGGCTGCTCCAGGGTTCTCCAGTGTGATAATAACAAGACCACTAGCAACACTGGGGGGTAACGGAAAAGAAGTTGGTAATGTGTTCAGCACAAACTCTGGACAGCATGCCTGCAATGCTTAAAGAAGTGTGGCAATGCTTGAACTATGAATTAGAAACCTCATGCCCTTGGCTTTATTTCATCAGGACCTGAGGCAAGCCACTTGCTGTTAAATAAGGCTCTTCCAGCCAGGCATGGCAGCACACAGAGGAACTCTCAGCTCCAAGAACTGCAGTATACTCTGCTCAGGTTAGAGCTACTTTAGACTTACTAAGAGCAGTGGAAGAACTGAGACTCATGTTAGGTCAATGCATTTTATAAACTTTTGGTGTGTAGATGAATTCTTTTGGGACTTCACTGTGTCTATTATCCCCCAAATGCACTCACTGCCTTAAGAGGCAGGAGATACAACAACACATTCGATGCCTAGCAGCCCTGTTTCCTCTTCTTCTTTTCTTTTTTTTAAATTTTTTTGAGACAGAGTCTCACTCTGCCACCCAGGCTGGAGTGCAGTGGCACGATCTCGGCTCACTGCAAGCTCTGCCTCCCAGGTTCACGCCATTCTCCTGCCTCAGCCTCCCAAGTAGCTGGGACTACAGGCACCCGCCACCACGCCCGATTAGTTTTTTGTAGTTTTAGTAGAGACGGGGTTTCAGTTACCCAGGATGGTCTCGATCTCCTGACCTCAGGTGATCCACCTGCGTTGGCCTCCCAAAGTGCTGGGATTACAGGCATTTGAGCCATTGCACCCAGCCAGTTTTTACATTTTTAAATGGTTGGAAAAATTCAAAGAAGAATCATCTTTTGTAACACGTGAAAATTATATGAAATTCAAATTTCAATGTCTCTAAATGAATGTATTGGGACTCAGCCATATTCATTCATTGCACATTGTCTGTGGCTGCCTTCATGCTGCAACGGCAGAGTTGAGTAGTTGCAACAGAGACCTTATGGCCTGAAAAGCCTAAAATATTTACTATCTGTCTTTTGACAGAAAAAGCTTGCTGGCCCCTGCCCTAGCTAGTCCAGCCACCACTGACCCTTCTCTGTCTCATCTTTCATTCCTTTTTAATCTTTTCTCAGGCCATCCCCTCTTTCAAATCCTTCAAGACTCACCCATTGCCTAAAACTCTGAAGTTCCTTCATGATCTGCCCCCAAGCTAATTGTCTCCATTTATTAGTAGGAACTCCTTGCACATCCCCAAGTGTGTCTTGTACTTCCCCACTATGGCCATCAGTATGGTGTTTTCTTCCAGGAATAACTTTTCTTCCTATCTTCTTAGGAGGAAATATTATGTCTCCTTTAAGCCTCATGGCAACAGCCACCTCCTCCAAAAAAGCTAAGTCTCCTACTGTCGTTACCTCTTAGGAATGTCCTAGCACTCTCCCTGCACTGCTTTTATTCCTTGAGGTCCTCTCTGTCACAGTCTGGCTGTTTCAGCCTAGGTTGTGCAGTTTCTGCTAGGGGTGAGATCCATGAGGTCTAAGGCACAGATTTGGTGAGTGCAGGCTGGGTGTGTCTACCTGAGCTGGTGCTCTCTGGGCTCCATGGGACACTCCGCTTTCCCAGGTGTGTAATTCCTATGAATTTCCAGGACTTTTGTTCTCCTGAACCTACGTGATATTGTTTTGAAAGTGGGAAACAAAACTCAACATTTGGAAATTGATTTTTAACATTAATGCGAAAAGCCATTATCATTAGTTGAAGGTACATCACTTAATCTAAATCTCTTATCTAGGTATCTATCCATGTCTGTATCTATTGACCTATCATCTATCATCTTCATTTATCTGTCTATCCATCTGTCAATCTTCATCTCTATCTATTGATCCATACCAGTGCCCACGTCTAAATTGCACAGCTGCAGTTCCAGCACTGTCACTTGATTGGTGAGGTCCCATTTTTATGGAATTTACTCACAGATAGCCCTGCAACATCGTGTTCCTAATGTCCCTTGCTGAGCTGGTTCCCATTTTTCCCATATTCCTGCCAAATTATATATTTTGCTTCTCAGGGAGAAAACAAATTCCTGTTTTAGTTTGCTAGGGCTGCTGTAACAAAGTGCCACCAACTGGATGGCCTAGAACAACAGAAATTTATTTTCTCGGTTCTGGAGGCCCAAAATTCAAGAACAGGGGTCTGGAGGGCTGTGAGCCCCCTGAAGGCACTAGGGAAGGATCTGTTCCAAACCCCTCTTCTAGGTTTTGTAATTTGCTGGCAATTTTGGACATTAGTTGGCTTGTAGACACATTATGCAGATCTCTGCCTTCATGTTCACCTGGTGTTCTGTGTGTGTGTATCTATCTGTGTGTCCACATTTTTTCTTTGTATAAGGACATAGTAATATTGGATTAGGGCCCATCCTAGTGACTTCATCTTAACTTGAACATCTTCAAAGATCCTGTTTTCAAATAAAGTGACAATATGAAGTACTGTGGTGATGGTTTTTGAGGGGCACAATTTGATCCCTAATAGTTGCCTGTTTGCTATGCTTTGTCTGTTGCTCCCACCACATGGAATGGCTTCCCCTCTCCAGTCCATGCATTTCTGCCTGGTGACCATTTTTCTCACCTCCTCTTTCCCACCGGCACGTGGTCTTATGACCACTCCCTCACTACAGCCCCTCAGCTCTGGGTGTATGCCTCTCTCTTGCCACTCACCAGTGAAATGCCATATTATAATTTGTTTTAGGACCCCATGACTGTAAACTTCCCATGCTTTCTTTTCCTTTTTACTTTCTTGGCTCCTAGAAGATTGATATTTAGGTATTTGCAAAATTATTGTTAGGTAAGCTTACAAAGGTATAGACTCCTACTCTTGGCACTGGGTTTTTAGCTCCTCTCTGCAGTCATTGTTTTTTCAATCTTCTTACCCATCTTGATATTCCCTCTCCCTTTAGCCAGCTCTGAACATGAGCATAAGAGGCCCTCAGTGTGTGTCAGTTATTTGGAGATTTGGAGGACAGTGCAAGCAGAGATTTGATATGCATTTGCTGGTATCTGCTATAGTGCCTGGCACTGCAAAATGCTGATGCTTGGGAGCTGTGTAGTATATATCTTCCACTCTTTATCTAGGCCTTTGAGGGAGATGATGACACCTGCACTGCCCAAATTGAGTATTTTGTGTGTGTGTGTGTGTGTGTGTGTGTGTGTGTGTCTGTATGTATGAGTATGCTTCCATCAAATTAAAAAGGACTCAAAGAAAAGTGAGGAACTATTCCTCTATACTGATGTACAATGGGACACCTTTCCTCTGTCTTCTTTTCCCCTTCATCACCTTCCGTAACTTCTTCATCATCACAAATCATGGAATTCAGAGCCAAAAAATCCAAACTCATAGGTTTATATTACTTGATTTTTTAAGGCCATAAATTTAGAATGAGTCAGCTATCTGATCCTATTAGCCACATCTTGCTCTTAGATAATCTGCTTAAAATTGCTACCACCCGGAAATGTGGACTTTATTGTTGCATTCCCTGTCAGATTCTGGCTTTTATCTCTTGCTCATCATATCCTAAACAGTATGGTCATGACTCCAAGGAAAGTTGAGCACCCTGGGGTAGCAGTTGGGACTTGAAGATATTGGTTCCAGAAGCCATATGGCCAAGTCAGGGTACGAGGCATTGATGTTGGGATATTTTCTTTTTCTTTCCTTACCTCAGAGTTGTTTTGAAACTAACCTAGTCATTTTTAAAGTCCTTAGAAGGAGAAATGCTTTGCAAATGCCAAAATACTATAGTGCAGCCTGAAGATAATGTGGCACATTGTTACACAGATCACATACACACAAGTCAGATTATATGGTTCTGAAAAAACAAGTCTTCAATTCTCTAAAATCCTTATCTATCACATGGGAAATGGAGAGAGCTCTTGGATTTGTTTCCTGTCCTTGGCATCTACATACAGAGGGGGTTAAGAACATGGGAGTTGGAATGGCAAAGCCTGGATTCAAGTTCTGGTTCTGCATCCCATTAACAGGGCAACTTGGCATGAATTACTGAGCACCTCTGCCCCTTTGTTTCTCCATCCACAAACCTGGGGCCATACCAGTTCTCCCCTCATGGGGGTACTGAGAAGGTCAGATTAGAAAATCCATGCACAACACTTTGCTCAGTGCCTGGGCAAGTGCAAGTGCTTATAGATATTGGTTGTTGGTTTTTTTTCCAAATAGTCTTATTGAGAAATGAAAAACAAATACATGGACCATTTCATTGTAGTGTTTGTGTTTGAAATAGTTCCAGATAAAAGGAGAAGAATTATCATATAGAAATTCACAATTAACTGCCAAGTGACTTATACAGAGAGTGGAGTTTGAGCTGGGGATGGAAGGATTGAACAGTAATTGGATGAGAAAAATATATTAGAAGATAAGCATTCAGGACAGTGGAATACTATGGAAGTGAGGGCAGAAGCTGAGAGGCATGCGTTGTGGTCAGAGTTTATCTGAACAAGAGAGTGTGAGTAGGGAAGGAGTAGATGATGAGACCAAATGGTTGGCTGGAGATAGAGTATGTCAATACCAGGATGGCAGCCTAAGCTGTTTGGGCATCACACAGTGGCACTTTCAAGCCACTGGTGGCTTCTGAGCAGGATTGGTGAATGGAATTTTTATTGATATGATTGGACAATGATACATACAGTGGATTAACTTAAGGACTGGAAGCTGGGAAACATGTTAGGAAGCCCCCGAACAGTGGCTTTAAAACAGGGTTGAGTGGTGAGGAAGCATAAGCCAAGATTTTTTCATCATCTAGCGTGTGGCATGTGCCAGACACTGACCTGGGTGCCTTTAACACATTTAAAAAATCACAACAGCATCTGGGAGATAGACAGTGATATCCTCGTTTTACAGAAGGGGAAACTGAGGCTTAGGGAAGTTAAGTAATTTACTTAAAGTTACTATCTCTTGACCTTTCTGCCATGCTTTGCTAAGGTGGGGATCTAAATTAAAGGATGTGTACATGAGATACTGCAAAACAAATCATTGAAATCAGGTGTTTGATATGGGGAATTAGAAAGGCACTGGCAAATGAAGATGACTCCAAGAGCTTGAACCTAGGTACTTATAAGCATGATATAAGTAGCTTTAGAGAATTGGCCTGTCAGAAAGGGAAATTGTTTGGGATGAGGATTGTAGAAATGTTGAGTTTATTGTTATGATGCACAATAATGGGGATACCAAGAAGCCAGTTGCCATTGTGAGAATAAAATTCAGAAGAAAGTTTGTGCTGGAAATAAAGGGTTAGAAGTTACCACACAGGAGATGGACATTAATGATGGAGGGTACAGGGAGATGGAGAGAGGAACAGATGGCTAGAGCAGCATTTCCCACATTTTACTCTGCAGAGAAATCATCTGAGGATTCTGTTAAAATGCAGATCCCAATCCAGTAGGTTTTGGGTGGAGCCTGAGATGCTTCATTTCTGACAAATTCCTGGTGAGGCTATTGCTGTCAGTCTGAGGTCCAAAGCTTATGTAGCCAGGGGTGAAAAGACTGATGCTTGAGAAACTACCATAGGGACCAGTGAAGGAAGAGAAGCCAACAGAAAGAAAGGGAGCACAAAGGTAGGAAAATGATGAGGATGGCACAGTGCTCTAGGTGTCATGGGGGGTGTGGGATGGTCAAGGTACCACATTCTGTGGAATGATCAAGGTAAAATGATCAAAGACTGGAGAAAATCTAGTCATGGGGTAACCACTGAAGATGACCTTCAAGAGGTTAGTTTTTGTAAAAGGATTAGAACTTGGATTATGGGAATGTAGGCATGAATGATCTGCAAAACAGTGGAGGTTAGGGCTAGAATTAAGTTATGCAAATTGTTGGTATCCAAAGGAACTAAGAAAATGGGATGAAAACAAATGGTATGGTAAAGTGGGGGACACTACTCCATCATTTACTAGGTAAGAGACTCAGAGTGTGGGCATACATTGGTTTGGTATGTGTGCACATACCCAAAGACAGAGGTAACCATATATAGATTTCTGTGTAAAGGGGAATGTAAGAGCAAAGGCAGAAGATGTTGAAGAGACAGGAAATAATTGAAGAAGGAAGTTGGAGATAGTATTGAAGGCATCAGTTACAAGGTTAGTTTTGGAAACAAAATACATTTTCCTCCAATATAGAAAGAAAGGCAAATAATTGGGCTCTGGTCAGGATGGTACAGTAAGTTCATGCTTTAGTTTCCTCCTCTCCTCCAAATATGTAGCAATGAAAAAAAAAACTATAAAAAGACATAGCTGAGCCCCAAAACAAGATAAATAATCTGTGAACAAGAAATGGTACAGAAATAAAACGTGATGTGCAGAGTTACATTCATTATTACACTGGTCTTCAAGTCTAGAATCAAAAAGTCAAGGCAGGGATTTAGCTCTGGAGGGTATCTGCAGAACGATATGTGCTCTACATTGTCAGAGGAGCAGAGCTAGACTCACTGCTTCAAGTCTTGGGGTAGGGGTAGTGAAGAAAAGAGTCTGAAAAGATAATGTGACTGACCCCTATCTGGGAGTACAACTAATAGGAACCTGTGATCCTGAGGAAGTGGGAGAGAGAGGATAAAGTTGCAGCTTTGAAACCATGAACTGACTTAAACTGCTCAACTAACTGAAGACTGTTGTACTCTATCCTCAGTGTTACCCTTGTAGGAGGACTCCAAGTTGTTATTACAGTATTTGGTTTATAATTGAAGTCCCAAGAGGTCAGATGGAGGTAACAACAGCAGCAGCAACAAATTAGACAATATGAGTGAGAAGAAAAGGAAATGGGAAAAAAACAAAGAAAACCAGAAAAAAACTCTTTTCATTCAAAATGAATTACTATAAAAAAATCATGAAACAAGCCCAGGCATGTGATCTCACACCTGTAATCCCAGCCCAGCACTTTGGGAGGCTGAGGTGGGCATATCACTTGAGGTCAGGAGTTATAGACCAGTCTGGCCAAGATGGCAAAACCCCGTCTCTACTAAAATTACAAAAATTAGCCAGGTGTGGTAGCGCGCACCTGTAATCCCAGCTACTTAAGTGGCTGAGGCATGAGAATCTCTTGGCTGCAGGAGGTGAAGGTTGCAGTGAGCTGAGATTACACCACTGCACTCCAGCCTGGGTGACAGAGCCAGACCCTCTCTCAAAAATAATAATAATAATAATAATAATAAAAATTTATGAAACTCATGAAAAAAATATAATGATAAGCATGTTTGTTATTATGACTTTTATTCAATAATGTTCTTGTAATGCTAGCCACTGCAATAAGACAAAAGAAGTAAAAGAATTGGAAAGACAGATTATCCTTATTGTGAAGACTCTGATCACCCTACATAGAACATCAAAGGGCATTTATAAAATAACCATTAGAACTAATTAGGGAGTCCAGCAAGTTTGCTAATATAAGATCAATAAACAAAAATCAATGTCTTCCCTAAACACCATTAGATCATTTAATGGAAAACAAATCACATTTACAGTAGCAAAAATGAAATAAAACCAAGAAATATGAAGTAAAAAAGCATAAATCTAACAAAGGATATGCAAGAGGCTATGGAAACATACAAAACGTTATGAAGAGTATAAAAGAAGAACTGAGTTAATGGAGCTTATAACTTATTTATGGATGAGAAGAAACAATATAATAACAATGCTGATTTTCTCCCAAATCTATAAATTAAGTACAATTTTTATAAAGCTTCCAGCAGAGTTTTTCAAAGCTCTTGCCTGATATGGTTATCCTATAATTTATGTGGAGGAATGAAACACCAAGATAGCCAAGGTGTTTTTTAAAAAGGAGATAAAGATTGAAGAGATGTGCCCTAGTAGACAAAAATGCCTATTTTAAAGTTACAGTAATGAAGACAGGGAAAGCAAATAGGCTAAAGTATAGTAATTGTTTTTAACACTCAGAAAACTTATGTGTGTGTGTTTGTGGATAAATAAATAGGTAGATAGAGAGATAGATAGATAGATAGGAGACAGATGTGTGGATATGAGTACTTTTTTTGGTGCATGTCATTGCAAGTCAGTATGAAAGGGAGAAACTAGGCCGGGTGTGGCTGGGCGTGGTGGCTCACGGCTGTAATCCCAGCACTTTGGGAGGCCGAGGCAGGCAGATCACGAGGTCAAGAGATTGAGACCACTGTGGCCAACATGGTGAAACCCCGTCTCTACTAAAAATACAAAAATTAGCCAGGCTTGGTGGCACATACCTGTAGTCTCAGCCACTCTGGAGGCTGGGACAGGAGAATCACTTGTACCTGGGAGCGCCATTGCACTCCAGCCTGGTGACAGAGTAAGACTCCATCTCAAAAAAAAAAAAACAACAACAACAACAACAAAAAAAAAACAAACAAAAAAAAAAAAAAACGAGAGGGAGAAACTATTAAATAAAACCCCATAAGGAAAAATAAAGAGATGTTTTTACCTCATACCAGTCAAAAAATAAATTATAAATTCTGGATGAAAATTTAAAGTACAGCCTTTTTATTTTAAATCAGCTTTTTATTTTAAAATAGCTTTAGACATACAGAAAAGTTATAACAGTGGTACAGAGCATCCCCTTATATCTCACATCCAGTTTCCCCATTGTAATCATTCTATATCACCATGATACATTTGTCACAAGTAAGAAATGAGTGTAGGTATGTTATTCTTAATTAAGTTCAATACTATACTCTGATTTCATCAGTTTCCCCCAAGTGTCCTTTCTCCATTCCTGGACCCCATCCGGAACACCACTTTACATTTGGTTATCATGTCTTCTTAGCCTTCTATGATCTCTGACAATTTCTTAGACTTTCCTTGTCCTTGATTACCTTGACAGTCAGGTTTCATGCAGAATGTCTCTCAATTTTGGCTGTCAGTTGGGATTTTGGGAAAGAAGACTGCAGAGGTGAAAGACCATTCTCATCACATCGTATAAAGAGTACATGCTTATCACATGACTTAACACTGATGATGCTAACCCTCATTGCCTGGCTGAGATGGTGTTTGTCAGGTTTCTCCACTGCAGAACTACATTCTCCCTTGTTCCACATACTTTGAAAGCAAGCCAGTAACAGTGCACACTCAAGGGATGGGGGGAGGTGAAGCTCTACCTCCTTGAGTGAGGAGTCTCTTCATAAATTATTCATAATTCTTCTGTAATGGAGATTTATTAAATGTAGTACTTTTGTTTTTTATTTATTATTATTATTATTATTTTGAGACAGATTCTCACTCTGTGGCCCAGGCTGAAGTGCAGTGTTGTGATCTCGGCTCACTGCAACCTCCACCTCCTGGGTTCAAGCGATTCTCCTGCCTCAGCCTCCTGAGTAGTTGAGACTATAGGTGCATGCCACTACGCCCAGCTAATTTTCATAGTTTTAGTAGAGACATGGTTTCACATTTTGGCCAGGATGGTCTTGATCTGTTGACCTCGTGATCCGCCCACCTCAGCCTCCCAAAGTGCTGAGATTACAGGCATGAGCCACCACGCCTGGCCCTAAACATAGTACTTTTAAAGGAAAAGGTAATAGCCTGACATTAAGGAGGAAAATATCTCTTAACATACAGATTTAAGTAACATAAAGGGAAAGGTGAATACATTTTAATACATTAATTTAAAAAAAATCTATGAGTACCATATACAAAGTTAAAAGACAAACGGTAGCTTGAGATGACATAGTTTCATTGCATTTATATGTAACAAAGAATTTGCATACAGAATAAATAACAAACTCCCACAAATAAAGAAAAGAGTAACAACTACACACACACACACACCTATCTATATATATATAGCTGTATATCTATATCTAGATATAGATATAGATATAGATATACAGCTATATATATATAGAGAGAGAGAGAAAGACACACACAAGAAAATGAGGAAAGGATACAAATAGGCAGTTCCCAGTTCTTCAATTGGGGAAACCCTTATTGAGATGATGTACAACCTCAGTAGTAATCAGGGAAACGAATCTTAAAACTACAAGGAGATAATATCTACCACCCATCAGTTTGTTAGAAAAAATATCTGATATGGGAAGATGGGGTAAGAAGTTCATCCTTTTAGTGATTATAGAAATATGAGTTGGTATTACTTTGGGTAAACATTTAGCAATAGAATAATGTTAAGGATTCAATTACACTAAATTATAGGGATATCCTCCAAAGATGTGCTTCTCAAATGTTTTTGTGCATAGAAATCACCTGAGGAGCTTATTAAAACACAGATGTTGATTCAGCGGGGGCTGAGCATCTTCATTTTTACCCAACTCCCAGCTGATGCTGATGCTGCTCCCACTTGCCTGCACTTTGAATAAGGAAGCTCTAGAGTAGAGGTCAGCAAACTATCACTCATTGGCCAAGGGCCAAATCTGGCTCTTGCCTATTTTTACAAATGAAATTTTACTGGAACACGCTCATTTGTTTGTGTGTTGTCTGTGGCTGCCTTCAGACTATACTGGCAGAGTTTAGTGGTAGCAGCAGAGACTGCATGGTTCGCAAAGCCTAAGATATTTTCTATCTGGTCCTTTATAGGATAAGTTTGCCAACTACTACTCTGGAGAAATTCTCCCACATGTGTGTATGGATATGTGTGTAATAATATTGACTGCAACTTTTTTGGAAATAATGAAGAGACAGAAACAAGTGTCAGTTGGCAGAACAGGCAAATAATTTGTAGCATATTCACACAATGGACTTCGTTAGCTAAAATTAATGAATGGGAACTACATGTATCAACATGGATAAATCTGGAAAACATCCATTTTTTAAAAGCTTAAACTTACACAGAACAAAACTGTAATTTGGTTATGGATATATGCATACGCAGCAAAATTAGTTCAAGATTCCTGAAAAGGCTAATCAGCTCTTTCAGAGCAGTGGTTACTTCTGGTGATGGGGAAGAGGAGAAACAGGGTTATATATGGACTCACATGGGTTCTCAGCCATTGCAGTAGTGGATTATTTGTTTAGAAATTTGAGAAGAAGATATCAAAATATTATAAATTGTTAATGCTGGAGGTAGGCGCAGAGTTTCTACACTTTTCTGATATTTTAGATATTTCAAACATTGGGAAAGAGTCAAAAGACTCAGAAAAAAAATACTGGATACAAAGACAGATATTTTGAAGTGCAAGGAAGGCAATTAAGATAGATTATTGATACCCGAGATTTTCTCTACTCTCAGTTAAGCAAGCAAAGAAGATGCTCATCTATTACAAATGGTTCCTTATATAGTGAATTCTGAGAATGGTAAAGAATTTTTTTTTCCATATGACTAATATTGCTCCATGGCTTATGAAGTATTTTGATTCTAAGAGGGTCACTTCACCCATGTTATGAAGTGGAAGGATTTTCACTTTCTCTGGGGACTAACATTTTACTCCTTTAAGCCGAGATCAGCTTGTCATTGGAATAGTCTTAGTGATGCCAATTGGTGGGTGGCCCCCTAGCACACCTTCCCCCATTTTTTGAGTTAGAGTCTTGAAATACTCATCAGGGACAACCTGTGAGAGCCTTCAAGATCCCTTCAGGAACGAGTCTTTTGCTTTTGCCTGAGAATCTCAGTGGTCCATGCCCCTTTATCTCACCCAGGCATGGATGTCCTCCCCCTGTGACTTCCTGTGGGCATGACGCCATGAGCTAAATTGTAGTTGGGGTACATTCAGCCTCAGCCCCCTCCCTCCGAGCATCTGCACACAGCTGGAACCAGACTTGGCAACCGTGGCAAGCAGGCCAGGACTCATCACTCATTTTCCCAGCAGCATCGAGGTGACTTTATAGGAAGAGGTACCCCATACTGAAGTTGGGAGTCTCAGTTCAGTACTCTTGGCTACACGGTATACAACAGGGACATTTTAGTTCCAAGTACCTTTCAATATGTGTTTGTTATTATAGGGATGTAGGAACACTTTGGGTCCAATTATTCCCCCTTATTCCCCCATGAAATGTACAGCTACATTGAAAAGTCCTGCTTGTTGGCGTTTAACAACCTTTTGTCGTGTGCCTTACACATGTCAGGCAATGCGGAAGACACAGCCAGTGGATGACATGAGTGCCACCTTCTCTCTTAGCAGTGGCTTTTTCCAGCATTATGCTTCAGCATGGTGTCTTGTTGGGAACCTGATTTCTGAATGCGCTTGCTTCCCTTACTCATACAGTTCAGTTTCTGAGCTGTCTCCCCTTTCTGAGATAGGTTTGTCCCTCTGTTGTAGGTTTCCAGTCACTTCTTTATCATTGTTAACCATGACCAGAGGGAGGATAAGTTTGGTATTTTAGGGGCATCAACAAGGCTTGCAGAGATGGGATTTCCTGGTCTTAATGCTTGGCCTATAACCTAGTATAATAAACATAATGTTTATTGTAAAGTTTAAATCTCAAATACAAAGACAAGCCATGCAGGTACTGTAAATAAGTGCAGGGGTGGAGGATAATAGAAATTGGTGAGGAATATGGCAAGCTGGAGAACACACACCCACACACCTCATATAAATTGAGTGGCTACCGCAGTGGGTTACCACTGTGCAGAAATTCTGGCCCAGGAGTGCCAGAACTCTTGGATTTTCAAGGGAAGCTAGAAATGGGGATATTTTAAATGTGAGATCTCCCAAGTTTTAAATGCTGGCAACTAAGCAACAAGTTTTTAAAAATACCATTTGTGTTAAAAAATAAAATAAAATAAAATAAAATAAAATAAAATAAATAAAATAAAATAAAATAAAATAAAAGGCATATCCTAAGGCCGTATATGGCCTGTGGGTTAGGTTTGCAATCTCAGAAAAATAAAAGAAATAATCTGAAAGTTTTAAGCAGCATAGTTTGTGCCCAGCAAGCCTAGGCATTTGGGGCTCACCCACCTGGGCCAGTGCCACCACCCTTTTATTGAGTCCAATGGCATGAGAAGAAAGAACTTATACTCAAAAAAGTGATAGCTACACCCAAGGAAAAGATACAGAACAAATCAGTCATAACTATAGCCCAGGCACCATTAGAATGCCTTGATGATCACCTTCCCACGACCTTAGAAGGGCCAGCATACAGGCAGGAAAAGAAGCAAGAGACATGTGTCTATGAGGAATCCTTTCTTCACCAAAGCACACTCTTTTCTGCCCATGCTTGTTTACACAGTGGCCTGGGGTGGGTGCTCAGGAAAGAGTTCCACTGGGTACCATGCTTGGCTTACCAAGGGTATTCTCAGATATTCCACAACCCTTGGTTAGGGTATGACTATATTTTAATTATCCATCTCTCCATACTCATTACTACCTCACGTTCATGTGGTTATTTTTCATCCTCTCTAGG
This sequence comes from Rhinopithecus roxellana, assembly GCF_007565055.1. Classification (NCBI taxonomy): domain Eukaryota; kingdom Metazoa; phylum Chordata; class Mammalia; order Primates; family Cercopithecidae; genus Rhinopithecus; species Rhinopithecus roxellana. The sequence continues at coordinate 117,837,920 of NC_044553.1, read as the reverse complement.
CTGCACTCCCTGAAATAACATCAAAATGAAGGAGTCCATGACCAGACAGGGTTTGGGGTTCCTTATCTGGAAGGTCCCAGTGCATGCGAAGTGTCATTGTGAGGGTGGGGGTGAAGCCACCAGGGGTAGAATTAAAACAGTGTTGGCCAGAGGAGGGAATGGCAGGGTGTGGTGCTGCTTACCTTCCTAACTAAGGAAGCTGTTAATAAGGAAAGAAAGCCCTGCCCTTTCTTGTTGAAGTGGCCAGACTGAGAGCCTTGCTTCCCCCAGAGAATGTCCTTACCATCACTACCTTGGCCTCCATTTCACCCCCTTCCTGGATATTGGTTTTCCACAAATGGGATCCATATTGCAAAGTGGTTAGTTGCAAGGGCTTTGGAGGTATGAAGAGCTGGATTCAAATTTAGACTTTGTCACAAAGTGAACTTGGGGCTGTTTTTCCATATTATAAAGGCAGAGTTTTCTCCCTTGTAAAGTGGAGTTAATACTATTCACCTTTTGGGGATGTTGAGGGATAAAGAACTAACTGTAGGCAATGCCTGTCACTGGCATTCCCTTATATAGATCTATGGATTCCAGGGCGATCAGCAATATGTCTGATGGTAGGATTGGCATAGTTGGGCATTGCTTGGGGCTCCCTGCTCCATTCCATGCCTACCTGCAATGGGTTGAAAAACATCTCACCTCTTCTTGCCTCTTGGGGGAAAGGTGGGAAGGTTGTGGAAAGTGTGGCACCCTGATTTGGGTGGGATGCCCTTCCCATTGCATTGCCCTCTGCCTCTGGCTCCCTGTCAGTCTACCACCCAGGGCCCCAGTGCCAGCACTCCTGTGTATTTCAGCCCGTGCTAGGGTACAAAATGCTTTTTTCCACAACCAGTGCTATGTCAGTGCTAAGGGTTACTGTGACGTAGCAACTTGAAGATGATAAATGAATACATTTGAAGAGGGAATGTTTGAAAATGATTCTATAGAACTCCATTTGGTATTGGGACTATTGTCTAAACCATAACCTAGACTACTTTATGCAGTTGGGTAATAGTCTCATGTCAGATATCAAAAGGTAGAAGTAGAGATAGAAGGAGAAGGAGAGGTCTGTGAGAATCCACAGTCAAGTGGAAAGAGTGTAGGCAGAAGATGCAGGGAATACCTTCTCCCTGGAAGGTGCTGGGTTGGTAGCTCCAGAATCCCAAGGCCAGAGCACAGGGGTGAAACCCCAGCAGGGGAGAGAGAATTAGAATCTCCAAGAATCTCAGAAAAACAGGTTTGAATGTCTTTTTATGTGGCAAAATCATGGGAACCGACCTTTCCTTGCTGCAGTCAATATAAAGGACTTGCCTTTAGAGATTTAACCAGCTCTTGACTCAATAGGATTGCCTTCAAAACCTCTCTTCCAATTGTAGGGGTGCTCAGTGCCCCTTCTCCCCTAAGTTCTGATTACAATGTCCCTCCTTTTCCCAAAAAGATCCCAGAGCTTCTGGCTTGCTTCTCAGGGAAAGTATTCTTAGAAGATCCCTGAAGACCCAGCTATGTTCTGAATTACAGAGAGCCTACAGGTACCTTTGTGCTGAATGTTTTGGGGAAAGTTGTTGACAGCCAGAGGAAAAGGTTAGATGTAGCGGAGTCTGTGGGCCCCTGGTGGGAAAGGCCTTCTTTGGAAATGCCTTTGATTTGCCCTCTTCAGCCTTTTCTTTACCCATTTACCCCTTTACTAGTGTCCACTATGGTTCTGGGCTCCCCTGCCCTTCCCCCAGTAAATGCCTTTTACTTTCTGCTCAGGGGTTGTTCTGAGACAGAGGAGGAGGAATGGAGGATTTTGGAGCAGTGCCTCTTATGCTATCAGGCTTCAGCTTTTAGAATCTTGGAAAGACTCCACCTGGGAAAGAGTTCCAGAGAAAACAAACTTCAGATCCAGGCTCATATGGGAAAGGGCTCATGTTCACAAAGGCAGCTTCGGGGACCTTGGCAGAGACTTAGGCAGGCTTGGCCTTGGTCTTTAATGGATCCGACACGGATCTTTCCAGGGCCCACAAATGCTGCATGGTCTCCAAAGGAGATTTCACCCTCAGAAGCTACAATGATATCTCTTTATAGAAGTTGTAGTCTTCAGGTCTTCAGTGAGCCAACAGCTTTTGTTGTTCCAGTGGTTTATGCCCTAATGATGGCAAGGAAGATTTTAAGGAACCAAACACCACCCCCTCCTCTCGTCTCCTCATCATCCCTCCCTTGTCACATTGCTTTCCTCTTGAAAATTAGCTGAATTTTTTGATGGGATATTAGGAGCCAGAAAGAGAGTCTTGGGTCCAGGATTATCTCCCAAGTCAGAAGAAACATCTTTCCAGACCCAGGAATGACACTCTTAATGGCAATCATGGGCACAATTTTGAGACATTTTGGTCCAAGAAGGAAAATGGGGGCAAGTATGTTAGGAAAAGTGCAGGACAGACTTCATGGTGATGGTGAATCTTTCTTCTCTGACTCTAACTTGTGCCATTTCTATAATGCCAGGGTAAGATTCCTAGGATCTAGAGTTTATGTGTAAAATAAACCAGCTGCCTCTACAGGCACAGCAGTGTGGGTACAGGAGCTGAGAACACCTGGATTTCTGTTTCTGGCATTTTGCACTTAAGAAAAGTACTTTCCCATGTTTTTGCACTTGGGGTTTAATACTGACCATTAATTCCCCCATGTCTGCCTCTTCTGCCAGGGGTCTTTTCAAACATAGACAATCATGGGATATTAAACTTGAAGGACAATAGAGATCATCTAGTCCCATCAACTCACTATATATATGAGGAACCTGAGGTCCAGAGTGGGGAAGTGTCTTACCCAAGGTCACATGGTGAGTTACCTCCTTTGACGTCTTTGTATGCAGTAAAAATCCCTCCCCTAACCAATTTTGGTTCTTAAGACCTTAAGACTCATCAAGCCTCCATATATTTCATGGAGTGAGGTATGACTAGGTGCCCAGTATGGGATTTGGTACTAAAAAAATCCCTTAAGTTAAAAGAGTGTCTTCCAGGGGAGGAAGCTTCATAGGGCCTATGTAAGGGATACGGGAGAAGCAAGAGAGGACCATGGCCTGGAAAGAAACAGTGGTGTCACACACTTTCTCAGGAGGCTGCCCAGACCAATGGCCTTCCTTCCCTTTTCCTTCATACCCAAGAGAACCTTTATCAGGGGTCAGGGCGGGGATGCTATCTCAGAAACATCTCACCTTGAAACTGAGCCTCCCTCTAAACATGATGTCATAGGCAGGGAAGATTTCCTCTATCTTCACAAATCTGACCCCACCTCCTTCAGAGGAAGGGGTCTCAGCACCCCAAACGACTCAGTACTGTTTTTTCCATAGCATGTCCTGGGCAGGAGGAGAGGAAAGTCTCAATGCAATCAAATTTTGTTTCAAGTTTTTCCCATCATATTCCCAATGTCCAGAGGCCCCTTATGACCTCTACATTCCTGAGCATAGCTTCCATAAAAAGATAGGCTTACTCTGTTCACATATTCACACACTGATACACATTCAAACACACACACGTGCACACACACATATATTCACACATACACATATGCAAACACATGCAAACACACGCATACACATGCAAACACACACATGGAAACACACACATACACATACAAACACACACATGCAAACACATATGCAAACACACATGTGTACACATGCAAACACACACAAACACATCCACATAAAAACGCACATGTGTACACATGCAAACACACACTTGCAAACAAATACATGTATGTGCATATGCAAACACACACATACACATGAAAATGCACATGCACACTCTTTACAGACACTTTTTAAATCTGTAGTTGTTTGAGCAACATCTTTCTGGAAATTTTATTAGGAACGCCCACTTTTCAGGACATCCTAACTCAGTCCATGGCTGTATGACCAGAAAGGAAATGAGCTGTCATGGAAGTCCTCCTTGCTCGAGACAGCACGTGGCCTGGAGGCCACCAATGTTACTCCTCCAGGGTATTTTATTCCCCTGTAAGACTTGGAAAGATGGCAAGGGTCAGAGATCAGCCGTTACTCTCTAAACCTTCCACAGACCTGTGGTGTGAGGCAGAAAGGTCAATGAGAAAGAGCTTGTAGGCTTGGGAGTATAGCACCCCCACCTCCCGATGTGGTCAGAAGTGGTCTATGTAATTTTAGCTCCTAAAATTAGAAATGCCCCTCTGGTATCCCTAAAGAACGTCAGTTCTGGGGTAGCATAGCCTTCTCCTCCCATCCCATTGCCCCTTAGTGACCCTACAGTGCATACCCCTTCTCCGACACACCCCTCAGCTCATCATCAGGGGCTCCTCCTTTCAGAAAGATGCTTATAGACCGAGACCCACTTAGATGAGACCTCTCCTCCTCTTCCATGACAATCCAAGGCCAAGCACCCAAAGGTTTTGCTCCCTTCCCTTCCTCGGTTCAGTGGAGGCTGCAGCAAAATGGAGTGTTTCCAGTTTCTCTGACCATGCTGGGTTTTAAGTTAATCCCCTCCTCCTATCCTTCCCTTTTGCTGACAGTACTTCCCCTTTCAAGCTCCCTCTCTATTTCCCCTCCTAGTTTTGATCTTCTTTGGGGATTTTGGTTTTTACTTTATTTTGCTTTTTTCTGTTTTTTTTTTTTTTCTTTTTGTTTTTTATAGGTTTCAGAGAAATTATGTTGAATCCAATAAGCCTTCCCGGACATTCCAAGCCTCTTAACCATGGCATCTATGTTGAGGATGTCAATGTTTATTTCAGCAAAGGACGTCATGGCTTTTAGAAACTCCTTTTAAGCCTCCTTATTATGATGTCACCTTGGTAGGCTGGGCCCTCTGAGAGGTTGGAAGCTCTAGGCATTGTTCTCTTTGGATCCAGGGATGCTAAGTAGAAACTGCATGAGCCACCAGTGCCCTGGCACCCTTTAACACCACCAGATGGGTGTTTTCCCCCATCCACCACTGGCAGGGTTGCCCCTTCCGTCCAGTCATCACTGTGCTCCTTTTTTTCTGGCCTACGAGGCAGCTCCTGCCACCATCTTTAGAGCCAATAAAGAGAATTAAAAACCTGTGCACCAGGAGCATCTTTTAAATACACTAGCCATTCTCTTGCTTTACACAAACAACCTAACCATCACAAGAAAGCCTGATGAAGTCCAGCCGTGCTCCAGCCTCACTTTCCCTGCTTGGAAGCGTGGGGTCTCCCTGGCTCTCCCAGGATACCATGCTGTCCTCTTAGTGACCTCGTCGCCCTGCAACCTCCAGTGGGGAAGAGTCACAGAGAGCACCTAAGCAGAGGTGGAGATGGCGCGGTAAGAGGAGGGGGAGCCAGGCTCAAGTATTGGCACCAAGTTAGGTCTCAGAGGAAAGAATGGAAACCAATCACTTTACGTTTTTATTTTTATTTTCGGTGGAAAAATCATCCTTTTTTTTGGGACACACTTGCCCCCTACTTCCTCTTCTCTCTGGAACGGCTCACAGTGAGTGCGATATTAGAAAACTCCTTGCAGAGGAGAGTTTCTCCAGGCTCTTCCTGGGCCCTTAGATCTGCAGTTCCGACAAGCTTTGGCTGCAGGAGGTTTTACCCATGAACTGGCCATCCTACTAGGACCACAAGGGACCAAGGGAATCAGGGACCGAGGCCCTTCCTGCCAGCCCATGATCCCGGGATTGGCTCTCTTCCCCTACTTCCACTTGTTCTTGACTCAGAACTTTTGGAACCCAATGGAATCAGCATTTCAAGGTCAAGATGAACTGAAGGGGAAGAGAAGTAAAACTTGGCCTCCTCCAGCCCCTCTCATGGCACCAATGGAAGTGTCCTCCTGTTCTCTGGTCAATATGTGTGTTTACTTTGCTTGCTTTGACTCATGCCTTACTCCATGGCCACCCTCTCCCAAAGAGGGGGCTTGCTTTCCCCATTTTCAACTTGATCCACTGAGGAGAGGGAAGGGGGTGACTTTCCCCTCTTCCGTAGGAAAGGCACATTTGTAGGGCCTGAAACTCTCCCGTATTTGCTGACTCACTAGTGGAGGAGACGTCTGGCTCCCAGCTCCCCTGGTCCATGGGGCCTCCATTGTGTGAAGTCAGCATAGGCTGCCCACCTAATGGTGGAGAGCATGAAACTGGGAGCATCCTGTGGGGGGCTTTTGGGGGAAAAAGGTGGTTGTTTTAGCCCACCATTGTTTTGGGGTGGTGTTGCACACTAGTAGAGAATAGAGTCTATGCCTTTGGCAAATTTAACTGGGAGTTTGGATTCCCACTTAAGGGTTTTACTTCTTGGGTCCTGTGGATAGTGGTTCTTTGTGTCAGGATCCCAGCCCGATTCTGCAAATGCCTCCATGGGGTTTAAAAACATGAGGCTTTCCAAGTTCTTGCCCAGTATCTGGGGCAGCCTCCAGAGTATCACCTGGGAGTTCAGATTCTCTCCAGGACTCCAGGTGTGTGTTTATCTCGCCCCCTCCAGCTCTCCTCATCCTGCTCCCCATTGCTCCATGTCAGGCTGTTCCCCATTATGCCCTGCTGATGCTTTGGGTCCAGGGCCTCCTCCTAAGTGTGGCTTTAAGGAGTAAGCTTGAGGATGATGTTTTTTAATTATTGTAAATCATTACCTCATTTCCAGCCTCCCAGGCTCCATCCATCACAGCATCTTTTATTCTGCCATTTTCCTCACCTTGTGCTATGACAATGGGGCGTTGTGTTTCCACAGAGACTTATAGGAGTGTTCAGTGTATAGTTTCTTAATAAACACTTTATTTTCTAATGAAATGACTGAATCAGACCTCTTATTTGGAAATTTTGCAAAAACATTCAAAAATACAGAAAATCCAGGTTACCTGCATTTTTTCCTGTTTTCCTGTTACTCTTTTAAATAAGCTTCTTAGTTAAGTTCTGTGTTTACAAAGGTGTTCACAATCTGTTCCATTGGTTGCTTTCATTGAGAGTCTTCCAGATAGGTTAGGCTCATACAGTAAAGTGCTTTTCATCGTATTGAGAAAGAAGTAGAGGCTCAGAGAGGTTGAATGGTTCACCCAGGGTCACACAGTGTGAGAGGTGAAAGCAAGATTGAAACCTGACTTCTACAGACACTACTCGGGCCACTGAGACCCTCACTCCTTTGGTAGCTGGGGAATGTTCTGTTGTCTGAGCAGCCAAGGCTCACAGAAATCTTCTCTTGAGAGCTGATGTGTAAAGGAATCTGGGAGTGGGGTTGGGGATCCTTTATCTTTGGGTCACCAGCAAAGCCAGTGGGGTGGTCCCTGAGATGGAGTGGTTTTGCATGTTCCCTGTGGATGTTGGGAAAGTGACCTTGCCCAAGGAAAGATGGGGCTTTGGGTGTACAGGTCAACACACTTGTCACTCAGAAACACGCTCCCTTTCATGCACAGACACCCACACACACACTCAGGTGAGCCACACTCTCATGGCAAGTTTCATGTGGGCTGCCAGGAGGGAGAAGTCAAAGAGTAAAATGCTTAGATGAACTGGCATATCTGTGCACCCTTGGACCCTGGCACTGACACAGCTAGAAGAATTAAAATGCTCCCTGTAACTTGCCCTCTTCCTTTCAGGAGGAAAGGACACTGTGAGGCTCTGTATGCAGGACAGATGGAGCAAGAGTGGGGAATGCGGGCTGGGAAAGGGCTCCTGGGTGAATCCGAATGTTTCACTGGGCCCCAGTAATCCTTGTTGGAGCTCAGTCATTGTGGAAGTAGAGACAAGACAAGTAAAGTAATGTAGAAGGGCTCATGTTCCAGTCTGGCAGGAAGTTGATCAGGCTAGGTTGGTGCTTTTCTATGTATCCTCACTTACTTTATCTTCTATTTAAGTCTAGTTTGGTTTGAGACCCCCTTATGCCAAATGGAATCTCCTGCTCTATAGAGTGGCCTGGGTGAGGGGTGGACCAATCTCTGCATTTATCTCTTCTCAAGGGTTCCAGGGAGAAAGAGTTGGAACAGGGATGCCTGAAGGGTTGGAACTGTCCTGGGGACCATGAGGGGATGCACTAGTTCAAGGGAGAACTTTCATTTTTAATATAGGAGGGATTTGAGTTTCATTTTGTTCTAATGCTTGGAGCCTATCAGTTTATGGGAGAAGAGATAATAGATAAAAATGGCCTCTGAGAATATGGGAAGGAAAATTATCCACAGCTCAGGAAGAGGGGATAGCACTGGCCTTGTGGAGGGAGTGCTCTTCCCATAGAGAAGGAGGCAAAAAGAGGAAAGGATGTGGAATGTCTTTTCAAGGTGATAGGACAAGAAAGTAAGGGAGTTCTTCTCTGGTGGCTTCCATTTTTCTATAAAGAATGAGGCAAGGCCTTGTGCCGCTACTGAGAAGACCCAAGGAGAGTTGGAACATCTGAACGGACAGGGGAAGAGACTATGGAAGACTATGGGGATCTATGGAAAGGTTGCTGGGCAGAATGAGGAACCGGTTGAGGTTGGAGTCTAGGCCTCTGTTTTCCATGTTTTACTGCTGGGTGTTGAAGTCTTATGGCATTTACCCCAGTGTTGGTGCCTCTAGGGAAGTCAGAGCTGGTATAGGGTAGATGCAGAGAGCTGAACTCAGCCCAGAAAGATGCCAGTTTGGACTGGCTTCAGTTTAGGGTGGCTCAGGGAACCAGCCAGTCCTGCAGCTCCCTGACCTCCTGCATTCGAATCTCACCAACAGGATTTCACAGTAGCTTTCTCAGACCTTAAGCTTACATTTTGGTCCTGCAGGATTTTGCTGCATAGATTGACAGCTGACTCAGTTCATGAACCCAGGGTACTTGCCAGATGCTCTCTGGATCTTCATTCTGGAGAGGTGGTTGACAGGTGCTGGTTCTGAAGCTTAGATAATGAGAAACTCAACTGTACCAATAAGATCTTGTAGAACAAGGTGAAATTTGATCTAACACATTCCAGGGACATGCCCTGGAGAGGCTGGACTCTTTTACTAGCATTACATGACCAGGTCCTGGAACTGATTGCCAAGCTCCCAAGAATGGGTTTGCTGTGGGGCATTAATAGTAATAATTCTATGTATTTTATGAAGCACTTACTCAGAACCAGTCACATTTTACCCACAAGGAAGCTGAAGCTCAGAAAGATTGAATAACTAGCTCAGGTTTTCATAACTTGAAACTGGCAGAACCAGGACTGACAGGGGGCCTGCCTGACACCTCAGAATGCTTTTGGCCACTCTGGTGCCCCCTAAAGTAGCACATCTTCTGCTCCTGGTAGCACATCTTCTGCTTCTACTCCCTAGGTGTTCCACAATCATAGCTCCCCCCGACCCCACTCCACTCCTAAGACAGAAAAGTCTTTCAGGGGTCTTCAGGGATGGGCACCATCCCTGACTTCCTTCTGGAACCATTGGGACAGGGTGATTTTAAAAACTAGAAAAAAAATCTGCAATGTTCTTTCCTCTCATTGTAGCATTTAGTGACTTGGGGTGTATGAAAGCATGGTTGGGCTTAGATCTGAGATTAATCCCATGTCTTAAAGTTGGTGAGATTCCCAAGCAATGATGGCCTCTTTGATATTGGGGAGGACTAGTTGGATGAGACCAACCTGATCCTTAGGATAGCAGGTTAGGCTGCCCAGGTCTAGGCAAGGGTGAGCAGCTTCAGATAGGAAGGTGGTAGAAGAAAGGATGAGACCAACCTGATCCTTAGGATAGCAGGTTAGGCTGCCCAGGTCTGGGCAAGGGTGAGCAGCTTCAGACAGGAAGGTAGTAGAAGAAAGGGCCTCGTCTAACTACCCACTGTCACTTAACCTTTCTTCAACCCACCTCAAAGACCTCCTGATATGTCCAAGCTCAGCCATGCAATGCTCACCCCAAAAAGACCAAACACGAAGCAGGCTGAATTTGGAAGTCAAGAATCTGACCTCTAGCCACCTCTGTCTCTTCTTTTGTGTGGGAATCCCTTTCTGCAGCCAAGCTCCCAGCAGCCACATCCTCACCTCCACCTCCCCAGCCACAGGTGTGACCGCAGCACAGCACTGGGCTGTGACACATCCCCTGGCTCGTCCCATTTCCCTCAGGTCAAGCCCAGGCATAAGCAAAGGATCAAGCATCTCGGATACAATGGTGAGGCAGCAAGGGAGGGTTGGATGCCACGGGAAAGCTCAGGAGCGGGCAGATCAATGCAGGACGACTTCATTGTTGTGTAGCTTTCTGCACGGAGCCAGACATGGATTAGGCAAAGAGCCGGAGCCTTTGTTCCTTCAGGGTTTACTGCCTCCTGTGCTCTGGCTAGACTCGCACATTGCTGCCAACGTGACTCTGAAAGCAAGAGCAAAATGAAGGTGGCAGGGAGGGAGAGACAGGAGGGGGACAGGGGTGATGCTGGCTGCTTGGAGTCTTCTCTGTGAAGGGCCCAGGGAAAACTCTTAAGCGTGACAGCGGAGGCGGGAGGAAGGTAGAGAACAATGGGGAGTCTGGCTTCCATTTGGACTGTCCAGCAAGGGCCTGGAGCTCTCCTCCTCCTCTCTCCCAGCTCTCCCCCACCCACCACATTTCTAATCTTTAATGCTGGCTGATGCGGGTGAAGCTGCTTGCAGCCTCCGGATTCCTTGGATAGCTCTGGTTCTGCATTTTGCCTTTAGAAATCCTACTGTTACCACCCCCTGTACTTCCCACCTCCCAAGAAAACCTCAGCCTAGATCTGACAATATATATCCAGAGCTAAATAAGACTCCTTCTTCAACCCTACTTGAACCCAAAAGTGAGTTGAAGGAGACGTGCTGGCAAGAGACAAGTCCCTTGTCTGCTTTTTTGAGTGGTTCTGAAATTCCATCAGGATTCTGAGGCCCTCTTGGGTAGGACTCTTTCCAATTTCTCCATAGAGTGTCCCCAGTTTCCCTTGAAATTAAATCTTGATGAGGGAAGAGATTTCTGCATGGGTGATAAGGTCTAACACCCCTCTGCATTTTTGCCCCTTTTCATTTGGGCACATTTTCCTTCTGTCACAAAATATTTGGGTATTTGTGCCTGAGAGAGCTAGATCTTCTCTCCTCATTATGCTTGACTTCTGGGTGGGTGTGAATGCATTGCTCAAATGTTCCGTATGCTCCTGGGCCAGGAATGGTGAGGACTGACAAAAAGAGGGGAAAAAGGAAGATATCACAGGCAAACCTTTGACTGGGGCATGCTCTGCTTTGAGAGAAGGGAACAAGAAAGACAGGAGCACTTCTGAGGAGCAAAGATCCCACAGGGACGTAGAAGGTACTGATGGCTCAGATTTGGTGTCAAAGGCCTCCAGCCCAGGTCTGTGTGGGTTGTATCTGGGAAGGAACTTGGAAGTCTGGGATAGAGGAAAAAGGCAGGGTTACAAGTTACCCAGAGAACAGAGCTGTAGAGAAATCTTAGCTGAGGACTCTGGTGGGACTTTCAAACCAAGATACACGAGCCTTCCACATGGGACCAGATGGGCACTTGGCCTTCTCAGGATCATGGTATTTTCTCATGACCCTCTGCCAATAGGATCCTCTCAAAGCCTCTCTTAAATAGATAAACCTGACTTTGATTTACCTATGGGAGGAGACTGGCACCTTTGGCATAAGTCAAGAAGAATGGAGCTTGGCTTTTCTGAGAGCCAAAACCCTTGAGCAGTTCTCACTTCACACCCTAAGAGTAATGTCAAGTAATGTTTGAGTTGGGAGGGGTGGTCAAAACCCCCTGCTCAGCTATGGAGAGGGTTTGCAGAGCGAGGAGTGAGGTTGCCCAAAGGCATGCATTCCAGAATGGCAGTCGCTGACTTTTGCCTTCTTCCAGAAGAAGATACATCATGACATGACAGAACATCATGTTAGCTCAGAAAACACTACCAAACCTGGCTTTGGTAAGTAATGCTGGAGGCCTTGGTGGCTTGCAATGATGACCAGCTTGTCTTCATGGCTGTCTTTGCCTCAGTTTCTGCCACTTGTGTGCTGTTACCCTGGCAACACAATGAAGCCTAGCTCTGCCTTTGGAGACCTCACTGAAGCAAGTGTCCTATTTCCCTGAAAAAGACACATTTTCCCCTCCTTGCTCTCAAGTTCATTCTGCAGTGAGAAGGACAAGGACTTAGCCCTGGTAAAGGGGACAGTGACTTCACTACTGTCTAATATGGCCTGGTGATACCTCTGTTACAGAGTTCTGATAGACTTACTTTCTCACTCCAAAGCTCACACTACCTTCAGTCTGTTTGGGACCCCATAATGTTGTTTAAAAATCACATTGTGGTATTCTTTACTCTGCAAGGATTGCAATAGCCTTTGGCCAAAAGTCATGAAATCCTGACCTTCAAAAATGCACTTCTCATAAAAAGAGAGGGTGTGGAGCTGTGGAGAGCACATGTGCTCTTCCAGGGATGGGGCAGGTCTACAGAGCCTGTGACATGGTCCTTAGCAGCTGCTCAGGCCTAGGGAAATATTTACCTCTCACAGCTAGGTTCATAAGCGTGTCGGGACCTCATGACATGGAGGGTCCTCTAGTTTTAAGCTGAAAGGGTTTAGCCTCTGTGACACAGGGGACCCCTGCACCTACAAAGGCTAATTTCCAGTCTTTCTCAGCAGTGGGGCAGACAGGCAGTCTCCAAGCTCTGCCCTCTTGCTGCCAAAGTCAAAGGAAGAGTGACAGTAGGAACATTTCAGAGTACTGGCTAGATACTAACTAAATCTAGCCTATTAATTATACTCTGTCAGAACCTCTGGATGCTCTTGCTGTTAATTCTGAAAGAAAATTCACATGGCAGAGAACTTAAGAGTAAATCTCAAACAACTTCTGTCATGAGTGCTAGTCTCTGACAGCTCACCCTGGACAGGAGGGCACAGCCAGGATCTGTGATGCTCTCTGGTTGTCCCCATCCGGGGACCATAGCTCCTCACTGAGGCCTTTTGCTTCAGAGGGAGCCAGATATAGAGCTGGCCAGGGAGAACTTGAGTCTGTTCCCTCCCACTGCCAGTGGGCCGCAGGGGAGGCACCACCAATATAGAACATATTCTGAGAATGTCCTTCTTGGGAGAATTTAAATTCTATGTTCATGTTTAGATGACTCAGAGAATTGTTCAATTTTTATGGCTATCAATTTGGCATTTCTTGCTACCATAACAGGAGATTGTTGCACAGTACCTCTGATACCAAATGGCCAACCTAGTCATTAAGAAGACCAGAGTAACCCCACTGTGCATTTTCAGGATGGTGTCTTTGGCCATCTTAATAATTTTATTAGGTCAATCACTTGACCAACTGTTACCCTGCATAAATTGGTCAGTTTTCTGGGCAGAGCTTCAGGGCCTGCAATATGGTTCTCCCTTAATTTGAAATCCCCAACTTGCAGAAAAATCTTTTTCTCTTCTTCCAGTTACTAGAAAAATGATGTTGTAAGGATCAAGTGCTCCCCTTTTTATTGATTGCAGCAGTGTTTCCCTTTAGTCTCATGGTATGCCAAGGATCCATCAGAGAACTTTGGAGAATGTTGCACAGTGTGGCCAGCTCTTATAGATTCACAGTTTGCATTAGGATATCAAAGGCTCCAAGAAGTCCTGCTGTAAACAAACCTTATTCTACCACTTTCCAATTCTAATTAAACACAAAACATTTTTTGCTTAACACCTATTAATAGACTCAGCACACACATGTTAGAAAACACTGGGTTAAGGTGTGATCAGAAGCTTTTAAAGAAGAATCAAGCAGAATGTGTTCATCAACCAGCCACCTTCTTATATCAAGAAACCACCACACCCAGCACGCTACCCAGCTGTAGGCTCAGCCCTCACTTCTGCCTTCTACATAGAGTCAGAAAAAATTCTGGTTGCTGATGGATAGCCACTCTTGTGAAGATCAGGAAACCTTCACTGTGATATCTCAGAAGAAAATGGTAAGTCATTTCACATAAGAGCTTGAGACTTCAGCATTTAACCTGGACATCTGCCCAGGCTGGTGGAGGTGACATCATCTAGTGGTAGCACACAGCAATGAAGACCTGGATCCCAGTCTCAACTCTACCACTTGCAAAGTGACATGGGGTAAGTTACCTTTGCTTGTTCCATATTTGTCTCTGAGTAGCTAGTAGAGTTTACTGATCCTCATGTAAAATACCCTGCCTGGACAGATGCCCCAAATGCCATGTCCCTATGAGTCACTATTATCTCTTAGTGGAGGACATCTTTTGGTTCCTGGTCCTTCTCTCTCTTCTGAATGTGTTGTGTATCAGGCGAACAGAGTGAGAGAGATGGCTGCCCTTTTGGGTGAGGATCAGTGGATTTATCTGGATGAGGATGGAAGCAGATGCTTAGGGGTTAATAGACCCTCTCTGTCACAGCTGGACAAGGTCAAGAGGAAGTTCTCGGCAAGATTTTCTGACTTTGATCTCAAGAAGGCAGCTCTGCCTAACAAATAGTCTGAAATGTCAAAGAATAAATGTTAAAGCTTGAGGGGTCGTTCTCTAGGGAGTTGCCTGGGTTGGCTAGGGAGGGAGGGGAGGAGGGAGAGAGGGACACAGCAGAATCCTTCACATAAAGATTCCTACTTGGTTTTGTGATATTTAAGAAAAAAGAAAACTCTGAATTATTTATAACACAGAAGATATAAGCAGGCTGTAGAGAAGTCGCCTGGCTTCACATGATAGTTTATGGTCATTATTTAGCTGCCCCAGCCTTGAACTGGTAAAACTTTTCTCATTAGTCACATGCTATTGAGCTCTACTTGAGCTATCTATTATTATTATTATTGCTATTATCATTATTTTAATCAAGAAAATTCATGTCCTTCAATATGTGAGTTGGGGGATGCAATTTCTAGAAATGACATTTGCACAAAGCAGGAGTTATCTCTTTTCCTTAAAGGGACTCTGGCACACCCTTCAGTAACTCTTTCCACCCCTGTGAGTGTTTCCAGCCTGTGCCTGTTCAAGCAGAGATTTGGAAGACCCCTGCTCTGATATGGGCAGAAAGCATCTTGGTTTGGGCCTGGGTACCAATTGGCCATGTCGATCTGGGAAGGTGAATTTCATCTCTCATTTATTCCCTCTGAAAGATGAATGCAATTGTCCTATGCCTCTTCTGAGTAGGCTGGGCATAGGAAGGATGATTCCATTGTGTTCAAAATGCCTTGGTACCTGGCAGGGGGCGAGGGGATAGCATCTACATTATATGAGGGGATAAAATAAGTAAAGAAATGTTAAAAGGTTAAATAAAAAGTGATTGAAGGATTGGTGGTAAAGTTGGGGGGAATGGGTTCTTTCATCTGTTTACTTTTGTCAGTGATAAAATGAATACTTCATGTTGATAATCATATCCTGATTCTATAGCATGGGTAATTGAAATTCACTGATAATCCCCAAATTGCAGTTAAAATTAAAATCACAAGCTTCACATGCTCTCTCTTCCATCTCTACACATGGCACTAACACACTTAGTCACTCTTCTAATTGTTTTTGCATACCCTTGACAACACTCTGGGAGATGCAAACACATGGAATCAACTTTTGGTCAGTTTGGGGGTGGTGAGGTGAGGCTAATTAAACCACAAATCCGATCACCAGTAGAGCTCCAAACAAGCAATATTATATTTAGGTGGTATTGCTTTTGTTGAAGATATCAATACTTTTGTTTGTTTCCTAGACCTGTTTTTTTTTTCTACCTTGAAGAACCTGGAGAACACTTTGCAGTTAAAATGTCACAGTGACAGTCCTGTTATAAAACTCTGAAAATGTACATGTTTTTACCCTCACTAACTTACTCTATTTTTCAGAAGTCTTTGAAGTGTTTTTCCTCCACTCCCTACTTGCTATGATGTAGAAGTTAGGCTAGCACCGTTGCTCTAGGGCAGTGGTTCTCAAAGTTTTTGGTCTTGGGACCTCTTTACACTTAAAAGTCATAGAAACCCCAAATAACGTTTGTTTCTGTGGGTTATATCCATCATATTCACTGTATTTGAAATTAAAACTCAGTATAATTTAAAAGCTCACACATACACACACATTCCATTTAGCTGTCAGGATGATGACATCATCACATGTCTGGAAACCACTGGACAACTTCATGAATAATACCCGTGAGACACGAGAGTGAAAAAAGTCATACACTATCTTACTATTGCTGGGAAAATAGTTTTGACATATAAATCTCCTGAAAGGATCTTGAGCCCACCAGGAACCTTTGGACCATTTTGAGACCTGCTGTCCTAGAGAAAACAGGCACAAGCAGATTCTGAAATCAAACCTGGGTCCCCTTGGAGGCAGGAAAATCTACCAGTAATGCACTTTGATCCAAGTGTAGGAGCCCGTCAGAATTCCATTTCTTTATTCAAACATCACTGACTGCCCCACGGGTGTTGACTTAAAGCAAACTGAATACAACCATGCATGTTCAGTTGCTAGGAATGTGGAATATACACAAGAAAGACTTCACCTATTATTAAGAAAACAGAGTGGGGGCTGTTTGCTTGCTCTGGAGAAGAATATGGGCTTGATGTAACAGTAAACATTATTGGTTGATTGAAGAGACTCAGCACAAACGGGATTGACAAAATCCCATTGGTGAGAGCAGGAGGCATGAATGGCAGGGGATGAGATAATTTATAAGCAGCTCCTTGTTGGTTGGGCATCCCTTCGTGTGCACTGTAGCTCTCATTGTGCATCACATTTGGACTTGTTTAAGGAACACGTGAGGCTTGCAGTGCTCTAGGACCTATGGGAGTGCCTATTTGTTTAGACACCCTGGCACCTCTTTCCTCTTTCTCCTAAGCTGGGCAGCTTTGGTATAGGAAGATGGGACTATGAAATGCTTTGATGCCTAGGGAGCTTCCTTAGGTTAACTCTGTGTAGCACCCAGCACACCACCCAGCAGAGGGACCTGTCTCATCATGAGGTCCTAAGTGGGTGACAGTGTTTATGCCTCTTCCTGTTCATCATTTATACCCTAGGGAGTAAGAACTGCTCTTCTGTGGGATTATTTCATAAACCAGCTGGAATAGGGTCTTTCAAGGAATACCTCTGAGATCATGAGCAAATGTTGCTTCATTGACTCATTCTTCAAACATATTTGGGGCATCCACTCTATGCCACACACTCTGCTACTAAGTGAGTCAGTTGTATTTCCTGTTGTCAAGAGCTTTATTGTCTCCTGCAGTGGTTTTCAATTGGGGTATCTTGTCCCTAGGGGACATGTGTGGAGACATTTTTGGTTGTGACAACTGAGGATGGGTGCTTCTGACAGCTCCCCACAACAAAGAATTATTCAGCCCCAAATGCTAACAATATCAACGTTGAGAAACCCCAGTCTAGAGAGAATACAGTCCAGTATTCACTAGTCTTGGGTAAGAGGTCGGACCTTCCCACTTTTTAGGGCCCTCCTTTAGATGCCAAGAGTCCTAGGGCCATGAGAAAGTACCATCTGGAACCTGCACCCCACTTCCCTTCTAGACAATGTTTCATTTCCTAAACCAGAATTCCTTACCCAAACAGCTCTCAGCTTGCCTCCAGGACATGTGTGGGTCTCTTCATTCATCTTTTCTAAGGGTGGGGTACGCTGCAGGTGTTGGCTACGCTGCAAGAGTTGGCCAAAGGATTACTGTGCGGGGGCAGTGGGAACATCAAGAATGTGAGGGTGGGATGGTTAGAGGAAGATGGAGTTGCAGGCCCCGTGTGCACATATATGTATGCGAGACCCCTTTCACTGTGGGATGGAAGACAGGGGTGGAAGAGAAGGGAACAGGCCAGGGGCCAACTCCTTAGCACTATGTGTCTCCACTCGCAAATCCGAGGAACCAGAGACACCAGATGTCAGGCCTGGCCCTTCAGGTCATTCTGAAGATCAATTTTGCAAGGCAGGAGGATAGGACATGCTTATTTGTTAGTGTGTTAGCTTGATTTATAACTTCCAAGCCCATATGAAATGTGGGCTTCTAATTATTCCCTTGTCCCAGGTCCTTCAAATGTAAGGAATAGGCCTGGTACAGATAAGTGAGTAATTATGAAGCAATATGATGAAATTATGGGAGAGGTAAACATAGAGGAAAGACACCTAGTTCCCAAGTGGAGTTTTGTTTTTGTTTTTTTTTTGTTTTTGTTGTCGTATTTTTTTTGAGACAATTTTGCTCTGTCATCCAGGCTGGAATGCAGTGGTGTAATCTCGGCTCACTGCAACCTCCGCCTCCCGGGCTTAAGCAATTCTCATGCCTCAGCCTCCCAAGTAGCTGAGATTACAGGCGCCTGCAACCACACCTGGCAGATTTTTGTATTTTTAGTAGAGATGGGGTTTCACCATGTTTGCCAGGCTGGTCTTGAACTCCTGACCTCAAGTGAACCACCTGCCTCGACCTCCCAAAGTGCTGGGATTACCTGCATGAGCCAACTTGCCCGGACTGATGGAGTTCTTAAAAATACTGAATCATGATATTGATCTGCAGATGTTTAAATAAAAATGGCAGTTCAAGGAATGGCATAATCAAAACGATCAGTTAAGATTTTAAAGTTTCCATTGTTTAGAGAGCTGCCTTCAAGCCTTGGAAATCCTGACTGCACTGCCCGGTAACTAAACACCACGGTCCTTTGGTGACCTTGTGCTGCCTGAGGTACACAACTGTGGAGGTTCTTCCTGCTGGACCATCTCCACACTGGGGCGATGCTCTTACAGGCCCACCCAGTTGCCATAGAGACTGATCTCGAGGTCTCCACAATTGACTGGTATTTACTGGGGATCTGCAGTTTTCTGGGTGCCGTGACCAGCATCATAAAGGAGAGAGAGGGGCTGCCCCTGCCCGGCTCCCCATTTGTGGACTATTGTGAGAATATCTCTCTGTAACAGAAAGGTAAAGACCCTGGAGAACTTGAATAGGAAGGATATTTTTTTTCTTTGAATAACATTGTGCTTTTTTCTGATTACAAAAGTAATTTATATTCACAGTAGAAAATTCAGAGAAATACAGAAAAGCACACAAACACATAAATTATCCACCATCCCATCACCCAGAGACAACACTGTTAACATTTCAGCTTTCTGCCTTCTAATCTTTCTTATGTACTTATTTATTTGTCAGAATCAAATCATTCCACGTGCACATGCACATACACATTACTTTGCTACATATTTTTTAATACGATTGCATTTGCAATTTAACGGATCTTTTGCAACGTTAAAAAATTTTGTGAAAGTGATATATTTACCACATGGTTAAAAAAATACACACATATACACACACGCAAACTTGCACAGAAATGTTCATAGCATTTTTCATAATGGTCAAGGAGCAGAAAAACACCGTATTTATTAACTGGTTAATGGAGAAAGAAAATGGGGTGTAACCATGGAATGGATTACTACTCAGCAATAAAAAGGAATGAAGCACTTATACATGCTACAACATGAATAAATCTCAAAGAAACATGCTAAGTAGCTGGATACAAAACATCCCATTTTCTATGGTGCCATTGGTGTGCAAATATCAAGAAGAGGCAAATATGGAGAGACAGAAATTCTATTAGTGGCTGCCTAAGGCTGGGGTTGGAAGCAGGGATTAACTATAAATGGACCCAGGGTTCTTGTTGGGGTGATGAATGTTTTAAAACTGGTTTATCCTGATGATTACACTATTCAGTAGATTTACTAAAAGTTGTTGAATTGTACTTTAAAATAGGTGAATGTTATGGTATGTAAAATAATGTCTCAATAAAGTTTGTACATATATACACAAAATAAGTTATATAATAATAAATATATAAAATAAAGTTTGCATATATGAACTCAATGATGCTTATATATAATACATAGTAAATATATAATATATAAACTAAACATAGATAATATATATAAACTTTATTGAAGTATTATCATTATTATTTATCCAAATTACTGCTATAGATTGATCTGTCTATAAAATGAGAGCACATCCCTTTTTACACCTGTTCCTCATCGGCAAGTTGTTCTTAGCACCACTACCACTACCACACAAGTAACCTCTGTTATTGCGTGTCCTTATGAATTATATCTAAGCAAATTATATACAAACAAATATAAACATATGTGTTTACTTTTCTCTATTTTGTACAACTGCAACTATATCATACATACTATTGTGCACTTTTTAGGATAATCCCTTCCCCACCCCAGTTTCTTGGAGCTCTTAGAGAACTCCCTCATTGTTTTAGAGATCCATACTATCCCGTTGTATTGATGTACTCAAATTTATTTAATTTCTTCACAATAGTTTGCTGTTATAAATCACGGAAATGGATTGATCCTAAATATATTGAAACTAAATAAATGTGGTTGAACCTAAATATAATATTAACATAAAGCCGTGTGACCCCCATAAACTATTTGGTATATCTATTTTGTATATATTGACCATATGGGGTGATACCAATGTGTACCCCAAGAGTAATGCAGATGCTCCTCAGTTTACCATGGGGCTATGTCCTGACAAGCCCATGAAAAGTTGAAAATATCACAAGTTGAAAATGCACTTAATACACCTAACTTACCGACCATCATAGCTTAGACTAGCTTACCTTAAATGTACTCAGAACACTGACATTAGCCTACAGTTGGGCAAAATCATGTAACACAAAGTGTACTTTATAATAAAGTACTGAATACCTCATATAATTTATGGAATACCATACTGAAAGTGAAAAGCAGAATAATTTTACACCATAGTGAAGTTGAAAAGTCCCAAGTCGAACCATCATAAGTGGGGGACTGTCCATATATGAGAATGAGGTTCCCCACAGTCTTAAGCAGAGGGTCATGGCTTGACTTTTAATGACTGTATCATGCTGCACTGTGTGGACATACCAGATTTATTTGACTAGTCCCCTGTGTTTGAAAACTTGGATTGTTTTATTTTTCCATTCTTATGTAAAACAGCACAGGTATTTAGGTACTCTTGGTGGTTAAGCTGAACAAGGGAGATGGCTCAGTGGCAGCCCTCATCAGAGATAGTATGTCTGTCACTGCATTGCTACCTCTGATGAGGGCTACAGGTATCCAGTGGATTTCCCCAAGCCGGTATCCAGTGGATTCTCCTGAGGGACAGCTATCTTGTAACAGAGAGCTGACTGTGGAAAGCTATCTCCTTCTGAAATATTATTGCTTCAGACTTCAAGATGCAACATCGTTGAATGCAGAGGTCATTACCTTTTTTTCAGGTAACTTCAAGGTGTTGCCAACATTCACATAATGTTTTTCCCCAAAGGGCTTTTCTGGCCAGAGCCTTGCCATATTTTAGGGCTGGGGATTCTGAGCTGCACAGTCCAGAAATGTTAATGGGATTCTGGATGAAGCCTCTAATCTCCTATGTCCTACAGAGGGTTAACCAAGCATGACCCCATGACTTTCTGAAGGTCAGAGTGAGGGTTGGGAGGTAGTACCCATGTATCCCGACCTCTTGCTCTGGCTTTTAAGCAGGCAGCCTCCTTGGAACCCATTGGGTAGGGCATGGCAGTAGAGATTCAAGCTGGCTGTAAAAGGCCAAGACAATTCAGAGTGAGGCATTTCTAGCCGACCCACTGATCTGGGCTCCAGGCAGAGGAGGGGCACAAACTGGAGAGAAGTCAACCAGCTGGAAGGAATTCAAGGAAATAGCAACAGGAAAGATGAAGGGGTGGAGAGATTGGTCGTGAGATTATCTAAATCTGCAGCTTTTGAGGCCAAGTGATAGCCATGTTTTCTCTCTAGCAGCCCTCAGCGGTGACAGCAAAGCCCATGCTGTGGTTTCAACACCTCTCCTCCTCTTTTTCTAATAAACAGGGTCTGTAGTGTCTTTCTGGGGGTGAGCACGGATGGGGCCAAAGATGGTCAGGCAGGAGAAATATATCCTCTTCCTCTCCTCTTCTGAGTTCCTGAGCTCTTGTCTGCTGAAGATGAAGTCCTGGAGGAAGGAAAGGTCTTTAGACAGCAGAGCAGATGATGCAGAAAGAGCCCAAACATATGCGCAGGCAAGACAAGCATAAAGAGATGATATTAGGGATCAAGATATGATGGCAACAGGGAAGGGAGAAAAAAGCTGGGTCTGGGAGGAGCATTTTAGTTGAAACCAATGAGTGCAATTAGGTTTGTGTCACTTCCTACAGCCCAAGCAAGCTGTTTGTTGGTCATCTGTTAGAGATGGCTGCCAAGATGCCATGTGCATTCCAAGATCCCTGGGTGCTGGCCTTTCCTATCTGCCGGGCTGAGAAAGGGACAATGGATGCCAGCTCTGGAAGCCCACTCAGGCATGTGTGGCCCACTTCTCTGGCATGCTCCTGGAAGCAAAGGTAGTTGGAATCAAGAAATACAGCATGGGAAAGAAGTCTGAGCACCTGCTCATCTCTTTCCTTGCAATGGGGTTGGGAAGAAGCAGTTATAGGTGGATTGAAGTAGGGTCAATGGCTAGGCCAAAGGGAAGCCTGGTGCTGTCACCAAAACACCAGTGTCCATCCATTGCTTAGCCCATCTGGGCATGCCCTGGGCAGGACCTGCTGCAGCTCAGAAAGCAGGAGCTTTTAGGGAACAGACTGCACCCTCAGGAATTGGCCCTGCCACTGCAGCCCACTTCAGACCTGACTTACTTCCTGCCTGATTAACTTTCCCCTCTCCCACCCCAGCTCCTGCTATAGCTGGTATGCCAGTCTGCAAACCGGCTAATACTACAGTGCCCAGAAAAGTAGGTGCTCAAAAAATATTTGTTCATTTAAAAAAGTTATTAGCTAAGGCATCAATTAAATGTGACTTTAAAAAATCTCCCTAGAAGGAGTGTCTCCAGATTCTTTGGAAATCTACCCACATAGGTAGCTTGAGTTTTTTTAGGGGTTGGTGGCATGTTCTTCTTTTAATGATGGTCAACAGTTTAATGATAGTCTCTAAACTTAATGCAAAGTGTAGGCTATGCATCAGGTTTACAAGGTGGATTCAAACGTGGTCTCTGCTTCAGAGGGAGATGGCCATGCACAGTGAAGTCATATACCACATTGTGATAAGTACCCATATGTCCTGAGCTTCCTGGAATTTCAGAATCCTGATCATACCTATGTCTGTCGAGATAAGTGAGTATCCCATCCCATCAGGTGCAAGGTTGCTAATGATCAGAGAGGCCAGGTAAGCATTAGTCAGACTTGAAGGATTTGAACTTCACCTGTGTTGAATGAGGACTAGGAAAAGGCAGCTGGGCCTGGGCATCAGAGATTGCTGTGACTTTACAACAGATAAAATCAGGGGGGTGAAGTGGTAGAAGTGAGAGTGAAATGAGGCTTGAGAAATGATTGGGGAGCAGAAGAATGACATGGCATGCTGCTTAGAGTACCCATCAGAGTCTGGTGATGAAGGCAGACAAGGGAGTAATTTCTAGGGGAGGAAGTGTCAAGGAAATACTTTGATTAGGATGGGGGAGGCCAGGTGTGGTGACTCACACCTGAAATCCCAGCACTTTGGGAGGCCAAGGTAGGCAGATCCTTGGAGGCCAGGAGTTCAAGACCAGCCTGGCCAACATGGCAAAACACCATCTCTACTAAAAATATAAAAATTAGCCAGGTATGGTGGCACATGCCCATGATCTCAGCTACTAGGGAGGCTGAGGCAGGAGAATCCCTTGAACCTGGGAGGCGGAGGTTGCTGTGAGCTGAGATGGCACCACTGCACTCCAGCCTGGGCGAGAGAGCGAAACTCTGCCTCAAAAAAAAAGGATGGGGGAAAACTTTATTCTGCAGTTGAGGAGTCAGTGGGCAAGAGAGGTTTATAGTGTTGAAGACAGATGGGTACTAGACGGGTCCACATCCAAAAAGTAGATGGAAAAAAAATGAGATAAAAGCTTGAGTGGAAGCTTTATAATCTTGGAAAAAAGAGAACAGTTATTAATTCATGTACGATGAGGAAAAATAAAGATAAGGTAAGTAGAATTAAAGGGAGAGGGAAATAAGGGAATTTCTTCCTATTTCCTTAGCTCATCTGAGAGTGAGTCCATTTATACTTGGAGATTTTTGCTCTGGTCCCTTTGACAGGAGGTCCTGGATTAGTCTTGTTCGAGGAGGGGACCCAAACAAAGTACTGATGAACAGATAGTCATTCTTGAAGGAGGCAGAGCACTGCCTATTTCCATCATTATGAGTTTTGGCTGAACTCAACTGCTCTACACACTTGATTTTGGCTGATGTCATAGCTAAATTTGGGGTCTGCTCCCCACTTTTTTTAGTAGGATGAAGCTGGGGAAAGGCAGCAGGCAACCTCCTTCATCTCCAGTTTCCCACATATCTGAGAATTCAACTTGGTGGCCATGCCAAGATACGCTGGCTCCATGTAAGGATGCCTTGGGACGGTGTCCCAGAGACTGACGGAGCTTCCACGCCTGGCTCTCTCTTAACTATTACCATGAAGAGAGTCGTGGAGCCTACAAAACCGCGACATATTTGAGGGCTTTCCAGTAGATTCAGTGGCCCTTTTGTGTTGGTGTCAATGCTTTAATGAGTTAATGCTGTGACCGAGCTCTAGCTTGAGCATAGGTCCCCAAGTTGAGGAGCAGCCAGGATGTTCCATGAAGATCGAGACCGGAGCTTCTGATTTTCAATAACTTTAAACGTTTATGTATTTGTGGGTAGGAGCTATGCTTAGATGGGTGTTGTCTTAAGCTCAATATGAACTCAGAGCTATGATTGATGTCCTGTTGGGCACTGTCCTGATTTAATAACTAGCACGCCTGCCTTGGTTTCAGAATTCGGATCTGCTGAAGCTGCAGCCATCTCATCTGGTGCTGGATCTCCAGCTGTCACTTGATGTTTCCAGAGAGTCACAGGAACCTGTGGAGTAATGTTAATAAAACCCAGAAAGGCAGCCGCTCATCTATTTAATGAATACTTGGTGAGCACCACTGTCCGCCAGGTTGTGGCGGAGGTGCTGGATACAGCACTGATGGAGACACAAGGAGCTGGAGCTCTGCCCACTAGGGGACCAGATGACAAACAAATAAGTCAGGAAGATAATTATCCAATGGTGGCAGTGCGAGGCATGAGAATTGAAACAGTATGCTGGGCTAGAAGTGACTCCTTTCCACTGAGTGGTTGGAGAGCGAGCGTTCATGGACAGGTAGTGGCTGCGGTCATGGGTCTAAGGTGGCCCTGAGCTTGGAATGTTTAAGAAGAGAAGGAAGGGCATTGGGGTAGAGTGGAGACAGGGTGCAGCAGTGGCCAAAGGTATGCTCAGAGGGCTAGGCAGAATCAATTTCCATAAGAAATGATAGAGTACATTGGGCTCTTACTCTAAACTCTTGGGTTTGAAGCAGGGGAGGAACATCAAGATTCCTACTTTATAGTTTTTTAAAGATGACTTGGGTTAGCTCACCATGTCTCAGAGTTGGGGCGAGGGATGGAAGAGAGGGGTGGGAGAAGAATGGACGCTCAGTTTAGGAGGCCCCTGCCCAGATGAGAGAGCCTTGTGCCTTGAGCTAGGATGGTGCCAGCAGGATAAGGGGCAGAAGGTGTATTGCAGATGTGGACAGATTTGAGAATTGGTTGAGTATAGAGTTGACAGGTTTTATTGATGGGCTTGGGAGCAGTGCAGAAAAGAGTCATCAAGGAAAACTCCTGGATTAGGGGCCTGAACCGTTGAGTGAATGGGAATGCTGCTTAGCATGACATAGGCATGCCCTGGGGAAGGTCAGATTCAAGGGGAAGAAGCAAGAATTCTTTTCGGCTGTGTTACACATGAAAGACCACTAGACATGCAAACAGAGATGCCAAGTAGGGGTTTGGACAACAATGCTGATTTCACAAGCCAGATGATATCTGAGCATCCTTCAGATGAAATCGTTGGAGCTCCACGCTGAATAGACATTCCACCCTAAGGATGCTCAGAGTTGAGGCAGGCAGAAGTTACCTTACTCTTCCCCTGAAATCGTCAGAGTTCTTGCTTTTATTGAAGTGGGTCAATACAGACAGACTAAGCATCCTATATATTCCACTGCTCTTCTGAATCTTCATCCTGTAATGAAACATGCCTTTTATCAGTATTTTATGCCCCTGAAATCACTAATTTGTGGAATTGTGTGTGGAGCGGCTTTTGCTGTAATTTTAGTGTTACGTGGGAAGTTTATGATGAATCAACACAAACTCCCATGTAATACCTCTTAGACATTTCTGTTCTAAAAGTCCTCCAGCCACCCCACCAACAGGCCACCCCCAAGCTTATAGGCTCCCTTTTGTTCTCTCCCAAGTCACCTGAGTTCCCTTCACTCATCACTCCAAATTCAGCTACTGCACTCTAAGGTTCAGAGCAGGGAAATTCAGCTACTGCACGCTAAGGTTCAGAGCAATTTAGTTCTTTCCTTTCCCAGGCTGAGCCTACTTTTGAATTTACACAGACTAATTAATGTGCTCTGCTAAACAATGGGCCATCGACCTCAGGTGTAACTTCCAGCAGCACAAAGAACTGGTAGAAGCTTAAAATGATTCAATCCTCTGCAGAGGCAGCAGTAAAAAGACTTAGTTCTCACTTCTGTGAAGTCTGTCACCCCACCTTACAGAAGTGATTACAGTTGGATTCACAGTGCACAACATTTGTTTCCTCTGTGTTAATGTAATTATAGTACAGCCACTCTATTTTCCAAAAGTTCCTTTTTTCCCCATACACTGTGCTGACTGATTTCCATATAGGAGCTTATTCAATCCTACCACAACACTGTGCTATAGGAAATCTTATGAGTCCATTTTGCAGATGAGGAGATTGAGGCTCAAAGAGGTTACACAGCCAGGGACAGTGGAACTTGGTTTGGAGTCCAGTCCAGTCTCTTAATGATGCCACACAATGTCCCACAGGGATGTTGTGCGTAGATGCTCCCGCTGAGGGACTGTAGGCATCATAATAATGAACTTCTTGGTGATAATTATATGAAGACAATTGCCATGGTGATGATAGCTGAGACTTGATGCTTACCTAATAGGTATTTTTTCTAAGTGTTTTACACATGCTAACACATGTGTACGCAAAACAATTCTATGAGGCAGGCTCTAGTATAATTATACCATTTTACAGCTAAGAAAACTGAGGACCAGAAATGTTAGGTAACTTTTCTAAGATCTCAGAGTGAAATGATTGGTGAAGGATGGATTTGATCCCAGACAGTCTGACTCCATGGGTCATGCTGAGTGGGGTTGGCTGGAGCTAAGAGGATTGGGTGAGGAGGCAATACAACCCACTGCTATGCCCCCAGTGCAGAGATGTCTTAGTCACAGCCCTGAGAATTGATAAATGGTAACCAGAACAAGGTGGGCTTCTCTGGACAGTTTTTGCCTAAATGACTACCCCACCCCTGCCCTAAAAAACAGAGCAGGGTGGCTCACACCTGTAATCCCAGCACTTTGGGAGGCTGAGGCGGGTGGATCACCTGAGGTCAGGAGTTCGAGACCAATCTGGCCAACATGGTGAAACTCTGTCTTTACTAAAAAATACAAAAATTAGCCGGGTGTGGTGGTGGGAGCCTGTAGTTCCAGCTGCTCAGGAGGTTGAAGTGGGGGGAATTGCTTGAACCCAGGAGGCAGGGTTGCAGTGACCCAAGATCGCACCACTGCACTCCAGCCTGGGCAACAGAGCAAGACTCCATCTCAAAAAAGGGAAAAAGGCCTGGCAGAGTGGCTCATGCCTGTAATCCTAGCACTTTGGGAGGCTGAGGCAGGTGGATCACCTGAGGTCAGGAGTTTGAGACCAGCCTGGCCAATGTGGTGAAACCCCATCTCTACTAAAAATACAAAAATTAGCTGGGCATGGTGGCGCGTGCCTGTAATCTCAGCTACGAGGGAGGCTGAGGCAGGAGAATCCCTTGAACCTGGGATGCAAATGTTGCAGTGAGCCAGGATTGCACCCTTGGACTCCAGCCTGGGTGGCAGAGTGAGACTCCATCTGAAACAACAACAACAACAACAACAACAACAACAACAACAACAACAATAAAAACCAGAACAGCACAGTTTGTAGGTACCTGGAGTAACTTGCAGTATGTTCTTTGGGCATTTTTACACTTTTATTGCTGTTGTTGGAAGATGAAAAAACAGTTTCCATCTGACTGTTGCATGCAAGTCATTCTTCCATATATTCTCACATTTATACACAAAGAAATGGAGACCCAGGGAGAGTAGGCAGTCTATCCTGACCCCTCCAGATCTACATATACACACCTTCCCAGTACCCCAAGGGTCCTTTCCTTGTCCCACCAGGGGGCTTATTACAATATATTCCAATTTCCTGGGTGACTCATCTATCCTCTTCTTTAGATCAAGTGAGCTCCAGGAGGAACAGAAGAGTCTCTTATTCCCTACTGGAGACCCTAGCCCAGTTCCTGACACACATTATAAACTTTCACACACATTTGTTGAATATGAAAAGGATTGAACCAACATGTGATCCCTCAGCAAATAAGTGGGAGAGACCTAGTTGGTGCCTTAGTTTCCATCACTGTCAACAATGATCTGCTTTGTTGAACTGGCCTCTTTTCAGCCAAGTACCACTAAGCAGGGGGCTGGAATGGGGCCAATGGTTGTGCCTGTTGGCAAGTTTGGAGCAAGGGTTACTCACAGGCATTGGTGTAGGTCAACATTTCCAACTCTCTCCATCCTGTTCTCAGTTAAGACCCAGGCACAGAGCTACTCACTTGCTGCAGTCCCATTTAGCCACTCATAGGGCTCTCTATGCCAATGTGAAAGGCACTCAGCAAGGTCACTCTGTATGCCTTCCACCTGCTATGAGTTTATCATTTGTTGCCTGCTGCCTTCCAGGTTCCCTGACCCATGCCATGTCCCCAAATCTCCTGACCCTCTGTAGCATGCAGCAGATAACAAACAGGCTCTGTAAGCTGAGAAAAGGCCCCAGTTAAACACCTATGGCCTGGGGCAGTCAGAGTTCTCTATAGCTCAAAGTGGCAGGCAGAACCTCTGCCGACAAATTCCTGCTTCAGGTGGACAGGTGGAGTAGGTGTGTTATTACAGGAGGGAGGACCTTTGAATTTCTGCCTGTCTCTGTGTCCACTGGCACAAGGCAGCTCAAACTGAGCAGTCTTGGGTAACAGAGCAGAAATGAATCTTAGTCTTAGCATGCACTCCATGCCTGGTACTATGCTAAGGGGTTTACAGATGAATATTACCTCATTTGCTTACAAGTATGTCAGCAGTAGATCACACTTCCCAAATGCAATGTCATGTTAGAGAGGTTGAGTAAGATGTCCAGTGTCACACAGCTAGTTAGTAGCAGAGCTGGGAGTGCCCTATCTCATAGTTCACGCTCCTCTTTACCACACTCCTGGGAAATCTATGGCCAAAGAATTGTGCAACTTGTGCATGAGAAATGAAAGGACTTACTAAAAAAGACAGATACTGTGGCTGTCAGGGAACTTATGGATGCACTTACAGATGATTTTATTTATTGATCTGTTTATTTTTAGCATCCACTAAATGAAAATAGTGTAGACAGCACATCAGGTGAAAAGATGACATGGCTTTTCACACACGTTAAATTAGTAACCATGGGCACTGAACAGCAAATTTCATTTCCCAGATGCTGGCCAGCTAGAAACTCTTCTGGGGGAAGTCTCTTCAATGAAACATTTATCAAGTGATTTTGCTCTGTTGCAGATAATATTTTTTTTCCTATTACTGGTCTTCCATCCAAATATTCAATTCCTTCCTGATTTTATAACTTGGATTTCCTAACTCATTCTGCCTAAGTCACGACCTGGAGTAAGTGGAGATTCACATATATTTGCTCCAAAATCTCACAGATAAGGGGAAGTTATACAGGATAATATTCATATGTAATTGACACAAAACACATTTGCAGGAGGCATGAGGTATAGCTGTCTTGTCATTCAGCCTCCATGCTTTTTGTACTGAAAATGGAAAAATGAGTAAGTACTCAGAGAAGAGACATAGAGGGAAAGGGCTAGTTTCTAGGGTAAAGAGCTGGTGTGGGAAATATCTCATCTCATGTATATCCCCTAGTTGGAATTTGTAGGACTATACAAAGAGAGGCCAAGGGCTGGCCTCTCAGAGAGCTGGCAGGAGAGGGATGGCAACCCAGGCCGTGGGCCCTGCCTGAACCCTGCACAGTGGAGGCTCAAGGAGCCATTCACATCTGCCCGGAGAGCCTACAATAAAGATCTATTTCAGAGAAAAAAAGCATGCATGCATACACACACACACACACGCACACACACACACACACACACACTGAAAAGGTCTGGCAGGAGCAGAGCAGCTGCAGAAGGCAGCAAAGAACAGGCTGGCAATGAGGTCAATAACCCCCACAGAGGAGGGGCAGGTGGGCAAGGGGGCTAGGAAGAGCTTGTTCCCAGGGAAAGCAGAGAAAGTGGAGTTGTCTATTCCCAGGGAGGCCACAGCATGCAGACAATGTGTAGATGTCACCATATCAAGCAGCAATCTCTTCTGAAAAAGGAGAGCGGAAACATCCCCAAGGCTGATAAGAAAGGGGAGTTGGGGTCCTTCTGCAGAGCATGGAAGGATGACTCCTTTTGGGGCTCCTAAGTGTGTTTGATGTGGGGTCCTAAGGCTGATGCCCCAGAGACCTCACCTTGGTTCTTCTGAGGCCATCCAAGGAGGTCCAGGCCTATCAATAAGAGGTGGCCATTCATTAGCTGCACAGGTCTAGTGATATTCAGTGAAGATTTCTCCCTTTTCTATTTTCCACTGACCGTCAGTCCCAGAAACCACTTAACCTCCAATATCTGGGATCTTCCTAGAGACTAGTAAGAACAAATAGCATTGACATCATTGAAACCTCACACTTCTCTATGTGACTCAGTTTCTGTTAGTACCAGGAAAACGATAAAGAATTGTCTTCTGGTCCAAAGCACCATCCATGTGTTTGCGATGACTTTAGCTAGTGCCCAAAAGGCAGCAAACTCAGAGCTTGGTGAACACAAATGGATCTGATACAAGACCCCCAAGCCAGGGGAGGGATTCCAGGGGTCAGATAGGGGCACTCGTAATTCCACCAGCTCTTTTTCTTTGGTTTTCTTTTGTCGTTTTCTATAGAATTATAGGATGGGGGAGGTTCAGGAGACAGGCCAGAAAACCACCGGCCAGTGTGTTTAACATCTGGTGTAGGGGAAACTCTTGGAAGTCAGCTCAGAGGATGTGGTGGGAAAACACCTGGCAGAGTGAGTGGACTTCGACAGGGGGAAGCAGGGATCCGGGATCGTGGAGCCCGTGCGGAACGAATCTGCTGGCTGCGCTGAGCTCAGGCTGCCCACGCGGAGGGCCGGCGTGGCTGGGACTCGCAGGCCCTGGCCTCAGACCTTGTTCCCCATTAGATATAGGGTGAGGGCCAGAGTGAGAGGCTTAGAGAGGGTGGCGGAGGTGGGGCAGGAAAGGCAAGGGTGCTTGGCAGAAGCCCTGGCTCCAGGAGTGGGAGTGGGAAATGGGAACATAGACTTTGAAAGGGGCCCAGCGTGGACTCCTGGGACTCCTGGACAGTCTCCTCAGTCTGCGGAGGGTGGGCTTCAGGGACTTCCAAAAGAGTCTGATGGAAACGGTGTCCAAAGGCAGAGGTCACATGGAAAGAGATGGTGCCGAGAATAATGGAGTGCGGACAGGGTGAGCTGGCAGCCAAGATAACTTTGTGTCACCCGGGCTCCAGAGGAAGCCTGTGGGAGCTGGGCTGCGTTAGGCAGGGAGAGGGAGCTGTCCGTCTCCGGGGCAGGGAGAGGAGGTGGGGTTTCGCAGGGAGGCTGATCACCACCGCCTCTCCGCACAGCTGAGGGAAGACAGGAAGCCCCACTGGGGCAACCAGAGCTGCCCAAGGGAGCTTCCCTGTTGTGCAAGGGCAAGAGCGCTTTCATGGGGGGCACGTGTATGTCCTAGGAGCTCACGACTAGACCGGATTTTAAGCACTTTAGGAAGAAGAGGAAAGAGGAGTCTTTCTCTTTCTTTCTTTCTTTCTTTCTTTCTTTCTTTCTTTCTTTCTTTCTTTCTTTCTTTCTTTCTTTCTTTCTCTTTCTTTCTTTCCTTTCTTTCTTTCTTTCTCTTTCTCTCTTCTTTCCTTTCTTTCTTTCTTTCTCTCTCCTTTCTTTCTTTCTTTCCTTCTTTCTTTTCTTTCTTTTTTCCTCTTCTTCTTTCTTTCTTTTAATTTCTTTCTTTTCTTTCTTTCTTTTCTTTCTTTCTTTCGTTCTTTCTTTCTTTCTGTCTTTCTTTCTTTTCTTCTTTCTTTCTTCTTTCTTCTTTCTTTCTTCTTTTTCTTTCTTTTTCTTTCTTTCTTTCTTCTTTTTCTTTTTCTTTCTTTTTTTTTTTTTTAATAGAATCTTGCTCTGTTGCCCAGCCTGGAGTGCAGTGGTGCCATCTCGGCTCACTGCAACCTCTGCCTCCCAAGTTCAGGTGATTCTTCCACCTCAGCCTCCCAAGGAGCTAGGATTACAGGTGTGTGCCACCATGCCCGGCTAATTTTTGAATTTTTAGTAGAAACATGCTTTCACTATTTTGGCCAGGCTGGTCTCAAACTCCTGACCTCAGGTGATCTACCTGCCTCAGCCTCCCAAAGTGCTGGGATTACAGGCGTGAGTCACCACACCTGGCCAAGTCTTTCTTGAAGAAAGACCCTTAGGATTAAGGGTCCCACATGGGAATATTAGTTTCTATTTTTCCATGGACTCTGGGCCTGCTTTCCATTCCCTTCAGAAGCAGGGCATCACCTTCGCTCTGGTGTTTGAGCCTTCTGCTTTAAGCAAGAGTAAAGTTAGGCTTTTCCACAGAAAGTCCTCCCAAGTCTCTGTGGAAGGCCTCACTGGGTGACCTGTTCATTTCCTAGGGTCTTTTGTGCATTAACTAAAATCCTTTCCATCATTAAGTTCATCGCTGGGGGAAAGAATGAGGATAAACAGACTTCTTCAGGCCAACAAGCTTTTATTTTGGAACCTGGTGAATGTAGGAAGTCTAAGGGCTTGGCCTGTGTCCACAGATGAACTGGAATTTTACGCCTCAGTATAACTAAATTCTATCACATAAAAATCGAATGCTGATCTTTGCCAACACCACTTACTCTCTCTAGTTAGGCAGCAAGGTTGATTTGAGCTGGTTTTCTCTGAGCTGTCCAGGAGGTGAGTTTATGTAGGGGGCAACAAAATAAGCAGAGGTGGTCCCAGGACACCTATTTTTGTGTAAGGAATAGACATTCTGAGGAGAGAAAGAGAAGATCAGGAAACTATCTTACGGATAACGCAGGATTATTTCCGGTGTTGGGGATTGGGTTGATTTCTACTAGTGGAAGTGGGGATGGGTACCCCAGATGGAGGAAAGCTAGGACACAGATGCATAGGCACGAACTCACGTGGTTGCTCAGAGGACAGTGGATGGCCAGCCTGTCCATCTGTTAGATCTATTTAATGCATTTGTGAGGATGAAGCCTGGGGATTTGGGCCAGGTTATCAGAATTCTTAAATATCAGACTAAAAACTGCCCTGAAGACATAGATACTTTATGTTAAGGCCTCTTGAGCACCTACTATGTGCCTCCCAACTGTTTTAAACACTTAATCTCTTACTTCATTTAAAGATATCAAAACACCATGCAGTAAGCACTTCAATAACAGTGACAATAATCAGTGAGGATCCTTGCAGGTTTGAGCAGGTGAGAGGAAGAAATTGGCATATTCCTTCCTAAACTTTTATGGGCATTAGCTCCTTCAACATGCTCCAAATGTATGACTGTACACATAATTTTACTGAATCCTCATGGCAAGTCAATGAGGTGGATATTTTCTTAATTTCACTCCTTAAAACAACATTTGAGACTGGTTTAGTAAATTGCCAAATGCTGCCTCTGAGGATGTGTCCTTGAGTGTGAATTTTTTTTTTTTTTTTTTTTTTTTGAGACGGAGTCTCGCTCTGTCACCCAAGCTGGAGTGCACTGGCCAGATCTCAGCTCACTGTAAGCTCTGCCTCCCGGGTTCATGCCATTCTCCTGCCTCAGCCTCCCGAGTAGCTGGGACTACAGGCGCCCGCCACCTCGCCCGGCTAGTTTTTTGTATTTTTTAGTAGAGACGGGGTTTCACCGTGTTAGCCAGGATGGTCTCGATCTCCTGACCTTGTGATCCGCCCGCCTCAGCCTCCGAAAGTGCTGGGATTACAGGCTTGAGCCACCGCACCTGGCCTGAGTGTGAATTTATACCCAGTTTTGCCTCATTCCAAAGCCATATTCTTTCTCGGTCCTCTTACTCTGATCCTGTTGTTTGCTCCCAAGGTCCCCTTCCTGTCCTTTCTTCTTTTCTTTGTGTCTGTTGCATTTTGGGGGGTGCTGCTGCCTCTCTTATACAGATCAAATAATGCCCTTTCTCCCTCTACGGCCGGAAGCAGCTCAGTTTTCTCTTGGACCCATGGTTGTGGGTAGTTGTCAAGGCCAATGGTGTGTCCTGTGAATGGGTGACTGGGATCCTCTGGTCTCCCCTTCTATGGTTCACCCTGTGGTCCTCACAGGTGTTTCTCTTCCTGACCTCAAGACTTTCTGCATGGAGCTGCATCTCATGGCTCCAGTGCCCTGCAGCCTATGTCTTGGCCCAGAGCTCTGGCGCTGGAAGGGACAGCCTTTAGCACATTGTGCTCTGTGTGTTCTGATGAGAACGTGACATCACAAGGAGGGCTTGGGGGACAGAGTCAGATGCCAGGGATGAGAGGCCGAGGCAGTATTCCTGGGTAGTAGCTGGAAAAGAAAGGCCTCTGGGGAGATCGAGAGGTGGGATGTGACCCTCATATGGGCACTTTGAAGAGAGTTTGTCACTGTCAGACCAGAAGAGACAGAGGAAAGACGGAGCCCAGCAAGTTGTCGGAGGGACAGATTCTCAGTCGGAGCCTGAGATTCATCTTTCAGCACCTAACTTCTCAATTCCAGATGGCTCTCCTTGGGGAGTTCTTTTGCTCTTTATTCTTGGCTGAAGCAGTCACTGCTTAATGAGAGCCAGAGGTACTCTTGCTACGGGAAAGGCCAACAGAATATGGAGACCAGAAAGTGGGTATGAAAGGGCAGTCATACTGTGGTTAGGGAGGCTGACATTGGGGGCCTGGGTATTGGTCGGTGTCTGAGCTCATGGCGAGAGCACAGTGGAGTAGCACTGGGGAGCAGGGACACTTCTGAACTTCAGCCTCAGCTTCTGAACTTCTTGTGTCAGGAAACGTGAGCTGGAAATTGCCCCAGAACAGACAGTCCTCTGCTGATCCCCTCTCTTCATTGCTTCCAGAAACAGCAGGGTGTCTTATTTGTGTGTTCATCTTGATGGGAACACAGTGTCTCGATGTCCTAGACCGCTACCTCTAGCCTAAGGGTGCACACGTGCCTCAGAGTGGGACCTGCTGTTCGCTGAGCTTCTTCAGAGCTGAACATGGAGGTGCTTTGTTTAGAAGTCTGGGGAGCTGGAGACTGAGGGTTAGGATGTGGGTCTCAGTACTCTCCTGGTTCAATACGATCTTGGTTCCTCAGAGCCAGGACATAAATAAATCTGTTCTTAGGAACTTCCTGGATCTTTTCCCTTCTCACTCATCTTTCCTTTCTTTATGCCACTCCCCCAGATTCCCTTCTTCCTCCCTTTTTGCAGTATTTTCCCTGCTAAAGTCTCTAGCAGTGCTTCAGGGAGAGTTTTAATTTATTCACCCATTCATCAAATAGTTGGTGAGTACCTACTTGGTCTCACACCCTGTGCTGGGCCCAGACTATGAACTTGAGCAACACATGTCTTTTGATTTTTGGCTTTTGACTTGTGCAACTGCCAGCACCCTTCAGAGCCTCTTTGCAAAGATGTCAAACTCTGAAAAAAATGTATGAGGGAAGCCCTAATCCAGAGAAGGCCTAAGGATGAGTCATGGGCTGGCCAGCAGAAAGATCCAGGTTCTTATTCTTAGGTAAAAATCCTGAGTCAACCTGGCCTCAGGGCAGCAATAGCAACAAAAAGTGCTGGTGGTCATTCAACCTGGAATCCATTCCCAAGTCATTGTTACCCCATTTGATTAATCTTTTTTTAAATTTTATTTTATTTCTTTATTTTTGAGACAGTCTTGCTCTGTCACCCAGGCTGGAGTGCAGTGGTGCCATCTTAGCTCACCGCAATCGCCGCCTCCCAGGTTCAAGCGATTCTCCTCCTTCAGCTTCCTGAGTAGCTGGGATTACAAGCACATGGCACTACAAGTGGATAATTTTTGTATTTTTAGCAGAGATGGGGTTTCACCATGTTGGCCAGGCCGGTCTTGAACTCCTGACCTCAAGTGATCAACCTGCCTCAGCCTCCCAAAGTGCTGAGATTACAGGTGTGAGCCATTGCACCTGGCCTTGATTAATAATTTTTAAATTCTAGACCTCTAAAAAAATTCTGCAGTTTTTCTCTTAGATCTCCAGCCTTCAAAATGTCTTCTCTTAGAAAGGTCCTTTACAGGAAACCAGGAGATGCTCTTTTTTCTCATAGTCTATAAATCATCCAGGGATGGCTCTGCAGGAGTGGTGGTTTGAATAGTTTAGCCATGCTCTACTCTTCTGTCCAGGTGGAGAACTGACTGGGTTGGCTGGAGACACCTACAAAGGGCCTGTAGCTGGCCAGGGCACATGCTTGCCTGGCTATGCTCTTATGCAATACCATATGCAATTAGCTCCTCTTGCTTGCCATTCATAGAAGGTATGAGGTGAGACCCAGCCAGGAGGCCAGGAGAAAGTGTGAGGACAGTTCTGTGAGGGCTAGCAGAAATTTGTATTTTGAGCTCAGGCAGGGCCCTGCCCTCTTGAAGGAGACCTCTTGGTGGTCTCCTTCCCCCTCAAAGGTTCAAAGCTGGCCCTTTTTCTCCCTCCTGCCACTTCAAACACCCACAGTTGGAGCTCCAGGAATGTTATTCTTTTCCATTTAAAGACATTCCATTTCATGTGTAATTAAATGTGTGGTATTGAATTAATGTTTTCTTCTGAGCCTTTTTGGCAGGCAGAGACCCTAGGGTCTGGTTAGTGCAGAGAAAACACACGCTTCTCACAGATCCTCCCTTCCTCACCCTGTTTCCTCTTCCCCCTTCTCCTGCCAAGAATCTCCCTCCTCCCTCCTGCATGTAGTCACCCTCAGGACTCACCTTGCAATGGGTGAGCCTAAGATCCTGGAAACTCTGTTTCTGGGTGGGGCAGTGAGATCTTGGATTTCTGCATTCTGGTGCTGGCTTTGTCTTCAAATGTCATCCTGGTGGCTCACACTGAGCTTAGGTGGTGGCAATCAAGGGTAGCAAGAATAGGTTCCAGGATAAGGTGACACACTCTCTCTTTACAGATGTTATTGGTTTCTACCAAGTACTGATGCCAGTGCAGAAAGCAAAGCCTTTCTCTGAAGTAGGGGTTGCAAGCGTTGAAGGGGGCTGTCGTGATTAAAGGATGTCTAGAGGCTCAGCACAGCCTTTAGAGTCCCACAGGACACCTCTAACAGCTAGGGGATCTTGGGAAAGTTACTTAACCACCTTGAGCTTCAGCCCCCTCATCTGTAGCATGGGGACAGCAGCAACATATTATGTTTAAGAGAGTTGTAGGGCTGGGCACGGTGGCTCATGCCTGTACTCCTAGCACTTTGGGAGGCTGAGGTGGGTGAATCACCTGAGGTCAGGAGTTTGAGACCAGCCTGGCCAACATGGAGAAATGCCGTCTCTACTAAAAACACAAAAATTTACCAGGTGTGGTGGCACATGCCTGAAATCCCAGCTACTTGGGAGGCTGAGGCAGAATTGAACCTGGGAGGTGGAGGTTGCAGTGAGCCCAGATTGTGCCATTGCACTCCAGCCTGGGCGACAGAGCAAGACTCCGTCTCAAGAAAAAACAGCAACAACAACAACAAAAAACACAAAAGACAGAGCTGTAAAGATGTCATGTGCTCAGCCTGGTATCTGGCTCAGGATAAGTGCTCAATTGATGGCAGTTATTTTTATTATTAATGAGGGCACAAAGGGATAACAATAAGCTAAAAGAGACCAGTGCAGAGCGAGATGGAATCCACAAGGGAAAGACCTGGGAGGTCTCAGTGATGAGGACAGGAACCAGTTAGGAACCGAGTATCAACATGAGCCGGGGAAGAGGGGAGGGCAGTATGGTTAGGTGCTCCCACTAGGGGTCAGCCCTCAGGGCTGCTGGTGGTGGCAGGGGGCTGCTTCTGAGCCTCTTAAGTCACCACCTTCAGAGAAGGACTGTCTCAGTCCTGTCCACACACATGGTTCCCAAGACAATAATTAGCCAAAGCACCGAGGTGGCAAACAAATTTCTGTTAAGGCAATCTGAGTGTGACTGAGTGCACACACTCATCTTTGGGGACCAAATTTGCTGCTCGGCATACAGCAGGATCACTGTTATTTATAACCACCGACCCTGGGAAATCGGATTCCTCTCTACTGATCAATACCAATCTTGAGTAGGTGGCTGTCTCTGCCTTTTGATGTCTTTATTCCACTGTCTGACCAACCTCCTCCCGCAAACTGTTTTGGCCTCTGAAGGAGGAGGAGGTCAGGCATGGTGGTGGCAGCCTTAGACAGAGCTGATGACCAGAGCCAGGGCCAGCTTACTCCTGGGCAAGCTCGTGCCATTTTATTTTAGGAGAAAATCATCATCCTTCTCCACATTTCTTTCCAAGCCATGATTTTATTTGCAAGATAGGTGTTGAGCTCCTAGTTGAAATGAAAATCAGAAAGGAAAGAAACACATCTGTTAAATGTCTAATATATTTTGGATATTTTATATCATCTTTGTTATCTAAAAATTTTAAGTCATCCTCTCAACAATTCTGCCAAGTCAATATCCATGTTCCCATTCTACAGATAAGGAACTAGAAGTGTGGAGAGGATAGGATTCAATTAGTAAGTAAGAGCGTTCAGGATTTCAATAGAGATCTCTTTTGTTTGTTTGTTTGTTTGTTTGTTTGTTTGTTTGTTTGTTTTCCAGTCTTCAGTCTTTCAGCAGTGCCATTTGGGACAGGTGTTTTTGTTCCCTCTTCCTGCCTGGTCAGCAGGGCTGAGCAGTTTATGCCTGCCACCTCCCTGCCCTCATTCTCCCAGAACAGGGAGGTGAAGCTGACAGTGGTCACCTCTGTGTCCAGCGATGTTAGTGTATCCAGCAGCTAAGTGCATGCCTCCCTTCCCGCCCCACAGGGCAGCCAAGGGGAACAGAAGTAGGACGAGGGATAACCCCTGCCTGCCCACTGACCTCTCAGGGCTCAGGTTTTCTGTCCAGAGGTGACCAGTGACCTCAATGGATTAGAGATTCTGCTCTAGGTCATGCTTGCTGCAGACCTGGAAGACCTCCCAGAAGTGAATCCCACACATATGGAGTAGTTATCTTGGTCCCTACTAAAGAGAAAGAATTCTTGGAGCAGCCACTAAAACGCAGAAATCTTGATTCTGTTCTTGTGTCAGATGAACCGGTTGTCCTGTGGGAACAAGATCTACAGGTGGCTTCTTCTGGTGGAACCCAGTTGGTGGCTGTCTCACAAAAAGGATTGAGGGAAAAGCCAGGTCAGAAGGTCCCAGGAACTCTTTTAATTTCCCAAAGAACCCTTCCTGTTATATAGCAGCCCCCTGCTTTCTCCAGCAGCCCCTTCTTTGTTGGAGATTGGGAAGTCTTCCCACGGCCTGGGCTATTCATCCCCCTCCCTGCCTCCCCTTCCAGTGCCTTCATGTCTGAGCCTTGTGACCCAGACTCTGCTGGGCCAGTCAGCCAGGCAGTAAAAGGAGATTGATGCCCTCTCCTCTTAGGAAAATCCATCACTTTTTGGCGTGTGGGTCAGATAGCTTCACCAGAGGCCGCTCTGAACAGCACTGTGTGAGCTAAAAGCATGCAGAAGCAGGGACCCAAATAGACGCATGGACGTCAGAAGTGAAACGGCTCACTCCAGTCATTCCCCAGGGCCTGAGCACAGGCTGTTCCTCCCTCACTCTGTCCCCAGATATACCCTTCTCCCCAGGGCTTTGTCTGTTCTGTAAGACTTCCAGTGGGGGTTCCTGCCCTTGCCCTTGGGAAGATGTTGTCATAGAATTCCAGGATGAGCAGGGTGAGGGAAACCTGAGTAGTGGAAGATGGAGGGTTAAGCATCTATGGACTGGATCATTTTAGTGGCCATAAAGCTGGGAGGACAGAGTGAAGGCAGCCTAAGGTCAAGGGAAGAACACGGATTTGGGAGTCATAAACAAGAGAGTCCTTCCTTGTCCGCATTTTACCTCTGTGAATTTGGCAAGTTACCCCCTGCCTCTGTTTTCTCATCTGTGAAAGGGTTGTAATAACACTTATCTCTCAGTCTCTCAGGGTTATGATGAGAATCAAGTATTGAATACATAGTAGGTGTTGATACATAGGGTGCAAGTTAATTCTTTTTGCCCTACTTTTTCCTGGGTAAGTTCAGTGAAAGAAGCTGCTCATATGGTATTCTGGAGTCTTCAGTCTTGTTGATGCATGGGGTTGTCCACATGGAAGTGATTTGCCTTATGTGTTTGGCCCTAATCCAGCCAGTCTCTGCCAAAGCTCCCTGGTTACCTTGTGGAGCTTCTTATTCTCATGACGAGGAACCAGTCCTCTCCTGGGGGAGAATTTATGGTCGAATAAAATCTGTGCTTATTTCCCATTCCTCTTTCTGCTCCTTCCCAGCACTCACCACCCTGCCCAGGGCTAAGCATAGGTATTGGTGCAAAATTCTTTCACCCTGAAGACAACAAGAATGAGTCAAGGCTATTTTCTTCTGAGCACCTGAGTATTTCCACATCCCTGAAAAAAGGTCCATTTGCACATTTGGGGAAGACACTTTGGCCCACGGGAGGCTTCTGCGTGGCCTTTTTCACATGCTCCTGGAGAGCAGATGAGCTTCCAGTAATATGGTCACTTGCCCTCTGCTACCTTCAAGACTCACAGCTGTCACAGCTTCCCCACTCCTGCAGCCAGGGGTTTGCAGCTGCTGCCAGGCTCTCCTGGGATGTTGAGGGAGGGCTGGGAAACCACTCCCTGGATGCCGCTCCCACTTGGCTTGTTTGAATCTCTCAGGGGTTGTGATTCTTGCTGCTGAGGGAGGGAGAGGAGAAGGACGGGTTCCAAAACGTGACTGAGGCACAGCAGCTGAAAAACAGAGTCTGGTTCTCTTTAAAGCTCCTCCATTCCCGTTTTGCATTCATTGTAGCTGGGAGTGAGTGTTCTGAGGGAAGCAGTGAGGTCTCTCAGCCCAGAGTTGGACTTAGGGACCCAAGAAAATCTATAATATTGTTTTGCCTTTGTAGAGATGTTTCTAGAACATAAGAAGGCAAGATAGGCATGATCTGCATTGCATGGATGCATAGTTGGGCCTCGGAGAAGGGACTTGACTCAATCTAGGCCACACAGCTAGGGAGGGAAGGAGGACCTTGGAGCTAAGCCCAGGACGTCTCACCTCCTCCTGGGCTTCTGGAAGTGAGGCATGGCTAAACTGTGAGCACGGTGCTTGCTTAGGCCAAGTTGTAAAGGTAAACTTCTTCAGCTGGCTAATTTCTCACCCCTCCAAAGAAGCTGTGTTCTAGTGGTTCTCAAAGTGTAGTTCCTGCACCAGCAGCACCTGGGAACTTAGAAATGCATATTTTCAGGCCTCAACCTGGACCTACTAGATTGGAATCCCTGGTGGAGGAGCCCAGCAATCTGTTGTAACAAGTTGTCTAGGTGATTTTGGTGCATTCTCAAGTTCTCCTATTACAATGCAGAGGGAAGGTGGGATCAGGGTGGAGTCTGGGGCCAAACGGGGCTCCTCCCCCAGTAACTTGGCAAGCCTGCCATGTCCTGATGCTCTGAATCCCATGCCCAGCTCAGTCACCAGGTGGGGATGCCTGACTTGGCCCTCATTTCTCCTTTTTGTAAAATAATAGAATAATGAAAATGCCAAAACACAGCCTACATTTTGGAGGACTTAAAGGTTTACAAACTTCCATGCTCAGGTAATAGGTAAGTTAAACTCATGCTGTTCTCCCCATACCCATTTTACAGGTGAGAAATCTGAGACCCAAGATTTTGTTGTTGTTGTTCTGTGAGGTGCACAAGTCTTGGAGGATCCCGGTCTTGAAGCAAGCACCTGTGGCTTCCCAGGCCTT
Source organism: Rhinopithecus roxellana (assembly GCF_007565055.1). Classification (NCBI taxonomy): domain Eukaryota; kingdom Metazoa; phylum Chordata; class Mammalia; order Primates; family Cercopithecidae; genus Rhinopithecus; species Rhinopithecus roxellana. The sequence goes on along the minus strand of NC_044553.1, from coordinate 117,795,909 downwards.
CCCAGTCCCGGCGTGTTCAGAGATGTGGGCTTGACATTGTACAGCTGCCATTGTGAGCCCTGTCTTCACTCCCAGGCCATGTCAGGACATTCAACTTGCAGAACCCGTGTGTCATCCCTAGTCACATGGGAATGATTAGGTAGCAGGAGCGGGTGGCCTCCCGAGAGAGGGCCTGACTTCCTATTTTCTTGCAGCAGGAGACTCTTTAGCCTTGCCCTCCAAAGTCAACAAATACCATTCCTCAGAGGCTGAGAAACAGAGACAAAAAGTGTGAAGAAGGGAACCAATTTTAATCCCCTCCCTGTAAAGACTGGGGCATAGCCCTGCAGTGCATAGCAGCCACATTGCAGCCTGTGGCTTGGGAGGAGTGGTCACCAGCAGCTGTTAATGTGCAGGTCTGTCCTGGTGGGAGGAGAAAATCACAGTCTGTAAATTCTTCCTCCTGCAAATCCTTACTAGGCAGATCATCTGGGACACTGTGGGGATACCAAGGACTCTGATGGGGGAAAAAAGATTCCTATAGTTTTTTCTTGAAGGAATCCCCAAACCAACAAAACAGTACCCCAAGGCTTCCAGCCATGCCCCTCTGTCCCTGTTATGTCTCCTCACTTACGGGGATGATCTGCCATGGCCCAGGATCTGCAGCTTTCATTTCTCTACAAAGTCACTTGGGATAGTCCACGTTTTGGCTCTGCAATGCTCTTCGTAATGTGAATACAGGTATTTAACGGGCTTCTGCCTGGTGAACAATTAATGTAAAGCTCAGTGAGTAATCTCTGGTTTGCTCCTTTCATCACCAGCCCACTGCTTGTACAATTCCTTTGTAGCATTCTTTCCAAATAGGTGGGAGGGCTGAGGTTACAGCTCTGCTTTCTGCAGGCAGACAGACCTCAATTAGGTTGCTAAATTAGCAGAGGCAGGGGCAACCCTTCTCTCTGCACACACCCTTGTTCTTGGATGGACTCTGAACTTGCCTTTTGTGGTCTCATTGGTCTTTCTCTCTTTCAGAGAAGGGTTGGCCAAGTAGAGGTTTCCCCCAGATAATCTTAGCTACCCCTTAGAAGTCTCTGTCATGAACCAGGCACTGTGATGGGGTCACTACAGCCTTTATGTTACCACAAAAACCAGTGTGTCTTTGTGTGTGTGTGTGTGTGTGTGTGTGTGTGTGCGTGTGTGCATGCATGTGTCTATATCTTCTATGTCTTTACTTTGTCCTCAGCCCTGGGCCAAGCTCTTTATATGGATTATCTCATTTAATCTTCACAAGAATTCAGCGAGGAAATTGTTCTTGTTAATCCCATTTTACAGTTGAGAAAATTGAGGCTCTGAGGCTAAATAACTTTCCCAAGCTCAAAAAACTGGTAATGGAGTGGAGCCAGGATTCCAACCTGATTCTCGATCGTACCCTGGAAACCTTGCTTTTCGAAGTGCGACCAACAGCAGGTGGACATGATCTGGGAGTTTGTTAGAAATATAGATTCTCAGACCCACTGGATTAGAATCTTCATTTTGACAAGATTCCCAGGAGATTCATGTGCACAAAACTATGGAGACTGCTTTGTGCTATCTCCAATAACTCTGGCTAATTAGGGCCAGAATCCTGTGCATTAACTACTAACTCCATTTGCCAGCAGAGGTTGCGGTGGTTTAGAGGGGTTAGGAGTTATTCAGGGACAGCACTGAAATTTGATTCTGGCCCATACTCTCAAACCACAGAAGGATGTCAGGTTTTTTGCTAAAGTTGGGGTGCTAGAGTTTGCCTTTGCCTGCTATGGGCTCAGAACCAAATTCTCCACTCTAGACCTCTGTATTCTTCTGTCTCCCTGTGCCACCAAATGAGGACTGATTTGCTGCCCTCCTCTTTGTCCCTGTCCTACAGATGTGCAGCACATTAAGAGGAGAGACATCGTGTTGAAGCGAGAACTGGGTGAGGGAGCCTTTGGAAAGGTCTTCCTGGCTGAGTGCTACAACCTCAGCCCAACCAAGGACAAGATGCTTGTGGCTGTGAAGGTAAACCCCAGAGGCATGTGGGCACCAGGAGGAGGGCTGGCTGAGGGCCCAGGGAGGGAAGGAAGAGGCTCACTCCATTTGAGAAGATAGTGCTCAATTGGCTTTCTCACATGCAATCAGAGGACTTTGTTCCAAGGTCAGTGAAGTTTCCTAGAGACCACAACAACTTCCTTTGGCTTCCAAGGTCAAGGGCTGCAGCAATTAAGGGGGCTATTCCTAGGGAGCAAGTTTATTCTTATAAATGACCCTGGTCCTTTTCTGGTGGCCCTGTGGTTACCTCTGTCCCAGGGCAGGCCCTCCACACTCCACCCTCCACCATGTAGTAGCTTTACAGGACGTGCTGTCTGTGCCTAGAATGTCACATGGCCATTTCTCAGGAGTTGAGCTGTTGTAGCGTGGGCTGTTTAAGGAGGACTGGGTAACCACTTCCCAAGGGCACAAACATCACTGAGAATAGAAGAAGATGTTGGGGGAGGGGGTGTGGCGGGGAGGCAGGGAGTTAGTACTGGGAGAATAGTGAGGGAGGTTGCAGAAATTCTTAGGTATTTCCCATGGGGTTCAGGTTCAGACCCCAAGGGGCAGCATGCCTGGGAGAAACTTCTTCCTGGCAGCTGCTGGAGGGCACCCTTAACCACAGGGCTTCTGTGTTGCCAAGACACATGGCAGATTTGCAGCAGGAGCTGAGTTGCTTGGGGTAGGAGAGAAGGGGCTTTGCTACTACTGGTTACCCCTCCAGACTCTTCTACCCAGCAGTCAACAGCTTCTCTTTGTAAACCAATGCTGGACAAATCTTTGAACATGGTTAACATAAACAAGAATCAGGTAGCCTCATGGAGACATGCACAGATCTCTGGAGCCCTTCTCTGGAGTCCGGAGTGGCTTCATTGCATGCAGTGAGCAGGCTTCTGAGGCCACTGTAGAGTATGCAGTGTCCTGAGATGTGGGCCAACCAATGTCAGAGATATGGCTCCCCATGAAGACATTCACCCAGACCTCAGAATGGTCCAATCCTTACCACTGAGGGATCACAAAGGCAGTTCTTGTTTCTGCAACTTTTGGGTCTCTGTATTCTTAGTCTTGTATATCTATAGATTGTTTCTGTCCACAGAGGGCAAATGACCTCAAGAATGAAGGCAGTACAGTACAGGCATAGCATGGGCATCAAAGAGCCTGGGTGCAAATCCCAGTTCTACCACTGATAAGCTGTGGGAACTTTCACAAGACACTCAACTTCTTCGGGCCTCAATTTCCTTATCTGTATAATAGCTATAATAATATCCCCTCCTTAGAATATTGGGGATTAAATTACACAATGTGCCTAAAATTCATAATGCACTGCTTGGGGGTTAGTAAAGACTCAATAAAAAGTAGTTGGCATTTGTTTCTATCATCATCATTGTCATTGATGTTGATATTACTGAATGTGCTTAGATACAAGATGTATGACCTGCCAAGCTTGCATTGACTATCTAGAATAGGAGTCACCAAACTTTTTCTCTAAAGGTAAATATTTTAGACTTTGAGGGCCTTATAACTCTCCATTGCAACTCTGCCCGTGTTGTTGGAAAGCAGCATAACAATACATTAACTAATGGGGGTGGCTATTTTCCAATAACTTTTTTTATTACCAAAATAAGCAGAGTTTGCTGACCTCTGCTCTAGAAAATAAATAAGAGTACTGCATCCTAAAAGACTAATGATTATTATTGCTGTACATCCTGTAAATAAACTTGCTCAGTGTGTCTCTGTAGACATGAGATGGTCAGATGAGCAAGGGTGTCTTTAAAGAGCTTGGAGGAGGGATGTAGAAAGGTTTCTAATGTTGTCCCCAAACTTAGGATCTGCACTGCCCTGGCATTTTTAATATATAGGATGACACTAATCCACGGGGTGTTCCAGCATCCATCTGGGGACTGGTGAATGAACTGAACATTTTTGCACTTTCAGCAGAGAATGAAATGATGACTGAAAACCCTGGGAAATGTTTCTCTGAGTAGTCTGGCATTAAGGGGCAGTACCCAGACTGAGTAATGCAGAAAATGTGTTTCTGTTCCCATCCTTTTAGAAGGATTTCCTTCTTTCCTTGGATCTGGGGACCTTGAGGAGATGAACCCTCTGGGATTTTAACCATGTGTCACTCAGTGGATCTGCCTAGTGATCTGCCTGGAAAAGATGCCTATGTCCTCCAGAGAACATCTTGAAAGTGGTGTTTCCTACTTCCTCCCCTCCTTAGATTCCACTCTTTTTTTTTTTTTTTTTTTTTTTGGGATCCTTCCTTTTGAGTTGGTTCTCATGTTGATGCAGAGTGATTTTGTACTTCTAGAGAACACGTACAAGTATAACCCAAGATAAAGTTTTCCCAAATCAATTGGCAAGAATGTTTTGCCCAGCAGTTGCTATGGTACAAACAAAGAAGCAGAAACTGCAGCCTATTTTTAAGGTGCTTACAGCCTGCTGGGGAGAGGGAGCAGTATGGTACAGGACATAATCTGCATATATGTGTAGTATAAGTGTGACATTAAAATAACATCATGCATGAACCGTTAAATAAGTGGTGCCACTCTGAAATCATCATTAGACAAACAGAACATTTACACAGCATTCAAACCCAGGCACCCCCTTCCTTCACAGAGGAGGGAATGAGATCCTTCTCCCCATTTTTCCTTTTTTTTCTCTGTCATTTCATACTCTGTCCTGGGTGAACCTCAGTGGTCTTCTAATTCATGAATTCTTCCTGTGGTTTTATGTGGTCTAGAGCTTTTCCTGTCTGTGGAGGTTTTTGTTTTCACTTCAATGACCATATATTTTATTTCCAAGATATCTAATCGGTTCTTAATTTTGTTACCTTAATTTTATTTCTCCCCCTTCTTGTGGCATGCCTTCTTGTTTTCTTTAGAAAATGTATTTCTTCACTCTTTTTGAGCATTTACTTATTTAAAAATCTTTTTGAGATATTCTAATAAAATTGATTTATCTTCAGGAAATTTATGTCCTGGTTTTTGATAAAATTAGTCATTTGGATTTAGCATTATATTTCTTCCAATATATCTGAACTTCAGCTTTTAGATTCCTTTTGGCTTGAAGGGTGTTTTGGTTTTTGTTTTGAGTAGTCACAGTTTCCACTTTCAATTACTTTAAATTGAAGCGGGAGCTTAAAACATTTGTGAAACAATCTGAGTGCAGAATGTCAGATTTTTACTGTTTTCCATATGTTTTTATGCTTTTTCCTTCTACTCTTAACAGTATTTTTAACCACTGACCTTTAGCAGGTTTTTTAAAAAGCATTCGTCCTAGCTTCCATAAAAACTCCCCAATATACACTCATATTTCATTGGTTTCTAGAGCATTTCATTACATTAAGTAATTATATTAGCAGGTTTAGTTGTTATGAATGAGTTTGGGAACAATCACAGACGACTCTTGGTAAACCCCTCTGTGGGACAGAAGTATTTCCCTGGGTATCCAGCTAGCAGGGAGTATTCAGGATCTCATGCTCTGCAGAGGTCATAGGCAGTGCCAACTAATCTGGGCTGTCATGTAGACACAGCTCAGTGGAGAGTTTTCTGGCCAAAGGAGCACCAAAGGCCCTGAGGCAGAGAAAATCTTGGAGGGTACAGAAAGGTCATGAGACTGAAGTGTAATAAATGAGGCAGGAGGAGTGTGTGTGAGGAGAGGAGGCAAAGAGAGATGGGGAGACCAGACCTTATAAAGTCCATGACTGTGTTAAGGAGTTTGGATTTTATCCTATAAACACTGGGAAGCCAATGGCCAGTTTTAAGCCAGGAAGACAGATGAGAGAGGGGCATCCTTGTATGTAATAACTACCCATCTTCTTTCCTGGTAGAGTTATGTGAGACTGTCACCCAAAGGAAGTGTCAGTGGATTTCGAGTCAGTAAAAGAAAGATGATTTTATAATGAAAGGGGATTGATTGGTGTGCGTGTGTGTGTGTGTGTGTTTGTGTGTGTATTTGTGTGTGTGTGTGTGTGTGTTTGACCACTTAGGATTTAGAACATTTAGGAATGTGTGTATATCATATATATATCATAAAAATGAATTTCAGGATATTAATGAAATCTGAAACTGAATATCCTTTGAAATATCTCCCCCTAAAAAAAAAAAAAAGACAGTAAGATGGAGGGCAGCAGGGTTTGGACAACATGAAGATGCTGAATGACCCAGGGAAGAGTTGGGAGCTGTTGAAAGGCTGTGTTCTTGCCATCTAGCCTATTTTCCTTCCATCCAAATAAACAGCCTTACTGAAACCCTCTCCCCAAGGCAGAGTGGACATGACAGCTGGTGCATGTTGAGGGGAAGATAAGAAAGGGAAATGTCCGCAAACTTTGGAAGAAAGAGAGGGAGAGAAGGAGGGCAAATTCTAGCTCTACTTTTTGTACTGAAGATACCATACAAAGGCCTGAGCCAGGAACTTCCCCAGCTTCAGAGACCTCTTGGCAAGATGCATGTCTCTACACTGACAGTTAGTGGCTATGATAAATTGGTTCTTTCCCATGCCACTCACTGGTGACCCATTTTGAGGTTTCCCAACCATGAAGATATTAAATGTGGACCCCATTGAGAGGGGCCAGAGAGTCACTGGCATATTTTCCTCCTCATTATTCTCCTCCTGTCACCTCTGTTCTAATTGCATCAATACCTGGGGATGGGGCCATTGGGAGCTCCCAACCCTAGTTGCCATATTAGGTAAGAATTTCAGGTTTGACTCAAGAGCTGGAAAGCCCACTTTGAAAGCATGGAGAAGGGATGTGGAAGACTGAAAGTGATGATGGTTGCTTTGTGTTCATCTCCCGAATGAGGAACCCATCTCTGCCTTACAGTGCTGGGTGCCAGCCTAGGGGGGCGCTGGCTGGTGCTGCCTGAGAGCTGAGAATAGAAATATCTCAGGGCTGTCACTGACGTCCAGACTGTGGGAGAGAACGATTTAAAGAGATGGAGAGAGGCCATTTGACTGGCGCCAAATTTGATCTACTTTTCCCTCTCATAAATCCAGCATTCAACATAAATCTTTATATTCTCCCATCCCAACCATGCTGGGTTCCTTTTTTTTTCTTCTTCTGCCAGTCTTCTTATGTACGTCTGCGAGACCGGCAGCGGATTCCCTGACCTTTTCCTCCTCCTTCTGCTTCAGGGACGATGCTTCTTTATGCTTCTGCTTATGCGTCTGCTGATCTGCCGGGCCGTCGATCGCGTACTCTTCTTCCTGTCCGCCTTTTACTCTGCCCTTCCTCTTCTTCTTTTGGCTTCTTTTTCGGCTTCTTCTCTTTTTTTCTTCTTTTTGCTTCTTCTTCTTTTTCCCCTTCCCCTTCCTCTTCTTCTTCTTCCTCCTCCTCCTCTTCCTCTCCTCCTCCTCCTCCTCCTTCTTCTTAACAAATAAATCACTCTGCATCATCTAATACCCATGACCTAGCCCATTCAGCTCAGGGCTGCTGCTGGGAGCTGGGTCCCTAGGAGAGACTCTCTCTCACCATGACTCTCTGACTTCTCAAATGTCTTTGTTCTGGATGTAGGTGGACGTTACATCCTATTCGTTTGTTGTTAGGTAGCTTCGCAGAGCAATCAGCCAGAGTTGAAGTGGAGAACACATAGAATCAGGTCTGGTAAAAATCAGCAATGGGCTGATCAAATGTCCTTGCCCTATCCTCAAGCCTGGCACCTTCACTGGGCCCAGCCACTCTGCTGGCAGCCAATGCCACACCCCTTTCCTGACCCTCTTCTCTATACTTTCACATCCTTTTATTCCTCTGCCCACCATTCTCTTGGGGAACTGCCTAGTGACTAATTTATCCCATAAATTAATTCAGGCAGGGGTGCTGGGCAGGAAAGTGTCCTGGGTGCCAGACCCAAGCTGTTACTTGTTACGTGATCTTTGGCAAGTTACTTCCCCATCCTGAACCCCAGTTATCTCATCTGTAAAATGGGAAAGTAACGCTAGATAACTTTCAACATTTTTGTCAGCCATAGATTCATTTAATCAAGCAATATTTTTATGAAGCCTTCAAATTTTAAAAAGAATGAAGGTGGTGCTGGTTGAAGTTGAAGGGGGCTTCATCTCTGGCTGGAAGACCACACCTCCACTTGATGACCCTAGAGGCATTGCTACTGAACTTTGGGGCACTGTGAGGTCCACAAGGAGAGTACTGAGGTCCAGTCAAACTCTAAGTGTCTGTCATTTAATTAGTGTGAATGTGAGCTGATTCCTGGACAGGCTCAGCCTCAGTTTCTCCAACTCCAGAAATGAGCAGGTAGGAGTAGATGATGTCTAGGGCTCCTTTCATGCTAACAGTCCATCATTTCTGATGTGTGCTAAGGGCTGAGAGGTTTGATGGACCCCCTAGATACATCTCTTTTGGCATATTCACATTACAGCAGTGCTAGAACCAGGAAAGTCCTACAGATTTCAGATAATGGGGCTGCAGGGACAGGAGAAAGATGTCTGGTGAGGGAGATGTTTTGGCCCTTGCATGATCTATAGGAGGGACCTGTCAGCCTGAAAAAGCCTGACACATAGCAGAGAAAATGCAAAGCAATCTCTAGTCTGTCTAGATTGTCACGCCCCTGAAAATGGTGAGCCAATGTTACACTCACTTCCTCATTGCCTTGTGTTGTGTCTATTGAGGTTACTAAAGTGTGTCAGTTGAAGCAACTGAATGTTTGGCCCCATTTGCCTTCTGGCCTCATAGGGAGAAATGGGGGCGCCCACCTGCATAAGCTGGTCCTCGTGCAGAAAGGGCCCCTCCTCTTCACAGACCATTGTCCATCTAGCCACCATTGCTGTGCCCATGGCAGTGCCGTAACCAAGGTCCTTCAGATGTGCTCAAAGGCTTCGTCTTTGGTCTTGTAGTCCCCTTCTGGTGCTGGGAAATCCACATGTACAACTTACAGTCTGCCTGGGTATATTCATCCTCCTTGGCCCTACAGGAAGTGGCCTGGTTTGCACCTGTTTCTCACACTTGAGTTTTCACCCTTACAGAGGCTGAATGGTGGCATTCTGGCGGCCCCCAGATGCTCCTTTCCATCCTGCACTAGGACTTTGTAGGACTCTGCCTGCCCTGAGTGTATCTGAGATTTCTATCCACTAGTTGCCATTCCCATAGCTGCTGCCCCACTCTTCCCACCCTATTGCTTCCTCCAAACCCCTGTTGGGAGAACACAGGTGCCTTCCAGAGGTCAAAGTGCTCACTCCCCACTGCAAATGTAGATACCTTCACAATCTAAAAACAAGGACTCCAAAAGACAAGGAGACTTTACTGTGTTGCACGCCCAGTTTCCAGTAGGCTATGAGCATGTGACTAATTCACAAAGTTAAGCACTGGGGCAGTGGTTTTCACACTGTTTATTCTAGCTGTGGGACAGTTTCTTCAAAGAAAACCTTAGGAGCAGGGGCTTTTGCCAGACTTTCCTCCTCACAGCCCCTCCAGCTGCCATGTACACTCACCAGTGGAAGCCCACGGCTCTGTGATGAACAGAGTTTGAAATCACTGGAGAGTGCATAGGATGTGGATGTCAGAGAGTGGGTTTCTATTTCTGCAGGGATCAAAGTGCTGGAGGAGGAAGGAGTCAGGCCTCATAGTTCAGATTGAGCTTCATTGTCTTTAAATTCCATTTAGATTCATATTTATTGGTAACCCAGTGGTGTGTGGGGCCAGTTTCTTTCCAGAAGTAGAAAAGAAAGCCCCCTGCCCTGTAGTTGCCAAACGCCTGTGTCCTGCATTGTTCCTAGGCCCTGAAGGATCCCACCCTGGCTGCCCGGAAGGATTTCCAGAGGGAGGCCGAACTGCTCACCAATCTGCAGCATGAGCACATTGTCAAGTTCTATGGAGTGTGTGGCGATGGGGACCCCCTCATCATGGTCTTTGAGTACATGAAGCATGGAGACCTGAATAAGTTCCTCAGGTAAGGAAGGATTGTCTTCCCCCACACCTGACCCCAGTCCCACCGAGCTCTTGGGGTTTTCCCTGGAGCCAGAAATTGTACTACCCCTTCTAAACATTTACCTCTCAGGATGAGAAATTAGATGAATACATTCATTACTATACATCATCTCCTTAGCAGTCAGATTCAGGCCTTTGTCCCTGGTTTGTAGGGAAAACAAGTTGAGGATACTATGGTAAGTATCCTATACTCTTCTTCCTCATTCCAAAATGGACTGAGAAGAAGATCAGGGTCTGGAATAGGTCCAGCAGGAGTCCGGAAGCCCCATAGCCTGTGGCTTACAACTCCAAGATTCTAGGGCCACCCTTCTCTGATGCTGCAAATAGCTTTCTCCCTTTGTGCCTTAAGTTTCTCACTTGCAAAGTGAGGCTAGTATCTTACACCCCTCCTGGAAACCTTCGTGCTAGAGACTTTTTGATGTGGAGTAAGAAGGTCCAAGGTTACAATTCATCAGGTGGCAGAGATGGTTGAAACAAAAAGGGGACTGATTTTCTTCAGGCTAATTCTAGAACGGTGCTGTTCAGTACAGTGGCCACCTATGCCATTTAAATTTAGATTTACATTAATTAAAGTTCAATAAGGTTTAAAAATTCAGTCGTACTAGTTCCTTGGTTACATTAGCCAAGTACTTGTTAGTCATATGTGGGTAGTTTTTACCATACAGGGAAGCACAGTATAAACATTTCCATCAATAGAAGGTTCTATTGGATAGTACTATTCTAAAAAGAAAGGATTTGTTTTAAGAAGGGTTTCTCCGAGACTGGAACAAGATCGTCTGGACTTGGAAGGCTCTTAATGTGACTGGTAAGAGACTGGAACTCCAGCCAGAAGTTCTGGATGAAGTTTCAAGGGTGACTCTCCCTTCTCCAGAGAAGACAGCATCTCATCACTAGTGCAGAGTTAGGACTCCTCTGCCTTCTGCAGATGCCACTTCCAAACAGTGCCCAGATATGGAAGGAACACCTGTGTGAAGGTCTGTGGAACCCAAGGCCCCAAGAAACAGGTCAAACCCACGGGCCCTGTATACTTAAGGTGTGGCCTCTGCCACCGCCACAATTTGAATCTCATTGAACTCTGGCTGAGGATAAGATTTCCAAAGTTCAAATGTAAATTATAGAAGGCTCTAGCCCACTCACAAAAACTGCTAAGCATCCTCTTGATGTGGGACATTCAGTAGGGTGTTGTGGTTTTGAGGGGCAAAGAAATGAGTTAGTACCAGGCAATGGAATGGAGGACTCTCTGGAACTCTGCTGATGAGTGAAGTTTCTGCAAAAATGGCCCTGAAGGAAATGAAAGTATTTGTGGGATGTTCTAAGCCTTCTAAACCTGGATTCACAATGAAATGGATTCCTTTCCTGGAGAACTTTATCTTTAGTATAAGACAGATTTGGGTTCATATCTTGGATTTGTCACATCTTAGTTGCAAATTGGAGCACATTATTAAATCTTAATTTTCTCTCATAGAAAACATGACTATTAATAACTGCTTCACGGGGTTGTTGCTATGAGTATTAAATGACTGTGTATGTATAACGCTTAGACAAGTTTTGCAAGTAGTTCAGTGATCAACCAATGGTAGCTACTATTAAAGTTATTACTATTACTATCTTAAGAGAATTGTGAACCATGGTAACTTCTAATCCAGGCAACACCTTTTCTCAATATTCAGAATAGCCTTACCCTGTCCTTTTGTTCCCCTGGAGCCCAAGGGGCATGCCCTACTTTTCACCACACCCTATCCTTACATTCAGCAGTACCTCCAGCCTCAAGAGCCACCAGCAGGGTTAAGGAGAGGTCCTAGGTACCTCTGCACTACTGTCATGCAGGATAAAAGGGAAGAGAAAGAAGATAGTAGAAGGGAGGTAAAGAGTGAGAGCCTGGAGTAAAGGTAAGGAGTGGGGGAAGCAGAAAGTAAGATGAAAAGGAAAAGGAGCACAAAAGAAACAGAAAGAAGTATATAAGGTGAGGGGCAGTGCCAGTGCCTTGCCTTCTCCACAGCAGACAGCATGGGGAATGCGCGCATGTGAGTACGGTTCTACAAGGACTTGCTGACACTCTGAAGACCTCTGTGTCTCTATGGGATCCCTTCCTGAAGACAGCATGGGGGAGTCTATCTAAATCAAAGCTCGACAGTCTTCCTGGGGCAATTTTCAGCAAAATCTGAACTTTAGCGTCCACTACTGACCAGATTCCCAGTAGGTTCCATTAATCTGTCTTCCTAGGCACTATCAGTCAAGAGTGAACTTCTAAAGAATTCTCTGAGGCCAGAAGCTCTTAGCAACAGGCCGTGCCAACCCTTCCTGGGAGGCATCCTGTTGGCTTCTCTCACAAACACAGCCTCCATGACCCGCAGGCCGACCCTGCCTGCTCTCGCATCTCCACATTGGTGGTGTTGAGAGGCAGGCTGGATTGCACTTTCAGGTAGACAGAAGGAAAGGCTTCTCTGCTGACCCCTCTTCCTTGAGAGCTGATGCAGCCTTCCTCCTTCTGAGGAGTGAGGTAGGCAGAGCCCACGGTAAAAGGGATGTGCTCATACTTAATGGTGCTTTTCAGAGGAAATCAGAGAAGCAGTAAAGCAGGCAGAGGCCTTGCTGTACACCAGGGCTTCTTGGTCCACAACTTCATAAATAAGGGTCCTAGGTATGGTTACGGCTCACTGGGCTTTCTAGAGAAAAGAGTGAACACTAAAAGTGACTGATATGACTAGGTAAGGTGTTAGAATAACAAATCCAGGCCTTGATTTGGGATGGAATGGGTTCTGGGGGTACCCCAGACCCATGCTTCAAGGTCAGAGGCTCTCTCCACTGTGCACTGCTAAGGCCATAAGTTACCCAGTGCTAAGCAGTGTAGCGGAGTGGTTAAGAGTGTCCCAATGCCACTGAGCATGAACTGCCATCATCAGCCCTGGGAGCTAGTGGGAAATGCAAATGAGCAAGCTCACTTAGCCAATCAGAATACTGGGGTGCGGGGCCAGGGAATCTTGGAACAAGCACCTCCAATGCTCCTTTTAGAAGCTCTCTTTTTATAGTCACATATCTGGTTTCACATCCTACTTCCTGATTTCACATATGGCCATTCTGAACCTCTGGGACTTTGGCTGAGCAATCTCATCATTTTGTGCCTCAATTTCTTTATTTCAAAATTGGGGTGGGAAAGTTGAGTGAATTACAATATTTAAAACAATCAGAACACATAGTAAGGGCTATGGCAGAGTTATTTGTTGTTTTTCTAATTATTCTATAATAGACATCTAGCACCGTGAAAACCCTAGGAAGCAGTGAAATTTTAAAAATAGTAGGTTTATTCCCTCTTCCATTTGAGTATGTCTGCTCTCATCTTAGTCAGAATCTGGTTGTGGAGTTTCACCCGTACCCACATGTACGTAATCTAATTTGGGGCCGATAAAAACAGGCCATAGGCAGGACGGAAGGGGAAATTTTGCTTATTTCTGTGGGGCATTCCAGAGGCCAGGGACCCAGGAAGGTCTTTCTCCTTGATCTCCTGATTTCTCTCTGCCCCCTCCCTTCTCCCCACGCTCTTGCAGGGCCCATGGGCCAGATGCAATGATCCTTGTGGATGGACAGCCACGCCAGGCCAAAGGTGAGCTGGGGCTCTCCCAAATGCTCCACATCGCCAGTCAGATCGCCTCGGGTATGGTGTACCTGGCCTCCCAGCACTTTGTGCACCGAGACCTGGCCACCAGGAACTGCCTGGTTGGAGCGAATCTGCTAGTGAAGATTGGGGACTTCGGCATGTCCAGAGATGTCTACAGCACGGATTATTACAGGGTAAGGTGACTTTCCCAGCTGCAGGACTCAGTCACAGAGCTAGCGCCTTGCTTACATGTCTTTTTGATTGTCCATTAGCCCTGTCACTCTGGCGCACACATATATACACCCATGCCCAGACATGCACTCAACAGTTACCTTTTGGCCTCTCTTGCATCTTAATATACCTGTTTAGCATGTTCTCAATTGCCCACTCCTCCTTTCTTCTTGGACATTTAACTGAACTGTAATCTGTACATTGCAATAACATATGCATTGTGTTCTTACGTGCTCCAATACTCATTCTTCATGTAAACATACTCATACATGTATATGTATGTGCCCAAACACGCACACAGACACACCCAACTTGGTAGTACGTTTAATGTCTCCCTACCCAGTCCCATATCTAGCCTCACCCATGACACATTTTATTTTCTGAAATTATCTTGTGATTATTTAAGAATTACCTTGTTTCCAAAGGTAGATCTTGATAAGAAGAGGAAACCTAAGTAAAGTAATAAAGATGGCTAATATATTGCTGAGTATTTTCCAAATGGGCTAGAACAGATGAGGAAAGGAAGCGTTATCTGTAGCCACCTTTGGAGAGAGGACAGGTTAGATCCTAGAAAAACTTCTGATTGTGAGAAGAGCCATCCTGCTCAGTTTTACCTTCATATAGTCATCTGCTTTACATTAACAAGAGACTTATTTTGCTCCCAGAATCTTTTTTTTTCCCTGAGTGTTTGGGAGTCTTTTTTTCCATGGATTATTGACTGATTCTGATAATGTTATTATTTCCAGGGAAAGAATGAATGGCCATGAGTGTCACTTATCTCAGCAAGGGGAAATATGAGTGCAACCTGAGACACAGAGATAACTTCTGCAAACAGATTGAGGGCAGATTGCTAAAAAATACAGAAGATCCAAGGCTGGGCGCAGTGGCTCATGCCTGTAATCCCAGCACTTTGGGAGGCCGAAGTGCGTGGATCACGAGGTCAGGAGTTCAAGATCAGCCTAGCCAACATAGTGAAACCCTGTCTCTACTAAAAAATACAAAAATTAGCTGGGCATGCTGGCATGTGCCTGTAGTCCCAGCTACTCAGGAGGCTGAAACATGAGAATTGCTTGAACCTGGGGGGTGGAGGTTGCAGTGAGCCAAGGTCACACCATTGCACTCCAGCCTGGGTGACAGAGTGAGACTCTGTCTTAAAAAACAAAACAAAACAAACAAACAAAAAACAGAAAATCTATTTCTGGGACATCAAAAGGAAGAGGAGTTTGGATGGATGTTGTAAGGAGAGTGTGGGACAATGTTTTGGAGGTCAAGGGTTGTCTTATTCCTTTTCGGCTGTTATAACAAATACCACAAACAGGATAGGTTACAAAAAACTGAAGTTTATTTCTCATGGTTCTGGAGGATGGGAATTCCAAGATCAAGGTGCAAACAAATTCATTGTCTGGTACTGCTTCCTCATTCATAGATGGCCATCTTCTTGCTGTGTCTTCTTCAATGGCAGAAGGGTTAAGAGATCTCTCTGGCAACTCTTCCATATGAATACATTGCCCTCATAACCTAGTCACTTTCCAAAGACCTCACTTCCTAACACCACTACCTTGGTGCTTAGGTTTCAACATATGAATTTGGGGGTTGCACAAACATTCAGTCTATAGCCAGGATCATGGCAGCCATTTGTCTCATCTTTGGAGAAATGAGTGATCATACCATGGGTCAAATAGATATGATTGTCCTGTTGGCCTGAGCATGGTGGACCAGAGGCTGGGAATTTGAAGTGGGTGCAGATCAGTTCTATCTGGATGTTCCTGAAGGCCTAAATGAGATCACTCAGACATTAAAACAGATCAGTCAAGACACTTCATTTTAGCAATAGTTGGGAGAAAAATGGAATATTTGAGAAATGACCTTCGTGGTTGGAAAGTGACTTGTTTGTGGTACAACCAAAGAACGGCAGATGATGTACTGTCATGAGAGAATATAAGATAAAGCATAGAGTGTCCACAGCAAGCTGGGCAGCTTCTCTAGCCACCTGTCCTGTCTAGTATCCCCAGGTATGGAAAAGGGGGCATGATGTGGCAATAGTCACAGACTGATGGCCAGGACAAATCTGCCAGAAAATATTGAAGAGGAGTCTCTCTTTAGTGTCTAGACCATATTTTTCATTCATTTCCAAGAGAGGCATTGGTGTGGTTACTAAGGGGGGCATGGGTCATAGATTTCTTAGAGTCTGGCTGGAGCTGGCACCATTTAATTGCCTTTCCACTTAGTTTAATGGGGTTTGCTGGTCTGTCTGACTGTGCTCAGATCTGTGTTGGTGTTGATGAAAACAAGGGATTGCTCATTGTTTTTGTCTGTGAAAGGCAAATGTTTGATTATGCCAAGCTGATAACTACTGACTTCACTAGAGTCTCGGGAAACCATGTCTGACCAGAATGTGCTAACTGGCCCTTCAAACTTACTTCTAGATGTGCACTTAATATTTACTGAATCTGGTTTAAAAGAGGAAAAACAGAAAATAAAAAGATCACATCCCCAATTGATGTTTCTTTGCCCTTGCTTTAACAACTGTCAACTGTTGCTCTTTATGACTTAAAGGGCTACAAGGAATACATCTATCTAATTTCTGTGCGTGCCAGGGTAGATTAGAATTTAAGGAAGGGAGAGTGAGGTGGGAATATGTACACACTACAGGTAACCTCAATTCCTTCTTCACGAGTTCTAAGAGCGATGTTAGCCAAGGCCAGCTAGCTTGAAATGTATATTTTTGGTCCCAAGGAAGTTTGAACAAAAAGGGATAACTCTTACAGTAAAAGCACAGCACACCATTGGAAATCTGTGTATTCTACTGATGAGATATTTAAAGACCAGCTTGTGGAATATCTTCATGTTCACTTACTCACAGTGTCCTATTGTATACACCACTGTTCGTTCCCTACTTTTCTGTAAAATGAAAGGCAGAAGTAGATTTGCCTGAAGTCGCATCAAAATGAACCCCGAAGTCTTATTATTCATATTGGAAGACATTGGAATGACAATGGAATTCTTGGATTTAGGCCTAATCTTACCTGTGTTCACATCCTAATGTGCAACCACCATTAGCAACCATGTAACCTGAATGCATTTTCCCCTAACCTCTGTTCAATTTTTCTGTCGTTAAAGTGAGAACAAAAATATTCTCTCGACAGAGTTGTGCTGATGTTAAGCAAGTTAATTTGTATAAAGAGCCTGCAATACAATACTTACTAAATAAGCTCTTATTTACATTATCTTACTAGTTCCCCTCACATCCAAGCCAAGACAACTCTGTGGATAATTTTATTTCCATATGCAATTCCTGGGACAGAGAGAGGGACTCCCTGACTACTAGAAGATAAACTGGATCATGCAGCTGTTCCAAAGAAGTAGAATCTTTGCATTGACCACCTCAGGAAAATGTCTTTCTTCAGGTTTCAACATGTATAGAAATACTGGGTCATCAATACTTGCCTCTTCGTCTCATAAATGTTTATAGGGTCTTGCTCATGAATCCTAGAGTGAAGGCCACATTTGGGTGATTTATGTAGAACTTTTTTGTTCAGTATACATCGGCTGAGGCCTTGGGGGAATGCTCTGATTTGTCAGATAACGAGAATACTGTGAAGGATTCTCTCTGTGAGATGATATCCCCGGACAGGTTTGTACCTCTCTGCTGTCACTGGTTACTGAAATCAGTTGGGCCTAAGAGTTTGTCAGCTTCTTATGCCTAATACCACTAAGTGCAGATAATCCAGGCCTGTGTGTGTGTGTGTGTGTGTGTGTGCGCGCGCGCACGCATGCTTGCCTGCCCAGTGCAGATTCCAGAATGTGCATATAAGGGCAGGCGGAGAGATGGAGATAAACTCCTCCTTATAGTCTTTCTTTTTCATTTTTAATTTATTAAAACGAAGAGGCACCATCTGGCTCATGCATAAGTGGTATGCAAACGATTTACAAAGGTGAACTGCCTAATTTCCTGTTACACATTTAGAGAGAGAAAACAAACATTCCCACACCAGAGCACCAGAGCGATTTGTTATTTCTTCTTAAGACATTCATAATGACAAACACCTTTTCCTTCTATGAATCACTGACTCAATGCTTCCAAGATTACCTTTTCACTGGCTTTCACAAGTGCAGGCTTTGGGTACCACTATATCTTTCTAAGAACATCAGAGAACACTAAGAAATTGATAGTCAAATCTAGAATTAAAGTTTTGAATGTCCTGAAGGGGAGAAGGTTGAGATTTCAGAATACAGATGTTTTCAAATGTTTTGATTTGGGGAGAGGAGTCAATACACTGAGATCAGGGAGGAATGGAATTCGGGGGGAATGGGATCCTACTAATCTAGAGCTCCAGGAGTGTTCCTTTCTGTTCACCCTGCTGTCCTGTGTACCTGTGTGCTGTCCTGTGTGACAGTACCTGGCACTTGTTAGACACCTAATAAAAGTATGAATGAATGAAGTCAGAAAGGGAATTTAAAATTAGGAAATAGATCATTCCAGACCAAGAGAAATCTAGGCAGATAACCAGATGCTCACTAAGGAGAGGTGAGCCTTTGGAGATGATGTGGAATGCAGCAGTAGGCAGCAGGAGCAAGTCTTATCTAATTAAGCAGTTCATTATCCTGGGAGAATGTTCAGAAGAGGCAAATGAGTGATGGTCTGAGTCAGGGATGACCCACTTTAGGTTCTGGTAGAAGACAGAACTGAATGTCTAGGACACGATGGGGTAAGTATGCTAAAAATCCAGGTGGACACACAAGTGTGGCTCATAAGCAAGTCTGGCAGTGGGTAGTGAAGCACTGGATTATAAGCTGGAGATTCTGGGTCAGGGTTCCCAGAAACTCCTAGAAAGACAGTAACAGTAATCCTTAGGAAGTGGGAATCATTTAGAACAAGCCAATCTTACAGGAAGAATATTTGGTTTTATGGATATCTTGGCATCCCCATAGCAGATGAAAAGTTGTAAGTTCTTGGACGCACACTGCCTTGGTTTGAATCTCTGCTTCTATAATTCCTGACTGTATGAACTTTGGCAAGTTACCTGTCCTTTCTGTGCCTTCAACTGCAAAATGGAGCCAATATCCCCTATCACATGCATTTTCTGTAAGGACTAAGAGTTAGTAAATATAAAGCTCTTAGGATGAGCAATAATCAATAAATATTAATTATTGTCTTAGTCTGTTCTGTGTTGCTATAACAGAATACCACAGAATGGGTAATTTATTAAAGAAAGAGATTTATTTCTTATGGTTCTGGAGGTTAGGCAGTTCGAGATCGAGGGGCCTCATCTGGTGAGGGCCTTCTTGCTGTGTCATAACATGGCAGAAAACATCACATGGCAAGAGACCAAGAGTGGGCCAAACTTGCTTTTATGATAAACCCACTCTTGTGATAACAAACCCACTGTCATGAAAACAACATTAATCCATTCATGAGGGCAGAGCCCTTCTGATTAATCACCTCTTAAAGTTCTCACCTCTCAACACTGTAGCATTGGGGATTAAGTTTTCAACACAGGATCTTTGGAGGACATTTTCAAACCCTAGCAATTATTGGCGCTAAAATATGAATGCTTTCTCCGATTTCCAAATGGACAAGGCTTACCTAGACGTATTAGTTAAGGTGAGCCAACTGCTGTAACAAATAGATACTCAGGTATATAATGGTTGCAACAGAAATAGAAATTCATTTCTAGGTCACATAACAGTATGAGTAGGTGAATTCACTGGAGGAGTAGTCCTCTGCTTTACCATCATTCAGGCTCATGGAGCTCTACCCTTTGCCTTGTGTGGGGTCCTTGGTTGTGCTAGGCATTTATGTATGTCCCAGCCAGCTAAAAGGAGAAACTGGCATGAAGGAATGTGTGTGGGATGTTGTTAATAGACCTGGCCTGAAAGTGGGGACTAATCACTTTCTCTCCTGGCAAGAACCCAGTTATATGACCTTCCTATTTAAAAAGGTGGCTGAGAAATGGAACATAGCTGTGTCCTACATAAAGAAGAAAAAACACGAATTGTACCGCATAGCTGGCAATCTCTGCCAGAGTTAAGGATGAAGAAAAACTACATTCTCTTTTAACATTCCATCCCAACAGCAAATCATCCCGTATCCAATGATTTATCAGGAAAGATAGGCCAAGCTGTTCTTACTTTGTATTGCTACTCCAATCCTGAATGTGGAGATAGTTATTTTGCAAGGCCCCCTTTTCTATTCTGCTTGCAAACTCTTGGTGTCCTATGCTTTTGTAAGCAATGGAAGAGCTTGGTCCTACCTGCCATCTTGGTGCATTGATTCATCATCCAGGAGAAGAGAAATTCAAGAAACTCCATCCTATGAATTGGGTGGGGGAAAGAAACAATGCTCCAAATCAAAGGGAATATACGTTAATAGATAAGAAAATACATCTAGAAGAAAAACAGGGAAGAAATACAAACTAGAGCAACTTCTATTCCAAATCCATCATAGTAAAGGAGCAATCCAGAGCTTGTCCAAATTCTAACTGAACCCATCCAGTATTGTCTAAAGAAGGTTTATGTCCTTGACTAAAAGCCTGGATTGTTCTCCACCAGTAAGTCAAAGGATGGGCTTAAGAAACTCTAAGACTTCCTAAAATTATATCAGCAATATTGAGCAGGGTGTTGTATTTCATTTTTTGTTTTTTGAAGGTTCAGGGCTTTTAAGAGGATCCTAAATATATTTATGGCCCATTGACTTTACTGGAATTAATTTCCCAGCATGTCAGTCCTGAGAGAGCAAGACAGAGATCCAGGGAATGTACCAATATGAGAGCTCTGGAGGGCAGCCCCCTCATTAGTTTAATGGGAGGACCTGAGGTGACAGCAAAGCTGAGGCTTTATCAGATGCTCTCTATGGTGCCTTCCAGTTTTATGATCAACAAGAACATTGACTCATTACTCAGTCACCAGAGCTGACAGCCTGAGGCTCCTCTAAGTCTTTTTGACCAGTTAGTTCTTGGCTTCCAGTCAGGAGAAGCTCTTAGATGAAAGTCAAGTGGTTGGCAGTGTACTGAAGAGAGCTAGTAATCTCTGAGATAACTCGTTTTAGGTAATTTTAAAGGTAAAAACAAAAGCTAATGATGGTAATTTGAAGCAACTGACTTTTAGGACCACAGGGTTCCACCATGCTTTCTACTCTTCATTGGAACTTTGGGAATCTCAGTAAGTGGCACCTCTCTTCCCTGCCCAGGTGATGTGTCTGAGCCCACTGAGGCAGAGAATCCAGGCAGATAAAGATTATAAAATACACTTGAATAACGATAGAATTGTTGCAGATGGTGGTTTCAGTGTGCAGTAACAATGGTTTTTTTTTTTTTTTTTTTTTTTTTTTTTTTTTTAACCGAGTCCCCATATTAGACATTCCAACCCAGTCATAGCAGCCTGGGAATATTGCAGACTTTGTTCTTAAGAGGCAGGAGTTCTGTTGCTCATTTCTCCTCTTTGTAGGGAGAAGATGCTCATCAGAAAGGGGAAGGGGTTGTGACCCCATGCCCAGTCCCCAGAATCAGACAAGTTCTTTCTCCTTAGGGGTGAGATTAAGACTGGAGAGCTGTGCCTTCCTTAGACCTGTTACTCCAATAAGGTGTCCCTCTAGTTGGAAGCCTGAAACAGTGCAAAGAGGAAGGGATCCATCACAACTCTATTCATGTCCACATAGACAAGCAGCTGCCAACTACATTCAGAATCATATAGTTCCTTCCTCTGAGGCCAGGAGTAGAGAGGCTTGACCACTAGCTTAACTGCTGCTAAAGGATTAGCAGCTAGGCATACTAGTTCTTGAGGGACACTGACCCTGTTTGGAGAGGGCTTATCCAGATTTTTCCCTTCGATTTTAGCCATTAGGTGCTCCTAAGTAGACCTAGGCACCAACGAAGAAGAAGTGATGCTGGCTGTCAGGAGATGAGGGTCTTTCACTGGCTGTCCAGTGACCAGACTCTGTTTATTGTGCTTGATTCTTCCTTTGCTGTTTTTGAAATATCCTAATAATCTTTAACCATGGTCCTATTTATATAGAGGAGAACAATGGAGGAGAGTTGTATTCCATTCCCGAGGAAGTGGTTTTCCCAAATTTTTATAATAAAATTTTATTTGAGAGTAATTTTAGATGTATAAAAAAGTTACAAAAATAGTGTAGAGAATTCCCATATATCCTTCACTCAGTTTTTCCTCCTGTTGACATTATATGGAACCAGGGTACCTTTGGCAAAAAATGAGAAATTAACAGTGACACAAATTATTAACTAAACTACAGACTTTGTTTGGATTTTACCAGCTTTTCCACTAATGCATGTTTTACTGTCTCAGGATTCACTATGGGATACCAAACCAATCTTATTTAAGGGCAGTGGAACTACCGTGGTCAAAGTAGGGGTGAGGGGTTGGATTCCCCCGTTGCACACAGTCTCTCCTTTGATACCCTATGCCCTCGATGCACCCTTAGGAGCCTCGAGGTTTTCACAGTTCAGATTTCTGCAACAGAGATAGGTGGGCTATAAGACGCCCTCCTGCAATACCAATCCCAGAGGTGCTGAGAAACCCTATTTTGTGAGCAAATTATAACTTCAGATTCTTGTAAAAATCCTTTAGAACTGTGCAGTCTGGTGCAGCCATCTTCATATAGCAAGTGGACAGGGCTGGAGTTACCTTTCTCTGCTGGAGTTGAGTCTAGAGGAAGGTATGGGGTCTTCTTAAATTCCCAGCCCTAAACCATGTGTTTGTGCTCTTCTTCAGCTTTGGGAGAGGGTGCCCTGTGCTAATCAGGAGACGTGGCTACAGACTGGAGAGACTTCCAAGTGGGACTCAGAGCTTTAGTTGCCTGAGCATCTGCTGTAGGACTGGGTGTCGTGATATGCACATCTCAAGTGAATTTTGAAAAACAACTTAAATGCTAAGAGCTATTAAGTTGTACAAAGCTGCAGAGGGAATGAACACAGAAGGAGGTGTGTGGGATACATTTATGCTAATTATAAGCATTACAACCTTATTTCCTTGATTAAAGCCAGTAGAGCTGCACACTAATTATCTACAAAATATCAGTCACTTTGGAATACAAAAGTCTGTTGAGGGACAGGGCTGATATTTAGGACATCTTGGTCTCAGTGCCAGTTCTGTGTCCATGTTCCAAATCAGAAATTTGACTTTCATCTCTAAAATCTGGAGTTTGGATTCCAGTCATATGATCTCTTTGGGGTTTTGCCTTCTATGGAACCAAGTTCTGTGTGTAATGATAAGTGAGAAGGAGCCTTGATTTTTTAGGATAGGAGGGAGACATGGCCAAAGGTATAATAATAACGTCAAAGTTGTCTTAACCAGTCTTTACTGTTGCTTTGACCCTAGACCATAGCTATTCCACATCTCAGTCCCTTTATTCCTTCCTGATAAAATAAAATAACAAACTCTAGTTTTGAAGCAGGTTCTTCTACATTACCTGGATCTAGTTTAGTGACTAAAGTTTAATTTCTGCTCCGCCATCTTCTTCCTCTTTGAGATATTGAGGATAATTGGCCAAAATTCACCCTGGTGGGTGGAAGAATTATCTGAACTGAATTTCTTTGTATTCTTCCAGGGATGAGGATTATCTAATTATTCCTGTCATATCTGCACTCCCATACCTCCATCCTTTCTAGACCATTTTTTTTTGAGACAGAGTCTCGCTTTGCCACCCAGGCTGGAGTGCAGTGGCCAGATCTCATCTCACTGCAAGCTCCGCCTCCCGGGTTTACGCCATTCTCCTGCCTCAGCCTCCAGAGTAGCTGGGACTACAGGCACCCGCCACCTCGCCCAGCTAGTTTTTTGTATTTTTTTAGTAGAGACGGGGTTTCACCGTGTTAGCCAGGATGGTCTCGATCTCCTGACCTCGTGATCCGCCCGCCTCGGCCTCCCAATCTAGACCATTTTATACTTTATTTCAATATGGTGGTAATGCTAGGGACATCTACCTGCAACTCAGGCATTCTGAAAAGTATAGAAGTGAACACAGAAAAGAATCTGGTATTTTCCACCCTGGGACACTCCAGCAATCTAGAGTGAAGTTGACCTGGAGAGCACATGATGACCAGGAGGTTGAGGTGCAAAGAACCAGACTCTAACAATGAAGTCATGAAGTTATTTTGTGAATTCTCCCTGCAAAGTCCTGAGAATATTAGTCCTGGGAATTACTCTCCCATTTTTGTTTATGGGCTCTTGGCAGCCAGTGACTAATGTGGGAACTAGAATGCAAGAGTAGAAGCCAAGAAGCCTAGATTCAGTCTCTCTGCCATGACTCCTGACATGGAACAGATCCCTTTCTTGCCCAGGACCTGAGTTTATCATTTGTAAAGTGGACATTTCTCATCTTTCTTCTACACTGTTGTGAGGCTTTTCATCTTTTCACAAATGCTGGCCACACCAATAGTATTATTGTCTGCTGCTGCATGGAAACTAGGTTGAGAGTTTGTGGGAGGTACTCAACTTTCCTCTTTAGATACACACATGGCTTCACTGCTTCTTTTCCTGGACTGGGACTGAAAGGACTGAGTCCCAGTTCAGTCACTCGGTTTCTTTGATGACATTGTCTTTAGATCAGTATTCTTTACCTCAACTCTAGTTAACACTTGCCTCTCATGAGGTTAAATTAGATGATTAGTTTGCAAACACATTTGCTAACCCTGTCCATGTTGGTTTATTTCCTACTCTCATACCACACTCCCTAGCCATTAGCAAGGCCCATGTGAGAGGGATGGAATTCAACTCAATTCCTTGTCCATGTGCTAAGATGAATAGAACACAAGGAAATAAAAATCTCATAGGGAATATAAGAACAGATAAAAATGTGTTGCTCTACCATAAGCTAAAGGGAGGCAAATTGTATACAAGGCAGTTACAAATGCCTAAAGCTTATCTAAGTAGAGGAATGGCATGGGTCTTGAGGGGTTGGTTGGCAGTCTGGATTAAATTTTAGGAAGATATTTCCATCAGAGAGATTAGCATGAGCAACGGCATGAAGGAAGCTTGGAGGCAAGGAAACCAGGAGAATGATCTAGAACGGTGTGTGATTCAACTGGCCAAAACTAAGGATCTATGGAAGATGCATGGAAAGAAATGTTGGTAAAGGAAAGACCACCATGACAGCTTTTGAAAGGCCAACTATTTTGACTTAGGTAGTCAACGGACAGTCACAGAGGATTTGTCATCTGTTGAAGTGTAAATCAGGTCATGTGTAAGGACAATTCATAAGGCAGTGGCATGTGGGATAGATTGCTGGAAACCAAAACCATAAAGGCAGGCCATCACACTGGCCCAGGAAAGAGGCAGTGATATCCTGTGCCACAGTGGTAGCCACAGAGTATGGAAGAGAAGCCATTAGAATCCATGAGCTCAGGACTATGAACTGGAGACTGGCTGGTCCCACAGGGTTAAAGCCACTTGCAGTTTGTAAGGGATAACTATGAAAGAAAAAAAAATACACATTAAAAAACAGTGAAATGGAGAGTCAGGATGTGTCTTCATCCATTTTGAGGTGCTATAAAAAACACCTGAGGCTATGTAATTTATAAAGAAAAGAGATTTAATTGGCTCATATATCTGAAGACTGTGCAAGGAGCATGGTGCCGGCATCTGCTTCTGGTAAGGACCTCAGAAAGCTTCCAGACATGGCAAAGGAGGAGCAGGAGTGTCACATGGTGAGGGAGGGAGCAAGAGAGAGAGGAAGGAGGTACCAGACTCTTTAATGACCAGATCTCATGGGAACTAAGATTAATAACTCACTTACTACCTGGAGAATGGCACCAGGCCATTCCCTCAGGGATCTACTCCCGTGATTCAAACACCTCCCACCAGGCCCCACCTCTAACACTGGGAATCAGATTTCCACATGAGATTTGGATGGAACAAATATCTAAGTAAACCAGGATAGATTTTTTAAATTGCATCTTTTAGGCCACCAAGTCCATTCTACATCCTTAAAGTGTTAGAAACAACTGAGCAAATGCCAAATCATTCAATTTTAAAGAAATATATAGCTGGAAGGAGCCTTAAATGTCATCTATATCACCCTTGAGGCACCAGGCAGAATAGTCTCAAAATCATCCCAGACAGATGGTTTGCTCGCTCTATTCCACTGCATCTTCTGGGATTCCACAGGTTTCCTTCCTTATTCCTTCCAGCTGTGGCACAGGAAAGCTATTTTCAGTGAGAGATTTGTCTTTTTCTTTCTAACTATTAACATTCTTTAGAAGTGGGAAGTTCTCAGTTATGTCTAGCGAGAATCCTACCTGCTACCATCCTATGTCCTTAGTGGAGATAAATGTGGTTTATATTATAAAACAGACATTACAAGACTCAGAAAAACTACGAAGAACCTCAATGTGACCAAAATGGCCTTGTGGCCATTTGCAGTGGTTCACATCTGTATCCCAGCACTTTTGGTGGCCCAGGCGGGGAGATCACTTGAAGTCAGGAGTTTGAGACCAGCTTGGCCAACGTGGTGAAACCTTGTCTCTACTGAAAATATGAAAAATTAGCTGGGCATGATGGTGCATGCCTGTAGTCCCACATGCTTGGGAGGCTGAGTCAGAAGAATCACTTGAACCCGGGAGGTAGAGGTTGCAGTGAGCCGAGATTACGCCACTGCACTCCACCCTGAGCAACAGAGCAAGACTCTGTCTTAAGAAAAAAAAAAAAGCCTTGTGCTTTTCATAGGTAATTGGTTATATTTTTTGCATTGGTTGTATCTTGACTGGTGGAGAACCAGTGGAATAAAAATCTTTAGCCCCCTAATCCTGCCAAAAAATAATAACCTATTTCCAGTTATCTCCTAAACTTAGTCTCTTCTCTGTGCAGTTTAGAAATCCAGTTGTTTTCTTCTGTCAGTGAAGGTGGTGCAGGCATGAGGACTGACACTAAGGAAAAAAGATGGGGAAGATACCCCATAAGAAATTCTGAGACCTTAAAGCATGTTTATATTGGATTCTATCCTCAGGAAAGGAGAGGAAAAGGCTGAAGGAGACCATTGAATCTGGTGCTGAGTTATTCACATCTCTCTACTTCTGTGGAGGGCCCTTATGGATGTATCATAACAGGATCTCCTTTTCCTTCCTCAGGTGCAAAAGGCCTTTTTTTTTTTTTTTTTCCTGAGACAAACTGAATATATAACATATAAAGATACATAAATTTCCATGCAAATATCTTCTTTACCAGCTGTAATTAAGATATTTGCATGTAAAGAGAATGTTGTGTTCCCTTGACTTCCTCCTGGTAGGGAATTGTATTTCTCTCATAATCCTCAAAGCCCAAGATTTTGTGACCTTTCTGTGTCTAAACAGAAGGAGGAGGAGGAGGAATCAGAGGACCGGGTCAATATAAAGCATCTGCAATTCAGAACTTCCAGCACAGTTTTTACTCTTTGTTGTTTTTTTCTAGGCTTTGTTAATCCCAAAGAGCAAAGTTGGAGGTAGCAAAGTTGATAGCCCCAGAGCAGGTGGGCCGAGC
The DNA here is from genome assembly GCF_007565055.1 of Rhinopithecus roxellana. Classification (NCBI taxonomy): domain Eukaryota; kingdom Metazoa; phylum Chordata; class Mammalia; order Primates; family Cercopithecidae; genus Rhinopithecus; species Rhinopithecus roxellana. The sequence goes on along the minus strand of NC_044553.1, from coordinate 117,768,655 downwards.
ACCGCATGACATTGCAGTCAGGCAGATAGTCAAGTGAATCACTGAGCTTCTGCTGAGAGCTATTTGGCCTTAGGAAATCTACTTAAATTCACTAAGACTTAGATTCCTCATCTGAAAAAAAAAAAAAAAAAAGAACAATTTCTTCTTTTGTGCACATTAAATAAGATAAGTATTCAAATTGCCAGTACCCATTAGACACCCAATAGATGGCTATTATTCTATGTAAAAGAATAAGGTAGAAATTATATATCAGAAATTTTAAACCATTTTAAGTTACAAGCCAAGGTTTTCTCTATGATGGATCTTTAGTGCTGGATACTAAAATTAGAGAGGAGAAGAGCCTACTCAAGAGAATTTAGGGAACTTTAAAATAAAAAAAAAGCCACCCACTCCTCCAGGACTGGTTTAGACATTTGAGTTGATCTGTTGGAGGCCCAGGAGGAAAGAGAAAACACTTTTAGGCATCTGCAGAAGAGCTTTTCTATTGTGAAGTTAGTAGATACAACCAGGAGCTAATTTTTCTAACTGTGGACCATGAATTCTGCAGTAGACAAACGTCTTCAGAATTAAAGCCTCGTTCTCCAGATGTCCTTAGTGTGTGCTGCCCCTCATCATCCCAGAGGGAGAGCTTAGGGTGATGCACCTGCCCTGGAACCTTGGGGATAGAGATAAGACTGGCTTAAGTCCAACCCTACCTCCTTTCTCCTTTCATTGGCTATATGATGGTTACTGCTTATTATTATGCATAACATGAAATATGCAAGTGTATGTGCTTATGCATAATGGATATGCAAGTGCTTTGTAAACTGTTGGTTTGAGTGCTGGTGGTTTTGTCACCACCACCACCATCACCACCACCCCCATCACCAGCATCATCACCAACACCATCACCACCACCACCATCACCAACATTATCACCATCATCAATGCCACCATCACTGACATCATTACCAACACCACCAACACCATCACCACCACCATAGCCACCATTATTATCACCATTATAGTCTGGGCTTAGTAAATAACTACGTACACTCTGGAAAAATAAATTGAATCCATCAATGTCCCCAAGTTGACTGGTAGGGGGTGGTCTGTACTCCAGCTCTCCAACTCTGCCAATCATCATGACAACCTTGGTTGCCTTCCTCCATTGAGTCATGCTCTCCAGCCTCTTCAGCCAGCTTGGAACTTTGATTTGTGGCCCAGTTTGTTCTTGTAGTTGGTCATTTCCTTACTCATGGGTCAATACACAACTTCCTGATCTTTGTATTTAATTTTTTCCCATCCTGAGACAGTTGTGTACATGTCTATTTAATACTTTACTAAAGCATAAGTTCCCTTGAAGGCAAAAGAGCTCATCCATTTTTAGCACAGTGATTTCTACAGTAAAAGTGCTTAATGAAAGTTACTTAATTAAAAAATATGTAATACTATATTAGATGTTTGTAATGGGAAAAGAATAATGTCCCCACTTACCTAAATCTTCTTACATGAATCCTCATGAGTCCCCACTCACTGGGCACCAATGGTCAGTATGTGGGGACTCTGAGTATGTGTATCTGAAAGATGCACTGGTATCACCAAGGGAAAGCCAGCTGGATCTGATTCCCTGCCAATGGCCCTGACATCTGCTTATCAGTGCAGGGGACTGGAGAAGGTCTCACAATAATTAAAATACCCATAAGAATGGAGTTAGCACCAAAAGGAAATTTATTAATGCACAATGAGAATCACATTATTCAAAGGCCATAGAATCAAAGCATTTGTTCTCAGTAAGCTAGTCTATGTGGGAAGCCGGATCATAATGCGAAAGTTGCTTAAAGAGGGAAAAAATCAGAGCAAGGATGTTAGAAGAGTCAAATAATCAATGACATCCAGCTAAGAAAGCCTAACAACAGTGTTCCTGGCTTCTCAGCAGGTTCAGAAATACTCCCTGTCTTTTGCCTGAATCCTCCTGTCTCCCTTGTCTGGAGCCAGGAAGGGATGAACATCTCCACCATCCAATTCCAAGGCTCACTCTTTCCCAGGTCTCCAGGACCAGCCAGTGCCCCTTCTGAGAGATATATTATTTCTTCATCTGCATCAATCAGGGCACAATGCAGCCATGATAGCCTAAGAGCCTCAAGATTTTTCAGACAACCTTGGATATACATCCATGTTTTCATTCATTTTCTGCTGATCGTAAAGAGGCCAATTGTATTTTCTTCATTTTCAAATGTTTGGGAGCCAATTTATTATGGCTCCTAATGCTTTCCATGTCACTGAATTGCTTTCACACCTAAAAATGAGTTCTTTTGTTGCTTGCAAATCTTATTGCCTTGATACATAGTATTATATGCCCCAGGAAAGGTAACTATTAATAGATTCCAAGTGGCTGTTCTGATTGACTGGTGGAGATTGCCCAGAGTGGAGTGATGAGAAGAATTTGGTGGTTGCATCTAGGATCAGTGAAAAAGTGGTGATCAGCTGGTGACATCTGCCATGAAAGTAGAAAAGAGGATTGGTGGCACTTGTGTCCTGTTCTGACACATGTCATCCTGAGCAGTGCTCTAAATTCAGGGATTCCGCCGGACCCTGTTAGGCATGCTCTAACCTTGGATTCACACAAGTGGAGGGATTCTAATGTGACATAGGTTTTGAGTTTGAGTGCACCTGTGTTGAAGGATCGTATTCAGAGAAAGGGGTTTGCCAAGTGGATCTGCATTACTGGGGCTAATTTATCCATCACATTAATGAGACTAGCATCCCCAAATTCTGAATTATCTTCTACTGGCCTTTCCCTCACATTTCAACTAAATAGCTGGGTTTTTTCTTCTTTTCTTACAACTTGTATACAGTAAAAGTGCCTTGTTTCTGGGTAGATTTGATTGCCTATTACACACTGCCAAGGTGTTTGGTAGTCTAGATGCAGCTTTCCCTGCCAGCTCTATGCCATCATCTCTGAGCCAACTTTTATCATGTACCAGCAGGATCTTGAAACATATATGTTTTTTACTTTTTGGAAAGTCGAACAGCCCAAGACTAGGGTTTGCTGTTAGAGTTCTGCTCCCAAGCAGACGTTGATTCAATTATCAACATTCTTTGGATATGGTCAATGCGTTTTTATTACTCCACCCAACTGTTTTATAAGAAATTTGGGCAAGCATCTACATTGGCAATCTTGTGAAATCCTGACTAGGAATGAAGTTGGAGGTCATCTTTCAAACCCACTTATTTGATAGATGAATACATTGATTGCCAGCCAGAGAGAGAGAGAGAGTGAGCAGATGTTCCTCAAGATCACGCATCTGGTTAGTGGTAGAGTGAAGACAAGGACATTGGTCTCCCTTCTTGTGAATTCAGTGCTCCTCTCTAATCACCATCAAAGTGCTATGAGGTCAACAGGCTGGCATGATTCCCCCTATTTACAGACAAGTAAATTAAAGCTCAGAGAGATTAGTGATCATTCCCCAGACTGTACAATAAATGAGGGGTGGAATTGGGTTTGTTGTTCTGGTTAAGTTAGGTTTTTCAAGGGATGAGAGTTTACTTGTGAATAGAATGTTTAAAGAGCACACCAGTAAAGTGCAGTCTCCATGAGGTTAAGTAGAAGTGTGAGCTTGTAATAATTGAGCTTCATGATTTATTTTTCTAATAAGGCTTTGTGGCAAGGCCATTCAAGGCAAAGGAGGAAAACAGGGTGACCCAAGCCTAGTCAACACAGCAAGCAAAGATACTTTAATTTAGATACTTTGGGCTCTCCAGTATAATCTTAAAGCAAGCAGTAGCAATGTGATTTGAGGCGATTGTTGTCTGTAAAAGGTAACACAGATTCAGTGAAACTGAAGGGCGAGGAAGGAATATTAGAAGCAAGGGAAGTGGTGCTCAGAGTTGAGAAGTATTGTCCTATTGCCTTGAAATGTGTTGCAAGAAGTAATTGTTTTAATGTTTGTTGTGAAAATGTATTCTCAAGAACTTTGGTTGACACACATTCACTCACAGTAGCTTAGAAGTTCTTTAAGGGAAGTATTCATGCCTTATTTCACCAATTATATAACCCTTGTACCTAGGACTGTGCATGATATATGGTAGACATTTCATAAATGTTTATTAAATGACATAAGGAGACAGGTGTTCTTCTCAGTGAATGACTGATCTGGAAAGATGCTCAAGGACCCTAATTTGGAACAATCAGAGATCACAAAGCCGGGTTTCAGTACAGAGATGTATGGAGGGGTTGTCCTCCATTATTTTGGTGCAATGAGTGGACTCTACAACATGTTCCTTACCCACAGGGGTGGCAAGATTGGAAAACTCCAGAGATAGTTTACTCTCAAGGGTGGTGAAGCACGGTACTGCAGGAAGTTACTCTTATTGTGTGAAAATGGAACAGACCATCCTACAAGATAGTGGGTTCTCCATTCCCAGTGGGTTTCTAGAAAACACATAGAACCACATTATACAGATGCCTGTGCTAGACATGAGGTTTCAGTAGATGATCTCAAAGTTTTGCTTTTCTCTAATTCTGAGATCCTAAAAGCCAACTCTACAACAGAGATTGCTTAGATAAGGGCAAAGTGGTAGAGCAATTTAAGGACTCATAATTATACATGTGACAGGAACTGTGTCAAGTATATATTTTCGTGATGCTATGAAATATTAGACCAGATTCACCCTCTGCATATCTACACATTCATAGCCTGAATCCTTTCCCACTTCACTCACACCTCAATACCTGTCACCTGCCCTGTCTCTTGTCTCTCCCTGTGACTGTGTTTATCTTGCTCTGAAGGCTTTCTTGAGGCATTTCTCCCTCCTTTCAACTCTAAAAATCCACAATCCATCCTACATTAAAGAAAAATCTTCATTTGACCTTTCTATCCCTTCTAACTTTGTCTGCCTGAGTACTGAAATAAGTACTTTTCATCTTCTGTCTTAATTTTTTGGGCTTCTGGTCTTACCACTGAATTGAATATGCAGTTTTGGGGTCACTAATTATCTCTCACAACCAAATTTAAATTTCTTACTTCAAGTCTAACCCTTCCTGAACTACTGTTGAATGACATGATTAATAATTTCCCCTTTCCCCCGCACCCCCTGCAACTGCCAATGCTGCATAGTATTCTTGTTGAATGCCTCAGTAATGCTTTGTTCCACAAGTTATAACCATGCCTGGTCATTCTCTCCCTGTTCCATTGGTTTCTCTCCTTCCTCTCATTTTAAGTTTGGGTGCTGCTATTTTAGACATCTGCTTTGCAAACCTCATGCACTCACATGGTTATAACCCCTTTTTACTTTTACACAGAATCTGTTTGAAATTTACATTTGCAGCCTCCACTTCTTCTCTCTTTGATTGCTTAATCTGTAAGCCTCCCCTGGAGAGTTCACTGGAGATTGAAGCACGGCATGTTTTAAATAAAACTCACCATGGCCTCCTCCTGCTTCTTTGAGTGCTAGCACCTCAGCAACCATTAGCATCCGTGAAAACTCTCTTGGGAGCTTCCCAAAGGGGAGTCATTTCTGAACCTGTCTCTTTATCACCAGCCTGCTGTTTCTTTCCTTATAGCACCTCAGTGCCACTTTTTCTTTGCATGTTGGCAGGAGCTGCCCTGGTCCATGCCTGGTCAGTCCAAAACCTGAATCTATGCACACACCTTCAGGCTTGGAGCTCTTCCTCCAGGGCTCCTCAAACTTCCTTATCCCTCCTGTTTCTTTGGAGCCTTGAGTGAGTAAATCTTCATTTCACCAAAATATAAATTTCTTGCCCTGGCCTACTAGGTCCTCATGCCTCTGCCAGTCTCCTTCCCCACCCTCTGCGAAAAGCCACCCCTTGGCTCCACTCCAGCCAGTCTGTCCCTGGTGACCCAGTGCAGTTGCTCATTTCCACCTTTGCATGAGGCCCTCTGTGTTCATTTGTTCGGGCTGCCATAGCAGTGCTCCACAGACTGAGGACTTCGACAACAGAATCTGATTTGCTCACTGTTCTGGAGGCTGTAAGTTCACGATCAAGGTGCCAACAGCGTTCGTTCGTTCTGAGGTCTCGCTCTGTGTCTTGCACATGGCTGCCTAGTCACTGTGTCCCCACGTGGTCACCCATCTGTGTGGTTTGTGTCCTAATCTCTTCTTATAAGGACCCCAGTCCTATTGGATTAGGGCCCACCCTACAGACCCCACTGAACCTTAATTACTTCTTTTAAGGATCTCTCTCCAAATACAGTCATATTCTGAAGAACTTGGGGTTAGGACTTCCCCATAATGAGCATGTGTTGGGGGGCACACAGTTCAGTCCATCACACCTCCTTTCCCAACTGCCCATCTGTCCTTTCTTTCATCTCTCTTCATTCTTTCTCTCTGTTCATCCCTCCCTGCCATCAGCACCCAGCAATCCCCATTTCATTGTCTTCACTGGATGGTCTTTTCAGCCTCACCCTATGAGTTTGTGCACAGGGATGTGTTGCTTTCATGAATGTGCCTCTCCTCCAGGTCATTCCAGTGCTGCTTCTCTGCCTCTGAATCGATTGAGAGCAGGGACTGTGTCTCTTGTCTCTTGCACACAGTCCTTGACTTGGAAACACTTGAGAAATGCCATTGCTAAGTTACTGTGATTCCCTCCTCCCACATCCCCCTCCTGTTACTTCTCAAGAGGCCTTTCAAAGGAAAGGCCTTGCTTTGGGGCTTTTTTCCTTAGTGGTGATGGAGAACACAAATGCTAACTCCGTGGACAGCAAGGAGGAGGAGGGCTGAGGCTCCACGCTGGTGACATTCAGTGAGCTAACCTTTCCAAATCAGGAAGGAAAGGAGAGGGAATCTGGGTAGCCATAAAAGCAGTGGTGAATTCCGGGATTTTCTGTGGGACACACTAAGAAAAATAATTCTCTCAGAAGCTTTGGAGAAAGTGCTGTTTCTTTGACCTAACGGGTTGAAGATTCTAGATAGAACCCACTTCCTCTCCAAGCAGTAGGTTGGCTGGGAGGCTCCTGCTGGGAGTAGAACCAAGCCCGTGGAGGGAAGCCCATTATGTCTTGGTGTCCCACAGAGGAAGACAGCTGGGTGTCACGTGCTGGGAGTGGCGTTCTGATGTGCTGGCTGAGCCCGGAGTGTATTGCATTTCTGGGCCGACTCCAGAGTGAGGGTCTTGAAGGTGGGTTGCTGCGGTCTTCTGCTGTCCTCCCTAATGACGCAGGACAAATGTTTGAGGCCGTGCCCAGGAGAGACACGCCATTCAGTTAAAGATCCCCCTGCTTTCCTAATCCTCCCTCCTCTCATCCTCCCATGCTTCCTTCCTCTCCCTTCAGTCCCTTTTCTTCTCTCTCCCCCTCCGCCCCCGCTCTCTCCCCTCATTCACTGTCAGGAAGGGCCATGCCAGAAGGGCCTATTCAGCGTGGCGTGGCAGCGGCAGAGGCTAGCAGCAACGGCAGCTTCCACAGTGAGTCTGGATTTGATTTCTGGGACCAGGGGGCTGGGCAAGGCAGTCCACACACAGACTGACAGCTTGCAGGCTTTGGAGAGGCACTTCCATGGGCCAGGGCCTGCTTCCAACCTCTCTTTCCTTGCCTCCCACTGTGGGGCATCATTTAACTTCCATGGAAGTTTCCTGCCAAAGCCATTGATGTGCTTGGGATGTCTCATGGGGAGACAGCATGGTTGGGGGTGGCGGGCCATAATCTGCTAAAATTAGATGCACAGTCGGGAGAGCCGCCGGAGTTGACATGGCTGCCAGGGCTTCTGTCCAGACCTGTGCGTGTGGTGGAGGCTGGAGGCTCTGCATGGACAATGGTTTGGCTGCTTTTTTGCATTTCAGGAGGTGTGACCTTGAGTTTTGAGTACACGTTGGGTGCCTACACTCCATAGGAGACTCCTTATAAGGACATAAGAATGCTCTAAGTGCACAGACTAGAGGGTCTAAGAACTGGAGGTCTCCCCGTTGACCTCAGATGAAGCGTGGTCTAACAGACTTGATGCTCAGGATGGTCATTACAGATCCTCCATGACTGAGTCAGATCCCCCAGTGCTTGCAGGGAGGCTTTTGCCCTCCCCATTTTAATTTCTATGGTAATTTCTGGCAGGGAGATGGACATACTGCAGAGTCAGTTGAAGTTCCATCTGTCTTGCCTTGATCGTCAGACTGCATTGGATGGTTTCCTTCCACTTTTTGCTTGGGGGCTCTTTTCTTCTATTTGGGAAATGGTTCACTTGGGAAAACAAAAACACAGAATTCACCTACTCAGCCTTAAAGATCCAGCCCAGACTAAGAAGATACAAGTCCTGCTTGCCATCTTGAGAGGCTTTCCACAGGCCAGAGGCTGCTTCCAAACACTGCCAGGGCGTGCAGTAGTTAAGTGAGTTCTGAAGTGAGAAGCTTCTGATTTCTAATATACAGTATTATCCTGATACTACAGTCTTATGGGCAGGTGCATGGGAAGGAAGGCTTTTACAATTTCATTCATTTCTCTCATAATTTGGTTAGGGAGGTAAATTAAGCATAGCCTCCCAGGTTCTCTCAGGATCAGTTTTATAGGTTTCTCTTCTTGACACTGCTCCTAATAACAGCATGAAAGTTTAAGATTTTCAGTACTAACAACTGTGTATAGCTAGGGTATATCAGAGCAAACATGCTTGGCAGCCTTATGAGAATTTTGCAAGCAGAACCATTATAGAAGATTAATCAATCCCTTATGCTTTTAGAATATTATAAGTATTTCAGTCACATCAGGTTCAAACTCTTGGTTTTAGGAACTGACAGGTTGTATTAAAATATCAAATCTGTCAAATTTATTAATTAATTTCAACAAATATTAATCTACTGTGTGTGTTTGATTGTCTAAAATTGGACCCTTCTGAGGATGAAAAGGGAAGCTATTATTAATTAAATAGGAGCTACAGGCATAAATTTAGACCTTTCTTGGTAAATTGGGGCATACAGTCATTTTATCCATGTATCCTGGGTTATTGTTGGTGCCAGCGATACAACTATGAATAAAATAGACAAAAATCACTGCTTTTACTGAGGGAGTTAAAAAAATAAAGATAAAGTCTATTGTAAATTTAAGAGTGATAGGTTCTTAAAAGAGAAGTAAAGCAGAGAGGAGAAAAAGAAGTACTTGGTGGTAGTAATAGTAGTGGTGTTGGTGGTGGTAGTTAGTGTTGTGTGTGTGTGCAGTTTAGGTAGGGATGTCAAAGCAATTGAATTGCTTAAAGAATACGATATATTTTAGTTTATTTAGTTTCTCCAAGGAGGGCTTTCATGGCTCAGCTAAACCTTACTGCATGGATGAAATCATATCTGAAAATTCTGAGTCCAGATAAAGAAATACTCACAAACTTCATAATGACAAAAAGCAAAGAAAGAAAACCAGGGGGCTGTGGCATTGGACGGATACCTTGTCTGCTTGATAGTCAGCACAGGTGTCATCTCCCTCTGGCATCACTGAGATGGCATCAGTGGCTGTGGATTCATCTATTTGGGGAGCATCTTTGTAGAAAGTCCCTTAATCTCTGACTTGTGCAGGCCATTCAGAGCATCTTAGGGCCCTTCCTTCTCCCATCTGCCTTTCTGTGGGGTAATGGGAGGGCAGTTTACATCTGCTGAATACCTGCTGTAGCTCTAGCCAGGCACTTTGATAGGGGCTTTGAGTAAATTAATTTGTTTAATTTATGCTGTTCTCATGAAGACATTATTATAGTTCCACTTTGGGGATAAGAACACTGATGTTTAAGCTCAGAAATAGAAAATAGTGGAGCCAGGATCTAAATCCAGGTTGAATTATGTCTGAAATTCTGCCTTTATCAGCCTCAGCATCTTTCCACAGATACCAGTTGACAGGAAGTGGAAGTAAGAAAAGGACTCACTGTGTGACGTGAATGTCCCCTGTGTAGGCTGATTTGCATGGCTGGATCAGGGGCAATAGATGTGTTGGGGTGGTTGTCCATGTCTTTGCTGATTGTGCATGAAGACACAGCAACTACTGCTGCTTTTTTGTGTGTTGTCATTGGAAATGGGGATGGGCATGGAAAATTTTGGGGGCATGAGAGTAAATCTTCCTGTGTGGCTTCTCTCCTCGGCTGAGAGGAGGCTTAACTTCAGTGAGTCAGGGTTCCTGGAGCTCACGCACGTTGGAAGGAGGGACCATGCATGGTGTCTGTGTATAGATAATAGAGGTGGGGAGAATGCATGCAGAGTGCTGAGACTGAACAAAGGTTTTTTGACAGGGGTTTGGGCGAAGAGTTGAGTTTGAAGATAATCCTAAATTTCCTGTCTACCTTTGTGAATGGAATCCACAGACTGACCTCATCCGGTCTTAGGATGCTATTAGCAAGAAACAGGATGTCTCTGGACCACATCTCAGATATGATGGTTATATTTAACCTCAATATCGCTGTGTAACGTTGCATTTATTTGTGGTATACTTTCATATATTTCCCAGAAAAAAAAATAAGTAGCCTGTTGTTTTATGCATAATATGGTAGCCTCCTGATAAGGTTGTGTCAAGTAAATCACCATTTAGATGCACAAGAGAGACCTGTTACAACAAAGAATTATTTTGGGATGCCCATAACCCTCTCCAGTTTTCCTTTTGTGATAAAGGAGAAAATTTCTACCTGTGATGCTGTACTTTCCTTGGAGTTTTAGAGCATATTTATCCCAGGGTCTCAATGCATGTCAAGGCAATGTCTCTTAGTTTCACAACATGTGTCATATGGGTAGAGAGAGGCCATTACTCTTGTCATTTGGCAAGGATTTTCTTTTTCATTACATTGTTGCCATCACAGAAATATACTCCAAGCACTGGAATGTCACTCGCTGTGGTCTTCTAACTGTTGGGTGGGGTTACCTCGTCACGTTTTGGTTCTTTACCACGTAGGAACCCTTGTCTAGTTTCCCCCGTCATTTTGATACTTGAGGGCTGAGGAGGAAAGCATCATTCATCTTCCTCCGTAGGATACTCCACTTTCACTTATCTGAGTTCTCCCTCTGGTAAAAACAAATAAGCAAGCAAATTAGCTTTTCTTCTAAAATGTTAACTCATCTCAACACAGTTGGCTTCTGTCTTCTTCATCTGTGTGCTCTGTGGAGTCCCAGCTGGGAATCAGGGTAAAGATGAGAAGCGCCTGGTTGTATTTCAAACTGACAAGGATAGTCGTTCTTTTTCTGGTTACATATGGGCTGCCCTGCCACTCACACATACAAGATATGTCTTAATTCCAGAAGGGCTTAGCTGAAGCTTAAAAGAATAATACCCATGTCTTAGACACAAGTCTGCAAGGGCACCTGGTAATGAGTGTGCCTCGATCTGGGAATCTGCTTAGAGACTTGGTCGTAGATGCATCCTTTACAGCAGCATGCTGGGATTTCAGGGGTGAGATGAACCTAAGAAAAAAGATACCAAGAGATCCCAGAGGCCCATATAAAAAGGCTTATTGTGGCTGGGCACGGTGGCTCATGCCTGTAATCCCAGCACTTTGGGAGGCTGAGGCAGATGGATCATGAGGTCAGGAGATCAAGACCATCTTGTTCAACATGGTGAAACCCTGTCTCTACTAAAATACAAAAAAAAAAAAAAGAAAAGAAATTAGCCAGGCGTGGTGGCATGTGCCTGTAATCCCAGCTACTTGGGAGGTTGAGGCAGGAGAATCACTTGAACCCCAGAGGCAGAGGTTACAGTGAGCTGAGATGGTGCCACTGCACTCCAGCCTGGCGTCTCAAAAAAAAAAAAAAAAAAAAAAAAAAAAAAAAAAAGAAAGAAAGCTTATTGTAGATTCATTCTAGCTGGGCATGTCTTGGTCATAGGTCCTTTAAAGCAGCATGCTGGGATATCTCCTCATCCAAACAAAGTTGGTATTTCTAAGGAACCTAAGGACAGATACCTGTTTATTTCCATGTCCAGGGTACACAAGGAGAGCATAAGACAAGCTTTTTTTCACCTCCCTTGGCATGCGAGTGTTTTCCAGCCATCACTGAGGTTGTGAAGAAGGTCTGGTTGCAGTGAAGATAGCTATAAGCTAGAGAGTATTCTGAAACCCACTAGGGCTTTCCCAAAGTCAAACAACAATGTAGTTTAACAGTTTTGAAATTGTGGAATGTGGTTTCCCCCCTTTTCTTTGCTATCCCAAATCTTGTGATCCAAAATCATTAAGACTGGCCTTTTGGGGAAAACTAATACAGTCCCCTGTGTAAGATGCCTGTGAATGTATATGGTATCACATGTCCTCATTAGTTCAGGGAGTTTGGTTGTCTGTTCTTAGTCCCAGTCCTCTGGGTTCTTAACTGGAGATTTATCCAGAGATAAGAAATCTGCCCATTAAATAGTAACTAATCTTTGAACTCTCAGTTGCCTTAGCATTTTGCTTTCTGATGATCTGAAGAAATATAGTGTCTCAAAGCAGAGCAAGCCCCTAGAACAGGATGATAAGAGGTGCCTGGAATGGAGTGGGGCTCAGGTCTTCAAGGGAAGGGGTTGTGGGAGCTAAAGGGAAGATGATGGAGGAGGGGAGGGAATCTTTCTGATTGTGCCAACCAGGACCACTCACTGAGAATGTTATCCTAGTCTCATGATGGGACTTCTTGGTGTGCATCTTATCTTCAAAGTTGGTCAAGTCCCTTTGCTTCCACAATTCTTTTGGGACAAATGACTCATGAGAAATTCATATGACTACAAGAATTGTGACACCGCCTCCTGTCTGGCGATGATGTGGGTTCTGCTATTTCTGGGCTGGTGCCCACCTCTCTTGAGCCTTAGCTAGTTCCTCTGATTAGTGCTGCCTCCTCTCTTCCTGCCACTTGTGGCTAGCCCTAATGGAAAGTAGATGTCTGAGGCAGCCTCCAGGCAGATGCATCCGGCTGAAGAATCCTGGCACCAGGGCAAATGCAGCCCTCCAAGGAAAGCTTTTAGTTCAGACACCAGTCTCAGAGCCCACATTGTGAACTGTGTCCTGTGAAGCTTTATGGCCAGTGAAGCTCTGGCATGTGGGTGCAGGCATGCAGGGTGGGGAAGGAGCAAGAGAGAGTCAGAGTGAAAGGAGGCTTATTGTAGTTTCATCCTAGCTGGGCATGTCAGTTTTTACATGGGCCTCTGGGATCTCTCTGAATCTTTTCTCTTTGGTTCATTTCTAGAAATAGACATTTGATTTCTAGAAATAGAAACTAACTTGAGAGTCGAATTTTCTAGTGTTTTCTCAGGATTTTTTCAGCTGCGACAGAAAACGCTCTACCTTAAGCAAGAAGGCAATGCACTCTCTTTATAATAAAATTTTTGTTTTCCAGGTTTAGGAATTATTTCTAGTGTTGGCTTCATTCTAAGACCTAAGTAACATCACCATGTAGAGCCTGTTGCTTCTTCTCTCCCTTCTTCCTTCTAATCTCTACTATGACTTCTTTCTATAATTTCATCATCATTCTCTGCCTCTCTCTTTGTCGGCCCAAGACCATGATCTTAGAGAAAGAGATGTTAATGGGAAAGATTTCCAAACAATCAAGGCTAATGAATTTTGAAAATTATGATGATAAATGCTGCCGCAGTTGAACAGATTATCTGGGACCTAGATGTTCAGTAATGAAGACTTGTCCTCATCAGGGAGGCCTTGCCATCCGGAGCCCAGCTGACTAGGTGAGAAATTATCAGTGCCATTTTTACAAGAGTGAGACTGGACATTATGCAGAGAAAAGCTGCAAGAGAAAGACACAGGAAGCAAAGTCCATGACTGGTACTTTTTTCCAATCTGTCTATGGAGAAACATAGATATTTTCTGATGTCATCTTTATGAGCGCTCTCTGGGCTGGTGTAGGTTCCCATCTTACTTCATTGAATCTGCTGATTTAGATATTTCTGAATGAACATTCCCCTTCAGCTTTTCTGAGTGTTTTATTAGTGTTTTATATAAATCAAATTCATAGGATTTCTATCACAATATCCAAAATCTGCCACCCTAACCCATCAATTTACATGCCTTAAAACATTTTTACTAATGAGTCTTTTTTCAATTTAGAATGTATAAGAACTTTAACTTGGTGGTAAATAAGAACATTGGTTTTGGAATCAGAATAATTTGGGTATAAGACTTGGATCTTTCTGTCTCAAGCATTTTTGAATAAGATGCTTAACCTCTCCCTCTCCTTTTCCCTTCTTCTCTCCCTCTCTCCCTCCTCTGCACTTTCCTCCTTCCTTTCTTCCTTTCTCAATACAATGCTGGTGACAATAGCAGTTTTCAGAGCCAATGCGTTTTAGGAGGATTGAGTGAAGCAGTGCATTTTAATTCATTTAGCATATATCCTAGCATAGTATAAACATGCAATAAGTTGCTGTTCTGTATCCCTGTTCACTGGGACAAGAACTTAGCCCAACTTGACTCCCAAACTTGGAATGCTGAAAGCATCTCTTTCTACCTCTGTTATGGTGGAGACCAGAGCTTCAGATAAATTAAGATGAGGGCTCTACCCTTGGGGATTACCTACCCCAGCACTCAGCCTGGCTTGACCTTTTGGGGACCCACTAGGTGACCCTGAGAAATATACTTCATCCCAGTTTCATTAGCCTAAAAACAAGAAGTCCACTTGCTCAAATTCCCCTTCTATATTTGTTGGAAACAGGAATGTGTGTAACAGAGGAGGAATGCCTTTGAATAACAACTCTCCAACTGTGGTTTCTGGCTTCACATTTAAGACTTTCTTGTAGGTTCATCCTCAGAGCAGTCCTCTCCTGCCTTTTGACCTTGAAGGAGAAGCCAAGAGGCAGGGCTTGTTTATAAAGAGAGATGGAGCAGCCCACAGCTGCAGGCCTCAGATTATGGCCTGGAATGCCAGATGCTGCATGGAGGTACAGCTCCTCCATCTCTTTCATCTGAACCTGCCCTTGGCTTACATCCTTCACTGCTGAGAGGCACCCTGGGACTCAGTTGTAGAGTAGCAGGCTGTGTGGAACGAAGTGGACCCTAGAGCTCTAACCTTCTTACAGGGCCAGGAGAGGCATCCAAAGGTTATCCAGTCTCCACTTGACCGAATCATCCCATTTTGGAACTGGATGATACATAAAGGTCAACTAGTCGAACTCTTTCCCTCACCCTACCAATTATGCAGATGAGAACACAGGAGGCCAGGGGTGAGCCAGGAGGTATGATGCAAACTAAGACAGGGTCCTGGAGCTCCTGAATTCTGGCCTATGCTCTCCTTCACTGTCTACAGCAGACACACACACACACACACACACACACACATACACACACACACACACCCTCTGTAAAGTCAGGCTGCTGAAGCTGCAGATGTTAGGAAGGGCCTTGAGCTGAGCTTTCGTTCAGTGTTCTTGATGTCCTGATTCAGATAAGAAAATTATGTTTTCAACAATCTCATGCAATTTTTGAGCAGACAGGAATCTTAGCAAAACTCTGGTCCGACTATGTCATTATTCCAAGTATGAACATTGAGACGAAAAGAAAGCATGGGCTGCCAGGGCCACAGGATGGCACACTGGTAGAACTGGGACAAGAACCCAGATGACCTGAGTCTCAATCCAGTGCTCTTTTCACTCCGATTCCTGGCTTCTCTTGGTGCCAGACCTTCCCTCTGGCTGCCTCCATCCCAGGATGCTAGAGACACCTCTAGGCCTTGCCAGGGCTGTGTGGCTGGGTTAATCGATACCCCTTTCCTGGCATTTCTCAGGGGACGGCCCAACTAGAAACCTGCGGTGCTTAAAAAGAGTGGTGGTACTCTTATGTTGATGAATCACCTTGCAGTTCCCAGAGTGCTTTGACTGCTGTTACCACCCAACCTCAGACTTCCTTGAGAATTTAACCCTGTTATTTTTTCCAAGTTGAATCCCCACTTTTAAATGAAGATAAAGGACTTCATCCACTGTTTCATGTCTGTGGTCCTGCAAGTGAACTGTGAGCTCTCTCCTCTCAGGCACCAAGCATCCTTCCTTTAGAATTAAATGGTCTTTTTCATGACTCAAAGAAAAATCCCCTTTTTCCATTGATGAAGACTGCATTCAACTCCCAAGAAAGCTTTAGGTGTGTGAGAAGGCTAATTGTGTCTACCTTCTCCTTGCCCGTATCAAAGCTCCTCCAGCAGCCAGTAAGTGGATGGATGAGAAATTCAGCTCCAGCTCAGAGAAGCTAGATAAGGCAGCCTGTAGCCTACAAAGGACTTGTGTATTCTTTATGTCATCTCCCATGATGTGCATCCGACTTCCCTTTGCCTGGGGATGTGGCCATCAGTAATAGGTTTCTGCTGTGCTATGTATTGTTTACTGAAGAAATTAAAATATGCAGTGTTTTGGTCCCCCTTTTTGGGCTTCCTCTGCAGCTACTTCTGGCATTTTCTGTTGACAGTTAATAAAACAAAAGGGGGGCCCAAAGGGTCGGGTCTCCCTCCAACTAGAATGGTTAATTTGGAGTGGTTTGGAAGTAGATGATTTTACCTCCAGGTAAAGCTGCGTCTTTCTGGCTGATCTGTCCAACCTGCAATATGTGCCCCGACAGACGGAGTTCAAATGCTTCACGAAGGGTGCAGGGGATTAAGGGCATAGAAATTGAGGGGACGGGGGGAAGAAAAAGTAGGGGTGGGTCTCCATTTGCTTATTGTAGCAGCACAAACAAGCAAAGACTTATCTTTCCTCAAGACGGCCTTACGTTGAAAGAGCTACAGTCTGAGACACTTGAAAATTACTCCCTAATCCAGCCTAAATTTGTATCATCCCTTACCACTAATTATGCACATATACAAGTTCCAAATCAATCCCTTATCTTATTTAAATCCTGACCCAGAGAATACCTCTTGCAAATATTTATAAGATATTTATACAACACTACTAACACCATTACAACTCTTATTCATCCCAATGACTGGGCTTGCACTTGGTAAGCCCCAATATATGTTAGTAAGTAACAGTTGCAATTAGAGTTGTAATGGTGTTAGTAATATTGTTCGCTAATAAATATTTATTATTTATTTATTTATCAGAGCAAGAACCATGCTCTGGGTCCAGGATTTAAAAAAGATAAGGGATTGGATTGGGAATTTCTATGTGTGTCAGCCTCCTGAGTAGCTGGGACTACAGGTGTGTGCCACCATGCCCAGCTAATTTTTGTATTTTTTTTTTTTAAGTAGAGACAGAGTTTCACTGCGTTGGCCATGCTGGTCTTGAACTCCTGACCTCAAGTGATTCACCCGCCTCAGCCTCCTGAAATGCTGGGATTACCCGGCCTAGAATCCCTGATTCAAGGATCCAATGCCATTATCTTAAAGCTGGTGGGATATTCAATCAATAAGAGATATTATTAATGTCGCTTAAAAGATAACTCAGTGAGCCCATTCCTAGCTAAGTTTGCCTTTTGTGGAAAAAAGAAAAAAGAAGCTTCACGCACAGAATATGCAGTCACTGAGCCTAGTCCACAGTAGAAAATGGCACATTCTAAGCAGCCCAGCCTTGTCTTCAAAATTCACTTCAGCTGCTCCTCCTGAGTGTCTAGACCCCTCTTTTGTAAACAGCCTGAATCCAAGGATCCAGACCGGCAGTCACACAGATCTGGCAGCTCCTCGAAACTGCTTCCAGCACTTAGGTGGAACTGTCTTGAACCTGCAAAACCCACAAAATGAAATACTTGGAGTGCGGCAATAGATTAACTTCTATCTTTGGCTCTACCATGCTGACTGGCTGGCATATCATCCCTGAAGTGGTTTCTCATCCATACATTTGAGATTATTGTCTCATTGTAAGGGTAATTGGGCAGAACGTCTAAGTCCTTAGAAAAAACGGGAAGGCTGTGTAACATACATGATCATAATCATTGAGAAATTAGCATCTTTCAAGAAAGATTTAGATTCAAAGTATTATGTATGTGCAGGTGTATTGAAGCCTTGCCATGCCTCTGTTTCACTTACTATCTCATTTAATTTCTGTACATGTTCTGAGTGTGTTATTATCCCCATTTTTATGCACAAGGAAGTCAAGTCTTCCAGAGGTTAAATAAATTCTCCATGATTGCTTAGCTAGCAAATAGCATTGGCTGAGTTATACACCATTCCCTTTATTCTTTTAGATCCTCTATTTCCTTATCTTATATACACATTTCTGATATGTTATAATTTTTACATATTTTTGGCTTCTAACTATTTAGCAAAGTCAATCTTATTTGAAAGAAATTATCTTATTTTGGCTCAATAAGTCTGAATCTAAACTAGAACCTAACTCTCAGTACCTGAGCTATGCAGGGTCAGATTTTTCAAAATCTAGGATCATTAAAAGAATGTATTCTACTATTCTTTATTTATCAATATGATGTTATAACCTGCATTTGGGGGCTGAGTGGATCCCTTTGAATCCAGTGTGATCCATGGATCTGAACTTAGTTGAGCCCTCCAGCTTTGTTGAGTGACTTGAGCTCTTTTAACATCATCTTAAAGTTTGTTTCCACTACAAGATATTAGTGCAGCCAGGAGGCCCCAGTCTAGCCATTCACAGAAGGAAATAAGGGCCAAATTATTTTTCATCTCACATCTTTGGAGTTGAAATGTCTGCTCTCTAAAAAAATACATTACTTGGGGACAGTAAAGGACAATGAGGTCTCAGAAAGAGTGCTAGAATTTAGGCAGGATGAAGAAAGAGGGAAACAAAATAAGTTATAAAAGGCATGTGTTCCTGGGGCTTCCCTCAGAACTTTGCTCCTGGCAGATGCAGCCCTAGGTAAGAGAACTGGGGAGAATCACAATGGGCCTATTGATCCTCTAGGCTCACACTGCTAAACAGCTTGGCTCTCAACTCCTTGTATTTTTGGAAGACTCCAAGGGTTTTTCCTAATCCTGGGGCTAGAGGCTCAGACTGAGACAGCCGTTCCACTGAGATTCTGCTAAATGGATGCTGTTTGTGTAAACTGTCAGAAAGCCCTGCTCTGAGGGAGCAATACTATAATGATGTCTTTGTGAGTTTTCTCTGCATTTTGCCTCCAAAGAATCTCAAGCACCTACTAGACCTGGGGCTGAGAAGTAGGACAGATGATCTCAATGTCTTGACCTTGTGATCCGCCTGCCTCACTCTCCCAAAGTGCTGGGATTACAGGCATGAGCCACTGCACCTGGCCTGTAAAATATTTTGAGATTTATTCTGAGTCAAATATGAGTGACCAAGGCCTTGGCCAGTGACTCAGCCCTCAGGAGGTCCTGAGAACATGTGCCCAACGTGGTCGGGGTACAGTTTGGTTTTATATATTTTTAGGGAGGCATGAGATATCAATCAAATACACTTTAGAAATATATTTGTTTGGTTCAGAAAGGCGGGACAAGTCAAAGTGGGGAGGAGGGGGTGGGTTCCAGACTATAGGTAAATTTAAACATTTTCTGGTTGACAATTGGTTGAATTTATCTGAAGATCTAGATCAATGGAAAGGAATGTTCAGGTTAAGATAAAGGATTGTGGAGACCAAGTTGTATTGTGCAGAGGAATCTCTCAGAAAGCAGACTTCAGAGAGAGAACAGGTTGTAAAATGTTTCTTATCAGACCTAAGGGGGTGCCTGGCTCTTAGTTGATTATCTCCCAGATCTGGAAAGAAAGGAAGGAAAACAAAGGGGGAAGGAGATTCTCCATATAATGTGGATTTTTCCCACAAGAGACTTTGCAGGGCAATTTCAAGGTATGGCAAGGAAACATATTTTGGGGTAAAACATTTTGAGTTTTTCCCTTGTTATGGCAAAGTCATATTGGAAAATAAGTCATGATATACAGGGTTAAATAAAACCTATCTGATGAGAATTTATGGTTTGTAGGGCATACTCCCCAGACCCCTTAGATAGGAATTTGGGCAAGATAAAAAATTCAGAACTTCATCCTCAGAACCAAAATGTAAACCTCATGAGACTCAATTTGTATATTTCTGATTTGTTTGCCTTTGTGTATGTATGCTATAGTCCAGTAATACATTTACATTAAAAACAATAACAAGACTCTGTGGGACTTCAGTTCTGTTTCATTTACTATTCTTAGTGACTTGAACAAGTCATTGCTTTTCTGGCCAAGATTTCTATGTCTGCAAGTCGGCTGGGTAACTTCCAGCCCTGTGTGTTTATTAGCTACAGCTTTAGTGTTGAATCTCTCCTTTCAAGACCTGGATTCTGAGAAACTTGGATTTGAGGAGCTGGACAAGGTACAGTTACAGGGTAGGGCTGCCCCCCACTCCCCGGAAGATACACCAGGAATCCAGATGACATCTGGAGAGAAAGTAGGCTGAACCACCAAAGAGATAGGCCTAATAAATGATCAGGTGGCTGAGAAGAGAGCCAAAGAACTGGTTCACAATACAGCGAGCAGTATCCACAACTCAGAATAGGCTCATAGTTAGACAGTGAGGAGAGAGTAGAGCAGGGGGAGGAGGAGAAAAGGAACTAGGGGATGGTTTCTGAAGGGCAGGCTGCTATTTCTAAGGTTCTGGCAGCCTCTCGCATATGTGGAGAAGGAACTATTAAGAGAGACCAACAGCTGGAGAAGCGGGGCAGTGAGAAGGGTTCATTCCAGAAAGGAGGGCTATATCATTCTGATTAACTAGTTTAGAACAAAACCATTCTCTTTGCTGCTTGGAGACAGGAAGACGTTGCTGCTTAGAGGAAGACTTTGGGCCTTTCCTCCTCCATGTAGGCCATTTATTTCTGGAAATATCCAAGGGAAGTTTCACCAACCCCATATGATCAGGGAATGATCAGGGCAGGACCGACAGGCCCAGGTCTGTATCTATGACTGTACACACGATGCACATGCATTGTCAAGCACACACGTCCATCTAAATCACCTCCCACAGTGTATGGATGTGTGTATGTATATTACATGTAGCTAACCCATTATATGCAGCCATGCATGTGAAATTCCCAAACTCTCCGGAATAAGAGTGCTGATGATTTTAAAAACTGTTATGGTGGCTGCTGGGACTGCTAGTGGGGTCATGTTCAGGGTGATTGCCAGCCGTAGCTGATGCCATCCTCAGACAGCCAAGCAAGGTGGAACAGGCCAAGGCCACTGGGGCGTATGGGAAACCAGATTTCCCAGGGAATGATGAAGGCATAGATTTAGCTTTTCATGTTTTCTTAATGCACATAACCACTTTTCTATGTGAACGGACATGCAATCAAGAAAGATTAAATTTTAATAAATAAAAAATAATGGCACTTACCATAAATGGCACCCTTTATGACAATCTCTTGATAGACCATTTATCATTAACATATGTTGCCAAGGCTTTACCACTCTTCAGAGTTGTCTCCCCCAAAGTAGATGAGTTGCTTTTTCATGTACTTCAAACATTTCTGACTCAGCCCATGCAGATTAGGGAATACAGAGGAAGCTTGAATCCCTCCATTGGTTCCAGAAATATTATGCCCTGTGAATCCACGCTTGCTCGTCTTTGCTGGGTCTTGGTTTCTTTATCTGGAATATGGGTTACTTTGTGTCCTGTATACCTCATCAGAGTTGTGTGAGTGTTTTGAATCTCTTGGTGAGAAGCAGGCTTCTCTGTGTTTTTTGGAATCCACCAGCTGGCTCCTTCTGTAATTAGACACGGAAGCCTGAGAACCTTGTAGAACTTAGCTGTTTCTATTTAACCCAAAGCCGTGGGTTCCGTCTAACTGAAGAAAAGTTGCAGTCACTCAATGGAAATGAGCAAGACAATTCTCTTTTCAGGAAAGGCTGGCTTAGAAGACAAGGGACACTTGTGGTTGGGTGAGTTGGGAGGCAGGAGATTCCCCAGAGTGGAACACTGCCATGCAGGGCATTCTGCCCCAAGTAGTACCTGGAGCCTGAGAATTTAAAGCCACTAGACTTTGAACACCTTCTGTACCACTTATTCCTGGCCCTGAGGAGTGGGGCAAAGTGTGAGCCCTAAGGACGTGAATGAAAGAGATGGGGCTTGGGAGTTTCCACGAGGCATCCCAGGGCTGGAGGTGAAACTGCTGCTCTTGCTCCCCTCCTGTCCCATTTTCTCAGTATATAGAGCTGATGGCCTGAGGAGGG
Source organism: Rhinopithecus roxellana (assembly GCF_007565055.1). Classification (NCBI taxonomy): domain Eukaryota; kingdom Metazoa; phylum Chordata; class Mammalia; order Primates; family Cercopithecidae; genus Rhinopithecus; species Rhinopithecus roxellana. The sequence goes on along the minus strand of NC_044553.1, from coordinate 117,746,693 downwards.
GTAGGATACAGCCTTGGGGAAAGGCAAGAGGAGGACTCTGAATTTTGCATCACTGGATGCTCAGTCTCTGTACCTGTGGTCTTGAAATGTTTATGCTCCTATAAGAATGTTGAAAAAAAATTATGTCCCTTGCACATCTTAAGTTGCCATCAAAAATCTTCAAAGTAATTTTAAATAGTTGCATTCAATGTCATTTCCAGAATATTGTCAATATTGACATTAAAAATACATCATTCCTTTAACACATCTGATGAACTTTAAGTACCAGAGCAATTTGGTACATCATCTATTAAACACATGAACAAGTTCTTAAACAGTCAGTTTTAAATGGCTAAATGGCTCCTGTTCCTTGAATTTATATTTTCATTGCAGTTACCCAACTGAATTTTATCTTTATATATTTTTATTCATAAAATCCTTTTATTGGCCACTCTGGCATAATTTACTGTGGCAAAAATATGTATGAAGATTTGAGTTTAGTTTTTAATGGCCAATGATCATACATTTCTAGATGTTAAGTGTTTTTGGTTTGAGTTATCATTATGATTATTAGTAATACACAGAAATTGGAAACTGATTAAGTTACAATTATTAGTGATGCACAAAAAAAGACAGTTGACAAAATAATATACATATCAATTTTTGATGAATATAAAAGATAAGTAAAATATCAATGGAAATGCATCTCATATTTTTAATTAGTTCATGTATTCATTAATGGATGTTGTTTTAAACTAAGAAAGAAAATTGATGGAAAAGAAAGAAATTTTGTTATTGAAATGTGACTCAATTCTTTGAACTATTATTTAGTTATATTCCTAAAATCACATACTGGTCTCTTATCAAAAATTATTTTTATTCTTCTCCCAGCTGATAATTCTTTTAGGTTTGTCCCTCTCCAGTTGTTTGAAAATAATTGAAAACTACCCAACTTACAAATGGATTTTTCCCCAGTCATTAGAGATTCATTTTCAGCACCTGTACCAGTATTTTATACAGTTCCTTCCATTGTACTCTGTAGCATTTCAGTCCTGAGATTTAGAGTGGGTGAGAAGTTTGTTCTTCCTTTTGGAGAGTGGTGTGTGTGTGTGTGTGTTTGTGTGTGTGTGTGTGTGTGTGTATGTGTGTGTGTGTGTGTGTGTGTGTGTTGGGGGTGGGGGCAACTGGACAAGGGATTGATGGATCACAGGGGCTCTGCATTTAATTTTAGAAAAAATCCATGTGAGAGCTGTGCATTTGCAAAATCCCTCAAAACTATCCTTGCCTGAGTACATGCTGGAAAGACTTCATGTTCTGCATATTCTGATTTGAAACCACTTGTGTGAACACTGTACTGTATCTCTGCCTATTACATGGCATGGAAATTCTAGACCTCATCCCATGGGACAGTGGCTCTTGCTCTTCAGGGTGTGTACGGATAACCTGAGGTCTAGTAAAAAGTGCACTTCCTCATGGACAATAACAAAAGACTGGAAACAATCAAAGGGCCTATTAATAGGAGGCTGATGGAAGAAACTGTGGCATCTCGGAATAGCACAGTGGAATCCTCTACAGCTGTAAAAAGAATGAGTGAACTTCAGTGAAAAAAGCCAAGTATAGAACAGATATGGTATGTTGCATTTCATCTAAGATAGTGAAGAAGTGAATGTAAATCCATATTTGCTTATGTAAGAAATGATAGAAAGATAAACTAAAACCAAACAAAAATGATTATCTGTAGGAGGAAGAGAACAGGATGAGGAGAATGAGCAGAGGTGGGACAAAATTTTGCTTGAATGTACCTTGTTTTGACTTTGAAACAGTGTCTCAGTTTTTACATCATTATAAAGCACCATTAAATCAAATGGAAAATAAAAAACAAAGCAAGTCCTAAAAATTAAAGGCAAAAATGAAACAAATAAGCCTAATTGTATATTACAGTGGTGGCTTCACCACACAGAAAGGAGTTACTACAAATGACTTTAAAACATGGCTATATTTTCTATGTGCCCCTAGTAGGTAGATTCTAAGGACAGAAAGAGCTGCAAAGATTGTAGGTTGAAGGTTGTTTTCAGTAATCATATTATTAGTAATAATATTGAACTGTTATTTTGAAACTCTCCCTGATATACTGTATGTTATTTATACAAATTAGGATAAAGTAGATAATATTATGAGTGTTAATAGGGACCAAGATTTTCTGCATGAGAAAAAACACAAATATAAAAGTAAAGAAGTAAAAGCTCTGTAATTCTAAATTTGATTTGAAAAAAACCAATACGAAGTCATGATGTTTTTTTCTCTTAAGAATTTTTTTCCTAGCTCTTTTTACAACAAAGACCTAGAAATAATAACCACCCCAGTAGAGATGAGCACTCCAATGATCCATGTTGTGGTCTTTAAATTCCATTGCCCTCCAAAATGATCCAGGAATCCCTGGAGATATGACTGATTCAAAGGCTGGAGTAGAAAATGTAAAAGATGAGCCTAGAGTATTATTATTTTATGTCAGAAAGCAGGGATGCTATGAAGACTGTTTATTGGCGTTATGTGAAAAGACACAGGCATAGGCTTTCATTTCCCAAAGATGAAACACCAAGCATCAGAAATAATAACTGCTAACTACGATAGAATGAAACACTTCAAGTGTGTGTGTGTGTGTGTGTGTGTGTGTGTGTGTGCACGTTTAAAGAACAAGCATTGGTAATGCTTTTCAAAACCAAAACAAACCAAAACAATCCTCTCATTGGTCACCTCTGGAGGATACTATGGGATGAATTCATTATTCTAATAACTAGTAAATAAAGAGAACAAATTTATCTTACCTGTCCTGTATAAACTGTTTCCAGTGTAGCCAAATAGCTGATGAAAGGAACTTTTTATTTATAAAAGATTTCCAGCTAATATATGCAGAAGGAATACCATAATTATAATGTCACCCTTTTGCAGCCACTAATGAAATAATGGACCTGGACAATGATCATCAGTGACTGCTAAAATTGCTAGGTGAAAGGGAACTTTATAATAATCAGATTGAATCCAGTGATCAGTCTTAACAGCACAAAGAAGTTTGTCTCATGTTGTGTTACAGAAAGAAGCAAACAGCACCATTTATGAACCCAGAACTAATCCGGGCTCTGGATACCTAGTCAGGTATCATCAAGTGTTCCTGATTATAGGAAATGCAGTAGGTAGAGGAACAGGTGAAATGACCCATGGGGATACAGTGAAATAAACAGTCTGTGAGAATTTTGTGGGACAAGTGATCTGGGATCTTCAACAATCAATCAATCAATCAATCAATCAATCAATCAATGGAAAGTTGGGGCAGAAGGTAGGGGAATCCTATAGATTAAGAGACCCTAGGAGACATTACTGGATGTGATGTGTGGATCTTTTCTGGATCCAACTTTCAGAAATCACTTGAAAACATTTGGGAACTTTTGACACTGAATGGTATTTGGTGTTAAGGTGTTATTAGTATTTTGATAATGCTACAACAAAACCATATGTTTCTGGTTCTCCTACCCTTTGAATCTAAGTCAGAGGCCACCCAATTCTGTAAAAGATCACATAGTAAATATTTTAGGCTTTGCAGGTGGCCCCTGTTGCAACTTTAAGGTGATTTCTTCTGTGACTATTCAACTCAGCCCATGTATCATGGAAGCAATCACAGACAATATGGAAACTAATGAGTCAGGCATGGTGCCATGTGCCTGTAATCAGAAACTCGGGAGGCAGAGGGAGGAGAATTGCTTGAAGCCAGGAGGTGGAGGTTGCAGTGAGCTGAGATCCTGCCACTGCACTCCAGCCTGGGCGATAAGAGTGAGACTCTGTCTCAAGAAAAAAAAAAAAAAAAAAAAAAGGAACTAATGAACTAATGAGCATGGTTTTATGCCAGTAAAACTCTGTTTCCAATAACAAGTGACAAGCTATAATTTATTGACCTTTGGTCTAATTCATTGGGTTTGCAGTAAAGCCGAGGAATGTATATTTTTAACAAGCATGCCAGGTGCTTATGATCAGGCAAACAGCCCTGGGAGGTGATTATAGTTATCCCTTCCATTTTCACACCAGAAAACAGGCTTGAGTAGGAAAAATGACTTGCCCAAGGATCCGTAGCTAGAAGGTAGCAGGGCTGTGTTTATAGGGGAAAATCCTGGTTGCCATGTCCCCTCTCTGCCACATTCACCCCACTGGAGGATGCTAAGGAGAAACAAGGAGAGAAGGCTGAGAAGAGCGCAGGAGGAGAGAGAAGAAAGTTTTTCTGTGCATTGTATCTCCAACTCAGCAGTCTTCTTTAGGGTGAGGCAGAGGCAAAGGGAGTGAGACAGAGCCTGAACACGTGCAGAAAGCCTAGAAGATAAAAGGAAGATATTCTGGAGCATAATGTCAGCTTCCTCACCAGGTCTGAAATCTAGAGTTGCCAGACTTTGCAAATAAAAATACAGGACACCTTGTTAAATTTGAATTTTAGAGAAAAAAAAAAAAACATATTTTTAGTACAAGTATGTTCCGTGCAATATCTGGGACATAATTATAATTTTTTAAAATGTTGTTTAACTGAAAGTCAAATTTAACTGGGCATCCTGTATTTAATCTGGCAGCCCTGCTAAGGTGTGAAGCAAATTAGTAAAAGCATTTAACAAAATATTGGTAGGAAAGGGGTCAAGGGCACCCCCTGCCGAGCGACTATGGGAATCACCAGGAAGCTGCTTACAAGGAAGGTTCAGAGTTCAGAGAGACTGAACTTCCTTGGCCTGGCCAGATTTTGGAATAGGTACTTAACCCTCTCCTGTAAGTTCTTGGTTTGTAGTTGACCTTGACATGGATATCCTAAAGCCTGAGTTGATCAGGCACCTCTGGTCTCTCTATACAAAATCCAGAATCATTCAGAACCCATCTGGTCTCTGGGTATAAAAGAAATTTTATGGAGATAGTGACATTCTCATTCTGCTCCAGCTTGATCTCTAGTATACTGGGAGTGATCATTTTTCTGAGAAACAGTCTTAATAATGCAACCAGGATTGCATTCTTTAATTAGTGCTCATTCCCCATGAGCACTTTCAGCCTCCAAGATTTTTCAAACTCCCATCCTCTTTGTGAGTGTGTATGATATGGCAGGGAAAGGCAATGATTGGTGGAAGGTACCAAGGTAGCCATGGGCGCTTCCCCAGTGCAATCCAAAGATCTGTTTCCCTCCAAGTACTTATTTTTATTTCTAGAATCATTCCTTGGAATATTTCCTGTGCATTATTACTTACATCTCTTTTTTCAGGGTTCAGTCTTAAAATACTTAATTTTCTCATTGAGAGCTTGGGTCAGTAGCTAATATTTCTTATGTAGTGCTTGGGCAAGGTACCTTATCTTCATCTGTGATACGGGGGTGATAGAGGCTTCTATCCCACAGGAATGGAGAGAGAGAGCTTAAATAAGGGATGTATGTAACATGCAGTGGCCAGCACTCATTATTAATTAATTAGCACTACTCATTTCTCATATTACTGTTTCTGGCTAGTTTATGTCTGGCTAAGTTTTACCATGGAATATATTTGTCAATAATTTTCTACCAGGGAAGGCTTTGACCACTACCTTTCCCAGACAGGGTCTCTCCAAAGAATGATATTGGTCAGCTTGGAGGAAAATCAGCATGGATTTTTATGGGAAATAAGGAAATTTGAGGAAATTAAGTTTGTTATGCTGCACAGTAGCATGTAAAGACACACACAATGAACAGTTACTGTACTTTGTGTATACACTTTTGCACTTAACGATACTCAATGGGTTTTTACATACATAATCTCATTTTAGGCAGGTTGATGCTTCACTCTTATTTTGAAGATAAGGAAACTGACGTGCACAGGGTGTTAAGTGCTTGTCAAAAGTGACATTTAGAACCCAGGGCTTCTGACTTCCAATGTCATGCTCTTTGTTGTATCACAGGCTTCTTGAAATATTTTATTACTAGTCCACTCCTGGAAGAATGCTGTATAAACTTCATCCACATTGGCTGTGCTGCTTGGTGAGAATTTTGAAGATTCTTCTCAGGGGAGCCTCTGTGACCAATTAATATCCTTCTGACATTTTTTTGCTCGAATACTTAAGTGCATCACAGTTTACACCCAGGACACTTGAATTTCTGTCTGTAAAATTGGAGCTTTCAATCTGGAATACCTCTTCTAGATTGTGTTTAAAATTATGTAATGAGACACACACCAGCATCAATTTGTAAGACTCCATTATTGAAAATTTTTCACCAAGAGAAATGTTCCTATATTCCTGACTTCTATTTTTTTAAATGAACAAACCAAGTGCAATAAACCAGTCTATGATATTCTATCACAAACATAATTTTTCTTTTAAAGATATTAATTTTTTAATATATTAAATAGAACTTAAATTAGGTTCACTGGTTTCCTTATATTCACACTTTTTTTTACTGTTTTTAAATTTTCAAATGTGATACATGATTATCACAAAATTTCAAACAGCATAGAAATATATATATGTGTGTTTATGTGTGTGTGTGTGTGTGTGTGTGTGTATAGATATAGCAAAAAATGGGTTTTTCTCTTTGGTCATTACTCATACACTATAGAGGAAGCCACTGGTTTATTGATTTTCTGGACATTTTTCTATGCATTTTCAAGGTTACGTGGTATCACTATATATTTGCATCTGTATCCACATATACATTTTTACATGAATAAGAGTACTAAAATATATTTTTCAATGCCTTGTGTTGTCACTTAATATATCTTAGATATATTTACATATCAGTACACATAGCTCTACTATATTCTTTTTAACTGCTGTGTATAACTTTAACAATGAACAAATTTTTGCTTTTAGAATGAATGAAATAAACACCTTAAACTAAACATTTTTGCTTACATGAGTGAATATCTTTCTAAGACTCCTAGAGGTGAAATTCCTGGGTTCAAAGTCACTTGCACCTTTAATGTCGACAGATTCTACCAAGCTGACCTCAGAAAAAGCAGAAACATTTCTCACCAGTGGCGTTTGAGAATAACTCTTTCCTCACCCCTCTCAAACACAAGATAGCGTCAGTTTTTTTCAATCTTTCCCAATTGACATTCAGAAATGTGTGTTTCTGTTGTTTTAATTGACATCTTTTCACATGTTTGTGGCCATTTCTAGTCCTTTTGCGGATCATCTGTTCTTATCCTGTATTTATTTTTCTGTTGGGTTGCTTTTCCTAACTAATTTGAAGGAGCACTTTGTATTATATGGATTTTAATTCTTTGTCTGTTACATATATTGTACTTTTTTGGTCATTTTTCTTTTAGCTATGCTTATGTTGTCTTTTGCCATGCAAAATCATTTAATTTTTGTAAGTTGTATCTCTAAATCTTATTCTTGATGGCTTCTTGAACATGTGTCTTATTTAGGAAGGCCTTCCTTTTCTGAGGGTATAGAATACTTTTCTAAGTTTTCTTCTAATATTATTATTGTTTTGTTTTTTATGTTTAGCTCTTTAATCCATCTGGAAATGATTTTTGTATATGGTGTGAGGTAGGTATCTAAGTGTATTTTTTTAAATGAATAGTTCATTGTCCCAATATTTTAATTACTAACCCATTGTTTCATATATTAAATTCCAATATTTATACATGGGTCTGCCTCTGGACTCTCTAGTTTGTTCCATTAATAATTTTGTCTATCCTATGCCAAAATGCAATGTGTTCATTACATAGTTTGATAAAATGCTTTGCTATCTGATAGAGTAACTCTCCCTTATTGTTCTATTTCAAGTATATCTTAGTGTTTATCAAATAATTGCTACTTTAGATGAATTTTGGATTCATCTTTTCAATTTCCATATACCATTTCATTTTGGTTTTCATATATATTGTGTTAAATTTTCAGATTAATCTAAAGGAGAAATGAAAGATGTATAACATTGAGTCTTCCTATTCAAGGAAATGATACAACTTCTCATTTACTCAGAACTTCTTTTATGTTTTTCAATGCTTTTATTTAAATAACCTTGGGCATTTTCTGCTGAGGTTTATGCCAAGGTGCTTTAAACACTTTTGTTGTTATTGTACAAACAATCTTATTTTCCATCGTATTTTGAAGTCATTGCCACTGGCATGTGAGAATAGTTTGATTTTTGTGTGTTTCTCTTCAGATAATGGTTCTAACTGCTTTTTAGTTAATTGTCTTGAATAGTCATATCATATTCAGACAACAGCAGTTTGACTTTTTTTTCAGTATTTCTATCCTATTTAAAAAATTCTTGCTTTATTGCATTGGTTGGGACCTTTTGAAAAATGTCACATAAAATTCGTGATAGAAGATACCTTATATTTTCCTCAAGTTTTGTCAGTAAATATGATATTTAGCATATTCAATAAAGGAAGTTACCTTCTGTGAATTAGACTTTTAATCAGAAAAAGATGTTGGGAATTTTTGGCATTTTTGAAAAGATGTTTTTTCTCCTTTTATCTTTTAATTTGGTAAATTTAACAGTAGGTTTCCTAAGGTTGAGACATTCTTACATTTCTAGGGTAAACCTTATTGAGCTGTAATATGGAATTCTTGTAATATATTGCTGATTTGATGTAATATTTTATTCATATTTGGAGAGTATATTCATAACAGATAGTTTTACACACATATAGATAACTATGTGTGTTGTTATTTATTATGTAAATGTATATGTAAGGCTGTATGTTAAATTTGACTGATTTTGTCTTCAGGGATGTTTAAACCACATAGAATGGTTTAGGAAAGTTTCTATCTTCTTTTGCTATGAAAAAGTATAAATAAGACAGAAAACTTTAGTAGAACTCATCCAGAAAACTGTCTGAACCTTCTACATTTTTAATGTATAGATTTCTTTTACTACACTTATGGTTTTTGTATTCAACTTTTCTATTTATCTTAACTTTTTAAAAATTAATATTTTTTAGTAAACCATTAATGCATGCATACTTTCAAATTTATGGCTGTAATATTCTTAACATTTTACATTTGTCTCCTCTACATCCCTTATTAATCTTGTCAAAAGCTTATGTAACTTTTGAGAGAACAAACGATTGTGTAGATCAATTCTGATTTTTATTTTCCTTTTGGCTGGTTGCTTTGCTTTGTTTGTTTTACACAGACTAATCACTATTTATTTATTTTATTTTATTGTTTATTTCTTCTTACTTTCCTTGGTTTTGTTTAGTGGGTCTTTTTACTGCCTTTTTTTTTTTTTTTTTTTTTTTTGCTGAATCCTTATTTAATTTAATTACATTTTCACTATTTTAAAAGTAAATGCTTAAATGATGTAATTTTTTTTCAAAAATTACTTTAGTTGTATTTCATAGATTTCAAGAAATGGGACTTTAGTTACTGTTACAATACTTTTACATTTTATTTTCAATTTTTTCTTTACCAAATAATTTAATTGACCAAAGACAACTTCTAAAAAATTATTTTTTTCTTGTTAACTTCTGTTTTATTATATTTGATACAGAAAATGTTTCTTATTTTTACTTCATATGTATTTTTTATCTTGCAATTCCAGATTTCCTTTGAGATTTAATATGTGATTGGTTTTTATAAATTTTTTTTAGGTAATTGAAAATAATGTGCAAATTTTTAAGGAAGCTGAAAGATACACACAATCAAAACACTCAGATCTACTTATTGAAATTCATTATTTGTATTTTTAAAGTGTATCTTCATTTATGTTGTCTTCTTGATCTTTCAATTTGTGAAGCATTTTAGTTTTCTACTATAATGATAGCTTTGTCAGTTTTCTTTTATTCATAATTTGTTTTTACTCTTTATATATATATACACACGCACATGTCTTGTTTCTATATATTTTTATAAATTATTATATAGTGTTGCTATGTTAATTGGAGCATAAACTTCATCATCATAATGGTGAATTTCACCAGCTTTAAATATAATATTAAGTATGATATAAATTTAATATAAATTATTTAGCCTCACTTTAATTTTTGACATTTTGAATCCTTTTTTTCACATATATATGAAACAACAGACAATGTGTAAATCACAATAAAAGAAATGTAATTGGCTATATATATATCTGTATATGCATATATATATACATGTATATGCACATATATGCATATATGTAGCAATTGTATTTTTCTTTTATGCGTAGTTGTATTTTTAGCACTCTTCCATTTTAAATGTTTTCTGCTATTTTGTTTTAGACATGTCTATTTTAAATAACATGCAACTTGATTTTTTTTAACCTAAATTTCTCTCTCATTTAAGAGGTAGTATAACTCATTTGTACTTATTGTCTCTAGTGGTGTTTTCTAAGCTTCATTTTCATTTTGTGCTTTTTAGTCATCATTATCCTACTCCCCCTTTCTGTAGTCTTTTTGGTATTAGCTAAAGATTTTGGCTTTATTTAAAAAATGGTTTGAAAGCTATATGTACTATTTCTATTCTAGAAGCTGCTTTAAAATTTTAGTAAGCATATTTAAATTTAAAATGTTAATCTCAACAATTAATCACTGTAAGCTTCTTTTTTCCTCTCTATAACACACAGCCTTTATCAGGCTTTTAATTATTTCTATATCTACACTTCTATGCATTTATGATAGAAATTATTGGAAAGTTTCATTCCAGATAAGTATGTTAGTCGTATCAGTGGTAGTACTAATGGCATTATTAGTATTATTATTTACTTTATGTCTGTATTTTACAGGAAGCCTTTATTAGTAATTGTATTACTTTTACTACCAAATTAACAACCTTTATTCAGATTTAAATTGCATTTTTGTGGCTTATATGCTCTGCAATTTTTGTTATGTTCCAATCATTGTATAGCTTGGGTTATTTTTTTCTGTTTTTCTAGAATATGTATTCAATTAACTTGGCTCCTTTATTTTCTGAAAGGGTGTAAGTGGTAAACTTTCTGAGTCTTTGCTTGTCTGAAAGAAGTATCTTCAGTTGTCTTTACACTGGATACAAAGCTACCCTGATTAGAAAGTCCCAGGTTGAAAATAACTTTTCTGGCTAGGCACAGTGGCTCACGCCTGTCATCCCAGCACTTTGGGAGGCCAAGGTGGGTATATAACTTGTGGTCAGGAGTTCGAGACCAGCCTGACCAACGTGGTGAATCCCTGTCTCTACTAAAAATACAAAAATTAGCCAGGCATGATGTTTCATGCCTACAATCCCAGCTACTCAGGAGGCTAAGGCAGGGGAATCGCTTGAACCCAGGAAGTGGAGGTTGCAGTGAGCGGAGATCACGCCATTGCACTCCAGCCTGGGCAACAGGAGTGAAACTCCGTCTCAAAACAAAAACAAAAACAAAAACAAAAACAAAAAAAAGAAAAGAAAAATGGAAAGAAAAGAACTGCAAACTTGTATTATCATTTATCTCCTAAAATTCTTCAAGTCGTTAAGGCAAACATGATTTCCCTTTTTGGAAACAAGATTGCCCATCTCCCAAGTTATTCGTTTTTAATTATTCATTATTATTATTTCTCTAACTGACCCACCATAGAAATAAGAATTTTAGGCCAGGCGCGGTGGCTCACGCCTGTAATCCCAACACTTTGGGAGGCCGAGGCAGTTGGATCACGAGGTCAGGAGATTGAGACCATCCTGGCTAACATAGTGAAACCCCCGTCTCTACTAAAAATACAAAAAAAAAAAAAAAAAAAAAAATTAGCTGGACGTGGTGGCAGATGCCTGTAGACCCAGCTACTAGGGAGGCTGAGGCATGAGAATGGCATGAACACAGGAGGTGAAGGTTGCAGTGAGCCGAGATCGTGCCACTGCACTCCAGCTGGGTGACAGAGCGAAACTCTGTCTCAGAAAAAAAAAAAAAAAAAAAGAAGAAGGAACTAAGAACTTTAAGTAGTAATTCATCAGGACATACGTAGACAACTCTTTTTTCAGTATTAAGTAGTTTTTTAACAATGAATGCCATGTATTAGGCAAAAGTTTCAATTCCCAAAAATCTATTTACTAATGATACAGTTAGTTCCTGAGTTTTCACACATGCTGTGAATTTTCTCCCACTTACGCTAAAATCTCTAACCTGCTGGGCAGTGAGGAGTTCCCTAATGTTTTTCTCAGGAAAGGGTACCCTGGGTGTTTGTCCTCATCAGTCACTTCTTCTTCCCCTTGGCTTTCAGTTTGGCAGATTCACAGGTGGTTGATATCCTCCTTAGGCTATTTTTAAAGACTCTCCTTACTGTCCTTCGAGATCTTACTAAGAACTGTGGTGAATTCTCTTTCTGTCCACCTCCTATCTTATTAGCACGTGGTCTTCCATGCTTTTGGAATGTCTCTGTCTCCTTCCCTTGAAACACCGAGTTCTAAATTGTGGTGAGAGATTCAGATTGTCAATTAGAAACTAAAGTTCTCAGATCAGATGCACACAGAATATACTGTGCCACTGCAGCAGAGAATCTAACTTGATGTTTGCAGATACTGATTCTTGGTGACTGGCTTAGTCATTCTGCTGACTTCTTGCTGGACTTGCTCTTAAGGTTAGATTTTTCTGTAGTGCTGGATTCTGAAATCTTCTCTCTCATTTCAGCTTACCTTGTGATCTTTCTTCATGCTGAGTGCCAAGGAACCTACCTTCCCTCAGGTGTTATCTCTAGTTGCTAGTCTAGTTGTCTCCTTTATCATAGGTCTCCAAAGTCAGCATCTTCACACACCTCTGATAGAAGTTGCATAAAGCTGTGGCTATCTTAGAATAGGATGCATTAAAAGTGTGTCTATGTGTGAAGAATGCTACAGATGACAATCATTCTGGCCATCTGGTCACTCTGTGTGCCTCTATCTCAACCCCTTTTAGGTGGGAGGACATACCATGCTCCCCATTCGCTGGATGCCTCCTGAAAGCATCATGTACCGGAAGTTCACTACAGAGAGCGATGTGTGGAGCTTCGGGGTGATCCTCTGGGAGATCTTCACCTATGGAAAGCAGCCATGGTTCCAACTCTCAAACACAGAGGTAAAAAGGGGGTGCATAGGAATCTTGATTGCAGGAGGGTTGAGAAGAGCTCTCTCAGGTCAGGACTTGCACCTACTGAACAAGACATTAGGTGGGATTTAGAGCCAGCAGAAGGAATGTAGGCATTAGTGGGAGCAGAGAGCTTCTTCGTAGGAAAAAAAAAAAAAAATGAAACTGTAGGAAATGTGGTATAATTGTCAAAAGAGCATGAAATCAGATGTCTAAATTGAGACTCAAGTCATGTCTCTCTTAAATCTGCTACCCTGAAAAATCACAAATGTTTCACTATGACAAAAAATGAAAACATAGAACAGCTATGAGTTTTTCAGTTGTGCCATCTTGTGGAAACACCCACTACTTAGTATGCCCACATAATATGGGTGCACAAAGGTTTTAGGTATGCCAAGCCCAGGGATATACCAGATGGTCAATTTGGGAAGGCCAGTTTTATAACTGATAGAGCCATGTGTGAACATCTAGGAATAAAATAAACCAGTTTTATTTTATTACTATGTTTTTTACTATGTTTATTAATATGTTTACTATTAAACATAGTAATAAATACACATTATACTTTTTATAATTGTAACTTGCAATAATACAAAATGCTAGTAAACATAAATTAATAGTAGCTGACATTTACTGGCAGGCACTTTTCTAAGCATGTTAGCTCTATTAATTCAGTAATTTTTGCAAAAACACCTGTTGAGATTCAGGTTAAAGGATGGGGGTCTGCTTGAGGTGCTGAAATGGGCTGGCCAGGGTCTCACAGGTAAGAGCCTCCAAGGCAGGGACAAAGCCTGGGGTGTGATCCTAGGACTCCTCTGCCTCCAAAGCCCATCAAGATGATTCTCAGTGATGCATGGGCCATGCCGTGTTGCCCCAGGGAGTTCAGTGCAGTTGGTAGGCAGTAACTCGCTCAGTCTTTCATCCCAGCCAACCTATGAAACATTGTAATTCTTTTTATGGTTCTGTTTGCTGGGAAAATGTAAACACAGGAACCTTTTAGTATTGAAATCTTATTCGAATATTCAAGAGAGTGTCTTTCTTCTTGGAAGCTATGTTCGTCTTTGCTCTCCTATGTCTTGACCACTTAATTAAGTGAATTTCAAAGACTGAAAAGAAATTATTTTTTAAAATATGTACTATCTCATGATTCACAAGCTCAATGGGGCCTGACCACATTTCCCAAAGCAGAACAAAGTATTTTAACAATCTTTTAAAATAATGAAAGTATATATACTAGAACCCACTTGTTATGGTGTTTTAAAAAATTGCTGCTGTTTTCCCAGGGAGGAGGGGTTAGAAACACACACACACACACAAACACACACACACACACACACACACACACCCCACACCCCATGTATGCACCCGAACACTGTCTCCATGTAGTTTGGTGGCCCTAGTAAACAGAGGTTCTGGGCTGAGGTTGCTACTGGTCTTAACAGAAGACTCAGCCTCTGTTCTTGAGTTGGCTCATAGTAGCTAATGGGGTGTTTGCAGTTTCTTCTAAGACTCACAGAGGTATTGGCCTTAAAGTCAGGCTTTCTGCCCTCAGCCACTTCCCCCACTCTACCCACTGCTCTCAGCCACTCTGCCCTCAGCCACTTCCCCCACTCCAGCCAGTATGTGGCTGCTGTGGACTAGCAGCCACATACTGATAGTCATTGATCATCAGTTTCTCCATGGAAATCAACAAACCTGGATAGTCCAACATTAGAAGAGACACTCCCTGGTGCCTTTGATCTTGGCATTAGCAGCTGCTACTGTAGTTTGAGCTGAATCTCTTTCCCTGGAGGTGAAGGTAATGGAGAGTGGAAATGGGGCTCTAATACGAATGGGAAATATGAGCAACTAGAGACTTATCAGGCTGGTAAAGAAATAAGCCGAGGGGCCATCACTAACTCCAGGGTGAATAGAACCAGGCGGATGCTGACACAGTAATAGTTTGACCAGCCCTCCCAAAGTCAGCATGACGTGAGACAATACTGGAGACAAGGCACTGTTGAGCAGCGTAGGGACATGCAAAGGAGAAAAAAGACAGTGCTCTTGCCCAATTACGTACAGACTAATGGGGGCAGAGAAGGGAAATAATATTTGTTCAGCTGTTGAGCTAGAGATTATTCTGTGTATTTTCATCATTACGACCAATCTTTAAATGCAGAAATTGAAGTTCAGGGTCAGTGACTTGACCAAAGTTATGCAGTGATAGAGTTAGGGAGAAGTGAAAACCAACCTAAAAACTAGACAATGAGGCCTTGAAAATGCACATATTCATTGTCGGTAAAGAAGTGTCTTTGAGGAATTGGAAATGCATTGCAGATTATACACTTGGTTCTCAAGTGGCCTGCTGGGGTTGGCCAGCCATGCATTACTTGTTTTCTTCCTACTCCTCCTTATGGCCACTCGTTCAGCATGTTGGACCATACAGTCCCTTTTTGTGGTCTCATTTCATCCTTACAATACTCCTGGGGGTGGTGCATGCTGAGATACTGAGGTTAATGGACTTGAACTGGCCACCCAGAAGGCAGTGGTGAATCAAGCAGTTAGTCCTATTGTTAAGGACTTTAAGAGAAACTGGAAACATGGTTTAGTGCAAACAGCAGGGAAGGATGGGTCTTGCTGCAAGATGGTCCTATGTAATGACTCAGAGGCAAGTGTGGCGACGTGCACAGAGTCTGCAACTGGGAACCTGCCAGGAATGAGAGATAAGAGGAGACAGGCATGCAGGGGCCAGAGGGTGCAGAGCTCCTTCAGGGGGGATTTCAAAGTGAGGCAGGCTCACGAGAGAGGGAGGGACAGGTCAGAAGCCCATGTCCATTATCAAGTGAAAAATAAATGCAGCTCAGTCATCCAGATGACATTCAGGACTAGAGAAGAAAAGTGAGGTAAAAGAGAAGAGAGTATGGGGAGTCAATGGTCAATGCGGGCCTGGCCCAAGAAGTGGAGTATGAAGGGCAGCAGAGGGCTCCACCAGCCAGTGCTGCTCACTGCACCATGCACCAGACAGACAAGTATACTAGTGCTGTCTGCAGCCTAACATTTAGCTTGTGCTTGTGAGAGCCTCAGCTCTGCATTGAAACTAATCAGGGAAGTTGTTGCTTTTTGCCGAGTCTGAGCCACAGGACCAAGGCTGGGCTTTGGGTGTAACTTCTTTGTTCTCCTCACTCTTTCAGGTCATTGAGTGCATTACCCAAGGTCGTGTTTTAGAGCGGCCCCGAGTCTGCCCCAAAGAGGTGTATGATGTCATGCTGGGGTGCTGGCAGAGGGAACCACAGCAGCGGCTGAACATCAAGGAGATCTACAAAATCCTCCATGCTTTGGGGAAGGCCACCCCAATCTACCTGGACATTCTCGGCTAGTGGTGGCTGGTGGTCATGACTTCATACTCTGTTGCCTCCTCTCTCCCTGCCTCACATCTCCCTTCCATCTCACAACTCCTTCCATCCTTGACTGAAGCAAACATCTTCATATAAACTCAAGTGCCTGCTACACATACAACACTGAAAAAAGGAAAAAAAGAGAAAACCCTGTAAGGCAGTTTGGCATATATATATATATATATATATATATATATATATATATATATATATACATACACACACACACACACACACATACATATATATATATTTATATATCTAACTATCTATCAATCTATATCTACAGAGATATATCTTCTCTAGTACACAGAGAAGCTGCTGATACAGATAACCACAAGACTTTAACGACTCAGAAACTCTAAAATATTAATAATACAAAGGAAAATTCCCTTTGACTTAAGCTGTGGCCCATGCTTCTAATGCTACGGCTTTTTGGAGCAGAAGACCTGGACCAAGCAGAGAGACAATCTTTGGGATGGGAGCTTTGGGACGGGAGGAGCTAAGGTGGTGCTCAGTCGCTGCTGTGTGTGCCTATTACCCCGGAAGCTCACCACAGGCACATGCCGGGACCGCATGGCTGCGCTCAGCAAAGAAATGATGCCGGAGCAGCGCCCTTGCCTCCACTTCTTCCCCATTTCCTCCACTTCAGGACAATGTTCTAATTTGTCCATTCTAAAAAGTGTAATCTTGATGCTTTTGGGAATTGACGATGGGACCTATGGGTAAACACAGAACAGACAACCCCACAACACAAAACCATGACAAGAGCTGACCGCAGGCATCCTGGGTGTAAGCTTCTTGCTGGAGTTTCAAAGGATGTGTCTTTCTATTCTCAGAACTTAAAGAACTGGACTTTCTGGACTAAAAGAACCACAGAAGAAAAAATAACTGAAACCTGAACCCTGCCAAGACACTGCCACCTGTCTTTTCCATCTTTGCAAAGATTCCTTGGCCTCACCTCCCACTTTCAGGCCCCTGGGAACTTTAGGAGGTTAAGAAATAGGTCCCCCATGTTATCTTTGAATGTAGACACAGCAGTCTTTAGGGTTACAATAGCAAGAGACGTGGTTGCTTGTAGGTCATTATAACGAATGCCCCCTGGTCATCTCAGTTTCTCATCCTGCTTCCCTAGATCCTAGACCCCGCTTCCTGGGTCTCTATGGAGTCCCAGGTAAACCCCACTGCCAGGGAAGGGAGCCAGGTCTAGTGAGAGGCTGGAGCAGTGAGTGTTTCAGGAAATCAAGCAGTGGAGTGGGTGAGAGCCAGCAGGGGAGGATCTACTTGGCACCTGCGCCAGGCCCTTTGGCATTTTCCTTACGTTTCCAGCCCCTGGGAGGATTGATGCATCTGCCTTTGAGCTGTTGTGAAAACGCAGGGGCCGAGAAATCACTTTTGTGGGCTGGGGTAGGGGGAAGGGCTGAGGATTCTCTGGGAGATGTCCAAGTGAGGATCCAGTGCTGCAGGCTTGGCATCTTAACGAGGCCTGAGCCCTGACCAAAGAGAAGGGAGGAAACATCTGGGCTGGGGCCAGCTCCCTCTGCCTCCGCACTGGGGAATCACTGCCTTCCTGGCTGCTGCCACAGACCACAGTGGGGCCGACCTCTGGGCCTCCCTGTCACATGAAACATGGAAGCCAACAGCCTGGCCCCACAGAGCTCCTCTGCTGGGGAGGAGAGGATGTACTCCTCCCAGGACATTGGGCCCCTCCACCTTGCCCCAAGCACAGAGCTACCTAATGGACTGACCTTTGCCAAACTGGAACTCACCTCCTGGGGGCTTCTGGCCTACCCTTTTCCCTGCCAGCTGAAAAGACTGCCAGCAGCCTGGACGTCCTGGTTAGCTGAAGTCAGCTGAAACGTGGGCCTCCCTATGTGGGGTTTAGGACTGAATTGTGTGTTTGTGGTTTTGCTTCTTTTTGTAGACCCACAAATATTTTTATTTGACTAGTAAAGAGCTGTGCTCAGATTGTAGCCATGGTTGGGATTTGGGATCAAGGAGGCTAGGTAGCTGGACGGGGAGGGTAGGGAGGTGAGATGGGTGTTTGGTGTGGGTTTTCTCACTGTGCTGTGCTCCTAGCCCCTGAGGACTTTGGGGGAAAGCTGTTTGGATTGACCACCTCAAGAAAACCCTTTACTGTCCTATGACAGTTACTTCTCTTGTCTTTCCACCTAGAGGACGACTATGCTGGGGCTGTGAGTAATGGATGAAACTGCACAGTCTGGCTTTGATCTGGGTAGCTAAGAACAGATGTTCAGGGAGGGCATGGTCTGGAGGGGCCTGAGGGAAAAGTGTCTTCTGGTTAGAAGTGAGGTGCCAATGCTCCTGTTGCTTCCCTTCTCCCATATCCTCCCCTGAACAAACATTGTGTGGCTTCTGTCTTCTTGGCTGTGTGTTTCAAAATGATAGTCACTGTTGGGCTGGGAAGAAGCAGGAGAAGAACTGGGTTAGAGATGGATGGAAAACTGGGAATAAGGACCACACTATAGTTTTATCTTCAGGCATCGATTCATCATGGCCTAATGAAAGAAGGTGATTCCTTGGGGAACAAGAAGCACTGAAGGAGACCACAGTTGTCAGATTGCTGGCACCTTAGGCCCACGGGCTTTTGCGTTGGTCTTGGTCATGTTCTTGCCATGTCCATTGTAAGCAGCTGGCTGTGGAAGAGTGCAAGAGAGAGAGAGGGGCAGATCAGGGAAGGGTAGAGAGGGAGGATCTTCCTTCCTTCAGCTCTGGCTGTCCTCTCTATACAGAGTCTGCTTTGATTTATCAACCTTGGCAGATTAAAAAAAAAAAGATTTCTTTTGGAGAGCAAAGGAGGCAGAAAATAGGGCCATGGAAATTGCAGGGGTACCCTATGGCTCTAGGGAGTGTGGCATGTACTGGGACACACCTGTCCCTCCTATATTGGGATAGGACTAATAAGGCTTAGTCCACTGTGTGTTAGTTTCCCCATCTGCAGAATAACGGGTACATCTGCTAATCTCTAGCCCCTTCTAGCTCTGAGTTCTTAGATTCTAACAACGTTGTGTCACTGTGCCATTTTTCTCAGCACTACTCTGAAATGGCAGGACAGCCTTGCATAGGTTGGAGGCAGTTGCTGCTGAGGGCTCACTGGGCCTGGGCAAGGCTGAGTTCCAATAAGACACTCCTCTCCTTCTTTGCCCCTTGTCTCAAAATTCACAGTCTGAAGTGTCTGAGACGACTGTAAGTCAGGAGGGGAGCGTTTGTTCTGCTTCCCATCCTGGCATTCCTACATACCAGAAAAGCACTGTCGACGGTCTATTTATTTATTTATTTATTAAGAGCCTAATGTGATGAAATGTGTTGTGAAATGACATCCGATTGGGCAATATGGCCACTCCAGTTCATTTCACCCTCATCTTCCCATACCAAAGTCCACATTTTAGAAAACCGTGTCACATTGCCTCTGAGAGCTTAGCTTTGAAGTGAGCTCTTTGGTGTGTTTTGGTGAATGCTCCAGGGCACCCAGGCTGGTCTCTCTGCCATGCCGACCTCACCAGATCCTCTCCTGGACTGAGTGAGAGTGACCTGCTGTTGGATATCCACCTTGGAGTAGGGTGTCGTGGCCACGGGACCTCCCAGTTCTTCTTTGCTTTGGATGTGAGCCTAACGCTGCCCTCTAATGATATCCCTGAACTCTGAGGGGACCTTGGGCATCACTAAGCCTCCTCTAGTCAACAAACAATAAAAAGGAGGTGGTGCTTCCTCCATTTAGCAGATCATGCACAAATTACTCCTAGACAGAGGCTTCCCACTTGAGGCAAAGGATCTTTGGTCCTTCTGGGTTCAGGTTGAACATGAATGTTCTTCTCTAGTGATGCTTACTTTGTGGAATACACTAGTGCAAGTCATTTTGGTGCTAAATACTACAGAAATCAACACTAACAGGAGAGCTGTCAGCCAGTTTCTGGGGCTGTGCGAGACTCAACTCAGAAGTGGAAGTGAGTCAGCCATGCCAGGAGAGTACAGGATGCATTGGAAGTTAAGTAGAAAAGTGGCAGGGTGAAAAGACCAGCAAAATTTCTGATTTTGCTATTAGTTACCTACGTGGCCTTGGCCAAATCAGCTAATTTCTCATCTGAGACATTTAAGAGGTTTGCATAGATATTTTTAGAGTCCTTTTCATTTTTTTAAAGCTATGTTCTTGTCCCACCTTTTTAAAATATACTTGCTTTTTAAAAATAAAAGAGTGAAAGATAAGGAAGGAGACAAAGAAAGTTACCAATGGCAAAGGATTGATTATAGGAGGCAATGAAAGAAGGCCTGGTGACTGGTAGATTTGAGGAATATTGTACAGGGAGCCAGGCAGACAAGCTGGAGATTTCATTTTTATGCTCTTCAAAGGAGGTTACTGGCCTAGCCCCTTGCCTGCATTTTACCAGGCTGTTCTCCTCAGCTAGTCAACCTTCCCTGTCAAAACCGACATGCTAACACTTGGCAGAAACTATTCCAAGATATGGAGAGAGGCCTGCCTATCTCTCATGCAGGCCACTGGTAATCAACTCTGTGTCAAAACCAACAATATTTTTATCTTTTAATGCTTATTATAAGAGGCTGGGACGTTTGAAAGAGGGCAGTGTCTTAAGTTGCAGACTATTTACCAAAGTCCTTTCCTATTCAGGAATGACTAATGACTTTCTTTGCTCCCCTTTACCAAACCAAACAGCAGCAGTATTACCTTGACTCCAAAGTACAGTGATTGCAATGGACAGTCTTGGGATTAAGGATCTTTTTAGTGCTTTGCTCGGAATCTGGAGCAAAGAAATGTCCAGGGATGTTTGTTGAATGAACCCACCTGCCAGCAGTCCAGAGAGCTGTCCCAAAGGCCCCTGAGATGTCTATTGTCTGCTTTGGTAGGGAACCAACATGCCAGAAGACTCAACGGCATTTGCCTTAGAGAAAAAAAAAAATAGCACCTTTAGTTTAGGGCTTGGGTGCTGAAGTCACTGTTTTTGGTTCCTGAAGCTCCACTTTCTTTTTTCATACCAAGTACATTGTTTCAGCCAATATTTAACAGATTTTAAAGGAAAATTCCAAGTTTATGCATCATTATTAAGATATCAATATGGGCTTGGGAAAATGTTTTGGTGTTGCTTAGTAATACTGGGAGTGTCTTGCTAAAGAAAGTATACGTATATGTACATTGTGTGCTTATTTCTATATATTTGATTGGAATGGCTTCAAAGGAGGCCTGTTTGAAGTCAGCAAATTGATTCCAATTTGGGATTCTCTTTGAGCCTTACCATTCTTGCAGATAAGAAATCTGGAGATGAACTGGCCTCAGAAACATTCAGGAAGATTCTGATGGGAAATCTGTTGTCTTTTAAAGTTTGATCATTTGGTGCTCTCTGAATTAAATTATGCTGACTAACATTCTGAGCATCTGAAAATCATTCTTCCTGGTTGCCTGATAGATGACCACACAGGAGCCATTTCTATCACATCTTATTTGGGGGTTGGTATAGAAGCCACCAGCACTGCAGGGGAAACCACCCCCTAGGAGGGATGAGACAGAGAGAATGTGAGATGTTGATCATTGATTGCCGTTTCTGAAAGGCACTGCTGACCATAGTAGGTGTGGTGAATATTTGTGTCACTGCATTGGGCATTAGAACTTTCACTCTGAGCATGGGCTGCCCTATCCTAAAGAGCTGAATCTTGGCTACTGACAGAGGTTCTGCGTGGCACATTCTCCTCAAGCATATTTTCCTTATTTGCCTATAAAAGTATCTATAGTTTGCAACAAGAACTGTCGTTGGCTCAAGTCTCAGTGTACCAGAATAGATGCTTTTCTGTGAGGCCTGTGGAGGTGGGGTTGGGGGGCAGTGGTGTTCCTTCAAACTACTTGGAATTCTTGATCAAAGAAACGAAACTCAGATTCCCCTTTTTTCTAGTTTACTTCTAAGTTCCAAATTTAAAACAAGACCCGGTTTGACATTTGCAGTAGGAGATAATGTCTTGAACCAGTGAACTAGGCTATCTTTCTTTCATCACGGGGAGGCAGGAGAGTAGGTTGTATTAATTTTTCCTAATCACCCAGGCAAATATTGCTTTTTATTCAGTGTCATGACCCACATTCATAGCTTGCAGGAGATACTTCTAGCTGACAAAGCTGGAAGTTTCTAATAGAAGATGTATCAAGGTAACAGAGGTGAGGAAAGGCCTGTTGAACATCTACTTCTAAGAAACACCGAGGCACTCCGGTCTTGCTTTTCAGTTTAGTATCTTACGAAAGGAGTTGGTTTCTTCTCATTTTAGGCAATGATAAATTTAGACATCTTTCATGAAACCGAAGGTAGACTGAGAGCTCAAATATTTACTGTGTACTCTGACAGTCTTTTATTGTATTTTTCAAGACTTATTTTTATATATTTATTTATTTTTATTTCCATAGGTCATTGGGGAACAGGTGGTGTTTGGTTACATGAGTAAGTTCTTTGCTGGTGATTTGGGAGATTTTGGCACACCCATCACCCAAGCAGTATACACTGTACCATATTTTTAGTCTTTTATCCC
Organism: Rhinopithecus roxellana; assembly: GCF_007565055.1. Lineage (NCBI taxonomy): Eukaryota > Metazoa > Chordata > Mammalia > Primates > Cercopithecidae > Rhinopithecus > Rhinopithecus roxellana. The sequence continues at coordinate 117,723,812 of NC_044553.1, read as the reverse complement.
TCACTCCCTTCCCACCCTTTCCCCCTAAGTCCCCAAAGTCCGTTGTGTCATTCTTATGCCTTGGCATCCTCATAGCTTAGCTCCCATGTATCAGTGAGAACATACAATATTTGGTTTTCCATTCCTGAATTACTTCACTTAGAATAGTAGTCTCCAATCTTACCCAGGTCACTTTGAATGCCATTAATTCATTCCTTTTTATGGCTGAGTAGTATTCCATCATATATATGTGTGTGTGTATACCACAGTTTCTTTATCCACTCATTGATTGATGGACATTTGGATTGATTCCACTTTTTGCAATTGCAGATTGTGCTGCTATAAACACGTTTGTAGCACATGCAAGTATCTCTGTGTCTCATGTATAACGACTTCTTTTCCTCTGGGTAGATACCCAGTAATAGGATTGCTGGATCATTGACATTCTTTTGGATGCAACATCCCTAAAACTCAACAAGAAGTGTAAACACTGAAGTCCAAGTCTGAGAACTATTCTTTCATTTCAGAAGAGCACATGGGAGTTTTCCGTATTATTTTTAAAGACTAATTTTGTAGTGTGTTAAATGGTAAGACACATTCAATATTTTTTTCCTCACTGGAGATCTGTCTGTGTTCTGTCTTAATTTAATAGCTACCTGGCATGTAACTGATGCCTCTGAGCCTACCTCTGGAGTGAATAAATAAACCTGGTCCAGGTGATTTTATCTCTGCCATTCGTAGTGGAGAAGTAAATCTCAGTGAAGAAGACTTTTTCTTCATTTTTCTTCTTTTCTCTTTTTATTTTGGCTCCTATCCTCTTGCTTTCATGGGACTGACAATCCAGCATCTCAAATTCCACAAAAGTCTTAATACAAGGTGATTCCCAGAACCACAAACAGTTTGGACTTCAAACAGTGAGAAAATTGGCACTGAATGATTCGGCACACAAAGCAAAAAACTTTCATTTCCTGTAGGCAGGATGGAATTGACTGTTATATTAAGACTTCTGAAGAAGCCCTGCCCTAGAGTAATTTCAGTGCTGTCAGACGATGTTGACATCTAGATTAACCTCTGTGCAGTGAATTTTACTGCAAAGCTCATTGAGATGCATGTGATGTATCTCCACAAATCCCATCTGGAACCCTTGGGGGCCCACCCTTAGCAACCCTCCTTCCCCTCCCTGACCCTGCGTTCTCTGTCAGTAAACTTTTAGCCTCCAAGAGCAGAGGAGCCATGGCTGGGATCTGACCCTAAGAGAGGGAGTTTTGGCCTTCTCTGACCATGATGCTGAGCCAGGCTTTCTGCTCAGAGTGACAGTGATTGTCATCGTATTGGGTTTCCCCTGAGGGAACTGCAAACTAAGGCATGAAAAACACTCTGCTGACGACAGTCTTACAGCATATCTCAATGCTGCACAAAGTGAAATGGTTTCAAAGGAATTAGTGTGTCCTAAGTCATTGAGCCCTGCTCTGGGCTCTGCAATCCTCCAGGGATTCAAGGTCCAGTTGCAACAAGGTCATGACTGCATCTGGGTGGGACAGGTGGATTCTGACAGCAAGGTGTTTGTCTTTTCTGCGGGTCTTTCCTATGGTCCTTACAAGAGAGGCAGCCACAACTCCTGTTTCTCCCAGTTGGGACAAAAGATGTAGCTGTCTTCTAAGTACTGGTTTGTCAGCTCATTCTTTAAGGAGTGGTTGGCTCCAGAATGAGCCAGACTAACTCTACAATTCCATATTGTGGCACAACAACCACATAGAACCTCAAAGCTGAAATTGCCACTTCTCTGCAAAATAGGGCCATTAATTACATCCAAAGTTCTGAGAAAAGGCCTTCGGGTTAGATTCAGTCACCTTCAGACTCCACAGAGTTGCTCAGCATGATTGCAGGCATCTTTGGAAACTTACCTCAGGGTTTTAGAATACTTTACCCTAACGTCTGGACAACAATTTTCTCTGAGATTTTACTGATTCCAATTCACTTTGAAATTGTTTTTCCTACTTGCCTCTTGTTTTCATTTAAATAATAAGAATCTCCATGCATATTCTTAGGTAGTTCTTTAGGAGGATTGAAAGTTTCCAGTCAAGTACATTGTGTTTATCAATTGGGAAGATATCTTTCTGGGCTGAATAAGGTAAAAATCATATAGAGGCAATCTTGATGACTTTATTTAAAAGCAGTTATCAGCATTGTGTTTTATTCTAGGTGCTCATGCTCATAGTGCAAACTACATTCACCTTTTTAATTATTTATATTATGGTACTTATTCATGTGTACATATACGCACACACACACAAAAGCCTCCACAGTCCTACTGGTATACAAATCCATATGCCCCATTTGTGTCACTTCCATTGATCTCTGTGTGCATACATTTGCAATGAAGTGTGCATCACATGTATGATTTCTTGAACTCATCTATAGCTCATCTTTCCTCTTACTATCGGCACATACCCTTTGACTTTCTGTACTTTGGATCTCATGAAATTAGGGCTTTTTCAAGGGAGACTAAATCTTGAGTTTCTTTAAACCTTCATATTTAAAGACAGGACTGGTTTTCTTGGAGAAGCAAAAACTTGATTCAGATTTTATTTAATTAATTTATGTAATTAATTAATTTTCTGGGGGAAATTGTACTGAATTTGTTCCTGAGTAACAAATAGTAGTAAGTGCAAATATAAATGTGAAGTAGTTTAAGCAGGTTATTGAACCTATCTTGTGGCTGAAACAAGTAGTCAGATATGAAGCTCAGACACTTGAATTAGAATGTGAGCCAAAACGGTTAGCACAGGGCACGAGAAGAGCACTGGGCTAGGAGCAAGCCTGCTAGATTGTCACTTGAGTGTCCTTAGCTTAATGTGGGCAGCTGACAACTAGTTGCAGTCCTGTGCCCCTCTAATTCCAGAGATGGGGCAAGCCAATCTGTTTCTCATCCATTGCTCAAGTTGGTTATCACTGAAGTATTATATATCATCTCAAGGTCCTGCCCTGAACAAGTTTGCAAACAACCCCACTCTAAGGAGTCAGTCCCATTTTTGTTTTATGGCAGTTTATCTCTTGTAGCCCTCCTTTGGAAGCTGTCCAAACTCTGAACACTTGCTGTCCATTCCCTGCTCCCTACCCCACCCTTTAAGGCCAGGGAAAAGCCAGGGAAAGCCCTACTGGCTCATCTCCCTCTTTCCTAGCTTGCGTATCAACCAAGCTTGAGATTTAGCCTCTGTTTTTAGAGAGGAAAATAAGTGTGTTCTCCCAGCCATCAGTATCTTTCCAGCTCTCTGAACCAAGTGATTAGCGCCTCATTAGCGCCTCATCAGTTGCTTTTGCACAAGAGACTCTGGGACAACAAGCCTATTATAATGCCTCAGTCTGTCTTTTTGAAGTCAAACCATCCTTCTGGCTTGGTTAGGAAAGGGGAGCCTTTTTACAAACACACTTTCTTTTAATTTCCTCTGTTGTTTTCTGGCTGTTCACTATACGGATAAATGGAGAAACATAATTTTCATTTTTTCTAAGCCCCTATGAGTGTGGATATGCTATGTTTCTATGGATGAGGAGTTCCACATGTCAGCAAAGCATTTATTTATTTAGTGAAGTGGCTATAATATTGACACACAGATTTGCAGCGGCATCCAAATCTTGAGGGGAAAAAAAAAGCCTTTTTCAATCAAATGAAACCTTTTCTGTGATGGCACCCGAAAGGTTTATATCTTAAGAACAGAACTGAACCTGATAATATGCTTCCTTTCTAGAAACAAAGAGGTAGAAGAAATTGCTGAAGGAGCTGGAACACCAAACCCTCTGTTCCCCAAATCATTATGTATCAATAGATACTTCAACTCTGTTCCTTAAATGGCTCTGAAAAACACAAATAACCATATTTACTATTAAAAACAAATTCATAATGTCTAACCCAATCCCTTATTTTAATATATATACATATTAAAATCATCCCATGTATATATGATGATTATTATATGGGATATATATATGTTTACATATATAGGTGTGTGTATATATATTTACATATGTGTAAATGTATATTTTTTAATGCTGGGGATAGTTCCATATTGTTTCTTTACGTGATTCCTTCTAATATATTCAATGAGATTTATAATTTTTTTCACTTTTATTTCTTTAGGAAAGAGTTGGGGTCTATTTTGAATGCTTTCTAGCATAAAATGGCAAAACAGATGAAAAGTGTGGTGGAGGGAGGATAATGGGAATAGGAGGCAGAGAATTTGCACATTTCTGTTTCCTGCTGAGAGATCTGGGAAAAACATTGTCTTCCCTTTGCCTCAGTTTCCTAATATACAAAATGGAACTACTATCAACCCCCTGCATGCCACAGAGGGCTATTTGAGCCCTAAATGAGATCATAACTATTAACATGCTCTGTGAACTGTACGGGGCCAGACAAATACATAGAGCCCACTCTCTGGGCAGCTGCAAGCAGTCTTGCTGGGTGCTGAGCTGAGAGACTGAGAGCCGCTTTTGAGATGTTTTTTGAAGCATATCTTCCTTAAATTTTTACTGGTGTCTGGTTTTTAGAGGTTTTGCCATTAACATTTTTTGCTTTGAGTATCTAGCAATGAAGAATGCTCTAAAAAATACAAGCAGACAGGGGGATGCTTTATCTGTTTGGCATAGTCACTGGAAAGAGACAATTAGATTTTGTTTTCAGGCTTGGAACCCGGAACATTTTGTAGCAAAATGGCGACTTCTGCTGCATTTAATTCCTTGCCATCAACTCATGCTTTCATCAGGTTCTGTCAATTTCAACACAATGGTTTGTAAAAATAGGACTCTATGAAGCTTTCTCTATAAATGTGGTGGTATAACTAATCTTTCAGGGAGCATCTGAAGGGATAATGATTTTTAAGCAGTATCCTGTTCATTCCAGGACCAGCATTTGTACATGGGAAAATAATCTTAAGATAAGTGAAGAGCAAATGCTAGACCACACCTTTAGTAGGCCCAAGTGCCAACAAATACCTGTGAGTGGGATTCCCACTGAGAAATATGTCTGAATGAAAATGAAACCCTTGATAATGAATCCTGAGGCCAGAATGCCAAAGTCACAGTATTCTGTCATTTACAGCCCCTAAAAAATCCCAGGTGTTTGTGATGACAACCACTATTATAAGTACTCTGTAGTAGTGACTACTTGGCAAGTCAAATTTTCTCAAATGTTATTTTTCATAGATCTCCAAGCAACCATCACTTGCAATGTATCTGACAAAATGCTATACATGATTTTCTAAAACTATTTTGATCACTCCAGAAAGAAATTAGAATAAAGCTGTGTATTCAAAATCCTAAGAAATTCATAAATATTTTGCTCAAGTTCAGGCTATCTCAGCTTCTCTTTTCTCTTTTTACCTTTTGCCTCATACAGAGGCAATCTTGATGACAAAAGATTGGGCTCAATTTTTGTTTTTCTTATGTAGAAAAGCAATACTTCTGTTCTGGACCACCGTCCAGTAAACAAAAAGCATCCCAGCTTTTGAAATGAGAGTCCAAATTGGGTTACTACTGAGATTTTAAATTATGATGTGAAATTGCAGAAGGCAAGCTGGTTCAGGGTGAAGTTTCATAATTTATTCTGATAATCTGGAGGGGATGACCTCTTTCACAGAACTGTTAAAGCCTGCCTTGAACAAGCTTATTTCACTATATAACTTCCTAAAGACAAGACTGATTATTTAAGGATTTCAGAGATATCATTGGGGAATAACTTGCCAGGTAGAGAAAGTTTGATCTGATATGTTAACAGGCACAACAAGAACTTATTTCAAAGCTTTCTCACCCCCTGCCCCTTCTCTGAGAGTTTAGCCTTTCTTAGGGGCCATTAGGGATACTTCCTTTCCCAGGCTAGAAAAGATTTATTGTATTCATATCCCAAAGTAAAGGCTCCTCCAATTCTATCAGACGTGGAGGCAACAGAAAATGACTCATGTTATTTTTCCCTCACTTCACAGCATCAAGGACCCTTTTTGTTTATGTGTGAGCCATGGTGGGTTAGCTTAAGGAACTGTCAAATTAAAATGAAAGGAAAGCAAGTTGGGGCAAGAAAATTCTCACTCTGAATGTGAAAGAAAAAAGCAGTGTTCTTCTCTCTGGTAAAGATTTGTGTACTGTTGGGGGAAGATTCATGTTATTTCTCAGGTAGACTTTACTTTTTGAGATTCTTTGTGTGTGTGTGTGTGTGTGTGTGTGTGTGTGTATGTGTGTGTGTGTGTTGGCTGGTGGGGGATTAGAGGCAGATAGAATGTAGTTGTTTATGAGTTTATACTTTCTCTTTAGCATAATAGATGCCCTGTTTATTGTCTCAGAATGTAACAATAAAATTAAGAATGGAGAGGAATTCAGAGGTTCATGTTGCAGTTCATGGTAAAGTTTTATCCAAATATTTCTTTCAGAAACATTTAGTCATAGCAAGCCAAATAAATTCTTATCTGCAACTGGTATCAGAAAAAGAAATCAGTAGCTGGGGAGTGTAGACCCTGATGCTGCATCTATTTACAATCTTTCTTTTCCAAGGTTTTAGGGTTCATGATTCACATGAGGGAATTTTGGGAGAGCTACTACGGCAGTACTTTGGCATGAATTAACTCTGTTCCACAGGAAAACTAGGGTTGCTTCAGGGCTATTTTTGTTTGAAATGGCACACACACACACACACAAAAAGACTTTTGAAACATGTTTTGAGGCCTATCACCTGAAGTCAGCCTTTGCTGAAAGAGTGTTTAGTTTGATAAGCAGGGTTTCTTGCTTCTCCCATCCCAGAGTGTAAATTCTGCGGGGATTCCTGGGTATATGTTTTCAGCACCAGGGACAGCAAACAACCCTCTGAATTGAAGGGGCCTGCTATCCTGATTGACCTCCCAGACTAGGTAGGGGAGTTGTTTTGTTTCCCTTTATTTCCTATCCACCGAGGCCTCAACTTGGAAGACTTTATTCTTAAGGTGTTTACATCTTTCATTTATTACCAAGTCTAGCTTAGTTGTCTCTGTCACATTCTTGACCTCCTAACAAATGGGTTTGGAGTAATACTCCCAGGTCTCCTGCCTCAGATAAGTAGAAAGAAACACACTCAAAAGTCTTTATAACAAACCATTGACTTGTAAACCCCTAAACGAAGGACTGCTTATACACAGTCACTTTCCTTTCAAAATTTCTGCACGTTTCTCAGAATGTACAAGTCTATGTTTGACTCAGTGTGCATCTGGAGGCAATATTTCACAGCAGTTGAGCAGAAGTTATGAACTTTGGGGACAGAAAAGAGCCCAATGATGCCACTGTTATGCATTTTGGAGACTCATTGGGGGCACTTCTTTGATTCTCAGCATCCACCCTTCAACCCTGAGTGCTCTTCAACAGCTGTTTTTGCCTTAAACAATCACAATAAGAATGCAAATGACTCCTTGTGGCATTCTTCAGGCCAGCCTGAAGGGTGCACTGAGAAAACAAGGGTAGCAGAAGCACATGTTGTCACACTGCTTTGTGATTGGCCAGTTTTCATATAGCACAACAACATACAGATATCATCTTAGAGTCAGCATTGTCTACTCTTAACTAACTGTCAGCATCTTCTCCACTCATGTCAGGATGAATCCTGTGTTGGGAAGGCAAGTCAGTCACTGCAGATTTCAACGTAAATATTCCCTTCTATCTCACAGATGTTAAAACCTCCATTTCGATTGCCTCCGTACCATCCAAGGCTCTGAAATTCCCCTGTATCTTATCCCTTTCTTTCCATTCCCTTTCCGTGTTGTTGCTTATCATAACATCCATAATATTTAGTGGTATAAGACAATAAAGGTTTCTTTTAGGAATAAATGAAGTGGCAAAAGTAGGCCAGAGCCAGATCTTAGAGGAGCAAGTTCAGTGGAACTATGATTTCTAACTTGGGATAGGGTCTCAGATGTAGCCATCCATTCCTTCCATTCCTTGTCCTCTTGAGTGAATCTCATTCCAGTGCTCACACTTGCCCTGCCAAAAAGGCCATGGCACAAGATTCTCTAATTATTTGTATGAAGACCAGAGGTGAGCATCATCCAACACCTCTGTTAGACTTCTTTAGAATAGAGGAGCTTTGTCTTATATTTAAACCCAGGAACCGTCCTAAATTTAAAAAGTTTAGAAATAATATGTAGAGAAAGGACCTATGGTGATAGGAAAGCTTAATAATACAAGCTATTTTCCCTTAGAACAGACAGGAAGGGGCTGCAAAGTGACTGCTAATGGAGGAATGATCTGCTGGCTGGGGAAAATGTGGCCTGAGACTAGAGTTGAAGAGTAGGCATCTCTAGGACAGATGATGCCAATAGAAGCCCCAGGAGGGAACTGGCCAGAGAATACAATTTTATAAAGGTTCTCAGTACTTTTTCTGAAAAAAATCCTAAAATTTTCAAGGGCGCATCTAGCCCTCTGCCTCTTTAGAGGTGAGCTCAGTGCTACTTCTGGGTTCTTAAGGCAAATGCCCTATAAACACCAAAGTCTTGTATTTTCCACTCTCAGCCAGCACTGGCTAGGTGGGATTTTTTTTCCCTTCCCTAAGTGAAAGGGACTTGTTTTCAGGAGAAGTGTCCTTTAAACATCCAGCTAAAACTGGACGTAATTTTTTGCATGAATGGCTTTTTACAGCTAGGTCTACAGCAGAACAAAACTTGTATTAAACTAAGTGCTACTTTACATATCTTATTTCAAGAGAAATGAAGAATTTATTGTCATGTAAATGATATATACTGATTTGTTTCCTACTGGACATTACATGTCCCTTTATCTTTAGGCTGATGTTGTGCAGCAAACTTCCAATATCTGGAAAATCAGCTGGTACCTACTTCAGTGCATTATTAGGATATTACGTTCCCTGAGAGGAATTTTGCCAGTGAAGTTTAGGTACTGTTGTAACTGATTTCCATCTCCCCTCCCTAAGCTTCTGTACTAAGTATATGTAAAGCTATTATATCTTGTCTGATCCCATGTGTTTGTGTGTGTTTCCCAATGTTTGTATAAATATATTGGCAATCTGAAGGGTTAGCTGGATTATGGCAACTGCTGAACAATGGTGTGTGTGGCATGTGGGACACCTGATACCTGTGAACACCGGTTCTGAGGCCAAGCTAATTTTACAGATTTTGGAAAACAAAAACAGCAGCAACAACAACAGTGTGGCTTGAATTGAGGAAAGTTTAACAATGAATACAGTATTGCCAAGTCATCATTTATGGGTGGATACGTTGACCACAGCAGGGTTGAGGTGCGTTCAGCTGGATCTTATGCCCTTTATTTTAATCCCAATTGATCGTTCCTCATTTGTATTTTATGACTTAGAAATATTCCTCCATGATGCTTGTTTGTTTTTCTCCCAGGCCTCTGGAAAGTGCTGATCATGATTGCTTTCCATCCTTTGGATCCCAAAGTTGATAACTTAACATGAATGACAGAGGTTTTAGTAGAACTGGGTTTTACTAACCGTATCTCCTCCTTGAGGTGCTGTTCCCTTCATTCTTTTCCTTTATGACAGGTGCATGCGTTGGCTATGCTAATTTTATTAGCATCCTGGTGAGTCTTGGAGAATCAATCTAGTTAAAATGATGACTGCATTTGCCTTTGGAGAAGAGGTTTATTGTCTAAGTAAAACTCTTATGTGAAGGGTCTTTTATGCAAAAAAAAAAAAAAAAAAAAAAAATTCTAACTTGATAAGATGGCCACTGGTTAGAGGGGTGTGTTCTCAGTTGATATTAACAGATATGTTGAAAAGGCTAGTGCCCACCCTTTCTCTATTCTTCATCTCCCCCTTCCTTTCTCCCCAACCTCAAAAGAAAACAGAAATTATTTTTTTAAACTGTATTAATAATTTATGTTTAATACAAAAGGATGATTTAATGGTATCACCAAAGGTTGTTTCTCCCATTGTGCATGTCTTTCAGTCTCGGCCCCATCCCCATCACCCCATTCTTCACCCTCATGCTTCCATCCCAAGGCAATCGCGTGTCTTCATCGGAATCTATGGGTGTTGAAGTTAAATGTGGGGGCAGAGATTTAACACCATGACACTAATACAAATCAACCATTCTTCACTTTCAAATAGTTAATCACTACAGGAAGGTGAACTCTTTTCTTGGTTTTTGTTTAAAAGCATTTTATACATATATATGTATATATGTGTGTGTATGTATGGACATAGGTATGTATATGCACATGTACATGTATATATGTATATATCCATCTTCAATATAAATATATCGTAAGTGAGAGTTGTAAATACTCCTTGGTCATATGTCTGTCTTTCTCATAGTATCATATCTTCAATGTTATGTTAACAACTCCATTTATTGATTGATGAAATTGTGTGTAGACCTGTATCCTTCTGACATAGTTTATGTAGGGTCTCTTCTCAAATAAAGTATAAAACAACAATGCCCTTGTTTTATTTGGATTCATTATGTAGTAGGGAAGTATATTGAATTTAAATGTAGTTTGAAAGTTTGGGAAAGTTCAAATGTGTGCAAAGTTCATGAGATCCAGTATCAACTCGAGAGCTTGAACCTTGCTTTTCTGAGAGGAAAAGGAGATTGCACAATTTTTAAGGTAGCCTATAAGTTAAACATTGAATGGAAATGAGTGTTGTAGGGGGAACATACATGCAATTATTATTTGAGACTGGGTCCCAAGGAAAAGATTGATTATCTCCAGCTCTGTGTCTTTGTGATATCCTGTTACTCCTGATATGTTGATATTCAACTTCCCAGTTATAATCATTTGAGTAAACTCTCAAAGTAAGATAAAGTATGTTCTTTTGAATATCCACTTACTCCAAAGATTTTATTATCCTTTAGCATAATTAATTTAAAACTCCTTCCCTGTCTTCTCTTTTCATTCCAATTTCCCTCTCTTTGTCTACATATTTTCTGCTTTATGTCATATAATGTGTTTTGCTTAATAACATTTCACTACTTATTTTCATTAATTTATTTCAAAAACATTGATGGGTTCTAGGATAAAGTGTAGAAGAGAGACAGGAGGCACAGATTGCAATTCCACTAGCAAGAGTTCAGCAGAGATGTAGAAAGGTTTAAACATACTTTTTCCATTATGGCACTGTTGACATTTTAGACTAAATAGTTCCTTGCTGGGGGCGGGGGGGGGGGAGGGGGCTTTTCTGTGCATTGTATGATATTCATCAGCATTTTTATTAGTGCATTAGCAGTTCTTCTCTGCCTCCTCCACCCCCACCCCACTAGTGTGTGAAGACCAAAAATGCCTCCAAACATTGCCAGGTGCTTCCTGGGGGTAAAAATTGCTGTACTTGAGAAACACTGGCTTAAACTTTTACATCTTGCCATACAGTATTAAGAGAAGAATCAAATTCAGGAAATATAAGAGCCCCTGGTCATGCTCCAGCCCTTTCTAGACCAGCTGCTTGGCTGTGCCACGTGGTAAACTTGCTGCTTTTCTTTAAGCACACTTCTCTTCAAAGCCCGTTGCTGAGAATCAAGTTACAATAGTACATTTGGGGTTTAGACAGTAATAGAAATAACTTCTTCATCTACATGGATCAAAAATGTCTTCGTCCCTAGAATATTTGTTCATATCACTTAAAATGTGTAATTTGTGTGTGGTTAAATCCTTTGGGTCTGTGTGAGAAGAAAACCAAACACTCTTTTAAAGATGATGTCCCCGTGAAAAATGCTGACAGACCTAAGGGAGAGAAACCTTTGTTTTTCAATTGTTCCAACGTATTTTCCACCTGCCCCACACGGTTGCGTAAATTATAGGGTCATAAGTAGACCTTTTGTAGGCCTAGGATATAAGTCTCCAGTATAGAAACTCCTTTTGATGAGTAAGCACAACTTGCATTAAGTTGGTCCAGGCAAAAGTGAATGTTCTCTGTGCAATGCTATGAACACAGTACACATTTAATGGATGTTTGCTGCATTGCACTGGGTTTCTCATTCTCCAAGCCCCAGATTATTGGTATAACATTCTAAGTGCTATCACTATGCCCCCTCTTCAACTCATGGAGACACTCAGGATCCAAAATTCTGAACAACCTGACAGCATGTTCTTTACGAAGAAAATGTCTCTTCTCCCCAGAATGTGGTTACCTTTGCATCAGTGGCTTTCTATGACACCCAGCTAGCGCAGAATTAGGCTGCTTGAAAGCAAAAATAGGTGTTCTCAAGATAGGATTCTGGATGTCCTCTGAAATCTAGGCCTAAGTCTTGACCTTTTTATAGTCTACTCCAGTGATGGCTTGAGATCAAAGCACTGTGAGAGACTTCTGGTCCTATCCCACATAGCCTCAAACCCATAGGAAGTCATTCCAACACCACAAAAGGCCAAGGAGGCTGTGGAGGCATGCAGCTTCACTTTAGACTGTCCTCATGCCCTTGTGACTAATTATTTGACATTTCATTTGAGATGACAATCCAAGGACTGGAATAAATTATGGCCTCCTAAGTCTGGAAGGTCCTTGACTGATAATCTCATTCAACTACTTGCCTGTGGCCAGTGTTCTCAGGTAAATAAGAACTGGGACAATCTCCCAAATAAAAGCATCTTCCAGTGATGGAGGGCATGGCTGGCAAAATAGTCTTATAAGGATCACCTGGCCCTAAAATATCAACATCTCAGTGGTGACACAAAAAAGCTGTGATTTAAGGAAGATGCTTTAGAAATAGCAACTAGCCATTGCTGAGAGTGAACCTGGAGACTGTTCATAACGACACTGAGAGCAGAAATGCCAAGAAAGTGCTCATTTGACATAAGGCAAAGGTGCAAATTAATCTGAAAGTTGATGTCCAAGGCAGGGGTCACTCTTTAAAAAAATAAATAATTAAGTTAAATTACAATTTATTTTTCAAGAAACAGGGTCTCCACTGTATCGTTCAGGGTGGAGTGCAGTGGCACAGTCATAGTTCACTGCAGCCTCAAATTCCTGGGCTCAAGTGATCCTCCTGCCTGCTTCAGCCTCCTGAGCAGCTAGGACCGCAAGTGCATGCCATCACACCTGGGCTAATTTTTATTTTATTTTCACTTTTTGTAGGGATGAAGTCTCACTATGTTACCGAGGTTGGCCTCAAACTCCTGGCCTCAAGCTATCTTCCTGTCTGTGGTAAATCTTGGTATGGACTTTAGATAGATATAGGAGTGAGCTCCCCAAAACACTGTTTAATCTTCTCAGGACACATTTCCTTGGTATTGCAAGGCATGGTGGGCTTCTTGTGCTGGGCCATGCCCTGTTCTTCGTTCCTGTTGGGATGCTCAAAATTACTTAGCTATTAACTAGGGAGATGTTCTATTTTAACCTCTCTTTTCCCCTATCACTAATGTTCTGAATTATTCAAATCTCCAATGCAGGTCTCAGCAGAGGATCTAATTACTGCCCTGTTTGCCACTTGCCGATCAGCTTCAAGAGCCAGGGAATGACTTTAAAACATTTTTAAATGTTTTAAAAGAGAGGCAGCTTCTTTAAAAATTCTATAGGAGTCTCAGTATTACTAAAGGAAGCTGGATGGTATGGTCTGAGAGAGTTTGCTGGATAAGGCCATCTTCTGACTACACATCATTGCCAGATACTCAAGACTCAGGAGAAAACCCTGCCTTGAATTAAATAAGGTGATCTTTATGAGTGCCCTAGTCATAGTCCTTTCCTCATCAGAATCTTGAGAACATTCACCACCACTCTTGTCACTCAAGCTCAAGCAGTCTTAGCTGACAAATGCTAAGATATAATGGACAGAGGCAGTGGAAGGAAGAAGATACAGAGCATGAGTATGAGCATCCATATTTGAATCAAACGTCATTATTTGCCAAGCTCTCTGCTAAGGGCTCAACATGAGTTAATACTCTTAATGGGGTCAGGTACTAATAATATTACTGTTGTATAAATGTGCTAATCATGCCTTAGAGGTTTATATAATTTGCCCAAGGCCACCCAGTTTCTTGAGGCAGAGCCAGGGGTTAAACCAGCAATTGGGTTTAATACACATGGTCTTAATTACCACTCAATAGCTCTTATTACATGGGTAGAAGCTCCTGTCTGAAACAGCAGTAGAGAGTTTTAAGCTGAGGAAAACAGATCAGAGATGCAGTTTGGAGGACATATCTTTTTGAGATAATCATTCATTTATCTGCTCATTCATTCACTCATTTATCCATTAATTCATTCGTGTAATTGATCAGTTTAGGAGTGCTTTTAAGGTAGATGTGGCACAATGTGATGGAGCCTGAAGGTGTAAAAGCATTTAAGATCCCCTCTCTCCACACCATCTTCCCTGCCTCGTACTGGGAATCCCACAGTGAGCAGAAGAAGGAATAGGGTGCTAAGAGCAAGAGTATAAGATGCAACAGGATGGGCAGTATTTCTGTCCATGACTTGGATGTTGGCTAAGAGAGGAGTGTTGGATAAAGAGACTCCCCTGGGCTTCTCCCAGAACAGAGCCAAGTTCTCACCCACTGTGATCTTGGGCTGTGCATAGCAAGTGCTAGGGTTTTGAGATAACACCTAATCAGAGTTCAATAGGAGTCTTTGCCTTCTGCTGAATTTCACTCTAGGTGGGAAGCCAGAACTCTTCTCCCAAGCCCTATGCACACATTGACCTGAGAGCAGGGAAATATCTCAATCATGGTCTAACACCCTGAAGTCACTGCTCCAGAGACACACTGGCCCTGCTCATTTTCCACTTCTGTGAGATGCAACAAGCCAGTGTGTCCTGCTACATAGCAGAAAGCCCCACTGGCAGAGTTATGCTCAATGGGGCCGATCATAAATGTGATTTGTGGGGTTAGTTCATTTACTGTCTCTGATGCTGGTCCCAGCCGCCATGAGTTTGACTGACAATTTCTGTTTATTTATTTCTCACTATATAATATCTGACTTCACATTATAAATTCTTCTGATTGGAATTTCATGGCGTCTGCTCCAGTGTTTATTGATGGCATGTTCATCAGGGACTCGATCTTTTTTTGGGATGAGCTGGACTCTGAGCTCTTGGTTGTGCCTGTGAGGGTGAAGCTAGAGCCCTGTCACCCCTAGAAAGGGATATTTTACTATTGTAAAAATCCTCTTATGCCTTTCCATAGACAGTCCTCTATATGTTAGAGATCTGATGGCCACCTATGATGGATAACTTGTGATTCAGAACCAGTGGAAGTAATCGGCAAAGAGCAACTCAGAGTCAAAGTGGTGTGTGACTATTTAGGAGAGGGATGGAGGGGTAGAGTATGGCACACCAGTTTTTGCCTAGATAGATAATGGCTACCATGTCCTTTTCCTTTTTCCTTCTGTTCTAGTCCATAGATGAAGCAAAATGATCACTTAGTCAAAGGTTGGACAAAAGACCCCAGGAGAGTTCTGAAGGTGTTTTTTCTCACCTTATAAATGTAGGGCCTTTCATCCAGAAATGATTGATTGTAAAATGTTTTGAGAAAAATGGTGATTTTTTAAAACACTGGATGCATATTGCTCATAGGAATTTTACATTTTCTCTAGAGAAATGAGGTCATAATATTGTTTCTGAGTTTTTTTCCAGTGCTATCAACTACTGTTAAGACCTCCCCTCTGTCTCACTCTCAGTCAACCTCGTCTGCACCAACTCCTATAGTCCAGTGCTGCAGGACTGATATGGCTCAGCCTCGGGCTTTACCTGCTCTGGCCTCTCATCAGTCCTAGAGGAAGAAAATAACATTCATTAAGCACCTCCCATGCACCAGATGGGCACCTCAATAAACCTTCATCATAACCACCCTTCATGAGTTACATATTTTTGTCTTTACTTTGCCAGGTGAGAAAACTGGGGTTTGGAGAACCTAAGTCTCAGAAAGATTAATTTCTTTCCCAAAGGACACAAAGCAAGTATGAGTCAGGGACAAAATTTAACCTTATGTTTCTCTGATCACGAAGCATATTTTGTTTCTACTTGGTATTCCCTGTGAGAATATTTAAAGGAAAACTCTGACTTCTAAAGCATCACCTTATTCCCCAAACAACTAGGAAAAAATATAGCTCTCATTATCCCAACATCCTCCTCATCCACTGGGGACCTTGGGCAAGTCATTTAGCTTCTGTGGGTCTCAGTTTTCTCATTTATAAAAAGTATAGTCATATCTATGGCCTGTTGTTATAGTACCGGGTCATGTGAAGATATGCACTAAGTGTTTAGTGCAGGGTCTCACACTTGATAAGCCCTGAATAGAGAGTAGTAATCATTTGACATCACCATCACCATCACCATCATTATTATCATCATCAATTGTCTTCATCCTCCTCCTCCTCATCATGATGTCATCAACAACATTATAATCATCATGGTTCTTCTTATCTTCTTGAGAGTGGCCTATCCTTTTACTGATAATTAAATGTGTCCCTGATGGGGTTTGGATACTCTCTGGGAGGCCTTTTCTGAATGAAAGAGAACTGGTGAGCCAATGACAGCACTGCGATTACATTATCGATTTGTGTCTCCCAAGGCCAAGCCCTATTAAGATTCGTTAAATCAAACATTAAAAATCCCAGCCTTCCACACTTTTCCAAGCATGGACCAAATTCAATCCATCTCTCCTCAGCTTCCTCCAGCCTGGTCATGGTTATTTGTCTCTAACTGTCACACAAGGAGAAGGTCGCTAACAGTCACTAAATAGATCCAGGAATAATAGTGGCTCCCAGAGCTTTAAAACTAGAATATGTTTTACAAAAGGAAAAATTTGTCCTGCTGTTAATACTTGAGCAATAGAAAGAGACATAGAAGAGTGGCATCTGCCATTTTAGGGTCATTTGCTGGTTGCTTAGGTGGACTTTATTAATTCCATTTTCCAACTGAGAAAACTGAACTTCAAAGTGGTTAACTGACTCGTCTAACGACACCAGCTTGTAAATGGCAGAGGTGAAATATGAACCTGGGTTCATCTGACTCTGAAGCCCATGCTATTTTGACAATGTTCTGCTGCTTTTGTAAACTCACAAGGACTTACAGACACTATACACTGACCCATGATCGTATACACATTATAGTTTCCCCAAAGATTTCTCAGGGCAGTCGAGTCAGGGTTAGTTAGATGAACTTGCAAAGCAAGGGACTCCAAGGCCAGGGCCACCATTCCCCTCCCATGTGGTATCTTTATAGGCCAGAAATAGAAACTTTTCCCCAAGCCCTGAGCCATGGTCATTATGCCCTGAGACCTTGAGAGCAAGGATAGAGTCTGGAAAGTATGACTTCCATCTTATTCCTATCCCTGGGCAAATGTCTTACACCATCCACTTTACTGATCTTAAGACAGGAGCATAGCAAGATGATATTCTGTACTGCTAACCTGAATGGATGAATGGACAGCAGACAACCAACACTGGGTGTATTTGAACTATGGCCACTCTTTACCAATAAAATAAGACAAAACATCAAAGCCCTTCATTTCACACCATCAAGGGCATACTCATTACCAGAGGGTCCTCTAATCCAATGCCCACATCAAATTCTCTGGCCCTGGGGCTGGAAGTTGGCCTTCTCCCACACCGTTTTACTGGCACTGTGTTTGGAGGACATGTGTAATATGAGGCATTTACATAAGAGAAGGCAGGCAAAATATATACTTGCAATAAAAAAAAAAGAGAGGATGCTGCTTTTCTCATGAAGGGTCAAGGATTCATTAAAAAAAAAAAAAAGGTGAACAGGGCAGTGTCGACAACCAACAAAAACAGATGAAACAGAGATGAAACAGTAGGAGTCAGTGAAAGACAATGTTGCCCCCAAAATAAATTTAACTTTGCAATAATTTTAGGTTAGAATAGATGAGGAAATTGCTTGCATTCACACAACTGCTCAAAAAATTACCATTTTACTACTAATAATAGTTCCAGGGACAATAATAGAAGTATTATTATGCCATTATGACTGTTACTAACATTAAAGCTCTCCAATCTATTGACTGTCCAAGACAGACATTATTATGCTCAGTTTAAAGACAAAGTCACTAAAGTTCAAGGAGATTAAAAGAATTGCCCAAATTTACTCAGCTACTAAGGTGGAGTCTCTCAATCTTGACATTATTGACACTGCATAAGATAATTCTTTGTTCTGGGGAGCTATCCTGTGAGTATGTGGTTTGGCACCAGACTGTGCCATTGCAAAATGGCACAGCATCCTTGACCTCTACCCTCTAGATGCCAGTAGCAGCCCCCAGTCATGATGATTAAAATGTCACTGGACGTTTTCAAAATTGGCCCCAGTTGAGTTGAGAACCACTGCTGTAAGAGATGGAGTTGGATTTCATGCCCAGGTCTACGGACTTTCTAATCCAAGGTCATTATGCTGCTTAAAGGAGTCATAAACTAAGACAGAATTTCTGCACAAATATAGTGCAATTAAGCACAGGCCAGGAATCTCCCTATAAAAAGAGAAAGAATCTGAAAAGAACTTACTAGCAGGAAAAGAAAGTAAGGGCTAGGGTATAACTTTATGTTATAAACTCTCAGAATCGTGGTTATAAAACTATAAATTCTGGTGGAGTTGCTATGGTCTCTGTTCCTCCCCTCAGCCCTTAGAAATAATGCTGGAGAAAGAATGTCAATTGGAAAAAAATGCTGAGATTTGCAGAGAAGTGGCTTGAGGGAGCTCAGGAAAGCTGTGGGCAAATCTTCTAGTGTAGAGGACCCTGCTGACTTTGTGAGGCTCTCATCAAAGGCAGCAATGTTGGTTAGAGCTCCTCTTGGTCCCATGGCTCCAATCTGTCTGGGGACAGATCCAAGCACACCTCTAGCATATCCAGTTCATGGCTGGGATATCAGCCAAACAGTCTGTCAAAGGACATATGCACCAAGCCAAGTCCTCCAGAATTCCGGCCCCCACTGGGCAGTCCCTCTTTCCTTTCCAGATTTTCTCAGACCACAGAAAAATTGATGGCACACAATACTCGACCCTCAAACTTCTGCTGAGACATAAATGTTTCAGTTAAGTTGGGAAGAATGTCAAAGAGAATTTACCCACTATGGATCAGAATAAATAGAAAATATGGATCCAATTGCTCACGTTAAGCAATAGTAAAAGAAATGTAATAATGAATATATAAAAATATATATATATCATATATAATATATAATTTTGTTATATATAATATAGTTTATACAATAAAGAGAAACAGAGAAATGATGGATAGATAGTGAAAGGAAGGAACAGAGCATTCAAAACACATTTGCATAACAGAATCTGGAAGAGAAAACAAGAAGAAAATTCTCCTGAGAACTTGAAGGTATGGAACAAAATAACGATAGAAATTTAATAAAATGAGCTTTATAATCAAATTATAACCAGCAGACTGGGAAAGAAAAAAAGATCACAAGAAATTAAGAAAGCAAATTAAAGACCAATGACAGTATTCTTTCCTGACTAACAAATAAATAAAAAACAGCAAAAAACACAAGAGACATGATCAAAAATGAAATTACTGACACAGAGAAGGAGCTTGAAGAGCTTACCATGCACACAAAGAAAAGGAGTTTAAATCAGCTAGAGATAGGAGAATGGATATGGGTGCCACAGGTAATTCAACTCAGGTTAATTGATATCCTTTAAGAAGATAATCCAATAAATGAAATGGAGGTAGTATTTGAAGATGCAATAGAAGAAAATTATCCTCAAATTTCAGAAGAACTGAATTTGTATATGCAAAGATTAAAGTGTATTCCAGAGGAACACAAAGACATTTTCTGCCTAAATTATTAAATTGTGTATAATAAAGAAAGAATTTGAGGCAGCCAGGAATGCCTCAAATTTTGAGGCAGGCAGTCTCCCTCCCAGGGTAAAAATTAGTATGGTCTTGTATTTTTTTGCAGCAAAATCAATGGATAGGATCAATGAGACTGTCTACAGTGATCAGTGTGAAAGAAAATGTACCAGAAGGATATCATAAGCAGCTTTGCTGAATTTCAAATTCATGTCACCATCAAGTTGGCTAATAGACTCTACTTAGAAACTCTTTGAAATGAAATCTGTTAATCCAAAAGTTAAACTTGTAACTACCATTAAAAATGGACTTGTGAGGCTGGGCATGGTGGCTCATACCTGTAATCCCAGTACTTTGGGAGTCTGAGTGGGGCGGATTACCCAAGGTCGGGAGTTTGAGACTAGCCTGGTCAACATGGCAAAACCCTGTCTCTACTAAAAGTACAAAAATTAGCCAGGTGTGGTGGCACATTCCCAGCTTCTCAGGAGGATGAGGCAGGAGAATCACTTGAGCCTGGGAGGTGGAGGTTGCCATGTGCCGAGACCAGGCCTTTGCACTCCAGCATGGGCGAAAAGAGTGAAACTCCATCTAAAAAAAAAAAAAAAAAAAAAAAAAAAAAAAAAAAAAAAAAGGGACAAGCCACTTACACCCCTGTGTTAGAAGACCGTTAAACAATTGCTACCGGATTTACAAACAAACAGAAAACGCGTGCCTTGAGACTTTTATAAGTCCAGGCAAATTGGATACAAAGGTAAAGGACAGACAGGGTCACTATTTGTGTGACCCCTTCTCTCTCTGCCTCTTCCCACTGCCCCTACCAAAACCAGGGAAACAGCTCCAAGATAGGAGAACATGTGGGGATTAGTCATAAATACTTTTAAATATTGAATACAATCTAAATCATGGTTATTTAGATTATTTTAGAAATAATGGTTTAAAATCAAAAGAATGTGAAAATTGACAACATAAAATTATACTGTAATTAACAAAAATCGGTAAGAGACAACATAAATATTTCTTCATTTCTCCTAGTAGGGTGTTAGTTAATAGTATCTAAGGTGAAACAAGTAATTTGAAAGTGACTCCATATTTTCTTTGTCTATTCATCTGTTGATGTCTTG
This sequence comes from Rhinopithecus roxellana, assembly GCF_007565055.1. Taxonomy (NCBI): domain Eukaryota; kingdom Metazoa; phylum Chordata; class Mammalia; order Primates; family Cercopithecidae; genus Rhinopithecus; species Rhinopithecus roxellana. Next base: position 117,702,990 of record NC_044553.1, on the reverse strand, counting down.
GCTAATATGAATAGTGTTGTAATTATAGTGCAGATATCTCTTCCACATACTGATTTCAATTCATTTGGAGATATATCCAGAAGTGGATTTGCTGGATCATATGATAATTATATTTGCTTTTTCAGGGACTGCCATACTTTCTCCACAATGGCTGTACTAATTTACATTCCCGCCAATAGTGTAGAAGGATTCCCTTTCCTCCACATCCTCACTAATACTTGTTTTCTGTTGCCTCTGTGATAATAGCCATTTTCACAGGTGTGAGATGATGTCTCATTGTGATTTCAATTTGCTTTCCCCAATAATTAGTGATGTTGAGCATTTAAAAAGTAGACCTGTTGGTTTATTTCTGTGCCTAAGCTAGGCACTGAAAGAGAGATATCCCAATATCCAACTTATATGTGAAATCTAAAAATGTCAGACTTGTAGGAGTAGAGAGTAGAATGATGGTGACCAGAAGCTGAGGTAGGGGATTGGCTGGGCAATGGAGAGAAGTTGACCAAAGGGCACAGAGTTCTGGTTAGACAAAGGAGTAAGTTTTCAAGATCATTGCACAGCAAGGTGACCATAGATAATAATATTGTGTTAAATATTTCAAAATTGCTTAAAAAAGAGAGTTTAAATATTTTCATTACAAAAAATAAGCATCATTCTACAATGTATACACATAGCAAAATATCACAATAAACCCTATAAATGTATATAATTATTATTTGACAATTAAAATTTAATAAATTTAAAAATGACACAGGAGACATATAAAACTGACTCTGACATTTTCATGTTTTACATCATCTTTTGTATCAACAATGTATTAACTAACTTTTAGGCATTGTTGTGCAATACTTTCTATGTTTCTGATTTGGAGACATAGAGAGATGCAATTGAAACATAAAATGTGTGTGGCCTTTGGAGTTTTATAGATCTGGATGCACCTCACATCTGCCACTTAACTACAGGTTCATTAGAAAAGTTCCCTAAATCTAAGTCTAAAGTTTCCTTATCTGTGACAAGGGAATAATCACATCTACTTAGCAGCAGGGTTGCTTTGAGTTTGTGATGTTATGTCCAGCACAGTGCCTGGCATTGGACAGTGTCTTTTTTTTTTTTTTGTGAGTTGGAGTCTCGCTCTGTTACCCAGGCTGGTATGCAGTGGTGCGAACTTGGCTTACTGCAAGCTCCGCCTCCCGGGTTCACACCATTCTCCTGTCTCACCACCACTTCCGGCTAATTTTTTGGTATTTTTTTAGTAGAGACGGGGTTTCACCATGTTAGCCAGGATGGTATCGCTCTCCCGACATTGTGATCCGCCCACCTCGGCCTCCCAAAGTGCTGGGATTACAGGCGTGAGCCACAGTGCCTGGCCGCATTGGACAGTCTCTTTACGCTGGATTTCTTTTGCGTTTCTTCTGGCAATTCTTTTCCAGTCCATCCATCCATCCATCCATCCATCCATCCATCCATCCATCCATCCATCCATCCATCCATCCATCCAAGCATCCAAGAAGCTTTTATTAAACAGGTATTTACCAACTGCTGGTGACCCCTCTGGGTGAAAAGATAACAGCTTCTGTTTGGCAAAGAGAACTAGCCAGGCAGGATAAGAAGAAGGAGGCGGCAGAACTTCAGGGTCAGATGATGCAGGTGTTTTGCAAAGAAGCCCGGGACATCTTTTGTTAACCGTTTAACAATTCCTTGGTTGCTGGCCGGCTCCCATGCTCTCGCTTGGCTTGTCAGAGCAGCGGTGTTGTTCTGAGCTCTTAGGAGCCACTTGGAGAATGTGTCATTTTACTTTCCCTCCTCCCACCTCTTCTGCCTCTGTTCTGCCTACCATTATTAAGTGCTCTGGCTCTTTATCATGGCTTTGAAATAGAGAAAGACACTTTGGAGTTCAATTAGCCACACCGTCACCACAGCAACGAAAATATAAACTTAAATGATTTATACGCACAGACAACACTTCAGAAAAGAATAAATTTAATCCCACAGCTGAAAATGAAATGGACTGGACAATGAGAAAATTGTATTATTCTCTCCCCGATGAGAAGCCTCCAGGTCTTCATGTGATGTGGGTGTACATTGAGATGGAGAAAGTCAGGTGGCCTGAGAGCAGCTCTTGCACACACCACAGGTCAGAGTTCATGTTGGGGTTCACAGCTAACACTCAGCCTGCTCTGCTGCTGAGGCAATTCAGGCCAGCAAAGCCAAATATAAGACTGAACATCATTTCATGAATCATAAGCACGTCTGCCCATAAGGGGTCATGCTCCTCTTTTTGTAATACTATATATGCATATCCACACCCATAAATCCAGATAAATGTCTTTACATTAAAGTGAGATCTTTCACAGAGCCACAGAATGGGAGGGGTTGTGCTTAAAAAACAAAAACCAAACCAAACCTACAAATCAGGCATTTCGTAACAGTTTCTACCTGACTTCTGCACTCTCCCCTTGTAGATTGCTGAATTAATGCAGCCGCCAGCTGCCTTGGACTCAGGATACTTTCTAAGGTGGCTTAGTAACTAATCAGATTGTGTCAGGAGTTACAGTACTTTATTTCTGCTATAAAACATTGTTGTCTTCATGGGACATAAGTATAAAAATAAATGAAATCGGACTTTATTTTGAAATATTTATCTTTTATTCTTCATTTCTTTTCCACATTTTACATATATTAACCTGACCCTTTGCAATCACTAAGAACAGGAGTTTCTGATTTTCTTATACTGCACATTCCTATCAGTGGAACTGATATATGTGTAATGCACTACTGCCAATCCCTATATATTCAAAACTAATAAAGTATAATTTTTTAATTTTTGAAAGAAATATGTTGAAGTTTTAATTTTTTCTCTCATACCCAAATGAATCATATTGCATCCCACTTTGGAAACCACTGTAAGTTGGAGGTACCCTCACTGTTTCAAGAAGAATTGGTATGGTTAAAACAGGAGCCATAGAGAAAAATATCTTCACTTAAATTTCTAATACAAGATCTGGAGGATCAAAATGGAAGGTCATGAGGGGACTGGGCACGATGTGTTTCATAACAATAGGCTGGAAAAGGGTAGAGCGAGGGTAGAGAAGATACTAATCCTGATGTCCTCCTGGAGGGGGTGGGGAGAGGAGAGGTATGGAAAAGAGCCTCTTGGGTGCCGGGGTCTGGGGAATGAGCTGGACACAAAGCCAATGTCCTATCCACTCTCCATTAATTGGGTGGTCACTGTGACACAGAGACTGAGAAGCTGCTCTTCAGTGGGTCCTGTGAAGGCTCTCCATCGACAGTGACTGCAGGTGGCCACTGGGTGCTCCAGCTGATGGACACTACCCAATGCTTTGTTCAATATATCCAAATTGCTGAGCCCACCAAGCATCCATGCTATGTAAAGTTACCCCTCTTCACTCTACCCATGTGGAAAACAGCACAGGGGACTTCCTGGCACTCATGGTATGAGATTAGCTGCATGCAAGGATAAGATGAGCACCACTCCATGATGGGACTGGTCAGTGATGAAACCATCCCATGGTTTCATGGGAAACAACTCACATCACTCAAACCTCACTAATTGATCTCCACTAATTTTGCATTGTTGACTTTCCATACTGTGGTGAATGCTGAGGTAACTTTTTTTCTATGAAAATGATTTTTCTTTTTCAGCAGTGAACATTTATACCACAAATCAGCACATAGGAGCTCAAATTCCAAACAAAATCTTATCAATTTGTATGTAATGTTTTATATTTAGGAACTCCTATTAAGAAATAGTCTACTCATCAGGTTTATTTAATGTATCATGGAAAAAGAATAAAACTGCAATAATTTATTTATATTCTGCAAGCTGGGATTTTCTTTGTTTCAGACAGTTCTTGTCTGGATATGCATGAACTTGGAAGTTGGAAATGGTTTGGATTCTTGCTCTACTACATGTCAACCCTGTAGTTTCAGGCAAATCACAACTTCTGAACATCTCCAATTCCTCATCAGGGCATGATAATATCACCCCTGCTGAATTGTCATTAGATATTTATCATCAAAATGCATCATGCCCAGCACACAGTGACCACTCAAATTGTATTTGCTCTTATTATGGTAATTAGTGTGAATGAATGGGATTTCCCTCCACATCACCTATAGCTTCATTCATATGTATATGTTTTCATGTATTCATGTAGGAAACATGGAAACCATACATCTGCATGTGTGTGTGAAGGGCGGTTGGGTTTTAAAAAGACAATTTTCACCAGCGTCCATTAGTGTTGGGTTATTCCAGGCCTGAAGGAGAATTTTGAGCAGAGCTAATGATTGAGGGGCGCAGAGTTGAGGAGGGTCTATGGATGCCTGGAAGTGCTGTCCCTCTGCCCCAGCAAGGGAACAGTGGATTATATTTTTTACCTTTTCATTGTGGTAAAATACACGTAACATTTACCATTTTAACCACTTTAAAGTGTACAGTTTGGTGGCATTAAAAACATTCACAATGTTGTGCAAATATCACCACTGTCTAGTTCCAGAACTCTTTGAATCACCCCACACAGAAACCCCATGCGCATTAGCACTCATTCCCCACTTCTCCCTCCTCCAGGCCCTGGCTGCCACTACTCTTTCTGTCTAGGTGGATTTGCCTATTCTGGACACTTCATATAAATGGAATCATACAATATGTAGTCTTTTGTGTTTACCTTCCTTCCTTCACTTAGCATAATGTTTCCAAGGTTTAATAATTTTGTAGCAAGTGCCAGTTTTCTATTTTTTATGTCTAATACTATTCCATTGTATGGATATACTACATTTTCTTTAACGTATTTGGTTTTTAATTCCATCATCACAGGTTAGGTGATGTTAGCTGAGTTACATCACAGGTTAGCTGAGTTAGGCAGGCCTTAGTTCAGTGAAAGATTCTCAGGCACTCACCACTTCTGAGACATTATATAAGTGTCTTTACTTCTTTGGGTGGTGAGTGATTCACTTGTGAAATAAAGATAATAATTGTTGTTAAATGACTATTATCATTAATGTCAATTAAATGAGATGCACAGAATATAAATATACCTGGCACACGAAAAATGACTTAATCCATTTTTGTTTTTCTTTAAATTCTTTAACTTCATAAATATTATTGATAAAACAACTGTCATGGAAACCAAGCATACCCAGGGTCAGGGGGGATGGACCCTTGCTCAGCATTGGCTCTGCACCTCACACCAGCCCCTGGGGCAGAACTGGGCCCCTTGCCCAGCCCCTGAAAGCTGCCCCTGTCTCCATCAGTCTAACAGGTTGTGTTTGTTTTTGCTCTGCATGCTCCTTCTGGAAGCTCTCACCAAACAGCAATACCTGGGAGACCACTGGGGTGGGAGCAGTGCATGGCCTGGACAGAGGCCTGATTCCTGCTGCTCCTATGTTAATCTCTCCCTGGGACCAAGCTCTGAGAGCCACTAGGAGGTAGCTACCATGCCTTGGTGAGGATCCAGCACACTGTCAGCCTCCCTCACTTCCCTCCCCGCAAGTCATCAGCATTCCTCATAGCCAAGGCCATGGGAGATCCCAAGAGAAGTGACACTTCCAGGAGGAGAGTTACATTGACTAACCTTGGCCCAGGGTCTCTGGCCCTGGCTGGTGAACGAACTGGCCCTGCTGCCCCTGTGATTTCCTTTCACTCCAGCTGCCTAATTAGTGCTGCTCTGGACTTCCCTGCTCTGGCCTTTTGAACTAGCTTTGGCCAGCTGGGCTCTGGCCACTTTGCAGGCTGCCGTCCCTTCCTGGTGATGCTTCCCTTAAAGCCTTCTCAGTCCTTAGTAACTCCCCAGTTTGGAGGCCTGGGCCATGCTGGCTGCTGTATCTAGTAAGGAGGCCAGGCATGGTCAGGCCAGGTGCAATGGGTTAGGTGCCTTGGGATGGGCTGAGACCTGAAAGCAGGCCAAGTCACCAAGAATGGCAAACACAGATGCAGGTATTGGGGGAAGACCAGCCCACCAGGCAGAGCTCCCTCAAAGACCCAGTGATGAGAAACAGGTGGTACAGGGCAAATGGCTGGCCAGGTGAGGGTGAGAGCAGCCCATAAGAAGGGCAGCATGCACTGTGAGGAAACTCATTGTGATGGTTAATTTTAGGTGTCAACTTGAATGGACTGCAGTATGCCCAGATAGCTGATAAAGCAAGATTTCTGGTTACGTCTGTGGGGATATTTCCAGAAGAGACTGGCATTTGAACTGGTGAATTAAATAAGGAAGATCTGCCCACATCCAATGTGGAGGGGCACCAGCTAATTGGCTGAAGGTCCTGATAGAACAAAAAGGCAAAGGAAAGGCAAATTCACTCCCTCCTGGAACTGGGATATTCATCTTCTTCTGTCTTTTGACGTCAGAATCCCAGATTCCCCAGCCTGTGTACACTGAGATGTATGCCCCCACCTCCCCTCCAAGGTCCTCAGGCCTTCAGTATTGGACTGAGAGTTACATGTCTGCTTCCCTGGTTCTGAGGCTTTTGGACATGCACTGAGCATACTCCTGACTCACCTTGTTCTCAAGCTTGCAGACAGCAGCTTGTCGCTGGACTTCTCAGCCTTCATAATCATGTGACTCAATTACCCTAATAGATCCTGTCTGTCTGTCTGTCTGTCTATCTATCTGTCTGTCTATCTATCTATCTATCTATCTATCTATCTATCTATCTATCTATCTATCTATCTATCTATCTATCTATCTCCATCAGTCATCTATCTATCTATCTATCTATCTATCTATCTATCTATCTATCTATCTATCTATCTATCTATCTATCTAATCTACCTACCTACCTACCTACCTACATAATCTCCTATTGGTTTTATTTCTCTGGAGGACCCTGACCCAACCATTTCAAAGCTGTTCAGGAAGCCAGCACCTCAGAAACACCAAAATCTAGGAGCTTGACTCCAGCACCCAGACTGAGGTTGATGGCAAAATTCTGATCCTGGTGGTCAGTTGGTAAGAACAAGGTAAGTGTAGGCCTAGGAGGTAAGGATGCCAGGCAGAAATGAAATGCTCATACCTGAACTGTAAAAGATGAGGTAGAAATGTGGTGTTTCAGGAAAGGCCAGGTTATTAGAATCAGCTTCCTTGGAGATGTTTAGACCCTTCCTATCTGAAGTCAAGTTGGAACTAAGGCTCAGGGTGGCACTGAGCCTTTTAATAGACCTCAGGTGTCACCAACTGGGGGACACACGAAGTCAGAAGCTGGGCATCCTCTGGGGCTTGACCAGGGACTGAGAGGATCCAGCCACACTTTTGTTCATTCATTTATTCCTTCATTACCCCAAGTCTTACTGAGCACCTCTCTTCTGTGCTGGGTTTGTGCTAACCTTTCTTGTGGCTTGATGCAGTCACAGGGGTTTATAGTATGATAGGATCATACTAGTCTATTCTACAGGGTCTCAGATATAAGTCCTCCTACCTGCTATATTTCAAGCCCCTTAAGGGCATCATTGGGGTCTTAATAATAATTGTGTTTCTGACAACCAGGCACACAAAAGGGTTAGTGAATGTTTACTAAAATATAAACAGTTTATTTAGTTCAAACCCTTTACTTTATAGCCCCACCTTGATCAATCTTATTCTAATTTCCAATCAAGGTTTAATGCGTTCTCCTATCCTGTCCCCCTGTCTTATCCAACACATACTCACAGACAATACACACCCTGAAAACTGGGTCACTAGAATAATTCTGGTGCCTGCTCCTGCTCCCTGGCCTCTTTCTGCTTCTGGCATCTGCTCTGGTCTTGGAGCAGAGTTGGGGCTGAGCCCAGGCACTGTCACAGACTGACCAGGTGTGCACATGCTCAAGGCAGTGCTAACCATGCCAGCCCCCTGCCACATTGGCCCCCTCCAAAAGGAGCATGAGAGGGGAAGCTGAGGGTGAGGGCTGAGGGCAGCTGGGCACTGGCCTGTGGGTGCCCTTTGGTGCCAGCAGCCTGGGTGCCATGGATTGCCACAGGAGGCAGACAGGTTCTTGGGTGGAAGGGGCGGGTCCCTGGTAAGGCCCCACCTTGAGGCCAGGGAGGGCCTGAAGGCTGGGGGCTGGGCTGCCAGTCCCATGGACTGGAGTGGGAACTTGTGATGCCTCTTCTGGGCCCATCCATCGCTGCCCACAGACCAATTGGCATGCACTTCCTCCCCTCTGAGGTCCATAAAAGCCCTGGGCTCAGCCAGAGGATGGAGAGGACAGAGAGTCAACTGGATGACCAGCTGCAGAGAGAAGATACCCTCTCTGTTGGGAAGATGATGGGATGACCAGCTGCAAAGAGGAGCTACCCTCTCTACTGAAAGCTGAATATTTGTCAGGACAACCCACCTGCAGAGAGGAGCTACCCATCCAGGGCCTCTCTCCTGAGACCGGTGACACTCAAAGAGACAACCTGCCTACAGAGAGGAGCTACCCACTGTGGGTCTCCTCTGAGCTGTTCTAACATTTAATAAAGCTCCTCTTTGTCTTGCTCACCCTCCACTTGTCTGCATATCTCATTCTTCCTGGATGCAGGACAAGAACTCAGGCAAGGTGCCACCAGCCACAGAGGTTTCCAGCCAGAAAAAGCAACATCCCAAAGATCCCTTAACATATATACATAGTGAAGTGGTTACTACGGTCAAGCAAATTAACATATTCATCATCTCAAATAGTTTTCTTCCTGCTTCCCTCCCTCTCCCCATCCCTCCTCGCTCTCCCCCTCCCTTCCTTCCTTTCTTCTTTCCTTCCTTCCCTCCTCACTTTCTCTCTTTCTTTCTCTCTCCCTTTCTTTCTCTCTCTCTTATTTCTCTTCCTTTCCTTTCTTCCTTCCTCCCTCCCCTCCCTTCTCCTCCCCCTCCCTCCCTCTCTCCTTCCTTCCTTCTTTCCTTCTTTTCCGCCTCACTTTCTCTCTTTTTATTTCTGTTTTCTTTCCTTTCTTCCTTCCTTCCCCCCTCCCCTCCTCTCCCTTCTCCTCCCCCTCCCTCCCCCTCCCTCCCTCTCTCCTTCCTTCCTTCCTTCCTTCCTTCCTTCCTTCCTTCCTTCCTTCCTTCCTTCCTTCCTTCCTTCCTTCCTTCCTTCCTCCCCTCTCCTCCTTCCCTCCCTCCCTCCTGCCTTGCCTTGCCCTTCCCCTAACATCTAGGCTCATAGCAATTTTCCAGTATACAGTATTATTTACTATAGTGCTCCTGCTGCACATTAGATCTCTAAACCTACTTGTCCTACATAACTACAACTTTGTAACCTTCGACGTACATCTTCCAATTTTCTTCATCCACCAACCCTCACCCACCCCTGGTAACCACACTTCTCTATTAGGGTTTTTTTTTTTTTTTTCTGATTCTGCATGTAAGTAAAATAATGCACTATTTTTCTTTCTGCATCTGGCTTATTTCACTCAGCATAATGTCCTCTAGATTCATCCATGTTGTTGCAAATAGCAAGATTTACTTCTTTTTAAAGCCTACATAATACTTTATTATATATACATGTGTGTATTTCCACACACACTGCAAATTCTTTATACATTTATCCGTCAACTGACAATTCAGTTGTTTCCATATCTTGGTTATTGTCACTAATGCTACAATGGACATGAAAGTACAGGTATCTTTAAGAGGTGGTGGTTTTATTTGCTTTGGGTATATATTCTGTGGAGAAATTGCTGAAGTTTATGGTAATACTATCTTCAATTTCTTTAGGAACCTCCATGTGATTTTCCCCATTGGCTGTACCAACCTACATTCCCACCAACGGTGTACAAAGGTTCGCTCTATACCCTTGCCAATGCTTGTTATCTCTTGTCTTTTTGATAGTAGCCATCCTAACAGGTATGAGGTCATATCTCATCGTAGTTTTGGTTTCCACATCCCTGATGATTAATGATGTAAGCACCTTTTCATATACGTGTTGGCCATTCATATATCTTCCTTGGATACATGTCTATTCAGGTTATTTGCCCTTTTTTTTTTTTATTATTTATACTTTAAGTTCTAGGGTACATGTGCATAACATGCAGGTTTGTTACATATGTATACTTGTGCCATGTTGGTGTGCTGCACCCCTCAACGCGTCAGCACCCATCAACTCGTCATTTACATCAGGTATAACTCCCAATGCAATCCCTCCCCCCTCCTGCCTCCCCATGATAGGCCCCGGTGTGTGATGTTCCCCTTCTCGAGTTCAAGTGATTTCATTGTTCAGTTCCCACCTATGAGTGAGAACATGTGGTGTTTGGTTTTCTGTTCTTGTGATAGTTTGCTAAGAATGATGGTTTCCAGCTGCATCCATGTCCCTACAAAGGACACAAACTCATCCTTTTTTACGGCTGCATAGTATTCTATGGTGTATATGTGCCACATTTTCTTGATCCAGTCTGTCATTGATGGACATTTGGGTTGATTCCAAGTCTTTGCTATTGTGAATAGTGCCACAATAAACATACGTGTGCATGTGTCTTTATAGCAGCATTTATAATCCTTTGGGTATATACCCAGTAATGGGATGGCTGGGTCATATGGTAATTCTAGTTCTAGATCCTTGAGGAATCACCATACTGTTTTCCATAATGGTTGAACTAGTTTACAATTCCACCAACAGTGTAAAAGTGTTCCTATTTCTCCACATCCTCTCCAGCACCTGTTGTTTCCTGACTTTTTAATGATTGCCATTCTAACTGGTGTGAGATGGTATCTCTTTGTGGTTTTGATTTGCATTTCTCTGATGGCGAGTGATGGTGAGCATTTTTTCATGTGTCTGTTGGCTGTATGAATGTCTTCTTTTGAGAAATGTCTGTTCATATCCTTTGCCCACTTTTTGATGGGGTTGTTTGTTTTTTTCTTGTAAATTTGTTTGAGTTATTTGTAGGTTCTGGATATTAGCCCTTTGTCAGATGAGTAGATTGCAAACATTTTCTCCCATTCTGTAGGTTGCCTATTCACTCTGGTGGTAGTTTCTTTTGCTGTGCAGAAGCTCTTTAGTTTAATTAGATCCCATTTGTCAATTTTGGCTTTTATTGCCATTGCTGTTGGTGTTTTAGACATGAAGTCCTTGCCCATGCTTATGTCCTGAATGGTACTACCTAGGTTTTCTTCTAGGGTTTTTATGGTATTAGGGCTAACATTTAGGTCTCTAATCCATCTTGAATTGATTTTCGTATAAGGAGTAAGGAAAGGATCCAGTTTCAGCTTTCTACTTATGGCTAGCCAATTTTCCCAGCACCATTTATTAAATAGGGAATCCTTTCCCCATTTCTTGTTTTTCTCAGGTTTGTCAAAGATCAGATGGCTGTAGATGTGTGGTATTATTTCTGAGGACTCTGTTCTGTTCCATTGGTCTATATCTCTGTTTTGGTACCAGTACCATGCTGTTTTGGTTACTGTAGCCTTGTAGTATAGTTTGAAGTCAGGTAGCGTGATGCCTCCAGCTTTGTTCTTTTGACTTAGGATTGCCTTGGCAATGCGGGCTCTTTTTTGGTTCCATATGAACTTTAAAGCAGTTTTTTCCAATTCTGTGAAGAAACTCATTGGTAGCTTGATGGGGATGGCATTGAATCTATAAATAACCTTGGGCAGTATGGCCATTTTCACAATATTGATTCTTCCTATCCATGAGCATGGTATGTTCTTCCATTTGTTTGTGTTCTCTTTTATTTCACTGAGCAGTGGTTTGTAGTTCTCCTTGAAGAGGTCCTTTACAAACCCTTGTCAGTTGGATTCCTAGGTATTTTATTCTCTTTGAAGCAATTTTGTGTGTGTGTGTGTGTGTGTGTGTGTGTGTGTGTGTGTTTGCTATTGAGTTCTGTGAGTTCCTTATGTATTTTGGATATTAACCTCTTATCAGATGCATGGCCTACAAATATACCCTCCCATTCTTTGGCTGTCTTTTCACTCTGTTGATTGTTTCCTTTGCTGTATAGAAGCATTTTAGTTGGATGTGGTTCCACTTGTTTAGTTTTGCTTTGTTACCTGTGCTTTTGGTTGTCTCATCAAAAAAAAAAAAAAAAAAAAAAAAAAAAAAAAAAAAAATCATTGCCAAGGCTCGTGTGAAGAAGTTTTTCTGTATGTTTTCTTCTAAGAGTTCCATGGTTTCAGGTCTTAGGTATGGGGACATTTTAACAGGAGAAAACCGTAGGAGAATTCTACCTGCTCATGGTTGGGCTCTTGGTTTTGAGGTTGTGCTTCCAGTTCCACAGATCTGGTCTCCAGGAAGTGAGATCTTCCATTGCCCGAGTAGCCCCTGTGATGTCAGATGCACTCACTGAGCTCTCAAGAGCGCCATGAGTGCCATGTGTGTGAATGTATGCAAACAGCAAGCCACAAGGAGTTGTATTACTTCCCTTCCCCTCCCTTTGGGACAGTGGCTGTGTCTTATTTCTTATTTGTCTGTGGGCTCCCTAAAGTGTCTAAACCTGGGTCTCTCACATAGAAGTGCTCATTAAAGGTTTGGTGAATTAAGGTGAATCCACAGACCCCATTGGCTGAAGCACCACTCCTCCCTATCAGAACAAACCAGCTGGATCTCAGTCTTCTCCCCTGAGGAGGTTCAGAAAGACAGAGCCCCTGGGGAAGGGCTCTTTATTCCATGAGGCCCTTCCCTCTTAGCAAATGCATGCAGGTGAGTGCACCTAATAAAGCAATTGCCTTGGGAGCCACAGAGGCTGAGGCAGCCCCAGGAGAGCTTAAGTTCCCATGGTGGGCTGGGCTAATGAGGTCCTTTGGCACAGGGCCTACAACTCTGGCCTGTTCCTTGATGGGGGTTGGGGCCAGAGTTTTTGAGTCTTGTGAAAGGAATCAGTCTTCTGCAGGAAGTTCAAGGTGGATGAGTGCATATGGATGGGAGCCAGTTGTCAGAACCCAGAGCTCTCCAAACAGGAACTGTGCTGCCAGCAGGGGTGTTGGCCACACCCCAAGGCCCTCTGGCTCCTTCCTGTGTGGACATCATTTCAACTGCTCAAGCAGGCATCAACAGAGCTTCCTTGTTTTTGTTTGAAAGAAGGCCACAGACAGCGAGTTTGATACTTTCCTGGCAAATAGAACAGGCCCAGAATGCCTTATCTAAAATTCTGAAATCCAAAGAGCTCAGAAAAGGGAAACTTTTCTTGTAATTTAATTGGCAGAAAAACCTGATCTGATCTGAACTCATTTGGCTGCAAAACTTGATCTTATCTGATGTGAGGTTATCTGTTTAGTGTGAATATTCATACATTGCACTGCAGGAATATTTATGTGTTTGATTACGAGTGCTGTCCTAGACCCTACGGGGGTGCTGTGGAACGTGCAGTATATATAAGGATGCTTTCCCTTCCCGAAGTCTGGAAAGGTCTGCATCCTGAAACATCACTGGCCCCTAGGGTGTCAAAGGAGGGGCTGAGTGACAGGACTGAATAATTCCTGTAATTTTCCATTTATGCATCAGCATTGAGGAGTGGCATGTTCATCTTCTAGCAGTCTGCTTTAGCTGCTGCCTTCTGGTGGCAAGGACAGAAGATGTTCAGGTAACTTCGGAAAAGGGACTTTACTGTCAAAGCCCCTCTTGCTGTCAAAGTTCTCATGTTAGTAAGAACTAAATGAGTTAAGGAGTTGCCATTGTTGGGAGCAGCTTTACATTCTCTCTCTCTCTCTCTTTCAGTCTCACTCTTGCTCTTTTCTTTCCTCTTTATCTCCCATAAGATTGTTGCATGGTATCCATTCCCTTCTTACCTTCTTTCCTCTCCTTCTCTCTTCTCTTCTCACAGTACCTCTGCTCCTCTCTGGGCATCTCCTCCATTCTCTGCACAACCTCCCCTGTGTATTCATCATTCTGGTTGCTCATAAATTTGGCTTACACACAGCTTGTCTCTATCCAGCTGTATTTCCATGGCTTGCTTGCTCATACTTTTTGCCATTGTTTACTCCATCTTTCTGTGTGTCTCAATTGGACAAAGAAAATGGTTGGTGCAAAAGTAATTGCGGTTTTGGATCATGATTTTTAAATCATTATAACTAGGCTCAAACACATCTTTATTAATCAAGATAGAAACCACTACAATCAACACATTTTTTGCCAATGAGAAATAAGTTCGTTTATTTCTGTAGCATAAAAATTCATGCTTTGGGATTTGAAAAACCGTTGGAAAGCATTTTCTGCATCCTGCTGGTTGTGGAAGCATTTCCCATGCAAAAAGTTGTGGAGATGCCTGAGGAAGTGGTACTAGGTTGGCAAGAGGTCAGGTGAATATAGCAGATGAGGCAAAACTTTGTAGCCCAATTTGTTCCACTTCTGAAGCATTGGTTGTGTGACCTGTGGTTGGGTATTGTCATGGAGAAGAATTGGGCCCTGTCTGTTGTCCAATGCCAGCTGCCGGCATTGCAGTTTTTGGTGCATCTCATCGATTTGCTGAGTATACTTCTCATATGCAATGGTTTCTTTGGGATTCAAAAAGCTGTGGTGGATGAGACAGGCAGCAGGCCACCAAACAGGAAGCATGACCTTTTTCTGATGCAGGTTTGGCTTTGGGAAGTGTTTTGGAGTGTCTTCTCAGTCCAACCACTAAGCTGGTCATCACTGGTTATCTATAAAATCTACTGTTTGTCACACATCACAATCTGATCAAGAAATGGTTGATCACTGTATAGAATAAGAGAAGATGACACTTCAAAATGACATTTTTTTTTCCATTTTCACTCAGCTCATGAGGTACCCACTTATCAAGCTTTTTACTTTTCCAATTTGCTTCAAATGCAGAACAACCATAGAATGGTAGAATTTGAGTTCTTTGGAAACTTCTTGTGTAGCTGTAAGAGCATCATCTTTGGTGATCACTCTCCACTGGTCATTGTCAATTTCTGATGGCCAGCCACTAGCTCCTCATCTTCAAGGCTCTCGTCTCCTTTGTAAAACTTCTTGAACCACCACTGCGCTATACATTCGTTTGCAGTACCTGAACCAAGTGCATTGCTGATGTTATGAGTTGTCTCAGCTGGTTTGATTTTGAACGACCCATTTTGAACTCTAATAAGAAAATTGCTTAAATTTGCTTTTTGTCTAACACATTTTACATAGTCTAAAATACACATGAAATAAATAGTAGGTAGTAAGTCAACAAAAAAACATAAAGCAAGAAATGCCCATTAACATAATGTATAATCACATTTATTTAGGAATATATTCCAATATCAAATGAAAAAGTCCAAAAATGTAAAAACCATATTACTTTTGCACTCACCTAATAATAGTCTAGTGTTATTTTTTTCATGACACATCTATGGAAGGACCACCCTGGTTAAGTGCTCACTCTGGTACTGTTGGCTGGGTTAAGGGAAAGGGACATGTGCCACAGAATATGGCTGCCTAAGCCTGAACTTTGAGTGGGTGCTGGGTGCTGGCATTTCACTTAGAATGGGCCATGGTTATGCAGGCTCCAAAAGTCTACTACATGTTCCAAACTCTAACATTGCTGCGGGATGCCCCATAGGACCAAAGACAGGAAATATTTCATAAAGCTTCAGTAGTCCTGGTTGTATACATTTTTTGCCATCCTCCAGTATATGCACAAATACTCCATACTTTCCAGCTACTCTAAGATTACAGGGTTCTTCTCTTAAAGACACATGCTTCTGAGAGTCACCATTGCAGATATTCCCTATCCGAATCAATGCTTGCCAATTCCCATCCAACCCCACTGTCCTAATACCTCCCACAACAAAAGAAACTGAGACCAGAGAAAATCCAAAATAGAGTTACATTCATGGAAGTCATTTGGATGAAAAGACCAAAGAAAGGCAAAGAGTCAATGGCTACTAATGCTCCTGTGACCATGCTTACCATATGTCCTGTATTTCAGCAGTTCTAAGAAATGCAGTTACCCAAATCAAGGAGAATGGGTTTTGCTGATGGATTGGACATCCTGGGAGTCCTTTAGTAGCACATTGAGAAGGTGGTCCTTCTGCACCTATGTGTACAGACAAAAATCCAAGAAGGGGACTAAGATTGCTAGAATCACATGCAGCCTGATCCTAGGAGGCTCCTACCCCTAACAAGTGCTAGCAGGCATGATACACAGTGGCACTGACAGGGCTTGGGCAGAGTGAGATCAGAGAGCAGGCATCTTGGAGCTGAGCTGGACAGGGCCCATGCTCAACTGTGCCATCAGAAGGGGGTTGAAAGAGAATCCTCCATGCAAAGGGGATGCATGCTATGTCAGCAAGAGCTGTTTAAATAGATTTCCTTGCTGGTAGGATGCTAATGAGGTGTTAACACAGGGGAGGGAGGCAGGCGGGGCTTTCTGGAAGAAAGAGCAGATCTAAGCAAGCCTTCAAAGGAGTTGGGTTAGGAGCCTGAGACAGCCGCCCTGCCCACCTGCCCTAAGTCAATCTGAAGGCTCCCCTTAAGAGAGCTGAAGAGGATAGCTTGGATGTTCTGAGAACAGCTCCTCTTGTTCTCTGTCTCACAATCTTTCAAGAATCCTCCTCCTTATTCTTTAGAAGCCAAAGTGCTCACTATTGTGTTCAGGGCCAAGTTCCATCAGAGACTCTTTGTCTGCACACAGAGGTGGAAGGCGGGCTCACTCATCATTCCCCATCTTGCCTCACATCATAGAGGTGGGCTCTGGGGCCCATTCCTCCTGGAGGGACTCCATTTCCTGGGCTCCTGCTTTTTACTTGCCAGAGAAACTACAAAAGGCATACACTTCCATAGCTCTTTCCTCCAGATGGATTTAAAGTTTTGAAAAAATCACTTTAAACTTTCTCTTCTATGAGGCTAGCAAGATACTTTTGTTTATGTCTTTCCATTTTAAGGACAAAAGGAGTTGGCATCTATTAGATCAAACTATATGAAAGTTCCATTTTTGTAGGTCAGAAATAATTTTATATATGTGATGTCACATAGCTCCGAATAATACATCTGCCTGGAGCTGGGGATTGGATGGACTGGAACTCAGAATGCTGGATTTTCTCAGGATGGTGTGTACAATGCACTGGCTAGAGGAACATGAGGGTGGAGAAGGAGAACTGGAATTGGAAGTCGAGAAAAATAATAATGATGATACTAGAGAGCTAGCTAGTCATAGTAATAGAGCTAACAGTTACTGAGTTCTTACTACATTCCATAATACAAGTTTTGCATGTCCTAACTCATTGAATTCTCACAATATCCACAGGAGGTAATTATTGTCCAAAGGGAGAATTAAAATTCCAGGAAGGTTAAGTTAGATGTTCAAGATCACGTATGAGGATACCAGAATTTGGTCCAGGCAGATGCGTCCTGAAGTCTGTACTGTCTCCTAAGCTTTAACATAGAAGGAGGAACTGAATAACAGAAATGTGTTCTTGAACATCTCATCTTCTCCCTGGGTGTTTCCCTGCTGGGCTGGTGGGACAGTGCAGGTTGAGTGCTGCAGTGGAAAGAGGGAAAGAGTGGCCTTTAGATGTGAGATGGACTTGGGTTTGAATACTAGCTCTGCTTTTTATTATCCCTGTGATCTGAGAAAATCAAATTGACTAATGTAAGTTTCAAGTTTCTCAGCTTAAAAATGGGGCTATTTATAAACATAAACATAAACATAAACACCTCATGGGGATGTTGGGAGACATCCATGAAATAAAATCTTCCTAAACTAGAAACTCCAGGGAAGGTCAATCTTATTCATGTCTGTGTGACCCTTTGTTAAGGGCCTAGTACATATCTGGGCTCTGTAAGTCTTTATTGAATGACTGGGTATTAAGGAGAGATTGGGAAGATAGGTATGGTGTGGGGAATGTGGAAAGGTGTTGCTAGTTATTAATGAAGAGGAAAAATGGAAAAGCAAATGTGAGGAAGTGAGAGTGGAATTCAGAAAAGATGTAGTCAGGAGTCCATCTAATCAGAGGGAACTATATTGGAGAATTTCCTTCCACACATCCACATGCCCTTTCCCTATGTGTTAGTTTCCTGGGGCTGGAGTAACATATTATCACGAACTGGGTAGCTACAAACAACAGGAATTGGGCCAGGCTAAGTGGCTCATGCTTGTAATCCCAGCACTTTGGGAGGCTGAGGCGGACAGATCACTTGAAGTCAGGAGTTCAAGACCAGCCTGACCAATATGGTGAAATCCTGGCTCTACTAAAAACACAAAAATTAGCCGGGTGTGGTATTGTGCACCTGCTATCCCAGCTACTTGGGAGGCTGAGGCAAGAGAATCGCTTGAACTCAGGAGGCAGAGGTTGCAGTGAGCAGAGATTGCACCAGTGCACTCCAGCCTGGACGACAGAATAGGACCCCATCTCGAACAAAACAAAACATTAGAAAAAAAAGAGGAATTTATTCTTTCACAGTTTTGGAGCCACAAGTCCAAAATCAAGTTGTCGGCAGGGACACGCCTCCTCTAAAAGCTCTAGTGCAGAATCCTTCCTTGCCTCCCTTAGCTTCTGGTGACTGCCAGCAACTGTTGGCACTTCTTAGCTTGTGATGATATAACTCTAATCTCAGCCTCTGCCCTCATGCTGCTCTCATCCCTGTCTGTGTTCAGATTTGCCTTCTCTTACAAGGACTCCAGTCACTGGATTAGAGCTCGCCCCAATTCAGTATAATTTCATTTTAACTTAATTACATCTGTAGCAGTAAGAGCATCAGAATAAATAGCTAATGCACGCTGGGCTTAATACCCAGGTGATGGGTTGATAGGTGCAGCAAACCACCATGGCACACATTTACTTATGTAACAAACCTGCACATCTTGCACATGTATCCTGGAACTTAAAATTAAATTTAAAAAAATTACTTCTGTGAAGATTCTATTTCTACATAAAGAAACATTCATAGGTTCTGGGTGGACATGAATTTTAAGGCGATACTGTTCAATTTAGTACACCCTCCTAGTCATTAATGTCAGCATAATACTAATTTATTCACTCATTAATGTATTTAACAAAATTTTCTGAACATCTACTCTCTGCCAGGCATGGTGTTAGATGCTGGAGACACATGTTGAATAATGCAAGGTCCTTCTCCATAAGGATCTCACCAACTAATTAAAGAAACAGATGTGTCGACAGGAAAGCTTAATACAGGTTTATGGAGCCAATGACTGGACCCTGTTCCTAAGGCCTAGGTGAGGAAAGAGTCAAGTCTGCCATGAAAGAGCACTGGTCAGGGCAGGTTTCACAGAACAGATGGTGTTTGTGTTGAATTTTCTTGAAATCATCAAAGGGGTTTGCAGGAGGGACAAAGGGGAAGGTACTCTAGGTGGTGGGCACAGTGTGTGCAAAGGCTGTGGACCTTGAAGCCGCCTCTTATGTTTGGGAGTTCTGCAGGTGCTTTGAGGCTGACGCTAGCTACAGCAGGGGTATAGGACCCTCTCATAGGGAGAAAGAGACATGATATGGGAGGTGTGATTGCCCTGAAGCCCAGCAATGGGTCACATGGTGGCCCCAATAAGCCTTAACAGGGGATGGGGTAGCAGTTGGGCTAGAAGCTCCCGTCCTTAAACTGGTTGCTTTTGGCATCATTTGCTTGGCCAGTTGACCCTGAAAAAGAAAAGACAAGACAAGAAGAAAAGAGGGAGGGAAGCTGTGTGGTCATTTAGTTGTCATGACACTCTCATTTTACAGACTGGAATACTGAGGTACAGAGAGGTTAAATGGTTTTTCCTAAATGACAAACAAATAAATGGCAGAGGGTCAAACCTCAATGACTGAATTTCCTCTGTGGATTGTTCCCAGTGTTCTACACTGCCTCGCAAGGAAGGTTGATACAGAAAGAAAAGAACCCACAGTTATCAAACAGGCCAATTAAAAGGCAATTATTTTTATTACACCATGAGTCTTTGCCTTACCCGAGGATTTGCCACCCTGTTATGTTTAACTAGCAGCCCCCTAATAACAGCCTCCCCTTAACAATGTTCCTTCTTAGGTATTTAAATGTGCCCTGATAGATCATAACTTGTTTATTTTGGGAAATGACAGCAGTGGAAAACTATCAACAAAGTGTTAAAAGCTGCCACCAATTAAAGGCTAACCAGAATTGAAGCAGTTTTAGTGCTTCAAGGGAATTATAACCACAGTCGACAAGAAAATGTGATTTCTTTTCCCTTTTTTATTTTGTTTTATGAGACGGAGACTTGCTCTGTTGCTGAGGCTGGAGCACAGTGGCGCAATCTTTGCTCACTGCAACCTCCGCTTCCCAGGTTCAAGCAATTCTCCTGCCTCGATCTCCTGAGTAGCTGGGATTACAGACAGTGGCCACCATGCCCAGCTAATTTTTGTATTTTTGGTAGAGATGGGGTTTCACTATGTTGGCCACGCTGGTCTCAAACTCCTGACCTCAGGTGATCCATCCACCTCAGCCTCCTAAAGGGTTGGGATTACAGGCATGAGCCACTGCACTCAGTCAGAAAATGTGATTTCATTAAAAAACATCTGTGTTAACTGTGGATGCCTCCTTCACCCTGGGTTCCACCAGGGCTACCTCTTAGAGTGAACTTGTTTAAAGGAAATTTGGATCCAAAGTATACAAAATGTGCAATAGTTGAATAGATGTAATTATTCAGAAACATGCCACTGGTGCACAGTGAGGCAGAGCATCCCAGCCATTTGCCAACAACAACCATCCGCAAGCCTCTGGCATCATACAGAGGTGCCTTGGCTCTGGTGGTTGTGTTAGCAAAAAAGGGGCCTTGGTTGGAACTGGTGGCAGTTGAACTTGCCCCCAGTATGGTCAAAACCCTAAGGACCCCAAACACATGTAGGGCCTTTGGAACAGACAACCAAATCACCTCAAGAAGACTGTATGCACTAGGGAAACCTCAAATAGGATTATTCTAGAGTAAGGATGGTTCTTTGCTTCTAAAGTGGAATAAAGAGTAGAAGAAACTGTTCTGATGTGAATCAGGAATAAAAAAGCTCCAAGTTCAAGTCCTTGCTCTGTGCTATCTGAATGGCACTGGGCAAGTCCTTATACCTCTCTTGATCTTTCTTCTCTCACCTGTTAAATGAGCAGATAGAATTAGATGCTTCTTCTTACCCCTCCCAGCTCTGATATTTTATGATCAGTGACCAGGTAGGTGTAAGGTCAAAGGTCTTCACACAGAGCAGCCTGGTTAGGAGCTGAATCTGGATCTGTCTTGGCAAGACTTAGATAGGACTAATATTGAGGCTGCTGGCCAGCATGGGGACACAAGCTACCATGGCTTTTTCAACTTAAGACTGGGAGGAAGCGATCAATACAAGTCAGATGGAAAAGGACATAAGCATCAGGGGAAATGTTATTGGCAAAGGAAGACACTTAAACTCGTGCAACTGGAAACTATAAGACAAGGACAATAAAGCCTTAAAACCAAGCAATAGCATCAGCAGTCTGCACTTGGCTGGCTTCACCAAGCTTCGACAAAAGAGGGAAACGGGCCTTTGGAGGTGCAAGGGGTGCTAAACCCCTTCCTCGTTCGATTGCCAGGATGTGATGCCATGAGGTGACCTCCCTGCACTGTAATACACAGCTCTTTTCCCTCTACGATTCCCCCACCATACCTCCTTGACCCTCAGTAGGAATTACAGAGTATATGACTTTAGGTATTGAGCAAAAGACGTTTTAATTATTGGAAGCTATCATTCCCTGTGATTCTCAATGATACAAGGATAGGAAAAGGCCTGCTTTTAATTAACTGCCACAGGCCAATTCCAGAGTCAAGAAGAGCTAAGTTCCTCATCTAAGGTCATATAGTGGGATAACTGAGAAACCTAAGGGACATGCATTCCCGCTATTAGGAACAGTGACAGTCACAATGTTAACAGCTCTCATATATACAGCCATCATCTACTCTGTACCAAGCAGTGTGCTAGGTGGTTTACATTTGTTGAGGGAGGCAGCTATTTTTAGGCTGCAGGCAGCCTGAGTTTGCTACTCCCAACTGTGCAAACATTCCGTTAAAGAGAAAAAAGGAGCCTTATTATTATTATTTTTTTTTAAGGAAAGCACTTTGTTGGGGTTGATGGTCAGGAATTATGGACTTGGGTAGGTAAGTGTGGGCTGAGATTAAGAAAGAGTGAAAATACTGCTGAATAAAGCAACAGGCCTAAGAAGAGTGAATGGGAGATAGCGTCTGCCTAAAAGGAAAGACGGAGAATGGCTCAGTAGAAGTAGTCAAGGACACAGGAGAGAGAAGACCTTGTGATATGTACCTGTGGTGACCTTTATGCCATCATCTAACACATCTGCAATGTTACCTTGATGGTTATCAGTGGAGGGGGTGGGGGAAGGAGTTCCACAATTAGGTAATGTTTGAAGACATCTTTGGTTGTCATGATTAGGGTGAGGGATGCTACTCCCATCTAACGGATGGAGACCAGAGATGTTTCCAAACATCCTACATTGCACAGGACAGCCTCACAACAAACAATTATGCAGCCCCAAATATCAGTAGCCCCAATGTTGAGAACCCTTTAAGGAATAAGGAGAAAAGGCTGTTTCAGACTGAGGCAGAACTGGGGAGTGAGAGGAGAGCAGCTGTAAGTTTGAGTCACCTGGCAGGATGACTGGGAATCCACCAAAAAGGAGAGCATAGAAGAAGCAGAAATAGGAATATGGTGCAAGAAGTGACAGCATGGGTCAGGCGCGGTGGCTCATGCCTGTAATCCCAGCACTCTTGGAGACCAAGGTGAGTGGATCACCTAGGGTCAGGAGTTCGAGATCAGCCTGGCCAACATGATGAAACCCCATCTCTACTGAAAATACAAAAAAATAGCGGGCACCTGTAATCCCAGCTATTCTGGAGGCTGAGGCAGGAGAATCACTTGAGCCCAGCAAGCAGAGGTTGCAGTGAGCTGAGATCGTGTTATTGTACGCCCGCCTGGGCAACAAGAGCGAAACTCCATCTCAAGAAAGAAAGAAAAGAAAAGAAATGACAGTGCAGCCTACGTGGCCACTGCCTTGGCTCCAAGAACCCTGGGAACCAAGGATATGGTGCCAGACTTCATCCTCCTTGTAGGGTGGGTGAGCTCCTTCTATTTTCTGTATGGAAAGTTTGACTCCTGAACAACTTTTAAAGGTTGAGGACACTGGCTTAAATACATATTTAATACATATTGTCTTTTTCTTACCGTCACAAAAGCCCTGTGCATAGGTTTATCAGCCCTATTTTAGAGTGCAGACAGACAGGCTTAGAGTAGTAGTAGGTTGGATTAGTAGGTTGGTGACCACACAGCCAGCCCAAGTTAGAGCTGGAAGTTTACGCAGGTCTAACTGCAAAGCCTGAGCTGTCCATTATCCCAATATGGCCCCAGTGGCACTGAGGGATGTGTACATGTGTTTTCACATAGGGCTTCACGCAGACACTGGCTTTGAGCAGCGTTCTATATGTCAGTGGTGAGTTTCCAAACCACTTGCATGTTTGGCAGATAATTAGCAAAATTTTGTGGGAACACACTAGGTAGGATTATTAAGTTTTGGGTGTCTTATGGAACCACCAGGTTGATTTTTTACTGTGAAGTTTATGTGAGGATGTCATCTCCAAGTCTAGCTTTTTTCTTTTCTTCTATCTCTAAATTACATTCTCACCTTCATACAATTGGCGGTCAGGCAAATTTATTCTCAGGAAACAAAGCCCCTGCCAGGAAATTGTTAGGAGGATCCTTTTTCTATGGGGGAATGATGTGACATGTGTTGACTGGAGTCCACGGCTGAGTCCATTAATGGAGGTGTAGTGCAGCCCCACCCTCTATCCTGAAGACTGGGCATGGAGTCCTCTTGGGAATTTGGAAGACCAGCTGCTTGCAATGTCCAGATCTGGCTATCATGTCAAAGTCTGATTGACATCAGAATTAATCAGAAAAATTGCTTCACCAACCTATATCAACTCTGCACACTTTTCCACAAGGCTGACATAGGTATCCAGCTATCCAGCACTGGTGGTAGTTTCCATATTGGGTCCAGTGAAATCTCATGCTCTACTTTGGTTACAGACTTCTACAAAATGCTTTTAGGTCCATAGTCATAATGCTATCCATTCACTAGAATAGTAATTTAATTCTTCAATACACTTATCATGAAAGATAAGTAATGCAAACCTATTCATAGTGTTTTCAAATGAGTCTGTCTTTTATTGATCACGACATCAACCAAAAACATTTGGAAAACTGCAGTATGTGTATACACGGGTACAGGTTTGCAGATTTTTGGCAGTAAGTCCTCTCTGTGACTGTCTCCCTTCATTGTTCACCCTCAGGCGTCACAGCCTGCGGGTTGAGAACTCCATGGTGGGGTTCAGCTCTGAAAACCCGCAACTCTTCCCTTCCCCAAACAGAAAGTGGGTTGTGGGACCTAAAAAGTTAAGTGACTGGTTTGTGTTGTTCATGCTTTGTAACATTAATGATGCACGATTGTTCTCAAACTTTGATTCTTCTTAATACTTCTGAATCTAGATAAGAAACAGTGTTAGGAGAATAGATACAGATAACATCTTCTCTCTTGCTATAGTGAATATTTGTAAGTATTAATTCAGATACATTCCTAGTTCTCTCCAACTCTCCCCTCCCTCATGTCCTATCTCCTTATACCATACTCTAGGTTTCTCAATATTGATACTCTTAACATTTTAGTTCATATACTTCTTTGTTGTTGGGTCAGTGGGTGCTGTCCTGTGCATTGTAGGATGCTTAGCAGCATGCCTGGGCTCTCCCACTAGATGCCAGGAGCACCTTCCCAGTAGTGACAACAAAAAATGTTTCCAAACCTTGCTAAATGTCCCCTGGAAAGCAAAATTCCCCCCAGTTAGGAACCACTGCCATAGTGGATTGGCCTTCTATAGTCACTTGCTTGATGTAAGCCATGAAAACTAAACCCTTTAAATAAGAGTTTTTAATTTCCAGGGTTAGCTGATCTAAAAACAAAGCATATGTTAGAAAGAGCATTGCAGTTGGAGTAAGTAAAACCTGGACTTGAATCTAGATTCTGCCATATATTAGCTAGGTAAGTGAAATTCTCTCAGTTTCAATCTCTACTGTAAAATGTGGGTAATAATATTCACTTTGCATGGATGTTATGAAGATTAAATAAAATACTAGAGGTAAAGCATCTAGCACTATGCCTGGCACAGAGCAGGCACCCAGTGAAAACTGGATTCAGAACTAGATTCATCCCACTCAATGTGTTGCGTGTCACCATCCTTGTCCTAATATTGTGCTAGATAAAGCTTATTTAAAGAGTGCATATTTCTAGAAATTTGCTAATATAATTACAAAAAACTGATTGCTGAAGACCGTTATTTCAAAGTGAAACTGAAGACTGCTTATCTCATGGAGTCTTAATAATGGACCAAAACTACAAGAAAATTTAGTTGGTTAAGTCAAGCTAGGTTACAAGACTTGGGGAATTTCCTGAGCTAATGACTGACTGACATGGGAGTCATATCCAGCCATGGTAGATAACCATGACCTTGACCTGCATATCACTGGGTGTTTAATTCATGGAACTGTGGGTAGTGTAAGAGTGGGATACTTCACAGAGCGATTCCATACACTGGTATGAAACTCCTGGAAAGTGCCCATTATACCCAGGAAGCTCCTGTGCCAGCTCTCACCCCAAACCTTCAAGGTAAAAGACACATCTTGCATTTTCTAGAGATAGGAGGGCTGAGTTCTTCCCTGCAGTCCAGGGAGGCCCTGTCTCAATTTGGCTTTCTGGGTATAAGCCTGGTATATTGGGGCCTCAGGTTGCCTTCAAGATAACTGTGAATGACATGGCTGGTGGTACTATTTAAATAATGAGACCACCTGAATCCCCAGTCTTCAGTGGAGTAGACAGAAATATAGTATGGAAGCAGAATGGTCACAGGATGCACAAAGGGGGCAAAATAGAAAGAACATGGATTTTGTAGACAGGAAGATTTGATTCAAACTGGCCTCACTGCTTACCTGCTGGGTGATGTGGGGTGCTTACCCACTTTGAGCTTTGGTTTTCCAATGTGTGAAGCTGACATCCAGGGTAAGTTTTGAGGTTTGGAGGCAGTGTAGGCAAACCACGTGACGCAGCATGTCCCACACAGTAGGACCCAATACATAGGAGTTCCTAATACCATTATTGCTACTCCAATGATTGCTTTTCAAACAAAAAAATTAGTGTGATGCTTGTTCAACAACTTTTTTTTTTCTCATGTAGTAATTTCTCACTGTGACAGACTTTTAGCAAACACATCCAGAGGAACTCATGTTTAGTTATGCATTTTTGTGCTGCCTTTAACCAAACAAGACAAGTGCCTGACATTGGCACTGAACAGAAAAATCTGGGGCATGTGGACTCCAAAGCAAGCCAACAAAAGATCATGTTAGAGAGGCTTTGAAGCCAACTTTGTGGTGACCTTAATCACGCTGACTCTCAACTCCTCTCCCAGTTCTGTGTTTCTCTCTAAATCAAGCTCCTACCTGCAGCTCTCCTGTCAGCCATCTCCAGATCCCACACTACAGAGAATCCCTTTACAAAGACTTTTATCTCCCAGAAGCAGATTGTTCAGCCCGAGAGCATTAATAGATGGATTGGAGGTAAACTCTGGCTCTCCATGTACATCTGATATTTTTTTAACAACTTCAGGTTATTACTTCTGAAAACTATAATTGACTAGTTCTGTCAAAGCACATAATATCTCAGGCTCTAGCTTCTCCCTCTTTGTTGACAGAAAGGCATTTGTCAAGTTCCGAATATGTTTGTTTCTCAGCTTTTCTCTACTATTCTTATGACTTGGAAGGCATAAATGAACGCTTAAGCATTAAAGGAAAGCATTGTATTCTGACTCATTTTTAAAAGGAATAGGGCCATGGAAAGGAAGAAACCCTTTTGTCTGAATTTATAACAACTTCGGGAGCCACCTGAGGCTGTACTCCCTCATTTGTCGGGAGAGTCCTGACTGGGTTGATGCAGTGAGGGCTCCTGTAAGATTCACGCTTAAGACATTTAAAGAGTTGGAAACTTCCTCTTCATTTTTTTTAGTATTTTACTGTGAAAAATTTCAAACACTTAGCAAAGTTGAAAGAATTTCAAAAGTGAAAGAATACCCTTATACCCACCATTCAGCTTCTACCACTACAATCTGTATATTCACTTTATCAGATATCTGCCTAGTTATCCGTCTCTCTATCCACCTATTAATTCATCTAATTTTTGGTGCATTTCAAAGTCAAGTACAGTATCAGTACACTCTCCCACCAATATTTCAGCTTTTATTTTATCAGCTCCAGTTCAACATTTATTTACAGTATATTCTTCCTTTGAAATAAAATTTATATACAATGAAATGCATGAATCTTGAGGGTACATGAATTTTGACTAATGCATATACAAAAGCAAAATTAGATACTTGCCCATACCGGCCAGAATGGTTATAATTTAAAATGATTGAAAACAACAAACTTGGCAAGATTTTGGAACAACTGAAATTCTCATACATTGCTAGTGGAAGTAAAAATGGTACAACATCTTTGGAACAAGGTCTGTCAGTTTTTTATAAACCTGTGTCTACTTCATGATGCCCAAATTTCTATAAAGATTCTGAACTTTGCTGTCATTTTAGGAATTTCCATTGTCAGTCCACCATTGCTACTGTCCTCCAGGGTTAACGACTGTTTTAGTTACTTTCCACCATGGATTAATTTTGCCTGTTCTTGAACTTCACATCAATGGAATCTCACAGTATGGACTCTTTTGTTAGAGACTTTTGCCACTCAGAATAATGTCTTGGGGATTTATCCAGGATGGTGTGGGCAGCAGTAACCCACTCCTTCTTATTGTGGGGTATTGCACCAATGTATGAATATATCCCCATATATTTATCCATTCTCCCATTGATGCACACCTGGGCTGCTTCCAGTTTAGGGTTATTATGAATAAAGCTGCTGTGAGTATCATTGCACAAGTCTTGTTCTGTATATTATTTTAACATCTCTTATGTAAATACCTGATAGTGGAATTACTGGGTCATAAAGTAGGTGCGTGTTTATTAGAAACTGAAAGACCTTTACCAAAGTTATTGTACCATTTTATATTCTCACTAACATTGTATAAGAGTTTCAGTTGTTCCACAATCTTGCCAATATTTGGTGTTGTCAGTCATTTTTAACAGTAATCATTCTGACAAATACGTACAGGTGTCTAATTATGATTTTAATTCACATTTTTCTGATGACTAATGATGTTAAGCTTTTTTTATCTGCTTTTTGGTCATACATACATCTTATTTTGTGAAGTATTAAAATATTTCCTCCATTTTTAATGACTTATCTTATTATTGGTTGTAAAGTTTATTTATATTCAGGATAATATTCTTTGTCAGATAAATGATTTAGAAATATTTATTCCCAATCTGAAGCTTGTCAAAGCATTTCCTTAATAGTGTCTTATGATAAGCAGTTTTTAATTTTGATGAAATCAATTTTTAATGGCAATTGGTTTTTGTGAATTAAGGAACTTTAGCCTATTCTCAAATTTTTTATGTTTTCCTCTAAAATATTTATGATTTTATCTTTTACATTTGTGTCTATGATAAGTCTTGAATGAATTTTTGTGTTTGTTGTGAGGCAGGGGTTGAGATCCATTTTTTCCTATAAGGACATCTGGTTATCTGGTATCATTTGTTAAAAAGACATTTCTCTTACTATTTAATTTCTTTGACTCCCTTGTCAAAAATTAAATGACTGTAAAATGTGAATTTATTTCTGGGCTCTCTGTTTTGTTCCATTGATTAAGATTGAGGTTCATTTTTGTTTTGCATATATGTATTCAAATGCTCCAGCACTATTTGGAAAAAAGACTATCCTTTCTTCATTGAATTCCCTTAGTACGTATGTCAAAAATCAATTGACCATATGTGTTTGGGTCCATTTCTGGACTTCCTATTCTGATCAATGATCTATATGTCCATCTTTCACTAATTCCACACTGTCTTCGTTACTGAAGCTTTACAGCAAGTTTTGAAATCAGTAGTGTAAGAATCCCAAAGTTTGTGTTTTTCAAGATTGCTTTGGATGTTCTATGTCTTTTGCATTTCCTTTAAAATTTTAATGACAGCTTGTTAATTCTTACAAAAATAGCGTGCTGGGATTTTTGATGGAGAATTATATTTATAGATTATTTGGCGAAGAACTGACATCTTAATAATATTGAGTATTGAGTCTTCTAATACATAAACATATTATACCTTTTCATTTATTTAAATATCCTTTAATTTTTCTCTTTTTTAGTTTTTAATGTACACATCTTGCACATCTTCTTAAAATCTATTATTGAGTGTTTTACACAGTTTGCTGTACTTGTAATTTAAAGTTTGGATTTTGTATTCTAATTGTTTACAGCTAGAATATAAATATACAATTGACTTTTGTATATTACCTTTTATTTTGTGATCTTACTGAATTCATTCAGTTTAATTAATTAGTTTATAGATCCCTTGAGGTTTTATATGTATTGCCATATAGAAATAGAGGCACTTTTACTTATTTTTTGCTTTTATGCTTTGAGCTTATTTTTCTTACTTTAGTCCAAAGGCTAAGACATCTAGTACAGTGCTGACTAGAGGTAATCCGAATGAGCCTTTTTCCTGATCTTAAGGTGGAAGGATTCACTATTTCATTATTATTATGATATTAATTTTTGTTTGTTTTGTAATGCCCCTTATCAGATGAAAAAGCTCACTTCTAGTCCAAGATTGCTGAGAGTTTTTATACTGAATGGCTGTTGAATTTTCTTTACACACAGACTTTCAGGCTCTACCTCTCTTGTACTCTCCTTCCTTGGATTCCCCCTTTGCAAATCTATTGAATGAGAAAGAGTTTCATTCTGTTGCTTTTGTTTTCATTTAGCTGGTTACTTGGGATATTTACTGAATACTTATTTTATCTCCTTTTCTGTAAAATTCTGTCCAATATTATATTGGTTTGTTTTTTACTGACTTATTGAAATTACTATTTATTTTTATATAAATTAATATAGATATTTAATTATTCTATATGAAGAAAATATTATTTTCAAGTCTGTTTTTGTCTTTTAAACTGTACAATATTTTAATATTGATGTATTAAAATATTTTTTAATTAATTAATTTTTTTTGAGACATAGTCTTACTCTGTCACCCAGGCTGGAATGCAGTGGTGTGATCTCTGCTCACTGCAGCTTCCACCTGCCAGGTTCAAGAGATTCTCCCACCTCACCCTCCCGAGTAGCTGGGATTACAGGGGCACACCATCATGCCTGGCTAATTTTTTCATTTTTAGTATAGACGGGGTTTCCCTATGTTGCCCAGGCTGATCTTGAACTCCGGAACTCAGGTGATCCACCTGCCTCGGCCTCCCAAAATGCCGGGGTTACTGGTGTGAGCCACTGGCCTGACCAGATGTAGTAAAATTTATCAATTTTTCCTCTTATGGCCTACATGATTTGTATCATCTTTAGAAAACATTTTTGCATTTCCAAGACTAGAATAAAGCCACAGCAGGAACATTAACTAGAAAACCTGTGAGATGTGGCCAAATAAGTCCGAGAGGAAAATGTGTAGCTTAAGTGCATTTATTAGTTAGCAAGAAATCAAATCTTAGTAAACAAAGTTTCTCACTCAAGAAGCTAAGAAAAGAATACTAACGACTCTATCTCCTCCATGGAGTAATAAATTAATTTTAAAAAAAGTCAAGCAATGCAATAAGTAAATTTGGTCAAAAAATCTAAAGTTGTTTCTTAAAAGGACCAGTGAAATAGACAAATTTTTGGCATTTACTTAATGAAAGATGAGCTATGACATAAATAATCAATTGCATTTAAAAAGGAGATAAAACTACAGATGAATTGAAAATTACAAGCGAATACTAATTGTGTTGCAAATATAGATAAAATGCATACTATTTTTCAAGAAAATATTCTTCACCCCATTGGCTTATGAAATAGGAAATCCAAGTATAGAACAAATATAGAAGAAAGTTTAAAGATAGTTAGAAATTTGTCTCTAAAAATGACGCTAGGCCTAGGCAACTTTGTAAATTAGTCCTAGAAAACATTTAAAAGAAAGGTAGTTCCTGTATTACATAAACTTTTCTAGAGAATATAAAGATACGGAAAACCAGGTAGCTCACTTAAGAGGCTCACTTCACTCCAATACCAAAACTTGATAATGACAGCATGTGGGAAATAATAGTAGTCCAGTCTTATTTGTAAAAATAGACACAAATCACTTTGGGAGGCCGAGGCGGGCAGATCACGAGGTCAGGAGATCGAGACTATCCTGGCTAACATGGTGAAACCCCGTCTCTACTAAAAATGCAAAAAATTAGCCGGGCGTGGCGGCGGGCACCTGTAGTCCCAGCTACTTGGGAGGCTGAGGCAGGAGAATGGCGGGAACCCGGGAGGCGGAGCTTGCAGTGAGCCGAGATCACGCCACTGCACTCCAGACTGGGCGACTGAGCAAGACTCAGTCTCAAAAAAAAAAAAAAAAAAAAAAAAAAAAGACACAAATACATTAAATGATACATTATCAAATTTGTTCCACTGATATGTTAAAAGGAAAATCTACCTTTACAAAGAAAAACTTAAAAGATAAATAATTATTAGAAAAATTACTTAGGTAAATAATTGCACTAATAGACAAGGGAAAAGTTATTTGCTTAAGCCAATGCACATAAAAAACAAATATGTGTTCTAATTCAACATCCATTTCAAACAAATACAAAACTGATTAATCAAAAGAAGCCTCTTAGAAAACCAGAAATAGAGAGCAACTCCCTTTACGAGATTAAGGAATCTGCTGGAAACATTAGCAGTGTACTTGAAGCCCTATATGATGAAGACAGGAAAGAAGAAAGGTTATAAATATCAGAGAAGCAGAGACAAAAGTATCCTTTTTACGAGCAGACAATATAATCCTCTGCCTAGGCTACTGGCAAATATTAGAACTAACAAATAATTTAGTAATATGATTTAAGATTCACAAACAAAAACAGATAGTTTAGAGAGCAAGTAAGTGAAAATCATATATTGTGAGAAATACAAACCTTTATTGAAAGATGTAAAACAAAAAAAAGCCTGAAGGAGTGAACAGATATAACTCAATCTTGATTAGAAGATGTGGTGTTGGAATGATGAGAACAGAACCCAAATTTATCCATAATGTCAGTGCAATCCCAATAAAATCTTAAAGGTTTTTCATGGAACTTGACACATTGACAATCAAGTACATAGAAAAGGGGAAAAATGTAGAGCCAAGGCAACTTTGAGAACGGACAATGAAGGAAACATGTCTCACTAGCAGAGTTGGATTTCTCATGAAACTAACAAACTTGAATATCAGGACTCTTCACTTGCCTGGCCCCTCTCTAGGTCCTGGGAGGCATGTGGCTATGTGCTGATATCTTATGGTCTTATGTTTTTGTAAAAGTTGCCAAAATAAGATTTCCCAAGCACATTTCTTTTTTGGCTTTGCCTTCCATGCAGTCACACTTGAACTTGTGTCCCATGTTTGAGTAGTAGCAGAAAGGGCTCAGGCTGGGTGGTGGCACCATGGTAGTTGCTGGGGGCTTCGGCTACATTGGATGGCTTAGCATTAACCAAGTCATACACAGAAGTGATAGAAACTCTATACCTCTATCCCAATCTCAACTTCCCCTTGGCCAGAACCTAAACACATTGCTAAAGCTGTGTTATATGCTTGCAATGATATTTCCAGAACTCAAAATTCATTTTAAAGAGAGAAACCAGAAAGGAAGTGAGATGAAAAATTTATTTGTGAAGTTGATAAAGCACAAATACACTCTTTTAACTGCAATTTGGAAGGAGTTTTGGAACAGTTCAATAGACATAAAAAATAGACTCCTGATTTGGATGGATGCAAAGAGTAGCTTCTTTTGTCATTTTAAAATTTATTATTAAAGAATAGAGAAATAAGTCAAATAATAAATGAAATGGGAAACCAAAATGATAAAGATGAGTTATAAAATTAACAGATATTATGTAAGACAGAGAAGAAAATAGTAAAAAAAATATCTGGTTATATCAAGAGTGGTAATTATCAATGAGAAAGAGAGATGCTTTAAATAGAAGTTATGAATAAGCTCATAGATTGTTTGATAAGCCAAGTAATGAAGATGAGTGGATCACAGGAACACACTGGGAAAATATTGACATTTATTACCGATTTGATACAAGATGTCACTGTCAACAAAAATAACTTACACTTATAATTTACCACTACAACAAGAGTATTGACATGAAAATGGTTAACAAGTGTTGTCAGTTCAGAGTGTTTCAGATTAATTACAACAGGAGAAAACTTGGAAGGCTCCAAAACCTTATAGTTCAGGTATAAGTGAAATTGGCTAGAGGCTTTTCCAAACTTGACAAAAATCTTAAAACATTAACTGGCAATACCAATAGCTACACATGATGCTAAAAGAAACTTTATAAAGCTATCTATAGTGAGACAGAAACCTACATTTTAAGTAATTGTGTTAAAGGAAAGTTAGACCCACTTTTTATTCTCCCTGTAGAAGATATTGCAAAATCATTTTCATGTTGAGGAAAGTGACAAGTTCTGTTTAGCCTAAAAATGGAAGGACAAAAAAGCATTCCAGAAGTGTGTCCAGCAGTTAGTTAATACGGATAATATATTATTTTTTCTGAATTGTATGATGTTTGTAGTATTTTAAACAAAAAATGTTTAAAAATTTTTTAAAACTACAAAAAATTGAAAAGTTAAAGTGTTTTTTAAAAAAATTTTAAGAATGTATAATTTATTGTGATCTTTTTTCATTCTCAATAAGAATTTACTTTTATACTTAATTTTGTAACTGTAATTTGGTATTCTTTTTTAAGATGACCTGCAAATTATATCAGCTCTAGGTCCCATGAAACTTGAGTCCTCTGTGGCCTAGTAGGTATTGAACCATTTATCAATTAGAGTAATTTAAACAATGCTATATTGGTTTTAGAATAAATCAGGGATGAGCAAATTTTTTCTGTAAGGAGAGTAAATATTTTCAACTTAGTGGGTCACATGGTTTCTGTTACAACTGCTAAGCTCAGCTGTGTAAATACTGCCAAACACAATATGTAACAAATGAAGGTTCTATGTTCCAGTAAAACTTTATTTATGTACATTGAAATTTTGATTTCATATATTTTTATGTTTCAGGAAATATTCTTCTTTTGATTTCTTTAAACAATTAAAAAATATAAAATCATTCTTAGCTCATGGGCTGCACAAAAAATGGATGGTGGGCCAAACTTGACCAGTGGATTGTAATTTGTTGACCACTTGAACAGATAAATATATCAGAAGAATAAAATAGTAATTCCTGTAAAAGACCACATGGATTTTTTAAAATTATAGATTTAGATTTTTCAATGGGAAAAGGATGAATGCTGTAATATGGTAGAGAGATTTGGCTATCCATGTTGAAACAAAAATCCTTCATAAAGGTAAATTTCAGATTGATTAAAAATTTAACCACACAGTTTTGAAAATATTAGAAGGAAATGTAGGTGGACAGGTTCTTCCCTCTACTGTGTAATTTTCTCTTTTCTCTTTCCTTAGCCTGTATTCGACAGCCTTAGGGAAAACTTGTTTGAACAGTGCAAAAGGAGAGGCTGTAAATGTAGTTAAAAAATAAAAATCAGTAGATATTGGTGTGGATGTGGTGATCAGGGAACACTTCTACTCTGCTGGTGGGAATGTAAATGTTAAAAACGTAGTTAATAATGATCTTCTATACACCAACAGTGACCAAGTTGAGAATCCAATCAAGAACTCAACTCCTCTTAAAATTGCTGCAAAAATAAATAAAATACTTAGGAATATACTTAACCAAGGATGTAAAAGCCTTCTACAAGGAAAACTACAAAACACTGCTAAAAGAAATCATAGATGACACAAATTGAAACACATCCCATCCTCATGGATGGATAGAATCAATATTGTGAAAATGACTGTACTGTCAAGAGCAATCTACAAATTCAATGCAATTCCCATCAAAATATCACAATCATTCTTCACAGAATTAGAAAAAAAATTCTCAAATTCATATGGAACCAAAAGGAGACTGCATAGCCAAAGCAAGACTAAGCAAAAAGAACAAATCTGGAGGCATCACATTACCTGATTTCAAACTATACTCTAAGTCCATAGTCATCAAAACAGCATGGCTCTGGTATAAAAAATAGACACATAGACCAATGGAATGGAATAGAGAACCCAGAAATAAACCCAAATACTTAGAGCCAACTGATCTTCAACAGAGCAAACAAAAACATAAAGTGGGGAAAGGGCACCCTTTTCAACAAATGGTGCTGGGATAATTAACTAGTCACAGGTAGGAGAATGAAACTGGATCCTTATCTCTCACCTTATACAAAAATCAACTCAAAATGGATTAAGGACTTAAATCTAAGACCTGAAACTCTAAAAATTCTAGAAGATAATATTGGAAAACCCCTTCCAGACATTGGCTTAGGCAAGGATTTCATGACCAAGAACCCAAATGCAAATGCAATAAAAACAAAGATTCATTTCTGGGACTTAATTAAACTAAAGAGCTTTTGCATGAAAAAAGGAACAGTAGAGTAAATAGACAACCCATAAAGTGGAAAAAAAGTCTTCACAATATATGAATCTGACAAAGGACTAATACCCAGAATCTACAATGAACTCAAACAAATCAACAAGAAAAAAAAAACAGTTCCATCAAAAAGTGAGCCAAGGACATGGATAGACAATTCTCAAAAGAAGATATACAAAAGGTCAATGAATATATTTAAAAAATACTCAACATCACTTACGTTCAGGTAAATGCAAATCAAAACCACCTTACTCCTACAAGAATGGCCACAATCAAAAAATAAAAAAACAGTAGATGCTGGTGTGAATGTGGTGATCAGGGAATACTTCTTCTTTGCTAGTGGGAATGTAAATTAGTACAACCACTATGGAAAACAGTGTGCAGATTCCTTAAAGAACTAAAAGTAGAACTACTTTTTAATCCAGCAATCCCACTACTGGGTATCTACCCAGAAAAAAAAGAAGTCATTATATGGAAAAGATACTTGCACACACATGTTTATAGCAGCAAAATTTGCAATTGCAAAAACGTGGAACCAACCCAAATGCCCATCAATAAACGAGTGGACAGAGAAACTGTGGCATACACACACACACACACACACACACACACACACACACACACACACACACATATATACGCATACATATATATGATGGAATACTACTAAGCCATAAAAAATGAATGAATTAATGGCATTCGAAGCAACCTGGGTGAGATTGGAGACTACCATTCTAAGTGAAGTAATTCAGGAATGGAAAACCAAACATCGTATGTTCTCATTGATATGTGAGAGCTAAGCTATGAGGATGCAAAGGCATAAGAATGACACAATGGACTTTGGGGACTCAGGGGGAAAGGGTGGGAAAGGAGTAAGGGATAAAAGACTACAAATAAGGTGCAGTGTATACTGTTCGGGTGATAGGTGCACCGAAATCTCACAAATCACCACCAAAGAACTTATGTAATCAAACACCACCTGTTCCCCAATAACCTAAGGAAACAAAAAAATTTAAAAAACAAAAACAAAACAACAGCAATGATGATGGCAGCAACAGAATATCATTTTAAAGGCCCAATCAAGACTTGAGATATCAAGTAAAGGATTTTAGGGTTTTTGTTGCAGAGAAAAAATTTTGAGCCAGAGTAAGATGATCAGATCTGGGCTTCTGAAAGTGCATTTGATTACAGAGAACAAGGCCTGAAGTGGGCAGCCTACCTTCAGATGGAGATAAAGAGGGAAGAGAGATGTATGGGGCACCCAAGTCTCCAGGGACCTGAGCCTGGCCTGTCGGACTCATCCAAGATGCAACGGTTGCACACCAAAGCCCCTATTCCTCACATACTGGCTGGCTTTGGACATTCTGGCTTCAGCCCAGGCATTGTGAGGCCTATAAATATGCACTGAGAAATTACTGATTGGATGTAGGGACACCAGCAAAAGAAATTTCCTGTATGTTGTGGAATGGATCTAACAGGCGAAAAGAAGAGCAAAACAACCACCAACGGAAAACCTTCCTGTGCTGAGAATGGGAGCTCTGTTGTGAAGCCACAGCTTTGGAACCAGGAGACCCATGTTCTTGAGAGACTCTGCTGAAGTCTGGATAAGGCAGGTAGGGATGACTGAGGGCAAACAGCAGATCTTGGCCTCTGTGATAAAAGCAGCCAGGGGTGATTTAGACTTCCATCATAAAACAGAGTTCACAGTATTATTCCCCTTCCTCCTATCATACTCTCCAGAACCACAAGCTCTCAAGATTCCAGCCAGCTGGGAACCTCACAATTGAACTCCCCAGAGGCTGCTGAGAGGGAAACCCGCTATCTCTTGACTGTTTTACCCTCTCATATCCATAGAAAGGATCCCCAGACCCCTTGTCTGTCTGGTCAGGACGGAATTCATTTCTTCTTCCCAACAATCCCCACCGAGGTTTTCTTGCTCCCTAACAGACAGGGCCGAAGAGCTGGGGAGAGAAAGCAGCCAATCTTTGTGGATGGGTCGGGAAGATATAATCAGCAGCCCTCTGCCGGATTCTGTCTCACCAGCCACTTTTTTGTTTTGTTTCAGGTGAACTTGATTTAACCCTCCATTTATTTAGAATCTATGAAATCATAAACTCTGTCTATTGTATTTGCACTCTGCAGATGCTTAAGGGAGAGATTTTCTTAAATGTTTATATCAGGAGACTCCAGGGCTCTACTTCACTCGTGGCATATCCACACACAAGTGTGCACATAGCCCTGACTGCTCGCCTCCCCACCCATCCATATCCAGCTCCTCACCCATGAACACACACACACACACACACACACACACACACACTGCATATAATTTCATAGACACGTTTTTTTCTACCAGCCACCATCCACACACAACCATAGACTCACCCACACAAATTGTCACTCACTTCCACTCTACACCCATCATCAATCATACAAACATACATCTAGATTCTTTCCAACCTATCTGCTGCCAGCACACACACACACACACACACTCACTCATATGTACCCCAAAACACACATACCAGCCCTGGCACACCCGCAAATTTTAGGAACCCATCATTTCTCCCTGCCGTAGCTCTTATTTCCACAACTCCCTTAGAATTTCTTTAAAGGTTTCTCAATTTGGAAAATGTTTGTCTAGACAGATACCTGGCTTTCCTCCACAGCAGATCCATATATGCCAAGGAAAAGGAATCATTGCTGTTGACAACTTTATTCAAGCCTCTCCCTAAGCAAGACTGAAATGGTAATGTGAAGACAATTTGTGGGTTAAGCCTGTGGGCAGCTAGGCTGGGATTCTAATTTCTTTACTATCAAGGGCCCCTTTTATTATTTTTTTCACATAGACCCCATACCTTAAAATATTTTGTCTAATGAGCCACCTGCATGTATAACTAATAGTGTTTCTCCCTTCTTATTCATCAAAGACACACATGTCATCCAGTTCCAATTTTAGATCAACGCCTAATAACTAAAGCTACACAATGAACGGATAGGATTTGGCCAGAAAGTTAAGCAACTTGACATTTTAGTTAGCCTATGCAGCCTTATCTAGAATAATATACAATTTCTGCCAGGCTTTTGGAAATATTGAAAATAGCTCAAAGACTTCCACGATTCCCTTCATGGATTCCCCACAGATCTGGAGACCCCAGGTTGGAAACTGCTGAACTAAACCTTTGACCATCTTGCTGGGGTGAGTAACAATGTAAAATCGGAATAGGAATAGGGGAAAAATAAAAGGATGTGATTAATTTTAGAACCTATGAGCCTTCTGGGAGGTAGGTAGGCTGGCTGAAAAATCTGTGCTGGATTTTTCTTGTAAATTCTAATGCCTCCACAGGTAATGGGAACTTATTCACCAGGCTCTACTACAACACTGGGTTTGTGACCCTAGCCCCATTCTACTTAGAGGAGGAAATAGATTGCCTGACCTCTTATGAGCAAAGAAAAGTGGTCCAGGGTCTGGCTGGCCCTTAGCAAAGAGAACCCCTACTATTAACGAGTAAGAGCTTGGGGGCTGAGCTCAAGACCTGAGTTCTCATCAAGGCATGTGGGGAAAGAAAAGGCTGTGTGAAATCTGAATAGTGGCTGAGTCTCAAAGTCTAGCATGTGTGTACTGGAAGAGAGGAAAATCTCATCCAGTCAAAACAATCCCTGTCATGAAAGGGTATAATGAGACTCAGAGACTGAAGCAAATTGTCCAAGGAATCATGCCAGAGATGGCTAGAACCCAAATCTATGAATTCCTTGATTCTTGGGAAACCCCCACTGAAGGGAGTTGAGGGCAGGAATTTGATATCCACTGCTAGGCTTTGTGTGAATTTCTGAAGAAAAGTCCCTGGACAGTTCATCATTCCCTACATTGAATTACGGACATCAGTTTCTGCAGCTATGGTGCTTGATTCATGCTTCTTTTAAATATGGGAACCTGAAAGAGGTTGAAAGAGCCTGGACCTTCCCTGGAGACAGAATAGTCCAGCAGAATTACCCAGGGCTAGAACTGGATATCACTAGCCCTCCAAGAGAGTCCTGGCTGCTAAAGAAGGCGCAGATAGAAAACAAGATGAGGATTCCTAGGGAAGGATGGTGAGTTGAGAGTCAGAGGTTGTTGGCAATGCTGTTCAGCTCCCCAAATAAAGTGAATACTCCCCAAGAGGAAGAGAAAGCCTTTCACGTCTTCTTGCACACTGCTAACAAATCATGGCCTCCCCTGTATGGGAATATATTAAGAATGTAAAATTTTCTGGGAAGGACATAGCAAGTGGGTTATTTATCATGGGTTTATCTAGCTAACAAAAATTTAGAGTGCAACTGGGTCATGATTCCCATTTTAGAGACAGTAAAAATGAAACTCAGAAGTAACTGAGAAGCCATTTGTATGTTTCCATGCTAGTCAGTATTATCCAGAGGAAGACAGGGGGAGAGAGAGAGAGAGAGAGAGAGAGAGAGAGAGCGAGCAAGCACATGATTACAGAAGCTGAGAAATCCCATGACATGACCTGGAGACCCAAGAAACCTGGTGGCATAATTCAGTATGAGTCCAAAGGTCTGAAAACCAGAGGAGCTGATCATGTAAGTTCCAGCCCAAGATTCAAAGAAGATGAGATAGAATGTCCAAGCTCAAGCAGTGGGGCAGGAAAAGAGGCCAATTCCTTCTTCCTCCACCTCTACCTTTTGTTGTATTCATGCCCTTAACAGATTGGATGATGCCCACCCCATTGGGGAGGGAAGCCCACCAATTTAAATGCTAAAAATAACCTCACCCACATATACACCCATACACATTGTTTAATTGAGGTACCCCCATAGCCCACTCTAGTTGACACATAAAGTTAACCATCATGGTCCCCAAGGACCATGGGGACTCCAGGGAGTAGAACCTCCTCTCTCTTCAACAATTATAATTTGAGCATCCATCCCTAGCAGGTCTGAAGACAGTCAGTGCATCAGAGCATTAGATTGGCATTGTGAATTGCATCTTTTGCTTCAGTTCCCTCATCTCACAGGGACCAGATACTCTTGGAATCTTGGAGTTTGTGAGGGTCTCAAGACTTCACACATTTCTTGAAAGCTAAAAATGTAGAAGGACTCACCCTACATGGTGAACATTGGCGACATGTGGGGAGAGGGGGGAAAGACTATTAACTTTTATTTATGCACCTATGAATTATTTAGTTTGTTATAGCAAGAAATGTGCTTTTGTAATAGAGCTTTTTAAATTAAAAACAAATTTCTCCACAGGAGGTTTCTGTTCTGGTCCTGATCACGGAGTAAGCAGGGTGCTCCAGTCAGTTATTTAATCTACCTGAACCTCAATTTTCTCTTTGATAAGATGGGAAAAGTAATATCCACCTCCTTATGCTCAATGGATACTGCGAAGATCAAGCAGAAATCCTAGACGTTATAGATACGTAAATAAAATATTACTGCGATTGGGAGAACCAAAAATGATAGAATTGCAAAGGACATGATTGCATGACTTCAGCTTCTTTTTGCTCATCCTTTTAATGGTCTTTGCCATTTTCTCTAACCAGGGGGTTGTTTTCATTGATTCTACAAAGCTTTACATGCTTTATCTGGAAGGATCCATGGAAGATTAGAATGGTGAGAGGTCACCTTCATACCCTTATGTGCCATTTATTTTGATTGAAGGGACCCAGAGAAAAGAAAACGATTTAAGATAAAATAAAAATGGCTGTAAGGAAGCTATCACACAGGCAGACTCCAACAGGAAGGCTTTCCAATTGATTTGCAGTTTTTGATCAACATTTGCTTGGCGAAGTGAAATGGTCATTCTTGTTGTGGAAAACAAGATCAAAGGATCATGGAGACCCAAAGGCACTGAAGGCAGAGATGGAGAATTAACCCAAGGAAACTTTGAATTCCATATTTTTACTGTGTACTTTCCAGCTAATGACAAAAAGAACCATAAACAAATACATAACTAGTTTAATAGATCTGTTTACATAGGAGTATGGGTTAGCAATTGCAAAAACTACTGTAAATATTTTTAAGGTTGAACAAACATGCAAAATATATTATGGATAATGAGAGCTAGAGTTCTCAATGTCAGAGAAGGGAATTACAAATATGGAAATAGAGAAGGCTAGAATAAATCCTGTGGAATTGGCAGTATCAGCATAAACGCATAACTTTTTATATACAGAGACATACTTAGAAATAAGTAGATGATATAGACACACCAACTAACTTCATGTGTACATCTTCAGGATGTGGGAGGAAACTGGAGTACCTAGAGAAAACCCATACAGATGAGGGGAGAAAATGCAAACTACACACAGACATACAGATAAGCAGAGGGGGTATAAGTGTGTGTGTTTATATATATGGATATTTACATCTACATGTACATATGCACGTGTGTATGTATACACATATATTCACAAAACACGCACATATACACACACATTTCCTAGCCTTGTCCAATGAGAGTCCCCTGTAGCAATGAACTTACCAAATGTCTAGGTCTTTGCATCTAAATATTATTCTTCAACAAAAGAAAGCAGAGCTTCTCAGGAAATGGCTCATTCCAGGATTGGGCAGGGAAGGTACAAGTGGAATCTAGAACATCTTGTGCCAAAAAGCATGGAAGTGCTCAAAATGATGGGGAAGGTCAAAAGAACAAAGGTGCAGGGAGCAAAATTAGAGTTGCCACTGACCACATCTCGGACAAATTGAGAGGCAAAATAAATAATGCCGCCGATTGGAACTCATCAAATAAAATAAGACTTCGTGAATCCATACTGATTGTAGTAGACAGAATAAAGGTCCCCCAAATTGTCCGTGTCCTAAT
This sequence comes from Rhinopithecus roxellana, assembly GCF_007565055.1. Taxonomy (NCBI): domain Eukaryota; kingdom Metazoa; phylum Chordata; class Mammalia; order Primates; family Cercopithecidae; genus Rhinopithecus; species Rhinopithecus roxellana. Next base: position 117,660,660 of record NC_044553.1, on the reverse strand, counting down.
CCCTGGAACCTGTGAATATGTTAACCTTAGTATGTTACATGGTAAAAGGGACTTTGCGAACACGATCAATTTAAGGATTTTGAGTAAGAGATTTTTCTGGATTATCCAGGCAGGAACACATAATCACAAGACTCCTTACAAGTGAAAGAGGGAGGGAGGCAAGTCAGAGAAGGAGATGAGATGATGAAGACAAAGGTTGGAGAGATGTGACTTCTGGAAGGGAGCCACGAGCCAGGGAATGTAGACAGCCTCTGGGAGCTGAAAAAGGCAAGAAATGGCTTCTCCCTAGAGCCTGCAGAAGGCATGCAGGCCTGCTGATGCCTTGAGTTTAGCCCAATAAGACCCACTTTGTACTTTTGACTTCTAGAACTTTAAGATAATCCATTTGTGTCATTTTAATCACTGTGTTTTTGGTGATTTGTGCTGATGTGTGTGTGTGTATGTGTGCATGTGCATGTTTTTATGTGTATCAGTATATTTATATATTATGTTAGGCACATCCACATACAGATGTTAAGCCCTCATTTAACATTGTCAACAGATTCTTGGATATTGTGACCTTAGATAAAATGACATGTAATGAAACCAATTTTACCATAGGCTAATTGATATACACAAGAGTTAATTTTCTATGGCGTGTTTCGAGTCACAGAAACATTGTCATACTTCTAAATAAAGACCCCAAACACATCTAATGTTAAACACGGAAGTAAATGTGAGACATACATGCATTTAAGAAAGACTAATAAAAAATAAGTAAGATAATTATCTACCTAATTATTCCAGTTCAGGGTTGTGGATGACCAGAGCCTATCCCAGCAGCTCAGAGTGCAAGGCGGGAATCTTGAGGTCCCTGTGAAGGGGTGGCATCCTGGCTCATCATAGAGTACACTCACACCCACACCCAGACTCTCTCAGACTGGGATGATGTAGACATGCCAACTAACTTCATGTGCACATCTTCAGGATGTGGGAGGAAACCAGAGTACCCAGAGAAAACCCATGCAGACGTGGGGAGAAAATGCAAACTCCTCACACACAGTGGCCCCACTGGGAAGCGATCATTTTTTTCTCATCAATGTTACAATAAAGCAATGTTGAACAAAACTACGGTATTTGAGGACCTGCTGTATACCTAAATAATGGAGAACAGAAAGCTCTTTTCTTACAGTAGAATTCCAGGTAATAAATAGAGAATGATGAAATTAGAAAATTACCATTTGGCAACCACCTAGAGTAATAAATTTTTCAGGCAAGACTCATCCATGGATGCTAAATTTAATTAGTGAAATTTTGATGAGAAATAGAATGTCTACATAGTCTCAGAGTACCTCTTTACCAAGCATTTAAAAATTACAAGAAGAAAAATAGTACCTTTGTAGTAGAGAAAGCTAAGAAATACCACCTCAGCCAAGTGACCAAAGTTAACATCATAGTCCTGGGACGATAGTCTACTCCATGCCTCCTGATACGATGTCCTGAGAACACAGCATCATTTCTGTGCTACTTCACCAAAAATGCACAACTTGAACCAAATCATAAAGAAACATTAGATAACCCTGAATTATCTACCAAACAACTGGCCTGAGCTCTTAAAGATATGAAGGTCATGAAAGACAAAGAAAGATGGAGGAGCTCTTTCAGGTTAAAGAAGACTAAAAAGACGTAACAAATAAAAGCAATATGGGTCCCTAGTTTGGATTCTGGATCCATTTTTTTTTCTTTTGCTACAAAAGACCCTAGCAGGATAATTGACTAAATTTGACTACGGTCTGTAAATTAGATAATACTCCATTAACATTAGTTTGCTGGTTTCGAGAATGGTACTATGTATATAAGAGAATGCCTTTCATTGATAAAATGCCTATAGAAGTACTTAGACGTAAAGGGGCCTCATGTCTGCAAATTACTCCCAAAGACTTTAGAATATATTGTATGTAGATGATAAAGCCAAGGTAGTAAAATTTTAAAATTGGGGGAATTTGGCTGGGCGCGGTGGCTCAAGCCTGTAATCCCAGCACTTTGGGAGGCCGAGACGGGCGGATCACGAGGTCAGGAGATCGAGACCATTCTGGCTAACATGGTGAAACCCCGTCTCTACTAAAAAATACAAAAAAAAAACACTAGCAGGGCGAGGTGGCGGGCGCCTGTAGTCCCAGCTACTCGGGAGGCTGAGGCAGGAGAATGGCGTAAACCCAGGAGGCGGAGCTTGCGGTGAGCTGAGATCCGGCCACTGCACTCCAGCCTGGGCGACAGAGCGAGACTCCGTCTCAAAAAATAAATAAATAAATAAATAAAATTTAAAAAAAATTAAAAAAAATAAAATTGGGGGAATTTGAGTGAAGAGTATACATCAATTATTTGGAGTGTTTTTGTAGTGCTTCTGTCAATCTAAAATTATTTCAAAATATAAAGATCTTTTTTAAAGACATGAAGGTGAGCTGAACAATATCTGCTCAGAGCTGGGGTTAGAGTGAGTGGCAGATACATTTAGCTTGAGGATGCAGGCACAGTTAGACTAGAGGTCTGCATGAGGACAGGAGCTATGTCTTATCACTACTGTGTCCTGAGGGCCATGCATATCGGGAATAAATATTCACTGAATACAGGGAAGAAGGAAGGTGGGCGGGGATTCAGCAAGGACCTTCCTTTTTAGGCTGCATATGGGCAGAATGTGGCCACCTCCATCTCCAAGCTTGCCTTCTGAGCATCACTCGCATGGATTATATCCAGCCTCAGGATTGCCCATTCCTTTCAGCTTTGGCTCACCTGGAGCATCATCAAGTGCCTGGCCCTGCTCCTGAATATTTGCCCCACTCTGCAACACTGAAAAGAGACTGGTACTGTCTATTCAGAGAATCTTCTAATCACCTGGCAATGTAAGATATCAGCATCACTTATTAAATTTATGACCCAAAGTGTCACATAGAAAAACTTTCAGGGAAGTTTGAAGAGAGAACATTGGAACCCTTCAGTCTGGAGGAGGTTTCACATAGTAAGGTCAAAAAATCACCAAAGAACTTGCTTACTCAGAAAACTGTCTAAAACAGAACTGCTTAATTCCAAGTCAAATATTCATTAATTCAGCTGTTGATTGATTGAGGGATCACTATTCAGCAATTCAACAATACTTCACTGAACACCCACAGGGTGTGCAAGGAAACTAACATTTATTGAGGACCTACTATGTGCCACATCCAAGCAGGGTGATATAACTGCCTCATTTAATCTTTCTAGACACTAGTTTCTCCTTCTCCTCCCCCCTCTAGCCTTCTCCTCCTTCTTCTTCAATTGTTTGAATACTCACTGTGGGCCAGGCTATTTGCTAAAATCTTCACATTCTTGATATTGCCTGATTTTCACAATAATCCCGTGAGTAGGTATGAGTATAATCCCTCTTGGGGAGATGAGGAAATTCAGGCTCAGAAACACCACTAAACTTGCCTAGAGTTGCAAAACTAGTAAGAGTCACACACTTGCTCTGAGATTCATGGGAATTTCAGTTCTGTGACTTTTAAAATAATGGATGAAGATGCTGTTTTCAAGAAATTAACCAACGGAAAGGCTGCACACTAGAAACTCACATTTACTAAAGGTCATCTAATTTGTTTTTTTCAGTGTGAGGGTGTACGTTCTGAGAATGCCTGAATCACACAGTTAGAATTGCACAGAGGACTTACATTTACCTTTAGTCAACGTTGCCGATCTTTCTTTTGTCTTTTTGGCATCTTCTGAAAGGGATGACTGTTCAGATCCTCCATTGCAAACGAGATCACCACCTCCCCACCACACCCATCTTTCCACTCTGGGTACTAGAAAAGAATGTTCAGACATCGTTTTCAACTCAAGTAAATCGAATACAATAGCAATATTAAGTACCTACTACGTGCCAAAGCCTGTGCTGAGCTCAGGAAGCATAAAAATGAATAAAACCTTGCCTTTGAGGATTCTCCCAAGTTGGTCATAGCTCTGCATATAAATAACAGTGTGAGAAGAGTGAATAAATAGAAACATGCATAATGTGATTTTTAAGAAAGCAATTATTTTAACTATGGCTTTTATAACAACATGAAGATCAAGTGAGAAAATCTCTATGCTATGGTACGAATCAGAAAAATATAATAACAATTAACAGTTATAGTTATATACAAGAAATAGGGACAGGAAATCATGTGCAATGTATAGATATACTTAAAATGTATCTCTGGGTCTGGCTCAGTGACTCACGTTGGTAATCCCAGTGCTTTGGGAGGCTGAGGAGGGAGGATCACTTGAGACCAGGAATTTGAGACCAACCTGGGAAACATAGCAAGACAGGAGGATCACTTCAGCCTGGAAGTTCAAGCCTTCAGTGAGCTATGATCACATCACTGCACTCCAGCCTGGGCAACAGAGCTAGACCCTGTTTCAAAACAAAACAACACAAATGTAGCTCTGGTGTTAATTACAGATATCATTCTTACTACCTCAGTGAGGAAGCCTTTACCCAGGATAATGTTTTCTGATTCTCATCTGAATCCTCCTCATCCTACTATTCATCCTCCTCTTTCTTCTTTCCATTATTTCTTTCTCACTCATTGACTGATCTCTTAGACTATTCTGTGTTTAACTTGTTCTTTTAAAAATTATTTTGATGACAGAACTGACATACTAATAGCTGAGTACTCTCATTCTCTATGTCTACAATTGTTTAGTATTTTAAGTACAGATTTTTTCTCTTTGGTGATTCCTGTTGACCAGGAGTTTCAATTCTACTTAGATTTTTGTCTTTGAAGACTGCATGGCACTATAGGACAGATACTGAGAAAAGCCAACAAAAAATGCACATAGCTTGCTATTCTAACAAATTGCTTTTCGGCGAGGTGTTTCAGAAAGATCTGTGGAGACCACCTGGGGCTTGATGATCCCAGAGTGTTTAAATCTCATTTAGTACCTAACTATATGGAAACTTGATACTACCTCAAATGAAGGAAAAATGTGTCTATGGGTTATATGCATATGTGAGTAATATTTATTGATTCTCTATAATTTTCCAAGTACTATGTGTAAGCTCTTTATCCGTGTGATAATATTATTCCTCATGACAATACTATGACATTTTATTATCTATCAGATAGGAGACTAAAGCTTAAAGAGATTAATAGGCTCCAAGTCATACAGATGGTCACTGGTAGTTTGAATTAGAATCCAGATATGTCAGGCTAAACCCCTAAAAAACAGTCCACTACAAAATAATTACCAGAATTCATATTTAGGAGGTCTGGAGTAGAGTTCTGAATTTGCATTTTTAATTAATGCTTGTCCCAGTTTCCCCAGAACTGAGGGGGTTCCTAAAATGCAGTACTTTCAGGATTACAGCCAGGAAAGCACTGGGTAAACTGGGATGAGTTGAACACTCTACTTTATTTTTTTTGTTTGTTTGTTTCTGTTTTTGTTTTTGATTTTGTTTTGAGACAAGTCTCTCTCTCTCGCCCAGGCTGGAGTACAGTGGTGCAATCTGGGTTCACTGCAACCTCTGCGTCCCGGTTCCAAGTGATTCCCCTGCCTCAGCTTCCCAAGTAGCTGGGATTACAGGCGTGTGCCACCACACCTGACTAATTTTTGTATTTTTAGTAGAGACAGAGTTTTGTCATGTTGGCCAGTCTGGTCCCAAACTCCTGACCTCAAGCAATCCACCCGCCTCGGCCTCCTAAAGTGTTGGGATTACAGGCATGTGCCACCAGCCCGGCTTACTTGGGAGACTTTGATTCCTTATAGTTGAAGGCACAGAGGAAGAGGAGATTCTGTGAGTGGCAGTTGCCCAATCCCCACTAATCTACAGCACTAGAGATGGGGTATGCTTCTGAGATGCTTGTGCAGACTCTACACCACATGCTGTAGACTTGAATCCTGCAGAGGGATTCCTTTGTGGTCAGTAGAGAAGACAGTTGTGGAGGTCACCTTTGAAGCCTGCTCCAAATAGGACTGACTGACATCCTCATATATGGGGGAGGAGTAGTGTTGACAATGGCATTGTGCAGCAGAGGAAGCAAATATAATGGCAGTGACCACCATGGACCAAGAATTGGGTTTCTTTCTCACTTCTTAGAGATACCTGAGCTCAGGAAGAAAAAGTTCCACAACTTAATAGTTAGCTGGCTAGTCTCCCAAGCCTTGTCAAGTGTGGGTTCAGAGTTGGCTTTGCTCTGAGAGTCAGTATGACACCATTTAACATCAGATTAAATTCCAGCTCTGCCACTTTACTAGCTATATAACCTTGGGCAAGTTACCTAATCTCTCTGCACTTCGGTGTCCTCCATAAAAAGAGACTATCTCGTAGGGTTGTGGTACAAAACAAATAAATTAATATTTGAAAAATACTCAGAACATTGCCTGACACATTGTAAGCCCTATATAAGTGTTTGTTAAATTAATTTAGGGAAAAATGTGCTATCTCTTGGGAAACAAATTTATATCCATGAAATCATAGTAAAGCTATTGAATTTGTGACTAAAAGGTCATTGGTGACCTTAATGCATGCAGAGGCAAATTGCAATGAGTTAAGAAGGAATGAATCATAAACAATAGAGCCCCCTTTTATATATTACACATTGAATGGCTGGTAGGGAGCGGAAAGAGAAAGCAGAAGATCTAAATCACTGAGAGGTCATAGAGGCTCCTGTGGAACTAAGGATTTTTCTTTCTTTTAGTTCCCTTTTCTATTTGCCTGGCTTTCCAAATGAACAAAACCCCTTTTGGGGGTACCCTAGTCCAGGGCCGGGTCAGGGTAGAATCCAGCCACAATGTCCAGGGCCTTGTTTGTATATATTAGCTCATGTGCTTACAGACTAGAACAAGAAATTGTACATACCTCACAGGCAAGTCACAAAGATCTGTTTTCAAGGTCAGAAACACCGTTATCTTCTTGATTTATGATTTTCACTGGCAACAGACACAGGAAGATGGTCCCTCATTACCCAGGGGCCACACAAAGAGGACAAGAATTAGACATCCTGGGAGGGACTCAGCCATGGGTCCCTCAGCCATCGGTTCTAGGTCCCAACCGGAAGACCTAGAGTGTCCTGGATACAAACAGCTGCCATTTGTTGACCATGTATTGTTATGTGTGGGTATGGTACAGTTTAGTCTATTGTATACATATTATGTAACAATTATGTGTACACAACTACATATACATATTGTGATTTATCCTTCCCAAAAGCCCATTTTTCCCATAGAGTAACCAAGTCTTAGGAAGGTTAAGTAACTTGTTCATGGCCACAATGAAGTACATAGCTGCAGCTGGGATTTTTTTATTGCCAACTTCTATTTTACACACTCCAGTCTTCCAAACTGTGATTGATTCATTGGTACTGGACTGGCCACACAAAAGGCCCGTAGGAAACAAACTATGTATACATTAATTACCAGTGATTTCTTATTAGTAGGCCCAGGAAGGACCCAAGAATCTGTGATTTTAAAAGTTGTCAAGGAGATTCAGTTGTGTAATCTGGTTGGAGAAGATCTGCGTTGGGCTACCTGGGCTGTTATCAAATTATTTTTGGTCTCTCCAACTTCAGAATAAAGGAAGAAAGGGAGGGAGATAGGAAGGAGCCACAGCAGCCAAAATTTGCCATCCTTCCTTTCATCTCAGAGGAAGTAAAAAGAGAAGAGAGGAATTGAGAAAACCACCTGGAGGAGGTAAAGGAAGCAGAGAATGGAAGTACAAGACCTATACTTCCCTTTACACCTGTTGTTATCAGCTTTTAAAGGCAGACACAGATTCTGGGGCAGGGGTGGCTGAACCCACACCAGGGGTAAGCCAAGCAAGGGCAGAGGTTTGGTGTGAGAGGCAAAAGTGAATTTAGTATTTCCTCAGGAGCCTAGAAACCTAAGTTCTGGTTGCAGTTCCAGCTGTGGGATTTGGGCAATCACCTATGAACCTTAGTTTCCACCAGTATAGAGTGAAAAGTCCAGATTAGATGATCTCAAAGAGCCCTTTTATCACTGACATTCATGATTTCATTATCCTTTGATCCTGAGCCTCTCAGTCAGCAAGAAGGGCTGCGACTCTTCTGCTCAGACTCCAGGAAGGAGGAGGAGGCAGAGGAAAGGAAAACAAACAGTCTCTGTTCCCCAGTGGGAGACTCTGCCTTGTCTGGGCAGATGAGCGCCAGCCTGATGAGAGGGTGGGTGCTGAGCTGGGTGATGAAGGATCAACCAGCTGATATTTCTCTGGCGACAGAACTCTTCAGAGCTAAATAAAAGTAATTGAACTTAATGTCCGAACACAAAACCAGTCCATAAATCCAGGTGCTGTCTATTGGAAATTTCATAAGGGCTCTGCTTCCCTTAATCTTATCTCTACCAGACAGTTACTGTGTTCTTGATGTAATTAGAGTGATAAAACAATGTGGCACAACTGCTGGTTTCTATCATGGCATCACCACTGTTGACTTAAATGACAAGCTAATAATTTTATAAGATGCCCTTTATTTTTATTTCTCACTTCATTGTGGATGGGTGTTTTTCAAATGGGGGGGCATATCTTTCTAGATACATTTACCAGACACCATATGCAAGGACTGCTTCATTCATTGCCCATTAGTCGAGAAGCTACATCTCCCAAGGGACAATTGAGATTGATTTTAGTAGTTAAAATACAGGACCAGCTGGGGATTTTCAGAACTATAGATATTTTCTATAGATCTGGGTGATTTATACCTCTTTCAAAAGTAACCCTGAAGGGAGCAAGGCTGGTGTTTCCACCAGAAGTAACGTAGATATATTTCTCTTCTATAAGAAAGACTAGATTTGCCTCAGTCCCTGTCCCCTTGAGGGAGTTGTCCAAGTGAATACGTCAAAAGGCAGGCATTCCTGACCTTTTGAGGTCAGACCCAAAGAATCTAGAAAACAGTATTCCTAGACAGTGAGGAATTGAGATTGAAGATCCAAAACAAGTTTAGTTTAAAACCAAGAAGACATTCTAAGCTCGAGGGCAACTCAAACTATCCTTTGAGATGCATACGCTTTTCTGAGAAAGCAGTTTGGTGAGAGCCCACATTCCCACCAAAGCAGTCAGATCCATGGTGACAAAGCCTAGGAGCTGGGACTTTAGCACTGGAGACCCCAACACTTTCCTGTCAAGAGTAAAATGTTATGCAGAAAAGCAATGTTTAATCATTTGACGATATGTCTGTGCAGGGCCCTTGGTGAAACTGGATGGCTGCTATGTGTTTTCAGGGGAGACTTTCTCTAGCTCCTCTACACCCTGTTGGCTAGAGGGCTGGGATAGAGTCCTATGGCTTAGGAACATGAGCAGTCAACAGTCTTTCTTCATTTGAATTCCCTTTATTTCAACCCTGAAAAAAATTTCAGTGTAACTCCATATGGATGGCTCATTGCTTCTTAATTTCTCAAGAGAACTGGCAAGGAGGACTCTTTAACATGCCAGGGAGGTCTGAGAAAATGCTCAAAAAGTTCACAGGGTCAGAGAGAAGTGGTGATTCAGCTTGGAGTGCTCAGCAAGGCAAATTATCCACCTAAACACAAGAGGACATACATTGCTCTTCCCTGATGGCCTTTTAAAGCTTACTATCTAGGAAGATGGCTTTTCATGGAGGAAGAAGCAGATGATCTCATAAAATCCATTCTCAGGAATAAAAGTAGTGAATAGGAAGCCAGCAGAGCCACTTGTTACCATCTTTCATAGAAAGTCAGGACTTAACAGATAAAGGGCTAGATCTCTACCAAACTTATACGATCTCAGGAACTTATTTTCTTCCCCTGTAAATTTCTGAAATTATTCATAGAACTCTTAAAAAGGAAAGGATTCATGGCCATGTCTTTAAGAAAAGTCAAGAAGTAGAAAACTGAAGCTACCTTGTCCCATTTTGTGGCCAGCCCCAAGGTCAGACTGAGAAGCTCCAAAAGAGTACACTGTGACCCTGGAGAAGAAAGACAAGAATGAAAGCCCCTGGGGACAATGCAAAAGCAGGCATGGGAGTCCAGGAAACTGGCCCACATAGCAGAAGGATGTGTGGAGCTCTATCTGCTTCCCTGAAGCTGTTACCCATCCATTCCAGCCACTGAGAATCAATGTTCTCCTTCCTTCTTGTGACAGCCTTTCAACCATTGGCAAGATCCAGCAGGCTCCTGTGAGTCTCCTGGGGAAATGAAGCTTTCCAAGTTTTACTCAATGGGCAAAACTACAAAAACATTATATTACTCACTGTTCCTCTTGAGCCTTATCAGACACCTGCTTCATATATAAAATAGGACTCAGAGGGAAAATACAGGTGGCTTAAACCCTGACTTATAATAATAATCAGTGCCATTTATTCAGTGCTTACCTTGTACCTGACAACAGCTAAATACCTTGCATATGTTCAATCATTTAGTTGACCCTACAGCCTGAAAAAGTGGTTCCCAAACTTCGTTTATGAAGAAACTAAGATCCAAAGAGGTTAATTGATTAGCCCAAGGTTGCCCAGTTAGGAAGTGACAAAGTTGAGGTTTGCACTCATTTCTGTCTCTCTTGAGAGGCTATATCTTATTTGGCCCTACATCAAGCTGATATATCACAGTAGTTTCTACTTTTTACACATAAGGCTACGGGAATTTGGAAGTTTCAAATATTTGCCCTTTAACACATTTTTCAAAACTTCTGTCATTTAGTTCTGAAATCACAGAATCCTTCCATATCTAGGAGAGAGCTATTCGGAACTTTCATAGGTGTGACTGTTTGACCTAAATTGGGCCTTGCTGCTTTTTCTTGCTAGAATTTACTTTAAACCCTTTATATATCTGCAAATCCTAGATCCTTCTTTCTCTGATCATTCCCTATTCTCTTTCCCATACTCCAAAGAAGACCTGACCTACCCAGCTGAGGGCTGGGTCAGCTGATGTCCTTCTCTTTGCCCAGAGAGACACCCTCTCTGCAAAGGCCAATCTCTTGACTAGTGGGTTTGGTTCCCAAATTCTACTCTGACCTTGCTCCTTTACTTAGTTCCCTCTTTCTAGTGTTTCCATCTGTGTCTGTTTAGACATAGATAATACAGACTGTGTCTCCTTGTCCTACAAACTTTTGGACAAACTACCTCATCTTTGAAAATTTGATTTGAGTTTTCAAAATGTACTCTCTAGAGGACAAAAGAAAATCTGACCTGAACAATAATCATCAAAGATTATCAAGGAAGAGACAATTCTCATATCATCCAAATGTCTTTGGGTGAAAAAAAGGAGGAAAGCTCCCAAATAATTTTTAAAATTTTTAGAGAGCAAAAATCTGGCAGCGATAGTATAAGAAAGTTATTATCCAATCTCATTCAAGAACCCAGATGCAAAAGTCTTAAAGATAGTCACAAATAAATTTGAAAATATAAAATATGAAATAAAAATCAGGTTTTTCCTAAGAGTCCAAAGTTGGCTTAGCAATAAAACTAATAATCTAATTAACCATATTACAGATTTGAATTTGAAATATCACACAATTGTCTCAAGGGATGCTGAAATAGAGTTTTTAAGAAATTTGAAAATCTATTGATGACTAAAATATATCATAGCAAACTAAGGAAGAAAGGAATCTTCTTTAACATGATAGGGAGTGTCTGTCTAAAATATATTCACTAATGGTACTTAGAAGTGAACCCATTAAACTCAGAGATAAATTCCAGGGTGTTCTTTCCTTATTATTACTATTCAATACATACTGAAGGGCATAGCCAATGCTCAAAGACAAAATAAAGAAATTAGATATAAGGGTTAGAAAGAAAGAAAAATTTTATTATTTACAGATATCTCAAATGATTGTATGAAAATATGAGAATCTACTGAAAAATTAGAGTAGGCATAAAAGTGGATGTAAGATCAAACAATAAAGAATTCTACACCAATTAAATAATGTATTTTATTTAAAAAATAAATTCACAAAAACCGGAAGAACTGTAAGATAACAAGTAGTAAACATCATAAAATATATGCAGAGAAAAATATGGAGAAAATTATAAAATTTTATTAAAAGGGCATAAAAGCTTGAGTAAACCCAGAAATATACCATGGTCATGAATGGAAAGGCATAATATCATAAATATGTGACTTCATCAGATCACAATCTATAAATTTAATAAAATTATTTAAAACATTTATATAGTACTTTTCACAGAACATTACAAATTGATTGTAAAATTCATTTTGAATTATATATGTTTAAGGGGAACTAAGCCAATTTTGAAGTCTAATAAGGAAGAGGGATTTGTAAAAAGGATCTTCCCTATCTAGTATCAATACTTACAAAGCTATGGCAATATTTTTAAGTTTATAATAAGACCAGAGTTGAACAAAGTGGTCAATACTATAGAATTATTGAGTAGAACTTTTTTGCAATGACAAAAATTCTCAATCTTATATGTAAAGATATCTAGTATGGAAACCACTGCCCACATAGGGCTACTAAGAACTTGAAATGTGGCTTGTGTGACTAAAGCATAACATTTTTGATATTATTTAATATTAATTAATTTAAGATTAAATAGCCACATGTGACTCATGGCTACCTATCATATTTAGTAGCATAGCTCTACAATAGAGGCTTTACAAGCTGACAAAAAGAAATTTAGTAGCACAGTGTTAACTGAGGTTTTCCAAGTCATTAGGGGAAAAGAAATTGGCTGTATGTGGGGAAAAATTTATATGTATAAATTTAAATCCCCATCTTATCCCATCTGCACAAATAAATTCCAGATAAATTAAAGACCTAAATTTAAAAATCAAAATTTTTATACAATTTTTAGAGACAATATAGGAGAATACTGTCCAGATTTTGATGTATGAAACAACTTATTGAGCAGGACCAAAAAGTGCAAATCTAAAGGCATGAACTGATAAATTCAGCAATATTAAAATTCAGATCTTCTGCACAACAGAAGATGCTATAAAATAGAGTAAGAATACAAGCCACACAACAAAAGAATGTAATTGCTACCTATATAACTGACAAAAGATAATTACCCAGAATATACAAATAACTACAAATCAATATGAAATAGCAAACCACTAAGTAAAAATTACGGACAAAATATATGGGAAATGATATCTAGAAGAGGAAACCCAAATGGTCAATAAAAGTTTGTAAAAAGATGTTTAACCTCCATAATAATAAGAAAATGCAAACTAAACCAAGAGCAGCATATTTTTTTTTCATGCTTATCAGAGTGTCATTGTGGTGGAAATTTGTCAAACTTGTCCATGTAGCATCTAAACCCACTGCTTATGACTGGGGAATTCCCTCACTTGGAGGTAAAACTGGCCTCCTTCTAAGAAGCTGAAATGCCAGATGCAGTGATTCCAGCTTCTCTTGAAGCTAGGGCATGGGCACATGACTTGGACTGCACCAGTCAGAGGCTGCTGACTGTGAATAACTCTTCTAAGGGGTAATGATGATGCTGGACCCAAGGCAAGGTCACGAACAGGACACACACTGTTGAGAGTGTCGGTGATATAGCTGCAGTGGGTTGTGCTTGGAGTTGATGGCAGCCTAGTATTGGTGTCTTCACTGGACTGGATTTTGCATGTTTTACCTGGCTGTATAGCGCAGAATCTAGTGCCTCAGTCCCCCTGGTGAATGGTTCTGTAAATCTTCCAAAGTCCTTTACATATTTTTTTCCTCTCCTTGAATCAACCAGAGTTTGTTTCTATTGAATGTAACATCCACTAACACCAAATGTTGGTGAGGATGTGGGATAATAGGATCTGCCACATACACTCTAGAGGGGCGAGGATATTTGTTATAGACACTTTTAGAAGCAACTCATTAATACATGTGAAGACGAAGATACACATATCCTAGGACCCCAACTTTTTACTCCTAGAATCATACTGAATAGAATTTCTTGATCGTATACACAGTTGAATGTGTATAAGGATTTCCATTGTTGTGGTGTTTTCAGTAGTGACAATTGGAAACAATTTTCATCAGATGGAAAATGGCTAAATCAAGGGTGGTATATGCAGATGCTGGATTTAACAGTAAATGATAGTACATGAAATTGATCTCTAAGCCTGAATATGTATGAATTTCACAAAAATACTGACCCAAGAGGAAATCTGAATATGATACCGAGGACATGTCATTTATGCACATTTACAAAACATGTAAAACAATAATCTGTGTGGATTATGGGAAAGGATAAAGGTATTTGTAGGAAGGGCAATAATAATGAAAACAAATTTCAGTAGAGAGATTGCCTCTGGGATGAGAAAGAGAGGTATAAGATATCTCAATTGTTTTCATTAAAAATACCTGAAGAAAATATAACGCAACATTCATATTTTAAAATTCTTACTATTGGGTATATGGATACTGGTTATGTTACTCTACCTACTTTACTGTATATTTAAGTTATTAAAGAAAACCCAAAGCTTTTAAACTTAAAAAATTTAAGATGCTTTTATTTCATTTTACTTCACCTGAAAATGGTGATCACATATTTATTGAGTGTTTAGTATTTGGCAGACACAGCACTAACTATTTTATTTATATGATCTCATGTAAGTGTTCACCCAACATTGTGAGGTAGATGAGCAGCTCATTTTAACCACCTGGAGATCTTTAAAAAAGACTGATACTTGGACCCCATTCTTAAAGATTATTCTGGTGAAACCTGGGCATTGGGAGTTTTTAAAGCACCTCCAGTAATTTTAACATGCAGTTAGGTGTAAGAATCCCTAAAATAGTTTATAAATATGTTTCTCAAATTCCACTTGATTAGAAGAATTACCAGAGACTGTTAAAAATGCAGCTTCCCATGCCTCATCCTAGATCCACAAAATCAAAACCTCTAAGAGAGAATCCAGAATATTAGAATTTTTATCACGTGCTTAAAATACCCTTATGGTCAGGCAAGTTTGAGAAATCTGAAGCTACTGTTTGCCCTTCTGAAAGCCATCAGTCAGCATGTGCCCATCCCCCTGACCCACACCCCTCTCCTAGGAGTTCTAATTCAGGAGGTCTCATGTGGGATCCAGAAAAACTATTTTCTTAAAAAAAAAATAAGTCCCTTTGGATGACCAGCCATATTGATACGTATGGGTACACAGAGACTCAGGAATGTGAAGCACCAGGTCTGCCTGGTTCCACAGCTCACGCGATTTTCCCCATTCATTCTGCACTCCCCTGGACTTGGAGTCAGTTTCCCCAGGTTCTATCTCTGCAGATCCTGACTCACTTTTCTCCTTCCTGTCAAGGTAGCCTAGGATTAGAAACAAATGTGTACCCTTTTTGTCATGGGTAGGAACACAAACTGCAGAACCTATCCCCGTGGGGTAGGACTGGTGGCATCCCCACCTGGAAATAAGGCCCCAGCTCAGCAGGCCGTGGTGCAGGACACCATTTCAGGAACCTGGGGTGCCAGGGAGGGAAACACAAACAGCACCTCAGTGGGAATGTTGGACCTAATCTGTGCCCATGGAAGGAAAGTGGGACTCACAGAGCTGCTGTCAGTATTGATCCTGTCCTGATCCCTTTGGGCTCAGGAAATGTGTGTGTGTTTGTATGTTGGAGAGAGGGGAACAGCTTATGGGGCTCATGCTGATCCTGCAAAGCAACAGTCCAGGAAAACCAAGGGCAGTGTCCTTTCTTTTCCAATTCTTACTTCTAATCCAAGCCCCTTTTTAATCATCAGGTGACTCAACCTAATGGCAGATTTTCCAAAGTGTGTTCTGTAAAACATAAATCCCAACAGTGAATTCTTGAAATAAAGGAGAGGGGAGCTTCTATTGGGAAATGGTGCAAATCATATCCTACTCTTAAGGATTTACAATGCTTATTAGCATTGAAAAGGGCCTTGAGCAGTCTTGCCTTCACCTGGTGTCCTGAAGTAAGAGAGAGCCCAGTGATGTATCCCATCTTTGTTATAGAAATGTCTTAAAACTTTGTGATTTTAATGTTCTTGAGAATGGATTATGGAAAACAATATTATAAACTATCACATCACCTCTCTGTTGAGACTGTCAATGAGCCCTGTTTTCTGCAGTAGTGGCTCCCAAATTTGGACACTTGTCAAATTACCTGGAGAGCTTTATTTTAAAATATCCATACCTAAGCTCCACCTCAGACCTATGCCTTCAGACAGTTGGCAATTAGGGCTCAGCACTTACATATTCAGAAAATCTCCCAAGGTGATTTTGATAGACATCTGGTTTAGAACCATTGACATACGAAAGAAATTCTGAACTTGATCCTTGGCTCTGACCACATGCAAAACCCCGGTCTGTCTTTCTTCCTCTCTCTCCCTACTAAACACCATTGCACAGTATCTTCCCCACTTTCCCTTATGCTACTCCCCTATGTGAATTGCTTTCTTGTCTCTATGTCCATTTTTTTTTTTGAATAATACTTTTTCTTCCTAGACAGCTTAAGTGCTATCTCCTATGCGAGAAATTCCCTGATGGCCCCAGTGTCTGAAGATTGCCTCTTTTCTTCATCTTCTTATATTTCCTGTATGTGTAATGTGTTGTTCTGTCTTTTCCCTGGAGTTTCTTCTAATTACTCAACCAGGTCTCTGAAGCGAGGCCATATTGTGTACTGGTTAGGTACCCAGGCTTTAGACTGTGACAGTCCTGGCTCTGAGTTTGATCTCAGGTCACAGTAGGACTCTTACCTCTTTTAAATCTCAGTTTTGCTGTGTGTAAAACTAATGAAAAAAATACACCTTGAATAACTGCTGTAAAGGGTATAATGAAATAATAACAATTCCTAATGCTTAGTCAGTGCTTGGTAGAAGTTGTATTGGTGATTGCTGGGGTTTTTGGCTTGCTTTTTTTTTTTTTTTTTAGATGGAGTTTCGCTCTTGTTGCCCAGGCTAGAGTGCAATGGCACGATCTCGGCTCACTGCAACCTCTGCCTCCTGGGTTCAAGCAACTCTCGTGCCTCAGCCTCTTGAGTAGCTAGGATTACAGGCAAGCGCCACCACGCCTGGCTAATTTTGTATTTTTAGTAGAGATGGGGTTTCTCCATGTTGGTCAGACTGATCTTGAACTCCCGACCTCAGGTGATCAGCCTGCCTCGGCCTCCCAAAGTGCTGAGATTACAGGTGTGAGCCACTGTGCCTGGCCGATTGCGGTTTTTATAACCATTAGGATGTAAGTTTCTTGAGGACAGGTATTCATTTTGTTCATCAAAAACTCCCCTCCTTTAAAAAGTGCCTGGCAGAGTGTAGCTGCTCCGTGACGAATCAGTAATAAACTCATCTCTCTGAGTGCCTGCTATGTTTGTATCCTTGGGCCTTTGAATAGTACCTAAAAGAAGACACGGCTTTAAAAATGTTTCTTGATCCTGTTGATGATATCCAAATTTATTTGTTTGCAATCTTTTGGGACTAGGTTGCTATCTACCTGAAGTACCTGCGTTGTTTTTACCTGAAACAAATCCATTCTTTTACTGTTTCACTGGAGAAACCCACGCACACCCTGGTTTTTAGAGGGAGTTCAGTAGGTGGCAGGCCATCTGTGTATTGGCCAATGACAACATTCAGTCTTTTCAACTGGGCCAGATAGGGGCATTTGGTTGATGTCAGATCATTAGAAACACAGTTCTGGAATTCCTTTGAAACTGCTGAGACAGCAAATCTCCTCTTTTTTTCTGGGATTACTGGTAATTCTATAAAGTATTGGTATTAAAGTAGAGAAACCCCATCTCTACTAAATACTAATAATAGTAATATTATCAGTTTGAAATCTCAGGGACACTAGATATAAACAGCTCTTCTGAGGATACAACAACCAAGAAGAAAACGAAGCTTGGCAATGGAGAAGGTGACTAAGTGCTGATGACACTGTTTACACCCCTGGTTCCAGCTGTGCCTAAAGCCAATACTTACGCTGAAATTTTCAGTTACACTGAGCCAACGACTTGCTCACAAGTGTCTTTGCTTAAGTCAGTTTGTGGTGAGTTTCTCTCACTTGCAGGGTATTCTGTAATACAGTGATCCTCAAAGTGTGGTCCTCAGATCAGTTCACTGGAGAACTTGCTTTCAGTCTGTATTTCCTGCCTATCTCCTCCACATTTACTTGTCTGAGGCCTAGTCCAGGTGGCCCCCTCTTGAAACCATCTTAACCACAAGGCTATAGGGCTCTGATTGTTACTATAATGATGCCTACTGTAACCTGCCATGTATTGTTCTTGACCCCTGTCTTCTTTTGTCCACAGAGTATAAGCTCTAGAGTCATGGATGTCGTCTAATATATCTTTGATTCCACCACTGCACCCAGAACAGGGGCTGAAAAGTTGTCTAGAATTGCTTAAGAATCCTGATTCAGGCCGGGCGCGGTGGCTCAAACCTGTAACCCCAGCACTTTGGGAGGCCGAGACGGGCGGATCACGAGGTCAGGAAATCGAGACTATCCTGGCTAACATGGTGAAACCCCGTCTCTACTAAAAAATACAAAAAACTAGCCAGGCGAGGTGGCGGGTGCCTGTAGTCCCAGCTACTTGGGAGGCTGAGGCAGGAGAATGGCGTGAACCCGGGAGGTGGAACTTGCAGTGAGCTGAGATCCGGCCACTGCACTCCAGCCTGGGTGACAGAGCAAGACTCTATCTCAAAAAAAAAAAAAAAAAAAAAAAAAAAAAAAAAAAAGAACCCTGATTTATGTTTTCAGGTGACCTCCTTTTTAAAAGTCCATTCCAGAAGGCAGTACCTCCTCAATTAGAGCTGTTAGCCCCCAAAAGTGTGTTCACAGAGCTTGTCTCCCTTGGGTGATTTAAGGTTATAAAGTTCAGGGCTTTGTTAACAGCTCTTGCGAAGTGGTTGTCCTAGCTTCTAACATGGGTCACTATAATAGTAGGCACAAGAGAAGCATAATTCGAGATCTTGCTAATTGCTCTTGCCTCGCTGAGTTAGACATTATGTCTGCATATGACGGAAGGTCGATGGAATGAAACAGTCCCTCAAGGAAGCTAATAGAAAATCAATTACTTTGGCCCTATAAATTGCTTTTGAAACAGACCTTTGCTGGGCCTTGCAGGAGGTAGCTTCCATACTCATCTCTTGGGGGTGAGTAAAGGGTCCTGAGGATCAGTTTGGGGCCTTGCCTGCCTCATGCTGGGCTAGGAAGCAACTCTCTCTCTAGCACCATAAACCGCCACATCATCTCCCCTGGCTGGAGTGCCCTGGCTTAGCCCTAACTTTGAATCTAACTCAACAGATGACTTTCATGTTTTGCAGGCAGGCTTCCCTTTAGCCAAGGTGGACAGGAGACTTATCAGGGGTGTTCCAGAAAAGAGCAGGGCTCATCCACACCTGGAAAGGATGCTTAGTCAGGCCCCCTGGCCAGAGGGGCTGTGCATCGGAGATCAACAGCAGGTGTGTCTCAGTTCTCCACTCTTGATACCGGGAATTGGTTCTGTGTCTCCCATCCAATGCAAAGCCCCATGGCTCAGGACTTACCCTGGGTCCAGAAAAGGTGTGGCCTCTGCTGCTCTGCTGTCCTTACTAGTGTGTTTTAGTGCTATTGAGCTAAGTGTGAACTGCTTCTTGTTTCAGCAAGCATTCTGGACACCCATTTTTTGTGTTTCAGAAAAATATACAAAGCAGTTTGGAAGTAAAATTGCAGCCCTTGGCAGAGAAGCTGTCATTACCCAGTCAGTGAAAAAGGAGGGGAACCATCCAGAGGTTCAAGGGCAGAGTGCTTAGCATCAGCTTGAGGGCCAACCCAAAAGGCTGTAGCTTCTTATTAAGAAGGACTGGCTACTCTTGGGATACAAAAAAATTTGCTTTCATTTCAGCCTGGTTGCAAACACCCCACCACTGATGTCCTTGCTTCTTTTCTCAGCCATTGATTTTTACTCACTTGGAGCCCATTAGGTATGTTCTTTTCTTTTTTCTTGGAAAAAATAAGCATGAGGACTATTCAGAAGCTCTGAAATGAGAGGTCATGCAGAGAAGTTGGAAAAACATGGAGGTGACTGAAACTGGTTTTAGAGGCATGACAAATCTCAGGCAGAAATGTGGGGCAGGGCTCTGCTCTAGGTTTCTTGTGGTGAACTGGGGGCCTTCCCTGCTCCTGGTTTATGACAGAGCCTCTCTCACATCTACAACTCCGAAGAGGGAGTTGGGCTCCTGGAGACCTTGAAGGTAATGGCTGAATGAAGTCTGCATAGCCTCTTGCTCTCTCTGCCTCCTTTCTAAACAGGCAGCAAGAAACAGACCCACTGCAACCGCTCACCCTCTGCTCTGTGGTCCGTACTCTTTCCTGGGCCTTTCAGGTCAGGGCAGGCTGAGGACCTGAAAGGGTCAACTCTAAGAAAGGGAGGTGCTCATCGCCCCTTCATAATTATCCAATGCATTGGGCTATTTTTTAGTGGCTGCCCATGCACCCTTGGCTGCTGTGTACATGTGTGTATATGTATGTGTACACGTGTGTGTGTGTGAGTGTGAGATGAGGAGTCAAAGGAGATTCTGAATGAGGAGAACTCAGCCCCTACCTCATGGATCTGACTCCTGCCTTTTCTATTACCTCTTCTTATTGGTGGTAATGAACTTTGCAGAATCCTTAAGTCTTTTGCCGTCAGCTTGGGTCATCTTCACCTAGTGTAGCTTCTAGGTCCTTTCTGGGACTCTGGGCATTTCAATCCCAGCATTTTAGTTTGACAGAACTGGGCCTCTGAGGTTGACAGTGTTCCCTCTACCCCAGCCTACTGATGGCCTACTGATGGACAAGGAGGTAATTGGCAGCAAAGCGGGAAGAAGACTGGTGGTGTTTTTTTGTTGTTGTTTGTTTGTTTTGTGGTGGAGTCTCCCTCTGTTGCCCAGGTTGGAGTGCAGTGGTGCAATCTCGGCTCACTGCAACCTCTGCTTCCTGAGTTCAAGCGATTCTTTTGCTCCACCCTCCTAAGTAGCTGGAATTACAGGCACATGCCATGACACCTGGCTAATTTTTGCATTTTTAGTAGAGATGGCGTTTCACCATGTTGGCCATGCTGGTCTCGAACTCCTGACCTCGGCCTCTAACTCCTGCCTCGGCCTCCCAAAATGCATTTTGATTGAGAGTTAAGGGGCAAGAAGATGTGGAAGAGAGATCAGGGTTGAGGGATTGTCTTCCTTGGGCTTTATTTGCACCCCTGTGTTGAAGGGATGTAAGTCAAAAGTTGATGGACTCAGTCTGGAGGAGCCATGCAAGGATCTGAGGCTTAGTAGATGCTTTAGAGCTGAGGGTCCTCAGAATGGCTGGGTTGGTTTGGGCTGAGGCTGCAATTTCCCTGCAGGGACTTGGAAGCCAGGGCAGTCCTGACTCCCTGAGGATTCTTAATGTGGGGAGAATGGGGACATTGAGGTTCTCCTTGGCAGAGAGGTTGGTGCCACGTGTAGTTTTTAGGTAGCGGAAATTGACAAGTGGGAGGTGAAGAGGGAGAACAGGAAGGTAGGTCTGAAGTCACAATAGCTATAGATGCCTTTGTGGACATGTGTGGAATCTTTTGGGGAGAGAAGATACTCTGATGGGAGGCAAGTCCCTCTTTGGGCAGGAAAATGAGGACTTGGAACCACTGGAGTTTGAGCACTAATGCAAATGTATCTCCCACAGTGACATGATAAGGTGGCCAGGGACTGGATATCCCTACCACTTGTAATGACCAAAACCAGAAAAGCTGGAGTCCCAAAGAGGACCAGTGCATGGGTCAGGGAGGAAGCAGAGGTGGGGTCTGTGGATGGCTTTGCCCACTGGAGTGCCTGCTGCAGCTGAGGTGCTGCTGTCTACCCTGCACGGGCAGCTTTCAGAGGCAGCCAGGAGGGTTCAGAGCTGAGGGGCCGGGACAATTTTTCCTGAAGGAGGTCACTCCGGGGGGTGTGTGTGTGTGTGTGTACAGGCAGCATTATTCTTTTATTTTACTCTTAAGAGTTGCAAATTTTAATAATAAAATAATTTCATTCTTAAGTGTTGCAAACCTAAGACAGAAGATAAAAACAGTTTTCGCAGAAAAGCACACTTTCTTTTTTTTTTTTTAAGATGGAGTCTTGCTCTGTCACCCAGGCTGGAGTGCAATGGAGTGATCTTGGCTCACTGCAACCTCTGCCTCCCAGGCTCAAGTAATTCATTCTTCTGACTCAGCCTCGCAGTAGCTGGGATTACAGGTGCTGGCCACCACACTTGGCTAATTTTTGTATTTTTAGTAGAGACGGGTTTCACCATGTTGGCCAGACTGGTCTTGAACTCATGACCTCGGGTGATCTGCCCACCTTGGCCTCCCAAATTGCTGGGATTACAGGCATGGACCATCGTGCCCGGCCAGAAAAACACACTTCTTTTTTGTGCTCTGGTCTGAATTGATTACATTTTGCATGTTCTTCTTGACTCTGTTAAGTGGCTGCTCTTCCATCCCAGCTGCAACTTCCTTTTTTGAAACGTCCCTTTCTTCCGCCTCTTATTTCTGCTTTTCCTCTCCTACACATCCCCTTCCTCCTTCCCCCCAGGCATACTAAAACTATTGTTTGGGTTTGGTTTGTTGTCACACTTGGTTTTCAGAGCACCTTAGGAGAGTGGGTTATGGTTATGTAGGACTGCTGTTAACAAGGATGGGGCAGCTGTCCATCTCACAGTTTTTTGCTCTTCTCTTGGAAAGCCCTGGTACTTAGGGACTGTCCCCTCATGGCTATGGCCATATTCCATGACCCTGTTCCATGCCACAGCTGATCTCTCTGGTGGGGCCAATCAGATTATCCCTGCCTTGGGACCATGAAACTTGGAACAGAAAATCTGAGAGTGGAGCTGAGCCATCCCAATGACAGCACTGGAGAAGGAAGGTTCATTGTAAATTCCTGCTACCATAGCAGCTGCTGCAGCTGTGGGCTCATGTGCTGGGCTGGCAGAGGGGAAAGCACTCACACTGTGCTCCACTAAACAGTGGAGATGCTGTACTAGAGTGAACCGTGCTTCACTAACAGACAAGACAAGAAGTTTATTTCTTGCTTACACATTGCATGATGGTTGGGTAGCTCTGTAGAGCTGATCTCCTCAAGCAGTGACTCAGATTTTGGTGGTTTCCATTGGGTGGTTGTGCCAGCTGGAACGAGTGTTCAAAATTGCTTCAGCAAGGCAAGAGGGGGGAGAAAATGTATCAGCTGTTCACTGCAGTGGCTCAGAAAGGTCACACTGAAGTGTCACATGTCACTAGAGCTCCCATTTCATTTGCCACACAGGTCATGAACCACCCTCCCCCAGGGAACAACAGAGGAATACATTACTATTCAATGAGCATGACTTCTGTCGGCCTCATATAATATTTTGGAAGATGAGGAAAAAGGAAAAAGAAGCTGTTCTTTAAAATGCCAAAATTTTCATGCGATGAGAGTACTTCTTGACATAAATACTTTAAGGCTAACAGAATCTTTAGAGTGAGGCTAGAGACAAGGTTAAAGATATTATCTTGAATGAATTCAGATATGCCTGAGCAAAGGTGACCACTGGTATCCCTACCTTATCCTTCTGGTCACTGAAAAGACAGGTCAACTGACCCCTGCTGCTTCCAAATGCATAGAGCTGAGATTGGGGCACTGTGTGAAAATCGGGTGCAGGCTGTTTTTTAAGTAAAATTGCCTATCTGCTTTTGTAGATGCAGGAGGATATGTCTTGAATCACCAGGTAGCTATCAGAACTTCAAGTGGGAGAGGAGGCAGGAACTGTAGGACAGGAGGGTAAAGTATGCAGGGAGAGTATTGGAGTGAGGAGTAGTTTGGAAAGACTGGGGATGGATGGATGGGGGAACCTGCCGTGACCCTGCTGTGGTCAGGGAATACATGAAAACACTAGGAGAAGATTTCCTAGCTGGTGACTAAGAAAGGAAAGAAATTGTAGAGGAGGTTTAGAGAATCAAAGATTCTTCAGCTCCTGTGGCCTAACCCCTTTCCAGCAAGCCCCCTGAATATGCTTAGAATTACAAGACATCCATTAAGAAACCAATGTCATCTCCCTAAAGCCCATGGCACAGTGCCCTAGGAATTCAGAGGCAAGGACTGTGTTTCCTTTCTTGAAGATTTCCTTTACACATGGCCTTAAAGTATTGTGGTTCTTGCTGCAGAAGATGTGAAGGCAGAAAACTACTAAGTTTGGGCAAAAGTAATTGTGGTTTTGGACCATGAATTTTAAATCATTATAACTAGGCTCAAACACATCTTTATTAATCAAAATAGAAACCGTTACAATCAACACATTTTTGCCAAAGAGAAATAAGTTTATTCCTATAGTTTAAAACCCATGCTTTGGGATTTAACAAAGTCTTGGAAGACAATTTTTTTCTTTTTTTCTTTTTTTTTTTTTTGCATCCTGCTGATTGTGTTAGAGTTTTCACTGAAAAAAAGTTGTTGAGATGCTTGAAGAAGTATTAGTTGGTTGGTGAGACATCAGGTGATACGGCAGATGTGGCAAAATTTTGTAGCGCAAATCATTCAACTTTTGAAGAGTTGTTTGTGAGACGCATGGTCAGACGTTGTCGTGGAGAAGAACTGGGCCCTTTCTGTTGACCAATGCCGGCTGCAGGCACTGCAGTTTTCAGTGCATCTCATCGATCTGCTGAGCATACTTCTCAGATGTAATGCTTTCGCTGGGATTCAGAAAGCTCTAGTGGATGAGGCCAGCAGCAGACCATTGGACAGTGACCATGACCATTTTTTGGTGCAAGTTTGGCTTTGGGAAGTGCTTTGGAGCTTCTTCTCAGTTGAACCACTGAGCTGGGCATCACTGGTTGTCATATAAAATCCACTTTGCATAGCACGCCACAATCCGATGGAGAAACGGTTCGTTGCTATTGCGTAGAATAAGAGAAGACACTTCAAAATGGCATTTTAAAAAAAATTTTCTCTCAGCTCATGAGGCAACCACTCATTGAGCTTTTTCACCACTCCAATTTGCCTCAAATGCTGAGTGACCCTAGGATAGTTGATGTTGAGTTCTTCAGCAACTTCTGGTATAGTTGTAAGAGGATCAGCTTTGATGATGGCTCTCAATTGGCTGTTGTCAACTTCTGATGGCCAGCCACTAGCTCATCAGCAAGGTTCTCGTCTCCTTTGCAAAACTTCTTGAACCATCATTGCACTGTATATTCCTTAGCAGTTCCTGGGCCAAATGCATCGTTGATGTTGTGAGTTGTCTCTGCTGTTTTATAATCCGTTTTGAAATCGAATAAGAAAATCACTTGAATTTTCTTTTGGTCTAATGTAATTTCCATAGTTTAAAATAAACATAAAATAAACAGCAAGTAATGTCATTAGCAAAAAAACATTGAGCAAGAAATGCCCATTAAAATGATGCATAACATAACCATATTTATTTAGAATGTATTCCAATATCAAATGGCAAATTCCAGCAATGCAAAAACTGCAATTACGTTTGCATTCACTTAATAGTAAAGAACATTTTTCTTTAATTCCAGTTTAAGTGAAAAATGAGAGAAAGATTTAGCTTAGCAGCTAATTTTATTTCTGAAAATTTTTAAGGATACTTTTAAAAATTCAAATGAAGAATCTCTCCCATTTATCTAGTTTTTATTTTTTTTATTTTTTTATTTTTTTTAATTTTTCTCTTCTCTCTCTCTTAAAGAGAAGTTGAATTCTGTCTCATTGTGGCTACTCATATCTCTGGTTGAGGAGGAGGACTGTGTTCTTCCTCCTACACTTGGATTTGACATGGCACTTTTAAAGGCATTGTCCTCATTCCTGTCTCCCTCCACTCCATGCTGCCTCCTCAGGCCTGCTTTTTTTTTTTTTTTTTTTTTTTTTTTTCCTTGAAAAAAAATCACAGTGTGAAGCAGACTCTTGCTTTTGGCCTTCCAGTAGTGGTGAGGTTAGTGGGCAACGGCATAGTGGAAAGAATGTAAGCATCAGTCACATGGACCTAAGTTTGAGCCCTGGCTCTGTCCACTATAGGCTTAGGGTGAGTAACTTCATTCCTTTATACCTTTGTTTTCTCCTCTGATCTCCTTCAGGGACTATGATGCCTGTGCAAAGCATTTAGCATTATCTGGGTTGCATAGTAGGAATGCAAAAAATGGAAGATAATTCCACCTTTGTGTAGACATGGAGATGGGCTTAACGGAGTCTCTGGAAATTGTTAACTTTCTCATATTTCCAGAAGAGTGGTTATGGATCTCATCTGGGTCACAGACTCATTCAAGAGTCTGAGGAATGCCCCGGTACCCTTCCAGAGAAAAAGGAACTATGCAGGTGACATAACATTTTGCATACACTTTTATCATGTTACTTATTCTACTTCAGTACTTCTCAATTGGTTGCACTATGAATATCCTTTTTTAAAAAAATTTACTTTAAGTTCTGGGATACAGGTGCAGAATGTGTAGGTTTGTTACATAGGTATACATGTGACATGGTGGTTTGCTGCACCTATCAACTCATTTTCTACATTTTGGACCCCACATACATTAGCTATTTGTCCTAATACTCTCCCTCCCCTTGCCCCGTAGCCTTTGATTTGCCCTGGTGTAGTTGTTCCCCTCCCTGTGTCCATGTGTTCTCATTGTTCGACTCCCACTCATGATTGAAAACATGTGGTGTTTGGTTTTCTGTTCCTGTGTTAGTTTGCTGAGAATGATGGCTTCCAGATTCATCCAAGTCCCAGCAAAGGACACAATCTAATTCCATTTTATGGTTACATAGAAATCCATGGTGTATATGTACCATATTTTCTTTATCCAGTCTATCATTGATGGGCATTTGGGTTGGTTCCATATCTTTGCTATAGTAAATACTGCTGCAATAAACAAATGTGTGCATGTGTCTTTATAGTAGAATGATTTATATTCCTTTGGTATATACCCAGTAATGGGATTGCTGGGTCGAATGGTATTTCTGATTCTAGATCCTTGAGGAATCTTCACACTGTCTTCCACAGTTGTTGAACTAATTTACATTCCCACCAACAGTGTAAAGGCCTTCCTAATTCTCCACAGCCTCATTAGCATCTATTTTTCTTGACTTTTTAATAATCACTATTCTGACTGGCGTGAGACGGTATCTCATCGTGGTTTTGATTTGCATTTCTCTAATGATCAGTGATGCTGAACTTTTTTTCATGTTTGTTGGCTATGTAAATGTCTTCTTTTGAGAAGTGTACATTCATATTCTTTGCCCACTTTTTGATGGGGTTGTTTTTTCTCTTGTAAATTTAAGTTCCTTGCAGATTCTAGATACTAGGCCTTTGTCAGATGGGTAGATTGCAAAAATTTTCTCCCATTCTGTAGGTTGCCCATTCACTCTGATGATAGTTTC
This sequence comes from Rhinopithecus roxellana, assembly GCF_007565055.1. Taxonomy (NCBI): domain Eukaryota; kingdom Metazoa; phylum Chordata; class Mammalia; order Primates; family Cercopithecidae; genus Rhinopithecus; species Rhinopithecus roxellana. The sequence goes on along the minus strand of NC_044553.1, from coordinate 117,633,412 downwards.
TTTTACTTTGCACAAGCTCTTTAGTTTAATTAGATGCCATTTGTCAATTTTGGGTTTTGTTGCAATTGCTTTCGGTGTTTTTTTCATGAAGTCTTTGCCCGTGCCCATGTCCTGAATGGTATTGCCTAGGTTTTCGTCTAGGGTTTTTGTGGTTTTGGGTTTTACACTTAAATCTTTAATCCATCTTGAATTAATTTTTGTATAAAGTGTAAGGACGGGGTCCAGTTTCAGTTTTCTGCGTATGGCTAGCCAGTTTTCCCAGCACCATTTTTTAAATAAGGAATTCTTTCCCCTTTGCTTGTTTTTTTCAGGTTTGTTGCAGATCAGATGGTTGTAGATGTATGGTGTTATTTCTGAGGTCTCTGCTGTGTTCCATTGGTCTATGTGTCTGTTTTGGTAGCACTACCAAGCTGTTTTGGTTACTGTGCTCTTGTAGTATAGTTTGAAGTCAGGTAGCCTGATGCCTACAGCTTTGTTCTTTTTGCTTAGGATTGTGTTGGCTATGTGTTCTCTTTTTTGGTTCCATATAAAATTCAAAGTGGTTTTTTTCTAATTCTGTGAAGAATGTCAATGGTAGTTTGATGGGAATTGCATTGCATCTATAAATTACTTTGGGCAGTTTGGCAGTTTTCATGATATTGATTCTCCCCTTCATGAGGATGGAATGTTTTTCCATTTGTTTGTGTCCTCTCTTATTTCCTTGAGCAGTGGTTTGTAGTTGTGCTTTAAGAGGTCCTTCACAACCCTTGTTAGGTGTATTCCTAGGTATTTTGTTCTCATTTTAGTGATTGTGAATGGGAGTTAATTCATAATTTGGCTCTCTGCTTGTCTATTATTGGTGGATAGGAATGCCTGTGATTCTTGCACATTGGTTTCGTATCCTGAGACTTTGCTGAAGTTGCTTATCAGCTTAAGGAGGTTTGGGGCTGAGATGATTGGGATATTCTAAATATAAAATCATGTCATCTGCAAACTGAGACAACTGGACTTCCTCTCTTTCTATTTGAATACTCTTTATTTCTTTCTCTTGCCTGATTGCCCAGATCAGAACTTCCAATACTATGTTGAATAGGAGTGATGAGAGAGGGCATTCTTGTCTTGTGCCAATTTTCAAAGGGAATGCTTCTAGGTTTTGTGCATTCAGTATGATATTGGCTATGGGTTTGCCATAAGTAGCTCTTATTATTTTGAGATGTGTTCTATCAGTACCTAGTTTATTGAGAGTTTTTAACATGAAAGGATGTTGAATTTTATCGAAGGCCTTTTCTGCATCTGTTGAGATGATCAGGTGGTTTTTGTCATTGGCTCTGTTTATGTGATGAATTACATTTATTGATTTGTGTATGTTGAATCAGCCTTGCATCCCAAGGATGAAGCTGACTTGATCCTGATAGATGAGCTTTCTGATATTCTGCTGGATTCAGTGTGCAGTATTTTATTGAGGATTTTTGCATCGATGTTCATCAGGGATATTGCCCTGAAGTTTTCTGTTTTTGTTGTGTGTCTACCAGGTTTTGGTGTCACGATAATGCTGGCTTCACAAAATGAGTTAGGGAGGAGTCCCTCCTTTTTAATTGTTTGGAATAGTTTCGGAAGGAAGGGTACCAACTCCTCTTTGTATCTCTGGTGGAATTTGACTAGGAATCTGTCTGGGATTTTTTTAGTTGGTAGGCTATTAATTACTACCTCAATTTCAGAACTTGTTATTGGTCTATTCAGGGATTTGGCTTCTACCTAATTAGTCTTGGGAGTGTGTATGTGTCCAGGAATTTATCTATTTCTTCTAGTTTTTCTAGTTTATTTGCATATTCTCTGATAGTAGTTTGTATTTCTGTGTGGTCAGTGGTGACATTCCCTTTATAATTTTTTATTACATCTATTTGATTCTTCTCTCTTTTCTTCTTTATTAGTCTAACTAGTGGTCTATCTATTTTGTCATTTTTTTTTCTTCAAAAAACGAGCTCTTGGATTCATTGATTTTTTGAAGGGTTTTCGTGTCCCTATCTCTTTTAGTTCTGCTCTGATCTTAGTTATTTCTTGTCTTCTGCTAGCTTTTGGATTTGTTTGCTCTTGCTTCTCTAGCTCTTTTAATTGTGATGTTACAGTGTAGATTTGAGATCTTTCTAGCTTTCTAATGTGGGCATTTAGTGCTACACATTTTCCTCTTAACTCTTAACGCTGTGTCCCAGAGATTCTGGTGCACTGTCTCTTTGTTCTTATTGGTTTCAAAAAACTTATTGATTTCTGCCTTAATTTCATTATTTACCCAGGAGTCATTCATGAGCATGTTGTTCAATGTCCATGTGGTTGTGTGGTTTTAAGTGGGTTTCTTAATCCTGAGTTCTAATTTGATTGTACTGTGATCTGAGACACTGTTATGATTTTAGTTCTTTTGCATTTGCTCTGGAGTATTTTACTTCAAATTATGTGGTCAATTTTAGAATACATGCCATGTGACACTTGGAAGAATGTATACTCTGTTGATTTGGGGTGGAGAGTTCTGTGGATGTCTATTAAGTCCACTTGATCCAGAGTTGAGTTCAAGTCTTTAATATCCTTGTTAATTTTCTGTCTTGTTGATCTGCCTAATATTGACAGTGGGGTGTTAAAGTCTCCCACTATTATCATGTGGGAGGCTAAGTCTCTTTGTAAGTCTCTAAGAACTTGTTTTATGAATCTAGGTGCTCTTAAATTGGGTGCCTATATATTTAGGATAGTTAGCTCTTCTTGTTGAATTGATCCGTTTACCATTATGTAATACCCTTCTTTGTCTTTTTTGATCTTTGTGGTTTTAAAGTCCGTTTTGTCAAAGACTAGGATTGCAACTCTTACTTTTTTTGCTTTCCATTTGCTTGGTAAATACTCCTCCATCCCTTTATTTTGAGTCTATGTGTGTCTTTGCACATGAGACTGGGTCTTCTGAACACAGCACATCAATGGGTCTTGACTCTTTATGCAATTTGCCATTCCATACCCTGTAATTGGAGCATTTGGCCCATTTACATTTAAGGTTAAAATTGTTAAGAATGAATTTGATCCTGTCATCATGATGCTAGCTGGTTATTTTGCATACTGGTTGATCCAGTTTCTTCATAGTGTCATTGGTCTTTATCTTTTGATGTGTTTTTGCAGTGACTGGTACTGGTTTCTCTTTTCTATATTTATTGCTTCCTTCAGGAGCTCTTTCTGAGTGGTATTGTGTGTATTTCCTGAATTTGAATGTTGGCCTGTCTTGCTAGGTTGGGGAAGTTCTCCAGGATAATATCCTGAAGAGTGTGTTCCAACTTGATTCCATTCTCCCCATCTCTTTCATGTACTCAAACCAATCATGGGTTCAGTCTTTTTACAGAGTCCCATATTTCTCAGAGGTTTTATTAATGTCTTTTCATTCTTTTTTCTCTAATCTTGTCTGCATGCTTTATTTCAGCAAAATGGTCTTCAAACTCATATTCTTTCTTCTGCTTGGTCAATTTGGCTATTAATACTTGTGTATGGTACACAAAGTTCTTGTGCTGTGTTTTTCTGCTCCATCGGGTCATTTATGTCCCTCTCTAAACTGGTTGTTCTCATTAGCAGCTCCTACGACCTTTTATCAAGGTTCTTAGCTTCTTTGCATTGGGTTAGAAAAAGCTCCTTTAGCTCAGTGGAGTTTGTTATTACCCATTTTCTGAAACCTACTTCTGTCAATTTGTTAATCTCATCCTCCATCCAGTTCTGTACCTGTGCTGGAGAGGTGTTGCAGTCCTTTGGAGGAGAAGAGGTATTCTGGCCTTTTGGGTTTTCAGCACTATTTTGTTGTTGTTGTTGTTGATTCTTTCTCATCTTCATGAGTTTGTCTAGTATTGATCTTTGAGGCTGTTGACACTTGGATGGGGTTTTTATGGGGACGTTTTTGTTGTTGTTGATGCTGTTGTTGCTTTCTGTTTGTTTGTTTTTCTTACAAGGGTCAGGCCCCTCTTCTGTAGGGATGCTGCGATTTGCTGGGGGTTCATTTCAGGCCCTATTCATCTGGTTTGCTCCCATGCTTGGAGATGTCAGTTGAGGAGGCTGGAGAACAGCACAGATGAGTGCCTGCTTCTTCCTCTGGGATCTCTGACCTTGAGGGGCACAGACCTGATACCTGTAGGAAGGCTCCCATATAGGTTGTCTGACAACCCCTGTTGGAGGTTCTCACCCAGTTGGGTGGCACAAGGAGCAGGACCCGCCTTAATGAAGCACTTTGATGGTCCCTTGGTGGAGGAGGTGTGCTTTGCTGGGGGAAACCCACTCGTCTGAACTGCCTGGATTCCCCAGAACTCCTCCTTTGTGTGTGGTGGGGGGCTCCCCTGCCCCCACCCGTGTGGCTCTCAGGTGGGCTGCCACACCACACTGCTATTCCTTTCTCTCCATTAGTCACTCCAGCCTTCTAGTAAGTTCTGATGACAGAACCTGATACCTCAGTTGCCAGTGCAGGATTGGCATGCTGTTATGATTCTCTTCAATGGGAGCTTCCCATCACCACTGCTTCTAGTTGGCCATCTTGGCTCTGCACAATCGAATATCCTTTTTTAATGACAATATAATTTGCCTTCCACTCTACTCCCCCAACCTGAGAGAAGTGGCACTTCTCATCCTATTGACTGAGAAAATACCTAATGATATGCAGCTACTCTGAAATTTGTAATGCTTCTGAAATATTTTGCATTTTGTTAATCACAGCATCTATAGAGATTGAAAGGAAAAGTTTAAAAAATGTATCTGTGGGCTGCATGATTGATTCCATCTGAATTCAATGCTTGGTGTCCACATGGATTCCTCCATTGTGGGAAATCTTTCCTATAGACAGGTTTATGGAATCAAAGACGGGAAGGAAATCAAAGGACCCTTCCATCCAGCTCCATTATTTTATATAGCACAGAGTTCAAAGGAGGGAAAGCAACTTTTCCAAAATCACACAGCCAGATGGAATTAGTGGGAAGAGCAGAACCCAGGATCCCTATGGTCTCACTGCTGCCTGAAGCTAACTCTTTCTGGTAGCTCTGGATTAGTGGAAATTCTATTCTGTCAGCCAGTGGCAGTGGCCTGTGGGGAGTGAATTAGGAAACAAAGGTTGGCAGGTGACTCCAGTCTCAGAGCTAGAGTGACTGTATAATTTATCATCCAAAGTGGGACCCATTTGAGAGTGAAAAGAAGCACTATTAATAATGATGCCAGGGCAGTAGGTGAAACTAGGACTTTTCTGGGCAAGCTGGGGCATAGTGGTCACTCTGCTAGAAGCCCATTTAGACCTACGAAAGTCCTATTTCAGAGCTCTTTAAAAGCCATTTCTCTATAGGGATGTCTTACTTGGAGGAGGTTAGGCCAAGTGTCTACCTTGGCTTCTTGCCAGTTTCATGCGTTGAGAGCACAGCCAAAAAATAAATAAATAAATAAATAATAAAAGGCCTCACATTATGGAAACTCATTGGGAATGACTTGTCTCTTACTGTAAACTGCCAAGAGGTTTTAGCTTCCTGTTTCTCACCCTGCTCTACCTTGAAGCTGCAGAAAGGCTCAGAAAGAGCTGACACTCATGATGAGAGGGAACTAAGGAAGAGGGTGGCCTGTGCTGCTGATTAGATCTTAGCAGGTGACCCCATGCAGGGGAATGCCTACAGGCCTGGAGAGGGGTCTTTCCCAGTGGGAAGAGAGTGCCCTTTTCTAGTCCTGAGGTCAGAAGGATCATCAGTTCTTACAGACATCATAGGGTTATGAGCCTAGTGTCCTGGAGAGTGCCTGGGACTGGGTGCCCTTCTAAGTAACCTTAAACAAGCACTTCTTTTCTCCTTAGTTTTCTAATGTATGAAATTGGAGATTGGTCTAATTTACTGCTGCTCTGGGTTAGTCTGAGTGTGATGGTCTGTGCTGCAGGAACAAATACCCTCCACATCTGAGTGATTTCACACAACAAGGATTGATTTCTCTCTCATGCTACACATTTAACTTAGATGGACAGAGTGGGCACTGCTTTTATAGCTACTCAGGATCCCAGGCTCCATTTCATGATGCATGATTCACGAAGCTACAGCAGGAATAGGAAAGTGGGAACTGAGTGCTGGCAACTAAATACTTGCACCTAAAGTAACATGTACCATTCACATCTCATTGGTCAAAAGCAGCCACATGGTCACACATAAACCTCAAGAAGGTAAAGAAGAGCAGCCTTACCATGTGTCCAAAAGTTGGACAATCAGAATAAATATTTATAAATGCTCCCATGACTAACCCACCCTCAAATTTTCTTAAATTTAAGTGTTACATTGGAAAGATCGTTTCCTTTTTACTCCCTAAATAAACTTGAATTGAGAAGCACACAATAATAAATAGGTAGAAGTGAAGTTCATTTGGTTGCAATGAGAGTTGATAACCTAGACCTTCACCCTTTAGTGACAGCGTGATCTTTGTCTTTTTTAGGAAGATAATATGATAACATTGGAGATGATAGATTGGGGAGGGAAGTACAGGGGAGAAAGGAGACCAGTTAAGTGACTTTTTAGAGTTTGTTAGACAAAGGAGAATACAAATGAGGGCTGGACTAGAGGATGGGATAGGCAGATATATCAGTTTTCTGTAGCTGCATAACAATTACCCCAAAATTAGTCACTTTAAGCAGCACATTTAGTATCTCAGTTTCTGTGGGTCAGGAATCTGGGCATGGCTTAGCTGGGTCCTCTGATTTGAGGTTTCTCCCCAGCTGTGGTTAAGGTGATGACAAGGGTTCCTGTTATCTGGAAGTTCAACTGGGTCAGGATCCTTTTGCAAAGACTCTTAGGGGTTGTCGGCAGGACTCAGTTTCTTGCTCGCTGTTAGCTGGAGGTCACTCTCAGTTCTTTACCAGGTAGCTCTCTCCATTAGAACAAACAGAGCCAGAAAGAGAATGGCAGCAAGATGGAAGTCTCAGAATTTTGTAACCTGATAACAGAAGTGGCATCCCATTGTGTTTGCCATGGTCTATTGCTTGGAAGTCTCGAGGTCCAGCCCATGCTCAGGACCTTACATAAGGGGACTGCACTAGGGTGCAGACACCAGGAGGGAGACCACTGGGAGCCACATCAGAAGCCACCTACTACAGGAGCATCTGGAAGAAGTGAAGAAACCTGAGCTGACATGAACAAGACTGAGGATTATGGGGATAAGGAAGGAGTAGACAGTGCCTCCAGAGCTTTAGTTTGGGCTAGGATGATGGCTGATGACATTATTTAAAATGAGCATGGCAAAGTGAGGAGATGGGAAATGGGTTAAGCCTTGAAGCATTAAATATCAAACTGAGCATGAGTCATTCTGGGCCCCTGGCTACTCAGAAGCCCAGTAGAAAGGAACTCTTGACTTCTTCTGACAGGGCACCCACAGTCATCCTGCTCTATTCTCTCTTACTCTTCTCTGTGCCTTAGGGTTTGTACTGACTAAGGGAATTCAGAGTGAGGTTCCCAGCAAGCAGAGGTGATTAAAGTGGATTTAACAGTCCAGTCATTTCCATGGAAATTACTAGGCTCTGACTCTTGTGCCAGGTCCGTACATCTGCTGCTAGAGCTGAGGAATCAATGAGGCCAACTTAAGCCCAAACTTGCATGAGGCTTTAAGGAGACCATGAAAAAGACTGGGCTTTACACAGTCAAGCCTGCCTGGCTCAGCTTTTTTTGAGAAACATGGCAAGTGGCTTATTTAACATTATTTTTTTCCATGTGTGTAAACTTCCTAAAAGGTTGACCTAAATGAGTTCTTAGCAAGATCTGATAGCCCAGGACAATGAAATAATCCGTTTTAATAGGATTACAGGCTGCGCTAAGGGAGACTGGCAGCTTTTAGGCTCTGCATTTTAATATGTGCTTAAAGAAAGCACGGGAGAGAGGAGACAGAAGACAGGTTTCCTGTGTTGTTTTGCCCTCCCTAAACTGCCGATATCTCTAGCTCACAGTACAGTCCTGCTCAAACCGAGGACATCCGGGATCCTCTTCTGGCATTGTTTCCAGCTAGTTCTGAGTCTTTCTGCCTCTCTGGACTTTCGTGAAAGGATACAGTGAACTGAACAATCCCTCAAGAATAGTACAGTAAGGGCCTGGTTTCTTCGGGTCATCCTTCCCCCAAGGTCTCCTCCTAGCTCCCTTATTTCAGGATCTTGATTGCATGAGTCAGTGGGGAAGAGACTTGACCCAGGGAGTCTCTGAGAGAGATTCTGTGTGCTGGAGCCTGGGCTGTTCCTGGGTCTCATGACACCGGTCATGGATGTTCATGATGCAGAGTCTCTGTAGTGCTCACTGTGGAAAGTGCTGCCATGTGGGAAATGGGGTGTATAAAGCATTTCCCCAGTGCAAAGCAGACCTGTGAGTAGCAGGCCTTCCCTCCTTTATTTACGTTTGGAGAGGGAATGCTGGTTGACATGCAGGAGGACCTGATCTGAATTTTAAATGGAATTCCTTCTCCAGCGACGTGTTCTGTGAATGGCAAGGCCAATCAAGGAGAAAAAAAAATTAAATTCCATCCTCACAAAGGCAGGTGAGACCCGTGTCAGATCAGTAGCAAACTGTTAATTAAGAATATATTCTGCAAAAGGACCCATGCTCAGTGCGCCAGAATGCCTTACGTCCGCGCTTTAAAGGCAATGAAGCTAATTTGAAAATGTATTCACTGAGTCATAATGAGCGAATGAAAACAATATTTTGTCAAAGTTTCATTCAATTAAAGAAGCACAAAGAGGCTATCTTATTAATCACCAGTTTGAATGTTCTAAATATCAACTTGGTTTAAAAAAAACTTATTTTTTTAGCCTCAATCAAGCTCCTTGCGTTGCTAACAAGAGCCAATCTGCTTATTTGAAGCTATTATATTGTTTCTGCATATGGACCACATATATATATACACACACATATAATATATATGTATTTCTTATTCATTATTCATTATTACCTGGTCCACACTTTGGATTTCTCTTGCCTTGTCTTGAGAGTGGACCACACTCTGCTTTGCCCAAAATGGCCCAAGATCAAAAGTGGATATTTCTTAAGATAAATGAGTGAGGTTATAAATGGAATCTGAAGCCAGGGAATAGCAGAGTAGGAGGAGCAAAATCAGCCAATTCATCAACACTCCTTTATTAAGCACTTGTTTTGTGCACAGCACCATGGGGATATAGAAAGTACTGAACCAGAGTGCCTGCCTCCAACTGGCTTTTTTTTTTTTTTTTTCTGAGATGAAATCTTGCTCTGTTGCCCAGGCTGGAGTGCAGTGGTGCGATCTCAGCTCACTGTAAACTCTGCATCCCAGGTTCAAGCATTTCTCCCTGCCTCAGCCCCCTGAGTAGCTTTTAAGAAAGATAATGTTAGTGAGTAGAAGGACAACCTCAGAGGGCAGGGATCATGCCTATCTTGTTTGTGGTTTATATGTCCAGTGGCTTGATGAATGCATGATGTTAAAAAAAAAAAAAAAAGGTGTTATTTGAATGACTGAATATGGAAAATAATGAGGGCAAACCGTGCTCAGGAAAAAGAGAAGTTTTGGAATCACAGAGCATGCAGACAAAGGGCATATGCCAACAGCACAGCTTCCCTGGGTCTGGTGTCTTGTCTTCGTCCCTGCTTTTCTCTGCCAACCAAAGTCATCCAGTATTTTAAAGCTCCTTTAGCTTTTCCTCTAAGTTATCTCCCTTGATCTTGAAGCCAAAAGAGATCTCTCGCTCCTTGGGTTGCAATAACATTTTATTTCAATCGGTAATAAGACATTTATAAGACATTATATATTTCAATGGAGGCTAGTAGGAAGAAATGAGCTAGACTTTTTTTCTGGGAAAATATTTAATTTTTAAGATAATCCCAGGATAAAAGTACTATCATCTCCTTCTTACAGCAGTGGATACAGGCACAGGAAGGTTAAGGAACTTACCAAAGAGCCCAGAGCTGCCATGAGGTGGTCCAGAATGATACTCAGGCCTGTTGGGCTCCATCCCCTTTCACGTTCACCAAGTCGTGCTGTTTTCTTTTCTCCTCTCTTCTGTCCTCCCATCCCAGATCCTTCCCCTGCAATGCACTTGGTTGATTTACATCTTATAGCACTCGAAGATTTTACCCTTGTGGAGGGTGATAGGCATAGCATGTCTTGTTCTATGTTCACTACATTGCACAAGATACTCTAACTTGTCTTCAATAAACAGAGACAACCACATTTCCACTGCCCATGCCTTAGCCCTGACTGAATGCCTTTCCTGCTTCTGTAGTCCAAATGAGGCCCACAATTACTTCCCCTTTTTGCCAAACTCCCTGGTCTCAGCTGAGAAGCCAATTGAATAGGGGACAGCCAGGACTCGAGACTGAGGCTTGTATATGATGAACCATACTCCATTTAACGCTTAAAGCTGATACAGTGAGCGCACTGTTATATGCATCTTAGAATTCAAAATTCAAACCCAACAAATATTTAGTAAACACCATAAGCAGAGATGTAGTCCTTAAAGATTAAAAGAGAGGGAGGGGACAAGGAAAATGAAAAAGAAAATACTGTTACTTCCTGGAGTGTGGAAGTGTGACAATAATGTCTCAGAAATAAGGCTAGATCAGAAGGCTCTTCAAGGCCAATTCAGTACTGGGACCTATGTTCCCTAGGCTCCAGGCCATCCTGCCTGGGAACTGGTGGTGGGAAAACTGATATGGGTTTGCTGTCATTACCACATCCAGTCTACCTGGCCTTCCTCATACCCAGGATGTGTATTTATGTACAGGCTCTCCACATTTGAGAGGTGGCCTGTCTGTGGTCACAGGTCAGATGACATCACCTGGCACCAGTGAAGTTAAAATGCCAAGTCTTAGCCCCCTCGGGGTGCTGCTCAGATAATGCAGCTCTAACTGCAGAATGCGACCTTGGCTCCTTCAAGGACAAGAAGAGGTGACCCAATAATTCTGATCTGGGTGGAAACCACATTTGCTAATGCTGTCCACACTCAGACTCAGGGGGCCTCCAGCATGGCCAGCCAGTTCTTCTGGATGTCTACTCAGTTCATTTTCACTTCTGTTTTCATTTTCACCTTTGTTGCTTGGGTTTCTGCTTGATTTCTCAAACTAATCTCTCTTTACCCTAGAGTTGACTTGGTCTCCTGATTACAAGAGGCCTTCTGTGATACTCTGACCCTATTTTCTTATTGCACTTCAGCTTCTGACCCCATACGATGGCCTCAGTCTCAGAATTTGTATTTTGGGAAGGAATATTCTTGACCAAAGCTAGTTGTCCTGTCCTAGTCAAGCTGAAACCCCTTTACTTAGAGCTTTTTTCTAATTAACCCCTCCTGGGTGCCTACATACCTTTGTGAGCCAGGTCATACCTGCTAGCCCTGCCCAAAGCCAAGTTCACCCTTGAACTGTTTTTGCTTGGGTCATCAAGAAATGGAACTTCTGTGTATTTCATATCTCTAAGACGAGTTTGCAGAGATGCTTCTGGGCTCCTTTTCAGTGATGATTTATGCATGGTGAGTAGGAAAGCATGCTGTTTTATTCCTTTTAAAACTTAGTAATGACTTGGGGGAGAACAGTACATCTATATCTGCATCAGTTCCTTTCTCTATACCTGTGTCTCTTTCTCTATCTAAATCTGTATATCTACATCTATATTTGAATATATAGAGATACAATCATGTGAATTTAATAGTCCAGTAGAGCTTTGCCATGCCATTGTCCATTATTTATGTTTGACCTAGTAGATTTTGACACTTATTTGCAATGCAAAGATGCCAAGTTGCTTCATGCCTGTCAAGAAATATATATGTAAATATAGGTCAATCCCTTCAAGGGAAATAAAAATATATGGTGTCTGTGCTAAGGAGATGCTCATATTCAAATCATGTTAGCATAATACCCACTAGGAAAATGAGACTCTTATTAAATGACCTAGGGTGAGTCCATCAAATTCTCAGAACCTCAGTTTATCAACAGAAAAAAGAGATTTAGACCAGGTGATCTCTGAGGGTAGGCCAACTCCTAGGATACAAAAGTTTTTTGATATTTGTCATTATTTAATGAATAGTTTTTACTCAAAATCTGGCCTTACAGAATCTTTTTATGAAATCACAACGGCATGCAGAAGAACAGAATGCTCCTGGGTCTGGGTTGTATCTCAGTCAAGGTATAGTTAGGAAATCAATGCTGGGTAGCTCAGCAGGGAGAGTTTAATACAAGGAATCCATTACAAAATGTTGGAAGCAGAGTGAAGCCAAATGGGACAGACAAGAAACTTAGAGATTAGCAGTAGTGGAAAGTCAGCATCATCCTTGAGTTTTAGGGATAAAGAAGGAGATAGTTTTGTCAAAGCACAAAATCTCAAATCCAGGACTCCTAGGGGGAGATGAGATGAGGGAGGGACATACTAGTGACAGCTAGAACCATCGCTACTTCCAGGAGTGTCACTTGAAGCAGAAAGAGAGAGAGCACAGGGCAGAAATAGCTTGCCTTGTTTTTGCCCCTCTTGCTCCAGATGATCTCAGAAACTAAAGGCAGCCAGAGGGCGAGTCTGGGATCCACCGTTTGCAGCAGTCACCTCCGTGCAATACCAAGTAGGCAAGGGAAGGGCTAGGGAAGGATCTGAGGGCAAGCAAGCAATTGGCTGGCCCATGCAGGCTGGGAAATATTCTCTTAGGCCTTTATGATTCCCATCCTAGCATGGCTTTCCAATGACCTGGCTGCCTGAGAAGGGGACTCAGATGTGGAAAAATGTTTCTTAGACCTTTTCACCCACTATCACCTAACATTTGGATTGACGTGGTAAGCAGCTTCCAGGTTCTCAGTTGTAACAAATGTGTGAGACTTTCAATTAACAACTATAGTTCCTGAACACCTGCTATGTGCCAAGCAGTTTATATGCGATAGTTCCTTCTATCCTCTGGCAACCCTACTCGGAAGATACAAATACCTGTATTTTAAAGATGAAGAAAATAAAGTAAGATGGAGCCATGTGCCCAAAGGTCACAGCTGGATTTGTAGGGGGTGGATAGAACTCAGCTCAGGGAATTTTGACTTTAAAACTCTTTCTCAAATAGAGACAAGGCTAAGTCAGTCAGAGCTCACCATTCTATAAGGAATGGCATTTTGATTTCTGGAAGCAACCACTTCAAAATGCCAGGAAGCAGCAGCAACAGCAAGCACTAGGGGAGGGAGTAACCACCGGGCCTCAAACCTTCCGAGAAGTGTCTGCCTGGAGAGCAGCACCCCTCCCTGCCAGCCCCTCCCATTCAGGGCGCTTCCGGTTTCTTATTCTTCCTGGCAGCTTGTTGGGATCATGCACTTGTTGGCCCCTATAACAAGATTTCCTTATTTACAGAATCACACTTGGCTGGTAAATGTGCTTAGGGAAAATAAGATAATACAGATGCTATTTGGAAGAAATTGCTGAATAAGGCCATTAGAGCCAAGAGTAAAAATAAGGTGGGGAGATAAGTGGATTGTTTTTCCCTCTCTGAAGAGAAGGAAGGCTGGTGACAATGATAGTGAAGAGCTGGAATGCAAGCGGCAGAATGTGAAGGCAGGGAAGGACAGGATGGGAATGGAAAAATGCTGAATGATACAAACAAGTAGATGAGCTCCAGCAGCTGATCATCTGGGAAGTAAATGCAAGGAGCAAGAGGGCAGCTGTCTGGAATCCAGACAACCCAGGGTACATGGCCCATGTACCCTTCACACTAAAAGAGAACATTGTTGGGATGAGGACTTAGGGGTCATATACTAGTGTGGACGTGGAGCAAGCATCCAGGAATACTCATGGGTACTTAGGAAGCATCAAGGAATTTGAACGGGATTCAACACTTAGAGCTATGGTTTGGATATATCCCTCAAAGTTTATGTTTTGGAAACTTAATCCCCAATGCCACAGAATTGGAACATGGGGCCTAAGAGAGATGGTTAGCTCATGAGAGCTCTGTCCTCAGGTATGGATTCATGCTGTTATCTCAGGAGAAAGGGCTTGTTATGAAAATGAGTTTGGCCACATCTCTCTCTTGCTCTCTCTCTCACCATCTCTTGCCCTTCCATTCTCCACCATGGGTTGACACAGCACAAAAGCCCTTGTCAGATGTGGACATCTTGATATTGGACTTCCCAGCCTTCAGAACAGTAAGAAATATATTTCTTTCTTTTCCTTCCTTCCCTCCTTCCTTCCTTCCTTCCTTCCTTCCTTCCTTCCTTCCTTCCTTCCTTCCTTCCTTTCTTTCTTTCTTTCTTTCTTTCTTTCTTTCTTTCTTTCTTTCTTTCTTTCTTCTTCTTTTTTCTTTTTTTCTTTCTTTCTTTCTTTCTTTTCTTTTCTTTTTTCTTTCTTTCTTCTTTCTCTTCTCCTCCTTCCTCCTTCCTTCCTCCTTCCTTTCCTTCCTCCTTTCCCCTCTCTCTCCTCTCTCTTCTCCCTTTCCCTCTCTCCCTCCTCCCTCCCCTCCCTCCTTCCTTCCCTTCCTTCCCTCTTTTCCCCCTCCTTCCCTTTCCTTCCCTCTCTTCCCTCCCTTCCCTCCCTTTCCTTCCCTCCCCTCTCTTCCTTTCTCTTCCTTTCCCTTCCCTTCCCTTTCCTTCCCTTCCCTTCCCTTCCCTTCCCTCGCCTTCCTTTCCCTTCCTTTCTCTTCCTTTCCCTTCCCTTCCTTTCCCTTCCTTCCCTTGCCTTCCTTGCCTTCCCTTCCCTTCCTTCCCTTCCCTTCCTTCCCTTCCCTTCCTTTCCTTCCCCTTCCCTTCCCTTCCCTCCCCTCCCCTTCCTTTCCCTTCCCTTCTCTTCCTTTCCCTTGCCTTCCCTTGCCTTCCTTTCCCTTCCTTTCCCTTCCCTTGCCTTCCCTTTCCTTCCCTCCCCTTCCTTTCCCTTCCCTTCTCTTCCTTTCCCTTGCCTTCCCTTGCCTTCCCTTCCCTACCCTCCCCTTCCTTTCCCTTCCTTTCCCTTCCCTTCTCTTCCTTTCCCTTGCCTTCCCTTGCCTTCCCTTCCCTTGCCTTCCCTTGCCTTCACTTCCCTTGCCTTCCCTTGCCTTCACTTCCCTTCCCTTGCCTTCCCTTGGCCTCCCTTGCCTTCCCTTGCCTTCCCTTCCTTTCCCTTTCCTTCCCTTCCCTTCCCTTCCCTTCCTTCCCTTCCCTTCCCTTCCCTCCCTTCCCTTCCCTTCCCTTCCTTACCCTTTCCTTTCCTTTCCTCTCCTCTCCTCTCCTCTCCTCTCCTCTCCTCTCCTCTCCTCTCCTCTCCTCTCCTCTCCTCTCCTCTCCTCTCCTCTCCTCTCCTTCCTTCCTTTCCTTTCCTTTCCTTTCCTTTCCTTTCCTTTCCTTTCCTTTCCTTTCCTTTCCTTTCCTTTCCTTTCCTTTCCTTTCCTTTCTTTCCTTCCTCCTTTCCTTCATCTTTTAAGACAGCGTCTCACTCTGTTGCCCAGGCTGGAGTGTAACAGCATGATCACAGCTCATTGC
This sequence comes from Rhinopithecus roxellana, assembly GCF_007565055.1. Classification (NCBI taxonomy): domain Eukaryota; kingdom Metazoa; phylum Chordata; class Mammalia; order Primates; family Cercopithecidae; genus Rhinopithecus; species Rhinopithecus roxellana. Next base: position 117,618,008 of record NC_044553.1, on the reverse strand, counting down.
AGCCTCAATCTCCTAGGCTCATGTCATCCGCCTGCCTCAGCATTCCAGGTAGCTGGGATTGTAGGTTAACATCACCACGTCTGGCTATTTTGTATTTATTTTAATAGAAACTGGGTTTTGCCATGTTGTCCAGGCTAGTCTTGAACTTCTGAGCTCCAGTGATCCACCCACCCTGGCATCCCAAAGTGCTGGGATTACAAACATGAACCACTACACCCAGCCAGTTTATTTTCTGTATAAATTACTCTGTCTGTAGAATTCTCACATAGCAACACAAAATGAATGAAGACAAGTAGGATCCTCATAAACAGGTCACCCATCTTCCTGAGCCTCAGATTCTCGTTTTAATTGATCAAAGGTGTTAATAATATTTCTTATTGCCTATGGCAGAGGTGAAGATCAAGTGAGGTAACTGATACGATAGTGCTTTACTGATTGGTAAAAACCATGCAAAGATTATTTCTGACATGTCTATCCCATGCCCTAAAATTGCTTCTCTTAATGGTATTTAGTGTGGAAAGTGGTGACATACTGTCCCATGCCGGTCAGAGTGGATAGAACTTGGGGAGTTCTGACTTTCAAGCTCTTTCTCAAACAGAGGCAAGGCCAAGTCAGGCAGAGTTCACCATTCTATAAAGAATGGCATTTTGATTCCCGGAAGCAACAGCTTTGAAACTGTTGCTTTCACCTCTTTCACAAGAGATGTGGCCAAGTGAGAGGATGTGTGAAGGGCTACACCCAGTGCAGTGGAAGGACTAGCACAACTGGGGACAAAGGGACCAAGGGCATGAAGGACCTCATGTGGTAGATGTGGGTCAAGGTGGAGAGATTGGTGAGATTAATTCGTCTGTGAAGCTACACAGGGCAAAATTAGGAACAGTGCCAGATATTTCAGAAAGGCATATTTCAGGCATGGTTCAGCATGAAATGAAGACTTATTTCAGTTAGCCAAACATTAGATGGGCTACTTTGTAAAGTAGTGAGTTCCCTGCCATCAGAGGTGTTCAAACTGAGGCTGAACTTCTTGGAAGTTCCCTTTTTGGAAGTTGGAATTTTTTGGAAGAAATACTTTATACTACTTGGTTGTACTAGATGGTCTGAGAGACCTCTCATAGCCCAAACTTACTGTGAATTTTGTTTTTTTAGCTCTACTCAAATGTGACTCAGTTCTCCATAAGGAAGCACCTTGATGGTAAGAAAAGATCCAGACAAGGAAGGCACAGGGATCCCAAAGAGGGACCAATTCTTTCTCTAAAAGCAGCCCAGAGCTTTCACAAGAGGCAAAGCTAATGATGACGGCATCCCTGGCTGCTGGGAGAAATGCTGGTAGCTTTTCCAGCTCTGTGAGACAACACTTGCCCCCAACAGATGACTTTCATCACAGATCATCCTGTCAAATATCCTGGAGAATAAAGTGAGACATGTAATAAGATTCCAATTTAGCAAATGGGGTAATCAGGAATCAGAAAAATGGTCACTCACTACAAATTGCAGAGTGGGGCCGGCTGGGATCTGAAGATCTCAGTTATTACAAACCTCTCAGTTTTACAGATGGGAACACTGAGACCCAGGAAAGCAGAATGATTTGCCTCAATTCACATTATGATTGGTGGCAGGGTCAGTGCTGAATCATTCTTTGGTCGTGTGTCACATGATATCTCCCAGTTCATTATTTAGGAGTTGGAAGAAGGGTCCGATATGCTCTCCTGGAGACAGATCAGAGAGACTGTGGACCTTCTTTTCCAACCTGCTGTCCCATCCTGAGCCTTTGGGGAAAGCGTTTCAAGTAAATGAAGAATTTCTGGAGCCCAGCAGCATTTGAGGTCTGGTAGAGAAGAAGCTACAGATGATCAGCTAACCACCAGCTCTGCTTTTCTTCACCCTGCAAAGGGATAGAAAAGCTACAATATGGCTGGGCGCGGTGGCTCACGCCTGTAATCCCAGCACTTTGGGAGGCCAAGGCATGCAGATCACTTGAGGTCAGGAGTTTGAGACCAGCCTGACCAATATGGTGAAACTCTGTCTCTACTAAAAATACAAAAATTAGCTGGGCTTGTAGTTCTAGCTACTTGGGAGGCTGAGGCAGGAGAATCGCTTGAACCCGGGAAGCAGAGGTTGCAGTGAACCAAGATCATGCCACTGCACTCCAGCCTGGGCAACAGATGGAGACTCTGTCAAAAAAAGAAAAGAAAAAGAGAGAGAGAGATAAAGACAGACAGAAGAAGAAAGAAAAAGTTACAATATGTGCCCTTTGTGATCACTGGAGCAGCAAAAGGTAGTGGATTCAGCAGCAGCAGCAACAGGTTTGGGTTATCTCTCATGCTACACAGCCTTATCACCGTAATTACATCAAGAACAAGTTTTCTATTTGAAAAAGGAGCTGGAGTACAAGAGGCACCTCCCACCAAACAACTGGTGCATTGGCGGCACCTGTCACTGCTGCTGCTGCTGGTGCCTGGTGAATTGGTGCAGACTAGCTTTGCTGGACCTCAGCTGGACAGAATGGGCAAGGAGGCCTCCACCCTGCAGGCCCTGGAACTTAGGTGATGAGTGAGGCTTTCTTTAGTCATTTTCAGAATTGTCACTTTCCTGACTGACTGGAAGGAGAGAGAGACAAAAATAGAGACAGAGAAAGGCAGGAAAGTTTGAGGAAGGGGTAACATATATGTTCCAGAGGAACTAGCAAAATGAGAAACCCCAGAAACTCTCAGGACAAGACAGTATTTAGATATTGAGACTGATATGAAGGAGAGAAGAAGATATTATTCTTGACACATTATATGTGTGTGTATACACACACACACACACACACACACACACACACACACACACATATATATATATATAGTCATTTCCCATCCTAAATGAGTAAATAACAGCAGCAAGATGAACAAGACGAGCTGGGTCCTGAATGAGTGGTTAACCTTGCTAGTGGCATTTCCAGGAAAATATACAGGGAAGTACAGGGAGGTGGGGGTGGAGTGAGAAACCCCTGCGTGCTAGCTCTGGGTGTGCCCACGAGAGGCCATGCACAGAGGGAAGGTGGAAGGGGACAGGGTGGAGAGAATGCTGAAGGCAAATTGTCTGTTTCCTTGAAACAGTGGGACTAAAAAGAGCCAGGCTTGGATTATGAGTTAGGAGACCTGGGATTGAATCTGGCCTCTATCGCTAACTCACTGAGCGCCTAGTCCAGAGCTTAAATTCTTTAAGTCCTGGTTTGTTCATCTACACAGCAACATGACACAGCATTCATATCTATATTATAAGGGAGTTGTGAGGATTAAATGATATATGATATGCAACGTTTTTCTCGGACTACATATGTAGCTTATCATGTATTTTATAATATAGTATATATATTATAAACATATAAAACTGCCATTATTTAAGTTTCCTTTCAGTAAGGCACCAGCTGCAGCAGCAGTGGCAGGTGCTGCCAATGCACCTGTTGTTTTGGTGGGAGGTGCCCCTTGGACTCCAGTTCCTGTCTCGAATGGAAAGCTTGCTGAATGCAGTTTTATATAGGAGGCATCAACATTTATTAAGGGCACTACACGAGCAGATCATTGTGATTACTTAAGTGAAACATACCTGTTGAGAAAAACCAGGTCCTCCCCGTAAGATGCTTAACATCTGTTGGTGAGGGGAGAGATATAGATATAGTCACAGCTAACCATGATCCTCAGTGGCTGGGTGACACAATAGTGACATAGACAAAGAGCAAGGAGAGAGTTGAGAAAGAGCTGAATCCCAACTGGTGAGATGAGAAAAAAACTGGATGGATAGGTTTAAAACTGGTTGTGATCTAGCTTTGATCTAGCTTTGAAAGTTGAGTGAGAAGTACTGGGCTTGCTGTAAAGAATTGCCGGAAGTGGGTATAATCCCAGCACTTTGGGAGGCCGAGGAGGGCGAATCACCTGAGGTCAGGAGTTCAAGACCAGCCTGGCCAACATGGCAAAACCCCGTCTCTACTAAAAAAAAAAAAAAAAAGCTGGGCTTGGTGGCACGCACCTGTAATCCCAGCTACTCGAGAGGCTGAGGCAGGAGAATCACTGGAACCCAGGAGGGAGCCAGAGGTTGTGGTGAGCTGAGATCCTGCCACTGCACTCCAGCCTGGGTGACAGAGCAAGACTCTGTCTAAAAGAAAAAAAAAAATTGCCAGAAGTGGGAAGTGTAGGTGTCATAACCAGGGGTCAGGCAAAGTGCATCTTTATTGAGAACTTCCAGCTTTTCATCTTCCTGGGCTGCTAGAAGAAGGGAAGCACCATTTCTGGGATCTCTGCCTCTCATATCGGTGGCAGCTCTTCCCTATCCCTGCTATCCGGGATTCACATCTGATGGGCACTCTCACTAGCTTGAGATGACTAGGGTGTTGGAGACCCGACCCTGGTAAATGGGATTCCAACTGGGTTCTCCAAGATCTGAGTTTTGTATCTTGTTTCTGCCTTTTGCAGATGTCTGACCCTGCAGTTTCCCTTTCTGCCACAAATTATGTCACAGCATTTGCTGTAATGATTACATTAGATAAAACACAAACACACATTAAAAAATGTTGCATGAATGTTACTTCCTGCTCTCGTGTTCTGTAGATTCTTTAATGGAGTTATAGGAATAAAAATGAGAAAAAGTCTTTTATTTTAATTGACAGGATAAAAACAACAGTATAAGAAACTCTCATAGAATGACCCGAACCAGCAGTGAAGCTGGACTCTGTTATTATCAGGAAGGTACCCAAGAGTTATCTTTATTGCTCACTTAGGAGTTTTCTTTGCTGTATGCTGGAAGTTGTATCTCTTGACTTACAGAGAAGCCCTTTACAAGGTGCAATGATTGGCAAAATTAATTTTGAGCAGTTGAACTCGTTGCCAAGGACAATACAAATGGGGAGGTAGTTATTTTTTTCCTCTTGTGATGTTTTGGGGGCAATTTACAATGGATGAGCATTTTATTAAAAAAAGGAAACCATGACTTTTCTCTCATCCGCAAACTCTGCATAGGTAGCAAAATGTAACTCCAGTTCGATGTGCAAACGCTGCAGATACCATGCTCTAGAATTCTACACACATTAAGTTCATCTCATGTAATTGCCTTCCCAACTGAGAAAGAGAGAATAAAGATCCCAAACTGGCTCTTGGATCATGTCCAAGATATTTCAAATATGTGATATGACAAAATAAGAGTGGGACGTTTTATTCCCCCAGGGCTTGGAGAAGGGAAATTCCTGACCACATAATTATATTCTGACCTCCTGAAATTTACCCTACCCCTGCACTTTGCATGGATAATGCTATGCTTTCCCTTCTGATTGGGGGGTTTGTGCTATACGGAAAGAGCCTTCTCATTTTGTTCACTTACCCCTGGCTAAAGTGGCTGCTTTCTTCCCTAACAATGTCAGTCTTCTGTAATGTGTGAAGATTTAGAACATCTGCTGTGTCTGATGTTAAGTGTGCTCTGAACTTAACAAATTGCATTGCAGTAAATCGACAAAACCCTGTTGATATAAAAGCAGACTTCCATGTCTGAAACACAGGCTGGGAATCAGGACCCCATGAACATGTCAACTGTGAAACTTGTCCAGATAGAACAGTCTCAATTTCTAAAGTTGAATACCAACAGGTATGGAAAAAGAGAGAGGTAGAATCCAGCTAAAAATGTGCTTGCATTTGGCTGAATGCATCTTGTTCTTAAAATAATTGCACAGTTAGATTTGAATTGTTTTTTCTGTTTGGTTTTGTTTACATTTGTATTGTTTTTTCAAGTAATCCTTTCATAAGATAATTTATGTCTGTAATAACATCCTTAACAAAACTGGCTAACCCAATTAAAACATGAATTTCAAAAATAGGTAAAGTAAAACATAGATTGTTTGTATTACTACGACAGTTTCCGTGAGTAACGCTGGTGACCTCCTGTAAAGAAGCTTGCTCTTTCCAGATCATAAAAGATTTCCCAGAATCAAAAGAAGCACAGACAAGTTGGACTCCATCTGTGGCTATTTGGTCCACAGATGATTCAGTACTAGGGGTATTTTAATTTTTAGGAGACAGTCTCTCTGATGTTACTCTTAAGTTTGCAATATGTTCATAAACAAAAATATTTTAAGAATAAAGTTGTACTAATAGATTGAGTCTCTAATGTGCCTTATTTCTATTCCTCTTCTTTCTTCTCCAATCGGATTCCTTTCAATAAAGGTAACCATCATGTTCAATTGAAAGACTATCCACCCAAAGTTTTTTTTCTTTTTTCTTTTGTTTTCTTGAGACAGGGTCATGCTCTGTCGCCCAGGCTGCAGTGCAGTGGTGTGATCACAGCTCACTGCAGCCTTGACCTCCCAGGTTCAAGTGAACCTCCCACCTCAGCCTCTCAAGTAGCTGGGACTACAGGTGCATGCAACCATGCCCAACGGTTTTTTTTTTTTTTTTTTTTTTTGCAGTTTTTATAGAGACAGGGTTTGGCTATGTTGCTCAGGCTAGTCTTGAACTCCTGGGCTCAACTGATCTGCCCGCCTTGGTCTCCCAAAGCACTGGGACTACAGGCTTGAACCAATGCGCCAGACCCATCCAAACTTTTTAACAGGCTTATAAATATTAAACCTTTTGCGTGTGTATGTGTGTTTTTTTTCCACCTGTGTCTATTCTACAGCTTACTTTTTTCACTTAATGATATAATTGTAAGAAATCATTCCATGATAAAACATGTTCTCTTGGAGAAACACTACATTGAGTTCCATAATATAAATGTACTATAGTGTACAAAGTCATTTTCTTATTGATGGACACTTATGATGCTTTAAACTAGTTCCTACTATAATTATGCAGCGAAAATACTTGAATGTGTCATTTTGCATCTGTGACAAATAGTTTTCTATGGTAGGTACCTAGAAGTGAAATTTCTGGGTTGAAGGATATGCATATTTTAAATTTTAATAGAAACTGCCAAACTTATCTCCAAAAATGTACCAGTTTACACTCCCATCAGCAGTATTTAAGAACCTGTTTCCATACACCTGAGCCAATGTTTGCTATTAATATTATTTTAGTATTTTATAAACTGATGAGTGAAAGTGGTATCTCATGCTTTTAATTTGCCTTTTAATTGGGTTACTAATTTAGCAACTTTGCATTTGCCATGATCTCTTTGATCATGCCTATAATATAAAATGAGGGCTGGGCACAGTGGCTCATGCCTATAATCCCAGCACTTTGGGGCTGAGGCGGGTGGATCACTTGAGGCCAGGAGTTCAAGACCAGCCTGGGCAACATGGTGAAACCCTGTCTCTACTAAAAATACAAAAATTAGCTGGGCATGCTGGTGTGTGCCTGTAATCCCAGTTACTCTGGGGACTGAGATGGGAGAATTGCTTGAACCTGGGAGGCGGAGGTTGCAGTGAGCCGAGATCACACCAGTGCACTCCAGCCTGGGCGACAGCGTGAGACTCCATCTCAAAAATAAATAAATAAATAAATAAATAAATAAATAAATAAACAAATAACTAAATAAATAAATAAATAAAGATTGGTACATGCCTGTAGCACAAAAAGCTCAAGTGCTCAAAGAGTTATAACAAAAAGAAAAGTATCAGCTGATTCTTTTCTTTTTCTGTTCTTTCTCCAAAGACAAAGCCTTTCACACTGTGATTGTTTCTGCCTCCATATTTTAAAATAATGTTTATGCATTGCTCTTCGGATTCTTCATTTTTCTGTTCTATTTAATGACTTCTAAGGCAAACCTGCAAGTTTTCTAGCCAAAATCCATTCTCCTGTTCTTGCGTATCACAGTCTTTTATACAGTAGATGATGACAATGGCACCAGCTAAGGAATTGTTTATCTTTTTTTTTTAACTTTCCTTTTTATCTTTAATATTTTCTTACTAGTTTTCATGAGTTATTTATATAGTAATGTCATTAGCCTTTTTCTTATTCAATTTATGCAAATATTTCTCTCTGGTTGTTCACATATGTTTTTATTTGATCTATTATTATTTTTGGTATATGCAAATTTGCATTTTTATAAAGTTACTTTTATTAGTGTTTCCGCTGCAGTTTCCTCTATTGCTTTTTTGTGAGAAAACACTTTCCACACTCAGAGAGGTTTAAAATATTTACCTGTATTTTCTTCTAATTGGTTTTGCATTTAATTCTTTAATTGGAATTTATTTTAATGTGCATGTATACTAATGTTTTCATTTGTTTTACAAATGGTTTAACATTTTTGCAGCATCTTTTGTTTGCAAATAAAACTCTTCCACATTGCCTTGTGGTGCCACCTCTAACAATTAGTAATTTATTGCTTATTTGTGAACTATCCATTTAGTTTCACTAGGCTGCTTTTTGGTTCTTTGGCCAATGTTACACTTATCAAATGATCACAGCTTTATAAGATAGCTTAGTCTCTGTAAAGGTAAGTGAATACTTCATTAATCTTTTCTCCCAAATATAGCTATATTTCTTCAATGTTTATTTCCTAAAGAACTTTAGAATATTTTGGCTAATATTCAAATTATTTAAATGGAATTTTTATCTAGATTGTATTATTCTTATGCCTTACTTTTATAAAATGCTAACATGTTGGAAAAATTTAGTCTTCCCATCTGGAAACATAATTTACTCAAATCTTTTTATCTTCAGTTTTGTAGTTTACCTTACAGAGAGTCCTTGCATATAGTTTTAGGGTTTTTTTTTGTTTGTTTGTTTTTGTTTTTATAAGTAGTTGGTATTTTCTCCTTATTTCTGTAAATTTAATTTTACTTCCACTTTGTCTTTTAAATGATTATTGCTGGCATATAGGAAATCTGATTTTTTTCCCACATTTTCACATTTTTTTTTTTTTTTACATTGCATATGGCCATTTACTGATCTCTAATAAATTATAAGAACTTTTAAATTGATTCTCTAGTGGTTGGTGGGATATAATTAGATTTCAAATCTGGCTATCCTTTAGCTTGTTACAGATTTATTAATTACTCCTGAGCTGTATATCTGACTCCCTTTTATACTACCATAGAGTAGTGGAGGGTGGGGGCTGAGAAAGGGTCTTTGATGAAGCCCTCACCTAGTAGGAAAGGCTCAAAATAAGTGTTGAAAGAAGGTTAAAATATTGCCAAGATGAACAGCCTGAGTTCATTTCAGGTAGAAGAAATGTGCAAAAACATGAAAGCGTAAAAAAGGCAGATATGGTAAAGGGATTGGAAGTAGTCTGGCATGGCTGGATGTAGGATGTATGAATCAAATCCCTGTTGCATGGTATATGCTTTCCTCTAGGTTGTCTGTCCTCTTCACTCTGCTCTCATCTCCCGCCATCTCATCTATGAACAGGCCACACTGTGCCTCTTGCTATCTCTTGTCTTTCTGGCTCACATTCATGCTGCAAATTCCTACTCACCCTTCAATGTCGTGCTCAATAGTTTTCCAGGACCCCAATGCTAAAGGAAGCAATGATTAGTACTATGGCAATACAGTTTTCTATGACATGAACATGTTTTTCTCCCATCCTAACTGGGGTGCAAAAACGGAATCTTTCTTACCTATCTTTCAGCATCTAGCCAACTGGCACATACAAGGCAGACTGAAATTGAATTTGAGCTTTTACAATTCAGAAGGATATTCCAGTTGACTATTATTATTGTTATTATTATTATTTGAGATGGAGCCTCACTCTTGTCACCCAGACTAGAGTGCCCTGGTGTGATCTTGCCTCACTGCAACCTTCGCCTCCCAGGTTCAAGCGATTCTCCTGCCTCAGCCTCCCAAGTAACTGGGATTACAGGTGCCCACCACCATGCCTGGCTAATTTTTGTTTTTTTTTTGGTAGAGATGAGGTTTCACCACGTTGGCCAGGCTGGTCTCGAACTCCTGACCTCAGGTGATCCACCTGCCTAGGCCTCCCAAAGTGCTGAGATTACAGGCATGAGCCACCACTCCTGGCCCCTGGTTGCCTATTATATGCACATGGTATTTCCTTCCTAGAGTTAGTTATCTTGATTGAACCCCCCCCCCCCCATGTTTTGCTATGTTTTGTTATCTTCTATAGCCTTCTTATGTGATTCATGTTGTTTTTGGCATCGTTCTTTACTTTTCACTTGTTGGCTTCTGAACTATTGGTTCTAGCTCATAAGGAAGAATGAGCCAGAAAATTTTTTGTTATTTTTCTAGCATGACAGAGACAAAACTCATGCATTAGAAAGGCCAGATAGGAAAATCTAATAAAATGTCTGCCCCCAGTAGGGAGGGCAACTGATTATACTCTCCTAATAAAACTTCTGTTTGTTTGTTTGTTTTTAACTTTTGCCTTTATGAAGGAGTTTAGCTTTGTTCAAGTTATAGAAGTGAAGGGCTGCATGCGACATAGAAAAAGGTATTTTATTGAGCATTTCTTAATTAGGAAAGTTTCTAATCAGCTACCCCTGACACAGTCACTTTAAATACTGCATTATCACATCAGCTGGCTTTGGGGAAAATACAGGTGAAAGGCTTAGCGATATCCACACTTTAAGATGTTCATTGGCATTAGAGGTGTCTCTAAATATGATAATGCAGGTTGGTTTAAAATAGATAAATTAAATAAAATGATTTTCATCTTCATCTAGTGCCAAGGAACAGTTGGGATGAATATTGGATTGAGCCTGACATCTGTTATGGAGTTCAACCAGAGGAAACTGGCTTGAACCTCATGTTGGTTAATTCTCCCTCTTGGAAGGCCAGACAGGCTGGAGAGGTTGTTCGCTGGCTCAGTGGACTGTCATGAGAGATGGATAGAGCAAGGCTGTAACATGAGGTGACCAAATGTGGATGAACTGCAGAGGCTGAGTAAAGAATCATGCTCACAGGGGACCATTGAGGGATAAACTAGAGAATAAGATCTGCAGTCAACACCCAGCGCACAGGTCAGGAATGCGGTTGGGCTGAGGAGCATGGTGCAGGTGACCCACAAGGGACCAAGGCTTCTCCTGCGACTGATCTCAGGGCCCCCAACTTCTTCTTGATGACCATATGCAAATTCAGGCTTTGGATAGAAAGATACTGCTTGGTGCCTGGGCAGATTTATGGAAATGTTCTTAATTCTTCACCAAGCCCGTGATAAAGATATTACATCATATTAACCCTGTAGACCCACTCCATGGGGCATTATGCTATTTAAACTAGTTGATAGGTACTTCAGTTCACTGCATTTTGAATGAATACTCAGCTGCTTAACATTAAATTAAATGAGAAAAATAAAAGGAGGCAAGAGAAAAGTAATGTAGGATCAGGTATTTACCTATTTATAGTGAGTTTTATCAAACATAATCACTTAGATTCCACCACCAAGTACTGGTTATTAGCCACAAATTTGAAAAGTGAGGCTAGGTCGTCCTATGATCATAGCAAAAATGCATACTGTTAATTTGACAGAGAAGAGAGAAAAGCTATAAAAGGAAGACACATGTTTCTACAAGGCACCCCAGTGACATGGAGGAGAAACAAGCAGTTTTAGACTTCAAAAGCTGTGATGACATCATTTTATGACCTCACATGTCATTTATTAGTAACAAGGAGACTTGTTAACATTTATCAGATGCTTAATATGTGCCAGCCACTCTTTCCAGGACTTTGGACATGTAGACTCTGTTAATCTTCACAAAATTGCTAAGAGTTAGTTTCTATAATTCCACTTTATAGGTCAAGAAATTGAGGTTCAGGGAAGTTGAGAAACTTGTCTAAGGTTACACAGCTGACAAATGACAGAGCCAGAATCAGACTCAGTGTAAAAGCTTTTTATACATTCTCTTATTCAAATATCTCATCAGAAAGATGGTATTAGTATCTTCATTTTATACACTTGGAAATCAAGGTTCAGAGATGTCATGAAATTACTTGAGGTCACATGGTAAATACGAGCCAGGAGTCAAAATTGCATCTGTGTTACCCCCTAATGGAGTATGCAGAAGACACCACACTCTCATTTCTATTGTATTCTGGCCAAAAATACATAACTGAAATCTAAGTATGAGGAGACAATCAAACCAGTCCTCACTGAGTGACGTTAAGCAAAATGACTGGACTGGATGCAACAGCATCAATGTCATGAAAGGTAAACAGAGATGGGGAATTAAAGAGACTGGAGATACACATCAGCTAGCTGCGATGTTGGTTTTGTACTGCATCTGGATTAAAATACTTCATCTACAAAGGACAGTATTAGGGCAGTTGGGGAGATTTGAGTACTAATAATTTTTTAGACAACTGTATTGTCTAAAAAATTTGTATGGTTGATGTTGTATTTCCTTGAGTGCAATAGCTGTATTGTGGTTTAACAAGGGAATGTCCTTGTTCTTTAAAGATTAATCTGCTGGAGTATTTAGGAGTTGAATGTGATGATGCCCATAACTACCTCTCCAATAGTTTACTAAAAAAAAAAAAAAAAAAGGTATGTGTGTGTGTACACATCCATATGTATATGCATGTATACATGTGTATCTATATGTGTCTATCTACACGTATATTTGGGTGGTGAGAGAGAGAGAAGAAATTTTAATAATTTATGAATTTAGTTGAAAGGTATGCAAGTGTTTTCTGTACTATTCCTGCAACCTTTCAGTAGGTTCTTTTTTTTCACAGTTTAAAAGTTGGTGGCAAATACCTCTGTCTGGATGACTTCCCAGCTCCACTTCTTCACTTCTACTCTGAGGTGTGCACGGTCCACACTGAAGATCTGAACCACGAGTGAAAGGATGGATTTGCTATTCCTGTAGCTATAATGAGCACCACTTAATACTTACTGTATATTCCATCAACGAGTATTTTATTGGGCACTTACTCTGTACCAGGTACCCCCTCTGGGCCCTGAGGATTTATCCCTGAGGATAAATAATGATAAAACAAAGTCCCTGACCTTGTGGGGTTGGGGAAACTAGTGTAGAGGACAGAAAATAAATAGTTAAATGAGGAAATGCTTACTCTAACTTCAGCCACAGATGAAATAGGACATAGGTCAGAGAATGATGGGGAAGAATATAGGGCTACTTAGATAAGTGATCAAGGAAGGGCTCTCTGGTGAGGTGACGTTTGGGCTGAAATTGGAATAAGATGAGGGAGCAAGTCCACGGCAGACATGGAAGAAGCATGTTCCACACCAGGGAAGAGCAAGTGCAAGGCCCCACAGTGAGCCATTCTGGAGCCACCCCAAGCACTTCATGTATCTTTTAATCTCACTATAACCTTTCCCCACTTTTGTTTTATTTTGTTTTTGTTTATTTTTCAAAACGTGCAATATGCTTTAGCAAGGTTCCCTTAGAAAGAGCATAAAATAACGTTTTTCCTTAAGGTGCAATCTTTGCTTTTCAGAAAATGTAGGCAAGGAAATATACATACTGTTGAATGACATTTAGGTGTAAGAAATGTCACATTTCATTCCTTTTAAAAATGAAATCTAACAGATTCTTTCTCCGTGTTCCATGTTTGAAAAGAAATATAGTTCTACTCATTTTCCTTGGGGTTACTCTCATCTGCTGGTTTCTATAGGAGTCTGAGGATTCACACAGCACAGGCCACTTGGGGAGGTGGCTCTACATTCAGGTCATCTGCTGAAATGCTCTTACTTTAGACTTGCTCTCTCCAAACTTTTCTGTGTGTATTAATTTGGAAGAGCACTTCATACTAATTTGGTCAGTTATATATATTACCAACAAATATAAAATATTCTCTCTTTTTTTTGACAGAGTCTTGATCTATCTGTTACCCAGGTTGGAGTGCAGTGGCGTGATCTTGGCTCACTGAAACCTCTCCCTCCTGGATTCAAGCCATTCTCCTGCCTCAGCCTCTCAAATAGCTGCGATTACAGGCACCCTCCGGCATGCCTGGGAAATTTTTTTTTTTTTTTTTTTTTTTTTTTTTTTTTTGTATTTTTAGTAGAGATGGGGTTTTGCCATGTTGGCCAGGCTGTCTCAAATTCCTGACCTCAGGTGATCCACTTGACTCAGCCTCCCAAAGTGCTGGGATTACAGGCATGAGCCACCATGCTCAGTCTCATTTCATTTTTGACTTTAGCTTTTGACAACCTACTTTCAATATTATATAAATAATAACCTGTGCATTTTTCCTAGAATTATTATAGTTTCATTACAATTAAATCTTAAATTTATTTAAAACCAATGTTGATATAGGACATAAATCTAATTTTATTTTACTTAAAAAATTTGTTGACAATAAGGACAAATGCAAAAAAATTAGAATTTTAATAGTACAGTTTACTTGGTCATGGATGCCATATTCACAACAAAATCTTGTACATATAAGGAGAATTTATGGTAGGATGATTTGTATTTAAGGACTTTAAGGCCTCTTCAAGGAAATAATCCTGAGTGAACTATTAATAGGGCACAAATACTTTTGCATTCCATGAAAACAAAGCAATAAAATCAATGCACTGAGTAAATAGATAATCAGTGACAGTTTATACTATTAACAGGTAATAGTAAACAGACAATTTTCTTTTATTCTCTTTTGTTGTTCAGAAACTCTTCAAGATCTCATGCCTTAGTCCATTCAGGCTGCTGAAGTGAAATTTCATAACTAGTTGGGCTTAAAAACAACAGAAATTTACTTGTAACAGAAGCAGTTCGGAGGCGGGGAAGTCCAAAATCAAAGTGCTGGCAAATTCAGTTTCTGGTCTGAGCCTGATTTTTGATATATAGATTGTGACTTCTTGCTGTGTCCTCACATGGTGGAAGTGGCAAGACAGCTCTCTGGAGGCTCTTTTATAAGACCATTATCCCTACTCAAAAGGGTTCCATCCTCATGACCTAATTGCCTCTCCTAAAGGCCCACCTACCTCCTAATATTATCCCATATGCAATTAGGTTTCAACATATGAATTTTGGGGAGGCACAGACATTTGGATCATAGCATCCCATTCTTTGCAAATTTAATGGGGTTCTTATCTTTGTTAAAAAACCGTTTTTAGATATTATGCAGGGTAAGGGACATTATTTCATGTGCTTGACCTATACACAAACTTTCAAAATATTTTTTGCTTGAAATTTACTTTATTCTTGTAGATATTAAAATACATATTCCATGGATATCAATAGAAACTACAAACATTGAAAAATAAGGAACTGGCTTATATTGCCACCATTAAGAGATACCTAATGTTATTCATTTTGATTCACGCCCTTCTGTTTTTTCCTTGTAGGCATATTCACAATTTTATCAAAACTTGTTTGTTTTATATATTGTTTGATAGTCTTTTATTTAACCTAACTCAATAACATAATGTGACGTCTTCCCGTATTATTAGATATGATTTTCCTATATATATTCCAGTGCATTTCAATTTGATAACTCAGAATGACTTGTGACTTTCATGTACTCAAACTGCAATTCTCATTAATGTGTAAAAAATACATAGAATTAAAATCACATGTACTAGAATTTTGCATATAGAGAATTTGCAGGAGAGTAAGTATTATAATAATGGAAATTAGTAGATGCTAAGTAGATAAAGAAACATTGCTAAAGTTTGTGCACTTCCTGTTGAGAAAACTGCCCAATGATTTATCTGCACATAAATGAAACATGTGCAGGTTTGTGCAGGTGTGCATGTGTGTGTGTTTGTAAATAAACTCCCTATTAAGAACCTGCCTTCAACTCTGGCCTCAGTTTTCTGTAAATGAAAATGGAGAAAAAAAAAACAGCAAAGAAAAGTGATTCTGGAAGAACAACAGAAATAATTTGATATGGAACATAAGGCCCCTTATAAATGGAAACCAAAAAGAGTTTACTGAGTTTGAAGAAGAGAAGACTTAGGACAGATTTAGGGATTCCTGAAAGGCTTGTATTTCACCTAAATATAGATAGAATAATGCATAATTTAAATTGTAGCAACAGAGAGTTCAATGAGGCCAAAGAATGAACTTTTGAGTCATTATATTAAATGCTAGAATGTAGCATCTAGGATCTCTAACTGGAAATTTAAAAAACTTATAGAATCTATAAATAGGAAACTTAACACTTCAGATCCCTGATTGTTTGAGTCAAGGGTAGGGTAAACAACAATCTGTTTAAATTTCTTTCAGTTATAAAATTTACGTGTTTACTTGAAATTTGGAAAAGTGAAGAAAATTCGAACAGAATGCATGAAATTCTACTACAATAGACTTTCTTTTTAGCCAATACACAAACTTTTCTCTACAGAATCTCATAGCACATATTGATTTGTGTAATTCCATTTTTTTCATTTAACAGTACAGTATGCCATGAGAATTTTTGCTATCTTGAAACATTTTTGAAAAATCCGTTTTGAATGGCTGTGTAGTATTCCACAGTATGGCTCTGCCCTAGCTTATTCCAGCCCCTTGATGCAGCTCTAGCACCAAGCTTGGGATTTGATGATGCTGATGCATGAGTTTGAGAGAGTTCCGGTGTTGGGTTTGGGAAAGCTGTCTGCTTGTAAGGATGATCCTGCCTCTTTGACTCGCCCTCAGTGTGGTTCCCAGAGGCAGTGCTCTCCGCAAGCCTCCTCAGCTGCACTCACGACATACTGAAAAGCTATTACAGATAAAAAGGCTTCATCTTCATTCAATCTAGCCTCAAAGAGACAGACAGGGCTTTCAGGAACTCTAATGGCCTTCAAGATAAGTTTCTATGCCAATCCAAGCCCATTCCACACAGGCATTCTTTCTTCCGCATTTTCTCAGACATGAGTCTCTCCAAAGCCACTTGTTTGCCTCTGCTCCTTTTGAACTTTATAACATATTCATTTTTGTTAAGAATGTCCATATTCATATTTGTCATTAATAAGCCACTTTGTGAATAAGGCATGTTCTTTCCCGGGCAAATGGGGAAGGAAAACAGTGTTATCAGCTGAGAAATCATTGGCTAAGCCTTCCCAGGTCCACTGTGAGATTTGATGATGCCATTTCTAGAATTCTGTGGCAGAGCTGTGGGTGATGTTAGGCACAGCCCCGCACTGTCTGCAGTCAGGTAGAAAATGCTGATGTCCTTGTTTGTCAAAATCCAAACATCTCTCTATAGGTCCAGAAAATGTTCCACTAATTCATTCAATGGTATTTTGACTCTCTTGATATCCATCAGATATTTGATAGTAAATTCTATTTATAAATGAGGATCCCATGTGATTTTGGGGGGTTAAGTGTGTTGCATAAAGTGTGGTGACGCCAGGGTGCAATATAAAAGGAATAACACTGAAATCTCATGAAAGCAGCCTGGGTCACACGAGATTCCTGACAGACATTGCAATACATAAGCAAGACAGTTGGAATTTTCTTATATCTACTTCTAGTTGCCCAGGTTTAAAATGATAACCAGAAATGGAAAAACAGTTGAACCGTAGAAAAATTGTTAAACCAGGATGTAAGTGACTTAGATATGATGAGATTTTTGTATGGCCAGAGCCTAGCATATACCAGGACACTTAGTAACATGATATGCATTGATTTGAATTGAATTCTAACATGTAAATCAGAATTCAAAAAGCCAGAGTTGTCGTGCTGCCCTACATCTAAATGGTCTGATTTCTTTCTGGAGTTCACCTCCTCCATGGGGGGCTGAAGTTAGATCAAGGTTTGCCTGAGTAGAAGTTATGGGTCACTGCTTGCTTTTCTGCTGTGCCCCAAATGGTATTAGTATCGTTCACATCCCAGAACAACCAGGAAGCCACTACCAATCAATAGACCTAGCACAAGTTGAAACTAGCTTCCCAACTCTTGACGGAATCATTGATAGCTCCTTCTATCACTTTCTTCCTATGATCTATCATTTATAACTGTAAATCCCCATTTCTTAGAACAAAAAAAAATTTGTTCATTTTTCTAGCCTTAGTGGAGAAGAATGACTCCTGCAGTGTCTCCAAGAAGATGCCCTCTGAGTTCTGGCTTCAGATCCTTCCCTGACAGACCAGAGGGCTCTTGTCTTCTTCGCTCTCTGCTTCCCCTGATCCTGCCCTTGACAATGATTGAGTTCTTGCCATTTGTGTGAGTTATCTCAGGGTAGTAGTTTCAAACCACAGCATGTGAGTTGTCATGCTGGGAGCCAAGCTGAGGAGTCCCACAACTGAAACCAAGTGATCATACGTGCTTTCCAATTAGGAGAGAAAAAAGGTGTTGATTGGGAAGAATTCTTTTTTGAATTTTAAGTACCTATATTTTATCTTAAAACTTCAATATCTATCTTTACCATTTGTTTAAACTAGTAGCTGGTATGAAAAGGTTATAATTTAATTTACTGCAAAAATATCTATTTGGTTATTACGAGTTTAATACATTAGTGTTTAAAAATGTTCCAGAAAGTACTTTCCAGGTGCTTTGCAGTTGAATATATTTGAGAATCATTTCCCAAGACGATTTGCTTTCGGAAAGCAGAGGCCATGCTCGGGTGAGCTTTGAACCAGAGTGAGTGTGGAAATTCCTCCAAGTGCTGTCTTCTTCTTGAGAGTGGACAATTTCCAGCCTTGCATTTTTAGACTGGGGCTAGGGCTGGGAGGACAAGGTCCTCATCATGTTTCAGAAGCAGAGGTAACTGATCACATTCAGTCACTGTGACTTTTCTGGTTACAGAAGTTATGATAGGCCCCGAGTGAAGACGATTGACAATTCTATATAAAGAGGTGTATATAAAGAGGACACTCACCTCCAAGATCAACCATGCCCGACTCTGAGGTAATGCAGATACTCTGTCTCATATTCTACCACTGTATCGAGGAATGTAGCAATTAGCCTACGGAGCTGTCATTCATGGTTTAGGAATTTAGACTTCTAAACCCTAGAAGTAGAGATTTAAGAGAATTCTCTAATTCCTGTCATTCGTGGTCTCTTAATCCAAGTATCTACGATGACTGACTTCCCAAGCCTTGGATGCTAACTGGGAACATGTGTTACAAAACTGGAGAACATGGCTTTCTCCTCTGATTGTTCAAGAAATTTGTATGCTTATGCTGAGAACCATTATTTCTTGAGATCTTGATTTATTTCTTCCTTATAAGATAACTTGTTGAGCTTGTCCATAGACTTTGGCTGACTTCCAGGACACAATGCTCTACTTGGGTGACTTGAGCATACAGTTTGCCCTCCCTAGGAGAGGAGAGTCTGGTTGTTTCCCAGTCCTTTTTCTTTGGCACCTGTCTGGCATCAAGCCTTTTGATGCCTTCTCCAAATTGCATTACCAATAGGCAATACATGGTCAACATCCTTCTGGGAAGGCCAAGATTTGTGCATGGAACAAAGAATGTCAATTCAGGAAGGAACGTAAAACATATGAGTCAAATGAGTTATTTGGACAAGTGTGGACAATGCTTCTCATTTTTTCTTGGCCCACAGTAACATATTTTGATTGGTGGGTGAGCCACTGCAGATACTAAACTAGTCAGCTACTGGCACCGGCACTTAAAACCTCAGGCTGCCCTTTTTCAAAGGGTACTTAGCATGGCTAAAGACTCCCTTTCAAGTATCCAAATTGTGCCTCTAGCACAGGTGATTTGAAAAGATCTTTGAATTCTGAAGGTCAGTGGTCACCTGCCTTTTCCCTCCAGAAGATCGTACTCAAAGCTTTCTCTTTCTAAGTGTCTCTCAGCAAATGCTGGCATGAGTGGGTTCTGAGAGTGTTGGGGGCTCCACAGCTGAGATAACACAGAGATCTAGAGCCATTCATCCTGACATTAGCAGGGCCAGTCTTTCTCCTGAGTCTAAACTACAGAGTGTAGCAGACCCTTTCTCATCAGAGCAGAGTGATCTATTTCTGCTTATTACAAAAGGCATAGATTCTCTGAAGGAAAATAACTCTATCCACTCTTACTCCACTTGCTTAAGAGGTTCGAGGGAATCCTTGGTCACTCCTTTCCAGAAATCTTCCACCTTCACCAGAGATAGTCACAATAGCTCTTCTTTATCAAGAATTCAGTATGTGCTGGGCTCTGTTAATATGCATTATTTTGTGAGACCCTCATAACAGGCTATCAGAAATGTCTATTTTATGAATGAAGGGACTGAGCTACAGAGTGATAGAGTCACTTTCCAAAGGTCACAGAACTTAACAGTGGTAGATTTGAATCCCAGATCCTTGAGCTTATTCTTGGAACCACTGTACAAACTTGCTCTATCTTTAAAAGTTGCCCTTGGAATTTGACCCAGCAATCCCAAAAGATTATAAATCATTCTGTTATAGTTATACATGCACACATATGTTTATTGTGGCACTGTTCACAATAGCAAAGACTTGGAACCAACCCAAATGCCCATTAATTTTAGACTGGATAAAGAAAATGTGGCTGATATACACTATGGAATACTCTGCATCCATAACAAAGGATGAGTTCATGTGCTTTTCAGGCACATGGGTGAAGGTGGAAACATCTTTCTCAGCAAACTAACAAAAGAACAGAAAACCAAACACCATATGTTCTCACTCATAAGAGGGAGCTGAACAATGAGAACACATGGACACAGGGAGGGGAACATCACACACTGGGGCCTGTCAGGGATTGGGGGGCTAGGGAGGATAGCATCAGGAGAAATACCTAATGTAGATGACAGGTTGATGGGTGCAGCGAACCACCCTGGCACATGTATACCTACGTAACAAACCTGCATGTTCTGCATATGTACCCCAGAACTTAAAGTATATTGAAAAAAAAAAAAGTTGCCCTTGGTTTCATTTTCTAGTGACAGAACAAGAAAGAAAACCCAAGTTAACCACATCCCTTTTGTTTTCTTAACATGTAAGATTTCAAAGCATCTTCTAAAATACCCTGTTCTCTATGATTGTTGCCATTTCACAGATGGATAGTGTCACAGGGGATTGGCCAGATGGCCATGTGCAAAGGCTTGGATCTAGAGAATGGTAGGGATGGGTTCTGAACTCTGCCTGTTAAATGGCATGTGCTGCCTCACTGGGCAGAAAGACAAAGAAGGCAGGATGTACTTATTAGTCTGTTCATGCAGCCTCTTCATCCTGTCATTCAACAGATATGTATGGACACTACAAAGTGCTGCCACATTTCAAAGGGCAGGGTCTTTTACACTCAACCACTTCCTTGGGATGTCTGAAGCATTTGCAAGTAATAGGTGTTTAATGGATTCCTAATGATACAAGGGGCAGGCAAAGCTTAATCCTGTTTAGGGGTGAAGGTGAACCAACTATATGCCCCAGGATTGGTTAAACTAGGGCTCAAATGAGAAAAAAAAAAAATTCTGGAACTTGCTTTCCCTGGTGCTTTCAAAGTGCAAAGTGCTGTTGTTTTCAGGATGATGATTATTTCATTCACATTCCTCAGATCTGATTCCCTTTTCTCCCCATCACCCTGCATAGCTCTTGAGCTATGCAGTACTCCCCACAGATTCTACCACAGAAGGTTTCAGGATGCATTTTCATCCAAAGGAGGGGGGGAATTAACTGGGAAAAGGGGTGATGATGATGTTCCTTCCTTTCCATTGGAGCACACTCACACCAATACCCAGATGTGTTCATGCACATGCCTGGGGACCTGCAGGACACAGACACACTGTCTAAAGACAAGCAAACACAAACAAATAAACCCTCAGACCCCTAGGATGATGCATACATGAACATACATGTGCATTACACCCACAGCCAATCACATATGAACACATTTTTGCAATATGTCATCTGTACCCAATTGCTCTTGTTCATTGTGTCTTCCAATATTCTTAATGTTGGTAAGAAGGTGGCAGCTTATTATCAATATTTCGTGGTGGGTGATTGCTCTTCTTGTTTTAGAGGAAAAATTGCATCTCATTTAGGCATCAGGATTTCTATGTGAATGGTAGATATTGTTTCTCAGCCATACCAACCCAGAGGACAAACAGACATCCAGGGCTCAGTCATCCTCCCTCTTTCCTTTATGGCAGGAGGGAACCACTTTCACCAGGACCCACAGCAGGTAGGTATTCATCTCACCTCCTAGCTCTCACCCTTCTGAAGTAAGGAAGTAAACATACCAGGAATTGGCTTCCTAATTTCCTTTTTCTCTAAATATCGAGCAGCTCCACAATTTCAAAGACCTGCCCCCAGTAATTTTCCTTTTGCCAAGCTTCCCAACCCAAGGCTGGTCATGACCCAGAGTGAGGTGGAGAAACAACACCCTGATCCTCACCATCTGCAGGAAAGTGGTGAGGCCTCGCCTGGGGGCCGTAGCCTCCCTGTTTGGGACAAACCTGCCTGGCCTGCCTGGAGGCCCAGTCAATGTTTTCACAGCTGTGGGTTGGGAGGGCTGCTCCCCAAGCTCCTTGCACACAGTTGGCCTGCAACCCAACAGCTGTGCACACCCAGGCATGACCCCAGTCCCCGTGAGGAGTGGGAGACCTGGCCAGTACACCCCAACTGGAACTGGCCAGCCTCCCCTGCGCCAACTGTATCTCACGCTTCTGACCCACTTTGATAATGCAGCTATTACATGGTTCTCACATGGCTTCCCTGGCCTTCTATTAACTCCCCAGGCAGCAGCGACAACCTTATTAACTGAAAATGGCTTCTCGTGGCAGTGTTCCATTTCTAATATTAATAATCAGCATTTAATAAAAACAAAGAGGGGGAAAATACAGGCAGAAAAAACAGACTGCTTTGCCCCTTTGTCATTTATCACCCTGGCAGGAGGCCACGGACGATGCCAACAGCAGCAGTAACAGCAGAGTGGTTAGCTTCACACCAGGGACATACACTTGCACTCACACACGTACACACACACCTGTTCCTGGAGCGGCACTTCATTCATCACATGGCCAATGTCAGGCTTAGAACCTCCTCCTCTCTTCCCTCCCCACCTTCCTCTGTCCCCAATCCAGTGTCTTCAGTGATTTCAGTGGTCCAGAATGATATCATTAGCTGATGTCTTTTGACAAAGAGAGGAAAGAGTGGGCTGCTGGCTATGGCATCGTCTCTACTTTCTTCCTTTACCCTTCCCATCAGACCAGTCATCTGTAAGACAAATGGCTCATTCCTGCCAAGGCCGAGGAAAGTGGAGTTAAAAATGTAGTTAATTAAATTTACTCAAAAAGATCAACTCTCCAGATTAAGAACTGGGTTTATCGCCACTAAAAATAAACAGGGCAGGGGAAGAGAGGATGGAAGAGAGGGGAGCGGGGAGGTGGGTGGGGCCAAGAGGGACTTGGGGCTTTGGATCCTTGGATGTCAGGCTGATATTTAAAGACCTTTTACATTGTGAAAGATCTCAGAGAACAGCTGACATCTCCTGGGGGCCTGGGGAGGCTTCTATGATAAAAACAATCCCACTTTGAGGGTGAGGGCACTGTTCCCTCTTTGGGTTTGCAGAAGCCTGTAGGAAGACGCTTTCTTTGTTTATGGTGAGGAGTGTAGGTCTTGAATTTTCTCCTCAACCTCTCGTCTAGCAGCCACTACCCATTCTCTTCCTCTATCTAAGAGCAGAATAAACTCTAAACAGAAAACCTATGCATAGAGCAAAGGTGCAGGCAGTGGTCCTGCAGGGGTAATGCTTTACAGCTCCTACTTTTCCCAGTATACTCCAGACCTTGCTTCACCAGGATACCCACTCTCCTCCTCTGAGGAGCTGAAATGTCCCCCTGCATAGTAGGGTCAACTGGCAAAAGACATGAAGAGTCACTCAGCCAGGCTTAGCCAGGTGAAATCTGGAGCCTACAGAAGGACTTTCCTGTCAATCAGAGTTCATGTTCTACTGTCTCACCCCTTCACAGCACAGGCTGCTCTCCCACTGCAGGGCTTCTATTTCTCCTTCAAAACCCTGCACCCATGTCACTTCCTCCATCCCTCTTCATCCACTCCCAAAGCAAAGTGGATCTATCTGTCCTCTGCTAATTCAGTCCCCACTCTCACTGTTGGGTGCTTTGTCTTCTTGCTCACCTCTCTACTAAGCCGCATGTCTCCTCACCTTGCTGTGCTCAGCACTCAGGTCATGCTCCTGAGTGTAACTCCAATGCTGAACAAGAGGCAGAGAAACCAGCAGGTGGAGAGTCTGAGGGGAGAAGGTGGGAAGCAGCTGTGTCAAATCGGGTTTGCATATTGGTTTAGCCATGGGTGGCCTGAAACCAAAGAGCCCTGTGAATTCATCAAAGTGTCAGTGACCATTGACAAAGGACTTCCTGGCTTGAAAAATGGCTGTCACCCTCCTATCCTGAGCTTTACCTTGGAAATATCAAGAGAATAAAGTCAGTGCCTTTTAGATTAATTTACTCATCAAGATGTCATTCTGCAAAAGTTATTTGTTAGTTGCGAGTCTCTCCAAGTTCCCTTGCTCTGAGCAGGAGGTAACCCTCTGCCAAACATAAACACGCAGGGATTCTGGGGGAGTGGAGTCTGTGTTGGGGGCTCAGAATCCTGGATGCAGAGGCAGCTCACTGAAGCCTAGGCTTCTAGGAGTGCTGCAGTTAAGGCACGCGCTTGTCACACAAATTCCCCTTAAGGGCAGGCTGAGAGAGAAGAGAGGACTGTAGAATAAACTTTAACAGGGATAAAGAAGAAAAAAGAATCCCTCGTATGCAGAAGATACACAGCACATCGAAGTTTTTTTTCCCCAATAGACAGACATAAGCTCAAAAAGTCATCATCTACCAGGATATTAATGTCATTACTTTTTCATTTCTTATATTTAATATCCAAGGAAACCCGGCAGTGTAATAAAGTCACACTATGGAAACATCAGCGCGAGGTGAGGACAGGGAGGAGCAGGGCTTCTGAGTCACACACTCTGCCTCCCAGTCATAGACACACTCCAAAGGGCAGCGTCTCTTCAGGCCCTGTGGGCTGTTCTGCAGAAATGAAAAAAGCAAGAACCAATCTCACCCCCTGCCCTAACTCTGGGCCATTTCCTTCAGAGTCTTGGGGAGAGTGTCAGATAATCAGAATATAGCGGAACACAGCCTCTCTGCAAAGGCTGTCATGCTTTCCAGACCTGGAGAACACACAAAATAATGTTAGGCTTTTTACCCACCCTGGAGAGTTCAGCTCTCTTCACCCCCTGCATGGGATCTGGGCTTACCAGCTACATAGAAATCAGGACCTTGTCACCTGACTTCTTGGCTTTAGATACACCATTCCCCCTTTAAGAGAGATGCCTCCTGCAGTTTCCTCCTTTGCATGGGGGCATTGCTTTTTCTCTACATGTATGCCTGTGTATTTATGTGTGTCCAGCATACAAAGGACATAAAGTGCTTTAGAGAACCCTGAAACAGGAAATAGCAATCAATATGCCTGTCCAAACAATTAGAAAGAGATGTTTCCAAGTCTTCTAAATCTATCTGGCATGTGTTAGATGCATGCTGTCAGGCTGACTGCCATTAAATACCATCTAAATAATGCAAAGACAATCAGATGTACAAATAAGTGATTCAATTTGGGTGACTGATTATTGGAATAAGGCTCGTGCACCCAAAGCATGACATTTCCTACCACATTTCCATTTTATTTCTCAGGCAAGAATGATCTTTCTACTTCCTCTCATGGAAAATGATCTCATGGCTGGAGGATTAGAGCATGGGCAAATACTCTTGGGTCCTATGCTTGACTGTTCATCTTGCTTGAATGTTCCTTGGATACATGAAACAGGTGTGTCTATTTGGTTTCCTCTCTGTAGTATGAAAATGCCATGCTAGACTCTCACAAACAAACTACATGCTCTACCCTCCCAAACAACCTTAGAACAAGTACTTAAACATCTTTGAAGGTAGAAGTCTTGCAGACAACCTTAATATGATTTGGCTTTTCTTCTCTGTTCCTACTAAATTTTTCATTGTTTGCAGCTCCTGGAAAAAACAGTGAAATATTTTCAGTGTTCTTACTCTTTATAGTTTTATTTCAAAAAGACACTAATATAGAGTTTATGTAGCATGGGGATCACCACAGAATTATCTCTGAGAAATTAATAAAACACACTGTGGTTCTCTTTCCTGAAGGTAGAGAGTCTGATCTGAGTCCTATAAACCTCCAGACCTAACTCCTGCCTTCCAGTATCCGAGTCAATAGATTAAGCTTCTATCTCCATTAAACTTTATCTCATACCATTGCAGTCTTTCGTAAGAGACCCCCTTGCAGATTTGAAAGGAGAACATTCATAGGAGTTAATTCATGACACAACAGGACATGGCATGGCTCTCTAGCTCACAGTCTGACATTTGCCCTTGGCAAAGGTCAATTAGTACAGATAAGAAATCCAAACTCTCTAAGCCCTAGTTTTCCTCTCTAAGGAAGTACATTAGCCTTAAGGCAGAACTTCCTACCTGGAACAGACATTTATCTAGATTAGAACCTCACTGCTCCAAGTGTGGTCCTTGGGCCAACAGCCTGGGCCTCACCCAAAACAGTGTCTCAGGCCATACTGCAGACTTAATGAATGGGAATCTACATTTTAGCAAGTCATCAGGTGACTCAAAGGCACATTTAACTTTGAGACATGCTGCTCTAAAACCTAAAAGAAGTGTGGTGGAAAAAAGTGGGCACTGGGTGTAGCATTTTATAGGGTGATATAGGGTAGGCAACCTGCTTTCACAACTTCACTATTTTGAACAGTAAAAATTGAGGTTGAAAAAGAAATTTCCTCTACGTGGTAGCTGGAAAGCTAAATGAACTCATATGTGCAAAGGGTCTAACCCAGAGCCTATACCCTCTTGGGCCCTCAGCAATAAATGGGTTTTCTATATCAGGTTTTTGATTTATAAAATGGTTACTATTTTTAAGAAGTTACTATTACGTACTCACTTGTAGTTTTCTATGCCTATGTAATAGGCTAATGCCAATTAAACAACTATAACAACATCTTGTCTACTAGATGTTGTTATAGTTAAGATACTGTATAAGATAAAATAAACTAGATTAATACTGAATAGGTTAATGTCAATAAAACAACTATAACAACACCTAGTAGACAAGGTGATAGGTAAATCTTAATTGTCTTCCTTCCCTTCTCTGAATGGTAAGTGGCATGTGAAGGCTAAGAACAGTGCCCAAATACAGAATAAACTCTCAAAAATAGTAGCAGAGGCTATGAGTAGTAGTTCAGGAATTTCCTTCAGGCAGTCTCTTGATCATTTCTACCCTTGATTTTATGATGGTTTTTGTAACATTTTCACCAAGGAGGTGAATGAAAGCCTCAGAAACGTTCACGTCAAGTCATCTCTCCAAATGGTGCACTAGAAAGATACCTTAGCTTGGAAGTGGGGAAATATTTCTACTCCTGGGAATGCTGGTAGCTCAATGTGGGCCTGGTTCCATCTCCCTGGAGCTGGAGGTCACTTTCCCTAGTGGGATGTTGTCAAGGTTCTTTATTTGCCCAACTCAGACTCTTCAAGACTCAGTTTAGGTACTATCTCCTCCAGGAAGCCTCCATTACCCATGCTCCAGCTTAAATTGATGTTCATCCTCTGTTCTACCAAAGTACCTGTGGTTGTTTTTGCTGAAGATAACCAAAGTCATCTTCTCTCGTTCCCCAACTGAACTAAGAGGACCTTGGAGTACAAATCATGTTCAATTTTGACACCAGCAAGGAGCTTGAACAGTACAGCTATGAAAAAGCAATGGCTGGTATGTCCTGTCTCTTCGACCTCAGCCTCAATTAAGACAACAGTTATTCACTGTTGATGGTGATGTCAGCATTCCAGACATGTTAAACCATTTATTTCCACTGCTTCTAGTTGCTGTATTAGGAACAAGTGGTGCCCCAATGCAGATAATATAGTATCCACCCTGTCCTCCTCAGGCCCATTCCTGAGAAGTCTCATGTTTTGCTTTCAGCACCTGCTACCAGCCTTGCGCAAGTTCAGAAAATAAACTATCCAAGTCACTCATTGTTACTCTTTTCTTTTCCTTCAGTCCTGTTTATTTTATTGCATGGTCTTTACTTCCAAACAACATCCTCTCTCTCTTTTCCTCTCCACACTTTCTTTCACCAAAACACTTCAAGTGAAAGATAAAATAAGTCATATTACATATTACTACTATTCCCAGGGTAAACTGGGTAAATAGAAGTAAAGTCCTAAGCCAAAACAAACAAACAAACAAAACAACAACAAAAAACTTTTAACTGGGAAAACCTGGTTTTACTAAGCCATTTAACACAATGTAAGATGCATACTGCCCTCTGAAGTGATTAAGTGACTTGTCACCATGGCCCTGCTGAGTATACAGACTATATACAGTCTGTGCGTTTCTGGATGCTACACATATGGCAGTAAATGATACTGACATTAACCTTGTCCTTGTGGAACTTGTTTTCTGGTGAGAGAAACAGCACAGTAAACCTATAAATAACAAATAAATTTGATATTAATTTTGGAAAAAATATCTAAAGGAACTAGGTGGGGCGATATGATAGAGAGTAGTTTGGAGAAGCCCCTTTGAGGAGTTAAGGAAGCACACCTTCTGAGCTGAGTCTCAACTGGCAGTGACACTAAGCTTGGTATGTGGATAGGGGGTGACAACTGTTCTGGGCAGGGGGAACAGAAAATTCAAAGGAAAAGGTCATAGCAAGTAAAAGAAAAAAGAAAAAAGTCAATCTGATCAAAGTGAGTAAAGGGGACATTCCTGTGAAATGAATGAAATGTGAGCAGTGGGAAGGGGCCAGATTATTCCAGGCGTTGGAGGCCATGGTTAAGATTACTGTAGTCTAAGAGTAATGGGAGCCCCTGAATGGAGTGACATGATCTTGTCTACATTTGTAAAAGATCACTGGCCACTGTATTGAAAATGGATGTTGGAGAGGGGTGTGACTACAAAGAGGAAGATAATTCTGTGCTCCTCAGCAGTTTCAGACCTGTAGAATTAGAATAAGCTTGAATACACCTGTTCATGCAGCACCACAACAACGACTATGGCTAACTTGTGAGCACCCTGACACTGAAACAAACATCTGATCTTCGACTCACAAACTCTTGGGGATAGCAGAATTATTTCAAGAAGTCCTGGGATTTATATGTGTACCAATCATTATTGACAGAATAGGTAACATGGCTCATTTTAATATTATTTATAATTATTATTTTTCAGTATAAATAGAATTAGAATTGATAAATTGTATGCACTCTTTAAAATGCATTATTTAATTCATAGAACTTTCTGTCATTATGTGTTTCACAGTTAAATTAAGTGAGTTCTTTAGTTGATATGGAATCTACAAAATGAGTGAGTGAGTTGATTTATAGAATTCACCCTTGACTCAAAGAACACTGTGCTCTCACTACACTGTCTCCTCTTCCTGGAGACCCTAGAAGATTATGTTTCCCCAGCCACACTAATGGTTAGGGTGGAACCATGCGATTGAGTTCTCAGCAGTGGGACTGTGAGCAGATGTGATGTGCTACTTCCTACCTGAGCTGTATAAGCAGGTAGGTGTGCTCATGCTCTCTCTATCTCCAGTTCACAAGGCTGGCAGCAAACATCTCCAAAATGTAGAGTTGTAGTTTTGAAGTAGCTGGGATCTGGGATACCTGAGTCAACATTTAAGGAGGAGAGCACCAAGGAGCATGAGATGATTTGCAATAGACTAGGATGTAAGTGAGAACTAAACCTTTGGTTGTATTTAGCCACAGAGCAATTAGAACTTATTTGTTGCTGCAGTGTAGTTTCTCCTAGGCTGACTAATGGAGACCTTCAGATATACTTGCACCTGTGACCAGAGAGGCATATGCAAGGATCATCATTGCCATAGCATTTTGACAGCAAGAGATGGGAAATTGCCTAAATGTCCACTCATGGTAAGCTGGTTCAATTAGTTACAGCACATTCATAAGGTGAAATATGATTCTGGGATTATGAAGGAGCTCTATAAACTACACTGTTAGGTGTCAAATGCAAGACTCAGTACAGTATCATAGTATTTGGCCATTCATATGTGAAAAGGGTAAACTTATGTAAGAGCAGCTAACATATATTGGGTTAATGTGCCATTTGGTATTTTCAAGATTTGCAATTACTAACTCAATCTTCACAACAGCCCTGTAAGGTATACCCAACATTATCCCTACTTCATCACCAAACAAAAGGAGACACAGAAACTTGCCAAACCCAGGCTTCAGGATTTAGGGTTTACACCTTTAGCAACTCATGATAGTCCATAAATGAGAACACTTATTTAAACAGAGAATTTTTGTGGGAGGGAACACAAGAATCTGGAAGGAATAAGTGTCTTTGGGCAGGAGAACTGAAAAGTTGGGGACAAGGTTGGGAAGAAGATTTGAATTTCAACATCCACCCTTTAGTACTTCCTAATATCCTTTTGTAACCATGTGCAGATATCATGTATTTCAAAACATAAATAGATTGTTTTTAAAAGAGCAAATATATTAGCAGATTATCTTAATTTTAACACAATGTCTCCAGTCTTCAGGACCGGATGGTTCCCAATCCAAAAGAAAAATCAGATTGACTAATTTCTAGGATGGCAAAAGGAGCCTGAAGGCTCTCAACGAAAACCTTGTCCTCTCTCAAGTCATGGTTTCTTTTTCTGCTCCTCCCCACCGCTCCCTGGGCCCTGCTGACAGACAGGAACACTGTGCCACTGTCTGCGAATGCATTCCTTATTCAAAGAGAAGTTTTCACTCAGATAGATTTTTGCCTTTTGCAATTATGTCATTAAAAGTGTTCTGAACTTCAGAGTTGAAATGAACTCCAGAAAGGGTCTGCCCTTTTAGCTCTCTGGTTTTACATAATTTATGGTTTTGAATCTTATTAAAAAATGCAAAGGGATTCAGAAAAGGTTCTAGGCAGGCACTCATCCCTCTGCCCCTCCCAACATAGTCCTCATAGAATTTCTCTCCCCACAGTGGTGGGGGCACTGTCTTCGAGATTTGAAGGGTCTTAATCTGGTTCATGGGAAGAATACGGCATATGGAAATTGTTCCTCAATCACCCTGCTCATCCTTTGACTCATCCATTATCAGCTGTAATACTCCCCTCCCATGCCCCTTTTTCACTGGTAACTTCCCCTCCCCTCCCCTCCACTCCCCTCTTCTGTTCCCTACTTTTCCCTCCTTTTCATCCAACTGTCTCTCCATCTTCCCTCCTCTGACTCACCTGGTTTGGGGAGTGTCACATTCAGTGAAGTAGACAGGACCAGAGGAAGGGGATGCTTGAAATCAAATTACCTGCTTTCTATTCTGTGCTCTGTCACTTTCCAAATGTGTGCCTCTGGGCAAGCCACTTTAACCTTTAAAGCCCCTTTTTGCAGGTGTGTGAACTAAGGCTAGTAGTTGCATCTATCTCAAAGGTTACAAGGCAGGTTAAATAACACGTTGAAAGTAAAGAACTTAGCACTGTGTTTGCATATAATAAGCATTTAATATTAGCTTCGTTATTTTGGTGAGACAGAATGGGGTTGTAGGTGAGGTCATGTCTTCTGAGGGCAGACTGCCTGAATTTGAATCCCCCTGCTCTGCTGTTTAATGGTTGGGCCATTTTCAAAGTCACTTCTACTCTCTAAGGTCAGTTTCCTTATCAGCGTAATGGGGATAACAATGCCATTTTTCTGTAGGATTGCTGTGAGAAGGAATGAGATAAAACATCTGTAAGGGACTGGCACAAGGTAGACCTTCAATAAACCCAGGCTCTTGGCATGAAAATTTTGTGCCTAGCAGAGGGAAACAAACATAACATTCAAACAAACAAGTTGATTTAATCCCTTGAAAATTATTTTATCTAATTACTTAGAAAGAAGGGTGGCCTGACCCTAAGCCAGATCCTTGACTGCAAGTCCAGCCCTGGGCTGAAACTATTGACTTTTAGCTATGCTGTCTATTGGAAAAGGCTGCATACCCCAGACCTGTGACAGTTTTCTGGATGAGGAGGCTGTTTGAATTTTCACCTGGCAACCTTCACCTCTGTCCCCACTCCATGGCAGGGATACCCCTCTACATTTTTCTCTGTTCATGGCATGCCCTGCACCATCTCCCTGATCAAGTTCCAGATTAGGAGTGTGGCAACTGAGAACGTGTGTGTCTGTGTGGGTGGGTGCAGGTGGGAACAGGGTTTCCAGTGGGGAAGACCCAAGCCTCTGCCCCATTCTCAGCCTGGGAAAAGCTCAGTGCTCAAAAGTCCAGGAATTGTGGCTTCCAACTTGGGCTCAGAACCTTGTTCTTTTGCTTCTGGCTGTGAACTCTGGCCATGTTATTTAGCATCTCTCAACTTCAGTTTTCTCAACTGTGAAAGTGGAAAGACAACAGTGTATTCCTCAGAGGGTTGCTATTGACATAATGCCTGTGGAGTAACTGGCTCAGCAAATGGTAGAGGGGTTATAATTGGTCTGGCCTTGCATGGTGGGTCCTCAGAGTAGCCAACAGAGGGTCCACAGTGGGTAGAGGGCTGGAGAAAGAAAGTTGAATCCCTTTAAGATCTGAGGTTGCCAGTCCATCTGTTCCCCTCTAGGTACAGTGTGAATGGTCCAGAAGTCAGCTCCTGCCAGAAGGGGACCCAGGACTGGGAGAGAGAGGTGGGAAGGAGCTGAACTGGATGGAAGGCTCTGCAGAATATCTGCAGAATCCGTCAACAGGCCTTCTTTCTGTGGGTGCTGCTTAAGCAGGAAGCTGGAAGTTATTCTCTCTATTGCCCACCCTGGACTTGTTCCTGGCATGCTGTGTGTCTTCTCAAGCCAACAAACAAATTTGCACCTCATGTAGTAAAATAAATAAATAAACGAACTGTGGAGGTATCCAGCGTCTATGGCAGGACAGACCCAGGAGCTCTGCCTGGCACTGCCCTCAGCTGCCCTGGCTCCCAAAGGCTCAAAGTGCCTTCACTTTCCACCCTCTTAGATCCATCTCATCTTTTATTTCAGAAGGCATTAGGAGTCTTTCATTTTCCAAGAGTTTCTTGGAACAGAATGAGAATCACAGACTGTCAGGGCAGAAAGGCCAGCCCATGGAAAATCTGACCCACAGGCACATTTTGTTTTGTTCATACAGATGTTTCTTTTTTTTTTTTTTTTTTTTCCAGTAGAGACAGATTTTCACCACGTTGGTCAGGCTGGTCTCAAACTCCTGACCTCAGGTGATCTGTCCGCCTTGGCCTCCTAAAGAGCTGGGATTACAGGTGTGAGACACCGTGCCCCGTGAATTTGCAACTTCTAATCTAATTAACTCCTTAACATACGTACGGGAAATCTGAGAAGTGACTCTGCCAATGACACCAAAAAGCACAAGTGGCAAGAGTGGGATTTGAACCCATCATTTCTAGGTCAGAGCTTTCTTCATGGAAGCCAAATCTGTTGATGGCAGCCCATCTATATGGCATGCACTCTGGCACTGACACTGAACCCACCATAGGGTTCTGCGTCCCTCCTCTCTGGCCATCACCCCTCATGAGTTGTAGGTTCAGGCTGGGATAGCTGTTGTATAGGGCTGGACTCCAGGGTTCCATCTGGGCCTCTCTCCAGATGGCCAGAGCCAGAGAAACAGGCCCAGGGACAATCCTTGCCTTCCAGTTGCATGTTTTGAAAGAGATCCCCTCTCTTTATCATCTCTTCTCTTATCCCTTTCCATTGTCTCTGTTACATAGGCTGGTATCATAGTCTCAGTGTTTTGTGTAAACTGTGGTTAAGAGAGGTGAGCTCATGTGATACAGGGTGCCTGCCAACCCCAGAACTCAGTCTCACTGCCTTTCATCCCGCATTTACTTATGAGGGCATCAGGCCTGAAAAGGGTAACCTGACATTGCCCCTGCAAAGCCAGGATAGTGGCTAAGCCCTGGCCTTGTTTTTCCAGCATTCATCCCTTGGGGAACATCAAATGGTGGCAGGAATGACCAGGGCTGCCTCTGAGCAGGCTGAGAGGAGACTGGCAGACAGCAGCAGCAGCAACCTCTTTGTCCTCTGCCTCTGGGGGTCTCAATGCTCTGCAGAGGTTGTGACAACAGGTGAGGGTTGGGGGAGAGAGGTGTCCCAGGGTTTGGCGGGTCCTGTGCATTAATATGGGTGCTCAGAAGCTCTGGGGGCTGATGGTGCTGGCAGGGGCTAACCCTGTGTTTCTATTCTCTTCAGGCAGTGCAAATCCCCATCTCTGAGAATGAAATTAAAAGGAGCAGGTGGGAGATAATACATACAGTAGATCCAAATGTAAAATGCCTCTCTGTCCTTCTGAGAAGGCTGCTCCTAGGACAAGCAACAAGGATTACATAGTAATCTTATTATACAGGGTCTGCCAAGGGCAAAGAAAGGGTCAATTTTCCATGCACAGCAGAAGAAAAACCATCCCCCCACTTTCCTGCACAGAGCCACCATGGCCACTGCACTGGTTTGTACTCCTCAGGAAAAAGGCACAAGCATGCTGGCACCCTGGACTTCTTTCAGGCTGTAGAAATTTCCATCCTCCTCACCCTGTCTAAGAGTAACTCACCTGATGCCCCCTACCTCATTAACTTTCCCCACAGTTTGAATCTGCCACTGGATTTTGGGTTCCATCATTTGTCAAAAGAGAAATCTGTATGGGAAAGAGAAAGTGCATTGAGACCAAATGCTCCCAGTGTTTCTCCTGTCTAGGTATTCCAGTAGCAGAGGACTTCTCTCTCATTTCATGGGACAACCTGACAAAGCAAAGGGTTGTAATAAGCTTCTATCCGAAGGGGTAGTAATGACAGGAGGGAATGTGGGTGGGAAGTGGGAGATGAGATCTTATTCTTAACTTCTGACTCTGCTGCCTGCTTCCTGAGTAACTAAGTGTTAAGAACTCTACCTGGTCCCTACCTGGCTTCCTCTTTCCTCACAGTCAGTGAAATCTAATGCCAACTTCTTCAGTCATGGAGCATAACTTGGGGTATGTGTGTGTGGTGCTGGGTGGGGAGCAGGGGAAGGAGGGAGGCATAGACTTGGCAGATTGCCATTGTCAGTCACCTAAGGATGGGAAAATGCACAGATTTTAGCCAGTGAAAAAGTAACAAGGTCTGGAATTGACATCATTTTTACATGTGAAACTCAGGGTAGTTTATACAATCGCACACAACCCTATTTTGATTGCCAATGGATGGGAAGAAAAAAGACAATTTAAGAAAATGATAAAACCATTGTTTTGAGCTTCATGTCTATTTCATTTATATGTGACACTGGAATATAGATTTGTGCTTACATTATATGAAGTAATGTTTGATGTGCTCACAGTGCACGAAACCACCTCCATCTGTGGGGTGACAACATGAACATGGCAGGAGCGTCATCAGGACTGGTTAAGTGAGTGAATGAGCATTATTGTCTTATGATAACACGTGTACCCACAGTTGTACTGATGTTCCTCTCTCTGCCGAAGTCCTTTGATGACATTAAAAATTACAGGGGTGAGGAAGGAACATAATTACCTGAGACTTTAAACCAGGAGACAGCAAACCTTTTCTGTAAAGACTCAGATAGTAAATATTTTCAGCTTTGTAGGCCAGAAGGTCTCTGTTGCAGCTACTCAACTCTGCCTTTGCAGCACAAAATTAAGCATACACAATACAAAACAAACAAATGAGCATAGCTGGGTTCCAGTAAAACTTAACTTACAAAAACAGGTGGCAAGCTGGGCATGACCCATGGGCCATAGTTTGCTGACCCCGATCGAAACCTTTGGCAAGATCAAGCACTATGTTAAAAACAAGTCTGACACTTTGGCAGCATTTGGTCATGGAGAGAGGACTGGATCCAGCATGTTTTCATGAATAAAGGTACAAAACTTGTTGTCAGGGAAACTGCATTCTCTTTCTGGTTCACTGACCTAGAGTGAGGTCCCTAAGAAAATGACTTTACTTATCTCAGCCTTGGTTTCCTCAAGAAAAATGTGAGGGTTTACACCAGAAACTCTTTAACTCCTTTAGCATGTACAGAATTCACTATCACATACCCTCCCCATACCCCTACCATTATTATTATTATTATTATTATTATTATTATTATTATTACCTTTGCTGAACTTTTGGAGGCTCAACATGCGCCTCATGGAGAAAACAGAACAGGCAAGAGCATCCTGCACTTAGGAATTGAAAAGAAGCCAGGGGTCTGGAGTTGAGTGAGCTGGAAGAATAGGGAGGTAAAAAATATCTTGCCCAAGGTTAAAAAAAAAAAAAATACAATGTTTAAGCTCAGAGCAATTGGAAGCCATTGAGGAGTTTTATTTGGGAGAGTGGATTTTCATTTTTCAAGGATGTCTCTGACTGCCGTGTAGAGATTGAAGCAGAGAGCTTCCGGTGGGGATAGTTTGGAGGGTATTTCAGTCCAGCCGGCAGTATTTTCGAGTAGGCTGCTGGTGGTGAAGGTGGAAAAGATTCAACACAGGTGTGAGAAGAACAATAGACAGAACTCCATGACTGATTGGTTGAAGGTTTCCATAATGAACTCAGGGTGGACGGAGGTGATCTTTACTGATATGAGAAGTTCTGGAGGCGGGAGGATTTCGGTAAGGAGGAAGAGTTTTGTTTAAGTCATATTGAGTTTGTTATTACCTGTTGCTCCCTGCAGACACCAAATTTTCTAACTTGGCTGTACCAATAAGAGTTCTTACTGGTGTGTTATTACTGTCCTCATTGGTCCTTTCTTGGGAAGATAAGATGGGTCTCATGCAAAAGTATTGGGTCCCACTGTGTCTGATACCATTAATTCCCACACTTCTGAATTTCCTTATGTGAGATCTGTGGTCATTTATACTCAGAACAGACAGCTTCCTTGATTTTTCCTTTTCTGTTGGACATCCTTCTGTACCACCTCAATGAATATCTGCAACCCCTGCTGAGCAATCCAGCTGTGACTCCTTCCTGGCTCTTTTTTGTTCTTTTCCCAGGAGTATAACTAGTCCTGACCTCTCAGCATCTTTTGTGTGGAATGTGCTGAGCTCATTGTGACTCTTGGCTTGCACATTAGGTGTGGCTGGACCCCAAGCTGTAACCTGTGTGCATATAAAACTCTGAAAGATCTAAGGTTTATTATCCACTTCAATTTCTGGATTCTTACCCTTCTTACTCTTTGGGTCAAGGTCCTGGCCATTCCGAGGCTTACCTCATTAAAAAGAGGGAAAAGTTATGAAACTCCAATCATGAGGCTGTTGTCAAAATTGCATGAAGGTATGTTTTCTGGATGACGTGTGTGCACCATTTCTATATCTTCTCTTTTTGTCTTTGTGAATAATTGGTGCTACCTGTCAAAATTGAATCAATGGTAATGATTGCCAAGCTCTTACAAAATGTCAAATACTAGATATATAATTAACTCCATCCTGGGAAACTCTAAGTGTAGGTCTGAGCTTTGTTCTCCACTCTTTACAGAAAACTTAACTTCAGAAAAAATCCCATAAATGGACCAAATGAAGACCTTCTTTCATGATCCAAATGAAGACCCCGTCTCTTTCTCACCTCATGAAGGGAAACACACACATGATGTCCTATCATTCTACCATATTTTCCACCTTTTCCTCTGTTAGGATGGGCCTTATGTTGAAGAAAATGAGCATAGTTGCATCTGAAGGACAGAGAGGAAAAATATACCCCCAAGGCAAAGGAGAGATGGAATGAGCAAGTGCATAAAAATGTTATTGAAAATAGAGAGGAACAAAGCAAAATCCCATCAGCTCAGCAGTTCTGGATTATTTTACTACATGACACCAAAAATGAACAAGACACTAATCAATTCATTTTTTTCCACATGACTCTTAGAATGAGAACATCTGGGGTTTGAAATCAGTTGTCCAGAACTAGCTGCTGAGCTAATTAATATTCACTCAAATGGCACTCCACCAAGGTGTCCCTTCTTGCATCTCTGTTCCTTGCAGGCAGAAGTGCTTTCCCATCACCTTTGTCCATCTTGAAAGAACTCTGGTTGGCCAGTACAGGGAGAAGGGAGAGGAGAAGAGGGTGATAAAAAAGCCTGCAGCAAGCTCTTCTGTTGAAGACAATGAAGAAGTGCTGGAAAAGAACTTAGGAGAAGGAACATTTCTGCAGAGTGAATACAGAGATGTAATCAGAAGGCTTGCCTCTCCACTCTCTTCAGCATAGAAGAGGGTGAGTCCCAGAATGATTTCATGCTTGCATGTTATCAAAGAGGGAAGGAACCAGAATTAACATTCTTTTATTTAACCATAGACTATTCTGGCTTGGGTGCCATTTCCCTTTTTGGTGACAAAGAGGGGTAGGTGCTTTAAATGTTTGGGAACTGTCACTATCAACTAGTCTGACCATCCCCCAAAGTTCACTTTCTTTTATGGCTTGCAACCATCTGTTATTTTCCTTCCCTTCCCTTCCCTTCCCTTCCCTTCCCTTCCCTTCCCTTCCCTTCCCTTCCCTTCCCTTCCCTTCCTTTCCTTTCCTTTCTCCTTTCTTTTTTCCTTTCCTCTTTTCTTTTCTTTTCTTTTCTTTTCTTTTCTTTTCTTTTCTTTCTTTTCTTTTGAGACAGAGTCTTACTCTGTTGCCCAGGCTGGACTGCAATTGTGCGATCTCGGTTCACTGCAACTTCTGCCTCTTGGGTTCAAGAGATTCTTGTGCCTCAGCCTCCCAAGTAGCTGGGATTACAGGTGCCTGCCACCATACCTGGTTCATTTTTGTATTTTTAGTAGAGATGGAGTTTCACCATGTTGCCCAGGCTGGTCTCGAACTCCTGACCTCAGGTGATCCTTCCGCCTTGGCCCCCCAAAGTACCGGGATACAGGCGTGAGCCACCATGACAGGCCTAATCATCTATTCTTTACTTCCACTTCATAGTGCATGTCTTGAACAGAGACTGGTATAGCTATTAACACCCCAACT
This sequence comes from Rhinopithecus roxellana, assembly GCF_007565055.1. NCBI lineage: Eukaryota > Metazoa > Chordata > Mammalia > Primates > Cercopithecidae > Rhinopithecus > Rhinopithecus roxellana. Next base: position 117,579,330 of record NC_044553.1, on the reverse strand, counting down.
GACCACTTCATCCAATTCACTGGCTTGTTGGTGATTCACTTTGTAGACCCGAACTGACCAATATGGTAGCCCCTTGAAATGTGGCTTGTCTACATTTCAGTGTGCTATACTGAATTGAGATGTACTATAAGTTTAAAATACACACTGTGTTTCAAAGCCTTAATATGTAAAAATAATGTAAAATATTTCATTAATAATTTTTATATTGATTACACATTGAAAGATAATACTTTGGACATAGTGTATTAAATTAAATACATTATTAAAATTGGCACCTGCTTCTTTTTACCTTTATAATGTGGCTACTGGAAAATTTTAAATTACATATGTGGTTTACACCTGGGGTTACAGTATCTTTGTATTAGACAGACTTAAATTTCAATTGTTGATAGTGTTCAGTTCCCTCTAATAAAATAACTGCCATATTTTACTGGTAACTTAACATGATGCACCCACCATGGGCATGCCGCTGTTTTAGCTACTTGTACATTATTGTGGCAGCCCTACAATCTAGGTATTACCAGCCTCATTTCACAAATGAAGAACTTGGACTAAGAGAGGACTTGTTACCTGATGGACTTATTTTGTTCAAGTTAACCTTTATCGAGCACCCACTGTATGTTCTATGGTGCTCCAGGCACTTGGGGGTCCCAGGTCTGAGGACTTAGCAGTCAAGAGAGATCTGATAGAAACCTAAGGTCCCAAGGTTCCCCTCCCTCTAAATTACTCTTTCCCTGACACTATGTGACTCTTCTTGAAGTTTCTCAGTGTCAGGATTATGGGATTTTCAGTCACTTTCATTATTTCATCTTTTGCCTTTTTCATGGGGATCAATTATGAGGACAAGGAAATTGAATAGAATTGGAACTAGAGTCTAGGGTTTGGCTTATTGGAGTATTGTCAATGGTCTGCAGGTGTAATAAGCTGAAGTGTCCAGTTCTTGACTTTATATTCATATATGTCAGTGCCAGGATGATTCAGGAAGATCCAGGACTTGATGAACTATATCATCTTGGGGAAGGAGGTTGCATCTGAATGGCCTGGGCAGAAGAACAAGGAGGCATACAAATCTGCAGACACTGTGTAAAGGAAGCAGAGCCAATGGCAAAACCTGAGCTGGACTAAACAGTGGGGAAAGGTTTATATGGGCTCTGATTACTAGGCTGGGGCATGCAATCAGAGGCCTGGCAGCTTGTGAAGGCAGTTGAGCATACAGGAAGGAAAGCTGAAACTGCGAAAAGGATCAGACAGAGTATAACATCTAGAAAGAGAGATCAGAAATGATGCCTCTGATTCTGGAGAAGACAAATATGTCCATCTATAACGTGACCTGAATGTGGGCTATGGATCTCGAGCAAAAGCTTCCCTGGTGATAGGACTTGTCTTGGTATAGGAGATCAAAAATAATAGTAGTTATTCTGTCCTCAGCACAGGGGTGGAATGTTATATTTTTAGTTGTAAAGATATTTGTGTTCCGTTACTAATTTAATTCTCACAAAATTCTAAGAGGCAGGTATTAGGTTGCTGCAAAAGTTATTGCGGTTTTTGCCATTACTTTTCATGGCAAAAACTGCAATTACTTTGCACCAACTTAATACAACCTTTATTATTTTTTCCATATTGCAGATGAGGAAACTGAGGCACAAACTGCTTAGGTAACCTTTTAACACACAACTGGAGAGACAGAAGCTGGGATTCATATCTTAACCATGTATTAGCTATCTATTACTGCATAATAAATTACCAGAAACTCAGAAATGTAAAATATACATTTATCATCTTACAGCCTCATGGGTTGGGATTCACAGGTCATTTGCTCATGGTCCCACAATAGTTGTCATCAAGGTGTTGGCTGGACCACATTCTCATCTGGAGGCTTGACTGAAGAGGAATCCAAGTTTATTCAGGTTGTTGATAGAATTCATCTCCTTGTAGCTGTATGACAGAGTTCCTCACTTTCTTACTGGCTATCAGCCAGTTCCCACTCTCAGCTCCCAGGGTCCATCCTCAGGTCATTTCCATGTGGCCCCCTATATTGACCATCTCAAAGCATGGCAGCTTCTTCAAGACCGGCAGGAGAAAATCTCCCTCCCGTCTGCTACAAGGGAGTCTTATATAATGTAATGTAGTCATGGGAGTGATTATCCCATCACCTTTACCACATTCTCTTGCCTATAAGCAAGTCACAAATTCCACTTGTCCTCAAGAAAACAGGATAATACAGGGTGTCACTAATTGAGGATCATCTTAGAATTCTACTTTCCAGTATGTGTTCCATTCACAGAAATGAGAGATCAGAGCTGAGTGTGCTGCTTCACCAAACCAGACTGAGCTTGTTCTGTTCTGCCTGCTCCATCACTTCTTCCTCCTGTAAAGAAGATCCTTGGGCCCAGAACCAGCTCTTCCCAGTCCTTTAGCCTATGAGCCCGAAGCCTGACAGCACCTTCTATCAGGAGCCCACTTTGCTAGTAGGTTGAGCCTGGAATCATCTTGCCTTCCTAAGCCTGGAAACTTATGCTTCATATGACTATGTCTTAGATTCCATAGATTCATCTGTTCATTCCTCTTCATGTACCTTTGCCAGACTCTATGCTGGGAAAATAAAGAGCCCTCTCCCTTGGTAGACCAGACTCTATCTTCTAGTTATTAGATTCAATCCTGTTTCAATTTAGAAGATACCTGGAATTTTGGCACGAACATCCAGAGATGCCAGAACTCTGAACACACCCATCATAATGGATTTCTTAAAGGTCAGTGCAGCCTACATTGCATTTTGGACTATTGTCTAAAGTCTTCACAAGATGCCCATAACTGGGTAGGCTCATGCCTGCCCAGCTTGTCTGACTCTGTTTCTCCCCTACTTGCCTCTCCTCCATCCTGCCTCCAGGATGCCTTCTATCATGGACTAGGAGAACTATGAGAGCCCCCACTGTACTTGCAGCTAGAGGCTGCTGCAGCAAGTTGGTTTCACTTATATCTAATGAATAGCTTTAAATAAAATCATGGCTGTGTTTTGTTAATGATATTTCTGATTCTGGAAAAGGCAAACATGTTCATCTGTAACACAACCTGAATACTTTTACCTTTTGGGGGTTAATGAGAACACAGGACTATAAATAAAGCAATAGTCCAGAGCAGAAGTCTCTGACCAAAAGTTGATAGTGATTATGTGTTCCCATCAGGTCCCTGGTCGGGGAGCAGAAAGAAAGCCTCTGCCTGAAGTCCCGGTCTCCCCGGAAGCATCCAACTGCAGAACAGGTGTCAAAGAAGAAGGCTCCAAATAGGGCAGGAAGCATATTGCATCTGTCCTTGGCTTGGTGGTAAAAATTTGGTCAGTGCTTCTGTTAGTCTAAATAAATGTGTTTTGTTTACTGACTATCCAGCTAATACAGGAGTTAATAAGTATTCAACATATTCTTATGCAGAAATAAATGAATAGATGAATAGATGAATGGATGAGTTATATTACTCATCAATCATTTGTGTATTTATCATTTTGAAACATATTCATCAGGTGAGTTTCTTTTCCCCACTCGCCACTCCCCAGTTTTGGCAGGTGCTGAGAGCTTAGATTCGTTCTTTCCCATTGGATCTACTGGTTTCCTTTGCTTTTGCATAAATGAACTGACTATCTAATCTTAATTCTGTCTAGACCTGGACTGTCTAATTAAGCACTTCTGCTCTTCTAGATCCTAGACTTCCCTATCTTGACCCATTCTGTCCCTTATAACCCATGCTTTGCTGTGATAATCTTTAAGAGTACTTCTTCAAACCAGGAACCTGAGATGAGAACCGTTGAAATACACAACCAACAGGTGGTTTTATATTAATATACCATGGTTTCTTGATTCTTGCATTACCTGCATTGTTGTTTTACAAATAGATACTTAAGAAAGTTGATGTGGTGGAGTGGTGGTTCATTACACATTTTTGAGAGTTCTATGACTTTTCCATGATGATTTAAATTTTTTTTTAATTTTATATGTATGCCAATTATATAATCTTTCAGGCATTTTCTAAAGCCCTTAGTATGACCATTATTTAAGAAAATAGTGCCACCATTTCAGTGACCACATTTATAGTTTGTTTATGATCACATCAAAGCCAACTAGTACTATTCTAATTATCTGAGCAAAGGAGGAAAGAATAAAGGTAGATGAAAGCATAAAATATGTTTTCTGTCTCAGTGATGTCACTTCATCCTGCACCAGGGATAGCTTTGCAGTAGTTTGCAAAGGAAAAAAAGTAATGAAAAAATTGAATCATCACAGATCCCACATTAGTACTAGCATGCTAAATTCAAAATAATTTATTCCAGCAGTCAGTATCATATTCACATTGTGAGATGAAATTTAGTTTTAGCAAAAGAACCATATCCATCACATTAAATTAATGTTGTTAATTTAAATGTTATTGGTTTTGTTTGTATTTGATTTGTGACTGTTTTGACTTTATAGTTGTATAAGAATTATAAGCATAAAGAATATATACTCAATTTTATGTCTCTACATATTTTAGCATGTCAGGAATAAAAGAATAAAATGTAAATATTCACTGTCTTTTCCTACCAAATACTGCCTACTAGCACCCAAACTTTCAACTTCCCTGAAGTTGTCTCCAAGTCTTTCCATTCCTGGAGAACAATGGAGCTGTCCTGAATCAGGGGAATCCCTCCTCTGGACCACTGGATAGATCCAAATTTTGCACAAGAACCTCACTCTGCAGATGATAGGGTTTATAGATTACCTAGGGTGGAGTAAACTCTCTGAGAATTTCATTGTAGGAAGGTTTATAACTTGGTTGAGTTTGAGCTTGCTGACATGAGGCATCATGGTACTAGAGGACATCATCCCTTCAAAGAAACACTAAAACAAAAACCAGAGCAGGTATCAGAGCTGAAATTAGCTCCCACTGATGATATGACCTGGGCATGGATCAAAAGCTCAAAATCTGTCTACATGACCTTCTCAAGTGGACACCAAAGGTAGGGGTTGGAAATGGTTCCCAGGGAAGAAAGTGTTACATTCTAGGTTCCTACTCTAATGAGAGAAGACAGGATAGACTGCACAGCTCTGCTCTCTATAGATTCTAGTCTATAGGGCCAAAGGACTCATCCCACTCTTGTGCATTAACTGTGGGAAACAGTGTTGATGGTGAAACCTAAAACCATCATTTCTGTCACTGGCTATAGCACATGCATAGAAGGACTGTAGAGTGCAGGCGTCTGAGTTTGCCTCCTTTGTGGACACCACACCTCAGAAGTTTCAGTGCTTTTAGTTGAGCCTTGGAAGGAAGAATGGTGGATAGGAAGGAGGGTGGGCGAGTAATTAATGTCAGACCAGTGCCCAGAATGTTCCCTCTTCTCTTCATAACAGATCTATCTAGGAATGATCTCAGCCTCCACATTCTTGGAATTTACTGCTTTCTCTCATTTCACATGAGGGAGCTGAGCCTGGTCCAGACTTTCAGAAGTCTTGAGTGTTAGGAATCCCATGATGGGGACTCCTCCACTCCTTTCTCCTACCGGGTTCTGAGACTCATATTTGGTTGCCTGTTGAGCACAGGGAATCCTTAGAATGAAAAAGGCCTCTGTGCTTTCACCATCACTCCTGGCCTCTATGCACTAGATGCCAGTAGCAACCTCCTCCTAATTGTGGCAAACAAAAATGTCTCCAGAAATTGCCAAATGTCCCTCGTGGTAGGGGAACAGAATCTCCTCTGGTTAAGAACCACTGGTGGCAAATGAGAGATTTTTGAATGTCTACCTGCAAGACTATAAAGGGTTCATTTCCATTTATCTGCTTGTCCAGAATCATTGTACTACCCCAAGCAGATCAATATTACAAATCAGTATCAATGTTACCTCACCCTAGATCTCCACAGACAGCTATGAGGAGTAATTCACCAAATCAAACTTCTAGTAAATCAGCAAGGTAATTCAGAAAACCACATGTTTATTGGTTACCTATTAATTGTATTCACTATATGATCTCCAATTCTTCCAACTCTCCTGCAGGATAGGAGTTAGCAATGCCATTTCACAGGTGAAAACTTTGAAGCACAGAGAAGTTAGCTTATGAGGGGGAGCTAGGATTTCATCATAGGTGAATTTTGCTCCAAAGTGAATGTAACTATCCTGTTTCTGAATGCTCCAAAATATCCCTGATGAAATGCTGCGATGCACAGCACTGGAGCAGAGCAATGCAGTGGTTCTGTCACCACTAAAGCCACACAAATTGTGCCACACACAGATAGGCTGTCAGTGAGGTGTCAGCCAAGTGGCCTGGGGGCCTGCACCACCACTCTAAGGCTGACCTTGCAATGCTTTTTGGATTCCCATGAAACCTGAGCACGTTTTTAAAGCACTTTACTGTCTCTGGATATTGGCCAAATCTCCTTCTACTTGTCTTATTTGAATTGTGACTGTGATAAAAACCTCTGTCTTTTAAGGAGTGAGGTGGCCTGATTCAGAGCTCACGATTCTAGAAGTATGTTCTGAGAAGTATGTCCTCAAGAATATATTTTGTCATTTCATGTCCCTTTGGAGGTTATATCCATTTTGTAAACTTATAGCAATTGCCTGCAAAGTTCCAAACAAAATTCTCGCTGGCCTATTTTAAAAGTTCCCAAAATAATATAGTTGGAAAAAAATAGAATCTCCTACGATTAATTGCTAAAATTCCCATGATAATATATATTTGCATCTCATTTTCCTGCTATTTTAGGCTGAATTCTCTTTTCACAAAATGATGACATAAAAGTGAAATATGGCTGTGAGAAACCCCGGCAAGTGGTTCCAGCAGTGGCCCCTTTAACATTTTGGTGGGATGTTTTAGCACTTTTATTCTCTGTGACCCATCTACCCCTGCCTTCAGCTTGCTTCCCAATTTTCCATGTTTTTTTTAGTAATTTGTAACTCAGATTACTCTAAGTGGTTTAGTATGTTAGCCAATTTCCTTAATACTCTAGGGGCCATGTCATCAGAATCTACTGATTTGTATACATTCATATTTCCTAGGCCTTTTCTTATCTAGGTTTTGACAATAGCAATTTGGGTAAGGATTTCATTACTTCCTAATTGCTCTGATTTCTTTTCTTTATATCCTCTCGTTAAAGACATATTTAGAAAATGAATTCCCTATTTCAGCAGCTTTAATCCTGCCCTTCATCCTCCGTTCCTTCCTTCCTTATTACCTGAGCTGAGTTTCTTAGAGAGCTAATTCACTCATTCGTTTCCTTTTGGAGGCACAGAAAGCTTGGTTCTGCCTTTTAGACTTTTATTTTTGTTAAAGAATTTAGGACAGAAAAGCGCATTTTTAAAAACTTTCCATCCTCTCATATATTTCTCCCACAAGCTGCTTATAGATCATTTCCCTCTCTTGCTGCATTAGTTTAATGTTCAGCAGAGCTGATAAGAGAAAGCTAAATTCCAAACATACCACAAATCTCCTAAGGCACTTTTGGACCTAGCTTCCAAAGTAACCTTGTTTTTAACCCTACAGATTTTTTTGTTTCTCTTTTGTTTTGCTGAAAGTGAGCCTTCAAGCTCTATCCTCCTCTACTTTGCAGAGCAGAATCTCGAAAATGGAGGAGGTAAAGAAATGCTTTCTTAGATTTGGGTTGAATTTTTACTTTCAGGAACACTTAAAATCCCCTTCACTGTCTGTTCAGAGGTGGTTATTGTGTAGTAGATTAAAACATTGTCTCCATCTGGTAATCAGGTACTTCTGGAAATGTTTGCCTTCACTGTGTGTGTGTGTGTGTGTGTGTGTGTGTGTGTGTGTGTGTGTGTGTTTGTGTGTGTGTGTGTGTGTGTGTGTCTAACCGGTAACTCAAACCGATGCTACCTGTTGCTCACATCTGCATGAAATCAGCAATCATTCTGGTTAATCCAAGGAGAAAGTTCCCAACATCTGGAGGTTTGAAATTGGTGAACAGAACTCCTGGATTCTTGCACTGCTTTTTTTCCTTCTGGTTTTTGTCCTTGTGCTTGGCATCAGTGTAGACATCGCCTTGGTGGTTCCTCCCGTAAACTGAGCCTTGCTGTTCAGACGTGTTACTGAAGTTAGCCTGCAAAGAACGTCATGGGCCTCGGTGGAGAGTTGTTGGATGAACCCCAGACCATGTTATGAAACAAACCCTTGTTTCCAGGGCGAAACAGTTGCTGGATGATTTGTTTTACGTGGTTGCAAATAAAAATGACAAAAGTAAAACATCCTTAATTTCTGGGAAAGTCAGTGCTACAATTTCAAGAAAGAGTTATTGAAGGAAGGGATGATGTCTCATGATGGGAGATCTATTGGAGACAGCCCAATAGCTTTTCCAAACTGGGGCCACTTTCTCAGCTCTGGGGACTGAGCTCTGTGTCTTGGGCTGAGGAGCAGGAGTCAATGGTTATGCTGGCAGCCAGTCGTGGAGGCCATGGATCCCATTTCCCCACCCACACTGGTCTTTCCTTCTCTTTCCCAGTTGAATCCTTACCTGAGGCCCCTGTGTCTTCTTGGGCTTGATTTCTGCCTTTGAATCTTATTTAATACCCCTTGGAGTCTGATCGTTAAGGTTGGGCTTCTCTGTCTGCTGCATCACCTTCCCCAAGATTGCATGGTCAAATCTTTGATCCTTGGTCTATATGTGTTCCTTTGGTCTAGGATCATTTCTGATGGGGCCTCTTCTCATGTGAAATATTGAATTTGTTGTCCCTCAATTAAACCATTACTAACCTAGTGTTCATGGTCTGTAACATTTATCCAGTCTTCCAGATCAGCCTAGATCTCAGGGAGAGGCCTGCTGTATAATGGTTTGCATATCACCTCTTAATCCTGTCCCTACCACCCCAAAGTTCAAAATGCAAAGATGGAATGACCCAAGTATGATGCAAATTCAGCAATAATGTCTAAAGAAAAATTATCAAGTAAGGATAATTTTGCCACACCTCCTACCTGCCACACTCCCACAGGAGACATTTGGCTGAGTCTGGACATTTTTGGTTTTTGGGACTGGGGGAAAATTGCTGGCGGCATCTAGTAAATAAAGACCCGGGATAGATACTAATAACCATCCCATAGTGCACTGGATGGACCCCACAACAACAAATTATCTGTAATCTCAGTAGTGCTGAGATTGAGAAACCCTGACCTAAAGGAAACTCAGGTGAAAGTAATAGATACACCGCTCAACAGAAAGGATTTTTTCCCCCTCAGGCTCAACTTACTTTATTTTCTATTTATTTCACTGAACATTAGTCCATGGTAAGTCTACAGGTGCTGATAGACTTCACTGAGATGTCCTTTAGCTCACCTTGCACTGTGATCCCTAAGTAAGACCTTTACGTTGTACCAAGGAATTCCCCTGGCACACACACATACATACATACGTACATTAACTCAGCAAACATTTTGAGAGAACCTACCTGTACTAAGAGGAAGACAAGGCTCTGGGTATACAAAAGTGATCAATACAGTCTCTGCCATCAAAGAGACTAGTGCGGGAGCCAGCAAGTAATCTAAAGATTGTTGTGCGATGAGATACGGTAGACTAGACATGCAAAAGGAGGAGCATTGCTGTCAGAGTGAAAGCCGGGGAGTACTTCCTACAAAAGCCAAAATCTGAGCTGAGTCTTAATGTATACTTAGTGGTGGTTCAGCGTAATAGGGCAAAAGACTGAAGCAGCCATAGGAAAGCATAGGGTATGGAAAGGGAGTATCACAATCAGCCTTCTCCAGAGAAACAGATCCCGTAGGATACATACAGATACATAAAGGAGATTTACTCTGGAAGTTGGCTCACATGCTTACGGAGGCTGAGAAGTTCCACTATAGACCACCATTGAGCTGGAGAATCAGGAAGGCCAGTAGTATCATTTAGTCTGAGTCCAAAGGCCTGAGACCCAGAGGGTTGGGAGCAGGGGTACTTGTGGCTTGTGTGAGTCTAGAATCTGAAGGTCCAAGAACCTTAAGCTCTGATGTCCCAGGGCAAGAGAAGATGGATATCCTAGATCATAAGAGACAGCAAATTCTCCCTTCCTCTGCTTTTTTGTTCTATTGCTGCCCTCAGTGAATTGCATGAGGCAAACCCTCTTGGTGATTGGTGGGTCTTTTTTAGTCAGTCTACCAATACAAGTGCTCATCTCTTCCAGAAACACCCACACAAACACACTCAGGAATAATGTTTTACCAGCTATCTGGGCACCCCTTAAGCCAGTCTAGTTGACACATGAAATTAACCATTGCAGGTAGCTATTTAATAGGGCGGGCTGGCTGCCCAATGCCTTCTTTGATTCTTTCAGGGTAGAATAGCCTTTCAAGGTGAGTAAGGTGAGAAAATACTATGGATGTAAAAATAAAGAAGGCAGATAATTTGTCTAAAGCCACAGCACAAATCAGTGTTAGGTTTAAAATAGTTTCTAGTTGTCAGATACAGCTGATTATGTATGTATTTATTCATGCATTCATTCATTTTCTTATTCAATAATTACTTATTGAGAGACTAAGCACTAGGTAAGTTCAAATCCCAGCTCTAACACAAATGTTGGACAAGTTACTCAAGCTCTGTGAGCCTCAGTAGGCTTGCCTGTCAAATAGAAACAAGAGTAGTAACTGTTTCTCTTGGGGTCTTTTGCAAATATTAAATGAGTGAAATGCTTTTGGAGCTTTTAGCATACAACACTTAGGGCAGGCATCCTACTTTATTGTCATCATTGTCTTCATCATCATCATCATCATCATCATCATCGTCATCATCATCATCATCATCATCATCATTATTTTCGCTATCATTATCCCCCTCTCCCAAGTGCATGTTTTCAGTACCAGGGCTTTAGCACTGCCACCCACGCAGTAAGGCAGCTTCTGGAGGCTCCCAGGCATTCAGGCACAGAGTACTTAGTATTCCATTTGCCTCTTGTCAGCAAGTGGGTCCTGAGCAGAGCAGACTGCTCACTCAGCCTTCAGTTCACGCGTCTCCTGTTTCTCTCTCTGTAAGCTGCTAAAAGGTAGGGAGGAAGCTGTTTCATTACAGCCTCATTTACACCTCTCTAGTCTCCCTGCTCCCTCCAAGGAAAGTCAAGTTGCTGTGTTCTGCGCAAACGGAATCTGGCATACAATATTCTAAGCCAGGCTTTCTCAGCTAAGCCTTGTCAGATGTCATTTTCCCTGCACTGCCCAGAGGGGGATATTATCAACCCATCCCCATCCCAACCTGTTGTTCCTATGTGCTATATGGTTATATAAATGCCCTTTGGGAAGGAACCATGGACAGAATGCCAGGCTAGACTCTGGTAATGGCAAGGGGGCTGGCAGGGATCACTTTTGAAACTGACTCCTGTACAGCAATAAATTGATCCTAGACTTATTCTCAGAGCAAGCTAATCCCTATCCCTTTCTGTGCACAGGAGGATAATGAAGGCTCTAGACACATAAACAGACTCACAGATGGCTGGATGTCACATGTTTGGCAATTCTTACTTATGGATGGCTCCATGCTGTTGTCCTCTGGCGCTTCAGCCTGTGACATGTCTGAGAACTTGCTGGAGTGTTCCCATGGGGAGGAGAATCCTTTTCCTGTACTTCTACCAAGCTTCCTACCCCTTTTCCCTGCCTGAATCCACCCATACACATGCATACACACGCACAAACAATAAAGTTGTCAAATACATTTGAGAAAATGTAAGACATTGTGCCTAATCCAATGTTGCAATTCACTGATGAGGAGATGGTGTTAGGCAATCTACATGGAGAGTTGAAAGATGACAGGACCTCTATGACCACTTTGGAGAGTCCCCACAGAAACAAGTTAAGGCAGTGAAAGACATCAATCTACATCTCTGACACCAGTGCCCCTCTGAGAAGTTACTGTCTATCTAGAACTGTCATTCTCAAACTCTAGCATGCATCAACCTGACCCGGAGGGCTTGTTAAAACCCAGATTGCAGGGCCTTCTCAGAAGGCTCAGAATTTCTGATTCAGTAGGTCTGTAGTCAGCCTTAGTATTTACATTTTTAACAAGTTCCCAGGTGATTTGGATGCTGCTGGTTCACAAACCACTGACCTAGAAGATGTACTCAGCCCTAGAATACATTAAATGAAGGAAATTATGGACTCTGATCACTCATTAAATAGGAAGATACAGACAAGGCGAACAGAGCAGGAAGTTTTCAGCTGCCCAGTAGCAATAGTAAATGCGCTGTCTCAGGCAGCAGTTGGAGAAACTGTTGTCTGGATGTCTTCTGGGGAAGATCATGGAGCACAGGCTGGGGAGTTCTGTTTTTGGCTCTACAGAGCCTGGTTGCAGCACCCCAGTGTTTCATCCATCATCTACTCAGGATGCCCTCTATGTTGGTCTTCTCTGCTACACTGGTTGCCTTTAGGAATAAGGGCCAAGTTCTAGGTAAAGTCATTCTTTCTCTCTGAATCCCCAGTGCAGATGAGGCACCTGCTCCAAAGTAGATCCTCATGACCTGTCTGCTAAATACGAGAACAAGCAAGTCTTTCTAGTTTATTCTCCTACCAGGTAGCTGGCTGACCTTTCTGAGTCCAGCAGATGGTTGTTCTTAGCAGAAAGAGGAAAAGAAATCAGAGAGCAAATACCCAGCCCCATGTCTTTTGTCATGTTATTATCCTTAGTATATACCTTATTCTTCTTCTTGGCTTATTGAAATGCTACCAGACTAAACTAACAGGGCATATGTAATGGAAACACTTAGACCAGTCTGGCTTATGTGTAGGGTAACTATAGAGATCATGGTGGAAAGGTGTGTAGAGGCCCCACTGAGGACAGCCATAAATGCCAGATTGAAGAATTTGCATGTAGGTCAGCAAAGGTGAGCTGGGAAAGATATGGGAGGCAGAAGGGACATGTACTCACAAGTCCTATCCTCAATTTTTCTCTTTCGTTTTTCTCTAAAAGTAAAATTATCATCTGATTCTGTATAGCAAATTTTTAAAAATAAAGATTTCCTCTGGATGGACATTCTCCTACTAATGCCCATTCATCAAAGCCCTGACAAGCTCATTGTCTGGACCAAGTCGAAGAGATTCAAGGTGAGAGGAGAGGTCTTCAGGAGAACACAGAGAACACTACCTTTGGTGTCAAGGGAAGCAGGGTGTCTGCATAAAGAGCAGGCAATTTCATCAGAACAAAAAGAACACTTACAAAATACATACTAAGTGGAAAGTATCAGAGAAGAAGGGGGAAACGGGCAATGATTAAATATATACTTTATGCCCAGCATGGGTTTTAACCAAAAAACTACACAGGGAATTAGACATTAATATTCTCATTTTGCTGATAAGGGAGTAGGCTCAGAGAGGTAAACAGCCTCTCAAAATTTCCAAAACAAGTGACTGGTGGAAGTAATATTCAAATCCTGACCTGTTGGATTCCAAAGTCTACCCACATTCTTCTGCTGATCACCACCATCACACTTGGCTCCACAAAGATGGTCAAAATCTAGCCCTTATCTTGGAGTAGCTTGTAAACTACTGGGGAAGGTAACACACATGGACACTCAAATATTAAATTAAAATGGGTAAATTGGAGGAGAGCCCTAAAGAAGTTACAAAGAGCTGAGCAAACTCAGACCAGGCAGGGAGAAGTAATTTTCACCCGGAGGATACAGGAAGATTTTAATGGAAGACATGGCATTTGAGCTGCTTTGGAGGCTAGCCCAATCTGGGTAGGTAAGGAGATTGAAGAGAGGAGTACTGGGGATTCCAGGCAGCATAAAGATGGGAAATGCTGGTTTCGCGGGGGATCAGGTAATGCATCATGAGAGAAAAATTTGCAAAGGAGGGCCAGGCAGGGGAGGATTTTGAAGTTCACACTGAAGTACACGTACTTTTCTGCAGACAAGGGGGAGCCAATGCGCATGTCAGCACAGGGAAATGACGTGGTCTGAGCTGTACTGAAGAGAGAAGAATGTGAAGGAGGCCAATGTTGGAGGGCTCTGTGCCTCTGCAGTGTTCAGGAGCCTCTTAGCTTTGCATGAATGCAAACAGTGGGCAGTGAATGGGGTCTGAGCTGAGAATGAGGACCATTGAAGAGGCTGCATAAATAACGATGGATTTTAATTAGGATGAGAGCCCCTTGAGTTCTGAAGTAAGATCAGATGTGAGAGACAGCAGATTATTTGCATGTGGGACATGCAATTGCTATGACAGGAAATCAGTGAAGAAGGAAGTGAGGGTCGTCCAGAGCTCAGGGTAGCCCCAGTTACTTCTTTTGCAGAGTATTCTCTGGTTTGGAGTCCTTTTCAGATGGAAATAATTTCTCAAAGAACTCTGAGGTTGTAGACTCTCACCAAGTGATATGCTTTGGCTGTGTTCCCGCCAAAATCTCGATTTGAATTGTATCTCTCAGAATTCCCACGTGTTGCAGGAGGGACCCAGGGGGAGGTAATTGAATCATGGGGGCCAGTCTTTCCCGTGCTATTCTCGTGATAGTGAATAAGTCTCACGAGATCTGACAGGTTTATCAGGGGTTTCTGCTTTTGCTTCTTCCGCATTTTCTCTTGCTGCAGTCATATGAGGAGAGTCTTTTTGCCTCAAGCCATGATTCTGAGGCCTCCCCAGCCATTTGGAACTGTAAGTCCAATTAAACATTTTTTTGTTCCCAGATTCGGGCATGTCTTTATCAGCAGCGTGAAAACAGACTAACACACCAGGCCTAGGGCTGAAGATAGCATATTCACGGCTCCATTACTGGCTGCCCTTCAGTTTAAAGGCAGCAATTCAGCCACAGAGGAGTTGGGGCCACAGTCAGTTGAGGCTGAAGATGGAGTTCTGAGCAGCTGGACTGACCTCGCAGTAGGGGCCTTCGTTCATTTGCTGCTGGATTTATCACCCTTCTGTGGTTATGTCATCACCTTGCACAGCTCACACTCAGAGATGGCCCAGATGGGAAACGTATCTTCCCAGCACCTTGGTAGATTAAGTTTCAGGGAATGTGTAGCACATCCCTTGGCTGTGACAGGACAAATGATGGCTGACCAAAAGCTCATTTTCAAAGTTAAAAATTTGGCTAATTTGTATGATCCTGAAGAGAAGAGGGGTGGGGAGCGGGGCAGAGAGAGGGAGAGGAAAAGAAAGACAGTGAGAAAGAGAGAGAGAAGTTTTAAGATAGACTCCCAACTCTTGGTAGGATGTTGGGAAAGAATGTGACTGACCAGCCCAGATTTATCCTGCAGCACCAGTACCTTCCTATGGTTAATTTCTGTGGGAAGCATCCAGATTCTTGATCTAATCCTAAGTTTTACGGTGTTCAAAATGCTATCAAGCACAACTGGATTCTTGAGAAATCCTTGTTTTTTTTTTTTTTTTTTTTTTTTTTTTTTTTTTTTTTGCCATATTCAAAGTGCTTTTAAATGTGACTAATGTTAATTGAGCACCTAACTTAGGCCAGGAACTGTGTTTCAGAATTTTTATATGCAAATCTAATGTAATCCTTAGGACAACCCTGAAGGTTGAAATTTCTTCCCAGGTGAGTGGATTCTCATCTGGGAGTTTAGGAAGGCTAAGTGACTTGCTCAGGAGTTGCTAATAAAACCTGCTATTTCCAAACACCTGTCGTTTCTCCTATAAGAAGCCACTTGCCAAGCCCTCTTCCTTGTCTGTTGAAGAGCTCCAGATAATGAGAGAAAAGCAGCAGGCATCAGTATTGACTAGGGCCACCACATCACACATCTCCAGAAGGCTTCCTCATGGATTAACAATGTGCAATTCTTCCACCTGTTGTGAACTTTCTTTACCCTAGAGCAGGGGTTAGCAAACTTTTTCTGTAAAGGGCTGAGTGTTAAATATGTTAAGCTTTAGGGGCATTATAGTCTCTTTGGCAGCTGCTCAACTCTACTGTTGTAGTGGAAGAGTAGCCGTAAACAAGAGGGAAGTGAATGTGTGGCTGTGTTCCAATAAAACTTTATTTATAAAATCAGGCCATAAGCTGGATTTGGTCCAGGGGCCTGATCTGGCCTGGCTTCAGAGCAAAGGCCAGCTTGAGGTAGATGCCTACCAGGAAGGCACTGAAAAGCAATTTTTCCTGAAAGCATGGTCCTTCAGGATAATGTTAGTGTGAGACTGGAGACAGAGTGCAAACTGATTGCTGAAGAGCCAAGTATGATTTGCAGACATAATTTGTTTGGTTTATACTATGTTTAAGATTTTTCAAATTAGCTGCCTACATTTAAAGATTGGGAGAAAGCACATTAAACACACTTGAAATTTCTGCATCTCATGAAAAATTGGAAGATCTTCTCGTGGGAGGATTCCCTCACTTTTCCCCATGGCAATCATTGGCTGGAGCTGAGTGGGGGCTGTCCCCATTAGGCAGGCAGTGCCTGAGCGCTGCTGTTTACTACAAGTTCCATATGACCTGCATTCAAGTTACCTGCTATTTGAGTTTGTGACCCATGTTTTAAGGATACTTAGGCTTTAAAAATAAATGTTGTTATGTATATGTAAGATAGATGACATGATGCCATGAGATACATATAGATAGTAAAATGGTTACTATAGTAAAACAAATTAACATATCCGTCAAGAATCTAAAAAAACAGAAGTGAAATATGCAGAGGTAGAGAATAAAACAGTGGTTACCAAGGGTGGAGGTGGGAGAGAAGGAAATGGGATGATGTGGTCAAAGGATACAAAGTAGCAGATGAGGACACTTATTTTGCAGATAAGCATTAAACCCCAACTTTAGGTGGGCCCTCAGCTATCCTTATAATTTTGTCTTATTGCTTTTTAATGCTAAAACTCCCATTCCTGGGCCAGGGAGGGGCTGATGATGCTGAAATAAGGTCCTCAATGGGATGGTTTTCTGGAACAGAGGGGAAAGGGAAAGGCCAGGGGTAGGTATAAGTAACATCTTAGAGAGCTCCAAGGATGAAGAGCACAGAAGCCGAGTTCAAGCTCAAGGGAGGACCCTGAGCTGGAGAGGGGAGACAATGAAAAGGGCAACACCTGATCAGACACAGGAGTGAGTGAGTAGTGAGCAGGATGGGGCCTGGCAGAGTGGGTCCAGGGGGCTTGCAGCAGTGGGGCTAGGCTGGGGTGGGTCTGTGAAGGGTTTCCATTTGCTAAAGCTAGGCAGCATGTGGGTAGACCAGCCTAATTCACAGACCAGGTTCCCATACCTTCATTCCCCCAAGACTTGGCTGCCTATCCCTGTGCTGGATTCTGTGTGTGTTTTGTGATACATTAATGAAAATGAAGCATCTTAACAGAGTGCCTGGTGTGATTTGATAAATGTGTTTGTTTTTTCATATCAGCATTTCCCCATCTGTTCATCTTTCCTCTTTATCCAGTGGATTAGTCCGTTCTTGCATTTCTATAAAGAAACACCTGAAACGGGGTAATTTATAAAGAAAAGAGGTTTAATTGGCCCATGGTTCCTCAGGCTTTAGAGGAAGCATAGCAGCTCCTGGGGAGGCCTCAGGAAGCTTCCAATAATGACAGAAGGTGAAGGGAAAGCAGGCACCTCTCTCCTGGCCCGAGCAGAAGGGAGGGAAGGGGGAAGTGCCACACACTTCTAAACAACCAGTTCTCAGGAGAACTCACTCACTATTGTGACCAAGGGGGATGGTGCTAAACCATTAGGAACTGCCCCCATGATCCATTTACCTCCCACCAGGCCTTACCTCTAACACTGAGGATTACAATTGAATATGAGACTTGTGTGGGGACACAGATCCAAACCATATCACTCGACTTGCTTCTCAGGAAGAAGGGTGTCTCCTCTTTGCCTAAACTCAAATTTCCTCTTAAGCTCTTGGTTTTTTTTTTCTCCTACCCATATCTCCCTCTCTTTCTTGCCTCCATTTTGCTTCCAGACCTGCTCATGTCTCCCCCTCAAATCTAAAAATAAATAGAGCCAATCTCCCTCAACCCAAGAAAGTTCTTAAGTTTCTGTGTGGCTGCTCCCATTTCCTTCACCCTCAAACATCTCAGAAGAGGAGTGAGTTCAGGCTCCCATGCCAGCATTACCCATGTGTTCACCAGCCCCTCTCATAATTGCTGTCTCACCACTGCTCTAGACCAGTTTTCCTGGGTACCTCTGCATGCCACAGTCATGATATTCACATCCAACGGCTATTCCACAGGTGACATTTTTGCTTATCAACACCTTAATAATTCAAATAATTTCAATTTGTTGAACCCTTTTGTCTTCCCACAGTGCTTTTACATATATGGTCTCATGAATTCCTCTTAATTCAAATAGTATAAATCTCATATGTTGATGAAGAAATGGGTGCTGTGAAAGACTAAGTGACGTGGTGGTCAGGTACTGCCACTGGCTCACCTCCTTTGATCTCAGGTTTACTCTCCTTCCCATTTCTTGTCCCTCTACAGTGGTTGCTCTGCTCTGTTCTTCTATTTCTCCTTTGGTGACTTCTGTGTCTCCATTGCCCAAGTCTCCTCTTCTTCCCAGGTTTTGTACTTAGACCATTCTCTGGATAGCCTCATCAGTTCCCATGGGTTCAATCACTGCCACGGTGATGGACTTTTAAATCTCTGCTCCATCACTGTGTGTCTTTGGTCCAGTTATTTACCCTCTTTCATATCAGATTCTTTATTTGAAATATAAGCACATTGAGTAGTTGATATGCTTTTTACAGCTCCAACTTTAAATGAGATGAAGAATGTTAATTTTTAAACAAAGATCAATATGAAAGTATGAGATCTCATGAATAAGTTCAGCAAGGTTGTGGAATTAAGATCAACATAAAAAAATCAATTGTATTTCTATGTACTAGCAAGAAACAATCCAAAAATTAAGTAATTCAATGTACAATAGCACCAAAAGAGATCAAATACTTAAAAATAAATTTAACAAAAACTGTAAGACTTCTACACTGAAGACTACAAAGCATTGTGAAAATAAAGATATAAATCAATGAGACATTCAATACTCATGGATGAGAAGTTTAGTATTGTTATGATGGCACTATTGCCCAAATTGATCTAAAATTCAACACAATACATATCAAAATACTAACTGGGCTTTCTTTTGTAGAAATTGACAAGCTGATTCTGAAATTCATATGAAATTGCTTGAGACCCAGAGTAGCCAAAATCTTGAAAAAGAACAAAGTTAGAAAACTCATACTTTCTGATTTCAAAACATATTCAATAATCAAAACAGTGTGGTAGTGGCATAAAGATAGCTATATAGACCAATGGAATAGAATGTATAGTCCAGAAATATACCCATAAATCTATGGCCATTGATTTTTTACAAGGCTGCCAAAAAGAATTTAATGGAGAAAGAGTAGTCTTATCAAGAGATAGTATTGAGACAACTAGATATCCACATGCAAAAAGAATGAACTTGGACTCATTACCTTAAATAATACATAAAAATTAACTCCAAATGGATAAAAAAAAGTAAGAGCTAAAGCTATCTCTTGGAAGAAAACAGTAAAGTTTTTTTAAAAATTATACTTTATATTCTAAGGTACATGTGCACAACAGCACAATGTGCAGGTTTGTTACACAGTTTGTGCCATGTTGGTTTGCTGCACCCATTAACTTGTCACTTACATTAGTTATTTCTCCTAATGCTATCCCTCCCCCTGTCCACCACCCCATGACAGGCCCCAGGGTGTAATGTTCCCCGCCCTGTGTCCAAGTGTTCTCTGTGCAGTTCTCACATATGAGTGAGAACATGCAGTGTTTGGTTTTCTGTCCTTGAGAGAGTTTGCTCAGAATGATGGTTTCCAGCTGTATCCATGTCCCTGCAAGGGATATGAACTCTTCCTTTTTTATGGCTGTATAGTATCCCATGGTGTATATGTGCCACATTTTCTTAATCCAGTCTATCATTGATGGACATTTGGGTTGATTCCAAGTCTTTGCTATTGTGAATAGTGTTGCAAGAAACATGTGTGCATGTGTCTTTATAGTAGCATGCTTTATAATCCTTTGGGTATATACCCAGTAATGGGATCGCTTGGTCAAATGGTATTTCTAGCTCTAGATCCTTGAGGAATTGCCACACTGTCTTCCACAATGGTTGAACTAGTTTACACTCCCACCAGCAGTGTAAAAGAGTTCCTCTTTCTCCACATTCTCTCCAGCACCTGTTGTTTCCTGACTTTTTAATAACTGCCATTCTAACTGGCGTAAGATAGTATCTCATTGTGGTTTTGATTTGCATTTCTCTAATGACCAGTGATGATGAGTATTTTTTCATGTGTCTGTTGACTGCATACCTGTCTTCTTTTGAGAAGTGTCTGTTCATATCCTTTGCCCACTTTTTGAAGTTTTGTTTTTTCTTCTAAATTTGTTTATGTTCTTTGTAGATTCTGGATATTAGCCCTTTGTGAGATGGGTAGATTATAAAAATTTTCTCTCATTCTGTAGGTTGCCTGTTCACTCTGATGGTAGTTTCTTTTGCTGTGCATAAACTCTTTAGTTTAATTAGCTCCCATTTGTCTATTTTGACTTTTGCTGCCGTTGCTTTTAGTGTTTTAGTCATGAAGTCCTTGCCCATCCCTATGTCCTGAATGGTATTGCCTAGGTTTTCTTCTAAGGTTTTTATGGTTTTAGGCCTAACATTTAAGTCTTTAATCCATCTTGAATTAATTTTTGTATAAGGTGTAAGGAAGGGATGCAGTTTCAGCTTTCTACATATTGCCAGCCAGTTTTCCCAGTACCACTTATTAAATAGGGAATATCTTTCCCCATTTCTTGTTTTTGTCAGGTTTGTCAAAGATCAGATGGTTGTAGATGTGTGGTGTTATTTCTGAGGCCTCTGTTCTGTTCCATTGGTCTATATATCTGTTTTGGTACCAGTATCATGCTGTTTTCGTTACTGTAGCCTTGTAGTGTAGTTTGAAGTCAAGCAGCTTGATGCCTCCAGCTTTGTTCTTTTTGCTTAGGTTTGTCTTGGTAATGTGGGCTCTTTTTTAGTTCCATACGAACTTTAAAGTAGTTTTTTCCAATTCTGTGAAGAAAGTCATTGGTAGCTTGATGGGGATGGCATTGAATCTATAAATTACCTTGGGCAGTATGGCCATTTTCATGATATTGATTCTTCCTATCCATGAGCATGGAATGTTCTTCCATTTGTTTGTGTCCTCTTTTATCTCGTTGAGCAGTGGTTTGTAGTTCTCCTTGAAGAGGTCCTTCACATCCCTTGTAAGTTGGATTCCTAGGTATTTTATTCTCTTTGTAGCAATTGTGAATGGGAGTTCACTCATGATTTGGCTCTCTGTTTGTTAATGGTGTATAGGAATTCTTGTGATTTTTATGCATTAATTCTGTATCCTGAGACTTTGCTGAAGTTGCTTATCAGCTTAAGGAGATTTTGGGCTGAGATGATGGGGTTTTCTATATATGCAATCATGTCATCTGCAAACAGGGACAATTTGACTTCTTCTTTTCCTAATTGAATACCCTTTCTTTCTTTCTCTTGCCTGATTGCCCTAGCCAGAACTTCCAACACTATGTTGAATAGGCGTGGGGAGAGAGGGCATCCCTGTCTTGTGCCAGTTTTCAAGGGGAATGCTTCCAGTTTTTGCCCATTCAGTATGATATTGGCTGTGGATTTGTCATAAATAGCTCTTATTATTTTGAGGTATGTTCCATCAATACCTAGTTTATTGAGAGGAAAACAGTAAATCTTAATGACTTTGGGTTAGTAAGTGGTTTCTTAGTTATGACAGCAAAAGTACAAGCAACAGAAGAAAAAGTGGATAAATTGGACTTCATTAAATTTTAAAACTCTAGACTATTAAAAGTCCAAAGAATTGGATAAAATACTTGCAAACCACCTATCTGAAAACAGACATATCCAGAAAATGTATATAATGATACAACTCAATAAAAAGTTAATCCATTAAAAATGGGAAAATGGTTTAAATAGACATTTCTCAAAAGAAGACACACAATTGGCCAGTAAGAACATTAAAAGATGCTTAGTATCATAAGTCACTAGTAAAATGCAAATCAAGACCACAGCTATTAGGATGACTATAATAAAATAGACCACAACAAGTGTTGAAGATATGGAGAAATTGAAACTCTCATACATTACTGGTGGGAATGTGGTGCAGCTTGTTTGGAAAACAGTTTGGCAGTTTTTTGAAAAGTGAAGCATGGATCTACAATATGACCCAGAAATTCAACTCAAGTAATTCAAGATACAGAAATGAAAACACAGTTCTATACCTACATGTATGAATGAATGTTTCATACATACATTCATACATACCTACATGTATGTATGAATGTTTCTAGCAGCATTTTTCATTATGCCCTAATACCCAAATGTCCATTTACTAAAAAATGGATAAATGACATGTGATATAGCTATACAATGAACTAATATTTGGCAATAAGAAGTAATTCAGTTCTGATACATGCTACGAATAAACCTGGAAAACATCATGCTAAGTCAAAGAAGTCAGTCACAAAATACTACACCTTGTATAATTCCATTTACAAGAAATGGTCAGAATAGGAAAATCTAGTACAGATAGAATTAGTAGTTGCCTTGGGACTGGATTGGTTGTGATGGAAATGAGAATGACTGCTAATGGGATTTCTTTTGGGTGCTGAACATACTCTAAGCTCAAATTGTCATGGTTGCAGAGCTCTGAATATACTAAAAACCATTGACTTGTACACTTTAAGTAGAACTATAATATGTGAGTTATATCACTGAAACTGTTTAAAAATCAATATGTAAGGATTATGATGATTAATACCATTATTCAAAAATTATTCTGGTGTGTCTGTGGTTTTCAGAGTTACACCTAGCTTTTCCTAAGACAGTGGTTTACTTGGGAATCATTTCTGCTCTTAACCAAGAATTCAAGATGACTGTAGTGTTCTAGAATGAAAGACACCTCTGTGTGAATCATCACTCTGCTACTATCCAAGCGTGTGACATTGGACAATTTTTTGAACCTTTCTAAATCTCAATTTCTCTACTTCCCACAGACAAGGATAACAATACTGTCTGAGCAATGCTAAACAACACATGTACTTAGAAGCATTTAACATAGAGCCTGGAACATATACCTGCCCAATAATTGTTATTTTCATCTCTTGTTTCAGAAAAGCATCTCCAGCTTGTCTGAAGCAGATAGACAGCATTGTGAGGGGTTGTATGGGCAAAGTTATCTGTGGAGTGGAGAAGCCTCTGGCATAGGCCAAACTTCTTTCCATGGGATATATTTGGAGATTTACAGATAGATACAACACAAATATATGCAATTTCCATATATAATACACACAATATCAAGGTTGATGAAAGAATCACATTAGTAAACTATGAGCTTTATCAATGGGTTACTTATTCTATGAAGGAGTAATTAAGTGGACATCATAGGGTGGTGTTTAGAGCCTGAAACTTTTCTTCGCAGAAGGCTTTGAAGGTTAGGACAACTGGATTTCCCCAGGAGGAGTGGTGAGGTGGATGGAATAATTGCCTGGGGTTTTCTTCCTGACTTTGCTCAATCAATAACATAATGTAGTCTGAAAGGAGCTATGTTAACTCTGTAGCTCAGTTTTCCTTTCTGCTAACTGGGAGTTGAAGTTCTTCCTTCTGCGAGAAGACTGTTGTGAAACACTCTGACCTGTGTGGAAAGAGGACCTCAAATTGGAAACAAGGTTTCATTAGCAACATTATTGTTTTCCATCCCTAATTTCTGTAATTTGGTGGCACTGTGTAATTATAGCATAAAGACATAATTATTTAGGCCTTGCCTGGCAAGTCACATGGGTATTCCGTTTAGATATAAGTAGGATATTTTTGCATAATAACCCGCAGAAATCTGCATTAAATTGCTGTGGCCGACTTGCATCTTGTCATGCGCCTCTGTTCAGCCTGGGTTGTCTGGCAAGGACTATTTCTCAGCACCTGTGCTGTTACTACTAGGGTGCCTGGGTTTCATGACCACATGGCTATAGTGGGAAGTGGGATCTACTGTAGTCACAGTCGTCAGAGTGAGCACTGTAGCCGTGGGCTTCCGTTAGTGGGACCCTGGGGCCGGGAGCTCTCTGCGCCTTCACACGTTCAACAAATACATACCAGGCATCTACTATGAGCTAGATACTGAGGTGCTCGGAATACATCACTGAATATAAAAGAGAAATCAAAAATCACTCTTCATGTGTTTGTGTTGGGGGGTGAAGATATAGATAAGACACAAAATATTTAAAAAAGTGCGTTAGATGGCACTAAGTGCTATGGAGTAAATAGGAAAGAAATTCTGGGTGTGGTAGCTCATGCCTATAATCCCAGCACTTTGGGAGGCCAAAGTGGGTGGATCACCTGAGGTTATGAGTTGGAGACCAGTCTGGCCAACATGGTAAAATCTTATCTCTACTAAAATTACAAAAATGAGCTGGGCGTGGTGGCAGGTTCCTGTAATCCCAGCTACTCAGGAGGCTGAGGCAGGAGAATCTGCCTGAATCCAACAGGCAGAGGTTACAGTGAACTGGTATTGCACCATTGCACTACAGCCTGGCTGACAACAGCAAAACTGTCTCTAAAGCAAACAAACAAAACAAAAAATAAATATGAGGAAATATTATGAAAAACATCACATTTGACTAAAGAGCTGAAGAGATGAGGTGGTCACCCAGGCAACTCTGATGAAAGAACATTCTAAACAGAGGAAATGAGGAGACATGACATTCTAAACAGAGGAAATGAGAAAGAACATTCTAAAATCTGGAAATGAGGAGACCCTGGGGTGGGAGTGTGCTGGAGACCAGTGTGGCTCTGTGGAAGAGAGCAAGGGGAATTGTGGTGAGAGTTGAGGTCAGAGAATGATGGGGGTGGGATTTAGGATTGTGGGGCTTGGTATACTATGAGCCACAGACCAACTCTAACTTGTCACTTGTTTTTATGAATAAAGTCTTATTGGCACACATCCACGCTCATTTGTTTATAAATCATGTATGGCTACTGTAGCTACAGTGGTGAGGTAGGTAGTTGTAACAGAGACTGCATGCTTTGCGCAGCTTAAAATATTTGCTGTCTGGCCCTTTACAGAAAAGATTTCCTGGTCCCTGGGATAGGGTATTAGTGGCGTCATTTCCTAACTTCTCCATGTCCAACCATATATTTGGGACACAAAGGTGAAAGAGTACATGCCCTCAAGGTGCCAACAGTGGAGTGGGGTGACAGGCAATTGAAACAGTTCCATGCTCTCATGCATTGTTCTGGGGTTGCAGAACAGGACAGCCAATTTTGAAAACTGTTTCTCAGAACTTAGTGAAGCAAAACATATTGATGTATTATGATCCAACATTTCTACTCCTGAGTTTATACCCAACAGAAACGAGTGCTTATGTCTTCTAAAAGGCATACATAGGAAGTTTCATGGAAACTTAATTCATAATAGACTCAAAATGGAAATAAACTTAAACATCTATCAATATTTGAAAGGATAGATAAATTGTGGTGTGTTAATATAATGAAATACTATAGAGCAATGAAAAATGACTGCTACATCCATACATTCATGAATTTGAGTGTTAAATGAAGAATTTAGACATTAAAGAACACATATTGCATGAGTTCGTGGATATGAAGTTCAAAAACAGGCAAAACTGATCTATTCAGATAGAAGTCAGAAGAGTTATTCTCTTTGATTATCTAACTGGGAGAGACACAAGGCAGACTTTTGGGAGTTTCAAAAGTTATATCTTGATCTGGGGGTAGATATATCACCATATACACAGTCAGATAATACATGGATCATTACACTTAGGATTTGTGCACTCTACTACATATAAATTATGCCTCAGTAAGAAATGAAAATGCATATTCACTACCATGAAAGCTTGTATAAAATTCGATGACAATGTGGGAAAATCGGACTAAATGCGTGGGAGAGGCTGGGATGATTCATATTGGAGCCAAATTTTGAGGTTAAGAAATTGTTTTTCCAGGGCAGACCAGAGTGAAAAAAAGTCCTTCAGGGAAGAAAAGCATATGAAAAATCTGAAAAACAAGGCTTATTTGGGGGAATTCTAGGAGAGTAATGCTATTAATCAAATACAGCACATTCTCCTTTCCTCCTGCTTCCTATTCCGCTTTCATTTTGTTTGTTTGTATTTTGTTTTCATTTCATTCAGTTACACCTTTTAACATAAAAAGTTATATTTGGTTCCTTTTGTAATTTTATGAAAATATTCATATACCATCAGTCTCTCCCTTTCACAGTGTACAATCCAGTGATTTTCAGTAAATTCATAAGATTGTACTATCACCACCACTCTAATTCCAGAATAATTTCATCACATCAAAAACAAACTCTCTATCATGAGGACTCACCAGCAACCAATTCTCCCCTCCCTTAGTCTTTGGTAACCACTAATCTTTCCACTTCTATAGATTTGTCTATATTAGACATTTAATATAAATTGAATTATACATTATCTGACCTTTTGCATTGGGCTTCTTTCACTTAGCACAATATTTTCAAGCTTCATACATGTTATAGCATGATTGAGTAACATTTTATTATATAGATGTACTACATTTCATTTAGCCACTTGTCAACTGACGGACATTGGGCTGTTTCCACTTTTATAATCTATGACCATTTTTGTACAAGTTTCTTTGTGGGACTGTATTTTAAATTTTCTTTGGCATGTAGCTAGGAGTAGAATTGTTGAGCAATATGGTAACTGTATGTTTAACTTTTTGAGAAACTGCCAAACTGCTTCCAGAGTGGATACATCCTTTGTATTTTCACCAGCAATGTGTGAGGGTTCCAACTTCCCAACATCTTCACTAAGACTTGTTATTGTCTTTTTTATTATAGTCATCCTTGTGAATGTGAAGTAGGTTCTCATTGTGATTTTGATTTGCATTTCCTTAATAACTAATGATGGTGATAATAATTGGTCATGCTTATCTTTGTATATCTTCTTCAAAGAAATATTTCTTTCATGTCCTTTGCCCATTTTTTAAAAACTAGCTATTTATCTCTTTATTGTTGAATTTTAAAGTTCTTTATGTATTCTAGATACTAAATATCAGATATGTGATTTTAAAATATTTCTCATATTCTTTGAGTTTCTTTTTCACTTAATTTTTTATTTGATGCACAAACGTTTAATTTTGATGAAGTTCAATTTCTCTGTTTTTTTCTTTTGGTGCATGTTGCTTTTGGTGTCAGATGCAAGAAGCCATTTTCTAACCCAGCATCACAAAGATTTATGGTTATGTTTTCTTCTAAGAGTTTTATAGTTGTAGTTCTTACTTTTAAGCCTTTTATTAATTTTTAGTTAGTTTTTGTATATACAGTAAGACTGCAGGTGGTGCAAGTTCATATTTTGCATGTGGATATCCTGTTGTCTCAACATCATTTATTGAAAAGGCTATTCTGATCAGGCACAGTGGCTCATGTACATAATCCCTCACCTTAGCAGGCCAAGGTGGGAGGATTGCTTGAAGCCAGGAGTTCAAGACCAGTCTGGGCAACATGGTAAGACCCCATATCTCCTTTTTTTTTTTTTTTTTTTTTTTAGCAGGGTTTGACGGTGCATGCTTGTAGTCCCAGCTACTCAGTAGGATGAGACAAGAGGATCATTCAAACCCAGGAATTTGAGGTGGCAGTGAGCCATGATTGCACCACTGGATTCCAGCCTGGGTGATAGAGCAAGACCCAGTCTCAAAATTATATATATATATACACACACACACACACACACATACACACACATTTATATCTATATACATATTTATATATTAAAAATATATGAATAAATATATAAATATATAAAAATGTATACATATGGAATGTGTCATCCAACTTTGCTCTTTCCAAGATTGTTTTGGTTATTCTGAAACCCTTGAATGCCCATATTATTTTTAGAATCATCTTACCAATTTCTATTAAAGCCAGTGGGAGATTTTGATAGAGATTACATTTATCTCTAAATCTATTTAGGCTTGTCATCTTAACAATATTAAGACTTCCAATCCATGAACATGAGATGTATTCTCATTTATGCAGATCTTCATTAATTTTTTTCAACAATGTTTTTCTAGATATCAGTGTATGTGTATTGCACTTCTTTTATTGAATTATTCCTGTTGTTTGGTAATATTGCGAATTTGAATTATTTGAATTATTTTCTTTTGTTTCAGATTGTTCATTGCCAGTATATAAAAATTCACTGGACTTTTGTGTTCATCTTGTGCCCAATATATATTATTGCTTTTTGCAATAATATATATTTGCAATAACAATATTTGCAACCCTTCAGTATTTCTTGTTAAGTCAGATCTGCTAGCAAGAAATTATCAGTTTTTGTTTATCCAGAAATGTCTTATTTTATCTTTCATTTTGGCACAGTTTTGTGACAGTTTTCTGAGAACAGGCTTTGAAAGAACCACATCCGCTTTTGCTCCCCTCACTGGATGCCAGAATAGTGGTTTTCATTGTGAATCTATCTGATCAGTTATTTTTCAAGATGAATACAGAGCTGGAGAATGGGCAGAGGGAATAGGACAAGTTAAAATGCCACAGAGATTACTGTTCTTATGAGATTCTGCCAATTTTCTTGCATAAGTGATCCCCGGATTTCTGCAAACTTTTGGCTAACTTCCAGAGTTCTGAAAAAGTTCATTGTTTTTCAAGTTTTTGCATTTTCTCATTGCTTTTATGAAGGAGGGAATTTTCAGAGGGCCTTAATGTGCAATTTTTTATATTCCTCAACTTTCTTGAATGTGTTTGTGGCAGGAAAACTGAAATGTGCCAAAGAGACCTGATGGTCTAGTTAGAGAAAGTATGTGTGCAACTATTATAGAGCAATGAAGAATGCTTTAGTAGTCTCCTAGTCAATTTGTTGTCCAGTGACCAGTAGCATTGATAATAGTGGGAGCTTATAAGAAATGAAGAGTCTCAAATCCCTCCCAGACCTGCTGAAATTTAATATTTTAACAAGATCCTTAGATGATTCACATGCACATTAAAGTTTGAGAAACACTAGTGTCATGTACTTCTTATGCAATGCCAGCTGCTGCTACCCACAACCCCTCTACCCTAGTCTAGTAGTGTAGCACAACACATTTATTTCTCACTCACACTGTAGCCAATGTGGGCGGGTGGAGACTCTCTTCCATCTGGTGACACAGGAATCCAGGTTCTCGTAACTTTGTGACAGTACCGTATAAACACATAGCTTCCAAGTTTTCCACCCAGAAGATAGAGATGGAGCTAGGAGACTGTCTCTTAAATGTCTCAGTCAAGCAGTGACACAGAAAACTTCTGCTCAGGGTCCATTTGCATGAACTAGTCATACAGCTTCAGTCTATCTGCAAGTGGCTGCAGAATGTGGAGATGGAAACCTGGACTACTTGCTAAGCACTATCTCTGCCACTCTCCTTCACAGAGACATGATCAAACAGAGATGTTTAGAGGAAGGAAGTCCATTTTTAGGGAAATCGTAGATACGTTTACAAAGAAAGTATAACTTTGGTTTGGGGCTTAGAAGGTGTACTAAGTTTAAATGTTAAACAAGCAGAGGAAGGTGGTTATTAGAAGAAAGGAGAGTTAGTTTAATACACAGTATTCTAGGAAAAAGAACTGGCCATCAAATTTCAGTCAGAGAGAAATATGTGGTGGAGATATTTCAGAAAATCCCCTGTTCTCATTTGTAAACTTGAGTGAAAATTTTGCAGTACAGCCTTTTTGAGAGTTTGATTTGCATAGATTTGATGACTTGGAAGTGTGAATTCTGAAACTGTTTGCCATGATCAATTTACAGACATAACAAAAGTGAACATACATCCTTACTCATCTGCACAGGGAGGGGCAGTGGGACACAAAGTAATGAATTTGTGGGCATTTGGAGGTTACAGTTCTAACCCCAGTTCTGTTAGACGTCCACTGTGCAATTTTGAACCTGACCTATAATTCTGCTGAGCCTTATGAGAAGTTGACACAAACTACTGGTTCTCAACCCTGGCTGCATGTTAGAATCATCCATGACACATTCAAAAATGAGCAGACTAGGGGAAACACAAGCCACCTGTATAGAAGCTGGATTAAGCATCCCTAGTCTGTCCCAGTGGTCCTCAAACTTTAATGTGCATGTAGATCACAGAAGGCTTTTATTAAAATGGAAATTCTGAGTCTGTGGGCCTGAGATGTGACCTGAGAGTCTGCACTTCTAATAAGCTCCTAGGTAATGCTGAACTGCTAGACCCAGATCCCCTCAGGCCTAGATAATCTGAAATCATTCGTCAATTTCAGTCAAAAGGCTGTTTCTTTTTTTTCTTTCTTTTTTTTTTTTTCCAACTTAATCAAATTGGCCAGTGATTTTAGCATGGTCTAAAAGCAGGCTGGGCAGGCTCAGGCAGAGAAACCTCTGGAGGGAGAAGGAAAATGTTTGTACTCAAAGGCTAATCCATTGCCCACTCCGAGGCATCAACAAGAGGTATGAGTGGGCATTACTCATCTCTCATGTCAACACTGCCCATACAGCAAGGGCAGGCAACGCCACCTCTGGAGACACTAGACAGACTGATCAAGGATCAGAAGGAGCGAGAGTTAGGTCATGAATCATGCAAGCTGTGCTGTGCTACTGGCAAACAAGGCAGGGAGGAAGGGTGAGACTGGAGACTCACATCCAGTTGGCACCCAGGAATCCAGCCAGTGGCTTTCTCATGCACTATGCCATTAATTCTTTATAAAAATCCCCAAGGCTGGTAGTATTAACCTCATTTTCTAGATTAGAAAATTGTGACTCAGAGAAGGTAAATCGCTTGTCAGCTAAGAAAACATCTGTGTGATACCCAAGCCCACCCTCTTTCCATTACAGCAAACTAAAGAGTGTCTTCTGTTTTAAGTCATGTTGATGGTGGGTAGGGGAACTGGGGTGCTATGTCCCTCATTTATGGTCAGTTCATCATGGCCTGGATGGTAGTGTTGTTCATGTAGTGTTTCTTTCTAATATTTTCCAACATTTATAGTTTATCTACAGATAAAAAGATGAGAAATGATCTATAAATGGAAGCTGTGGAAAAGGAAGCAGTTCAAAAATGGTTGCGAATTGTTTTCCTGGCTGTCACCATCCTCTGAAATTTACCATTATCAAGGCCAGAAAAAGCAAAGATATATAATGCAACACAATTTTGATACATTACACAATATATATTTTCTTCTATTCCTTGGCCCTACTCCATTCCAACTAGGCTTTGCTGAGTGGGATTTCCAAGTAGGATAAGCTAATTCTGTTCTTCAGGGCATTTGCATCCTTTATTCTCTCAGGTACTACTGTGGTTCCTTCTCTCACCTTTCCATCTGAGCACTGATGCCACCACTTCAGAAAACACTTTTCTAACCAGCCTATCTGAAATAGCCTTCCCCATACCAGCCACCCCATAATTCTCAATCCTCCAACCTCTTTTTCTTTTTTATAGAGTTCATGACTACTGGATCTTATACATTATGTATTTTAAAAACCTGTTTCCTCACTGTCTCACCCATTTACCAGAACAATAGTTTGCAAACTTACTCTGAAAGGACAAGATAAATATTTTAGTCTTTGCTGGCCATATGGTCTCTGTTGCAACAACTCAGCCCTGCTGTTGTAGCAGTCATAACAATATGGAAATGAATGGGCGTGGCTGTGTTCCATTAAAGCTGCATTTACAAAAACAGGCAGTAGGTTAAGCTTGGTCTGCAGGTCATTATTTGCTGACCCCTATCTAGAAAATAAGTATCATGAGAACATTGTCTTGTCTCCCACAATATTTTCACTACTAAAAGTCAGTGCTTAGCAACTAGAGTGTTTAATTGATTTATTTTTGATTGAACAAATGAACAAATGAGTGAATCCATTACCCCAGGGAATGGGGATCACAGGAGAACTTAGGTAACAATATAAGTAAAGTAAATTATGAGCTTTTAAAACTGAGATCCCATGTGCTAACGACAGCATGATATCTCTGCTACCATGTCCTGTCTTGACTATTACAAGGTGAATTTTAAAAGACACATAAGTAGTGGGAAAATAGAGCCAGACAGAAATACTGATGTGGATCTCTATAAAGGGACCCTGTCCCCTGCTGTTTCTGGGCTGAGCATGGCCAATAGCTGAAGGCTTAAGTTGACAGAACCTGCAGAGAGCTTTGGAGGTCTAAGAATAAAGGAGATGTCCCTCTCCATCTTATTTAGGCTTGGGGAGCAGGGGAATGCTGAACATAGCAAAAGAGAAACAAAAATGACTAATTGGATGATGTGACAAAAAAAAAAAAATAAAAAACTAGTTGTCCTTACAATACTTGTGCCAATGTGGCAAGGGTCAAGGCTCAATGGGTCATCATGCATCTAAAAGCAGCTCAATCTTGATATACACCCTGAGTGGTCTTGAGGTTGGAATGATGATGCTGTCTCAGAGACCAGTTTGAACCACTGATCTGAGTTCTGGAGGGACTGTGGCCTTCTTAGCTGATGCCAGCATAGAGTAGATCCCAATGCCATGATAGTATGAAAGGTCTGCTTCCTGGGCTCATGATCTGTATAGTCACATAACATTGATTCTTAGAGGTCCTAGTGGTTAGTTTAATGCTCTGCTATTGCTGTCCTGAAATTCTTAATAATTTTTGGACAAGGGGCCCAACAAATTATGCAGCTGTCCCTGGCTCTACATAAACACAATCAACTTAGACCAAAACCCAAGGAGAGAAGGAGAAGTTATTCTATGACTGTCCCGAGAAAACTTGGAATGGACTCAGTTTACTCTAAATTGTCAAAGTATTTTCCGAGGAGCAGAATGGGATCTGGAAACAGATTCATTAGCTATAGAAAAATAAAACAATTTGACATTCTGCCAGTGTGTATTAGTGGGCCAAGATCTCTGGTTTCTACTGATGGGGAGAAAGAGGGCTACAGAGAGATGCTTAGATATTTCCTAGCAGATTAGTTGAAATCCCTATTGAGTTTTAATTCTTTGTGAAAATATTAGGAAACTGTATTCTCAGTCTCTGAGAGACTTTTCCAGAATTATCTTGTGTTGGTGTGAGGCATCCGAGTCATTTTGGAATTCTGGGGAACTGCCTAGTTGTCATTCCTTGCATAGTCTTTGAGTGAAGCAAAATTTATATATACTGAAGAACTCTAAGCTTTAGGCCTAATCTCAAAAATTGGTTTGTATTGAATAAGCAGACTATGTAGCACAAGCTGCCTCCCAAAAGAGAAAGGATGAGGCTAGTCTGGAGCCACTAGGAGAATGCT
This sequence comes from Rhinopithecus roxellana, assembly GCF_007565055.1. NCBI lineage: Eukaryota > Metazoa > Chordata > Mammalia > Primates > Cercopithecidae > Rhinopithecus > Rhinopithecus roxellana. The sequence continues at coordinate 117,546,125 of NC_044553.1, read as the reverse complement.
GGGATGGGGAGACATGACCAGTGGCAGGTAGCAGATCATTTGACATTGAGAGTAACTCTCATTCATGTCCATTTTGCATGAGATAGACTCACCACTCTAGATGACTGGAAAATGGGCATAGCATAAAGTCAAGTCTTATAATTATGCTATTTTTTTTTTTTTTTTTTTTTTTTTTTTTGAGACGGAGTCTCGCTCTACCGCCCAGGCTGGAGTGCAGTGGCCGGATCTCAGCTCACTGCAAGCTCCGCCTCCCGGGTTCACGCCATTCTCCTGCCTCAGCCTCCCGAGTAGCTGGGACTACAGGCGCCCGCCACCACGCCCGGCTAGTTTTTTGTATTTTTTTAGTAGAGACGGGGTTTCACCGTGTTAGCCAGGATGGTCTCGATCTCCTGACCTCGTGATCTGCCTGTCTCGGCCTCCCAAAGTGCTGGGATTACAGGCTTGAGCTATTTTAAAGAGGTTATGTATTCCTAGGTCATGGAGTCTCAAATTTGCATAACATTTCAGCCATCAACTAATCTGGAGTATCAAAACAGCCTGACAAGGCTTTGTTTTCATGAAGATTTCTCTCCAGCACTATTGAAAGACTTATATGGAGGACTTTCCTGGAATCTTACATAGATTCTATACATTAGGGTTCTGGTTTGTGAAAACACTCTCTGCATCTAGAAGAGAGCATTTTGGAAAATTTTGATGTTTCTCCAGGCACAAGGGCAGTCTGTGGACCTGTACTGCCCTCCTGTATCTAGGAACCTTGGATAGGCAAGGAAGGGCAGGTAGCATGTGTGATGGGCTACTGTCCACATTGAGTTCATGCAAATTAACTCTTGGAGGACTTGCAGTAAGTCCCTCGAAACAATCTGTCTAAAATACACATATGATCATGACATGGCCCTGATGCTGAGTTTTGATGTCCCCCAGTTGTCTAATGGGTCACATGTAAAGTCCTCAGCTTGGCCACTAAGCTCCACCATGGTCTAACTCCTGTCTACCCTCCACTCTCCTTGCTGACTTTGCTGTTTCCTTCCTCTAAGCCTTTTCTTGTGCTGTTTCCTCTGCCTGAACTATCTTTTCCTCCTCTTTCGCTGGGTGATAACTTCTCCATTATTTTCTCCTCCAAAGTCCCACTAACCCATCCAAGCACAACTGCTACTTCCCTCATTTGGGCCAACATTGTATCTCATAAATACCTTTATTAATGGCCCATTCTCACTCTGCTGCCAGGATTGCAATCTGGGAGCTTCATCAGGGCAAGGACCAAGGAAGTTTTTCCCACCACCTGGCTTGATGCATGATAAGCTCTTAATAAATATTTGTTGAATGAATTAATGATCTCTTGTCAGACTGAGCTCTCAGAGGACAGAGGACTATGCTTTTTTACTTGTGTATTACCAACATCTTACACAGTGACAATTAAGAAGAATGTAGTTATTGCTTGTTTATAGAATACATATGCCATTAAAGGAGCACATCTTCCTTTTTGTAGTAGCAAAGGCTAGACATTCAGTAGAGTGTAGCCACTTTAGGCAGAAACGCGGAGGCAGCATAAGTGCCACCACCAGGCAGTCCCCTCAACCAACTTAAACCTAAGACCTTTTTGGCATCCTTTAATTGATCATCAGCCTTTGACTGCATAGACAGACATTTGTTATGAGGAAGGTAATCGTATATCCTGCTAGCCTGGGATAGCACTGGTTAATGCCTAGTGTCTTGGATTATTTAATCCCCATTTATTCCTCAAAGTGTCCTAGTTTGGAAGATAAATTATATGGCCACCCTAGTTGTGTGTTAGGTGATATGCACATACATTATAGGTATCAAGTTATTAATGTTTCCACAAAGTCCAAAATATGATACCACCTGATGAAGCTTGTAATGAGGTAAGAGAGATGAGAAAAATGCTCACAAATTAAAATGCACTGAAGCATCACTAGGTGAGTAAATGAGGTTGTATATGACAGTGTCCATGTGTTTGTAAGCTCTAGAAAAAGCTTCAGTGAGAATGTGACACTGGGAAGAGCCCTGAAGAATGAAGAACAGACTCTGCTTCCAACTACTGAAGTTCCTTTTACTCTTCCCGAAAGAACCTGGAGCAATCCTATCTTGGTTCATGCTGGCATTTTCTCCCGCCCTGTTTTTCTGCCCTTGCTTGCAGTGTCTTTACCTTCCAGAGTGTTTTTCCTACTTTGATGCATTTATCTCAGTGTGATTCATCTTTCACGACCCAGGTTGAACCCCAGAGTTCAGGGTTTCTCCCATTCATGGTGATTCCTGCATATTCCATTTGTGGACCTTAAAACCTATTTTAACTAGCTTGTCACTTACCATATGGTACCTTCTAGTTTTTTTTCCCCATTTGTAACATCTTCCCTTAACTCCAGGAAAAAGTAAATCTTCTGGTGAGAATCAGAAAGGTTTGACTGGAGGAATAGAGACTAGAAGGCAGTAACCCTGGAATCACTGTGGCAGAGGGAGGAATAAGGGACTGAGTTCTAGAACCTGGTGTCAACTAAAGATGAGAAGTTGCCTGTGAGAAAACACCTTCCCCCAGACCACAGCAGAGTGAATAGTCCCTTACTGGCAACCTGGGGCATAGGGTCACGGACATATAGGGAGAAGCAAAAGAGCAGTGAGAAGTTCAAGAGTAGACTTTTGAGGGCACTGGAGGTGAGCAGCAGCTGAGCAAATGGCCCCAAGTGGTGGTTGGACCACTTCCTGATGGTGACATGAGAAGGTACTGGCCTCTTCCAAGTCCTCCCTATGCTCATTCTGCCAAGGTAGGGAGGTCTGAGAATGGTAGACTATCCACAGTGCACAGGTGGAGCCTGTGGAAAGAGCAGATGGAAGGTTTTTTAAGCTATTGGAAGATTTTGGGAACAGGGTATGGGTGTTTCCATGAGGACAAAGGATTCTTCAGGAGCCAAGAGATAATCAACAGATGACATCACAGTGATCTGGGAATGAGACACCACACAGGACAGAAAGAAACATTGCAAGAATATTCTCCTTGTTTTAATCCAGAGGAAGAACTTTTTGAGGAGCTGAGGTACCAAACAATTGTCCTGAAAGAAATGAGTACCTTGATGCTAGTTCTAAGTTGGCAATAGGAACACACCTATTACATGCCTTTCTTTATTCTTTTCCTTTCTTCCTTCTTCCCTCCCTCCCTCCCTTCCTGACATTTTTCACCTCATCAGTCACCCCCAAATTGAATGTAAGTCCTTAGAAGGGATTGGTAATATGCCATAATGAATTAGATCACCACATTATTTAGCCTGATGTCTTAACCCTAGTAAGTAGGTGCTCAATAAATATTTTCTAATTTCATGATTGGCTGGGAATGTTCGTGGAGAATATGAATGTGAACATTTCTTTATCAGTGTCACTCTTGAAACTTAAACATCAAATATTAGCAATGCTTTTGGCTCCTTGGTTATTTATTTTAGAAACACCATATTAAGGTCCATTTTGTGGGCACCAGCTTTTGATGACCATAGGATTCCATGCTCAGATATTTCGTTCTTAACATTTTTAATGTTTTTCCTTTTTTTTTCTTTTTTTTTTTTTTTTTTTTCCTGAAGCTTGGGTAATGGTGGATACTGTAAGGAGAAAGCAAGCAAACGAACAGACAGACATGGGTTAGAAATCAGGTTCTGGAACCCAAATATCATCTTAACAGGTTAGAACACCAAGAGCAATGAAGGACGTTGAGCACAGCACAGCTTGATTAAGCAGAGCACAGAATCCATCAGGTGACACATGGACTCTCTGGGAAGGACCAAGATGGCCAGCCAAGGAAGCTAGAAGAAAAATAATGACGTCAGAGAACAGTTATTTGTGAAAAGGCATTTTCTGAATCAGTAAGGGTCTCATTTTCCCTTAGCTTTACTCTGTGCATAAACTGGGGGACAGTGCAGTTCCTTCTGCTTGGAACTTCTTGACCACTTCCTCTTCCTGCTGCTAAGGCCTTCTTCTCTCACTGCCACCTGTTTCCTGCTCTTCTTAGCTCAGCCCTTTTGAGGTCAGACACATGCTTAGACTTCAGAGAGCATGAATATACCAATGGCCTACCCTTCATTTCTTTCCTAACTTTGCAATGTATGGAATTTCACATGTAGAGCAATGGTTGCCAAAGCTCGGGTGAGTTTTTCCACCTAAGAAAGAGCTTTTCAGCAGGGTGCAGTGGCTGGCTCACGCCTGTAATCCTAGCACTTTGGGAGGCCGAGATGGGTGGATCAGGAGGTCAGGAGATCAAGACCCCGGGCTAACAAAGTGAAACCCTGTCTCTACTAAAAATACAAAAAATTAGCCAGGTGTGGTGGCTGGTGTCTGTAGTCCCAGCCACTAGGGAGGCTGAGGCAGGAGAATGGTGTGGACCCAGGAGGCGCAGCTTGCAGTGAGCCGAGATAGTGCCACTGCACTCCAGCCTGGGCGACAGAGCAAGATTTCATCTCAAAACAACAAAACAAAACAAATAGCTTTTCAAGGGATGGGCCTTGGCTCAGAATTCCTGGTGGACCAAAATGCTGATTCTCTTAGTTCTAGGGAAGACTGGAGCCCCTAGGCTGTTCTCCAGGGGCATGTTGGGAAGCATTCATCTAAAGGTTTACCTTAGCAGCAGCAGCTTCAGGAAACCATATCCATGAAACTTCAGCTTTCTTCAAGAATGAAGAAGAAAAACACCAAGCAACCCTCTATTTTCAGAACCTCAGGAATCATCTGAGAAACACTGCTTGCTTAGGAGTCAGATTGACATTACATAAATCATCAATTATCCTTCTGTCTATTTGTGAACTATTTATAACCTGCCCAAGTGGCCATGGTTTGCCTGCTTCTATGCTTTTGGACTGGCTACTCTGCTTCCTAAAATGCCTTTGCCTCCAGGAATGACCTAGCAAATGCCTAACTCATCTTTCCACACCCAGCTCAAAATCACTTTCTTTGTGAAGCCTTTCATGATTTCCCCCAGCAAAGGTAGAATCTGCCTGTTGGGTTCTATCAGATTACTTTCTCAATTACTCTTTTAGTGCTTAATTAAATAATTTTTAAAATAATTACCACATGTCAGGAACTCTGTTAAGAACTGGGGAAAACAATAATGAAATGAGACAGACCTTGTGGCCAAGATTCTTTGAATCTGTCTCTGATCACATTGGTGAGATCGTACCTATTTATTTATTCCTTAAATACCAGGAGCATGGTCTCTAGAGTCAGGCAGCCTAAGGTCATACCTGGCTTTGCAATTAACTATCTGTGGGACTGGGAACACTACTGAAACTCTATGTACCTCACTTTCCTTATCTGTAAAATAGGCACGTTAATAACACCTCATAGGTTGTTATGAAGAATAAATGAATTAATGTTTGCAAAGTGCTTAGAACACTGCTTAAAATTTAGCAGGCACTCTAAATATTACTCATTTCACTAGGCTCTTCCCTCTGGGGTAGGTTCTTGATGTTATTTTTTGTGTGTTTCAAGCATTTGATGTAGTATGTAGCATACAGTAAATGCTTAATAAATATTTGTTGAATAAATGAACCATTATATAACAGATTAGTTTTAAAAAGAAAAGATTCTAATTCTTACATCTCTTCTAAGGCAGCGAATTCACTATTTGCTCCCTTAAGACATTCAGCTTGGATAGCCATGCATGAAACCATATTAAGCCTGGAGAATTTCCATCCACTCTGGGGGCTGCTATTGATTTTACCTACTGAAATATTTGACTCCATCATAAAATGAAAGATTATTCACAAACAAAACAGGGAAACAGTCTTTAAATGTTTATATCTGCAATTCGCATGTGATTTAACATTTTCCCTTTTGCACAGGAGTGAAAAATATCTCTGTTTTAGATGGGAGTAAAAAATGGCTCCAAATCGATTGGTTATTTGGTCTATAGTCATTTCAGAAGATATATAGGAAACTGAAAATAATTTTGTAAACTGATTTTGCTTGGAAACAGCAGAGGATCAGATTTCTTCCCTGGCTCAGTCAGAAACCAAGATTTTTTTTCTAATGGGGTTTACTGTGATGGAATTTGTCAGTTAACTGGGTCAAACATTTAGAGTAAATCATCTTTTCACTCTGCCTAATGATTACAGTAGTCCTCCTTCATCCACAGTTTGTTTTGCTTTCCACAGTTTCAGTTACCTGTGGTCAATGGTGATTTGAAAATAGGTGAATACAGTGCAGTAAGATATCTTCAGAGAGAAAGAAAGGAAAGAGCACATCTATATAACATATTGCGGTATATTGTTATAATTCTATTTTATTTTAGTTGTTAAGCTTACTGTGCCTTATTTATAAATTAAACTTTATTATAGGTACACATATTTAGGAAAAAACATCATATATGTAGAGTTCGATACTATGGACAGCTTCAGGCATCCACTGGCGTTCTTGGAATGCATCTCCCATGAATAAGGGTGGACCACTTTCTTGAGTAAACTAAGTCAATTGTACTATTTTGGAATGGGAGGAGAATTGTGGTATGATGAGGGCAATGCTACACTTTGCAAGGACCTGGGAGCTCTCTTTTCAGTTTACTCGGTAATTTATCCCTACTGGGTTGAAAGTCTTTTGATAAGAGTTTATACTCTGTTACTCTTTCAAGTCTTGAGAAGGGCCTGGCTCTTCCCCAAGACTCACATAGAATGCAACATGAGAACTAACGTGGACTTATTGCTTCCTTTTTCCAGGCTACCAGTTATTTAGCACCTATCATGTATCAGGTCTCTTATGTGCATGGTCTCGCTTAGTCCCCATAACAGCGGCACATAATATTAAGAGTACTAACTATAGTCTCTGTGGCTTTTCACATTCATGCTTTATGTTCTCACATGTGTAACAGTTCAGTCATGTGTTTTGAGGGTGGCCTTCCACATAGTGATTCAGAGATCCAGTCTCCTTCCATCAAGTGGCTCTGGCCTTCTTTAGGACCTCAGAATGCTCCACTGGATCCTCCTCATCCACTGGAAAACCGGAGAAGAGTGTAATGGAATGAACTGTGATATGGTTTGGTTCTGTGTTCCCACCCAAATCTCATTTAAATTGTAATCCCTAGTGTTCGAGATGAGGCTGGTGGGAGAGGTGATTGGATCATGGGGGTGGTTTCTAATGGTTTAGCAACATCCCCCCAGTGCTTTCTTGTGATAGAGTTCTCATGAGATCTGGTTGTTTAAAAGTATGCGGAACCATCCCCTTTGCTCTCTCTTTTTCCTGCTGGCCATGTGAATATATACCTATGCCTGCTTCCCCTTTGCCTTCCACCATGACTGTAAGTTTCCTGAGGACTCCTGAGAAGCAGAAGCCTGTGGAGCCCACAGAGCCATGAGCAGATTAAACGGGTTTTTTTTTGTTTGTTTTTTTGTTTTTTGTTTTTAGATGAAGTATCACTCTGTTGCCCAGGCTGGAGTGCAATGACACGATCTTGGCTTATTGCAACCTCTGCTCCTGGGTTCAAGCAATTCTTCTGCCTCAGCATCCTGAGTAGCTGGGACTACAGGAATGTGTCACCACACCGAGCTAATTTTTGTATTTTTTAGTAGAGATGAAGTTTCTTTATGTTGGCCAGGCTGGTCTTGAGCCCCTGACCTCAAGTGATCTGCGCACTTTGGCCTCCCAAAGTGCTGAGATTGCACACGTGAGTCACTGCACCTGACCTAAACCTCTTTTCTTTATAAATTACCTAGTCTCAGGCATGTCTTTATAGCAGTGCCAGAATGAACTAATACAAATTGTGTCCCCCCAAAAGATATATTTAGGTCCCAACCCTGTGTACCTGTGACTGTAACCTCACATGAAAATAGGGTTCTTGCAAATATAATAAAGATACAGATTAAGATGAGGTCATATAAATTAGGATAGTCCCTATATTCAATGACTGACACCTTTACATGGAGAGAGATTTGGAGAGACAGAGAAGGCATAGGAAAGAAGGCCATGTGATGATAGAAGCAGAGATTGGAGTGATGCAGCTACAATCAAAGAACATGGGATTGTTGGAAGCCACTGAAACCTAAGAGAGAGGTTCTCCCTCAGAGCCTCCAGGAAGAGCCAACTCTGTTGACACCTTGATTTCAAACTTTGAGCCTCCATAGCTGTGAGAGAGTAGAGAGTAAGTGTCCATTTTACCACCTGATGTGTAGTAATTGTCAATGACAGCACTGGGAAGCTAATACAGAAAAGGATAGTGGGAAGAAGGCTTCATCACTAAATTCTTTCAGACCTGAAAGATGTTGCACCACTGCCTTCTGTTTGATTCCAAAGAAATCTGTCAGTTTTGTACTTTTGTACATAATGTGTATGTTCTCTGGTTGCTTTAAGATGTTCTTTTTATCACTGGCTTTAGGCTATTTGATTATAACATGTTTTAATGTGTTTTAAAATGTTTCTTGTGCTTGGAATTTATTGAGGTTCTTAGATATGCGTGTTTATCATTTTTACCAAGTTTGGCCATTTAAAGTTCTCCCACAGTTTACTGATGCTCTTATTTGTTTCACTTTTTAGTCTTTTTTTCCTCTGTTTCATTTTGAATAGTTTTGATTGCTGTTTCTTCAATTTCACTAATTTTTTTTTTCCCCAAGAACCCATCTAATCTTCCATTAGTCCCATCCAGAGTATTTTTTACCTCAGACATTGTAATTTTCATCTCTAGAAGGTCAATTTTAGTATATTATACTTTTCATGTCTTTCCTGTAGATCCTTTTTGTTTTTTTTTTTTTTCTTAAGATGCAGTTTCACTCATGTTGCCCAGGCTGGAGTGCAATGGCACGATCTTGGCTCACTGCAACCTCCGCCTCTTAGGTTTAAGTGATTCTCTTGCCTCAGCTGGGATTATAGGTGTGTCCTGTAGATTCTTAGCACATGAAATATAGTCATTATATCTGTTTTAATGTCCTTGTCCAATTCTATGATCGATGTCGTTTCTAGATCATTTCTCTTGACCTTTTAATTTTCTCTTCATTATGGATTGCATTTTTCCTGCTTCTTTGCATGACTGGTAATTTCTGATGGATGCTACACATTGTGGGATGTCATTAGCTTGTTGGGTGCTGGATATTTTTGTATTACTATATGTATTTTAGATTTTTTTTTTCCCCAAGGACGTGGTAGAGTTACTTAGAAACACTTCTATCCTTTCAGGTCTTTATTTTAAGCTGTATTGAGTGGAACCAGAGCAACATTCAGAAATGCCAGAAAAGCATAATTTTTCCCAATAAATAAGGGAGGTATTTATTAGTATTCTGATGCCCTTTGAATTATGAAGTTTTTCACTTTAACCCTTGGAAACAGGTACTGTTCCTCACCCTAAATGAGATACAGCTTCATTCCTGCTGATCCTTTCAGGTGGTTCTTTCCCTGGGCTCAGGTAATTCTTTTTCACATGTAAGCCCTGATCAGTTTTTAGCTGAATAGTTGATGGTTGATGACTTTCTGCAGGTACCTGGAGTTTTATCTTTCTTTAGCTCTCTTTTCCTGTGTTCTTCCCTGCAATCTCCAGGCACTTTAGCTTTTGCAGATGCCTGACTCCCTTGTTCTTTCTCCTCAACTAAGAGAGAAGTCTGAAAAACCTGTTTTACCTCTCTGTGCTACGGCCTGGAAACTTCTTCCAGGCCATAAACTGGGGCAATTGTAGCATTCACCCTCTTGCTTCCTATCTTAGGGATCACTGGCCTTTGTTGACTAACGTTCACTGTCTTGAATGATGTTGGCTCACATATTTTGTCTGATTTTTAGTTTTTTTAAGTGAGAGATTGATCTGGTCCTGTTTCTCCATTTTGACTGAAACATTGTGGTGGATTAATCAGGGCCAGAAATTCTTGACACTCTTCCCACTGAGAAGTATGGTCTATGTCTCCTACCCTTATGTTCAGACAGGCTTTGAGGCTGCTTTGACCAACAGAATACAACAGAATTAGCACTATGTTAGTTTCCCAGACTTTAAGAGATTGTCAGTCTCCTTTCCCTGCCTTGTAGGACACTCTCTTGGAACCTTGCCATCAGGGCACAAGGAAGCCCATCACTCTATAGAGAATCTGATGTGGAGAAAAACAGAGACCTGGCTGACAGCTCCAGCTAAATCCTAGTTGACAACCAGCACCAACTTACCAGCCATGTGAGTGAGCGATCTTCGAAGTGGATCGTCTAGCCCTAGTCAAGCTGTCCCAGCAGATGCCACATGGAAAAGAGACAAGCTGTCCCTTTAAGCCCTGCCTGAATTGCAGATTCATGAGCAGAATAAATGACTGTTATTGTTTTAAGTTGCTGCATTTTGAGGTGGTTTATTATACAGCAATAGGTACCTGGAACACCCAGTTTTAACAGGCAAGAGCTCATCATTTGGCCTATGCATTGAAAGTGGTTGGGGAATGTCGTATAACAGCATGCTTTCAAAGACAAGAATGTGGATTTGCTGGGCATATACTATTATCTCCTCTACTTACGGTGTAGCTTTATATCCATATTGGACATTCTGGAAAACTAAGACTCAGAGATTAAATAATATGTCCAAGGTCATGGCAAGTAGTAGAAAGTGTCAAGATTTGACCTCGGCTTTCTTTTATCTTTAAACCTGAACTCTTGGCCAGGCTCACACCTATAATCCCTGCACTTTGGGAGACAGAGGCAGGGGGATCACTTGAGCCCAGGAGTTTGAGACCAGCCTGGACAACATAGTGAGACCCCATCTCTACAAAAATTACAAAAATTACAAAAATTAGCTGGGTGTGGTGGTGGGCACCTGTGGTCCTAGCTATTCAAGAGGCTAAGGTGAGAGGATCTCTTGAGCCTGGGAGGCCAAGGCTGCAGTGAGCCAACACGCCATTGCACCCCATCCTAGGGGATAGAGTGAGAGTATATCTCCAAAAATAAAAAGTAAAAAATTGAAAAGGAAATAAACCTGAATGGTTTCTTCCGTATCCTTCCCTGTAGACTTCATCCATCTGAGTGGCTAGAGCCCTGCACCAATTTCTAGGCTTCCTTGTACGCTCATAAATTGCTTTTCTTTTTCTGTATCTGCCTACTCTGCTAGAGGAGCTATGACAAATCAGTAGAGCTAGTCTACATGGTTGGGGCTAATAGAGACCATGAAATAAAGTGGAGGACCCTCCAATACGGGCACATGTGAAACTGAGAGTCATGTGGGAAAACAAGTTCCCACATCTAGGGAGAAGAGCCTGAATATGTCACCAGAATATAAAAGTCTAAATTTGTGACCACATTTAGTGAATCTGAGTCTCTAAGTGCAGAGAGTAAGGAACACATCTGGGGTGGTCTTGGAGTGATCTTGGGACCAGCACTGTGACTGGCTGTTATAGGCAGGATGAAGTATGACTCAGGGCTGGCCCATATGTATTTGAAATCTCAGGGCTGGGACTGACATTTGCTGTGCTGCAAGGGATTTTTCTTGGGCTGGTGGAGATTTAAAAGGAGATTCTCATGTTGCAGCTTATTGCCTTTGACTCTGTGATGATTAGTTTTATGTGTCAACTTGGCTAGGCTATAGTAACAGTTACTTCATTAACACCTAATCTAGGTGTTGCTGTGAAGATACATTGTCGATGTGGTAAACATCTATACTCAGTTGACTTTATGTAAAGAAGATTATCCTTAATAATGTGCACAGCCTCATCCAATCAGTTGAAAGGCCTTAGGAGCAAAATAGTTTTCCCTGATGGATGAATGAGAAATTTTGCCTCATGACTGCTGCATCAGATCCTGCCTGAAATTTTCCAGCCTGCCAGCCTGTCATACAGATTTGGAGCTTACTAGTCCCCTAGTCCCCACAATTGTGTAAGTCAGTTCCTTGAAATTATCTATCCATCCATTGACCTTTTACTGACCTCTCATTCGCTGGGGAGCCCTGACTGGTACAGACTCTGAGGGACACAGGGAGCACAGACAAATTACCATTCCAAGGATACACTTGAGTTCTTTGCTGAAACACCAGAGAATACAGCCATTAACATTAGGACTCAGTTACAAATATTCAGAGAAGACCAAATGCCACCACCAACTTGACCTGTCTTGGTGGCATCAAATACGCCCTTGAAAGAGAAAAGTGAGTTTTCCCATGCCCTAATCTCGATTGTTCAGCGAATCAATGCATGCTCATCTTGGAAAGCTGACTTATTACCCTAAACACCCAGGAGCATCTTAGGTGGCACAGTGGCCTCTCATATTAAACATTTACCCTTAAACTGAGGTTCAAGTGCTGTGGGGAGCAGAGCTGCTTTAAGGAATTTCTCCAACAGGCAATTATCTGCATTGCACACCAGGGCTAGGCAATGCTTAATGGAAGGCAGCGATTTAAACTCTATGCACACACAAGTGGCCTCTGAATTAACTGCAATGTCTGTGTTAAAAAGAGAGAATGAGGCAAAAAAAGATCTACAGCCAGTGTCATTATGGGCAGCTCAATGAAGACATCTGCTGCATGCCCAGTGGCGGTCAGAACTGCAGATAAGACACATGACTGTGAAGTGGATGGAGAATGAGATACGGAAATATTATGCCATCCTATAAATCAGTGGTACATCCTCACTTTGAATACAGCAGTCAGGGCCAGCTGTCTTATCTCAACGAGGATATAAATGAAAGGGTGAAAGGCCAGTGAAGGGCAGTGAAGCTGATTAGAGACATCGGAGATGAGGTTGGGACAGGAGGCGACAGGGTGGATTTTGCTGGCAAAGAAAATGCCAATGATTAGAGCTCTATATTACAGAGTCATGTGGAGTGGTGAGAGACCAGGTGGAGGTAAATGAAGTAATAAAGGGCTCCCCAAAGGCCAAGTGGGTGTTCCTATTTATCCTGCCTCATGAAATTAAATGGCAACAGATTTGAAATGGATGAAAGGACATCTCTCTTAATGCATAAGGTGCCTGGTTTTCAATTGCGTGTCTGCGAGGCTGCCTGGCTTATTGAGGAGCATGCTAGGGAGTTGAGGCTGGGAGGGAGGAAGCACTGTTTCTGGTGAGGTGGGTGTGTTTGGCCTGCTTGCTTTTCCTGTCCAAGTCTCCGGTGTGTCTATAACATGGAGGGGTGGGGCCATATTTTTTCAGGTCCTTCCAACTCTGAAGATTTCTGATTCTCTGCTTTTCCCTGGAATCGCTTCCTTCCCTCCTCTGCTCCCCCTGCTGGGAAGGTAAAGGAAGGCAGGCTAGGAAATGGGGTAGCAGAAGCAGGTTTCCTGGGCCTTCATAGCAATGGGTTGTATAAGCTTGGGATGCTGATGAAAAGGACTGTTTCATGATGTAAATGAAAGGCTCTCTTAGATAAATGAAAGCATCTTTTTAAGTCCCAGAGTAATCCCAGCTCACACTCTCCAGCTTCTTTGACTTAAGAAAATTACCAAATGTCTTATCTTCCTTGAACTTCAGTTTATTTCTCTTTAAAGAGGGGGTAATATGATTGCCTCCTTCATAGATTATGCATTTAAGGTACTTAGTCACACAAGCAATGTTTAGTAAATGAAATATATTATTGAATCTATTAAAAAGTTGGCATAAACCCATAAGTAATTTGACAAATCAAACTAGTAATCTGTGGCAGATTCAGGATTCAAATGCATGCCCATCATCATGTGAAGGATATGTTTTCCCTACTGGATTACATTGCTTTTAGTTGAGAAAAAACACTGCTTGGAGTCTAAGGCAGTGTTTGATTAATGCTATATGTGTAAGGCAGATAAGCATCATGGGAGGTCAGGGAGGGGAAATGCTCATAGAGTGGACTGGGGTGGTCCTTGAGAACTTCCTGGAGAAGGGGTCATTTGAATAGGGACTTAGTAAAATGGAAGACTAAAGTGGAGGTTAAGGGGCATTCACCAGAGAAGAATCTCTTCATGCCATTCAGAGAGGCCAACTCGAGTCCAGGAAACACACCTACCTTATGGAAGTCAAGAGTTCCAATAAGGTGATGGTGATGAGGATGGAAGATGGTAATTCCAAAGGGCTCTGAAAGGCAGGCTCAGTTTGAAATATTTCCTAAGGAAAGTGAGGAGTCATCAAAGGGTTGTAAACTAGAGTGCAACACAATCTTCTCAACACTACCAAGATGTGTTTGAGAAAGTAAATACAGCAGCCATGTTCAGGACAGAGGAAAGAGAATCTGGAGCTGTCAGATAGCTGGGCATGGCCACCATCTGGGTCGTAAATTTGTGTGGCAGGATAAGGGTAGTGGTGGGGGAATCAAGGCAGGCATGGGGGAGTGTGGCCTAAAAGAGATCAGGTGGCAGCGATTACCAAGTACTTGTGTGCCAGGCCCTCTTCCAGTCACTCAATGGATTTGCACTACCATCCTGTGAGGTGGGCATGCTGACGGCTTTGGAGCAGACAGACCTGGAATTGCATCCCTGCTCCAATTACAAGGACTTCCTGCAGGAGTGATTGGGCCAGTTACCACCCCAAATGTCAGTTTTGTCCTCTTTTAAATGGGGTAATATGATCTATCCTGCAAAGTTGTTTTGAGGGTTAAAGATAATGTGTGAAAAACACCAAACAGTGAGAGCTTGTCTTGTAGAAAGCATGTGCAAAATGGACAGTCCTGTCGACATCTTTACTTTTAAAAGACTGCTTGAAAGAATTTTCAGCTTGGATGTGAGTGGGTGGCATGAAACTTAAAGAGTCAAAGATGACTCTAGAATTCCAAGTGTCAGAGCTTGAGAAAATGCTGTTTCCAGTGGCAGAAAGAAGGAAATTGGTTTTGAAGGAAATATGATAGACTTGGTTTGATTTTGAGGTGTGGTTGGGTATTCAAGCAGAAAAGCTTGACAGCCCATTGGAAGCATAAAGCCAGACTTCTGCAAGACACCAAAATTCTAGAGGAAAATTGAGCAATTTATCAAGTGTTTAAATATCTTGCCCACACAATGACAAACATCCAGATTTTTGGAACCCATTTGACATGGATTTAAATGTCAACATTTTTATATCAATACTTGGTTGGGTTTTGGTGCCGAAAAAGACCTCTTGTTTTTTTTCCAGATTTGAACCCATTAATTTTGCCAAGATCCACATGGCCCAAATTGCCATCTATTTCTTTGCCCTTTGACAGGACACTAGAAAAGGGTTAAACAAGTTTATTTCTCTTTTAGCTCTTGGCTCTCTGATTCTTTATTATTCACACCTCAACAAATCTTACTTCATTACATTTTTGGAATCGCAATGTAATTTGGTGATTAACTTTAAATTGGGGATAATACCCTGACAGGCATTAACATAATGTCAAAACATTTTCTCACAATTATTTCTCAACCTTCGTCAAATCACTCTTCCCCTGTGGACCTTTATTAATATAATATGGACAACACCAGAACTCAAAGATGTAGAAAGGAAAAGCGATGACTGGGAACACTTAACGGAAATGATCAAGGCTAGTAAAAGACAGTGAAGCAGAGCCTTGTATTCTCACATTTCCCTGTCTTGGAGCAGAAGTGAAGAGAAGAGTGCTGGAAGTGGCTCCTGGGATGTTTGGGTTAGAATGTGGCTGGTAGGAGTTTTGTTCTCATTGTCACATCTGTTACCATTACCCAAACGGAGCATGCATTCTGGTGAAAAACGAAAACAGCTTGGAAGGCCAAAAATAGTAGCTCAGCTCCACATGGAGAGACTTAGGAACCAGACAGCGCCTGCTAGAAGCAGAAGTAGAAATAATACCGTATAAAGTGAGAGAGTCTGAAGAGTTTTCAAAACATTTTCACTCATATTATCTACTTTGAGAATCCCAGCCACTTTGTGAAAGTAGACAAGGTCAATGTAGATCAGCCTCATTTTATGAAAATGTAGACATTTTCAGCAACTTGCTTCAAATGATACGGTGAATGTGAAGCATCAGAGTGTAGTAGCTTTGCTTTGGAGTCAGGGAGAAATGAGTTCAAATACAGCCTGGTTCCACCATTTACTAGCTCTGTGGACTGGAAAAGTAGCTTAATTTCCCAGAGCTTTGGTTTCCTTATTCATAACTTGAAGATAATAGTAGGACCTTTCTCATAGAGTGAAATTTACATAGCAAATTCTCAATAATTGGCCGGGTGCGGTGGCTCAAGCCTGTAATCCCAGCACTTTGGGAGGCCGAGACAGGCGGATAACGAGGTCAGGAGATCTAGACCATCCTGGCTAACACGGTGAAACCCCGTCTCTACTAAAAAATACAAAAAACTAGCCGGGCGAGGTGGTAGGCACCTGTAGTCCCAGCTACTCGGGAGGCTGAGGCAGGAGAATGGCGTAAACCCGGGAGGCGGAGCTTGCAGTGAGCTGAGATCCGGCCACTGCACCCCAGCCTGGGCGACAGAGCAAGACTCGGTCTCAAAAAAAAAAAAAAGAAGAAAAAGAAAATTCTCAATAATTGGTGGTTATTATAACTGCCCAAGGGGTTTACCTTGCCCAATGCCTAGACAGAGGTAATTCATCAAGACAGGGGAATTGCGATAGAGAAAGAATAATTCATGCAGAGCCGGCTATGCAGGAGACCAGAGTTTTGTTATCACTCAAATCAGTCTCTCTGAGCATTTGAGGAACAGAGTTTTTAAGGATAACTTGGTGGGTTGGGGGACACCAGTGAACCAGTAGTGCTGATTGGTCAGAGATGAAATCATAGGGAATCGCAGCTGTCTTCTTGTGCTGAGTCAGTTCCTGGGTGGGGGCCAGAAGATCAGGTGAGTCAGTTTACCCATCTGAGTGGTGCCAGCTGATCCATCAAGTGCACGGCCTGCAAAATATCTCAACCATTGATCTTAGGAGCAGTTTAGGTGAGGGTCAAAATCTTGTAGCCTCCAGCTGCATGATTCTTAAACCATAATTTCTAATCTTGTGGCTAATGTTAGTCCTACAAAGACAATCTAGTCCCCAGGCAAGAAGGATGTCTGCTTTGGGAAAGCACTGTTACCGTCTTTGTTTAAAGTATAAGTTTCTCTGAAAAGTTAATTCACCCCATGCCCAGGAATGAATAAGGGCAGCTTGGAGGTTAAAAGCAAGATGGAGTCAGTTAAGTTAGATCTTTTTCCCTGTCTCGGTCATAATTTTGCAAAGGCAGTTTCAGTTCCTCCCTTTGGGTTTTATAACACCTTAATCTTAAGGTGTAGGCTATGAAGATGGGAAAAGGCCTTTGATTACTCTGGCTGCTTCTGCTGACAGGGGACATAGTGGGAATGGTAGTGAATCCCAAGGTGAGAAGAGTGGGACCGCTTTGCAACTGTCTGCCTGTACTCATGCCGGCCTGGCTGAGCTTTCAAGGATTGCATGGTAAACATGTTAGTACTTTCAGCTATGGTTTAGTACAGTATTCAAGTGAACAGCATACTATAAGGTAAATAAAGAGTCCTAGAATGAGGAGTACAATTCTTAATTTTAAAAGCAAATATTTGAAAGCATTAGTTTGGGGGCTTCTAACCTACAAAGAATTTAGTCTAAACCACAGGAAAAAATCCGTATGAACTAGAAAAACCTTATGAACTAGAAAAACCTTATGAACCTTATAAACCTTATGAACTAGCTAACAAGAATGTACTATGGTTTGCGTGTGTGTGTGTGTGTTTTGTTGTTAGCAGTTTTTCTCTTCAGTTCCTATTTTTTAAAAAAAAAATCATGATAGAACTGATTTGTTTACAAAATAAACTTTAGTCTTATTGTACTTGCCTGATTATTTGCATAAAGTAAGCAGGAATAATTTTTTTCATATTTAATTGGCTTTGATGGAACTCTGTTCCACAAGGAATCTCAGACAAGACTTTTTAAAAGCCAAGCCCAGCCATGGGTCTGTACCTTTAAATACCTGTGAGTTGGGTAAATTTCTCTCCTCTTGAGGTCCCAAGATAACTTGGGGCTCCTGGACCTGTTAGAAAGTGACATGCTTTACTTACAGGTCAGAAACCTTGTACAGGAACACTGTGTGGACAAGGTATGAGGCCAGATTTCCTAAGAGGCTTTAATTGGCTCTATAAGTCAACTTTGATTCTTTAAATAAAGCAGGCCATTCTATTCCAAGCCCTGGTAAAATCACCAATTTTTCTAATTGTGTCCTGTTACAAAAGAAAACAGATTCTTATTGCACTTATGCAATTAACTATACTGCTATAAATTGAGAATACTCACAAATAGGTTCCACATTCTGGAGAAATTAGGTAGAGAGAAACAAATATGCTCCAAAAATCTTTTTCACAGCAATATAGTTTGCTTGTTAAAAGTTGCAAATAGTTCTAAAGAAACAAGTTGTCTTGACTCTGGAAACAAAAGGAGTAGCAATGTTTAACATATCAGCTCACCATGAGAGTCCTAGAAGTTTCGTTTCTTCTCTATTCCAATAGCACAGCTTTTAAAGTTATCTGAGACTTGCACTTAAAATCCTATATCTGATTATAAACTGCCTTTTGAAAAGGATCAAAGCAAGACAAAACGTCTGTGGATGACAGATGTCTATAGTCGCTAGTAAAGCTACAATTGACAGGAATTTTGGTTACCTCAGTGGCATACAACAATTTTACATAACAATTATAATTAACAATAATGTTCACTAAATCATATTAGAATTATAGCAGTTTCCCATAATTTTTTGAACACATTAATAACATTTATACAAATACAGTCCAATGAAAACCAAACACCATTTACTTTTCTATTTGAAAGTTTTTCCTCTATTCTAATGTCACAGTCTGCAGAGTTATTAATCAGAATTTTGCACTTGAGAATACCTGTTCAATTTTACAACTGATTATGAAATTTTTTTTGTTGACATGGAGACTCGCTCTGTCACCCAGACTGGAGTGCAGTGGTGCGATCTCAGCTCACTGAAACCTCTGCCACCCAGTTGCAAGTGATTCTCCTGCCTCAGCCTCCTGAGTACCTGGGATTACAGGCTCACACCACCATGTCCGACTAATTTTTGTGTTTTAGTAGAGACCATGTTGGTCAAGCTGGTCTCAAACTCCTGACCTCATGATCTGCCCACATTGGGCTCCCAAAGTGAGACAACAGTTGCCTGTGGATAACAAAAATATTTTAGAGCAGCCACAGTTAAAGACATGATTTGACAAGGAAGTTTGTTACCTCTGTGGCCCACAGCCATTTAACATAATTATAATTGTTACTGATGACATATGCTAAGTCATACTAGAATTATAGGAGTTTTATATAATTTGGGAACATATGCCAATAATACATTTATATAAATACAGCCTAAAGAAAGCCAAATATCATTTCATATTTGACAATGTTTCCTGTATGATTTTTATACAAAATAAGGTAAATGTCATTTTTGGACTCAAAAGGACCAAATATTTAAAAGATTAGGCTAGAAAGAGACATAACTTATAATTTGATTTTGGAAAGTTTGTCAGATATCAAAGGTTTAAAACACTGGATATCACAAAATAGAATCCCAGGTCACCCTCAGTCATTCATTTGGCCAAAATCATAACTTTAAAAATTTTAAAAAGAAAACCTTTATTCTGACAAAGGAAACTTAGCTTTCCAAACAAGACCCAATAAAGATAGCATGAAGCTAACTCAATTTGTCTTTTCTTTTTCCTCTCTTTTTATCCCTTGCCGTGTACCCAAAGGAGAAAACAAGACCCTGTCATTATCTTTTAAAATTACATAAAAGTCATCTTCAAGAGAGAACCAAATTTCATGTTTGCATTAGTGCATCTTTAATGTTAAAGCTAGTTTTTTAAATAACATTTTACATCTCTATCTACCTTTAATTAGTTGGACCATAAGTTAGGATTTTCATAACCTTTTTAGAACCTTTTACAATTTTCCATTAAACAGCAGATCAATTTTCTAAGAAAACCCTGTTTTTTTGAACACCTGGGCCCAGATTTTGGCCCCGTATCATTATGACTTTAATGTTTTAACCTATGGAAAAAAGATAATTTCTTTTCCAATCTTAGCCAACTTGTTTATACCCACAAATTTTTTTATAAGATCAATCCTTTATAAACTCTTTTTACTTTGCTTAAACCTTTAGTTTTGTTCTGTTACTGTTTTAGGTTAGGACAATCTTTAAAACCTGAACTAGACAAATTACATTCCCTTTAACAAAAGCCATATTCCCATACCTTCTTATAATCTTTTACCAAGAACAGATTGCCTATGCACCTTGTATGTAAAACTGTT
This sequence comes from Rhinopithecus roxellana, assembly GCF_007565055.1. Taxonomy (NCBI): domain Eukaryota; kingdom Metazoa; phylum Chordata; class Mammalia; order Primates; family Cercopithecidae; genus Rhinopithecus; species Rhinopithecus roxellana. The sequence goes on along the minus strand of NC_044553.1, from coordinate 117,526,011 downwards.
TCTCCAGTAATCTTAATTTCCTGTTATAATGTTAACTCTTAGCAATTTTTGTTTTTAGTGAAAAACCTGGTAAATAAGCGATTTTAATTATGTCCTAGAGTGGAGCCTAGAACATTAGACAGAAGTGAAGAAAAGGTCTGACTCTCTTCAGCATAGCTAGGGGCATGGCTCTTCACATGTCTCCAGGCCTCTTCTATAATCTAATGCTCTAAAGTAGGAAAATTGAACAATTTTCAAAAGTCAAGGAAATAGTTTGACCTTAAAGTATTTAACAAATCTGTTATCTGACCTTAATTTACAGCAAATGTTTACATTTTCAACAACATTTATTTTACCAATAATTTAAAAACTGTCTTTATTTTCAAAAGATTACTAAAGTCACGTGAGCAAAAAGGCATTAAAGTTTCTATTTTTCTGACAAAATACTTGATTTAAGTGCTTATTTTTCTAAGCGAATTAATCAGAGCTCTTTTATATGTAAACATACAACACCTATAAATACATAGAAGATTCAGCACTTGTAAGATTTTTCATTTGCCAATTTCTTAATTGGATTACTGGCTTCGGGGTGGAGTCCTTGGAGGAACAGGGCCCGGAAAGCGTGTTTCTAGGGCCTAATCAAACCTGAAGGCAAAGACAGATCCCCAAAATTAAGGGTGCAATTTTATACTGGATCCTGGATCCCCAAAAGGAGGGAAATACTTCAGGAGAAGCCAGTGCTGTGCTTTTACCGAATGTGCATTTCATTGCAAAGCAACCCAAAGCCAATCAGCCCATATTGTAATTAGATCATCCCCCATGGGAGTCCTATTTTTCAGTGGGTGGTAGAGATGTTTCCATATCTTCCAGATGGCCACAAGAGCATGCTTCTCTAATGCAAGTGTGCAAAGAGTCAAGTATTCCTCCATAACTACTATTAGTCATCCCCTAAAGTATATTTCCTACCTAGTTATTACCAAAGCTTTCTTATAATGAGAAGTAATTTCTGATACCTCTAAAACTCAAAACCATCAGATAACACAACATAAAATAGAACAGAGCCTTAGATTTTCAGAGGGATCAAAACTTGGTCAGCAAGAATTCCTTACTTTTTTGCTGGCATACCAGGTGTCCGGGTTCCCCTTCTCTGCAGCTTCCAGAAGAACAAAGCGGCTTCTTGATGACCCTGCTTGATTGTGCTATAGCTGTGGGGTTCAAGCCACTTTATAAGAGAAAATTACCCTTTACTGTTTTATGGAATAATAGTCAAGATTCTCAATTTGTGAGATGCTGCCCAGCAGCTTGCATGGGGAACTGAATTAACATTTTCCATTTCAGCAAAATACACATAACAAAACAGACATTTGTTAATTCGTTCAGCATCCAATATCAACCTGGCAAAGCTCAAACTTTTTCTCACTGGTCCCTGTTGTCTTTGATCCACTCCAGGTGGAAGGGACACCTCCGAATGGTAATTTGGAGGTCTCACGGCAAGGGGAAGACGAGATAGTCACCCCAAGAGACAGGCCTGTTGAGCCTTCTGTAGGGCTCATCGAATGTGACCAGACAAATGAGGAGGGTTGTCTGAGTTCGGCCTGCTGTACTTCCATCAGCAACCCCTTCTGAAATCCCTTCCACATATACAATCACACACAAAGATGAGATGAACAGAAGGCCTTCCAAATCAGCTCCTTAACCAAGAACTCCAAGAGTATTCCTTCCAAACTATCCTCTTATTTTCCGACTGAGAAACCTCCTTGAAATCTTCCTTATTGAGGAGAAATTTTGCAAACTAAGACTCTTCCCACTAGTTAGAAAGAGCCAACCAAGACCCCGCAGCCTGAACAAACACCAGCTGAACAAACACCAGCCCACAATGGGGCTCCTCGGCCTCCCAAAGTGCTGGGATTATAGGCATGAGCCACCGTGCCCACCCAGCTGGCACCTGAGGTGTTTTGTTGTTGTTGTTGTTTTTAATGAGATGGAGTTTCGCTCTTGTTGCCCAGGCTGGAGTGCAATGACACAATCTCGGCTCAATGCAACCTCTCCCTCCCGGGTTCAAGCGATTCTGCTGCCTCAGCCTTCCAAGTAGCTGGGATTACAGGCATGCGCCACCATGTCTGGCTAATTTTTTTTGTATTTTTGGTAGAGACAGAGTTCTCCATGTTGGTCAGGCTGATCTCGAACTCCCCACCTCAGGTGATCCGCCCACCTCGGCCTCCCAAAGTGCTGGGATTACAGGCATGAGCCACCGTGCCCGGCCTGGGAACAGAGTTTTTAAGGATAACTTGGTGGCTGGGGTGAAGCCAGTGAGCCAGGAGTGCTGATAGTTCAGAGATGAAATCATAGGGAGTGGCAGCTGTCTTCTTGTGCTAAGTCAGTTCCTGGGTGGGGGTGACAAGATGAGATGAGCCAGTTTATTGATCTGGATGGTGCCAGCTGATCCATCTAGTGCAGGGCCTGCAAAATATCTCAAGCTTGATCTTAGGAGCAGTTTAAGGAGGGTCAGACTCTTGTAGCCTCCAACTGCATGACTCCTAAACCATAATTTTTAATCTTGTGGCTAATGTTAGTCCTACAAAAGCAATCTAGTCTCCAGGCAAGAAGGAGATCTGCTTTGAGAAAGAGCCTTACCATCTTTCCTTAAACTGTAAACTATGAACTAAGTTTCTCCCGAAGTTAGTTCAGCCTAAGCCTAGGAATGAACAAGGACAGCTTGGAGGTTAAAAGCAAGATGGAGTCGATTAAGTTAGATCTCTTTCACTGTCTCAGTCATAATTTTGCAAAGGCCATTTCACTATTAGTATTACTAGGAGAATGGTATTAGGTTAGTACAAAAGTAATTGTGGCTTTTGCCATTAAAAGTAATGACCAAAATGTAATAGAATAGACCTGGAGCCAGAACTTAGACCTAGTGAGTTCTGTTTTTCCATTGTATCTGCACCATGGGTGGTCAGCCAGAAAGGAGGAAAAGCAAGTAGGAAGATTTAGTCACTCACAGCTGCAGTCTGAATTGAAGTCCCTAATTCTTCAGACTTAGAACCACCAAGTTGAGCCCTCTGCACAGCAGTCATTCTATGCATGACCTTCATCCTCCTTGCTAAGCCCCCCTGAGTTTAAATAAAACATTTTATCCCCAAGGGTTGCTTTCATCCAAGGGGAAATCGTTTAAGCTAAAATGTTAGTGCTAGAAAACTCTGTTTTCCAGGAAGAGAGTCTCTGAGAATATAGAAGAGGGGATTTTAGAAATGGACAATAAAATGTAGGCTGCATTGTCCCGGTCCCATGGCAATTGACATTTAGGTTGTTTCAGCCAATGGGAGATCCTGGAAGAAGTGTGTGGGAGGAAAGAAGAGTCGGATAAAACACAAATAACTTGGAGTGGTCTGAGCTTTGCGAGGTATGAAGGCCCAGAGAGACCTGAGTATGAGACTTCGGTCATGCCTACCTCCTCACCCATGCCTAGGGCAATTGTTTAGAGGAATTTCTGACTAACTGCCTCACACATTATCTTCATGTCCTGGAATTCATAATCAAAAGAACAATGTATAACCAATCAATCATCAAAAATTCACTTGTAACTGCTGCTAATCAAAGCAATAGACAAAACAGAGGGCCTTTGATATCAATAGCTTTGCTATTTTAATGTAAATTCTTGGTGAGCAACTTAGGAACTACCTCTTTTCCTTCAAAAATTCACTTGTAATTGCTGCTTATGGAAGTATATATTCAGGGCAATTGAATCTACACTCCTTGGTTGTAGTCCTCAAGCCTGGACCAAATAAACTCTCTATTGCATTAATGTTACCTTAGTTTCTTCCTTTTAGGTCAACACATCTGGCATAGTCAGCAGAACTCAGTGATGCCACCAACCACTTGCTCTTTCTCTTTGAAGAGTGCACTTGGTACAAACACAACCTCCCTGTCTTCAGAAGGCTCATTGGGTGTTTTGGGTGAGTTCTGAATTTGGACCTTACACTCTTCGGTTGAAGGCCTAGACTTTATTTGGGCTAGTTTTCAAACCTTCTTTTTTTTTTTTTCAAGAGTGAGGGCTTTGGTCTCTGTATTGGGATGGGAGATATGGGTGAAGAGTTCTGCAAAGAACTTCCTTTTTTCTCTCTCTGTCTCACCATAGAGGTTCAGGACAAGGTTTTTCTGCCTCTGCCTCAGCACCAGAGGCTAGGGATAAGGTTTTACTGCCTCTCTCTCACAGCAGAGGTTTGAGTTAAAGGATTGGCAGTTAGGCACTGGTGGTTTCATTTTACATAGCATGGTTTTAAGATTGCTACTGTTTTCTATTGCTTGAAAATTCAGACTTAGCTTTTCATTTCGACCAATTCATGTTAGTTTCTAACTGGAAAGTGTACCCCCTTTGGCTGTTTCAGATGAGTATATGAGGGTCTAGTCCCCCATATCTTGAACAGCCTGCTGCCACCTAGCAGTTAGAGACAGTTTGAGACACATTACACTTCAACCCTAAACACATTCCCAGCCTTGATCACTTTGGAAAAGTTTCTAAATTATAGGAAATCAAGCTTCAAAATCTGACCACTCTTTTTAGAAACACCAGCTGTATTTATGTATAACACTTATAGCATATCCTCTTGTAAATATTTAGAAAAGTGGACCCCCCTAACCTAGGACAGTAATAAGCAGCATAAGTCAAAATAGTGAGCCTCTGAAATGTCTGAAGTAATTCATCTGCATGCAGAATTGGGGGAAAAAAGCTGGCTTTAGAACCAGAAAAACTGAATGAGAGACCTAACTTGTGTTTGTCCTGGCTGAAATTTGATAATAAAGAATTTCAATTTTTTTTTTTTTTTTGAAGCTCTATGGTCAGAAGTCAGCCCAATTAAAAGCTAATATTTAGGCTGTAATTCTTTTAGAAAGCCTTTATGTTTTTTCTTCTTTTGGATACTGTTTCTGGGATTGTTTTTTTTTCAGTCAACTGAAACCTCATTTGCTGCTTATCTTGTTGGCATGATTTTGCTGAGAAAAATGTTCCATTGGACTTTTTGAAAGGTTAAAATCTCTCCAAATTTGCTCCTCTAAGACTTGTTCTTTCCATTTCTTACTGAAACCTCTTTCTCCTGGGTTCAAGCAGTCTCATGCTTCAGGCTCCTGAGTAGCTGGGATTACAGGTGTGCACTACCACGCCTGGCTAATTTTTGTATTTTTAGTAGAGATGCTGTTTCACCATGTTGGCCAGGCTGGTCTTGAACTCCTGGCCTCAAGTGATGCACCTACCTCAGCTCCCAAAGTGCTGGGATTACAGGTGTGAGCCACTGTTGTACCCACCCCTACAGATGTGTCTTCTGATCAGCAAAGTACCTATGTACTTATAACTTTAGGGTTTCACAGCCTGTGTGAATGATTAACAAAGAAATAACTAGATGGTAAATTTTTTCAATAAGCTATTAAAGCGTAATTTTAAGAATAAATCAATGGATGTAAATGGGATAAAAGTATAAACTTTTTATCATTTCAAAAATCTTTTTCAGAAACTTAACCTTAAAGTCATGTATATTAAATAATAATCACAAAATATCTGAGCCATTTATATGGTCTAGAAAAGCTAAATATATTTAGATCTATTAATAAAAGTTGAGAAAATACCTTTCTCAAAATTATAAAATTGTTTCGTCTGCAAATACTGGTATAAAACAGTTCAAAATCACTTCCTGAGATTTTTACAGAAAGGGTTACTAAAAGTTAAAATAATAATAGATATATAGATAGATATAATTTAAACTGCTAGGTATAAGGAAAACTATATACAGAGCATGTAAAGAAAGATGTAAAAAAAGTAAAAAAGTAATTTTTTTCTTTTATATGATTGATAACTTTGGTCAAAATGATAAGAGGAAAAGGAAAGTAAATTTTTTTTTCTTTAGGTAGAATGCCAATGTAAAAAATGAAATACAGGCTGGCGCGGTAGCTCACGCCTGAAATCCCAGCACTTTGGGAGGCCGAGGTGGGCAGATCATGAGGTCAGGAGATCTAGACCATCCTGCCTAATGTGGTGAAATCCCATCTCTACTAAAAATACAAAACATTAGCCGGGTGTGGTGGCACACACCTGTAGTCCCAGCTACTCAGGAGACTGAGGCAGGACAATCATTTGAACCCAAGAGGTGGAGGTTGCAGTAAGCTGAGATGGCGCCACTGCACTCCAGCCTGGGCAACAGAGTAAGACTCTGTCTCGAAAAAAAAAAAAAAAAAAAAAAAAAAAAAAGGAAAAAATGGGAAGTTTAAGCAAGTTGTAGAAGATTTATCTCATAAAAGGAATTTTATCTGTGATCAAGTTGGTTAACATTATAGGGAATTATTTAGTTTTTCTAAAATTTGAGCATTAATATCAAGAGCAAATTAATGCAAGGTCCCTGTGTTAGGATAACAGGGTTTTTTTTTTTTTTTTTTTTTGAGCGTTGATCTACTCTTTAATGGAAAATTGTAAGAGGTTATAAAAGGTTTCTGGAAACCATATCTTGTTTGGTAAAAGCTGATTGAGATTGGATGAATTTGTTTTTAAGTTTTCATTAACATTAGCTGTAGCTTTAATAATATACTGATGAAATGGTAGAATTTGGTTTGAATAAGATTTTCACACCATATTAATAAAAGATAATAAAAGATTTGTTCATCTTTTGAGTAAAAAAAAAGGAAAGAAATTCTTTTGGTCTTACGGTATCTTTATTAAGGCCTTTTGATTGTTTGGAAAGCTAAGTCTCCTATCAAAAAGGAAGGGTTTTTACTTGTTGAAATCTTGAATTATCATTTTGGCTAAATGAATGAGTATTATTTTACAGTGGCCTGTAATCTAATTTTTATCAAGTGTTTTAAACATTTAATATTTAACACACTTCCCAAAATCAAGTTTCAAATTTTAAAACTAAGTCTTTTCCAAGTGGAACCCCTGTAAGTCCCAGAGAGACATATTATGCTTATTTTGTATGGTAAAAATCATACAGGAAGCTTTGTCAAATAAGAAATGAAGCTTAACTTTTTTTGAGTTATATTTATGTGGATATGTTATTAATGTGTTCCATAATTATATGAGAATCCTAAAATTCTGATATGTCTTGATATATCTTGTCAGACATAATTATAGTTATGACATTAACTTATTTTATGCCACAGAAATAGCCAGATTTTCGTGTCAACTTTGTTTCTATGGCTACTCTAAGTCTTTTGTAATCCACAGAAAATTATTGTTTTACTTTCATTATTCTCCAAATCAGTTCACAGTTGGCCACAGTCCTAATTTTGCTTTTTCTTCAAGAAAATTAATGGAAAAAGACCCTAAAATGTACTCTTAAATGCGGGTTTCTGATAACTTTAGAGATGGTGTAATTATCATTAGACTAGATAAAAATTTTCAGAACGCTAATAAACTGATGCATTCATAAAGATTGCTAACCCAACCTCATGCAGAACAAAAACTAATTACATAGGACTAAACTGATAGAAGACTGAAATGACTTCTATGACTTTTTTGAAACATTGTTGATTATTTTTACATTTTCTCAGAGTCAAGAAAACTATTGAGCTATTTATAGTTTGTGGCAGTTGGGAAAAATATACCTTTGTGAGCAAAATTAAAACATTTGCCTTTCGCTCTACCTGATTTCCCTTAGATTTGGAGACTATTCATGAGTATTCTTATTTTATGGCAATCTAGTTATTTGTATAAATTCAATAAGAATCTGTTTTCTTTAACGGGATACAATTGGAGACACTGGTTGTTTAACCAAGGAATTGACTAGAATGGCATATTTTCAGATACGACCAGACTGCTTTGAAAAATTGGGGTTAACTTTATAGAACCAATAGAAAGCCCCTTGAAAAGACTTGCCTGGTACCTTGTCTACACAATTTTCTTTCAAGGTTTCTGACCTTGAAATAGGTAAAGAATATCACTTTTTGACAGGTCTGGGAAGCTCAAGTATTTTGAAGACTTGAGTAAAATTCACCCTATTTGTACAGGTATTACAGGCATAGTATAGTCTAGTAGTGAATCTTTCCCTTGGCTTCCTAGCCTCAAGATTTTTAAAAGTCTGATCTAAAATTCCTTATAAAGGTTTCAGCACAGCCAACTTAAAAGACCCTATATGGCCAATAACTATTCTTGTACTTTATGCAAATACTAAGGCTGAGTATGACACTAAAAGTTATTTTGCAAGTGTATTTACCCTATAAAGGTTTATCTTTGGTAAAAATGGGGACTGGAAGGAGAAAAAGAAATTATATTTCAGAAGAAAATGACAGTACATGTCTCATTAGACCCCAGCCCAGATCCTTGTTTTTCAGTTTTCATTGTTTTCATACAATTTGGAATGAATCTCCGTTGGAGTAGGTTTTTACTATGCATCTCTCATTGTTTTACTTCTTCTGAGAAAACCAAAAGCATGAAATTCTGAAGACTGGAGATGATTCAACAAGCAATGACAGTGATATAAATCAGAGACTTGACTGAGGACTATCCTGGCACTGAGGTATGAAGGCCTAAGCAGAGATTGGTTATCAGTGCTTCCATGGGAAGATTTTTGATCAACAGTGGGGGAAATGAGAAAAGAAAAATAGTTCAGTGCAGTCTGAGCTATAAGGTATAGAGGCCTAGAGAGGTTTGAGCATGGGACTTCAGTTGCACCACACCTCCACACACACATACAGGTGCCTGGGGGTAATTGTTTAAAATCATTTTGTTCCTGACCAGCTGCCTCACCCATTATCTTCATGTTCCTGGAATCTGTGTTACAATGTATAGCCAAACAATAACTTATGTTATTTTAATGTAAATTCTTGGTGAACCACTTAGGAACTGCTTGTTCTTTTCTTTTCCTTTAAAAATCCACTTATAAATGCTGCTAATTGTCATGTATATTCAGGGCAGCTTGAATCTATGCTTTTGGGTTGCAATCCTTAAGCTTATACCAAATAAACTCTTTACTTATATTAACTTTGCTTCAGCTTCTTCCTTGTAGATTGGCAAAGCCAAGCTATATCTCCTCCTCTCTGCTTCTAATGACATTTCTGGTAGTTCCTTCAGCTCCCAGTGATCAGGTCCGCTGTGCCTCCAGCTTCTACCTGTTGACCCAGCTCCTGTACTTTGTACAGCCTCCACCCTCTCCTCAGCCTTTGTGGTAATGGGAATAGTTTCCTGCTGTTCTCAATCTCTGGGCCACAAAGTGTGAGTTGATGTGTAAACTCTACCACTTAGTAGCTCTAATGCCCTCAGTAAGTTACTTAAATTATTTGAGCCATCCTTACGTTTCTCATGTGTAAAATGGGAATAATAATGTTCAAATTGTAGTATTATGAAAATTTTGTATGTTAATATTTATAAAGTGCCACCAACACAAAATTGGAGATGCAATAAATGGTCATTGCTCTTATTGCCGTCACGCTCACCCTCATTACTTGCTGAATATTCAGAATGAACTCAGACCTTACGTATCCCCCTCTTCCCAGTAGCTTAGCTACATAGAATCAGTATTTCTAAGAGCAGAGTATTCCAAACTGTGTTCCATGAACCACTAGCCTTGCTGATGTTGTAATGGGGCTTCTTCAAATATAGAGGTCATAAAATGGACAGCTTTCCTTATGCATTCTTAACTATACACATTTTTGTTAAACAGGATACTAGCATTCCCTGGGATACAGTTTGCAAGACACTAGAACAGTGGTCTAAGTTCTGTACTTTGGAATCAAATAGATTTGAGTTGTAATCTCTGTCCCACCACTGGTAGCTGCATGACCTGGGGCAAGTATTTTACTATCTTTGAGCCTTATTTTCCAGTCTGAAAAATGGCATAATTATGTTGTCTACTTTGTTGCTGTTGTGAGGTTTTAAAAAAACATTTCAGTTGAAGTACTTAACATAGTTTCTGACCACTGTTCAGTAAATTTAGTTGTTAAATAATAACAGTTATTATCAATACAAAGAACGAAAGCCTTTTAAGAGTTTCTTAAGGTCTCAATAAACATCAGGGACACTGCATTGGAGCTAGAGGCAAGAGAGAAAGTTGTAGTGGTGGTGGGGTTTGGGAAAGGGAGGCATGGCTTCACCAGTGATGAAGCAGCAGATTGGTCCCTGCTCATGGGCAGCCTGGGCTCTTGACTCTTTCCTTGCCCACCAGCCTGCCTGCCTTTGGGCTGGCTCTCACTTTATGCCTACACTCCATGTCCAGTCCCTCTGTGGCAGGACTGAATGCTACTCTCTAACATGCCTTCCCTTACCCATGCTCCACAGGGGGTGAGCTAGGCTGAGAGCTCTGTAACCCTTCCAAGAGCTGTGTGCTCAGAGCTTCCTCTACAGACCCAGTTTTTCCCCAAATGGGCCCCTAGTTCTGGACTGGGTCAAGAAGGGGCCCAGAAAGGGGGCCAGGAAGGAGTTCCTGTAACACTTCTAAGTCAAAGCAGCTGAAGGCTGAATCTGAAGTATTTTTTTATTTTTTCTGGTAATAAGGTGGAAAATACTCTTTGGTCCTTGCCTAAGCCTAAGAAAAAAGTGTTGGGATTAATGGTCGCCAGCAAACTTCCAGGAGTATTCCTTTCTAAAGCCAAGAGACTCTTGGTCTACAAACTGCATTTTTGTTATGGGTAGTAATTGTATAGTACAGTAATCTGTATAGCTTGATTCTGAGTTAGAAGTGTGGGATACATTTGCTGGATTTAATGTAATGCTGGGCTTCCCTTTGCAAGAGACCTATCTACCTGTCTCATCTATGGAGAACTACTGCGTTCTAATCTTGACTCCCTTCCCAAAAGGTTCCACATCACTGTGACACTGTAAATTCTGCTCCAGTATACAATTTAACCTTGTGTATTATTCAAGTTCAGGACAGTAGTTGGGCACCAAGTAGTTGGCCATGGAGATTGTCTGCAGGCCCTTTGGTTTTTGAACCATGAGTGGATTTGAAAACTTTCAGTTTATATAATAAAATACTAGCCTTCGGTCAAAATTGAGCTGGCCATTTTGCATGACTGACAGTTTGGTTCCTTCTGAAGAGAAGTTCTGCTTATTTTTCATTGAGGTGAATTTACCCCAATCATAACACACCTTTATTTTTTCCTCTATGAGAATAGGCCAGTGAGAGACCACAAGCACCAAGAGCAGAGATAAGAAGGCAAAATGTGGACTCTACCAAGGGATCTCCACGCACAAGGAGAGGGCAGGCCTAGGAATGATTTAACTGCATCCTGATGATATTGCTCTTTCTTGCTAATTTGTGGAGTTCAAGATTTTGGCTTCTGCTGGTGAAAGAAGATATTTGAGTGGAAGGCAGTAGTATGGGGCTTGGCAGCAGGGGTCAGATAAGGGAGACTGAGTGGGAGGAAAACAGAGTCAATGCAAGCCTGGGGTTGGGCAATGCAAGCCTTGGTGATGGGTTGGGCAATTGGGCAATTAACCCAAAGACATGTAGGTTCTGGTGGAGTATGGGGATAATGCTTTTATTAATTGGTAGAGCTCAGTGCTTTAACCAGAAAGATGGACTTTCTAAGAGGGCAGTTTCCCAGATGTGTTGGTATCTTTTTTAACTCATCAAAGGGGCTGCAGTAACAATGAGTATGCCACAGAAGAGGTAAATTTGAAAGGTTAAAAACAATCAAAGATCCGAAGAGGTCAGTGAAACAGATTAATAAAGCAAGTTGGCATCATATAGGGGCTTATGAAAGTGGAGGCTGTTGTTTCCAGAAATACTGAAAGACCATGCTTTCTCCACACTTAGGCTATTTCCCAGCCCACATGTAGAAAGAATGGAATCATGCATGAATGGGATGTGGGTGGAAGTCATGGACTCTGAGCTTGCTACAACCCAGATTTTCTGTATCACTTTTTTATTGGTTTCCCTGTTTTTTGTTTGTTTGTTTGTTTGCTTGTTTGTTTTTAGACAAGGCCTCACCCGGTCACCCAGGCTGGAGTGTAGTGGTGCAATCACAGCTCACTGATCCTCAATCCCCCAGGCTCAAGCAATCCTCCCACCTCAGCCTCCTGAGCAGCTGGGACTACAGGCACACACCACCACACTAGGCTAATTTTTGTATTGTTTTTGCAGAGACAGGGTTTCTCCATGTTGCCCAGGCTGGGCTTGAATTCCTGGATTCAAGTGATCCACCTGCCTTGGCCTCCAAAAGTGCTGGTATTACAGGTGTGAGCCACGGTGTCTGGCCTTGGTCTCCTTAAGGTTGACAAAGGATGAGATGCAGAGCCAAAAAGAAAGACAAGACTGCCATGTTTCTGAAGAGGAGCTGGCGTGTGCCAGTGTCATTACTGTTTCCTGTGTAGAAAGCCCTGATGCTGGCAGGCTAGTGTCTGGGGCACGCTCTTATTGTGTAGATGGTGTAGATTAGGATGGAATGACATTGGCAGAATTGTGGTTGAGAAGAAAGTGTAATAATAATACCATCAATATAATAAAGTTGAGGGAACACTATTAGCCAATGGCCTGGAAACACAGGAAGTTTAAGGAGCATCCAGGCCCAATGAGCTGTAACTGCCCAAAGTATTTAGGCTGATAAAAGTCAGTCAGCCACCTGGGCTAGATGGCCCAGAATAGCACATAAAATGGGAGGTAGAAATGGATAAGAGTAGAAAGCACAGTTATTTTGAAACCACAAAATTAAAAGATGAAATAACAGTCCATTGAGTAGCAACTTGTCTGTGCGTTGTAGTGGAATATTCTGAATTGACAGCCTGCCTAATATAGCAGCATGTTTTGAGGTGAGAAGTGGGCCACTGTATAAACACATTCCTGCAAACTGTATCTGAAGTAAATAACATTAGGTCTGAGGCTTCAAGACAACTAGAAATCAGACCAGAAGGTGAATAATAATAATAATAATAATAATAATAATATGCATTAGTTATTGAGTGCTTACCTTGTGCTTGGCATTTATTTTATCTTCAATCAACTATGCAAGAGAGTAATCTTAGCATCACATCAAAGAGGTTAGTTATTCCCAGTAGCAGTGGCAGCCCTGAGTTTTGAACTCAGATTTATTTGGCCTCAAATTCTGGGTTTGCACCATGGAGCATTTTCTCTCTCTGCAAACCAATCTGTTAGTACAGCAGAAAATGATTGCATCTGCCTTCTGAAGAGAGTATGATTGGAGGTGTGATTGGGGCAATGCAAGATAGAACTCACATTTCATAGATAAAGTGATGCCTGTCAGGTCTTGTAGGCCCCTGGACCTCTCCTTGATATAACTTACTAAGACCTGTGACTCTCAGAATGGCGCTCTGAGTTGCCACATCGCTCTTGACTGGAGAAAGAACACCAACAGCCTCATTTCATCAGAAGGTCAATTTTTGAATTAACTTGACTTTTTTTTTTTTTTTTTTTTTTTTGAGATGGAGTCTCACTCTGTTGCCCAGGCTAGAGTGCAGTGGTATGATCTCACCTCACTGCAACCTCCGCCTCCCAGTTTCAAGGGATTCTCTTGCCTCAGCCTCCTGAATAGCTGGGATTATAGGCATGCACCACTACACCCGGCTAATTTTTGTATTTTTAGTAGAGACAGGGTTTCACCATCTTGGCCAGGCTGGTCTTGGACTCCTGACCTCAGGTGATTCACCTGCCTTGGCCTCCCGAAGTGCTGCGATTACAGGCATGAGCCACTGCACCTGGCCAACTTGGCTTTCTTAAGACCTGGATTCCCTCATTTCTGTATTGGGTCCTTGGCACCCATGTACATGTACACACTGAGCTGCACCCATCCCTGTGTACTCATTTACCTTGTATGATAAAAATTCCATATTTTACTTTATTATAACCTGTATGTGAAGAAAGCTGCCTGAACCCCAGTTGAATCCTTTTAAACTTGCCACTTATCTACTGGGAGATTTTCAGGAACACAATGATGTCCCCAGACCATCCTGCTCTTGTCTACCTAACTGTGGCTGCCCTCCACTCGAACTCCTGTGTCTGTTCCACTGTAGCAACTCTATGACATAATAGAAACTGGGCTTTGAAAGTTGGCACAGTTATTTTACTATCTGTGAAACCATGTAACTTAATTTATCTTAGTCTTAGTTTCCTTATATGTGAAATGGGGATAAAGTAATACTTGCCGCTAGAATTTATTAAGCATCTATTATGTGCCAGAGCTTTCTTTTGCAAATTGTCACATTCAACTTCACCATAACCCTAAATCATAGCTCTTTTTTCTCTTCTGGTTTGAAGTAGGATTCTTCTATTCTGATGCCTTTTCTGATAAATGCAGTTTATCATATTCTTTAGTCACTGCTCTCTGGATTATCCAACTGCCATTTCAAAGAGTCCTTAGTATATTTGAGTTATTTTCTCTAGGCTGTCTTTCCCAGTCACAGATTTCTCCCTGTTCTCACCAACCATGTTGTTGAGATACCAGGGTACCATACAACTCATTGGCATTATGGGATTTCTACCTTATGGAACAAGATGGCCACACTTACATCACCATGAACACAAAATACTGCATTATATCCACACAAAGATAGAGAATGGAGCATGCATTGCAGTGCATATGGAAGGAAACCTGTAGCTGGCCACTTTATTTGGAATATGGAATTAGTGGAGCCAGCAGCGTGATAATCACTCTTGTTTGAACAGGTTTGCTTTGCTGTTTCATGAAGAGATCAGGGGCTTTGCCTATAACATCAGCAAGCTCTCCAACACATGTGCATTGCTAGTCCCCAGGCAGGGAAAGGCTGTGCCTGACACAAGTAAACCCCACCACTCTGATTTTATTCCATTTTACAAATGCTTAATCAACACATACTTTATGCAGGCAAATGTACTAGATACTTAGGTGTAAGATACATAAGAAGTGACCTTGTTCTCAGGAAGTTTATAATTTAGTGCATAGGTCAGGAAAACTTCTCTAATGGGCCATGTGGTAGATATTGTAGGCTTTATAGGCTAAGAGGCAGTGTATAGTCTCTGTTGCAGCTACTTAATTCTGTAGCCATGAAGGAAAATGGCTGTGTTCATGGCTGTATCAATAGGCAGTGGCCAAGTCGGGCTGTAGTTTCCTGATCGCTGCTTTACTGGGAGACATAGACATGTAAACAAACAGTTATAAAATCGCGTGTGGCTGGGCACAGTGGCTCACACCTGTAATCCCAGCCCTTTGGGAGGCTAAGGTGGGCGGATCACAAGATCGAGACCATCCTGGCTAACATGGTGAAACCCCATCTCTACTAAAAGTACGAAAAAATTAGCTGGGCGTCGTGGCAGGCACCTGTAGTCCCAGCTACTTGGGAGGCTGAGGCAGGAGAATGGCATGAACCCAGGAGGTAGAGCTTGCAGTGAGCTGAGATCGCGCCACTGCACTCCAGCCTGAGTGACAGAGCGAGACTCTGTCTCAAAAAAACAAAAACAAAAACAACAAAAAACGTATAATAATAGAGATATACAGGAGGTATAAAAGCAGTATAGAGAAGGCTTAGAGAATATATGCCCCTTTAGTCTACAACAGGGTGTACCTCATCCTTGGTACATTGACATTGTAGGCCAGATAATTCTTTGCTATGAAAGACTGTCCTGTGCACTTGAAGATGTTGAGCTGCACCCCTAACCTTTGCTAACTAGATGCCAGTAGCAACCTCCCAACCCAGGCTGGGATGATGAAAAATATTTCCAGAGATTGCCAAATGTCCCTAGGGGAGGAAACCACCCCAAGTTGAGAACCACTGGTCTAGGGGCTATAATTGCCTTGGCAAGAAGAGAAGTCAGGTGAATTCTTATCAAGAAGGTGACCCCTAATTAGGGTTTTGAAAGATGAATAGAAGTTTGTTATGCAGACGTAAAATATGTGTAGGGAGAGTATTTAAGAAGAAGGCAAAGGTAGACAAAAGCAAATAGATGTGAAAAAGTATAGTCTGAGGAGGGATTTCAAGCCAGTCACATATTGTTGGGTCAGAGTATGTGTGTGTGTGTGTGTGTGCATGGATATGTGTGTATAGAGTGGTTAGAGGACTAAGCAAGAGACAAAGACAGAAAGACACAAGGGGAAGGTCATAGAGGTTCTTGTGTGCCAGGCTGAGGAGATTAGATATTCTTCAGTAACATGAATTATAACTTTTGAAGAATAGTGGATCATTTGTAAAGAGTAACTTACAAGGTATGCAGGTCCTGTCAGGAGGTACCCTTGTAATTAGCAGAGCTGCTACCCTGGCTGCCCAAGATTAAAAGCACAGGAGTGAAGACATGCTTGTGCACTCCCGGTGAGTCTCCAAGTGTGAGCCCATAAGTGAATTTAAATGAAATTATAAGTATCAACCCAAATGTTCTCACAAATAACTGCTCCATGATGTGCTAGAACAGATTTTATAATTCTGTGCTGCTTACAAGATATTCTGGTACTTGATAAACTTAATAAAACAGTAGAGTCTATTGATACTGCTGTACCGCTAAGCACAAGACTCCCTAGAATGTATGCAGAGAATAAAAATAAGTGTTCATGCTCAGAAGTGAAATAAAACAACCAGGGGTCATATACCGGCATGCTAGACACATTCCACTCCAATGCATTGACGTAAACCTACATGGATGGCTTATTTCCAGAGGCTGGAGGGTCCTAGTAGGTTATTCAAGCCCTGGATGGAAAGAGAAGCCAGATTTATTACTACACTTTTAAAACTACACTCTTGGGGAAAGCTCAGTAAACTTATTATCTTTGCTTTATCAGAGGGCAAATAGAAGCTTGGAAGGGTAAAGTGACTCAACCAACTTAGTGTCTTAGATAAGACTGAAAATGAATGCCCTTTTGTAAGTGCATTTTACTTTTCTTTTAGATATTTTGTTTGAAAAAATTTTAAAACTTACATGCAAGGAGGGAGATTAGTACAGTGAAGCCCCTTGTACCCAGCAACAATTATTCAAATTTTATCCTTTTTTTCTCCTGGATTAATTTGTAGCAAATATCAAGTGTCATATTTCTCCACAAATACTTCAGAGATTAGTGTATTTTAAAAGATGTCCATTCTATGAAACTTCCCCTGTCCTTCAAGGAAGTGGCAAATGAAGCAGTGACCATTAAAAATAAATGTCAATATGGCTTATGTCATTTTAAGATGAATTTATATTCCTTTTAGATTAACTTAATATATTTCAACATACATTGATTGGATTTCTACTGTGATTTGGAACTCTAAGTAACTAGAAAACAAGTATCAATCATTTACTATTCTTGTCCTCAACTCCACAGTTAAAAACTAGGGAGATAGAAAGATAGATACATATGGATTGGAGAACTATCTTTACAGTCCAACAGACATGGTCCAACCTGCAACTCTTACTGGTTGTTTGATGATTGTCATTTAGCTGGATGGCTCCAAGTGTCATCTCCCTCATATCTAAAATGAGGCCACGTATCAATTATCTATTGCCATAACAATGCTTCATAGCAAACCATCCAAGACTCAATGCCTTAAAACAATAAACATTTATTTTGCTAATAAGTTTGTGGTTTAGGAATTTAAGTTAGACTTGGCTGGACAATTCTTTTGCCCTTCTCTGGATTCACTTACATATCTGGGGGTTGGCTGGTTGTGGGCTTATCTAGGGTAATCTTAGCTCTGATTATAGTGACAAGTAAGCTTTGCTGCAACCATGTTCCTCTTCAGCAGGCTAGCCTGGGCACATTCTCATGGACATCTCAGAGGGGTGAGCAGAAATACTCAAATGCTTTATAGGCCTCTTCTTGTGTACCATTTGCTAACATTACATTGATCACAACCAGTTGCATGGATGAGCCCACAGGCCAGCAGTGAAATGATGCCTTGCCCATAGTGGGGGGTAGGGTTACATGACAAAGGGTGTAGATAATGGGAGGGATAAGAAATTGTGGCCATTAGTGTAATCAACATATCAAAGGATCCTTATAGGACTTGCTGAGTGGGGTCATTATGAAGATTAAGTGAGTTAACATTCATGTAAGTGAAGTGCATATAAAGTAGGTAAAGGGCTTAGCAGTGTTTGGCATATTATAAATACTCAACAGAAGTTAGCTATTAATAATTGTTACTAAAATTATTGTCATATTATTGCTGTTAACACTTTCAGATAATAATAGAGCTACTAGTATTAGGAACACAGAAAAGACTCGTTCTGACCTGGGATGGAGACGATGGGTGCGTAAACAATGGGTCTTGTCTTTTTTATTTTATTTATTTTTTTTTTTTTGGAGATGGAGTCTGGACTCTTGCTCTGTTGCCCAGGCTGGAGTGCAGTGGCATGACCTTGTCTCACTGCAACCTCTGCCTCCCAGGTTCAAGTGACTTTCCTGCCTCAGCATCCCGATTAGCTGGGATTATAACCACACACCACCATACCACCATGCCCAACTAATTTTTGTATTTTTAGTAGAGACAAGGTTTCACCATGTTGGTCAGGCTGGTCTTGAACTCCTGACCTCAGGCAATCCTCCTGCCTCAGCCTCCCCAGCCTCCCAAAGTGCTGGGATTAGAGGTGTGAGGCACTGCACCTGGCCTTGAATCTTGTCTTAAACAAGACTTTGAGGGATGGGATTTTGAATCTGGAACAAAATAACAAACAAAAATACTGACATACCTTCAAAAACCCACATATTCTGTTGGGATTGACTTCGATAGGTACCTCACCACTTGAAATAACTTGAAAGACCCCAGGAAGTTTTTCAACCCCTCAATATCTCTTCCATTGGCCTATAACCTTCTTTAAAATCCCTCCCAAGAGAATAAGCCCTCTGGATAAGACAATACCATCATCTTAAAGAACATGGGAGTTAGTCATGCTGTTTGTGTGCCTGTCATGGTTCTCGGTAGCAGTGGTGTGAAGTGTAACCCTTAAGAGAGGGAGCCAGGGCAGTGGGGGACAGGAGGACAGGCTCTGAGTAGCTCCCACAGAGGGGAGTGAACACTCCGTGGCACTGGGGCTTTGGGCCTGTGCGGGGGATGCTAACAAATGGTGTGAGGGTTCTGTTAAAATGACCATCTTACACTGGCTTTCCCCAAAAGTAGGTCCTGAGATTTGAGTGCAAGTGTTTTACTTAGTATGTGCTCTCAGGAAACACAGGTAGGAGAAGGGAGATGGGAAAGGGGAGGGACCCAGTAGAGGGGATGTTGATGAGCAAGGATACTGCAGTGAGCAACTGGGACTCGATCCCAATAGAGTGACTGTACAGAGCATGCTCCAGGCCTGCCCCACCCCGATAGTGAGGAAGCAGGGGTTTGTTGTCTAACAACTCCAGCCTGTCAGAGGTTGAGAGCTGCTCCCAGGGGCATTCACCCCTTGGCACTGTCGTCTTGTCCCTCCCACAGTCCAAGTCTATTTCAGTGGCCAGAGAAATCCTTGAGGCACAGTGACCAGTGTGTGCAGTAGGAAGCCATGGAGTGAGCTCAGGGACCCTCAGTGTAAAGCAGGTAGGAGTGAGGCCCCAACAGCAAGTCCTTCAGGGACTACAGATGGGATGATTTCAGTGTGGCTGTAATCCGCCCCACTCTGTGGGCTGGTCTTTCTCTTCTGTACCGTTTCCACAAGCTATGTTTTATATTCTTGAAATATAAAATATGGTGTGGAGGAATTGCGAAGCTATCCCCTCTCCTCATGCTTTTAAAAGTGGATGCTAAATATTTCCTGTCATCTGCTGCAGTGAAGAATGGAGGGGATTACCAGCTGAGGCAGAGGGAAGTGTGAACATGACAGTAAACTCTAAGGGCTTATTTTTTTTCCCCAGCACTGAAGTTTTTGATTGTGATTGAAAGGCATAACTAGGTGCAAAGAGTAAGTGGAAACTGTAGAAAAATAATCAGACCCCTTTACATAGATGTACATTATTGATCTCCATTTTTATTGGTTTTAAATTTACTCTACAACATAAATCATTAGAAGTATATCAAGTGGATCAATCTATTTACAAAATATTTAGAAGTAACAGCGTGTGTACAAGAAGGGGAGGGGAACAGAGAGAGGGGCATGTGAACTTTTTCCAATGAGACGCTATTGGCCCTAATTGAATTGATCCACTTGAAAAACAAGCAAGAAAAAAGATCCTACAGAGATGATTTTATGTTAAAACAAAGGAATTGTTTACAGGGGCAAAGAAGGGATAAATCATGAATCATCATGAAACAAGAGGGATGTTAAGAAGGACAGACTAAAAATAGTATCTTTGTCATCTGTTTTTTGTTTTTTTTTTTTTTTTGAGACAGAGTCTAGCTCTGTCGCCCAGGCTGGAGTGCAGTGCTGGATCTCAGCTCACTGCAAGCTCCGCCTCCTGGGTTCACACCATTCTCCTGCCTCAGCCTCCTGAGTAGCTGGGACTACAGGCGCCCGCCTCCTCGCCCGGCTAGTTTTTTTTTTTTTTTTTTTTTTTTTTTTTTTTTTGTATTTTTTAGTAGAGACGGGGTTTCACCGTGTTAGCCAGGATGGTCTCGATCTCCTGACCTTGTGATCCGCCCGTCTCGGCCTCCCTAAGTGCTGGGATTACAGGCTTGAGCCACTGTGCCCGGCCTGTCATCTGTTTTTAAGTTGTGCTGTCTTTCTTATTTTGAGGATAAGGTAACCAAGACTCAGAAAGGTTATATCACTAGTTCAGCATCACACAGCAAAACAGAGGCAGAGCCAAAGGAGGGTAGAGAACCAGGGAGAGGCCAGCCTGTGTTAAGGGATGCAGGCAGGATTCATCATGCTGTTCCTAGGAGTCGTGGATATATATCTACTCCCAATCCTGGGGGACTTGCAGCATGATGTCTTGAGGTGACCATTCATGAATTAATTCTATCCCCACACAATGGCTAAACAACAGGGAACAAGGCATAATCCTTTTCCTCGAGGCACCTCTGACAGCTGCATGGTGGCTAGCCAGAGACCCCACTGAGTCCATGGGCATGGCAATCCTCTGAAGTGGTGGTGCTGCAGGGGGACATGGGGTGACTTTTTTGCATCCTGTTTTATAATGTGACCTGTCACTGTGTCCTGGAGTAGAGTAAGCAGGTTCAGATAAATGGTTGGCTCTTGGGTGGGTAGAGTAGTAACAGAGAATCAGGGTGGCAGAGGCTTTGAAGTCCTGGAAGACAGGCAAAATGATCAGCCAGTCTGTCCACTGATAGCTGTAACCCAACTACCAAGCTGGGATTTTAAAGGAGGTTTGTGATGGCTGCAGAGGGAGAGACACATGAATAAGTAGGGACGTATTCTTCAATGAAAAATTACTGCATGAAACAGGCTATTGAACTAATGGCTCTAAACTGCATTGCACTGGGGAAGGGTCTTGGGGCTCTGGACATGGAGGAAGTAACAGGGTATTTCTTGATAGGAGCTAAGAGAAAAACATTCTCACAATGGGGGAAATGCCAAGCCTGATATTAACCATAGAACACCACAATTAGGGCCAGTTTCCCATAAGGGGAACCTGGCCACAACATTAAATAGCATCCAGAGGGGGTTGTAGGTGAGGACAAGGACCAGAGTGTCTTTAACTTTTCCTGTGTCAAGCCTCACTTAGTTTGGGAGTGAAGAGGAGGAATTGCTGCCATGAGCCAGAATCCCTGCTCAGAGCTATGTTTGTGATCCCACGTGTTCATTACCAAAACCCTGCAAGACAGACTTTAACTCTGTTTTCAGTGAGAAAATAGAGATTATGTAATTGTTCATAGGACACTGTGGATAAGAGAGCTGGAGAGAGGCTTCAAGTCTATCTGCTGCCAAATGTCCTGATATTTCTACCCTGTTGTACTGTTTGTAATAAAGACCATGAATTCAAAGGTGAGATGACAAGTGGGCCAAATACAGCGTGATGCGGAAGAACAAGACAGGAAGTCTAAGGAATATGTAAGCATATGTAGAGGAGAGAGGAGATGGCTTATGTCAGGGGTTTGTGGCCTCACTAAAAAATATCATCTTCTCAGCAGTTAAGCCACCTGGCCATAGATCAGTGGTCAACAATCCTACACATATAACTTGGAGCCATTACTAGTGTCACGAAATTTAAAGCGGTTGGATGGAAAGCTTAGGCATATTGAATAAACCGTACCATCCCAGTTACAACTACAGTCTATGCCAAAAGAGTGTTGATGTTTTGGCTGTGTCCCCATCCAAATCTCATCTTGAATTGTAGCTCCCATAAGCCCCTCGTGTTGTGGGAGGGACCTAGTGGGAGGTAATTGAATCATGGGGGTGGGTTTTTCCCATGCTGTTCTTGTGATAGTTGAATAAGTCTCACAGAATCTGATGGTTTTATAAATGGGAATTGCCCTGCACAAGCTCTCTTGCCTGCTGCATGTAAGATGTGGCTTTGCTCCTCCTTCACCTTTCACCATGATTGTGAGACCTCCCCAGCCATGTGGAACTGTGAGGTTTAACCCTTTCCTTTATAAATTACCCAGTCTCAGGTATGTCTTTATTAGCAGCATGAGAACAGACTAATACAGGTATGTTCAATTTATACAACCATCTGGTGTGTAATCTTATTCCCATTTTATAGATGATGCTCATAAGTTGTCTAATAAGTGGGAAACAATCTAATTGCTCAGCATTAGAGGAGGGTGAAGTAGTTCATATTCATTCACATAATTCAGTTGATCGTTTACTAGGCGTATTTTTAACAATTCAAGGAAACATGTATAGTATAACAGAAACTGGTTTGGTTTTTTAATGGAAGACATGAGGCAGCATCAACTTATCAAATAGCTAAAATATGTTAGATATTTTTGCAAATATCTCACTCAGTCCCCAGTAATGCTATATCTTAGGTATTATTGGTATCATTCAGATAAGGAAACTGGGGCTTGTCTTTTTTTGAGCATCGTTCTCAGGTTCACACCATGAGTAACCGAGCCAGTAATGACTCCAATCTTGCCTCCTGACTTGGAGGCTTCCAGATTATACTGCTTCTGTGTGAGAAGAGACAGAAGGCTCCCTGAATCTGGAGAATTGAGTCCCCTTGGTAAGATGTGAAAAAAAAAACAATCATAAAGAATTATAAACAAAAATGGAAGATCTTAGATTTTACCCTGATTTTATATTTATTCTCATTGTTTTATTATCTGATTAATACCATTTTCTTCCTTGATGCATTCTTGCTTTTCAAAACACTGTTTCTCTTGGTTCTTGCTTTATTGCTAACTCAACTATAAGTCCTTCTTTTTGCTCCTTATTGGTCCCCAGGCTTCCAACCCTACATCAGTTCTGGGTTGGGTTCCCTCAAGGTTTGCTGCAAACTGTTATCTCATTTCTCTGCTGTTGTCAGAGCCTTTATTTTGCCATTCATGAGTGCATAATAAGAGATAAAAACTGGTTTGGTTTCTAATAAGCAATAGAAGACATGGGGAAGAATGAAAAACAGAGACACATTGCTTGCTCAGATATTACTGCTGTTGGTTATAGTAGTAGTAAATAAACTAGTAATTATTACTATGATGTGCAATAAAATACCAAATATTAAACTATTTTAAATGCTAAAATAATATATACTGAATAATGGTATTAAATATGTAAGAAAATATTACCAAAATAGTAAAAATAATGGCTTAATTTCTATAATGTTCTATAATTTATAAAATTATTTCACCTATATCATCTTAATATGCTTTGTTGGATATAGGCAGAACTATTTTACACCCCAAAGACATTTTGTAAAAAAAATTTCCAAAAGGATCTCTTGGGCTGATTTTATAGTAAGATGATTCTGTGGTATAATAGAAAAAGTAACAGCCTTTAACGTTAATCCATTTGATATTTTTCAGTTTATATCCAGAAAATTAAGTGAAACTGACAAACATACCTTGGGGACCTGTTTGGTGGTGACTGGAGATATGAAGATGAACAAGCCATTCAGAGCCAGTGCTTGCGAGGAGCTGCAGTCTTAAGCTCTTGAAAAATAATTATAAATCATTTGAGTGATAGTTCAAGGCTGGTCTAGATGAGATGTCTCAAGGGAACTCACTGAATTGATTGATAATCGGAGATGTTTGGGAGAGGCAGAGATGCTTGAATGCTGTTGTGCTAGTTAGGGAGACTTTACTGAGGAGTTGGACTAGGACGTGGGGACTCCAGGTTCCTAGCCTCCTGGCAGACACACTGGAGTATATTCCCATTGCTGGGGTCTAACAGGCCAAAGTTCAGGTCTGTTTAGTCACTTAAGAATCTCCAAGCTTGCTTGCTCATCTGTTAAACGAGCAGGAAGCTGCAAGGTGGGAAATGAGACTGGCTCACATCTGGTGCAATGCTGAGCTATGGTAAACCCTTAATATATGTTGAAGTCCTCCTCCTCATTGCTGTCTCTTCAGGCAGGGCCACTGGTAAGCAGAAAGGTAAGAGGAAGAGCTCCACAAATCACATACAGACCTTCAATATGGTGTCTATATTACTATTATACTTGGGCTTATTATACTATTTTATATTACTTGTCTATCTTATTATTATACTTCTATTTTCTGTAACCCAAAAAGAGCCTGAAGAGAGCAGAAGAAAATGAAGATAGATGCTTGACATCCTACTTGTCTGTGCTTGACTTCATGTGGCCATTTATTTGCCTGCAAGGGAGGAGCCATGTTGGTGGAAGATGGTGAGCAGGCCCCTGGATCCTGGAGGATATCTGTCATCTGCCCCCAGCTTGTGTCCATGCTGGCATCTGAGCCTTGTTGGAATGGGTGCAGGTGGAAGCAAAGGGAATGGTATTGATGAGGTTCTATAAATTATGGGAACATGGGTCATGAGCTTCACTGCCCAGGTACACTTTATGCCTGATGTGACAGACAAAATGCAACACTTTTCACTTTAGTTCAGAGCCAAATACTGTGTACTTCTGATATCTTAAAAACTCCAGGGAGAGGTGCCAGTTTCAGGTAGATGCAGAGCCTGATGTGAAAGTCAGACCTTACAGAGAAGTGGGGGAGTAGTGTCCTACTGGCTGAAGCATACATAGGAAGATGCTGTGCAGGCACAAGGAAGATGCCACGCACACCTCGGGTTACTTGAGAAGAACCTTATAGCATGTTGAGTGCCAATAGATTAAGATTTTTGTTATTATGGCTTCATTTGATCCCCAAAGCAGATAATGTGCAAGTAAAGTCAGATCACCAGCCTACCGTGGGATAAATAAGGCCCAAGCAGACTCCTGCCACCTCTCCCTTCAGCCCCCACCCCAGCACACACATACAGGAACAAGCATTTTGCTGTTGAATAGCTCAGAGACATGGGGGAAAAGTGATCTCCAGTGCTGGCTTTCCAGGTCCTGTGAGGTGAACAGGCCTTTGCTGCCAGATGCCTCAAACAGCAATGTTCTTCTAGGAAAGAGAAAATGTCACTTGATTATATTTGGTTTGAAAAAATTTTGGTAACCTCTGTACAGATTGAGGAAGAGCAGGTAAAATGCTGTTCTAATGGTGATGAAAAGCAGGAGTTCTTTTTCTTCTTACTTGTATGTAAATTTTTCTCTTTTATTTTTGGTGAAACAATACAGGCTTATAATAAATAATTTAAAAACCCAGAAATTAAAAAATTAAATCAATAAAGCATCCTCAATCCTAGAAAATGACATTTTGATGCACATCCTTTCGTGCATATGTAACTATATGTAATATTTTACACAAATGATGTCATAATGTTGCATAATCCGTGATCTGTTTTTCCTACTCCCCAGCATGAAAGGATATTTTCCTGTTGTCATCAACATAAATTTACATCATTTTGAATAGAAGCTTATTATTCTGTTTTATATATACATACTATAATTTGTTTAACCAATTCTAGTCTTATGAAACATTTAGTTAGCCTTATAAAATTTTCAAAACATTTAGTTAGACAAAGATGAAATGAACATCCTTGGGAAAGCTTCTTTGGCTACTGTTTGATTATTGCATTAGATTATAGTCTTGGAAATGGGATTGCTGAGTCACAGAGTATGTGCATTATTCAGGCCTCTGATGTATGGCAGTGCTTTCAATCTATGACCCACAGAACTTCAAAGGGGGTGCCTGGAAACTGCCCCAGGGGACCTCAGCAGGAAAGTCTGAGTGGTTAAAACCCCAGGCCCTACACCTCATCTCAACCCAAGTAGCTCCAGTTTGATCAGTTTGATTGGTTGGACTTCATGTAAGATGTTGTTCGAAGAAATAATTTACTGCTCTGAAAATATGTGAATAGTGCTTGAAAAACACAGGTAAAGTCATATTACAAATGATTGCAACTTGGTAACACAAATTGGCTGACAAAATGCATGCTTGCTTTAATCTGTGTGTTTCTGAGCTGGTAGGTTGTCGATTTTCCAGTGATTTAGGGAAATTCTGGTCTTAATTATTGTAATAATGATGATACTTTTCATTGAGATAAGAAGCCAAAAATTAGACTATCTTTAATCAGGATCTGAGGAAATGCTTATAAAGCAAAGATTGGAGGAACTTCCAGGGAAAGGACTGGACATTTCAAGATCCCCAGCCAACTAATAAAATCTTGTTCCAAGCAGTGGAGCAGAGGGCAGTCACTCCCCACTGACTCTCTCCTTTCTTTTCATCTCTTTTCCCCACTCCGGTACAAGCAAACACACAAGTGCCCACACACTCACACAGGAAGCCATGGTCTATCCTCAGGACAAATGTCAACCACATTGAGGGTCTACTCACCTGGGGACTCTGATGCATTTCTAGGATGAATCCAGAGCTCCTGTCCAGCCCATCCAGCCCTGGTTGGGACTCAGTTGGATCATCGGTGTCTCTGGCCCTTGAAGAAGGAAAGCCTTTCAGATCTTTAGTCAAAGTGAAGGAATGACAGTTCTGCCTAACTAGTCAATTTTCCTAATGAGCTATTAGGAGCTGTTTTTGTGCTGAACACTCTGTCCTCATTATAACTGTGCTTCCCAGAAGCAAAACTCTCTCTGTCCATTGTAATGAGCAGAATGCTGGAGTGAAACACAGTTTTAATGAGTTACAGCATGGAAATAAAATGGAACAACTTGCATCTGAGAGCACCTCAAAGTATAGCTAAGGCCAGTGCATACCTTTACATCAGTGGAGCAAACCACTTGGATGTGACTTCCATCACTGGCAAAACTGGAAGAAACCAAACAGGCTTCACCATAAATGGTGCCCTGGCTGACAAGAGATAAAAAGATAGAGCTGGGAAATCCCCTCAAGTTTAAATTGGAAAGAAGGAAAATTCATTGTAACTCTGAAAAGTAGAGCAAGTAGTTCTAAGTAAAGGACATGGCAGTATTTACGTTACTTTATAATACACAATATTGACATCTGCCCCAGAGTATGCTGGGAGTAAAGGCAGACAGCAAGGGAGAAGGGATTTATTATCAGGACATAGTCAATTGTGACTGGACTGGAGGTCAAATGGAGATGGAAGAGACTAATAGTGTGCTGGATCTGGCTCATACCAGCTTGTGAAAGCTGATGTTCAATTTTTAGGAATTTTTCAAGGTGTTTACTAAATATAGTCATTAATGCTTATATAATCATAATTGAATCATTATTTTGTAAACAAACATAAGAAATACTCAAAACTTGCTGCTTCCTAATTATTTAACTACATCTTACTAATAATTGTTCTCTCATGGTTATTTATGTCTGTTGTATCTATAAGGTAGACAGGCATATTCAATGATGTCACATTGGTAGCTTGAAATTGTCCATCATGGGAGTATTTACGCCATGCAAACCAGCAAATGCTACAAGTCAGGGCTTGACTTATTGTTTTGTAGATTGTATATCTAAACTTAAGAACGTATTGGAAAAAATCTTAATAATGCAGATTGAACTCAAACGTTTGTCATACCTGTAGGTGTTACATTGTGAATGGCACACAAAAAATTTGAACTGTTTTTCTATTATGTGAAAACCATTATTTGATTCAGCCAAGAAGTCAGCCATGTCCTTGTTGAGTGCATGCTGTTCCTACACGTCTTTGTTGTTTCATTTCCATCTTATTCATTGATATAGACAGAAAATATCTAACAAAATTTATACTGGAATTACACTCATTTATCAATAGAAACCACAGGGTAGCTATGAATATCAGAGTTGAGCAAAGATAGAGACAAGCATTCTGTAATAATCAGTTGGCTATGTAGAAATGTCAGTAAAGGCTAGTGTATATTTCAATAAAGAATAGTATAATTTATGTGTAAATTATGTGCTCTATATCTTTTAATTTTTATAATTATTATTTTTGAGACAGAGTGTAGCTCTGTCACCCAGGCTAGAGTGCAACGGCACAATCTCTGCAACCTCTGCCTCCCGGGTTCGAGCAATTCTCCTGTCTCGGCCTCCAAAGTATCTGGGATTATAGGCACTAACCACCATGTCTGGCTAGTTTTTGTATTTTTAGTAGAGACGGGGTTTCACCATGTGGGTCAGGCTGGTCTTGAATTCCTGACCTCAAGTGATTGATCTGCTTTGGCCTCCCTAACTGTTGAGATTACAGGCATGAGCCACCATACTTGGTCTGCTCTATATCTTTTATATATGTAAAATTTATAATGATTGCATTTACGTGTATACATACATGCATATACACATACATACTTCTATATGGTTGTTAAATATTTGCTGGCACATAACCAAAGAGACCACACCCTATCCAAGAAGAGGTGACTACTGAGCACACCAGCATGGTAGAATGGCAGAGTAAGGGTTCTGGTGTTAGGTTCACAAGACTAGCCTAGCATATGGGTTCTGGATCTGACTTGCTGTGTAGCATTGAGCAATCACTTATGCTTTCTGAAGTTTAGTTTACTCATCTGTAAGATGGAGATAATACTACTCACATTTAAAGGTTGTGGATAAAAGAAAACAAGATCAAGTGTTGTATTAGAATAGGGCCTGACATTTAGCAGGCTGTTCTCAATTTATTATTATTATTTGAAAGCAAATGTATTATAGATCCAGTTTAGTTCCAGATACATGGAATGACCTAAGGATTCTCTGATTTGTAGGGAGAGGAGAAACTTGACTATAAAAGCTTTCTAAAGGGCTGCTGTCCAAATCACCAAGGAAGTATTTTGGCACTTCAACTTAACTTGAGGAGCACGGAGCAGGTTAATGAACATCTATCACTTGCCAAGCTTGTCTACATGCAATATCTTCCACTTCATGGATATTCTATAGGGGAATATGTAAAATCTATTTTCTAGTGATGACTGAAACAATATCATCTTTCCCATGTGTTTTAGAGCTTTGCATTTCTTCATCAAAAGTAAAGACTAGTTTCCCTCCCTTTGAATCTGGGCAGGCTTGTGGCTCTTGACAGCCAACAGACACATCAGAGATGACAAAGCATGACTTCCACTGTGCTGCAGCTTATATCTCAACTGTGAGGACAATCACCTTTGGAGCTCTGAGCCTCCGTATAAGATGTTTAACTACTCTGAGTCACAATGTTGTGAGGACGCTAAGCAGCCTGGAGAAGCTATGTGTTGGTGCTCTCACCAGTAGCCCTAAACTTTGAGTCCTCCTAATCTCGGCTTTAGGTATCTGAGTAAACAGCCTGCAGGCAATTCCATATTTCATTTATCAACTCATGTTTAAACGTTGATCTTCCCAGGTGAGTCCCCAGGCACCAAAGACAGAGACCAGCTGCCTACTCTGCCTTTTCCAAATTACTGATCTTCAAAATCCATGAGTATGATCAAATGATTGTATAATGTCACTAAGCTGAAGATGGTTTGTTATACAACAATAATTACTGGAATCAGAATTATTATTATGCACATTTTACGGACAAGAAAATTGAGGCTTGAAGAGGATAACTGTCTTGTAGAGTCACATAGCTAGTCATCGGCAAATTTGAAATTCATACTGAGGGCTTCATAACTGGAAATTCTATGCTCTTTATAGTATGCTACATTTTCCTGCTCATTGGAGGGGTGAGAACTGTTGCTCTGCTAACTAGATGGATCCCAGAAGGGCAGGGAGGAGCGGGGGAAGGAGAGGATAAGAGTTAGTCACTGTGGAGAATCCTGAAGATTGCTAGGTTCTTGTTAGAAACACTGGCTGGAGTGGGATAAGAGAAGCCAACAATTTAAAAAATGGAGAGGCTAGGTTCAGGCTCTGAAAACAATTCCCTCTCCTCTTAGAAAAAAAAAAAAAAAGCAAGAAATAAAAATTGTCATCTCAATCCGGGTGTTTTGGTGTTTGCAGCTGTCTCTATTGTGAACACAATGTATTCCCAGCTGGGGGTGGAATTAATGAGTCTGTTTGACAACATCCTTTAGGGTTATAATTCCTCGAAGTCTAGATGTCAGTGCTAAGGACTTGCAGCACGTCATCCTCATTTCCCTGCCATGAAGAGACAGCAGATAACCTTGTCTCTCTTGGAGGCCTTGGGGTTCATGAGGGGAGTGGTAGGCCTCCAATCTTGGTCCTCAGCTTCTGTGTAAGGCTTACTGAAAGCTGGTCCAAGGTTGTCTCTGGATATTACCCTGTCTGAGAAGACCAGTCGTGCTATTGATAGGCATCCCTAGCTTTTTTCCTCTGGTGCCTGTTTACACCTTTGTCCCATCTTCAGTGACGTCTTTGCAATCTTAAGTCTCTGCAATAATATCAATCATTATCTTTTTAAGCAGGCTTAAAACTTAAGTATACTTAATATACTTTTTAAGTATATTAATATTAATATACATTAATCACATCACTTTATGTGATTCGTGTGTATTCATCATCGTTAATTTACAAAATAATCCCATGGGAATGGCACCCTTATTTTCCCCATTTTACAGATGGGGAAAAGGTGCAGAGAAGATACATAGTAATCAACAGAACTGGATTCATTTGCAATATAAAAAAACAGCTGTCAATATTATATATCTTTAGAACATATTAAGTGACATCAGGAAGAAGAGATGAGTAATTATGGGTTATAATAACTTTCATTTATTAACTGCTTATTCAGCATCTGGTATTTGGTAATCCTCAAAGTTAGCAATCCATATGATAAAACCATCTTAGAGATGATGATTCAGGGGATCAGAGAGAAGTAATTTGCCTCATGCAACAAGACCTGAGTTTGTCTGATTTCAAATTCCATGCACGTCTCTACTAAACTTCTTCCAAGACAGGGTCTATCCGTTGGAGCTTGTCACTCCTAGGTTCTGCCACATCATCGCTGCCTGGTTGTCCAAACTCATATGGCTCGATCCACTTATGTTGTCACATTTCCTTAAATACAGAGCCTAAAGGAGGGAGCAAATGCCAGTTACCAAGGTAGCAGAGAGGTGGCATCCCAACTGAACTGGATCATTTCTCATTTCCTTAAATATGCTTAACTATACCCATTTCCCTAGCCTCAAAATTTCCCTGAACGGAGCTGACTCATGCCCTTGAAGTGCTTGGTCCAGTCTAGAGTTGGTCTTTAGTTTGTGAAATCCTTGTAAGTTCCTTCTATTCCTTTAAGACTCATCTCTCACTTATCCTACACTCTGAAGCCTTATTTCACTCTCCTGGACAAATATGGGTCATTCTTGTGCCTTACCCTAGAACCAAGTACATAATTCTTTTAAGACACTTAGTCTGTGTCTATGTACCCACCTCAGTCCCCATCAGACTCAGTTTCTTGGGGACAAGAATTATATATATATATTTTATCCTCAATACCTGCATTACCTGGCTTGTAGGAGGAGCTCAAATATTTTATTCATCTAAGTTTAATTAAATACCTAATTCTGAATGCTTTATACAGATTGATTCAGTTCTTAAAACAGCCCTATGAAAGAGGTACTCTTGTATATAAATTTACAAATGGGGAAACACAGCCACAGAAAGGGGAAGTTATTGTCCAGAATTATGTAGCTAGTAAGAGGAAGAGTTGGGATTTGAGCCCAAACAATTCTGGCTATTGGAACAGTCTGTATTTTTAATCTTTTAACACACTGCTATTATTCCATGTCAGGGACAATTCTAAGCTTTGGAGAGAAGAGTGACCAGAAGACAGACAAGGTTTCTGCTTGTCTTAGCCCATTTTGTGATAGTATCATGGGAATATCTGAGACTGGGTAAATTATAACAAACAGAAATTTATTGGCTCATAGCTCTGGAGGCTGGAAGGTCCAATATCAAGGTACCGGCACCTTGGGAGGTCATCTTGCTGCTTTATCAGCCAGCAGAAGACAAGGTGGTGAGAGAGAGAGGAAGAGGGAATTAACTCACCATTTTATAACAGCACCAATTCCATCCATGAGGGTAGAGCCCTTATAGCCTGATCACCTCTTAAAGGTCCCACCTCTTAATACTGTTATTGGCGATTGAATTTCTACATGAGTTTTAGAGGAGATGGACATTCAAACCACAGCCCTGCTGTCAGAGTGGGGGAAATGCCAGCTTGTGTAAATATGTGTGAAGGGGACACATCTACTTACTGTGTTGTGGCTTACAGGAGCTGAGTTTAGGAAAAGAAACAGTTCTAGTTAAAAGTTCAAGGGGCCAGGTGTGGTGGCTCATGCCTCCCAGCGCTTTGGGAGGCCAAGGCAGGTGGATCACCTGAGGTCAGGGGTTCGAGACCAGCCTGGCCAACATGGTAAAACCTGTCTCTGCTAAAAATACAAAAATTAGCCGGGTGTGGTGACACATACCTGTAATCACAGCTACTCAAGAGTCTAAGGCAAGAGAGTTGCTTGAACCTGGGAGGCAGAGGTTGAAGTGAGCCGAGATCGCACCACTGCACTCCAGCCTGGGCGACAGAGCAAGACTCTGTATCAAAAACAAAAACAAAAATAAAACAAAAAAAACGGCTTCAAGGGCAGAAGGGTAGTGGTAAATGGATTCTAAGCCCAAAGCCTGGTTCATATTAGACCATGTTCACCCAAGGCAGGAGCCAGCTTAGCTCAGAAAGGCCCAGTGTAAATGAATCAATGTTTGGTTCACTGACTGTTTAACTGTTGACTGAGAGAGATCAGAGTTCTGTCCTGCACACTGGATAAGGGATTGCCCACTGGATAAGAGCCGCTTTATGTATCTGAGTGGGGATGTAATGATAAGTGATAGCCATGCTACCTTCATCTCAGCTTTTGCTAAATGGAGCAGCTTCCCTACTGGCAGAGCTCTCTTTTTCCAACCTTGGGTGTTCCATGGGCTCTCAGCTCCACAAAGAAAGCCAGCCAAGAAAAAGAAGACTGAACAGGAAACTTTAGCATTAGAATGCTCTGAGGTGTGGCAGCACAGCTGTACAATGGAAAAAAAAAATCAAAACTAGAGCCTAAATCCTCATGCTTCCTGGGCAAGCTCCCCAGCCCTCCTCGGTTTCTTGAGGTTCTATTCATTAGAAGGGTTAGAAGACTCTCATGGTGGCTTATGCTTGCTGATGGACTCCCAGAAGCTCTCACATACTGAGCTGTTGTTGGAGGAAGAAGAGGCTGTTGGAAGTTCTAAGGAGGATAGGGAAGAGGCTCTCATTCTTGCATGGTCAACCTGCTTTGAAGGCATCAGTGTAAGACCTCGAGCAGAGGAAGTGGAAGGCAGAGACCCATGTGAACTGTAGGTGTGGATGATCCCTAGAGTTAAGAGTGTGATCACAGAAAACAACTGACTACGAGAGAGGTTGGCTTTAGACGATGTTGGAGTCCTGCCAATTTGAAATCTGTGAGTAGACCATTAGGATAGATGCAGAGTGACCAACTGGTTCTGGTTCAGCTGAGACTTCCATGTGCTGGGAACTCACTCAGTCCTGGGCAAACTGGTACAGTTAGGCACCTTAGGTACAAATCTCACTCTGAGGTAGAGTTGCCAGATAAAATATTGCATGGATTATACTTATACTAAACAAACAAAAAATTGTTTATCTGAAGTTGAAATTTAATCGAGTGCCCTGTGTTTTCAGTTGCTAAAATCTGGGCATCCTCTTCTGTGGTATTTGCAATACCGTCGGCCAGTAAAGAAAGAAGGCAACTGTTATTTGGAGAAACTCCCAGATGGGATAGCTTGGGTAAGTCTTTTTGTCTTCTTATGTTTGAAGGAAGCTGAACATGGCCGATACAGTGAGGAGTATCTTCAACTGAGAACTGACAAAAGCATCAGTGGCAGGTTGGTCTAACTGCTAAGTGCATAGACTTCCAGAGCCAGGCAGCCCAGAGTCCGATGAAAGTTCTGCTATTCACTACTTATGTGGTGTCCCTGGACAAGCTACTTAGTCTCCTACTGCTTCCATTTCCTTGTTTGAAAAACAGGGTACAGACAGTATGTCATAGAAATATTGTGATGAGTCAGTGATTGTATATCTAGAAAGCTTTTGAAACAGGGCCTAGCATGTAGCATAGCTATTTATTGCCTAGCCAGCCTTCCTCCTCCTTTGGCTTATATCACTCAGGAGAAAGCTCCCTCCAGATCGTTGGGGCCTGTGGGTCCCTGTGGTCATGTGGTACAGCCTGGCCAAATGACATATTTAATCTGCAACTGCCCAATGGGTTCACCTTGCCTACAGCAACAGAGAAAGAGTAATTCATGCAGAGCCAGTTGTGCAGGAGACTGCAGTTTTATTATTACTCAAATCAGTCTCCCTGAGCACTGGGAGATCAGAGTTTTTAAGGACAACTTGGTGGGTAGTGGGGAGCCAGTGAGCCAGGGGTGCTGATTGGTTAGGTAGGAGATGAAATCATGGGAAGTTGAAGCTGTCCTCTAGTACTGAGTCAGTTCTTGAGTGGGGGGCCACAAGATCAGATGAGCTGATTTATCAATCTGACTGGTGCCAGCTGATCTATCAAGTGCAAGGCCTGCAAAATATCTCAAGCACTGATCTTAGGAGCAGTTTAGGGAGGGTCAGAATCTTGTAACCTCCAGCTGTGTGACTCCTAAACCATAATTTCTAATCTTTTGGCTAATGTTAGTCCTACAAAGGCAATCTCATCCCCAGGCAAGAAGTAGGTTTATTTTGGGCAAAGGCTGTTATTGTCTTCATTTTAAACCGTAAGTTCCTCCTAAAGTTAGTTCAGCCTGTGCCTCGGAATGAACAAAGCTTAAAGGTTAGAAGCAAGATGGAGTCAGTTAGGTTAGATCTCTTTCACTGTTTCAGTCATAATTCTGCAAAGGTAGTTTCAGTCCTCTAGAGTCCGTTGCAATGATTGGTCCAGGGAGAAACTGAAGCACAAGTCAGTGCAATCAGAGCCAATTCCTCGGCTCTTGTTAGGACAACTGAGGGAGAGGAGCCCTTTTCCTCTATATGCAATCATATACAAAGGCGTTATGCTGGACCACCCAGTGCCCTGCACAAGGACTGCCTGCCTGAGAATGGGGATGATCCAACATAAAGCGAGATCTGAGAATGGAGAAAAATAGAGGCAGCTGTTGTCATGGTTTGAATGTTTATGACCACTCTCAAATTTATGTTGAAACTTCATCCCTATTGCAACAGTATTAAGAGGTGGGGTCTTTAGGAAGTAATTAGGTCTTGAGGACTCCCCCTTCGTAAATTAGTGCCTTATCAAAGGGCTTGAGGGGACAAATTCAGCCCCCCACCTCTTCTGCCGTGTGAAGACACAGCATTTATCTCTTTTTCCGTCTCTCCTTCCACCATGTGAAAAATGCAGCAACAAGGCACCATGAAAGCAGAGAGAGCCAACCTTCTGTAGACATTGAATTTGGCAGTATCTTGATCTTGGACTTCCCAGACTTCCAAGAGCTGTGAGAAATAAATTTCCATGATTTAAATTGCCTAGTTTGTAGTATTTTGTTATAGCAGCATAAATGCACTAAGCTAGCTTCCCTAGTGTGAGTGCCTGGACCCTGCCTTTCCTTGCAAGTGACTGAGAGCACTGCTGTGGCATGGCCTTGTGCATTGGAACCTCGAGGCCATCACTTGTTTCCTGTGTAACCTTGGATGAGTTCCTGCACCTCATCATGATATAGTCACTATCACTGTGCAACCTTGGATGAGTTCCTTGTTCCCTTGGCTTTACAATGGAGAGAGTAATAGCATCTCCTTCATAGAACTGTTCTGAAAATTAAGTGAGTTAATATACGTAAGGTACTTAGAATAGTGCTGGGCAGTAAATATCGGATGTTATGACCATTGGGCATGTCTGTTTTATGAGGCAATAAATCCTCTTTGCGGCTTAAATTGGCTTGAATGGGGTGCCTGTCACTTGTTACCAAAAGAATTCTCATAAATAAAAATGCATTTTGAGGAGAATCTGGAGTTCTAGAATAATTGCACGTCTCTCAGGGAAGAACAAAGGGCATGTTTGTTGAAGAAGAGGAATGTGAATGACACCAGACAACTCTAGTGTATGTCTGGAGAGTTTGTGAAAACAGACTACCAAGTCCCACCTCTAGAACTTTGGATTTAATAAGTCTGGGGTGTTGCTTCAGGGATTTGCATTTTGGAAGAGTTTCTAGGTGATGCTGGGGGCTTCTGGCCTTGACGTGTATACTTTGAGACCCACTGGATTACATAAAAGCCTAAAGCAGTGACATTTATTTAGTTTTATTTAACAAAGTTGTATGTGTATATCATGCCTACTATGTGCAAGACACTGTTCTTGTCATGCCTACTATGTGCAAGACACTGTTCTAAGTGTTTTACAAATACTCATTTAATTTTCATAACAGTTTCATGATATAGTCCCTATCACTATTTTGCAAATGAGGAAACAAGCCCAGGAAGATTAAATGACTTGTCTGAAGCTTGTTCATGGAAAGTTAGAAATCCTACCCAGCCTGGGCTGTTCCTAACCTTTATTTTAGGCTGCCTCTACACTATTCAATACAAAAAGAAAAGGATATGAAAAATACAGATGCTTAGGCTCCACCCTCAAATTATGGTTCTCCAGGGGTGTGCAGAAGGCAGGGAGCAGCCCTAGATAGTTGTGTTGGCTTTCAAAAGCCACTGGAGGGATTCTGAGGCAATGTGAGCCCTGAGGAGTGGAAGCCTCCTCTCTGATCCTAGCTCCTTGGCCTCTCACCAATTATGGATTTTTCCCCAGGGAGGGCCTTTCTTCCATAGACTACAGGGGTGTGGAAAGGTCTGGAGGGAAGAGGGCTTTTCTCCCCTGCAGGTGTTGAGACCTGTGGGGAGCAGCAACCAGGAGTCAGAGGTTAAACGCTACCTCTAACTAGGATCTGATAAGATCTTTAGCAACAATTAGCACCTCTTCAGCTCCTGGGAGCAGAGACTCTGCTTGCTTTATTTCATGACTTTCCTTCCCTGGCTGCCTGTTTCAAATTAGTAAGGAAAACTCAGCTCAGACTTGTTAAAGCTGGGCGTGGGGAGTTAAGTCTTGGGCACAGCGTGGCATTTCCACAGGGTTTCCACTGGCTCCTTGGTTTATTCTCACTACTGCTCCTGCATTCTAGGGGCTTGTGTGTACACAGAGGCAGGCTCCAGAGCTGGAGGAGATCTGTAGAGATAATCAGGTCTTATCTTGTCCTTCCAATCACCACGGCATCTCTCCTGCAAAGCCACCCCAGCGTCCTTTACAAAAGAGGGAACTATGATGCCAAGAAGAGAAGTGACTTCTGAAGCCATTGGAGAACAGAGTCAAAATCAGAACACAGAAGGGAGAAATATTTTTTAATAAAAAATAATACAAAGGTCAACCTTTGAATGAGTCTAGATTTGAAGCCAAGCTCTTACCTTTGCTAAGTTAGTAGAGACATATCGCCTGGATTTCCCTGTGATCTTTGCAAAGTACAGTTTTCCCCTTGGGGTTATTGCAAAGTCATTTTGGTCCTTGGGACTAACACAGCAAAAAATAACTCAGCTGGGTCATTGGCCTTTGAGTTTGCTTTTGTTTTTGTTTAAAATACCACAACTTATGCTGCCCAGGAAGCAGATCAGACAAACTTGAAATGGTCATGGAATTTTCTTCTATTCATGTGTTTGTTCATTTTTGTTTTCATTCATAATTGGTTTGTTGAATGAGAAGTTCACTTTGGAGAGAAAAAGAAGATGCTGAATCTATAACATTACTTCTGGAGCTTACCAAATACTAAGAGAACCACACTTAGGACAGTGTATAAAAAGTTGTACTTTCTATAGTAAACCAGAATTAATATTTCTTATGCATAGAAACTGTACTAGGTGTTTTAATGTTAAAGTATTTAATCTTCTCTAAATCCTTATGATGTAAGTATAACAGATAAGAAAACTGAGAGTTAGAGAGGTTAAATAAATTTCCAAAGATCATAGTGCCAGGTAGTGACAGAATCAGGTTCTAAAGCAGTCTATAGGCTGAATGTTTGTGTTATTTTTGCTCTGCCATGAGCTGCCAGGCATGTAGTTAGGTGATTTTGTAGGCAGATATTAACATATATACATATGTATATATGATACAAAGAGGGTAGATCTAGGAAAGGAGTCATAGAAATTGTGTTTGAGTAGATCAGAGAGGTGCACTTTTCTCTTGAAAGACCTAAATATGCATTGGAAATAGGAAGGCACATGGCATGTTTGTAGAACCCTATGTAGTTATGTTTGCCAGGAAAGGGATTGTGTGGGAAAATAATGGGACAAGACGAATAAGAGAAAATGTACAGCTAAATAAGAGGAAGAATTAGATACTAAGCTGAAGATAGCAGACTGTGGGTGCTGTGGCTGTTGAGTGCTGATAGATGGCCATCTGTCACAATTTCATGCAAGGTTACAGTTCTTTCACTCAAGACCCAATAGACTTCACTTAGACATTTTCCCATGTACCCACAGAGAACTGCTTCAGATTGCTGACATTGTTCCAATTTCTTATTGACTGATGTTAGCAGCAGTGTAAGCTGTTTACCATCCCCTTTCAGTCATAATAAGCATTAACATTGGGAAGAAAACCCAAACAGTCTTGAAATTGTCCCATAATCCCACTCTTCTAGGGAACCTGAGCCAGGAACAAACCCTACATACTGAGTATCACTGGGGACATTGCAATCAACTTTCCTGTTCCCAGCAAAGGATCTACCTGATGGCCAACCTCTTTTGTTAGACATCCTTCATTCCCATCCCCTCCACCTACACACCACCTTGCTACCTCTTTGCAAATTCTTCTCCAGTTGATTCCTTCCACCAGTACCTCTCAGCACCAGTTCTACTCCAACCCCCTTTCACTTCTCCAACTACCTCATAAACAACATTCACCCCGATGTTAACTGATTAACCCTCATGCCATGTATTTCCTTAGTTTAGTCAGTTTAGTTCATTTTATTTCTTCAGTGTTGTTATCTGCAGGGAATTGTTTTGAAAGCCAAAGGATTAAAGACAAATCACATGATGTCTTCTCCATGCTGACCAATACATTCATCCTATAATATTTTATTTATGCAACATATAATTGAGAATATATGGGCAAGACTTTAATGGAAATATGAAGAAGAGATGTCACTGAAGGCAACAACCTTATGGCTCCAAGTGGAAGGGAAAAGGGAGAGGTAATTGTATGAGCATGTATTGATTGTAACCTCACGGGTACCTCTGAGCAGCCCGAAATTGCCTTGATTTAGTGTGTATGAACACTTTAGGTCTTTCTAATGTTAGGTGGTTGATTTCTCATTGTCCAGATGCGTCCTGCACCCTGTTGGAGGTCTACTTTAAGTCTTTTTTATTAAAAAATGATTCAACTGTGAACAAAGTGCTGTGCTAGGTACTGGAAGAACAGTGGTATTATACAAGACATCAGTCATGCAATTAAGAGGGCACTGCTGTAGTTAAATAGCATAAGGAAAATTGAGATACAATATGATACATGCAATGAAGATAAAGAAAAGGACAATGAAACCTGGTATAAACCTTAGTCTAGAATGGGTTTAGAGCAGGATTTGAGAAACACTACCTAGACGTTCTGTTATTTGAGTTAGACCTTAAAGGATGTATGGGAATTCATCGGGAGTTCATCAGGAGTAGTAGTGGAAGATGGAAAGGGAGAAGGGGGTGGAAAAATATTCAAGGCAGAAGGAATAGCATGTATGAAGTCATAGAAGAAAGGAAGAGCAAGGCTTATAGGGAATGGTGAGAATGCCAATATGACTGAATGTAGGTATAAGAAGGAATGAGATAAAATGAAACACTACCCACTCTTAAACTTCCTCCCAACTTGTTGACTGCACTTCTCTGTCTCTGCAGGCTCAGTCTCCACTGCCTGGTCATTAGAGGTTAAGGTCCTCAAGATTTAGTCCTATCCTTGCTTTTGTTCCACTCTGTGTCCTCTTCCTGGGCAACTTCATCCATGCCCAGTTTCAATTACACTGTCAAATGAGTTTTTATTTCTGGTTCAGAGTCTGACCTCTAGCTCACACCTTCAGACACATATATGCCATGTAGGGTCTCCAAGGCACCACATTTGGCTCAAAACAGAACCCGTAATTTTTACTTTCTTAACTTAGTTCCTCTTTCAGTGATCAGCACTGCCATCCATCCAGTTATACAAGTTAGACATTATCCTGAACATTGGCATTATCCTTAACATCCTTCTCCAACTCACACATCCAGTTCACCACAGTAATGTTGATTTTACTTAAGTATCTCTGAAATCCATCCACTTTGATCCACTTCTATCAAGTACACAGCAGTTAAAGCTACAATTTGTTGCCTAGACTATTGCTATTGCAATAACTCTAACTTGTCCTCACATTTCTACTTTTAATCTCACTTTAATTTAAACTCTGCAGTTTAGAACCAGGAATCTCTTAGGAAGCTGAGCAATATGGTGAACTAGAGATCATAAAAATACCTCCCAGTATAGAAAAAAATACACTGGATAAAACTGCATGGCTGATCTGGCAGGGAAAAATGTAATAAGATAATTTCTTAGAAATAAGACATTAAATAAAAGTACAAATCTGCAGGATCTGGCTCCAGCCAAGACAGTTTATAATCTGGATCTTAATGGGTCATGTATACCAAAGAACAAAAACAAAAAACAATGCTTGACCCAACACAAGACAGGAGTTAGAAATAGACACACCTGGAATAAAATGGAGACTTCCAAAGAGTGACATCCTCAAATAAAATAGGGAAAAAAATATTTTCTGCTGAAGGAGACAGTGGTGATACATACAAGGTTTTTCCTTTTTTTTTTCCTAGTATTTTCCCTTATCCTTTCATTATGCACCATTACAGTCAAAGTTTTGAAATAACTACTCATATAGCATGGGGAAAAACGTATCCTTTAAGAATGACTAAAAAAAGGATGATCATTTGTAAGTATTTATTCTAGACTTGAGACATGAAAAACAAAGCCTAAGGAAACCGGAAAAAAAAAAAGGTAGATAGAAGACAGGGCTACCATGTAGTTTATACAGACAGAACATCAGCTGGAGACTCACTTTTGCTCCTAGAACCACCACAGGAACATACTAGGAAAACTGAAATAATTCAAAGACCCTTTGAAGGAAGCAGGTTGCTGCCGCAAATGCTGCAAGAGAGCTGAAAAACTCCTAAGACAAAAGATATAATCTCTTGGGAGCTCTATGGCCCTGCCCATCGCCTAAGAAACCCGAATACTTATCATGGCCATCATAGGGCAAGATTATATACCCCTTGAAGCACCACCTTGAAAGATTATATACAGCTCCAAAGCACCATTATATACTCTTTTGAAAGCACCACCTCCTGGCTGGAGGCCAACAAACTCAAGTCATTACAGCAACTCAGAACAAACCTGCTCCAAAAAAAAAAAAAAAAAAAAAAAAAAAAAAAAAAAAAAAAAAAAAAAACAGCTACTTACACTGCCTGCGACACCCTGGGCTAACGAAAGGTCCTGAGTTCCATGTGACAACTTCATAGCTAGCGTAACCAGTAATGTCTCCACTTTTATTCAAGATTTTAGTAATTTGAGTGTTGTTTATTTTTTCTTGTTCAGTCTACTTAAAGGTTTGCCACTTTGGTTGATCTCTTCATAGAAACAACTCCTAGTTTTGTTTATAGTGTTTTCCAAATCTTTTATTCCCTCGTTAGTCTTCTCTCTAGTTGTTCTATCCATTATAGAGAGTGGGATATTGCTGTTCTAAGCCATTATTTTTGAATTATTTCTTCTTACAATTCTTACAGTTTTATTTCATGAATTTTGGAGCTTTTTTGTTAGGACAAATATATATATATATATGCTTATTGTTATTATAGATTCTTAATTAGCCTTTTAAATATTTTGTCTTCTTTAATAACTTTATTAAATATTTTGTTTTCATCCTTTTAGTTTAAAATCTTCATATATTTAAATCAAATTGTGTCTCTCATAAATGACATATAGTTGGATGTTTATTTTATCCATTCTGCCAGTTTCTGTTATTAATGGAATGTTTAATACATTTATATTTAATGCGGTTGTTGATAAAATAGGATTTATATCTACCACTTTGCTATTCATTTTTTATATATCTTAATTTTTTGTTCCTGTATCCCTCTATTGGTGTATTCTTTTGAGTTAGATAATTTATAGTGAATCATTTTTCCTTCTAGGCATTTTATAGGGAACCATTTTTCCTTGTCATTTCTTATATTATATTTTGAGCCATTTTCTTAGTAGTTGTGGTAAAGGTTACCATCAGAATCTTAACTTAAAACATTTTAATTTTGATTAATATCAACTTAATTTCAATAGCATACAAAAACTTGCTTTTATATAGCTCCATTTCCTCCATTCTTTGTGCTGTTAGCATCATACAAATTCTTCCTTTATACATGTGTGACCATGAATATAGATTTATAATAATTGCATTATGTAGTTTACTTTTAAATCAGATAGAAAAAATAAGCATAATAAAAATATATTCTTTTATATAAAATTATATAGTTACCTCTATCAGTTGTCTGTATTTTTTATGTTAATTCCAGTTACTAGACTTGAGACATGAAAACAAACCTAACAAACCGGAAAAAAAAAATGGTAGATAGAAGACATTTTAGTCTTTTGGACTCTTTTATTTTAGTCTAATGGACTCCTTTTAGTATTTCTTATAGGGCAGGATTACTAGCAACAATTTCTCTCCAGTTTGTGGTTTTCTAGAAATGTCTTACTTTCTCCTTCCTTTTTTGAAGGTTAGTTTTGGTGAATGTAGAATTCTTGGCTGACAGTCTTTTTCTTTCATCACTTCGAGTATGTAATTCTACTGCCTTCTGTTCTCTATGGCCTCTTATGAGATGTCAGCTATTAATCCTATTGATAATTAAGTGTATGTGAGCAGTCATTTTTATCTTGCTGCTTTCAAAATTTTCTCTTTGTCTTTGGCCTTTAACAATTTAAATATTATGTGTCTACTTATACATTTCTTTGAGTTTATCCTACTTGGAATTTGTTGAGTTTCTTGGATTTGCAGTATAATGCTTTTAATCAATTTTGGGAAGTTCTTGGCCATTATTTTTTCAAATACTTTTCTCCTTTCTGTCTCTCCTGTATTTCTTGGATTCCTATTATGCATAAGTTGTTATGCTTGATAGCATCTTTCAATCTCTGAGGTTCTGTTCATTTTTCTTCTTCTTTATTTCTCAGCCTATATAATCTCAATTAATCTATTTTCAAGTTTGCTGGTTCTTTCTTCCACCTGCTCAAATATGTTAAATACCTCTCCAAGTTTGTTTTATTTGGGTTTTTGTACTTTTCGACTCCAGAATTTTGATTTCCTTCTTTTTAAAATTTCTCCCTTTAAATATTCTCCATTTCATGAAACATTTACCTGCTTTCATTTTGTTCTCTAAACATGGTCTCTTTTAGTTCTTTGAACATATTTAAGTAACTGTTTTGCAGTCTTTGTCCAATAAGTTCAATGACAAGACTTCCTTACAGATAACTTCTATTGATTTCCTTTGTCCTGTGTATGGGCCTTACATCTTAATGTTTTTTCATATCTCATTTTTTTTATTGTTAAAACTGGACAT
Organism: Rhinopithecus roxellana; assembly: GCF_007565055.1. Lineage (NCBI taxonomy): Eukaryota > Metazoa > Chordata > Mammalia > Primates > Cercopithecidae > Rhinopithecus > Rhinopithecus roxellana. The sequence goes on along the minus strand of NC_044553.1, from coordinate 117,482,290 downwards.
TTTAAATAATATGTGGCAACTCTGGAAATCAGTTTCTCTCTCCTCCCCAGGTTTGTTGTTGTTGCTGATTGTTATTGTCTTATGACGCTTCTTGACTGACAGCTTCTTCAGCTTCAAACTTGGTATGTGTGAGACAAAAAGAAACTCCAGGACACTCATCTCCCTGTGATTTTTGCATTTCTTGGGTCCTAGTCAGTCTGCTTCTTCTCTCCAACTTTCATAGTTTTTAAAAATCCTTGTCTTGTATATACATTGCAATGTTTTGGTGATGTTTTGCAGACAGAATATGAAAAAATATATATCCATTCTATTTTCCTACAAGTAGAAGTTTCTTTGTCTCTTTTTATAAACAATTATCTGAGACATAATTTTACATTTTCTGAGTGGTTATTTGGTTTTATCTCTACCACTACCTAGTAATCTCCATGAAGGCAAGTGTCTGGTCTGTTCACCATGTTTTCCCCAGTGCCCAGCACATAATAGGGCCTCAATACATATTTTTGGATCAATGAATATACACACCTGCTCTACAAATCTGAAGAAGGTGAAGTTGCAAGTTGATTGAAATTACATGTATTTTCTTATGTGATATTGTTGGAAGCAAAAATCTAAGGCTCAACCTAGGAATTCTCCATATGTGGAGTTTCTCTGTGGTTGTGCTTAGAACATATCAGTGGAGAGTGTTGTGTAGCTAGCAGTGAAGTCTGTGCTTCCTGTGGACACTTCCTTAGGCCAAACTCCCCCATGAGGGCAACTATCTGAGAAGGTGATAGCACAGGACTATCCAGGATACACAATAGTATAAGGGCTACTGTATCACTTCAACATGACATAGCAAAATGTCAAACCTCAGAGAGTATCTAAATAATGATTGGGTAGGAAGATACTTGCAGTATTCAAAGAAGAAAATCAAACTTCTCATATGATTCTGAGAGGATACCCCACAATGTTTGTCAGGATTTCAAGGGTAGAGATAGCAGCAAACTACTGTTTAAAGCTCCATGAACAAATGTCCCCTATAATTGTACAATAATGACTAGTTATGTTGGTCATAATTCTCTTTTTTCTCTCCCTTTCTCCCTTTCGAAATAGGGCATCAGATATAGAAATGTGAAAGTAACATACATAGGGTCTAAAGTTGAGATATGGCTAATGTGTACATGTGTATACATTTAATTTATATATATTTAATTTGTGCATGGGAGAGAGTGATAGTACTCTCCTTTGTGTAATCAGGCAGTGCTTTGATTCACCAGGCATACAAAGTGTGACAGGCATAGGAGTCATCTGAGGTTAAGAGACAGAGGCCTAGAAGAAGGCTCTGTGGTCTCTGTTCTCAGGAAGGTGAAGAGCTAGCATGTACTTGGCTTAATGGGAAAATCAAACTCCAACAATATGCTGCCCTTTTGATAAGAAAGGATAAACACAGTACTAAGAAAACTGGACTTTCTGGATGAACAGTTCTGATTTTGCTAATTACTAGTTGTATGACCTCTCAGCTTCTCTACCTATAGTGTTTATCCCTGCATTGGAGATAATAACAGTTGTTGCTTCCTTGAGATGGTCTGAGGATTATTGCGTATAAGGTTGTCAGTTCAGTAAGTAGGTAAAGAATAAAGAAGAGGAGAGGAGAGCTGTTATTGCTATGGTGGAATATTTGCTTAATAGAATTTTCAGTAACAGTAAATGATTATACTGATCATGCACACTTTCATGCTCCTGTGGTCTTGCGACACATGCTAGCAAGATGGCTGTGGATGTGGACAGAGGCCTAGCTACAGAACGTAGGCCACACAAACTGGACTATATGTGGTCTGAACCAGTGATCTGAGCTTTTTAATATTTTTTTGACAGAGTCTTGCTCTGTTGCCCAGGCTGGAGTGCAGTGGCGTGATCTCCACTCACCACAACCTCTGCCTCCAGGGTTTAAGTGATTCTCCTGCCTCAGCCTCCCAAGTAGCTGGAATTACAGGCATGTGCCACCACGCTGGGCTAATTTTTTGTGTTTTTAGTAGAGATGGGTTTTCACCATGTTGGCCAGGTTGGTCTTGAACTCCTGACCTCATGATCTGCCTGCCTCGGCTCCCAAAATGCTGGAATTACAGGCGTCAGCCACCGTGCCCTGCGCAATCTGAGCTTATTCAGTAAGAGACTCTAGCCAATTACTCTGATTGGCCTCAAAGAAGGGCACTTCATCATCTGCAATTTATGTGCCCTAAAATTGTTATGCCCTAAAATCTAACAGTGAAAATTGTTAGATTTGGGTGTTAGAGGCTGCAGTCCCTAGAAACTAAATAACCATGTCCATGTTTAGAACATCTGGCAAAGCATCTGGCATCTAGCTAGAACCAGGCAGGCAGAATAGAAATACTTGAGAAATGTGACATAAGGTAGACTGCAGTGACTAAGCTCTCTCTCTCAGCATGTGTGTAATGGCTGCAATGAAAGAGATATCATGCATAGATAAAGTCCACAGATAAGCTTTTATATTGCAGCTATGCCTGCCCTTCCCCTTTGAACTTTTGCACCAATTGTTGAAGAAGAAACTGTGGTGTTCTATTATTTCCCATAGCCTCTTTTTTTTTTTTTTTTTTTTTTTTTTTTTGTCTTCATTCTCTAAGGGAAGCAAACAAAACAAAATAAAACAAAACAAAAAACACTGACGAGAAGGCCAAAAGCAACAGGACGTGGTTCCCTTTACAGAATTTGACATTGTTGATTGCCAAATTCCTTATGAAATATTTTTCTTCCTGGCCTAACAAGGACATTGTTCTTTCTGTTTTTCTTCAAACAAACACTTTAATCACTCCTTCTTTGTTTCCTTAACTGCATCCTCTTTTTCATCTTGCTCAGAAAATGTGCTGTTCCTTGGTCTTCTCTCTTCACACTCCTCTTTCTTAAAGGCATAAACTTTGACAGTCATCACCTATTTGTAACATATTTGAGTTCATGCACTCACATGATCATTCATTTATACGACACCCATTTGTTCTCAGTTCTTACAAGAAAGGCACCAAACAAGGTAGTGAAAGATGCTGCTCTCAAGAAAATGAGAGTCCCAGAACTGACACTCACTACCCCCGCTAACCCTTAGTACAACCATACTGGTTATTTATCTGTTCTAATTGGTTGGTTTGTGTGCCATACTAGTTTTTAAATATTTTGATCATTATAGTTATATCTAGATGGGGTATATTGAATAACAGAAAATGCTTAAATCCAAAGTTGACATCTGTTCTGAACTTCAATATCCATTTTGCTGGCTTAAAATTTCCTATTGCTATCCCAGTTATGAACAACTATTTTTGATGAAATACTGGTTTTCAAGGTTCGGGTCCCTTTCCTTTGAATATTTGCATTCCAGAAGTAGGAGCTCAAAGAAAGTTAAAAAAATGGGCTGGCTCCTTATTTGCAAATGAGAAAGTATCCCTCTTTGAGGGATTGTGACTTGCCTAGTCAAGCAGTTGACCAGAACCCAGATCCTGCAACCCTAATTTAAGTGTATCAGTAGTTTTAAAGATTTGGAGGAATTTTTCAATTTCCTCCCAGCTGCCTTGGCTTGCATATGCAATAATAAAATTCTTTAGATAGGACATGGCTGTGCATTATCAAGAATGTGTGAAGACAACGTGTGTGAACAAATGTATCCTCTATAATGGCTGGGAGAATGGAATAATTCAATGTCATTCTTAGGCCAAACCTTGTGCTGCCACAAGTTTAATCAGCAGTGCATTTGGTGCCATTTTGTTTGCCCTTTCACATGGCGCTTCAACGAGGCCCTAGCTATTTTTAGTTTACCTGCGTGGATTTCCCAGGGATAGTATTACTTCACACAATGTTTCAGAAGTTTTTAGTATTCAGACTTTTAGTATTCATGTTCCAAATTGTTTCATATATGTGTGTACCTACATGCTTACTCCCCCATGGTTCCCACTCCACCCGTTCAAGATACACATGTCCTCTGCCAGATCTTGTCTTTCAATGTTTACTTAATAATTTATGGTCACTGTACTGATTAGAAACATAGCAGAGAACAGGAGGCAGGAAGACTGACAACAAAAAGGTGACAGCTGACAGTCTGATACTAAGGGAGAAGGTAAAAAAATCATAAAAACCATGTCAGTGAAGGACCATACTCGGTAGTGACAAATCGTCCATCACATATCAATACTATATGACAGCAGAGGCCAATGTGGATATTAATGCAAAATCTCAAAACCAATGGAAAACATCAGTTTTCTATATCTTTTGTTTTAAAATGTCCAGATATGGCCGGGCGGGGTGGCTCATGCCTGTAATTCCAGCACTTTGGGAGGCCGAGGCAGGCGGATCACAAGGTCGGGAGATCAAGATCATCCTAGCTAACACGCTGAAACCCCGTTTCTACTAAAGAAAAATACAAAAAATTAGCTGGGCATGGGGGTGGGCGTCTGTAGTCCCAGCTACTCAGGAGCCTGAGGCAGGAGACTGGAGTGAACCTGGGAGGTGGAACTTGCAGTGAGCCAAGATTGCACCACTGCACTCCAGCCTGGGCGACTGAGCGAGACTCTGTCTCAAAAAAATGAAATAAAATGCCCAGATACGTATCATACATTTTTAGGAAGGTTCTCACTAAAAATGATTAAAATTCCTTAATGATGTTTTACAGAAATAATAGTGTAACAGTAATACTAATAATAGGAAGAAGGAAGAGGAGAAATCTTCTTGTTTCTCTAAGATTACTAAAGTATTTTTTCCCCATTTATATTGTCTAATGTAATCCTCAAATGAATCTGATGAAATAGGTGTGACTTTAACCATTGTTGTTTGAACTAACAATTAAGGATGCAGAATATTAAAACAATAACATAAAGTAGAAATTCCTGAATCACATTTCTAGCATGGATCATAGAAATCTTTCCTTCCGGGATGTCTCAAAACATGCAGTGTCCACATTTCTGGGTTTCTTAGATGACCATTTTGATGGACCCCACACCTCAGGTATCTAAGGCTGGTTGACTGTAAGAAAATCTGATATAAAATGTTCCTCTATTGGCCATTTCTACTTCCTGGTCAAACGGGAAGTCCTTCTATGTCTCCTGTTCTCAGTGTCTTCTGGAAACTTCCATGACATAATATTCTGACTTTGCATGGTTATGGAGTTCCTACCATTTGACTATGACATTCAGACAATAGAGGGAGGGGGGTCAATGTGGGTGGGGACAAAAGCAAATATTCCAGCACTTAATGCAAGAAACTGTCCCATTCTCCTTCCATGACCTCCATGTCACCACATCACCTGACATTTGCACCCCATGTCTCTACCCCTCATTGTACTTCTTGAGCTGTTGAGGGGTGGCATTTATTTTCTAATGCATGAGGGGTCTTATTCGCCAGGCTGGTTGTCAGCTCTAACGTGTGCAGTCATCTGTCATTTCTATCAAACTCCTTAGATTTTGCAAGTTAGACCTGTGAGTGGCCCCCACCCATCAGCCCTCTAGATAGACTTGGATGAGTTTGAACCAGAAAGGGTCAAAGTTTCAGCCTTCCATATGGAGCACCTCTTATGAGCTGAGACACATCTTCTAGAATCTACCTTGTTACAGTCACTTGATGGTGAACATTGCAAGTAGATTTCAACCAGCTCTGTGCAGGTCCTAGAAGATAGCACCTTCCCTTAAGCCAATAGTAAATGCTTCTGCCTTTCAACCCCAGGCAGAGTGTTCTGAGATCCATTTCATTCATTTCCTTGGAAGCTCTAGCTCAACTAAGTATCAGTTTCCTGTGGTGGTGGCCAACTGGATAATGCATTCATGCATGGGTTTTCTCTCCCTCTTTCACTCCCTTGTTCCTCCTCCCTGGGATTATGTCCCAAATAAATGACCAGGCCTTCAAACCTTTACTGAAAGCTTGGCTGTGGATGGGTGGATTGGAGGAAGGAGGAGGAGTGGAGCCCCAACTGGGGCATTCCTGCTTCAGGTGAAAAATCTGTAGTAATAATGAAGAAAATAAGAGCCAATATTTAATGAGCACTTAACATGTACCAAACACAGTTGAGAACACTTTACATGCTCTAACACATTTAGTGCAATATGTGCATTTTACAAACGAGAAAAGTAAGTCTGTGTTTAAGTGACTTGTTCTGAGTACCACAGGGCAGAATTAGGGCATAAAGCTGGTTAGGGCATTTGAACCTAGATTCAGAGCTCTGATGACTGCATGAGACTCAGGGTAAGTCTTCAGTTATTTGGAAACCTTGGGGAGGCAGAGAGGTCAATTATTTTATTTTATTTTATTATCATTTTTTGAGACAGAGTCTTGCTCTGTCACCCAGGCTGGAGTGCAGTGGCACAATCTTGGCTCACTGCAACCTCTGCCTCCTGGATTCAAATAATTCTCCTGCCTCAGCCTCCCAAGTAGCTGGGATTACAGGCATGCACCACCATGCCCGGCTAACTTTTATATTTTTGGTAGAGGTGGGGTTTCACCATGATGGCCAGGCTGGTCTCAAACTCCTGACCTCAGGTGATCTACCCACCTTGGCCTCCCAAAGTGCTGGGATTGCAGGGGTGAGCCACCATGCTGGCAAGAGGTCATTTATTAACTGCCAAAGACCATTCTGGTGTTAGTAATGTTTGGAACAGGTGCTTGGAATTGAGGGTATCTGCCATCTCCTGTACATTTGTGCTGCTCAAATACAATAAGCTCAGCCTTTCTCTGGTATAGGGTGTACCGAATCCCAGTTTAAAGGACCTCATTTCTGGGGTCCCCCATATGGGCATCATTCCATCCTTTACATCAGGAGAAGGCAGGGTATTTCCACAGCTTTGGCGCACACTCAGTGGCCAGAAGCTTTGAGTATCCCTTATCACACTAATGTTGGCCTCAATTTCTCTCTCTCTGTCTCACACACACATACACACACACACACACACACACACACACACACACACACATCCCTCTTTAAAACTACCAATGGAAATACATTTAATCCTGTGTGTTAAAAGGGCTAACTGAACTCTAAAACGCTCTCTCTGTAAACTAAGGCAAATGCAACGCAGCATGGACTTAATGGCTTTAACCTACTCTGCAGCAATCAGGTCCATGCCTTCAGAGATGAACTAACATCTTTCACAAACCTCTGCCTAGACCTTCACACTTCACAGACTGCAGCGCTTCATGTTGGGTAGAGCTCACCTCACCAGAAGCTGTCTCACACCTCCACTTTGAAATAGCGGCCGGCCATGCCACTGGCCAGTTTATGATACAATAGCTTCCTTGGAGCATGCTTATAAATATTTATAGCACCAAGCGAGCAGTAATGGGCTGCTATTCAAACACACCTGCTGGGGAAGAAAGAAATAAAATAGAAAAGAAAGAAAACACATACACACTCACACATACTCATGCCCACTATATGAAGGTCATTTAGGCATTTAGTCCTAGAGAGCACATGTACAGAATGATCAGAATAATCACTGCTTTCCCAGGGTCTGTGGTCCACACATGCAGTATCCTGGAGGAAGCAGGACAAGGACCTATTTTGTTTGTAAATGTTGCTTCCTCCGATAATGAACATGTTTGTTGAACTACAGTTGAAAAATACTGATGTGAACAAAGAATAAGAAAAATAGTACCTACATATCTTACCTCCCAGAGGTAACAGTGTTAATATTTTGGAATATTTCTTTCTAGTGCTCTAAGAAATGCATACTCTTTATGCTCTTTTGAGCCTTGCTTTATTAGAGTTAATGGTATAGTATCTTTAAACAGTTTGAAAATCTTTTCTAATTTGATAGTTGAAAACGATCTTTTGTTGTTATGATTTGCATTGATTTTGTTATTGAGGGCTGCTTGCTAACTCAATTAATAAAGATTTACTTCAGCACTACTGAGTGTAAAGCATCTAGCATGAGCGATGGGAGGCAAATATGCATTGGGCAGAATCCCTGTACCCAAAATGCTTGCAGTCTAATGAAGCAGAAAAGGAAGCTTTGCCTTCAGTGTGTAGTAATTATGATTTCTTCTTCTGTGACCTGTGTATTTAGGTCTTTTAATAGTTTGGTTTTTGGATGGAGATCCTGAAAATTCAGTGCTTATGCTTTCATTCAGTGAGAGGGTCAATGTGTTAGTGAAGAGATGTTTAATTTCAGTCCCCTATCCTATCATCAAGTCAACTTTCAGAATAAAGAACGATGTGCATAATATTGCTCATGTGCTTTCTTTCAAATAATTTGGAAAACACTTGCCCTTAGAGACCTGAAATCAATTTTATCAGAAATCTTAAAATTGGCAAAAAGGGGCTCACATTAAACCAAGTCAAGAGGAGGGGAAGAGGTCAAATGACTGATCCCAATTAAAAAATATATATATGCCATGCTCTCTACATGCTATGTTATAGTTTTGGAATTCTTGGGAATAGCCTTTGACAGTAAATAAGCTTCAAATTTGACCTTGGTTTAATTTTTTCTGTGGATTTCCAGTCACCTGCTATGTTGTCTTCTGCAGCTAAATAGTAAAGAATTAGGATCATTAAAAACAATACTTTATTGAGTTCACCTTGCATGTCAGATTTAGTACCTAAGTCGAGAGAAATCCAGAGATGGCAGAGAGGTGGTGGCTGTACTCAAGGAACCTCCTCCCTCAATGACCTAAGAACTGGACGAGCACCCATCTAACTGGGTAGTTTCAATGGTGTTCACAGGGCAAGGGCCATGAACAGATGCTAAAACAGTGAGGAAAGGCTGATGTGTGATAGATGATTCCAAAATACCTAAGTAACACTCCATATACAACTTAACTCTTTATTATATGAAATGTGTGCTTCTTGGTTAGAATTAGAGTTTTTTTTAAAAAAATACCTAAACTATAAAAAAAGTTTAAGAACAAGAAGGTAAATTTGAATATAATCTGATTGCTATATTATATTAGAAAATCACTTAATTTTGTTAGGTGTTTAAAGTGGTTTTGTGGGCATGTGGAAAAATGTTTTTGTTTTGGGAGATGTATGAGCTATTTATAGATGAAATGTCACAATGGTTTATCAAAAATATAAATAGGTACATAGATAGATGGATACAGAAAAATGATAGAAAAGTAATAGATAAGCTAGGAAGATAGATGAAGCAAAAGTAGTGAAATTCTAAAAATGTTGAATTTTTGTATTTGGTTCATGCAAAAGTGATTGCGGTTTTACCATTCCTTTTAATGGCAAAACCGCAATCACTTTTGCACCAACCTAATAAATATATGAGCAGTCATTATAATGTCTGCTTTTCTCTATATTTACAGATTTTTATAATACAAAGTTTTTTTTAAAGTACTGTCTTTATCAGGTGACTTCAAAATCACTGGGGAAAAGAGAAAGACCATTTTATTGCTTTAAATTTTTTTAATGCCAAAATGAAATCAGAAAGAGTTAATTCAGGTCACTTATTCAGAGATTTAGAAACAAGGCATGGTTGTGGATTTTCTGGAGAGTCACAAGAGGCCTACTGTTTGGATGAAATGCTTCAATTTTTCTGACAGCTCTCATCTATGTTTTTTCTCCAGATATTTCACTGCTCATGTTTCTTTGTTTCATAGCAGAGTGCTGAAGTAGAACGTGCATGCTATTTAGAGCCAGAAGTTGTGGGTTTGAATGCAAGCCTGTCACTTCTAGCTCCTGGACCTGAGGCAGACTAATTAACATTTTAATATTCACTTTCTTAAACTCTAAACATTGGATATTAAAATTATTTGCTTCCCAGAATGACCATGCAGCTAGGAGAATGCTTTGTAGAGTGGGCATCTATATTGTATGGGCTGAAATGTGCCCCCATTTCACATTCCTATGTTGAAACCTAACCCCCTAGTACTTCAGCATGTAACTGTATTTGGAGAATAGGACCTTTAAAAAGGTGATTAAGTTATCCAATGTGACTGGCATTCTTATAAGAAGAGGCATGTTGGACACACTGAGAGACACAGGGGTAGGGACATACACACACAGAAGAAAGATGGTGCAAGGACACAATGAGCAGGTGGCTGTCTGCAAGCCAAGGAGAGAGGCCTCAGAAGAACCTTCTGACACCTTGATTTTGGACTTCTAGCCTCTAGAACTGAGAAAATAAATTTCTGTGGTTGAAGCCACCCAGTGGTATTTTGTTATGGTAGACTTAGCAAGTTAATGCGTATGTACCATGTGCATTGTTGTTTTCTTTTATTCTCTTTATCTAATTGCTATGCAATACTATTACCTTCCAGGATCAGTATTTTTTTTTCCATTTGTTTCTGATACAGCTCTGTTATGAACCCTATCCATCCTAGCAGCCTTGCTCAAAGGATGACCTCATGAAATGCATAATCCTTCCAGGGTCCCTACATCTCCTGATGGGACAATCAACAGTAGATTTCAGTTCTCACTAAAAGTATTTTTCAGTTTGTCAATCAGTCATTTTCAGATGTTTAATGAGTGCCTACTATGTGTCAGACTGTCATGGGCACTTGAATCAAAATTAATGCCAAGTTACTCTGCGGCCATTAGACAGGAAGGGTTACAGAAGGTATTTCCTTCTAAGCATTTTGGGGAAAAAATACAGTTTTCACTAATTCTAACAGTACTCCTGTCCCTCACTCAAATGGTTCTACCACCACCACCATTTGAAATGTGTACATTCTTATTTGGAGTGCAAGGAGTTGGAATATCAATCAATTAATACATCATTTGATCAGCAGATATTAATATTCCATATGAAACAGCAACAACAAGCAAGAGTATAAGGCAGGGAACTTGCCCTCAGGGAACTTATACAAATTTCTAAGAGATGCAAGATAGAAAATTAGAAGAGATGTCACAAGGCAAGACATGTATATTGAGTGCCACTGCCATCATTGGTTTGCTTATCTCTTGGTTACTGTTAACTAGTTTTCCCCAAGCTCTTATTACTTAACTCTTTCTACTCTCCCACTTCCTCCTCCCTTCCTTTTGTGTCTGGCAGTATCATTGGCTCCTCCCCATCCTCCTGTTAATATTGAACCATGGTATCTTTCTATCACCTTCAATTCCACTCATGACTGTAAAAAGTACACATACATCTCAAAGCTGTGGTGACAAATATGAGAAAATGAAATTGAAGAGGGGCTGATTTAAAAACAAATGAAGGCCAGAATGACCCAAAGTGTAAAAGAAAAAAAGGTCATAGCATTAGGTCATAGTAGCCAGAAGCAGCCCTGCAGAAAAAAAAAAAAAAAAAAAAAAAAAAAATTCACTGGAGGGCAAGGGTGGCTGAAAAGAGAATTTAAAATAAGCATTTATATTTATCTTTGTTAAAGGCTGGACAGTGCAAGGGTTCTGGAGAGGGCCGGCACTATCACTGCAATGTGCAGAAGCTGAGCCACCATTTCAGCATGGGGATCGTTTTTAAAAACTGATAAGAAGGCCTGTAATCCTAGCACTTTGGGAGGCCGAGGCCGGTGGATCACGAGGTCAGGAGATCGAGACCATCCTGGCTAACACGGTGAAACCGTGTCTCTACTAAAAATACAAAAAACGAGCCAGGCGTGGTGGCGGGCGCCTGTAGTCACAGCTACTCAGGAGGCTGAGGCAGGAGAATGGCGTGAACCCGGGAGACGGAGTTTGCAGTGAGCCGAGATCGCGCCATTGCACTCTAGCCTGGGTGACAGAGCGAGACTCCGTCTCAAAATAAAATAAATAAACTAAATGATAAATAAATAAAATAAATAAAATAACTGATAAGAGGGGTTTGTGAATAACTTCTGTTTCTGGATCAGAATTAGAAATTAGAAAGGGTGCATAGTTATTACTATTCACGTGGTAATAGTAATCACAAATGTGCAGTAATTAGGTTGTCAATTTGGTATTAGGTAGAAAAAGGGTAAACTTGCTGGGGTGCGTTAGACTACAATTGGGGCAACAGAAGCTGAATGTAGAGTACAAATCATTCCTATGCCTCGCTAGAGATGCCCCTACCAAAGGGGAAGGGAAGCCCGGTCCTGAGAGGCCTGGGATCCTGGAACAAGGGCCACTCAGTCAGGACCCATCACACACCAAGAAGGCTCGTTGCCAATCTCTTCCTCTCTTGCTTACTCTCTCTGGCTCAATAGTGACCCCTCTTTTTAAATATATGTTTTCCTCCTGTTCCACTCTACTCTCTATAGCCCGGTTTCCTTGGTCTCCTCTTATTTTTCTGCTTTCATTCCCAATCTCTTTCTCTCTCACTCACTGTCTCTGACTTGATAGTGATCCTTCTTTTTAAATATATGTTAAATATATGTTTTGCTGCAGTTCCACTCTCCTGTCTATAGCCTGATTCCCTTGGTCTCCTTTTATTTTTCTGCTCTCTTAAATCTTCAGTACACGCAGGGCTTTGCTTTTCTTGGTGCTGACTGCAGCTCTAACTCTACATAACCCTTGGACTAGCATCTCTGCAACTGGGTGGGTCATTTCCCTAATGATCCAATCAAAAATCCCCAGGCAAATTTGCAGAGTCACAGCTTATGGAAAATTTAGGTTCTGAAGTCTGCTTGTGAGACAAAAGTAGACTTGGCAAATCTCTTTAGAAGCACTTCATTGGGAACTGACACATCACTTCTTAGTGAGTCAGATCCAGCTTTAGATGAGTATGAGATGAAATTGTTAGTTTGCCTTTAGTAGGCAAACTTTATGAAACATGGGCATTGTAAACATGAGCAGGACCCTTAGCTTGGTGAGATGCCTATATTCTCAGAGGTGCTTAGGAAACAACACAGACTTGGGGGGGACAGTGTATTCATATCAGCCGTATCTCCTTAATGAGTGGGATGGTGCTAGGAATCTCCTATGCAACTACAATTATTTTTCTTTTTTCTCTGTCTCCCTCTACCTTAATGTACACATTTGCATTCCTTAATGTGATGTGAGCCCACTGTAATGGGCTCCATTCACTCAGGAGTCTACCTGTGGCTAAGCAAAATGAAGGTGAGTGGTCAGAGGCCTGGCAGATGATTCAACAGTGAATCAAAAAGGAGAGGTTCCCAGAGAGGATGGAAAGGGGGAGCAGTACCTCACATAAACCTCTTAGAATGATGCCAGGGGAGTTTTTATTAGGGGATAATGAAGTCTGACTTTATGGATACCAAGTGACTGTTAGCAGATAGATCCTTCTTAGGGTGATGAGTTGGGGAGCAGTGATTATCCTAATTGTTCTTATTCTTAAAACAGACTAAGAATGTTTATCCCTGTCCTCTTTTCCACTCTCAAAAGCCAGTTTCTCAGAATTCAAAGTAATAACTGTGTAAGTTTAGATAAGTAGAAGTCTCATGTAAGGCTATCCAGCATAGCATCTGTGAATCCAGATGCTGAGGTTGGATAGACCTGACTGCCACATTCGCTGTAATTTTGGACAAATTGTTTAACCTTTCAAAGCCTCAGATTTTCCACTATAAAGTGGACATTGTTAAGACTTACCATCCAGTGGTCTTGCAAGGATTAAGTGAGATAATGCACAATTTCTGGCACATCGTACATGACAGTATGCATCAGAGTTCATAAAGACTAATTTGAGCCTTGGTGTCTGTGGTGGTCTTTGGAAAATAAGGAAGAGGACAGGAGACAGGTAGATGGTTTAGGAGACTGGGCAGGACAACCTTTGTGATGTGCATCTCTGTGAAGTTTCACTGGCCCTGTGCTCAGCAGGTCTTATCAGGCAGGACATGCCATAAGCTTAAAGGTTAGCCCCCAGGGGCCCATCTGAGGCTAAACCTTTCTTTGTGCAAAGTTAATCCCTGACAGCATAGAAAAGCAATGCGAAAAAATTGCAAGGGGAAAAAAATGTGACTTAGTGGGTGATGGAAATAGAAAGGGGGAGGGAAAGGTGTAAGAGAAAAGCAATAGCTCTTCAAGCACTCCAAGGAGGGAGCTGGAAAAGTGTGGTACATGAACAGACACTGGGAGGGCAAGAGAGGGCTTACCTGTTTAAATAAATCAGAGCTGGCATTTATTGTAATGATTGCTAGAGACAATAAATACAGATCACAGATCAGGCCAGGTATGATGGCTCATGCCTATAATCCCAGCACTTTGGGAGCCGAGGTGGGTGGATCACGAGGTCAGGAGTTTGAGACCAGCCTAGCCAACATGGTGAAACCCCGTCTCTAATAAAAATACAAAAACTAGCCGAGTGTGGTGGTGTGCACCTGTAATACCAGCTACTCAGGAGGCCGAGGCAGGAGAATCGCTTGAACCTGGGAGGCGGAGGTTGCAGTGAGCCGAGATCATGCCACTGCACTCCAGCCTGGGTGACAGAGCAAGACTCAGTCTCAAAAACAAAAATAATAAATAAAAATAAATAAACCAATCCATCACACACCAGCTATTATGGATGATATTACAAAGACTATACTAATACCAACTGCCTTTGGCATCTTTTGTGTCCTTATCTTCTGCTCTTCCCTGCTGTCCCTGGTGACCTGCTTAGAGGATTTGAATCAGCCTTTCAAGGGTTTTTCCTGAGTTTCCCATTCCTCTCTGGCACTCCCCTCCTACCATTTGTCTCCTAGCTTTCACTCCACCTCACCACTGCACACACCCTTGCACACAGAGACATACATGTTCACACACACATACACATGCACACTCTCACTTTGGGCACTTCTCAGTTTCACTGTATTCACCTGTGGAGCTCTTTCTTCACCATATTCTTAGGAGGCCTTTTGGCCCAAGATGTCTTTCCTTATACCAAATGCCATCTTCATCAAACCTGCATCTCTAATTCACCTTCAGAGAAAATCTCTCAGGCCTCATCTATAGCAATCACCATTTGCTTTTACAACCCCCACAGCTGGGTGTTTCATAGTTACTGGAACTTAATAAGTATGAAATAGTTTGAATAATTAATACCGTTTATCAGAAGCAGCTTTTCCTATCTTGAAGTCTTCCCTTAAAAGGAAGGGTCTGCCACTCAGGCCTTCCAATTCTCTAAGCAAGAAAAGCAGTGTCCCTGGAGATGATAAACTGTTCCAAAAGCTTCAGCCCTCACATGCCTGCTTCCTTCTTTGTGAGAGTAGAGAAGAATGAGAAGCAGCCCATTAATTCCGCAGTAATACAGTGTTTTCCTTTGCAATGTCCTTGATTTTATTTTGTAGTGATTCTTCAACATCACAGGTTAAAGAGGTACATTTGCTATGGGATGTCTCTATGCAAATTGAGAGAGCAAAACTATTTAGTCCCCTCCTCTTTGTCCTTACTGAATCTCTTCCTTTTCCTATCACACCACTAGATCCTCAGATTGGTGTCTAGGCTCTACTCTATCAGTCTGCCTTAGCATATGCATCTGATGGGCTCTAGTACCTGGCATTGGCTTATGGCCAGCTTTTCAAATACATCTATCATTCTCAGTGCTCTGATGAGACACATAGGGCAGGTATCATCATCAACATCATTCTTTAATATCTCAATCATTTTACAGTTATGAAAACTGAGACCAAAGTAATTGGGATAAATTAATCAAAATGCAAATTAAGACTTTTGATCCAGATTTTTTCATCATTGATTTCCTTCATCTTTAATGCTGAAGGCAGAGATGGCAAATATATGGCATTCTTGCAGCCACTTTCTACTCTGGTACCCACTATAACTGTTCTGGTTCTCTTGTTCCTTCCTAAAGTGCTGTGAATGGCTTAGAAACACTTGTAATATTGTTCTGGATAGTCACTAGCAATTGAACAAAGATGGCAAGTAAATTAACACACAATTTTCACTCTTAGCTGAGGTCAAACTTCCCAGGAGAAACTGATATTAGAAGTAAGAATTCTACAGAGCAAAGGCTTTGAAATGTCATAGGATGACTTAGTTGGAGGAGCATCAGGGACAAATGCAAGGGAACTAATTTTTTTTTTTTTTTTTTTTTTTTTTTTTTTTTGAGATGGAGTTTCACCCTTGTCACCCAGACTGGAGTGCAATGGCCTGATCTTGGCTCATTGCAACCTCCGTTTCCCAGGTTCAAGTGATTCTCCTGCCTCAGCCTCCCAAATAGCTGGGATTACAGGTACCCACCACCATGTCTGGCTAATTTTTGTATTTATAGGAGAAACGGGGCTTCACCATTTTGACCAGGCTGGTTTTGAACTCCTGACCTCAGGTGATCCACCTGTCTCAGCCTCCCAAAGTGCTGGGATTATAGGTGTGAGCCACTGTGCCTGGCTACAAGGGAACTAATTTTAATGAGTACCTATGTTTTTTTTAGACTTTGTATTAATTCTCTTTACAACCTCTTGAGATAAGCAATATTATTTCTGGTTTTCAGTTGAGGAAACTGAGGCTCAGCATTGAAGTCACTTACCCAAACATGGAGTCAAGCAAGAGACAGAGTCTGAATTAGATGCAACATCTGAGCCAGAAGCTCTGCCATAAATCTGCCCTCACGCACTCTCTTCCCAGTCCTTCAAACTGAACTTCTTTTCATCTTATTGTAATAGCATGCATCTCAACATTAAAAGAGAACAGCTATAGAAAAACAATATGGGGCAGAGAAAAGAGATAAGTACAGTCACAATGTCAGGATTTGTTGTGTGTGATCTTGTGTATAAAAGTATGAAGCCAGAATTAGCTCTTTTTTCCCCAAGAACTGTGTGTGTCTAAGTATTATCCTGCACAAGCACGTAAATTTTAAAATCCATTTCTCAATCCTTTTTCTATTTCCTTGAAGATACCGTTATAATACCATGCATGCGTTTGTGTGTGACAATTTTCCCTTTGCTGCTCTGCGGTTAGTGGATCAGGATCAACGATTGTGGCAGAAGGAGGAGGAATAGAAAAGAATATCAAAGGCTCTAACAGCCACCCAGTATTGATTAAGCACTGTGTATCTTCCATTGTTCTAGGCACTGTGGGCACCACAGAGAGTGTAAGACAGAGTCACTTCTTTCTGAGACATAATGAGCTTAATTTCAAAGACTTTAATATCTGGTAGAAAAAAATAATGTCCAATTAGGAAACTAATAGAATCACAAAAAGCTAGGAGTTGAAAGGGACTTTGTATTACTTGCCACTGCATCCCTCACTGATGAAGATGAAATTGTATTCATGCAGCTTCACCGACGGGGCTCATGCTCCCTTGTAGTGACACATCTTTACTCCATCACTTGTGCCTGATGACCCTAGTTCTGCTGTCAGGGCAGCTTAGTAAATGTCTCTTTCTTCTCATAAGAATGTCTGATAGATTAGAGGGTGGCTACTATCTCTTCCCTTAGCTGCTTCTTTTCTATCTACTCTTTCTTCAACCATCTCTGTGGTCATGTTTCAGAAACTTCACCATCCTTCCTCTGGATCCTTCCTAGTTAGTGTTAACAAGACTACTGAAAAAGAAGTATTGGGTTAAGAGAGACTTTATTTCTTTGTGCAGTTTGCAAACCAAAAATTTGATACAGACTTCAGTACAAAACAAAGATGCATTCCCAGAGAACAAAGAGAAAGTTATGTTATAGAGAAAAAGTTCCCACCCATGTTCCCACATGGGCCCACTTATGCAAATGAGGGATGCACACTTGCTTAGTTCTGATTGATTGATGCTTGTTGACTTCTGATTGGTGGATGCAGGTCACAGCCTATAGGTTGATTCAGGCAGCATAAACAGAAGCAGGCAACTTTAAACGTTGTCTTAACAAAGTTAAGCATGTGGGGGTTTTCCTGGGATGCTGAATACCTGTGTGACCTTTCTTTAGCAAATGGCTGCTTGGTTGTATTTTGTATTTAGGCCCAGTTAGTCACTCAGGATCCATCTTTAAGGATTCACTCTTCTAGAGTTTATGTTGGCCAGAATCCTTCTTAAATAAGATTGAGGGAAACAAGTGCAACCCTCCAAGGTTGGCTGACTTGGGTAGAAGATGCTTCACCATTTTTCCAGCTCTGAACACTCCACCTCTTTTATTGCAGGCTAAGTTTTAACAGCTGCAGAATACCATTGGCACCCATTAAATGCATGTTGGTAAGCTTCAAATTATTTCCTTGGGATGGATATCAGGTTAAAGGCACTTTAGGGCGGTTTTAAAGTATTTTAAGAAAGTCTTCAAACTTGAGTACTAATTCTGGGTTTCCTGCTATTTAGCTGTGAGTCCTTGGGCAAGTCACTTTTTCTGGGCTTCAAGTTAATATCCCTGTTAGATAAGGCAAGTGAACTATTAATATATGATCTTTCAAGTCTCATTTACTATTAAATTTCTGAACGAAGGGTAAATTCCATCTCCCATAAGAACGATTGCGTTTTTGAACCCACATACAAAATTTCACATTTACCCCAGTTACGTTTGTCCCATTTATTCCAGTATGTTTTGGCCCAGGTTTCCAAGCTTTTAAGATCTTTTTGAATTACAAGCCCATAACTGAATGCATTGACTCTTGTGCTTCACAATGTTTCATTGGTAACAGATCAGTCATTTAAGAAGCTCTTTTAGAATATTGCCTGACCAACTTCCTTCCTGATCTTGACTCTTTTCAACCTCTTCCTGAACTCAACCTATTCTTTGTTAACAATACTCTTTAGTTGATTAGCTGGCACTTTTCTAGAATCTATCCTTTGCTGTTTTTGAAAAATTATGATTAAAAGTATGTCTTTAGTCTCCAGGCTTATCTCCTTTTCACCCTTCTCAGTTCCTCAGAGTTCCCTGATTAAAATTTATCACGTCTACAAATTCTTGATTCACGTGTGATAAACATTTTGTCATTTAATTTTTGGCTGTCCAGCATTCAATTCTTGTTTTTGAAGAGTTCTCTTGTTGTGCATATTATTGGTGGATTGCAGTACCACACACCTCCCACAATAGAAGCCAAAGTGAAAACTTTCTCTTCTCAGCACCACAGCCAGTATAGAAGCGCATTCCCTACACTTGGCCAGTCAGATATTTCTGTTCAGGGCTCTGATTCTGGAGAAAATGATACAAAGATGGAGGACTGTTTGAGGTGAGTTTCCAGCAGCTGTGATTGTTTTCCTTGGTGGCTGTAGCTGTCTCCAGCCTGAGGGTGTCTTTACCAAATCTTCTATAACACAGATGCTATATATCCTGCTATTGATTTTCAAAAGGTCTTGCCATTTTCTAAGTCTTCATCCTCATCTTCTCAGTTTTATGAAGCTCCCCTATATTTCCAATAGATTCCTCCTATAATTAAGGTAGTCACAGATTGTAATTACTATTTGTAAGAAAGAATCCTGATAAAAACATTTCTGTAGACGCTGCAGGATGTAATCATCACCAAGACACTGCCACCCAAGAACATCTCTTCTTGAAGAAGATAGTGTGTGCAAAACACTGGCTACATGTGCATACCCCCTAGGCACATAGGCCCAAACTGCTCCCTTTGTGAGCCTTGCTTCTGCTCAGGCTTGGCATTCCCAAGTTAACCCATCTCTGACTTTATTTTTCTATTCTCCACTTTTTGGACTACTATTGTTTTGTTTTGGACTACTACTGCTGCTGTTTCTTTCTCTGTGTATGGTGGTCTTGAGCCAACCACAGTCTCAACTTTGACCTATCCTTGTTCCAGGCTTCCTCGTGCTGTTTATCAGTTACTTCACTTTCTCAATAACAAGAATACCACAACTGTCCTTCTGTCCTGGATCGAGTCTCTCTTCATTACTCCTTCCCTTGGCAACATCAACCAGTTGCATAGTTTTAAATATCAACCTCTTGACAGTGATTTCAAACTTTACATCCCCAGCCCTGACCTTTACCCTGAATTCCAGACTCATGTTTCCAACTGCCTGATCCACATTTCCAATTAGTTATATGATAGGCATGTCAAACCTATTTTAAATTAAGCTTACTGACTCTGCTTCTAATCCTGCTGCTACCCCTACCACAGCTGCCCCTGTATCAGTGGCTGGCTACTCTCTCCTTCCATTTCCTCTGGTAAAATACTTTAGGATTAACTTTACCTGTTCTTGTTCTCTTACGCCTCACATTGTATCTCTCTGGAAAGTTTGTTGGATAAATCTTCAAAATATATCCATAATCTAATTTATAAATTTAGTATAATACCTCTCCAAATACCATTAGATTTATTTCAAAAGTTAGCTAAGTTGATTATAAATTTACTTGGCAAAACAACAAGCAATAGAAGCTCTTCTGAAAATGAACAATAAAATTATGTTAGTTCAACCAGATACTAGAACACGTTCTTAAAACCTTTACAAGTAAAACAATGGGGATTGATGCATGAATAGCACAAAAGACATTAAAACAGAATAGAAAATCTAGGAATAGGCCTCATTTTATATATTTTTTAATACAATGAAACTAGCACCTTAAATCAGTGGAACAGAGAGCAAACCTGTTGGAGGAAATAGAGATAAAAGCTAGATGTCTTTAAATATGCCTTATTTTGTATATTTGACATCAAAACTAAATAATATCCCACGTAATGGCAAAATAAAACCAAAATAAAATAGAAATAAAACAATTTCCAAAAATTAAAAAGCAAAATAAAACCAATAAACCTTAAAATGTCTTGTATTTTTGACATAACTATACAGAATGGAATTATTTCAAAAGAATTTAAAACAAATGATTTTTGTGCTACACTCAAAGCACCAAATAAAGATACAAAAAACTACCTTAGTTTTCATGATCATGTTGCTAGTACAATATTGGTAGTGTTTTAAAACACATACCCTCATATATACACTTTTACATAGATGGTAAGATGATGAGCCTGGAGCAGTATGCTATGCAGAAAGCCAGGAAGCTATCAAAGATTTCTAAGAGAATATCAAAAGGAGACAGGATCCAACTTGAAGATGCTTCCCTTTGACCAAATATTGGGCATTTTCAACATCAAAAATAATAATCACATTTCTGCTTCTAGGAGTGTAAAATAGATGCACTTTTCCTTATTCCTTCTGCTAAGTGCAAGTAAAACACTGAAATTGTATTTAAAAAACCCATAAAACTCTAAAAGATGGAGAGAAGGAGTTAGACTTACTGGTGACCTCAGGATCAAAGGAATAACATTGTCATGAATTCCATGGGTTTTCTTTTTGTCTTATATATCCTAGATTTGGAGGCCAAGAAAACAGTAACTTGAAAGAACCAATGAGTGCAAACAAAGAAGCTTCCCATCTCCAAAACAAAAAATACAAGGAAAGAGTTAAGCCCTAGTGAACCTACAATTACATTTCAAGTAAATGGTCTAAATACACCTGTTCAGAGATTGGCAGAAAAGAAAAATCATATGACCATATTAATTGGAGCAGAGTATGTAACAAAAATATGCAACAAAATTAAATGCACATTTATGATTAGAAACTCTAAAAGAGATAGAGGGGTATCTTATTTAACTTGATTAAAAAAACAGCTGCAAAGAACTGAAGTTAACATTATATTTAACAGTGAAAGATGGGATGCTTTCTAAGTTTAGGGACAAGGAAACCATGTCTGCTTTCACCACTCTTATTAAACCTAGCACTGGAAGTTCTAGTCATTTCAATGTAGCAAGAAAAGGAAGTAAAATCATATAGACTGAATATAAATTATATATACACACATATATATGTACACATATATACGTACATATACATATACACGTATATATGTGTATATATACACACTTTTTTTTAGTTAGCATATGACATAATTGTGTAGAATATCCCAAAGAATCTACAAAAAACCTTTTGGAACTAATAACAAGTTAGCAAAGTCACAGAATACAAGATAAACATATACAGTTCTGCTAGGTTTTAGTAATAAATATGTAGACACCAAAATTTAAAATACAACTCCATTTAGAATTGCTCGAAAAAAAAAAAAGAAACAGGTATAAATTTAATGAAAGATATACTAATATTGCATGTTGAAAAATACAAAATGCTGGTGAAATAAAGAAGATCTAATCAAATGGAGATACGTACCATTTTCATGGATTAGAAGACAACATGGTAATGTTAATTTTTCCTAAATTGATATAAAAATTTACCACTAAAATCTCAGGAATTTTTTTTGTATCTATAGACAAGATTATTCTAAAATTTATACAGAAATACGAAGGACTAGAGCAAAGAAATAATTTTGTAAAAGACAAGTAAAAGTGAGAGGAATCAATCTACCCAATCTCAAGACTTGTTATATAGCTACAATTCTATGTAACATTGACAGAAGAACTGATACCATGGATCAATGAAACAGAGTAGAAAACCTACATATATAATGCACAAAAATGCCCAATTTATTTTTGACAATGGTGAAAAGGTAATTCTATGGCAGTGAGATAATTTCTTCAATGCGTGCTGGGGTAATTTACATGCCCATAACCAGAAAGGAAAAAAATCAAAATACAAACAGTGTTTGTGGGGATGTGAAGAAACTTGATCACTCATACATTGCTGGTGAGATTACAAAATGGCACAGCCATTCTGAAAACAGTTTGTCAATTCTTCTAAAAAATTAACATGCAACTACCACATGAACCAGCAATTGTATTCTTGTGCATTTATCCCAGAGAAATGAAAACTATGTCACACAAAAATCTAGACAAATATTTATAGATGTTCTATTAATATCTCCAAACTGCGAACAACCCAGATGTCCTTCAAAAGGTAGATGCTCATATAAACTGTGACACATCCACACCATGGAATATTATTCAGCAATAAAAATTAATAAACTTTTGATATACACAACAACCTAAATGAATTTTCAGGGAATTAATGCTAAATGGAAAAAAAAAAAAGCCAATCCCAATGGTTATCTATTATATGATTCAATTCATGTAACATTATTGAGATAATCATAGAAAAGAAGACTAGCTCAGTGGTTGTCAAGGATTAAAGCAGCAGTGAGGGCAGGAGGTAAATGTATATGTCTATACAAGGAAAACATGAAGGGATCCTTGTGCTGATGAAGACGTTCTCTATGAGGACTGTATCAATGTCGATGTTCTTGTTGAGATATTTTACTGCAGTTATGCAAGATGTTACCACTGAAGATAACTGGGTAAATTGTGTATGAACTATCTATATTATTTCTTATAACTGCATGTAAATTTATAATTATCTCAAAAAGTTTGATTAAAAAGAATAATTATGATAATGCAGTAAAATACATCAAATATTTAAATCCATAAGTTCATAATGATACAAAAACAAAAGCCACATTGGCCACCTTTGGAGGATGCTAGAAAAACGTGATTCTGAAAGCTGGTAAAAATAAGGCATATAAGCATCTATCTACTTTTTCTGTTTAAATTTTACCTCAAAGTAATCAAGTACTTGATAAGGAACATTTTCTCTTTTAGAATTTAATAACAAATAGGCAAAAAAGAAACGACACTCTTACAATATTACTAGTTTGTAACCCTGAATAAATAAAGGATGAATGCAATGCTTCTTGATGTCTTTTAATAACATCAAGTGAAAAGTGAGGAAGAAATTCATGATAGACCAGTGTGACAATATCTGTATCCACTGTTCAACCTTAACATAAAAAAGAGAATAAATCAGACATTAAGCACCTTTCCATGAAAGTACATACACCATCTATAAAGTATTCTTCCAGAAAAAAAAAAAAATAACCAAGGATCTAAATCTAATTGCTAGTTTATGAGACATTTAGAAGTCAAAGAAATATGATAAACAACAATACATATTCAGCAAAATCTAGAATGTGGGAAAATCTACAATAATAACCTGGTTTCTTCAAAAATAAATTTAAGGAAAGTTCAAAAAGCAAGAGAAATCTCTAGGTGATTAAATCTTAGGAGACATCAAAGAAACCCATTGCATGGAGCTTGTGTGAATACTGATTTCAAAAAAATTGTAAAAACATAAATTATGAGACAATAAAGAAAATTTCAATGCTGATTAGATATTTGATGCTGTCAAGGAATTATTGTTAAGTTTTTCAGATGTGAAAATGGCAATGTGCTTATGTTTTTAACATAATGTATCTCTAAAAGTTTTTGACAATATGTGTGGATTAGTATTTACCTCTCACTAATTCAATAGTAGGAAAAAATGAGTATAGAAAAAGCAAGAAGCAAGATATGCCATGAGCTGAAGTTTCACTCTACTTTTCTATTGTTGCCATTTTTGTATATGTTAAACGTGTGTCCAGAAGCCTTTACTTCCTCTACTGCTAACCTTCTGGTACAATCTACCTTCACTTCTAACTGGAAGCATTGTAGCATAATCCTAACCGGTCTATCTCCTGGCATCTACCTTTGCCCTTCTTCCATCTCCTTCCATCTCTCTGCAACACAGAAGCCATGGTAATCGCCTTAACACCCAAGTCAGATCCTGTTGTTTGTTTCTCTGCTCAAAACAGTGCTTTATATCACTAGGAGTAAAAGTGAAAGTCCTTACACCAGCCTATAGGGGCTCTGCTCTGCACCATTGGCCTCTGATAACCCTCTGATTGGCTCATGGCCTTTTCATCTCCTTCCTTATCTGATGCCACAATCCTTCATTTGCAATATTTGCTTTGGTCTTTCCTGTTTGCACATCACTTTCTTTGACTGGAGAAAGGGTAAGAAGAGGTGTATGCAGAGCTCTGCCAGGGTCCTCTCCTAGGTTAATAATATACCATCTCCATCTAAGCAGATGTCTGTAACTCCCTTGTTCAATTGCCCTCACCAAATGAAGCTTCAAAGTTTCTATTGTCTGGTTGTGGCATTTTTGACACTATCAGTTTGCTGTGGTTCAGCCCCAACACCACATCCTGATGGGGCTGTTGTACTCCTGTTTTATGTATCTCCTAGTTCATACATCCTTTTGCCCATGTTTTTATCTTTGGCCTTTTGCAATCTGAGCTTGTCAGAGAGCCTCTGTGAAATGACAGTTGTTACTTTAACAACATTTCTTATCTCATTAGAATTGTTCATAATTGTCTCATCACAATTTCTCTTCTCGGAAATCCTTATTTAATGCCATCCATGTGCTCCCAGTAGATTCTCTGACTGCGGGAGATTTGCTACCATTTGTTTGAACTCTGAAGTTTCAAACCCAAGACAAAGAATTAAATATTGTTTTGAGCACATGCTGTGTGCCAGGCACCGTGCTGGATTTGTCACATGCACCATCTCATTTAGTTCTAAGGATAGTTCTAGTAACAAACAATCATCTGTATTTCCTTTAAAATCAACGACAAAAGGAAATTTGGAGCCTGCCAGTAAGGTATTGAAGGTCATGTATAAACCAACCAGTAGAATCAGAATTCAAATTCAGATCTTGGCTCCAAGATGCAAATCATTAAGTAGTACACTTGAAGGATGTATTTCCTCTCTGTTTCAAAAAGAAGTTAAAATGTACTTTTCCCCCGATCTTGTCTCTTCTACTTCACCAGGTAGGTCTTCCCATCAGTCAGCCCAGAATCATAATTCCTCCATTTCTCCCATCCCCACTATTTCATTGATTCTTCTGATAAAATAAGTGAATTATCAATGAAGTAGCACAAGGACTTACAAGATATCCATCCCCCACTGTTTTCTGTTAGTAGAAATGGTCTTCTAGCCACTCTTGGACAGGGAAAATACCTTCTTACTCCTTTATGTCTATTTGATAATGTATATTAAGAAGGAATCGGCTATATCTTTAGACTACGCGGGAGCATAGAATACTTGCATGGTATTGTATTTGTTCTCCCTGGTTTAAAAATAGAATCTAAGGCCAGGCATGGTGGCTCACACCTGTAATCCTAGCACTTTGGGAAGCAGAAGTGGATGGATCACCTGAGGTCAGGAGTTCGAGATCAGCTGGACCAACATGGCGAAACCCCGACTCCGTTAAAAGTACAAAAATTAGCTTGGCATGATGGCGGCCACCTGTAATCCCAGCTACCTGGGAGGCTGAGGCTGGAGAATCCCTTGAACCCAAGAGGCAGAGGTTGCAGTGATCCAAGATTGTTTAATTGCACTCCAGTCTGGGTGACAAGAGCAAACCCCGTCTAAAAAAAAAAAAAAAAAAAAAAAAAATCTAAGCACTCTCCACTGGGCTCTGTCTTTTCTCCATGAATCTCTACTCTGTGACATACTCTTTAGGTGCATACTCTTACTACCTCTTAAATGAGAATAGACACATCACAATTTTCAGTTAGTTTTTATTTTAAAACCGATTCTGAAGTGTGCTGTCGTAAGAGTTATGTAGTGGAAAGAGATGCTGAACTCAGAAAATCTGAGCACAGTGATAGTAGCTAATGTTTATGGAGCACACACTATATGCCACACACAGCTCTAACTGCTTTTCATCAGTTATCTTACTTGTACCGCACAACAACCTATGAAGTAAGAAACTATTTTGTAGGTGAAGAACTGGATGGGTAGAGGGGCTAGGTAATGTTCCCAGTGTTGCATAGTAAGATCAGTGCTCTGTGGTCCAAAGCCAAAAGCTGAGCTCTTATCCACCTCTCTCTTTTATACTTCCTAGCTCAGTTATCAGTAGTCTGATCCCTGGGGCAAGTCACGTAACTTCTTTGATACTCTATAAATGTTGACAATAACTATTTTCTCATCAATGAATGTAAAAACTTCCAGTATACTGCAAGTCCTTTATAATCATAATTGATTACCATCACATGAAATTGGCAATATGATAATAACAACGGCAACACTTATTTAAGATATATTATGTCTCACCATTATCTATAGTATTTCAGAGCTCATTAATTGTAATGTGGACTGTTTGGAGAAGGTAGTGTTAGTCTTACAATTTTAAAGGCAAGGAAAATAGATAAGAATGTGTAACATAATGTAGTTTATAAAATTACATGCAGAAATACACATGCTTTCTGCATGTCCTATTTCTGACCTTAAACCTTCAGAGAACCCCCAGTGGAGGCAAATAGTGTTGGCTCTTTCTTGGTACTTGGATGATGCCATACACCCATGATTTCATTTTTTCCATATGGGTCATGTCAGCAGGTGAGAGAGTCAGTGTCAGGTGCCTCTTTCCTACCCACCCGCCAATCCACAAAGCAATATGCGACCACACACAATTGTCTCTTAAAGAGTCAGACACATGCACTGTCAGCTCTCCAGGAAGTTTTTCAGCCATTGTCAGAACTCACTTTCAGTGACAAGACATAATGGACTTGGGGTTTCATTAAGTGCCATTTCTCTGTGAGAAATGTGCAGACTTTTGTTTGAGCAAGAGAGATTTCAGACTGGTAAGATTTACTTGACCAATGGAATGGATTAGAATACTTCTAGAATGAGGCCTTGTCCCTAGCCTTTTTTCTTTCTTCTGTGCCCTGCAGAAATACTCCTCAGGCCCCAGCATTAAAGAGGCAGAGAGGATGAGCAGGAAGGGATGGTCAGGGAACACAGCTCATGCAAGGAGGGATACAGCCCTCAATGGAAGGTTTTTTGGTCTCCCAGAGAAAGGGGATAACTTACAGTCAGCAGCTCAGGATGGTTAAGCATAAGGCACATGCTTTCCTACCTCTCAAAGTACAGATGGCCAAGAGAGATTTCTAGTTTTCAAGACCTGGTAACACCTTATCAGATCCTCCTGGAGGCAGGGAGGTAAAAGGTAGGGGAAACTTTGGTATGTGTCCAGGGGAAGTCATGTACAGGGGAAAGCACAGTTAGAAGAGTCCATGCATGTGTGTTTACAGGAAAGGATCATTTTCTCACTGTGAAGGAAACATACAAATAGTACCTCCTACTTAGGGTCTGTCTGTAAACTTTCTTTACCTTTATCTACTACTCATTCGTTCAAGTCATTCAATCATTTGACAAACTATTTTCATCTCAGATCTTCTGTATGAGCCCTGCTCTAAGTCCCTCCACGTTATTGGCTTCTCTTACATGCCTGCTGTTCCTTATATAAGTCCTAATTATAGTACTCATCACCCAATATTCTATTGATTGATAATTTACCTGCCTGCCTGATTCTTTGGGCTATGAAACCCTGAATACTATAGAAGTCATCTTTTATTCTGTATTTCAAGCACCTGGCCATGCCTGGCATCTAAGTTTGTCATTCAGTTGAGTTGAATGAATATTCATTTTGAAATTCCCTTAGATACCACAGCTTGTGAGTCTTAGGGTAAAATCGCTTTCACAGTTTATTCTTAAATTCAGTGGTTAGATCAGCACACACCTTTAAGGGGCAGGTCCCAGGATTCATCTCTTTCTTGATAGTCTCTGGAAGGGTCTCAAGTTCTCATTCTTGTGCTTGCCCACGTGGCTTCCTCCTTGTCCACTGCCTTTCTGCTTTGTTGCTGCAGGCTAGGAGTGAAAACCCAGGTTTCAGGTAGATGCAGATTACAGTAGGAGAGAGGAGGAAGAAGCAGAGTGCTAAATATCCCTGCTTGTTCTCTTTCACTGTTCCCACCATCTTGTTCCTTTTCACTGTTGCCAGTGGGGTGGAGGTTTGGGTCTTCACTGGGCCCTGTCAGTACCAAGAAGACAGGAGGAAGCAAAGTGGGACTAGCCCTGCCTTGTACCACCTTGTGCTATTCTGTTAGTGCTAGATGAGGGTGAAGGCACAGCTCAACTCACTAATGTCCAGGGTAAAGAGGGCATGGAGCCCTGACTTGAATTGTCATGTTCAGTCTTATAGGTAGGTGGATCCCACTGATTCTACACTGGTGTGGGAATTAGTGTGCCTTTGTCTGTTTATATGGGGGCAGGGATGGGAGTGGAATAGAAGCTAAGCTCCTCTTGGTCCTGTTGATGGACTGTAGTTTTTTTATTGGAATGTGGCTTGAGCAGGGCAGGTACTGCCATAATGGGTTTCTGTGATTAGATGACCCTTTTGCTGATCCTTTGGCTGAGGGAAACTAGGATTTTCTTGAAGCTTTTTTTGACTGTGCCTGTGGATGGCTCTGACTTGGAGGGTTCTGCAGTGCCCTGTCCAGAGTATAGGAGAGGCAAAGAAGATACCCAGGGAACTCACTACCTTGTTGCTCCTCAAGTCAACATCATTAGGCAGCCTGCCTTATTCTGTCTCCCTTATGGTTTTCTGGTTGTAAGAGAGAGGCAATGGGGAAATGGAAATACTTCTTGACCAGAACTAGTACTCATCCTAATGTCTAATAAATAAATGTAACAACTTGAAATTATGGCTCAACCTTGCAAACTACTATAAGCAATGTGAGCAAAGAATATCAGCCCAATTTCTTTACAGTTCTAATTGCCGTGGGTCTACTGTCCTAGTATCCTACAAGATCTGGCCTTCTTGAGGGCAGATTCTGTGTTTTACTTATCTCTGGATTCTCCATGTCTAGCACTGTGCTGGGGAGGCCCAAGCCATTGGTTTTGAATGAATAAAAACAAAGGCTCCTTTAGCCACACTAGGAAAGGCTTCGTGTTATCTACATTTCCTGATGTGCTTTTCCAGTCGAGAATCTACATAGATTCTAACCTTTGCTCCCCAGTGGATGTGCTACCTGGAGGCAAACAGGATATACAGCCTCCTTCAGGTGACATAGGATCCTGAAGCTGGCACACTCCCTAGGTGGCTCCAGGCTGCTGCATAGCATTGCGTCCTGCCACACAGTCCTCCAGGTCTTTCAGGGGTGTGGTGTGGCTAACTCAGCAGGCAGAACAGCCTGACCCAGCCGATCTGGTTATTATCCACATGAGGACAATTGGAGCCTCTTTTAATATCAGTGGCCATAGGGGGCCTGGAAGACAATATGCGGGTGGTGGGCTTCTGGCTGTGGTGTCGCAGTTGTTGACTGTAGATGCCACCAGAGGGTTGTCTTACTAGGAGAGAGGAGGCAGAGAAGGAGAGAACCCAAGACAATGATGGAGAGACAGGAAGGCAGAGAATGACAGGCCATGACAGAAAGACAGAGTAACACAGCAAGGAGTAAAGAGTCAGAAGATGCTTTTCTTTCATTTTACCTTTTCTCCAGTGGGCTCTCTAGACTGCTGTGGGTACTTTTGTCCCTCTCAGCATGAAATATATTTGGCTGTCCAGGAATAAAACATCAAAACCTACCATATAATTAGTTGTAGGAAATATTGATGGAATGCCAGGAGCATTCTAGATGCTGTTGTGAGCCAAGGGAGGAGCCTATCTCCTATCCAGAGGGGCTGCTGTTATACTAGGCAGGGATGGGCTGCAGGGACCAAGGGCCAGTTACATGCAGGCTAATACTTCTGAGGCCTGAGTGACAGTATTTACTCCACCACTACTTGAGTCAGTGAGACTATTATTACTATTAAATAGGCAACATTAGAGGGGAAAAATGG
The DNA here is from genome assembly GCF_007565055.1 of Rhinopithecus roxellana. Taxonomy (NCBI): domain Eukaryota; kingdom Metazoa; phylum Chordata; class Mammalia; order Primates; family Cercopithecidae; genus Rhinopithecus; species Rhinopithecus roxellana. The sequence goes on along the minus strand of NC_044553.1, from coordinate 117,452,148 downwards.
AAACCAGAGAAAGCCTGGTTTCAGTTGGTGATGAGACACTAGTCAGATGTAATAAAAACAAATTGTCTTAGAAATAGTAAGAAGTGATAAATTATTTTTTACTGTGATCCTTGGGACTCTGGGCTGTCACTCATAATGCTGAATATCTTTCTCTCCAGGAAACAAGCACCTCCTCTTACTGCTTCTCCCTACTGTGCTCTGAGCCTAGCTCTTGAAAAAAACACACATCCCCCATCCAGTACCTTCTTCTCTTTCCGCTGCTCTTTGCAAACTCCCACCCAGGCAACTCCTTCTTACTATTCTTCACACAATTCTCCGAACTTCAGGAAACAGCATGTGACTCTATGCTGTCTGAGATCATTTCTTAAATATTTTATGTACACTGAAAAGCATTCAAGGGTGGATGCATGTTTGAAAGCTTTTGTGTGCCTCGCAGTGCCTGCGCCAGTGCTAGGCACACTGGGTGCTCCATGAATGAGGGCCAAGTCCTGGCTTCTGCTCTGTCCTCATCCTCATGTCTCATTTCCATCCTGCAGTAGCTGTACATTGTCTGCCTTTCACAGTGCTGGTTTGGCTTGCATTTCTAGAAGGACGGTGGCAGGAAATTAAAACTTGTCACCCATCACTGCAACTTGTGGCATGTCCTTGATAAACATAGTCACAGTGGCTCACAGTTTTCCTAAGCAGGAGAGGTGAGAGCAGCCTGCAGACGTCAGGATGCTTCTGAGACTTCCTGGCAGAATGAAAATGCAGGAAAATCATAGTAGCTGGCTACATGCTGGCGATTCTGGACCTGAAGAGCCTCTCCTCCAGAGGGGACATCCTGTTTTTGAGGAGCAAGGTGCTTTCTGTTTATAATGAAGCTAACTTTATTATTAATAATAACAAGCAGTGGTAGCATTACTATTCACAGTTATTACCAGGGTCTGCAATGCTTGTGGAGCACTTAATTATTTTCAAGGTACTAGGCTCTTCTTTTTGCTTTCCCAGCTTTATTAAGGTATAATTGATCAGTTAATTTCTTTATATTCAGTCTCTTAGTTTTTCCTCACTAAATATCTATGAGTAGCTAGTTCCACTGCATGGATGATGAAATAAAGTCTCAGAAGATTTAAGCTATTTACACAAAGAGACACTGGAGAGAAGAGTGTGACCGTGAGCAAACCTGAAATTATGCCCTTCTCGTACTCATATATTTGAGAACACTGGCGCCCCAGGTGAAGATGGGGCAGTTCAGGGTGGTTGACTTGATGCTGGGGGAATGTTCTCAGGGGAGGCTCATTCCAAGGGTAGCAGTACCCTCTGGAGCCTCAGGAAAGCAGATCAATGCTTATGATAGTATTCAAATGAAATATAGGAGAAAATAATAGGGAGTGTACTTACTTATGCTGCATACCAGCTTTTTGGTGGTGGTGTTTTTAGCATATATTATCTTGGTAAACAGAATCCACAATTTTGTGAAGAGGTATAATTTTTCTCCACATCACAATCAGAGAAAACTAGTTTTGATGATATTATACAATGCATCTGAGGCCAGGCTGCTAGAAACAGCAGAGCCACTCCTAGACTCTTTATCCAGTGCTCATCTCTGCCCCTGCTGGGAAAGCCAGGCCTGATGAACACCCCTGTGTTGAAAGCTCTTTACAATTCTCTGGCTCCCACAAGAAAAAAATTCCTAAGGATCATTGCTCTGGCTTCAACTCAGCCTTTTTGTGTCCTTGTCTCTAGCTTCATTTCCTCTGTTCTTCCTTTAATATCCTCCAGAAGTGCTGTTAGAAGCATCATCTGGGTCTCTGCTCCCTTCTCCCTGGTTTTGCAACAGAGTCACCCCCATGTGATGTGGGTCACCATCTCCATGCTCAGGAGTCTCTAACTCCTCTCACCTGTCAGTAGGAGGAGAGGAGGTAGGGAGGACCAGGGAAAACGATGGCCCATGTTTTCTCAGAGCGATGCTGGCAGGCCTTGTGAGGGAGTCAAGGACAGTGCATGTTAGCTGGTTATGTTACTTCCGGAATAAACCAATGAGCCAACATCGGAATGAGAGGGGTTGTGTATGATCCGAGCCTAAGACACATATTTCAGGCCACGTAATGTCTCCTTATAGGCCAAAGCCATCCCAGGGCAGCTCAGACCATACTTGGCCAGTTGGGTCATGTCTTGTAGTGACTGAGTATAAGACAGACTCAGTATCTTTCATTTTGACAGATATTTGCTGAGTGCCTGATTTGTACCTGGTTCTGTGCTAGGTACTTGGGTGAGGGGCTAGAGATGAGTGGAGTCTCTGAAACCAAAGGAATTTTGATTTATCTCCTGACTTCTTCTCTGAAAAAGTAGAAAATGAGAACACTATACCATATTCCAGAAGTACATAGCATAACATTCATAGAGAAATTCATCCTCCTAATAAGATGATTTCGATGCTGACCACCAGAAAAGAGCAGGATTGAATCACTGGAAAATACTAAAACATGTGCACACATATGTACACATACTACACAGACACATATGTAGAATCCACATGTGTGTGTCCACACTTAAAATGCATATGTATAGACATGTGTGCAAGTGCACACATACATAGAATACACATATACATATGACAAGCATGTACATGCATATACGCACATGTACAAATACATACAAACATATAGGCATATACAATCATGTTCACACAGGTACATGCATTTAAATGTGTGCACATACACACACCCATACAAACACAATGCCACAGAGTGTTTCTCTTTACGCCCCCATAGAACAGGCTGCTGCATGACAAGAAACTAGCACAACTCCAATATATACTGAGCATGTGGTAAGTATTTCTTGAATACTTATAAATGAGTAAAACCTAGAAGATGATGCACTGGAAGGAATACTAATAAGTAAGTGTACTTTTGTTTAGAATACATGTGATGGTGGTTGATATAGGTCATTCCTCCAGACAGATCAATTGAAGTGGTAATAATACACTTTTATTTCCCCCCCCAACTTTGATGAAAAATTGGCAACCGTAAGGAATAAATCCTTAGTTGGTGTTTCAGAATGTACGTGACTGGCTCTCTATATACTTTTGTGCTCTAATATATATCTGAGGGAGATGTTTTTCCTCTTTGTGAGCTTTGGTGGGCACATGCCATTCTAATCTCTTCTTAATGTTACAATTCTGACATGGGACTGGAGCAAGAATCAGCTGACCAGAAATGGGTTATTTTGAGAAGAGGCAGCAAACAACCAAAACGAATGATCATATGCCTGCAAAGCATATGCATGCATGTGCACACGTGTGTGTACTCACACACACATATACACAAACCTTTCTTAGCAGGGAGCTGGTTTTAGAGAGGTGCTTCTTATATTCATGAGTACTTACTGTGCATTCTAGATGCCAAACCTTTAAACCTCATAGCATCCATGCCAATAGACATTATTAACATTATTTTATAGGTGAGGAGACAGAGACTCAGAGAGGATAATACCCTTCCCCAAATCACACAGCTAATTAAGTATCAGAGCAGGAATTGCAGTCTAGACCCTCCTGTTCTTATCTGTCATGCTGATTCTCAGGCAGGAGATATTACTTGGCTAGTCTTTGTTTCATATGTTTCAGAGGTAGCATTTCCACGTGGTACCTTCCGGGCACCACCCGTATCTTTTGGTAGGTATGGTTATGTGTGTACTCACTTAGCATCTCCCAGAATCTCTAACCTCTTAAACTCAGGGGCCTCATCTGAGGAATCTCTGCATTCTGCCTCCTTTTTTTTTTTTTTTTTTTTTTGTGACAGAGTCTCACTCTGTCTCCGAGGCTGGAGAGAAATGGCATGATCTTGGCTAGCTGCAACCTCCACCTCCCAGGTTCAAGCGATTCTTCTGCCTCAGCCTCCCAGGTAGCTGGGATTACAGGCGCCCGCCACCACCCCCGGGGTAATTTTTGTATTTTTAGTAGAGACGGAGTTTCACCATATTGGCCAGGCTGGTCTCAAACTCCTGACCTCAGGTGATCCACCTGCCTCGGCCTCCCAAAGTGCTGGGATTACAGGCACTCACCACCACACCCGGGTAATTTTTGTGTTTTTAGTAGAGATGGGGTTTCACCAAATTAGGCAGGCTGGTCTCGAAGTCTGCCTCCATTCATTACTCAGAACCTGATACAGATTTATGTAGGGGTGTCCAGTAAGCATTTTAAATGAATCAATCAATCAATGGAAATATTTAGGGTAAAATATGAGAGCAGTTCCCTTAAATTGGTTTGAGGAGGTGAAACTATTTTCCTGGAAACCTCATATTTGAATGAAAGTCTTAGAACAGAAGACAGTAAGGTGCTTAGTTGAAGGTGGGCACCAGAAAAGCTGGCGGTTGTCTTGAAAATGGTATTCGAGTGAGACAGGATGGGATTTAATGTGAAAAAATGGTCTCACATAAATGTGGTAATTATAGGTTCTGCTCCCTCTCCACGTTGGAGAACATTTGGACTCTTTCATAATTTCCTTGCTTCCAAAATAGTAACAGGTGCCTTCTTGCTGCTGGGAGCACTGAGGAAAAATGACAGTAAGGTCCCTTCAGTGTTCCAAGAAAGAGTGAGAAAGACCCTGGAGAAGTACAGGATGTGACCATTATCATAACACCATTATGATAGCTATTAGCATTAGCAAAATTCCCCATTAGCAGTGCCTGTTTGAATTCAAAAGCTTACTGAGAGACCATGGTCTAAATGTCATTATGTACAAAGGACACATGTCAGTCAACAAGCAACCTCAAATGAAAAGGTTCACTCATGGTTTTAGAGCTCATAGCTAAGTGATCTGTGGAAGGAACAAATTAATCAGGTAATATTTTAGCTAGATATAATTTATCAAACAATGATGCTAAATATAAAATTATTTACATTCAACTTTCAAAAAACCCCAGTAGCCTCTCCAAACTGTGGTAGTTGGGGAAATTTATTGTTCTCTATATTGCTTTGAATGTATTAATTATTGTTAGCAATCAAGATTTTTTTAACAGACAGATTTTTCTTATAACAGTTGGTTTAAACAGAAATTTTTCTGTACAACAGATGGAAATGATACAAAATGTTAGAAGCAAAATGATGCTAATATCGGGCATCTGGTTGCCCCGCTACATGGTGCAGCACTTCACGCATCATCTCTAATCCATACAATGATAGGAGCTGTCATTATCCACCTTTCACAGATCAGAAAACTGCAGCCTGGAAAAGCTGAGTACTTTAATTAAAGTCACATAGCTTGAATGGGATAGAGCTGGAATGAAAACTCAAGAGTATCCAAATCTAAACAAAACACTCTCCCTCTTACCCCTTGAGAATGGTGCCAAGCAGTAAAGGTCTGCTTCAGGTGATAAATGTGAAGCTCTCCTCCTCACTTCCATTTTTAAGAATTCAGTACCATGGCTTAGCAGGATTTGAGGATAAGTTGACATCCTGTTCACAGACTATCTCAAAGGCCTGGAGGGCCCCACAGATCCATGCAATCAGGTCTACCCTGAGGAACTCACCAATCCTAGATGGGGAGGTAGAGAAGTACCCTAGACATACAATCCCACTTCTGTGGGAGGCCCTACAGTCAGAGTGCCCACAGGCACTCGGGGAACTAAGGGAAATGAAGAAACAGACTGGAACTGAGAAGTCAAAGAAGGCTTCTAGAGCAGGTGACACTCATACAAATCAAAAAGATGAGTAGGGTTAGGGGGGCAACCAAGTTGGGAAGGGGTCCTCAGGCATAGGAGGTAGCACATGCACCATGGTGAGGTGCCAGAGCACCTGGCACTTTGCAGAATTACAATAGGGATTGATGGAGCTGCTGCAGATGTGCATGGGAGAGCAGAAGGGCATGACAAATAAGGGAGACATTGAGAGGCCAGAGAGACAGGGACCAGAACATGGCACCCTTGAATTCAATGAGAAGCAGCTTGATTTCCTTCTGTCGGAGAGGAGGATGCAGATTTCACATGGCTAGTTTCCCCTCACACACACACCTTCCACTATATGCAAATTAATACAGGTATTGCCAAATAGCCTTTCTTTTTAAGCTTTCTTACTCTGGCATAATAACTATAAAGAAGACTTGCATGCAGGAAGAGCAAATTGATTTGGGAGCCATGTGTCTGTCTGCCTGAGCCTGGAAAGCAAGCTTTCTTTCCTCTAAATGATACACCTTTTCCAAAAGCTGTCTGCTGACAGCTCTGACAGCCCCTCTGTCAGCACAATGGCATTTCAGGTGTGGGGAGTGAGCAATGAGAGGGACCAGCACCCAAGACAGAAACACACACACACCAAGGGAAGGTAAATGATTGTACATAGGACATTTATCTCTGAGGTTGTTCCCCCAGCAAAACCAATTACTGGCCTTTCTTTGGAAACGTGCACCGAGTATCAACTTGTTGGGGGCTGGAGTGAAAAGATGCTAGGATGCGTCTTTGTGATATTCATGAGTCTGCTGAGAGTTCCAAAGCAAAGAATTTAGTATTTCTGGGCTTCTGCAGGTGGGCAGGGTGCAAAGCACATTTAAGAAGAGCTCTGAGGAATGGGGTGTTGAAGTGGCACTTTTATAAAATACATGCTTAGGAATTGCAGGCAGAAGTCAGAGTCATTCTGGGAGAGAAGGGAGAACTGATCACATGAATGTAAGACCTGATAAAGGGCAAATTCAGTGTCCTCTAGGGAAAACTGCAGGAGGTCTTTTTGCTGAGCTCACATGCAGGTGAGGGAAGGCTACCCATCACCTTCCATATTAATTGGGACACAGAGTCAGCTGTTGTCCTAAGGAGTTATAGGACCCACGTCAAGCTCTTCCAGAAAAAAAAAAAAAAAATGTTACCCCAAAGTATATTCATTCTTTCTTAAGAACTGTTACTGAACTGAGCCAATAACAGGGAGACTAGGATGCTTATGGAGGCAGAGCTGACACTGTAGCTTCTGTTGCCTTGTCATTTTGAGTTTTTTTTTTTTTTTTTCCATCCCCAGGCCTGTCCAGAGTGACAGGAGTCTTATCAGTGATGAGGACTTGCCCTCCATTCACCACCACCCTTCCCCATCTCCCTCAGTTTTCTCTGTGCAGATATCTCCTCTCGTCCCTTCGGGGCTGCTGCACTTGGTTATGCAGTTTATTTGCTACATAGAGGTGTCAGCCAAAGAGGCCCCATATCCATGAGGTATTGCACATGCCCAGAGGACCTGCTTTTTCCTGATATGCTAATAGAAGCTCTAAAGTCTGGCCCTTCCTTTGCTTTCCCCTTTGCTTCTTCCATATTCACAGGGGTAAGCAGAATAACTGGACAGGGGCACAGAAGACCTGGGCCACCCTGAGATCCTTGCTCTGCTTCCTAAATGTTCCTAAGGGAACCAACCACAACTCTTGGGAAATAAAATCAAAGACTCCTCTTTTACACACAGATATCCAAGCAATTCTCTTATTGTCCCTTTGATTGAAATGGACTCTTTCCCTTCATGAATCATGGGAATATACCAAACTCACATTTCTTTAAGGAGCAAACAGTAGAGCAAATCAGTAGAACCTCAAAATTGTGTGAGAACTGATAGGGTTCTCAGGGGGCCGTCTCTCCTGGAAGTTGCAGTCCAGAAACTGGCAAGTATACTTATCCAACACTCAGAGTATTTACTTTTTATTTACTCATCTATTTATTCATTTTTATAAGGCAGTTCTCCTAAACAAGATGTGACTTTTCCCCAGGCTTCACTTCCCCACCCTGTATTAGGTGCACTTTGAACATTTGCATTACTAGCTGGATTCCTGGAAACATTTTCACATGGGTCCCTTGTCTTTGTTCACTTCCCTGGTTTTACAGATAGAGAAAACTAAAGCTTAGTGAGGGAAGGTGTTGCACCAAGTATACATAGCCCCATCATTGGAAAGGGTTTAATGTTGAACTGGTTTCTTGACTTCTTTGTTCAGCGCTATTTCCTTCTCTTCGAGATGCTTTCTGAGTCCTGAGATGGCCATAGAGTTTTTTTTTTTTTTTTTGAGACGGAGTCTCGCTCTGCCGCCCAGGCTGGAGTGCAGTGGCCGGATCTCAGCTCACTGCAAGCTCCGCCTGGGTTTAGGCCATTCTCCTGCCTCAGCCTCCCGAGTAGCTGGGACTACAGGCGGCCGCCACGTCGCCCGGCTAGTTGTTTTTTTTTTTTTTTTTTTTTTTTTTTTTTTTTTATTATACTTTAAGTTCTAGGGTACATGTGCATAACGTGCAGGTTTGTTACATATGTATACTTGTGCCACGTTGGTGTGCTGCACCCATCAACTCGTCAGCACCCATCAATTCGTCATTTATATCAGGTATAACTCCCAATGCAATCCCTCCCCCCTCCCCCCCTCCCCATGATAGGCCCCGATGTGTGATGTTCCCCTTCCCGAGTCCAAGTGATGTCATTGTTCAGTTCCTGCTGCTATAAAGACACATGCACACGTATGTTTATTGCGGCACTATTCACAATAGCAAAGACTTGGAATCAACCCAAATGTCCATCTGTGACAGACTGGATTAAGTTTTTTGTATTTTTTAGTAGAGACGGGGTTTCACCATGTTAGCCAGGATGGTCTCGATCTCCTGACCTCGTGATCCGCCCTTCTCGGCCTCCCAAAGTGCTGGGATTACAGGCTTGAGCCACCGCGCCCGGCCCATGGAGTTTTTAATGAATGGTCTGAGAGTGTACAATTTGATCTTGATCTTAACTGTCTTCATGGTTTCACTGAACCCTAACAGGCTGCATGCCTTCTCTTTCTTGCAAAGTAGAAGGGGCAGGGAGAAGACACCTCAGCTTCTTTCTTATCACCTGAAGGTCCAGGGAAATGCACAATTGGAATGAGTCACGAGTAATATTTATATCAAGGCTGCCTCCTTTTCTCTGAATGTATCTCCTCCTGGCCTCAGCCCAGTGTTCCGTGTTGTGCCTCTACTTCCCTGATCTTCTGTCTGGCCTAATCAGCTTCTGGCAGGATTCTTTATTCTCCCGATCTTGCCCTGCCATAGTCTGTCGAGCAGCCAGTGTCTCTTCCTGAATGATCCATTTCACAGAAATAACATTCTTGGGTTCATGCACTGCTTTCAGCTTCTGCTTCCTTTCGGCAACCTGTTGTTCTTTTCCCATGACTGTCTAGATCTAGTTTATCTCTTTGCATTCTTGAGTATCTACTGAGTGCCAGACACCAAATAGGTGCATTGCCTATGTTTTAGTTTTTAAATTCCAAAATAACCTCATCAGGGTAAGTGCTACATCAAACAACCCCCTCCAATTTTAGGTCCTTAATATAATACATATTTGTTGCTCTCTCATGCAATGTGCAATGCATATGTACCAGGGTGGCATTCCTGGGCACCTTTCAGAAGGTGACTCAGGGATCCAGCCCTCTTCAGTCTTAGGACACCATCTCCTTTGGTACCACATGACTTCCAAGGTTGCCAAAGAAGAAGAGAGTACATGGAACACATACAGATGCTCTTGCATTTTGGCCTGGAAGTTAGCCAGATCACTTCTACTTATATTTCACTTATGAGAACCAGTTACATGATGCCATCTAGATGCAAGGCAGGCTGGGAAATGTAGTCCCTAGCATAGAAGTTACTTCTCAGCAACAATTCTGCACTGGAAAGGGGCATAGATCCTTCAGAGTCCATTCATTGTCTCTGCCTTTAGTTGCCCATGAGAAAATGGGCCCAGGGAAGTTGCCTAAGGCCACATATCTTATAAGTAACAAAGTTAGCATTGGAACATTGCAGAGAAGATTGTCAAGCATACTAACCTAATATGACAACTTCCCTGAGGCCTTTGGATTTCCTGGTTTCATAATTCCCAGGAATATTTGATTAAGGCTAGGGGCTCTCAAGCCAAATTGTCATGATTTGAAGCTTGGTGCTGTCACTTATTAGCTGCACAATAGTGGGCAAATTGCTCTCTCTTTCTTGGCTCAGTTTTCTCTTTTATAAAATAGACACAATAATAGTATCTATATCAAATGCTGCTTGTGAGAATTCAATGAATATCTTGCACATAAAGAACTTAGATTGCTGTTTGGTGCGTAGATAATGCTGTGTGTTACCTGTTGCTGTTTTTGCCGTTGATTTAGTCTTCCACATTGGGTTAATCTGCCTCGGCACTGAAGCCCCCATTCTGCCACGTTATACTCATTCTTGAAGCAAGTTAGCCTAGCTGCAACCACTACTGTGTTTCACCCACCCTGACAACACATCTTCCTCTTTTCTCCTTGAGCTCTAGGCCACTGGAATAAGTCTCTCTCTCCTCAGGAATATTTATAGTATTTAACCAAATAAACAATCATTTTTTTTTTCCTCTAAAAGTAAGTGGTATCTTGAGCTACAGTAATCTCATCTTCTTAGTGATCTTGCTCTGGCTTCAGCCCAAAAAAATATTTCTTCACTATATCTGCTCTGAATTAATTGTATAGTATTATATGGTCTGCAAATATTTTATTTTGAAAATGGCTGGGTTTTAAGAGTAATAAGATCAATGTACTCTTTATGAAAATTGTAAAATACTTAGAGATTCAGGCATACCTGAGGACAGATAGAATAAGCAACTCCAATTTGTACCAAGGAATTCGGGCTAATAAAAGAAAAATACTCCTTTTGACCTTTCACTGAGAAGCTGTTTATGAGAATAACATTCAACAGACACTTCATTTGCTCCCGTCACCTTGCTTGGGTAGAAAAAGACCTAATGTTGAACTTTTAAATGTTAAAGGAGTCATTCATAATTAACTCACATGCTAGGAATTTTTCATGTGAATGTTACATGGTTCCAGTGTCACTGACCTGCACCCCCATGTCTGCATACTCCAAGGAACACAATGGCCCAGCTACAAAATAGATACCATGGGGCCGTGCCATAACCTTTTCTTTATACCATGTTCTCCTTTGCCATGGGTCACAGCATGATATCCATTGTGGGCCCACAACACTAGGCCATTGTGGACTGTGCATGCAACCCACTTCTTAAATTCAGAGGCCATCCCTGAGTGACATTGGAGCCTCCTCTCAAATTCAAGGATGCATAAGTACCCCATGTCCAATGCCTACTAAAAAATCTAAAATCCAAAGTTGGGGCTCTCATTGCAGTGCTGTTTCTCCTATTCCAAATTTTCTTCCTTATTGTGCAGTTCTAGTAATAATTTATTTTGCCTTTGTGCACATATATATACGTGCTTCTCAGGCTATGTGCCTAAGGGTGGAATCACTGTATCATCAGGGCCTCCATACCTTCAGCGTTAGGAGATACTGACAAAATGTTTTAAAAAGTGATTTTAGTAATTTCTGTTTCCACCAGCAGTATATGAGATTCCTCTTGTTCCAGAACTGTACCCCACTTAATGTTAATAATTATTATTTATTTTGCCATCTGATGAATGTACAAAGCTATTTTGTTGTGGCTTTTTCATTTTCTAATCTTTCTTTTTTAATTGGTCATTGGAGTTTCTCTTTTTGTGAGAGTCCTGATCTACTGTTAGTCAGTTTTCTATTAGTTTTCTGTCTTTATGTTGTTTTATTGGCTATTATTTTCTTTCTTTCTTTCTTTCTTCTTTTTTTTAAGATGGAGTCTTGCTTTGTTGCCCAGGCTGGAGTGCAATGGCACGATCTCAGCTCACTGCAACTTCTGCCTCCGGGGTTCAAGTTTTTCTCCTGCCTCGGCCTCCCGAGTAGCTGGGATGACAGGCACCTGCCACCAAGCCCAGCTAATTTTTTGTATTTTTAGCAGAGACTGGGGTTTCTCCATGTTGGTCAGGCTGATCTTGAACTCCTGACCTCGTGATTCATCCACCTTGGCCTCCCAAAGTACTTGGATTACAGACATGAGCCACCACGCCCAGCCTATTGACTGTTCTTCATATATTCTGGATGCTAGTTCTTTACTGATTATGTACATTACAAAATAGTATTTTGTGTTTTCACTCTTTCTCTGGTGTCTTTTTTTGGTAAAAACTTTATTGAGATATAATTCACATGCCATACAATTCACCCATTTAAAGTGTACAACTCAATGGTTTTTCATATATCCATAGACATGTGATCATCACCACAATCAATTTAAAAGATTTTATCACCCCAAAAAGGAAACTGGTACTCTTCGTGAGTCACTCCCCATTTGCCTCGAACAGTCCCCATCCCTCCCCTGGCCAGCTCTAGACAACTACCAATCTGATTTCTGTCTCTACAGATTTGCTTATTTTGGACATTTTATACAAATGGAATCATATAGTATGTGGCCTTGTATAATAACTGGCTTATTTCACTTAGCACAATGTTTCCAAGTTCATTCATGTTGCAGCATGCATCCGTGCTTCATTAGTTTTGATTGCCAAATAGTATTGCACTGTAACTCTAGTGTCTTTTAATTAAAGAGAAGTTTAAAATTGTACCTTTTTAAATAGAATGACTGAAAATAAATAGGAAAATGAAAGCCTGAGAAAGTTCTTCTGAGTCTTAAAGTGTCCATATCTTTGGCTTCTTCTGGGGCATACTAAAGTGAGGACAGGGCAAGAATTGAAGATGTGCCATTTATGAATGAAAACTCCATCTTCACTGTTTGAGTCTGGAACCCTGTGCTAATGAGAAAATCCCTGTAGATTTCAGATATGCCAAGCTCATCTTGAGTATAACAAGCAGGACAGTTGCTTATGTTGTGCGCTGAAGAAAAAAATGAGAAAATGTAATAAGATGGCAAGGCATTTACCTTAGCAAAAAATATACAGGCTTCCTTTTAACCTTCTTCAGAAAAGAGTATTTGAAGATGCAGACAGTGAAAGAGGAAAAAGATCCACTGCTTCAGAAATGTCAACAACTACCAGTAATCCTTAGTCAAAGATAAAAATCTCTTAAAGAGGTGTGGGAGAGGAGCCTCTCATGCCTGTTCTGTCCATGGCATAGTCTTCTTACCTGTTCATATTTGAATCATAAACCACAGCCCCCATTATCACTTATCAGTCTATTTGGCCAAATCCAAACCTATTTCCTCCCACTTCCAAATCACTGCCTGCCATTCAGACCCATGTAGGTGAACTCCAGTTGGCATTTGGTTTTGCATTAATACATATTAGTTGGTGGTAATACATTTCTACCAGTGCATATATTTACTTGAAGTACAATTTTCCATCTAATGCATTTTACTGCATGATAACTGCATCCAGAATAATATCTGTGGTGATTATTCATTACTGGAATAATGTATTGGTGCCAAACAGCAGCTTTTAAGTGGCTTCAGATTTTTTTCTTTAAATTGAACATGTTATTATTACACAGATAGAGTAATCCCATTATCCCTACTAACTGAAGATGACAGCTTTCCAGGATGCCACTTGACAAAGCTGAATTCAGGTGGGAACCAGGCCTTCCTCACACTAGGGATGCGGTGGAGGTGGGGGATGGTTAGGGAACTGGTCTTGAAGAAGGTGCTGCTTTGAATATGAAGATAAATGTGGGATGAACAGATGGAGCGGAAAGGTTGTGTGCATGTTAGGTATAGTTCAGAGTAAAGTGTGTGTGCTCTTTAAAACAAAAAGTGAAGGTAAGGACAGATGTGTCTTTTGAAAGCTGTGAATGAGTGTGTGTGTGTGAGAGAGAAACATGGGAAGGATGAGAGAGAGAGAGACAGAGACATAGAGAGATACACAGAGATATAGAGTAAGACACACACACACACACACACACACACACACACACACACACACAGAGAGAGAGATTGAGAGAGAGAGAGGGAGACTGAGATTTTTCTGTAATAGCAGAAAAATATATGTATATATATGCAAAAAATCAGGGATTACAGAATGATGTAGCAAAGCATCACATTTCATGGAGAAACTTCAGGATGAATTGTTATGATCTGTGGGAAGGCAAGATTATGTCTTAGAACATGAAGCAGGAGGACTCATTTATTGAATGGCATTTCTATTGTATAACTCTTTTATTTATTTTTATCTATGTGATAGTTATTATCCCCATTTTCTCAGATTAGGAAACTGAGGCTCAGAGAAATCAAATTTAATTGCCCACAGTCATCTACCTAGTAAGTGCTAGAAAGACAGTTTTATTCCAGATCCATGGAATTATAAATCCTGTGTTACTCTCACTGGATTCAGAATGAGGAGTGGTTAAGACTATTAGCTGCTAAAATCCTAGTTTTATCACTTACGTTTGCAGACTGTAGGGCTTTGGGAAAATTTCTTGCTTTGATGGTTGCCTTTTTTCCACAGGAATGTTGTAAGGATTCAGTGAGAAAGAGCACGAGGAAAGTCAGATCGTAAAGAATTGTTCAGTTATTGCAAATATGTTCTTCCCCGGCGTCCCCAACCCTATGACCTGGGAATGAATTACTGGGTACTTCACCACTGAAACCAGAGAGGAGCATGCCTTGCACCACCCATGAAACTTTGTGAAACCATGCCTCCTCTGCCTCCTCCGGTCCCTGGATCCATGGTCCTTGCCTCAGGCAAGCTTAGAGCTGAACTAGATCTGCAGCCTTTCTTTGTACCTAGTGTTCACCACCCATCAGTACTTTGGAGGTCATAGTCTGAGGGTTTCTACTAAACCTCAGAGAAGCAACCTAGATCATCTTCATTGTTTCATAGTTGTTTTCACATTAGGCTTTCCTGGGAATGGCTTAAAAAATGAGGGCACCAAGGGCTCATTCAAAGAGATGACACTCCAAGATACTGGTATTTTTAAATATCACCTGTCATTCTAATATTCTGGTAGGGTTGATAACTATTGTTCTTTGATTTAGGATTGAGTTTATAGATGGGAAGACCAGCAAAGCAACCCTTGAAGGCTAATGGACAGTGAGGGTAAAAAGCTGTCTTCATTTTCTATTACCTAACACTCCGTAGCAGAGTACCTAAAACTGGGCAATATATAAAGAACAACATTTATTTCTTACCATTCTGGAGGCTGAGAAGTCCAAGGTTGAAGGTTCACATTAGGTGAGACCTTCCTGCTGGGGACTTTCTGCAGAGTTCCAAGGTGTTGCAGGGCAATCACATGGTGAGAGAGCTGAATGTGCTGACTCAAATCTCTCTTCTTCTTAGAAAGTCACCAACCTCACTCTCATGATAAACCATTAATTCATTAATCTATGAATCTATTGACGAGGGCAAAACCCTCATTGACACAATTACCTCTTAAAGGCTCCATTTCTTGATGCTGACACACTGAGGATTAAATTTCAGAATGAGTTTTAGAGGGGACACGTATTCAAATTATAGGTGAAACTGGGTGGAGCCCAATAGAAAGTCTTTGTCCAGATGGTCTTGAGTCTCTGATCCAGGTGTCTCCAATGTGAGAAGCCAGAACAGAAGCTAGATTGCCAAATCCAGGTCCTGGGCCAGGTGCTGAGAACTGAGGAAGAGTTATTAATTTTCCAGTGCTGCCAAGAAAGAACCCAAGACATTGCACATGCAGTTTTCTTTCCTCTTTTTGACTTGGCTTTTTCTTTTTCTATGGTTTCCTGTATAGATTAAACAATTTGGTTTGTAAATAACCATACAGGAAAATGGACTTTTTTAGTGTATACTCCAAAAATTTTAACACATGTATAGATTTGGATGACCACCTCCACAGTCAGAATACAGTTCCATCACCTCAAAAAAAAATTTCCTTGTGCTATCCCCTTGTAATCGCACACTCCCCCAAACCCAGCCCCAGGCAATCACTGGTATGTTCTCCATCACTATAGTTCTGTTTGTTAGAGGATGTCATATAAATGTGATCACAATATCTATAATCTTTGAGACTGAATTTTTACCTTCAGTCTTTGAGAGTCATCCAAGTGTGAATTATGTGTTCCCTTTTATTGCTAAGTAGTATTCCATTGCAGGAATGCGTAGCATTTGTTTAACCCTTCATTCATTTAAGGGCATTTGGATGGTTTCCAATTTGGGGTGATTATGAATAGGGCTTCTATAGATATCTGGCACAAGATGCTTTTATGTGTATGAATACAAGCTTTTTCTTTTCTCTAGAGTCGTATGGTAATTGTGTGGTTTACTTTATAAGAAACAGATACACAGATCTTCAGAGTGACTATACCATTTTTCATTCACAGCAGCAAGGTATGAGAATTCTAGTTGCTCCATATCCTCCCCAGATCTTGATATTGTATTTTTATATTAATAATTCTGCTAGGTATTTAGGGCCATCTTATAATTTTAGTTGGCATTTTCCTAATGGTTAAAGATGTAGAAAATATTTTTATGTCCTTATGTCATCCTTAAGTAATCTTTGAAGCAGTTCCTGTTTGTCTTTTACCCATTGAAAAATGTGTCCTGAGTTTTCAGAGTTCTTTATGTATTCTGATTACAAGCTCTTTGTCCAATACACAATTTGCAGGTATTTTCTGCCAGTCTGTGGTTTTTCTTCTAATTCTCTTAACACTGTCTTTCACAGAGAAAGATTTAAAAATTTTTGATACGAACTAATTTATTTTTTCTTTAACAGATTGTGCTTTTTGTGTCATATCTAAGAACTCTTTGCCTAACCTCAGGTCATGAAGGTTTCCCTTGTGTTTCCTCTGAAAGTTTTATACATTTATGTTTTGTTTTTAGAAGAATTATCTATTTAAGCATGAAGTTTAGGTTGAAGTACATTCAAAAGAGTACTTTTTTGCATACAGTGTGCAACTGTTGCAGTTCATTTGTTGAAAAACAAATCGGCAAAGAAGAAAGTATTATCTCTCTATTGAAATCCTTTTGCACCTTTGCCAAAAATAAATTAGTTATATTTGCATGGATATATTCCTAGATTCTCTATTCCATTCCATTGGTCTGGGTGCCTATCCCTTTGCCAATACCATACTCTCTTGATTACTGTAGCTTTACATTAAGTCTTAAAATTGGATGATGTAATTTCTCCAACTTTATTCTTTTTTATTCAAACAATTCAAAATTGTTTTAGCTATAGTAGATTTTTGCCTTCCATATAAATTTTCTTCTCTATATCCATAAAGATATTTTGCTAGAATTTTGACATATATTGCATTAAACCTATAGATTAATTTGCAAAGAATTAGCATCTTTACTATTTTGAGTTTTCCAATCAGTGAACATGGCATAACTCTCCATTCGTTTAGATTTTCTTTGATTTTTCTCGGCAGTGTTTTATTGTTTTTATGATATGGATCTGGTGTATGTCTTGTTTCATTTTTTTGGAATATTGTAAAAAAAAGTTTTATTTTCTGAAACTATTTTTTTTTTTAAGTTTTGGTTTCCAATTCTATATTGCTGGTATACAGGATCATGATTGATTTTTGTTTGTTGACCCGGTAACCTGCAACCTTAATAAACTCACTTATTAGCTTTGAGATATTTGTTTGAGATCCCTTTGAATTTTCTGCATTGGCAAATGTCATATTAAAATAGGGACAGTTTCAGTTCCTTCCTTTCCAATCTGTAGGCCTTTTATTTTATTTTTGCCATATTGCATTGGCTACAGATGTTATTACTCTGTTGAATAGGAGCATTGAATTTAGAAATTCTTTTCTTTTCCTAAATCTTAGAAAGTATTTTGTCTTTCACCATTAAGTATGAAGTTATAAGTTTTGTGTAAATATATTTTACTAGGCTGAGGAAGTTTCCTTCTATTTTTAATTTGGTTAGAGTTTTTTTTTTTTTTATGAGAACATTGAATTATATCAACAATGTTATGCTTTTTCGGCATCAAATGATATGATCATGTGGCTAATACTTTTTAAACTATTCAGATAGTGGATTACATTGATGGGTTTTAGAATATTGATCTAGCCTTGCATTTCTGAGATGAGCTCTATATCTTTGTGATGTAACACTTCTCAGAGGTAGGTAGGTAGATAGATATTGCTCTCTATCTATATATAGAGAGAGATATATCTATATGTATATATAGATTATATATAGAGATATCTCTCTCTGTAGATAGGTATTTCCCTGTCCAGGCATTTCCCTGTCCGGGTCCTTTGTGTTGTAGCCAAGACTTCACTGATTGCTGCAATGCTTACGGCTATTCACATATCCCACATGTGTACCCATGCAAGGGTTCCTCCTAGGAAATAACTAGAGGAGGAATTGCTGAGTCTTAGGTTATGCAAACTTTGAATTAGATTTGAGCAGACGTTGCCAAATTTCTTTACTTGGTGCTTTTACCAATGTATAAGGATGTGAGAGTTATCTTTTCCAATGTCTCCACCAAATGTCCTTTCAGTTTTTAACAAGATCTCCAAGTGAGTCTAATGCACAGAATTCTTGAACTACATGGACATGCTTTGGTTTCTCAATTTCAGTTCATCATTTGAAATTTCTAAAACTTGATTGAACACTGATGACAGGACACTGTGACATTATCACAAGTCTCAGACAATAGCAGCCACCTCATGCAGCCAGATAGACCCATAACACATATCCAACTTCATCACTCAGAAGGTTCAGCCTCGTTTATAACAGCAGTTACAATGGTCCAGCCTCCTGGGAGGGAGAAACTGACACCACCTTGGTGTTTTTAACCATCAGGAAGCATTGGCTGCTGGAATCACATGATCTTATTTGAAAGGAAAGAAATGTGTCTCTTGGAAAGAAAATGAAAACAAATAAATAAATACACAGACAAGTACAGATTGTAATTAGTTAGTAGCAAAATAATTAGTGACAAAACTGCCTCCAGGCAGGAGCTGGAGCAAAACTCTTCATTCCTATGGTGAGGCACTGACCCCACTAAATGCTTATTATTCATAGTTTTCCAGGAGCTTCATTGATACTATACTGCCAAGACCTCAGGGACCTGCTATTGCGATTTCCCCACAATTTACAGGGAGAATGGAACCCAGTTGCTTGGGAGATTAATTAACTTGTCAAACAATTAAGCAGACAGGCTGTAATCGAGGTTTGTATATCATAATTGATTTATCGCTTTGTAGCTTCTTGAGTCCCAGGGCTCAGAATGGAGGGACTGCTGTGTAGGGAAAACCTTTCAGAGAATGCCAGGAGGCTGTGGGGAGGGCAGGAAGTGAAGCCCTCCTGGTCCCGTGTGGGTGGTGTGGTCCAGCCTGACCTCTGACCGGCCTTCAGACATAGTGAGAATTTCATTTTCTATCTTCCAGTGCCACTGGCCAGATAATTCCCTTTATGTCCTCAGAGCCTTGCCCAGTCCAGTATTGTTTAATTAAGCAAAGACCCAAAGGAATGTCTATGAGAACATGTCTACAGTTCCAGGGTCCACCCTCCCGTTGATGAAATGACCAAGGAAATGTCACTCATTATTAATTTATCCCGAGACTGCGGCTCCAGTCAGCCTTCACTGTATATTTAAGGAGACATCACAGGTCCTTTCTGGTAGGCTATGCCTCCTGATAGCATTGGCTCACGATTGTGATATGCAGCAGTGTTCAAGCTTTAGTGTGCGTCAGCATCACCGGGGAGCTTGTCAACCAAGTGTCTCCAGCGACACCCTGAAGTGTCTGCCTTAGGAATTCTGGGGTGGGGCTTTGGAATCTGCCCTGCTGAACAGAACACATTCCCCTGCAGATAGCCTTCAGATTTGGGTTAAGTTACCAACTTGCAGACTTGATTTGGGGTCTGCGCTACCCAGTGTTCCATAGGAGAGGCTGGAAGACAATTGCAAATATTTTATGTCTTTGACTATTAACCATGCAGTTGCACACCAGTCTGAAGGCCCTGGAAGCTGGGTATGGTTTGGGTTGATTTCTTTAGGGATGCTTCAGTGAGCCTGGATCAAAAGGTAGTAGAAAAAGTTTCTTTTGCTTTTTCGGATTTCTTTCTTAGTGCTTTTGGACAGGTTTGTAGTCACGTGTGTGTGTTTGCGCACGCACACACATGCGCACCCATATTACACAGACACGGATGCATTTTGATTGCATTTGCATACGTTGCTCAATTATGCAGTTGCATTATAAGAATAAATCATTTTCAGACAAAATAGTCAATACTCCTTTTTGTCCCAATTTGCCCTCATTCACACCACTCCCCTAGCCCTCATTCCCAATTATGTCCTGAATATCCTGAAGCAAAGGTGCTCTGTCATCAGCTCTCTGAAATTTTACAAGGAGTCATCAACCTCAACCACAAGCTTCAGTAATAAACTTAGAAAAGTGGGCTTCATGGAGGGAACTTTTGCTACCTACAGCCTATTTCCAATTAAGAAGCTTGAACCATATTCAGAGTTTGAAAGAAGTACTTTCTATACCACATGACAAGGATAAGTTTCATTTATTCATGTGCCTAATTTTTCAAATAAAACATGGCAGTTGTGACAGAAGCCTTCTCTTCTCCACTTTCGTTCTCCTCTCCTTCTCCCCAGCAGCACCCATTACCTTGAAGCCGATGTGCAGTATATTTGGGTTAGTCATGCTTTTACATGCTTACCTCCTACATGTTGTATACATCTCCATAAGCAATGTATCATTTGTTTTCTAAAGTGTTTTTAAATTTTTTTCTAAGGTACACTAATGGTGTTCCTTTCTCAATCATTTTACTGTGTTAACTACCATTCCTCAACTTGCCTTTTTCTTGGAACATTATGTTTTTAAGGCCTATCTTTGTTTGCATCATGTAGGTCAAATCCATTCCTTTTAGCTGCTTGTAGAGTATTCCTTCATCGAGGCATGGCATTTCCCTGTCCAGGTCCTCTCTGTTGTAGCCAAGACTTCACTGATTGCTGCAATGTTTAGTGACTACAGCTATTCACGTATCCCACATGTGTACCCATGCAAGGGTTCCTCCTAGGAAATAACTAGAGGAAGAATTGCTGAGTCTTAGGCTATGCAGACTTTGAATTAGATTTGAGCAGACGTTGCCAAATTTCTTTACTTGGTGCTTTTACTAATATATAAGGATATGAGAGTTATCTTTTCCGATGTCTCCACCAAAACGTAGCATTGTCAGACTATACACATTTCTACTAAGTGCAGTCATGGTCTCCTATCCAACCAGATTTGTAAGGGAATCAGACAATTCCTTTTTAAAAATAATTTATAGGAAGACCTAAGCTTAAATGGATAACTCACAAAATGAAGGAGTGAGATGAATGTAAACTTGTATAATTTAGATCCCCAAGAATATTTTATAAAAACACAATAAAACCTCATTTATTGAACTGTCTTTTAAAAATGTACAAATCAGGCTGGGCGCGATGGCTCATGCCTGTAATCCCAGCACTTTGGGAGGCCGAGGTGGGCGGATCACTTGAGGTCAGGAGTTCAAAAACAGCCTGGTCAACATGGTGAAACCCCATCTCTACTAAAAATACAAAAATCAGCTGGGTGTGGTGGTGTGCACTTGTAATCCCAGCTACTTGGGAGGTTGAGGCAGGAGAATCGCTTGAACCTGGGAGGCAGAGGTTGCAATGAGCAGAGATTGTGCCACTGCACTCCAGTCTGGGTGACAGAGAGAGACTCCATCTCAAAAAAAAAAAAAAAAAAGAAAAAAAAGTTACTAATCAGTGAAAAAATTAATGTCTACTTTTAATTGATGCAATTTGAGCCAGTGGCAAATGAATGTAAATTATAAGCTTCTGGGTCTCAACTATCTCAGATCCTTTGTTTTTTGGGATATATATGAAATACAAATATGAGAGTTAGAGTAAGGTCACTTGTAGATCGTGCCTTTCTTTTACGGGCCCTGCTGAAATGGTAAATACTCTGTTATGCATAGCCAGTTGCTTCACTTTCACTTTTAATTTGCTTAACCAGTCTCCTACTATTGACCCCCCTCCCTACCACTTTATTTTTCTTTTACTGAACAGGGAAAAATAAACTTGAGGCCAGTCCTCATTTGAATTATTATTCTGTTTGCACTTGAGAAACCTATATTAATGAGGACTTGTGGAAACTGAATAATTGATGCACATGTATTTCTGAGCTTAATTATCAGCAAAACTAATTCTCTTCTCTCTTTTCTCTTTGTGTTTATAGACACTGCTGTAGTGGCTGCTCTGAAGGTCATACTGCCAGACTATTCATGGGAAAGCTTAGAATGTAGGGCTCACCTGGTCATCTTGTCCCCCAAAGTTAATATCCAGATGTATACATGGATAAAATTATATTGGTCCTCTTTTATAGTCAAAGCACTGGCTATATCTAGACCCTTGCAAAGCTGATCAATATGAGATACCCTTCCAGGCATTCAAAACTTAGGGTGACAGAGCACACATACATAATTCTAATATTAGCCAGGAAGTGTTGAGCGAAAAGTGAACCAGGAGACAGCAACAAAACAGCAACCCAAAACTCTTCAATTCTCATGAAGAGGAAGTTGAGCTTAAAAGCTGTGAAAGCATTTGATAATATGTAGAGAACTAAATGAAGGGAAAAGTGTGTCTCCACACAGAGGTGTGGCTAAAATGCAGACTGTCAGGATTCACTCCTCAAATGGTCTGGGGAATCACCAACTGGCGATTAACAGTGTGCATTTTTAGCCAGTTTCCCTGGATCAGTGGTTCTTAAATGGTGTTTGCATCAGCATCCCCTGGAGGCTTTATTCAAACTCAGATTGCTGGGCCCTGGCACAATTTCTGACTCAGGTCTGAGATGGAGCCTGAGAATCTGCATTTGTGGTAAAAGTTCCCACCTGCTGCTAATGCTGCTGATCTGGGATTCAGACATTGAGAACCAGTGCTCTGAGAGATTCTTATGAACAGTAACATTTGAAAATCACTTTCCTAAGTAATTATTTTCTTTGATTGTGTCACCCAAAGGTGAAGATATGAAAAGAAAAAGAAGTAGCAAAGAGAAAAGAAACTAGTAGAAGTGAAGAAAAACAGCTTACGAATGATACTGGAAACCTTACTATCCTTGGATTTCACTGAGGAATTAAGATATACTTGGTCTCCAGAATAGTTAAAATCTAATGGGAGATTTCAAGCATGTGAAAACAACTTGTAAATGATGGAAATATAGAAGTACACCTGAGGCTTGTTACATAAGCCTCATACAGAAGAGTAATTGAAAAAAAAAGAAAAAAATTATCATTGGCTTGGTACAAGGACACTTCTTGGACAGTGGGTCCTTGTAATTGGGAGTTTAGTACTCCAGAGAGTGTTATTATGGTGAGGTTCCAGCCCTTACACTCTTCTAGCTATGGAGATAAGATTCTTCTTCTTGCACATCAGTGCTATGGATTGAGGGATCCAGTGGAGATCATTGGAATGACATTACTCACAGACGTTACTTTTAAAATACATACCACTTTAGGGCTGAAAGAGACCACAGAGATGATCTGGTCCATTATTTGATGGTTTGAGAAGTGGAAATACATATAGTGAGGCCCTAGACACTTGAGTAAAATATCAAGGAAGGAAAGAGATAAAGCTTGGTAGAAGGATGAAGACAAGTATAGGAAAAGGAAAGACAGCATAAAAGTATGTTATTATATAAACTCAATGTGTGTGTGCCACCAAAATGTATATGTAAAATTCCTAACAACTAATGCAATGATCTCAGGAAGTGGGCCTTTGAAAGATAATTGGGTTTGAGGGTAGATCTTTCATGGTTAGGATTTGTGCCCTTACAAAAGGGACCCCAGAGAGCTCTCTTGCTTTCTCAGCCGTGTGAGGATATAGCAAGAAGATCGCTATCTGTAAACATGGAAGAGTGTTTCCACCAGAAACTGGAACCGGCTAGCAACTTAATTTTCTAAGGTTCCAGAACTGTGAGTAATAAATGTTTGTTGTTGAAGCTGCCCAGGTGCATAGTATTCTATTACAGCAACTGGAACTAAGACAAAGTGCGTGATGATAAAGAGTAGAAAAGCAGACCCTTGCTTGGTGGTGGGGATGGATTGCATGATCTGGACAAAAGGAAGAGGAGGAGATAAGTAGAAATGAGGCAGAGAGAGAGAGAGATAAACAGCAGTGGTGTTGTCAACATGCAGTCATTTCACAGAAATAAAGCAAAACAAGAAACTTAGAATTGGAAGAGAAATTGAAAATTTCCTCTTACAGATGTGACTGTTTCTCTAAGCCTGACCTGTTGGCCAACAAAATCAGAATTTGTAGATGTTAAAGATTCAGATTCCCTGGTCTCCATGTACCAAGAATCTTAATTTTTCACACTCACTGCATGACTCTTAATACACAGTAAAGTCTCAATCATGGCTATAGTTCATTCAATAAACAATGGACTCCACTTTTCCTTACATTGCTCATTTCCCAGAAAATGCATCACCTCTTTTAAATTTCTGAGACTGGCTTCCCAGCTTCCCTTTGGATACCTCCAGAGACACGAACATTATTCTTTTGAGAGTGGGCTCATTCTGTTTTTACCTATGTCTTTGATTGGGTGACTCCTCATCTCTCTGAGGGTCCATAGGTTCAGGGATTAAGGGTTGGAGTGCTGCTCTGGAGGATGGATTGTATGAGTGCCAATCTGGGCTCCACCATCTATTGACTGATATCCCTTGGCAAATGCCTCAGGGTTTCATTTGAATTAGAGATAATAATAGCTCTCACCTCCTAGGGATGTTTTGGGTAGTTTTAGTTGGCTATTGCGTGAGAACCACTTGGAATAGTATCTGAATCAGGGCCAGCCACACAGAAAGGCACTGTATTTGGTTTTGTTTAGTACTCTGCTGTCTTTGTCTCTAAGCTGCTTAATAATTTTTGAACAAGGGGCCCTTGCATTTTCCTTTTTTCACTGGTTCTTGCAAACTATGTTGCCATTCTTGGGAAAAGCCCGATATGTGTTAGCGCTTATAAACTGGCACGATTGTTCTAACATTTTGAAAAGTTTAAATTATTAATATGGTTTCAAAAAACATCTTGGCTTCAGGACACAGTCTTTGTAAGGACCATTCCTTTTTCTAGGGTGCGTCCTACTTCACTTCTTTTCAGATGCAATCCCATGTTAAAACATTGATTCCAGAGCACAGGGGTGTGCCCAGTTGGGTTCTGAGGGTTCTGTCTCTAGTACCTTTCAACAGTAGTCACAGCTGCCAGCAACAGCCTTTTCCACCTGTTTTGAGGACCTTGTCTTGAACCTAGATCACCAGCCTAGACTCTTTCTCAGCATGGTATTTTTGGAGTCCTTTTTCTGTTGTCTGCATGGTCCACTCCAGTGTGTATTCTTTCTTCAAATTCCAGGAACCAGTGTGGGATAATGGATCCTCTCCTCCAAGAAGGTGCTGAGCTCTTTATGAGAATTAATTCACCTTTTTCCCAGCAACCAGTTTTGCAAACCAGTGTTGTCAATAAGAGGTAGACACGATAGCGTAAAGGAAGTTCTTTTTGTTTTGGTTTGTTTTTAATTATTATACTCTGAGTCCAAGACAATGCTGCTCTTCCTCCTTAACCAACATGACTCTCTGGTTAACCCCCCTTTTTTTTTTATTATTATTATTTTTTTTTTTCTGAGGCGGAGTCTCGCTCTGTCACCCAGCCTGGAGTGCAGTGGCCAGATCTCAGCTCACTGCAAGCTCCGCCTCCCGGGTTCACGCCATTCTCCTGCCTCAGCCTCCGGAGTAGCTGGGACTACAGGCGCTCGCCACCTCGCCCGGCTAGTTTTTTGTATTTTTTTAGTAGAGACGGGGTTTCACCGGGTTAGCCAGGATGGTCTTGATCTCCTGACCTCATGATCCGCCCGTCTCGGCCTCCCAAAGTGCTGGGATTACAGGCTTGAGCCACCGCGCCCGGCCGACTCTCTGGTTAACCCTTTGCGGGCAAATAAGTCACTTCAAGTGAGCCCAAGTTCTCCTTTCCATAGCTCTCATCCATTCGTTCTGGTCTGACTTCTGGCTGAATTCTTATTCAACTTGAATCTACTTCGAGTACTTGAAGGCAGCATGCATGTAAGAAACTCCAAGTCTGCCAAGACTACATAGTGGTAAATAGCATAAGGAGCCAATACCCAGAGGGTCTCACCAGCTGTGATGTGCCTTGGAAGCAGTTCTCAGAGGAAGCAAAGTCAAACCATTCAACAGTTCTTATTGATGTTGAGCCCTCTCCTTGTGCCGAGCCCCAACACTCCATCCGTTTCCATGGAACATTCTTTCCCCTCACTGGGGTGACTTCTTGCAACTCTTCCTGATTTTCTGCCATTTTACTGAGCCAGCCATTGCAGCTTAGAAAGAGACTCCACATCTGGATGATGTGTGGTCTTGCAGAAGTGTTAGCTGCCTTTTAGCTGGAGGAGTTCAGGGAGAGAGGATGCTTGATTTTTATTTACTTTTTATTGTAAGGAGCTTGAAATGAGCATGCCACAGAGCCTGATTTCATCCCTCTAGAATGAACCAGGCTGGGCCCAGCCCTTGCAGAACCTTCAGGTGGCGGCTGTGAGTTTTAGCCTGTGTTGACTATCTTGGGAAAATGAGCCCAGAAGACAAAGCTGATTCCAGTGGCGATCCGAGATCCTCTCTTTGCAAGTCTGAATGAATATCAGCCATTCACTGGAATTTACTTAGAAATAAATAAAAGCTGCACACTTTCTTTTTCTGTAAATAAGATAAAGTGAGGCTCTCTAGGGCTGACTCACCTTGCAGCGATAACTGGCTGTTGTTCTCCCTGTGAATGCTTTCCTTCTCCACTCAGACACACGCTGCCCTATTCAGGGGCCTTTCCAATTCCCCCTAATCTTCTGTGTCCACAAATGTGGATTTACTCAGCCTGATCATAGCATGGAAATTCTCCTAGGGTCCAGATCTCCTGCCCACACTCAGTCTGATTGCTGGACAGCAGACAATACCTCTAATTTTTATTCAAGAGGTGCCACACCTAAAGCTGGACAGGGAGGAAAAGTGGGCTGAAGGGAGAATGTTATTTTTTTCATCACATGACCCTCACTTGCTAAAGAGCAGGTTTAGAATCAAGCTTACCAATCCTGAAAGGACTCTAAGAATCAAGGCGATTCCATAAATCTTTTCTTGGAGAATAAGTGAGCAAAAGAGAGACTGAGACATGATTTTTTACTTTCTGCTCTATATTATAAGATATTGAGAAGCCAGAAAGTGAATGTGCCTTTGCTATCCTTCTAAGATCATAGTTGGCACTTTCCTTAATGTTTCTTCTTCTGATGGCTCTACTTATTTTTAGTGAATCATCTCTCCAGGTATACAGTGTCCAGAACTGCCTTTAAGAAATCCTATGTAAGATTACATTATTACATCCTTCCACCATGGCCATATGTCTTGTCCGATCAGACGCAGCCTAAAGTGAAAGTCACAAGTCTCTAAACTTATCAGGCTTCTGACCACATCTGGACCACATCTGAGCTGACCCAGTTCCAGCTTTCATGCATGAGCTGTATCTCCAATCAAGCTTTAATATTTTGACCTTGACTTCGCCCCCGAGATCCAACTAGCTTACCCTTTTTCATCAAGCGTCACGCTTTTCATGGTCAGCCAGGCATCAGATCCAGCCCCCGCTCCGAATCTGTTTCTCAAGCAGCTCAGCTTGGGTAGCCTCCCAAGGTCTTCCCAACATCAGAAACCCCTAGCGCCTTCCTTACCCCCATCCCATATACTCACTAACATCGACGGGGAGCTCTTTCCCTCTGTTTGTCTAGTGGGACAAATATTCTCACGAGTCAAAGAAAAAAAAATGGTGACCTTGGAAATCATATGATTAGGTCGTGATAATGGGGTTGAAGGCTTTTAGTTAGAGGGATACAGTCATTGTGACCAGATCCTGGCTGCTTTCTGGATCTTTTTGGTCTCTCTTCAGCACAAGGGGCCTCACACAGCTGGCATACTGGGGAAGGCCTCCTGGGGGAAGGTGGTACTGGTAGACAGGAACACTGGGCAGGTGACTAGTCAGATGGTCACAGGCGGTAGGGGAGAAAGCCTCTTTTCCTCCTCTGTCCTTGCTCACTCTCTTCTTTTACCTTTAGAGGAGTAATGTCCAGGGGACAAAGCCACAATGGGCTCCTCAACTTGTCTCCAGTCTAAGTCTCAAGCTGAGAAGCAAGGGAGACTTCGGGGGCTTCCCTTGACTACTAGCCCAGCTCACCCCAGGCAGGGAATTGTTGCAAAAGTCTGAACAATGTTCTGAGCTTGTTTACTTAAGACATCAACGGGTTTGGTTGTAAGGAATGCTTTCAGCTCAGTGTTCAGTATGCCATGAAGGAGACACCTTGGCTACTCTACATGCCTTTTGGAAACCAACCATGGACATGTAAGATGATGGCTGATCTCCCTGGGTTCTTGTGGATGGCTCACTGTGCGCCAGGCTCTGTGTTCTATGATTTTCTTACATTAATTCATGGATGAGCTGGGGCTGTTGTTATTCCCATTTTACAGATGGTGAAAATGAGGTGCACAGCAACTAAGTACTTGTCCAAGTTTATTCAGCCTATCTTGCTGGTACAGCTAGGATACAAGTGGAGGCAAGATTTGAACCTAGCACTGTCTGACTCTTGAGCTCTAGCTGTCAATCACAGCATTATGCTGTATAAACTCTTTCATTAGGTTTATTTAACAAGCTGGTATTACTCATCTATCAAACAGACACTGGGTTAGATCCTAGGAGCACTGCCATAGAATAAGGCCATAGAATAAGGCACATGCCTGCCATCATTTCTCACAGGATAATGAGGGGACAGAAAGCTTTCTTGTGCATTCTGCCATTGCCATCTTTGTGTCATCTGTGGCTGTCTTCATGCTCTGCCAGACTAAGAACTTCCAGTCTCAGCCACCTAAGCTTCCTGCCCTCATTCCACTCTGGCTGTCAGTTTGGTGTCATCAGCAGATGGGCTACAAGAAGAGCCTGTCTATGGGTGCAGGGCAAGAAGTGGAAGGAGAGAATGTGCCACAAAGTCGGAATCTGTTGGACAAATGATGTGACAGCAGACATGGTGAAGTTGACAGCTGGAAAATAGCAGTTAATAGCCCCTGCCCAGGCTGTGCTGTGGGAGATGGCATGCTGAGTGACATCATAATGGCTTGTGGAAATACTGCTCAGAGTTCATGGAAGCCATTGCAGGACACACAGCCTGGTGCACTTCTTTGTTGCATTCACAAAGCCCACTCTGTTGGAGACAGAATCTGTACTGGGTTTTTCCCAGTAGTGCATTTAGGATGTGCCATGCGGAGACAACCAGTTGAACCTGGTATCCACTTAGCCATGGCTCTTGCTAATAAACACTTGGCAAAAATGACTGCCAAAGACACTGGGATTTGGGTGAGTCTTGCAGCAGCTCATGGTCTGCACTGCTATTACTTCTGAAGATAATTATAAAGATAACACTGGTTAAAATATCTAATGTTTTATTCAATATTTTGGTGAGTTTCAATTACTCCCAATTATAATTCAACAGCTTTTCTATTTAAAACAATGATTGCCCTTTGCAATGAGCTTTGAAGCAAATAAATTGTTTGCCATTATTAGTCATTGTTCTGCTAGAGATTTTCCCCTCCACTTTTCCCCAACTCTATTGCCTTTCAGTTTGAGGCTAACTAGTGTTATCTTTTGGTTAACCCTTTTCCTGTTCTCCCCATTAATAACCAAGCTAACTTACATAGTGAGGAATGAAAAAAAGTAGCTTCAGTGACCCCTGAGACAATTATACTCATTAAAAATCAATGGGATCCGATTACTAGCAGCAAGACTCGGACTGAGTTGAAAATGTATTGAACATCAATCCCTAGCCAAGTGACAGCAGCAGATCACTGGAATCTGACAGCTGTGTCAGGAAAGAAGACACTTTCGCTGACTTCTGTTATTGCATTCTAAGCCACCTCACTTTTGTCGTTATCGTCATCTTTTGTTTACTGTGTAATTCCTTTCTATGTGAAGTGTTATGTGCAAGGAAAGTTGTGAAGAATAAGGATTACCCTTAGTGAGATGGAATTGTAATTAAAAAAAGGAGTCAATGCCTACAAAAATGTATGATTGTCATTTACAAAAAGCAGAAGCTAGAAGGAACAAGTCTAAACCTGAAGATACCCAACAGGGCTTGTGCAGCAGAATTCCATAACCCATTTTTATTGAATCCTGCTCTTGCCCTAGGAACTCAGAAATAATTGAGATCACATTTCTCTCAACCAGGAACTTGCCATGCAGATTGTGGTCTCTGACTTGATTGTAATTACCAAATTAACTATGTAGTTAACAATTCATTAAATATGGGTGTTATTTGTAAAAATCTGGAATAATAGACCTAGAGACTGTTATTGGCATTGGTGAAATATAGCACCCTTGATCTTTATAATACCTAAGGTACATTTGTTACAACTTAATAGTAGCACAGTGTTCAAGAAAATTTAATATAAAATTTTCTTCTCTAGGAACCACCTTTCTGAGTAAATTTGGTATCATCATTCACACTTACCTGTCTCATCCCACCTGCTGCCCCATCCCCTGCAATGTTTCTATATGTCACTGTCTTGTCAGCAATGTTGGGTGTCAGCTTTTCATGTTGTCATCTGGCATTTTAACCACTGAGGAATATATTTTTACTCTGGGTATGTTCCACAGTAACTCTCAGTTTAACAGAATGAAGTGCAGATTTTAATTGTTGTAAATGTCTTTGACCTTAGAGTGAAAAAATTTTTAAAGAGAATACTGTTTCATATATTCATTTTTTTTTTTTTTGTTTAATTTCTATAGAAATGGATGGGGGAAAAAAAAAAACAATCTTTCTAGCTGATTAGCAGTAGAGAGAGCCAAATGGAGGACTCATGAACATATCTTTTTTTTCTTCTTTTGAGATGGAGTTTCTCTCCTGTTGCCCAGGCTGGAGTGCAATGGCACGATCTCAGCCCACCGCAACCTCTGCCTCCCAGGTTCAAGTGATTCTCCTGCCTCAGCCTCTGGAGTAGCTGGGATTGATTACAGGCATGCACCACCACGCCCAGCTAATTTTGCATTTTTAGTAGAGATGGGATTTCTCCATGTTGGTCAAGGTGGTCTCGAACTTCCAACCTCAGGTGATCTGCCTACCTCAGCCTCACAAAGTGCTGGGATTACAGGCGTGAGCCACCGCACCCAGCCATGAACATATCTTTGATTTCTGAATTAAGCAATTGCATGAGAAAGATGTGAAGAAAACTATCTGGGTGAAAAAATCAGGGGCTTTAATGTGTTCATGTTAATCTTGGAGTACTTATGCAGCCACTGTTCAGATGTCAGATATGCAATGGGCATGTAGATCTAGGACTCCAGTCAGAGAATGCACATCTTGAGATACAAGTTTGGGAAGCTCAGACATTAGAAGGCCCTGTCTCTAAAAAAATAAAAGATGATGAGACATGATCGACTCATTAACTCACCTTGGAACAGACTACATATAGGGAAGAACAGATGGCTATGGACCAAGCTAGAGGGCACTGCCATATTCAGAGATTAAGCCAAGGACAAGAGGTAAGGAAAGCAGCCAGTGAGGAAGGACGAAAACTAGAATAGTGTGTGCTGTTCCATAATCCCAAAGAAGTGGTATTTCAAAATAACAAAGCAGTCTACTTGCAAATGCTACAAAACCGTCCAGAAAAAGGACTGAGAAGTGACTTTTAAATTTTATAATATAAAGATACTTGGTTTCAGTAAAGTGATTGTGAGAAAAGTTTTATTGGCATGGGTTTCTTTTTTTTTTTTTTTTTTTGAGATGGAGTCTCACTCTGTCGCTCAGGCTGGAGTGCAGTGGCTGGATCTCAGCTCACTGCAAGCTCCGCGTCCCGGGTTTACGCCATTCTCCTGCCTCAGCCTCCCGAGTAGCTGGGATTACAGGTGCCCGCCACCTCGCCCGGCTAGTTTTTTTTTTTTTTGTATTTTTAGTAGAGACGGGGTTTCACCGGGTTAGCCAGGATGATCTCGATCTCCTGACCTCGTGATCCGCCCGTCTCGGCCTCCCAAAGTGCTGGGATTACAGGCTTGAGCCACCACGCCCAGCCCGGCATGGGTGTCAAAGAAGGAGGATATGGGCCAGAGAAACTCTTCTGTGAGTAGAGAGAAGAAACATGGGCTGCAGGTATAAAGGATCTGAAGTCAAAATTTTGCTTATTTTCTGTTGTGTTGGTTTGCTTTAAGATAGGAGAGAGTAGAGGACATTTGTCTGCATATGGGATCCTCCAGGGAAAAAAGAAGAAATTAATGCTCCTGAAGACAGTATCTAATAGCAAATTCCTTGAGAAAGAATGTACAGTTGCCATCACAGGTGGAGAATTCAGGACACTAGCTGGTAGTGAAAATCTTTAATTCACAGAATCCTAGAATGTTTATGCTAAGAGGGCATTAGTAGGCATCTAGTGAAATCAATCATTTGCTGATTCATTCCTTCAAGTAATAGCTTTTGGATATCTTTTATGCAGACATGATTGAAGTAGAACCTGTGCCCTTAATACATAAAAGTATCCTTTTTTTAAAATATATAAACAAGAAAAATACGCTTCAGACAGTGGAGTATCTTGCACGAAGTCATAAACTTTGTCCAGCCAGAGCTAGAATGAAAATCTATTGCCTCTCTACTGTCTGTCCATTGTTCTTTTCAGTTTTCCACCCAACCACTGAACTCAGAGCCTCATATTCTTTCTTTTCTTTTCTTTCTTTTCTTTTCTTTTTTTTTTTCCTTTTTTTTTGAGACAGAGTTTTGCTCTTGTTGCCCAAGCTGGAGTGCAATGGCACAATCTCAGCTCACTGCAACCTCTGCCTCCTGGGTTCAAGAGATTCTCCTGCCTCAGCCTCCCAAGTAGCTGGGATTACACACCCGACTAATTTTTTGCATTTTTAGTAGAGAAGGGGTTTCACCATGTTAGCTAGGCTGATCTCGAACTCCTGACTTCAGATGATCCGCCCGCCTCAGTCTCCCAAAGTGCTGGGATTACAGGCATGAGTCACCATACCCGGCCAGAGCCTCATATTCTAATTTATTACATGGGTATCAAAGGCAATGAGAACTGATTGAGCAAGTTTTACATTGTGTTTACAAAAAACTGAAGACACTCATGAATACACATTCTCATTGGGGAGAATACTATGCATACTTTAAAGAATTTTTGTGGAGATTGAGAAATAGTATGTGATGTTTCCTGAAAATAAGACTCTGTTGTAACCAGCCTGGATAGCAGGGTGAGACTCCATCCCTATAACAATTTTTTAAAAGCATAGCCAGGCATGGTGGTGCATGCATGTAGACCTAGCCACTTGGGAGGCTGAGGCAGGAGCTTCACTTGAGCCCAGCAGTTTGAGGTTACAGTGAGTTACAATTGCACTCCTGCACTCCAGTCTGGGCAACAGAGTGAGGCCCTGTCTCTAAAAACAATAAGTATTAAAAAAAAAAACCCAAAAACCTCTGTTATATGAACATAAATAGTATGTTACATTTATATGGACCTAGTAGTTCAGGCTAAACGGTGGAGAATCAAGAGAGTCCAACTTGAGAAAACCCAAAGAGAAAAAGTAAAACCTTTTTATTATAAATATTTATTTTAAAAAGGCCTAAGTGCAGCAACTATAAAGAAAAAACAGCTGAATGAAAACAGTAGGTAAAACCATTAAAAAATTGGCTGGGCACGGTAGCTCACACCTGTGATCCTAGCACTTTGGGAGGCCGAGGCGCATGGATCACCTGTGGTTGGGAGTTCGAGACAAGCCTGACCAACTTGGAGAAATACTAAAAATACAAAATTAGCCAGGCGTGGTGGCATACACCTGTAACCCTAGCTACTGGGAGGCTGAGGAAGGAGAATTACTCGAACCTGGGATGCGGAGGTTGCAGTGAGCCAAGATTGTGCCATTGCACTCCAGCTGGGCAACAAAAATGAAACTCTGTCTCAAGAAATATATATCAATAAAAATCATAATATATAATATACAGTTGTTCAAGTTGCTTTTTTTTTTTTTTTCTTTTTTTGGAAAGAGCTGCTATATTTGAAAAGTCACAAATCAGGTTGCTGGGATCCTTTCCTGAATGTCTTGATTTTTGAGAAGCAGGTAACTGTTCACCTTGCGTTAAGCATTAAATAAATCAAATCTATTCACATGACTGATACACTTGTTAGTCTATTTAACCTGGCCACAGGTGCTCCCCTGAACTGCTACATTGACAGCTCCACAGCCACTTGCTTGCATACAAGTTGCTTGATCAGCAGCCCACCCACCCCTGGCTTCAAGTGCTTGGCTGTCCAATCTTGAAATAAATCCTGCTCCATGGGTTTGAAATGTGGCATCTGCACCTAAGTTCTTGAGTCTTCTGCTAAGAAATGAGTAGAAGTGGTCCTCCTGAGCCTAGCCAACCCACAGAATTATGACAAATAATAATACATTGTTGTCTTAAGCCACAATGTTTTGGGGGTGTTTCTAAACCAAGGGTGATTTCGCTCCCTGAAGGGCATTTGGAAATGTTTGGAGATATTTTTGGCTATCATACTAGCTGGCGGTAGTGCTACTGTCTTCTAGTAGGTGAGGCCAGGAATACGGCTAAATAGCCTACCAATATAATGCACAGAACAGCCCCTCAAGACACAGTTATTGGGCCCTGAATGTTAATAGTGCCAAGGTTGAGAAACCTTATAATTAACAATCACAACTGCTTTGTTTGAAAGTTATACTATAATTAAATATAAAAATGCACTTATCAGATTTTGAATACCTCATGAACACTTATGCCTCAGTTTCTTTCTAACAGCCTAACTCATTCTCATTGGAATTAAATAAGATGCTTGTTAAAATTCTGATTCCTGGTTGCTGGCAACTGTTTATTAACTCAGAGTCACTAGAGGTACAGCACAGAACCTGCACTTTTAAGAAGACTTTTGTGTTAAATATTGAAGTGTGAAGGTCCTTTGCACATGTCCTATTCTGAAAGTTCTTCCAGTTTTCTGTCTTTCTAAATCCCTATAAAGCCCTATTCAAATCTCTCATCCAAATGAGCCTTTTCTGGCATCTCTCTCCTCTGGCTGTAGTAACACTAACATATTACATGCTGCTAACTTCTTTTCTGGCATTTAGTTACATTTTTAGGTCTATTAATCTGGTATGGTTGTAAACTCCTCAAGGTCAAATACCAAATTGCATACTACTTTCAGACTACCCAAAGGCCAAGCACAGTGCCTATTATAAAGTGGATGGAGGTTGACTACATCCAATTCTTATTTTCCTGGAACAATGCTGCAATTTTATACTAGACGTTTCCTAGAGACACTGGAATTTCATATAATTCAAGTGGAAAGTTTCTTGCTGATGTTAATCATACATGATCTCTCAAATGGTGAATCAGCAGAGCTCAACTTCATAGACTCAGCAAGGATAAATCAGAAAAGGCAGCTGGCTCACAAACAGCTCAATTGAGCTTTCCCTAACTCACCTCTCAAACTTTGATACATTAGCTAATCATCCTTTTCACACACAAAACATGTGAGCTGCTGGTCCACTAGAACAAGTCCTATCCAGCAACCTGCATTCTCACAACAGGAGAAAAATTATGAAAACAACAACATGACAGTGGCACCAGAATGGCTAGTTCAATTGAGTTAGGGATTGGTAAGGGTGTGAGGGAAACTGTGGAAGCCAAAGTTAGGGACAGTTGAGCTGCAGCTATGCTGCAGAAAGTCATGCATACCAGATCAAGGAAGGAAGCTGTGTAATCCATCAAAAGTTTCTAAAGTGGTGATGTGGTCACAACTGGGCTTCAGAGGGATTAATCTGCCATCCATGTGCAGGATGGGTTGGAGACAGACAAAACTGGCAGGCCAGGACACATTTAAGAAGCGACCAGAAGGGGTGACATTAGCAAAAAATGGAAGAGTAAGGATCTTCAATAATCCTCTCCTCCACCAAAGCAAGGAGAACACTGGCAAAAATGGACAGAATCCACTTTTTCCAAACTCCGAAAATTAACCGAAGGTTTATAGCAGTCTTGGAGGCTTTAGTCAAGAAAAAGTGGCTGAATGTCTATAAGAACAAGTTTTGTGAAAAAGATAAAATAAGCAAGTTCTGTGGCTTCATTAGCCCCATCCTCCTCTGCCCAGATCCTCTGGGCAGCTTCCCATACTCCTTTGCCCAGCTTCAAGGTAGTCTTGAAAACCAAGAGCCTACAAAAACAGTGTACACCAGAAAGCCCAACAGTCAGGGAGAAGAAAAGGCCTGCAGCTTCTTCAAAGCCCTATTCCTCCAAACTGTCATTATTCGACCCATTTGATAGGTCCCTGGAAGGTCATACTCACAAGGTTGCATTTATTTGACCTGACTCAGAATTTGCTTGTTGCAAGCAACTTTCCCCTAAAGCATTTATCAAAAATAGTCAGAGGCAAATATTCAATCTTATGGTTACCTGAGGTTTCACAATTGGGAACAACAATAGGCCAACCAAAAAGCTTAATGAAAAGGAAAGGCTGGGGATGAGATATTCCTAGAGGTTTTGAAAAGCTTTGGGGCCGGGCACGGTGGCTCAAGCCTGTAATCCCAGCACTTTGGGAGGCCGAGACGGGCGGATCACGAGGTCAGGAGATCGAGACCATCCTGGCTAACACGGTGAAACCCCGTCTCTACTAAAAAATACAAAAAAATAGCCGAGCGAGGTGGCGGGCGCCTGTAGTCCCAGCTACTCGGGAGGCTGAGGCAAGAGAATGGCATAAACCCGGGAGGTGGAGCTTGCAGTGAGCTGAGATCCGGCCACTGCACTCCAGCCTGGGTGACAGAGCGAGACTTCGTCTCAAAAAAAAAAAAAAAAAAAAAAAAAAAAAAGAAAGAAAGAAAAAGAAAAGAAAAGCTTTGGAATATTCCTGGAAGTCTAGAAGGCAATACATATGTGTAAGGGATGTGTTTATGCCCGCTACTGTATAGTTGCTCAGAAGAGCCCTAAAAAACTGTTAAGTTCTTGCCCCTTGCTAACCATGAGACTTTCAGCAACAAGGAAATGAAGTCAATAGTAGAGTTGTAAGTCAAGAGTAGAGTTGTAAACTGCCTGGCAGAGTGCTGAAGGAATGCTGCAATACACACACACACACACACACACACACACACACACACACACACACCCTGGCAAAGTTTGAAGACTGATACATTTCAGATGTTTAAGAAAATATTTGCTCAATCATTAGCTTATCTCTAAGCTAACTAAGGAGAGATGTCAGTGACCAAACATAGTAAAGGTTTCAGACCTTATAGAATTACCTCAGAAAAGTCATTAAACAAACAACAAAAATCAAGAAAGTATCACCTATGCACAGGGGAGAAAAAGGAATCAGCAGAAACTGTCCTTGAGGAATCCTAATCCCAGACATTGGGCTTACTAAACAAAGGTATTTTAAACATGTCCAGAGAACTAAAAGAAACTGTATCTAAAGTCCTGAAGGAAACTATGAATATAATGTCTTACAAAGTACAGACTATCAATAAAAAACTGAAAATACTTAAAAATTGTAAAATAGAAATTCTGAGGTTGAGAAGCACAATAACTAAATTCAGTATCGTCAGAGGAGCTCAATAGAAGATTTAACCTAAGCAGAAGAAAAAATCAGCAAACTTGAAGATTGTTCATATGAGGTTATCCAGTCTGAGAGAAGAAATAAAAAATAATAAAGAAAGTGAGCAGAGGCTCAGAGACTGCAAAACATCATCAATTATACCAACATAGATATAACAGATGTTCTAAAAGAAGAGGAAAAAGAAGGAAAGGGGTCGACAGTATAGTTGAAGAAATAATGAGTGAAATGTTACAAATTTGATGAAAAACATAAATATATATCCAAGAAGCTTAACAGACTAGAATAAATTTTAAAAGATCTACACCTAGGCACATTATAATAAATGTCTAAGAGAAAATCTTGAAGACATCAAGAGAGAAGTAAACAATTCGTCCCATACAAGAGATGCTTAATGATGTTAAGAGATTATTTATAGTGAGAAACTATTAAGTCCAAACAACATAGTCTAAATGCTGGAAAAAAAGCTATCAACCAAGAATTTTAGACCAGGCAAATCTATTCATAAAAAATAAAGTAATTAAGACATTTTCAGGGAAAATAAATAAAAACAAAACTGAGAGAATTTGTCATTAGCAGACCTGCACTACAAGAAATATTAATCAGTGTAAAGAAAAGAAGAGTACTGGTAAAGGTAACTACATAGGTAAATATAAGTGACAGATTTTAATATATATTTAAAATTTGTACCTTTTTAAAAATCTCCTATCTGATTTTAAATACAATAGTATAAAGCAATAATTATAGATCTTGGTTGCTGGTCATTCAATGTATGAAGATGAACATTCTATGACAACAGTGCACAAAGGAGAGGGAAGGAATGGCACTATTTAGGAGCAAAGTTTTGTTACATTATTGAAATTAAGTCGGTATTAATCAAAATTAGATTGGTATAAATTAAGATATTATAATCTCTAGGGAACTACTGAGAAGATAACTCAAAAATATAGTAAAGAAAATAACAAAGGAATTAAAATGATACATTAGAAAATGTTTATTTAACATAAAAGAAGACAACATTGGTAGAATAGAGAAATAATAAAGACAAAGGACAAATAGAAAACAAGTAGCATCATGGCAGACAAAATTTCTTCCTATTAGTAATTATCTTAAATGTAAATAGATTAAACAATCCAGTTAAAAGACAAAGATAGAAATAATGGATTAAAAATTAAACACACACACACACACACACACACACACACACACACACACACAATCATTATTCAATGCTGTGCTGCCTAAAGAGATTCATTTTATATTTAAAAACACAAATAGGTTAAAAATAAAATTATGGAAAAATGAAATTATGAAATAAAATTATGGAAATATAATGCAGTAATCCAAAGTGATCAGGAGTGATTATAGTAATTTCAGATAAAATAGACTTTAAGAGAAAAACTGTTACTGGAGGCCAAGAAAGTTAGTTT
This sequence comes from Rhinopithecus roxellana, assembly GCF_007565055.1. NCBI lineage: Eukaryota > Metazoa > Chordata > Mammalia > Primates > Cercopithecidae > Rhinopithecus > Rhinopithecus roxellana. Next base: position 117,413,360 of record NC_044553.1, on the reverse strand, counting down.
ATAGTAATAAAAAGGTCAATCCATAACAATACAAAACAAATATGCACCTATAAAGAGACCCCAAAATAGAGTAAGGGAAAACTCACATAATTATAAGGAGAAATAGATAATTCAACTGGTATAGTTGGAGACTTTAACCTCCATTTTCAATACTGGGGGAAAAAGTAGACACAGAGCAAGAAAATAGAAGACTTGAAAAAGGTTATAAATAAACTAGATCTGACAGGCATCTGTAGAACATGCCACTTGACAACAACAGAAAGCACATTTTTCTTTGTACATGCACACAAAGGATTCTCTAGGATAGACCATATGTTAAGTCATCAAAAAAGTCTCAGTAATGTAAAAGCGTTGTTACATGGGTTCTTAGACTACAGTGTAATACAATTAGAAACAATAACAGAAAAAATCCATGAAACCCATAGATTTGTAGAAATGAAACAACAACTTCTAAATGACATGAGGGTCAAAGGGAAATCACAGGAAAATTCTAAAACACTTTGAGTTGAATAAAAACAAAACCAGTATGTGATGCAGTAAAAATAGTGCTTACAGAAAAACTGATATTTGCAAATACCTATACTTGAGAAGAAAAATGTCAAACCACACATTTAATCTTTAGAATTAGGGAAGGAAGAATAAACTAACCCCCAAACATGTGGAAGAAGTGACATAATAAAGATAAAAGTGGATATAAATGTAACAGAGACTAGAAAAACAATAGAGGAAATCAATAAAACAAAACTTGGTTCAAAATGTCAACAAAATTTGGAAACTTTTATCTAGACTGACCAAGAAAAGAGGAAAGAAAGACTCAAAATATTGAATCAAAAATAAAAGTGTGAACATCGTTACAGAAGTTATTAAAATAAAAGTATTCAGAAAAGAAAAATATAGACAAATGTATGCCAACAAGTTGGAAACCTACACGAAATCAGCAAGTTTCTTGAAACACGTAAACTACCAAAACGGACTCAGGAAGAAATAGAAAATCTAAATAGATCTATATCAATTAAAAGGTCCGGGTGGCTTTATTATTGAATACTACCAAAATTTAAAAGAGAAATTAACATGAATCCTTTACAAAGTCTTTCAAAACAAAGTAGGGCAGGAGGAAACAGTTTCTAATTCAACATATGAGGGCAATATTGTCTTGGTACCAAAACCAGACAGACATAACAGAAAAAAGAAAACCACAGATCAATATCCCTTATGAACATAAATCTAAAAATCCTTATCAAAATACTAGCAAAAGGCATTAGCAAGATAGAGAAGGATTATACAATATGATATGAGATTTATCCCAAAAATGCAAGGTTGGTTCAACAATAAAAATGAATAACTGTAATAACCATAGTAATAAAGGACAAATACAAAATAATCTTTACAGAGAAAGCATTTGGTCAATACAGCACCTTTTTGTGATTAAAAAGAAATTTCAACAAATTAGAAATAGTAAGGCGGGGTGCAGTGGCTCACATCTGTAGTCCCAGCACTTTGGGAGACAGAGGCAGACAGATCACCTGAGGTCGGGAGTTTGAGACAGTCTGACCAACATGGAGAAACCCTCTCTCTACTAAAAATACAAAAATAGCTGGTTGTGGTGGCACATGCCTGTAATCCCAGCTACTTGGGAGGTTGAGGCAGGAAAATCGCTTGAACCCCGGAGATGGAGGTTGTGGTGAGCCGAGATCGCACCATTGTGCTCCAGCCTGGGCAACAAGAGTGAAACTCCATCTAAAAAAAAAAAAAAAAAAAAGGAAAGAAAGAAAAAATGTCTTCAACCTAAAAGAGTGCATCTAATCAAAACCCACAGACAACATCATGCTTAATAAGAAAGATTTGAACATTTGCCTCTAAAGCAGACACAAAAAAAGATGTTTGCTTTTGTCACTTCCTTTCAACATTGTATTGAACATTTTAGCTAAGGCAATTATTAAAGTAAATGAAGTGCATCCAGATTTGAAATAAAGAAAGTGATCTCTATTTGCAGATTGCATGATGTTATTCCTGGAAGTGCTAGGGAATACCAACATACACATTCTCAATATTACACTTAATAAAGGAATTCAGCAAGTTTGCAGGATATGAGATCAATATAAATTGTGTATTCATATACTATCAATGAACCATCCAAAAATGAAATTAAGAAAATTTCATTTAAAATATCAACATAATAAAAATATTTGGGAATAAATTTAATGAAAAGATTTATACACTGAAAAGTATAAAACATTAAAAATTAAAAAAAAAGAAATAGAAATACATTTGTGTTCATGGATTGGAAGGCCTATTAATGTTAAGAAGTCAATACTCTCCAAATTGGTGCAATCTGGATTTAATTCAATCTGAATCAAAATCCCCAGTTGCCCAGTTTGCACATACTGAAAGCATATGTGGGGTTGGGAATAAAGACAGGATTAAAATTATATGGAAATGCAGGTTAGGTATACTATCCAGAGCAATTGTGAAAATGAAGAACAAAGCTGGAGGAATCACATTTTCCTATTTCAAAACTCACTACAGCCTAGCGGTGGCTCATGCCTGTAATCTCAACACTTTGGGAGGCCGAGGAGGGTGGATCACCTGAGGTTAGGAATTCGAGACCATCCTGGCCAACATGGTGAAATCTCGTCTTACTAAAAATACAAAAAATTAGCGGGGTGTGGTGGTGGATGCCTGCAATCCCAGCTACTCTGGAGGTTGAGGCAGGAGAATCACTTGAACCCGGGAGGTGGAGGTTTCAGTGAGCCAAGACTGTGTCACCGCATTCTAGCCTGGGCAACAAAAAAGAAACTTTGTCTCAAAACAAACAAAAAAAAACTCACTACAAAACTACAGAAGACATGATGGTGTAGTCCTGGCATAAAGATACACACACACACACACACGCACACATACACACATATAGGACATATTTAAGAGTTGAGAAATGAGACTATATGTTTACATCAATTGATTTTCAACAAGAGTGTCAAGAAATTTCAGTAGGGAGGAGAATAGTCTTTTCGCAAATGGTGTTGGGACAACTGGATATTCGGATGCAAAACTATGAATTTAGAACCATACTTCAGTCTATAACAATTAACTCCAAATGGTCCAAAGACCAAAAAGCTAAAAATATAAAGCTCTTAGAAGATAAACTAGGTGTATATCTTTATAACTGGATTAGACAGTGTTTTCTTAAATACAACACCAAGAACACAAACAAACAAGGAAAAAGATGACACTTAATAAAAATATTCTGTTTGTTGATGGACAGACATTATAAAGAATATGAAAACACACCTCATCTAATGAGAAGCAATATTTGAAAATCATATGTATTTGATAAGGGTCTGGTGTCTGAAATATACAAACATTTACATTTTTTGTTTTGTTTTGTTTTGTTTGAGATGGAGTCTTGGTCTGTCACCCAGGCCGTAGTGCAGTGGCTCTATCTTGGCTCACTGCAACCTCTACCTCCCAGGTTCAAGCTGTTCTCCTGCCTCAGCCTCCTGAGTAACTGGGATTACAGGTGCGCATCGCTACGCCCCACCCCACTAAGTTTTGTATTTTTAGTAGAGATGGGGTTTCACCATATTGGTCAGGCTGGTCTCGAACTCCTGACTTCATGATCCACCCGCCTTGGCCTCCCAAAGTGCTGGTATTACAGGCACGAGCCACCACACCCTGCCTTATATTTCGACAATAAAAAGATAAATAATTAAAAATGGGCAAATCATTTTAACAGAAATTTCTTCAAAGTTATTCAAATGGTTAATCACCACATGAAAAATTGCTCAACATCATTGGACATTAGGTAAATTGAAATTAAAACCTCATTAGATATTACTTCACACCCATTGGGATGACTATAATAAAAAAGAGAGTAATAAGGGTTGGTAGAATGTGGAGAAATGAGAACCTTCATGAATTGTTAGTGGAAATACAAAATGGTATAGCTGCTTTGGAAACCAGTCTACCAGTTTCTTGAAAGTTAAATACACTATATCATATGAACCAGCAATTCCATGTCTATGTATATGCTCAAGGGAAAGGAAAACGTGTGTCCACATAAGAATTTATGCAAGAAGGTTCACAGAAGCATTATTCATAAAAGTCAAAAGGTGAGAAAAAAACAAATTTCCGTCAACTGATGAATGGATAAACTAAATGTGGTGTATCTGTGGACTGGTGTATTATTCAGCCATAAAGAGGAACAGAATACTGATTACTCTTTATAGAGGTTTATAAAGCAACAGTATGATTGAAACTTGAAAACATTCTGCTAAGTGAAAGAAGCCAGACACAGAAGTCCGCATCTTTTATGATGGATTAATATGAAAGGTCCAGAATATACAAATACATAGAGACAAAAAGGGAGGGGCAAATGAGATTGACTGTTAGTGGGCATGGAGTTTCTTTTTAGAGTGGTGAAAATGTTTTGGAATTAAATATTGATGATTGTACAACATTGCTGATATACAACAACGACTGTATTGTAGTCTTTAAAGCTGCCAATTTTATTTCAATTCTCAATTTTATCTCAATATCTATGTGAATTATATCTCAATTAAAAATAAATGATTGCAACAAACCTGCATTTTTTTCAGTGGCAAAATAAATGGAGACAAATGGAGCCCACAAATTCCCTTCACATGCCTGAAAATAGTGGATTTTCTATATGCTTCTGTAGTGAACATGGTAGTATGTAATTTATTCAAAGTATTTTCAGCTACCTGAATGGGCAGTGTTGACAATAATTAGAACCACAATCAACTGGGGTTTGGGACTAAAGATGGCATTAAAGCAGATGGCAGATAGGAGGAAGAGATTTCTGCAGTACAGCCTTGGGAAAGATAAAGAAACTACATTCTAGCTTGCCAGGGAGTAGAAAGCCGAAATGTAGGTAAAACGAAGCTAATGGAACTAAATCAGTGCGTTCTGTTATACTCTGGCATGAAGTTATTACAGGCTATATAATCCTGAATGTAAATTGGGAAGGGTGTTGGAAAATCCCAGTGAGGACTCATTGGGAAGTTTTCCTTAGCCAGGCCAAATCAAATAAGTCAAGGGTCTCTAGAGAAGATTCTTAAGTCAAAAGGAAGCTTTTATTTTATTTATTTTATCGTTTTATTTTTCAATTAAAAAGTTCAGGTATTCTAGGGATGTTGACACTTTCAAGAGATTCCAATGAAAATAACTATTGATAGGCTCAAAATTCCATTTGGGAAATGATATCCCAAGGTAATAGTACCTGGTGAAGCCTTTTCTACTTAGAAATGGGATAAGTGCTTTCTTTTTAATTTTAGCAAAATCACAGTTTATACTGAGGGGAGAAAAAAGCTTGGAAATCATCCAAATTCTCCACAAAAGGGAACCAGCTAAGCCACTGTCTCACAAATAGTGCCTCCTTTAAACATATTAAAATGGTAATAGGTTTCATTTTCAATATATGTAAAGCTCTAAACCTTGAAATGAATTAACAAAACAGAAAATTATATGTCAACTAATTATATTGTAAATATGTAAAAATACTATATGTATGTGTATTAAGAAAACAAAGAGGATTTAGAAAGAAGGGACAAACATACTTGCCAGATTCTCTGTCAATTATTTTTATTTAGTCCTTGGAAGACTCTGTGAAGGTGGTAATATCCCAATTTTATAGACAAAAAATTAATATAAAGAACATTTTAATATAATTTGTTCAGGAACATTCAACTGATAAAAGGTGGAGACAAGATTCAAACAAAGGCCCTTTGACTCCTGAGTTTATTGATCCATAACCCAGTGAAATATAATTTAATAATATTGCTATTTTTTCTTGAGTTAACAATTCACTGAAGTCTGAATGTGGTGGAAATCTTTCTATTTTTTTTCTACCTACTGCCCTCTTGTTAAATCTCTCTTTTCCATCTCTTAATAATGGCAGTTCTGATAGGTGTCTGTCATTTGCTTTCATTAAAAAGTCCAGTCTGGCCGGACATGGCCGCTCATGCCTGTAATCCCAGCACTTTGGGAGGTCAAGGCGGGTGGATCACAAGTTCAGGAAATCAAGACCATCCTGGCTAACACGGTGAAACCCTATCGCTACTAAAAATACAAAAAAAATTAGCCAGGCATGGTGGCGGGCGCCTGTAGTTCCAGCTACTCGGGAGGCTGAGGCAGGAGAATCGCTTGACCCCGGGAGGCAGAGGGTTGCAGTGAACTGAGATCGCACCACTGTACTCCAGCCTGGGCAACAGAGTGAGACTCTGTCTCAAAAAAAAAGATGCCCTCCTTAAATATTTATTATTTCTGCTTTCTCTTATATCTACCAAACTTCAGTCCACATAATTTGCAGCCCAAGGGAGAGTTCATGCCTGGCATATAAGACCTTTTCTCCATTCTTCTGTCTTCTGGTTCCAGTTCCTGTGATGTAAGCTTGGGAGAAGGGAGTATGAGAGAATAAAGAAATAACCTTCTGTAACCAGCATCTTATTGGTGGTCCTATTTGACTCTTTCAGCTTCTTTGTCAAATAATGCAGATATCCAAATGTTGGTTCTGTCATGGAGTGCATGTGTGGGTTATCCATGGGACCACAGAGACATCCCTACTGTTAAGATGTTCTAATTAGGAGATCTACCCCAGCTTCATCTCCTGAAGCTCACCCATCTTCTCTCTCTGTCTCCTCAGCTTCTTCCCCAGGAGTCAATCTAATTGGCCCCATTAGCTGTATTCCTTTGCCCTGTGTACCAGCCTTCTGGTATACCAGCAAGCTAGCTGAAGTCAGGCTGTTTAACAGGCGTTCATTTGGTCTGCTCTTTGGAAACTCAGACCTGCTTGCCATGGCAAACAGTGTAAGCCCAGGCATCCCTGGTGCCACACTTCCTTATTCTGCTGCCTCTCTCATATTCCTTTTGTGTTTCTGTTCAAATAGGTTGAGAGAAAAATGAGCAGATCCACTACATAAGCATTTATTCCAGTAAAAACTAAGAAGTCATTCTCCCTTTTCTGTAGCACTAATCTAATCTCTATTAATTCTTCTCCTGGACATGCTCTCGCCTTTCTTGGCATAGTTGAAAGAAGCATCCACTCTTCTTATGGCAGGGAGGGAAGTGGACACACCAACTCTCTCAGGCTAATGAGTCATGTCTCTGACATTTCTCCACTTCTTCCCTGCTAGCTCCTCCCTCCCTAGTCTTAACTCATAGTCACACTTGAGTGGTGGTGATAGGTCACTTATACTGACAATGGAACAACGCCCTCACCCCCACCACTCCACCACCCCACCATCACTCATTATAAAGCCTGGAGGAGATTTCTGTCCTCTAAAAATTCAGATCTCATTTTTGAGTGTAGAGTACTTTACTCTTGTCTGTCTTAGTTTTGTATCCTGGTCCAAGATAATAGAGCCTCCTCAACATCTCATTATACTTGTTAGGTCACCAAAGTGCAAAGTAATGCTTAGAAAAGCATTATGGCACAGGTCCAGTTATATGGTACATTAGCACTTTGGAGGACTTCTTGCCATTCCCTGATGCCTAAAACATATTAAGAAAAATAGAAAATAGGAAATCAAAGTAATATAACTTATTGAAAATTATATATCAGAAATCAAATGGGGGAAACTAAGAGAAGCATAAAATTTGCTATAGTTTAAGAAGTTAAGTGAGAGTATGAACACAGAAAAATAAACACTATCTTTGCTTTTGCACCCAAATTAGCAGGAAGTGAGAGACAGGACTAGCTGGATTTCCTAGGCCAACTAAAAATCCCTAAGCCGAGCTGGGAAGGTGACTGCATCCACCTTTAAACACCGGGCTTGCAACTTAGCTCACAGCCCACCAATCAGGTAGTAAAGAGAGCTTACTAAAACGCTAATTAGGCAAAAAGGGGAGGTAAAGAAATAGCCAATCATCTATTGCCTGAGAGCACAGTGGGAGGGGCAGTGATGGAGATATAAACTCAGGCATTGGAGCAGGGAGAGGCTACCCACTTTGGGTTCCCTCCCATTGTATGGGATCTCTATTTTCATTCCATTATATCTTGCAACTGCACACTCTTCTGGTCTGTGTTTGTTAGGGCACGAGCTGCGCTTTCGCTGGCCATCCACCACTGCTGTTTGGTGCTATCGCAGACCCACCACTGACTTCCATCCATCCAGATCCAGCAGGATGTCCCCTGTGCTAATCCAGCCAGGTGTTCATTGCTGCTCCTGATCCCACTAAAGGCTTGCCATTGTTCCTGCATGGCTAAGTGCCTGGGTTCATTCTAATAGAGCTGAACACTAGTTGCTGGGTTCTACCATTCTCTTCTGTGACCCACAGCTTCTAATAGAGCTATAACATTCACTGCATGGCCCAAGACTCCATTCCTTGAAATCTATGAGGCCAAGAACCCCAGGTCAGTAAACAAGAGGCTTGCCGCCATCTTGGAAGTGGCCCGCCACCATCTTGGGAGCTCTAGAAGCAAGGACCCCTGTAACAGAAGGGCTCTGATCTCCACGTTGGGCAATAACAGGCTTTGGCATCAGTTGTAAAAGTTAAGCTAAAATTCTTCACTACTAGGGATTAAGAAACTTCAAATATCTGTTCGCTAACCCTGTTTATAGCTCTAAGTGTTATGTAGAATTTCCATACTTTGGGGGAAACTGACTTTCTAGGCAGATTTATTCACTATGTGCCCTTAGGAATACACCAGCTAACTGGTCCATTCACCAACCCTAAACATGTCGGCAATTTCCTGCTTCTCTAGTTTTTCTCATGCTACCCCCACCCGAGAAGCTCTCTCTCCATTAGCTCACAAAATCCCACCCATTGCTGGAAATACAGATCAAAACCCACCTTCTGTATCTTGCTGGGGAAAATTATCTATCCTGCAATCCTCTCAGGAAAATGTATTGCCTTGAGTTGTTATTGAGTGTTTTTCTAGAGTGTCTCTGTATCTCCCTGGGTGTCTGATGATGTATTCTCTAAAGTGACCATATTTATTCTCATTGTTGCTTATTTGGCAGAGGAGGGAGGAGTTCAAAAGTTCTTACCTTGAGGATTGTCTAAAAAATTAACAAGAGCATGTGTTGGATCATCTGAATGACCAACAAATAACAGACTAAACACCCAGTGTTTCATTGTCCAAGCAAGTATACATGTGAATTTGTAATCACATCGGCACCAGGAGTCCTCCAAGAATGTCACAGCAAAAATTAACTAAATGTATAAATAACAGGTTTGTTCTAAGCGAAAGACAAATGATTTAATGGATGCTATGAAAAGGGTAGTTTTTCTATAGAAAACATAATGAGAACATGAGTAGTTTTATGGCTCAATGATATGGCAGGAATGATTCAAAAGATTTTACACAGTGGCTTTCAGCATGATATTCACATTGAAAATATAAATTGAGTTTTAATAAAGTAACATCATCTATCTCACTAAATTAGTATTGTTGATGAAATGTTATTGGTTTCCGTAGTTTTGTTTAAATTTAATTGGCAAATTTGATTTGGTTTTATAGTTTTATAAGTGCAATAAACTTCAGGTATGTGTACATATTTTGGGTTTGCACATATTAAAGTACCCTTTGTATTATACTATAACATAGGATTGTATATCAGTGCCGAGGAATTTGACAATTATTTTAAAAAGGGATGTGCAATGCTATTTAGTTTTGAAAAACTGTGGCTCAGCCTTGAATGTTGCTCATTTGTTCATAGAAACACATCCTTTTCTCAACATTAGTGTCAGTTGTTAGAGATCAGAGATTATATCTATTTTCTATATTTCTCAAAGCAGCTGAGTGTCTTACACATACCATGACTTAATAAAATGTGTGGATGATTCTGATTGTTCTGATGTACTCTTTCTGAAAGCTTTAACTCTCAGAACCCCTGTTTTTCGTATGTAACAACATGAGACTGATCCATTAATATTTGGGTTTTAAGTTTTCTGTCTACTCCAACATTATAAACGGTTTTTAGGAAAAGTAGATTACATATATGCTAAGGATAAATCTGATTTTGAGAACTATTTCATGCAAAATTAAAGACCTATCTAGTAATTGTACCTTGTTGGGAGGAAGCATGGGTCCACATGTTCTGTTTTTTAAGTGGGGCGTTAAGTTATGAGGCTCCATGCTGCCGACAATGAGATATGGCTACGTAACTATAGTTTCTTTCTTGCCTTTTTCTTTGTTGAAGGGAATGAGGCATTCTTTTTCCTTGGAGACAGGCAAAAATGGAAAGTGGCTGTATTTTCTTTTTTCCTTGTAATTTTCCCAAAAGAGCCAATTGTCAGATCAATAGAGAAAGTAAACATACTCTATAACTTGTAAGTGTAGTTAGAAAGATAAAATTAATCTCAATCAAGAATCAAGAATATGATTATGTAAAACTTTGACACAAATAAAACCAGAAACTTCTGCAAAAGACTTGGGAGATACAGACTCACCAACATCTCAGCAGTTACCATACTCTGACATAAGGGCTGTTTTTGAAATATGTATATTCTTGACCAAATTACTCAAAATTCCTGATTTAGTTATCAAAAATACCCAACCCAATTAATCCGGATGGTTATTTTTCTTTCATTGGGACTTCATTCTTTTTCTTTTAATTTTTTTATTTCCATAGGTTTTTGGGAAACAGGCGGTATTTGGTTACACGAGTAAGTTCATTCTTGGTGGTTTGTGAGACTTTGGTGCACTCATTGCCCGAGCAGTGTACACTGAACCCAATTTGTAGTCTTTTATCCCTCATCATTTGGACTTTAATATCAGAGAGCTCTGAGTTAGAATCACAGATCTATGAACTATAAATATGCTACCTTGGGAAATTCCTGAACCTTCCTTGAAATCAGTTTCATCTGGGTGTGGTGGCTCACACTTGTAATCCCAGCACTTTGGGACGCCAAGGTGGGTGGATCATGAAGTCAGGAGATCGAGACCACTCTGGCTAACACGGTGAAACCCTGTCTCTACTAAAAATTTGAAAAATTAGCTGGGTGTGGTGGCACGTGCCTGTAGTCCCAGCTACCTGGAAGGCTGAAGCAGGAGAATCGCTTAAACTCGGGAGGCGGAGGTTGCAGTGAGCCCGGATAGCACCACTGCACTCCAGCCTAGGCGACAGAGCGAGACTCCATCTCAAAAAAAAAAAAAAAAAAAAAAAAAAAAAGGAAAGAAAGAAAAGAAAGAAAAATCAGTTTCTCCATCTGTAAGACAAAGACATTGATTTTCACATATATTATGTGGATTTTAAGTTCTATATGTGAAGAACCCAGCTTTGATTAGTAACCCAAGAAATGGAAGCTTTTGAAATTCAGAGGAATAGAGACTCACTGCTCCTTGCGTTCTAAGAGTGGTTCTCAATTCTGGTGAATCATTAAAATTATCATGTGAAGGACAGCATTAGGAGATATATCTAATGTAAATGATGAGTTAATGGGTGCAGCACACCAACATGGCACATGTATACATATGTAACAGACCTGCACATTGTGGATATGTACCCTAGAACTTAAAGTATAATAAAAAGAAAAAAAATTGTCATGTGAAGTTGGAAACACAAATGACAGTAGGCTCCCTCTTCATACAGAGGATCTGAGGTAGTGCTTAGGACTATGTATTTTGAAAAAGCCATTCATCATGTTCAATATTCACTGGCCTAGCTGGTACGGCCAGTGTGCTGCTTATATTTGGGAACCTTAATCCCTAGAAAAGAGTCTGGGATAAAGAAAGTGCTCAGTGAAAGTGTGTTAAATAAATTTCAAATGGATCTCCTGTATCACCTAATGAGCAATGGCGTTGATTCTGGTGTTATTCAAACCGACCATTCAGAAGATGGATTGTTGCACTAATTATGGCTGGTCCAGTTAGAGAAAAGCAACATTTTAAAGCAGTTTAAACTAAAATTGATTTGGCCATACTATATAGCATGGCACAGAGTCAACTTCTGTTCTTATAAAAGCCACAACTTAGAGTCTGTCTTTTGTTAGATACTTAAAACAGACCTAGTACGAGGTGTTTCATGATTGTCGTTTACATTTGTGCAGGGCAAGGATTGTTATGACCTTTTTGCTATTCCCGTGCAGAAAGCATTTCATGTAAAACCTGGGGTTGTTGACATGAGGTAATGTTCTTATCTCCCCCTTCCATTTCTTCTTCCCACATTGCATGGTGTGCAGGCTTTGAATAATGAATAGTAACTTGTAGTAGCAATACTCTAAAGCATTTGTAAACTGATGTTCAAAATGGCTAGGCTTAACAATTCAAGGGTTTCCAGAATACCTGAGAACTGCAACCATTGATGCTTAAATCCTCTATCTAGTAGGTGACTTTATCCTCTATGGAAATTTTAGATATTTTAGCCAAAGTCCTGTCCTTGTTGGGGAGTGAGAAAGTTAAGAATAAATAATCAAGTATTAAAAAGAGTAGAAAAGTAAAGTAGAAATTAATATTTATGTGCTCTCTAGAGGAGAATTTTTGCTTTCAAGCAACAAAAGAACTCACACAGAGTTGACTATAAAATATAAGCAAATAAATCTAAATTAAAGGCCATAAAGCAAACTGGGGAAAATAATCACAGAATATACTGCAAAAAGGGTGAATATTTTATATTTATAAAGATTATACAAATTTCTATGAGACCTTCTATAATTAAATAATCAAATGATAGTATCAATTCATAAAAGAAGAAAATTCGACAGGTTAATATGTATCATATCAAAAAATAAAAATACAAATTAAATATGAGATTCCATTTTCTTCTATGAAATTAGCAAAACATAAAATTAAAAAAATAGTAAGACCCTCTGAAGGGGGGAAATGGACATATATAGTGCTTGTGAGAGGATTAATTTATACAAGTGTTACATAGAAAAAAGTTTGTCAATGTTTATCAAGAAATGTAAAAATGATCAGACCTACTGACCTAGTAGTCCCAATTGTGAAAGTGATCATAGTGAAAGAGATGGGAGAAGGAGGGAGAAAGAAAAATAAAGACAAAAACAAGAAATCAAACTCATAGATTTAAGAGAATATATATTAATTGCAATACAACTTATTGTATGAATATTTGAAAACAAGTTAAAAGTCTAAAAATGGGGAATGTTAGGTTAATTTTGATTCATTGATCCAATGAAATATTATATGTCTGTTAAAAATGCAATAGCTGATAATAAAAAGCATTTACACTGTTATAGGAAACACAATACAAACTTGTATACAGAATGATTATACTTATGATTAAATTTGTCTACCCCCCAAAAATGCAAAAGAAAGTCAAAATCTTTGCATAGAAGAGTTACATAAATATGGTATCTCATGAGTTGGTTTGCAGTTGAGTGATTTTTTGCCAGATTTTTTTCTAATATCTCCTTTGATGTATTATTTGCATTGCATCTAATTACCATGTATAATGGAAAAATAACTTTCTCGAAGGACTGCCCACTACCCCTTGCTATCCCTGTAGTCAGAATCCATCCTTCTACTTTCAGAGGTTTGAGAAATACTAGATGGGCACTTAGTCTTTTCATGGAAAGTACTATAGAGATGCAAAGATCCTTAGAAGAACTTCCAGCTCATCTTCATTGAAAAATAAAAAGATACATTTTTGGGCTGAGAACAAATGATTATAGTGATATTGGCTAGAAAAAATAGGAGAATGTGGAAATTAATATTTAATTCTCTGGAGTAAATTATCTAGGTTTTCAAGCAACAGAAATTTTAAAAAGAATTGGCTTAAAATATTTGAAAACCTGTAGATAGGCAGATATAACCAAAATGAAAAGATAACAAATAGAAAATATTACAGAGTGAATGTGAGTCTCCCTAAAGTTGTTGTTCCTAATATTATTTCACTTACTTGTTTTTGGGTAGAATTCCTCTGGCAGGGATTGGGATGGAGCCTGAGTATAGTTTACCTTCTCAGAGACCATTCAGACACCATACCTATTGCCATTTTATGTAAGTTCTCAATACGTCTGCCCAAGTTTTGAAAGAAGTTAACTGTTTTTTCTCAAAGCCAAGCCTCCAGATTGCTCCAGGGTAGAACATTGTATGATTATGATACTATGCATATACATTATTATTAATACTAATATATTAATGTTACATGTATAAAAATGGAATTCAGTTTACGTAGCACTTGGAAAACACCTCTGAGAATGGTCTTTATGGTGGCAAACCTGTAATATTCTTTTGCACTAAATTTTTAGGACGGTCAAATTATGAACCAATAAAAGAACTGAGAAACAGAGGTTAAATTTATTTATTTTCAATCTTTTTTATTTCAATAGCTTTAGTGGTACAAGTGGTTTTTTGTTGCATGGATAAATTGTATAGTGGGGATGTCTAGAATTTAGCACACCCATCACCCAAATAGTGTACATTGTATCCAGTAGATAGTTTTTCATCTTTCACCACACTTCCAACCTCCCACCTTCCAAGTCTCCAGTGTCCATTATACCACTGTATGCCTTTGTGTACCCATGGCTAAGCACGCACTTATAAATGAGAACATACGGTATTTGGGTTTTTTAAATTAATATTATTTTGAGACACTGTCTCACTCTGTTGCCTATGCTGGAGTGCAGTGGTGCAATCTCAGCTCACTGCAACCTCCGCCTCCTGGTTTTAAGCAATTCTCTTGCCTCAGCCTCCCAAGTAGCTGGGAGTACAGGTGCTCACCACCATGCCTGGCTAATTTTTGCATTTTTAGTAGAGACGGGGTTTTGCCATGTTGGCCAGGCTGGTCTCAAACTCTTGACCTCAGGGAATCTGCCCACCTCGACTTCCCAAAGTGCTAGGATTACAGATGTGAGTCACCACAATTCCAGGGTTACTTTGCTTAGGATAGTGGCCTCCTGCTCCATCCAAGTTGCTGCAAAGATATTATTTATTCTTTTATATGGCTGAGTTGTATTCCTTGGTATACATGCAACACTTTTCCCTTATACACTCATTATCTGATGGGCATTTATGTGGATTCCACATCTTTGCAACTGTGAAGTGTACTATGATAAACATGTGCAGGTGTCTCTTTGATATAGTGACTTCTTTTGTGTAGATACCCAATAGTGGGACTGCTAGATCAAACAATACTTTTAGCTACTTTTATGCTACTTTCAGTTCTTTGAGAAATCTCCATACTGTTTTCCTTGAATACTGCACTAGTTTACATTTCCACCAGCAGAGTATAAGCATTCCTTTTTCACCACATCCATGTCAACATCTATTGTTTTTTGACGTTTTAATAATGGCCATTCTGGCTGGCATAAGGTGGTGTTTCATTACAGTTTTAATTTGCATTTCTCTGATGATTAGTAATGTTGAACATTTTTTTCATATGTTTATTGGTCATTTGTGTATCTTCTTTTGAGAAATACCTATTCATGTTATCTTATGTCTTGCTGATTTGTTTGAGTTCCTTGTAGACCCGGAAATTAGTTTTTTGTTGAATGGACAATTTTGCAAATATTTTCTCCCATTCTGTAGGTTATCTGTTTACTCTGATGATTAGTTCCTCTTCTGTGCAGAAGCTTTTAGTTTAGGTACCATTTATTTATGTTAGTTTTTGTTGTATTTGCTTATAGGGTCTTAGTCATAAATTATTTGCCTAGGCCAATGACCAGACAAGTTTTTCCTAGGTTTTCTTCTGGCATTTTTATGGTTTTAGGTCTCAGATTTAAGTCTTTAACCTACCTTGAATTACTTTTTGTATACGGTGAGAGGTTGGAATCCAGTTTCATTCTTCTATATGTGGCTCTTCAGTCTTCTCAGCACGGTTTATTGAATGGGTGTCCTTTCCCCAATTTATGTTTTTGTATGCTTTGTCAAAGATCAGTTGGTTATATTTAGCTCTATTTCTGGGTTCTCTATTCTGTTTCATTGGTCTGTATATTTACTTCTATACCAGTACCATGATGTTTTGGTTACTCTAGCGTCACAGTATAATTTGAAGTCAAGTAATGTGATGCCTCCAGATTTATTCTTTTTGCTTAGCATTTCTTTGGCTATTCAGGCTTTCTTTTGGTTTCATATAAATGTTTGGATTTTTTTTCTAATTCTGTGAAACAAGTTGGCATTTTGATGGGAATTGCATTGAATCTGTAGATTGCTTTGGGCAGTGTGGTCATTTTCCCAATATTGATTCTTCCAATTCATGAACATGGGATGTGTTTCCATTTGTTTGTGTCGTCTATGATTTCCTTCAGTAGTAGTGTTTTATAGTTTAACTTGTAGAGATCTTTAACCTCCTTGGTTAAGTATATCCCCAGGTGTTTTATTTTACTTTTTAGCTATTCTAAAAGGAATTAAGTTCTTGATTTGTTTCTCAGCTTGGTCATTGTTGGTGTATATAAGTGCTACTGATTTGTGTACATTGATTTTGTAACCTGAGACTTTACTGAATTCATTTGTCAGATCTAGGAGTCTTTTGTAGGCTGAGGGTTTTCTAGGTATACAATCCTATAAGCATACTTAGATAGTTTGATTTCCTCTTTTCCAATTTGGATGCCCTTTATTTCTTTCTCTTGCCTGCCTGATTGCTCTGGCTAGGACTTCCAAGATTATATTTAGTTTAACAACATTATTTTGCAGATTGAGAAATCAAAAAGTTAAATAAATGAATGACCCACACAAACACCGGGACAGAAAGACACAGCTATACCTAGAAGTTGAATCTTGAGTTATGCTTTTTAATTAGGTTTCTATTCTTATAAAAAATAAATAAAATTGACCACATTTCTTTTAACATTTCCCCTCTTCAAATTGGTATCTGCTGCGGTAGATATCTGAGCCAATAGTTGCTAATGTTATATATAGGAGCACATTTTAGAAGAGAGATTAAAAAATATTTGACAATGATCAACCTATATCCTTTGGAATATGCACAAAAATAGTGAAAAAAGATTAAGAGTTAATGATTATGCATTTATTGTTTATTTATTGAGCCTATATTTTTGAGTGCCATGTGCTGCATAAATGTTTCTTAGACAATACAGTATTAATCTGAACATAATGCTGGCACTAATCCTGACTTCTGTGTAAATGGTTTTGTTTTCAGTAATATATTCAAATAATATTCTTCAGAATTTGGCATATATAACCCTGGTGTGGTGAAAGATAATTTCAGGTAGCACTTTTTAATTTTTACAGTAATGTATGTACTTTATTATGTATGACATTATGACTAGCATATTGAGCCTTATTTCATGGGTAGTATTGCCTAGGATATAAAGTAATATTTTAAATAATTTATATTACAGGTAGACATGAAGAAAATTAGAAAGTGATATGAGAATGACTTCCATTTTGGAAACAATAATTTAAGAAGTTCCTGCACTGCAGGAATAATAATTTGCAGAGGGTAGAGAAATATTTTGGAAAATATCTGCTTGCAGGTTTAGAATTTAATTCTAGGCCAGCATGAACAAACACATTCATTAAATAGTCTTTGAAACATTGGTCATCTTAATGGCTAAAGAAATATAAACCCTGACTCAGTCCTCAACCATTGAGGAGGTGGACAAAGCCAAAATGTCCGTCATATTGTATTGATGGTACTTGCCATAGGAACAAAGCTAAAGTTTTTCGTAATTTACTTATTACAAATTACACTTTGCTTTCGGTTTGTTCGGTTTGTGTTCTGGACATTCTATGTGTGCAATTTAAATATGCAAAGGAACTACAATGTAATAGTATTCTCGTTCTTGTGACTTTACCCTCAAACATCTCTAACTGTTTTAAAATTGTTATCTCATTAATCTTCCCAGAACTCTCCAAAAGTAGATGTATGTATGTGGCACTGGTACTCTGCAAAGAGACATGGGCTCATGAGCTGTTTTTCAAGGGATTCACGAGTATAGAGGAAAAAGGCAATCTTGTAATTGACCCCACATGTTCAGATCAATGTCTGTTGATACTGAATTCACACAGAAGTCAGGGTAGAGGGATTGGTCAAGGCAATGTGTCAAAGAATAGCCACATATCCTGAGATTCTGACAGTTCACATTCTCATGGACATAAGGGAAAACTTTAGAAAAGTTCTTTGGGGGTACACTGTGGCCCTAATGACTAAAAAATCTTAATAATTATACAGCGACTTCCAGAATTAAGAGTGCCATAGTTGTTGACATTACTAAGTAAACATATATATATATATTTGAGATGGAGTCTCGCTCTGTCACCCAGACTGGAGTGCAGTGGCACTATCTCGGCTCACTGCAAGCTCTGCCTCCTGGGTTCACACCATTCTCCTGTCTCAGCCTCCTGAGTAGCTGGAACTACAGGCGCCCGCCACCATGCCTGGCTAATTTTTTGTATTTTCAGTAGAGACAGGGTTTCATTGTGTTAGCCAGGATGCTCTCGATTTTCTGACCTTGTGATCCACCTGCCTCAGCCTCTCAAAGTGCTGGGATTATAGGTGTGAGCCACCATGCCCGGCCATAGATTCTTAAGCATTGAGATGAGAGGGAGTTTTGGTAGGCACTATGATTGAAAGCTTTTTTTTTTTAATTTCATTTTCAAGCTGTCACAAATATGTGTAGATGGTGAACGGGGTATGTAGAACTCTAAGGCAGTTAATGTTTCATAGCAGTGAGGTCGTCCTTTCAGGAATATTTATTGAGAATGTTCTTTTGCTTTATGATTAACCATGCTGCTTTTATTGTGGCTTTTATCAAGACATTGTTCTGGAATAAATACTGAGTATGGAATACATACTACTGGCAGTCAGCTTGGTACCTTGTTTGGGAGATTCATTTACTACTCTAAGTGTTTACCTAAAGATTGTGTTGCCTCACATTCACTTGTAGAAATTTAAAGAAATTTCTTTAACTGCATTGTAATCACTACTTTTATTTGTGAATAGTTTAAATACAATTCATAACTGCTTACTTTCTTTTAATCTTTGGCACTCGCTTTCTTGGGAGATTAATTCCATATTTCATGAAATAAATTAACTGTTGAAATAAAATGTAGATGTCTTGACCAGGCGTGGTCACTTACGCCTGTAATCCCAGCACTTTGGGAGGCCAAGGTGGGTCAGTCACTGGAAGTCAGGAGTTCGAGACTAGCCTGACCAACATTGAAAGCCCATCTCTACTAAAAATACAAAAATTAGCTGGGCATGGTGGCACGTACCTGTAGTCCCAGCTACTAAGGAGGCTGAGGCAGGAGAATCACTTGAACCTGGGTGGTGGAGGTTGTAGTGAGCTGAGATCATGTGACTGCACTCCAGCCTGGGCAACAGAGCAAGACTCTGTCTCAAAATATAATAATAAAAAAAAAGTCGGATGTCTTTAATACTTAACAGGGAGGATTTTGATCTCAGAACCACTATAGTCAAATATATATATTTTTTCTTCCAGAGAGCCAGAAAACTTTGAATTGTTTTTAAACTCAGAGCTGCACAATCTAAGGTCCACCACTGATTGTAACTTCCTATCACATCTGACCCATTACAACCACACATATGTTCATCCCAGTTTAATGAAATTCCCACATACTCATTGAGATCTGTCATAAAGAGGTTGCCTTGCTAGATTATTTTATGGGGGTACAATATGGAAATTACCATCTAAACCTGAAAGATATAGTCTTTTCATTCAAGAAGTTTACAGTCTATCAGACCAGACATTCATTTATTCATTAATGCATTCATTAATTGTTTAAAATTGTGTATCAGCCATGTTCCTGCGCTAAGTTTGTTTTTACTTTTGTCAAGCATAATTTTTCTTTCTCCATGGACATAAGCCTCAGGAAAATAAGATATGGATACCAATTACTAAGTACAGGGTCTGACCACATAAATGCTGTGGAATTGGAATTGGCTGACTGAGTTATAACATTACAGAGAAGAGAAGTATGATTTCAAACTTGGGAAGAAAAAATTCCATGAACTTGGTGGCATTTGACTTAAGTCTTTAACCCACAAATAGAGAATACTATTAAAAACAAAGGTAGGAATAGGAGGGAGAGACCAGGCTTTGGAGAATGGGGAGAGTAATATCAGGCTGTAGGAAGTATGAGCAGGTATGGAGGAAAGGAGGGCTAGTTTATTAAAGCTTTCATTGTCATGCTAAAGAACTTGACCTTTATTCTGTAGGAAACTACTAAACAGCAATATCAGTGTTTCTATCCCAAAGACTTTAAACAGACTTTTCCCCAACCTCCTTTCTCACTTTTGATCCTCTTTTCTCCTTCACCTGCCATAAGTTCATTTACATTAAAATGGAGTTGAGAACTATGAGATGCCTGCATTTTTATACCATGAAGAGGACACATTGGCACAAGTGCTCTTTGGAGAGCTGCACCCAGCTAAGTGTGTTGCAGAGGTGATATGATTAAAGTATTAACTACTGCAGTATCTGACCATCCCGCCCTTTGCTGTCAAAAGCAATTAATGTGGATTACATATATTTGAAAGAAGAATTTTTTTCATTTCAAACTTTGGAGCACCTCCAGAGAGAATTAGGTAGGAAAATGAATGGTCTCATTTTCATAAATTAAGGAAATCTGAATAATATTTTGTGTCTGGAAAAGCTTGCTCAGACTCTTCCCAATACATTGGTGCCATATGGCTTATCAGCTAAGCATGACCAGGAAGTGAGAATTCCATATGAGACAGTAGTCATAGGAGCAAAAGACCCCATTGTCCTGTTTCATGTGCTTTGATGCAAAACAAAAAACAAAACAAATAATTTTTAGATTTGACTGTCTGGTGGGTGGAAAAGAATATAATCTCTAGGGGTTCAGGGATATACATAAACCTTAGACCCTACCCTTGCTAGAGACATACACTAAAGATAAAATGATAGGAACAGATTCAACTTACAAATTTAGAGATTTGGGTGGGGCAAATAAAGGATTTTCCTCAGGTCACTCTCATCTCTTTGAAGGCTGATATGGTTTGGCTGTGTCCCCACCCAAATCTCATCTTGAATTGTAACCCCCACAATTCCCAAATGTCATGGGAGGAACCCAGTGACAGGTGATTGAATTATGGGGGTGAGTCTTTCCTATGCTGTTCTCATGGTGGTGAATAAGTCTCACAAGATCTGATGGTTTTTGAAATGAGAGTTTCCCTGCACAAGCTCTCTCATTGCCTGCTGCTATCCATGTAAGATGTGACTTGCTCCTCCTTGCCTTCTGCCATGATTCTGAGGCCTCTCCAGCCATGTGAAACTATAAGTCCAATAAACCTCCTTTTGTAAATTGCCCAGTCTTGGGTATGTCTTTATCAGCAGTGTGAAAACGGACGAATAATGTAAATTGGTACCAGTAGAGTGGGACATTGCTGAAAATATACCCAAAAATGTGGAATTGACTGACTTTGGAACTGGGTAACAGGCAGAAGTTGGAAGAATTTAGAGGGCTCAGAAGAAGACAGGAAGAAGTGGGAAAGTTTGGAACTTCCTAGAGACTTATTGACTGACTTTGTCAAAAATGCTGATAGTGATATGAACAGCAAAGTCCAGGCTGAGGTGGTCTCAGATGGAGATGAGAAACGTGTTGGGAACTGGAGCAAAGGTGACTCTTTTTTTTTTTTTTTTTAGCAAAGGGACTGGTGGCATTTTCCCGTGCCCCAGAGATTTGTGAAACTTTTACCTTGAGAAAGATGATTTAGGTATCTGGCAGAAGAAATTTCTAAGCAGCAAAACATTCAAGAGGTGACTTTGGTGCTCTTAAAGGCATTCAGTGTCAAAAGGGAAACAGAGCATAAAGGTTTGGAAAATGTGCAGACTGACAGTGCAATAGAAAAGAAAATTCAAGCCAGCTGCAGAAATTTGCACAAGTAATGAGGAGCTGAGGAGCCAAAGACATGGGGAGAAATTGTCTCCAGGGCATGTCAGAGGTTTTCATGGCAGTCCCTCCCATCACAGGCTCAGAGGCCTAGGAGGAAAACATGATTTTATGGCCGGGCCCAAGTTCCCCATGCTATGTGCAGTCTAGGGACTCAGTGCCCTGTGTCCCAGCTGTTCCAGCCATGACTAAAATGGACCAAGGTACTCAGGCTGTGGTTTCAGAGGATGCAAGCCCCAAGCCTTGGCAGCTTCTACATAGTGTTGAGCCTGTGGGTGCACAGAAGTCAATAATTGAGGTTTGGGAACCTCTGCCTATATTTCAGTGGATGTATGGAAATGCCTGAATGTCTAGGCAGAAGTTTGCTGCAAGGGCAGGGCCCTCATGGAGAACTTCTGCTAGGGCAATGTGGAAGGGAAATGTGGGGTTGGAGCTCTGACACAGAGTCCCTACTGGGGTACTGCCTAGTGGAACTGTGAGAAGAAGGCCACCATCCTCCAGACCCCAGAATGATAGATCCACCAACAGCTGGCATCATGTGCCTGGAAAAACTGCAGACACCACCAGCCCATGAAAGCAGGCAGCTGGGAGGGAGGCCGTACCCTGTAAAGCCACAGAGACAGAGCTGCTCAAGACCATGGGAATCTACTTTTGCATCAGTGTGACCTGGATGCAAGACATGGTGTCAAAAGAGGTCATTTTGGAGCTTTAAGATTTGACTGCCCTGCTGGATTTCAGACTTGCATGGGGCCTGCAGCCCCTGTGTTTTGGCCAGTTTCTTCCATTTGGAATGGCTGTATTTCGGCAATGCCTGCACCCCCATTGTAACTAGGAAGTAACTAACTTGCTTTTGATTTTACAGGCTCATAGGCAGAAGGGACTTGCCTTGTCTCCGATGGGATGTTGGACTGTGCACTTTTGAGTTAATGCTGAGATGAGTTAAGACTTTAGGGGACTGTTGGGAAGGCATCATTGGTTTTGAAATTAAGGACATGAGATTTGGGAGGGGCCAGGGGCAGAATGATATGGATTGGCTGTGTCCCCACCCAAATCTCATCTTGAGTTTTAACTCCCACAGTTCCCACATGTCGTGGGAGAAACCCGATGGGAAGTGATTGGATTATGGAGGTGGGTCCTTCATGTGATAATGAATGAGTCTCACAAGATCTGATGGTTTTATAAGGGGGAGTTTACCTGCTCAAGCTCTCTCTTTGCCTGCTGCCATCCACATAAGTTATGACTTGCTTCTCCTTACCTTATGCCATAATTATGAGGCCTCCTCAGCCACTTGGAGCTGTAAGTCCAATAAACCTCTTTCTTTTGTAAATTCCCCAGTCTCGGGTATGTCTTTATCAGCTGCATGAAAACGGATTAATACAAAGGCGTAGAAGCAGCATTCAGCCAGAAGCTGGGAAAAGACCAACACATTTCAAGGGAAACACTGTTTAGTCTAACATAATGGTCTTATGGAACAAAGGTAAAACAACGACCCATTGTAAAAAAATCCACTTGCTTGACTATATTCAACTTTTCTAAAAGACATGTTCACAATTGCCTTTCAAAATGTTAACCAATAACCAATGATGATCATGAAGTCACATATCTGACATTGGAATTTCTAGCAGAACTAATAACATATTTAGACCTGAATCAAAGTAATTCTAAATTTACTACTTGTAAGGAAGCTTCCCCAAGAATCACTAGTGACAGTCCTATTTCTCTGGTTTCTGAGCTCTACTGGAAATACAAGACAAGCCTTTCCTGAATTGATCCAAAAGTTTCACTCTCTGGCATTTGCAGGTTGCAGAGCTCTACCATGGTGAATTGGAGATGGAGTTGGCAAGCAACAACCTTTGAACTCTCACAGGCTGACAGGAGCTGTAGTGTATAAATAGTAGCTGCAAGAGTGGACCCCAGTCTGAAATCAGGAATGAGGATTCAGTGAGTTAAATAAGAGGATACATGGATCATTTCTAAGTGATGTCCAGGCTGTCCTCAGCTTTATTCATCAACATACTCGGTTACATTGACAGATTCATAAATGTCTTAGATAAGAAAAGATATTAATTTTGAATGGTAACAAATGAAAGCAGAAAAAGAAGGGGCTGAACATTCTCAGATGATCTTAATTTGGTTTGACCTACCTGACTTTGACTTCGACTTATGCTAATAACATTGATACATAACATAAGCCTTTTTTAGTAGCTTATAATCTAGATGAGACAGCAAGATTTATCTCTGGGTAAGTAGCAAACAGATTTGAAAGGTATATATGTGTGTTACTGCTATATGGGCACATATATGTGTATATAATGGATATAATCCATGTTTAATTATAATTCTGTTTGCTAGGACAATTTTCTCATAGAGACTGTTATTTTTGTGAATGGTGCCCATGTATTTTCATCTTTTAGTGTTTCTGCCTGAAAGGTAGTGACATCCCACACAGCTTCTTGTTTCTGTTCCTGAGACCCAAGTTTCTACTGCAACCCTCCCTCTCAAACCTTTCTCTTGCCTTTTGAAGATTTATCTTCTATGGTAAACAGACTCCTTTGCATCCTCATCTCTTCCAAACATATTCACTCTACCCTGTTGTCTCAACTGAATCCTGTTTCTCTGTGGCCCACATAAGCACAGCAACTGACTTTTCCTTAACAAGGAGATCTTTGGGGAAGAAAGTGGCTGACTTCTAGCCTTAACATGCCTGTTACAAACCATTATGTCTCCAACCCCTGGAAAATCCTTGGACTTCTGAGGCCCATTGTTTCTAGCTCTTCTATGCTCATCCTCACATTGGCCCAGTAATCTAATAACTCTCTATTTTGGTCACCAAATGACTAAATACCTTTAAAACTCACCCATAACCTTTCTCTCCACTGTGGGATGTCATCCAGGGAATTTAGTATGTGTGTCAATGACTGAATTCACACCCTTGCCTTTCTCAATTCCTTGACTTTATTCCACTTATGTCACCAGTTTCCATGGGTTGACCCTGGACCTTTATATCACCTCTAACTGTTCTACCTCTTAAATCCACAGTGCCAACATTTAACTACTTTTTGACCATACAGACTGGTTCTGGTCATGTTTGATTCCTTTTTCCCTTCTTTCCATGCCTCATAGGGACTAACATCCTTCTTCTTGTCAGCCCTATCGCATTTACAAGCCAATCATATTAAGGTCAGATTCAATTGCCAATTGGTTATATGAGTTTGGTGCATATATTTAACATCCCAAGTCTTTGTTTCTTGGTCTCAGAAATCTCAGATTGACTCCCCTCCCTTCCTCTCACCTTTTTTCTTTCTTTTCTTTCTTTCTTTTTTTTTTTTTTTTTTTTTTTTTTTTTTTGAGATGGAGTCTCACTCTGTCGCCCAGGCTGGAGTGCAGTGGCACAATCTCCGCTCACTGCCAGCTCCACCTCCCAGGTTCGCACCATTCTCCTGCCTCAGCTTCCCGAGTAGCTGGGACTACAGGCACCCGCCACCATGCTTGGCTAATTTTGTTTTTGTATTTTTAATAGAGACAGGGTTTCACTGCATTAGTCAGGATGGTCTTGATCCCCTGTCCTCGTGATCCTTCCTCCTCAGCCTCCTAAAGTGCTGGGATTACAGGCATGAGCCAGCGCACCGGCTTTTTTTTTTTTTTTTTTTTTTTTTGACAGAGTCTCACTCTGTCACCCAGGCTGGAGTGCAGTGGTGTGATCTTGGATCACTGCAACCACTTCCGCCTCCCAGGTTCAAGCGATTCTTGTGCCTCAGCCTCCCAAGTAGCTGGGATTACAGACATGTGCCACCACACCAGTTAAGTTTTGTAATTTTAGTAGAGACAGGGTTTTGCCATATTGGCCAGGCTATTCTTGGACTCCTGGCCTCAAGTGGTGAGCCTGCCTTGGCCTCCCAAAGTGCTGGGATTACAGGAGTGAGCTACCATGCCAAGCCTTCAGATTGACTTTTGTAAAACCTCTGGCTCTGTAGCCATCAGCAAGTATCATAGACGAGCAACAATATTTTGGCATTGTTTCATAAAGAGCTATAGGCCTATTATTTAAGTTTGTTTTTGACTTATGTGAAGAAGTAACTAAATGCCATTAGCTTTAAACAGGGTGTTTATTTATCTGATTTCATTAGGATGAGCCTCAATAATTTTCAGAAACACAGAAATGGAAATCTATGTGCCAAGGAGCCATGGATCATTCATGATAGCAAAATCAGTGAGAGGATTTAAAGTCTTTGGTTAATAGTACAATGAGAAGAAATAGAGCCCAGTTCTCCAGGAAATGGTGTAAGGATAGAGCCTCAAAGTGATTTTTAAAATATTTCTTTTCCACACAGCCTTTTTATGTGACCTCATTAAAATGTCTCAGCATTGTTTATTCAACATACCATTTAATCAAAACCCTCTGCTAGATTCTTCCCAAGATTCATTTGTGACTCACATGAGCAAACATTCTGTAGGGTTATAATGAAGAGAAATGTAGGAGAATTATAGAAGCTTTCTTTTCTTTTATGAACAGTAAATATTTTATTAATCCATCTCCATTTCTCAAAATTGGTTTATCTTTGAATCATGTTTTACTTTTCTGTAGATAAAAAGCACCGTACATGTCTGAAAATCAGAAGCACTGGAAGGAGATTCAGAGATTCAGTTATATTTCCTAATATTGCTCTTAATGTCTCACTTGTAAACTTCAAATCTAGGAAAAAGCAATCAAATACATCATTCCTAAAAACTGGTTTTCTTGTTCATTTTGTTAAAAAAAAAAGTTCTTCATCTTGTAGAGAGTGTTTAAATATGGTCTTCTTTATTGTAGATTTAGGAAACTGATGGAAGATGAAATAAGTCATTTAAGTAGGGTGTCTTCATTTCATAGTTGAGAAAACCGAAGCCCAGAGAGGTTAAAACCGTAATTACTTAAAAATTTTATATAGTAATTTTAATGTGGGCTTCATTTTTCTTTCTGTCTCATCCCTAGATATTGTTGTCTCAATGTTAGGAATAATATTTATAGCATGTATTATCATAATCATACTTAGGAATACATCCTAATTGTGTCAAGAACTACAAACAGAATTTACATTTATCTGGTATTTATTGTTACTGTTTGACTAAGAATTACTGGAAAATAAAGTGAAAAAATTCAGATGCTGATTTCTGTGTGGATCTTCTGGCTAGATACGTTGAAAGAAAGATGTATGCCAACAATATCTTTCATTCCATATGCTCTTCCAGACCCTTACGATTCCTCCATCAAGATGTAGACACTAATTCCTCCTCCTTTGAACCTGGGTACACTTTTATGACGGTTTTAAAGAATGCAACATCCTGGAAGTGATGCCATATGACTTCTGAGGCTAGATTGTAAAAGGTCATGCAGTTTCTGCTGTCCTCACTGAATACTTGCTCTTGAAGCCTGCAGCCATGTTAGCAGCCCAGCTGCCCTGGAGAAACCAAAACTAGCTTACATGGAAAGACCACACAGAGAGGTCCTGCAACTGCAGTCCCCAACTGCTCCACCTTCCTGCTCTTCCAAAGCCAGACCCTGTTTTACGGTAAGTGCAGGAGAGATCCCAAACCACAGACATACAGCCAAGCACTTCCTGGATCCTTGGCCCTTAAAAACTGTGAGATCTAGTTATGCAGCTAGATTTTGTGGTGATTTGTTATGTAGCAATATTAATAGACAGAATCTGTTTTCCATAATCCTCTTCCCTTAACAGTCCCATTAATATTTGTCACCAGAGAGATTTGGAGGTAAATGCGAGGCAGTGTATTTTTTATTCTCAGAAGGTTGATGGATGGCATTTGGCCCGGGGACAGCTCATGCATGCTGTTGCTGACCTGATGACTCACCTTGCAGGCATGGAGCAGCACCTGAAGCTCCAGTGACTGCAGTTCTCACTGACTCCCCTTTCAGCTTTTCTAAGTCCTCAACCAATGTGTCTGCAATCCCAAGGCAAAGGAAACCAGCTTATCCTGCATGTCATCTACCGAATCCAGGTTACAGGTGCTGAAAGATGTGTGTTCCTGTTTTTCCTCCGAGGTTTCTGTTTTCTTTGCAGGTTTCAGTTCATCTTTGTGAATTATGGTTTGCCTTTGCTGTTGTCCACACTCATCTTTTCTTCCCAAATGCTGGTTTGGCTGATCTATACCTACTTAGAATCAGCTCCAGATACATGGCCTCTTCCTTCAGCTTCTGTATAGATTAAAGTATAATCCTCGTAATACCTCCTTACTCTATATCACTCACAGTGGTTCCACTTCTGTGATAAATCCTGATTGATGCAGAGGCGCTCATGGGGACATTGATGTGCTTAATGTTTTGGGCTTATAATGAGCAGTCTTGATTTAATCTTGGTTACATTTTCCTAGAAAGATCATTTGTCTTAGAAATCTGTGTAGCCTCCAGCTGCTTCAGTAATGTAAATGCCTGAAATCAGAATGGGAAAGCTGGAGGTGGGATTGGAAGTTTGGAAAGGCTCAGGCAGAGATATGTATGAATTCTGTAAGTACCTAAACAGCAGAATTCGATTTGAGTGAGATGGGTTCTTGGCAAGAACATGTACACATGATTTCATGAATAAGAAGCTGAAGACACTCAAGTCCAGCTGCTTTTCTTCAGGAAGTCTTAAACCATTCATGTATTTCTCATTTTCATCCTGTCACCAGTCCATCTTTACTGCTTATTACTCTGTTTATGACAACTTCTACTCAGATTTGAAGTATTGGGTAAAAATGAAAATAAATAGAAGTGGTACTACCTATGAGTCAATAAATTGGTTTTATTAAATGTTATAGGAATTACTGATTTAACTGCCATTAATTAGAGGCATAGTAGTAACTATCTGCACTGTAAATCTGTAATTTATGCTTAATAACGAGGGGAGGTAGAAGGGTAGTCAAATTGTCCAATCAAGTGTTTTTCACAAACTATGGAATCTCTTGAACACTTTTGCTATTTCATGGGATGGAGAACGCAATGATAGCTATGTTACGCTGACACCTGGATTGATTTTTGAGCGATTCTTTGCAGAAGAAGCTTTCCAGAGGCACATCCAATCTCTGTAGCTATGTATATGGCCGTGGGGGGAGAGAGACCATTAAATAGGACCTCTTGTCCCTACTTTATATTTGAAACCACTAAGAAATAAGACAAAGCATAAGATAGGTGGAGGCCACTCATCACTTCATTACCAATTATGCTAACCTATGAAGTTAACCTCAGCAGAAAGATGTACCCACTGAGTCATGTGAAATTCTAAGCCAGAGCAGGCCCTCTATGTAAGAGAGACTTATATGCAACTGGAAAACTTGATTTGCATGTGCTGTCTTGTTCCCAAGAGGTAAAGGAAGAGCTGATAAAGAAAGCATGGCTGTTCAGATAACGCACTGTAGCCCACCGAAGTGGAATAAGGAAAGATGCGGAAAGAGGCCAAGGCTATGGCACTAACTTAACTCCCTTCATAAAGAAGGAAACAAATGAATGGCAAAGAAGTGCTTGCCCTGAATGATGAAAATTAACAGCAAATATTTGTTTTTTAGGCATGGGACTTGAAATATCTTTTCCGCAATTCTCTTCCACTGAGTTCGTTTCTTTACCCCATAAATCTTGTCACATGAAGTATATACTTTGCTGTTGCCCAGGCTGGAGTGCAGTGGTGCAATCATGTTACTGTAGCAACTCCTGGGCTTAAGTGATCCTCCCCCTTCAGCCTCCCTTCTGAGTAGCAGGGATTACAGGTGTGTGCCACCACACCAGGCTATTTTTATTTTTTGTAGAGATGGGGGGTCTCACTGTGTTGCTCAAAGGCTGATTTTGATGTAGGCTCAAGTAATCCTCGTGCCTTGGTTCCCCAAAGTGCTGAATTACAGGTATAAGACACCCCACTTGGCTGAAATTATTCTTAGTGAAATCACATTGACTCTTTAAATGCCAAATCTAATATTTTCTTCTCAGTACTCATCTCACCTGTCTGCTTTGTGGCACTGGAGATCTTCCCTTCTTCTAGGAGCTCTCTTCATTGGCTTCCATGCCACATTTCACTCCTAGCTTTTCTTCTGCTTCCTCAGGTGCTTCTTTTTCAATATCATTTCCTGAGGACTCAGAACAGGAATTCTTTCCTCATGTGTCTTTGAAGTCCTGTGTCTTGCATGGTGCCTAATACCTGATAGATGTAATTGCTTCAAAAGCCATTTAAAGCCATTTCTCTGTCCTGTATCATGTTGACCAATCTTTATTTTTATTTTTAATTTTTAAAATTTTTTTATTTTTTTAGAATTCACTTTCCCATATGCTAAGGAAAAGTGAATTTTATATTTTTTTCCCCAGTTCCAGGGTTGGGTAATGATTTAAGCCAGTCATTGTGTTTTCCTTTTTACTGGTTGACTTAAGCATGGAGAAAGCTTCTAAGGTATTTCTGGGATAGATTTTCCAAACTAATAATAAGAAGAAGTGTATTAGTTTTCTAGACCTATTGTAATAAACTACCACACACTGAGTGACTTAAGCAACAAAAATGTATTACAGTTCTGGGGACCAGAGGTCCACAATGTGTCAGTAGGGCTGGCTACTTCTGAGGGCTGTAAAGGAAGGACCTCTTTCAAGTTTCTCGTAGCTTTTAGTTGGCCATCTTAATGTCCACATGGTGTTTTCTCTATATGCCTGTTTCTATGTCCAACAATCTCCTTTTTTATGATGACACCAGTCATATTGTATTAGGGTCCACTCTAATGACCTTATTTTAACTTGATTACTTTTTTAACAACCCTATGTTCAAATAAGGTCGTATTTTGAGCTACTCATCGTTAAGAATTTAAAATATAAATTTTAAGGGAACACAATTCATATGCTAATAATGAGAAAACAACTTTCTCTTTCAATATTACTGATGCCTGGAGCTATAGCAGCCTCACTGTAACCATGAGGAGACAATGTCATTACCAAGTCACTATACAGAAAATGATAGAATGGCAAGATAACCTGATTTTTGTTTACATATTTGATCATCATATTCCTCTAGAAAAACAAAGTGGTCTTTAATGCATATTCCATTTGGACTAGAGCAGGCTGGCACTGAGGGCAGACAGACCAGTTAGGTGAATATTCTAATAGTTCTATTCAAACAATTTGAACTCGACTACTGAAAAGAAGCAACACCGGCAAGAGGCATCAACGAAGAAACTTTCTTATAGGAAGAAAGATGGCATCTAGGACTGTGCTTAGGACATATTCTTAGTGCTGTCTGTTCCAGGACTGTCAGTGCTGGTAGCTGCTTGGATTGTGGGCAGTTTAAGAAAGCATTTGAAAAGAAAGAGCCAGCTGTTCTTATAACCATTTTATGAATACAAAGGACTTATAAGTTGAACTTTTGCTTCTTCCCAGTGGTATGATTCTAGATATAACCAGACAGTCTAAAAATAGGCAATTCAATAGCTGCTTTAAATCAGTGTTCCCCAAACTGTGATTCACAGAATGTTAATTCTGTGGGTTGTTAATAGATATGATGAAAATCAAAGATGAGGAAAGAGACATTCTACACCCAAATGAATTCAGAAATTTGGATTAAAGTCCATATTACAGAACTTCTCAGAGACTTTAGTATTCTAGCATAAAGTATGAATCTTTAAGATAGGAATTTAGTAAGCAGTATTCATAAAACTTATAAAATTTATGATGAATCAATTGCAACTTTTTTTCACAGAGCATGTCACAAGATTGGTCTAAGGAACACACTTGGGTCATGCTGCTTTAAACAATGATTTTACTCTAGGTTTCATTTCTTTTTCTTCTGGTACATCATACCCTAGCTCTTCAGCCTTAGTGTAAAGGGCTCATTGCAGATGGAATTGCCAATTCTCTGGTGACTTGTGAGCCTTTATGCAGTCATATTGACATATCCATTTAAAACACTGAGGTTGGAAGAGATGAGACATACTACTGTGTGAATAGAGCTGTTCTCAAGAGACAGGAGGGAGGAAAGGAAATCTATGAGCTTGCTGCATCTCAGGTAATGTGCCAAATATTCAGCTAGACCTATTGGGCACCGAGAGCCATGCTTATAGCTGAATCCACCAAATAAAAGGCATTTGCTACTGGCATCTCAGAGGAAAGAATTTTCAGGTGAGAAAAACGCAACTACTTATTCCCTAGGGGGAGAGATTTTCTAGATTAATTTCCCCAGACATGTGTTGTTCATTATTACAAGTCCTCAGGCAGTGGTGAAATCTGAGTTCTGCAGTAAGATTATATTTTGCTCCTCCAAGGGGCCTCCCATTCTTGCACAACAAGTGATGTGGTTTAAAAGTTTAGAACACACACATTTCTGGGTTCATATTCTGGCTCTAGCACTTTGTGGACTGTTACCTTAGAAAGATACCTTCAGATCTTTGAGCCTTGATTTTCTCATCTATGAAATGGGAGTACTAATAATATCTTTCTTAGCAAACTCTTCTGAGACTTATACAAACTCAGTAATAAGCATAAAATAAATAAATGCTTAATCAATTTGTAACTACAAGAAATAAAATAAATGTTGAATAAATTACAAAATCATTTTGAAACATGTTATATTTTTAGGAAAAGGTATTTCCAGGCTGAAGAGATGGCATATGCAAATCTGTAGAGATGGGAAATTGCAGAGAGTTGATATAGCTGGGCTTTTGGGTTCAAAGTCAATTGCAGCCAGATATGGAAAGCAGTATGTGATGGCTAATTGTCTGTGTCACCTTGAGCAGGCCATGGGGTGCCTAGATTGAACATTGTTTCTACATGTGTCTGTGACGATGTTTCTGCATGAGACCTTTAAATCAGTGGATCCAATAAAGTAGATTGCCCTCTCCAGGATAGGTGGACATCCTCCACTCTGTTGAGGGCTTCAGTAGAACAAAAGGTAGAGAAAAGAGACCCTTTTTTCTGGCCTGCCTGTTTGAGTAAGGACATCTTCTCAACTTCTCTTGCCTTCAGACTGGAGTTTACATCATTGGCTCTCCTGGTTTGGACCTTTAAGCCCAGATGGAATTACCTCACCAGCTTCCCTCAGTCTGTAGCTTGCAGATGGCAGATCATGGGACTTCTCAGGCTCCATAATTGCGTGAGCCAATTCCTCATAACAAATATGTCTTTCTCTCTCTCTTTCTCTGCAGGATTTATTGAAAAGGGACATGCTTAATGCATGTTAGAATGGCAACTTTGGCAATAGGGGCTGAGTCTAAGTACCAAAATTAGAGATATGGTCTTCATTTTCATGTAGCTTGCAGTGTAATCTAAAGATAACTTTGCTGATCCTACAGGTATTTACTACTAATGTATTATGGCTGACACAATAATAAATGATCGGTTGGCATGTGCATGGTTATGACAGTGAGTTTAAGCAGTAACCATATGCTGGTGAATTCAGCCTCAGGCTTAGAAAATTGAATATTTACTAATGTGTATTTTTTAATAAAATAATGGACTTTTAATTTGTACAGCTCAGAAAACTTTAAGATAAAGAACTCTTCCTCTTAGCCTAGTAGGAATGGCCTTTAGTTGGCTTTCGAGGAACTACAAATCATACCTGAAGTTCTTAATTCCTGATAGTCAAACAAACATATTTTAAGCTATGGGTTCCTTACATGTGAAAATCGTGTTGCTGGGAAATAAACTTCTGAAAACAGACACTGCACACCAGATTTTTTATCTTGCCATTCTGTGTACTTTCATAATCTTGGCCCACTCTTCAAATAACATCTTCCTCTTATTTCTCTATAAAAACACTGCTCTTGTACCCCTAAAGGCATAGGTGCATTGCTGTCTCTGAAACTTGGCTCAGGATATTTCCCATCTGAGGGACTCTTCTAACTGTTCTCAATCTGCCTGGGTTATGTTTTCCTCAAGGTTTTGATTCCATTTCCTACATGACAATGGCATTGAATACTTCAAGCTTTCATTGTCTCAGCATTCTTCATAATTCTTTTGAATGCATGATCTGTATCGTTGATTGAGAATTTAGGCTGCAGCACACAAAAAAAAATGTCTCTCTTTATCTGCAAATTCTTGTTATAACTTCAGCAGGCTGTATCTGGAAGTGTGTCGATGCCTACCTGAAATGAGACAATGGGGAAGGAGAAATTACTGGGAATGGGTAGAACTTTTGGTGTGAATAGGGTTATGGAACCTGACCTTCCTGCATGACTGGTCTTTAAAGCAGGTGCTTCCCTAACCCAATATGCTCAAGAGAATAATGTCAGAGAGAAAAATTGTTAAGGGTTAAGTTTTCCCCCAGGCATATGGAAATTTCATTTATCTCTCTGAATCTTAGTTCTCCTATCTGTACAATTAGGCCAAAAAATGTTAAAAATAAACACAAAAGTCCACATCTCACAGGGCTATTGTGGAAATTAAATCAATGAACTTACATAAAGCACTTAACACAGTGACTGATGCATAATAAGCATCCAATAAATGATGGGTATTATTATTATAGTCCATAAACGAGAGGCTACAATAAAGTGCTCCTGAAACTTAGAAGTGAATTACCCTCTGCGAGGAAAACTAGGAAAAATCAACACATACAAAAATGAGATTAATCATCTGTGGAATTAAACTCTCCTAAAATGCTGGAGTCAACACTAGCTCTCAAATAGGGCAGGCTTAAGTCAGAGGAAGGAGTTCATAACTATAGTTGATCTCTGCTGGTGATGCTTGATTAGATTTGAATATATTTAATTCAATGAACATCCATTCCCAGTCCATTCTGTACAGAACACTGGGTTATTTAGAAGATGAGTGGGATGATACATTTGCCTTCCAAGAACTTTCAATCTGAAAGCCCAATAAAGCTTGCACACAAAACTCTCAATAATTAAAGCCAGAAGCGATCAAGGTGCTGCATGATCATGCAGAAAGCAAAAAGTAATTCTGCTAAGAGGGTTGTCCTGGAGAAATAGACACCCTGAAGGAAATGGCATTGAGATAGGCACTTAAAAATAGTGATGGGCATTTTAACAGACAAATGATGGGGTGCAGATGATATTACAGACACCAATAAGTGTGTGGACGCTGAGGAAAAGTTCTAAAGCGAATGTTAGGACAAATTGGAGGTCAACTAACTGGGGGATGGAGAAAGAGGACTCAACAAGGCACTTTGATTTTGAACATCTTGGTATCTCCAATGACTGATACAGCAGGCTGCATGCAATAAGTGCTAAGTAAAACCTCATAATTGGTTTTGTTGCTTTTCATGCTTGAGAGACATATCACCCATGACCTGGAACAATAGTGCATTTGATCACCTGATGTTAAGTGTACCAGGAATTCTCAAATAACTTGCTGATACATGTCCTGTGCTTGATATAACTTACAATGGAGCAATGCAGAAATGACAGTGGCAATGAGGAAGTAGAGCAGCTCATGGGGCTACTTGAAAAAAAACATTTGTTTTAGGTTTCTCAGTGTACCACTTGCGTCAATCCTATTTCACAGTCTATCTAATTTAAGTCCATGAGATAAATAGTCTTTTGCCTCTTATGTTGTTGTGATATAATAAAAATACATATTTGGTCTTTGTTCTTGGTTCCTGGCTCTGCACTCCTTTAGGATTTTAACCCTTGGAATCTCCTGAGGGATAAAATCTAATTGCTAATTAGAGGGTTGGAACTTTTCAGTCCTAACCCTGACCTTTGCTGCTGGGGAGGTTGTATTTCTGGAAAGGGCATGAAAACTCTCTCCTGTACCCCATACCTTACACTATGCATCTGTTCCACTTGACTATCCTGGAGTTATATCCTTTATAATAAGCCAATAAACTTTAGTAAAGTGTTTTCTGCGTTTGGTGAGTAGCTCTAGTGAATTGTTGAAATGGAGGAGAGGGTAGAGGGAACCTCCAACTTATAGCCTGTTGGTCAGAAGTACAGGTAGGTCATGAGATTTGCAGCTGGGGGCAGTGTGATTCTGAGCCCTTGCCTTGTGAGGTCTGCACTAAATTCAAATAGTTTGTGTCAGAATTAAAAATTGTTGGACAACTATTTGGTGTCAGAAGTGGTGTCAGGAAAAAGAAAAAGCAGCAGTTGAGAAAATGAAGACTCAGGTTAGTAATTTATCTGGGTCACACAACTTATATATGGGAAATTAGGACTAGAGTCCAGGACTATAAGATTCCAGAGCCCTTAACCATGTGAGAACGCTACTAGGAAGAGGTTCACCCCTTTGTTCTGGGAGACCTGTTGGGAATAAAGATAGGATAAGAAATGGAGAGAAACTGCTCTAACTGCAAAAAGTAGCGGAGAATAATGATTGAGTTTGAGCTCTAAACTTCAACTACATGGGTCCTATAACTGGCTTTACTACCAAGCTTAGGAAAGTTGCTGGATGGAGCTTTCTTTCTCAGTTTCTTATGCATAAAATAGAGAAAATAATAAAACCGATTTTATGGGATTTCTGTGAGACTTACTTATGTGAGTTAATATATAAATAGCATGAAAAATAATGTTGACACATAATAACTATTATATAGTTATATAGGTTATAAATATTATAATAGGTTAGCATATTATTAGTGTTACTGGATAACACCTACAAATGATTGGCTTATGACATGATATAACCTGAAAAATAAGATTTTTTTTGTTGTATTTTTACTTACTAAGGGGTAATGTCAAAGTAAGAAGACCAATTCCATACATTATATGTGGAAATCAGTGCTATTATGTTAAAGTCAGAATGGAGCAACTGTGTGGTTGAAAGTAAGATCTTGGAGGTTGAAATAGGTAATCATCACTAAACGAGAGTGAGAGAACTAAATTCCTTAGAGAAAGGGCTAGTGCATTTCCCCAGACAGGGCAGATGATCTTGGCCCCTAGAAGAACCCAACATTCCCCATGAGATGTTAGAAACAGTGGTGGTTGGGGGGGAGTTCCTTATTGTTTGACTTCTAATTCATGTGATGATCCATAGTATTACACCTGACATAGGCTTGGCAAATGGATGTATAGATACCTCAGCAGAAGAGAAAGGCAAGGAGGTCAGAACCAGAGAGAACAAGAGCCCCAGGAACCCACCAGATAGAAGGGAAGTAGCTGATAGCTCATATACCAGTATTGAAAGTGACATAGAAAACTGCAGTGTCCAAGGAGACAGGAGTGTGTGTGGGAAAATAGAGGCCAATCTAGGGGTGGTAGTAGGGAGGAGTGGCCAGGGGCTAAAGGGAATGCTACCCAGCCTCTAAGTATAGGGTTTATAATAACCAGTAAGTGTTCAAGCAGGCTGCATTTCAAGATGGGACTCCACTAGATCCAGCACAAAAAAACAGAAACTAGGCCGGGCGTGGTGGCTCACACCTGTAATCCCAGCACTTTGGGAGGCTGAGGCGGGTGGATCATGAGGTCAGGAGTTCCAGACCAGCCTGGCCAAGATGGTGAAACCTCATCTCTACTGAAAATACAAAAATTAGCCAGGCGCAGTGGCAGGCACCTGTAATCCCAGCTACTTAGGAGGCTGAGGCAGGAGAATTGCTTGACCCTGGGAGGCAGAGGTTGCAGTGAGCTGAGACTGTGCCACTGCATTCTAGCCTGGGTGACAGAGCAAGACTCCATCTCAAAAAAAAAAAAAAAAAAAAAAAAAAAAAAAAAAAAAAAAAAAAAAAAAAAAAATCAGGAACTAGAAGACAACAACCCAGTTATTGAGACTGGATCACCTGCATGTCAGGAAAGAGCTGTGGCATTGGGCACACAGTGCAGAGGACACTCCTGACACTTTGGATACCAGATAGATGGTGGTGTACTAAATCCCACTTCCACCTGCTCGTGCTTCTAAGGCACTTTTTGCCCCCATCAGTGTAGACATAGAGCCTTAAGCATGAGCACCAGGCCTGAAGGACTCTAGCCATTAATGGCTAAGGAAGGCAGAAATGACAGGCCATACAGTTTCAAAATATTATATCTTTGAAAACAAACTTTAATACACCTCTAATTTTTGTGGGGAGAGCTTATTCCAGTCAAGTATATTTATAAGAAAGTTTTCATATGAATTGAACAAATAGGTTTTCTTTCTGTACACAAAGAAAACCAGGTTGGGGAAGAGAAATAATGAATTAAACGTGAGATCAGTCAAATAATTGGGTTATTTGGAAAACAGCAAGAACTTATTTGGGAATCAGGTTCCATTATATATTGTCAAAATGATCATTCTTCTTAGATCCAAGCATTTCCTCTCTGTGCAATTCCCTACCATCAGGTCTATGTGGAAAGCACTTCTTGCCAGGAAAGAGATTCTGGCATGGGCTCACAAGCAGACATCTAACAATTAAACATTTGAAGAATTTCCTATCCTGGAGGGCTTGAAGATTAAGATAGCTTCTCTCCAGAAATGTTTTGAAATTCTAACTCTGAAAACAGGAAGATAAACTAATTTATTTCCAGAACTACAAATGGTCAATCATCATCACACACATACTGATCAATTACAATGTGTAAGGCACCCCAGCCAGTAGGTGCAGGGCTAAGTGAGGAGGTAATTCCTACTTTAAACAAGCTTCCAAGTCAGTTGAGCCAATAAAAGATGCCCTGAGAAAAAATGGAACTGGTACAAGGCAATAAATTGTACATTCCTCTATCAGCTGGGGACCATCCAGGAAAATAAAATGTAGTCTTTCTTTTTCCTTTTCTTTTCTTTTTTTTTTTTTTTTTTTTTTTTTTTTTGAGACAGAGTCTCTATCACCTAGGCTGGAGTGCCTCCCTGGTTCACACGATTTTCCTGCCCAGCCTTCCAAGTAGCTGGGATTACAGGCACCTGCCACCACGCCTGGCTAATTTTTGTATTTTCAGTAGAGACAGGGTTTCATCATGTTGGTCAGACTGGTCTCAAACTTTTGACCTCAAGTGATCTGCCCACCTTGGCTTCCCAAAGTGCTGGGATTGCAGGCATGAGCCACCGTGCCTGGCACTCACTAGTTCTTTTAAAATTCAGAATTTAATATAAACACTTAGGGAGACAGGTATTGAATGACTGAAAAGGCAAAAGTGGTCATCAAGATGACAGAGGTATTAACTTCAGAAAGCAAATACCACCCTCTCAGACTGGAGAAGCAAAAGGAAGAAAGGGCTATTAAAGCACAGGAGCTTGGGGCAAGAGTCTTCCAGGGTTGGACACAAAGCTCTGAAGAGGGAGGGTGCCCAGCTAGTATAGGTACTCCAGAATTCAGAGTAGGATTTGCAAGGAGCTGAGACCCCGGCCTCTGAGAGGAAGACACAAAGAAGCTAATCCTGGCAGTGTGCAGATGGGTATGAGTATTGGAGGGAAGGGGCAATGAAAACGCAATCAGTTGCTTCTGCCAGAATAAGGAACCATTGCTGGAGTCAAGTTGCTAGGACAGGAAGCTAATCAGAAGAGATTCCTTTCCACCTCCTGATTTCCCAGTCTCCTCTAGGGCTCTAATGGGCAGAAAGCAGCAAAAAATACCTGGAAAATCAGAAATGTGGGTTTCAAAGTTCCATCCCTAGCATTCCAACACAGAGTGAAAGAAGGTCAGTTAAGAGATAATAGCTCAATAACCAAAAGAATACCTTAGAGGCACAAGGAGACACTGCATTAGGGAATTTTAGGTATGATAAAACTACTGTGGGCTCAATGGTCAGGGAAGGCTCCATGGACAGCAAGTGATCTGATCATTTTGTTATAGCTCAGGCAGATTCCACTATGGGTCATTCATTCATTCAATAAATATTTAAATACCTATTAGATGACAACTGGCCTGTTAAACACTGGAAATATAAGGATGAACATGACAGATGAGGTACATATCTTCTTATAACTTATATTAGAGGAAACAGGAAAATAAAAAACAGCAACAACCAAAACTTCAGATATTAATAAGTTCATGAAGGAAGGAAATAAGACAGGGTAATGTGATCAAGAGATACAGGAAGGGATTGGGGCCACTTCAGGTTAGGCCATCAGGGAAGGTGATCTTAAAGAAGGTGACATTTGAGTGGAGACTTGAATGTGAGGCAAATTGAAGATGCAGATAACTGAGGTGGGGAAGGAATCTGAGCAGCAGAAACCACAAGTGCAAAGTCATGAGGCAACAATGTGCTTGCTGTGTCCCAGGAGCAGAAAAAAGAGCAGGGGTTTGTGAAAGAGTGGCCAGGCGTGAGGTGGGACAAACAGCAAGGCACAGATGTTGTGGGGCTGATAGAACCATTGTAGACCCTGATAATGATTTAAAAAGATCATCTTACTGCTATGTGGACACTGGACAGTAGTGAGACACACAGGTGCAGGGTAACCAACAGTCTGGGCAAGAGATTTTGGTGTTCTGGGTTCAGGTGGTAACAATAGAGATGGTGAGAAGTGACCATTTTTGCAAGATACATTTGAGGTATTGCTGAAAGAATTTGCTTTTGGATTAGATTCTGATATGGTTTGGCTGTGTCCCCACCCAAATCTCATCTTGAATTGTAGCTCCTATAATTCTCACATATGGTGGGAGGGACCAGGTAGGAGGTAATTGAATCATGGGGGCGAGTCTTTCCCGTGCTGTTCTCATGATAGTGAATAAGTCTCATGAGATGCGGTGGTTTTATAAAGAGGAGTTCTGCTGCACAGGCTGTCTTGCCTGCTGCCATGTAAAACATGTCTTGCTTCCCCTTCACCTTCCACCACTATTGTGAGGCCTCCCCAGCCATGTGGATCTGTGAGTCAATTAAACCTGTTTCCTTTGTAAATTACCCAGTCTTTGTTAGCAGCATGAGAACATACTAATACAGATTCCAAGGGTGAAGAAAAAAGGAATGTGGGGGTCTACACCATTGGATAGGTAATGATATTACTTACATGTTTGGAAAAGTCTTAAGCAGGTTTCGGGCTGTTGGAAGAGGCATGCGGTTTGAGATATCTTTTTGGTACTCAGTAAGAAACATAGAATAGGCTGTTAGGTTTATGAATGGCATTCATTGATGGGAGGTATAGGACTCTGGAGACATACTCACTGGAAGACTACTGGGAAAGGATCAGCCAAGAAATAGCTAGTAAGAGATGAATGGAATAGAATTAGCTCTTGGATTAGCCATCATCAGTCTGAATTAGAGGCAGAAGGAACTCAGCATCTGTTGAGGCCAATATGGATCTGCAAGAGCTTTAGTCAGTGGAGATGGGTATTTGTGGCTCCCCTTATCAGGTAAGAGTAGTACTGTGGTTGTAGGTGATGAATGCCTTTTGGGTCAGTGGGCTGAAAACAATG
Organism: Rhinopithecus roxellana; assembly: GCF_007565055.1. NCBI lineage: Eukaryota > Metazoa > Chordata > Mammalia > Primates > Cercopithecidae > Rhinopithecus > Rhinopithecus roxellana. Next base: position 117,372,386 of record NC_044553.1, on the reverse strand, counting down.
ATAAAAGAAGCAATAATGAGGGAAGAGGGCATTCCCACTGGGAAATACAGCCTTGCAAACCATATGGTAGGAATTTAAAAAACATATTCTGTGGAACAGAGAGTAAACAAGTTGTACTTAGAGAAGCCAAGGAGAAATAGGGCAAGTCCCAAACAATCTCTTAGTATTGGAAAGCTTCTGAGAATGTGTATATTCCTACCTCATATTTAGACATGGGGAAACTGAGACCTTGAGGCATTAAACACCTTAGCCAAACACACCATTACTTAGTATCTGAACCGTGACTGTAACTCTTTTCTCCTTATGCTCATTCTTCTATTATATCCTGAATATTGTATAGCTCATGCTGAGAAGTTACAGTTTTAACTATAGCAATGAGAAAATACACAAGGCTTTTGAACAGAAAAATTAGGAATAGTGTAAGGCATGCTTTGTGCAAAATTACCTCTGATGATCATGAAGAGGAGGAGACCCAGGCAGGCCAGGATGGCAGCATTAGTAGTGGTCAGGGGACATGAGAAAAATCCTGCATATGCGCAGCCATTCTCCTCATCAACCTGGCCTATAGCTAAGCGTGAAATCCAGCTACAGGGAAATAGGGATCCTATGCTAAAATGTAAACTCTAGCTCATTGCCTGCCTTGTCATGATGCTATTTCAAGTCACATTCATTTCTTTCTTTGTCACTATTATATGAGAAAGTGTGAGCAGGTATGGTGAGCTTGGGAAGGATGTGTGAACTGACAAATTCTTAGGAAGCAACCTTTTTGGCAGGAGATGCCCGTTACAGCTTAGGGCTCTACCTATTCAGAAACTTAGGAGAAGGACTCAACTGAAAAATAAAGTATAATATAGACACATGCGCATATAGTTACCTGGACTCTAACCCTTAGTTGGATTATAAACTAGCTCGCTCATAAATGATGGTTTCTACTTCAGGTAGAAACTGGGATATTTTGAGACCGTAAATGGGCATTATTAATAATTTTGCCAGGCTGATGAGTACAAAAGGGGACTGTCCCAGACAACCAGGAAATATGGTCATCCTATTTCTGTTTTTCCTTTTCTTCTCCAAATACCTATGTTTCTTGCCGAACAGGAAAACTAGAACACAAACTCAAAAACAAGAACTCAAAAAATGTTAACTAAACTTTTCAAAATCTGCCTCTTCACTCATTTTTAGATAATTATGAAGAAGTGTTTTTTAGTGGAAGATTTAAATTTTGGAGTCTTACAAACCTATATGCAAATCTCAACTTTGCCAACAGCTTATGTGACTCTACGCAAGCTGTTTAACCATCCTCAGGTGTCACTTTTGGTCTTCGTGTCATAAAAATAATAACACCTGCTTCTTGGGTTTGTAGGGAAGATAAAGGGCATGATGCACAAAGATCTTGCACTTTAAAAAATGTGAACTCCTTCTGCTAAAAGCACTAAAGCAAATAAAGCTGCCAGAGTACTGCAAGACATTCATTATCTGTTCTTCCTTCCGTCCATCCATTTATCCATCTATCCATCCATCATCCATCCATCCATCTGTCCATCCACCCATCCATCTACCCACCCACCCATCTATCCATCCATCTATCCATCCATCCATCCATCCATCCATCCATCCATCCATCCATCCATCCATCTATCTATCCATCCATTTATCCATCCATCTTTACCTATGAAGCCTCATAGTAAGGGGTCAAATCATCCAGGTGACTAAATCACATTTTAGTGTAGACATCAGTATCACCCTTTTTCCCCAAAACATTTTTATGAGGGTGAAATCTGACACTGTTCTAAATATCAAAGGCAATGGCAGCCTTTGGATTGACTTTGACATCGCCCAATAGGATAATTACAATGTAGTTATATTGTACTTACGCACAAATATAATTTATAATTAAATCCATCATTGACTATAGGAAACGTATTCCACCTGACTTCTGCAATTTGTTTTCCTTTACTCCCTTGGTGGGAGAGGTGGGGGGCGGGGGAACCTACCATATGCACTCTCCAATGAACACCAATTCCTTCTGACTTCCCTTTTCTTCCTTCTTCCCTTTTATTCCTTCTTCTTGCTCCTTTGTTTTCATATTGCTTAATATGCTTATGCCATGTAGATGATTTTGTAGGTGATTTTTAAAATTTTCTAATTTATTTCATTTTACAACAAAGGCATAGGCACATTTGTTTTTGTAGTATGCAGATATTGAACCAGAGATCAGAGAGGTTAAATAACTTGCTCAAGGATTCTCAGGTGGTGAGTGACAAGTGGACACCTTAGCCCAGGAATTCAGAGTCTGTTACTTTGAGACATATTTATTCTCAGGTTGTTTTTATCCTGTATAATCTTGAAAAACATTACCTCTCTGAAGTATCACCTCCTTTCAGAAATTACCTGCCCTCTCTCTGGGTTCTCCAGCTTGAGCCTAATTCTTTGGAAACATGGTAACACCCTCCACAGAACAAATAAGACCTTTAAACATCCAAAGTGTCAAAATATTGTGTGTCTAGAAATCTGCCAAGTGCAACTGAAAGTATCTAAACACAAAACTTGTGTGGATGTTAAAGTTAAAATAGACTATTTTTAAATTTTCTCTTACTATCAGGTTCTGGATAAGATCACTGAAGCTGAAGTTGTCTAATCTATCTTGCTTTTACCATTAATTTATTTGTATGGTGCCCTCTTTGCTGATCCTTTAAGTACACGCTTGTTGCATTACTGGAAATGCAGCATTGACATTCTCTCTGGACCTCATGAAATAACAGAGCTGGACTAGAGCTCTTCCAATTGCCTTCCAAGCTCTTACCTTCTTTGACTTTGCGACGACCCTCCTCAGCCTTTGCAGGACATAGCTGTGAAGTTGGCTTTGGTATGATGCTATAAGACAGGATTTAAGCTTTGTCAAGGGTTCCAGGATCTGAAATTCCCAGCACAAAGGATACAAAACCTTCTTTCTGTTCTGAAGACCCTTATAGTCAACTGACTCATAGAGTTTTAGTGTCAGGTCACCCTTTGGTCAGAAATACGGACTTTCAGATGTAGTAATCCAACATGCTCGGGGCTTCGCTTTTCACGTGCAATAAGCTTTTGGTCACAGAAGAGTGAGTGTCTGCAGAACCATTTTGGGATTTCTGGGCCTACTGACCAACACTTTCCCAAGCTTCTGTATGGCAGCTCCTGTAGCAAGCACATTATGCTTTTATTTATCTATTTACATTGAGTTGTATGTTGAGGAAAAATGAGACACTGAGGCAATACATACCTAAGAGAAAAATAAATAAATGTCACTTTAATCACAGAGGCTTGACTGTACGATCGTTAGCAGCTAGAAAATTGCCAAGTGGTGGCCACCCCTCCACATCCACCTTGTTCCTGCAAGAGACTACAGACTGCCCTGCTCCCCACCCAGCTAGGGTCCCTCTGCTGCTGCCTCTCATGCCTAGTTTTGAGGACAAAATAGGACAAGATTCCAGACTCAGATGTCTTTCTTTCTGTCTTGGTTAGAGAAGGCCTCTGCAGCACAGTGCAGGTGGGTCACGCCTCTATGGAGTGATGGTCTTTCTTCTGCTCTGTGCTACTTTGGCTCTTGTCCCTCCTATGAAGGCTTGGGTCCTGACAGGCTGGACCTTTAAGATGAGGATTGTGAGACGTTATTTTTCTTCTAACCTAATCCCAACCCTAAGAGTATAGAGTGATCCAGCCTACCTCACCCCTTTTAAGGACGAAGGTGCAGGCAGGTATTAGATTGGGTGTGAAAGTCAGCCTGCAGTCAGCTCACCTGGCCTCTCCCTGATTCAGTCTCTCTGGCTGACATATTTGAAGTGTTCAATGAAAGGAAAAGAACTATATCCTCATCTCAGTTGGCTAAAAGGGAGACATCCAGATCTCCGTATCCAAAGGGCCTAGAGGCTGTCCTGTTTTGCCTCACTGTTTATTCATTCTATCCCTTATTCCTCCTTTTCTGCAAACATTTATTGAGCAATTACTGTGTGTCAGGTAATTTTGGTGCCAAGACTGCAAAACTGTATCAGACACAAAAAGTAATTAAATTAATCCCACTAATTGCAATCCAGTATGATAAGTCCTCTAAGAGAAGTTTATATAAAATATTTGAATACTGAGTGAGGGGGAAGAGGGTAAAATTTTTTCTTTTCTGGTGAAGCAAGAGGCTTCCTGAAAGAAGTAACCTTTGAGCTACATCTTTTATGGTGGTTAAGAACATAGGCTTTGGATGGATAAATTATTTTGCTGCTGCTTCTAACCTATATGCCCTTGTGCCAGTAACCTAAGCTCTCCAAGACCCACACTCCTCATCAGAAAAGCAGGAAATAGAATACTTACTTCATAGGATTGTGGTGAACATGCATGAGCTATATAAAGCACTTAGCAAGGTGCCTGACACAAGGTGACCTTAGCTGTTACTAATTTTAATGGCTGTATATTATGATTATCACCAAGTGACAGACAAGTGGGGAGGAAGAATAAAACATTCTAGAAGACAGCACAGCCTATGCAAAGGCATGGAGGCACCTCTTTCCTTCGTGTTACCCTTAGACATGCAGAGCTACAATCTACAAGATCTGACCCTGGCCTGGAGGAGGTGGAGGGTGAGAGGGAGGGTACTTGGATATTTACAGAGGAGATGTGTTGCACAGGCTCTTCCAAACTCTGTTTTCAGAGTCGTGACGTTGCCTGCCTGGCTATGTACCCTTCTCCTCCCTTCATCAGCCTTCACCCAGTGGATCATCCCATTTTCTTCCATAGACTAATCCCTTCTCCAGCCCCAGTACTTTCATTAGGCAACAAATGGATCATCTGATTGATATCTCAGTATTAGGAAATCATTATCAGGCTCCAGAAAATGATTTTCTGTTACAGAACTGGGATTATTTATTTATTTCGATACCAATGAATCTATTTTTCACTCAATGGAGATTTTCCATTTTTGGCCCGCAGCAATATCTGTAGAGAGAGCGAGAGATTACTATAGAATACAAGACAAGACTATCACAATGGTGAGTAATAGCAAGATAAAATCAAACATATCTTCCTCTGTTGAGTGTGGGGAAACATTGGCGAGGTTGATACAAGCTTAACTATAGACGCTTTGAAAGGATCCACTGATGTTTAACACGTGGAGGGAAAATATTGCTGCAAGCTCCAATTCTAAGCGGCAGTGGATGAATGAGGTAAGAGAGGTGGAGAATGGAGAAAGGAGAATATGTTCTCCTCTCCATAATTAAAAGTGAAAGGAGCTTGTGGCTAAGAAAGATGGGGCCAAATGGAGCCATCCATTTGGATAGCCTCTCTCCCTACATTCCCTTTTAACCAGGACTGAGTATGTGATTGCAGCTGGGGACAAACAGTGGATAAAAACCAAGTGGGTGAAATTCCTTGCATTGTACATTCAAGACAGTTCCCCAATGACTAAAAGGCTGGCATGGAGCTGGACCAGAAAATGTAAATGCGTTCAGTTCATAGACAGGCAAACTCAAGTTCTTAGAATATAGCAAAACTCCTGAGGCCTCTCCAGAACCTGGGGGAAGATTTGGGTTAATCTACTTCAATTTTATTTTATTCTGAGCCTTTTTTAAAAATTTTTTTGTTTTTAAATGAGTTTTATTTTTCCTTGGTAGAGAAACCCTTGCTGTATCAAATGCCCTCTCTGGGCTTTAGAATTTCATTAATTAGCATCTTTTAAATGGTTGGGTAATATTCTTTCCTCCCTTTTCCAAGCCATTTCCCCAAGCCTTAATTTTAATAAAGCTGGTGTTCATGAACATTTGAATTTTAAAGCCCTTGGTTATAAGAAAGACAGAGGATGCATTTTAAAAGAGAGCCAATCAAGGATGACTCAAATGATGAACAGGACTTCTCCGCTTTTATGAGTCTACTTTTAAAGATCTAATATTATCTTAAGATACCTTTTTTCTTTTTTTCCCCTGTAGATAGAAAGCAACCTAAAAGAATATATGCAGGCTTGATTAGGGGGGCAGAGACACTGGGGAAGAGTTACTCTGGCATATTTTAGTGTGGGTGGCAATTTCATTTAAAATAGAGCAATAACAAACCTGTTTTTATTTTTTTCATAGAAGCACTACATTTCAAGCAGTAAAGGTGAACCATTTAAGAGCTTTTTAAAAAGAGAACACATGACTACAACTCTTTAAGGTCTCAAATTGTTCACAGAATTTATGCAGGGATGAATACATTTGCCAGTGTAGACTGTTAAAGGTACAACGGTTGGAAATCGACTCCACGGTTACCCACCTGCCTGGTGCAAGGTTGTGCGTTTCCCCAGCAACTGGGATAACATCATAACCGCTTACAGTGCTGCAGATCCTGCAGCCCCCTGGGCGGCTTCAGGTGGTAGTGATGCTATCAGCTGTTGCTAGGGCAACGCAAAACCTTGACCTTCTGAGACCTGCCAGGCAAGGAGTAGAGAAATACAGATTTTGAGTCCTGTCTGGAGGTCTGCTGGTGATTAAAGGAATATAATTATGTATCTATCAGCCACTAAATTACTTATTAGATTCACATACTCATACAAATCAATACATAATAACTAAATAATGCATACATGCTTGCAAGCGGTCTCCATTTAGTAGGTAGAGGGTGCTTCCATATTTGGAAGTGGTAAATGTTTTTATATCCTCCATGGAATTTGCCGGTTGACAATTGGTGGTAAGATATTTCCCCCAGTTTTCCCAATCTCATCATCTACTCATGACTTTTTGCCTCCTGATTCCAAAACCTGGAAGAAGTATTGAAGAGGTAAATCTGCAGTTACTCTTAAAATGTTTTACATGTTGGAGAGATGAGGTCCCAGAGCAGTGAGGTGATTTGCCTTACATCATACAGATTTAGGGAAAGAGAAATAGGATTGTGCTTCTCTTGTGTGTGTCCCTTTTCATCCTAACTTACACGGGCTGCCTGCCCTTTGTGAGAAATATATATATTTTATATATTTATATATATATATATAAAATATATATTTGTGAGATATAATATATAATATATATTCATTACATATAATTCATTATATATAATTCATTATATATAATGAATATATATAATGAATTATATATAATGAATATATATAATGAATTATATATAATGAATATATATGAATGATGAATATCTTTCAGTTGTTCATTCTGCCAAGTATTTCCTTGGCTTCTGAAGCACCATCTTTTCTGACATCTTTCTACACTATTATTGACCACATCCCCATTGTCTTCTATCTTGAGTGTTTTTGGAAGGGAATGCAGGAGGCATCTGACTAAGTGCCTATTGGCTTATGACTTCAAGTGCCTCTACTTTAAAGCTAAAGGAAGTACAATCCAGTCTTTCTTCAAAGTTTATTATTCTCCTTTTCATCGTGGAAATTATCCCTGCTTACTTCCTGAAGAGTAGTTTCAGTACCTTTGGTATCCTGAATATTGGGGAACCAATGGGGGACTCATTTAAACCATGTCAGTGTTCTGAGTTTTATTGATCACCGTATACTCCCCTCTCTCCAAATGTAGAGTGTTTTGATGGTGTTCAATTACCATTTCTCATTCACTCAGTTTACTTTTATGATTACAACAACACGTTAATGTATTGTGAGAAGAAAAGGATTCTGAAAAACTTACCTTTCTGGAAAAATAAACATTGGCCCTACTGATTAATTTTTATAGTAGCTCTATGTTGGTGCTGGTACAACAGGCTTGGTGATTGCCTAGGAGAGAGGAGTGTGATATAATTCTAGATGCAAATAATAAAGCCATATTTCACCTAGCAACTATATAATGGGGGAGGGTCAGACCATTAGTGGACATCAAGACAGAATAAACTATGCTTCCGGTGTACTTACTCCATGATGAAAGACCCTTTTCATGATTCCATTCCTCATGAAAGAGAGCAAATCTGTTTTTCTTCCCATCTGGTAATTGCATTTCTGGCCACAATTACTGGTTATCTCTAGGCATCCCACAGGTGGGGATATTGGATACCATTGAGGATTTGATGTAGTAACTCAGCTCTTGGCTTTTTTTGCTAAATGCCATTTTGCTGAGTAATCAGCATGCTTTCCGAGTGAATGTGGTGTGCCATCTGCAATCTGTTTACTTAACTTCGTGAGCTCCATTTCTTCAAAGGTGAAGAGCAGAGCTTTTAAACAGAAATTTGAAATGGATTCTTAACAGAACCTTGCTTGTTACTTACAGAGTCAGAGACTATTAAAATGCAAAGAACTTGAAAAAAAGAAGGACTCAGTTACTTTGGATCACTGATCATCATCGCTGAATTGATGTAATTTGCTTAAATTGCTGAGTGGAACTCAGAGTTCTGGGTTTCGCATTCAGTTGGTAACTACTTTTATTTTTGCAGCACTTAGGCTCTCTCTAAAGCTACTGTTTACCTTTCTAAGTTGCATTCAAGAAAGCTTGATAGATAAAAATCCAAATTTGCAAAACAGATCAATTAGCGGACCAGTATTCCAACCACAGAGAAAATTCACAGCATGGCTCCTTAAATAAAATCATGCTTCACTGGTGAGTTTGAAATAGAATTTGATTTTCCCCCATTGTATAGGTGAAGAAACTGAGATTAGAACTGTCTCCCAAATATAAAAATTTGATTCACACACAACCTTTTAGGAATACATCCATTATGTAAAAGATGATATGCTTGCATGCAGAGAATGATGTCAGTGACACAAATTATCAGTGGGAAAACTGTCATAAGATTTGAGATTCTGTTATAAAATCCCTGAGTCCTCCAAAGTTCTTGTTGTAAGTGAAACAAACCATTCACTTATATGTGGAGATTATCTCCAGTTTCTCTATGTACCACCAAACTGAGAAAAGCTGAACTGCCATCTTCTGGAAACATCTCAGCATTCATCCACGAGCATGTACCTAGCCAAGTCAGTAAAGTTAAGAGAGAAGAAGCATGGGAATAATTATATTTTATATGTACACCATTGTTTTCTTGTTCACTTTACCCAAAGTGACCTTGTTTATAATGTGACCCCACCTCTTGGCCACAGCAAACTAGCCTAGAGGTGAACCCCACTCCAGTCAACCTATTGCATTCTCCGTCCATCAAACTGGAATTAAATGACATAGACAGGAAGTCAGCCTAGTGGTTGTGGGTGCTAGAATCAAAGGGTCATGCAAACTTTGGGCTGGAGAATACTGTCAATTATGTGAACAGCGATAATAAAACAGAGAAAGCTAAAAGTTATAGAAAGAAGAGATGCTCAAAGAGATGCAGCATCTGGAATCCATGTGGCTAGGAGACTTCGTGCTTGAAAAGTTTTCAGGAGGGGGGCAGAGCAAGATGGCCGAATAGGAACAGCTCCAGTCTCCAGCTCCGAGCACTAGTGACACAGAAGACAGGTGATTTCTGTATTTTCAACTGAGATACTGGGTTCATCTCACTGGGGAGTGCTGGACAATCGGTGCTGGTCAGCTGTTGCAGCCCGACCAGCAAGAGCTGAAGCAGGGCGAGGCATCACCTCACCTGGGAAGCTCAAGGGGGAAGGGAATCCCTTTTCCTAGCCAGGGGAGCTGAGACACACAACACCTGGAAAATCAGGTAACTCCCACCCCAATACTGCGCTTTAAGCAAACGGGCACACCAGGAGATTATATCCCACACCTGGCCAGGAGGGTCCCATGCCCATGGAGCCTTCTTCATTGCTAGCACAGCAGTCTGCCATCTAACCACAAGGCAGCAGCGAGGCTGGGGGAGGGGTGCCTGCCACTGCTGAGGCTTAAGTAGGTAAACAAAGCCCTGGGAAAATCGAACTGGGTGGAGCTCACAGCAGCTCAAGGAGGCCTGCCAGTCTCTGTAGACTCCACCTCTGGGGACAGGGCACAGCTAAACAACAACAACAACAACAACAACAACAACAACAACAACAACAAAAAGCAGCAGAAACCTCTGCAGATGCAAGCGACTCTGTCTGACAGCTTTGAAGTGAGCGGTGGATCTCCCAACACGGAGGCTGAGATCTGAGAATGGTCAGACTGCCTGCTCAAGTGGGTCCCTGACCCCTGAGTAACCTAACTGGGAGACATCCTCCACTAGGGGCAGACCGACACCCCACACTTCACACGGTGGAGTACACCCCTGAGAGGAAGCTTCCAAAGCAAGAATCAGAAAGGTACACTCACTGTTCAGCAGTATTCTATCTTCTGCAGCCTCTGCTGCTGACACCCAGGCAAACAGGTCCTGGAGTGGACCTCAAGCAATCTCCAACAGACCTACAGCTGAGGGTCCTGACTGTTAGAAGGAAAACTAACAAACAGGAAGGACACCCACACCAAAACCCCATCAGTACATCACCATCATCAAAGACCAGAGGCAGATAAAACCACAAAGATGGGGAAAAAGCAGGGCAGAAAAGCTGGAAATTCAACAAATAAGAGCGCATCTCCCCCTCCAAAGGAACGCAGCTCATCGCCAGCAACAGATCAAAGCTGGACGGAGAATGATTTTGACGAGATGAGAGAAGAAGGCTTCAGTCCATCAAACTTCTCAGAGCTAAAGGAGGAATTACGTACCCAGTGCAAAGAAACTAAAAATCTTGAAAAAAGAGTGGAAGAATTGACAACCAGAATAATTAATACAGAGAAGGCCATAAACGAACTGACAGAGATGAAAACTATGGCATGAGAAATACGTGACAAATGCAAAAGCTTCAGTAACCGACTCAATCAACTGGAAGAAAGAGTATCAGTGATTGAGGATCAAATGAATGAAATGAAGCGAGAAGAGAAATCTAAAGAAAAAAGAAGAAAAAGAAATGAACAAAGCCTGCAAGAAGTATGGGATTATGTAAAAAGACCAAATCTACGTCTGATTGGGGTGCCTGAAAGTGAGGGGGGAAATGAAACCAAGTTGGAAGACACTCTTCAGGATATCATCCAGGAGAACTTCCCCAACCTAGTAGGGCAGGCCAACATTCAAATTCAGGAAATACAGAGGACGCCACAAAGATACTCCTCGAGAAGAGCAACTCCAAGACACATAATTGCCAGATTCACCAAAGTTGAAATGAAGGAAAAAATCTTAAGGGCAGCCAGAGAGAAAGGTCGGGTTACCCACAAAGGGAAGCCCATCAGACTAACAGCAGACCTCTCGGCAGAAACTCTACAAGCCAGAAGAGAGTGGGGGCCAATATTCAATGTTCTTAAAGAAAAGAATTTTAAAGCCAGAATTTCATATCCAGCCAAACTGAGTTTCATAAGTGAAGGAGAAATAAAATCCTTTACAGATAAGCAAATGCTTAGAGATTTTGTTAGCACAGGCCTGCCTTGCAAGAGACCCTGAAGGAAGCACTAAACATGGAAAGGAACAACTGGTACCAGCCATTGCAAAAACATGCCAAAATGTAAAGACCATCGAGGCTAGGAAGAAACTGCATCAACTAACGAGCAAAATAACCAGTTAATATCATAATGGCAGGATCAAGTTCACACATAACAATATTAATCTTAAATGTAAATGGACTAAATGCTCCAATTAAAAGACACAGACTGGCAAACTGGATAAAGAGTCAAGGCCCATCAGTCTGCTGTATTCAGGAGCCCCATCTCACATGCAGAGACATACATAGGCTCAAAATAAAGGGATGGAGGAAGATCTACCAAGCAAATGGAGAACAAAACAAAGCAGGGGTTGCAATCCTAGTCTCTGATAAAACAGACTTTAAACCATCAAAGATCGAAAGAGACAAAGAAGGACATTACATAATGGTAAAGGGATCAATTCAACAGGAAGAGCTAACTCTCCTAAATATATATGCACCCAATACAGGAGGACCCAGATTCATAAAGCAAGTCCTTAGAGACTTACAAAGAGACTTAGACTCCCATACAATAATAATGGGAGACTTCAACACCCCACTGTCAACATTAGACAGATCAACGAGACAGAAAGTTAACAAGGATATCCAGGAATTGAACTCATCTCTGCAGCAAGCAGACCTAATAGACATCTATAGAACTCTCCACCCCAAATCAACAGAATAGACATTCTTCTCAGCACCACTTCACACTTATTACAAAATTGACCACATAATTGGAAGTAAAGCACTCCTCAGCAAATGTACAAGAACAGAAATTATAACAAACTGTCTCTCAGACCACAGTGCAAACTAGAACTCAGGACTAAGAAACTCAATCAAAACCGCTCAACTACATGGAAACTGAATAACCTGCTCCTGAATGACTACTGGGTACATAACGAAATGAAGGCAGAAATAAATATGTTCTTTGAAACCAATGAGAGCAAAGATACAACATACCAGAATCTCTGGGACACATTTAAAGCGGTGTGTAGAGGGAAGTTTATAGCACTAAATGCCCACAAGAGAAAGCTGGAAAGATCTAAAATGGGCACTCTAACATCACAATTAAAAGAACTAGAGAAGCAAGAGCAAACACATTCAAAAGCTAGCAGAAGGCAAGAAATAACTAAGATCAGAGCAGAACTGAAGGAGATAGAGACACAAAAAACCCTCCAAAAAATCAATGAATCCAGGAGTTGGTTTTTTGAAAAGATCAACAAAATTGACAGACCGCTAGCAAGACTAATAAAGAAGAAAAGAGAAAAGAATCAAATAGACACAATAAAAAATGATAAAGGGGATATCATCACCGACCCCACAGAAATACAAACTACTATCAGAGAATACTATAAACACCTCTACGTAAATAAACTAGGAAGTCTAGAAGAAATGGATAATTTCCTGGACACTTACACTCTTCCAAGACTAAACCAGGAAGAAGCTGAATCCCTGAATAGACCAATAGCAGGCTCTGAAATTGAGGCAACAATCAATAGCCTACCCACCAAAAAAAGTCCAGGACCAGATGGATTCACAGCTGAATTCTACCAGAGGTACAAGGAGGAGCTGGTACCATTCCTTCTGAAACTATTCCAATCAATAGAAAAAGAGGGAATCCTCCCTAACTCATTTTATGAGGCCAAAATCATCCTGATACCAAAGCCTGGCAGAGACACAACAAAAAAAGAGAATTTTAGACCAATATCCCTGATGAACATCGATGCAAAAATCCTCAATAAAATACTGGCAAACCGGATCCAGCAGCACATCAAAAAGCTTATCCACCATGATCAAGTGGGCTTCATCCCTGGGATGCAAGGCTGGTTCAACATACACAAATCAATAAACGTAATCCAGCATATAAACAGAACCAAAGACAAAAACCACATGATTATCTCAATAGATGCAGAAAAGGCCTTTGACAAAATTCAACAGCCCTTCATGCTAAAAACTCTCAATAAATTCGGTATTGATGGAACATATCTCAAAATCATAAGAGCTATTTATGACAAACCCACAGCCAATATCATACTGAACAGGCAAAAACTGGAAATATTCCCTTTGAAAACCGGCACAAGACAGGGATGCCCTCTCTCACCACTCCTATTCAACATAGTGTTGGAAGTTCTGGCTAGGACAATCAGGCAAGAAAAAGAAATAAAGGCTATTCAGTTAGGAAAAGAAGAAGTCAAATTGTCCCCGTTTGCAGATGACGTGATTGTATATTTAGAAAATCCCATTGTCTCAGCCCAAAATCTCCTTAAGCTGATAAGCAATTTCAGCAAAGTCTCAGGATACAAAATTAATTTGCAAAAATCACAAGCATTCTTATACACCAGTAACAGACAAACAGAGAGCCAAATCGTGAATGAACTTCCATTCACAATTGCTTCAAAGAGAATAAAATACCTAGGAATCCAACTTACAAGGGATGTAAAGGACCTCTTCAAGGAGAACTACAAACCACTGCTCAGTGAAATAAAAGAGGACATAAACAAATGGAAGAACAAACCCTGCTCATGGATAGGAAGAATCAATATCGTGAAAATGGCCATATTGCCCAAGGTAATTTATAGATTCAATGCCATCCCCATCAATGAGTTTCTTCACAGAATTGGAAAAAAAATACTTTAAATTTCATATGGAACCAAAAAAGAGCCCGCAATCTCCAAGACAATCCTAAGTCAAAAGAACAAAGCTGGAGGCATCACGCTACCTGACTTCAAACTATACTACAAGGCTACAGTAACCAAAACAGCATGGTACTAGTACCAAAGCAGAGATATAGACCAATGGAACAGAATAGAGTCCTCAGAAATAATACCACACATCTACAGCCATCTGATCTTTGATAAACCTGAGAAAAACAAGAAATGGGTAAAGGATTCCCTATTTAATCAATGGTCCTGGGAAAATCGGCTAGCTATAAGTAGAAAGCTGAAACTGGATCCTTTCCTTACCCCTTATACGAAAATTACTTCAAGATGGATTAGAGACTTAAATGTTAGACCTAATACCATAAAAACCCTAGAAGAAAACCTAGGTAATACCATTCAGGACATAGGCATGGGCAAGGACTTCATGTTTAAAACACCAAAAGCAACGGCAACAAAAGCCAAAATTGACAAATGGGATCTAATTAAACTAAAGAGCTTCTGCACAGCAAAAGAAACTACCATCAGAGTGAATAGGCAACCTACAGAATGGGAGAAAATTTTTGCAATGTACTCATCAGACAAAGGGCTAATATCCAGAACCTACAAGGAACTCAAACAAATTTACAAGAAAAAAACAAACAACCCCATCAAAAAGTGGGCAAAGGATATGAACAGACATTTCTCAAAAGAAGAAATTCATACAGCCAACAGACACGTGAAAAAATGCTCATCATCACTGGCCATCAGAGAAATGCAAATCAAAACCACAATAAGATACCATCTCACACCAGTTAGAATGGCAATCATTAAGAAGTCAGGAAACAACAGGTGCTGGAGAGGATGTGGAGAAATAGGAACACTTTTACACTGTTGGTGGGATTGTAAACTAGTTCAACCATTATGGAAAGCAGTATGGTGATTCCTCAAGGATCTAGAACTAGATGTACCGTATGACACAGCCATCCCATTACTGGGTATATACCCAGAGGATTATAAATCATGCTGCTGTAAAGACACATGCACACGTATGTTTATTGCGGCACTATTCACAATAGCAAAGACTTGGAATCAACCCAAATGTCCATCAGTGACAGACTGGATTAAGAAAATGTGGCACATATACACCATGGAATACTATGCAGCCATAAAAAAGGATGAGTTTGTGTCCTTTGTAGGGACATGGATGCAGCTGGAAACCATCATTCTCAGCAAACTATGGCAAGAACAGAAAACCACACACCACATGTTCTCACTCATAGGTGGGAATTGAACAATGAGATCACTTGGACCGGGAAGGGGAACATCACACACCGGGGCCTATCACGGGGAGTGAGGAGGGGAGAAGGATTGCATTGGTAGTTATACCTGATGTAAATGACGAGTTGATGGGTGCTGACGAGTTGATGGGTGCAGCACACCAACATGGCACAAGTATACATATGTGACAAACCTGCACATTATGCACATGTACCCTAGAACTTAAAGTATAATTAAAAAAATAAATAAATAAATAAAATAAAATAAAATAAAAAAGTTTTCAGTACTTGTAAGTTCCTAATTCTACTCCCTCGCCTTTATTTTAATATGTATATCTTTATATGAACTTTTTCTGGAGCTAGTTCTGAATGAGTTTGGTCTCTTTTGCAACTTCAGGATCCCCCAGCCTCCTGTTCTTGTGAAACAGCCTTCAGTACAATTGCTTAGTTTCATTAGTGACCTATTTTGAATGTGATTAATAAATTCAGAGATTGCACCATCAATTATTTTCAACTAGGGCCTCCTGAGCCCTAGACATTGTCCATTTCAGGATTTCCTCAAACCACGACTTAGGGTTCACCTTATTCTTTCCCACATTTTCTGCAAATATTTGGGGCTGCTATTCTCCCAGGTCCATTGTGCTCATACTTTCTGTATCTGTAAATATTATTTCTTTTACCCACCATTGGTCTAGATGTAAAAGTCAGCCCTTGACACTTTCGAAGTTAATACACTCACAAAGTCCTTCAAAAGCATATTACTCAACACTGTGGCTCATAGGGTAGGTTTCTATTATGTAATGTGCAGCAAAACGTAACAAACAACAACCCTCAAATCTTCAAAAACATCTTAGATATCACTGTTCTCTGAGCTCCCTTTTCAGACACTGCCACCAGGATTGTACCTTTTAAAATATTTTTTCCCATACCACCTCCACCTTGATATTCTTCTCTACTTTCTCTCTCCTGTTTCTCTCTCATATAACCTCTCTTTTGTCATCTGGCCTTTTCTTCTTCAAAGAAATGTAGAAATCCTTCTTCATTTTTAAGGCAGATGAGATGCTTCCCTCTCTCAGAAAACTTGGCAATAGCCAGGACCTAAGCCTCAGCAAACACAACTTCTCACCAGTATTTAACAGGTATTTTCTCAAAGCCTGTATCCTCTGTAAGTAGAATTCTAGTTCCAGCTGCCAAGGTAACCGTGAGAGTGATAGTAGTAGTCATAGTCATTCTTCTTCAGTACTCTGATACATCAATTCTCATCATTTAGAGTTTATGCCATCAATGATTTTCAATCAGTCCTTCATTATGGAGCTGCCTTATGGGCCTCTATCTGGCAGTGAGAGAGTGATTGAGCAGGGGAGGATCCTGGTCCCTTAAGATCCACCAAATCCAGAGCCTCACAGAGTGTCTCTGCTTCACACAATAGAGTTCTATGTAAGAATATATTTGAAGATAAGGGTCACACTGCTAAAAATAGCTTATAACCTACTGAAGAGAGAAATGAGATGCCACTGAAGAATTATAAGCAGGGCAGTGACAAGATTTAACTCACTGTGGTGGGACTGAAAGGAGAGGCCCTGGGGTTAGGGTATTCAGTTAGGGAGTTCACACTGGGGCCTAGCAAGATGGTGAGAGCCTGAATCAAGGGGATAGCTGTTGGAATGGAGAGGAAAAGTCACTGGACTTGGTGGCCAATAGGACTTTAGGATTTAAGCAAGAGGAAGACATCCTATATGTACAATATTTCTAGCCTGGTGACAGGTGAATCTTGGTGCCACTACTGAAAGGAGGGAGTATGGTAGGAGAGCTTGATTTTGGAGGGTAGGTGGGAATGTAGGTTTGACTCACTATATTTTGAAATCATTGTGCTTTCTGAATCTGCATCTAAAAATGGGTAGCAGCCATGTGTACACATGAACCTGTTGCTTAAGAGAGAGTTTAGTTTGGAACCACTGATTTGGGAATCATTCATGATAAAGGGTCACTTCAAGGCATGGAGTGAGAAAGATTAGGAATGAGAAGAGAGGACTTTTAAGCATGAGAAATGGGTAACATGCACATTGAATGCCAAGAAAAGAAGCAGAGGGGCCTGAGAGGCAGGGGGCAGAGAGGCCATAAGAGAAACCAAAGGGAAAGTTATAGAAGCTAAGAGAAGAGAAAGTTGGACTGGGGAGCTTGGTTAAATATTAACATGAAATAATGCAAGTTGTAGCCTGGCAAGTGTCTTTGTATTTGGCACTTAGAATGTTGATAAGATCTAATAAAGTGATGGCTGCAGAAACCAGGTATTGGAGTGTAACCAGGAAATGACAAACAGAGGAAGCAAAGGAGAGGGGAGGATGGCAAGATGGGAGTTTGAGGACAATTATAGGCAAAGAGGAAGAAGCCAAGGGATAAGAGATAACAAAAGTCAAAGAAAGAGAGGGCCAAATAGATCAGTAACTCAAAAGAAGTTAGAATGACTGGGATTACGAGCACCAGGGGAGGAGCTCACCATGGAGAAGGGACACCCCTTCAAGAAGATCAAAATAGATAAAGACACATTGGAAGG
The DNA here is from genome assembly GCF_007565055.1 of Rhinopithecus roxellana. Classification (NCBI taxonomy): domain Eukaryota; kingdom Metazoa; phylum Chordata; class Mammalia; order Primates; family Cercopithecidae; genus Rhinopithecus; species Rhinopithecus roxellana. Next base: position 117,354,578 of record NC_044553.1, on the reverse strand, counting down.
CTGTTTGAAATTTTTACAGTGTGTTTTTTTTGTTTTATATTTATAAAGTGCTTCTATGGGTTGAATGTTTGTGTCCCTCTCCTCACCCCACTTCCACAATTCATATGCTGAAACCTAATCCCCAGTGTGATGATATTAAGAGGTAGAGGCTTTGGGAGGTGATTAGGTCATAAGAGTGCTGCTCTCACGAAAGGAATTCATGCTCTTATAAAACAGGCTTCAGTGAGCTTGTTTGCCCTTTCTGCCATATAAGGTTACAGCTAGAAGGCACCATGTTCACAGCAGAGAGGGAGTCCTCAACACACATTGAATCTACTGGTGCCTTGTTCTGGGACTTTCCATCTTCCAGAACTGTGAGCAATACATTTATGTTGTTTATAAATTACCCAGTCTATGGTATTTTTGTTACAGCAGCCCAAATACACTAAGACAAGTGCTTTGTGTAATTTCATTTGTAAAAACTCCTACAGCCCTGAGATTCATGTCATAATTGTATAAAAGGAGAAACTGAGGGAGAGAACCATGTTATCCAATACCTTATCATCATATTGCAAATGGATGCTTCAGAATGCATGGTGAGATTTCATTCAAACAGCCAAGGCAATCTTAATGGCATCAGCCTAGTGACTGAAAGGAGCTGAATGGTTATCAGACAGTTTAGCGCCTGGCTGGCCTCATGACAGAAATAACTGAATTGACTGAAAAAATATTCAGATTATTGGAGTCATTCAGATAGTCTCAGACTGTAACTCAATTGGAACAAATGAAGACTAATAAAGTTTGCATCTTTGCATTAACAAGAAGCAGCCAGCTGAAAAGTTTAAAATAAAATAAAATGTAAAAAATTAAACTGTTTATATGATACATACAATCCTATGAAAGTAGGTCTGATATTTGGTTTTCACTGAATTAAAGAACAAGGCCAGTTGTTTAAGTACTATGTAGAAGTAGCAAAACCAAATGTATACCAGGGCTATTTGTCTTCACTACCCATGATGTAAAAAAATCAATATCACTCAGAAATGGTTATTCTCTTTTGTTGGGGAAATGGAGTGTAAGGGTATGGGAGAAGTTTATTGGATGGAGAAGGATTCTGTGATGGTATGGTCATAATGGAGGTTAAGCTTAATTATGACAGTAGCACACTCATGAGAGTTTTAATTCCACATAGGTAGTTTACTGAAGACAGCCATCAGGTGACTAATGGAGGTTTGGCTATGACTTCATAATGCACACAGCTAGGCTTTCACCCTAGGTATACTAACTGGCTGACATTAGCAGGCTTTCACACTTGATAATCTTCTTTTATAACCAAAACTGATCACATTATTAAAACAGTTAAGCACAGCAACAGCAAAGAGCCCTTAAGTGTTTAAAGAATATAAATACAGAACGTAAGACTTTAAAGAGTCAGGCAGATTCAATTGGATTTTTTTAAGTTAGCTTTAGTTTTTGTAAATACTCAACTGGAATCCATAGGCTAATAATTCTCTTAAGGGAAATACTGATTAGAGATGATCATTCGGGGTGCACTTTAAGTCTACCAATACTTTCTTAGTTGTAACTCAGTCCCGATAAATGTCAATTAAGGGTCCAGTTGCCTTGCCATGCCTCCTAACCAGAGGATCTTGGAGCAGCATGTTCTGACCAACTCTTGAAAATAAAAATTTCTATCCTCCTAGGAAAATTTCCTCTGTCACCAAGGCAAAAATAACTATAAGAGCTGGTCTTAAATATGCTTCATTGATCAGTGACAACTAGCTCAAGTAATCCAACTTCTGAAGGCTAAGCCAATCAGTGACAACACCATGTTTCTGAAATCAGTCAATTGGCAACATCCTCATTCTAGTGACTGCCTTTCTGAAGTCAGCCAATCAGAACCAGCCTCACTTGAGTACCTAAACTTCTGCAGCTAAAGTTCAACCAATCCCTACACACAAATTGCTTGTTAAAGTCCTCCAGTCCAGAAACTCCATACTTCCCCCAATCCTATATGAACTCAGCTCTCTGCTTTGCTCCCCAAGACTGCACCTTATACACACAGCTTTCTCTTGAACACAGAAACAATAATTTGGCTTTTTGTTTCAGATAAGGGTGGATTAGGCATAGCTATCCCTGAGAGCCGCATTCTGATGCACTTGTGGGTGACAGAATTTTCAGTTGGTACTTTTCTCAATGGACTTCTATAAGACTGGTCTTTCTATCTGATCTGCCTTAGTTTCTTCATTCTTCTCACTCCCAATGTACTACCAATTTATCTTGAACCATAGAGCATTTTGATAAGAATAAAAAAGCATTTGAGCTGGTATTGGTGCAGGAGAGAGACAGCATCTTTGTAAAATTACTGTAGTAAAAAAGTGCAGTTAGACTGGGTCTACCATTATATCACCATGGGAACTAATTCTAATCTCATTGTGACTCTGTTTCCCCATTAATAAAATGCTAATTATTGAAGCTACTTTCTTGTTTAAGGTGAAATTAATTAAGATATGCAAAGCATGTCATTTAGTGCCTGGAATATAAACTATGTTAAATAATGAAGGTTCTACTTCTTCTAGGAATCTAACGGATCCTGGTGGTTTGGCTCTCTCTCTCTCTCTCTCTCTCTCTTTAGAATTTACACTTTCAGAGGTATTTTCAGTTTCTGAAACAACGAGTCTTGACTGTAGCTGCATACTTCAAATACTTCATAAACTAGGAAGAACAGCAGCAAAAGTTTAAAAATAACAGATACTGGAGAGGTTGTGGAGAAAAGGGAACACTTATATACTGCTAGTGAGAAGGTAAATGAGTTCAGCCATTGTGCAAAGCAGTTTGACGATTTCTCAAAGAACTTACAACAGAACTACCAATTGACCCAGCAACCCCATTACTAGGTATATATCCAAAGTGACAGAAATCATTCTACCATAAAGACACACATGTGCTTATGTTTATTGTAGCACTATTCACAGTAGTGAAGACATGAAATCAACCTAAATGCGCATCAGTGGTAGACTAGATAAGGAAAATGTGGTATGTATACACCATGGAATACTACACAGTCATAAAAAAGAATGAGATCATGTCTTTTGCAGTAACATGGATGGAGCTAGAGGCTATTATCTTAAGTGGACTAACACAGGGCAGAAAGCCAAATACTGCATGTTCTCACTTATAAGTGGATGCATTATTCTGTTCTCATGCTGCTAATACAGACATACCCAAGACAGGGTAATTTATAAAGGAAAGAGGTTTAATTGACTCATAGGTCAGCATAACTGGGAAGCTTCAGGAAACTTACAATCATGGTGGAAGGGAAAGCAAGCATGTCCTTCTTCACATGGTGGCAGCAAGGAGAATTGCAGAGCGAAGTAGGGGAAATGCCCCTTATAAAACTATCAAATGTCATGAGAACTCACTCACTGTCATGAGAACAGCATGGAGGTAACTGCTTCCATGATTCATTTACCTTTCACTGGGTTTCCCCACCCCACCGTCCACCACGACATGTGGGGATTATGGGAACCACAATTCAAGATGAGATTTAGGTTGGGACACAGTCAAACCATATCATTCCTGTATTAGTCTGTACTCACGCTGCTATGAAGAAATATCTGAGACTGGGTAATTTATAAAGGAAAGAGGTTTTATTGACTCACAGTTCTGCAGGGCTGGGGAGGCCTCAGGCAACTTACAATCATGGCAGAAGGGGAGGCAAACATGTCCTTCTTCACATGGTGGCAGCAAGGAAAAGTGCAGAGTGAAGGGGAAGAAAATCCCTTATAAAACCATCAGATCTTAGGAGAGCTCACTTACTATCATGAGAACAACATGGAGGTAATAGTCTCCATGATTCAATTACCTCCCACCAACTCCCTCCCATGACATGTGGGGATAATGGGAACTACAATTCAAGATGAGGATTCGGGTGGGGCCACAGCTAAACACATAAAAGTGGGAACTAAAGATTGAGTACAGATGGACACAAATAAGGGAGCAACAGACACTGGGACCTACTTGTGGGTGGAGAGTGGGAGGAGGGTGAGGATCGAAAAACTACCCATTGAGTATTATGCTTACTATCTACGTGACAAAATCACCAGCACACCAGACCCCCAGGACATGCAATTTACCTATATGACAAACATGCACGTGTGCCCCTAAACCTAAAATAAAAAGTAAAATAATGAGGGTTCTATTTCATCGAAGACTCTTTCAAATCACGCTTTTTTAAAAAAATTTATTTAGTTTTATTCTTTAGTACTTTAGTCTTTAGTACTTTCACTTGTAGAGGAGTTTTTAGTCTATGGGACAGTGAGTCTTGACTGCACAGCTACACACTTGAAATACTTCTTAAACTATAAACAGCAGCAGCAACAGCAGCAATAAAAACCCAGTAATTCATATGTAGTAGGTCTGGAGTGGGACCTAAGCATCTGCATTTTCAAATCCTATGTGAGTGATTCTCATATGTACCCAAGATTAAGGAAAGAGGAGTACCATTTCAAGGCTCAGAGATAAAAAGAAGATCATCATGTGTTTTCCCAATTGTCTGATACTATTCATTGGGGCAGGAGGGAGCAGTGAGCTGTAGGGAGAAATACATGACTAAGGAGGTAGAAATTGGAGCAAATGCTCTTTCCTGTGCCTATAACTTGTCATATGGAAGGTTTAAATAAATAATGGTTAAAGTTCAGAAATAAAATATCTGGTCATTTTTGTTTGTTTGTTTGTTTGTTTGGATCAATCCCTTCAAACTATAAACACTGAGAACTACTGGTCTAGACCTCTCTAAGATTGAGACCTGTGAGGCTCTTCCATCTAGACATGTTGTAGACTCCGCCCAACTCCAGGCTCTGCAACCAGACTGCTTGGTTTAGAATCTGGCTCTATGCCTGATCAACTGTGTGTCTTCATTTATTTTTCCCCCACCTCATAGTTGCAGTGTGAAAATCCCATGAGATTAATATTTGGAAACACCTAAGTGACCAACAAAGAGATAAACCTCAATAAATGTGGTTATTGTTATATTTGTTATCCAATTTATTTATCTTTCCCCCATACCCACTTTCCTCAGTTATACCCTATGTAGTAAATGGTAGAACCAGCCCTGATTGCTCAAGTGGAACACCTGGGGGTAGCCTTAGACATCTCACTCTAATCTATCCTCTATGTCTAGTGCACTTTCTGACACTGTCGGAAGTAACCATGTTTTTTTCTTACCATCACTCATTTCAGGCCATGTTTGACTTTGTCCAGAACTCCTACAACAGATCCCTCTTGGGTTTCCCGACTCTAGTCTTACAACTGCACGCTCAATGTGCAGCTTGCCTCCAGACTTAGCTTTCCAAACTGCAGAGAAAATTATGTCATTGCCTTGCTTGAAACCCTCAGTGACTTCCAGTTGTTCTTAGGATACTGTCAAAATCTCCTCACACATTGAACAAGGTCTTGCCTCTTTGGCCCTTGTTACCCTCTTCAAGTCTCAGCTCTTTGACACCCTCCTTGCATAATGTGCTCCATCAGTTTGGACCTCCCTTCTGTGCTGTAACTGTGCCAAACTTCTCTGAACATCCCCCAGTGTCATTGTCTCCATCTGGAGCACTTTCACTGTGAATGCAAAATGAAGCATATGAGATGCAGGAGGATTGGAACCCAAAGGAGATGTTGATTATTTCAAGAGCCCTTCCTGTTCTAAATTCTCACATTCTATAATAAAAATACTTGCCTCCTGGGTTGGTGATGATGATGATAATGTTTGGTGGTTTCTATCCACCCTTTAATTTCGTCAGCAAGCTCCAGCTGCTAAGTCAGAATCTCTCAAAATAATTTAGTGTTCTGTTCCAGTGCTCAAGGAAATTATCTTAACATTCTCACTCAGTACCTTTGTGATCTCTTATTTGGATTCCATTTCTAATCACTAGTTGGCCTCTGTAAAGGCCTCTTTTATTCTTGCTTCTCACTTCTGGATTTGATAGATTTTTGTTACCCTTTTGTTTAAACTCCAGCTTTTCACAGTGGACTTTGGGTTGCTAGATTGTCCTTGGCAACTGGAGTTGTATTCAGTAGGAATCCTCTGTTCCTAACCCAGTCCTATAAAACCCAACCCAGAGCCCATCTCTGGCCAAAACTCCAGGATCTGCTTTGACTGCCCTTGGAATTAAAAAAGTAAGACGTTAATCATTGGACTGCTAGGTAATTCTTTCAGAATAAATATCTATAATTAGTAGGCTCAAAATTGAACTCGATTTTCTTAACAGTAAAGTAGAAAATGCCCAGATTTTAACATTTTAACAATGTGTGTGTGTGTGTGTGTGTATGTAAACATCTAAATGAGAAGAACAAGAAATACAAATCTAATTGTAGCACTAATAATGAAGGAAATCTTGCCAGACAAATTTTGACTTCATTATTGGCTTTAATTAGCAAATGAGTGGACAAATAGAATACAGTGAATGTCCCTGGTCTTGACTTGATTAACACATTGCACAGAGCACTTCACAAAATGATAGCCCATCAGGGCATTTAAATCGTCTTAAAAGTGAGCATTTGCAGCAGTGGAGAACTGGCTGGCTGCGTGCAAAGGGAAGGTACTAGAAATGACAGGCCTTTGGGAGGATGATGACATGGACCCTGTCTTATTCAGCATCTTTCCTAATGATGTGAAAGGGGAAGCACACAGCTTATTAATTAAATTTGACAAGGATGCTGATTTGATTAGTGGAGTGAACCTGGAGGGTTTACAACATGGTAAGAAAATAGGAAGAAGAAAACAGCCTGGAAAAATGCAAATAGTGCATCCTGGGAGAATTAAGCCATTAGAAAAATATTCAGGGATCCTGATACAATAACTGGGGCACATTTGAGGAAATAGAGATGGAAAGGCCACACTTGTTTTCCTTCCCGAAGTGGGGCATGCATCATCACTTCTTACACATCCCCTAAGGTTGAATAAAATTTGTACCACTGATAAGGCTTCAACCACATAATTTTTTTTTTTAACTGAGATTAAGATATTAGGAGTTGATGGTTTCTATATATTTTACTTAAATGGTTCTTTATCTCAGCTATATCTCACTACCATTGTAGTTTTTAATGAACTACTTGTCAACCTTCTGTATAATGGCTTCCTCTTATGGACAGAGGGCATCTCTTTAGGGTCAGATACCCTTTTCATCTCTATTCAGCCAGGATTTTTCATTAGGGTTTGGGGCTGCCTGCAGATAGGGATTAATTTCTACTTTGTCAAGTATATTAAAATAGCTTGTTAAAATAATCAAAACTTTGCATTTGTTTTTCCTAATGGTATTCAGTTTCCTGGATTCTCGCAGTGACCTTTCAAAGCCTGTTTATCTTGAGAATGTATGTCATAATTAACTTTGATTTATTCCTTTCCTTTGCACACCATTTAGAAAACATATAATTGCTTTCTCAGTCTGTTCTTTCCTGCAACTCCCTAGATTCCATAGATCTATTTTTGACTCAGGCTTTATCAGCCCTTACTTAGTCTGTTGGCTAGATCACATGTGTAATGACGTTAAAAATGGTTTCATTCTAATATTAGGTTTTATGTTTTGTCAGTTACATGACTATGACCTTAAGGAATGAAGGATTCTCAATCCTGCTGACCGATTTCTCCTCAAGTGAGTATGAGAGAGTGGCCCACAGGGTAGAGTAAGTGGTCTCTACCGAGAAAACAACAGTTTCTGCTGTTCATGCTTCCTGACAATGAAGATGGTCAGTCACCCACAATAAATACATTGCTTGGTGTTAGGAGGTTCTCTTTGATAGGGTCCTGTAGGTCATTGTCAGTTGCCTACTGGTAAGAGTGTTCTTCCCACCCTATAATTCTAAATGTAGAGAGTCAGTTCCCTCAGCTGCATGAAGGAGTTTAGAACAGGTAAGAGGGAGACTTCAAGCCCCTGGAACGTGCCTTTGAGCACTACCAAATAACAGTTTTTTGTCATTTAGCCCAGCATTGACCCTCAGTCCTCCAGGTGGCCTCCTAAGAGGTACTTAGAGGTGTGTCAGGTATGGCCTCATGTGCCATTTGCATTCTATGTCTCCTTTAAATTCTGCATATGTGGGAAAAAATAAGTATCTCTGGTCTTTTGATCTAAAAACAAACTCGACCATACCACAAAATTAGTGGTTGGCCTGGCACAGTGGCTTCAACCTGTAGCTGCAGCTACTTGGGAGGCTGAGATTGAAGGGTTGCTTGAGGCCAGAAATTGGAGACTATAGTGTGCTATGATCATGCCTATGAGTAGCTACTGAACTCTAGCCTGGACACTATAGCGAGACCCCTAACTCCAAAGAAAAATTTTTAAAACTTAGCACTTGGCTGGGCACAATGGTTCATGCCTGTAATCACAGCAAATTGGGAGGCCAAAGTGAGTAGATCATTTGAGATCAGGAGTTCATGAGCAGCCTGGCTAACATGATGAAAGCCCATTTCTACTAAAAATACAATTAGTTTGGCATGGTGGCATGCACCTGTAATCTCAGTTACTTGGGAGGCTGAGGCACAAGAATTGCTTGAACCCAGAAGGCAGAGGTAGCAGTGAGCCAAGATCAAGCCACTGCGCTCCAGCCTGGGTGACAGAGTGAGACTCCATCTCAAATAACAACAACAACAACAACAAAAACAGCACTTGACTCATTGACTTAGTACAAATATGCTAATTTTATAAGTATTGGACTGTCAGCAACTCTCCTGATTTTTTCAAGTCCTTAATTTATCTGCCTAATAAGCACAATAATTCTTGCTGTGTAATGTTATTGTGAGGATTGAATGAAACAGTAAGTTAAAGCGCCTTGGTGCAGAAAGGTTACTGCTATCAGAATGCTATCAGTTGTCATTCACTTTCTCCGATCCTCGTTTAATCTCATTTGCAAAAAAGCAAATTAGATTTGAAATAGCTTCTTGTTATTTGATGTCTGTTAGTATTTTGGTGAGAATTCGATGACCATAGAGGCAAAAGCAACTGGCAAATACAGAGCCATACTCTAGAAATCTCAGGTGATCAGTTATTTTGCTGGGTTCAAGGTGATTTTATTATGTACCTGGAATTCACTTGGTCCAGATTGACTTAAAAAAAAAGTGTCCTGAACTAAGTAAAAAGTAAGAATGAACCAAACCATATTTTTCCATTCCTTTAAACCTGTAGTGTTTACATTTAAAGTTGAGAACCAGAATAATTCCCCTATCATCTAGGACTGGGGTTGGCAATTGCTTCCTATAAAGATACAGTTAGAAATACCATAGGCCTGTGGGTCACATGGTGTTAATTGTAACTTTTCCACTCTTCCATTATGGTGCAAATGCTGCTATAGACAACACACACACAAGAGTGTGTTCCAGTACAATTTTACTGACAAAATCAGGTGGTGAGCTGGTTTGTCGTGTAGGCCGTAATCTCTGGATACCAGTTGTATGATAATACTGATGTGATGATGTTCTAATAAGTATTAAAATGCTTTCAAGTAAATCTAAAGAGTGATGGGTTCTCTCCACCCCTTGACCCCAGGGATGAAGAACTCTAGCAAGGACCTAGTTGGAAAACTGTAAATTATTTCAGTTGTATAAATAAATGGGGAAATTAAATTACTTAGACTACAAACCATCTGGTTGAATTTTTGGTTTGTCCATTTACAGTAATCATATTAACTGGATTGCCATCTCAGACCAACTTCCCAGAGTTTTTTAGATAAAACTCTGAGTGGACAAATTATCCTTGAAGGACAAATCATCATCTTCAGCTTTTTCTTTTTTTATGGAAAGAGCCCACTTTAGAAAGTTTGAGAACATCTAGAACAAAGCAATGGGAACATTAAAGCTGTGAAAAAAAATTGTGAAGAGCGCTCACAGTAATTATGGTTATTCAGCATGAAAAAGAAAATGAAGTCTTGAAACATGATGAGTTATTATGTGGGCCTAATATCTTCCAAGACCCCTTCTCTGAGTGTTCACCTCCTAACCCCCACATTGTTATTTTTCTTTTCTTTTCTTTCTTTTTTTTTTCTATTCCAAACCACTTTTAGAAGGGTTCTACTGAATTTAATGGGACAGAGGCTGTTCAAATGACCATAAGAAAAGATTTTTATTCTTTAGAAAAATCATTAGCTATTAGTAATCACCCAGAAAAAAAAAATCAAATCATTTTATTCTACAAATGAGGAAACGTAGTCCCATACAAGTTTTACAACTTTTCAAAACCACCCAGTTATCTGGTGACAGAACTGGATCCAGAAATTGAGAAGCCCAATTCCAAAGCCAGTGGCCTCTGTGATGTGTCTCAGCAACTCCCCAAATCTTTATACTAATGAATGATTTGCAACTTACAGAATGTTCTCATTATTTGATGTTCTTCTTGATTCTTACGTCAGTTCTGTAAGGTAGGTGGCCTTGCATGCTGAATTTTAATCAATGTTTTACCACTAACTAGCTTTAAAAGGCAAAATTTAAACTCTCAGAACTTCCATTTCCATTACTGAACACAGTAATTCTTATCCTGTTACAAGAAACAGAAGCAACAAGGCATGCAAACATACTGTATGAAACTAGAAAGTGCTGTTCAAAGCAGGGTTATTATTTCTGTTTTACAGAAAATTCTGAGACTCAGAGAAATGTAGTGAACTTATCCAGGGTTGGGAGGATAAAAGTGATGTCATGTGAACCTGTCTCTAGCTGCCCTCCTTCTTTGTCCAGTGCTCTTCCCACTCTAATCATGTTACCTCCTCCTGCGAGCAGGTCTGAGACATAAATGTAGAGGGCAAGGTTGATGAACTGCAGGCTGCTGGATGCGAAATACCCCTGATCTGGGCTCTATGTTCCCTGGTTCATGTAGACTCTTGCCTCACACTATATTTGTTCATCTGTGTACTCATTTATCTAAAAGAAGAAAAGAGAAAGACTGAAAGGAAAGGAAAGGAAGGAAGAAAGGAGAAGGAAGGAGAGAAAGAAAGACCTATTTGAAGATTAATCTTACATATAGGATTCCGTTCCCTCAATAAATCTGCAGAGAGTTTAGTTGGAGGTACCTACCACCAAGGCCAGGCAACCCTGTGGCCAGACCACCCAGAAATGTACAGCTCCCACAAGAGGGAATGCTGAGCAGGGCCATCAGCGTCTCCAGTTTCTTTCTCCATTTTCCTAAGGGTATGTCAAAGATGCAGAAAGTACATTACAAACATCATTCTGGGCCGTGGGCTGGACTTGTGGCTTATTGGAAAGACAACATGAGGGATTTGGAGTCATACAGGCGAGAAAAGTAATTACAGCTTTGTCATCGCCACCTGACATGAGACTTCAGATTCTGGCTCTGTGTAATGAGCATGAGCATGTCAGTGGATTATTTGGGGGTTAAATGAGATAACATCTGTAAATTGTAAGACGCTGTGCCAGACACACCATCAACATGAAAATAACACTACTGAGGACTCGTTATGTGCTAGACATTATTTTAAGTGCTTCACATGATCAACAAATTCAACACACAAAAACAGAAGAATTAGGTTAATATCATTCACTTTTCACAATGGAGGAAACAGACACATAAAGAATTTCGGTAAGTTGAGAGCATCACACAGTATAGGAGTGTTGGAACCAAGATTTGATCCCAGGCAGTCCGACTCCAGATCCCTGGGGTTTTCTATAAATTTTATTTTTTACTGAGACATAACTGACATTCAATAAACTGACTTTTAAAAGTGTACAGTTTGATGAATTTTCTGTTTTTTAAAAATTTTTAATTTTTGTGGGTACATCGTAGGTGTATATATTTTTGGGGTACATGAGCTGTTTTGATACAGGCATGCAATGTGAAATAACCATGTCTTCCCGAATGAGTTACACATCACCTAAAGCATTTATCCTTTGTGTTACAATCCAATTTTAGTTATTTTTAAATGTACAATTAAGTTACTATGGACTATAGTCACCTTATTGTGTTATCAAATAGTAGGTCTTATTCATTCTGTTTTTTTGTAACCATTAACCATCCCTGCCACCACCATCCCAGCCCCTCACTACCCTTCCCAGGCTCTGGTAATCATCCTTCTGCTCTCTATATCCATGAGTACAACTGTTTTGATCGTTAGATCCCACAAATAAGTGAGAACATGTGATGTTTGTCTTTCTATGCCTGGCTTATTTCACTTAATGACCTCCAGTTCCATCCATGTTGTTGTAGATGATAGGATATCATTTTTTTTATGGCTGAATAGTACTTCATTGTAGATATGTACCACATTTTCTTTCTCCATTCATTTGACATACATACATACTTGTGAGACCATCACTACAAATGAGATGATGAATACATACCAACAACCCCCATGCTCCTTTGTCATCTCTTCTACTTGCCTATCCCAGGAAACCACTATTCTACTTTCCGACTGTATAGATTCATTGACATTTTCTGGAATTTTGTATAAATGGAATCATACAGTATGTACCTTTTTATCTGATTTCTTTTATTTAGCATAATTACTTCAGGGTACATTCACAATGTATCTGTAGTATATTCTTTTTCATTGTTTAGCAGTGTTTTATCATATAGATACAACCACACTTGGTTTATCCGTTCACCTGTTGATGGGCACATGGATGTTTCCAGCCTTTGGCTATTCTAATTAAAGCTGCTGTAAACATGAATATACACATATTTATACAGACCTTTGTTTTCCATGCTTTTAATCACAAAACTACCATAATGCCTGTCTCTGCTTGACGTGGGTTCCATAAACCTTAGGATAAGTAAAAAATGATGGCCTAGCATGACATTCTTTTCATCAAATCATACATTGTTTAAGAGAGAACCCTGTAGGTACGTGGTCTTGTTTCTTTCTTATAGTAATGGCAGAAGAGAAAGAACCTGTTGCATACCCCATGCTCACATGTGGAAACCTTTCTGGTATAGGGGGAGAAAGTAAAAGGACAAAGGGGCTGGGTTACTGGAATTTGATTTGCTGGAAAGCAGAGGCCAATCTACCTGTCACAGTTTTTAACCTGATGTGTTTTCAGAGCAGTTATTGGTGATGAATGACTGGTCCCAACCACGTTATCTGCCAAAAGTTAACGTGAAAGCTCCAATGACTTAGGCAGGAAATGAGATCCCTGGATGTTCCCAGAGTCAGTGAGACAATTAATCTGATTTACATCCATTGCATTTCAAAGAACTAAAATTTCATCTGCTGCTTCTAAGCATTCATTTGGGGTGAACCCTCATTACTCTAAGTGAAACCCCTCAGTCAAGCTGTTTATAAACTACACGGTGGCTAACAGGGATGTAAAACCAATAGAAGAGCTCAGAAATCATAGATAATGCCAAGATGGGAGAATGCATTAGACAGGACTGCATATGTGTGGAATAAAGAAATAGATCACTCGGATTAAAACTCTGCCCAGCAGAGAACACAAGGACTTGATAAGTTTCCAAGACTGAAGTGATAAACTAAAAAGTCCAGATAGCAGGAAGAGACATGAGGTTGCTTCCCAAAGCAGGAAATGAAATATTCTTGGAGATTAAAAGAAAAAAAAAGTAGGGATTTTATGGCAGTTTGTTTTATATATATATATATTTTTTTAAGTTGTCCCCTCCTGTAGGATTCACAGGCACTAATATGACACAGATAAGATGGAAGTGATGTCTAGAGGGCAGAATAGAACATTAACTGTGGCTGCAAAAACCATGTCTCATAGAAGGAATAAGAGAGAACAGCTTGCAGAGAACTTGTTTGTGAGGAGCCTGCTGAGTTGATTCTAGGATTGTTCTATGTTAGCAATTCTCATTGCTTAGGGGGCCAGCGATTCCAGGGAATCTTGAGACACTATTTCCACTCTTCCTGGCTTAGAAACTTTTCAAAATAAATAGGCAATTATTTCTTATTTTAGACTTCTCTTGCAGTCTGCTTCCTAAGGCACCACTAACCGTTGTCTACGGTGGTAACCACAGATGTCAAGTCAATTTGAAGAAGAAAATTTGAATAGTTCTCAACAGTGATGAAACACTCTGTGTTTGATTTTTCTTAAAATCAAATGATCAGTGACGTTCAAAGATGAAAAAGACTAAGATATTTGTACTTACCTACAGATATGATTAGCAAATGGGAGTTATGGCCACGCCAAATTATGTCCGTGTTCTAGCTGACCTCTGGCTGACATCCTTTTAGATAACCCTAAGTCACTCTAACTACAAAATATTTTATTTTAAGAAACTTTCACGGAGAACCAACTATGTGTAGGCAATACAGAGATGGAAGGCACTGATGCATGAATGGGGTCCAGGAATAGGTTCAATGTAACAGCCTCAGTAGGAAGCAGAATTTGGTTCAGCTGAAAGATTTCAATGAAGGGATCACATGCAGAGGAACTGGCAGGGTAAGAGCAAATACAGATGGGGTGGCATCTAAAAACATAGCATAGAAGGTGGCCTGACAAAAGCTGTGGTCATAGAAGGACATGGCATCTGGCACAGATGCTTAGCTATAGAAGGAGCAGGGCAGGGATAGCCCAAGCACTTTCCCCTCTACCTTTGTCTTCTTTCACCCTTCAGTCTCTTGCTGATGCATCCCATTGCCAAACCCAACTTGAAACTACCAGCAAGGTGTATGCAGGGGTCGGCTTCCTTGGCTCCAGAGTGGGTCAGAGAAAGAAGAGACTTGGGATGTGAGAGGTGGAATAAGTATAGGAGAGCATCTTTAGTCTCCCTGTTTTGCCATTCAGCATCTTTTCTTGATTTTTATTAGGTAAAGAAATAGTTGCCCCCAAAACAGAGGAGAGAAAAAGTCTCACCAGCTACCATATTTTCATAGAATGATGTCAATTCATTCACATATCTCCCTGAAATTTAATGGACACTTCTGGAATATTTTATTTAAGGTAGGAAGAACAGGTGGGAAAAATCAAGTAACATGAAATGTGCATGGTTTCCATAGTTACCACTTCTATGGCTAGTCCCAAGACCTATGCTAATTATTGTAGCTTTCCTCTGACATCAGCCATTATTTACCTTTACCCTCTGCCATCAGCTCAAGGAGAATGATGGAAGGATCTAAGTTCTCAGTTGTTCAGAATTTATTAGGTTGCTGTAGTTTACTATTATTAAACTTTGAAGTACCAACAGAGAGCCCAGTGAATCTCCTGGGTTCCAGACCTCATCCTCTTTGCTCCTATGAAATAATTATGCAGCTCTGATTGGGTTTCTTTTATTGGTTTTATACACCTGGAAGCCACCTGAAAGCAAGCTTAAGAGATACAGTCTGCAAATGTCAGCCTCTTGGATCACAGAACAGAGCACAGGAGTCAGGAAAATGCAGAATACTGAGAACAAATGACCTCAGTTCTGGTATAAGATTGGCCTGGGTCATGATTATACAAAGAAGGAGTCTGAGCTTAGAACTGGTTAGAAAGTCAAAGGTTCTATCTGAAGCAGAATCGAGTGCCAATCTAGGCAAGAACACAAGGGTTCAACGACTTTCGACCTATTGTGCCCAAGCTGCTGACCCCCAACCATCAGACCCTTATATCAAGTCACCATTGTCTCACAATAAACTCCTCATCATAAAAATAGCTTCATCTATTACACACCAACTATATGCTACATCCTTTAATAAACTGTAATGGACATATATTAAGTATTCACACTTTGCAAAAGGCTGTCACATACCTTCCTGTAAGTTAATGTTTCAAATAAATCTGTCTGTGATTGTTTGATCGGCTTTTTTAGATAAGGAACTGAGACTTAGGAAATTAAGTAACTTTCCCTAAAAGAGAAAGTGAGTAAAAGGCAAAGAGAAGATTCAAATCCAATCTGATGTAAAAATCTATGCTTTTATCGCCTACTTTATGCTGCCTCCTGTAACTGCACTGCAGTCCTGCAGGGGGATTATTATTTGCATATTATGGGCAAGGAAACAGATGGGGAGAGGTCCAATAACGTTTCTAAGTCACATAGCTAGTTAGGAGAAGAGGCTGGGGACCCACCCTACTCCAAAATCCATGTTCTTTGCATTCTATATGATTTTAGTTTACACTGAAGATCAAGTTAATAGAGATGGGAAGAGAAGTGAGTGAAGAAGCATTTGGCAGGGGCCAGTGGCACAGTAATGACTACATGGCAATAGCTTCATGGAAAGGAATAGTACACCCAGTAAGGTAGGGTGGAGCTAGTAACAGATCCAGAAGAAGGAGCAGATGAGCTTGGGATAAGGAAAAGAGGTGTGAGAAGGTTTTGCACCTAGCTGAAGGTCACATTTCATTTGCCATAAACATAGTCTTTCTCGTATTCTAAATTCAGTGGCATATTTTTTTTTCAAAACAAGATTAAAAAGAAAGAAACATACATAAAACAAATCTCTTTTTAATCTACGCCTTTGCCTCCACTCTCTCCACACATACAAAAAGAGAAATAGAGCAGTGCAGTTCCTGTTGGTGAGTTACCATGGAGACAGCTTCTACATGATCTCCAGCCATGACTCACCACTGCAGGAGTCTCCAAACTTAATTATTTATTAATAGGCTTTTACCAGGGCAGCCTCCAGAGGTGGAACATCTTGTTTCCAAGGCTGGGACAGCGGTGAGAAATAGAGGCAAAAAACACTATGCAATTACAAAGAATTAATTAGAACCTCTGTAAATGCACTGACAAACATGCCTTAGGAGAAACTGCGGAGGGATTTGAGGGTAATCAGGTGTCTGGGGGAGAAAAAGTGAAAATGAGCAGTGGGTCTCCAACAATTCTTTCTTCTGTGACACTGAAGGAGTCCCTTGTACTCTTCCTTCCATGAACTAGTTATTCAAGTTGGATTAGTGACCTACAAATTCCAGGAAAATATAATTTACACTAAAAAACAGAAATACATGTGCATTTATAAATATACGTATATAAATGTGTGTGTGTATGTGTGTGTGTGTGTATGTGTATATATGTGTGTGTGTGTGTGTATATATATATATATATATATATATATATATATATATATATATATATTCAGTCTTTGTATACCTCTTCAAGATAACATAATCAAAGTGACATAGGTAAACTAATTAATAAATGAGGTGCTTAGAAATGACATCAGTTATATTAGAGCAAGACCTTTCTGGGAAACATAAGTGATTCCTGAGATAACTATTTACATGATTGCACATGAATTTTTTTCCTTTACACTTAAACTTAGTGAATGCAAATGGAATGGAAAAAGCAGGAAGGTGGTTGACTAATCAATTAGTTAATTTATTGGTTCTTTCTTTCATCCATTCAACTACAGAGCTATTTATTTATTCTTCTGTGCTTATCAGGAATCAAATAGTGATTTGAATATTACATGGTGCTTGACCCATGGATAGCTCAGTCTGGTAAGAGACATGAGATGTGTACACAGGTCACTAAATTCATGGTAAATGATTATTAGTTATCTTAAGAGATGGATAGGTGGAAGGTATTAACAAATGAAAAGATAGACTTGTCACAATAAAGTCACAGAATGAATAGTGACACTTTGTGTCTGAGATGAAATTCATCACCCACAGAAGTTCCTTCCAGCTCCTAAGATCTCTCTGAAGCTATGTCAAGTAGTCAACTCATTTTGATGTTGGGTTATGTGAATAGCACACAAAATCTTATCTCAGTTCCATTGTTGAGTTTTCTTATATTTATTGCTGTATGGCGTATCTGTGTGCCATAATGAAACTATCAAGGATCTGACTGGGATAACTTAGTCTGTCCTTTACCGAGGTTTAAACTTCCGCTCCAAGTTAGGGCATAATTATTTGGCAATTAGTTTTCTTATATATTGGAGTGTGAAAAGAGACGTTCAGAGCACTCCATAGCATTTTAGAGCTAGAATAACATTATAGGTTATAAAAGGAATAAAAGCTACTGTCTCTTGCTTATTATATGCCGGGTGCTTTTCTTATATTAGCTTTAATCCCTAAAACACTGAAGGGTAAGCATGACCGGTCAAAAGTTTTCATCAGTGAGGAATTTAGGCTTGGAAATATTAATTACAGGTCCAATATTCCAGAGTTAGTTAGGAAAGCTGGTTTGTGTCGAACCCTAAAGCCAACATTTGTGTGACTGGACACTGACCCAATCTAGTTTCAATTCCCTAGTTTCATAGGGAAATTAAGACTCAGAAATTTGAGACACCCTCATAGTCATTCCTGATTACAAGGTTTTAATTAATGAGAAACAATTTGCTAAATTGTTATTTTTGCTAAAATTAATAACCAACATCAAAATTAACAGTAAGACTTTAATTTTCATTGAAGTCAGGAATGTTACAAGGATTCATGCAATCACAACTATTATTTAACATTGATCCAAAACTTTAGTAATGGAAATGAGAGATGGGAAAATTAGGTAGAGTTACAAGAAATAGA
Organism: Rhinopithecus roxellana; assembly: GCF_007565055.1. NCBI lineage: Eukaryota > Metazoa > Chordata > Mammalia > Primates > Cercopithecidae > Rhinopithecus > Rhinopithecus roxellana. Next base: position 117,336,211 of record NC_044553.1, on the reverse strand, counting down.
GAGGAGGGTAAGTTCACAATTAATTCTTTGATGAAACCAATTGGAACTATTAAAAATTCTAATAAAGCAAATATTAGAATTTAAAACACTGGATGGTTTCAAATTATATGTTCAAAAGCAACAGCTATGAAAATACAAGGGACCTGGAATAGCCAAAACAATTTTGAAAATGAAGAACAAAGTTAGAGAAGTCAAACTTCCTGACTTAAAAATTTACACAGTGTTAGTAAATGTGTACTGCATAGTAATAGTCATGCAGATCAAAATAATAAAATGAAGAGTTTAGAAGTAAACTCATATTTAGACTCAACTGTTGTCAAGGATGCTAGGACTATTCAGTAGAGGAAATAATAGTATTTCCAACTAAAGATGCTAGGATATTAAATGCAAAAGAATGAAGTTGGACTACTGCCTTACAACATAGACAATAATTAACTCTAAAATAGAACTGAATGATATATTAAAAAGAGAAGACTCCATCAATAACATAAAGAAGTTTAAAACAGGCAAAATTTAAGAAAAATTGTAAAACACTCCTGAAGCAGAGTTGGACAAATAGAAAGACATATCGTATTCCTGGAATGAACATTCAACATCACCAAAATATATTATTTATAAGTTAATATATAAATATCATAGGACCAAATTAAAAGGAAACATTTTTATATGTTTTTTTTTTCCTCTGGAGCCAGACAAGTTAATTATAAAGTACGTTTGCAAGAACAAAAAGCAAAAATAGCTAAAATCTCTTTGATTAAAACATTGTGAACAGAACAAATAATAGACTTACTTACATACAAAAATTGAATTTATAATACCATAACATTTCATACTAGTGGGGGAAAGATGAACTTCTTGATGAATGGTAATGGAATATATCGATAACAAAATAAAAAATGAAAATTGTTCTATTTCTTATCCCATATACCAAAAAAGAATCCAAAATGAATCAAAGATTTAAATGTTAAAAATAACAACTAACATAATGGAGTATGGAGTAATAAAGTATGAAGTAATTATTTTATGATCTAAAAATGGGAATAATTAATAATGACTTGAAAATCCACATTCAATAGGAGAAAGCTTGAGATCTATGAATGTATGAATGTATATAATTATACATGATGTAATCTATATAATACATATATATCATATATTTATATGATATAAATTATATATATAATTTTTAATGTATAATTTTATGTATTTTATATGTATAAGTTGTAATTTTTGCAAGTACCAAAATAGTTTGTAACTTACTTGCAAAACACAACAGAAGAGTCAGTAATCTTAACATAAAATAACTTCTAAAAACATAAGAAACAACAAGACAAATACATGAGATATATAAAGACACTGATTTGCAGAAAGTAAAAAACAAATGGTCCTTAACTGATGAAAAGATGTTCAACCTCACTTATAGTAAAAAAAATGAAATTTAAAAACAACACTGAAATGCCATTACCTTCTTCCCAGATTGCCAAAATCTAAAAGGTTGACAAGCACACTATCTGTGAAACTTCAAACATATACACTCTCTTGTAGATTAGCAATGGATATATTAAATTACACAAGCAATATGGTAACATCTAGCAAAATTATATATCCATATAAGGTATGCATATATATTGACCTATTGACCCAGCAATCTTGCTTCTAATAATTTGTCACAATGACACATTCCAAAAGTACAAAAAGACATATTCCCAAAGATGTTCGTTACAGCACAGTTTGTCATAGTAAAAGACTATGTCCCTAAGTGTCTGTCTATAGAGGACTAGTTAAATAAGCTATGAGTGTTCAATTCTGTAGCATATATACTAAAACTGGAACAATACAGAGAAGATCAGCATGGCTCCTGCACTAGGATGACACTCAAATTCGTGAAGCAGTCCATGCTTTTTAAAAAAATATTAAACACTAAGCAAAGCCAGCTTATGGCAACCTGTTTAGGGTTCAGTTTTGTTTTGGCACTAGCTGAACACAAAAGTTCTTGTTTAATTCTTAGCCTAAGTATACAGGATCACAGGGGAGAGGGAGTCTGTGTTCTCTGCCTCCTGAATACTTAACATAATTTAAATATAAAAAAAAGAAAGGTAAACCTGCGCTACAATTCCCAGATGGTTAAGTGTAGCCCTCAGAGCTCAGCCCAAGGCAGAATCTAAATGCCACCATTTCAAGATTGTGTATACATATAAATGTGTATATATACATGTATATATATATATGAAATAATGGTGTGTGGCCAATTATGATTATAATTTTTTCAAACACTATGTCTCACAAAGTTGTCTATATTAGTTTAAGGAGACCAGGGAATTTTCAAATTTTTTATTTTTATTGATTTAGGGATACAAGTCTTGTTTTGCCACATGGATATATTGCATAGTGGTGAAGTCTGGACTTCCAGTGTAACCATCACCCAAATAGTGTTCATTGTGCCCATTAAGTAATATCTCATCCCTAGCACCCCTGACCCTCCCACCTTTCCTAGTCTTCAAGGTCTATTCCAAACGCTATGTCCACATGTACACATTATTTAGTTCCCGCTTATAAGTGAGAACATGCATTTAAGACACTAAATCACTGATTTCTTTAATATACTTGAAGTCACTTTGTGATTTGTTGTTACTTTTTAACCTTCTGTGTCTACTCTGGGAAGAGTGGGTTCTAGGTCCACCTTTTTGCTTTGTGAGACCAAGCGCAGTTGTCTGCTCACCCTGCATGACTGACCAGAGAAGGTGTTGCAACAGGTTCTGCCTTTCTGAGAAACCTTGCAGGATGAACAGGCCAGCAGGGATGCCTTCCTATATGTTCTGATGTTTTGTTTTTGTAAGAAGAAGAAAAGAAAGAGAACATAAAACTGTACTGATAAGTTGTGAGTGGGGAGAGGGATAGCATTAGGAGATATACCTAATGTAAATGACGAGTTAATGGGTGCAGCACACCAGCATGGCACATGTATACATATGTAACAAACCTGCATGTTGTGCACATGTACCCTAGAACTTAAAGTATAATTAAAAAAATAAATAAAATAAAAAAGGGTCTTGATAGCCAGGAGCAGTGGCTCACACATGTAATTCCAGCACCTTGGGAGACCAAGACAGGAGGTTAACTAGAGGCGAGAGGCTTGAGACCAGCCTGGGTAACATAGCAAGACCCTGTTTCTACGAAAAGTTAAAAAAAAAAAAAAATTAGCTGGGAGTGACAACATGTGAGATCAGGGTGTGGTGGTGGGTCGGTGCAGCCCCAGCTACTCTAAGTTTAGTCGGAAGTATCTTGAGCCCAGGATTTCAAGTCCAGCCTGGGCAACATAGTGACCACCAATCTCTACAACAAAAAAATAAATAAAATAAAAAAGGATCTTGAGAAACTGACTGGTCAAATTGGATTTACAGTAACATTTTTCATTGCTGGAGTGAGGTATCTCCTCTGTAGCTGAAAATTGTTTCAGTTGGGGGTGGAGGAAAAAGAATGCCTCTAAGTTTGCTCTTAAAGATAATCACATAGAAGCATGAGCTGTATGTTGGAAGTGCCCTGGTTTCAATCCATGTGCTTAATAGTGGTACATAATCCTAAAGGGGTTTAAATGTACATAAAAATATAGTTTTAAATTATTTGCTTTACTGTTCACATTGTAGATCACTATAATTTCAAGAAGTGGCATATAATAAAATGAGGCACTTTAGGATGCTGCCTATTTTTAAATCTGAACTTGAATTCACATGATCAAAAATTGCGTTTTCTTTTTTTGAAAGAAACACAGGTCTAGTCTGTCCTTTTAAACTAATTGTTCTCTTAAGCTATGATATAAATCAAGTCATGACCAGTTAACTTTCAAAGCACATCTATTTGACAGTATTGTTTTGAAAAAATATGCTACAGGTTAAATAAATGCTACATAAAAATGAGAAGCTGCTAATGTTTTGAAATCTGTTGTTTTGTAAAAGGTAAATTAGCTAAAAGATTTATTTAGCTGATAAATCATACAAACAATTTTGTATGATTCAATAAAGAAAACACCAAGGTATAATAAAAATAAAAACAAAACTAACTAAATAAACTATGAATACACAATGAAGTATTATACTAGTGTGTAATTAAACATATATGTGTATGCTGCTGCTCTTATATGATCTTTGGGATGTATTAAATAAAAAACAATAAAACTATTGGAAACATTTTTGTATAATATGGCACAACATTTAATTGAGAAAGAAGGGACTAATATATATTTTATATCTACATATATCCATATATTCATATGTATATTTACATGTACACATAAATATATATTAAAGGATATATATACATAAATCCTTTAAAGTGGATAGATATGGAATATAAAAGGACATATATACATATAAATCCTTTACTTAAAAATGGAAGAAAAAACATATTTTATGATTTTTTTTTAGCAGAGAATAGCAGAGACAAGATTGATTGAAGTTAGACTTTTCTAATACATTTTGTTTTGTAGGTTTGACTTTAATACCATGTAAATGCATATACTTTTGAAATAAAATTACATAAGACTTAAAAAAAAATTGCTAGTAATTAAAAAAAAACAACCTTTGAATTGTCGGAAAAATGATGCAGAGAGAAACTGTTTCAAATAACTTTAAAATGCAGTAATTGTATTGCATGCCTTTAACAGATTAAATTCAGAAGATAACAATAATTAAAACAAAACATAAACACACCCAAGCTTATTGTTAGTCAGTTGTGTGTATGTGTACAGAAAATAGTTATGTGAACAAACAAAGATTTTCAATGTTAAAGAAGAGATCATATCTAAAATCAAATAAGATATGCCAAGAAGTATAATCCCACATTTCAATGAAAATACCAGAATGAACTCATGTTGTATTTTCTTCAGTAGGAAAAAAAAAAATGCTTGAAATCATGACTGAAGCAATAGCAATGAGCACCCCTAATGCTCAGATTATGAACTTAATCACAACATTAATCAGGGATCCTTGAAAATGTGACCGATTCCTAATTTGAGGTAGAAAATGAGTCTACATCATTGAAAATATGAAAGTTACAAAAGACAGTTGGAGTTCAATTCAAAATGATTCAGATAAAATTTTAAGAGGCTTCCACTGTCCAAAAATGGAAAAATTGAGTGTTAAGGATATTAAAATACAGCAATATTTTAAAATTCATCAGTTTATAATATCAAAAAACAAAACACAAAAATATCCTTATTGCTTACCTATGGAGAAGTAGAAAATCAACTCATTATTTGAAAACTGAGAGGCAAGGAAAAGTTTATATGGCAAAACATATGATCATTAATTGGAAAAAAATTTTGAAAAAATATTATGATAAAGTATTTGTACTCTCCAATAATAAAATATTATAGAATATTTAAACCATGTGGCTTTAGTACAATAATAATAGAGCAATAAAATAAAGTATACATCCAAGTATATCTATTATTCATATGATACATTTAGCATTCAAATTATTGACAAAGTGCTAGATTGTTTAATAAGTAGTTCAGACATAATTGGTTAACTATTTGAAGAACTAACTTTCATTCTTACCCTGTACCATAACAACATCAATTCCAGATATAATGAAGAGAATGTAGAAGTTAGGGAAGGGGAAAAGGAAAGGAAAGAGGGTGAAGAAGAAAAAGAGAATGAAAAAAAAAGAAAGTGAAGAGTTAGATAAAGAGAGGAGTGTAAGAAAAAAAAAATCCAGTATTAGAGTGGGTCAGGACTTTCTAGGCAAATGCCTCAAGAAAAAAGAAGAAAGTATTCAATAAAATGAACTCTAGAATCAGATTCTCTAATTTTAAATACCAAGCTCTAACACATAATAATTGGTATGCAACTTGGGAAAGACACTGAACTGCTCTGTGCCTCAGTTTCCCCACTGAAATAAGGATAATTATTGTATGCATTTTAAAGGTGGTTTAAAGATTAAATAAAATTGCATGTATTAAAAATTTAGTACAGGCCGGGCGCGGTGGCTCAAGCCTGTAATCGCAGCGCTTTGGGAGGCCGAGACGGGCGGATCACGAGGTCAGAAGATCGAGACCATCCTGGCTAACATGGTGAAACCCCGTCTCTACTAAAAAATACAAAAAACTAGCCGGGTGAGGTGGCGGGCGCCTGTAGTCCCAGCTACTCGGGAGGCTGAAGGCAGGAGAATGGCGTAAACCCGGGAGGCGGAGCTTGCAGTGAGCTGAGATCCGGCCACTGCACTCCAGCCCGGGCGACAGAGCGAGACTCCGTCTCAAAAAAAAAAAAAAAAAAAAAAAAAAAAAAAAAAAAAAAAAATTAGTACAATCTGAAATCTATAGAAAAACTACATAAATGTGGGCTATTACTGAATACAATTTGAAATTTTGCATATTAAAAACTTTATAACAATAAATACAAATGACAAACTGAGAAAATACAACATGTAAATGTAATAGATTAAAGACTAATAAAATTATAACTATATAAAATAAATATACAAAGGAGAAATAATAAAAGATCGGTAATTTAAGAAATATCAATGACAAGACTTGAAAAAATATTCCACGAATTAAAATCAAAGCAAAGGAAATTAAAATTAGATACTCGTTGTCTCTGAAAAAAAACTGAAGACAAGATTCAGTATTGGTGAAATTATACTAAAACTCCCAATTTCTTAACACTGCTGGGACAAATACATCATTAACACTCTGCAGGGTAATTTAGAGGTGTGGGTCAAGTCTAAATTTATGCTAAGAAAATGCTTAGGAAATTAGTATACACAAATATTCTTTATACTATTATTTGTAATAGTGAAAACCTAGCATCAACCAATGTAACCAGTGTATCCAAAGATATGTGATTGGTCAAATGCATTTTGATATTCAGAAGAATTGTTAATGACATGTGTATGATATAAAGTTTTTAAAAAAGCAGGTCACAATGCTTTCACCATGATACTGATTTTGTAATAAATACATAGTGGTATTTTTTTGTTTTTACATGTACATTTAAAAAATGTTCTTCTGTGAAAACACATTTATTTTGTAATTTGTAAAATTTTTAAAAAGCTTCTCAAAGTTTGAAAAATAAGTTATTATAATTATACTAGCTTACCATGAGTTGGTAGTGATGTTTTTCTTACAAGTAAAATAAATAAAGAATAAATAGTGCTCATAGCTATGATTCCTGGTATCTCTCAAGGGCTACAATGAAGAAAAAGTCCAACCTGGCTGGCAGATTCTTATGAGTTTTTATAGACCATGGTGTCCCTCCTATATGACATCTTAAGCTGACCTAAAAAGGAATAAATTCTGAGAAAGGTTTACACAGAGTAAGCTTTTCTAAACATTGCAACGTCTTTCCCAATCTTCATCTCAGCCTAGCAAACACCTATCACCTTCAAAAGTGACATCTCATAATAAGCACAGAGAGGACTATTTTCAAGAAAGTGGGGGTAATGGACTTGTTGATTTCAAAATCATACCCAGTTCAGAGTTGCTCAACCTTCAAGGTCCTATCTAGTAATCAAGTATTCTGTTTGTGGGGTCTTGGCATTTAGAATATGTCTCCTACTCATTGGTAATGTATGCACCAGATTTTCCCATACTCTTCCAACATCTTGGTGTTGGGAATGTTGCTTAGACCCATATACCCTCTAATTATCCAGCATTCAAATTTCATAAGATTAATAACATTACTACATAAATCTTATATATCAAATAGGGAATAAGTGAAGAACTTGAATCTGTTTAACTATCCTAACATCAAAAGTAGACTGTAAAATATTCTAAGATAAATGGGGATGCAGTTCTATCATATGTAGACTCTCTTTATTGATAAGAAAATATAGACTATTAGAAAGGATTACAAGCCAAGGCAAATTTGAAATATCTTACCCATTAAGCTAATTGTCCAGCATTGCTTACTTTTAGTCACTCTGCAATATGCTCTGATATGGGCAGAAAGCTGGTTTAGTGACACCAAGCCAAGGGAATGACTAAACAAATTTGTTTTCTGATTAGACAAGTTTAAATATTATGATTCACTACACTAATTATTTTTTCAACAAGTATTTGCTGAACAACTACCACATGCCAGTCACTGTGATTAGTCTATGGGATACATCACAGAACTTTGGAATTAACATCTTAGTGATGATCTTTTGGCATTAGTGAAAGGAATTTCTAAATGTTTACATCAGGAATCAGCAAACTACAACTTGCAGGCCAAATTTAGCTTTACTACCTGTTCCTGTTAATAAAATTTAACAAAACACAGCTATAGTCATTCATTTATATATTATCTATGGCTGTTTACATACTACAATGGTGGTTTAGTTACAACAGAGACCATATGTAATGCAAAGCCTAAAATATTTACTGTTTTGTCATTTATAGAAAAAGTTTGCTGACCTTTGATTTAGATAACACTAAAATCTCAGGTTTCCTTATAAATTCCCATGATTCATTCACCCCAGTCTATTCTTCAAACAACCTCTAGAGTCATCCTTTTTATATGAAAATGGGATGGTATTACTGTGCTCTTAAAAATGACAATGACTTTTCATGCTCTTACAATGAATACTACATTCTGACACAATGCCTGTCGGTTTTTTTTTGCTTTTTTTTTTTTTTTGTTTTGGTTGCTGTAACTGAATACCCAAGACTGGGTAATATATATATATATATATATATATATATATATATATATATCACATGGTGATATCACATGGTGAGGAGACAAGAGCAGTCCTACTCAGGTCTCTCTTCCTCTTCTTATAAAGCTGCCAGTCCCATCATCAGGGCCATATTCTTATGACCTCATCTAATCCTGATTATGTCCCAGAGACCCCCACCACCAATTAATGTAAGAATTTGGGGATTAACTTTCCAACACATGAAATTTGAGGGAAACATTCACACCACAGCAACCTTCAAAGTCCAGCTTCTTTAAGTTGTGGTGGCCTGCTTTCAATTCCTTGAGCAGATCACTCTCTTTATAAACTTTTTCTTTAATCTTTTTTCACTTAAATCTTAGTCTCCCAACTCATTCTTTATTCTTGGATTAAATTTCACTTCTCAGAGAAGATTTCACAGCCATGTTATTTACAGTAATTATTACTACACCACTACTGTGCCCTGTCATTTTATCTTGTACTCTTATTTTCTTTTATGACATGTCTTAAAATTTGTTTGCAGATATTCATTTATGGGTTTGTATGACACCTGTTTATACCACTGGACTATAAACTCAATGAAGTTAATAATTATGTTAATTTTCTTAACTAAGCACCCTATACTCGTCTACAGATATCCTGGACAATATTAGTTATGTTATAATTTTTTTGAATGAAGAATGGAGGAATATATTATGATATCAGTTGAGTGGAACTAGACTTTTTATTAAAGCAGAAAAATGGCAGATGTGTTTGAATTTCTTGAATAAAACAAAAGATTATAGTGCAGTACTCAGAAAACTTGTCTAGGTCTTCTAAACCATGATTTCTGAAATAAATAAAAAGTAACAAATAAATTGGTTGAGAGGTTAATCACTGCCAAGACCTAAATTCATAACCTGGAACACTATTTAGAAGAAATATCTCAAATGACACAGAGATGAAAAACATGAGATAACAGATAAGAGATTTGGAGAATAAACCTCAGAGATCAAAAGTACAAATGACAGGATTTCAGGAGGAGAGAAAAAAAATAAAAGAGAGGCAATAAGTGCCTATAGGAACATTTCCCTGAGGGATATGGGTAGAGCAAATGAAAATGACAGAAGTTCCAGTCAGATTTGGTGAGAAAAGACACATACACTTAAGTTCATTCTAATAAAATTATAGAGTTCCAGTGCTAAAGAGAAAATCTTACAAACTTTCAGATAAAATACAAAAGGATCTGTATTACTTGTCCTGGGCTACCATGACAGAATGACAGACTTGTTGGCTTAAACAACATGAATTTATTTCCTCACAGTTCTGGTGGCCAGAAGTTCAAGATCAAAGCATCAGGATGAATGGTTTCTAGTGAGACCTCTTTCTGGCTTGCAGACAGCTGTGTCTTCACGTTGCCTTTCCTTTAGCTGCACAAGCAAAGAAAGAGAGAGAGACAGAGAGACAGAGAGATCTGGCATCTTCTTTTTCTTTTTATCAGTCCTGTTTGATTATGACCACACCCTAATGATGTCGTTTAACCTCTCTTATCTCCCAAAAGGCCCTATCTCCAAATGTATTGCATTGGAATTGGGCTTCAACATATAAAATTTTGTGGGACACAATTTAGTACATAACAACATTTATAATGAAAAAATAATGAGACCACCATTGCTCTGATTGTCTAAAAGGCTGGAAGCTAGATGAGTTTAGGATAATATTTGAAGACTACTGAGAGGAAGGACTACAACTGAACTATCCTGTGCCTAGTCAAGTTATTATTTGTCTCTTGGGAGTAAAAGAAATATATTTATAAAGACATTTGGATTGAAAGAATAGATCACTCAGTTCATCGGAAGGAAACACTCAATGACCAACTCCAACAAATAGATCCATCATAATAGAAATCTCAAGGTAAGAAAAATGGAGGAATAGAGAAACATGTGTAAACCCTGGTTTACACGTATAAATCTAAATGGATGGTGGTAGACTTTCCAGTAATGTGAAATAGAGCAATAATATGGTTTATTAAAATAGAAGGAGCATCTGCAAGGAAATTATAATAGCTTACATCTGAACATACTTCATTAGGTCTGTGAAACCAGAGTTGGATGGTAGTTGGGAGGGAAAGGGAAGAAGTATTCTAAAAATGTCATCTGGGTGAGACTTGAGCAGTGGAAAGAAAAGAAAGAAAGAGAGAGAGAGAGAGAAAGAGAGAGAGAGAGAGAGACGAAAGAAAGAAAGAAAGAAAGAAAGAAAGAAAGAAAGAAAGAAAGAAAGAAAGAAAGAAAGAAGAGAAGAGAGAAGAGAGAAAGAGAGAAAGAGAGAAAGAGAGAAAGAGAGAAAGAGAGAAAGGAGGGAAGGAGGGAGGGAAGGAGGGAAGGAAGGAAGGAAGGAAGGAAGGAAGGAAGGAAGGAAGGAAGGAAGGAAGGAAGGAAAAAGTAGTGTAAGATTTCATCTCATAGAAGGGTAAGGAGATGAGGTTAATAGAATATTTGGTATAGGAAAGAGTTGGAATCATATTAGTAGATAAATAGGGTCTGATTATGAGTCCTTGAAAAGGGAAAGTGATCAGTTAGAATATAAAACATGTACTAGAACTTCTAAATTTAAAAGTCAAGAAATAAAATAAAGACTCGGGAAGGGGAACATCACGCACAGGGGCCTATCATGGGGAGGGGGGAGGGGGGAGGAGGGAGGGCTTGCATTGGGGAGTTATACAAGATATAAATGATGAATTGATGGGTGCTGACGAGTTGATGGGTGCAGCACACCAACATGGCATAAGTATACATATGTAACAAACCTGCACGTTATGCACATGTACCCTAGAACTTAAAGTATAATAAAAAAAAAAAAAAAGACCAACTTTAGCAAATTGGTGGAAAAAAAAAAAAAAACAGGGGGAAAAAAAGAAATCACTAACGACATTAGGTGGTAAATACAAAGATGGCAGGAATACAATTAATGTATGAATTTAGGAATGAATTAAATTCTTCCATTAGAAGCAAGAGATTGATAGGGTTAAAAATTGGACAAAAATGTGCTATTTATTTAAAAAGATATATTTAATGCATTTTTAAAATTAAAAATAGATAAAGAGAGATATTAGGCAAATGAGAACAAAACTAACAGCAGAAGTGGCAATTATATTTTACCTAATATAATCTAGGTGAAATGTTCTATTAAAAACACCAAACAGAGGGGCATAATATAATAATAGAGATAGCTGATGTTGAAGATACTTCTATCATAAACCTCTACATACTAAATAACAGCTATATGTGTAAAACTGTTAGAAAATCAAGGATAATTTGATAAGCCTTCAAGATAGAATATTTCACTATACTTATTTTGAAATCAGAGAAAATTAAGGACATGAAGGAAATTAATAATATAATAATTATATTCAATAATGTAGGCCCATATATGTCTAAAAGAAATAATATTCATTTTCTGTAGGTTCATGGAACATTTACAGTAAATTGAGCTGAATCTGATTATCAAGAAGATTTGATAGGCCATATGCTCTGATTAAAAATATAAAATTCAAAGATTACCAGAATAATGTCATCTACTTGGAAACTGAGAAACAATTCCAATAGATAATTGGAATAGGTATTCCTTAAATCATAAAGAAGATCAAACCAACAATACAGACGATCCAGAAAGCAATGAAAAGAATATTTAACAAAAATATAAAACAGCATTTTGATGAATTTGTTAATAAAAATATAACAAAATCTAAATTGAATGTAAATTATTCATCTCATGATTGTAGAAAAAAAACATCAACAACACAACCAAAAAAAGGCCAAGAAGGAAGAATTTATTTTAAAAAGTTGAAATTAATTAAAATTCATGCTAAAATAGCAAAAAAGTTTATAGACATTAAAACAAATATTGCTTGAAAAATTATAAAATACCTCATGAGCCTGATGAGATACCTAAAAGAAGAAATAGGAAGAGTTTGATGAGGAGGAGGAAAAGGAGCAATAAAGGGAAAAAACAAAATACAAGATTAAGATTGAAAAAAAGTATTATCACAAACACAATGGTAGAGGAAAAATTGACAGGATAAGAAAATACATGACAAACATTTGAAATCCTAGGAGAATGGATTATTTTTTAGAAAAATATGTTATTAAAATTTACCCCCCAAAAGTGACAACTTAAATTGATCAGTTACTATAAAAATGAATAAACAATTACATATCTCACACTGAAAAAGTCACCAAATGGGTTCACAGCAAAATTCTAGCTCGTCTTTAAGGAAAAGACAATTACAATATTATAAAACTATTACACACCACCAAAAAGATGAAAAATTTTCTCACATCGTTTTAAGAAGGCTTCTTAGTTTTAATTCCAAAATTCAAATACATACATTTTTTAAAGGAAAGTTGATTCAACAATAAAAAGAAATGAAATAGTAATACATGCTGAAACATACATGACCTCAAAAACATTATGTCAAGCGAAAGGAGCAAAATGTACAGACCACATAATGTGTGATTTATTTACATAAAATGTTCTGTTTCTGTAGACACAGAAAACAGATTACTGGTGGCCTGGAACTGGAGGAACAGAAATTGGCTGTATATGGGCACATCTTTTCAAGGTGATGGAAAGTGGATTGTGGTGATGGTTGTACAATTATAAATGTACTGAAAGTCATTGAATTGCATACATAAAATGGGTGAATTTTATAGTATGTAAATTGCATTTCAGTAAAGCTTTTTTCTGTTTGTTTTTTGAGACAGGGTTTCACTCTCACCCAGGCTGGAGTGCAATGGCATGAACCTAGCTCACTGCAGCCTTGATCTTGTGGGTTTTGGTGATCCTCCAACCTCAGCCACCCAGGTTGCTGGGACTATACATGCGTGCCAGCACACCTGGCTAGTTTTTGAATTTCTTGTGGATGGTGATTCATCATGTTACCCAGGCTGGTCTTGAACTCCTGGGCTCAAGGGATCTGCCCACCTTGGCCTCCCAAAGTGCTGGGAATGCACTTAGCCTAAAGCTCCTTCATAAAGTAAATGAATATTAGATAAAGTAAATCGGGAATATTATTTATAAATACACATGCAAAAAGTCTAAAATACACATGAAAAATTTCTAAAGTAAATCAAGATTATTTATATATACACATGCAAAAATGTATAAATACACATGCAAAAAGTCTAAAATATAAACTAGTAGATTTTATGAAGATATATAAAGGTATTGTCATACTATGAAGAAATAGCATTTCTTTCAGGAAATCAAATGAAAAAAGTCATTAGCCATTCTTTATAAAGCAAAATGGGATTACAAATATATTAATTAAATTTGCCAACAGTCAATAGCAAATATTATTTCAATCACAAATCAGTATAATTATTTTATTTTTAAATCAAGAACTAGATAAAGATGTCCATTGTTAGTCAATATTTTCTTGGAAGTTCTAAAAATGCAGTAGAAAAATTAAAAAAAATACAAATATAAAGGAAAAGTGATAAACTTATCTCTTTTAGATAAAATTATTTGATACCTAGAAGACTCTCTAGAGTATAGTTAACAAAAAGTTCTCTTTTGATTAAAAAGAATTTGGTAAGAAGGTTGTAATATGATAAAATTACAAAAAGAAAGTCTTGTATCTGGTATACCAATAAGCATCTAGAAATTAAAGTAGAACAAAAATTACATTCATAATGGCAAACAATATAAAATCTTAGGAATAAACATAAGAAAGTAAGAAAATTTTAAGAATTAAATTTTTACAAATGTATATTAAATGATATAAATCAAGATCTGAACAAATAGATATCCAGTGATAGATAAATTTTATAAAAATGCCAATTCTTCTGCAATCAATGCATAGTTAATACAATGCCAATTATAATTCCAGTATATATTTTTTATAACTGGACAAAATTATTCTGCACTTACATAAATGAAAGCCAGAGAATTGCCAAGAAAAGCGTGTGAAAGAAAACTAGAAATGGAGAATATGACTTATATAAAAGATGATTCAAAATATCCATTCAAATAAGTTTTTCATAGTATGTAAACAGACACATAGATTAGTGTAACACATTGGAAAATCCAGAACTATATCTAAAAATACATGAAAATGTAAATCACAATGACATTAATATTTGAACCAGTAAGAAAACATAGATTATTTACAAATGGTACAGACATAACTGGCTATCCCTCCAGAAGAAAACACAGTTATTCCTTCTTTTACCCAAAGCATAAAATAATGCTGGAAGGATTAAAGATTTGAACTAAAAAATAATAAGACAACATTATAAAAGTAACATTTAAGACACCTCATATGTTGTTTAGCGTCTGCACATAGCAAAATATGTACAAGGACCATACAAAATTTAAAAACCTTTGTATGTAGAAAGATTCCACAAATAAATGAGAACAGAAAACAATGATGAATCTGGGAAAATTTTTAATATAAATGATAGGAGTTAATGTTTATTTTATGTAACGAACCCTTTCAGACATTCCAGTAGAAAGATTAGCAAAGAAGCAGTGCACAAAAAAGCAATTCCAAATGGCCGACAAACATTAAGATACTCAACCTCACCAATTGTCAGTGAATGCAAATTAAAATAATGAGATATCCCTTTTGCCCATGATACTGGCAGACATTGAACAGAGCAATAACGCCTATTGCTGGCGGGAAAAAGGGATACTTGAATATACTGCTGGCAAAAAATGTGCATTATCGTAACTCTTTTTGAAAACAATCTGGCAATATCTATTAAATTAAAAATATTCTTTGAACCAGAAACTTAATTATAGGAACCTAACCCAGAGGAAAATATGCAGCAGGAGGTAAAAATACATGAACAAGAATATTTATTGCATCGTTATTTGTTGTGCTAAAAGACTGGTAGCTTGGTGAATTCCTATTGGTAGTAGAATGACTGGATATTGTGAATGTTGGAAAACAGTATACAATGTAGTACTATGTTGCTTGAGTTGGAAACATTTCCATGATGTATTCAAGAAAAGCAGAATGAAAAAAAAAAATGGGTGTAAACAATAGACAAGCAGAGAGCCAAATCATGAATAAACTGCCATTCACAATTGCTACAAAGAGAATAATAATATCTAGGAATATAGCTAACAAGGGGAGTGAAGGACCTCTTCAAGGAGAACTACCAACCACTGTTCAAAGAAATAAGAGACAATGTAAACAAATGGAAAAATATTCCGTCCTCATGGAGAGGAAGAATCAATATTATGAAAATGGCCATACTGCCCAAAGTAATTAATAGATTCACTGCTATTCCCATCAAACTACCATTGAGATTATTCACAGAATTAGAAAAAATGGGAAAAAAAAACTGCTTTAAATTTCATGCAGAACCAAAAAAAAAAAAAAAAAAAAAAAAAAAAAAAAGCCCGTAAAGCCAAGACAATCATAAACAAAAACAACAAAGCTGGAGACATCATGCTACCTAACTTCACACTATACTACAAGGCTGTAGTAACCAAAACAGCATGGTGTTGGTACCAAAACAGACATATAGACCAATGGGACAGAACAGTGACCTTAGAAATAACACCGCACATCTGCAACCATCTGATCTTCAACAAATGTGACAAAAACAAGCAATGGGGGAAAGCATTCCATATTTAATAAATGATGCTGGGAAAACTGACTAGCCATATGCAGAAAACTGAAACTGGACCCCTTCCTTACACCTCATACAAAAATTAACTCAAGATGGATTAAAGATTTAAGTGTAAAACCCAAAACCATAAAGACCCTAGAAGAAAACCTAGGCAATACCATTCAACACATAGGCACGGGCAAAGACTTCATCACAAAAATGCCAAAAGCAATTACAGCAAAAGCCAAAATTGACAAATGGGATCTAATTAAAGTAAAGAACTCCCACAAAGCAAAAGAAACTATCATCAGAGTGAACAGGCAACCTTCAGAATGGGAGAAAAATTTTTCAATTTACCCATCTGACAAAGGCCTAATATCCAGAATCTGCAAGGAACTTAAATTTTCAAGAAAAAGCAACCCCATCAAAAAGTGGGCAAAGGATATGAACAGACACATCTCAAAAGAAGACGTTTACGCAGCCGAAAAACATGAAAAAAAAAAAAAGCTCAACATCACTGATCATTAGAGAAATGCAAATCAAAACCTCAGTGAGATACCATCTCATGCTAGTCAGAAGGGCAATTATTAAAATGTCAAGAAACAATAGATGCTGGTGAGGCTGTGGAGAAATAGGAAGGGCTTTCTCTGTTGGTGGGAATGTAAATTAGTTCAACCACTGTGGAAGACAGTGTGGAGATTCCTCAAGAATCTAGAACCAGAAATACCATTTGACCCAGCAATCCCATTACTGGGTATATAACCAAAGGAATATAAAGCATTCTACTACAAAGACACATGCACATATATGTTTACTGTTTACAATAGCAAAGCCATGGAAACAACCCAAATGCTAATCAATAATAGACTGGATAAAGAAAATGTGGTACATATACACCATGCAATACTATGCACCCCTCAATAGCAATGAGATCATGTGCTTTGCAGGGCCATGGATGAGTCTGGAAGCTATCATCCACAGCAAATTAACACAGGAACAGAAAACCAAACACCTCATGTTCTCCCTCATAAGTGGGAGTTGAACAATGAGAATACACGAACACAGGGAGGGGAGCAACATACACTGGGGCCTGTTTGTGGGGTTTGAGGCAAGGGGAGGGAACCTGGGTGATGGGTTAATAGGTGCAGCAAACCCTTCTGGCATACATATACCTTTGTAACAAACCTACATGTTCTGCACATGTATTTCAGAAATTAAATGCACATGTATTCCAGAAATTAAAGTAAAAAATCACAAGCGTGTAATATTATCTCATTTGTTAAATGAAATACACACACGCACATACATGCATATATATGTACATATATATGTTTTCATATATCCATTATCTATCTGTATCTGACTGAAGAAAAATATGAGATTATACAAGCCGGCATGCTAAAATGTATCTCCTGTGCATAGCAATGGAGGATGATCCAGGTAAAGGGATATACAAAGGGAAATGAGGGAATCACAGCAAAACATGGGAAAAATAAACTAAAATTCAGCATGTGTGATTTGACCTCATCTGTGACAGACAGACTCTAACATGGCCCCACATGACTGCTTTTTTCTAGTATTCATGCCTTATATAATCTCTTCCTCTTGAATGTGAGTAGGCCTGTGATGTATTTCTAACCAATAGAATGTAGCAGAGTTGATGGGATGTCACTTTCACAATTATGTTACTTCTAACTTGTAGCTTCCATCTTGCTAAAAGACTCTTTATTGACTTTTCCCTTTGTTGGCTTTAATGACATAAGCTGCCACGTAAAAAGGTCCATGTGGCAAGAAACTGAGGGCAGCTTCCAACAAACAGCAAGGAACTGAATCCTGCCAACAACCACAGGAGCTTGGAAGTCAGTCTGTCCTCAGTTGAACCTTCAAATGAGACCCCAGACTGGCTAACACCTTGATAGCAGACTTGCAGAGGATGTAGTTTAGCTAAGCTGTTCCTGTACTCTTGACCCATAGAAAATATGAGATAAGAAATAATATTATTCTAAGATGCTAAATTTGTGGTATATGTGTATGCCGCACTAGATAGCTAGTATATCATTTAGCCATTTATATAAAGTCACATATGTGTTAGAAAAATTAAGCACAGCTGCTATTTATTGAAAACCAACAACCCTCCAAAAACTAAATAATTATATCAAAGCCTAATGAAAACCTCTGTGAAATAATATCACCTCCATCTCACAAGGGAGGAACCTGAGACTTGGAAGTTAACTTATAGGAGGTCAGGTAGCTGGTGTTTGGCCAAGTGGAGGTTAGAACCCTGGATGTCCAACTCAAAAGTCCCTTTGTTTTGTGTATGTATGTAAGTGCTTTTCACTCATCCCATTGGCAGTCCAAACAGGCAAAATATCTGGATTGTCCATGGTCCAATTATCTGAAAAACTGCTACAAGCACTCTGAGCTTCTAAACTCTAAACTGCTACAAGCACTCTAAGCTTCTAAGCCCTAAAGACTAAAGATGCTTTCTGTGACATGTGAAGCTTTAACTTAGTGTTTTCTAAGAGGATCCTGTGAAGATGTTAAATGAGTGTTTTATAGAAAGCCAAATGAAAGAATCAATGGTCACCTAGTTTGCAAAATGCTGAGTTGAAATTAAATGTCTCTTATTACCAGTTTTCCCAGAAAATTTAATATGCTACTATACATTGAGCATTAACATTAATTTAAATATATGTAAATTCAGAAAATTTGGTTTTGTACAACCAATTTTGTACAATATTGTATAACCAATATTAATGTATAAAATGGTTGAACATTTTTTACATTAATACTGCATTTTTGAAAAGTGAAAAGTGGAAAATGGTTTTATATTATTTCTGCCTGCTTCAATACATGTTCCCCTGTCTCTCTAAAGCTGATCTGACATTGCATTTTCTCTCTCCTCCTCCTAAACTTGTGGCATTCGAAAGCAGTGAACTACTCTGGGAACAGAAATTGTGATAACCACTTTAGAATTTTCTCTAAATATTCCCGAAAAGATCCAAAATATATATTGGAATTGGACAAATCATCTTTTCAAAAACAAAATCTAGTGTATCTGTATTCTTCAAAAACTAAAGACATCAATTCTAGGCATTATCTCCAAAGACTAAACACTAAAAAGGAGTTCTAGAGGAGACCTAGAGAAGCATAAGGAACTAAGTCAAGATTTTTGTATTTATAAGCAACAATATTGATAATATTGCTTTATATATGTGCACTTTGAATATTACATTCATAACACTAATCTCATTTAATTACCACAATGATTCACTGGCATTTATCTATTATTAGTTCCAATTTTAGAGAATTTGTTTTAAAAAAGAAGAAATCATGAGATTATATGCTCAAGGTTATAATTCTATCAAATGAGTTAATTAAAATTGAAAATAGATTTTACTTTTGGTAAATTTTGTAAGGAAAGTGTTTTACATTCTAGGTGACTTTCAGAGATCAATTTAATAATTCATTAATTCACCCTTCAGCTGTATCCAGTCTACCATTCAAATTGACCACGGAAGTTTTGTTCTATTTTTTTAACGTCTCTCTTTTTTTTTACCTTGAAATTTAATTTAGTTCTTAAAATTAATGGCTTGTTTTTGCTTTGTTTTTCCCCTTCCTTTCCCTGTTTTATAAAATCAATTTGAATGTTTTAATCATGCCTATTTAAAAACCCTTTTATATTGTTCTTTCCTCTTAGTTTTAGAATGCACATTCTCATCTCTTTCTCTGTGACTCTCCCTCGTGGTAGTTGTTTAACTCATGGCTATGAAATTTTCTAATGTAAATATGTCTACCTTTATGTGTTTCTGTAGTATTCTCACATCTCTTGGGTGGGAGGTTAGGGAAAACAGAAAGGAACTCATGGATTTTCAAATCCTAGGTTAGGCTAATTTTTGTACTATTTTATCTGCTTATGGATGATATCTGCTTAGGTATGGTGAGAGGATCCTATGAAGATCTTAAATGAGTGTTTTATAGAAAGCCAAATAAAAGAATCAATGGTCAACTAGTTTGCAAAATGCTGAGTTGAAATTAAACAAATGTCTCTTATTGCAAGTATAAATTTGGGAAGTATAAATTTGGATTTCAAAATCACGTATGATGTAACCCTCAACTCTTTGTTGTTTGCAGGTAATTTCTTTTACACAAATAGCTCCTGTAAGACGTTAAATTTCTTTACCTCTTACATATGCCCCTGACTAAGTAGTTTTGTTTTTTGGGGTTTTTTTAAAGTCATGTTGCAGGTATGGAATAATCTTTTGTAAAGGCCAACTTAGTGCTACCTAGTAATTCCAACTCCCTTTATGCAGGAGTGTGTGGTTTTTATCCCCCCAGATTAGTAGGAAGTTCATCAGGAGCCTCAGCTTCAGCCGTTGCTTATTGCCCCACTCTCTGTTTCCTTTTGGTTTCTTTCACTATGTACTTGAGAATTTTCCTTTCTTGATTACTGGTTCAGCTGTTTCTGCTTATTGCTTAAGTCTATCTATCTATCTATCTATCTATCTATCTATCTATCTATCTATCTATCTATCTGTCATCCACCCATCCATCCATCCATCCATCCATCCATCCATCCATCCATCCGTCTAGCTATTCATTAAGTCAGTTAGTCAATTGTTTATGGTTTAAACTAGGAAAGGAAATTTCTTCTTAGCCATATTAAATTGGTATCTATCCCCTATGTTTTAAATCACATCACTTCTCAATGTTAATCTTTCCCTTTGCAATCCATAAAATAATTGATATTATGGAAACAGTAATTGTAGCTTGTTCATAAAATCTCAGAAGACTAGATTTAGAAAGAAGATTATGAAATCAAAAGAAGCAGTTTAAAAATAAATGAAAAGAAATATTATATTACTACTTTCCACAACAGATAGCAAACCTAAAAAAGTGCTTCTCTAAGTGGTATTTTAGATCAGTTAATGATGTGTTAGGCATCTTAGGAGGTAATTCATGTGAAGGACTGTCTTTATTAAATCACAAATATACTTTGAGCAATATTCTGTGTTGGGCAGTGAGGATGCTATGGTTAACATGTAGGTAGGGTTGATGTCATGTGAAAAATGCAATGTAGTGAGAGTCAAGAGCATGAAAATCTCAGAGGACAGAGAATACATAGCAGGCCAGAGAAGTCTCAGAACAAATAATTTTTAAGGTAAAATTTGAATAATGAAAAGGAGATGGTGATTTCAGTTTTGGTCATGTTAAGCTTAGTGAAATCCTTTCAAGTGTGGATACCCAGTAGTCAGTTGAATAAACATGTCTGGAGCTTAGGTGGCAGTTCCGGATAGGAGATATTGATTTGGTCCCCTAGTTGAATGGTAATTTATTCGTCTATCATGTTTAATTTTAATTCCGTTTATGTGCTATCCATGAATGTTTTGAAATCCAAAATGTATTGAAGTCTGCGCAATTAAAAAGTGAGATTTCCTTCAACCTCTGTCACCCAAATATCCAAGTACCCTCCCAAAGACAGCCATTGCTACCAGTTTCTAGTGCAACTTTCTAGAGAGTAGCATATCCATGTTCATATTTCACACATATCATATCATATTATTCAAACCTTTCTGCATCTTGCATTTTGACTTAGCATTACATTCTGATGATGATTTTATATCAGTGCATATGGAGCCTCCTTATCTGTTTTTTTTTTTGTTTTGTTTTGGACAATTATGTATTATTCTATGGTGTACATCAATTAGTTCCACAGTTGTAGATATTGTTTCTCATCTTTAATGATATTTTAAAAATGTAAATCTCAGCTATATTTCTTCCTAATTAAAAGTCCTAAGTAGCTTCTCATATGATATTCAGAATAAAATACAAACTTTTCACCCTAGCTCACAAAGCCATTGTTATCTGGTATCTGCCTTCTCCCCTGACTGTATCCTATAGTCCTCTTTTCTAGCTCACAATGATCTAAACAAGTTAGCTTCTTTCTCTTTCCTTGCTATATCAAGATCTGCTTGCTTTACAGGTTTTGCAATTCTATACTCTTCCTGGCATGCTGTTCTCCCCAACTTTTATGTGACCAACTTCTTCAGATTTTATGACTAGTTAATGTAAAGTAGTCACCCAGTCACATTCTATAAATTGTCACCCTATTTGAATTGTCTACATAGGACTGTAAAGTCAAAAATGAACATGGACTGACTAGGAGCCTTGAGTGTGGCAGCCATAGGAACAAATCTCTCAGATCTCAGATGGCATGGAGTTGGAGTGGTGGGTGGGTGGTCCAGCTGGTGTGCTCTAATATCTATGGCTTCATTTATACCAAGCTCACACTTCCCTTGGGCTGCTCCAGACTATGACTGATAGTGGCAGGGATAGTAAGGCAGGCCTATTCTTGGGGGATATGGGGCTCTGTTGATAGGGAACTTTCATTTGAGGACTCTCAAATGGCCTTAAACTTTTCTTAGAATTGTACTACAATCTAGGACACTTCCACTCAACCTTTCTTCCTTCTTTTCTCCTCTTCCTCTTTTCCTTACAAGGGATGAATTCATGGATGTGTGTCCCGTGACTCTCTCCTTAATTTCATTCGTAGACAGTCCCATAATACATTTTTTATTTGCATGTTTAATATTGTCTTGGCTTCTGCTTCTTGGAGGATCAGGACTAAAACATCAAGAAACATGAACATATCAACATTGATTGAGAAAGTGGATCTCACAAAAGAGATAGAATAGACATGCTCAGAGCAGTAAAAAGAAAAAATCTTGCATCATTAAAGAGACAGAAAAAAGAATACTTCAATAGGTGAGTAGCTATGAAACGTATACACTGCTGTTGTGAAATAAACACACTTAGGACTTCAAGCATCAGGCTTTTCTAAGCAGTGATCTTGTTGAAGACATTAACATTGAAAATGTGAGGGTGAAGACTCAAATATAATTGTTTAAGGAGTGAGTGTAAGGCAAAGAAATGGTAGGCAAAAAGTATAGACAATTCTTTTAATACAATTATATAAAGGAGAGGAGAAAAGTAAAGTGGCAACATGAGAAGGAGGAGATGTATATCAAAAGACTTTTGGATGTTTCTGTTTTTGTTTTAGGATAGAAGAGATTGCAGCATGTGAAAAAAATCTAGTAATGGTTGATAAATCCAAGATAGGAGAAAGGATAACTAAAGGAATAAAATTCTGTAGGTTATTGGAGTTGACAGGATACAGAATACAGAAGAATTTATTGGCTTTAGCTCTTCTCTTTGTCAGAGAAATAAAGGAGGAAAAGTAAATGTTGGTATAAGCTTTGAGTTGAGAAGTTAAATTATCTCTTCCAATGGAATATTTTTTTCTCTCTCTCCATGAAATAAAACTCAAAGCTATATTTTGGGTGAGAGGGAGAAGAAAATGGGAGTCTTGAGGAAAATGGGATGTTTCAAAATCATTTTATAGGAAATGGAAGAGCAAATTGATACATTCCAGCTGTTACTGGGGACCATACATTTAAAAATGCCTATCTGTTTAATTATGGAGTTTTATCCAGCAGTATGCAGCTACCTATGTACAAAAGTGAACACATAAACCAGCTATGTTCATTCAGATATGGGCTTTGGCCAGACTTCTGTGAAGCAAAGGCACTAACACAAAATCTTAGGGAACTGGTAAAAATCCAGAAGTGTCAGACCTTGAACCGTTAGCAAAATAAGAAGCGGGGTGAAGAAATAAAGAGGCTTACGTAATAAAAATAAATCAAATAGCTGGAGACCCAATAAATTACAAACACAAAATGGTTTAGAAATAATTGGAAGAGCCTGAATGAAAGACGACTGAACAAATTTGTCCGAATTTAATCATAAAGAGACGGCAGGACTTTGAGGGATTGAGAATGTCTCAGGTATGCTCATTAGAATTGGTAACTGGCAGGATATGGAAAAGAAATTCATGGGAGATGAAGAGGTCAAGGAATTGAGACATCAGGGAATTGAATGGGCCACCCAAATGGACATTTAAATAATCCAAGATAATGACATGAGTATAAGGTGAAATAATAAAGTAAGATGAGTCAATGTCTTACAGAAATAAAGAGGATTATACTGATGAGGAGGCAAGGTGACCAAACCAAATAATGTGAACCTAGAAGCAAAAAATAAAAATAAAAATGTAACAGAAGTGGAAAAAGATGCCTGTATAGACATAAAACATATAGAAGATGCTTACAAACATTTGAGAGTGGTGACCCAAAGTCTTCAGGCAGAATATGCTCTGCTTCAGATTCTAGAGAGTATTGGATGGCCTGAGCCCTGGTCTTAGCCATATGTCTATGATGACCATGGTTTCAAAATTAAAAACTGAAACTTATAATGTGGCAATTATCGATGTACTTATAAAACATTGTGACAGAATGTTGAAAGTTGGCCTGGCAAAGAAAATAAGGAGCATATGGTATCCATAATTAGGGTATGGCTTACAGTTCAATGTGACAAAAAATGGGATGTAGAGACAGGGTCTACCAAACATTTGTCTCTCCACTTCAGTTTTCTCCTCTGAGGCATGATTCTTTTATTGCCTAGCCAAAACTAGAATAGGCACAAAGAAAAGCAAGAAATCCAGTAAAAAATTCTTTAGATTTCTGACTTATGATTTTTTAAATTAAACTTCCTAGCAAATGAAGAACATGCACTTGAATATAGATGTGTTCCAGTGTTTTTTGTTTTTGTTTTCTTCTGTCATCCATTCAGCAATATCTTTTGCCACCTACTATGTACCAGGCATTGAATTATATCTGGGAGTCATTGATGAATACACATGGTTCCTGTTCCCATAGAGCTCACACTAAAAGAAAGACAAATGGTTTAAAAAAAAAAAAAAGTAAAACTGTAATACAGTGCAATAATTCCCCAGTAAAGTTGTAAACATTGCCTTAAAATCAATAAAATAGAATGGTTTATTTTGCCTTAAATTATGATCAAGCATAATAATAGCTACCATTTATTGAGCCTCCTACCCTCTGCCTGGTGCTGTCTGTACACTTCACTTTTATTTCTATGACCTCATTTAATCTTAACATCAGTAGAAGGTGAATATTTTCATTATTATTAGTTATAGTGTATGAATATATTAAGTAGTATAAATGATAAATAATTTATCCAAAGATAAGTCACAAAATTGGAATGTGAACTCATGACTATCTGACCCAGAAGACTCATGAGTTATTATTTTAATGCCTCAAATGCATGATGCTTAAGTTTTAGTCTTATGCTAAATCTTTAACCAGACTTGAGATTCAAAATGACATGATTGCTGACATACTTCTGAGAACTTCAAAAACTATCTAGGTATCTGCAATTTTTTGTTGTTCCTCTAACGCTTTTCTAAATGACAGCACTAGTTCTGAAGTTTTTATCTCCTGAGGCCATGGCAGACATTGCTAATCAATCATGGCACTAGTTTCAAATGAGCAGAATGGGTCCTAGTGCTCTTTCACTTGGTACCCCAGCTAGGCATGATTAATTGATCAACACCAACAGTAAAAATAAACACATTTGCTTGCCATCACTGTTCTAAAAGGTAAACCGCCCTGGTTAATACAAATTTAGGAGGAAGACACAATATTCAAGCAAGGTAAGAGAGAGGAGGCCCATGAAAAATAGCTAGATGAAGATTTAATACATCATAGGGACTTGTGAGTTAAGTAGGCTCTTGATAAATATATGCTGAATGCAACTAAAGAGAGATCTTTTCCTTTCTTTTGTCCACATTATTTAATTTCTTGAATTTTTGTGATGTATCAAGAGGGCTTATAAATAGCCCCTCTACTTTTTCTTTTTTGAGAATATGAAGACTTCAAGATGACTTGCTCTAGGATGACCAAAGGAAGGGGATCTGAATGAGCCATCTTAGAGGCTCCAAGGTGCCTGCTTCAGAACACTGACGGATGACTACATGCGGGCTGAAGGTAATGAGGTTGGTCAGCTGGAGGGCTTTCACCAGGCCCTTAATCTGTCACCCCCTTGACACCTGCCTTCCCCTGAAAAGTGACAAATGATGCATTGAGTCATGGTGGTAATGTAAACCTCAGTGTATTCTAGAATCCCACATCTACTGTTCTTATGACAAGCACTTCTTTTATGTACAATTCATTTTTCTCTGGAAAGCTCTGTCTAGACATAGTCTTAGTTTCCACGGATATCCCATATCTTTAATGCACTCTTCCAGGCTTGATGAACAAAGTACAGAGTAGGCAATGGGTTTTTCTGAAGGACTGAGTTAGGATTTGTTTAGAATCTGAACTATGGTTCACTCTGAATATACACCCCTTTTGCATATACCAGGACATAAGGATCTTAACAATCCCCGACTCCACACAATTGGTGTGAATTTGTTTCACTAAGCAAGAAATAAAGATGACATTTCTATATCCTTTCCTCAATTGGTATTAAATGGATGGAATTCCATCAATATATAAAATAGTTTTCTATTTCTAAATATGTAAAATGGCACCTTCCTGCAGCCCCCTGCTTTTCTTATCACTCTTACCTGGGCTTTTTCTTTCCTTTTCCTTCATAATACTAATAATTTCTGACTTATTATATATTTATTTGACCTTTTGTTTATTGTTTCTCTTTTCACAAGAGCATGTAATAGAACAACAATTTTGTCCTTTTTGCTACAGTAACCTTGGAACATTGTACTTCCTTATTCATATTTGTTGAAGTCTGAATGAACTGCTAGTACCAAAATAATTCCTTAAAGCAGAAAAGTTTTCATGGTGAAGTGATAAGAATAGTGAATCTGGAGTCTGAGCCTGTTTGAGTTATTTTTCTTCTGGGCGTAACACTTTTATGTGTGTGCATGTGTGTGTATCTGCGTGTGTGTGTGTGTGTAAGTGACTTGGTCTAAGACTCCAGTTTCATGTCTAAAAGCAAGGAACATAATTCTTGTTCTACCCCGTGTCACAAGATTTCCATGAGGATCATATGTTATGAAAACATCTTGAGAACCCTAAAGTGCTATACAAGCATCAATTATAGTCACACTATAACGTGATCATAAACTCAGGAATAAATAGCTGGTGGTGTCTGGGTAGCACCACAAATGTGCAGAGCTTCCAGGAGGAAGACAATGAGGCCTCGGTTGGTGAGGGGTCCTTCCGAAGTGTTTTCTTGTCTAGTCTCCTGCTTTTAGCTTCCTCTATCTTTTCGTTCTTCCTTTCCCTCTTCCCTTCTCACTAGTATGCATACTTTAATTTGTTCAAACAACAACATAACACTCTGCTTAAATTAAATTAAATAATTAGCAGTTTATGCCAATTACAAATTTATACTGTTAAGGTGAATTGGGAGTTGAATTTTTTTTTTTTAAAGTTAATTCAATGAAGATGAAAAACACCTTTCTATTTCGCTGTGCTGAAACAGTCTATTTCTAGTCAAAACCTGAGTTTGGCGTAACTGCAAGTAATCACAATTTTAGGCAGAATCATGGTCTTTCTCATGCAACAGAAATGGTGGATGAGCATATTGATGCCTGGACTCAAAGTCTCTCCAGGCTACAACTTTGAATCTACTGGTATCTCTCTGTTGCCAATAGGAAAAATGATTAGGGCTGTTCTTAATCCACATAGACAAAGGCTGGACTTGGACATTCTGTAGCTGGGGAAAGACTCAGAGCTTTGGAGTCAGAGCTGATGTTGAGTCAAGTTTGGCACTTGTTAGTTATGTATCTTTGAACAAATAAGTAAAGTCTCTAAAAACACAATGATATTCACCTTACTGGAGTGAGAGTTAATGGTCAAACTAAATGTAAATTGGACATGGATTCTATGCCAAAAGCAATGGTCAGCGTTTAGGGTACTGTGAATAACATCACAGATAAAAGGTCCTACCCCCATGAACTCACTGTCTCTAGATTCTCTCCCCCATACCCCCCTGCCACTTTTTTTTTTTTTTTTCATTTCTGACTTGTGGGCTCCAGCACACAACCTCCAGACACATACTATTTTATTCCCAAGATAATTCAAACTTAATGGGTCATTGTTATTGCCAATAATCCAATTAATAAACATGAGCAGTTTATTCTAATTCATTTTAGTAAGCTTATATAAAGATGGGAGGGTGGAGAATAATCTCAGAGGAACTTTCAGTTGACTAGAGCTTCCTAAAGCAAAGAATGAAATAAGCTGGTGATATATAAATTGATTTTCAATTGTACATCAACAATACATTTAGTCTTCCTATATATTTTACTTTATTTACTAGAGAAAAAGCCATGATAAGCCTGTCAAAATCATGATTGAGTTTATGTATATCACTACTTAGTGGAAAAAGTGCAATGAATTTAAAATATTAAGTAATTATACAGGTATTACAGTTACTTAATATTACAGAGATGGTGAAAAACCTGAAGCTAAAATTTAACTAACTAGATTGGAGAGTGGAATATTTTGACAAAAATTTACTCTGAACACCTATAAATCATGATATCAGATGAGAACATCACAGAAACATGGCTGAGGCTTGGATGTTCTGAGAGCATTGTTACATATGAATTTACTGACAGACCTGAGGATGACTGATTCGGAGAAAAGATCATTAAAGGAATATATGAAAATTTTATTTAGATATTAAAGGCTGTTCTGTGGAAGAAGAAGCAAACTTATTCTCAATTGATTCAGAGAAAAGACTAGGATTAATGGTCTAAAATTTCAGGAAAGCAGCTCTTTTAATCAATATAAGGGTGACCTTTTTAATAATTAGAATCATTTAGAATCAAGTTCTGTTCAGCTTCCTTGACTTTCTCCTCTTCCTCCTTGCTGAATTCAAAGTTTTTCTAAACATTCCAGGTTCCTTTTCAACTGTCTCCTGTGCCAAAGTCACTCATACAAGGTTTCTTTTCCTTTCTATTTCCTCTGCATGGACATTAACGGAGATATTCTATGTAGAGCATAAGCACATCTTAATTGCTTAGCCTCTGTTAAATGATTTTTATTTGAAGTTAGATTTTCTGCATTTTGAAATAGGCTACAGTCCCTTCACAAAAGCCTGCTTTTTTTTTTATTTTTATTTTTTGTTATACTTTAAGTTCTAGGGTACATGTGCACAATGTGCAGGTTTGTTACATATATATATACATGTGCCATGTGGGTGTGCTGCACCCATTAACTTGTCATTTACATTAGGTATTTCTCCTAATGCTATCCCTCCCCCATCCCCTCACCCCACGACAGGCCTCGGTGTGTGATGTTCCCCACCAATCAACATAATTTTGAACTCCTCTTGTCTGTGGCTATGTAACTAGCTCAGAAAAAAATAAGTCTGAAAATGTGTCCTCACTTTGCTCACATGACCTTGAGCAGAACATTTCCCCTTTCTAGGTTTCAGTATCCTCATTTTCTAGGTCTCAGTATCCTCATTTTCTACAATTAATCATTTGGACTAGGTGATCCCTAGAGTTTCTCCAAACTCTAATTTTCCATGATTCTATTAGTCAGCTTTCCCCACAGTGGTGTAGGCAAACTTAATTATCCAATGAAACTTTGATAGATTCTGTGTAAATAGTTGTAATTCTTTCTTTGTGTTGTATTCATTCAGGCTCTGCCTAAAATAAATAGTCAGCTATCTAATTTAAAATTGTAAATCATGCTGCTATAAAGACACATGCACACGTATGTTTATTGCAGCACTATTCACAATAGCAAAGACTTGGAATCAACCCAAATGTGCATCAGTGACAGACTGGATTAAGAAAATGTGGCACATGTACACCATGGAATACTATGCAGCCATAAAAAAGGATGAGTTCGTGTCCTTTGTAGGGACATGGATGCAGCTAGAAACCATCATTCTCAGCAAACTATCGCAAGAACAGAAAACCAAACACCGCATGTTCTCACTCATAGGTGGGAATTGAACAATGAGATCACTTGGACACAGGAAGGGGAACATCACACACCAGGGCCTATTGTGGGGATGGGGGAGGGGGAGGGATAGCATTAGGAGATATACCTGATGTAAACGACGAGTTAATGGGTGCAGCACACCAACATGGCACATGTATACATATGTAACAAACCTGCACGTTGTGCACATATACCCTAGAACTTAAAGTATAATAAAAACAAAAAAATCGTGTCCTCAGTCTGCTTAGTATTTATGTGTAGGTCTCATTGAGTGACAAAAAAAAAAGTGGGCGGTAATACTTTATTCACAAATGTGAACTTTGTTCACATATTGAACTTAAAAACCAACAGGAAAATGTCTTAAATTTTATTTTAAATCTTTTGGCGAGAACTACAAATGGTTCCATGTCTAGGTGAAAATAATAACATTTTTCTCTTTTAAGGAAATGATAATTTTATGTCTTTCCTAGAAATTCAAATATAGATCAAAGAAGAAAAGCTTTGGTGAAAAGTTATCATATGTATTTTAATAAAATATTTACTGGGATATAATTTATATGCCATACAATACACAGATTTAAATATATAATTCAATTTTTTTCGTGTATTCACAAAATTCTGAAACCATCACATTAATCAGTTTTAGGACATCTTTGTCACCCCAAAAAGAAACCCCACACCCATTTGTAGTGAGTTTCCATCCTCCTCTTCCTCCTACCCCAACTGCCCCAGTCCTAGGCAACCATTAATATACTTTGTTTCTATAGATTTGCCTATTCAAGCATTACATATAAATAGAATCAAGTACTGTGGCATCTTTTTTCACATGTTGGCTTCTTTGTGTGAAATTATTGGCGTGATCGGCTTCTTTCACTTAGTATACATTTTTAAAGGTTCATGAATGTTGTAGTATTTATCAGGACTTTGTTCCTTTTTATGGCTGAAGAGTATTTAATTTCATAGATATACCATATTTTGTTCATCCATTCATGGATTTATGGACCTGTGGGTTGTTTCCATCTTTTGATTATTATAAATAGTGCTGATAGAAACATTTATTTATGAGTTTTTGTGTAGATGTATGTTTTAATTTCTCTTGGGTGAATACCTGGGGGTGGAATTACTGAGTCAAGTGAAAGCTTTATGTTTAACTTTTTGAGGCACTGTCAGGCTCTTCCAGAATGTCTACACAATTTTACATTTCCACCAGCAATTACTGAGGGGTCTAACTTCTCCGCATACTAGCCAACACTGGCTATTATCCATCTGTTTTATTAGAGCCATCCTAGTGGATATGAAGTGGAATCTCATTGTGATTTTGATTTGTATTTCTTTGATGACTGATGATGTTGAGCACGTTTTCATGTATTTATTGGTCATTTGCATATTTTCTTTAGATAAATGTTTATGGAGACCTTTTGCTCAATTTATTTCGGTTGTTCGTCTTTTTAATAATTGATTTGTAGGAGTTCCTTACATATTCTTTTTTTATTATTATTATACTTTAAGTTCTAGGGTACATGTGCATAACGTGCAGGTTTGTTACATATGTATACTTGTGCCATATTGGTGTGCTGCACCCATCAACTCGTCAGCACCCATCAAGTCATCATTTATATCATGTATAACTCCCCAATGCAATCCCTCCCCTCTCCCCCCTACCCATGATAGGCCCTAGTGTGTGATGTTCCCCTTCCCGAGTCCAAGTGATCTCATTGTTCAGTTCCCACCTATGAGTGAGAACATGCGGTGTTTGGTTTTCTGTTCTTGTGATAGTTTGCTAAGAATGATGGTTTCCAGCTGCATCCATGTCCCTACAAAGGACACAAACTCATCCTTTTTTATGGCTGCATAGTATTCCATGGTGTATATGTGCCACATTTTCTTAATCCAGTCTGTCACTGATGAACATTTGGGTTGCTTCCAAGTCTTTGCTATTGTGAATAGTGCCACAATAAACATACATGTGCATGTGTCTTTGTAGTAGAATAATTTATAATCCTTTGGGTATTTACCCAGTAGTGGGATGGCTGGGTCATATGGTACATCTAGTTCTAGATCCTTGAGGAATTGCCATACTGTTTTCCATAATGCTTGAACTAGTTTACAATCCCACCAACAGTGTAAAAGTGTTCCTATTTCTCCACATCCTCTCCAACACCTGTTGTTTCCTGATTTTTTAAAGATTGCCATTCTAACTGGTGTGAGATGGTATCTCATTGTGGTTTTGATTTGCATTTCTCTGATGGTGAGTGACGATGAGCATTTTTTCATGTGTCTGTTGGCTGTATGAATGTCTTCTTTTGAGAAATGTCTGTTCATATCCTTTGCCCACTTTTTTTTTTTTTTTTTTTTTTTTTTTTGAGACGAAGTCTTGCTCTGCCACCCAGGCTGGAGTGCAGTGGCCGGCTCTCAGTTCACTGCAAGCTCCGCCTCCCGGGTTCACGCCATTCTCCTGTCTCAGCCTCCCGAGTAGCTGGGACTACAGGCGCCCGCCTCGTCGCCCGGCTAGTTTTTTGTATTTTTTTTTTTTTTTTTTAGTAGAGACGGGGTTTCACCGTAGGTCTCAATCTCCTGACCTCATGATCCGCCCGTCTCGGCCTCCCAAAGTGCTTGGATTACAGGCTTGAGCCACCGCGCCCGGCCCTTTTGCCCACTTTTTGATGGGGTTGTTTTTTTTTGCTTGTATATTTGTTTGAGTTCTTTGTAGATACTGCATATTAGCCCTTTGTCAGATGAGTAGATTGCAAAAATTTTCTCCCATTCTGTAGGTTGCCTGTTCACTCTGATGGTAGTTTCTTTTGTTGTGCAGAAGCTCTTTAGTTTAATTAGATCCCATTTGTCAATTTTGGCTTTTGTTGCCATTGCTTTTGGTGTTTTAGACATGAAGTCCTTGCCCATGCCTATGTCCTGAATGGTACTACCTAGATTTTCTTCTAGGGTTTTTATGGTATTAGGTCTAACATTTAAGTCTCTAATCCATCTTGAATTAATCTTCGTATAAGGAGTAAGGAAAGGATCCAGTTTCAGCTTTCTACTTATGGCTAGCCAATTTTCCCAGCACCATTTATTAAATAGGGAATCCTTTCCCCATTTCTTGTTTCTCTCAGGTTTGTCAAAGATCAGATGGCTGTAGATGTGTGGTATTATTTCTGAGGACTCTGTTCTGTTCCATTGTTCTAGAGCTCTGTTTTGGTACCAGTACCATGCTGTTTTGGTTACTGTAGCCTTGTAGTATAGTTTGAAGTCTGGTAGCGTGACGCTTCCAGCTTTGTCCTTTTGACTTAAGATTGTCTTGGCAATGCGGGCTCTTTTTTGGTTCCATATGAACTTTAAAGCAGTTTTTTCCAATTCTGTGAAGAAACTCATTGGTAGCTTGATGGGGATGGCATTGAATCTATAAATAACCTTGGGCAGTATGGCCATTTTCACGATATTGATTCTTCCTATCCATGAGCATGGTATGTTCTTCCATTTGTTTGTGTCCTCTTTGATTTCACTGAGCAGTGGTTTGTAGTTCTCCTTGAAGAGGTCCTTGACATCCCTTGTAAGTTGGATTCCTAGGTATCTTATTCTCTTTGAAGCAATTGTGAATTGAAGTTCATTCCTGATTTGGCTCTCTGCTTGTCTGTTACTGGTGTATAAGAATGCTTGTGATTTTTGCACATTAATTTTGTATCCTGAGACTTTGCTGAAGTTGCTTATCAGCTTAAGGAGATTTTGGGCTGAGACGATGGGGTTTTGCAAACAGGGACAATTTGACTTCTTCTTTTCCTAACTGCAGACCCTTGATTTCTTTCTCTTGCCTGATTGCCCTAGCCAGAACTTCCAACACTATGTTGAATAGGAGTGGTGAGAGAGGGCATCCCTGTCTTGTACCAGTTTTCAAAGGGAATTTTTCAAGTTTTTGCCCATTCAGTATGATATTAGCTGTGGGTTTGTCATAAATAGCTCTTATTATTTTGAGGTACGTTACATCAATACCGAATTTATTGAGCTTTTTTAGCATGAAGGGCTGTTGAATTTTGTCAAAAGCCTTTTCTGCATCTATTGAGATAATCATGTGGTTCTTGTCTTTAGTTCTGTTTATATGCTGGATTACGTTTATTGATTTGCGAATGTTGAACCAGCCTTGCATCCCAGGGATGAAGCCCACTTGATCATGGTGGATAAGCTTTTTGATGTGCTGCTGAATCCGGTTTGCCAGTATTTTACTGAGGATTTTTGTATTGATGTTCATCAGGGATATTGGTCTAAAATTCCCTTTTTTTTGTTGTGTCTCTGCCAGGCTTTGGTATCAGGATGATGCTGGCTTCATAAAATGAGTTAGGGAGGATTCCCTCTTTTTCTATTGATTGGAATAGTTTCAGAAGGAATGGTACCAGCTCCTCCTTGTACCTCTGGTAGAATTCAGCTGTGAATCCATCTGGTCCTGGACTTTTTTTGGTGGGTAGGCTATTAATTGTTGCCTCAATTTCAGAGCCTGCTATTGGTCTATTCAGGGATTCAACTTCTTCCTGGTTTAGCCTTGGGAGAGTGTAAGTGTCCAGGAAATTATCCATTTCTTCTAGATTTTCTAGTTGATTTGCATAGAGGTGTTTAGAGTATTCTCTGATGGTAGTTTGTATTTCTGTGGGGTCGGTGGTGATATCCCCTTTATCATTTTTTCTTGCATCTATTTGATTCCTCTCTCTTTTCTTCTTTTTTAGTCTTGCTAGCGGTCTGTCAATTTTGTTGATCTTTTCAAAAAACCAACTCCTGGATTCATTGATTTTTTGGAGGGTTTTTTGTGTCTCTATCTCCTTCAGTTTGGCTCTGATCTTAGTTATTTCTTGCCTTCTGCTAGCTTTTGAATGTGTTTGCTCTTGCCTCTCTAGTTCTTTTAATTGTGATGTTAGAGTGTCAATTTTAGATCTTTCCTGCTTTCTCTTGTGGGCATTTAGTGCTATAAATTTCCCTCTAAACACTGCTTTAAATGTGTCCCAGAGATTCTGGTATGTTGTATCTTTGTTCTCATTGGTTTCAAAGAACATTTTATTTCTGCTTTCATTTCATTATGTACCCAGTAGTCATTCAGGAGCAGGTTGTTCAGTTTCCATGTAGTTGAGCAGTTTTGATTGAGTTTTTAGTCCTGAGTTTTAGTTCGATTGCACTGTGGTCTGAGAGACAGTTTGTTATAATTTCTGTTCTTGTACATTTGCTGAGGAGTGCTTTACTTCCAATTATGTGGTCAATTTTGGAATAAGTGCGATGTGGTGCTGAGAAGAATGTATATTCTGTCGATTTGGGGTGGAGAGTTCTATAGATGTCTATTAGGTCTGCTGGCTGCAGAGATGAGTTCAATTCCTGGATATCCTTGTTAACTTTCTGTCTCGTTGATCTGTCTAATGTTGACAGTGGAGTGTTGAAGTCTCCCATTATTATTGTATGGGAGTCTAAGTCTCTTTGTAAGTCTCTAAGGACTTGCTTCATGAATCTGGGTGCTCCTGTATTGGGTGCATATATATTTAGGATAGTTATCTCTTCCTGTTGAATTGATCCCTTTACCATTATGTAATGTCCTTCTTTGTCTCTTTCGATCTTTGATGGTTTAAAGTCTGTTTTATCAGAGACTAGGATTGCAACCTCTGCTTTTTTTTGTTCTCCATTTGCTTGGTAGATCTTCCTCCATCCCTTTATTTTGAGCCTATGTGTGTCTCTGCATGTGAGATGGGTCTCCTGAATACAGCAGACTGATGGGTCTTGACTCTTTATCCAGTTTGCCAGTCTGTGTCTTTTAATTGGAGCATTTAGTCCATTAACATTTAAGGTTAATATTGTTATGTGTGAACTTGATCCTGCCATTATGATATTAACTGGTTATTTTGCTCGTTAGTTGATGCAGTTTCTTCCTAGCCTCAATGGTCTTTTCCTTTTGGCATGTTTTTGCAATGGCTGGTACCAGTTGTTCCTTTCCATGTTTAGGGCTTCCTTCAGGGTCTCTTGTAAGGCAGGCCTGGTGGTGACAAAATCTCTAAGCATTTGCTTATCTGTAAAGGATTTTATTTCTCCTTCACTTATGAAACTTAGTTTGGCTGGATATGAAACTCTGGGTTTAAAATTCTTTTCTTTAAGAACGTTGAATATTGGCCCCCACTCTCTTCTGGCTTGTAGAGTTTCTGCCGAGAGATCTGCTGTTAGTCTGATGGGCTTCCCTTTGTGGGTAACCCGACCTTTCTCTCTGGCTGCCCTTAAGATTTTTTCTTTCATTTCAACTTTGGTGAATCTAGCAATTATGTGTCTTGGAGTTGCTCT
The DNA here is from genome assembly GCF_007565055.1 of Rhinopithecus roxellana. Taxonomy (NCBI): domain Eukaryota; kingdom Metazoa; phylum Chordata; class Mammalia; order Primates; family Cercopithecidae; genus Rhinopithecus; species Rhinopithecus roxellana. The sequence goes on along the minus strand of NC_044553.1, from coordinate 117,299,817 downwards.
TCTGGAGGAGTATCTTTGTGGCGTTCTCTGTATTTCCTGAATTTGAATGTTGGCCTGCCCTACTAGGTTGGGGAAGTTCTCCTGGATGATATCCTGAAGAGTGTTTTCCAACTTGGTTCCATTTTCCCCCTCACTTTCAGGCACCCCAATCAGAGGTAGATTTGGTCTTTTTACATAATCCCATACTTCTTGCAGGCTTTGTTCATTTCTTTTTCTTCTTTTTTCTTTTGGTTTCTCTTCTTGCTTCATTTCATTCATTTGATCCTCAATCGCTGATACTCTTTCTTCCAGTTGATCGAGTTGGTTACTGAAGCTTGCGCATTTGTCACGTATTTCTCGTGTCATTGTTTTCATCTCTGTCATTTTGTTTATGACCTTCTCTGCATTAATTAGTCTAGCTGTCAATTCTTCCTCTCTTTTTTCAAGATTTTTAGTTTCTTTGCGCTGGGTACATAATTTCTCCTTTAGCTCTGAGAAGTTTGATGGACTGAAGCCTTCTTCTCTCATCTCGTCAAAGTCATTCTCTGACCAGCTTTGATCCGTTGCTGGCGATGGGCTGCACTCCTTTGCAGGGGGAGATGAACTCTTATTTTTTGAATTTCCAGCTTTTCTGCCCTGCTTTTTCCCCATCTTTGTGGTTCTATCTGTCTCTGGTCTTTGATGATGGTGACGTACTGATGGGGTTTTGGTATAGGTGTCCTTCCTGTTTGATAGTTTTCCTTCTAACAGTCAGGACCCTCAGCTATAGGTCTGTTGGAGATTGCTTGAGGTCCACTCCAGACCCTGTTTGCCTGGGTATCAGCAGCAGAGGTTGCAGAAGATAGAATATTGCTGAACAGCAAGTGTACCTGTCTGATTCTTACTTTGGAAGCTTCCTCTCAGGGGTGTACTCCACCCTGTGAAGTGTGGGTTTTCAGACTGCCCCTAGTGGGGGGTGTCTCCCAGTGAGGCTACTCAGTGGTCAGGTACCCACTTGAGCAGGCAGTCTGTCCGTTCTCAGATCTCAACCTCCGTGTTGGGAGATCCACTGCTCTCTTCAAAGCTGTCTGACAGAGTCGTTCGCGTCTGCACAGGCCTCTGCTGCTTCCCCTGTTGTTTTTTTAGCTGTGCCCTGTCCCCAGAAGTGGAGTCTACAGAGACACGCAGGTTTCCTTGAGCTGCTGTGAGCTCCATCCAGATTGAGCTTCCCAGCGGCTTTGTTTACCTACTTAAGCCTCAGCAATGGCAGGCGCCCCTCCCCCAGCCTCTCTGCTGGCTTGCGGTTAGATCGCCACAGACTGCTGTGTTAGCAATGAGGGAGGCTCCGTGGGCGTGGGACCCTTCTGGCCAGGTGTGGGATATATTCTCCTGGTGTGCCAGTTTGCTTACAGCGCAGTATTGGGGTGGGAGTTACTGATTTTCCAGGTGTTGTGTGTCAGTTCCCCTGGCTAGGAAAAGGGATTCCCTTCCCCCTTGCGCTTCCCAGGTGAGGCGATGCCTCGCCCTGCTTCAGCTCTCGCTGGTCAGGCTGCAGCAGCTGACCAGCACCGATTGTCCGGTACTCCCTAGTGAGATGACCCCAGTACCTCAGTTGAAAATGCAGAAATCACCGGTCTTCTGTGTCACTCGCGCTGGGAGTTGGAGACTGGGGCTGTTCCTGTTTGGCCATCTTGCTCCGCCCCCTCCCTTCTTTACATATTCTAATGCTAGTTTCTTATCAGATAGATGATTTGATTTGCAAATACTGTTTTCCTGTTCTGTGGGTTGTTATTCACTTTCTTAATAGTGTCCTTTGAAGCAAACAGTTTTTTCTTTAAGTTTGAAGAAATCCAATTTATCTATTTTTTTTTCTCTCTTTTTGCTTATGCTTTGGTGTCATGTCTGATAATCCATTGCCAAATTAAAGGTCCTGATAACTTAACTTCTATGCTTTCTTCTAACATTTTATAGCTTTAGCTTTTCTATTTAGGTCTTTTATCTATTTTGAGTCAATTTTTGTACACAAAGTGGGGTAAGGATGAAAATTATTATTTTCCATATGCAATCCAGTTGGCTCAGAGCTGTTTATTAAACATGCTATTCGTATTTCATTGAATAGTCTTGGCACCATTGTTGAAAATCAATTGACCTTAGATAATATGTATTTATTTCTGCATTCTTAGTTCTTATTCCATTGAGCCATATGTTTATCCTTATGCTAGAACTGTACTGTGTTCATTACTGTCACTTTGTAGTATAGTTTGAAATTAGAAAGTGTAAATCCTCCAATATTTTTTCTTTGTTAAGGTTGTTTTGATTAATGTGAGGTCTTGAGTTTCTATATGAATTTGGGGGTCATCTTGTAATTTCTACATAGAAATGAACTGGAATTCAGATAGAAGTTGTGTACAATATGCAGATTAATTTTGCAATATTACTATTTTAATAATATTAAGTCTTGTGATTCATGCACATGAATGTTTTTCCATTTATTTAGATCTTTTTCCTTTTTTTGGTTAATATTTGATTTTGTCAGTGTAATTTTTTTACTTCTTTAATAAATTTATTACTAAGTATTTAGTTTTTCATGTTTTAAAAATAGAATTATTAATTTTAATTTTAGGATTATTGTGTATCAGCAATTGATTTTTGTTTTACTGATTTTATATTCTACCATCTTGTCAAACTTCTATATTAGTTCTAATAGATTTTAGTTGATTCATTGGGTTTTCACATACTTGTTTATGAAAAAAAGTATATATATAGATAAATAATGAATGTTATGTGCAAGTAGAGATAATGTTACTTTTTCCTTTCAAATTTAGATGTCTGGTATTTCATCTTCTTGTTTCATTGCCTGGCTAGAATTTTTACTAAAATGTTAGATAGAAGGGTGAGAGTACATATCTCTTTCTTCTTCCTAATCTTAGAGTGAAAACATTCATTCTTTTACCATTATGCATGATATTATTTATGGATTTTCATAAATACACTTTCTCAGGCTGAGGAAATTCCCTTCTAGTTCATTGAGTGTTTTATTATGAAATGCTATTGGATTTTGTCAGATTTCTTTTCTGCATCTGTAGAGATAATCATATGTTCTAAAAAATATTATATTATATTGCTATTGTGTATTATATTAATTTCTGGATTTTAAGCCAATCTTGCATTCTTGGGATACATGGCACTTCTGCATGCTCTATGTTCTTTTTTTAATGTTGCTGGATTTGAATTTCTAGTATTTCTTGAGAATTTTTATGTCTATATTAATAATATATATCAGTCTGTAGTTTTCTTATAATGTCTTTGCCTGATTTTAGTATCACTGTAATATCTCAGAAATAGTTGGAAACTGTTTCTCCTCTTCTAATATTTTTTAAAAAGAGTTTGAAGAATTGATATTAATTCTTCTAAAAAATTTAGGTGGAATTCACCAGAGTAACCACCTGAACCAGGGCCTCTGTTTGTGAGCTTTCTTGCTTGCTTTCTTGCTTGCTTTCTCTCTCTTTTCTTCTTTCTTTCTCTCTTTCTTTCTTTCTCTCCTTCCTTCCTTCCTTCCTTCCTTCCTTCCTTCCTTCCTTCCTTCCTTCCTTCCTTCCTTCCTTCCTTCCTTCCTTCCTTCTCTCTCTCTTTTTTTTTTTCTTCTGGACAGGGTCTTGCTCTGTTACCCAGACTAAAGTGAAGGGACATGATCATAGCTCACTGCAGTCTCAAACTCCTGGGCTAAAGGAATTCTCCTGCCTAGCCTCCTGTGTAGCTGAGACTACAGGTGCCCACACCACCATTCATGCCTAATTTTTATTTTTATTTTTATTTTTGTAATATGGGGTCTTACAATGTTGCCCAGGTTGATCTCAAACTCCTGGCTTCAGGTGATCCTCCTACCTCAGCCTTCCAAAGTGCTGGGATTACAAGTGTGAGCCACCACACTCAGCCTCAGTGTAGTTTTCGATTGCACATTCAATCTTTTTACTTTTTATAGGTCTATTCATATTTTCTAATTATTCTTGAAATAATTTAAATAGATTGTATCTTTCTAGGATTTGGTCTATTTCATCCAGGTTTCCTAATTTGTTGATGTATAATTGTTCATAGTATTGTCTTAAATACTTCTTATTTCTAGAAGGTTGGTAATAATGCCTCCTCCGTTATTTCTGATTTTACTTATTTGAGTCCTTCTCTTTCTCTCTCTGTGAATCTACTTAAAGATTTACCAATTTAGTTGATCTTTTCAGAGAAGAAACTTAGTTTCATTAATCTTATCCACTCTTCTTTAATTCTCTATTTTATTTATATCAACTCTTATTTTTACTGTTTTCTTTCTTATTTTGGCTTTGAGATATAGTTCATTTTTCTTTTTCTAGTATCTTAAGGTAGATGATTGGGTTATTGATTTGAGATTGTCTTTAATATAGGTGTTTATAGCTATAAATTTCCTCCTGAACACTACTTTTGTTGCATCCCATAATTTTTGGTATGTTGTTTTGTGTTTCATTTATCTAAAAATATTTCTCATTTCTTTTGTGATTTATTCTTTTAACCAATGGTTATTTTAGGAGTGTGTTGTTGAATTTTCACATATTTGTGTTTCCCAATTTATTTATGTCATTTCATCTTAAAGAACTTTTTTTTTTAGTTTTCCTTGTAAAGTTGGTTTGTTAAGCAACAAAGTCTCTCAGTTTTTGTTTATCTGAGAATGTCTTATTTTTACTTGATTTATGAAAGATATCCTCCCAGTAGGTGTATGTTGCTGCATATAAGATTTTTCAGCATTTGTCTGAGGCTGTGTTTATTTTTTTTCATTCTTTTTTTTTCTGTGTGTTCTTCAGGTTGTTTAATATCTATAGAGTTATCTTCAAGTTCACTAATTTTTTCCTTCTGGCAATTCAAATATGCCTTTGAGCATCTGTAGTGAATTTTTCTTTTTAGCTATTGTATTTTTAATTCCAGAATTTCCATTTCATTAATATTCTTTATAATACATTGTCATCATAACTTCTTTAACTTCTTAAATCATGGTTTCCTTTAGTTCTTTGAACATATTTATAATGGCTACTTTGAAGCCTTTGTCTGCTATGTCTGACATCTCCTTACTCTGCTTTTGTTACTTGCTTATGTTTTCCTGTCATTGGGTCAGAATTTCATGCTTCTTACCTGCTTATAATTTTTTTTTCAGAAACCAGACATTTTATTTACTTTATTTTGATTTTCTGCCCCAATATGATCTGCAAAAAACAAACAAAAAATGGACATTTTGGATAATGTAGAAATTTCAGGTCCTTGCTCCCAATCCCCTTTGGGGCTTGTTATTGTTATTTAGTTATTTATGTGTTTAGTGACTGACTGTATTATTTTTGTGAAGTTTGTTTCCTTTGCAGTGAGTTAAATTACAGATGTGCATATAAAGTTGTATCCAGAATAGATTTTTAGTAAAATTGCAAAAGTAGCGTGCATAGAGCATGCTTCTAACTATGGAGGCAGAAACAAGAACATCTGTGCATAGACTATTTCTGAAAAAAGAGCCAAGAAACTGGTAAAGTAGCTACTTCTGGGAAGGAGAATAAAGAACTGGTGGGCTAATATGAAGAGAAACTCATCTTTCCTTATATATTTTTTTAACATATGTTTTGTTTTGCCAGGTATATGTGATTCTTCATAAATATACAAGGGCAGAACAAGTGAGATTTTTTATTTTCATTAGAACAATAATCTTAGCAATCTCATAATAAATCATGAATATATAATTTAAATAAACGTTAAATGACTTTATTTAGAAATTCTGCTTTGATTAGAGATTAATGGTGAGTGAACATGAATTTATCAAACTTATTTGATAGTTTTCAAAATTATACCAATCTTTGTCTACTGTTTTATCTAGTTAAGTCATTAATGATATTATAAACCTTAGCAAAGATGTCTGACTTTAGAACTAAATTGTTAACCTAGAGGAAATGCAGATACGTTTTCATTATTTCCTTCTCTGCCCTGTTGGTAGCCTTCAGGGATGGCTATTACCTTGCCCTTGTGCTCACTTCCACATCACTGGGGTTTCCCCTTACATGGCCACTTCTCCTTGCTAAGTTTCAAGATCTTTTGTAGAGTGCATTTATTTCTCAATAATTGCAGGCAAGCAAGAAAACCGCGAACTCTTTCTCAAACTTTATTGTCTGAGTTCACCTCCCCCAAAAGGACTCTGTGCCTTCTCCCTTTAGAGTTTGGCTCTTCTCTGATCAGGTTCACTACAGCAAGATTAACCTGTCATTAAAAAAGATAATTGTACTTCAGGTTTTTCCTCTTTCTTAAATGAATGTTGAACTTAGCTCCAAACCCCCTTGCCAGAAAGCAACTGAAAAGCCCTTGTCAACAGAAAGCTTATTATTTGCAAAAGTGGGACTCCTAATTGGAAAATGTGATGGAATGAAAATAGTGAGTCGCCAGTAATCTCCTTCTAAAATGATAATGTGTTCCACTTAATGAATATTAATGTGTCATTTTCATGAGCCTGGAGAATTTGAACCTGTGAGATAAGAATTTGTTTTACTTCAGAACCAACATGCTCACTCATTCACACTTCTCCCATTCACAGGGACAAGCCTGCCATTCTTGATGGGGACACCTCTAGCAGGCAGCAATTAGCATGTATGCAGACCTCTAATTGGTTGTGAATTTTTTTATGAATTTTTTTTCTGTTCCTGGGAGTAGTTATGCATGCTTTTGTACTCTTTATTCTGTTCTGTTATAAATTCCTAACAGCAACTGACCGTGTATTTTACCTCTTCTTTAATTTCACTGCTTATAGGGAATGTGCAATGTGTGCAACTTAACCATAATTTAGAAGGACTGATTGTGTTATTAAGAAACACAAAGAATCTATGTATCCGAATTTGGGTTGTGCATACCAAGACTTTTACCTGAGGCTCCACACTCATTGCAGTAATGTAGTTATTACTTAAAACATACCTAGAACTTTTCTTTGAGATCAGGTCAAGTTTCCCAGGATAAAGGGAAGTGAAAGCCTGTACTATGATTAGCTTGGTAGTGCCAAATGTGATTCACTTACTTAAGACACAGTTTTTGCATAGTAATCAGAACTAGACCTCACAAGGGCCCTGGCATAATTAAAACCCATCCTTGAGATAATTCCACTTTGCAAAACTTGGGGCTTTTTAAAAGAAATTTTACTTACAGTGGAAGACTTGTACACAGAATTCATTTTTCATTCAAGCATATGTAAATGAATACTTCTTAGATATAAAAATATGTGCCAATAAATAAATAAATAAATTTGTAGCAGAGAAAAATTAGATTTTGCCCTGCCATTTTTTAAGGAGAATGGAATTGGATAGTGTGGGAATCCTTTGTTTTGTTTTGAGCTTAAAGCCAACCTTTGCGTAATGACTTATTCTCTTCAGAGCTGAAATGTTGTGTCTGTGAAAGTAATGAGAAACACAGTGGAGACAAGTTTCTGAAGGATGGAAGCGGCTGGAGGCTGTCTGGTGGGAGAAGGTTCCCAGACACATGAGAGACCCAGCAACAGGTAAGAGAATAAGTTGGTAAAGAAGAGACACATTGGAAGGGTGATTTATTTAAATGTAAAATGCTATCTGTTAGGTATTATAAAAAAATCTATCCTATATCCATTATGAAATCCTCAGTGAAAACTCAGTTTCATTTTGTTTAATGAGGATAAGTGCTAAGGGCTTTTCTGAGGGTTGGGTGTGATGACCACAAGGGCTACTTCCCAGGAGAAAGTTATGTTGCATTTCTGTGCTGGGCCCAAGGTAGTGATCACCAGATGGGGGTTGTATACCTTCAGTTCTCCCTTCAATTTCCGGCAATCTCCCCTGGAGCCCCTCACAGCCTGTCATCAGCCAAGTGAATTACTTCCTTCCCTATCAGTGCTGACACATTAACTTTGGAGAAATCTCAGTGCAGGAATCTCTAGCCAAATCTTAAGAAACACCACGGCTGACAAAACTGCAACTGATAAAATAAATTTCATAGCAAATATAGGATTGAGGGAAAACAATGAAAGTGGCATTGAATGTATGAGTGTCAAAAATAAAAATTGGCATTGAATACATGAGTGTCAAAAATACATAAAAATTATACAAAACCTCCATTCCCTCAAAGCAAATTTCTCATCTTTCTGAATCTGCTCAGGTAAGTAAATGTGTACCTGCATCACAGTGTTTAGCTGTTCAGGTGATGTTGCTGCTGGACATTAAGAAGTTCACATATCTGAAATTAAATATCTTTATAACTTGAATTGCCTCATTTCATTCTTTCTTTGGATTGAGCAGTGGCATGGGTTAGTGCTTAAGTGCCCAGATACCTAAGTTTTAAGACAGTTTGAAGCTCAGCTCTGCAATGTATGATTCCCATGATCCAAGAAGGATGAAATAACCTCTCCTTACATCATCTGTAAATGCAGATTAAAATCATCCTAACCTGACAGAGGACCCAATGAATCAATGTAAGTAAAGGGTTTAGTCCAGTTGCTGGGACAGGGGAAGCACAATTTGTTTACTCTCTTCTTGCTTCATTTTCAGAGGATAGATAGGGTGTTAGTGCCGCCACTGGCCTGTCACAAGTCATCTCACTGGTCAACAGTTATTTTGGGGGCCTGATGTCCTTCCACTCACAAAGAGGATGGTGTGTAAAGAATCTCTTTTGGCGTGACTCCAGGACTGGTCCAGTGGCTTTTAACACACAAAACCCTCCTCTTTAGTGAGGAAGGAATCAGCCCAAGACTGAGGATTAGCAAATTGTGAGTTTTGATACTGATGTGTAACTCATTCTTAATTACTCATCCACATACGTTATAGTGCCGTCTCTGGAAACTGACAACCCCTGAGATTCTGATAGGAAAGATTTCTAGTTCCAGGAAGAGTGACCTAAGGACACGAGCAGTTTCATAATGTAAATGATGATAACCTGTAAAATTATGGTTTTTATTTTCTTCTACTTTTACTGTAATAAATAACAATCTGGTAAAGAAGAGTAAAGAAGACACATACAAGGCTGCCAATATTTTAAACATTTTTAGGAGGAGAAATCTAAAAGAAGAAAGGAAATGAGATAAAACACATACATTGCATGGAAATGATAGAAAAATTTATTTAGAAAATAATCTTTTTTTTACATTTTAGCCTTTAAAAAGTTTTTTATACATATGCCCACAGGCATAGTTTTTACAAAAACATAAATCCTGAACTTAGCATGCATACCATTTTTAGTATAGTCTTTTATTCTCTTTTTCACGTATCTTCTTTCTGCACCTCAGCCAATAAGATTCCCTGCTTCACATACTCTCTCAATGCTTGTTAAAAGCATTCTGGAAATATTTTTATATATTTCTCCATGATTATAATGTCATGATTTTATACATATATAGATTTTTTTTGGCCTTCACTCTTTTAAAAAATTATTTTATATTTCCTTTTTTGAATCTTTAGTTCCTCAAATAATAAAATAAAATAAAATCTTAGTTAATTGGACTAACATTAATTTATTATTATTTTTTTTTTTGAATGCTGCATGGTGTGAATGTACAGTAATCAACTATTCCTCTATACAAAACCATTCATTTGGTTTACAGGATTTCCCATTTTTATCCTTTTCCTAGATTGTGCCCCCAAATGGTTATGTCTTAGTTTATATCTGTTGCTTTAAAGGAATACTTGAGGAAGTCTCGGTAATTTGTTTTGAAAAAGGTTTATTTGGCTTATGGTCCTGCAGGTTGTGCAGGAAGCGTGGCACCAGCATCTGCTTTGGGTGAGGGCCTCCAGCTGCTTCTACTCATGGTGGAAGGCAAAAGGAAACTGGCTGTGCAGAGATCAGATGGTGAGAGAAGAAGCAGGAAAGGAGAGGTGCCAGGTGCTTTTTAACAACCAACTCTTGTGGGAGCTAATAGAGTGAGAACTCACTCGCCATCCCCCATCCTAAGGGAGGGCATTAATCTATTCATAAGGGATGTGCCCCCCATGACCCCAAAACCTCCCATTAATTCCCATCTCCAATATTGGGGATCAAATTTCAACACAAGATTTGGAGGGGTAAATAAACCAAATTATAACAGTTTATTTCTTGATTTTGTTTTTGTCTATCCTTGTAAAATAAGCTAGTAGTACATTTATATTTTCCTGGCTACCAATGAGCTTTCACATATTTTCATAAGTTTATTGGCTTTTGGGGTTTTGCTCTTTGGTAAAATTTTAAAGAATATTCACAAGTTGTTTTACTCATTTGTGTCAGTTAAGAAAGTCTTGACTTTTCCCTCAAATCTCATAGTTACCTGTTTATGACATGATTGTCACTCAGAATAATCAATTTTTAGATAGTTGCTCTGGTATGAATGTTTGTGTACCTCAAAAGTATATATTTTGAAATCTAATCCCCAGTATGTAGGTATTAAGAGATGGAAACTTTGGGAGGTGACTAGATCATGAGGGTGGAGCCTTTGTGAACAGGACCTTATGAAAGAAGCCTGAGGGAGTTCAACTTACCCCTTTCTATTATGTGAGGATGCAGCAAGAAGATGTTGTCTATGAAGTAAGAGCCCTCACCAGACACTTAATTTGATGGCAACTTGATCTTGAACTTTTCAGCCTCTGGAACTGTGAGCAATAAATTTCTGTTATTTACAAATTATCCAGTCTGAGGAATTTTGGTATAGCAGCCCAAATGGACTAAGACAATAGTAAAATGTATCTATGTTTTATTTTATAGCTTTGGATTTTCTATTCTGGATTAGAACATTTTTCTGCCCTTGGCTTGTACATATTGTCTTTAGGATAATCTCTTAATGTTTTATTGCTTCATTATTTTACATGTAAATCTTTAGTCTACTTGGGAAATAATTTCATATATTGTAGAAAATCAATGTCCAATTTAATTATTTTCAAGATGGATAGCCAGTGCCCCAACACCATATATTGAAAAGTATATGGCGGATCCCTTGAGGTCAGGAATTTGAGACCAGCCTGACTAACATGGTGAAACCCCATCTCTATAAAAAAAACATACAAAAATTAGCCAGGTGTGGTGGTGGGCACCTGTAATCTCAGATACTCAGGAGGCTGAGGCAGGAGAATTGCTTGACCCTGGGAGGTGGAGGTTGCAGTGATCTGAGATTGCACCACTGCACTCCAGCCTGGGCAGCAGGGTGAGACTCCATATCAACAACAACAACAACAAAAAGTGTATTCTCTTCCAGCTGAACTATGTATCCGTATGTATTTGTGGATTTTCTATTCAGTTCTCTTAATCTCATTGTCTCTTCTGGCTAATAACATACTGGCTCAATTACAAAAGTCTTAGAATAGTTTGAATCCTGGCATGGCCAATGTCTTGCCATTCTTTCTTTCTATTTATTAAACACTGTTTGGCTATTATTTAGAAGTTATTTCTTTTTATGTAAACTTTAAATGCCACTTTGTGTAATCATAAAAAGCACTCTCCTGGGCTTTCACCAAAATGTTATTATATTTATTAATTTAGAAAGATTTTATATTTTGTGATCTTAAGTGTCCTATCCAAAGAAATGGCATGCCTTTGGCTGGGAGTGGTGGCTCACGCCTGTAATCCCAGCACTTTGGCTCACACTTGTAATTCCAGCACTTTGGGAGGTCAGTGCAGGTGGATCAACTGAGGTCAGGAGTTCAAGAGCAGCCTGGCCAACCTGGTGAAACCTCATCTCTACTAAAAACACAAAAATTAGCTGGGTGTGGTGGGTGCCTGTAATCCCAGCTACTCAAGAGGCTGAGACAGGAGAACCACTTGAACCTGGGAGGCAGAGGTTGCTGTGAGCCGAGATTGTGCCATTGCAATCCAGGCTGGGTGACAGAGCAAGACTCTATCTCAAAAAAAAAAAAAAAAAAAAAAAAAAAAAAAAAAAAGAAAGAAAGAAAGAAAGAAAGAAAGAAAGAAAGAAAAGAAATGGCATGCCTTTTCATTTTCTTAGATACTATTTTACATCTTCTAAAAATTATATCTTTATCATCGACATCCTATACTACACTTCTAAATATTTATTTTTAAGTTCTTTATAATTTATTTTTTTCTACTATGATGGATAATTTCTTCTCATTTACATGTAAAGGTGGTTATCCCTAACTTATAAATTCTATTATAAATTCTATTTTTTTCAGTCCTGGAATTTTTGGGCAAAAAATGTTATTATTATAAAACAATTTTAGCTCTTCTTTTTCAGTATTATGTACTTGAGTCTTTGCATTTTTAGAACTCCCAAATTAATGTTAAATTATAAGGGTTATTGAGGATATTCTTCTGACTTTTTATTTTAAGTGTTAAATATTGCCCATTTAGGATAATATTTTCTATCATCTTTGGTCATTTTATTTTATTGTTTACTTTCCTTCATTTTTTACTTAAAATGTATTTAAAAGAATAATAAATTTAATCTAACATCACTTCAGCATTGGATTATTTGCATGTTTTATTCTTCTTTATTTTCTTAATATAATGTATTATGTAATAAATTTCCTGATATTAACCACCCTGCTTTTCCTGGAATAAGTCTTACTTGGTCTTAATGTCTTATTCTTCTAATAACTGTGCAGGATCAATTTTCTAATATTCCATTTGAAATGAGATTGTATAGTAGTTTTCTGTTGCATCTTTATTATGTTTTGGTACTAAACTGTACACATAAATGAATTAGATAAATGCCCATCTTTTTATCTATGGCTAGTTTAAATAACATTGGAATTATCTATTATCTAAAGATTGGATAAACTCAGCTGGAAATCCACCTAATCCTAGTGCCTTTTGTTATCCCTTCTATGATAATTAGCCTATTCAGATTTTCCCTTCTGATTGGGTCAATTTTGATAATTGATATGTTGCTAGGAAATCATCTATTTTGTTCAGGTTTTCAAATTTATTGCCAGAGAGTTACATGCTGGATGAAATGTTAATGGAAAATACAGAAAAAGTATACTTCTATCCATAATGTTACTTAATGTAAATAGGTAAAATTGAATATGTACGTGGTCATATATTGGATAATATAAATGATAATATTGAATTTGGGGATATTATTTTCCCCATGGATTTCTGCTATTATAATATATCAACAATATTATTTTAAAAGCAAAGCATTGTACATTACTAGTTGATAGGGTTTGGTTCTGTGTCCCCACCCAAATCTCATGTCCAATTGTAATCCCCAGTGGTGGAGGAGGGCCCTGGTGGGAGGTGATTGAATCATGGGGGCACACTTCCCCCTTGCTGTTCTTGTGATGGTGAGTAAGTTCTCAGGAGATCTGGTTGTTTAAAAGTGTGTAATACTTCCCCCTTTGCCCTCTCTTTTTCCTGCTCCACCATATGAAGATATGCCTGATTCCCTTTTGCCTTCTGCCATGATTGTAAGTCTCTTGAGGCCTTCCCAATCATGCTTCCTGTACAGCCTATAGAACTGTGAGTCAATTAAACGTCTTTTCTTTACAAATTACCCAGCCTCAGTTCTGCATAGCAGTGTGAGAACGGACTAATAGAGTGGTTAAGAAAGGAGGTTCTGAATTTGGGCAGACATGTATTCAAAATATGGGTTTGCCATGTGTTCACCGTATGAAGTGGACTGTTTACTGGAAGTCTTCTAATCTCAGTTTTCTTGTTTGTATAATACAATGGGAACAATAATGGTGTTATCCTCTTAGGGTTGATGTAAGGATCAAATGATGTAATGCAAAAGCTTAGCATAATGTCTGATACATTATTAACCTTTACTTGTTGTTACCCATTGTCATCAAAAAAGCAGACTGCGGAAAACCTGATAGCTACAGTTTGACTTTCATCACAGCTGATATTATGTATAATTCCATTTTGCCTTCCCAGCCTTAAGGGATGAGATGGCCAAAATGAAGAGTCTGTGATGTAGCCACTTTGTTATTATTAAACTTACAGGCCCTGGCAAGTCATGAGTTCAGTCTAATCCAAACTGATATGCAGATGGCAGAAATAACTTTAAGCAGAGGTGTCGGAGTGGCAAAGAGCTGTATGAAAATGCAGAATAATGGGCTAACAGAGAAAAAGCTAGAGGATTTAGGAAGAGACAGCAGAGTGTCATTGATGGGATGAATTTTAGGCTTTCAGGATCAATTTTAGAAATTCTGTTTCCACCATTTACTAACTGGATCTTTGAGACTTAGTGTCTTCACTTTTAAAATAGGGCTAATAATCACACTTGCTTCATAAGGTTATCTTGAGAATTAAATCAGAAGATTCATGAAAAGTTCTTGATATGTAGTATATACTCAGTAAAGGTTTATATTAAGAAGTGTCAAAGTAATGCAGTCAGAGAGGAACGACCCCAGATAATGTACAGAGTAGTAGAATGTAATTTTCAAGATGGACTCATGAATAATACCCGAAGTCAGCAGGAGAAACGATGGAATAGGAATTCCTAAGTGACCTAATTCTGAAATGAGCATGAGAATGGGGAAAACAGTATGGCATCGTTTGTACTATCTGCTTCCTTAAACTCATGACTGGATTTGGGAGAAGTTCATGTTGGTCAGGAACATTGTATTTAAACTCCAATTGGATTTTCTGGATGTAAATAGCTATAGTAATGTAAATAACAAGAAGTGACCATCAGCATGCCAATAGGTGCATTTAGAAGTGGCCTGTTGGGGATAAGGTAGAGTCTTGTCTGGAGGTTTAGTGCCTTTAGCATGACACTGTAGAGGAAAGCAGCATTGATAGTAATAGATATTGGGGAAATGTAGAGGAAAGCAGCATTGATAGTAATAGACATTGGGGAAATGTAGAGGAAAGCAGCATTGATAATAATAGATATTGGGGAAAGACTAGAGAAAAAATAAGTGAGACCAGATGATTGACATACATCATGAAGATTTTAAAGTCGAAGTTGAAATTTTCATTATAATTAAAAAATATATATTATTATTTTTCTGAAGGTTGTTATTGTTGTTTTGTTGTTGTCTGTTAAGCAGGGTTTTTGAAGGGACCTGATTCTTATAGGAGGAGAAAGGAGTTTACTACAGTTGGGAGTCTAAGAGAAAAATCTAGGATGACTATAGAATAAAGTTTCTTCCTTTGGATGCAAAAAGAACAATTTTCACTGATCTCTGAAGGATATACTTAAACCAGTTAGAAAATAACTTGCTTCCCCGAAGATGAAGGATATATAGAAAAAGAAGCCTTGGGTTGGTCAGTTAAGCAGACAAGAGAAAGAGAAGAGAGAAGTGAGAAGGCAGGAAGGAGAAATAAATGTGGCCATGAATGTTGAAACCCTCTGTATACTTCTAATTTGCCCTATTTGTTTGATCCTTGTACCTCCATATTCTTCTTGCAGCTGTAAAATCGCCTGAGCACTTTAAAGGCACAGCTGAGTGCACCATGCTGGAGGAGATCAGGCAGGCAAGGAATGAAAATCATCAGTGAAGGGCCAGGGAAGAACCCCGGGTGCATTGTCTTTTAGATAAGAATCTCTGCTTTCTGAAATGCAAGACAGAGAGA
Organism: Rhinopithecus roxellana; assembly: GCF_007565055.1. Lineage (NCBI taxonomy): Eukaryota > Metazoa > Chordata > Mammalia > Primates > Cercopithecidae > Rhinopithecus > Rhinopithecus roxellana. Next base: position 117,284,352 of record NC_044553.1, on the reverse strand, counting down.
TACTGAAAGACTAGCAAAGCCAACTGGTTCATCCTGTGTTTTTAACGTAGGTGAATTACTAGTCAAGCAGAGGGTTACATCAGGAGTATTGGAAGGGAATGGAGGAAAGATTTGGAAAAATGAGGCTGGAAATGAAAATTAAAACAAAGAGATATCATTTATCAACTACCAAATTGGTGAGGACTTAAAAAGAATTACAGTACCCAGGATTTTCTGGGATAAATGGAGAATGGGACTCTAGTTTATATATTACTAGTGGGAATATTCATCAGCACAGACTTTCTGAACTCAAATTTGGCAGTGTGTGCAGAAAGCCTTAAATACGTGTACTTTCAAAGCCATTGTTTTAGTTAGGATTAGTTCAGCTGCATGTGATAGAAAACCAACTTCCAAAATGACTGAAACAAGATAAAAGTATATTTCTTTTTCTGTCTGGAGGTGGGCAGTCCAGGGCTGGGTTGGCACTCCATAGAAGGTGTCATGGACCCAGAGACCCATATCTTGTTGCTCGATGGCCTCAGCAAAGGCTTCTCATATCCTCGGTGGCTTCTTTGGCTCCAACCATCCTGTTAGAACTCTGCTTGAGGAAGACCAAAAGAAGACTTTATCTTTAAATAACACTTTCAAAAGTTGTACTTTACTATACTTTTATTTCTAGCTCAATGCCTAGAGCTTCTCATTGAAAATGTAGCTGGAAAAAAATGTAGCCTTTATGCAGGCATCCATGTGCTCAGGAAAATTTCAGTGATCAAATAATAAAAGCAAGGAACAATGACTGAGACAGTGTAGCAGCAGCCTCTGACCTATTCCACTTATATTTATTTAAGGAAGTACTCAGAAAATAATTCAAAAATGGGTAGACACACGTTTATTGCAGCACTACCATAATACAAAAAACATTAGAAATCACTTAAGACCCCAAAAAGGAAGTGGTTCCATAACTTATAATGCAAATTATAATACATGCGTGTATAGGATACTCTACAGCCATTAGCATGGTATATAAAAGGACCAGGAGCTGTGGCTTACACCTGTAATCCCAGGGCTATGGGAGGCGAAAGCAGGATCACTTGAGAACAGGAGTTCAGGACCAGCCTGGGCAACATAGTGAGACCCAGAAGACTCTACCAAAAGTTAAAAAATAAAAATAAAATAAAATCCGAGTGTGGTGCTGTGCACCTATAGTCCTAACTAGTGGGGAGGTTGAGGCAAGAGGATCATTTGAGCCCAGGAGATGAAGGCTGCAGTGAGCCATGATTGTGCACTCCAGCCTATGTGACAGAGCTAGACCTTGTCTCTAAAACAAACCCAAACCAAACAAACATGGTATATAACAGTGAGTTTCTTGACATGAAAAAGTAATTGCGATGTGTTACCAATTGAAAAACAGTTTACAAAGTGGCATGGCTACTGTCATTCATGTTTGTAAGAAAAATTCTAAATAAATAAGAGTCAGAATAGATATACATTAAAATGATAATCTCTATTGATTGGTGGAATTATTGGCAATTTTAATTTTCTTCTTTGTACTTTGTAATTTCTGAATTTGCCACCAATGACTATAAACATATTTTTTTTAATAAAAGTCACACACCAGGATTCTATACCTACTTTTCACTGCCACAGATACAACTTTCTTTAAAATCTTGCTATTTCTCAAACTATCATAGTATTTGCTCCTTCTTGTACTTTTGACTCTTTCCATTTTTGAATCATTCCTAAATAACCTTAACATACCAATTTCCCTATAAGAACAACTCTTGCCATACTATTTCTGTTAAACTGTAAATACTCTGCAATTGCTTCTTGAATTAAAATAAATAAAATTTTCTTTCCTTGAACTTCAAAGTTTTTCACTTGATTTTCAAAACCTACTTTTCTCATTTCATCATGCCAATGACATCTTCCCTGACAAACGTGTTATTAGCTGGTCTCAAATACTTCCGTCTTTTTCTGCCTCCAGGTCTCTATGCCAAAAATGCTCATCTGTCTCTATCTTTCAATGTTAAAATCCATCTTCCATAATCTTTAGGATCCTTCTCAGACAGTATCTCCCCTCTAAAGCAATTCCAGTAGATGTAATCTCTACAAACTTTTTACAGTTGCAATGGTTATCTTCAGTATTATGTAAAAGCTATTTTGGGGCTTGTCTTCTTCCTTTTGTTAGAATCTTGCAAATTCTCTGAAGCCCAGCCTTTAAGTTATTCATCTTTTCATCCTCCATTATACCTATCACAGAACTTAAGTATAATAGGACCTTGGGCAGGGTTCCTGGAAATAAATTTAATTGAATGAAATTTATATGCAGTGACAAGAAGGAGATTACTTCTGCCCATGGGGAAAAAGGAGAACAGAAGTGGGAAAGCCATATTGAGAGGATGCTTGAGGACTGTGAAAGACAGAAAGCAGAGTGAGCTGAAATAAAAAAGTTTCCAAAAAATGAAATGTCACTGAACTTTAATAAAAAGATACGATTCAGAGAAATAAAAAATAATCCAGGACTAAACTCTTTCGTAATTATCCATGATTCTCTTCCTAAGATTGACACATGGTCTTGTCTTGAATATCTCCAGTGACAAGAAACTTATTACCTCACATGTTAGCTTATTTCTTTGGAGGACAGTTCTAATTGGTGGAAATTTCTTTCTTTGTATTGAGAAAATTTTTGTCCATTCTTCCTATTTCACCTCAAATCTTCCTTCTCTAGGAGAGCCATTTACATATCTGATCAAGGTTATTTTGTTCTTTCCAATCTTTCTACTCTTAAGCTCTTTGGTTTTATTAAACCATCCCTCATAAATCATAACCAGGACACTCATGAAGAGCTTGTCTTTCCGACAGATTACTATTCTATCACTGGTATTATCTGATACACATTGCAGACATGCATTGCCCATCTTCAACACACTATGTATGATTTAGGATCACCCAGTACCACATTGCTACTTCGTTCACGCTCCCCTAAGAAGATCTATGGGATTTAACAATTTTATAAAATGGGAATTAAAGTATCCTTAATAAACAGCTGTTTTTATTGACCTGTTTATGTTGATTAGATTCTCATCGTAAATCTCTGACTCATCACTTCCAGCCAGATTGCCATGCCTAAACCACTTTCTTTGAAGTTTATGGAAGCACCACTGCATTTATGCCAGAAGGTGAAAGTCCAGAACAGGTGGGTGAATCTCCAGGTGGGCAATATCTTAGCAGCACAGATACATGAAAGCAAGCAAGGGGCAGAAAACACAGAGCTCACCAAAATGGGCCAAGCCTTAGTGGGGCAATGTCAAACCCTACCATATTTTTAATCTGTTAGTTGCGTCTCAACTGGAAGGTCAGAAAGCTGTATCACGAGAAATTTGGAAATCAGAAATGGGACATGGCTGAGCATACAACTAACTGGGGGAGAAGGACATCCTGGATTTTGTGACGTAAATGAAGGAATGCATGATTCTATATAGCACTCAGTCTGTGAGACCATGTGAATCATCTCCTCAGAGACAAGAAAAGTTATCTTCATCACAAAGTGATGATGGATATCACCTAGAGACAATACAGATCAATAGAGAAAGTTTCTACAAAGATTAAAAACCTAATGAATGTTGTCTCCTTTCCTATCAGTTGAATAAAAATGTCCAACAAACATTTCTAGAGCTGAAGGGTACCAAGTATCCCAAGTATCTTTTTTTTTTTTTTTTTTTTTTTTTTTTTTTTTTTTTTTTTTTTTTTGAGTTGGAGTCTCGCTCTATCGCCCATGCTGGAGTACAGTGAGACGATCGGGGCTCACTGCAATCTCCTCCTCCCAGGTTCGAGTGATTCTCCTGCCTCAGCCATCTGAGTAGCTGAGATTACAGGCATGCGCCACCACACCTGGCTAATTTTTGTATTTTTAGTAGAGATGGGGTTTCACCATGTTGGCCAGACTGGTCTTGAACACATGACCTCAAGTAGTCCACCCACCTCAGCCTCTCAAAGTGCTGAGATTACAGGTGTAAGCCACCACGCCCGGCCAAATATCCCTTTTTATGGATTAGAAAAAAATCTCAGAAGTCAAATATGTTGTATAAGGTCACGCCCCCAGTTAGTTGAAGAACTGGGATGAAAACCCAGGTGTCCTGCCTACCAATTTACTATTCTTTCTACCAAAAAATGTAAGGGAGTTTTCTCTATTTCTTTTTCTTTCTCTCTCTCTCTCTCTCTCTCTCTCTCTCTCTCTCTCTCTCTCTCTCTCTCTCTTTCTTTCGTTTTCTTTTCTTTTTTTTTTTTTTTTTTCATAACTTCAAGCAAAACATAGTAACTAAGAAAAATCCTAACAAGGCAGAAATGGGGAACAAGAGGAAATCGACATTGTACCTCTGCTTTTGCTGAGGCAAAAACAGAGGCGAGAAATGATGACGTTGACATTCCAACCCCCAATATGCTACCTGCAGGGACACCAACAAATTCAGCAATGGCATGAGAAACAAAACAAAACAAAAAGAAAGATTTTTTTTTAGGCATTTATTAGACCTATGCAGGAGAAAGAAGAGTTACAAATATGTCTATTAATTTCATCTCAGTAGTGGCTCCCTAATTTGGTGTTAATTTCACTGATTTAACACTGTTGAGTAATTAAGAGAAATGAAGGGATAATCCTGAGTCCCCAAAGAAAACACCTCAGCTAACAGGATCATGCCAGACTCATTAACTGCTGTTTGTAACCCTTAAAAAAGTTCCCACTTGGCCAAACTGTGTGGACTAGTTGGTATCTTTCCATTTCCTTAAAAATATTAATGCAAGATACCATGAGCCTGTCTCAGGGGCAGGCACTGTATCACCAAAGACAAAGTGCCTTGCCTACTTTCCAGTGGCTTTATTTCCTTTAGATTGCAGCCTTGTTCAGGATGGGGCCAGGAACCTCCTTTCCTCTTCAATACACCACAATCCTGTAAAGTCACTGCCAGGACCAGGGTGGGGGCTTGGAAAGGGGAAGATGTTATCTGTTGATTAATGTGGTCTGCACTGATATTTTGTATTGTTTTTCCTTTCTCTTTGAGACTTCACTATGCTGATTAAAAAAAAAAAAAAAAAAAAAGGAATCATTACTCTGTAACGTCTTTGAAAACTGGAATTAATTAGTCCATTTGGGAAAGTGACATGTAGTTCAGGGAAACAGACATACTGAATTTTCTAGGACAGTGCCAGTTTCAAATATATGTTCTTAATGTTTCTGTGAATCTATGACATATGCTGAAAATTTAATGTTCAGGGGACCCAGCTACATCTTCCATGTTGCCTTTTTTACAAAACATGGAGTTTTCTTTTTAGGTGCTTTTTGATTTGAGAATGAGTATTCTACATATTGGCCTGTAAGGCAGTGCCACTCAAAGTGTGGTCCACAGGCTGGCAGCAACATCATAGGGGATGTTAACAATGCTGATGCTCCAGCCCCAGCTCTGGACTCTATTTTAACGGGCTCTCCAGGTAATTTTTTTGCATGATGTAGAATGAGAAGCACTTCTCTAGGGTATAGATTCCATAATTACCAATTTTTGAGGGAGCAGACAAGTATACAAAACCTTTGGACATGGCATGGGAGTCCCAGCAGCCAATATGACTCCAAAAATGCAATTCAGCATTTATGAGGTCATTTAAGATGGTAATTACAGGCTTTCTCAACAGTCCTGCTTCTTCAGCAAAGTGGTATTTATGAAGTCCCGAGATGGCCTTGCAGCCCATAAATCACTGTGACTGTATACACTTCTGTGAATGCCTGGACCCTGGCAGGAGGTGCCTGCTTGGTAAAGATTCCTTACCATTCTTCCCAAAAGGGTTAATGACTCTTGCAGTTCTTACTGCCTGTGACGTATGCCCAAGACATTGGAGATCTAGAAGGGATAGTTCCCTGGCCAGCCACTTCATTTTTTTTTCTCCCCAAAGGCATGAATTCTACTCAAGTGGCCTGCCCCTCAGCAGAAGGTGGACATTTGTTTATGTTGCAATTAACAAAAAGGATACATGATGGGTCCTGCACTAAATGTCTCCCTTAGATCATGAAGTCTTTTTACCAGGTTACTGGAACACAGAAAGGATTGCAATATATTAGATATGTCAGGTGGAATATTTCAAGATTAGTAAGACACTATTCTGTATGCCAAGTGGATTACTGATTATTTTTTAAATTTTTGCAGCAAACCAATGAGGTAGGTATTTTATTTACATTTTGCAGATGAAGAAACTGAAGGTAAAGAGAAGTATTATGTGTGCAATGGCATACAACCATCTGAAATGGACAAATAGATTGTGTTCCTATGATCTTCCATAATACCATGTGACTTCTCTGACATATGGAGAATTTTGAGCCTGGGAATGAGGCATTGTTTGTAAGTTACTAGCAGCAGCAGTGTTTTTTGGGAACAAGCAAAGCCTGAGAAAAAAGAATGAGCCAGATATGAGATGGAATTCTCAAAAATCGATTACTCAGAAGAGCCTTCTCTGACCACACTCTGTAAAATAAAAGTGACCCTATCTTTCACAATTACCTAACCTGATTTGTCTTTCACAGCTCTTCACAGAACTTGACATGATATTATATACTGTTTTGTCTAATTTTTTTTGGAAATTTTCCCCATTGGAACATAAGCTGCATGAAGGCAAAGACTCTTTGGTTTCATCTGTATATTCAGTACCTAGAACAATATCTGGCACATAGTAGATACTCAATGACAAACTCAATGTACACACAGACTATGGCCTTACCAGATATAAAAACAGAACTTTGACCCACAACCTGCAGCAACCTGTCCAGGAAATCAACCCCTTATCTACAATAAGCAACCCAGGAAGCCAGCCTGCTGTAAGTCAGACTTTTCTGGAAGTTAGATTGCTATTTCCAGTGACATTCTAGGAAGATAAACAACTTCTGTAACAATTTGCCTAAAATGAACAGGACTTGATTAATACCTGAAAGCTTCCCTCATTTTTGTCCTCAACTTAAGATCCACTAGAGAAAGCCAAATGTATACCCCTAACCAATCACATAGCATTCTGTGTCTAGTTAGCTAGCCTACAGCTTCCCTGTGCCAACAGCCTCCAATCGGGGCATAGCTGAAGCCTTTCCGTTTTTTCCACCATAAAGCTTCTTACTTCTCTGTCTGCCTTTGAGTCTCTGCCAAAATACAAGTGACAGTGGCTAACTTCCTTGCCCTAGTAAGCTCAGAATAAATAGACTTTGCTTTTCCCATTTGGTTGATCTTCATTTATTTCTACATCAATAACAGATGTTGAACAAATGAAGGAGTAGATGTTCCGTGAGTTGGAAAGGCCAATCAGAGAAGTTTATGAAACCTGTAGGGAGAGGATGTTTTAACGGAATATACTGTTTGTATAACAATCATATTTGTGTGTGTGTGTGTGTGTGTGTGTGTGTGCTCACGTGCGCATGTGTGTGCATGCCTCCAAAGAGAAAATGAGAAGAAAGAAAGGCAAAGAGATATCATTTCGATGAGAACAATCAAGTAGCCCTGGGGGACATTTTGAAACATAGTCACAATCATTGTGGTCATGTCAAAATCTTAATGTTGGATCCTTGAAGACAGGGTTATTACTATGATTTTTCTCCAAGAGAATTCTCATTAGTGTGCCCTGAGTCAGCAAGTGCTAAGGAACTACCTTTCTAGGTATAGCATTAAAGGTAAAAAACTCAAGTGTTCTATTGGCTAAAGATAAAGACAAGCCCAAAACACAGCAGGACTACTGAGCCCTGTATAGATGGAAGCAACTTTTATAATTAGGCCAAAGTCTGGTGATCAGGGTGGTGAAAATATGTGTTCCCACCCAATTAAATTGGCCAGGAATTGGTCCAGGAGCCTCAGGAGATTCCTGAAAGCACCCCACTCTAGTTCAGATCTAGAGTTTAATGTAACTGAAAAGGTGGTTATCAAAATGGGTGTATAGATACTGATGCCGCCTTTCACGCCTTGTAGTATAAATTTACCTTAGAGGCTCCTGTCCCATCAAACTATATTATTCTGGCTGGTCTAGTTCACAGAGGTCTATGTGTGGGCAATTTTGTATGCATGTGTGCCAGTGTCTGGGACATATCTCAGTGTTGGGTCAGGAAGCACACAAGAGTGTTCTTGACCTTTTTATGCATAATGTGTGTGCCCTGGTCTTGACAGAATGTGATTAAGATGGAGAAATTAAAGGGCAAAAGTGAAATTCAGTTATTTTCAAAGCAACTGTTATAGAACAGATCAATAACTTGTGGTTTGTTGTTACACCAATCTTTATTGTTTTTGACAGATTCCCTACTGCATTAAGTGCAATGTATTTCAGTGTTATCTAGGTACCCTCCGACAGGTCAGCTGGTTTCACAGGGATTATTTCATACTGGGTTGAAACATAATAGTTCAATCTGGGCATGCTGAAAGGCAGGGTTTGTAGCAATGTATGAGTCCTGTGATTCACTGGTGAGATTGTGATGAGGAATTGCTTGCCTGAGGGGCAGAAACAAAATGCTATGAGATAAACCAAGGCCATTATCCAAGCATTCTTTGGTGTGTTTCATTTTCAGCTATAGATGCTGCTTTTCTGTCAAAGATGGGATGGAAAGAAATCTCTTGTTCGTAAAATGCTGGAAGGACAGAGATGGAAGATGTTTTTATTTTAGAATTATGAGGCGGGAAAAAAAAAAAAAAAAAAAAAAACAACCTTATGACATAATCTGGTCACCTCCAGGCCCTTGGCAGAACTTCATTTGAACTACCATGAGAAAATGTTTTGAATATGTATGGCGCCACAAAGTGTAATATTCTTATTAATAATAGATTTATCCATTTTTTGCTAATTGTCCTTAAAAGGTAATACTCTGGAGTTGGCTATTAGTAGATCATTTCCATATCTTAAAATTATTAGAGTCAGTTAATTTTTTAAATATCTCATCTTAATTATTCCTTTGGTATCTTGTCTTATTCGTCTTGAATGACAGCAGAAAAGCAATATTCATTCTAGCTTTTACACTCTAACTTCAGAGTGTCCGAAGATTCCAATAATTTTTGTATTAATCAAGGTAAGCTAATCCTCTTTGCTGCCACAGACAAATCCCAAAATCTCAGTGGTTTAATATAGAAAATGTTAATTTCTTGTCATAAGCAAAGTTTAATGTGCATCAGGTAACCTTCCTCCACCTTGGAGTGATTCTGTTCTGAATCTGTGGTGTCCAAAATCATCACGGCAGGGAAGTGTGGGCTACAGGTATGAGTTCAGCAGTCATTTGGGAGGTGCTTGGCTCTTCACTCATATACCATTGCGTTGTATATGACGTTGACCCACTGGGAAGTGGAGAGGAACAGCTGGATTGAGAGGAGCAGCTGGATATCTGATGAGCACTAACAGTTCTTACCACTTTGGTTTCTACTAAATAACAATCATCTCTTTTCTAGGTAAGTACTCTGTGATGCGTTTGTTTGTTTGCTTGTAGTTCTTTATAACCTGTGGCTTATCCCTCAACTTCTAACATTTTAATTCTCTCAGTTAACTCAATTGTCTAGGACCAAAAGAAGGATTTTCATCCACATGAAAGAGGGGTTTGTATTATCTGTGATCTCTAGAACCGTATCAAGACACAAATTAGTATTTGATCTCAATTATCTAAGTTGACTGCTGACATTGCATTACTCTCAAATTTAAACTTAATTTGAAACCATATAGGCTTTGCCCATCTAAAATTTTTTCTTAATCTCATGGAATCACTCAAAATGCTTGTGTACACAATCCACACTTGTGTCTCATTCTTTTTGTCGTGATAGACATCCCAAGGAGACCTTATGCACTCATGCCTGATGCTAGGCAAGGAGGTTTTTCTCAGTGAGCCAGTTATTGCCAATAGCCTAAAAGAGGATTAGCTTAGCTTTTCATTTAGCCATTTTATTTTATTATTTTTCTTATTGAATAAAGTATGTGCCCTCTGGGATTAATTTCCATTAGGAGGCAAGAATCAAGTTAAATACATCCATTAAAATGCATATGAAATGAAACAGCAGAAGATTAAAAAAGTCTGCATTTCAAAACACCCAATACATGACCACTTTGTGAAGAAAGCAAACAGTTAATAAAGCTAGAGCAGCCTTGTGACAGTAAGGAAATAGCCTTCCTCCCTCCGCCTTAACTTTGGAGAGCCCTGCTGTACAAGCACACATTATTCTTCCCCTACTCTTCACTTAGGAAATTGAAGGCTATATTCAAAATTATGTTAAAATTAGGTGAAGCTCTTATGATTAGAACTGGATGTTCCCAGCAGTTTTATCTCAAAAGTGGATGAGTAAGTCATCCTGAAAGAAGCTCCCCATAACCCGCAAACTACTTCCTCCTGGAGCTGAGAGACCCAGCCAAGCTTGGCACTTTGGCTCTACTTCATTCAGTCTGACCAGCAAAGCTTGGAACTTTGGCTCTTCTTAACCATTCAGTCTGTTGACTAGAACATTTTTCTATGCTTGGAGGGTGGAACTTTTTCATGAACAGGATCTTCTGTAGTCAAGGGTCGCAGAATATACCATCCTAAAATATGCCACTTTGGGATTATTTTGAGCCAAAAGCAATTGAAAAGAAGCTGATATGAGAAAACCTCTCTGCCCTCCCCTCCATTTACCTAAAAGCAGGACATACATTTTCAAAGGTGTCCCTCCTTTTGTGTCCACCAGGAAGGATGAAGATGGCTTTAGAACTTTATCAGCCTGGAGACAGCATCAGAGGAATCTACATAACCAACTTTCCTAACCAGCTTTTATCTACCATTAGTTTCCCACACACCTGATTCCCCACAATTTGCCTCCCCTAGAAACTCAAGCTCCTTTTCCTTTATCTTGTCATTTCTCTAAAAATGCAGTGTTCTTTATTCATGATACCATCTAAGTCAGAGTTCTGTGCCAGCCCTCAGAGAGTTACTCTTTCCCTGAGTTTTCTCCCATGTATGCATGAAATACACAGGTTAATAAACCTCTGTTGGCTTTTCTCCTTTTAATCTGTCTTTTGTTACAGGGGTCCCTGCTGAGATCTCAGGAAAGTAGAGAGAAAATTGTTTTTCCTCCTGTACAATCGTCATAGAGTGGCACAGAGAGCTGGAGAAAGCATGCTTTAAAGTTGCATGGATAAGGGTCACGTCCAACACTGACATTTTATAGTGTGTACCCTGTGGGAGAAGGGTTTACTCTCCTTATCAGAAAAATGGGCATCAATTAACCTATATTGCAGAATGTTTGTGGGTATTTACTAGAAATATATGGAGAATAGCCGAGTACAGAGAGCTCAGTAATTGATGACTTTTATTCACTTTTATTTTTTACATAGTCTTGAGAGATTCTTTCAGCAGATTACTTGTTTGGGGTTTCCTGGGTCCAACTACCTCTCATTTGGCAAAATGTGGCCCATTTATTTTAGCTTTCATTTTAAAACACAAGTAAAAAACAGAAAGTCACTATGGTTCAGTGCCTTGCCCAAGGGCATAAAGTTATTGAATCACCCAGAGCCAGGCATTACTCCTGTCTTGGTGAGAAAGATGCAAATCTAAATGCATGTCCTTTTTCCATTTGATTTGGAAGGAGCTTTGGATGTCACCAAGTCCCCACATGCAGCCTAAAGGGACTTTATGAGAGGGATGGATGGATATTTGGGAATATTATTTTTTTGGCACTACAAAGGATCTTTATCTATTGCATATTTCCATTAGCATTGCAGGGTGAAGGCCATTTCGTATCACAGAGATAGCAAATCATTCCGAGGTAGCAGCTGTTAGAATTCCTAGCCCAAGTGTATTAGGAGGTACTGTTTTTGACAAAACCAGAGAAATACTATGAGCTGAGTAAAAATAGATTTCAGTGAGAAGTTGCTATTGTTACTATGATGCCTTTTATATTAGAAACTATAGTCTATGCATATTGGGAATAATGATCCTGGATCAATTGTAAAATCATGTTTTATCCACTCTTCATTTGAAGCATGCATTGAATACTCTTCAGGAACTTAGCATTGCTACTGTGACTAGGGGAATAGGAGAAGAATAGGCTCTGATCCCTGCCCTCAACTTTCATAAGTTGTTTCAGAGATAACATTTACAAACTTAATTACTTGTAGAACCTACATAACAGAAATTAATTAATTGCCAAAATTCATGTTCTAGAGAATAAGTGTTGTAGGAGATAAGGCCAAAAGAAATCCCACACACCGTCAAACAGATGAGGAGTTAGTTTTAGGGGAAGATAGGGAGGTTTTATCCTTGTTTTACGAGGTAGTCACAGATATCAGATGGTAAATCTCAGCAGGACCAAGGACAGAAGAGGTCAGGCCTACACATGGAAATACATTTGTCCCCTGCATAGAGGTGATGGAAATTAGAGAAACAGATTTGTAGAATAGTCTTCAAACAGTGTATGAACCCCAGATGCAGGAGCTCTACAAAAAAATAGTTATTTTAAAAAATATACAATTTAATATGTTAACTATTTTCAAAAAATATTAAAAATCAAGTTTAAAATAAAAAACCCATTAAATAGGTTTTATATTAAATTTCAACATATTAGAGCACACCTATGCTTTTACTATGTTGCCAATGCAATTCATTTTGTGCAGATATTAAATATAAACTTTTCTCATATTTGGATATATATTTGGTCTTTTTATATAGGAGTCATATGCTCATCCTTTTCTCTTCTAAGTGTAGGTATTAGAGTGTCCAATCATGGAAACCAGTACAAGCAAATACAATCACATATCCCATAGTGGCAGTATTATGTTGTAAACACTTCTAATGCATCTTGGTGACTTTGAGAGACATTGGAAAGGATTCAGCTGTAAAGCAAAATGTCCAAGTACACTTAATACTCAGCAAAACAGTTTAAAAAGACAAAAACCCAAACTGTTATTGTTTGCAACAATTTGTGCATGAGAATTAGCATTGTTTATAGACTGTGCATGTACAATATCCAGAGATAAATTTCATGCTATGCTGGATGTCCCCGCAAACAAACAAACAAACAAACAAACAAAAAATTCATCTTGTAAACATTGTAGTTTTTAAAAATTTGTCTCACTCTCATTATTTTATTACTTAAACAGTAATTCCTTTAATGAGGAGTTTAAAATACATCGATAGTGAACATGTAAGTCTTTTCAAATATATATTTAAAATCCAAACATTAGATTTGTTTGTATAAAAAGGTTTATTATAAAAGGGTATTTGAAAACTATTGATTTAGAGGCACAAAAGCTGAGGGCTTAGGTCTAAACCTTGGGATCTCCAAGCCTTAAGGAGATGTAAGGGAGAACCAGACGGGCAGGGGATGCCTATTAGCAAAGTACATAAGTTATTGCTCTTAAATTTCAGCAGCTTTGGTATTCCACAATTGCCCTTTTGATGTAGTATTAAGAGGGCTAGAGTATCCCAAAATTGGATAAGTAATCCCTTAATAATTGCTAGATGACTTGTGTAAAACAAAAGCCTTTCTTAAAATTAGCATGAGTTTCTGGTAGCCCCCTTCTGGTCGTGGTCAAGGATACTGGTGCACAGCAAAATGCAGATGCTACGGTTGTCTGCTACTGCTGCCTGGGAATAATCAGAATCTCAGAGACATGGAAGTGCCTGAACCATGAGTCCATGAAAGAGAATAGAGGTGACCCAGAAGAGGCTTCTGAGCAATGCTGGGGTTAAGAAAACTGAAAAAATGGAAGACTTGGAACTAACTGTAATGAGAACAAAGAATTCTGAGAAAACAGTTTCTCATGTCTGGCTAGAGGAGAAAAATCAAAGTTAAAGGCTGTTCATTGGTGAGGTCAAGCAGACACCACAGAGTAGTATGTTCAGACAGATAGAATTTATTTCAACCTAGAATGGTTCCTCAGTGACTAAGGAAACTTGCTGAAGTTACTTTGCCGTGTGCAGAGGTGGAAGAAAGGGTTAGGCAGTAAAGGATAGTTTCCTTACCCCAGCTTACCAAGAATCAGCTCTGGAGGCAGAGCCAGACAACTGGAGGGAAGCAAAACTCCATTAACCATTTCCTTTGGTAAGCACCTGCCTAGACTTATCTGTACCAGTCTTAGTACTAAGACCTGGGGCTACATGGATGAAAGCACATTCTTTGTTCTCCGGTAGCTTACAGATAGTATAAACTGGGGGACCAGAATCAGTAAGCAATGGCAAAACATTGTGATGGGAGGTCAGATGAAGAACAGCACAGGAGGGGAGAGGAGCCAGAGGAAGAATAGCTGGTCTAGATTAGATTGCATTTGATTAGGATAAATTAGATGTAAATTAGCTAAAGAGGAGTGGAATAAAAGGGCAGTTTCAGATATCAGAAATAGTGCTTGAAAAGGCAGGGGGAGAAAGGGAGGAGGACATGGTTAAGAGCAAAGGGGAGCCTTGGACACAGAATTGGGAAATGAAGCTTAAGAAAAAGGACAGGTAGGGTTACCACTAAGCCAGGTTCCCTGCCCTCAAGCAGCCTGCATTCTCATGGGGGAAATAATAAAAATATGTAATGCAATATTGAACCACAGGGGCATTTTTTTCCCTGGATACCATAACCAACTTCAAGAGGGAAAACCGAGAACTTAAGGGTAATTTCATCCTTATGCCTGCCTTAGATCAGATTTGAATGACCAATATTATAGAACTCCTTGATAAATCACATACATTAGAGATAAGCTAGGCTTTCTTTGATGGTGAGAAAAAACTGGAGTGCTGTAAGTATAACAATAAATACCAAGAAATGGGTGTGATAGAAGAAGAAATTAACTTTGGAAGATAAAGGAGGGAAAAAGAAAATCTTCCCAGATGATGCTAGATTTCATTGTCTTTAAGGATGAAGAGATGTTTATTAAGTCAAGGAGGGTTAAGGGCAGTCTAGCATCCGAGTGCGGCCTGTGCAAAGTCGTAGACATGAGAAGCAGCAATGGGGCGCTGGAGAATACAGCTGAAATTGGGAAATTTTGATTAGGAAGCCTGAAAAATGTGTGTGGTTTTAGAATGATAAAGGGGAAAGATTTTATTTTGTCAGTGATGGGGAGCCTCGATGGATTTTAAACCAGGAAAGGATAAGAAATAGAGTTTCAAGAAGAGCTTAATCAGTTCTTTAAGCTAAGGGAAGTTAATTAGGAAATGTAAGAAAATTGCCTCTCTAATTTTCTTAGTGTGTACATAGTTGATGTTCAAAATTTCGTTGAAATACAATTTTATATATTGCATCTCTTTGAAAAGATAAATGGAGATTCCAAAGCCCACTGCATCTGGTTGGGTGAGTTGCAGGATAGCCCTAACCCAAGAACACAGTGGTTGCCTGCAAAGAAAGGAATTAAGTGTAGAGAAGACAGAGATGGGAAGAAAACTTAGATCATATACCTATTCCCCTTTACTCCTTGATACTGCAGCACATACATAGGTATATTATCTACCACCATACTTTTTACTTACTTTTTTAACCAAAAAATATTTCTTTATGATTCCCTATATATAATTGTATGCCACACAGGTTTAATTTCCTGGTAAGCACAGATTTTCAAAAGAACAAATTTTGTGAGAAGGAGTGACAACTAAGGAAAAAGAAACATGAGCGAGAAACATAGAACCCTAGCTCTTATAATTGACAAAGAGTAAAGCTTAGAATTAGTTGAAACATACAAAGATATTAAGCACAACACAAATGGACCTTTAAAGTGTCATCTATAGTAACAGTCTTTAGGCTCATTCCCTGGCTGGTGATGTGATTTTAAAAGGTGGTAGGAAGAAGGGAGTTGTATCTCTAACTTATTTTCCTGTGGAATTCTTTAGCAACTAAACTAGGTTTTAAACTGGTAAGAACAGAAGAAAAAAATGGAAAAGTACAATGACTACTCAAGACAGATGGGGAAGTAAGAAGTGAGTGCTGGTCTAAGGAATTTTAAATTTTTAACTCAGAGGATTCCATCCCAGGATACTAAAGGAACTTGCAAATGTAATCTCAGACTCACTATCTATAATCTTTGAGGATTCTTGGCAGTCAGAAGATTAAAGGTAGGCAAAATTATAATCCTAAGCTTTGAAACCAGATAGGAAAGTTGAATCCTAAGCATTGTAGATATTGACATATGGACATTGCTCTTGGGTGAAAATCGACAGCAGTTTGGGACCAGATGAGCAATTCTCTCTATGAAAAAAGGCTATAGATTCAGAATGGAAAGCAAGGCTCAGTGTGTAAGCACTGCACTGGCAGGCAGGGAGAGACTTCTCAGCAGCCTGAGCTGAGTGGTGCCCCACACCACACCAGTTCCATTACACATCAGAACCACTTACATTGTTTTGTACTTAAAAACAGCCTAAATACCCCCTCCAAGAACTGCCCTGTGGTCAGCGGGACCAGAGGATCCTCTTTCACTCTTGTTGCCCAGGCTGGAGTGCAATGGCGCAATACCGGCTCACCTCAACCTTCGCCTCCTGAGTTCAAGTGATTCTCCTGCCTCAGCCTCCCTAGTAGCTGGGATTACAGGCATGTGCCCGTAATTTTGTATTTTTAGTAGAGATGGGGTTTCTCCATGTTGGTCAGGCTGGTCTTGAACTCCCGACCTCAGGTGATCCACCCACCTCGGCCTCCCAAAGTGCTGGGATTACAGGCATGAGCCACCATGCCCAGCCCAGAGGATCCTCATAATATTTTGGTAGGGAAGACAATTATCATAAGGCTTGGCATAGAAAAGAAAGAAGGATGTAGTGCCATGCGTTAGGAGACTTCAGAAAGGCTATTGGAAAGCAATAGTGATTGCAAGAAATAGGGATTTGCAATAAGTCATAGTATTTGTCTAGGAAAACGTTTAAAATGTCTCTAATATGGGTGTATGTTTGTCTAAGAAAGTAGAACATTAACATTTCCTTCATTTCTTTGTTGAACAAAATTTCAACTTTGAGAAGACATGATTTGATGTTCTACTGGTTATGGTGGGCTGATTTAATTATGGCAACATCCAGAAAGGGAGATTGTGTGGCTCTTTATACAATGAAAAGTCATCCTCTCTTCTTTCTTTCTCTTCACTCTCCTTCTCTCCCTCACTTCCTTTATTCAATGTTTATATGCTATTTCGTTTATGCTAGGCACCCTGCTAGATGCAAATACAAGCTTTCTTGCCTCAAGGTACTCACATTCTGGTGGCAGAGTCTGAGAGATTAGCTAATCATCACCTAGTATCCTAATGGCTAGATGGAAGATAGTTCTAGAGAAGTGCAGAGAGAGCAGCAAGGAAGCTCAAAGGACTCATTAACCTTGTGGCATTTTTAAGTGTTTGCCAACTGGATGTTATAGAACCAAGCTGTGGTCTGCTTGCCTGGTCTAGTAAGGCCAAAAATCCACACTGTGGTTTGCAGTAGGAGAAAGGAGGGCATTTATTTGCAGGGAACAAAGCAAGGGAAATTGGGCAGCTGACACTGAAGACCAGACCTCCCTGATGGTTTCAAGTAAGGGTTTTTAAAGGACAGGGAGCAGAGGTTACAGGGAAAGTCATACATCAATACATGGAGGCTATACATTGGTTTGACCTAAAAAGGTGGGGCCTCTCAAAGCAGGGGTTTACAAGTTATAGGCAGATTCAAAGATTTTCTGATTTGCAATTGGTTAAGGAGGGAAAAGTTTTATCTAAAACTTTGGGGTCAGGAGAAAAGGATGTTAGCTCTATGGCATGGGTGTGACTTCCTCCAGGTTACTCAGGAAGAACTTCAAAATACTCTATGTTAGTCTCAATTCCCCCTTATCTGAGGTCTACATGCCAGTAGTTCCATTTTGTGAGGGTCTGGGTTTCTGAAAAACAACTCAAGGACATATGTTAATATGGTGTCTTTAGGCCAGGTGTGGTGGTTCATACCTGTAATCCCAGCACTTTAGGAGGCTGAGGTGGGTGGATCACAAGGTCAGGAGATTGAGACCATCCTGGCCAACATTGTGGAACCTGTCTCTACTAAAAGTACAAAAATTAGCCAGGCGTGGTGGTGTGTGCCTGTAATCCCAGCTACTCAGGAGACAGAGGCAGGAGAATTGCTTGAACCAGGGAGTTGGAGTTTGCAGCAAGCTGAGATCAAGTCACTGCACCCCAGCCTGGTGACAGAGCGAGATTCCATCTCAAAAAAAAAAAAAAAAAAAATATATATATATATATATATATATATATATATATATATATTTGTATAAATTATGTATATTATGTATAAATATAGTACCTTTAGTTTCTATAAAGAATATCTCAGTACTCTAACTTCTTTGGCGATTGTTTTAAGCTACTGTTACCTTCTTGCTTATGAAGCTGCTCATTTAATTCTCAGAGTTAGCTAGCTGCCTGGAATTTCCCTCGAAGAAACTCAAAAATTTCCTTATTTCTATGCTTGGAAGATGGGCTCAGCAGGTCAATAAGAGGGATTCTTGCTTTGTCTCATTGGAGAAGGGAGGTGGGGTGTTTCAAACAGAAAGATAATCATGTACAAGGCTAGGTGTGGGGACAAGGCTAGAACTCTCAAAAAGTCTGCAAAGATTGGTGTCTTAGGAGATCAGCCTAGAGAGATGGCGGGAGTACCTTAACTTGTAGGAGAAGACAGCTATTGGGAGGGGTACCCATCAGGAAAAATTCAGAAAATATTTCTCTATTAGAGATGATTAAACTGGTCTGCTTTCCTTGGACGCCAAAATCTTAACATGTGTATCAGTTCATTCGCACTTGGTCTGAATAGTAATAATTATTTATGACAATGGCTGCAGTCTTTTCCTTCCTTCCTTCCTTCCTTCCTTCCTTCCTTCCTTCCTTCCTTCCTTCCTTCCTTCCTCCCTCCCTCCCTCCCTCCCTCCCTCCCTCCCTCCCTCCCTTCCTTCCTTCCTTCCTTCCTTCCTTCCTTCCTTCCTTCCTTCCTTCTCTCCTTCCATCCTTCTATTATAAATTTGTAAATAAGAAAGCCTTAGAAATAGCTATACCAATACAGAGAAATGAAACATCTTCAGGTAGAATAACTTAAACATGTAGTCTATTTATTGAATAGGCTACAAATATTTACTATTTTTTCCTTTGTTTATTTATTGAACAAGTACTATTGAGAACCAACTAACTTGGAGCTGTGTATGAGACACTGGGAATAGAGCGAATGAGATAATCAACATCTTTGATCTCATATTCTTTCATTCTATGGGAAGGAAGCAGGCAACAAGTAAGCACACAAATAAATGAGTAATTTCAGAGAATAGTACATCCAAAGGCAATATAATCACATGTTGGTCATTTTCCTGTTTGGTGTCAGTCCCCCTCAGGGCCTTTCTATGCTCTGTTATATTTCAGGGGTGGGTGGGATAGTGGGACCAGGCAAACTACATTTCCTGACGTTTTTCCCAAAAGCTTCCTAAGGGACTCTGCCAGAGAGAATCTCTACTAGGGGTTTAGAGGCAGGAGGAGCCTCCTTCTTGCCCTCTCCTTAAGCAGCAGCTATAGACTCCAGTCTTTCACCCATATTCCTGTAACCTGCTCTGTGCTCTTTTATGTGATGGGCAGTCAGGTGCGGCCACAAAAGGAGATGCAGGAGATGCTCAGGAAAACAAAGCTTATTAATATTCTCATGTGTCCTGTACACAGGAGCCATGGCTTGCCACACAGGGCCCCATGGGCAAGCCTCAGGGTGGTCTGAAGGCAAAAAGCAGAAGTGAGGGGAATGTCTAGGCCAGAGCCTTTATTGTGATTTGCACTGGAAAGAGCAGGGCAGGGTGAACAGTTTAGGACTGACTAGTTTGAATAACCTAGGAAGGCTTTGGGCTATAGGGTGGTTCTTAGTTTCTTGGTCCCTTACTCTGGGGTAATTAAGACAAAGGAATATTGCCTCCTGACATGTGGGGGCCAAATAAAGGAGTTTGGCTCTAGATGATTAATTTGAATATCCAAGAGAAGCTCCTGGCTGAGCCCTTTGCTTTTTTATCAACTGCATACAAGCTCTCTGCTAAGCCTGGTCCTGGCACTTGTCACCCCCAGGGATTTGTCTGGAATCTCCTCCAGGTGCCAGCACAGGCTGTTGTAGGGGAGGGGCTCCTTCTGGTGGTCCTCGCTTTGCCTCCTCCCTTTGTCCTCCAAGTCCTTTGGATGGCAGCTGCTCCTGACAGTTACCAGTAACTCAGTTACTTCACCTCATTTTGTCTTCTCAGCATGTCTCATGCTTATGTAATCCATTTCTTATATTCAGTCCCTCTATTTGAAATGTAGGGTGATTCCTGTCATTGGTTCTGTTGATATAGAGAGTGACAGAGGGTGCTGCCTTGGGTCAGCTAGTAGGGCAAGGCATCTCTGAGGAGACTGTAAATCAGATGTGAAAAATGTCAGGAGATCAGCCTTGTTTATACCCAGGGGGTGAGCACTCCAGGCAGAGGAGCCTGCAAGTGCCCTGAGGAAGGAGAAAGTGTGATCAACTCTAGAAATGACTGGGCAGAACTCTGATACTAACCTTCCAATTCCTCCTCTTTAAGAAATGACTTCAGGCTGGGTGTGATGGTTCATGCCTGTAACCCCAGCACTTTGGGAGGTCAAGGCAGGAGGACGGCTTGAGCTCAGAAGTTTGAGACCAGACTGAGCAACATAGCAAGACCCCCCACCTCTCCAGAAAACAATTTAAAAAATTAGCTGGGCATGGTGGCTTGCATCTCTGGCCCCAGGTACTTGGGAGGCCAAGGTGGAAGGATTGCTTGAGCCCAGGAGGTCAGGGCTACAGTGAACCATGTTTGTGTCACTGCACTCCAGCTTGGGTGACAGAATGAGATCTGGACTGAAATTTCTTTAGCTTGGATGCTGGTAGCTGTGTGCAGTGTTCCTAGAACACTGGTAGCCTGTGTACAATGCTCCTAAATCGACCTTTCTATAGGTCCCAGTTGAGATTCCTTCATCTGTTCTGTTTCTCCAGAGGTTTTGGTTGCCATCTGATATTTTTCATCCAACCAGTGACTTCTCCTTTGTCTTACATAGTTTTAAAGCTGTTTGCACTCTCTGGCTTGCTCTCTCTTTCCCGGCCATTCTCTCCCTTCTGCCCCATCTCTTTGTCTGTTACCTTTCCCTTATGAAATTCAGCTGTGCCGAGGAAGAATAAAGTGTGACATATTTACTCCATTCTGGATTTGGGCAAGGAGAGCAACTGCTGGGTCCCATCTGAGTTGGAAAGAGCTCCCCATGGAGAAGGAGTGTTAGACACAGAGGTGTTTCCTGATTATTGCTATTTCATATTCTCATTCATGCAGCTGTTCTTTTACTCACTGGAGAATCAGTTCACTACCAGTGTCATCAATGTGGTGACCAAAACTCAATGAGACTTGGTTCTATTTCTCACAAATAGGTTGAGCTTCATCCTTCAGTTTAGTCTCATTTGACCTTGGAAAGCATTATCCAAATTTGTTGAGCCCTTCAGAGTGAGCACTGACCTCAACCACCCTCCCAAGGATAAGCTGGTGCTTCATGACACTTCACGACCTTTTATCCGAAGGTGGTCACTTGGGTGTCTATTTAAGTCTAGACAAACACAGCAGGCCATTGTTTGAAAATAGGCACTTTTAATCTAAAAAAGGTTTTTTCCATTTGCTTTAGGGGAATTAAAATGATCAGTTCTGTATAGCTGAGTGATAGTACAAGCCAAAATATTTTTGAATGAAAAGCGATGCATGGTGAACATAACTTTGATCTTTGTCTACCCTGGCTTATGGGCCAAAAGTTGTTTATCCAGGACAAGGTTTAGTAAAAAGAAATGTATCTCAGTACAAAAGGTATGGTTTGTTAAAATGTTAGTCATTCATTCTACATATTCTTTGTAGACTTTACAAATCAGAAAAACAAAGACTGTGGTGAATTCTCATCTCTTCCCGTAAAGGGGCTTTCAGGAGGGCAGAATGCCTGGACTGGATAATATTCATTTTTATACTTTTAATGATAAGAGTCTTTGGCTGGAAAATTCTTTGTAGTTGTTGTATAGGCTCTCTTTACTGATTCCAGAAAGCGTATTTTACTTATTTCTACTCACATCTCTGTTTCTCAAAGAAAATGGTTAACTTTCCCCCAAGACAGGAGGAAGAACTGCATTTTGTTGTAGATTACGTATCCCCTTCTGTAATGCTCCCTCTGTTATTTTGCATTAAGATTAAGCCATCCTTCCATCAAGAGACCTTCCAGGACCACTCCAGCGCACAGGGATCACTCTGTTCTCTCACATCGGCTCTGTGTCTATCCCTCATATTTGCCAATCTGCACACATAGCCATAGGACATTGTTGATGGTGTGCTAAATGAATTATTTTTATCAGCTTTATTTTTTGTGCTGAATCACTACTCATAAATGTCTTATGCCCTTAATTAGTTTGTAAGTTACAAACAATAATTGAAGTTTATAATTTTTGTGTTGATCACGATGCCAGCCCAGTACTGAGCATGCAGTAGGTCTCAGTAGGTTTTTCAATTTGATGATTTAATGACAACTAATGTGAATATATCTTTGTTCTGGTATTCAGAGTAACAAGACGGAAGATAAACTTATATATAATGAGCTAAAATATTTGCGCTTCAACTCCATCCATTTGGCTGGTAGGTATATTTTCAGTGTTTAAAGATGAGGGACGCAGCTGGGCGCGATGGCTAACATCTGTAATCCCAGCAATTTGGGAAGCCAAGGTGAGTGGATCACCTGAGGTCAGGAGTTTGAGCCTCGCCAACATGGTGAAACCCCATTTCTAATAAAAATACAAAAATTGGTTGTGCGTGGTGACGCACGCTTGTAGTCCCAGTCACAGGGAGACTGAGGCAGGAGAATCTCTTGAACCTGGGAGGCAGAGGTTGCAGTGAGCCAAAATCACACCACTGTACTCCAGTCTGGGCAACAGAGAGAGACTCTGTCTCAAAAAAAAAAAAAAAAAAAAAAAAAAAAAAAAAAAAAGGGTAAGGGATGCTAATATTATAATCCTTTTAAATTATGGATTTTTCTCCTCCAAGCTTTCTTCAGTCCAGTGTTTTTCTATCTTAGTAAATAGCACCACGAACATCTGGCTGATGAGGCTTAAAACCTAGAAGTCACTCCTCTTTCTATTTTGAAAAAGGATTTATTGAGGTATAATTGATAAAATGTTGCACATATTTAATATGTTCAATTTCATGACTTTGGACGTGTACAAACACAGATGATACCCACAATCAAGGTAATATCATATAAATCTTTCACCTTTTATTCCTAGTTCCTTTGTTTTCCCCTTCTCCCTACACATCCAATCCACTGCAAGTGCTCCACTGACAAGTCTAGCTCAACTGTGAAAGATGATTGCTCTTCCATCCACACCTTAGTCTAATACACCATCATTTCCCCAGGTCAACAGCAGCTCCTTCAATGGTCTCTGACTTCCCTTGTCACCTCCCTACTCTGCACAACAACCACTGTGATTTTTTCAACAAATGCTGATAAAGCTCTTGTAACTTCCTTGCTTTAGATGCTCCAGTGGCTTTTCACTGCACTTAAAAAAAAAAAAAAAAAAAAAAAATCCGTCGTAATGGGTGTGCAGCAGTATATCATTTGGGGTTTAATTTGCATTTTCCCAATAAATAATATGTCAAGAATCTTTTCATGTACTTATTTGCCATCCCATCCATATATCATTTTTAGTGATGGTTTTCTTCAAATCTTCAGCTCACTTTTTAAAATAAGGTGGTTGTGCTTTCTCATGACTGGGTTTTGGGTATTCTTTATATATTCTGGATACAAGTCTGTTATCAAATATGTGTTTCGCAAATGAGAATTTTCTCTCAGGCTAGTTGGTGTCTTTTCATTTCCTTAACAGTGTCTTGAAGAACAGATGTGTATAGTTTTTATGAAGTCCAGCTTATCAATATTTTCTATTATGGCTCATTTGTTGGGTGCCATGTCTAAGAAATCTTTCTAAAATCCATGGTTACAAAGAATTCCTCCAATGTGTACTAAAAGAAACATTAATTATAGTGTCAGTTTGGGTTTCTTTTTCTCTTCCCTCCCTCCCTCCCTCCTTTCCCTTCCTTCCTTTTCCCCTTCCCCTTCCTTTTTCTTCCTCCTTTACTTCCTTCCTTTTGCCCACAGATGCCTGTTCCAACACCATTTCTTGAAAATGCTATTCTTTCTCCCTTGATTTGCCTTAGTATCTTTGCCAAAAATCAGTTGTCTATATTTGCTTGGGTTTATTTTCTGGACTCGCTCTCCTGTTTCACTGATCTATGTGTCTATTCTTCCACCCACACTACACTCTCTTGATTATTGAAGCGATACAGTATATCTTAAAATCATTTTTGTTTTTATCTTTATAATTGTTTTTGGCTATTATGTTTACTTTGTATTTTAGTGTAAATTGTTAAATTAACTTATACATTTCAACAAAATATCACGTTAAAGTTTTCACTGGAATTATTTGAATCTATAGATCAGTTTTGAAATAATTGACCTTTTAACAATATTGAGTCTTCCAACTCATGAACACATTATATCTTTTTATTTACTTAGACTTTCTTTGATTCCTCTTCTCTGGGTTTTATGGTTTTCAGCATAATGATTATATAGACATTTTGTTTGATTTATGCTCAAGTATTTCATGCTTTAATGCTATTGTAAAAAGATACTTTAAAAATTAATTTCTAATTGTTCATTGCGAGTATATAGAAATAAAATTGATTTTTATCATTGACCTTTTATCCCATGACCTTGCTCAATTCACTTATTAGTCTTTGAATTTTTACTTGTCATTTATAGAGGAATTTCTATGTAGAAAATTATTGCTCTGTAATTACAGATAGCTTTATTTTTTCCTTTTTAATCTGTATATATTCCCCCTCCTTGAACCCCACCTTTATTGCAGTAGATAAGACATCCAGTATAAGACATACAGTATAACAACAAAAGCATTTTGACAACAAAAGTATCTGCCATTTTCATAGTCTAGAGGGAAAACAGTCAGACTTTCATTATTAAGTGTGCTATTTGCTGTAGGGTTTTCACAGGTGAACATTGTCACCCCAAGGAAGTCCCCTTCCACTTGAGTTTGCTGAGAGTATTTATCATGAATGAATGTCAAATTTTGTTAAAGGCTTTTTCTGCATTTATTGAGATGATTGTAATGGTTTTCTTCTTTAGTCTATTAATATAGTAAATTACACAGTTTGATTTTCTATGTTGAACTAAACTTCTATTCCGGGGATAAACTCCCTTGGTTGTGATGTGCTGTCTTTTTATATCTTGGTAGATTCATATCCAAATTTTTTTGAGCATTTTTGTTCATATGATTATGAGGGATATTGCTCTGTACATTTCTTATAATATCTTTATTTTCATTCCAGGGTAATTCTTGCATTATAAAACATGTTGGGAAAAATTTCTTCATTTCCTATTTTCCAGAAGAGTCCATACAGAAATGGTGGTGTTTCTTCCTTAAATGTTTAGAAGAATTCCCCAGGGAAACCATCTGGGTCTGTATATTTTTTGTGGGAAGAATTTTAGCTAAAATTTCAATGTATTTATTAGATGTATGACTATTCAGGTTATAACTTTCTTTTGGAAAGAACTTTGGCAGTTTGTGTTCAATAAAATTATTTATTCAATTCAATAAAATTATTTATTTCACGTGATTTGTCAAATTATTTCACCTAATTTGACATAAAGATTTTTTAAAACTTTATATTTTAATATCATGTAATGTTTATAGAATCTGTAGTGAAATCTCTGATTTCAAAATTCCTGATATAAAAAATATGTTTATTTTCTCTTTTTTTTTTTTTTTATCATTTGATGAGAGCAGGATAGAATTTGGTAATATTTTTTGTATTATGGGCTATATGGTAAATATTTTTTGTGTATGCAGGTCATTGGTCTCTGTTTCAACTACTGAACTATCTTGTTGTAGTGGAAGACAACCATAGAAAATATGTAAATAAATGGGTGTTGCTGTGTCCCAATAAAACTTTATTTACAAAACAGACAGTGAGGTAGATTTTGCCCACGGAATGCAGTTGGTTGACCACCCGACTATATGATTACCAACTTTATTGACCTTTTCAAAACACTAGCTTTTGTTTTAATTGGCCTTTTTAAATTCTTTTCTTTTTTGAATTTTATGTATTTATGATGTTATCATTATTATTTCCTTTCACCCCGCTTGCTATAAGTGTAATTTTTTCTTTTTGCTAATTTCATAAAATGAAAGTTTAGATCAAGGATTTCAGTTCTTTCCTCTTTTCTAACATAATCCTTAATTCTGTAATTCTTTTCCATTAGCACTGCTTTAGCTGCAACTTTTAAACTTTAATACATTTTATTTTCATTTTAATTTGATTCAAAATATTTTCTAATATCCTATGTAACTTCCAATTGTAGGTTATTTAGAAGTTTGTGTATAATGTCCAAATGTTTGTGTTATTGAAAACTGTTATACTTTAATACTTTATAGTCACATGGCATAGTTTATGATTTAAATTATTTTGAATTTTTTGAAGCTTGATCTATGGCACAAAATATAATTTATCCTTGTGCATATTTTAGGTGCACTTAAAAATAACATGTATACTTGATACATGCTTGAAAACAGTATTTGTTTGATGGAATGTTCTAGAAGTGTTAATTCATTCACATTGAGTGATACTGTTATGTAGGTTCTTCTATACATAGTAATATTTCTTTTTACCTGCTCTATGTATTCCTAAGGCAGAATTCTTGAATTCGCAAACTATTAGGTTTTGCTTTATTTATTCTGAAGCCCTGGTGTAGGTCCATATGAGTCTATGATTGTTTTGTCTTCCTTGGTGAATCAATTTCTTGGAGAGTATATAATGCCACATTTCACCCTTGGTAATATTTGTTGTTCTGACTTTGTTATTGTATAGTCATTACAGCTTCCTTTGGATTAGCGTTTTCATTACATATATTTTCCCATCCTCTTCCCTAACCCTGTGTATATTTTTAAGAAACAACATATAATTGGGCCTTGATTTTTAATGCAAAATGACTTGCTATCTGTTTTTAGTTGATCTCTGTCTTTTGATTGAGACATTTAGAATTCTTATATTTAGTGAAATGATTGATATAGTTGGTTTAAAATCTGTCACCTGGCTATTTTTTAAAATTTGCATCTTTGTTTTTTTGTTTCATTCTTTTGCCTGCTTTTCAGCCTCCTTTGGGATGGGTTAGATTGTAAGTGTTCCTTGTATGGCATGGTAGAGTGGTACTATAAAAATAACTATGGCAAACTGAAATCATACAAAGTGATCTTAAAAATCAATAGGATCTTCTACAATGATTTCATAACCTTTAATTTTTTTGCCCAAAACATTTAAATCTTTCTTACTGTTATAATGTATAGAAAAATTAAAACTAAAAACACTAATTTTTTAACATACTGTAATTAAAAATATTTAGTCTGCTGTAATTCAAAACATTGAGAATTGTGGGGCTTATTTTGTTAGTTTTTTAAAGTACTTAGGAGTAGTTTGGAGAGTGCTTGCATTCTTCTCAATAGTATAATTTACAATATGAAGTAAGCCTCTTTTCTATGTTTTGGAAAATTGTCATACCCTTTTATAAGTTTGGATTTGTTTTTGACATTTGGCCTTCTGTGTTTTCAATGTCATGAAATATTTTTGAGAGTTTCTTTAATTTGAAGTTTTTTCTTTTTTTCTTTTTTTTATTTTTTATTATTATTATACTTTAAGTTCTAGGGTACATGTGCATAACGTGCAGGTTTGTTACATATGTATACTTGTGCCATGTTGGTGTGCTGCACCCATCAACTCATCAGCACCCATCAACTCATCATTTACATCAGGTATAACTCCCAATGCAATCCCTCCCCCCTCCCCCCTCCCCATGATAGACCCTGGTGTGTGATGTTCCCCTTCCCAAGTCCAAGTGATCTCATTGTTCAGTTCCCACCTATGAGTGAGAACATGCGGTGTTTGGTTTTCTCTTCTTGTGATAGTTTGCTAAGAATGATGGTTTCCAGCTGCATCCATGTCCCTACAAAGGACATAAACTCATCCTTTTTTATGGCTGCAGAGTATTCCATGGTGTATATGTGCCACATTTTCTTAATCCAGTCTGTCACAGATGGACATTTGGGTTGATTCCAAGTCTTTGCTATTGTGAATAGTGCCACAATAAACATACGTGTGCATGTGTCTTTACAGCAGCATGATTTATAATCCTTTGGGTATATACCCAGTAATGGGATGGCTGTGTCATATGGTACATCTAGTTCTAGATCATTGAGGAATCGCCATACTGTTTTCCATAATGGTTGAACTAGTTTACAATCCCACCAACAGTGTAAAAGTGTTCCTATTTCTCCACATCCTCTCCAGCACCTGCTGTTTCCTGACTTTTTAATGATTGCCATTCTAACTAGTGTAAGATGGTATCTCATTGTGGTTTTGATTTGCATTTCTCTGATGGCGAGTGATGATGAGCATTTTTTCATGTGTCTGTTGGCTGTATGAATGTCTTCTTTTGAGAAATGTCTGTTCATATCCTTTGCCCACTTTTTGATGGGGTTGTTTTTTGTTTTTCTCTTGTATATTTGTTTGAGTTCTTTGTAGATTCTGGATATTAGCCCTTTGTCAGATGAGTAGATTGCAAAAATGTTTCTCCCATTCTGTAGGTTGCCTGTTCACTCTGATGGTAGTTTCTTTTGCTGTGCAGAAGCTCTTTAGTTTAATGAGATCCCGTTTGTCAATTTTGGCTTTGCTGCCGTTGCTTTTGGTGTTTTAGACATGAAGTCCTTGCCCATGCCTATGTCCTGAATGGTACTACCTAGATTTTCTTCTAGGGTTTTTATGGTATTAGGTCTAACATTTAAGTCTCTAATCCATCTTGAATTAATCTTCGTATAAGGAGTAAGGAAAGGATCCAGTTTCAGCTTTCTACTTATGGCTAGCCAATTTTCCCAGCACCATTTATTAAATAGGGAATCCTTTCCCCATTTCTTGTTTCTCTCAGGTTTGTCAAAGATCAGATGGACTGTAGATGTGTGGTATTATTTCTGAGGACTCTGTTCTGTTCCATTGGTCTATAGCTCTGTTTTGGTACCAGTACCATGCTGTTTTGGTTACTGTAGCCTTGTAGTATAGTTTGAAGTCAGGTAGCATGATGCCTCCAGCTTTGTTCTTTTGACTTAGGATTGTCTTGGCAATGTGGGCTCTTTTTTGGTTCCATATGAACTTTAAAGCAGTTTTTTCCAATTCTGTGAAGAAACTCATTGGCAGCTTAATGGTGATGGCATTGAATCTATAAATAACCTTGGGCAATATGGCCATTTTCATGATATTGATTCTTCCTATCCATGAGAATGGTATGTTCTTCCATTTGTTTCTGTCCTCTTTTATTTCGCTTAGCAGTGGTTTGTAGTTCTCCTTGAAGAGGTCCTTTACATCCCTTGTAAGCTGGATTCCTAGGTATTTTATTCTCTTTGAAGCAATTGTGAATGGAAGTTCATTCCTGATTTGGCTCTCTGCTTGTCTGTTACTGGTGTATAACAATGCTTGTGATTTTTGCACATTAATTTTGTATCCTGAGATTTTGCTGAAGTTGCTTATCAGCTTAAGGAGATTTTGGGCTGAGACAATGGGGTTTTCTAAATATACAATCATGTCATCTGCAAACAGGGACAATTTGACTTCTTCTTTTCCTAACTGAATACCCTTGATTTCTTTCTCTTGCCTGATTGCACTAGCCAGAACTTCCAACACTATGTTGAATAGGAGTGGTGAGAGAGGGCATCCCTGTCTTGTGCTAGTTTTCAAAGGGAATTTTTCCAGTTTTTTCCCATTCAGTATGATGTTGGCTGTGGGTTTGTCATAAACAGCTCTTATTATTTTGAGGTACATTCCATCAATACCGAATTTATTGAGCGTTTATAGCATGAAGGGCTGTTGAATTTTGTCAAAGGCCTTTTCTACATCTATTGAGATAATCATGTGGTTCTTGTCTTTGGTTCTCTTTATATGCTGGATTACATTTATTGATTTGTGAATGTTGAACCAGCCTTGCATCCCAGGGATGAAGCCCACTTGATCATGGTGGATAAGCTTTTTGATGTGCTGCTGAATCCGGTTTGCCAGTATTTTATTGAGGATTTTTGCATCGATGTTCATCAGGGATATTGGTCTAAAATTCTCTTTTTTTGTTGTGTCTCTGCCAGGCTTTGGTATCAGGATGATGTTGGCCTCATAAAATGAGTTAGGGAGGATTCCCTCTTTTTCTAACGATTGGAATAGTTTCAGAAGGAATGGTACCAGCTCCTCCTTCTACCTCTGGTAGAATTCAGCTGCGAATCCATCTGGTCCTGGACTTTTTTTGGTTGGTAGGCTATTAATTATTGCCTCAATTTCAGAGCCTGCTATTGGTCTATTCAGGGATTCAACTTCTTCCTAGTTTAGTCTTGGAAGAGTGTAACTGTCCAGGAAATTGTCCATTTCTTCTAGATTTTCTAGATTATTTGCATAGAGGTGTTTATAGTATTCTCTGATGGTAGTTTGTATTTCTGTGGGGTCGTTGGTGATATCCCCTTTATCATTTTTTATTGCATCTCTTTCATTCTTCTATATTTTCTTCTTTATTAGTCTTGCTAGCGGTCTGTCAATTTTGTTGATCTTTTCAAAAAAATGCAAGAAATCGACACAGAAGACCGGTGATTTCTGCATTTTCAACTGAGGTACTGGGGTCATCTCACTGGGGAATGCCGGACAATCGGTGCTGGTCAGCTGCTGCAGCCGGACCAGCGAGAGCTGAAGATGGGCGAGGCATCGCCTCACCTGGGAAGCGCAAGGGGGAAGGGAATCCCTTTTCCTAGCCAGGGGAACTGAGACACACAACACCTGGAAAATCGGGTAATTCCAACCCCAATACTGCGCTTTAAGCAAACTGGCACACCAGGAGAATATATCCCACACCTGGCCGGGAGGGTCCCACACCCACGGAGCCTCCCTCATTGTGAACACAGGCAGTCTGTGGCGATCTAACCGCAAGGCAGCAGCGAGGCTGGGGGAGGGGTGCCCGCCATGGCTGAGGCTTAAGTAGGTAAACAAAGCTGCTGGGAAGCTCGAACTGGGTGGAGCTCACAGCAGCTCAAGGAAATCTGCCTGTCTTTGTAGACTCCACCTCTGGGGACAGGGCACAGCTAAAAAACAACAGGGGAAGCAGCAGAGGCCTGTGCAGACGAGAATGACTCTGTCTGACAGCTGTGAAGAGAGCAGTGGATCTCCCAACATGGAGGTTGAGATGTGAGAACAGACAGACTGCCTGCTCAAGTGGGTCCCTGACCCCTGAGTAGCCTTACTGGGAGACATCCCCCACTAGGGGCAGTCTGACACCCCACACCTCACAGGCTGGAGTACACCCCTGAGAGGAAGCTTCCAAAGTAAGAATCAGACAGGTACACTTGCTGTTCAGCAATATTCTATCTTCTGCAACCTCTGCTGCTGATACCCAGGCAAACAGGGTCTGGAGTGGACCTCAAGCAATCTCCAACAGACCTATAGCTGAGGGTCCTGACTGTTAGAAGGAAAACTATCAAACAGGAAGGACACCTATACCAAAACCCCATCAGTACGTCACCATCATCAAAGACCAGAGAGAGATAAAACCACAAAGATGGGGAAAAAGCAGGGTAGAAAAGCTGGAAATTCAAAAAATAAGAGCGCATCTCCCCCTGCAAAGGAGTGCAGCCCATCGCCAGCAACGGATCAGAATTGGTCAGAGAATGAGTTTGACAACATGAGAGAAGAAGGCTTCAGTCCACCAAACTTCTCAGAGCTAAAGGAGGAATTACGTACCCAGAGCAAAGAAACTAAAAATCTTGAAAAAAGAGTGGAAGGATTGATAGCTAGAATAATTAATGCAGAGAAGGTCATAACCGAAATGACAGAGATGAAAACCATGACACGAGAAATACATGACAAATGCACAAGCTTCAGTAACCGACTCGATCAACTGGAAGAAAGAGTATCAGCGATTGAGGATCAACTGAATGAAATGAAGCGAGATGAGAAACAAAAAGAAAAAAGAAGAAAAAGAAATGAACAAAGCCTGCAAGAAGTATGGGATTATGTAAAAAGACCAAATCTACGTCTGATTGGGGTGCCTGAAAGTGAGGGGGAAAATGGAACCAAGTTGGAAAACACTCTTCAGGATATCATCCAGGAGAACTTCCCCAACCTAGTAGGGCAGGCCAACATTCAAATTCAGGCAATACAGAGAACGCCACAAAGATACTCCTCGAGAAGAGCAACTCCAAGACACATAATTGCCAGATTCACCAAAGTTGAAATGAAGGAAAAAATCTTAAAGGCAGCCAGAGAGAAAGGTCGGGTTACCCACAAAGGGAAGCCCATCAGACTAACAGCAGATCTCTTGGCAGAAACTCTACAAGCCAGAACAGAGTGGGGGCCAATATTCAACGTTCTTAAAGAAAAGAATTTTAAACCCAGAATTTCATATCCAGCCAAACTAAGTTTCATCAGTGAAGGAGAAATAAAATCCTTTACAGATAAGCAAATGCTTAGAGATTTTGTCACCACCAGGCCTGCCTTACAAGAGACCCTGAAGGAAGCACTAAACATGGAAAGGAACAACTGGTACCAGCCATTGCAAAAACATGCCAAAATGTAAAGACCATCGAGGCTAGGAAGAAAGTGCATCAACTAACGAGCAAAATAACCAGTTAATATCATAATGGCAGGATCAAGTTCACACATAACAATGTTAACCTTAAATGTTAATGGACTAAATGCTCCAATTAAAAGACACAGACTGGCAAACTGGATAAAGAGTCAAGACCCATCTGTCTGCTGTATTCAGGAAACCCATCTCACATGCAGAGACATACATAGGCTCAAAATAAAGGGATGGAGGAAGATCTACCAAGCAAATGGAGAACATAAAGAAGCAGGGATTGCAATACTAGTCTCTGATAAAAGAGACTTTAAACCATCAAAGATCAAAAGAGACAACAAGGCCATTACATAATGGTAAAGGGATCAATTCAACAGGAAGAGCTAACTATCCTAAATATATATGCACCCAATACAGGAGCACCCAGATTCATAAAGCAAGTCCTTAGACACTTACAAAGAGACTTAGACTCCGACACAATAATAATGGGAGACTTCAACACTCCACTGTCAACATGAGACAGATCAACGAGACAGGAAGTTAACAAGGATATCCAGGAATTGAACTCATCTCTGCACCAAGCGGACCTAATCGACATCTATAGAACTCTCCACTCCAAATCAACAGAATATACATTCTTCTCAGCACCACATCGCACTTATCCAACATTGACCACATAATTGGAAGTAAAGCACTCCTAAGCAAATGTACAAGAACAGAAATTATAACAAACTGTCTCTCAGACCACAGTGCAATCAAACTAGAACTCAGGACTAAGAAACTCAATCAAAACCGCTCAACTACATGGAAACTGAACAACCTCCTCGTGAGTGACTACTGGGTACATAACAAAATGAAAGCAGAAAGAAAGATGTTCTTTGAAATCAATGAGAACAAAGATACAACATACCAGAATCTCTGGGACACATTTAAAGCAGTGTTTAGAGGGAAATTTATAGCACTAAATGCCCACAAGAGAAAGCAGGAAAGATCTAAAATTGACACTCTAACATCACAATTAAAACAACTAGAGAGGCAAGAGCAAACACATTCAAAAGCTAGCAGAAGGCAAGAAATGACTAAGATCAGAGCAGAACTGAAGGAGATAGAGACACAAAAAACCCTCCAAAAAATCAATGAATTCAGGAGTTGGTTTTTTGAAAAGATCAACAAAATTGACAGACCACTAGCAAGGCTAATAAAGAAGAAAAGAGAGAGGAATCAAATAGATGCAAGAAAAAATGATAAAGGGGATATCACCACCGACCCCACAGAAATACAAACTACCATCAGAGAATACTCTAAACACCTCTACGCAAATCAACTAGAAAATCTAGAAGAAATGGATAATTTCCTGGACACTTACACTCTCCCAAGACTAAACCAGGAAGAAGTTGAATCCCTGAATAGACCAATAGCAGGCTCTGAAATTGAGGCAACAATCAATAGCGTACCCACCAAAAAAAGTCCAGGACCAGATAGATTCACAGCTGAATTCTACCAGAGGTACAAGGAGGAGCTGGTACCATTCCTTCTGAAACTATTCCAATCAATAGAAAAAGAGGGAATCCTCCCTAACTCATTTTGTGAGGCCAACATCATCCTGATACCAAAGCCTGGCAGAGACACAACAAAAAAAGAGAATTTTAGACCAATATCCCTGATGAACATCGATGCTAAAATCCTCAATAAAATACTGGCAAACCGGATTCAGCAGCACATCAAAAAGCTTATCCACCATGATCAAGTGGGCTTCATCCCTGGGATGCAAGGCTGGTTCAACATTCACAAATCAATAAACGTAAACCAGCATATAAACAGAACTAAAGACAAGAACCACATGATTATCTCAATAGATGCAGAAAAGGCTTTTGACAAAATTCAACAGCCCTTCATGCTAAAAACGCTCAATAAATTCGATATTGATGGAACGTACCTCAAAATAATAAGAGCTATTTATGACAAACCCACAGCTAATATCATACTGAATCGCAAAAAACTGGAAAAATTCCCTTTGAAAACTGGTACAAGACAGGGATGCCTTCTCTCACCACTCCTATTCATCATAGTGTTGGAAGTTCTGGCTAGGGCAATCAGGCAAGAGAAAGAAATCAAGGGTATTCAGTTAGGAAAAGAAGAAGTCAAATTGTTTGCAGATGACATGATTGTATATTTAGAAAAGCCCATCGTCTCAGCCCAGAATCTCCTTAAGCTGATAAGCAACTTCAGCAAAATCTCAGGATACAAAATTAATGTGCAAAAATCACAAGCATTCTTATACACAGGTAACAGACAAACAGGGACCCAAATCATGAATGAACTTCCATTCACAATTGCTTCAAAGAGAATAAAATACCTAGGAATCCAACTTACAAGGGATGTAAAGGACCTCTTCAAGGAGAACTACAAACCACTGCTCAGTGAAATCAAAGAGGACACAAACAAATGGAAGAACATACAATGCTCATGGATAGGAAGAATCAATATCGTGAAAATGGCCATACTGCCCAAGGTAATTTATAGATTCAATGCCATCCCCATCAAGCTACCAATGAGTTTCTTCACAGAATTGGAAAAAACTGCTTAAAATTCACATGGAACCAAAAAAGAGCCCGCATTGCCAAGACAATCCTAAGTCAAAAGGACAAAGCTGGAGGCGTCACGCTACCTGACTTCAAACTATACTACAAGGCTACAGTAACCAAAACAGCATGGTACTGGTACCAAAACAGAGATATAGACCAATGGAACAGTACAGAGTCCTCAGAAACAATACCACACATCTACAGCCATCTGATCTTTGACAAACCTGAGAGAAACAAGAAATGGGGAAAGGATTCCCTATTTAATAAATGGTGCTGGGAAAATTGGCTAGCCATAAGTAGAAAGCTGAAACTGGATCCTTTCCTTACTCCTTATACGAAGATTAATTCAAGATGGATTAGAGACTTAAATGTTAGACCTAATACCATAAAAACCCTAGAAGAAAATCTAGGTAGTACCATTCAGGACATAGGCATGGGCAAGGACTTCATGTCTAAAACACCAAAAGCAACGGCAGCAAAAGCAAAAATTGACAAATGGGATCTCATTAAACTAAAGAGCTTCTGCACAGCAAAAGAAACTACCATCAGAGTGAACAGGCAACCTACAGAATGGGAGAAAATTTTTGCAATCTACTCATCTGACAAAGGGCTAATATCCAGAATCTACAAAGAACTCAAACAAATATACAAGAGAAAAACAAAAAACAACCCCATCAAAAAGTGGGCAAAGGATATGAACAGACATTTCTCAAAAGAAGACATTCATACAGCCAACAGACACATGAAAAAATGCTCATCATCACTCGCCATCAGAGAAATGCAAATCAAAACCACAATGAGATACCATCTCACACCAGCTAGAATGGCAATCATTAAAAAATCAGGAAACAACAGTTGTTGGAGAGGATGTGGAGAAATAGGAACACTTTTACACTGTTGGTGGGATTGTAAACTAGTTCAACCATTATGGAAAACAGTATGGCGATTCCTCAAGGATCTAGAACTAGATGTACCATATGACCCAGCCATCCCACTACTGGGTATATACCCAAAGGATTATAAATTATTCTACTACAAGGACACATGCACACGTATGTTTATTGTGGCACTATTCACAATAGCAAAGACTTGGAATCAACCCAAATGTCCATCTGTGACAGACTGGATTAAGAAAATGTGGCAATTATATACCATGGAATACTATGCAGCCATGAAAAAGGATGAGTTTGCGTCCTTTCTAGGGACATGGATGCAGCTGGAAACCATCATTCTTAGCAAACTATCACAAGAAGAGAAAACCAAACACCGCATGTTCTCACTCATAGGTGGGAACTGAACAATGAGATCACTTGGACTCGGGAAGGGGAACATCACACACCGGGGCCTATCATGGGACGGGGGGAGGGGGGAGAGATTGCATTGAGGAGTTATACATGATATAAATGATGAATTGATGGGTCCTGACGAGTTGATGGGTGTAGCACACCAACATGGCACAAGTATACATATGTAACAAACCTGCACATTATGCACATGTACCCTAGAACTTGAAGTATAATAAAAAAAAAAATTTGATTGCGTTTGTTTAACATATTTGAGTAATTGACAATTTAAGATTTGTATAAATTTTCCTATTTCTGTGAGCATTCATTAAAATAAATTATGGCTTCATTTTTCAAAAAAATAAAAAATTTAAAAAATTTAAAAAAAAAAGAAAATGCAGAAATCACCAGTCTTCTGTGTCGCTCGTGGTGGGAGTTGGAGACTGGAGCTGTTCCTATTAGGCCATCTTGTTCCGCCCCCTGAAGTTTTTTCAAAACCTTTTCTTTCTCTTTTTTTTCTCACAAGCCCCTTTACTCATTATCGTCAGAATATTTGTTTTCACTCAGGTCCTGTAGCTGCATGTCTAGAGTCTCTTGGACAACGGCAGTGTACAGGTCATGGTCAGCTACTTTTTTCCATAGGATCACTTATGTTCAAGTTGAATTTCACTTACAGCATCATCACTTTTTGTTTCTTGCCTGCATTTTCATCTTTGTCTCCAATTCTGTCCTTTAGTTAGCTTTTTTGTAACATGTAAGATTATCACTGAGTGACCAAAAAGCAACAAAACTATACACTACACTGTCTGTGCACAAACCGAAGAACAGAGTGCAGGGACCAATTCTTGATGAATTTTGAAAGGGTGATATGATTAGTCACTGATCATGATACATATCTGTTTGTTTGTTTGTTTGTTTGTTTGTTACATAGTAATTTGTGAACCGAAGAGCTTGCAGTAAAGTCTATATGCAGTTATTTGAAGTTATTATACAATACTGAAATATGATATGTTTTGGAGAGGTCAACAAAATCAGTGACACTGAAACTTAGTGTTTAAACCATGATAAGTAAAATTAGTGCATATCAGATAAATGAAAAATAAGGATCATTTGAATTTTTATGATTCCATTTTATCACTATCATTGTTCTATTATCCATATCTCTTTCCTAATTTTATTTATTTTTAGTAGAATTTACAATGTACATTATTCAGTTTTCACAAAGTATTATTCAGTTATCTTCAAATAGTGTTGTGTCACCTCAATTAAGGTGGAAGAATCTTGCAGTAATATATCTCCAATTCTTCTCTTACTGCTTTTTTTGGTATTTCTATCATACATTATATTTATACATATGTTGTAGACCCAAAAATAAATAGTTACTACTTTTCTTTTACATCGTCAATTATCTTTTAGAGCCATGAAATTCTTACAAATTTCTTATTAAAAATAAGAAAATTGTATTTTTATATTTATCTTTACTTTGAGCATTCCCAGACTTCATTTTATTTTAGTGCAGATTTAAATTTCTGTCTGGAAATTATATGTTTTCTGAGTAAAACGTTTTCTTTAATATTTTCTGCAGCACAGATCTTTTAGCAATGTAGTCTTTTCATGTTTTTGTTTGTTTTCCAAAAAAGTACTTATTTCATCTTAAGTTTTTAAGTGTATTTTTGCTAGATATAAAAATGTAGATTGGCAGTTTCTTCTTTTCTTTTCCAGAAATTTAAAGCTGTCATTACATTTTTCTTCTAACTCGTATTGTTTCTACTGAGAAACTTGCTGTAATCTTATGTTTGTTCTTCTGTATGTAGTGTGTTTTGTTCCCCCACTGATTTCCTTTTAGTTTTTCTCTTTATTCTGGGTTTGTGGCAGTTGGCATTATATGCAAAATAAACACCATGTCATGGTTTTCATTTGTGTGATATTAATTTTTTCTGCTTGGAGGTTTTCTGCATTTCTTTGATCTGTGGTTTTTACATTTTTTATTATTTTGGGGAAATTATTGGTCTTTATCGCTACATATATTTATTAATTCTCTTGTTTTTTTTTCAATTTCTGGGAATACAATTGCATATATTTTAGGTGAACTGGTATTTTCGTACAGCTCTTAGATGCTCTCTTATATATTTTCCTCTTTGTATTTTTGATTGCGTAATTTCTATTGACTTATCCTCAAGTTTATTGACTCTTCTCTTGGTTGACTTTAGTTTACTGATGAACTCACCCAAGTAATTTATCTCTAACATGATAGTTGTTTTTTAAGTATTATTATTTTTAGCATTTCCACTTGACTTTTTACAGTTTCCATCTCTCTGCTGAAATTTTCCATCTGTTTGTGCATATTGTGCATGTTTTACACTATATCCTTTAACATACTAATTATAGCTATTTTAAGACCCTGCCTGATAGTTCCAGGCACCTGTATAATTTGTAAGTCTGATTGTATTGATTGTTTTGTCTCTTTAAAGTAGTTCCCCCTTGCCCCCACACCCCGTAACTATTCGGGTATTCCATGCTATTTCATTGAGTGACAGACATCTCATATAGAATAACAGAGACCGAAGTGAGCAGTATTTTCACCTGTAAGTGGGCATGCCCCTTCACAGGCAGTTGATGTGGGATACATAGTCAACTTGGTCAGGAGTTGGGCAAGGTTTGGTTTTTCTTTGTTAGAATTACTGTCAGCACACCACAGGCTTCAAATTCTTCTCATGATGCTTATTTCTCATAGTGGAAGCTGAGGTGCCAGAAGAGTTTTCTCTGTGCTTGTCCTCTACTCTCAGCTTTTAGCCACAACTGTAGGCCTGTACCACAGAGCAGGAAGATCCTCTTTACCCTTCTTTGACTACATACTGTTTTTGCTTATTGCCTTGGCTTGGTAGGCCAACATAATCAATTGAAGGGCATTTGTTTGGATCTAGTCCTTCCTTATCCAGATAAGCTCTATGTGCCTGAACTTTAGAGGTACAATTTCTTAGCATTTATCCTATTTTCTCTATGCCAGGTAGGAAACTCTGTCTTGTATGTTTAGCAGGTCTTATCCGGGAAGGAATTTCCTCTCCCTACCCTAGTGGTAGGAAACCTCTTTATTGGTATAAGTTTCTGGGCTGGGAACAGTTCAATATTCTTCCCACAGAGGCATGTGCCTTTTCTCTTCATATTTTCCCCAGTAACGATGGCTCTGTACCTGGACGCTGGGGGTGACAGTGCTGTTGCTCATCTCCCTTTGGCTCATGTGTTTTGGTCCATGTGATGGAAAAGTCTGAGCAGGGCTATGAATGAGGCTTTATGTTTTTCCAGCAGCAGCAGCCTATCACCTCCCCTTCTCCTCTAGGTCAGTACAATTTTGGGATGTTTCCTTCAGTTTCCTTTCTTGCCTCCAGTCTTTCTTAATGTACCTGGCAAAGATGACACAAAAGGGGCTTGTTCACCAGGTACATTAAGAAAGAACTTGAGAGCAGATGCAAACTTCAACTGTGTCTGCAGCTCCCAGGAATGCTATGCTCACATGCTAGCCCATACTTGACCTTTTGCAGCTCATTTACATTTTAACTTAAGTCTTCTTCTTGCTTGTAAGGGCAGCCCCATCTCCCTTCTGTGCTTGTGCATCTCATCTTCCTTGGGTGAGGAAGTGGATTGATATTCTTCCATGGATTTCAGTTTGTTTGATTGCCCTCTGACCTTAGCCATCTGAAATGTTCTGACAAAGTTGTAGTTTTGTAGCTTACCTGACATTTTCTTGATGTTAGCAGGAGTGACATATTTTGCCGCTATCTACATCTTAGACTCTTCTGCTGCATTTCATTTTTCATAGTTTAATGCATGGCCTTAACAAAAATAATTACATGCATAATAAGAGACAAGTGAAAAATATCCTCTCTGATATGTCTTTTATACGTATGACTCAGTCTGCCTCATGGGGAACGAGAGGGAATGCAGGGAGACTATTTTGCTGTAGTCTAGCAGTGAGATATGGCTGACAGAAACTAGGGTGGGAGGGCTGGTGGTGATGAGAAATGGTTGAATTTGGATTATATTTAAAGGGGGTGCTCATTATACTTATTCATGGACAAGAGTTTGAGAAAAATTAAAGAATCAGGGCTCTCTAAAGACTGGGACCTTAGCAATTGAATAACTAAGCTGATAACTAGAATTATTCTACCAGAGTATAGATACAGATTCATTTTACATAAAAAATTAATTTTTTGTGCACACACACATACACATGCATGCGTAAAATCCTGTCTAGGTTGGTTGAAATAATATAAAATCCAGAAAAAAAACTCAAGTCAGAAGAGATGACATGTGTAACACATAGGGGAGTCATTGTCAACACTTTACTAAGTCATTACCCTAGCTTAGCTAAGAAGCTCTTGTGTTGTGAAGAAAAGGAATGCTAAATAAAATCAAAAGTGATTTATGGGGACCATTTGTCTAAACTTTGCTTTTTATTAAACACCAGCTGATTTAGAACTTTGCATATTATAAATTGTTTTCATTTACTCTTGTGTGTACCTTAGCATTTGCATAAGACTCTTTTCTGTTGCATCTCATTTTTAATAATATAATGTCTAATTTTAAACAATCATGTGGCTGGGAGCAGTGGCTCACGCCTGTAATCCCAGCACTTTGGGAGGCCGAGGCAGGTGGATCACGAGGCCAGGAGATCAAGACCATCCTAACACGGTGAAAGCCCATCTCTACTGAAAATACAAAAATTAGCCGGGCGTGGTGGTAGGCGCCTGTAGTCCCAGCTACTCGGGAGGCTGAGGCAGGAGAATGACATGAACCCAGGAGGCAGAGCTTGCAGTGAGCCAATATCATACCACTGCACTCCAGCTTGGGTGACAGAGTGAGATTCCATCTCAAAAAAAAAAAAAAAATCCTGTGCATATAGCAGGAAGGAAAAAGAATAAAAAATTAGAGAAGAACTATAAATTACTTTACCAAGTGGACCATTAATGCTTAACATAATTGTAGCTTATACTTGAAGAACTCACAGATCTCACACCCTTTTGAAACATTACTCTTAATTTTCCCAGTAATGCTATGAATACCTAGAAGGGGAGAGTATGGACAGATTTGTTAAGGTTGGTGTTTCATAGGTTGACAATCAGCATGCTCCTCCCAGTCTTATTCTTGCTGGTACTATTTCTTTCATGCCCGCCCACCTGACAAAGTATTTATTGCTGGGGGAGACAGTAGAAGAGAGAGATATTATTAGGCTTGATGAAAGAGGAATTCAGGTTTTTAAATGGGTGGGATGTAGAGAGGGGAACCTATCAAGGACTCTGTCTTAGATTATAGGGTGAGCAGCCTTTACCCAAGGACTGTCTTATTCAGAGGTGACCAAGAGTGGCCCTACCTGTGTCATTTTCCTTGGGTTAATCATATTAATAACAATTGCATATGCAGACCCTGTGAACATTTATATAATATGTTCAGACTTAGGTCTCCAAGGAAGTTAATGATATCACTGTACATAAATGAATCCCAATTTACTTACTAAATTAATATTTACTATTGAGGATGCACTAGAAACACAACAGTTTAAGAGGTCTGAAAAATCAGTTGAGTAATAAATGCTGTAATCATTTTTTAGGATCAGATTGAATCTGGCTTTAGGCTTCTTTCTTCAGATTACGAAGGAATTCCAAAGCTGCTCCCTCTCCTTACCCCAAGCCTTGTCTTAAGTTCCTCCTTAAACACGGCAAAACTTTCTAGAATGACTTTCTGATCTTCAAGTCACATTGGTCAGTGCTGATGTGCTTGTGGTCCAGGACAAGTGAGCAGACTCTGAGTTCCTGAGAATGCTTGCAGAAGCTGGCAGTACGCAGGTAGCCTGTAAGTAAATAGCACAGCCTCTGTGCCTATGCCTCCTTCCCGGGAAGGAAGGCAGGCATCTTGCTATTTGTTCAGCCTCAAGGACTCCAGCTCTGTCACTAGAAAACTGTTTTCCCCTCTGCTCTCTGTGTTTGGTCTTCACCCTCCTCTAATTTTCTCTCCTCATTCATTTCCTTCTAGGATTATTCTCTCTATAATTTTTCTTTGGTTTTCATAACAAAAGCCTACAGGTAGTATTTTTTTCTGCCACTTTAGCTTTCAGTCTTGAGTCCCACCAGTGCTAGGTCAGGAAGGACTAGTTTGAGTTGTTCTAGTAAATATGGACCCGAGGACACGTTTCATGAAGGAGGAACAACGTATATCAACTTTCAGAAGCATGAGAGAGCATTTTGTTGCATTAAGAGGACAAGCAATAGAATTACACTGAGCAGACAGTATATTTGGTGCTGGACTTCAGCTGAAACTGTGAGAAAAAGAGGTCACCCATGATCCCAAATTTCAAGTTATTTGTGGTCTGGAGGTTTTTTTGTTGGTTTTTTTTTTTTTTTATTTTAATTAGAAAATGTGCTTTCTGATGGAGAGGACAAACTAATAATGGAAAATAGTATAAGTCTGAAGAATTCCTCTTGAGTTATGCGTGGTTTGTTTGACCCCTACAAATCCTCATTGAAATTTGATCCTCAGTGTTGGAGCTGGGGCTCAGTGGAAGGTGTTTGGGTTATGGGAGTGAATCTCTTATGAATAGATTAATCCCCTGGGAGTTGAGGAGGTTCTTCCTCTAGTTGACATAAAGCGTCTGTCATCTCCAGCTCTTTCTCTTGCTTCTTTTCCCATCATGTGATCTCTGCACATGTCTGCTCCCTTCACCTTCCACCATGAGTGGAAGCTGCCTGAGGACATTACCAGAAGCAGGCTGTGGCGCCATAATTCTTGAACAGCAGAACCATGAGCCAAATGAGCCTCTTTACTTTATAAGTTATCCAGCCTCAAGTCATTTTTTTTTCTTTTTAAAATATGGTTTCACACTGTCGCCTGAGCTGCAGTGCAGTGGCACAGTCTCAGCTCACTGCAACCTCCACCTGCCAGGGCAAGCGATTCTCCTGTCTCAGCTTCCCAAGTAGCTGGGATTACAGGCACCTGCCACCACGCCCGGCTACTTTTGTGTATTTTTAGTAGAGACAGGGTTTCACTATGTTGGCTAGGCTGGTCTCGAACTTCTGACCTCATGATCCACCCACCTCAGCTTCCCAAAGTGCTGGGATCACAGGCGTGAGCCACGTGCCTGGCCTAAGGTATTCTTTCCTAGCAACACAGATGGTCTAAGACAACTTGAAAACTTGAAAAATTTGAATTGTGATAATGACAGAAGACCTCCTATTTACTTCCATTTCCTTGGTTAAATCTATCTCTTTCTAAACAGCAAGAAGAGAATTCAAGTATCTCTCATTGTTCTTCAAAGTCTCTCTTTCGTTTTATGTTATTACAATATGTGTGAAGTCACCTAACCATCATCATCCTGTGACCTTGTGAATAGGAATTTCTGTGCTCTCTTTAAAAAAGAATAAACTGTGGCTCAGAAAGGCCCAGAAACATGCTCAACTAGTGTGTAAAGACCACTTGACCTTTCTATCCTTTTGTTTCCTCACCTGGTGAATAGGTGAGACAGGTTTTCTGGTGACAGGTACAGTCATTAACACCCTTGAGTCAGAGCTGTGGAGGTTTGTGTGGGGGGGGACATCAATCATTCATCCTAGGCATGCAGTGTGAGAACTGCAGGATTGTGATATAATGCAAAGCTAGGATCTAGTCTTTATTCCTCTGGTGAATAATGGCATTGCCTGACTGTCACATTTCATACCCAGAGTCTCTGCTGCTGAAATGAGATTAATTTTAGGTAACCCCATACAGGGGCTGTGTGAGAATGAATACCAGTAATGATCTGTGCATGAAAGATGACTTTGAACCTAATATATTAATATAATTCACAATAAGATATGGCTGTACCATGAGCTCAGCAGCATCAAGGCACTATATAAATAGGAGGCAGCATTATTTTTACAATAATCGAATGCTGCTCATATTCCAGCTCTCATAGCACTTAACCCTACCCTGTTTTCCAAATTGTGTGGGTGGTGATTTGCCTAGGTGATGTGTGTCATATCATTTGTGTATATAGACAATCTTCTTTGTCTGCTAGGGTTGTAAATTGCTGTGCAGAGGGATGAGAAGGTTTTAGTGCACTGTTTCTACTTATATTTGCAAGGTTTGGCTCTGTCCCATCCTCTCTGGCCATTTCTCAAGGATCCAGGAAGAACATATAAAATAATAAGCCCTTTGCAATTACATGTCCTATTGATTTGTATATTTTTTCTTAGATTAGAGTGCAGATATTATTTAGATACAGATACACAGACATTTATGGCAAATTATGTTAGAA
Organism: Rhinopithecus roxellana; assembly: GCF_007565055.1. Taxonomy (NCBI): domain Eukaryota; kingdom Metazoa; phylum Chordata; class Mammalia; order Primates; family Cercopithecidae; genus Rhinopithecus; species Rhinopithecus roxellana. The sequence goes on along the minus strand of NC_044553.1, from coordinate 117,239,557 downwards.
GAAAACATGCTGTAATTTGAATTTGATTTTCCATGGATACAATAAGAACTTGGAATAATATTGCTGGCCAATGGGCAGAATGCCCAAATCTGCTTCATTATTTTACAAGAAAAATGAGGACCAGCACTTTATTTAATAACCTGGGAATTATTTCTAATTTCTGTGAAGTTGAATAAAATGCTTCAAATTATACTAAAAATATCCTTGTTATCTTTGTATTTTACTCTGATGACAAACAAGAAAGTGAAGGGACACTTCCCTGAGGCTTAGAAGGTTTTCTCCAGATACAGCTTACCTGCCAGAGGATTTCAGAGGAGATTTTAGCCTCATTTGAGGGCTTTTTGGGGTAGGAGGACTGGGGGACACAAAAGACTCAAGGAGCTTTCCTATGGTGTACCTGCTTTAGCTTCTTCCACATGCTCCTACAGTAAGCCAATTGTAAACATGAAGTGTTTTGCACTTTTATCTTCTTTGAACTGTCTTTTCCGGTCTTCTGGGAGACCCCCCCTTTCTCAGCTCTTCCTTTTCCTATGCATTTTTTGCAAAAAACGTCATCCCTGCTTTCACAGACTGCACTGGACTTATCCTGCTCCTAGTCCCTCAGCCTTCCATTCCTCAATCTGTGGTTAGATGACCATGTCAAATGCATCAACACTTTTACTTCAGTGGGGATGAAATTTCAAAGAAGCCACACAAAACCTTCCTTGCACAATCACATGATCAAAATTCTCTTTAATCTCAGCCACAATAGACTGCTCCTTGACCTATGATCATGACCAAAAATACCAGCTGTTTAACTGCTTTCTTTTCTTCCTCAGACACATAGGATGACTGAAGACATTGACTAGAAGTTGAGAAGATTTACAATGATTACAACCCTTTTGAGCAAACCCTTCAGCATTTTTGCATAAAAATGATTTCAAGTTTGTCTTTTTTATGGGCTATACTCTTATCCCGACATCATCCAATATTTTCAGGAATATCTTAAAGTCCTGCTTTTCATGTTGTTTCTAAATTAGTTTGCTAACCCTAGGAAATAATAACTTGGATTTTCAAGTGAAGATGTTCTCACTCAGATTCTTCTTTACCTTTTCTCTCCATCCTTTTCTCCTTGCTTAACTCAACTTGTCCTCCCCAACAGTAAAGCAAAGAACGACGTTCTGTATCTAGTGCTGCAAGAGAGAGAGGTTTCAGAACCATCAGTTTTCATTATGAGAAGTCAGAGCAAAAGCCTGCATCTATGAACTAGGAATTTTTGATCTTTTCTATGACTTGGCTTCAGACTCTTTTTGCCAGTGGTGGAGATAAATTCAAACTGATTTATCTTCATGCTGTTTCAGTGATGCAATTTGTACTGTCATGTCATTAAGAGTGGACACTGGAGAGAGAAAATTCTGACCATTAGCAATATCACCTTGAGGAATGTTTTGTAACATTTTGGTGGCTCAGTTTTCTCATCTGTAGAATGAGGCTAAAAATGGGAACTAATTTTTAATGGTCTTAGGCTGGTTATGTAAACTCAGTGCTCACATTTTGAAAGAGTGCAATAAATGGCAATTTTTGTTATGGTTAAACCATGTTTGAGATATTGCCACACATTTTCAGGAATGGTCATCAGTGTTAGGGGAGTAGGCTCACCATTAATGAATTGTTTAACATTGGCACCTGGTAGAGTGTCAAATATCTAATAATTGCTCAGAAAATGATAGCTTAATATAAGGAAAAATATCTCAGGGATCAAAACTACAAGTCTGGGATCTGAATTATTTAAGATATTAATTTAGTTACAGTAATAGAGATGCAAACTATCAGTGACATAAACAAGATATTATTTCTCTGTCACATAAAGATCCGTAGAGACTATCTGAGATAGTGAAGTGTTCCACAGTCATCAAGGACTCAGGCTGACTCTGTCTTGCTTTTGTCTTGCAGCTTCCACTCATGGTCCTTGAGGACTGCTTTAGTTATTGCCATCACACCTGCATTTCAGCAAGCAGGATGAGGGGAATAGGAGAAGAACGTTCTATCTCCCTTTAAGGGTACAGGCTTAAAGTTACACAATTTACCTTTCCTTACAACCCACTCATACTGCCAATCTCATCTACAAAGTAGGTTGGAAAATGTACCCTTTAGCTGGGCAGCTTCCATTCTATAAGAAAATCAGAATCTACTGTATATATGCATGGCTGGGAAAGTAACATGTCATTTTTCCTGAGAGGCCTAAGTCTCCACATTGAGCTGCACAGAGCTGTTATGTTCAGGAGCAGCTTTGGTATATAGGAAACAAGAATTTACCAGTGCTCAGCCCTTGCTCTCAAGGAAGAGATCCTAATTTATCTATTTCAGTTAATGGTATGATTTACCTTCCAATCGCCCAGATTGACTTCCCTGGGCTCTTCCATCTCCCTCAACAACAACAACAAAATTCCAATAAGTTTCTTTTTCTCCTCTAATGCCTCTTCCATACATCTCTTCTTTTCCGCTCATACTATCCCCCTAATTTAGGCCTAATTACATACCACTCAGACAATTGCAATTACATCCAAATTGGTCTCCCTTTCCCCTGTTTCTCCACTTTCTAATTCACTCTGCAATACAACTACCAAGTTAATCTTCCCTGAATACAGCTCTGATAATCTCTGCCCTGCTTAGAACCCCTGAATGTCTCCCCACTGCCTATTTCACAAAAGCCGAGGGCCTCTCTCAAGGCTTTCCACATTCTGGCTAGCGCTTACCTTTCTAGCTTGATTTATTCCTCTTCCACAGATCTCATGTTTCACAAATTGTTCCATATTTTCTTATGTCCACTCTTCTGCAAAGAACATTTTGCTCCTCATGGAATGCCTTATCTGCTTTCTGTGGATTAAAACCATTTCCATTCTTTAGAGCTTAGTACCAGTGTTACCACTGGAGACCATTTCCTATAGGGAAGGGATAGTCACCTCCCATGAACTCACTTTGGAGCTTATTTTAACTCTTGATTGTGGAATGCCTCATATGAACTTTTAATAAAGCAAATCATATGCATACAGCTCAATAGGTTTTCAAAAGGTGAATATGCCCAGGTAGCTAGCACACAAATGGAGTAAGAGAGTTCTAGCGGGCCGTAGGATGCCCCTTATGCCTCTGTCTGTTTGTGACTTCTCTAGGCCCACACTGAAATTAATCAGCATCTTGACTTCCAAAGCTACCAATCAGTTTTTACCCTGCATAAATCAAATCACACAGTCATTATTCTTTTCTGCCTATTGTCTTTCTGAGTCAAGCTTATGTTCGTAAGATTCACCTACATTGTTACATAGAGTTGTAAATAATTTACTCTGCTATATAATATTCCATTTGGGTGAAAATTCCATAATTTATTTCATTCCACTGTTGATGGGTATTTGGATAGTATCCCATTTGGAGCTATTACAAATAGTGCTGCTATCAGCATTCTGCTTTGTGTGTTTTGGTGAACATAGGAATGTATTTCCTAGGATAGAAAATACAAGGTCATGGGTGTGTTCTAATTTAGTTGGTAATGGAAAAACAGTTTTCTAAGGTGGTTTTACCAATCAACACTCCTATCAGCAGTAAAAAGAGTTTCAGTTGTTCCCACTCTTAGTATTTTCTGAATTCTTAATTTTAGCCATTCTAAAGTGGGCATTTAGTGGTATCACATTGTAGTTTGAATTTGCAATTGTCTGGTGGCTGACAAATTGACTATCTGTTCTCTTTCGTAAAGAGTCTATTCACATATTTTGCCCATTTTTCTATTGAGATTTCTGTCTTTTTAAAAAAAAATTCAGTTATAGGAATTCTTTATATGTTCTCAGTATGAATCCTTTGTTGCTTATATGCTTTTTCAAGTCTTACGTACATTCCAAAGTCATTTAAGCTCAGGAAGTGCAGAAATAAATAAATAAGTGTGTATACATGTCTCTGTGTGTGTGTGTGTATGTGTGTGTGTGTGTGTGTGTGTCCCATTCTATCTAAGTGTCTGGCATAGAGCTCAACATGTAGTAGGTCCTCAATAAACAATTGGAAAATGAATGAATAATTCAATGACTATCTTATAAGATATTATTAAAGCAAGGATCCTCCTCATCCAGAGTTATGTTCATAGTATTTCTTTCATTAATCTCTGTCGAATAAATGACTGAATAGCTTCCAGTAACCAGAAACACGCCATTGTGTGTGAAGTTCTCTGAGGGAGAGCTCTCATGGTAGTGACCCAATGAAGACCCAGTAAGCTGCTTCCATCCTGCTGCTGGTGTGAAGGCTTCTGAAATACCTTGATTACACTTGAAAAAAAAAAAAATGCCGGGGTTTTTCAGCTCATGGATAACTCCAAAAGTAGGATTTTAAAAATGCAAAGTGCCCATATGCTCAGCTCGTACTGAGAAATGGTCTCAAGAGTAATTAAAAACAGTTACAAAAGCAATGGAGTTGTAACAATTGAAATATCACACACATATGTGTGCACCGAATCAGAAAACCCCATAATACTCAGTCACTGAATATTTCTGCGACTGTGGGGTTTGTGATACAGAGCGAACATCCTTATTCAATGCTTACGTCTGAGAGCTCAATCACACCTCAGAGATTTCACCAGTTTTTCTAGTGCTCGCTTCTGTTTTTAAGCTGTGTGCTTTGCTTCAGCTGAAAGGCTTTAGGCTAGTGATTGTGGCTTTATGTGTTTTACATTGCTAGTGCTCAACAACCCAACAATAATAATGAGATCAGTATATTTGTGTCGCAGCATGTCTCTTATGCAGGTGTGTAAGTGATTAAAGGTTTTCTTTCTTTCTTTTTTTTTTACTTTTTCACTATTGCATTTAAAATATAAATGTATAATGTATATGCTGATTTCTGAATCAGATGAATTTAATTTTTGCACTCCATTCTGCAAGTGATCGGCTAAATAGGACTTGGAAGATAGAGGCCACAGAACAGGGGTAAAGATCTGACAAGAAAAATATTAGAGTGGTCTTGCAGAGCTAGGAGCTAGATATTATAGTGAAAAATCATAAACCTATGTGCTAGAACAGAAGTTGACAAATTTCTTTTTTCTGGAGGGTGTCAAAGAGATAATATTTTTTACTTTGCAGGTCATACAGTTTTTGTTGCACCTACTCAATTCTACTGGTGTGTGTATAAAAGCAACCAAAGACAATACATAAACTGACAAGTCTGTCTGTGTTCCAATAAAATTTTATTTACAAACTAGGTGCTCAATCAGATTTGGCCTTTGGGCTGTAGTTTGCTGATTCCTGATCTAGAAGATTTAGATTCCAGCTTTACTACCTGATATAGTTTGGATATTTGTCTCCTCCTGACCTCATGTCAAAATTTGATGCCCAATGTTGGAGGTGGAGCCTATTGGGAAGGGCTTGAGTCATGGGGGTGGGTCCCTCATAAACAGCTTGATGCCAGTTTTGAAGTAATGAATGAGTTCTTGCTCTATTAGTTGCTAGAGAACTGACTGCTAAAAAGAGCTTGGCACCTCCCTCCTACCTCTCTCTCTTCTTTCCACTCTTGCTATCTGATGCTGGCTCTCCTTCACCTTCTGCCATGAGTGGAAACTTCCTGAAACCCTCTCAAAAAGCAAATGCTGGTGCTGTGTTTCTTGTACAGCCTGCAGAACTGTGGGCCAAATACACCTCTTTTCTATATAAATTACATGGCTTCAAGTATTCCCTTACAGAAACACAAATGGATTAAGACGCTAGCAATTGGTTTATGATCTTCACTTCTCTATACTTTTATCTGTAAAAAGGGTCTGATGATACCTGTGCTACCTGTTCACAAATAGTAAGAATGGCCTGAGATACTGTGAAAGGCTTTTATAAACTCATACACTCTATGGTGCTGTGCAAATGGTAGATACTAAAAGCAGACAATTTTAGTTTGAGAAGAGACATATTATTAATGTTTCCAATGCTTTTGTTTTTGAAATAATAAAGCCAAGATTCAAAGAGCTTAAGCTATATGCCAAAGTATCACAGTTAGTTGACAGCAGATTCAGAGTTAAAATATCATTGTAATGGGTAGGAACAATAATTATAGAAGACATTGGCTTATATAGTTACCCTTCTAAATAATATGTCCTCCCATCCCTTCATTTGTAGCATAATAGTAAGTACCACTTATTTCCTCTCCTACCCAGAAGACACTCTTGAGAAGCACTAAGCCTAGTTTTCTCTCCAGGGAAGAGTATTTCCCCAGAGGTACCTGAATTTAAAGATGTGATGTGGATCTGACAGTGCCTTTGTCTGTGATGTCTCCACTTTGCTCTCAGACCAGACAGAGGTATAAGAGGATTACTCAAGCAGATGATTGGCCCTTTGCTCCTGGATCTTCTTGGCCATCTATAATTCAACATTTAACAATTTGAAGGTAGGAGCAATAATATCTATGGGAAATAGCGCTCAGGATTCATATACTCTCCAAATTCCAAATTATTAAAACTGTTGGGCGACAGTTGGCCTTTGAGGTATTCTAGATGACACCTGCTCTAGTCATTGTAGAGCAAGCTTCAGTCTTGTATAACTACTACTGCAATCAACTAGATTATATACCCGCTCCCCTGAACCTCTTCTCCAGACTTCAGGGTAAGGGACGGGCTGCCCCTTTTCTATAATCACATACCCACCTGTGAACAAACTAGGGAAATTCAGTTCATTTCTAAGATGATATCATACTAAAGGAAGCACTGAGATTTAGGCAACATGTTCTAGGTTGAGGGTAGGGTTCCCGACAGGTGGGAATAACAAACCACAGTCTAGTCTTGGCTCTGCTCTCAAACAAATGTTGGAACTTATGCCTGTCTTTTTCTATTTATGGACCTCAGCTTACCCAATTATGCAACAAAATGATTAGGCTAGATTATATATAAGGTCTTCCCCCAACAAGTTTTGTTCTTCTTCAACTCTGTGAATTGGTTCTGTTGTTGATACTACTCTTGATTTATTTATAAACTGTTTTTATTGAGAACTGACTATATCTATAGAAACTTTTCCAAAAAGCCTAAGTCACTGATATTATTGAAATGTCTAAAATCCTTTTGGGTAGACAAAGCAGGATATGATGAATCTGCAATGGGTGGCAATAAAAAAAAAAAAAGTGATAAGCCAGAAATCATCATAGCCTGGAATAATCAGGAAATGTTTCTTGGTAAATGTTAAGTTTTATCCAATGTATAAATTGATAGCATTAAGTGACAACCATGCAGCAGAACTTGTAAAGATTGGTAGAATTTGGATATGCGGAGAAAAAGGCATGATTCAAAGGTAAACACTATCAGATTTTTTATTTGGGAATGGTCTCATTAGAAGAGAGTACTTATGGAGGAAAATTAGAAGGTAATTTTGGAGAAATAATTTGATAAGTAAAAAGGATATCCTTGAGTACCCAAATAAGCAACTTAAGCTTATTTTCCTTAGAGGCAGTGACAGTATAAATATTTCTGGGCAGTTGAATTAATGATATAGGCCATCTTTTAAGATTATTTGAGAGCAGCATATTGAATAGATTAGAAAGAAGAAAATTACATAAAGCAGGAGTATTTGGGCAGCAATGGCAACAATGCAGGTATGAAGTAATGAGATGCTGACAGTGGTAAGAATAAGCAGATGTAAGAAATATTACTGATGAAGAAGTCACAGGACTTGGCTGTCTTTTGGGTCTGGAACTTATGTCAAGGGTTTATTTCAGGGTTTTGGGATGACAATAACTCGATTGCCTTGTATCTGTAATTATATTATTATTTTTGTATGGATAACCTGTGAACATTGTGTTACATTGGATGTATGGATAAATTGTGAACATAGGTGTGAACATTATGTGACAATGCATTTATTTAACCATAGACATTGGCACATAATACCACCCAGAAGAGGACTCAAGCAGGATTTATTTCTCTATAAAGATGTAAGGACTATATTGATTTATAATTTGTAATGCGCTAAACCACATTTATTTTTCAGGTTATTAATTTTGAGGTTATTTTTTCCTTCATCTTTACCAATATCCCACTAATATATTGAGACTCTCATTCATGATGAGGTAACTTGGTCAATATCGTTGGTTCTGTTATTTTTTTAAGACACAATCTTCAATTTATTTATTCTTTTGACAATTCAATGTGTTTTTTAAATATTTACAGAGTTGTGTAAACCTCACCATAATTAATTTTAGACATTTTTATCACTTCCAAAAGAAACCTCATTACAATTAGCAGTCACTTGCTCCAGATGCCTATAGCCCTAGGCAACCACTAATCCAATATCTCTGTATCTTTAGATTTACCTAGTCTGGATATCTCAGACAAATATGATCATACAATACGAGGTCTTTTGAGACTCACCTCTTGCACTTAGGATGTTTTCAAAGTTCACCTCTGTGAATACATGTGAAGCATGTATCGGTACTTCATTTATTTTTCTGGCCAAACAATATGCATTGCATCGCTATGTAACATTTACTTATTCACTCATCAATTGATTGATAGATTGTTTTCCCTTTTCAACTATTGTGTTTAATATTGGTATAAAAATTTACGTGCAAATTTTGGTGTGTGCATATGTTTTCATTTTTTGTTTTTTTGAGCATATACTTAGAAGTGGAATTTTAGGGTCATATGATGACTCTACTTTTAGCCTTTGAGGAACTGGCAGGCTGTTTCCAAAATAGATGCACCATTTTGCATTCCCATCAGCATTGCATGAAGGCTTCACTTTCTCCACACCCTCATGAACACGTTATTATATATGTTTATTTTATTATAGTCATTATAACGGGTGTGAAGTGGTATTCACTGTGGTTATTATTTGCATTTTCCTGATGGCTAATGTTTGTTAAGTATGTTTTCATGTGCTTATTGGCCATTTGTATATCTTCCTTGGAAAAGTATCTATTCATTTTTAAATTGAATAATATATCTTTGTATTATAAATTACATGGATTTTAAAATTATATTCCAGATATCAGTATATGATTTGCACATATTTTCTTTCATTTTCTGGGTTGTATGTTTACTTTTTGTGGTGTCTTTTTAAGATCAAAAGTTTTTAAATCTGATGAAGTTAAATTTATTCATATCTTTTTCTTTCATTGTTTGTCCATTTGGCATCATATCTAAAAAGGCTTTACCCAACTCTAGGTCCAAAAATTTACTCATATGTGTTTATTTTTATTTTTCATTTTTAAGTTCGGAGGGTACATTTGCATGTCTGTTACATGGATCAATGGGGTTTGGTGTACAAATGATTTCTTCACCCAGGTAGTGAGCATAATGCTTGATAGGTAGGGTTTTGACCCTCTTGCTCCTCCTGTGCTACACTCTCAAGTAGTTCCCAGCATCTATTGTTACTTTCTTTCTGTGCATCTGTACTCAATATTTAGCTCCCATTTACAAGTGCAAATGTGGTATTTGATTTTCTGTTCCCGCACTAATTCTCTTAGGAAAGTGGTCTTTAGCTGCTTCCACATTGGTGCAAAGGGTAAAATTTTATTCTTTTTTTATGGCTGCATAGCATATCATGGTGTATATGTACCAAATTTCCTTTATCTAGTCCACCATTGATGGGCATCTGGGTCAATTCCATGTCTTTGCTACTGTGAATAGTGCCGTGATGAACATACGAGTGCATGTGTCTTTTTGGTACAATGAATTACATTCCTTTGCATATATGCCCAGTAATGGGATTGCTGGGTAAAATTGTAGTTTTGTTTTAAGTAGTTTGAGAAATCTACAGACTGCTTTCCACACTGGCTGAACTAATTTACTTTCGCACCAGCAGTTTGTAAGTGTTCCATTTTCTCTGCAACCTCGCCAACGTTTTTTATTTTCTGACATTTTAAAAATAGGCATTCTGAGAAGTATAACATAATATCTCATTGCGGTTTTGATTTACATTTCTCTGATGATCAGTGATGTTGAAGATTTTTTTAACATGGTGGTTAGCTATGTGTATATTTTCTTTAGAGAAGTGTTTGTTCATGTCCTTTGCTCGTTTTTCAGTGGGATTGTTTGTTTTCTGCTTGTTTTAAGTTCGTTATTAACTTAAGCGCAGATTCTGGATATTAGTTCTTTGTCAAATGCATAGTTTGCAGATATTTTCTCCCATTCTATGGGCTGCCTGTTCACTCTGTTAATAGTTTATTTTGCTGTGCAGAAGCTGTTTAATTTAATTAGGTACCACTTTCCTATTTTTATTTTTGCTGCAATTGCTTTTGGAGACTTCATCATAAAATCTTCGCTCAGGTCTATGTACAGAATGGTATTTTCTAGGTTTTCTTCTAGGGTTTTTAGTTTTAGGCCTTACGTTTAAGTCTTTAATCCACTTTGAGTTGATTTTTATATGTGGTTAAAGTAAGAGGTCCAGTTTCAATGTGCTGTGTATGGCCAGCCAGTTATCCCAGCACCGTTTATTAAATAGGGAGTCCTTTCCCCATTGCTTGTTATTGTATATTTTTTCAAAGATCAGTTGGTTGTAGATGTAAAGCTTTATTTCAGGGTTCTCTAACCTATTCCATTGGTCTATGTGTCTGCTTTTATACCAAAATCTGCTGTTTTGGTTACTGTAGCTTTGTAGTATAGTTTGAAGTTGGGTAGTGTGATGCCTCCAGCTTTGTTGTTTTTGCTTAGGACCGTTTTGGCTATTTGGGCTGTTTTTTAGTTTTAAATTAATTTTAGAACACTTTTCTAATTCTGTGAAAAGTGACATTGATAGCTTGATAAGAATAGCGTTGAATCTGTAAATTGTTTTGGCCACTATGGCCATTTTAACAATATTGATTCTTCCTATACATAAGCATAGAATACTTTTCCATTTGATTATGTCATCTCTGATTTCTCTCAGGAGTGTTTTGTAATTCTCATTGTAGAGCCCTTTTACCTCCTTGGTTAGCCATATTCCTAGGTATTTTATTCTATTTGTAGTTATTATGAATGGAATTGCATTCTTGATTTGACTCTCAGCTTGGATGTTATTGGTATGTAGAAATGGTACTCATTCATGTACATTGATTTTGTATACTAAAACTTTATTGAAGTTGTTTATCTGTTCAAGGAGCTCCCCAGAGGCAGACTATGGGGTTTTCTAGGTATAGAATCATATCATCTGCAAAGAGAGTTTGACTTCCTCTCTTCCTATTGGATTGCCTTCTTTTGTCTGATGGCTCTGGCTAGGACTTCCAGTACTATGTTGAATAGGAATAGGGAGGCTGGGCATCCTAGTCTTGTTCTGGTTCTCAAGGGGATTGCTTCCAGCTTTTTCTCATTCAGTATAATGTTGGCTGTGGGTTTTTCATAGATAGTTCTTATTATTTTAAGGTGGTTTGTCAAAAGTTTTTATTATGAAGGGATGTTGAATTTTATCAAAAGCCTTTTGTATCCTATTGGGATGACCATGTGGTTTTCATTTTTGGTTCTATTTACATGATGAATCACTTTATTGATTTGCATATGTTGAGCCAGCTTTTCATCCCAGGAATAAAGCCTACTTTATCGTGGTGTATTAGCTTTTTGATGTGCTGCTGGATTTAATTTGTTACTATTTTATTGAGGATTTTTACATCTATGTTAATCTGTGTTTATCAGGGATATTGGCCTGAAGTTTCCTTTTTTTGGTTATGTGTCTGTCAGATTTTGGTATGGAAATAATGGTGGCTTCATAGAATGAGTTAGGGTATAGCCCCTCCTTTTGTTGAGGTGGGGTGGGGTGGGGATAGTTTTAATAGAATCAGTACTAGCTCTTTATACATCTAGTAGAATGTGGCTGTGATTTAATCTAGACCAGAGGTTTTTCTGGTTGGTAGTTTTTCATTACTGATTCGATTTTGGAACTTGTTATTGGTCCGTTCAAAATTTCAATTTCTTCCTGGTTCAATCATGGGAGAAGGCATATTTCTAGGAATTTATACATTTCTTCTTGGTTTTCTAGTTTGTGTGCATAGAGATGTTCATAATCATCTCTAAGGTTTTTTTTTTGTTTTTCTGTTGGTTGATGGTAATGTCAGCTTTGTCATTTCTGATTGTGTTTATTTGAATCTTCTCTCTTTTGTTTTCTTTAATAATTAGCCAGCAGTCTATCAATATTATTTATTCCTTCAAAGATCCAATTTTTTGTTTCATTGATCTTTTGCATAAATTTCTGCATCTCAGTTTGGTTCAGTTCAGCTCGGGTTTTGGTTATTTCATTTCTTCTGCTAGTTCTAGGGTTGGTTTACTCCTATTTTTCTAGTTCCTCTAGGTATGATATTAGATTGTTAATTTGAGATCTTTTAAACTTCTTAAAACAGGTATTTAGTGCTACAAATTTTCCTCTTGAATGTTATATAGTGTTAAATGCCTACATCAAAGATAATTCAAGGATAATGTGAACACCTTTATGCACACAAACTAGAAAATCTAGAGGAAATGGATACATTTCTGAAAACACACAATCATTCTAGATTAAATCAGGAAGAAATAGAAACCCTGAACAGACCAATAGCAAGTAGTGGAGATTGAATCACTAATAAAAAAAGTTGCCAACCAAAAAGTCCAGGACCAGATGAATTCACAGCTGGATTCTACCCAACATTCAAAAAATGGTACCAATCCTGCTGAAAGTATTCCCAAAGATTGAGAAAGAGGAATTTCTCCTTAAATCATTCATGAAGCCAGTATCACCATAATACCAAAATCAAGAAAGGACATAAAAAAGAAAATAAGAGACCCATATCACTGATGAACATAGATGCAAAAATTTTCAAGAAAATACTAGCTCACTGAATCTAATATTGCATCAAAAGGATAGAACATCATGATCAAGTGGGTTTTATCGCAGGGATGCAAGGATGGTTTAACATATATAAGTCAATAATTTTGACACATCACATCAACAGAATTAAAAACAAAAACCCTATGATCATCTCAATAGATGCAGAAAAAGCATTTGATAAAACATAGCATTCCTTTATGTTAAAAGCCCTCAAAAAAATAGGCATGGAAGGAACTTACCTCAAAGTAATAAAAACCCTATATGACAAACCCACAGCCAACATAATACTGAATGGGAAAATGTTGAAATCATTCTCCCCCAAAACTGGAAGAAGACAAGGATGCCCACTTTTACCACTTCTATTTGACATAGTACTAGAACTTCTAGCCAGAGCAATCAGGAAAAACAAATAAATAAAGGGCATCCAAATTGGAATAGAAGAAGTCAAACTGTTGCCTTTCACTGATGATACAATCATGCACCTAGAAAAGCCTAAAGACTCATCCCAAAGGCTACTAGATCTGATCAATGAATTCAGTAAAGTTTTAGGTTACAAAATCAATGCAGAAAAATCAGTAGCACTGCTATATACACCAACAACAACCACTATGAGAATTAAATCAAGAATTCAAACCCTTTTATGATGGCTGCAAAAATAAAAAATAAAATGCATAATAATATACTTAACCAAGGAGGTAAAAGATCTCTACAATAAAAACTGCAAATGGAAACACATCCCATGCTCATGGATAGGAAAAATCAATATTGTGAAAATGATCATACTGCCCAAAGCAATCTACGAAATCAACGCAATTCCCAGAAAAATACTATCATTTTTCACAGGGCTGGAAAAAATTCCTAAAATTTATGTGGAACCAAAAAAGAGCCCACATAGACAAAGCAATAGGAAGCAAAAAGAACTAATCTGGAGATATCACATTACTGGACCTCAAATTATACTACAAGGCTGCAGTTACCAGAACATCATGGTACTGGTATAAAAACAGGCACTTAGACCAAATGGAACAAAATAGAGAACTCATAAATAAAACCAAATACTTACATCCAACTGGTCTTTGACAAAGCATACAGAAATGTAAACTGGGGAATGGACTTCCTATTCAATAAATCATGTTGGGAAAACTGGCAAGCCACATGTAGAAGAATGAAACTGGATCCTCATTGCTCATCAATCAACTCAAGATTGATCAAAGACTTAAATCTAAGACCTGAAATCATAAAATTTCTAGAAGACAACATTGGAAAAACTCTTCTAGACACTGGCTTAGGTAAAGAGTTTATGAATAAGACTCCAAAAGCAAATGACACAAAAACAAAAACAAAAACAAATAAATGGGACCTAATTAAACTAAAAAGCTTCTGCACAGCAAAAGAAATAATCAGCAGAGTAAACAGACAACCCACAGTCTGTGGGAGAAAAATATTCACAAATTATGCATCTGACAAAGGACTAGTATCCAGAATCTACAAGGAACTCACACAAATCAACAAGAAAAAAAAAAAACAAAACAAAACAAAACAAAACAATAATCCCATCAAAAAGTGAGCAAAGGACATGAATAGACATTTCTCAAAAGAAGATATACAAACAGACAACAAACATGAATAAATGCTCAACATCATGAATCATCAGGGAAATGCAAATTAAAACCACAATGAGATATCACCTTACTCCTGCAAGAACAGCAATAATAAAAGAGTCAAAAAACAAAAGATATTGGCATGGATGTGGTGAAAAGAGAACGCTTTTACAATGCTGGTGGGAAGGTAAATTAGTATTATCAGTATGGAAAACATTATGGAGATTACTTAAAGAACTAAAAGTAGATCTACCATTCACTCCACTACTGGGTATCTACCCAGTAGTGAAATAAGTCATTATATGAAAAATACACATGTATTTGCATGCTTATAGCAGCACAATTCACAATTGCAAGAATGAGGAACCAACCTAAGTGCCCGTTGACCAACAAGTGGTTAAAGAAAATGTGGTATTATACACCATGGACTACTATTCAGCCATAAAAAGAAACAAAACAATGTTTTTTGCAGCAACTTGGATGGAACCAGAGGCCAATATTCTAAGTGAAGTAACTCAGTAATGGAAAACCAAATAACATATGTTCTGATTTATAAGTAGGAGCTAAACTGTGAGGATGCAAAAACATGAAGGGTGATGTAATAGGACTGTGGGGACTTGGAGGAAGGAGGTAGGGAGGAAGGTGAAGGACAAAAGAAAAGATATTGAATACAGTATACACTGCTCAGGTGATGGATGCGCTAAAAATCTCAGAATTTACTACTAAAAAACTCATCAGTGTAACCAAAATCCACCTGTACCCCCAGAACTATTGAAGTTTTTAAAAATTATTATTATACAAAAAAATCAAGCTGTGTCTCAGGGATTCTGGAAAGTTGTATCTTTGTTTTAATTAGTTTCAATTTTTTTCTTTTATTTCTTCCTTAATTTCATTTTTTTTAACCCAAATGCCATTCAGAAGCAGGTTGTTTAATTCCCATGCAATTATGTGGATTTGAGATGTATATCTGGTATTGATATATATTTTTATTGTTCTGTGGTCTGAGTATGTAGTTGGTATGATTTTATTTTTTAAAAATTAGTTAATAATTGCTTTTCCACCAAGCATGTGATTGATCTTAGAGTATATGCCATGTGCAGATGAGAATAATATGTATTCTGTTGTTGCTGGGTGAAGTATTCTGTAGATATCTCTTAGGTTCATTCGGTCAAGTGTCAAGTTTTGGTCCTGAATATCTTTGTTAGTTTGCTGCCTCATGATCTGTCTAACATTGTTTGTGGGATGTGAAGTCACCCACTATTATTGTATGGTTATCTAAGTCTCTTCATAGGTCTCTAAAGCCTTGTTTTATGAATCTTTGTACTCCAGTCTTGGGTGCATACATATTTAGCATAGGTAAGTCTTCTTTCTGAATTGAAACCTTTATTGTTATGTAATACCTTTCCTTGTTCCTTTTTCCTTTCTGATGATTCTTGGTTTAAAGTCTATTTTGTCTGAAATAAGAATAGCAATTCCTATTCTCTTTTGTTTTCCATTTGCTTGACAGATCTTTATCCATTCCTTTACTCTGAGCTGGTGGGTGTCATTGCATGTGAGATATGTCTCTTGAAGACAGCATACAGTTTGGTCTTGCTTCTTTATCCAACTTCCCACTCTGTGTCTTTTAAGTAGGGCATTTAGCCTGTTTACATTCAAAGTTAATATTGATTTGTAAGGGTTTGATCCTATCATTGTGTTGTTAACTGATTTTTATGTAGACTTGATTGTGTAGTTGCTTTATAAAGTCACAGAGCTATATACTTAACTGTGTTTTTGTGGTGGCAGGTAATCATCTTTCATTTCCATGTTTAGCACTCCGTTAAGGACCCCTTGTAAGACAAGTCTGGTGGTAGTGAATTCCCTTAGCATTTGCTTGTCTGAAAAGGTTTTTATTTCTCCTTCAGTTATGAAGCTTGAATGTGGAATTCTTGGTTGGAATTTCTTTAAGGATGCTTAATTTATGCCCTCGCTCTCTTCCAACTTGCAAGATTTCTGCTGAAAGGTCTATTGTTAGCCTGAGGGGGTTCCTTTTGTATTGATCTGCCTCCACTCTTTAGCTGCATTTAAGACTTTTTTCTTTCAAATTGACTTTGGAGAATCTGATGACTATGTGTTTAATGGATGATAATCTTCTATAGTATCTCACAGGGGTTCTGAATTTTTGTGGACAGTATCCTCAAATATGTTATCCAAGTTGCTTTCTCTCTCTCTTATACTTCCAGGAATGCCAGTGCGTCATAGGTTTGGTCTCTTTATGTAATCTCACATTTCTCAGAGGTTTTGTACATTTTTAAAAAATTCTTTTTCATTTTTGTCTGCCTGCATTGATTTGAAGTGGTGGCCTCTGAGTTCTGAGATTCTTCCCTCAGCTTAGTCTATTCTGTTATTAATGCTTCTAGTTGCATTCTGAAATTCCTATGGTGAATTTTCATTTCCAGAAGTTCAGTTTTGTTTTTTCATAAAATGACTGTGTTGTTTTTCAGCTCTGTGACCATTTCACTGTTTTTCTTTGTTTGTGTTTCAACCTTCTCCTGTATTTCAATGAGCTTCCTTGCCATCCACATTCTGAATTCTGTGTCTTTTATTTCAACCATTTCAGTATGGCTAGCAACCACTGATGGGAAGCTAATATGTTCGTTTGGAGGTAAGAAGACACTCTGGCTTTTAGAGTTGCCAGGGTTCTTGTACTGGTTATTTCTCATCTCATCTTTGTGAACTGATGTTTCTTTAATCTTTGAAGTTGCTGTCTTTTGGATGGGGCTTTTCACTTTTATATTATTTGATGCCCTTGAGGATTTAGTCAATTGGTTTCATTTCTGGATACTTGCAGGAGGTCCAAGGCTCAGTTTAGCACTCCTGGACTAAAGGAGTACAGGGATAAAACCAGGCCTGAAGCTTTGTTCCATGACTCCTCAGGATTAAGCACCAGCTGTGCTGGAGGGCTCCAGGTGTTTCCAGTCCACTGGCAACAACACTGTGACTGGGGATGCCAGAAAAAGCACTCTGGTGTGGTGTTGGTGGGACCAAGTGTGCATGCATGCTGGCTGGATGGTGGGGGTCCTTGTGCACATTCTGGTGGGGTGGAGGCAAGTCCACACATGTGTGCATGCCAGTGGGCAGTGGCAGGTTCCCGAGTATGTGCACCATGACAGGGTAGCAAGGGGAGGCTGTGGACAAATGCACTCCAGCAGAGAAGGTTGTGGCTAGGCTGTACACTGGTAGGGTTCTTCCTAAATTACTCTGACAGATAGGCAGGGTCTGCAAGTGAAAGAACTATGGTAGTGATTACTACCAAGCTGAGGCTGCACTGTAAGCAGATATTGCCAGAGCCCAGCAGACAGGGGATTTCTCAGACAAGATTAGCTCCATCCCACAGGCAAGACAGCCCTGCTCAGCTCCACAGTTAACCAAAGCTGAAGCCTCCTACAGAAGTATGGCAAGCCTTGGGGGATGGGCACCCATGACTGATCTCCACTGCAGCCATTCTTGTGCCAAACATTCTGGCTTCCGTGCAAGCTGGAGTTCTGTATATGCCAACTTTCCGGGCAGTTCTCCTTGCCAACTCAGACGTCCATGGGGATTGTGAGGTCTCTCACAGCAGGAATCCTAGAAATCCATGGCAACAGTGAACTACTCTCTGCCTATCTTACTCATCTCTTCCCTTGGAGCCCCTTGAGTCCAGGAATGAGTTCTGGTGCTCAGCAACCATGTGCATGATTCCTAGTTTCCTTCCCTTTCAAATTGAGGTTGATATCCTCACTCTGTCCACCCACGATGCATTCTTTCTGTAGATCTGCTTAGAGTGTGACAGTCTACTTGATGGTCTGGTCTTTCTCAGTGGGAGAAGCTCTTCCTGGCTGCTAGTCAGACATCTTGTCAGGGTCTGCTTATACATTTTCTTCAAACAGCTTTATAGTTTTAGCTCTTATGCTTATGTCTATGACCCATTTTGAACTAATTTTTGTCTCTGGTGTTGTTCTAGTTACCATTTGTTGAAAAAATGACTTTGTCTCTCATTGAATATTCTTGCTACCCTTGTCAAAAATAACTTGACTGTAAATGCAATGTGTTCTGTTTCTACTTTTTAACATAAAAAGTTTTGAGAGTCTAGGAAACTACTGATGACAAAACTTTGTTACATAGGACTGCAATCAAACCAAGTCTCTCTAGAGCTGCCTGTGTCCCAGAGCCATATGTTACACAGCCAACCTCTAGTTAGCTCACCTAGTTATATTTTTCAAGTGTCTAATGAATGAGTTAGGGTAGAAGAGAAGTAATGATAATAATGATAATAAGAATAGTAAATTTTGAGAACCTACTATGCATCATGGACTATTTAAAGCATGGATTGTCTCATATAATTCTTACAACCATCTTACCCGAGGTTGGTACTATTGAAGAAAGAGAGCAATGAAAAAAAGTGATGCATAGAAATTAAGAAACTTATTCAAGGTCACTAATCCAGGAAATGGTAAAATAAGGCAGTAGAGCCGGATGATGTACCTCTAGAGTTTGCCCCATCAATTACTACTCTAGACTCCATTAAATGATCAAGAATTCACCAATTTTCCAAAGTAATTGATTTGTTTTTATTTTGTTACCACTTTGTGACTTTCAAATGCAGAGGAGCCTAGGTCTTGAAGTGAACCACTTCATAGAAATCATTGAAGCTGATAAAACAGCTAATACTCTCAATTTCACTCCAGAATTTTAAAGAGGAAACCATAATTCCTTTGCGTAGGATTCATTAAATCAATGAATAGAAGTGCCCACAACAGTGCCCCGAATGTGAAGGTTGGATATGGATATGTGGTTGGGAAAGATCATGACTTTTGATGCCAAATAACCATGAATCTAATGGTGACATGGGCTAGGATCTTACCTCTATCAGCTGTCATATATGCAATGGGAACAGTGAAAATATTCAGGATTGTGATGAGAATTTACTGATAATATAATTGCCTGGCACAATGGCTACCACATAGAACAAGTTCAATAACTGCTGTTTTTGCTTTATTATGATGATGGTTATTTTCTCCAAATAGGAAATAGGTTCTAAAACATGGCTGAAAACATGTTTAACTCACAGATGGATTGGAAAACAGAAGTATTATTTTATACTTTTCAACAGATTTAGGGAAAAGATACTGTACTAGTTTCTGGAAACTCAACCCTACTTTCTATCTGCCTTACCTCCTAACTTGAATGGTTGGGTGCCCACGGCCCTTTTGCATTATATTTTACATTGATTTTATGATCCTGTTATTCCATGTAATATCTGAATACTCCGACTTCTCAGTATCTCTCTCCCCCTCCCTGGTGTGGTATGAAATAAAGTTCATAACAGCATTATAATAGACAGATTGGCCAGAATGCAAAAGTGGAGGTTACCAAGTAATTATCTGGAGGAGATTCCAAAAATGTCTATTTTTGTGTTCATATATAAAAACAGTTTTGAAGTTAGGGAAAGCCAAAACATGTCCCAGTTTATGTTCTCAGAGATTGTGACTTCAAATGCTATTCTCTATCATTTTTTCTTCACTCAAAAAAGAAATAATAAACAGAGCCAAAGTAGCCAAGGTCTTGGTTGGGGCTCGATCCTTAAGAAGGGTGGAGCTCTTTTCTTTCTTTGGGGGTGGGAGTGAGAGTTGGGTTGGCAGGCAGGTGCTATTCTCTGGAATGGGCACCCCATTTTTGTAGACTGCCTCCAGGACCCACATCTGTCTCCTATTATGATATAATCTTTGGCCCGTCTGTTCTATTTATGAACCCTCTGGGGCCTTTTAGTGTTGACCCTTAATATGAGCTCAACTTAATATTAGGAAAGGATATTTAACTAACCTTTGCTCTTAGGAATTGCTAAAACTGTCCATTAATCTATCCTTCATACTCAGGTACCTATCTCCTATCCACATTACCATCTCTGCCAAGCAGGTAAAATGCAGAGACTTTTGAAAAAATTGGATCCATTGGAATGTAGGGGACGAGTTGTCCTCAAATTAGCAAAAAACCTGGGGACTAGCTAGGTCAGTATTTTCTTACCAGAGATGCTTCTATACCCAGAGAATCCCAGAATCAGCTTACTTACTGAAATCCCTAACAATGACCATTTCCATAATTCTCGTGCCCGCTGGCAAACACAGTGAGCTGCCTTCTGCCAATTGTGTCTGCTGAAGGCTAGCAGAGTGATGATCTCAGATATAGAACTTCCCCCAATCCCTTTTGTACCACAAGAATGTTTGATGTTTGCTATTCTACTCCTGCCAGTTCCTTCCTCCTAGTGGGTTCTTATGGCTCTTTCTTTATCTTTAAGCATAATTAATTCGTTCAAAGTGTTAATGCTGCGACACAGGCATGTAAGTACTGCAACCTGGACCCAGGGAATTGGGAGCTCATCTCTCCTCACAGATGGCTGCACGGGAGTGTGAGGTGAAAGTAAGGCCTGCAATTGGACTTGTGAAGTGTCTTGGGACCCACACGATGGGTGTCTGGGGAGGCTGTAAGTATATCATGATTAAACAAATGGGTGGTATTAGATTGTATCACATGCTGCTATCTTTTATTGTGCTATAAAATGGCTCATTTAGGGATAAATGGGAATTTAAACTTTTCTGCTGTGATCTGCTGTCCTATAGGTTTTTAACATAATTCAGTCACTCTCTCTTCCCCTTGCTCCTACACCCTCAACCCCCACATCTGTCTCTCTCTCTTTCTCTTTCTTTCTCTCTCTCTTTCTTTCTCTTTCTTTCTTTCTTTCTTTCTTTCTTTCTTTCTTTCTTTCTTTCTTTCTTTCTTTCTTTCTTTCTTTTCTTTCTTTCTTCTCTCTCCTCCTTCCTTCCTTCCTTCTTCCTTCCTTCTTCGTCTCTCTCTCTTCTCTCTTCTCTTCTTTCTCTTTCTTCTTCTTCTTTCTTTCTTTCTTTCTTTCTTCTTCTCTTTCTTTCTTTTTTCTTTCTTTCTTTCTTCTTCTTTCTTTCCTCTCTCTTTCCCCTTCCCTTCCCTCTTTCCTTTTCTTGCTTTTTTTTTTCTTGAACCCAAACCTCTTAGTTCTGTCATCATTACTTATGGGAATTTTTACCAGGTTATTAAACTCTCTGAGGCTGTTCTTTTTATCTCTAAAACTGAGATAATACACATTTCATAAGATTGTTGAGAGTTTACATGAAATATAATATTTACATTATAAAGATACAATCTATATAATATCTACATAATAGACACAATCTTGCACTGCTCCTAGACTTAATAGGTGCTCAGTTAATGTGAGTTCTTTTCTCTCTCTTCCTAAAAGTTATACTGCAGAAAATGGGTGGGGAGATCTGTGGCCTAATGCTTTAACCTTTGTGGGAACAGAAATTAGGATGGCTGAGTGATAGCTCAAATGTTCCTATTGCCTTACTAAGGGCTTCCCTGGATGAGAGAAGGGATACTAAAGTGGAGGTGACAGGACAAAATTTGTTCCAGGACAATAAAATCTACCAGTGTTACAGGCCAAACTATGTATCTACTCCAAATTTCTATGCTGAAGTCTCAACCTCCAGTGTCTCAGCAAGTGGTTATATTCGGAGACAGAGTTTTTAAAGAGATAATCAAGTTAAACGAAGTCATTAGGGTGGGCTCCAACCCTGGTGTCTTTATAAGAAAAGGAGGTTAGGAAAGGAAGACCCTGTTAAGACATCCAAAGAGGACAGCCATCTACCAGCCAAGGAAAAGGGCCTCAGGGAAGAACCAAACCAAAACCAAAGACCAGGAGTTGTGAGAGGCCTCCAAAATGGTAAGAAAATAAATTTATGTTGTTTTAAGCCATCCGGTCTGCAGTGCTTTTTAAAAGTAGCTCTGGGAAGCTAATTCTATGAGGAACTTATGGTCCATATTTCTGTAATTATAAAACTAATGCCAGCTATAGGAGTATAAAGCAGAAATATTTAGGTTATGAAGGGACCATAGTTTAGAAATATGAAGGGGGACTTGGGGGCTAAATAAGTCATAAACTGACCAATTAATGGTCTGACATTTTTGCATTTTGGTTACAAAATGCAAAAAGTTAAGCAATTGAAGAGAAGGCATGCTTTGCCTCAGAGTCGACAGGCTGATGTCAGCCATGCCTCTGCAGAACGCCTTTCCAGCAGCTGCTGAGAATTATCTCTGCCTTTTAATCCTCTCATTTCAGAGTTGTTTCAGGCAGATTATTCCTAAAAACCTCATGTAATTAATATCAATTATTTAGATTTGCTGCTTTAGTCAGTGTCAGATTTTTCAGCACAGGACAGGATGTTATTACCATTATCACTACTAATTATGGGGTTGAAGAGTCTATATGACAATTGGACTCAAAAATGGGAAAATCAAGGTTTGTTATTGCTAAACTTTAGGATCAGGAAAACTTGAAGTTAGAATCATTATTCTTTATTGAGGAATTACCTTCCAGTAGTTCCTTGGGCTATGGGACGAGGGTTTGGCGATACATTGCCTGTGTTCCACCGCCGACTTTGCCCCGTGTTAGCTATGTAACTTTGGCCATGCAATTGCTGTCTCTGTGCCTATGTTTCCCCATTTGTAAAAGTGGAGTGATATTAGGGTCCACTTCACTGTGAAGTTGCTGTGAAGTTTAAATGAGGTAATACATGTAAAGCCTTCAGAACAAGTGTTAGCATGTGTAATTTCCAAACACATAAGAGATCTCATTATTAATATTGTTAAGATTCTGTTTTAGAATATAATCCAAGGGACAAGTGTGTAATATGGTAAATAAGGAGTTCGGTCAACTGAGATGTGAATTCCAGCTCTGTCACTCACAGACCAAGTGAGCAAATTACCTGAGTTCTCTGAGGTTCAGTTCTCTCTCTTGAAGAAAGGGGATAATAGTATCTACCTCACTGGAGTACTAGGTGTGTGATGAATATTATTTGCTCAGATTTGTTGAGTATTTGTGACTTCCCAGGTTACTGTTCTGATGGCTTTATCCCATCCACTAAATTAACACTTTCTTCAAATCTATGTGATAGGTAAAATTACGTTTATGTTCCAGACAAAGTAAGAACTGGAGAGGGCGAACGATTGGTTTGAGAAGTCACTCTGCTTCTCACTGGCAGTGCCAAACAATCTGACTTATCAGGCTTGCCACTAACTACCCTTGTTTCCATTAAGGATTCTCCCACCTTTTCCTATTCCCATCCAACCTCTCATCTGATTTCTAACTCTGATGTCCTACTCCTAGGGAACTGAAACTTATGCTTTGGCTAAAACCTTCAGCAACCATTAAATTGAATACATGATATATTGGCCACTTATTGACATGTACATTGTTCCCAATTTTTTAAAAGAGCTTTAGTAATAATAATCAATTAGAAAACTCTAATGGCAGCCCATTTTCTCAGAGTGCCCTGTGCTACATAGATCTCCTGAGTGAATGTTCTGTTTACTTTGGAACTACATTGCTCTCTGCTGGTGTAATTACCCATTTATTCATAAAAGAAATATCTATTCAGCTGACAGTAGGTGCTAGAGGCTGTTCTGGGTTCTGGAAATAAAGCGCTGACAAAACATTAAAGGATTCCTGCCCTAATAGAATATTCTAGAGGAAGAGAGAGATAAATATAAACATAAGATATACATTTATTTTATAAAAATATATTTTATGTAGTTTTATATTGATATATATGCATATGTATATGTATGTTATAGATATGCCTGTTTATATTTTATAAAATATATTTTATATTTTTATATTTATATATTTTTGTTGTATATTATATACAATAATATGGGATTACAGGCATGAGCCACTGTGCCCGGCCTATATCTATATTATATAGAGAATATATAAATATAATGCCAGAGATCAGAAGTACTTAGGAAAGACAGCCTGGTGTAGCAGGTGAGTGTAGACTCTGGAACTAGACTCTTTGATTTAATGTCAGCTCTGTCTCCTGCCCACTACATGACTTTGGGCAGATTTTAACCTCTCTGTGCCTTTATTGTCTTCTCTGTAGAGTAGGGGTGACAATCTCACAGCATTGTTATGAAACTTAAATGAGTTAACATTGTAATTGCACTTATATGAATGTATTCTTTATACATGCTTGATAAATAAATGGATAGAAAAGTAAAGCAGAGAAGGATATAGTGAGTGTTAGAAGGGATGCTGTTCAGTTTATAATAGGGAGATCGCTAAGAAGGTGATGTTTTGCAGTGTAGGAGCACTTCTATGCTTTCTAAGCAGAATAAACCAGAAGAGTCATTACTCTGATGTGGAAATTTGCAGGACATGTTTGAATAATAGCATGGATATTGGATATGAGAGAAAGGAAATAATCAAAGAGGGCTGCAAGGACTTCAGCCTAAAGAGGACTAACTGAGATGAGGAGAAGTGGGTGATTAGGGTGAGAGGAGATGGGGAGCACATGTTAAGTTTGAGGTGTGTCTTGGAAATCTTATGCGCTCATGCCTGTAATCTCAGCAATTTGGGAGGCCAAGGTGGGCAGATCGCCTGAGGTCAGGAATTCAAGGCCAGTCTTGCCAACATGGTGAAACCCTGTCTCTGTTAAAAATACAACAATTAGTCAGGTGTGGTGGCGGGTGCTTGTAGTCCCAGCTACTTGGGAGGCTGAGGCAGAAGAATCGATCGAACCTGGGAGGCGGAGTTTGCAGTGAGTTGAGATCACACCACTGCCCTCCAGCCTGAGAGACAGGGTGAGATTCTGTCTAAAAAATAAAAAAAAAAAGATTTCATTGGAGTTTAGCCAACTGAAATAACTGTCTGGAAAGAAAGGAAGTGGTGGTCAGAGAGTGGGTTGCATAGAACCATGACTGTGGATGGGCTGTGGCTCTTGGTAGTGATGGAGTCAATATTATGAGCCTAAAATTAGAGGCTGAGGTAGGGTGAAGAACAAAACCAGTGAGCAAAAAAGCTCAAGGAATTGAATTCTGATGTGGAAGATGTCTTTACATGTGTAGGGAAAAAAATGAATGAATAAGAGTTGTGTGGAGGGCAGGACACAAGTGGAGGGAAAATATTAAGGGAGCACACAGGAGTCAAAAATAACTGAAACAAGGAGCAGATGTTCTTGATATAATCTGATGTCAAGAGATTCAAAGTTGGAAGTTTTAGAACTGGAAGGGAAATGCAGAGGGAGAAAAGTCTGAAGGGGAAGTGAGGACCAAGGAAGATGCCCTCTCCACTGCCAGCTACCACTTAAGAAGGCTGCAGGGAAAGCAGCTCTCAGGGAGACTCCAGTTTCAGTGACAGTGAGAAGTCGAAAGGGAAATTCAGAGAAAAGTTTTGGAATATAGGACGTGGGCTGGGTGTAGTGGCCCACACCTGTAATCCCAGCAGTTTGGGAGGCCGAGGCGGGAGGATCACTTGAGCCCAGGAGTTCAAAAATATAGGAGATTCTGTTGCCAACAGGTTGGGAATTCCAGGGGGTGAAGTGAAAGGTTTCAGAAGCCAGGGGGTGGTGGACACAGAGAATAGAGGATGTGATATGCAAAGCCTTTCAGGGATTGAACTAAGAGGACTGCAGATGACCTATAATTTGGGAGTTTCTTGTAATATAAAATAGAATAAGGGGCAACATGAGATTAATTCCCAGTGGACTTAAAGTATGTGATAGTGAATATTGGGGGCAGGCAAGTTTACATTCTGGGACACCTTCTGGATCTCCATGGATGGGGGCCAGGGGTGGAAAAAGTATGGAATTAGTCTGTAAGCATGCACGTCTGTCTTGATGACTGATGGGGAAGGGTGGAGTTATTCAGTGTGCAGGGCTCTTCTCTGACAATTGTGGGTGGAACTGAGTAGGTTTAGGAACCTTGGGCAATACTCCCTGAACCCAGACCCCTCTTAATACTCATGAATGGACACTGAATAAATTCATGCAAAGTTGCATTGACTAATGAAGCTAGGCACCCACTGACCTACCTGCTGGTAGTTTCGAGGCTGAAAGTTTTCACACTGTGGTTAAATAGACTACACAGCTGGCTGTGTTGTACTGAAGACTCTTTAGAGGAGGAAATGCTACTGGCAGTCCATCAAAAGCAAATGTCTGCAGTACCAGGCAGTGCTTTAAAAACTGCTTAGGCAGTGGCCACAGGAAAATTAAAACTCTTCTTGAAATGAAATGCTAGTTTTCCTATATGTCCCAGGGTCAGAATTCCTTGGATCTCCCTACACCCTAGTTTTGAGAGTCATGGGAATACCACTCACTGCTTGATGGGCCTCCTTGTGACTCCTTCTGAGGGTAGCAAATGGCTAATTCCAAGGAAGTCACTTGGACTTCCTTGTGATTACTGTTGATGCTAATTTGGCTCTGTTGTCAAAGTACCTGCAATTCTCAGTGCTCTGCAGGATAGAAATACATAGGTGGATGGGCAGATAGATGACAAATGGAAACATCAGGCAGGCTAAACTATTGAGCTGTGAGAGGCGAGTGGATAGAGAACACTGACAGACAGCAAAGAAAAACAGTGACAAAGAATAGATTCCCTAAAGGACAATTAGCACACCATGAAAACATACCCTAGTGAAACAACAGCTCTGAGTTCTAAAGACAAGTCTCAATTAAGTCTTCAGATGGCTCCTCGCTAAGAGTTGATAAATTAGTTTATTCTTCATAGCTAACTGCAAAGTTCTTTCAAGCACCCATGTCTCCATCTGTTTCATTAACGGATTAACTTAAATCCATAAAATTAGCAAAGAAACAGAGCAACTGGCCTGAGATAAGTGACCAGAATTCATTCCTGGAGTAGCCTTCAGAAGAGCCTCTACAGGGGTAAAAACTGAAGAATCAAAGGTATTTTTCAAGGATAAAATTTGCTTTGAGTTTTCATTTGTTTTTCAGTACATGAAATATGAGTAAAAGACCAGGGGTACAGAAACAAGTTGACTGCATTGTTTTTCCTTGCGATACTCAAAAAGTAACCACCAGGATTCCAGCATAATGCTGGTTCAAAGTCACCTTTGAACTGGGAGATTCCCATGGAAATTCTAACAGAATAAATTCTGGTCAGTTTCTCCTTATCTTTTTAAAAATATAAGTGAGTGCAGATGAGGACTGAACTACATTTGCTGTGTTACAGTCTGGACCTTGAAAACAGATTGGGTTGGATAAAAAGCAAAACAATGGACATTGTTAGGAAGTCCTTTGTCTTCTGCCTTCCAGTGGAGGGGGGTTTTGTCCCTCTCACCAATGAGGAAGAATGGTTGGTTTTATTGGGTCCTGTTAAGAGAGGGAATAAAA
The DNA here is from genome assembly GCF_007565055.1 of Rhinopithecus roxellana. NCBI lineage: Eukaryota > Metazoa > Chordata > Mammalia > Primates > Cercopithecidae > Rhinopithecus > Rhinopithecus roxellana. The sequence continues at coordinate 117,211,969 of NC_044553.1, read as the reverse complement.
TTTAAAAAGGAGAAATAATTATAAGATTTGCCAAAACAGAGATCTTTGGTGAGCTTGGCCAGAAAAGGTTTTATGGAGTGGTAGGGAGAGAAGTCAGATGAGAGTGGATTGAAGAGCATGGGAAAGGAGGAATTGGAGACAGCATGCATAAACAACACCAGAGAAGTCTGGCTATTGAAAATGAGGGATATAAGGCAATAGTTTGGATGGGGAAATGGAAGGTTAGTTACACTGAGAGAGTGGAGCTTGTTTGTTTGCTAATGAGAGTAAGCTAGAAGGCAGACTGGAAGAAAGTGATGAAGCAGGAGAGACTGGGGAAAATTGAGGGAGGAAATTTTTGAGGAGATCAGAGGAGAGGGAAATCCCTTCAACAAGAGGAGAAACAAAAAACGAACAAAAGAAAATGAGAAAGGGTGAGACTTAGCCACTACAGTTGCCAGCCTGCTAGGACCGTGAGATGTTACTGATATACTGTGGTGGATGTTTATACAGAGAGATATATTCATTGTTGATTTGGACTTGATGGGTGCTTAGTCTGGGCTTTCTCTCATATTTGTAAACTTTCAATTTGTAACCCAAATTTTGATTTTTTGAAGTGATGGAGGATTGCAAAAAAAAATGTCTTTTGTAGTAACCTGTTTATTATGAACTCATCATTGTTAAGGGAAAAAAATACGTTGCATTTTCTAAGAGAGCATCAACAGAATAGGGAAGGGGGAATATTATCTCTAAAAGCTTATGCATCATTCTCTTAAAATGTTAATGTCCCATTTACAGCTGAACAAATAAGCCTCTACTACTTGGATACAACTAGTCCTAATGAATGTGAGTGCCAGGCTCAAAAATAACCCGCTTTTGATTGCAGAAAGCATCTTTCACAAGGAAAAAAAAATTAAGTCATTATTTAAAAATTGTTCCATTAGTGTACCATGAACAAAGGACAGTGAGCTTGAAAAAATGAAACAGCTTTTATTTTTGAGCACTTTATTTTCAGTGGGATTATAAACAAGATTCTCATGAAACTCTTCAAACACAACATGAGGATGAAATATTGAGTTGCTTTGGTCCGCTTATTGCCTGCCAGAACTGGTTTTGTTTTGCTTCCTTAATTCAGTTGCAAGTTGTTTTCTTGTTGTCGAGCAGGGGAAATGAAGGGGCATCTGGATACTCTTCTGCTCTATGGGTTGCAATACGAAGAGGAGTTAAAGCAACTAGAAGGAGGTGTCAGTAACCAAGCTAAGAGAGGCTGGAAGAAAAACAGTTCATGCAGCAGCAAAGAAGGCCTTTTGAGTATTGTGATGTCAGAAGGTGACTTGGAAGATGATCTAAATGTTAATCTGGCAGTGCAGGTGAGTTTGTTTCTTTTTTCTGGGACACAGTATTCCCTAATTTTAATTGAAGTAGATGTAGCAAATGTAAGGTTATTGCCAAAGCTATTTTATACTTTTTGAGAATATATGTAATCGTACCCACAAACACCCACACACATAAAGATGCATGTAAATGTCATTGAGATGGATTTGTTCCTAAAAAGACCTGTAGCCTAATTTGAGACCTGTGGTTTGGAGAAGGTTGAGTAGAATTTTTCCCATTATTAATATGGACCCAGGCCAGCTTGAGGACAGACACTCAATCATAATTTGTAGGTACTCAAGTGGCTCAAGTGAACATACAACATTGTTTAGCTCAACCCCAGAGCTAGGGAAACACATACCCTTTCCCCTTGGGGTAAAAAACTAGGTTGAAATGATATCCTTGTCCCAGATTGCCCTTGTAGATCCACAAAAGAACACACACAGATCTGAATATGAATCAGCCCCGTCTATACACATTGCTTTTCTCTTATCTGTGCTGTATTACTCATTATAATATATTATTCAAAAATTATCATTTTGGTTCACGCTCTTTCTTTAGTAAACTCTAGCTACAAGTAAAAGAAGATGGCGGTCCTCTGCCAATATTTCCTTAGGGTTAGGAAATGTGATCACAGGATATATGAACACAGATGTATAATTCACCCAAAGCTGTGAAAGTCATAAGGCTGGCAAACATACATCATACCTGAGAAATGAGACAGCCAGTGGTCCTCCTACTGCCAGCTCTTTATACAGTAACCGAGGATGATGAGCTTTCTTGTTATGGCCACAGAGTCATAACACACCAAATCAACAGTCAAATGTAATCCAACAAACGGTTATCTCAATTACAAAATAAAACTAAGTAAAGGAAATTAAAATTAGTTGTCCTGGTATGTCCTCTAAAGACTTACTAAAAAAAAAAACAAACACTTAAAAATAAATTCATTTGTGGTAGTTTTAATCATCTTCTCTTCCTTTTATTATCTTTCTGCCCTAAAGTATTTACTTTTTTCAAATTTCCTGTTGGAATCAATGAGGTAACATGGAGTTCACAAGAGTCATATAAGGCAAGCTTACCGCGAGTGCTTGACTTATAAAGATCAAGGTTACGTAAGAGACAGAAGCTGTAAGCAGAAGAACCCCCAGCAACAGGTTAATCAGTGACATTAAGGTGTTGTTTGCTTGAGATGGAGTCTCACTCTGTCGTCCAGGCTGGAGTGCAGTGGCACGATCTCAGCTCGCCACAACCTCCGCCTCCCAGACTCAAGCGATTCTCCTGACTCAGCCACCTAAGCAGCTGGGATTACAAGCGTGCACCCCTACGCATGGCAAATTTTTGTATTTTTAGTAGAGATGGGGTTTCACCATGTTGGTCAGGCTGGTCTGAAACTCCTGGCCTCAAGTGATCTGCCCACCTTGACCTCCCAAAATGCTGGGATTACAGGCGTGAGCCTCTGTGCCTAGCCAGTGACATTGCTGTTTAAAGAAAGAATCTTCCAACTAAGGCAGACCAAATTTACTCTCTCTCTCTCACACACACACACACACACGCACACACACACACAGATCCACTGAGACCCATGGCAGGTTACATCCCACTCATCTTCCAGCAGGATCCTAGGAGATGGTATCATAGTCCCAGGAAAAGGGACATTCTTTGGGAGAAGCCCCCTTCCCTCCAGCCATTTATCTCCCTTGGCCACACAACTCCTTCTCCTCGTGATCAAAGCAAAATACCTGGCTTGAGTCATCTTTGTCTAAAACAAGAGTTAAGCTGAACTTGCCTATTTCTCTTTCTAGTTGTTTTGTTAAAAATTTTAATTAAGAGGACATTGGGGCTGGGCGTGGTGGCTCATGCCTGTAATCCAAGCATTTTGGGAGGCCAAGGCGGGTGGATCATTTGACGTCAGGAGTTTGACAGCTGCCTGGCCAACATGGGGAAACCCTGTCTGTACTAAAAATACAAAAAATTGGCCAGGCAGTAGTGGCGTGTGCCTTTAATTCCAGCTACTCGGGAGGCGGAGGCAGGAGAATCAGTTGAGCCTGGTAGGTGGAGGTTGAGGTGAGCTAAGATCTCACCACTGCACTCCAGTCTGGGCAACCAAGTGAGACTTTGTCTCAAAACAAAACAAAAACAAACAAACAAGAAAACAGAAAAGAGGACATTGGGCCTACAGGGCTCCAGTGCCTTGGGTAAGCAAATAGTAGAAGCCTGTTGTAAACAGTTAAATGAAACTATGCCTAGCCAATCAGAAACCATTCACTTACTTCTAAGGAAGGGACTTTCCACTCTAACCAATCAAAGCCTAGCCTTGCCCTTGCTTCTGTAAATATCTTATAAATGGTTTCTTCTTTGCCTGTCTGTTCCATATCCCTCCATGGAGTGCTGAGCTGCCTGCAGTGGAGTCCCGCCTGATTGGTGAATTTACGAATGCTCAAATAAGCTCATTAAAATTCTAATGTGCCTAAGTTTATCTTTGAACAGTTCTAGAGAGTCATCTATTTCATTGATACTTTCTTCAGAATCTGTTTTGTCCTTGGCCTGTTTGCCCTGAGATCCATTCCTACATTTTTACTGACCTTCCTTCTACACACCTGCATTATTTTGGCCTTTCAGGCTGAGTTAGCCATGGGGAGGGACTTCTGGGAGCCTGGAGTAGGGAAGAAGGAAGCCAGGGGATTGTGGCCCCTGCTCTCTGGGGAAAGCAACTCTAGCAGTAGCCACTTCTTCTTGAACTCCTCAGGGACTTCACTTTCCTCTTGACAGGGCCCAGGCTAATGGATTCTGGAATACATCTTCTCCCTTTCCCTTCAGCCAGAGTTGGTAGTTGCTACCTGCCTGTCACTAGATTTTAGATTGCCTCAAGTCCTATGTTAGCTTCAAAACATTTCCATCACCCATATAACAAATTTCCTTCAATGTGGTTCCCTTATATTTAAATTCAGACTTTTATTTTTATTTTGAAGTTAGAGTCTGTCCTACCATGTTGTTATCATTCCCGTTCAATTTGACTGATTTACTGTCACATCCTTATTGCAGGTCCCACAGCATGAGTGCCTTCCCAAGCAGGTAGCCTTCCCAGCAACAACAGGACGAATGCCTGCCCCATTGGCCCTGCAGTGACCCTTGATATAGCATTTTTCTAAGCCCTATATTCATCATCTGTTCCAGAGCATAAAGTAATCAATGCATAGCTGGCATTCATTGAACGCTTTATTTAAAGTGCCATTCACTCTGTTCACACACTAAGGGCTTTAGAAACGTGATCTCATCTAATCCTTACAGCAACCCCACCAGCAAGCTGCTTTTGCTACTGTCTTTTCCAGATGCACAGAGGATGTTGTTTTGCTCCCCTCCCCATCAGGTCTGTGCTTTTTTGGTATTCTCTACCAAGTCATGCGTGTGTTCGCCTCTGCTCCTTTGCATAGCACACTCCCATTTCTAAAGCTCTCTCCTTGGCACTAATCTCGTTTAAATCAAACACATTTCTCTCTAAGTCCCTTTCTCCATGAAGCTCTCTACCTCAGAGAACCTTAACTCTGAACTTTAAGAGCAATGGTTTATACATTTGTTTTGCCAGAAAATATTATATTCAACTGAAAACTTCCCTGGAAGTGACAAGTGGATAAAAGCACTCCTCTGCTTTAAAAAGCTGCTACCCCACTCTCTTCAGTGAGAGACTGCACAGAATGGAGTTTGAAAATAATTTTTAAGACCAAAAATTCTCTATGTCAAAGCTCTCTAGCCATGGACTTATGAGATATGTCACAGGTAATTTACTACTAATTAAACTTACAATATCAAAGTTTGAAAATTATTTACTCTGCCATGCTTTTGAAAACCCTTCTTATACATTGGGATAGATGTGGAGGTATATGCCTTGCATGGGTTTTTCCTTTATTTTGCAAAGTCAGAGACATTGTTCTGAACTTGTCTCCTCATTGCTCCTTAAACAGAACTCTGTGTAACAGATGCTTATGAAGTACTAAATGCTTTCTTTTTGGAAAAGAACAGCCTAGGGTTCATGGTGGACACTTGCTCCTTTTGGTTGTCTAACCTTCACTCTTTTTGCTTGGCGTCAGCCCACTCTCATCTCCTTGGGGGAACTTGCTTTCCCTCTTGTGTGTAGTGTTGGTGGGACATCAAATCGAGGTTCTCTGTCCAACTCCAGTCAAGGAAGACTCATGTGATCTAAGCCAGGCTAACTGGGTGCTCTCACTGAGTAGAGTAACCACTGGCTAGAAAGAATGGAGTTATTTTAATACTTGTCAAATAGCTCCTTTTATCTTGACCCTGGGCCTGCCTTGATTCCTGTCCCCTTTTATTTTCTGGTTAAGTAGACTTTCAGTTCTGAGAATTACCTGTTCTCATTCCAGTAAGTTACTTTTGCCATAAGTTATAACCAGAGACTGTCCCTGTTGCTTACAACCAAATAACCTTAACAAGTAACATAACTATCTTATAGATTCCAGCTTTAAGTGCCCCAGCAAAGACAAATCTGCTCACAACATGAGAAGGGCAGTGAAATCCTAGAATCCAGCTTACTTTAATCCAGATGACCTGATAGTTTCATCCAAAGATATTTGCTGGGGAACTGAAGCAGTGCACAACCATTTTTTTTGCCATGTGCAATCTGCACAACCATATGTAGCAGCCTGGAAAGTCCCCTCCATTATTGAAGGCAGCTTGGATTTAATCCAATTCAATGATGTAAATACTGTAGTACACATCCCCAGAAAAGGTGTGAAAAAGAGTAGGTCCAAAATATATGGCCCAGTTGGAAGTGGAAAATTTGGCTGTGTTTTGGAGCATACTCCTCTGAGTAGGAAACCTAAAGTTAGATTATGATGGTCCTGTTGTAACAGCACAAGAGGGAAATTGAGCCTTGGGAACCTGTATCAGCAATGTGGCAGTTTTGGTGGATTTACCTTCTGAAGCTCTATTCTCTTCTCTACCTACAAGATTACCGTACACAGATGGTCTTGATTACTTGCCACACTGGGGAATGCATTGGGAGAGTAACTTGATGGAAAAGCAAGTTTCTCCAAAAGACTATTGTGCTGGCCTGCATGGCACAAACTCAGTGATGGTTATTAGTTAACCCTGAGTACCAGCAATCTGTTCTGCTTAACTCCACTAATGGGGTCATGGTCCAGAGGGGCAGATGAGCGCATCCTGAAGGAAGACTTGTCCCAGAATTGATATTTCCAATTAAGGAAGGGGAGGGAATGGGTTTTCTGTATGACTGAGGGAAACTCCTGGCTTGTGGACCTTTTACCGGAACAATGTGCAACTAGAAACCACGAGGTTTAGTTCATAGCCTCAGACCTGGTCATCCAGAAGATTTTACTGAACTTTCTGAGATTACCAAGGACACTTGTCTGTGTGTGGCATCTAGAGCAGTCATGAACTTGCCCGTTCTCTCCAATGTTGGCTTTTTTTTTTTTTTTAAATGCCATTAAGTCTCCAAATGATGTCTCTGAGTCCATTTCCACTTAGATAGGATTATCCATTCATATGGTCAATGTGTCTTGTTTAAGGCTGAGCTTCTCATGCGTGAAATGTGTTGTTTTCCCTTTAAGGCGTTTATTGCCTCAGTGACCTTTACATTTGACAAAAAGGTTTTTTAATCCACCAGACTGTTGCTATCCTAAGTGGTTTCTCCTCTGACTGGCATCACTGAGTGGACTTTTCCTGTTTACAGGAACAATTAAGACGTGTTGTCTTTTGTGTCAAATCAAAACTGTGCTCTTTTATTCATCTTTATTTTTTTAAGTTTACTTTAAGTGACAATGCATGCACTTAACTAAGATAATCAATCACATCAGTATATGTCAAGCATGACCACAATATGTTAACATTAGATGCAGAATTCCATTCATTTCTTCTGTTCTCTCAGCGTCAGAATGAGAACAGTTCAGAGTTAAAAGGTAATAATAAGAGTAAAATTCCTCATATGGCTGTGAAGACCAGGACTAGATGATATATAAATTGACTTATAGATTATTCCAGTTTTAATGTGTGGGCATTGGCAATGAGGCCTTTGCTCCAAACCCTCATCTGACATAAACAGGTTTGGTTTCAGATCTCCCAGCAGAACAGAGAAAATACCAGTGACTAAAGTGGATCGTGCTTTTTGCCTGTGGCCCGTTACCATGGGCAACCAACACTCTGTGGAGGGCTTGTGTGTTGCAGAGAGTGCTAACATCTCTTTAAAAAATAGTTTAGTGCAAACAGTTAGGATATGTGGCCTGGTTTTACCATTCACCCCTTGTATAATTTGAACAAGTCATTTAATTTCTCCAGGATGACATGTATATCATCAACTACCAGGAAGTTTGAGTAATGTAATATATAAAAGAATTCTATACATTTTAAAGCCCTAAGTATAGGCTATTTTTGATACTATCATTTAGATCCTACCTAAATTAAGAGAAAATAAACTCGTTATCTCACACGTGAGCTTCTCTTCACTAACATCTGTTGACAACCTCCTGAAGGCCAGACACTCTGCTAGGCATTTGACACTTGTTTATTTTTTACCGACAGTACATGAGATAATGTTATCTCCATGTTTAAGTTGGGAAATCTTATGATCTGAGAGGAAATGTGAATCACCCATGATTACACAGTGATGGAGCTTAGATTGAACACAGGTTTCTCCTGACCCTATAGTCTAAGTGTTTGTTTGTTTGCTTGCTTTTAACATGAAAAGCATGTAATCCAGACGTGGAAACTGTTGTCTCCTCCATTCCATCGCTAGCACCTTGTGATCTTTCTGGATTTGATCAGCAGCACTTGAGGAAGCATCAGCTTGTTATTTCATTAGCTCAGAAGAGTAAAAAACACCACCCTGCAACAGTATTAAGGATAACGCTGCCATGATAATGAAGACAAACACGATCAAAAACAACTACATTATCAAAAAAAATCACTTTTAACAACAAATTGTGTACTAATTAGACTTTGAATATGAAATCAAACAAAAATGCATGAAGGCTCAATTTTCCATACAACTGATAGTCTGACCTTTTTAGAAGTGTGAATGAAAATTATTTTTTAATTCACATGCCTAATCATTTTCCATCATTTTGAGGTAATTGGCTTTGTCTATGAGGGGGTGTTATGGTGTGCTACTCTCTGCTCCATGGCTATTTACAGCTGGCACATTTAACCACAGCGAGCTTTGGAGGCATGCTGTATGCTAGCTTGGGGATTCCCCCATCTCAGAGTCATCAGAGGGAGAAGTTCACAGTCCCATTTGTTTGTGTATGTTTATTTCTTTTTCTGATAAACAGAGCTGTTTGTTTCTGATTTCATTCCTGAGTCTTTCAAGAGCTGCTTCTCTCACTATGCAACTTTGTCCCTCCAAGTATAGACAAGACAGAAAGCAGGATCTGTTCCTTCTCTTGTCTCCACTAGGGGCAACACTCTTTTCCTGGCTGTGTGTAAGGACAGTCTATGTCTTGTTTAGTCTGTTCCTTGGTTCTTCAAGAACCAAGAAGGAGCCAGTGCATAGGTTACCCTTGCTCACAATGCCAACAAGAATTGGACACATCATTCTATGCTCTATGCCTAAGAGTATAACTGCTGTGAAACTATGGTTTGTGGGCTCTCCTTAATCAAACCACTCTTTCTCAATACCATTCTTTTTTTTTTTTTTTTTTTGTCGTTACACTTTAAGTTCTAGGGTACATGTGCATAACGTGCAGGTTTGTTACATATGTATACTTGTGCCATGTTGGTGTGCTGCACCCATCAACTCGTCAGCACCCATCAACTCGTCATTTACATCAGGTACAACTCCCAGTGAAATCCCTCTCCCCTCCCCCCTCCCCGTGATAGGCCCCAGTGTGTGATGTTCCCCTTCCCGAGTCCAAGTGATCTCATTGTTCAGTTCCCACCTGTGAGTGAGAACATGCAGTGTTTGGTTTTCTGTTCTTGCGATAGTTTGCTGAGAATGATGATTTCCAGCTGCATCCATGTCCCTACAAAGGACACAAACTCATCCTTTTTTATGGCTGCATAGTATACCATGGTGTATATGTGCCACATTTTCTTAATCCAGTCTGTCACTGATGGACATTTGGGTTGATTCCAAGTCTTTGCTATTGTGAATAGTGCCGCAATAAACATACATGTGCATGTATCTTTATATAAGCAATGGCAACAAAAGCCAAAATTGACAAGTGGGATCTAATTAAACTAAAGAGCTTCTGCACAGCAAAAGAAACTACCATCAGAGTGAACAGGCAACCTACAGAATGGGAGAAAAGTTTTGCAATATACTCATCAGACAAAGGGCTAATATCCAGAAACTACAAGGAACTCAAACAAATTTACAAGAAAAAAACAAATAACCCCATCAAAAAATGGGCAAAGGATATGAACAGACATTTCTCAAAAGAAGACATTCATACAGCCAACAGACACATGAGAAAATGCTCATCATCACTGGCCATCAGAGAAATGCAAATCAAAACCACAATGAGATACCATCTCACACCAGTTAGAATGGCAATCATTAAAAAGTCAGGAAACAACAGGTGCTGGAGAGGATGTGGAGAAATAGAAACACTTTTACACTGTTGGTGGGATTGTAAACTAGTTTAACCATTATGGAAAACAGTATGGCGATTCCTCAAGGATCTAGAACTAGAAGTACTGTATGACCCAGCCATCCCATTACTGGGTATATACCCAAAGGATTATAAATCATGCTGCTATAAAGATACATGCTCAATACCATTCTTAAAATATCTTTTATAGGGAGACCAAGCTGGAGCCATCTGCTTGGCCCCCTTTTTCCTGGTATCTCAGGTCCTGGGGTAATTTCAAAGAGTAATGTGACTGCAAAACATGTGTGATTCTTCTGGTATCAATCGATTTTTCTAGAATAATTTTGACGCATTGTTTGAGGTCAAGATCACCCTGCCTCCACTGCCACCACTGCCACCAGGGCAATAGAAAGGAATGAAATGGGTAAACAGTTCCAAAGGCACAATTCTGTCACAGTTGGGTTTCCAACCTGGTATCAGGAACACCTTTGGCCTGGGGCAAAGTGTTGGGGACTCCTGGCTATCCTTCTTGTCTTTTACCCTTGGTTCTCAGATGAGATTCATTGCAGTAACTGTTTTGGGCAGTGTGGTTATTTTTGTGATATTGAGTCTTCCGTTCAAGAGCATGAGTTGTCTTTCCACTTATTTGTCCTCTTCATTTCTTTCATCAATGTTTTCTGGTTTTTCTCGTAGAGATCTTTCACCTCCTCAGTGAAATTTATTCCTAGGTATTTTTGTAGCCATTAGAAATGGGAATACCTCCTTGATTTCTTTTTTAAGTGTTTTATTATTAGTGTATAGAAATGCTACCAATTTCATGTGTTGATTTTGTATCCTGCATCTTTACTGAATTTATCAGCTCAAAGAGTTTTTTGCTGGAGTCTTTTAATCTTTCTGAATATAATAGCATGTTGTCTGCAAAGAGGCACAATTTGACTTCCTCTTTTCTCGTTTGGATGCCTTTTATTTCTTTATCTTGCCTGATCGCTCTGGCAAGGACTTCCAGTACTATGTTGAATGAGAGAAAGGCACAGAGAGTTCTTATATGGCCCTGCCTTCCCATATGCATGGCTTCCCCCGTAATCAACATCCCTCACCAGAGTAATACATTATCACAATTAATTAATCTACACTGACACGTCATTATCATCCAAAGTACATAGTTTACATTAGGGTTCACTCTTGGTGTTTTACATTCTGCAGGATAGGACAAATACGTAGTGATATGTATCTAGCATTATAGTGCCATATAGAGCTTAATGTTTTTTTGAATTTGACAATATATCTTTTTAACAATATGTATTTCCCACACCAGTACACATTTATCTAACTCAATGTTAAACCATAACAATGTACTAAACCATAATTTTTATTTACTTGTTTCCTCTGTTTGGACATTTTGATTGTTTTTGAATTTTTTGTAATTACAAACAAGGCTGCAGTGTCCTTGTACAGACATTGCTGTGTGTATGTGTACATCTCTGTGAAAATAGTTCTTGGACATATACCAAAGAGTGAAACTGATAAATTAAGATTATTTAAATTTTAAAGGATATTGCCAAATTGACCATCAAAACAGCTATGTAAATTGATAATCCTATGAACAGTGTACAAAACTATCCACATTCTCATACTCTTACCAAAACTTGATGTTATCAAACATCTATAATTTTTGACAACCTTGTCAGAAATAGTGTCTCACTAATGCTTTAGTTTTACTTTACTGATGATTAGTAAAGTTGACTGTATTTTCATAGATTCTTGGCCATGGGATTTTGTTTTTAACTTTCTTTGCTTATGTCCTTTGTATTTCTATTCACTCCTTCTGATTCTTGACACTTGCCTCAAGTGAATAAACATCTGATTGACCATAATCTCTAATTAGCAGCATGGCACAGGATATGGGTTTCAAAGTCAGCCATATGTAGTTTCAAATCTGAGTCATGCCCCTCCTCAGGTCTGTAACTGCAGCAAATTATACTTATGCCTGTCTGTTTTCCTGTTGATAAAATGGGGAAAATAATGCCTACATTATAAGGTGGGTTTGTGTATATGCACATATGTGTTCAGATGAATATATATGTGAAATGGGCAATTTTGGCTTTTGTTGCCATTGCTTATATAAAGATACATGCACATGTATGTTTATTGCGGCACTATTCACAATAGCAAAGACTTGGAATCAACCCAAATGTCCATCAGTGACAGACTGGATTAAGAAAATGTGGCACATATACACCATGGAATACTATGCAGCCATAAAAAAGGATGAGTTTGTGTCCTTTGTAGGGACATGGATGCAGCTGGAAATCATCATTCTCAGCAAACTATCGCAAGAACAGAAAACCAAACACTGCATGTTCTCACTCACAGGTGGGAACTGAACAATGAGATCACTTGGACTCAGGAAGGGGAACATCACACACTGGGGCCTATCACGGGGAGGGGGGAGGGAAGAGGGATTTCACTGGGAGTTATACCTGATGTAAATGACGAGTTGATGGGTGCTGACGAGTTGATGGGTGCAGCACACCAACATGGCACAAGTATACATATGTAACAAACCTGCACGTTATGCACATGTACCCTAGAACTTAAAGTGTAATGACAAAAAAAAAAAAAAGAATGGTATTGAGAAAGAGTGGTTTGATTAAGGAGAGCCCACAAACCATAGTTTCACAGCAGTTATACTCTTAGGCATAGAGCATAGAATGATGTGTCCAATTCTTGTTGGCATTGTGAGCAAGGGTAACCTATGCACTGGCTCCTTCTTGGTTCTTGAAGAACCGAGGAACAGACTAAACAAGACATAGACTGTCCTTACACACAGCCAGGAAAAGAGTGTTGTCCCTAGTGGAGACAAGAGAAGGAACAGATCCTGCTTTCTGTCTTGTCTATACTTGGAGGGACAAAGTTGCATAGTGAGAGGAGCAGCTCTTGAAAGACTCAGGAATGAAATCGGAAACAAACAGCTCTGCCCAGTTTTATATCACAATCTTGCCAGATTCCCAACTTTGTCTCTTAAGCTGTTGATTTAGTGTTTACCCTATACCCACAGCAATGGGGGCAGCTGACTCACATTTATTAAAAAAGTTTCAGGGATGAAGCTTGATACAGTTGAATCCTGTATAATTACTCTTTCTTTGGATTCTGAACCTGAGGTCTGGTTTGTCCTCTGAAGTCACCACATCTGCATGCCTCTTTCTTCTGTATGTACCCACCTCCACTGGGCTCTGCTGTGTGAATATAGTGCTGTGCAATGGAGCTATCGTCTTAGCCTGATGCCCCAGTCTCCTCCACTTCCTTTGCTCTTTCGTGGGTCAAGACTCGATCTGATATTTTGGGATTCACAAGCCCATGTTTTTAACCACTGCTAAGAGCTCTACAAATATCATTCCTAGGTCTCTGACTCTGAAGAAGTTACTTAATCTCTCTGATTCTCAGCTTCCTTATTGTTTCATGGAAATAATAATGCCAAATTTGCACTATTATTGCAGAGGTTTGGAAGTGATAATATACTTAGCACCATTCCTTTTTTCCCCCATGATCCTGTTTCACTTGCAAGCAGTCACAAAAAATATAGTACTTCTTTGTAGATCCTCAATACACAATGGATCTTATTAAGATCCAGTGGGCATTTGGCTGGCTTCCTTCTAAGAAATACAACCAGAGGTAAAATATTAAAATGAGGATGAATAGTTCCTATGAAAACTGAAGTAACGTTTGTCAATCACAGTCTTAGATTGTGACTTTGGCTCAATGTGAAATGACCGATTCAAAATTCAAAATTAGTTGTTGGAGTTTGGGAATGAAATTTTATAGAGATTATTAATTTTCCAGAGAGACATATTCCTGGGCTAGATGAGAGATTTCCCTGGTTCTACGGGTTGGATTTTTGCATGGTCTTGCATCTTTTCCCTTAAAGAGGGCAGTGCCATGGGCTAGAGGAAGGGAGACTTGATACTAAAAAATTTAAGAAAATGATGCAGACTCCAAGGAGGTGAGTGGAATGTGACAAATGAAAATTGTATGTGATTTCCAGAAGCCAAGAGAGATCGGCACCATTGTTTCATAAAGGAATCGATGGCATCATATTTAATAGGAGGAAATGTGACCACCATGGCAGCTTTCCAGGAAAGATGTGAGAGATGGAGTGGGAGACTGGGCATGTCACTACAAAGAGGCAACCAATACTTCTTTCACCTTTTACTCTGTGCCTTTTCAGACAGGTGCACCAGAGTAAGAAAATTGATGCAGCTTAACATGCTCTTAACCAAATGGTCTGTTTGATGATTTAGAAATCAGCATTGTCTTTTTTGCACTGAATTCGCCAGTTACCCGGACGGCTCCTTAACCAGGAATAAAATAGTAAAAGTGAGGTCCAGAAAAAGAATTAATTTTGAGGCATCTTATTTTAGAAAGTAAAGGCCTTCTTTTTTCACTCTGGCAAGATTCTTTTTCCTGCATTAATTTGATCTTGGATTCACAGGCTAGCTACATGTTTGTTGATGATGTGAGTTTAAAAATGTTTAAGCTAGGCATGAGTCCCATCGGATCACTGTTCTTCAGTATTCACATGTTTTCCCTTGTCACTCTGAAGCTGTCCTAAAGAGAGATCTTGTTTTGTGTGTGTGCATGTGGTGTGTGTGTTTTCTTAATTGCAGTTTCTTTCCAGCTGGAATCCAGCTTTTCCTTTCACTTGGTGAAAAGCATCCACAAATATGTTGTAGAGGATGTGCTAATTAATGGATGTCCAAACATCTGGGGAGAAACAAGCAAAGTTACAGTTAACACACCATAAACAAATACAGAAAGGGCGGACAGTTTGAACACATGAAAGACTGCTTGGAGGAATGTATTGCGTATACTCTCTCCGCACCTGTTTATTAGCACAGTTTTGTTTGGAAGGGAAGACGATTTTGTCTTACTCTCTCAATGTTCTAACTTAATGCCTGATTCTATAAACAAAGCACTGCTCATCTGTGCGTGTAAGGTCTCTTAGGGAAGGGAGAAATGATGATTCTGCTGGCAATCTGCAAGCAACCCAGGAGCTTTAGTGATGGAGTGCTTCTCTGTTTCTCACGTGCATGTTTATGCACACATATGGATTAAAATGTGGTTTCAACCTTCCTCTTTCAGTCAGCCTAAAATTGTTCTTTCCCATTCCTCATTCTCTCTGATTTAATTAGCTCTCCATACCATGCACCAGCAGGTCTACAGAAGTAACAACTATAAAATATAATAAGAGCTAGCATGTTCTGTGCACCTGCTGAGTGCCAGACCATCTTATAGGTAGATGTGTGGTTCCATTTATACCTCACAGCAGTCTTATGAGTTAGGTGTAGTCATTCTTCCCATTTTACAGAGGAGAAAACTAAGGGATAGAGAGGTGAAGCAACTTGGTCAATATTCGATAGCTATTGATGGCATGACTTCTATTCATAGTTTTTTTCCAAGTTTTACTTCCTAAATGACAACTTGTTCTCCCTTTTATACAGTGTATTTCCTGACCCTGGATTTTTTCTCTTGTTTTGATCTGTTTTTGCTACTATTAGCTTTTCTATCCTGTGATCTATGCAGTTCTTGACTCTCAGATTTCTCTCAAGCACTGTAGCTCATAGTTACCTACTGTTTCTCCCCACAGTGGCATGCCTCAGCCAATTATCTGTGCTTGTGGACTTCACAATGAAGATGAACTCCAACCCCTGAGCCTACAGCCCTCCAAATATCTGTTTTCTAGAAGGAAGGAGGACTCCTGTCTATTATGTTTTTGTGTAATCATTTTAGTAATTGTAAAGCTGAGTATACCAAGGGTGTACATGTTCAAGCACCATTGATTCCCAAAACATTATTTAAGAGATAACCTAAGGGAATATAAGATACTTTCAGAAGCTTACATTTTTAATTATCCTTTACTGCCTCCAGTATAGCATTCAAATACCTCAACATGTGTACAAGGCTGTGCTGACCTGGTTCTGGTTCATAGTTCCAGCATCGTTGCATACCTTCTCCATCAACCCTAGTATCTGGTTTCTAGCCTTCTTTGTTGCTGGCAGTTTCCCAGATCTTCCTCTCTGTCTCCTCCTCCTCCTCTGTAGATCCTCAACATGTGAGTGTACTCCTGGGCATATTCTGTGCTCTCAATCCATCTAGTTCTATGGCTTAACATTTTTTCTAATTTTTAGCAACTCCTAAGTATATTTATCTAGTCTTGATCTTGTCCTTGAAACCAAACTGGTATATCCAACTGCTTACTTCATTCCCCCAACCCCACACTGGGTAGTCTAAAACCATTGAGTTTGGCACAGAATTATTCAATAGAGATTGTTAGAAAGGCTTCCATCCAGTGCAAGTTATGATGGAGAATCTATGTGTCTAGCATGAGACTGCACCTTGAAAAGAAGAGGTTCCATTTATCTCACCAAAAGGCACCCATTTTCTAATGAGTTGTGTACTCATGGACTTGATACTCCACTAAGGGGCACCATATTTTAATATGAACAAATGAAAATTAGCTTGGAGTCTCTCTTGCATTTTAAAGAATGTTCCCTGAGAGCAGAGTCTTTGTTGGTCTTGTTTGCCATTGTACTCCCAGCACTCAGAACACTGTCTACCATACAGGAGGTGCTCAGTAAAATCTGGAGAATAAATAATAGAACAAATATCTCTTATTTCAACATCTGTTGCTCTGCCTTAGGTTAAATCCATTAAACAATGGTACTAGTTAGATGTTAAAAATTAGGAGGAAAAATGTAACCTAGAATTTATTCATTTAAGGAACTCGGTGTACATAATCATAATAGCTAAATTTATTGAACTCTTACTATGTGGTAGACACAATTAAGTTTAATTCTCATATAAACTTCATGAGGAAGACACTAGTGTTATCTCTATTTTATGAACGGAAACAAACATGGAGTCTATGTAATGAGCAAGATCACTTGGCTAACATAGAGTTAAGCAGAGCAGGAATGCTTCATTGCATATCTGAAGAAAGAAGTGGGAGACTAGGAAGACTCAAAACTAGAGTTGCTAACAGGGAGTCCCATGGGTTGGGTTGAAATAAGGCTCGGAGCAGATATTGATTCATACAGTTCCAGGACAGCATTCATCACCATTTAAAAGAACAACTGCAGCTGGGTGCAGTGGCTCATGCCTGTAATCCCAGCACTTTGGGAGGCCAAGGCAGGCAGATCACAAGGTCAAGAGTTCGAGACCAGCCTGACCAACATGGTGAAACTCCATCTCTACTAAAAATACAAAAATTAGCTGAGCATGGTGGCGGCACCTGTAATCCCAGCTAATTAGGAGGCTGAGGGAGGAGAATCACTTGAACCCAGGAGACGGAGGTTGCAGTGAGCTGAGATCGTGCCACTGCATACCAACCTGAGCAACAGAGCAAGACTCCATCTCAAAAACAAACAAACAAAAAAGTGCATAATTTATTATGTGATTGGTATACATTTTATAACATAAAGGGTCAATAGGCATATATTGGGTCTAATGGAGCAATTTGAGGTATATAGGCACCTCACCTCTTTCCTCCTTGCCTGTATGGTATGGGCTTTGGCCATATCACACATCTTGTCCTAACTTTACTCATGTGTCTTCCACTTTTCATATTGATCTTATCCATATGAAAGTGGTGGACCTTGTCCACCTGATGTCTCGGCAAACACACAGTAAACGTATGTTGAATCGGATTGGTAATCTACTAACAATTCTAACATGGATTTGTCTCATGCAAGAAGCATGATGGTATAATATTATGATGTCACGAGGTACTTGGTCTACATTTTTTAACGATTTTACAGTAGTGTACATAGAATTTTAAAGTAATGCAAATAAATGTATAGACAAAAATGAACAACAACAACAACAACAACAACAAAAAAAAAAACACCAGGAAAAAGCCCCACAACAAAAAGTTGGATAACCTGAGTTAAGGTCCTTGTCTTCATAGTTTTGTTTCACTGGGAGGAAGACTGTCTGCATACCCTTGTCCTTGTTTTCAAAATAAATGCACCATCTTGGGGATCTGAAAAGTCTCCTTCTGTTACTCACTTTCTAAAATATACCTGTCAAGCCTACCCTATAAGAACCTTAAAATGTTGCCCACAGCCATTTTCTTCTCTGCAAACCAAGACCATGTGATAAGATGTGTTTGACAGAGAATTAGAATGAAATGCTACCCGTCTATCCAGAGACCACAGGAAGCAGACGAGGAATAGTGTTGAGAGGTTTCTGTTCCATAAAGCTGTTATAATTACATAACAACGATGATAAGAAAGACATATAATCCATTTGAAATGGCTGTATTTTATTTTTTAAATGTAAACTTATTTTAACAGTTTAGATATTTACAGAATTATTGTGAAGATAGTACAGAGAGTTCTTGTATACCCCGAAACTCAATTTCCTCTTTATTAATATTTTACATTTGTCACAATTAATAAAGTAATAACAATAAATTCTTACTAACTGAAGTTCATACTTTATTCAGATTTCCTCAGATTTTTCTCTGATGTCCTTTCTCTGTTCCATGATCTGATCGAGAATACCACATTACATCTAATAGCCATTTTGGTTTCAGTTCTTCTTGAGTGTGATGGTTTCTCAGATGTTGCTTGTTTTTAGTGGCCTTGAAAGCTTTGAAGATTATTGGTCAGATACTCTGTAGAATGTCTTTGAATTGAAAATTGTCTCTGATATATGCTTTTTCCTTACTTACTTGTTTGTTTGTTTGTTTATTATGTTTTGTAAGTAGACCACTCCAGTAATATGGTTTGGGAGGAAGACCACAGAGGCAAGTGTCATTTTCATCACATCATATCTAGGATATATATTATTAATACAACTTATCACTTTTGTTGTTAACCTTGATTGCTAGGCTTGACTTAGTGTTTGTCAGTTTTCTCTGCTGTCTTTATTCTTATTTTCTATATTGCACCTTTTGGATGAAAGTCACTATACCTTACATATATGTATGCAACTCGCCATTTCTTAAATGTGGGAAGGGTATAGTGACTTTGGAATTCTTTTGCAGATGAGATTTTTTTACTTCTCACAATTTGGAATTATTTTTTGCAGATGAGTTTTTTAAATTCTCACAATTTATTAAGTTATTTATTTACAACAGTATGAACTCATGAATATTTATTTTATACTTTGGGTTATAATAATTGAATTTTATTTTGCTACTCAAATTGTCACTGTTATGGTCATTTGAAGCTTTTTCAGTTGACTCTTGTATTCTTTTGACATCTGATCATTGTGGAGTTCTTCTGTTTGTTTTGTTTTGTTTTTAGAACTTTATTATTATCTGGTACTACAACAGATAATAATCCTGTTGTATAATCAGAATTATACAATATTAGCTATTTCAGATTGGCTTATTTTATTTAGCAATGTGCAATAAGATTCATCTATG
Source organism: Rhinopithecus roxellana (assembly GCF_007565055.1). NCBI lineage: Eukaryota > Metazoa > Chordata > Mammalia > Primates > Cercopithecidae > Rhinopithecus > Rhinopithecus roxellana. The sequence goes on along the minus strand of NC_044553.1, from coordinate 117,192,622 downwards.
TCTCCTCACGGCTTAGTAGTTCATTTATTTTTATCGCTTAATACTAGTTCATTTTGTGTATGTACCATTTATTTAAATTTTCTCTTATTTTTTATCTGTATTTTGTACTTGCCAGGATATGGGTTCTGTATATCTTTAGTTAGATATTTAGATGTAAGTACTGGAAATGCTATTGTAAATGGCATTTTTTTTTAAATTTTCAAATTCTGATTGTTCATTGCTGATATAAAGAAAAGCAATTGATATTTGTATATTAACCGTGGGTCCTGCAACACTGCAACACTCTCTCATTAGTTCCAGGAATTGTTTTGTTGATTATTTGGGATTCTCTACATAATCATGTAATCTGTAAATAGAGAGTTTTATTATTTTTCTTTTCAAATTGCATTCCTTTTATTTTATTTTATTTTTTTTATCATATTGTACCAGCTAGAAATTTCAGTACAATACTGAATAGGCTGGTGAGAGAGGACATCCTTATTCCTGATACTGAGGAGAAAGTGTCCAGGATCTCACCATTCAGTGTAATATTAGTTCTAAGGTTTTGTTGTAGATTTTTTTTTAATCAAATTGGGGAAGTTCTCCTCTATTCCTGGTTACCTCATGGTTTTTACCATGTGTAAGTAGTGGACTTTGTAAAATTCTCTTTCTGCATCAATTGACATGATCAGTATTTTTCTTCCTCAGTCTGTTGATGTGGATTACATTAATTGATTTTCTGCTGCTGAACCAGCCTTGCATAACTGACCCGGAATAAATGTCACATCATTGTGGCATATAATTTTTCTCATAGATTGTTGAATTTAATTTCTTAATGTTTTGCTCAAAATTTTTGCATCTATATTAATGAAGAATATTGGTCTTTGATTTCCTTTTTGTGAATCGTTACCTAGTTTTGGTATTAGATAATGTTGGTCTCATAGAACAAATTAGGAAGTTTTCTCTCCTATTTTCTGTGAGAGACTGTGAAGAATTGATATAATTTCTTCCTCTTATAGTCAATGTAATTTAGCAGTGAAATCATGTGGACCTGGTGATTTCTATTTCAGAAGGTTGTTAATTGATTCTCTTTGTTTAGACACATGAGTGGTCAGGTAACTTACTTCTCTTTGTGTAAATTTATACAGTTTATGTCCTTCAAACAGTTAATCTATTTCATGTAAGTTATCAAATTTGTTTTTATGTGTGTTTATATGTTCATAGCATTTCTTTATGTTCTTTTAATGCCCATGGGACCAGTAATCATGATCTCTCTTTCATTTATAATATTGGTAATTACTCTTTTTTATTGGCTAGCCTGGTGAGAAGTTTATCAATTTTATTGCTCTCCTCAAATAACCCAGTTTTGGTTTATTAATTTTCTTCATTGATGTCCTGCCTTAAGTTTATCTGATTACTGTTATTAATTTTGTTATTCTTTTTTTTTCTGTTTTCTTTAGTTAAAAATGTTTGATTTCTTTAATTTTCTAAGCTGAAAGTTTAGGTTATCAATGTTAGATCATTTTTCTTTTCTCATATATGTATTTCATGATACACACCTCCTGTAGACACTGTTGTTGCTGCATTCAACAACTTGTATAAGTTGTTTTTTCATTTCTATTAGTTGAAAATATCTGCATATTTCTCTTAAGACTTCTTTTTGATTGTATGTTATTAAGAAATCTGTTGCTTATGTTTTCAACTATCTTTATTGATTTCTGGTTTAATTTTATTGGGAGTTTGGGGACATGTTTTCTTAAATTTCTAATTTTTTAAATTTGTGGTTTGTTTTATGACACAGAATGTGATATATCTTGGTGAGAGATCCATATCAGCTTGAAAAAATATGTATTTTGCTATCACTGGATGGAATATTCTATAAGTGTAAATTAGATCAAGTTGGTTGATACTATTATTCAATATTTTTCTGATTCTCTACCTGCTTGACGTATCAGTTATTCAAAGAGCGGTAGTGCAGCCTCCAACTATAATAGTAGATATATTTATTTGAAGTTGCAGTTAACTATTTTTTTTTTGTCTTATGTATTTTGACTCTACTGTTGGGTACACATTCTTTTAGTATTGTTATTTTTGCTCAGACAATTTGCTTCTTTATCGTTATTTAGTGTCTTTTATTTCTAATAATTTTTCTTTCTTTGCAAACTCCCTTTTGTCTGAAATTAATATAGCAATTTCAACTTTCTTTTGGTCAGTGTTACCATGGTATATATTTCTCCATCTCTTTAATTTTAATCCATCAGAATCTTTATATTTAAAATTAGTTATTTGTATACAAAATATATTTGGGTCTTATTTTTCTATATACTCTTACAATATCCATCTTTGAAATGGTGCATTTAGAGCATGGATTTTTTAAGTAATTACTGATATATTTGGAGTAATAGAAGCTGTGATTTAAACTGTTTTTTGTTCTTATTGCCAGTGAAATATTCTTTTTTACTTTATGGCTTTAATTGAGCATTTTATATGATTCAATTTTATCTCTTCTCTTAGTATATTCATTATACTTCTTTAAAAAATTGTTTAAACACTGAACTATAGTTTACAATATACATTCTAACTAATTTAAGCCCACATTTAAATCACACAATTCAATTTCACCTGTAGTTCAGGTAACTAAAACAGAATATTCCTAATTCCTTCCTCTAATTTCTTATGTCATTACTGTCATTTTTTCACTTATTTATATGTTATTAACACTGTTACTATTATTACTTTAAATAAACAGTAGTTTTATTTATTTATTTATTTATTTCTGAGATGGAGTTTTGCTCTTGTTGCGCAGGCTGGATTGCAGTGATGCAATCTCAGCTCACTGCAACCTCTGCCTCCTGGATTCAAACGATTCTCCTGCCTCAACCTCCCAAGTAGCTGGGATTACAGGCATGCACCACCATGCCTGGGTAATTTTGCATTTTTAGTAGAGACATGATTTATCCATGTTGGTCAGGTTGGTCTTGAACTTCCGACCTCAGGTGATCCGCCCGCCTTGGCCTCCCAAAGTGCTGGGATTACAACCATTAGCCACTGCGCCCAGCCTCTTATTTATTACTTCTCTGATACTATGTATTTTTAAAATGTGGATCCAAATTTCTTACCATTTGCTGCCTGGCTAAAGAAAATGTTTAATAAATCTTGCAGGACAGAGCTGCTGGCAATGAATTCCCTCAGTGTTTTTCTTTGTTTGATTTTGTCTTTATTTCTCCTTTGCACTTGAAAGATAATTTCACTGGATGTTGAAACCTAGTTTACTAGTTGTTTTTTCCTTCCAATACCTTACAAATTTTTTACTCCAGTCTCTTCTTGCTTGCCTGGTTTCTCCTGAGAAGGTCTGCTGTAATCCTTATCTATGCTCCCTAAAGGTAATGTGTCTCCCCTCAACCACCCACCGACCATCCTTTTCCCCTGGCTACTTTAAAGATATTCTTTTTTCTTTTGTTTTTCTGAAGTTTAAATAAGATATGTATAAATGTATTTTCTTTGGTATTCATTCAGTTTGGTGTTCTCTCATCTTCTTGGGTCTGTGATTTAGTGGCTGTCATTAATTTTGGAAAATTCTCCACCAGCATTACTGAATACATTTTTTTCCACTCTATTCTCTCTTTCTTCTGGTATCACACTTACGTGTATGTCACATGTTTTGAAATTTATGGTACAGTCATTGAGTGGTCTGTTCTTTTTTAAAACTATTTTTTCTCTTTCTATTTCAGTTTGTGAAGCTCCTACTGACGTATCAACAAACTCACCAATTCTTTGCTAACCTGTGACCAGTTTACCAATGAGCTCATTATAAACATAATTTATTTCTATTACAGTATTTTTCATGTCTGCTTATTTCTTTTGTTTTATTCTGAGTTTCCATCTTTCTTCATATTGTATCTGTTTTGTTTTCTCAAGCAGTCTACTTTTGCCATGAGAACTATTAACATGCCAATTATAATCTTACATTTTATATATTATAATTCCAGCATATTTGTCATATCGATTGGTTCTGATGTACAACCTCTTCAAACTGTGTTTTCTTGTTTGTTTGTTTTTGCCTTTCAGCATCCCCTGTAATGTTTGATTAGAAGTTTGATATGATATTGGTTATAGGAATTGAGATATGTAAGACCTTAGTATAAAGTTTTATGTTAATTTGACTAGGAGCTTGGGTTTTGTTTGGTATTTATTGTCATTATAGGTAGCAGAAGCTTTACATTCTTCAGTGTCCTTGATTTGTCTTCTGTTATTTTTTTTTTTTTTTTTTTTTTTTTTACTATTGCTACCATATCGTCTTTATTTTTGTTAAGTTACATTAATTCAAATATTATATTTTAATACTATCAATCATATTAAAATGGTTCTCAACTCATAAGTAAGAGAGAAAAAATTGAGGGCTATGGGCCTCCAAAGAAATAGCTATCAAAACGCTTTCATATTTTCTTTTTTTTTTTTTTTTTTTTTTATTATACTTTAAGTTCTAGGGTACATGTGCACAACGTGCAGGTTTGTTACATATGTATACTTATGCCATGTTGGTGTGCTGCACCCATCAACTCGTCAGCACCCATCAATTCATCATTTATATCATGTATAACTCCCCAATGCAATCCCTCCCTCCTCCCCCCTCCCTGCTCTCCATGATAGGCCCCAGTGCATGATGTTCCCCTTCCCGAGTCCAAGTGATCTCATTGTTCAGTTCCCACCTATGAGTGAGAACATGCGGTGTTTGGTTTTCTGTTCTTGTGATAGTTTGCTAAGAATGAAGGTTTCCAGCTGCATCCATGTCCCTACAAAGGATGCAAACTCATCCTTTTTTATGGCTGCATAGTATTCCATGGTGTATATGTGCCACATTTTCTTAATCCAGTCTGTCACAGATGGACATTTGGGTTGATTCCAAGTCTTTGCTATTGTGAATAGTGCCGCAATAAACATACGTGTACATGTGTCTTTGTAGTAGAATAATTTATAATCCTTTGGGTATATACCCAGTAGTGGGATGGCTGGGTCATATGGTACATCTAGTTCTAGATCCTTGAGGAATTGCCATACTGTTTTGCATAATGGTTGAACTAGTTTACAATCCCACCAACAGTGTAAAAGTGTTCCTATTTCTCCACATCCTCTCCAACACCTGTTGTTTCCTGACTTCTTAATGATTGCCATTCTAACTGGTGTGAGATGGTATCTCATTGTGATTTTGATTTGCATTTCTCTGATGGCGAGTGATGATGAGCATTTTTTCATGTGTCTGTTGGCTGTATGAATATCTTCTTTTGAGAAATGTCTGTTCATATCCTTTGCCCACTTTTTGATGGGGTTGTTTGTTTTTTTCTTGTATATTTGTTTGAGTTCTTTGTAGATTCTGGATATTAGCCCTTTGTCAGATGAGTAGGTTGCAAAAATTTTCTCCCATTCTGTAGGTTGCCTGTTCACTCTGATGGTAGTTTCTTTTGCTGTGCAAAAGCTCTTTATTTTAGTTAGATCCCATTTGTCAATTTTTGCTTTTGCTGCCGTTGCTTTTGGTGTTTTAGACATGAAGTCCTTGCCCATGCCTACGTCCTGAATGGTACTACCTAGATTTTCTTCTAGGGTTTTTATGGTATTAGGTCTAACATTTAAGTCTCTAATCCATCTTGAATTAATCTTCGTATAAGGGGTAAGGAAAGGATCCAGTTTCAGCTTTCTACTTATGGCTAGCCAATTTTCCCAGCACCATTTATTAAATAGGGAATCCTTTCCCCATTTCTTGTTTCTCTCAGGTTTGTCAAAGATCAGATGGCTGTAGATGTGCGGTATTATTTCTGAGGATTCTGTTCTGTTCCATTGGTCTATATCTCTGTTTTGGTACCAGTACCATGCTGTTTTGGTTACTGTAGCCTTGTAGTATAGTTTGAAGTCAGGTAGCATGACGCCTCCAGCTTTGTCCTTTTGACTTAGGATTGTCTTGGCAATGCGGGCTCTTTTTTGGTTCCATATGAACTTTAAAGCAGTTTTTTCCAATTCTGTGAAGAAACTCATTGGTAGCTTGATGGGGATGGCATTGAATCTATAAATAACCTTGGGGAGTATGGCCATTTTCATGATATTGATTCTTCCTATCCATGAGCATGGTATGTTCTTCCATTTGTTTGTGTCCTCTTTGATTTCACTGAGCAGTGGTTTGTAGTTCTCCTTGAAGAGGTCCTTTACATCCCTTGTAAGCTGGATTCCTAGGTATTTTATTCTCTTTGAAGCAATTGTGAATGGAAGTTCATTCCTGATTTGGCTCTCTGCTTGTCTGTTACTGGTGTATAAGAATGCTTGTGATTTTTGCACATTAATTTTGTATCCTGAGACTTTGCTGAAGTTGCTTATCAGCTTAAGGAGATTTTGGGCTGAGACGATGGGGTTTTCTAAATATACAATCATGTCATCTGCAAACAGGGACAATTTGACTTCTTCTTTTCCTAACTGGATACCCTTGATTTCTTTCTCTTGCCTGATTGCCCTAGCCAGAACTTCCAACACTATGTTGAATAGGAGTGGTGAGAGAGGGCATCCCTGTCTTGTTCCAGTTTTCAAAGGGAATTTTTCCAGGTTTTGCCCATTCAGTATGATATTAGCTGTGGGTTTGTCATAAATAGCTCTTATTATTTTGAGGTACATTCCATCAATACCGAATTTACTGAGCGTTTTTAGCATGAAGGGCTGTTGAATTTTGTCAAAAGCCTTTTCTGCATCTATTGAGACAATCATGTGGTTCTTGTCTTTGGTTCTGTTTATATGCTGGATTACGTTTATTGATTTGCGAATGTTGAACCAGCCTTGCATCCCAGGGATGAAGCCCACTTGATCATGGTGGATAAGCTTTTTGATGTGCTGCTGAATCCGGTTTGCCAGTATTTTATTGAGAATTTTTGCATCAATGTTCATCAGGGATATTGGTCTAAAATTCTCTTTTTTTGTTGTGTCTCTGCCAGGCTTTGGTATCAGGATGATGTTGGCCTCACAAAATGAGTTAGGGAGGATTCCCTCTTTTTCTATTGATTGGAATCGTTTCAGAAGGAATGGTACCAGCTCCTCCTTGTACCTCTGGTAGAATTCAGCTGTGAATCCATCTGGTCCTGGACTTTTTTTGGTGGGTAGGCTATTAATTGTTGCCTCAATTTCAGAGCCTGCTATTGGTCTATTCAGGGATTCAACTTCTTCCTGGTTTAGCCTTGGGAGAGTGTAAGTGTCCAGGAAATTATCCATTTCTTCTAGATTTTCTAGTTGATTTGCGTAGAGGCATTTATAGTATTCTCTGATGGTAGTTTGTATTTCTGTGGGGTCAGTGGTGATATCCCCTTTATCATTTTTTATTGCATCTATTTGATTCCTCTCTCTTTTCTTCTTTATTAGCCTTGCTAGTGGTCTGTCAATTTTGTTGATCTTTTCAAAAAACCAACTCCTGGATTCATTGATTTTTTGGAGGGTTTTTTGTGTCTCTATCTCCTTCAGTTCGGCTCTGATCTTAGTTATTTCTTGCCTTCTGCTAGCTTTTGAATGTGTTTGCTCTTGCCTCTCTAGTTCTTTTAATTGTGATGTTAGAGTGTCAATTTTAGATCTTTCCTGCTTTCTCTTGTGGGCATTTAGTGCTATAAATTTCCCTCTACACACTGCTTTAAATGTGTCCCAGAGATTCTGGTATGTTGTATCTTTGTTCTCATTGGTTTCAAAGAACATCTTTATTTCCGCTTTCATTTCGTTATGTACCCAGTAGTCATTCAGGAGCAGGTTGTTCAGTTTCCATGTAGTTGAACGGTTTTGATTGAGTTTCTTAGTCCTGAGTTCTAGTTTGATTGCACTGTGGTCTGAGAGACAGTTTGTTATAATTTCTGTTCTTTTACATTTGCTGAGGAGTGCTTTACTTCCAATTATGTGGTCAATGTTGGAATAAGTGCGATGTGGTGCTGAGAAGAATGTATATTCTGTTGATTTGGGGTGGAGAGTTCTATAGATGTCTATTAGGTCCGCTTGGTGCAGAGATGAGTTCAATTCCTGGATATCCTTGTTAACTTTCTGTCTCGTTGATCTGTCTAATGTTGACAGTGGGGTGTTGAAGTCTCCCATTATTATTGTATGGGAGTCTAAGTCTCTTTGTAAGTCTCTAAGGACTTGCTTTATGAATCTGGGTGCTCCTGTATTGGATGCATATATATTTAGGAGAGTTAGCTCTTCCTGTTGAATTGATCCCTTTACCATTATGTAATGGCCTTCTTTGTCTCTTTTGATCTTTGATGGTTTAAAGTCTGTTTTATCAGAGACAAGGATTGCAACCCCTGCTTTTTTGTTCTCCATTTGCTTGGTAAATCTTCCTCCATCCCTTTATTTTGAGCCTATGTATGTCTCTGCATGTGAGATGGGTCTCCTGAATACAGCAGACTGATGGGTCTTGACTCTTTATCCAGTTTGCCAGTCTGTGTCTTTTAATTGGAGCATTTAGTCCATTAACATTTAAGGTTAATATTGTTATGTGTGAACTTGATCCTGCCATTATGATATTAACTGGTTATTTTGCTCGTTAGTTGATGCAGTTTCTTCCTAGCCTCGATGGTCTTTACATTTTGGCATGTTTTTGCGATGGCTGGTACCGGTTGTTCCTTTCCATGTTTAGGGCTTCCTTCAGGGTCTCTTGTAAGGCAGGCCTGGTGGTGACAAAATCTCTAAGCATTTGCTTATCTGTAAAGGATTTTATTTCTCCTTCACTGATGAAACTTAGTTTGGCTGGATATGAAATTCTGGGTTTAAAATTCTTTTCTTTAAGAACGTTGAATATTGGCCCCCACTCTCTTCTGGCTTGTAGAGTTTCTGCCGAGAGATCTGCTGTTAGTCTGATGGGCTTCCCTTTGTGGGTAACCCGACCTTTCTCTCTGGCTGCCCTTAAGATTTTTTCCTTCATTTCAACTTTGGTGAATCTGGCAATTATGTGTCTTGGAGTTGCTCTTCTCGAGGAGTATCTTTGTGGCGTTCTCTGTATTTCCTGAATTTGAATGTTGGCCTGCCCTACTAGGTTGGGGAAGTTCTCCTGGATGATATCCTGAAGAGTGTTTTCCAACTTGGTTCCATTTTCCCCCTCACTTTCAGGCACCCCAAGCAGACGTAGATTTGGTCTTTTTACGTAATCCCATACTTCTTGCAGGCTTTGCTCATTTCTTTTTCTTCTTTTTTCTTTTGGTTTCTCTTCTCGCTTCATTTCATTCATTTGATCCTCAATCGCTGATACTCTTTCTTCCAGTTGATCGAGTCGGTTACTGAAGCTTGTGCATTTGTCACGTATTTCTCGTGTCATGGTTTTCATCTCTGTCATTTCGTTTATGATCTTCTCTGCATTAATTAGTCTAGCTGTCAATTCTTCCACTCTTTTTTCAAGATTTTTAGTTTCTTTGCGCTGGGTACGTAATTCCTCCTTTAGCTCTGATAAGTTTGATGGACTGAAGCCTTCTTCTCTCCTCTCGTCCAAGTCATTCTCTGACCAGCTTTGATCCGTTGCTGGCGATGGGCTGCGCTCCTTTGCAGGGGGAGATGCACTCTTATTTTTTGAATTTCCAGCTTTTCTGCCCTACTTCTTCCCCATCTTCGTGGTTTTATCTGTCTCTGGTCTTTGATGGTGGTGACGTACTGATGGGGTTTTGGTATAGGTGTCCTTCCTGTTTGATAGTTTTCCTTCTGACAGTCAGAAGGACTGTCTGTTGGTCTGTTGGAGATTGCTTGAGGTCCACTCCAGACCCTGTTTGCCTGGGTATCAGCAGCAGAGGTTGCCGAAGATAGAATATTGCTGAACAGCGAGTGTACCTGTCTGATTCTTCCTTTGGAAGTTTCCTCTCAGGGGTGTACTCCACCCTGTGAGATGTGGGGTGTCAGACTGCCCCTAGTGGGGGATTTCTCCCAGCTAGGCTACTCAGGGGTCAGGGACACACCTGAGCAGGCAGTCTGTCCGTTCTCAGATCTCAACCTCCGCGTTGGGAGATCCACGGCTCTCCCCAAAGCTGTCAGACAGAGTCGTTCGCGTCTGCACCGGCTCCCCCTACTTCCCCTGTTGGTCTTCAGCTGTGCGCTGTCCCCAGAGGTGGAGACTACAGAGACAGGCAGGCTTCCTTGAGCTGCTGTGAGCTCCACCCAGTTCGAGCTTCCCAGCGGCTTTGTTTACCTACTTAAGCCTCAGCAATGGCGGGCGCCCCTCCCCCAGCCTCGCTGCTGCCTTGCGGATAGATCGCGGCAGACTGCTGTGTTAGCAGTGAGGGAGGCTTCGTGGGCGTGGGACCCTCCCGGCCAGGTGTGGGATATGTTCTCCTGGTGTGCCTGTATGCTTACAGTGCAGTATTGGGGTGGGAGTTACCCGATTTTCCAGGTGTTGTGTGTCTCAGTTCCCCTGGCTAGGAAAACGGATCCCCTTCCCCCTTGCGCTTCCAGGTGAGGCGATGCCTCGCCCTGCTTCTGCTCTCGCTGGTCAGGCTGCAGCAGCTGACCAGCACCGATTGTCCGGCACTCCCTAGTGAGATGACCCCAGTACCTCAGTTGAAAATGCAGAAATCACCGGTCTTCTGTGTCGCTCGCGCTGGGAGTTGGAGACTGGAGCTGTTCCTATTCGGCCATCTTGCTCTGCCCTTGTCTTCTGTTTTGACATTGGCTTCCTCAGAGAGGGTCTGCATCTTGCCGTTATTTCAGCTATAATCTGTAAACCTATTCTCCATTTTGATGTGGTGTTAAGGCATAAAACAAGAGGAGTGTTCTACAAAATTCTAATTAAATCTAATTCTTTTACTGGCTTTGCTTCTCTGACCTGTGATCTTCAGAAGTATTTCTTCTTTTGGGGCCAACCTCTCCAACTTCCCACATTTGGTGTGAAATGCAGGCTATAGGGGACTGGAGTTGGAGGAATGTTCTTTCGTCATTCCTTGGGACAAGGTTCTGGTAAGTTCTTATTCCCTGAAGAATAGGTCTTTATTATAGGGAAGGCTCTGGGCATATTTCACAAGGATTACCCTATAACTCCTCCTACTAGTGCCAGGAAAGTATTTTTGTCTGGTCTTCACCATGTGAAGTTTCCTGGATGTTGCTGGAGGTACATCCTACAGAAGTGTGGGAGGTTCCCTAAGACTATAGCCCCAGAATGAAGTATGAGCTTCATTTAAACTAGTATACACTCCCTCTCCAGCAATTCATCAAAATTATTTAAGTGTTTCTATCATTTTATACCCTTAGTGGTTTCTGTTCTATGTAAGGAGATTTCTCCTGTAACTCTGAATTCATATGGTTCTTCAGGTTTCAGACTGGAGATTAGGCTTTAAAACTCATCCCTCTGATGGGTTTAAGAAAAGTTATTAGTGTTTAACTTACCTAGGTTTTCTTTGTTGTAAAATGGTATATGTGAAGCTAAAATTAGAAGTCCCTGTTTGTTTTTGTTTTTTGGTTTTGTTTTTAAGAGCCAAGGACCCTAAATCCTGCCCCTCTCTTATAGAGTGGTTAAGAGCGATGAGTGATGACTACAGTTTTAAAGAAAACAACCAGGAACAATATATTTCTCACCTGAGGTATGCTTGCCTTCTATACCTGTGGCTGGAGAGTCATTCCAATAACTTTCCTTAACTTGGTTTTGCCCTGGAGATACTTCTTTTTAACAAGATGCTCAAGCACACAAGAGAATGGGAGTCTTCATGAATTGGCTCTATTTAATGATGTATAAAATAAATAAATTTTTCTCTACACTCACACAGAAACCTTCTGACACCAAATGTCTGGTGGTTTTTCCCACACCAACCAATTCTCCAATGTTTAGTGGACAATTTAACTCAATTCTGACATTAACTGCACATAGTTTGTACAGACTGCACAGGCTAAGAGCTCAGTGCCACAAGACTTATTCCCAGCTTCAGATGCCAGTTGAAAGTCTGGACCTCTCATACTTCTGACCCACCAGCTATAAGTCAGGATTATCCATGACTTCTTTCTTGGGTTCGGTTATTTGCTAGAATGGCTCACATAATTCAGGGAAATATTTACTTATATTTACCTATTTATCTTAAAAAGATTCAAGTCAGAATACATCTTTCCCAAATGGAAAAGACGCGTAGTGCGAGGTACAGGGGAAATGTGGAGCTTCCACATGCTCTCTCCAAGCTTGTTGCCTTTCAAGCACCTCCATGTGTTTCCAACCCAGAAGCTCTCTGAATCCTTTCCATTATAGTTTTGATGGAAGCTTCATTACATAAGGCTTCATTACATAAGACTTATTGATTAAATAATTGACTGTTGGTGATTAAAGCTAATCTCCAGTCTCTCTTCCCCTTCCCAGAGGTCAAGGGGTAGGGCTGAAAGTTCCAACCTCTAATCACATGGTTGTTTCCTCAGGCAACCAGTCCCATCCCCTAAGAATCACCTCATTAGCATAAACTCAGGTGTGGTTGGGTGGGGCTTATGATGCATAGCAAAAAATGCCCCTCTCACCCCTATAGGGAAATTCCAAGGGTTTTGTGAATTTTCTGCCAGGAACCAAGGACAGAAACAAAATATATATTTCTTCTATCACAGTATCATAGGATGTCACTATTATGTTTGTATATTTTAATTGTTTATTCAAAAGATATTGTGAGCTGAATTATTGCAGAAAAATCTCTGCTCCACATTCTCATGTGACTGTCTCTATCTTTAGTGTGTTCAGCTGCAGAATTTTAACCAACTTCATTTCCACCCTCCAAGGGAACCCATGGATACCTGTCACTACAGCATGTTTCCTTAAGAATACCAAGTTCTTATTTCTTTACTTTCTTTTTTCCTTTAGAATGCCACATCATTGTTATTCCCCCAAGATCCTGGATTCCAGACAGCCCAGTGAAGCACCATAGAAAGAACTTTCAGGAAGCAGAGAATGGTTCAGGGATTCTGATTTTCCTGAACTTCCTCCTCCCTATCCACCTCCAATTAGGAAAAAATAAGAGAAAAAAAAAGATTAAACACATCCAGAATTTTAAAAATCCCATAGGGATTTTAAATGTTCACTATTACAGCACATACATTTATACACAATGAGATCTGAAGGCTTTCTGATTTCAATTAAGATTATTATCTCCTTTGAGTGATGGTTTCTCCTTTTTTCCCCCAGAATTCCCTTTGGCTGATCTATTTTAAGAGAGTGTTAGCTAGGGATAACTAGGCTTATTTGTAATGAGTCTACTTTCCCCTCCAGGTCTCTTTGTCTTAAATTCTGAAGTCCCTTTTCCTATCCTGCTAACCTTTAGCAGGATAGGAAATCAAGGACAGGAGTCACTGTTACTTTTCATATGGAAGATAAGCTCTGTGACTTTTATAGCAAAAAGTATATATAATTCTAAAAATGAAGTGCAAGTCGGAAAGGCCATTTGGGGCTGTGAAAAGTCCTTATCTAAATCAGAAGGCCAAGGTCAAGTTTCTATCGTGCCTATTAGTACATGGGTTTCATTGGTTAAATTACCAAACCTCTGAGCCTCAGTTTCTTTATCGGTCAAATGAGTGCAATAATTCCTGCTTTATCATCTGACAAATTATTGTGAAATTCTAATTACATGCCTATAATTTTCAGGTCTTTGTTAAGCATCATGCACATAAATGTTTATATTATACTTTCTTTAGCAGTATTTGAACATGGTACCTTATTCAATATTCTGACACAAATCAAGAATACTTTCTGGTGTGGTGATAATATCCTCATAAACTTGTGAAACTCAATGGAATGTGAGTCAATCTTGTAATAACCTTTAAAAACTTCTCTCAATACATGATAAGAATGGTAAAAAAACTTTTGGTTGAGGAAACTAATGATACATCCAAAATAATACATTCAGTTTTCCAGTGAAGAATATTCTCAAAGTGAAATGGTGTTAGACTTAAATGTTCTTAAAACAAGTTATACAAAAGGACAGTATTGAAATTCATCTTTTAATAGATATATACTAGTAATTATTTATGATGAAGACCCAGGAAAATACTATTAATAGATGTGAGATTCAAATCACACTAATTAGTACTTTAAAATATTATTCTTTCACATTGATTTAAAGAAACTTTTCCTACATGTGTGACCTATTGTGCCAAACGCAGCCATGAATATCTAGTATACTAAATTGGTCCTATTCTGACTCCAATTTTCAAACACTTTTAACATAAGACTACAAAAATGGAGTTCATATTTAGAAAGTGTGTGCAGGCCTATATGTATCACTAGTATGTAGTATATGCATACTAAATATGCACATGGGTATTTCAAAATCTGTTGGCTTGACTCTAACTATTCAGCTATCTATTAATGTTATTCATGGTATTTAGAGGTTTTATTTATTCATTTATTTATTTTTCTTGACTTTCCCACTGGGAGGTGTCTTCTGATATTTCAACCTCCAGCATATCAGTCCCATACATTCAGCCCTCACTGGGAAGTTTAATTCCAGGTTACTAATTTCAGAGCATCCTAAAGATGCTAATTAGCCAGGTAGTGCCTGAATATATCTTAGAATTAAAAGAAAATACTTTCTGTCTCTCAGGGCATTTGAAAGCTCAAACTCTCCTGTTTGAACTTCCCTCTCTTGTTATATTACCATCACAAATCTTTTTCCATCACTAGGTTGTACAACTCCCCCTCCCCTCACCCACCTCACACACACATGACCTACAATGGAAAACTGAGCTCCAGATGGTTCATGGACTTGCCCAAAGTCACCTGTACCATTGTTGACTTGGGACTTGAATGTCCGAGCCTTCTAAATCCTCATCTGCATTTTTCACATTAGAGAATTTTGATCTCCGACTTCTAACAGTTATTTCAGGAGAGGAAAATGCATGGTTTCACTAGTCAATGGACTAAAAATTTGAGTAAGGGATAGAACATATTTTACACTCCAACTTGAAAGCCTATCATAATGATGCTCTTCCAGCATGAAGAAATTAAAATTGGCCTTCCTCTTCATTCTTCTGAATTGTTCACTGCCACTGAGTGGAGATATTTTAGGATGGTTCTTACTGTGGCTTATGAAGATCGTTTCAGAATAAGGTCTTTTTTTTTTTTTCAAAAATACAATACAAAATACAATACAAAAATTTTCAAGAATACAATATTAGTTTGAAGCTTGGTAAGTTTTGACTATTGCATATACCTATGTAACTGCTACCTAAAACAAGATATAGAAATATTCTAACTTTGCAGAGAGATTCTTCATGCCCCTTTTCATTCAGTGTCATCCCAGACCCCACAAAGGCAATTCCTTCTGATGGTATGTATGCATTCTTTAGTGTCTGATTTTTTTAGATTTATTTATATTGTCATATGTATCAGTAGGCTATTCATTTTTGTTGTTGATGAATATTTCATTGTGTGAATATGCTGCAGTTTGTTGATTCAAATACCTCCTGATAGTTGTTTTCAGTTTGGGGCTATTAAGAATAAGGTTTCCATAAACTTCCTTGCATAAGTCTTGCATGCATTGATGTTTTTATTCCTCTTGGGTACATAGCTGGGATTCAAATTGCTGGGTTGTATCTATGCTTAGTTTATTTGTAAAATTGCTAGAGTTTTTGAAAGCTGTCTCTACAAGCAGTGTGTGAGAAGTTTAGCTACTTCATTACCTCCAAAACATTCGGTATTATCAGTCTTTTTATTTATCTCAATTGGAAAATATTAAATGGCCTTAAACTAGCATTTACCTAATAACTGAGTGCCTTATATTGAGCTTATTGTCTATTCATGCAGTTTTTGGTGATTATGCATTTCAGTCTTTTGCCCATTTAAAATTGGATTTTTTTTTTTTGTTATTGCTTTTTAAGAATACATCATGTTTTCCATATATAATTTCTTTGTCCAATATTATATATTGAAAACCTTTTATTCTTGTCTGTAATTTGCCAGTTTATTTTGTTAATGGTGCTTTTTGATGAGTATATCTTTTTAATTTTGATGAAGTCTTATCAGTTCTATTTGTCTTTTATGATTAGTGATTTTTCTTTGTCTATTTTTTTTTCTGACTCAAGATTAAAAAGGCACTTCCTATATTTTCTTCTAGAAGTTTCATGGTTCCAGCTTTCCTATTTCAGGCTCTGTAACATTTCAAGTTAATTTTTGTGTCTGGAATGAGTTACAGCTCAATAATTATATTATTTATTTGAGAATCTAACACCTTTGTGTGAAAATAATATCCTTACCTCATTTATTTGACTTGGCACCTAAATAAGTCATCTTTAGTATTGGGAAATGGTATTGCTGATCTTTCATGCGTTTTCTGAGACATGTAGATGACTTCATGCACACGTAAAATATTACAGGTCTATCACTATGCCTTTACACATAAACTTTTTTCTGTTCAAGATGCCATTCTTCGTATTCTTTTGGGTTTACTACCCAAAACACAGCTTAGTCGTCTCAGACACCTTCGTTTATTATTCCCATATGGTGCAACTAAATGCCTCTATTGGGCACAGTGAATTGCTCTATCAAAATATTTGTCTTATGACTTGCTAATTTTCTCTTAACTTGACTTTCTCTCCAAGCAGACAGTGATTTACTTGAAAACAACTCTGCTTTTTTTTTTTTTAATCTCTGTATCTTTATTACTCAGCATTGTGAGAGGAAAAAAAGATAGCCACTCAATTTATGATTTTAATCAAATTTGATGGTCCTGATATTCCACAGAAGCAATGTCAGATAGTAAAAGAAATCCATATACTTTGGAATGATATAATTTTGATATCAAATCTCAGTTCTGCTACTCACTAGCTATTTGAATTAAGGCAAGTTATTTCACTTCAAAATCTTAGTGTGTTACTCTATAATATGAAGATATGCAGAGCTTCATTTAGAATATTTACAGTAAATAAAATAAAGAGTATCCAGTATATACAGTGTATAGTAGCTGCTAAATAAATGGGAGTGAGTGTATTGTTATTTTAGCAGTAAAAGGGCAAATGAAAGGCTTGTGTTGAGCTCACTGATTACCTGCTGTGGTATCCAGGGACTCTTAATGATTAAGTATAAAGTGCCATGTTATCTTCTTTCCATAAACGCACAGACTAACAATTTGGGTGCAGTATCCAAGGTATTGCTTCACATAGAATCTGTTCTTTATCTATCAAATCACAACAAAAGCACTGAACTCTAGCAGACATCAATTCTTGGAATCATAATACTACATCACTGTGGAATTTAGCCAAGTAAGAATGTACTCCAAATTTCAAAGTTGTAACTCTATAGATGTCTTGGAGACATGATACATGGAAGAATAAAACATGTCATTGGAACCCCGGAGATATGGTTACAGCCCTAATTCATATAACTTCCAAAGAAGGCACTTTAGCTATGAGGCAGTTCCACCAAAAGTCATATTGCTAGGTCTACTCTGGAGAATTTCTCCCGTTTACCACCCTTTCCTTGGGTTATACCTTTTGCTCCCATCCATCCCACTTAAAGGCACTTGAGAAGCTTAGAGAATGATAGTATTTTCTCTCGGAAATGCTTTTAAGTAGCATTTTAAGTACATGATTTTCCAACATCCCTCCCACTTATGGCACCCATACAGTACAGAGTGTACATATCACTGCCCTGCTGATTGGCTTTCATGTGTTCCAAATGCTTTTCTAAATTGACCTGATACCTATTAAACCTGAAGTGGACTTTTAAAATCTGAAGAACATTTAATCAATGGGGCATTAAAGTAAATAAATCATAGCTGAGAGGAGTTCCTTCAAATGATATAATCTTTAATGAGCATTGCACTTGATTTAATAATCTATTTATTAAATATATAAAAATGATTGGTAAATTGAACACTTGTCTCAGAGCAAGCAATTAGGGCTATTTTTATTCAATTTGTATTTCCCTGAGTTGAGACGATATTTGTTAAGTCTTAAGCCCATTGAATGCATCTTTGAATTGTTTATTTATTTTTTTCACTAAAACTCTAAATATTAAATCTTACTGTTGGTTACACCTGCCTCCTTATTAAATTACAGAAAGTGCAAATAAGAATCAGAGAAGATTTACTAAGTTCACAGTAACTGGTATTGAACCTCTAGTGAATTTATAAAATCTACATAATATTGAATAAGTCTGGGTTAAGATTGGTTAAATCTGTTTCACCTCTATTAAATCCAATGCGGGATGTGTTAAAGAGGCCCTGTTGTATTGAAGCAAACTTTAGAAGGAGATCATATTTTTCCCCAAATCTCATTAAACTGACATAGACTGTTTTTGAATTTCCTTTATTCTTCTTAAATTATTGATGATTATGACTTATGTATTTATGTGGAAAGAGTAGCTTTCTTGTTCTTAACTACCATCTACCTCTGGACTGATTCAGTTTCTGAGACCTTGTGTGGGGCCTGGGAAATTGCAATGCATTCTCACAGTTGGTTCTTAGTCAAACTTGAATGTTCCCTATTTGAGCTTCCGCCCTTTGTTTCCAAATCCTTGCTGAAAATGAGCAATTCTTCCCATTCTGATGCATAAATCTCTCATTCCAGTATATCAAGATAAAGGTCATAGACTGCATTAAAAATGATTCCTTACTTGTGTTACTAATAACATCTTACATTATTAACCCTGGAACTATTTAAAAAATCTAATTTACTCTTCTCTATGGATGCCAGACCAGATACTCATCTATATAACTCAATGGAATCATTCATCTCTACTTTATTTCTAGGAAGAGAAGTTAGCCTGAGATGGGAGTTTATTTTCTGTATTTCATTTTGCCGATAATGAAACCTGGCTAACAAATTTTAATCAATGAATATTTATTAAGCTCCTACTATGTGTTCAGAATTTTTTGTATGCCTAAGAGCCTATTTCCAAATCACTACAATCTGATTAAGAAAATCAATTCACTTCAACAAACAGTTTTTGAGTGACTATTGAGCCTCTAATGCCAGATAAGTGACATAAAGATAAGAAAGATATAACTCCTTTCCTTCCAGGACACTATTATCTACTTATGAAGGTTAGGGAGATGGAAAAGAGACCTGTGAAAACAATGGTGCGAATTTTATTTCTATGAAAATGTAGAAAGTGTGGTGTTGAGCAGTAAGACACCTAAGAAAATACATGGAGTCAGATTTTTCATGACATTAAATGTCATGCTAGAGGGACATCCAAGTCTGCAGAAACAGAAAGTGATGCTAAGAGGGTGGAAGAAAAAAGAGAGGAGAGAAAAGAACAAAAGGTGACTTTAACTTGATTTGAGTCAGACTGATTCTAAAGATGATGGTGTCATTAACGAATATGCACAGCATTGAGGGGAGAGATAGCATGGGAGGGAATCGAAGCTCAATTTTTTAACAAACTAAATTTGAGATACCAGTAAAAAAAAAAAAAAGAAAAAAAAATCGACATGCAAAGGACAGCAGCAGTTGGAATTTAGGAATAGAGCTCTGAGAGATAAGGGAGCCAGAGGAGGCCAGGCATGGTGGCTCCTGCCTGTAATCCCAGCAATTTGGGAGGCCGAGGCGGTAGGTCCCTTGAGGTCAGGTGTTCAAGACCAGCCTGGGTGACATGGTGAAACCCATCTCAGCTAAAAATACAAAAATTAGCCGGGTGTGCTGGTGCGTGCCTGTAATCCCAACTACTCAGGAGGCTAATGCAGGGGAATTGTTTGAACCTGGTAGGCGGAGGTTACAGTGAGCCAAAATCACACCATTGCACTCCAGCCTGGGTAACAGAGCAAGACTCCATCTCAAAAAAAAAAAAAAAAAAAAAAGAGAGAGAGAGAGCAAGAGAGCTAGAGGAGACATATTTGGAAGTCATCTTCTTAGAGAACATAGCCAAATTCACAGAGCTGTCAACAGAGAAAGCAACAAAAGACAGGAGTGGATAAGGTATGCACTCTAGAATTTTAAAATGATCTACCTGATCAGACTAAAAGGACCATATTTGTGAATAATACAAAATGATGTCAAATTGTAGTAAGCAGATAAGTAGTTAGATATTTGAAAACCAAACATAACATTTACACTAACAAAGCTTTTGATTTTTTTCTGAGACTGTTTATCTTATTCGTATACAACTTCTACATGGATATATTAATTTAGCAAAATATTCAGACACTACACAACTATGTAGCATGAAAAGGAAAAGTTTTTCTCTTCCTTTCATTGCAGTTCATCCCAATAATAACAACTTGGGGTGTAGCTTCCCATAAAAATGACTTAGGGTATGTTTTACTTTTATTTTGAAGTAAACAAGCCTTCTAATACGTTTCTGAAATAGTATAATGAGTTCCCACGTACCCTTTACCTAGCTTCCCTCAATGAGAACATTTCTCAGAGCTGTAGTTTATTATTATTATTATCAAACCCAGGAAACTGACATTGGTACAATCAGCTATGAGTTAAACTAGATAAATTATTCAGATTTTACCAGTTTTTACATGCACTCATTTTTATGATACATATACAGTACTATGAAATTGTATCATAGGTATAGATTGTTAAATGCTTCAGATTAAAAAAATAAAAGTACATAGGGTAAAAACTTTCATAACCAGTGGTATAATATTTGGGGGTAGATTTCGGAGCAAGCTAAGAAACGTGGCCATTTGTTATGTCCCAGCAGAAGTGGACTGTCAGGCGAACAGGCTGTGCATGGAGAATTTGTCTGGTAAATAACATGCAGGATAGATTATAGCTAAGGGACAATGGAAGAAGGAGGCCAAAGCCAGGAGGGATGTGAAGTCAGGGGAGAGGACAAAGGCTTACATCAGTATGGTGGCATTTGACAAGCAGAAGAGGCAACTATTCAGGAGACTAGTGAGCCTGGGAAGTCAGGGGATCCATGTTGGTAATGACAAGAATAAACTAAACGTGTGGAAGAGAAAAGGGAGCTAAGCTGGCTGATAAATTAAAAGTGATTACATTTTTGCCCAGTTCTGAGAAAGCTAAAGGAAAGGTAAAAGAGGGGTTAATACATGGAGAGCAAAGGTGATGAAGTCAAATCATGCTGCTGTGATCTGGCATTAGATGCCCAGTCTGCATAATGGAGATCGCATCAGGCTCTTTGGTAGAATTCAACGTGCTAACATATGTGACGTACTAAAAACTGTGCCTCATTCATAAAAAGGGGCCAGTAAATGTTAGCCATTATCATCACCATCATCCTCAGAGGAGGAAAAGCTGAACAGTATTTATCTTGTGAATTCGGCTAAAGATTAGAGAAACATCTCGAAGATACATCAAATATTTTTCCTTTAGTTTTGTATAACAATACCAATTAAATTAATAAAGGAAGCATCACGTTTATAGTGTATTTCCAGAATTAAGGTGGAGACAGCAGGTGTCACCCAAAGAATGGAAGGATGGTGCCATTGACTTAAAAAGGGAGACCCCATTCTGGTGAGTAGACGATGTTTTTGGTTTTAAGCATGTGGTAACAGTAAGATATTCCTGCTGAATGTGTCCAATGGGCAACTAGAGACAAGGAACAGGAACTCAGTAATTAATGAGGGTTTCCTTTGATTGAAGATGGGGCTGGAAATGTAAATTTAGGAGTCATTAGCATAGAAGTGATGTGTAAAGCCATGAGAATGGATGATCTTTCCCAGGGTGTGTTAAAGGAATACAAAAAACTAGCCGGGCGAGGCGGCAGGCGCCTGTAGTCCCAGCTACTTGGGAGGCTGAGGCAGGAGAACGGCATGAACCCAGGAGGCGGAGCTTGCAGTGAGCTGAGATCCAGCCACTGCACTCCAGCCTGGGTGACAGAGCGAGACTCTGTCTCAAAAAAAAAAAAAAAAAAAAAAAAAAAAGGGAGAGACGTCTGGCTTTGGGAAGGCCTACTGCTGAGGGCAAGAGGAAACAAGAGAATCAGTATTGGAAACAAAGAGGAAAAGAGATGCAGAGTTGAAGGTAGGAGAAAGTGAGTGAGACACATGGCCAAGGTCAGAGCCAAGGTCAGGCAGATTCATTTGCTATGACCTTGAAGCTGAGCAGTCAGAGAACACAGACATGAAGAGTCTACAACTGATTGGGTGATACATTCTTTCAAAGCCATTGCAAAAATTTAAGAGGGTAATAAGGAGTTCCATGAAAGACTCACTGCTTTATATGTAAATACGCTATTTCTCTTTGTTTCTGCCTGGTATTTTATACACATTTCAGTGGGAATACAGTGTTAAATAATGTAAAGGGAGTTAGGTGAAAACTCTGCTGTCAGGCTCAAACTCAGAGTGAACTGTTCTGAGTCTGTTTTATTATCAGTAAGATAAGGATATTAATACCTGCTTTATACAGTTGTTTTGAAAATTAAGTAAAATAATTTGCATAAAACACTAGTATCATGCCTGACATAGTTATACAAATTGGTTTATATACGACCATATTCATATAAATTTATGTGCAGATATAAAGCAACAAAATACAAATTGTCATTTTTACCAAGGCTGCTGGAAATAAATGAGACTTGAAATAATTAGGGGAGTGGGGATGTTACCAAGGGAGTCCTTGAGGACAAAATTGGGCCAGAAATCTTACACTTTCCAGTATAAAGAAAACTAATTTAAAATTCATAGGCAATTTAATTTAAGGCTTAAGAAAATGCTACGATCAGTGTTCAGGAATATGTTGGATTAGAAAAAGCATTGTCGTGTATTTTTATAGTAGTAAGAAATTGCACACAATGGAGGTATACATCAACCAGAAGTATTAGATAAATTCTAATACATTCATAAAGTAAACCACTATGTCATGTAAAGATTAAATTTTTTAAAGAAACAAACTTTTCAGGGCTGTGTACAAGGTGATTCTCTTTAGAAGATTTGATAGATAAGTACTTCCAATTTTTTTCCTTGCTTTGTTTCTTCCTTGCTTTCTTCCTCCCTTCTTTCCTTTCTTTCTTCTCCTTTGATTTCCTCTTTTTACGTTCTGCCTTTTTTCCATTAAAAAAGAATGTGTTATGTTTATAATAAAATAAACAAAAAGATATTTTGTTTTGATTGAAGAACTATCTCCTAGGTTTTGGAAATCTCTTTTACCACAGTAAGAAGAACATAACCCATTATATGCAGTCAGCCCAATGTGATTGCTGCACAAAGCATAAAGTGACCCCAAAAAGGAACACAGTCGTAAGACTTCCTCACAGAGTCAATTTCTAGTTGTAGAATATGGAAGATTGTATTTTCCAAAGATTGCTGCACAAAGCATAAAGTGACTCCAAAAAGGAACACAGCCATAAGCCTTCCTCACAGAGTTAATTTCTAGTTGTAGAATATGGAAGACTGTGTTTTCCAAAGATGATTATACCAATATATTCCCTGCCACATGCTTGCAGGGTGACGTTTGAGACATGAGGGGTGTATGGTCTACCCTTAAATCGCAATGGAGCTGTGACTATGGTGGAAGTTCCACTATATGATTTCTGAAGCTGAATTGTAGAGATGTTACAGCTTCCACCTGGCTCTTTTAAAACACTCACCCTTGGAACCCAGCTGCATGTTGCAAAGAGGAGACCACATGGAAAGGCTGGTGAGGTTCCAGTCAATAACCAGCAACAACTGCCAGACATGCGAGTGAATGAGCTTTCACTAAATGATAGGCCCTGTCTTTGAGCCACTCCAGTTGATGCTTGGTGAAGCAGAGTAGAGTTGTGCCAATGATCCTAGCCCAAATTACAGATTCGTTAGCAAAATAAATGATGTTGTTACTTTAAATCACTAAATTTTAGGATCATTTGTTGTGCAGCAATAGGCAATTGGAACAAAGTGTAAAATGTTACTCTTGATCAATCAATGGTGGAGACCTCTACAAACTAGAAGCTACAATTTATATGAAGAGTATGTTGCATTAGAGAGTCCCCTTCCTTCCTCCACATCTTTTCTTCTATATTTTAAATTCAGTGAAGTAATGCATTCACATAATTAAGAGGAAAGAAGCGTTCACTTGCTGTATAACCAAAATGTGATAGATATTTTGGTCAACACTTTTTATCCTTTATCTTATTTTTCACAGCAGCCTTATGAGGTATCCATTATTATCCATCAACTTACGGATGAAGAGAAAGGGGTTCTAAAGGATTAGGTAGCTTGTTTAAGGTCACATAAAGAGTAAGTGTAAAAGCCAGAGGTAAAACTCAGATTTTCTCTTGTGTGCCAAGCTGCCTGCTATCAGAAAACATACTATATATTCAGCCTTAATGTCAAATACACTGACTTCATATTTTCATGTATTCAATTAGTCAACAGAACTTCTTTATATAGTCTTATGCCAAAAGCACCTTCAGGGTGGGAGGGTAAGAGGCTATCCAATCAATAGGGCAGATATTCCTAGTAGGTCTACTGGGATATGCCATAAGAGGACACTACTGACCCTACAGAAAACCGTGACTAAATGAAATTTTAAAATACTACTGTCAGAGGTACAGCAGATGGAAAGTTAAAGAGCCAGGACAGATTGTGATAATTTTAATAGACTAGATGATATGATGGTATGACTGGTTTGGGGATATAGTGAGATGTGAGGTCCAAGGAGAAGATAGCATTTGTCTCTTTAAGAACTATTTTGGCCAACTTTTTCTGTCTGTCTGTCTACCTATCTGTCTGTCTACTTATCTTTCTATCTAATCTCCTTTCTATATCTATTCGGCTGTCACATACACACATACATATATTAGTATGCATTGAAGCCAATCATTGAGGCCTCAGCTGATGACAGTTCAAGAGTTTCCATGGAGAAAAGGCTTTGGAAAGCAGTCTCCACAAGGATGAGGATGACAGGTTGTGCTCAAAGTCCTGTTTGCATGTTAAGCACAATGTTTTTGTTCAAAGAGTACATTTATATGGATGACTTGGGAGGTTGAAGGACGTTGTGTTAGGAGGCAAGTGGGGTTTGAAGCACACCCAAGGCATCCTCTGGCCTCCTCACCAGGCTTATTTACTAATTATAATGTCTTGCTTTTCATCAGTGACACGTTTCTATATAGGAAAAGAAGAAATTTGGAAGGAGAAATAACAAGTTCAACTGAGGCTGAGGACAATCATCAGGCGAACAAATAACTATTCTGTACTCATTTGTTTTAAATAGTAAATTAGTAATTTTTATTTACCTAGAAGGTCTC
Source organism: Rhinopithecus roxellana (assembly GCF_007565055.1). Taxonomy (NCBI): domain Eukaryota; kingdom Metazoa; phylum Chordata; class Mammalia; order Primates; family Cercopithecidae; genus Rhinopithecus; species Rhinopithecus roxellana. The sequence goes on along the minus strand of NC_044553.1, from coordinate 117,167,562 downwards.
TATATAGAATAAGTGACTTCATTATATCTCATCTATGTGGTGGGAATTGGATCCCAGAGGATATTTTATAGGGAGGGCAACTCCAGATGAACAGATGGACCAGGGATAGAAAAAATGTGACTTTTACTTTCTTTTCAGGAGCCACAGTGTCTAGGATGGGCCCACGATATAAAGTGAACACTCAATTCAGAATACTGTCATAGAAAGAGAAATTCCGAAGCATAGCTTATATAAGGAATTGTAACTTTTGCTCTGTCTCTTTCAGTAATTTTAGGGAGTCCAAGTTGTTAGACCCAAGCAACCCTTATTACAGCCTTTTGTCCTCCTTGGTTTAGATCCAGAAGACTACTGTAAGGTTTTCACTATTCTGACCATCCTTAAGTCATTTTATCCCAGGCGGCTTGACCCTTTGAGCCTCTCCTTCCTCTGTAGCTGGAAGTGTGCTTCTGATACACTAATGCTGCCCTCCTCAGCCACTGAGAATCCCATGATCCTGTCATTGGCAGGAACTGAGACACTACCACAAGGCAGCCCAGAGGTGGACCTCTCTTTACCCCACCACTGAGACAGGGGTCCAATTCACATTAATTCCCACCCCTGCCCTCCAATAGTCTCAAAACTGAGCTCCCCACCTATAGTTTCTTCCCATTCCAATTAATTCTACAGTGTTGCAAGGTTAATGTTCCTGATCTTAACACTTCTGTGCTCACTCTCCCATTGGCAATCAGGTGAAAATGCATTAAACCTAGTTATGCCTTTAATTACATGCCCAGTCTCAGTCCCCAACACTACCCTTCATTGATGGTCATAGTGGTTACGCATATTTGACCATTAGCTCTTCCCTAAGCATTTCCCTGGTAGATTGATTGCAAAAAATGACCCCAGTTCTATATCTGAATCTATGCCCTTTGCAATATAACTTTGCAGCTCTCCCCTTAAATCTAGGCTATCCTGTGACTTGCTTGGCTCAATAGAATGCAATGAAAGTGATGATGTGACAGTTGGAAACCTAGACTTCAAGAGACCTTGCATGATTTTACTCTCCCTGTCACTCCTCTGCCTTTGTCATGAGGCTTTGTGTGGGCCAGCCTGTTGCAGTATGAGACCCACGGAGCAGAGCCACATCAGCCCAGCTCTTCTAGCTAAGGCTCTACATCTGTACCGGAGCCCATCCAAGGTCAGATTCACCACCAACCTGACTGGCAATTAACCACAGATGCATGTGTGAGTCCTGTAAGCCAGATCAGATCAGCAGAACTGCCCTGCCAGCTCATACCTGGTGAAAAATGCTATATTACTTTAAGCCATTAAATTTTGGGGTGACTTATTAGTTAGCAATAGCTAACTTACACAATATCTCATATTTTTTTTTTTTTTCTTTTTTCTCTTGGCCTGTGTTTCTGCTATCTCTCTGCCTGGGTTGCCCTTTACCTCTCCTATTTCTCTTTCAGATTATTTGATGAGGACTCCCAGGGCAGTCTTGTTATATGGTTTTGCAAAGCAGGGAAGCCTGACTCCTTTTCTTTGCCTTAAAAGCAGAGTTAGTCTATTTCAACTTATGCCAGGGAGCTTTGCTATATCTCAGTTTTTTTTCCCTTGATTTTTCCATGCTTATCTTTTCTCATTTTTAAGATATTGAGAGGGTTGGCATTAGGTGAATCCCTCTTGCCTGCTCCTGTTTGATGAAGCTCAGCTAGAAATATAAATGGGAAGCCTTCAAGCATCATGGTGGCAAGAGCAGCAGAAAATATAGTATCTATTCATTTAGGATTTTATGAAAATCATAATCGAAATGTTAGAAGTAGTCAGATTGTGTGTCACAGATGTGAATGTGTAAGGATGATTGTCTGCTTCTTTTGTTGAGCAAACATGCATTGTAAATGGGATAAATAAGCAGAAGCACAGGCAGAAAAGTCAACAGCAGTTTTTGAGGATTAAGTGAACTCTCTTTTTTAAATATCAGCCCAACCCATATCTCCTCAAATGTAACTTGCTTTAGAGATTTGCTTTTAAATAGTGCACAAAGAAACCGATATAAACACATCAAGTAGAATCATGTCCCAGAAGAAGTGGCTGCAGAAAGCAAAGGGGTTATTGTGAGTTTGACTCCAATCACAAAGGAGTCTGTAAAACACAAGATCCTGGGGTTTTCTCTTTATTTTTTTCTCCATGACATCCAGAAGACATTTTCTCATCATATAACTCATTGATACTTTCTGTAATTGCCAGGACTGTAGTCCCCTCTTGAGATCTGAGCACCCAGCTGTGACTTTCTTGTCTCTAGAGTCATCCCTGGTAATGGCAGAGCTGCAGTCGTGCATCCACCGCAGCTTGGCTTTGATGTCCTGGCCCTGCAGCTGTTCTCTGGCTAGGTTATTTGGGAAAGAATGATGAGCTGAGGCTGAGCAGGTCTACAAGTCAGAGAGGGATGGGAATGATCTTGGATGCAAGAGAAAGCATCATTTGGATGGGCCAAGTTTTCTGGTCCAAGCTATATTTCAAATGTGAATACCCCTCACCATTGCTCTCTGAGCCCAAGACATGTGGTTTATAATCATGCTTCTGGAAATTAAACCCACCCAAACCCCATATTTGGTGGAAAGATTTGCCTCACTCACTGATCTGAGGATCCTGAATGGTTTGCTTTGCTTTCATCTTGCATTCTCTTGTCAGAGTAATCTCTCAAAGTCAAACTTTTTGAGTTACCTCTAGTGACAACTCTTTTTTGAGTACAATTCCATATAATTAACAATTTAAGACAAGTTTTATATTTCAATTTTTATTAACAGTGAAAGGAAGAAAGTTACTTCCTCATTGCTGTGGTATGTACTAAAACTATTCACTTGAGTCTAGTTATGAGAAAAGATCAGGCGCACTCAGTTGAAAGATACTCTACAGCTGAAGATGAAGGAACTAAGACAACTAAATGCATCATATGATCCTGAATTGCCTCCTACATACCAGAAAAAAAAAATCCTAGTTATAGAAACATTGAGTCATTTGATAAAATTTGAATACAAATTATGGATTAGATGATAGTAATAAATGATGTCAATTTTTCTGACTTTGATCATTGCACTGTGGTTATATAAGATGATACTATTTTTATTAGACAGGCAAACTGTCTTTAATCTACTCTCATATAGTTGCAGTAAAACTATACATGTGTATACTTACAGACAAGTAAACCAAAAGTCTTAGTGCAGAATTAAGCTTTAAAATTTTTAATTACAAATGCTGCAAGCTTATGAAAACATCATTTAAAGCATTATTTAAATTTCTTCTACACTTACAAGTCTTGTAAATTAAAAAAAAATTTAATTACAAATTTTATTTCAGTCAACATTTACCATCTTTAGTCAGAAGTATTGAAGGGTAGACACATAGATTTAACACATGAAAATTAGCATACTTTATGATTTTAAAAAATCAGTACAATTAAATTTTAAACAAAAAATGAGATGATAATATAGATTTCTGAAGAAAAAATTTTGCTAACATCACTTAACAGAGCAATTTTTGTACATGATCATTTGTTTCTAATCTGCATCGTTTTATATAATCACAATGATAAAACATAGCATATTATTTTATATAAGGCTTTTAAAATTAACACTAAACTATAAAGTATTTGGTTTTCTATATCACCTTAATAATTATATTTTTAAATATCTGGTGAATAGTCCTGTCCTGTTCAATAGTGTAACATCTACTTAGCTATTTTCCTATAGTTGGACATTTGGATAGCTTTTAATAGTTTTTAAATAATTGACAATAATTGCCTTTTAAACACTATGTTTGTTTGTTTTCACATTTGCTTAATTATTTCTTTAGGATGAATTCCCCGGAATGCTATTCCTGACCCAAAATATACAAACCACCTCATGGGTCTGAAGTGTTGTTTCCATTTATATGTGTACTAGCAGAATTTTTCATTAAACATTATGTAACTTCATTAAAAAAAGAAACAAATTAAGTTTTGGTTTGCATGACATGTTTGTTATTACAGCACAAGTAATAAGTAAATTTACTATTCTGAGATGGGGAACAAGAATGCAAGAAAAAAAGCAGCATGTGACTAGGAGTTGTATTATGATGAAGAGAGGTTCTTGTTAACAGCATGAGAAAATATTCATGCCCCTACTTAACAGTCACAAACAGATTCAGACAGATATAAGTAGTATAAGGAGAAGGAGAAGAAGTTTAAAAAATAACAATTTTGATCCACATTAATTTTCATTGTAATAAAGAGTCTCCGATGGAGAATGCCACTTTGGAAGACAAAGATGGCTCCATCTTCAGCAGGAAGCCTGGGCTATGGTTTGAAAGAAAGCAAGACAATGTCATCTAGACTGTCCCATAACAGCGAGTCCCTAGAATCCCAATGCCATTCCACATTTTCCCAGGAAGTGCAAGCTCATTAAGACCTAAAATGTATTTCCCCATCCTTGTACCACTGCTATCAATCTTCATGAAAGAATCTCCCAGCCCTTCGAGATGCAGCTCATAGGCACATACAGTACATTCTCCAGATGACAAAGAGACAACTGAGGGGGAGACCTGGAAGTACCAACCACCCTTATCATGGCCAGTCAGCCAGTTACTCATGTCGTCCTTCCAGTTACCAAGGTCTTTTTAAAATTAGAGGGAGAGGGTTAGAGTAATTAGCCTTACTAGGGTCATTGATCTTAAAGAGATACACTCGCTCAAGCATTTTTATTCATCTTATGCAATTCGAAAAAAGCAGCTTCCAACTCCGTTTCTCCTCTCTTCAACTCAAAATAACATTGAGTTAAGGTTAGTATCAACTGGGTTTCACAGAAATGGCTTTCACACTGAATTAAACTTGAAAGGAAAGAAGTTTTATGATGAATAAATCTATGTGCCTGTTTTTTTCCTGTGTTTTTTCTTATAGTTACAAATATATGTGGTTTTAAAACTGAAAAATAGGCTGAGGCTAGTGGCTCATGCTTGTAATTCTAGCACTTTGAGAGGCCAAAGCAGGAGGATTGCTTGAGCCCAGGAGCTTGAGACCAGCATAGGTAACATAGTGAGACCCCATCTTTACAAGAAAAAAAAAAAAATTAGATGAGGCCTGTGCCTGTTGTCCCAGCAACTTGGGAGGCTGAGTTGGGAGGATCACTTGAGCCCAGGAGTTGAAGGTTGCAGTGAGCTATGATTGTGTCACTGCAGTCTAGTCCAGGTGACAGAGCAAGATCCTGTCTATAAATAAATACATACATATAAATAAAGAAAATTTTTAAAATGATAGTATTATCTTAGTTACACATCTGCTGTTTCTTGTCCTTTTTTAAATTTTTTTGAGATGGAGTCTCACTCTGTTGCTCAGGCTGGAGTGCAATGGCATGATCTTGGCTCACTGCAACTCCACCTCCTGGGTTGAAGTGATTCTCCCCTTCAGCCTCCCCAGTAGTAGGGATTCCAGGTACCCACCATCATGCCTGGCTAAATTTGTATTTTTGTAGAGACAGGGTTTCACAATGTTGGCCAGGCTGGTCTTGAACTCCTGATCTCAGGTGACACGCTGGCCTCAGCCTCCCAAAGTGCTGGGATTACAGGCATGAGCCACCATGCCCAACCTGCTGTTTGCTGTTCTAAGTTAGGTAAAAAAAAAAGATATTATTGTACATCATACAATCTGCTCATCAAAGATGAGCTCAATTAGAGGTAAGCCAAGAGACTTGTCCCATCAAAAGGAAGGGAACAAGAGAAGTGTTGCAATTTAATTGTATTGATTTCTTTCTGAAGGCCTAGGTTCCTGTAATGTATACCCTCTACTTGTTCTTGTTCTTGCTCTGCTAGGCTCAGCTAACTTAAAACTTTGGAGTTCTTCAAATTTTGGACCAATAACCATGAAGGTGATTATATCACAAATACTTTGCAGAATGTCTTTCACTGATTCTTTTGACAATATCCCGGGCAAGTAAGTGATACACATTTAACCTTCCAGAGTGGTTACATTTTCTAAAATAATATGGTTAGACGTCATTAGAGATGTAACCTAAGTCCACACTCAATTTGTTTTAAAAATCCAACTGTGTTATCCTTAAAGATCCACCCTCTTTTTTTAGGTGAAACAACAATGCCTGCTGAAGTTTAGCAAATGTTCTTCTCATTTGGGTAGCCTTAGCATTTGCCACCAGAGATCCATGACATCTTTAAACATATTTGGTTTGCCAAATTTTTTAAGTTTCCTTTACAAAGTCAATTTTGTTTTTATTTGTTTTATTTGCACAGACCCAGCTCTATCTTCAGTTCTCCAGTGTTTTGTGTTTTATCTTTCTATTGTGATTGAAGCAATACTCTAGAATGTGTATGAGACCAGTAGAGAGTTTGAATTTCAGGTTTCTTGGCTTAGAATTCAGTTTATCTCCTTATAGTTTATGCCAATCGGGAACTCAGGAAATAGTGATAGAATTGTTCTTGTAGGTAGCCCTCAGCACTGCTATAAACTGCTGAGTGGGGTCTAAGAACTTATGTGTTGAATGTTGGATATGGAGAATGGGGAATTCACATTAATGACTTGAATATGTTGACTGCTGTAGACATTGTAGGACGACAAAGAGGAATGTTTTTTCTTGATCATATGACATTAAAGCTTGTGTCCTATTCAGCCACTTCCCCTTTCACTTAAGATAAACAGAGAAAGATAAAAGGCAGAGCCCAATTCCAACAGTGTGTGGAAACTGATTCTGTTTTGCTTCAAGACATAAAATCAATACAGATTTAAAAAACAAGGCAGAACCCCTAATTTACCTTTTATAAAACCAGTTAAGATTTTAGAATATACTAGCTTTGGAGCCACATTTGTTTAGAAGGCTGTTCCTTGAGGTGTTGGCAGTTTGTATACTAAACATGCTGAGTTATGTTTACCTGTTTCTTGGGATACACTGAGATACAGTAGCAAGGAAAGTGATATTGGGTAGCAGGGCCACTTGGAGGTCATGATGCACAGTTTCTGTGCAGCCCATCTGTAAATCACAATAAACACTTCTGTGTAGCTCACTTCATAAAAATGAGTAGAGTTATTGAATAACCTGCCAGCTTCTAAATACCCTCTTTAATGAGGCCCATGAAGGGTAATACTCTCAAGAAACAGCTAACAGGACTTTATGAAAGGCTGCTGCTTTGTCTGTAGGCCAAATGGAAATCAGTAGTAGAAAGAGAGAAGAAATAACACAATAAAAGTGATCCCTGCATAGTCGTGAAAGTCTGTCTCTACACAAAGAAGCAGGAAGGAAAAGGGCACAGATTGAGTGAGTGCAAACAAAGAACTAGATAGGATTCTCAGGAAAGCATGGAATGAGATGATGGGACACATCCAGGGGATGAATGGATCCAATTTTGGGAAACACACACACACACACACAGAAATTTCAGGGTACACGGATCTGGTGAAAATGATAAATTTAACCTATTTACAATTTAAGAAATATAGTAGAGATAATTAGTGGCTAATTTTGAGCTTTTCTCTCTTACAAAAGAATCCTTTTTGTAAGAAGTGGTAGAGAATAACTGACTATTGCAATAGATGGACATTATTTTGTTGACCTGACCAAATGCTGTGCCATTGGAAATTTTAAAATAGTTAAATTAATGTAATTATAGGGAATTGGAGGAATGCTAGAATATTTAAAAAATCTGATATTCCAAGGAGAAGGTGAAGAATCCTGGAAATTAAGTGTTTAACAGTAACTCTCATTGAGAGAGTCAAGCAAAGTATTAATAATTTTTCATGTGAAATGTCAGACTGTCCTTTTAAGCAATTCAACTTACCTTTTAGGGAATGTAGTATTATGAGGTGAATAAAAGGTCTCATTCATACAATTCATATAATATCAGTAAAATAATTGCTAATGTCTTCAAAATTTTATTTTCTTCCCAATAACCATGAATGTTCCAACAAGTAGTTACTGAATTTCAATTCCATGTTAAACCCTACTCAAAATGTTGCAGGATTTATAAAAACAGGTAAAAACATTGTATTGCCTTCCTTCAGGGAGCTTAAAATCTTGAGTATGTGTATCTATAGCTACATTACTTTTTTGTCTTTTCTTTTTTGAGACAGGGTCTCACTCTGTCATACAGGCTAGAGTGCAGTGGCCCAATCACAGCTTAGGGCAGTTTCAGTCTTCTGGGCTCAAGCAGTCCTCCTGCCTCAGCTTCTCAAGCAGCTGGGACTACAGGCAAGTGCCTCCACAGGCCAGGCTATTTTTTTTTCATCTTTTTTAGAGACAAGGTCTTGCTATGCTGCCTAAGCTAGTCATGAACCCCTGGCCTCAAGCGATTCTCCTACCTTAGACTCCCAAATTGTTGGGATCAAAGGCATAAGCCACTGTGATCAGCCTATATTGTCTTTGCATAGCTACATATAGATATGCAATTTTGTATATAAATAAATACTTGTATTCACATAAAGTTTAAACAATGAAGAAAACACATATAATAGACCTTATTCTTGTTCATTTATTGCTTCTTTTAATGGTGCTAAGTATTGGAAACAGAAGGATGTATAAACATTTGTCTTCATCAGGGAGGAGTATACAAGCTAGGAAGGGGGACAAAAGGACCTAAAAAGAAATGGCTATAAAGCTATATCCTACATATTAAGTAAACCAATGAACAAAAGAGAAAACAGTCTTGCCTAGGGGCATCAAAAAACTTTCAAAGAAAGCTCCTGAAGACATTTCAGTAAAGAAGCGTGCAAAGGTGGGAAGAAGAAGCCTTCAAGGCAGATGGGATAGCATGATGACATGCATGAAAGCCAGGAAGCAAATACATATGTTATGAAATGTGTAGATAGTACAGTTGAGGAAGCATAGAGTATACTATATGCAGTAGTTGGAGAAGAGTCCAGAAAGATACATGAGAAAACTCAGAGTGTGCTATTATAGAAACTGAACAATATGTCAAGGGCAATGAGGAACCATCATTTTTGTTTAATTTAATTCTATTTTGTCATATTTTAATACATTTTATATTTATATATTGATTTGATTTATATTATAAATTACTTTTATTTAGTAATTTAAAAGTTTCTATAGGTAATATATATGTTTACTTTAAATTTCAGAAAATAACTTTATCAAATATACCCATTCTTCTACTTATTAAAACAGTGCCTGCTGATGCTCAGCTACAAGAGATGGCAAAATAAACATCCACTTTCCCTTCCTTTCTTCCAACAATTGATTTCAGTTAACTGTTTTATATTTTTAAAATTTTTTCCCTGTCTACCTTTGTACCTTTAAGTATACCTACACATTTATAGCATGCAATTTCAGATTTAAATTAGGCTTTTTGATATCCCTACAATAAAAAGGTGAGGTAATCAAACATATTTACCTTACCTCTGTCTTTATCTCCCTTTTTCCCTCCACTTGTGTTAGTTATATTATTTCCACACTGTCATTTCCTGTAACACTTTGCTTTCTGCAATCATGGTCCTCACTTTTGTTTCTGTCTTTCTTTCATTGCTGAATGTGTTCACCACTTACCTTGGGTATTTTAGCTTCATTTATCTGTTCACCCTTGGGCTGAATGGTTAAAGCTTAAGATCCAGCTTTCTTTCTCTAAAGGCTTGGTAGGTACAGATCCACTGTATTTTAGCGTTTGTTGTAGAGCCACCCAGCCTGAGCCACCAAGCCCTACTCCCATCCCTTATAGCAGACATTATTTGATGCATGGTTTGATATGCAAAAGATTCTTTCTTTAATTTTAAAATCCAGTATATTTACCAAGACACAAGGAACTTTTCAAAACTATACATGTCGCAATGTTTTTTTAGGTCTGAAAAATTTTTTGATTTATTTGAATAGGTTTTGATCCATTTATTTAACTCTCATCTTCCTGGTTATCAGTATATATTGAATCAAATTCATCTTTCTTCCAGATCTGTCATTTCTTCTCTCATTATTTAAACTTTATCTTTTAGTTTTATTTCTTTTTATTTCAATTTCATTTTGACATTTTTCTTATTTGTCATTGCTATCCTTTGTTTTCAGTAATGCTAATTCTCATCTTTATGGCTTTCAATGTGCCATTTATGTTGTAATGGTTACATTTCTCTCTTTCACTAGTTTGTTTTCTGAGCTTTGATTTGGTCAGGTGCTTAGTGGGAAATAGAATTCTGGTATAATGGTGATAAAGTATTTTGGGTAACAATTTCATGAAAGGGACTTCAGAGTGAGCCTGAAGTGAGAAAACTTATTTTCCAAGTAAATATTCACAAAAGCCCCTAGCAGCAGGGAAAGATACAAGAAATCAGGTGGAAAAAAAATGCCTAATGCATAACATTCCCTTTTCATTAGCAGCCACAAGGCTTGCTCAAGAAGCTCATGTGGACAGGGATCGAGATTATACAAAGGCTCAGCAGCATGGACTTCTCTTCAAAGATGACTTGACTATTGCCAAGCCTGGGTGCCCAATTTTGCAGTGGTGTGACAAATTCTGAACCCTGTTATTATACTAAATATGGGGGAACCAACCAACCTACCAGTAGTAGGCTGAATACATTGGAATCTTTCTAATTTGTCTTATCTGTGATAGAATGGAACCTAGATTTAGAATTGTCTTCTCTACCAGCCATAGTTCTATGACAATATAATCCTGGACTGAGTAAATACCCTATGCAACAACATTGTCTCAGACCAAAAAACTGATTTTACAGTAAAAGAATTATTGCCATGCGCTTATACTCATGGAATTTAGAGGTCCTGTGATGATCACCCATGATCCAGAAATATTTTTGGTGCAAGAGTAATTGCAGTTTTGCCATTATTCTTAAATGACAGAAACAGCAATTACTTTTGCACCAGCCTAATAGTTGGTCTTACAGAAAATAAAATAATATTTTAATAACTGAATGTACCAGTAGGAGAAAAAACCGGTGCTGCATCCCTAATAGCCGGTATTCATGAATTCAGAAGTGAGGGGTGGAAGAGGGAATGCCACTTTAAACCATTTTATCTAATAGCATATTCATGATATTGTGCTTTCCTTACTCTATCTCCAGTTTCTGCTGGTTCAGAGGTCTTAGTAGCCATTGTAGAAATGCTCCCTCCACGGGATTCAATAATAGTTCCATTGAAATTTCAAGCTTCTGGGGACATTGTGTGAGCAGGGGTAAAAATGGTCTTTGTGGGGTTATTAATTCTGGTTTTCAAGAAACAGAGGGGTTTGTTGATATATACTAGGTGTGAGAATAGGGGAAGAGAATTTTTTCCCTAAAACTCAGGGGGATCTCTTGGTATGTTTCCTGCTTTTGCCATGCACAAGGGTAGATGTTAATGGAAAACTAAAGTGACTTCATGTAGGTAAAGCCAGGAAGAATTATTGTCGTTCAAGGATGAAATTTAGGCCATCCACCTGGAGAAGAGTAGAGAGCATCTAGTGTTGACAGAGCAAAATGAACATAGAAATGTAGTGGATAAAATAATAAATACCATTCAAGGCTGCTTGCACTAGAGCAGAAATTAAAGCAGTACTCATCCAAAACTTCTTATTGATTTTGTAATTAATACTTAAATGATTCCCTTATTTTCTTCTATTGTTTATAGAATGTATTTATATTAGGTGACTATAAAATTTAGCACATAGATTATATTATTCTACCAATTTAGTCAATAGGATTGTGGTAGAACTGAAGGAGAAAGGATATCACTTAAGATACAAGTCTTAGAAGAGGAAAGTGCGACTAAGTCTGGTTTGTCTCATTTATGATGAATCACTATTTTATGTTTGTTGGGGCAGAGTGGTAGTGTTATTTTAATTGAAATACAGATGAAGGGTGCACGTTGTCCTTGTGGTTGGGTGATTTTGGAATCACATGGGTGAGTGTCTATCACATTTGTTAGAAAAGTCAGTCTCCTGCGTGCAGTCTTTTGAACTCCACTCAGCTGCCTAAGAATGGGCCTTGGGCCCGGGACACTTCCTTACCAAGAGATAAAGCGTCCTCACAGCCTGTGCTGGACTTTTCATCTTACATGGAAAAACCATTCCTATTTCAGGCTCAGTGTGTATTTTTTGTTCCACTTAAGTATCTGCATCATACAGCTCCTGGCCAATCCCACTGCTTTATGAGTTCTCTGTGAAGAGGAGACAGGATCCTTCTGTTGCAGCTCAAGATGGATGTATACAGCTCAATTGCCCTGTTTTAGTAGCTGGAAGGGACCTACTGGCCATGGGGGATCAATGCCTCCCACTGAAGTCAATCTTGCTCTATCTCTTCCATATGTGAGTAAAGCGTTGTTCCATCCAGTGCTTTACTGTGTTGTTTTACTTAGTGTTTTACTTGGTATTTACTGATACCAAGATGTAGTGGGCAGATGTGATTGGACTTCTGCTTCTCATAATAGGCAACAGATGCAGTCTTCCTTTGTAACATTTGTGTGTGTCAGAATATTTGGTACACTACTTCTACATTTTAGTTATTTCCTGCAACGCAAGCCTCATCTTCTCAAAGTCAACACCTGAACACTCACTTTGGCAGTTGCCTCGTGGCTGGGGTCATAATATGCACTCTAAGCTCATAATATGCACTCTAAGCTCTGTCCAACAGATGCCTCTTCTTGGGGTTCATTTCTGGAAAGGGTGGTGTGAGGAGGGAGGTAATGTTTTATCATTGGGGCACCTGGAGATTGGCAGAGAGTTATAGAGTCTTTAGAGGCAGTTCTAGCTGAGATACTGTGGACACACACTTTGCTCAATATTTTGGCTTCAGGATTTAGTGCTCAATGTTCATGCTGGGTACTTTGTAACAGCAGCAGTGGTAGAGTCAAGTCTGGGAGCCAACCAGTGGTGCAGCTTTTATCCTGTTTTGTCTCTGTATTCTCAGAGCTGAAATCTCAGACTCTGAGACTGTGGGGATTTTAAGAGCAATTGTACATGCTGTAATAAGCTCCTTTTTGCTTCAACTTCCAAGGGTGGGTTCTGTCGTTTGCAACCAAGAATACTGACTGCTTCACCAAGAAATATCAGGTTTTAACAAGTTCCCCAGGTGATTCTTATATATAGTCTGTACAAAATAGGCATAGGGGAATATCTTTGGGGATTCACTAATTTTGGAAAAAGAAAAAGACACAGAGACATAAAGTTACAGACCTAGTCAGTGGCAGGTTTTATGGCTCCAAAGTCTGTCTTGGACTACTATACCATATTGCTATAGAGTTGAGGTAAGAGATCATTTTAGAGAAATCTAGTGAAAGGCACATAGGGTTGTAGTATATTGATATGGTTTGAATGTATGTGTTCCCCCAAATTTATATCTTAACTCATAGGTGATGGTATTAGGAGGTAGGGCCATTTTGGAAGTGATTAGGTCATGAGGATGAAGCCCTCATAAAGGGGATTATCATCCTTAAAAAAAAAAGTCCCAGAGATCTGCCTTGCCCTCTCCATCATGTAAAGACACAACAAGAAAGTGCTATATATGAGAAAGTGGCCTTTGTCACACTGAGTCTTCTGGCACCTTGATCTTACACTTCCCAGCCTCCAAAACTGTGAGAAGTAAATTTCTGTTGTTTATAATCTACCTGGTTTGTGGTATTTTTTTAGAGCAGTCTAAATAGATTAAGGTCAATACATTAATAAGCATTCAGCTTACTTACATTCAGCTTGAAGATGACTCTATGTCACAGAGCAAGGAGAGGAGACCAAGAGACATTAATGTTCCAGGGAAGATAGAACTTTGAATTGATGAAGAAGATGGGTATGAAAATAGAGTTTGTATAAGGAGCCAATAGGTGAACATGTGGTATCCATCTATGTAATAACTAATTTAACCTTGCCCCGAAATAGGCCTGACCTCTGCCTTAGAGATTGCAAGGTAATTTCTACTCATTGCAACAGCATGCCTAATAGATGTGTCTGTTTGTCCGGGGGCTTTGCATCGCACTGGATTGTCTAGCAATGTGATTTAGGGTGAGGCCCTTAGGCCAAACCAGATGGTAACAATGTCACTTAGGGTGGGTACTTTTGGAACACACATTCTCAGCCAACTTGGAGATAAAGATCAACTATGTAGGCAATCAATCATGCCTAAGCGATGAAGCCCCAGAAAACGCCCTGGGCACCGTGGTGTGTATCAGGTGTGGCTTAGGTCAACAATACTCCATCCTGTTATCCCACATTATGGCTAGGAAGAATTAACACTGTCCTGACTCCACATTCAGGACTAGAAACTCCACATTTGGATGCCTCGTGGATTCTGCTCTATGTGTCTCTCCCTTGGCTGATTTTAATCTGCATTCTTTCACTGTGAAACTGTATGTAACCATGAGTATAATGGCTTGCAGTGAATTCTGTGAGTTCTTTTAGGAAATTATCACATCTGAGGGTAGTTTAGGGAACCACCGTGCTCAAGTTACAATTGGTGTCAGAAGTGAGAATGCTCTTATGTTGGCTGTGTGCTCTCAAACCTGGTCTGAACTCACACACAAGTATAATAGTGAGGAAAAGGAGCTAGCATCTATGTGTGGCTGTGTGCTCTTGGATCAGTGCTTACCTCTATGTTTAAATGGTCTCACTCAATCATCCTGACTAACCTGACCTTCATTCTTCAAACGAAAGAACCATGGCTCAGAAAGGTTTTGTGACTTGCCTAAAGATAAAGATTCAGGGAATATATTAAGATCTCCATTTTTTTTTGATAGTAAAATAAAACTTCATCCTAGAATCAATAGTGAATTAGGTCACATTGGGGTGAAAGATCAGGCTCTAACAAGTGCAATACACAACAAAGTGAATCTGGATTTGGTTTTTCCTCAAGTGTGTACTTTAGCTCTAATTTATCTAAAACTCTACCTTTGATTTGTGGAACTCAGTAAATATGTATTGGAAACCTACTAAGTTTTAACCACTGTACATTTATTGCATTTATACAGGGAACAAAGAGGTATCATACCCATCCTAATGCCATACTGAAGACACTTTAAACAGGAACCAAAGGGAAATATAACACAGGTATAAAATTGTAGTATTGATCATTGCTCTAAGGGAAAACTTCAAGCTGCTAGGATTTTACATAGGGAGGTCAGAAAAACATTCGTGAATGAGGGGTTTTTAAGCTGAGAATTACAGAGTCAATCGATGCTAGTCAGAAGAGGTGAAAGGGTACGAATACTCTAGGCAGAAAGAAGAAAAACACAAGTGCAAGGATCTTGCCATGTTTCAGAAACCAAAGGCAATGTGATTAAACCATGAAGACAGGGAGACAGCAGGGCAAGGCTAGGTCATTGCAAGCTATAATCAAGACTGTGGAATTCATAGATAGGCTAGTATCTAGATTTTAGTTGTGATGGAAAACCAGGGTACAACCAAAGAAGGTGAGTGAATGGGCAAAAAATAAAATAAAGAGTCAAGTTTATCCATGGGAGGTCTTAGGTAGCATTGAAGATCAATCTTAGATGACTCAGGAGACAAAGTGTAATATTATATCTCAGGGATTCTGTTTTATTTTCTACAATCTTCCTGGAAATTTTGGTGCATATTATTTATGTAGCTTAATAAAACTACTCTTTGTAATGACTCTAACAGAAGTTTTCCTAAAGGGGTCATATGAAAAAAACAAACAAAAACAATACATGCACTTCTTCAGTGTATCTCTCATATCAGTAGGTTAGAATGTCTTGCAAACAAAATTAAATTAAAATTGCAGACCATTCCTGCAGAATATAAGTGAGCATTTTCAATGGAAGAAAATAAGAGAAGCCATTCTAACAAATTATTTGAAGTTCAGCTTGTTATCATTTCAACAGTTCTTAATGTGTTTACTATATACATATATTTAGTATGTCTGAAAGTTGCTGAAGTCTGAGGAATACAGCACTTGTGCTGAGGGTTGTAGACTTTCTGTTTAAAGACTCAGTTGTTGGAAACCCAATTTTCTTTAGATTCATTCTGTTTGTTTTGTTCAGTTCTAGTAACTCAGCCTGAGTCTGATAAATAATTTAAGAATCCTCACTCAACTAGAACACATCTTTCTAAGTCATCAACATTTTATCTTTTCAAAGAGACCAAAGCAGCCCCAGCTCCCTGTCCTCATTCTAAACGAATTTCCAAGAACTTCCAGTTTAAGATGGCTGACAGAGTACATGATGTTATACCTCCTCATGACTTAAAGCCCAGTGAAGTGACAGAGAAAGGGAAAAATAAAAGCACAGATTCACAGAGGCATTAGGAATATAGGAAGCTGTCCATCAACAGACCACGACATTTAAGAACCTCTGCTATGGATGCTACAAATTCCTGTAATTGAGAACATAATTTATTTATTCTTTTAGAAAAGAACATGTCAATATGGAAACAATAAGAGAGGGGTTCAAAAAGGGGAGTTTCCCTAAGATCAGAGTCAGCAGGGGTAGGCTGTAGGAGTAAGCTGTGTGGAAATCATCAGTGCTATCAATTGAAATTAAAGGGCTCTGACATAGCATATCCTGATCAGTCTGTGTCATAAGAGCTGACTGTGGAATTTGCCATCCCATATAGAGCTTTCTTGCTGCAGCAAAAGAAAGAGGCAGAGCAGTTCCAGGTAACAACAAAGGACAAGAAACACCTTCTCTCTGAGGACAAAGACCTCCCTCATGCACAAAAAAGAACAGTTCTTGTGGCTACATGTCTACCTACCTCTTCACTGTAGCCACAGCATCATTTCTGTAATCAGAGTCCCAGTTTCCTGTGGGAGACAGTGAATTCCCTGCTACCTTTAGACCTCAGGTAAGCAAAATTGTATCCATTAAAATCATTCCATTGTTGATCCATGCATGACTTCCTTTAGTTATTTTTAATAATGTTGTAGCCATCCATGAATCTATCAACTTTTCTCATCCCTCTGCCAACCCTTGTCTGAGAAGGTGATCATCTTGAATTTCATATTCATCCTTCTCCTGCTTTCCTTTTTACACATTTATTTTATATGTAGCAATTGCTAAAATTATATATTACATATGTTATTTGTACTTATATTTAATTTTATAAAAATGAGTATCATACTGCATATAATCCTTCCAGAATTACTTTTTACTTGATATTATACTGCTAAATTTCATCCCTCTTTTTGCATGTCCCCATAGTTACTCATCCTCATTGCTTGTGATGTTTTACGGTGTGCATATACCGTATTTTAGCCACCCACTGTCCTGCTGGTGAGCATTTGGGCTGTTCCCAAATTTTGAATAATGTGAACAGTACTGCTATAAATATTCCAGGTCATGTCTCCTGTATTCACATGCAAGAGTTTCTCTTGGGTATATTCTGAGCCATAGAATTACCAGGCCAAAACATGGGGACTCTAAAGGGAAATATCAAACCATTTTCCAAAGTAGTTCACCGAATTTATACTCCCTCCAGCAATATACAAGACATTCAGTCAATGCACTTCTCTCCAATACTTCATATTGTCAGATTTTTATTTTTTGTCAATTAAATAATATAAACTGTTTGTGATCATTATTGGCATTTCTCTTATCACGAATTAAATTGTTGACTATTTCATCAGCAGGTTTGCTTCTCTGTAAGATGGCTATTCTCACTCTCCATACCACTCCTTCTTTTTTTATTGGTTTGCTGGTATTTTTCCAGTTAATTTTTATGAGTTTTTAAAATGTGTTCTTGGTATTAGTCTTTTCATTTTATGTAATACAGGTATCCTTTCCTAGTTCGAAACTATTTTTTCCATATTCTTTAAGAACTCTTTTGATGAATTAAAAAATCCTGATTTAAATATTACCAAATTTATTGATGTTTTTATTCCTTTCCACTTCTATCTTATTTAATAATTTTTTTCCTACCTCAATTTCTAAACTGTATGCATCTACATTTTCTACTAAGAGCTTTATATCCTTTAACATCCATCTGGAATTGACTTTTATTAAATCTTATGAGATTAGAAAACAAATTTATTTTTTATGTGATTTTCTTTTTACCACATCTTTTATCAAAAGTCTCCCTTTTATATTCTTGTCTGACATGACCCCTCTATCATATCCCAATGTGGCATAAATGTGTGGGTCTGCTTCTGATTCCAAGGTGAATTTGTCTCTGTTACACCAACATCATGCTATCTTTATTACTGTAGCTTCCTGCTATTGATACCTGGCAAGGCAAGTTCCTCCTCTCTGCTCTTATTAAAAGCATCCTGGCTATTATTTTTGGCCCATTACTCCACTAAATACATATTAGAAATATCAAGTTAAAAAAAAAAAAAAAAAAACCCTTGTTACAATTTGAGGGGGATTACATTGAACCTAGGGATGAATTTTGAGAGAATTAACCTCTCTCTGTGATATTCCTGGCTTAACTTGGTATGTTGTGTTTTTTTCCCCCCTCTTATTTATGTCATCTTTGCTATGTCTAATAAATCTGTATTTTTTTCTATAAGGTTTTAATTTTTTGTTTTATTACTTAATATGGAATTTTCCCTGATATTACTAAAAAATGTGTCTTCTTTTCAATTGCCTTTTCAGGTTTATGTCTGCTGGCCAGAAATGCAACTGTTTTATATACTAATGTAGACATTTTGCTAAACTCTTCAATAACTTCTAAAATAATTTCCCTGTATTATTTTAGGTATTCTATGTAAACAGTCATATCATCTTCAAATGATGACAGTTTTACTTTTTTCCATTCAAAAATTTATGATTTTCTTATTTTTCTTCTCTTAATTGTTTTATTTTTATTTTTTTTTAAACTTTAAGTTCTAGGGTACATGTGCATAACGTGCAGGTTTGTTACATATGTATACTTGTGCCATCTTGGTGTACTGCACCCATCAACTCATCAGCACCCATCAACTCGTTATTTACATCAGGTATAATTCCCAATGCAATCCTTTCTCCCTCCCCCCTCCCCATGATAGGCCCCGATGTGTGATGTTCCCCTTCCCGAGTCCGAGTGATCTCATCATTCAGTTCCCGCCTATGAGTGAGAACGTGCAGTCTTTGATTTTCGGTTCTTGGGATAGTTTGCTGAGAATGATGGTTTCCAGCTGCATCCATGTCCCTACAAAGGACACAAACTCATCCTTTTTTATGGCTGCATAGTATTCCATGGTGTATATGTGCCACATTTTCTTAATCCAATCTGTCACTGATGGACATTTGGGTTGATTCCAAGTCTTTGCTATTGTGAATAGTGCTGCAATAAACATACGTGTGCATGTGTCCTTATAGCAGCATGACTTATAATCCTTTGGGTATATACCCAATAATGGGATGGCTGGGTCATATGCTACATCTAGTTCCAGATCCTTGAGGAATCGCCATACTGTTTTCCATAATGGTTGAACTAGTTTACAATCCCACCAACAGTGTAAAAGTGTTCCTATTTCTCCACATCCTCTCCAACACCTGTTATTTCCTGACTTTTTAATGATTGCCATTCTAACTGGTGTGAGATGGTATCTCATTGTGGTTTTGATTTGCATTTCTCTGATGGCCAGTGATGATGAGCATTTTCTCATGTGTCTGTTGGCTGTATGAATGTCTTCTTTTGAGAAATGTCTGTTCATATCCTTTCCCCACTTTTTGATGGGGTTGTTTTTTTCTTGTAAATTTGTTTGAGTTTTTGTAGATTCTGGATATTAGCCCTTTCTCTGATGAGTAGATTGCAAAAATTGTTTTCCCATTCTGTAGGTTGCCTGTTCACTCTGATGATAGTTTCTTTAGCTGTGCAGAAGCTCTTTAGTTTAATTAGATCCCATTTGTCAATTTTTGCTTTTGCTGCCGTTGCTTTTGGTGTTTTAGACATGAAGTCCTTGCCCATGCCTATGTCCTGAATGTTACTACCTAGATTTCTTCTAGGGTTTTTATGGTATTAGGTCTAACATTTAAGTCTCTAATCCATCTTGAATTAATCTTCATATAAGGAGTAAGGAAAGGATCGAGTTTCAGCTTTCTACTTATGGCTAGCCAATTTTCCCAGCACCATTTATTAAATAGGGAATCCTTTCCCCATTTCTTGTTTCTCTCAGGTTTGTCAAAGATCAGATGGCTGTAGATGTGTGGTATTATTTTTGAGGACTCTGTTCTGTTCCATTGGTCTATATCTCTGTTTTGGTACCAGTACCATGCTGTTTTGGTTACTGTAGCCTTGTAGTATAGTTTGAAGTCTGGTAGCGTGACGCTTCCAGCTTTGTCCTTTTGACTTAGGATTGTCTTGGCAATGCGGGCTCTTTTTTGGTTCCATATGAACTTTAAAGCAGTTTTTTCCAATTCTGTGAAGAAAGTCATTGGCAGCTTGATGGGGATGGCATTGAATCTATAAATAACCTTGGGCAGTATGGCCATTTTCACGATATTGATTCTTCCTATCGATGAGCATGGTATGTTCTTCCATTTGTTTGTGTCCTCTTTGATTTCACTGAGCAGTGGTTTGTAGTTCTCCTTGAAGAGGTCCTTGACATCCCTTGTAAGTTGGATTCCTAGGTATCTTATTCTCTTTGAAGCAATTGTGACTTGAAGTTCATTCCTGATTTGGCTCTCTGCTTGTCTGTTACTGGTGTATAAGAATGCTTGTGATTTTTGCACATTAATTTTGTATCCTGAGACTTTGCTGAAGTTGCTTATCAGCTTAAGGAGATTTTGGGCTGAGACGATGGGGTTTTCTAAATAAACAATCATGTCATCTGCAAACAGGGACAATTTGACTTCTTCTTTTCCTAACTGCATACCCTTGATTTCTTTCTCTTGCCTGATTGCCCTAGCCAGAACTTCCAACACTATGTTGAATAGGAGTGGTGAGAGAGGGCATCCCTGTCTTGTTCCAGTTTTCAAAGGGAATTTTTCCAGTTTTTTCCCATTCAGTATGATATTAGCTGTGGGTTTGTCATAAATAGCTCTTATTATTTTGGGATACGTTTCATCAGTACTGAATTTATTGAGTGTTTTTAGCATGAAGGGCTGTTGAATTTTGTCAAAGGCCTTTTCTACACCTATTGAGATAATCATGTGGTATTTGTCTTTGGTTCTGTTTATATGCTGGATTATATTTATTGATTTGCGTATGTTGAACCAGCCTTGCATCCCAGGGATGAAGCCAAGTTGATCATGGTGGATAAACTTTTTGATGTGCTGCTGGATATGGTTTGCCAGTATTTCATTGAGAATTTTTGCATTGATGTTCATCAGAGATATTGGTCTAAAATTCTCTTTTTTTGTTGTGTCTCTGCCAGGCTTTGGTATCAGGATGACGTTGGCCTCATAAAATGAGTTAGGGAGGATTCCCTCTTTTTCTATTGATTGGAATAGTTTCAGAAAGAATGGTACCAGCTCCTCCTTGTACCTCTGGTAGAATTCAGCTGTGAATCCATCTGGTCCTGGACTTTTTCTGGTTGGTAGGCTATTAATTATTGCCTCAATTTCAGAGCCTGCTATTGGTCTATTCATGGATTCAGCTTCTTCCTGGTTTAGTCTTGGGAGAGTGTAAGTGTCCAGGAAATTATCCATTTCTTCTAGATTTTCTAGTTGATTTGCATAGAGGTGTTTATAGTATTCTCTGATGGTAGTTTGTATTTCTGTGGGGTCGGTGGTGATATCCCCTTTATCATTTTTTATTGCGTCTATTTGATTCTTCTCTCTTTTCTTCTTTATTAGTCTTGCTAGCGGTCTATCAATTTGTTGATCTTTTCAAAAAACCAACTCCTGGATTCATTGATTTTTTGGAGGGTTTTTTGTGTCTCTATCTCCTTCAGTTCGGCTCTGATCTTAGTTATTTCTTGCCTTCTGCTAGCTTTTGAATGTGTTTGCTCTTGCTTCTCTAGTTCTTTTAATTGTGATGTTAGAGTGTCAATTTTAGATCTTTCCAGCTTTCTCTTGTGGGCATTTAGTGCTATAAATTTCCCTCTACACACTGCTTTAAATGTGTCCGAGAGATGCTGGTATGTTGTATCTTTGTTCTCATTGGTTTCAAATAACATCTTTATTTCTGCCTTTATTTCATTATGTAACCAGGAGCAGGTTATTTAGTTTCCATGTAGTTAAGAGGTTTTGATTGAGTTTCTTAGTCCTGAGTTCTAGTTTGATTGACTGTTGTCTGAGAGACAGTTTGTTATGATTTACTGTTCTTGTACATTTGCTGAGGAGTGCTTTACTTCCAATTATGTGGTCAATTTTGGAACAAGTGTGATGTGGTGCTGAGAAGAATGTATATTCTGTTGATTTGGGGTGGAGGGTTCTATAGATGTTGATTAGGTCTGCTTGCTGCAGAGATGAGTTTAATTCGTGGATATCCTTGTTAACTTTCTGTCTCGTTGATCTGTCTAATGTTGACAGCGGAGTGTTGAAGTCTCCCATTATTATTGTATGGGAGTCTAAGTCTCTTTGTAAGTCTCTAAGGACTTGCTTTATAAATCTGGGTGCTCCTGTATTGGGTGCATATATATTTAGGATAGTTAGCTCTTCCTGTTGAATTGATCCCTTTACCATTATGTAATGGCCTTCTTTATCCCTTTTGATCTTTGATGGTTTAAAGTCTGTTTTATCAGAGACTAGGATTGCAAACCCTGCTTTTTTTTGTTCTCCATTTCCTTGGTAGATCTTCCTCCATCCCTTTATTTTAAGCCTATGTATGTCTCTGCGTGTGAGATGGGTCTCCTGAATACAGCAGACTGATGGGTCTTGACTCTTTATCCAGTTTGCCAGTCTGTGTCTTTTAATTGGAGCATTTAGTCCATTTACATTTAAGGTTAATATTGTTATGTGTGAACTTGATCCTGCCATTATGATATTAACTGGTTATTTTGCTCATTAGTTGATGCAGTTTCTTCCTAGCCTCAATGGTCTTTACATTTGGCATGTTTTTGCAATGGCTGGTACTGGTTTTTCCTTTCCATGTTTAGTGCTTCCTTCAGGTAAGGCAGGCCTGGTGGTGACAAAATCTCTAAGCATTTGCTTATCTGTAAAGGATTTTATTTCTCCTTCACTTATGAAACTTAATTTGGCTGGATATGAAATTCTGGGTTTAAAATTCTTTTCTTTAAGAATGTTGAATATTGGCCCCCACTCTCTTCTGGCCTGTAGAGTTTCTGCTGAGAGAGCCTGCTGCTAGTCTGATGGGCTTCCCTTTGTAGGTAATCTGACCTTTCTTTCTGGCTGCCCTTAAGATTTTTTCCTTCATTTCAGGTTTGATGAATCTAGCAATTATGTGTCTTGGAGTTGCTCTTCTGGAGGAGTATCTTTGTGGCGTTCTCTGTATTTCCTGAATTTGAATGTTGGCCTGCCCTACTAGGTTGGGGAAGTTCTCCTGGATGATATCCTGAAGAGTGTTTTCCAACTTGGTTCCATTTTCCCCCTCACTTTCAGGCACCCCAATCAGACATAGATTTGGTCTTTTTACATAATCCCATACTTCTTGCAGGTTTTGTTCATTTCTTTTTCTTCTATTTTCTTTAGATTTCTCTTCTCGCTTCATTTCATTCATTCGATCCTCAATCGCTGATACTCTTTCTTCCAGTTGATCAAGTTGGTTACTGAAGCTTGTGCATTTGTCATGTATTTCTTGTGTCATGGTTTTCATCTCTGTCAGTTCGTTTATGGCCTTCTCTGCATTAATTATTCTAGTTATCAATTCTTCCACTTTTTTCAAGATTTTTTGTTTCTTTGTGTTGGGTTCGTAATTCCTCCTTTAGCTCTGAGTAGTTCGATGGACTGAAGCCTTCTTCTCTCATCTCATCAAAGTCATTCTCCGTCTAGCTTTGGTCCGTTGCTGGCGATGCACTGCTGTTCCTTTGCAGGGGGAGATGTGCTCTTATTTTTTGAATTTCCAGCTTTTCTGCCTTGCTTTCTCCTCATCTTTGTGGTTTTATCTGCCTTTGGTCTTTGATGATGGTGACGTACTGATGGAGTTTTGGTGTGGGTGTCCTTCCTATTTGTTAGTTTTCCTTCTAACAGTCAGGACCCTCAGCTATAGGTCTGTTTGAGATTGCTTGAGGTCCACTCCAGACCCTGTTTGCCTGGGTATCAGCAGCAGAGGCTGCAGAAGATAGAATATTGCTGAACAGCGAGTGTACCTGTCTGATTCTTGCTTTGGAATCTTCCTCTCAGGGGTGTTCTCCACCATGTGAGCTAGTGGGGTGTCGGTCTGCCCCTAGTGGGGGATGTCTCCCAGTTAGGCTACTCGGGGGTCAGGGACCCACTTGAGTAGGCAGTCTGTCCGCTCTCAGATCTCAACCTCTGTGTTGGGAGATCCACTGCTCTCTTCAAAGCTGTCAGACCAAGTCAATTGCATCTGCGGAGGTTTCTGCTGCTTTTTTTGTTGCTGTTGTTGTTTAGCTGTGCCCTGTCCACAGAGGCGGAGTCTACAGAGACAGGTAGGCCTCCTTGAGCTGTTGTGAGCTCCACCCAGTTCGAGCTTCCCAGCAGCTTTGTTTACCTACTTAAGCCTCAGCAATGGCGGGCACCCCTCCCCCAGCCTTGCTGCTGCCTTGGCATTGGATCACAGACTGCTGTGCTAGCAATGAGGGAGGCTCCGTGGCCATGGGACCCTCCTGGCCAGGTGTGGGATATAATCTCCTGGTGTGCCCGTTTGCTAAGACCCTTGGTAAAGTGCAATATTGGGGTGGGAGTTACCCGATTTTCCAGGTGTTGTGTGTCTCAGTTCCCCTGGCTAGGAAAAGGGATTCCCTTCTCCCTTGTGCTTCCCAGGTGAGGCAATGCCTCGCCCTGCTTCAGCTCTTGCTGGTTGGGCTGCAGCAGCTGACCAGCACCGATTGTCCAGCACTCCCTAGTGAGATGAACCCAGTACCTCAGTTGAAAATGCAGAAATCACCTGTCTTCTGCATCACTCGCCCTGGGAGCTGGAGACTGGAGCTCTTCCTATTCAGCCATCTATCTTCTTCTCTTAATTCTTATACTGGCTAGTATTTCTTCTAAAATATTAACTAGAAGTGGTGACAATGGGTCCCCTTGTCTCAGTCTCTACTATGAAAAGAATAATTCTTATTTTTTTCCATTTAGAACTCTATCTAGCTGTATATTTTATTCTGAATAAGTGTTGACTTTCATCAAATTATTTTACTTCTATTGAAATTATCATATGGTGTTTCTCTTTCAATTTGATAATGCAGTGAACTTCATTTATAAAGATTTAAAAGTAAAATTATCTTTGTCTATCTGAATATACCCAATTTGGATGTGGATGTAAATGTTTGTCCTTTTTTCTTTTCTTTGCCTTGGAAGATTGATAAGAATTTATTTTAAACTATCTTGGCTTAGTGATTCTTTAACTGCTACAGTTCTTAATATTTATAGGACTAATGAAGCTTATTATTTATTTTTCACTGAGTTCTGATGTTATATTTTTTCCTAAGTATTTGTCTACATTACTCAATTAAGGTTCACCATAAAAAGAGAACCAATAGAGTGTGTGTGTGTTTGTGTGATAATTATGAAGGTTTGCAAGTCCTAAGATTTGCAAAGAAAGACAGAAACCTGGAGACACAGGAAAGCTGATAGTCTAGTTACAGTCCAAACCTGAAGGCCTGAGAAACAGGAGCGCACATGGTGTAGGTCCTGTCTAAATGCTGGCAGACATGAGTTCTAGAAAGACTTGATGTTTCAGTTCAAATCCAAAGGCAGGAAAGAGCTGATATTCCATTTGAAAGCAATCAGGCAGGAGGAATTACTTTTTGGTTGGGGACATCAGCCTTTTTATTTGATTCAGGCCTTCAACTGATTGAATAAGGCCCACCCATTTGCTTTACTCAGTCTATTGATTTAAATGTTAATTTCATCCAGAAACATCCTTGTGGAAACAACCAGGATAATGTTTGACCAGATATCTGGGCACCTTATTGCCCAGTCAACTTGACGTAAAAATAACTATCACAGTCACTTAAGTTTTTAATTAAATCACAATATTATTTATGGTATATTGTTTTATTTTATTGTAATTTTATACTCTATATATGAGTGTCAGGGTTTTTAAAAATAATGTTATTTAGTTTTTTCTTCTTTATCTCTTGATTATTTCTGCCTCATCTATTTTAATTTTTTCAAAGAACCAACTCATTGTTTTATCTTTACCATTGTATTTTTGTATGCTATTTTTATTAATTTTTATTCTTCTCTTTGCTTATGATGATAATGATAATTTTCGATTGCTAACTTCTTAGGATAGGTATTTATGCATTGATTTTTAAGTTTTCTTCTTTTCTTATGTAGGTACTTAAGGCTGTAAATATCCCATGGTATATAATGTTTGCTAACTTTCATAGTACAGGATATTATTCTTCATTATTTTTTAATTATAAGTAGGTTAAAATTTTTATCATTATTTCTTCTCTAGTACATCCATGGATTTAAAATTACTGTGAAGGTTCTTAGAAAATATTTTTGTATTAAAGTTAACCTAATTATATTTTGACCACAGATTGTGATCTGAAGAATACCTGTTCTTTGAAGTTTATTGAGGCTTTCTCTATGGCTTTGTACGTAACCAATATATGAATACATGAATGAAAATAAGTATATTTTCCAATTGTTGAATAGAACTCTACATGTAGTCATTAAGTTGAATGTTTTGGTTGTGTTTTCCAGATCTTCTATGTCATTATTAGTTTTCTGTCTTATTGACTTGTCAATCAAGAGAGATGTTTTGAATTTTCCTATTAAAGTAGAGGATTTATGTTTCTCTTTGTAGTTCCATTGCTTTTTTGCTTTGTATGTTTTAAAGCAATTTTATTAAATGTTTACATCTTTTAAATTGTTATATTTTGGTTACTGAGTTGAACCCTTTATTTTCTATTTGTGATCCTATCAATCTCTAATAAATTGTGTTTGTGCTTGTTTTAAATTAATTTTATTTCATATTAATATAGTAATCCCAGGTTTCCTTTGGTTAGCATAGCATTTGATTGATATTAATTTTTGCATGCTTTTAGTTTCAACATTCTGTGTCTGTGGTGATTTAAAAATACGTACTGTTAAATCAGACCAATTATGGGCTAAGAAAGACGTCGTACTTCTATATTTGAGTCCTTGTGGAACTGCAACCTAACATAATAGCGAGACAGGATTGAAAACCTAACTTAAAAGTATGCACCTGTAACCATAGCTGAGTCTTGGACAATCCCAACAGCCGTACTTCAACCACTCATACACTGATGAGTGTTCAAACTGTTTTCAAATAAGGCAAACACCTTATTTGCCTGTAACCAATTCAGTTATAACCAATTCAGTTGTTCTGTTCCTCACTTCTGATTTCTGTTTGTTATTTACATATTTTTGTCTATAAATCTGTTCTGACCATGAGGCATCCCTGGAGTCTCTCTGAATCTGCTGTGATTCTGGGGGCTGCCAGATGAGTGAATTGTTCATTGCTCAATTAAACTCCTTTAAATTTAATTGAGCTAAAGTTGTTCTTCTAACAGTATCTTCAAATTCTTAGTGTTCTTTCTTCATGAGATGAAGCTTAATTTGTTTCCCCTTGACTATAGGCTGCTCTTAGTTACTCACTTCTAATGAATACAATTCCACAGGAATGCTGGTATGTCAACAAAATAATCCCTCTGGTCAAAGCTTCACTCTATACTTTCCTGAGAGAAGCAGCCTCTTCTTAGTCTTGGGTATTCAAAAGAGAAAGAGGTCAGATTCATTGCCTGAGATTAGTTAGTTCAGTGCTTCTCAAACTTCAGGGTACATAAGAGACACCTGTAGGTCTTCGCAAACCATAGAGTCCTGGGCCACATCCCCAGAGTTTCTGATTTAGTGATGCAGAGGTGGGGCTAAGAATTTGCAAATTTTTACAAGCTCTAAGATGATGCTGATGATCGACAGCTGTCAGTACTGTAGTACTTAATAGTCCCAACCTGTTTTCCCAGCACAACCACTGTGCTTCTGAGCTGTCCTTATTTTACTCTGAAAGACACCTGGACCAGAGTTTTGACTAATTACAGGTATAGATTAGGGTTGCCCAATAAAATGCAGGGCATCCAGTTAAATTTGAATTTCAGTAGCACACTTACACAAAAGAAAAATTTGTTGTCTATCTGAAATTCAAATTTAATTGGCTATACTGTATTTTGATTTGCTAAATCTGACAACGCTAGGGTAGATACAGGCATTGTTTATCCCAGTGGTTCTCAAATGTTAGTGAGTATTGGAATCTCCTGGAGGACTTGTTAAGACAGATTTATGGGCTCTATCCTATTTCAGTTTCTGGCTCAGTTTATCTGGGATAGGACCCAATAATTTGAGTTTCTCACAAGTTCCCAGGTGATGTGGATTCCACCAGCCTGGGGCCAAACTTTGAGAACTATTAGTTGATC
Source organism: Rhinopithecus roxellana (assembly GCF_007565055.1). Taxonomy (NCBI): domain Eukaryota; kingdom Metazoa; phylum Chordata; class Mammalia; order Primates; family Cercopithecidae; genus Rhinopithecus; species Rhinopithecus roxellana. The sequence goes on along the minus strand of NC_044553.1, from coordinate 117,139,283 downwards.
ACAAAGCAAAGATTGAAGATAATCAAGAAAAGTCTTGCTTTTTATCCTCCAATAAAACCACTACACCACCCAAACAATGGTGTACCCTAGGGGTTTTTGGTTTTTGGTGTATCTTTGATATAGACATTGGAGAGGGAAATACTGGGTAGAAGTGGGCAGTTACCTGGCAAAGGCCCCACCCTTAGGATACCTGTGACCCTAAATGAGGACAGGCATTCCAGTTCTTGTGCCTAAAAGTTGCCTTTTGGCCTGCTATGCCCCCTATCCTGTACCCATATAAACTCCAAACCCCAGGCCTCAGAAGCAGACTAGGCAACAAACAGGAGATGAGCAGACAAATGGCAGAAGAGTGCAGCAGAGAAGGAGAGAAGAAAAGGAATGTCAGGAGGACTTTGGGGACAGTTGGAGAATTGGCCGCTGGATGGCCAAACTCCAGGGGAAGATCATCTTCCCACTCCATCCCCTGTCCAGCTCCCCATCCACCCCACTGAGAACCACCTCCACTACACAATAAAACCATGCATTCACCATCCTTCAAGTCTGTGTGTGGCCTAAATCTTCTGGGATGCTGCACAAGAGCTCAGGATGCAGAAAGCTGTTATACTGGCCCTCTGCCCTTGCAATGTTAAGTGCTAACCAGCTTAACACTTAAACCATCCATGGACAACAAGCCTAAAGAGCACACTGTAACACATGCCCACTTGAACTCCTGCACCTGTCCATCTGAGTGCTTATCCTCCCATGAGGGGTTTGAGCAGTGGTGGCAACCACACAGACGAGCCACACTCCTGTCGAATGTCCTGTGAGGGTGGTCAGGGAACTCTCCCATTTCATCTCGATGTTCTCCTATACTTTCTTTGGGGTTGTTTTTGGAGGGAGAGAGCTAGAACTTTTGCTAGTTTAACATCTTGGTAAGAACTCGAACCACAGAACAGTGATTTTATTTTAACCTATGGTGAGAAATTTGTCACTGAATGACAGCAACAAAATTCTCTTAAAAATAGGTATACCACTTTATATAAGTATATACCAATAAGAATTACATTTTAGGCATACAATTAAGAATTTAGTGCACCTGGAATGGATTTTACATATTGTGTGCATTAGCAAACTTTGTTGGATATCTTACATTTGCCCCTCTCTACCAGTTCTCCTTTCTGCACCCTACTCTCTGACCAGAAATATTCATCTATATGACATTCAACAAAGATAATACTTGATCTGCCTTCTGGTTTGCTTCAGAGAGTAAGGAACTGAAGGAAATTGGAATGAGAGGGAAGAAATATTGGGGTATCTTCTTGAAGTGTTGCCTGCAGCTAGTTGTATCTCTTGGTTAAAAGGGACACTGAATGTCAAAGTCACCCTCCCTACACAACAGCTCTACTTTCAATTCTGGTAACCCTCTCTCACCCTGGTCTTCCTTGAGTCCATGAGTAGTAAAAGTTCTGTTTCTAGTCCTGGAATATGACAACCTTTGTGGTTTGAGTGTATATACCCTGCCTTTACCCTATAAACAAGCTTTTTATTAAACCTTCTTCAAAGTATTCTAACATACATGTGCGATTTATTTCCTGCTGGACGAATGTAACCCCTTTTAATTTTTATACGTGGAAAACAATTTTTTATAATACCATTTATGGAATACACTATCATTTCCCTATTAATTAAAAAATGTTTTCTATTATATATATTTTTATACATTTATGAGTCTGTTTTTAAGCTATTTTTCTTTTAACTTTATTCATATTAATAAAAAAGGATCTCCATAAGACCTGAGAATCTGTATTTTAAACAATTTCCACAGAAAGTTCTTATGCACACTAGATTTTGAGTACTAGCTTAGATTTTGTACTAATTCAGTAAGTTTGGTAAATTGTTAGCAGAGTAGCAGATACTTATCAAGAAAACTTTATAGAAAACTATATAGTTTTCTAACTATCCCACAAAAGAGACTTATTTTCTCCACTTCTCTTATGAGCCATTTGGGAAGGTTGGGAAGGTGAATAATTCTGCTTTAATGGATCCCTTGCACATGGTTTACAGCTATTGTCTATCATGCAGACAAACTGATTATCCAGCATGTAAGTGAAAGATAGCCAAAAGAATATGCAAGAGTTTGACTATGTAGAAAATTATATTACTTCAATTCAGCTTAACTAGAAGAGCACTTGATTTCTTCTAGGTTATCTGCATTTACTTGAAAAATTGCTATTTATTTTTTACTTATACCCATTTTTCAAGGATTAATAATTAGTGACAAATAATCATGCTATTTTCAACAATCATTAAATGTACAGAAATTACACATTAGAAATATACACTAGACTCAATACCCATTTTCAAAGCTTTAACACTGGCTTATGTGACCAAACCTTAAGGTACCATTATTCACCTGGGGTGAACACCCAAATTTCAGACAAAAGAATCAAGAACTAATACTTATCCTCTAGCCCTGTAGCCTTCAGAATGGGGTACACTGCTCCCAGGTTACAACATATGATCCTCTGGGTGGGAATCTACGAAGTAGATAGAACTTCTATTCATACTTATTTTTAATGGAATATATATTTTTTAATTTTTTTGTTACATTTTATAACATCCATAATATTGGTAGCAAGTGACAGCAAATATATCACTTTATACCTCAATAAACTTACACATATCAGAGGTGTATGCTCTCACATTTTTCATTAAGCATAATTCAAGTTCACATAATTTCCGAGATTCCTGCTCTGAAGCCTTGCTACTCTAATTGGAGCCAGCCAACCACTAGCAACAGCCTTGCCTAGGAGACTGTTTGATTTGCCTTGCCTAAGAGACTGTTTGATTTGCTGAATCAGAATCTGCATTTTCACTATATTCTCAGGTGATTTCTTTGCTCAGTGTATTTTTAGAAAAACAAAGGGCTGGCCTTGTACATCCTTTCCAATTTAAATTACAGGATCCTTTGAAGAAAAGAGAAAATAAAATATTTTTCATATTGATTTCATTCTTTTCCTAGGGAAGAGACAAATTTTATTTTTTCCCTCCTAGTTTTTAGATCTGAACAGTCAAAGGAAAGGTGGCCTATCTTCCTGGTAGCAGGCTTTTTCCTCCCCTTGTTCTTGTTTTCTTTACCTCGTTATGGTTTTTCCTCTGAGTTACAATATTTCTTTAAAAGAATATTCCCTGTGGACAAATATGTCTACTTAGGACTACTTTGCTCCGCAGAAACTAAAGACTACTTGATTTTTCTGAAATCTATTTGACTCTTGTCTTCAACATCAAAATATCATACTAGATGGTAACTCTGCTTGGATTATTTCCCCAAATCTACCTTCTATAACATAATTTTTTAGTTAACCTTTCTAAAACTAGATTTCAGGTTATTATTCTATTTGAAAACTTTTTTAAACAGTAGTTTCCAATTTTGTTTTCAAGCATTCCATCACTAAACATTATTGGACATGAATCCCTCACATGTTACATTTATATTTTTTATGAATATCTATGAAACATGCCCATGAATCACAATCTTAAACTATAATTGGCATATTAGTATATTGCATAATGTGTCATATAAAAGCATGGGAATAGTATGAAAATAGCATTTTAGTATGCCTTACTAATCATATTGAATCTATACTGTTATTAGCCAATAGCTTATAACAAAATACACACTTAGAACAAAGTTCATTCTGAATAATAAATGTAGACGTTTTGAAAACCTTCTTGATGATGTCGAGCATTTTAGCTGATGCCTTGTCAGAGCTGATTACATTGTCATTACGTTTTTCTTCATCATGTGGCTGATGAAAAGTTACTACAAGGTGAAGAAAGAGTGTCAGCTTTGCCATTTTTGAGTTGCTCACTTGTATTTGCATTTTTAGTGTTATCTTCAGCCTGCAGCTCTTGGAAAAAAAGTCTTTTTAAACCACTTGTCCACTTTATGATACTTTAATTAAAGCCAGATAATTTAATACACAAATCCACTCAACCTGGTCCACAGAAACTGCAACATGTTGTAATGTGCTGAAAATGTGCAAGCAAGAAAGGGTAGAGTGGTGAACCCTTGCTTTGGGCCCTTGTAGCCTTCACCCAGAACACCTGCATGCCAGATGACACTTAGGACCATTTTCCATATGACCCAAACAATGAGTCTGGTGACAATTTATATAGTGATATAAATAAAGCTTATTTTCTTTACATTTTAGCTTAGCATTATAAACAGAAAATCTAATAATTTCTTTCTGCATCTCCGTGGGTTGTTTTGCACCCTATGAAGACTGTTGGCCTTGATAATAAAATTCAAATTCTTAATGCAATGTTTATTAGATTAGACTGCTTAGGATTATATAAACCTTGACTGAAACAAGATTTGCTCACTTCCTCAACCACAAACGCTTATGAGGAGTTTTCTATTTTGCTCAATAGTAGTAATGCAATGATGCCTTTTTACTTTTTTTCAAAGGAACCTACGGTCATTTTATTGATTTCAGGGATCTTGGAACCATATTAAATAATGCTTTTAATTCAAGAATTAGTCACACATTTCTTTGCACATTATCGTATAAGAGAGCAAAGAAGAAGTGCTCATTAGGGTAATCACTGGAAATTCAGTAATCTTTTACCTATTGTTACTACTTAATAATCTATCAACTTTTCTCAGAGTTACAAAGTACTGGAGGTTTATGGGCTCCATTCTTCCATAACACCAATTACTTATTTATTTTCTCCCCCATTTGCAATAATCTGTGATCTTCAGAAAAGTAATTTAGGTGGATATGGGATCATGCATAATCCCACCACCAAGGATGTTCTCTCCATCCTTCCGCCAAATGTGCTTGCAATTTTTCTGATAAATGGGCAGTAACTGAGCAAAATTCTGACACACAGACAAACTAATTCTTACAGTCTTCCTTTGGATGGAAATAAAGTTAAGAAAGGGATGCTTAATGGCTCTTTGGAGCATCCATGACTTTGACTTTTAATACTGTGGTTGCAGAAGGTAATCCTATACTCCAAACTGAAGGTATCTATTTCTAAATAGTCAGAAGGAATAAAGCCATGACTCAACTCTACTAGGAATTGGGTGTGTGGTTTCCTGAGTACTGCACAAGGAGACTTGATGCTTAGATTCCTAAACCAGACCCTCAGGCATATTCTATTGCCTAAGCATTTTTACAGTGCAGAAGACATGCCTGGTACTAATTTTTTCTAGTTTCTCCAGCTGAGAAAGCCTTTTGTGTTCATATTCTAACTTTCTCTCTCTCCATCTCTCCCACTCCTTCATTTCCTCATGTCTTCTCTCCCTCTCTTTTCCCCTTTCTTCTTTTCTCCCTCCCTTCCTTCTTTCTTTTCCTCTCCCTACCTTACTTCTTATTCTTCCTCCCGCTCCTCTTTGTTTTCCTCCCTTTCTCCTCCTCTTTCTTCTCTCTTCCTCCTCTTTCTGCTTCTCCTTATCCATCTTTTTCTGCTCTTTCTCCTTCATTGTTTTAAAACTTAAATCTAGAGATAACACCCCCACCCCTGCTACACACACATATCAATTCCTGCTCTCTGTCTTCTACATGGTATCAGTTACAGACACTAATAATGAATGGCTTACAATTAATACCTCATTCTTTGAATAAATGATTCTTAATTTAGACCAAATACAAGTAGGCTTTATGTTAGTGAAGATGATGTCCTACCTCTCTAGCTACAATGGAATATAAGTATATAGTCAACAGTTTCAAAAAATAGTCATTGAATACCTTCTGAATGTCAACCCCATGGTGGATATTTTGGATGCCAAGAAAGAGTGAACACCGTACATGTCTTCTGAGTTCAAGGACTACTTGGGGAGGCAAACTCATAAATAGATGAATTAGTACAACGTTTTCCTGGAACAGGATTTACTATTGCAGCAATAAATGTTATAATAGAGATAAATAGAGACTTTTATAATCTATTCCTCATGTATCACTTTTTCTATTTTTTATTATAGTAAAATATACATAACACAAAATATTTATCATAACCATTTTTAAGTGTACAGCTCATTGGCATTCAGTACATTCAAACTGATGTGCAACCATCACCACCATCAATATTAAGAACTCCTTTAATCTTGCAACACTGAAACTGTACCAATTAAACAGTAACTCCTCTTTTCTCCCATCTCCCAGCCCCTAACACCACTAATCTACTTTCTGTCTCTGTGAGTGTGACTACACTAGGTAGCTCATATAAGTGAAATAATAGTGTTTATCTTTTTGCTTCTGGCTTATTTTACTTAGCATTATGTCCTCAAAGACCATCTAAGTTGTAGCAAGTGTCACAATTCCTTTTTTAAGGCTGAATGATATTCCATTTTATGTACATAAAACTTTTTGCTAATTCATTCATTAGTCAATGGATACTTGGATTTCTTCTGTTTTAGCTATAGTGAATAATGCTGCTATTATCATGGGTCTACAAATATGTTTTCAAGACCCAGAAGTAACTTGATGTATTATATGATTATTTTAGTTTTACTTTTCTGAGGGGCGCTATACTGCTTTGCAAAGCATCTGTATCATTTTACATGACCATCAACAGTGCACTATGGTTCCCGTTTCTCCATATCCTTGCCATTTTTAACATTTTTTTCTGTAGTAGTCATTCTAATGGTTGTGAGATAGTATCTCATTGTAGTTTTGATTTGGATTTCCCCAATTAGTAATGATATTGAGCCTATTTTCATATGTTTATTGGCCATTTGTATACCTTCTTTAGAGAAATATCTATTGAGCTCTTTTGCCCATTATCAAATTGAGTTATACTTTACTGTCAAGCATTAGGAATTCTCTATGTATTCTGAATATTAATACTTTACTAGATATATGATTCGCAATTTTTTTTCCATTCTGTGAGTTGTCTTTTTACACTTTTGACAGTGTCTTTGTTACCTAAAATTGTAAAATTTTCTTGAAGTCCAATTTACTTATTTTTTATTATTCTTCCGTATGCCTTTGTTGCCATATGCAGGAAATCATTCCCAAATCCAGTATCATGAACTTTTTGTCGTATGCTTCTTCCAAAAGATGCAGTTCCAGGTCTTATGTTTAGATCATGAATTCATTTTCAATTAATTTTTGTATATAGTGTTATGTAAGGGTCCGACTTCATTCTTTTGCATGTGGATATGTAGTGTTATCAGCACTATTTGTTCAAAAGACTGTCTTTTCTCTATTGAATGATCTTGGTACTCTTCTTGAACATAATTTGACCACATATGTTAACGTTTATTTCTGAACTCTATCATTTATGCCAATACCACACTGTTTTATTTCATTTTTTAAATTTTAATTTAATTTTTTTTTTTTTTTTTTTTTTTTTTGAGGTGGAGTCTTGCTTTGTCGCCCAGGCTGGAGTGCAGTGGCACAATCTGGGCTCACTGCAACCTCTGCCCCCTGGGTTCAAGCAATTCTCCTGCCTCCACCCACCAAGTAGCCGGGATTATAGGTGTGAGCTACCACACCCAGATAATTTTTGTACTTTTAGTAGAGACGGGATTTCGTCATGTTGCCCAGGCTGGTGTCAAATTCCTGACCTCAAGTGATCTGCCCACCTCAGCCTCCCAAAATGCTGGGATTACAGATGTGAGCCACCATGCCCAGCCAAAATGGTTTTGATTAAAGCTGTGTAGTAATTTTTTAAATCAAAAAATGTGAATTATCCAGCTTTGTACTTGTTTTTGAGGATTATTTTGGCTATTTGGAGTCTCTTAAGATTCCATATAATATTAAAATGGGCTTTTCTCTCTGAAAGAAAAAGTTTTTGGGGTTTGGATAGGAATTATATTAACCTTGTAGATTGATTTGGATAGTACTGGCAGCTTAGCATATTAAATCTTTCAATCCATGAATATGGGATATTTCTGTTTACTTATATTTGCTTCAACTTCTTTCAGAAATCTTTTATAGTTTTCATTGCACAAGTCTTTCATCCCATTGGTTCAGTTACTTAAGTATTTACTCTGTTTATGGCTATTGAAAATGGATTTTTAAAAAAAATTCATTTAGGATTATTCATTGTTAATATATAGAAATGCAACTGATTTTTGTGTGTTGACTTTGTATCCTGCTACTTTGCTGAGATCATTTATAGTTCCAACAGTTTTTGCGTGGAATTTTAGCACTTTCTACATATGGAATTATATCTGTGAACACAGTTTATTTCACCTTTTCCTTTCCACCTTGGATGATGTTCATTTTTCTTGCCTAATAGCTCTGACAGGGAGTTTAAGTATTGTGTTGAACAGAAATGGTAGAAATAGTCATAGTTTCCTATTCTTGATCTTAGAGGAAATAAAATCAATTTTTTATCATTAAGTGTAATATTCTCTGTGCATTTTTATGGCTTTTATTATGTTGAAGTAGTTTTCTTCTATTTTTAATTTGTTGGATATTTCTACCATGAAAGAGTACCAAATTTTATCTAATGCTTTTTCTGCATTATTTTAGATGACCATATGCGTTTTTTTTTTTTCCTTTATTTTGTTAATGTGGTGTATAACATTGATCAATTCTCACATTCCTGAAAGAAATCCCACTTGGCCATGGTGTACAATCATTTTCATATGCTGCAGGATTCAGTTTACAAATATTTGGTTGATGATTTTTCATAAATGTTCATAAAGAATAGTGGTCTGTAGTTTCCTGTACTTACAGTGTCTTTGTCTGGCTTTGGTATCAGACCTCATAGAATGAGTTGGGAAGTGTGTCTTTCTCTCTTACTTTTTGAAATAGTTTGAGAAATATTGGTATTACTTTCATATTCTCGATTTCTTTGATCTCTATTCCAATCTTCATTATTTCCTTTCTTTTGCTGGCTTTGGGCTTAGTTTGTTCTCTTTCTAGTTCTTTATGCTGTAAAATTGGAGTGATGATTTGAGATCTTTTTTTGTTGTTAAATGTAAGCATTTATAGCTATAAATTTCCCCTAGCATGCTTTCATTATGTCCTGTAAGTTTTGGTATGTAGTATTTCAATTTTCAAACATCTCTTAAGTATTTTCTAATTTCTCTTATAAATTCTTATTTGACACATTGATTAAGTATATGTTGTTTGATTGCCACAAATTTGTGAATTTTCTAGTTTTCCTTCTGTTATTGATTTCTAAGTTTATTCCATTGTGGCCAAAGGAGGTCTTTGTTGAATATATATTATCTTAAATCCATTGAGGCTTAATTTGTGGCTTAGCATATAATCTGTCCTACAAAATATCCAACATCCATTTGAGAAGAATTATTGTTGGTGGTGGATAGAGTGTTCTGTATGTCTGTTAGATCTAACTGGTTATTGTTCTGTTCAAGTACTGTATTTTCTAACTTATCTTCTGTCTGATTCTTCTATCCATTATCGTGGGTGGAGACACTGAAGTTTTCAGCCATTATTGTAAACCTATTTCTCTCTTCAGTTTTGTCAATTTTTGCTCCATATATTTCATGGTCTGTTTTTAGGTGCAGAGATGTTTATAATTATTATATCATCTTGCTCTATTAAGGCTTTTATTAATATATATTTCTTTGTCTCTTTCATGCTTTTTTGATTTAAAGCCTATTTTGTATGATATTAGTATAAACATCCTTGTTTTCATTTACTTATTGTTTTTATGCCATCGTTTCCATCTTTTTACTTTCAACCTATTTTGTCTTTGAATCGAAAGTGAGTCTCCTATGGATTGAATGAAGTTGGATCATGTTTTTTGTTGGTGTTGGTGGTGGTTTTTTTTTTTTGTTTTTTTTTTGTTTTGTTTTGTTTTTTTACCCATTCTGCCAATTTTTGTATTTTGGAGAGTTTGGTGCATTTACAAGAAGTAATTTCTAATAAGAAAGGACTTACTTCTGCCATTTTGTAATTTGGTTTCTACATGCCTTGTAGTTTTGGGTCCCTGATTTCTTGCTGTCTTACAGTCCTACTGTCTTCTTTTGTGTTTAGTTGATTTTTTGCAGTAAAATTTAAATTTCTTTCTCACTTTCTTTTGTGTATATTTTTTAGCTATTATCTTTGTGATTCCAGTAGAAATTATTACATTTATCATCCTAAAGTTATAGCACTCTAATTTGAATTTATACCAGAATAACTTTAATAACATACAAATATTCTTCTCCTTTACCACTCTATCCCCAATCCTTGTGTCGCAAAATTATAACTTTATTCATTGTATGTCAAAAAATATAAATTAATGCATTTTTTCATGAACAGTCATCCCTCAGTATCTGTGGGAGATTGGTTCAGAACCCCTCACAGATACCAAAATCTATGAATGCTCAAGTCTCTTTTATAAAACTATTAATATTTGTGTATAACCAAAGGATGTCTTTCTATATACTTTAAATCATCTCTAGGTTACTTATAATGCCTAATGCAATGCAAGTGCTATGTAAACATTTACTATACTGTATTGTTTAGGGAGTAATGCAAAGAAAAAAATAGTCCATTACATTCAGTATAGACATAACCATCCTTCTTTTCAAATATTTTTGATCCACAGTTGGGGGTATCCACAGATGCAGAACCTGTGGATACGGAGAACTAACTGACTTAGTTTCTTAAAGTATGTAGAAAACAAAATGTGTAGTTACAGAACAAAATTAAAATAATACTAGCTTTGGGATTATGAATTATTATTTACATGTATTAGTCTCTTTAATCATGTATAAAACAAAAAAGGAGTTATATAACATGTATTTACCTTTACTGAGAAATTTATTTCTTCATATGGCTTTGAGTTACTGTCTAGTGTCCTTTCATTTCTATCTGCAGGACTTATTTTAGCATTTCTTACAGTGGAGGTTTAGTGGTAATAAATTATTTCAGCCTTTATCTAGGAATATCTTAATTTCTCCTTCACCTTTGCAGAATAATTTTGCTGCATAAAGGATTTTTGTTTGACAGATTTTTTCTTTCTGCACTTTGAATATATTTGCCTCCAATGTTTCTGATGAGACATTTGCTGACAATCTAATTAAGGATCCCTTGTATATAACAAGTCACTTCTCTCATGCTGCTTTCAAAATTTTCTTTTTGTATTTGGCTTTCAAGAGGTTGACTATAATGTGTGAATATTTTAAAATTAATCTTCATGCCTCTTGGATGTTTATATTTATGTATGTTATTGAATTTGGAAAGTTTTCAGCTATTATTTTTTTCAAATTTCTTTCTGTCTCTTTCTCTCCATCCTCCTCCTGGAAATCCCACAGTGAGTATGTTGCTCCCCTTGATGGTGTTCCATAGGTCCTTCAGGCTCTGTGCACTTATCTTCAACCTTTTCTCTTTCTGTTCCTCAGACCTAATAATTTATATTATCTTATGCTCAAATTTACTGACAGTTTTCTTCTGCCTGCTTAAATTTGTCATTGAATTCCTCTAATGAATTTTTATTTATTGTATTTTTCATTTTCAGAATTTTTTTAAATTTCCTATCTCTTTATTAATATTTCCATTTTGTTCATAAATCATTATCTTGACTTTCTCTGTCTATATTTAGTTCTTTGAGCAGCTATAAGATAGTTGTTTTACAGTATTTGTCCAGTAGATTCACCATCAGATCTTCATTAAGGACAGTTTCTGTTGGCTTTATACTTTTTTCTTTGTATGCCTTGTGATTTTTTGTTGTTGTTGATGAAAACTTGACATTTCAATTTAATAATATGATAACTCTGAAAATAAGATTTTTTCCTTCTCTAGATTTTGGATTTTTAAAATTTTTGCTTTAAAAGAAATTATGGGCTGTCTTGTGCCAAAGACTAGCCTTATGTGTACACTTAAGATCTTCTTAGGTCCTTTTTGTGCCTGTGTCTTCCCCTTGGCATGTACTTTGACATTTTTATTTCCCCTGTGTATGCAGTTGCTTTTGCTGAGATAGTCTTCAATGTCTGAGTCCCAAAAGAAGAAAACAAGAAAAATGAAAAGGAGGGAGATAAAAGGCACCAGCCTTTTGAATGCCCTGGAAGTCACTTCAATCAGAGGGGGAGGGGCTTGCAATGATGGGAGGGGGTGCAACAACAATGGCAACCTGACTCTTTGCACCTCTGTGATCAGAAGCAGCAGTTGGTGATTAGTGCACAGATCCCTGACATTTGGAGGACAGGGTCTTTTTTGCCCACCCTGGCTCCTGTGTTCATGCTGCTTCAGGAAATTATGTACAATTGTCTGCTATCAGAGAATGGGATGAGTAGCTGCTACTGTGCTAAAACCTGAAATTGACCAAATGTAACCATAATTTACTGTTCATGCCTTTCTCTGGGAGTTTCAAGTCTTACATAGACTTTGGAGTTCCAAAATAGTTAAATCAGAAAGACTCTGCCAGTGCAATTGTTAGCAATGTGGGGAGACAGATTCCTGGTTCTTCCTACTCTACTGTCTTCCCAGAATCTTCTTTCAAAGGATTGACTTTTATAGCTCTCAAAGATTTCCGTAAACTTAGCAAATCTTCTGAATTTATAAATTTGTTGATTCCAACACAAGTTGATTCCTACTTAATCATTCTCCTCTATGATCTTCGTGAATTTCTAATCCTCTTTTTTCCTGGTTTTCTTTGTCGCTCTGCTCTATTACCATGACAGATTTAGTTGCCAATTCATTGCCTTCAATCTTTTCCCAAACTTTACTCCTTGCCAGCTTCCATAAGCAATGTAAGCACACTGATAATACATTTATTTCTGTAGCTTTACTGAGGATTTTTTGTTTACGACAGATTGTGGTGACAGAGGGTAACTACCATTCAGAATATGTAGTGATCACTGCTAATTTGGCTGTTCAACTTCTCTTTTTTGACTGGTCTCCTCAGCCTCCACTGCCTTTTGTAGGTCCATCTTCCCAACTTGTGCCTTACTCCACTAGACATAGAGACTTAAAAAGGGAAGTCTGGAATCCAAATCATTTCTAATAGTTTTCTATTGTTGCTGCAATAAATTACCACAAACTTAGTGTCTTAACACAAATTGAATATTTTACATTTCTCCAGGCTGGAAGTCTGACATAGTTATCATTGACTAAAATCAATGTATGAGCAGGTCTGCATTCCTTTCTGTAGCCTCTAGGCAAGAATTTCCCTGCGTCTTCCAGCTTGCAGTGGCTGCCTACATTCCTTGGTTAGTGGCCTCACTATTCCATCTTTAATGCCAGCAAATTTGCACCCCTCTTATCATTCTTCCATAGTCACATCTTCGCCTGACTTTCATCTTCTGCCTTCCTCTTCTACTTTTAAGGGCCCTTGTGATTACATTGGGCCTTCAAATAACACAAGATAATCTTCCTAATTTGAGGCCAATGTATTAGTGAAGAACCTATCTGAAACCTAGTTTCTCATTACTGTGTAACCTAACATATTCATAGGTTCCAAGGATTAGGAGGAGGATATCTTTGAAATGTAGGGAGCTGGGACGTCATTCTGCCTACCACACTGTTATTCTTATTAAATTTATATAATCTGATTGTGTGCCACTTTCCTGCCCCTGAGGGTTTTCAACATTCTTAGAGGGTCACCTTTTCCTCTATAAACAAATAAACTGTCCTGAGCTTATTCACATCTTGTGGTTTCATCTCTGCCTCAGAATGTGTAAAAACTCTTGGAGAATGAGGTTCCCTGTCTCCTATCATGTCATTTCTCCCTTTTTCCATCCAGATCAAACATCTGCTCCCTTTCTACCACCCTGCATTACTCCAAGCATGTGATATAGATATTTTAAATTTTTTAATTATTTTTCACTCTCACAAACATCACTACAAACACATTTGTTGTGAATAGCCTATGTTACTTAATGGCTAGGGTTGGCTAATGTGGTAGATGCTGTGATGGTCACCCACGCCTCCTTTCAGAAATGAGGAACTTACTCCCCAGCTGATGACAGTGCTGCCATAGGATGGCTTTAAATGTCATCCTCCTGGAAGATGGTCTCTGCTGAGGAAAACTGCCTTGCCCATGAAGCAAGCAGCATCCAACGACTGATGAGCAGGGGTATAAGGGCCTGACACCCTTTTCCCAACTTAGGACAACTTTGAAGGGCTTTCCTAGCTTTAGGACTTTCTGTAGGTCAGCTTTGAGATCTTGGAGGTCATTGTTGAGACTATATCACTGTCTAACTTCTTCTTATGCCCAATCTCCTTTGCTTTCCATCCTTTCCATAACTTCTAAAAGCCCTAAATAAGCACCTTGCACATTGATCTCTATCTTAGAGAATGCGTCTCTCAGAACTCAACTTGCACCAGCTAAATTGCACTACAATAAATTTATCAAAAGGAAACAACTTGAAATTAAGCATGAAATATCACTGAACATTCGCTGGGTTTTCCTCATGCTTATTCTTCCTTTTTCTCATTCCAGGGCTTTCAAATTCCTCTGTCCTTACTTAATGGGGAAGATTTACAATACGTGTTACTTTTTTATTTAACTTTTAAAGCAGATTTTAGATAAACTTACAGAAAAGTTTCAAAAATGTTACATATTTTTCATATATTCTTCACCCAGCTTCCCTAACAAAAGTATCTTACATAACTGTGGCATGATGATCAAAACAGTGAGATTAATGTACTACCTAAACTCACAAACATTATTAAGATATCAACAGTTTTCCCACTAATATTCTTTTCTTCCCTTACAGGATCCCACATTGCATTTACTTGGCGTATCTCTTTAGTCTCCACCAGTCTGTGACAATTTCTCTGTATTTTTTAACCTATCATGACCCTGACACATTTGAAGAGTAGTAGTCAGGTATTTTGTAGAATGTCCCTCGATTTAAGCCTGTCTGATCTTTTCTCATGACTAGATTAAGGATATGGATTTTTGGGAAGAATACCACAAAGGTGACGTGCCTTCCACTCACATCATATCAAGAGATATGTAATATCAATGTCTTATTACTGGTAATATAACTCATTGTCTGATTAATGTGGTTTTGGCCAGGTTTGTATAAAAGAAACAATAAAGTTACTATGTTTTTCTTTGAAACAGATAAATATTTGGACAGAATACTGTGATTTATTACTATGATGTTTTGCATTTACTATTTGGAATTCATTTGTAAGGAAGATCTGTCCATTTCCCCCACATATTTATTTATTGTATTACTTTATACAGTACAGACTCATGGATTTTTTTTGTTTTGTTTTTTTGTTTGTTTTACAATCCAATGCTATCATTATTCAGTTTCTTCCTCAAATTATCCCATATTTTAAAGTTCTTTAAGGTTCACTCCTATTTCCTTTTTATCTACCCTTTTTTATTACTTTTTGGCACCACCATATGGTCCAGGTTCATTCTGAGTTTCCCCTGCCCCAGCCATGAAATCACCAATTCTTCAAAGAGCCCTAGTTTGTTTTTTGAAGAATGAGATTTAGTAACCAAAATGTGAGCACTGTATATGCACATTACTAGTGGGGTGCCACCGTGTCAAGGCCCTCTCAGGAGACAGAACTAGGAAATAAATGTATGACTGCTAGTGGATGCATCATGTTTATACACATATCATATTCATTTCTGTGTGTTTTTATCTATCCATGTATCTACCTATAAAATGAGGTCATACTGATAGTTTTGATTCCAAATCAACGTCAAAGGATTCATGCTAGAACTGCCCCCTGCCAATTATTTATAAATATTTTCACTAAAGGTAAGACTCTAAGATTTCATTATCTATAACGTATTTATTTACATGTTCAACTCCAATAAACAGGTGAAGCAGTTTTACAATGGCAAACCCATTTCCCTATGGGAAACAAATAAACCAGCCAGAGTACAGGTTTTTGTTTGTTTCTTAACAGGTTTGGAATCCCTGAATGGAAGCATAACCAATGTGAATATTCTCTGCTGTTTCTATGGACTTGGTTTGTTTGTCTGATTTCTATTCACCAAAGGTGAAAACTAATGGTTAGAGTATTCTCTGAGATACAATCTCTTTTGACACCACACATTTCTATACTTAAAACCAAGAAACACATCTACTACTTACTTTTAAAATCCAAGTGAAAGTTTCTGGAATTTTTTATATTGATTTGAATTTCATACCCTTATAGGGAAGAAAATCATCTGCCTAAAGTAAGTTTCTAAATTTTGCAGGTGTTTTGCTTACATTTCTTTTTGTAATAAGATGTTTTTAAGACCAGAATTTGTTTCTGAAATAATTCACAAAATTACCTCATTTTACTAATTATGTCATTGTTCCTCAGGGCTAGTTTTAATAACTATCAGAAGAACCAGATGCAAGTCTTGGTTGTATAAGATTAAGCTGGGTAAGTGTGGGTAAGTCATTTTGTCTCTCTATCTTAACTTAAATAAGCATTTAATTTCCGTTTAAAATAACTTTATTTGACAGTACTTTGTAAATAATAAATTAACATCAAAAACTACACAGTTAATTGATTAGCTGCTTCTGTGTATAATATAGATAAATGATTTTTTATTGAAACCATCAATAAAAAATTATTGAGAACTATTATAAACATTGGATAAGATGTGAGCCTGTTCAAGAAACATAGCTATGGCATGATGAATGTTTTATTATTAGAAACCAAGCCCACTTGAACTCATTGATGTTGCCATGATGTAGCTTAGCAGTCTGGTATAATAGTTGAGGACACAAAGGTGAGACTCTGACTCTTCATATTCTAGATGGCATCTCCAAAACTAGCAGCACTACCTCAGGCATGTGATTTAACATCTCCTTGATCTTCAGTTTC
Source organism: Rhinopithecus roxellana (assembly GCF_007565055.1). Lineage (NCBI taxonomy): Eukaryota > Metazoa > Chordata > Mammalia > Primates > Cercopithecidae > Rhinopithecus > Rhinopithecus roxellana. Next base: position 117,122,595 of record NC_044553.1, on the reverse strand, counting down.
CTCACCTTTAAAATGTGATAACAATCATTGTTTTGTGAAGTTTCTGTAAAGATTAAAAGAGATCTTCTATATAAAGCATACTGCATGGTGTCTATCCTATAATAGACAAAGAACAGATAGCTATTATTTTAATTTTTTCAGACATTTGTTGAACATTCCATGAAGAAAAGTTTGGAAATTCTGTAAAGATTTTGCTCTAGCTCCAATTTTATACTTTGAGAATTAAGCCTAATGTCATAAATACTGAACAATTGAGTGGAATTCTGACCCAGACCATTTGATCTGAGTATTCTTTTAAACACTATGCAGCAGAAGTGGGGCTTTCTCCTTCTTCTCCTCCTTTTCTCCTCCTCCTCCTCCTTCCTCCTCTTCTTCTTCTTCTTCTTCTTCTTCTTCTTCTTCTTCTTCTTCTTCTTCTTCTTCTTCTTCTTCTTCTTCTTCTTCTTCTTCTTCTTCTCTCTTCCTCTTCCTCTTCTCCTTCTTCTTCTCTTGTTGTTGTTCCTCCTCCTCCTCCTCTTCCTCCTTCTCCTCTCCTTTCTTTTTTTCTCTCCTTCTTCTAAATTTTGGTCTTAGTTACCTTCATAAATATTATTTTAGTATGCTTAATTCACTTAGTATGCTTAAGTGAACTAGGCTGAATTTATGGTAAAACAAAACAAACATTGGTCAGTATTAAGACAGGTGAGTTAATAGGCTATATCAGTCTTAATGGACTAAAAATGCACATTCTGTAATAAATTCCATGCAAGCTAAATGGAATAATCATCATATGTTTGTTCTCAGTGAGATTCACCCATAGCCAGAGGTCTTTGAGATGTGGGAAGAAGTGAATCTAAGCCAAAAGCTTAAACTTTGCCTCTCACTGTCCTTTGAGGTTGAAAGCATATCTTTACTTTTTTAAGTGAGAAGTGTGTTCTGTTAGTTCTGTATCTGTAATAGGAAGAGCCTTTCCTTAGCAGATGAGAGTAGTGGGTATAGAAGGACAATAGTAATATAGATAGAGACTGGGAACACTGATATTCCCTTACTTGACCTTTGCATTTCATTTGATTGATTTATTAAACATTTGATTGATTAAAACAAACAAAACAAAAACAAACAAAAACAATACAAAGCAGTGATACTCACCTTAAAAGCAAAAGATCTGATAATGGTGCTGTAAAGTTGGAGAAAAGCAGTATGATAGGCCAATCTTATTGTTTTGCTTTCAGTATGCACTTTTCTGTCTCTTGGGGTAAAGTGGTGGGTCAGGCAATAGTCCATGTCTATGGTCTAGCACAGCTGGTCACTAAAACCATACTCCAGCTATTTTTGGAGTGCCATGTATGAGACTGACTGGGCTCTCTTTTATTCTAAAGACATTTCCTTCAATTTACTGTCATAGAAGGAAATACAGGGAGTGGTTATAGCATCTACTTAGGGTCACAGATTTAGCAGTAAAATACTATGATTGTACCAAGGAACTTAAAAAGTCATGAATTTAGAGATGGCAGGCCCTTAAGAGTTCATAACTTTGGACTACTTTTTCCATAGATAATAAAATCAAGATTAGAGACAGAATGAGAAAGACCTGAGAAAACTCAATGAGGTCATGTAGTTGGGACAAGGATCTGAGTCTCCTGCCTTCCAGATCTGTTTGCTCTGCAGTACCACACTTGGCCTCTGCTTGAGTCAGAGGAAATTTTCTAAACCATGCGACTCATTGAGACTAGAGTTTCCCTGGAGCTAAGGGGACCCTTCTATCTGGTAATACTCTTTATAATTCTTCTATTTCTCTAGCACATTATAATTATCAAAGTCTATTCACTTACTTCTTATTTATCCCTCATCATAGTTGAGTGAGGGTAGATATAATTAATTTCGTGTTTCTTTCTTTTTTTTTTTTTTTTCAGATGAAGCATCCAAAGTTGAGTTACTTTCTTAAGTGCTTTTCAGTATTGGCACATTTTATATTTTTCTCTTTATTTGGAATTTTAAAAGATAAGGATATGTATCATAATTCATACTTAGTAATATCCATGACAGTACATATGTGAGAGCTTAATTAAATTCTGAAACTTATTTAGATTATTCAAGTCTTAAACCTTTATAGGGATACCATGATCTCTAATTCAGAGGCAGGAATTCCAGCAGAGGGCTGAGGTTTCCTCTAAGGGACATCTATTCTAACACTCAATGAACATGTAATTCTAGCTTCAGTACATCTTTTCCACAGTACCACAGGCCTTTATTTAAAAAAAAAAAAAAAAAAAGTCTTTGGATCTCATTTTCTATTCTAACACTCAAGGGAGTGATTGCTACATAAAACAAGAAAGATCATGGCCACTCATTTCACTTGTACTCTTTAAAAAGAGAAAAAAATAAGTTAATAAGAAACTATGCACAATAAGTATTGAATTAGTAAGATGGCATATCAAAATGGAAAGTCTCTTGAACCTAAATCCCAAATAGTTTTAACACACTCATCACACACTGTGGCTGGACAGTCAGCAGTTATTTGTCCTTCCCCATGGGCCTTGGGTTGTGTTCTGATTCATTAAATAGGTATTCAGTATCTATTGCATACCAGGTGCTGGTCTAAGTTTTAAGGAAACAGCAATGAATAAAAAAGTCTTGCCTTATGTGGAAATTATTTTCTTTTTAAAGCCACAGGTATTAAGCAAGCAAACAGATAATGCAATTGATGTGAGTACTACGAAAAAAAAAAAAAAAAAAAAAAAAAAAACATAGTTGGGTATAGTTGGGCTGGTATATAGAGGGCAGAGATAGGGTGGAGATTATTTAAAATAGAATGATCTAGAAGGTCAAAGCTACCTGCTATGAAGCATCCTGCCGTTTAAAACTCCTGGGGGTGCAGAGTCTAGGAAGATGAAACCAGTGTAAAATCCAGAAAGGAACTGACCGTTTTGAAATCACAACAAGGACAGGGTACAGCAAAATGAGTGAGGGGCCATCAGGGAGATACCTGGGGATGAGGTCTAAGCAGTAAGCAGGCCCAGACCATGAAGAGTCTTGCAGACCTTGATAAAGATTTTCAATTTTACTTGAAACCTGGTGGGAGCATTTTGAGCAAGTGAGTGATGTGATCTGTTTTTTTCATTTGGAATGATCTTCTGGATGCTGTGTCTGGAGAAGCTAAGGCAAAGGGCACAGGACAGTGTATGGAGAGTTCAGAAGTAGGGGACTCAGAGGTCTTTTGTGACAGTCTAGAGAAGAAATAATTCAGGTTGACTTTATATGTTAGCAGTAGAATTTATAGGAATTGAGGGCGGAGCAAGATGGCCGAATAGGAACAGCTCCAGTCTCCAACTCCCAGCGCGAGCGACACAGAAGACCGGTGATTTCTGCATTTTCAACTGAGGTACTGGGGTCATCTCACTAGGGAGTGCCGGACAATCGGTGCTGGTCAGCTGCTGCAGCCTGACCAGCGACAGCTGAAGCAGGGCGAGGCATCGCCTCACCTGGAAGCGCAAGGGGGAAGGGGATCCGTTTTCCTAGCCAGGGGAACTGAGACACACAACACCTGGAAAATCGGGTAACTCCCACCCCAATACTGCGCTGTAAGCATACAGGCACACCAGGAGAATATATCCCACACCTGGCCGGGAGGGTCCCACGCCCACGAAGCCTCCCTCACTGCTAACACAGCAGTCTGCCGCGATCTATCCGCAAGGCAGCAGCGAGGCTGGGGGAGGGGCGCCCGCCATTGCTGAGGCTTAAGTAGGTAAACAAAGCCGCTGGGAAGCTCGAACTGGGTGGAGCTCACAGCAGCTCAAGGAAGCCTGCCTGTCTCTGTAGTCTCCACCTCTGGGGACAGCGCACAGCTGAAGACCAACAGGGGAAGTAGGGGGAGCCGGTGCAGACGCGAACGACTCTGTCTGACAGCTTTGGGGAGAGCCGTGGATCTCCCAACGCGGAGGTTGAGATCTGAGAACGGACAGACTGCCTGCTCAGGTGTGTCCCTGACCCCTGAGTAGCCTAGCTGGGAGAAATCCCCCACTAGGGGCAGTCTGACACCCCACATCTCACAGGGTGGAGTACACCCCTGAGAGGAAACTTCCAAAGGAAGAATCAGACAGGTACACTCGCTGTTCAGCAATATTCTATCTTCGGCAACCTCTGCTGCTGATACCCAGGCAAACAGGGTCTGGAGTGGACCTCAAGCAATCTCCAACAGACCTATAGCTGAGGGTCCTGACTGTCAGAAGGAAAACTATCAAACAGGAAGGACACCTATACCAAAACCCCATCAGTACGTCACCACCATCAAAGACCAGAGACAGATAAAACCACAAAGATGGGGAAGAAGCAGGGCAGAAAAGCTGGAAATTCAAAAAATAAGAGCGCATCTCCCCCTGCAAAGGAGCGCAGCCCATCGCCAGCAACGGATCAAAGCCGGTCAGAGAATGACTTGGACGAGAGGAGAGAAGAAGGCTTCAGTCCATCAAACTTCTCAGAGCTAAAGGAGGAATTACGTACCCAGCGCAAAGAAACTAAAAATCTTGAAAAAAGAGTGGAAGAATTGACAGCTAGACTAATTAATGCAGAGAAGGTCATAAACGAAATGACAGAGATGAAAACCATGACACGAGAAATACGTGACAAATGCACAAGCTTCAGTAACCGACTCGATCAACTGGAAGAAAGAGTATCAGCGATTGAAGATCAAATGAATGAAATGAAGCGAGAAGAGAAACCAAAAGAAAAAAGAAGAAAAAGAAATGAGCAAAGCCTGCAAGAAGTATGGGATTACGTAAAAAGACCAAATCTACGTCTGATTGGGGTGCCTGAAAGTGAGGGGGAAAATGGAACCAAGTTGGAAAACACTCTTCAGGAAATCATCCAGGAGAACTTCCCCAACCTAGTATGGCAGGACAACATTCAAATTCAGGAAATACAGAGAACGCCACAAAGATACTCCTCCAGAAGAGCAACTCCAAGACACATAATTGCCAGATTCACCAAAGTTGAAATGAAGGAAAAAACCTTAAGGGCAGCCAGAGAGAAAGGTCGGGTTACCCACAAAGGGAAGCCCATCAGACTAACAGCAGATCTCTCGGCAGAAACTCTACAAGCCAGTAGAGAGTGGGGGCCAATATTCAACGTTCTTAAAGAAAAGAATTTTAAACCCAGAATTTCATATCCAGCCAAACTAAGTTTCATAAGTGAAGGAGAAATAAAATCCTTTACAGATAAGCAAATGCTTAGAGATTTTGTCACCACCAGGCCTGCCTTACAAGAGACCCTGAAGGAAGCCCTAAACATGGAAAGGAACAACTGGTACCAGCCATCGCAAAAACATGCCAAAATGTAAAGACCATCGAGGCTAGGAAGAAACTGCATCAACTAACGAGCAAAATAACCAGTTAATATCATAATGGCAGGATCAAGTTCACACATAACAATATTAACCTTAAATGTTAATGGACTAAATGCTCCAATTAAAAGACACAGACTGGCAAACTGGATAAAGAGTCAAGACCCATCAGTCTGCTGTATTCAGGAGACCCATCTCACATGCAGAGACATACATAGGCTCAAAATAAAGGGATGGAGGAAGATCTACCAAGCAAATGGAGAACAAAAAAAAGCAGGGGTTGCAATCCTTATCTCTGATAAAACAGACTTTAAACCATCAAAGATCAAAAGAGACAAAGAAGGCCATTACATAATGGTAAAGGGATCAATTCAACAGGAAGAGCTAACTCTCCTAAATATATATGCACCCAATACAGGAGCACCCAGATTCATAAAGCAAGTCCTTAGAGACTTACAAAGAGACTTAGACTCCCATACAATAATAATGGGAGACTTCAACACTCCGCTGTCAACATTAGACAGATCAAAGAGACAGAAAGTTAACAAGGATATCCAGGAATTGAACTCATCTCTGCACCAAGCGGACCTAATCGACATCTATAGAACTCTCCACCCCAAATCAACAGAATATACATTCTTCTCAGCACCACATCGCACTTATTCCAAAATTGACCACATAATTGGAAGTAAAGCACTCCTCAGCAAATGTAAAAGAACAGAAATTATAACAAACTCTCTCTCAGACCACAGTGCAATCAAACTAGAACTCAGGACTAAGAAACTCAATGAAAACTGCTCAACTACATGGAAACTGAACAACCTGCTCCTGAATGATTACTGGGTACATAACGAAATGAAAGCGGAAATAAAGATGTTCTTTGAAACCAATGAGAACAAAGATACAACATACCAGAATCTCTGGGACACATTTAAAGCAGTGTGTAGAGGGAAATTTATACCACTAAATGCCCACAAGAGAAAGCAGGAAAGATCTAAAATTGACACTCTAACATCACAATTAAAAGAACTAGAGAGGCAAGAGCAAACACATTCAAAAGCTAGCAGAAGGCAAGAAATAACTAAGATCAGAGCAGAACTGAAGGAGATAGAGACACAAAAAAACCCTCCAAAAAATCAATGAATCCAGGAGTTGGTTTTTTGAAAAGATCAACAAAATTGACAGACAGCTAGCAAGGCTAATAAAGAAGAAAAGAGAGAGGAATCAAATAGATGCAATAAAAAATGATAAAGGGGATATCACCACTGACCCCACAGAAACACAAACTACCATCAGAGAATACTATAAACGCCTCTACACAAATCAACTAGAAAATCTAGAAGAAATGGATAATTTCCTGGACACTTACACTCTCCCAAGGCTAAACCAGGAAGAAGTTGAATCCCTGAATAGACCAATAGCAGGCTCTGAAATTGAGGCAACAATTAATAGCCTACCCACCAAAAAAAGTCCAGGACCAGATGGATTCACAGCTGAATTCTACCAGAGGTACAAGGAGGAGCTGGTACCATTCCTTCTGAAACTATTCCAATCAATAGAAAAAGACGGAATCCTCCCTAACTCATTTTATGAGGCCAACATCATCCTGATACCAAAGCCTGGCAGAGACACAACAAAAAAAGAGAATTTTAGACCAATATCCCTGATGAACATTGATGCAAAAATTCTCAATAAAATACTGGCAAACCGGATTCAGCAGCACATCAAAAAGCTTATCCACCATGATCAAGTGGGCTTCATCCCTGGGATGCAAGGCTGGTTCAACATTCGCAAATCAATAAACGTAATCCAGCATATAAACAGAACCAAAGACAAGAACCACATGATTGTCTCAATAGATGCAGAAAAGGCTTTTGACAAAATTCAACAGCCCTTCATGCTAAAAACGCTCAATAAATTCGGTATTGATGTAACGTACCTGAAAATAATAAGAGCTATTTATGACAAACCCACAGCTAATATCATACTGAATGGGCAAAAACTGGAAAAATTCCCTTTGAAAACTGGCACAAGACAGGGATGCCCTCTCTCACCACTCCTATTCAACATAGTGTTGGAAGTTCTGGCTAGGGCAATCAGGCAAGAGAAAGAAATCAAGGGTATCCAGTTAGGAAAAGAAGAAGTCAAATTGTCCCTGTTTGCAGATGACATGATTGTATATTTAGAAAACCCCATCGTCTCAGCCCAAAATCTCCTTAAGCTGATAAGCAACTTCAGCAAAGTCTCAGGATACAAAATTAATGTGCAAAAATCACAAGCATTCTTATACACCAGTAACAGACAAGCAGAGAGCCAAATCAGGAATGAACTTCCATTCACAATTGCTTCAAAGAGAATAAAATACCTAGGAATCCAGCTTACAAGGGATGTAAAGGACCTCTTCAAGGAGAACTACAAACCACTGCTCAGTGAAATCAAAGAGGACACAAACAAATGGAAGAACATACCATGCTCATGGATAGGAAGAATCAATATCGTGAAAATGGCCATACTGCCCAAGGTTATTTATAGATTCAATGCCATCCCCATCAAGCTACCAATGAGTTTCTTCACAGAATTGGAAAAAACTGCTTTAAAGTTCATATGGAACCAAAAAAGAGCCCACATTGCCAAGATAATCCTAAGTCAAAAGGACAAAGCTGGAGGCGTCACGCTACCTGACTTCAAACTATACTACAAGGCTACAGTAACCAAAACAGCATGGTACTGGTACCATAACAGAGATATAGACCAATGGAACAGAACAGAGTCCTCAGAAATAATACCGCACATCTACAGCCATCTGATCTTTGACAAACCTGAGAGAAACAAGAAATGGGGAAAGGATTCCCTATTTAATAAATGGTGCTGGGAAAATTGGCTAGCCATAAGTAGAAAGCTGAAACTCGATCCTTTCCTTACCCCTTATACGAAGATTAATTCAAGATGGATTAGAGACTTAAATGTTAGACCTAATACCATAAAAACCCTAGAAGAAAATCTAGGTAGTACCATTCAGGACATAGGCATGGGCAAGGACTTCATGTCTAAAACACCAAAAGCAACGGCAGCAAAAGCAAAAATTGACAAATGGGATCTAATTAAACTAAAGAGCTTTTGCACAGCAAAAGAAACTACCATCAGAGTGAACAGGCAACCTACAGAATGGGAGAAAATTTTTGCAACCTACTCATCTGACAAAGGGCTAATATCCAGAATCTACAAAGAACTCAAACAAATATATGAGAAAAAAACAAACAACCCCATCAAAAATTGGGGAAAGGATATGAACAGACATTTCTCAAAAGAAGATATTCATACAGCCAACAGACACATGAAAAAATGCTCATCATCACTCGCCATCAGAGATATGCAAATCAAAACCACAATGAGATACCATCTCACACCAGTTAGAATGGCAATCATTAAGAAGTCAGGAAACAACAGGTGTTGGAGAGGATGTGGAGAAATAGGAACACTTTTACACTGTTGGTGGGATTGTAAACTAGTTCAACCATTATGGAAAACAGTATGGCAATTCCTCAAGGATCTAGAACTAGATGTACCATATGACCCAGCCATCCCACTACTGGGTATATACCCAAAGGATTATAAATTATTCTACTACAAAGACACATGTACACGTATGTTTATTGCGGCACTATTCACAATAGCAAAGACTTGGAATCAACCCAAATGTCCATCTGTGACAGACTGGATTAAGAAAATGTGGCACATATACACCATGGAATACTATGCAGCCATAAAAAAGGATGAGTTTGCATCCTTTGTAGGGACATGGATGCAGCTGGAAACCATCATTCTTAGCAAACTATCACAAGAAGAGAAAACCAAACACCGCATGTTCTCACTCATAGGTGGGAACTGAACAATGAGATCACTTGGACTCGGGAAGGGGAACATCACGCACTGGGGCCTATCATGGGGAGGGGGGAGGGGGGAGGAGGGAGGGATTGCATTGGGGAGTTATACATGATATAAATGATGAATTGATGGCTGCTGACGAGTTGATGGGTGCAGCACACCAACATGGCATAAGTATACATATGTAACAAACCTGCACGTTATGCACATGTACCCTAGAACTTAAAGTATAATAAAAAAAAAAAAAAAAAAGAATTTATAGGAATTGATCAAGTTCATAATACAATGCTAACATAGCAATAACAGGACTTGCTAAATGGATTGTATAAGAGATAGTAGAGAGAAGAGAAGTTGGTAAATATGCCTATGCCTGGACTTTTGGACTTAGCAACTGGGTAAATGGTGATGCCATTTAGTCTGATGGTAAAGTCTTGGGGGGAATGGATTCAGGAAGGAGTTCAAATTTTGCTTTGGACATGTTTGCTTCCAGGGGTCTGCAGTACATCCAGGTGTAGTTGTGGAAAAAATGAGTTTAAAGTTCAGGGGAGAGTTTGAATCTGAAAATATGAATTTGGGAGACATCAGTGGAAAGTAAAGGAAGCCGAAGCCTGAGCCCCAGCAAGGTTAATATTTTGAGGAATATCCTCCACTTCCTTCCTTTCTGGGACTCTCTGTGGCTCTGCCTGTGCTGGCATTAGCTTGACTGCACACTCAACTCCCTTGGATACAGTGAAACCCTCAACACCACATAAATCATCAATCCATAGACCTGAACAAAGAGAAAAGGATAACATTGGTGCTTTGTCTAAATCATTGATTTCTTGTCTTCTTCTCAATTGTTGTCCTGTAACCTGCCTTTTGAACATCTTTATTATTATTATTACTACTATTATTTTGCTATTATTTAGTGGAAAGAGGTCAACACTTATCTCTGTAGGTACCCAGGGACCCTACATATATTCACTGGGGTCACTGCCCTGACCATCTGCTTTTTAAGTCAATTTTTTAGGTCTGCTTCAAGTTTACATGTATAGCACAAAAGCCACTTAGGAAAAAATTAGCTTGGAAGGCAATAAAATTACCTGGCAGGAAGTTTGCAGAGACAAATTAAATACCTGTTTTTGGCTTCTGGAGAGCTGTATTGTTTGGTAAATTTCAAACTATGATATACCTAGAAAGTTCTACTTATGGCCATATGGGAATTTACTGAAGCTATCTTGTGAGGCTAGGGGAGGCCTGACTAAATAGGGGAGCTAAATTCTAATTCTATTTGAATTGGTCAACTCTGTACACCTAGTGTAATGTATATATCCTGGACAGTTGTCTACTTTTTAATCTTGGCAGACAGGTGATCACTCCTAGCCAGATTTAAAGAGAGACTAGCAGGTAAGAGGTGAAGATAAACACTCTCAGCTGGACTTATTTCATGTAACATCCCCATAGTCCACATAAATTGAATATATGTATTTAAATACACAAACACTGATGGCCAATGTGTCTATAGAACAGGATGGAGTAGAGAGCCTAGAGTATATTTAATCACAATGGCTTGTTGTATAGCTTGGAAATGTGAAGCATGCTGTGCTGGGCAAATGAAAATGTTTAAGATGGTCATAGCAAAGAAAGATTGACTGGGGCCTCAGAGTGTTTAAAGAGAAATGTCCAATAGTCATCACTGTATCAATCAGTCCAAAATAATTGCTTAAAAAAAACATAATTCAAGTCCAAAAACAATTGTGTTTGGGACATCAGACACATTTAATAGTTTTGAAAAAATTCCTTTAAAGCAAGTTGCCTTACAACCAAATTTGCTGCCTTGTGCTTCCCTGGTTTATTTTATATCTAAATGGGTTAAGAATGCCCTGGAGCAGACATAGAATGAACTCTTTCAGGGAGGCATTTGTGAGATTTGTGTCAGAGGAACCCCATTATCCCAATGCTCTTTGGGACTTATTAGCATTTTTTCCTCCTAAGAAGGGTACTGAGACTGTCATTCCCCTGCTCAAAAAAACCTTGCTATTCCATAAATTCAAAACATTTCAGCACACCATTCAAGACACTTCTATTGAGCTTTTTAACAAAATCATACACTTTCAAAAACAAGATTCTATTTCCATTTTCTCTGCTTCCCCCTCCCCCATTCTTATTTTATTAACTAATGACCCTTTTATCTTTCGTCTTCCCAATTCCTGACCTGATTTTGTGTTGCTAAATTTTCTCATGCTTCTGCACCTCTATAGATCCTCTTTTTTTCTGATTGAGGAACACCGCTTTTGCATCCAAAAGATTTCATAGAAACGGAAGGTTTTCAGTAAGTATTTATTGTGACGAATGAATGAATAACTACATAAACAAGAGCTTACCTACTTATTGAGACTTAATTTGTCCTTCAAAGCCCACATAAAAAGATGTCACCTCATGAAATTTCCCTTACATCTATTTAAATTAAATTTGTCCTCATGCTTCTTTTTCTGCCTAAAGCTCTTTGTAGCTTAAGTATAGAACTTGCCACCCTATTAATTACATTTAAGAGTCATATGTTCCTAGGCTGCTTTATAAACTCCTTCAGGCCAAAGACTTGTCTTCTTCCTTTTATGGGATCTATGGTGATTCTACAGTGCTTTGCATATGGTACATCTAACAGCCATGTGTTACTTGAAGGTAGATATTATCACTTGAATTTTATATGTAGAATGTCTTTAACTCTTTAAGGGTTTGACCCTACATAAACTATTCTTCATATATTTCTCTGCTTTCCTATAAAACCAATTTCTCTTGTTATTTGAGTATGCTAACTGGCAGGAAATACAAAAAGAAACACATTCAAGAGTGAGAGGAGGGCTGCTTCACGTGCTTGGTTTGTGATATGCAACAGTGAAATTGCACCAATAAGGAAACCGGAGCTTCCACTTAAAATTAATGAGCTAAGGGTCTCTTCAGGTAAAATTCACACAGATGATTTCCTAGAATCCCTAGGCTTAGGTTTTTTGAAGCCATGAGTTCTCCTTTCTGAGACCAGTTCGATGGGTGTGGAAGATACTGACTTATCTCAGGTTATAATTTCCATGTCATTCTTCCAGCACCTGGCTGGTGTTGGATGAGCCAGGTTTTGTTTGGAATTAGAGACCTTCATGTGATTGTCACAAGGCAAACTCCAAAATTGGGGTTCAGCTCAGGAGGCCATGGGGGTTTTTGGATTTGCAAAAAAATTCAAGAGCAAGCCAATAGAGTAAAGTGAAAGCAAGTTCTTTAAGAAAATAAAGGAATAAAAAGGTGGCTGCTCCATAGGCAGAGCAGCCCTGAGAGCTGCTGGCTATTTTTATGGCTATTTCTTGATCATATGCTATTAAAGGAGTGGGTAATTTATGAGTTTTCTGGGAAAAAGGCTGGAGTTTCTCAAAACACAGGGTTCCTTCCCCTTTCAGGCCATATAAGGTAACTTCCAGATTGCCACAGCATTTGTAAACTGCCATGGCACAGGTGGCATTTTAGTTTAGTATGTTAATGTCTCATAATTAACATTTAATGAGCAGTGAGGATGATCAGAGGTCACTTTTGTTGCCATCTTGGTTTGGGTGGGTTTTGGCTGGCTTCTTTACTGCATCCTGTTTTATTAATGGGGTCTTTGTAACCTGTATCTTGTGAAATCAGTCCTGCCAAACTCCTAACTCATCGTGTGTCTTTTCATGAGAAAATAAATCACTAGCTAGCTACTAAGTCTATTTCATTTTATTAGGTTGGTGCAAAAGTAATTGTGCTTTTTGCCATTAAAAGTAATATAAGCATTTCCTTTCTAAAATATAAATTAAATTCATTGCTCAAATGAGGAAGGGAACTCTAACATCAGTTATATGGAAAAGAGTATTTCCAGCTCAAAGAATGGCAAGTGCAAAGGTCTTGAGGTAGTAGTGGGACGTTAGTGCTCAGGTACAGCAAAAAGACCAGGTGGCTGGACCAGAGTGATTGAGGATGAGTCATAGGTAAGGAAGTCACAGAAGTAATAGAGGTTCAGACTTTAAGCAACCTGGTAGATACTAGTAAAGATTTTTGCTTTATTTTGTGTAAAATGGAAAGACATTGGTAAGTCTTGAACAGAGTTAGAATACAATTTAGCTTACCTTTTGAAATGATTACATGGCTTCTATGTTAGGAACTGACTCTAGGTGAGCAACATTGGAACCAGAGTAACCAGTTAGGAGGATATCATTATTATCAAGCTGTGAAATGGTGGCAGTTTGACCAGGGGTGTGGTGGTAAAGGTGCTGGTACATGCTGATTCCTGGTTATGTTTTGAAGGTAGAACCAACAGGATTTGATGGTGGGATTAAGTGTGTGGTGTGAGAAATAGAGAGAGGAATCAAGGATTACTTTGCAATGTTTTCAGTCTCAGTAAATAGAAATATGAAGTTGTCCTTAAATAAGATGAAGAAAGCTATAGAGTGATTATGCTGCAGGAAAGATTAGGGATTCGGTTTTGGACATAAGTTTCAAATATATAATAGTTATCCATGTGGAGCTATTAAGTAGATAGTTGGATGTCAGGGCCTGAAGATTAGGGCAATCTGTGTTGAGATGTAAATGTGGTAACAGTCCGCATATAGACTGGCTATAAAGGCATGTAATTAGATGATGTCGCTTAAAGAATGATTAAGTACAAGAAGCTCAAGTATCAAGACTTGCAGGGAAAGGAGGAAGCATCATTAACTGAGACCCAGAGGGAGTGGCCAGTGAAGTAAGTTAGAAATCAGGTGAAAGATGACTGGATAGGAATAGCTCTAGTCTGCAGCTCCCAAAGTGATCAACACAGAATAAGGGTATTCTGTATTTCCAACTGAGGCACCTGGTTCATCTCATTGGGACTGGTTGGACAGTGGGTGCAGCCCATGAAGGGTAAGCTGAAGCAGGGTTGGGGTGTTGCCTCACCTGGGAAGCACAAGAGGTCAGGGGATTTCCCTTTCCTAGCCAAGGGAAGCTGGGAGAGACTACCTGGAAAAACAGTACACTCTCACCCAAATACTGCACTTTTCCCAAGGCCTTAGCAACCAGAAGATAAGGTAATTCTCTCCATGCCTGGCTCACCAAGTCCCACACCCATGGAGCCTTGCTCACTGCTAGCACAGCAGTCTGAGATTGATCTGCATGGTGGCAGCCTAGCTGGGGGAGGGGTGTCTGCCATTGCTGAGGCTTGAGTGGGTAAACAAGCAGCTGGGAAGCTCAAATTGGGCAGAGCCCACCACAGCTCAACAAGGCCTACTGCCTCTAGACTCCACCTCCATGGGCAGGGCATAGTTGAACAAAAGACAGCAGAAACTTCTGCAGACTTAAACGCCCCTGTCTGACAGCTCTGAAGAGAGCAGTGGTTCTCCCAGCATGGTGTTTGAGCTCTGAGAACGGACAGACTGTCTCCTCAGGTGGGTCCCTGACACCTGTGTAGCCTAACTGGGAGACACCTCCCAGTAGGGGCTGACAGAGACCTCAGATAGGCAGCTGCCCCTCTGGGACAAAGTTTCCAGAGGAAGGATCAGGCAGCAATATTTGCAGTTCTGCAATATTTGCTGTTCTGTAGCCTCTACTGGTGATAACCAGGCAAACAAGGTCTGGAGTGGAACTCCAGCAAACTCCAACAGACCTGCAGCTGAGGGACCTGACTGTTAGAATGAAAACTAATAAACAGAAAGGAACAGCATCAACATCAATAAAAACATCATCTACACCAAAAACCCATCTGTAGGTCACCAACATCAAAGACCTAAGGTAAATAAAACCACAAAGATGGAGAGAAACCAGAGAAGAAAACCTGAAAATTCTAAAAATCAGAGTGCCTCTTCTCCTCCAAAGGATCACAGCTCCTCACCAGCAATGGAACAAAGCTGGATGGAGAATGACTTTGATAAGTTGAGAGAAGAAGGCTTCAGAAGGTCGGTGATAACAAACTTCTCTGAGCTAAAGGAGGATTTTCGAGCCTATCACAGGGAAGCTAAAATTCTTGAAAAACGATTAGACGAATGGATAACTAGAATAAAGAGTGCAGATAAGAATTTAAATGATGGAGCTGAAAACCATGGCATGAGAACTTCATGATGCATGCACAAGCTTCAGTAGCCAATTTGACCAAGTAGAAGAAAGGGTATCAGTGATTGAAGATGAAATTAATGAAATAAGTGAGAAGACAATGTTACAGACAAAAGAGTAAAAAGAAATGAACAAAGCCTCCAAGAAATATGGGACTATGTGAAAAGACCAAATCTACGTTTGATTGGTGTACCTGAAAGTGATGGGGAGAATGGAACCAAGTTGGAAAACACTCTTCAGAATATTATCCAGGAGAACTTCCCCAACCCAGCAAGGCAGGCCAACATTCAAATGTAAGAAATACAGAGAACACCACAAAGATACTCCTTGAGAAGAGCAACCCCAAGACACATAATTGTCAGATTCAACAAGGTTGAAATGAAGGTAAAAGTGTTAAGGGCAGCCGGAGAGAAAGGTCTAGTTACCCACAAAGGGAAGCCCATCAGACTAACAGCAGATCTCTCAGCAGAAACCCTACAAGCCAGAAGAGAGTGGGGGCCAATATTCAACATTCTTAAAGAATAGAATTTTCCACCCAGAATTTCATATCCAGCTAAACTAAGCTTCATAAGGGAAGGAGAAATAAAATCCTTTACGGACAAGCAAAGGCTGAGAGATTTTGTCACCACCAGACCTGCTTTACAAGAGCTCCTCCTGAAGGAAGCCTTAAACATGGAAAGAAACAACTGGTACCAACCACTGCAAAAACATGTCAAATTGTAAAGACCATCAATGCTATGAAGAAACTGCACCAATCAATCGGCAAAATAACCAGCTAACATCATAATGACAGGATCAAATTCACACATAACAATATTAACCTTAAATGTAAATAGACTAAATGCCCCAATTAAAAGACACAGACTGGCCAATTGGATAAAGAATCAAGAGCTTTCAGTGTGCTGTATTCAGGAGACCCATCTCATGTGCAAAGATGCACAGAGGCTCAAAATAAAGGGATGGAGGAAGATCTAACAATCAAATGGAAGGCAAAAGAAAAGCAGGGGTTACAATCCTAGTCTCTGATAAACAGACATTAAACCAACAAAGCTCAAAAGAGACAAAGAAGGCCATTACATAATGGTAAAGAGATCAATGCAACAAGAAGAGCTAACTATCCTAAATGTATATGCACCCAATACAGGAGCACCCAGATTCATAAAGCAAGTCCTTAGAGATGTACAAAGAGACTTAGACTCCCACACAATAATAATGGGAGACTTTAACACCCCACTGTCAACGTTAGACAGATCAATGAGACAGAAAGTTAACAAGGATATCCAGGACCTGAACTCAGCTCTGCAACAAGCAGACCTAATAGACATCTACAGAACTCTTCCCCCCCAAATCAACAGCATATACATTCTTCTCAGCACCACATCACACTTATTCTAAAATTGACCACATAATTGGAAGTACAGCACTCCTCAGCAAATGTAAAAGAACATAAATCACAACAAACTGTCTTTCAGACCACAGTGCACTCAAATTAGAACTCAGGATTACAAAACTCAATCAAAACCGCACAACTCATGGAAACTGAATAAACTGCTCCTGAATGACTACTGGGTAAATAACGAAATGAATGCCGAAATAAAGATGTTCTTTGAAAACAATGAGAACAAAGACACAACATACCAACATACCAGACATACCACAACATACCAGAATCTCTGGGACACATTTAAAGCAGTGTGTAGAGGGAAATTTATAGCACTAAATGTCCACAAGAGAAAGCAGGAAAGATATACAATCCACACCCTAACCTCACAATTAAAATTGCCTGCATCCCAGCACTTTGGGAGGCCGAGGCGGGTGGATCACAAGGTCAGGAGATCGAGGTCATACTGGCTAACACAGTGAAACCCCATCTCTACTAAAAATACAAAAAATTAGCTGGGCATGGTGGCAGGCGCCTGTAGTCCCAGCTACTCGGGAGGCTGAGCCAGGAGAATGGTGTGAACTCAGGAGGCAGAGCTTGCAGTGAGCCGAGATCACACCACTGCACTCCAGCCTGGGCAACAGAGCAAGACTCTGCCGCAAAAAAAAAAAAAAAAAAAAAAGATAAAGGTGATATCCCCACATATCCCACAGAAATACAAACTACTATCAGAGAATACTATAAACACCTCCATGAAAATAAACTAGAAAAACTAGAAGAAATGGATAAATTCCTGGATACATACACACTCCCAAGATGAACCAGGAAGAAGTTGAATCTCTGAATAGACCAATAACAGGCTCTGAAATTGAGGCAATAATTAATAACCTACCAACCAAAAAGGTTCCAGACCGGATGGATTCACAGCCGAATTCTGCTAGAGGTACAAGGGGGAGCTGGTACCATTCCTTCTGAAACTATCCAATTAATAGAAAAAGAGGGAATCCTCCCTAACACATTTTATAAGGCCAACATCATCCTGATACCAAAGCCTGGCAGAGACACAACAAAAAAAGCGAATGTCAGACCAATATCCCTGAACTGATCCAAATATCCTCAATAAAATACTGGCAAACTGAATCCAGCAGCACATCAAAAAGCTTATCCATCACGATCAAGTGGGCTTCATCCCTGGGATGCAAGGTTGGTTCAACATATGCAAATCAATAAACGTAATCCATCACATAAACAGAACCAATGACAAAAACCACATTATTATCTCAATAGATGCAGAAAAGGCTTTCGACAAAATTCAACAGCACTTCATGCTAAAAACTCTCAATAAACTAGGTATTGATGGAACGTATCTCAAAATAATAAGAGCTATTTATGACAAACCCACAGCCAATATCATACTGAATGGGCAAAAACTGCAAGCATTCCCTTTGAAAACAGGCACAAGACAAGGATGCCATCTCTCATTACTCCTATTGAACATAGTGTTGGAAGTTCTGGCCAGGGCAATCAGGCAAGAGAAAGAAATAAAGGATATTCAATTAGGGAATGAGGAAGTTAAATTGTCCCTGTTTGCCGATGACATGATTGTATATTTAGAAAACCCGATCATCTCAGCCCAAAATTTCCTTAAGCTGATAAGAAACTTCAGCAAAGTCTCAGGATACAAATCAATGTGCAAAATTCACAAGCATTTTTTTTTTTTTTCTTTTTTGAGATGGAGTCTTGCTCTGTTGCCCGGGCTAGAGTGCAGTGGCCGGATCTCAGCTCACTGCAAGCTCCGCCTCCCGGGTTTACGCCATTCTCCTGCCTCAGCCTCTGGAGTAGCTGGGACTACAGGCGCCTGCCACCTCGCCCAGCTATATTTTTTGTATTTTTAGTAGAGACAGGGTTTCACCGTGTTAGCCTTCATGAGTGAATTCCCATTTATAATTGCTTCAAAGAGAATAAAATACCTAGGAATCCAACTTACAAGGGATGTGAAGGACCTTTTCAAGGAGAACTACAAACCACTGCTCAGTGAAATAAAAGAGGACACAAACAAATGGAAGAACATACCATGGTAATGGATAGGAAGAATCAATATCATGAAAATGGCCACACTGCCCAAGGTAATTTATAGATTCAATGCCATCCCCATCAAGCTACCAATGACTTTCTTCACAGAATTGGAAAAATCTACTTTAAAGTTCAGATGGAACTAAAAAAGAGCCCACGTTGTCAAGACAATCCTAAGCCAAAAGAACAAAACTGGATGCATCATGCTACCTGACTTTTCCAACTATACTACGAGGCTACAGTAAACAAAACAGCATGATACTGGTACCAAAACAGATATATAGACCAATGGAACAGAACAAAGGCCTCAAAAATAACACTACACATCTACACCCATCTGATCTTTGACAAACCTGACCAAAACAAGAAATGGGGAAAGGATTCCCTATTTAATAAACGGTGCTGGGAAGACTGGCTAGCCATATGTAGAAAACTGAAACTGGATCCCTTCCTTACACCTAATACAAAAATTAATTCAAGATGGATTAAAGACTTAAATGTTAGACCTAAAACCATAAAAACCTTAGAAGAAAACCAATACCATTCAGGACATAGACATGGGCAAGGACTTCATGACTAAAACACCAAAAGCAATGACAACAAAAGCCAAAGTAGACAAATGGGATCTAATTAAACTAAAGAGCTTCTGCATGGCAAAATAAACTACCATCAGAGTGAACAGGCAACTGACAGAATGGGAGAAAAATTTTGCAATCTACCCATATGACAAAGGGCTAGTATCCAGAATCTACAAAGAACTCAAACAAATTTACAAGAAAAAAAAAAACAATCCTATCAAAAAATGGACAAAGTATATGAACAGACACTTCTCTAAAGAAGACATCTATGCAGCCAACAGACACATGAAAAAATGCTCTTCATCACTGGTCATCAGAGAAATGCAAATTAAAACTATAATGAGATACCATCTCACCCCAGTTAGAATGGCAGTTTTTAAAAAATCAGAAAACAACAGATGCTGGAGGTGATGTGGAGAAATAGGAACTCTTTTACACTGTTGGTGGGAATGTAAATTAATTCAACCATTGTGGAAGACAGTGTGGTGATTCCTCAAGGATCTAGAATTATCATTTGACCCAGCAATCCCATTACTGGGTATATACCCAAAGGATTATAAATCATGCTACCATAAAGACACATGCACACGTATATTTATTGCAGCACTATTCACAATAGCAAAGACTTGGAATCAACCCAAATGTCCATCAGTGACAGACTGGATTAAGAAAATGTGGCACATATACACCGTGGAATACTATGCAGCCATAAAAAAGGATGGATTCATGTCCTTTGCAGGGACATGTATGAATCTGGAAACTATCATTCTCAGCAGACTATCACAAGGACAGAAAACCAAACACTGCATGTTCTCATTCATAGGTGGGAATTGAACAGTGAGATCACTTTGACACAGGGCAGGGAACGTCACACACCTGGGCCTTTCGTGGGTGAGGGCTTGGAGGAGGGATAGCAGTAGGAGAAAAACCTAATGTAAATGATGGGTGTGGCAAACCAATATGGCACATGTATACCTATGTATCAATCTTGCACGTTGTGCACATGTACCCTAGAACTTAAAGTATAATAATAATAATAATTGTAATAAGAAATCGGGTGAGTATGGTGCTTTTGCAACCAATAGGAGAAGGTATTTCAAAGTTCAAATCTGTCAGTGTTTTCCACTTGCTTTTAAACTTTCTTCTTTTTGGTTCTGTAGACAACTGGGTGAGGCTGTAATGTATTGTGACAGATGTTTAACAAACTTGAGAACTCCAAGATAATCTTAGATCCTTCAACATAACCCCCTTGGGAAGGCATGCACTTCTAAAAATGATGCTGTTGTTGCTCAAGTCACCTGAAGAACTCTATTTTGGGGGCTTACCATCATATTCCCTAGGCTATACACTGGTGGCAATAATTACTCTCTGATTTTATTGAAGATTAGGGTTATTTATATTTTTTTCTCGCCCAAATACAAGTCTAGTGAATAAGGGTTGTCAAGCCAGACACTGCTATACTTGGTCAACTTCAAAATACGAATGTAAAGGAATAAGATTGATTTGCATCTACGGCCACCATTATTTCAAGTAACATTTTTCTTTTTATTTTAAAATCCATACATGCTCACTAACTTTAAGTTAATAATTAGAAAATACACAGATAAAGAAAGAAGGAAGAACACCCATAATCTTACTTTTATTGTTTGCAAATGTTTTGCATCATTTTCTCATTTTCTGCTTGCTTTTAATTTCATTGATTGGGGACATGTGCTTTTATGTACCGCCTGGAATGGTCTTTAAGTTGCTTCTTAAAATAAGAGCCACAGGTAATTTCAGAAAGATGCCCAGGGATGCTACTTGGAAGTATACAACATAAATGTAAATATATAACTTCTCATTTTTAATAGATGTTGTATCTCCTTTTTCTTCCTTTTCCCCTCTTTCTACCCTGATTCCCTCTTCCAAATTCAAAATGATCAACCAGTGATTTTTAAAAAGCACACAATTTGAAGCCAGACAGACTTGGATTTAAATTGCTGTTCTGCACTCTTCACAGTAGAAAGAACCAACCTAGGTGCCCATCAACAATGGATTGAATAAAGAAATGTTGTATACATATACACCATGGAATACTATGCAGCCATAAAAAGAAAAAAAATGATGCCCTTGGCAGCAATGGGGATGCAGCTTGAGGCTATTATTCTAAACAAATTAAGGCAGGAACAGAAAGTCAAATACCACATTTTCTCACTTATAAGTGGGAGCTAAAAATGGTTACTCAAGGACATCAAGTTGCAACAGTAAATGCTGGGGACTACTAGAGGGTTGAAAAGCTATTGTGTATGATGCTCAGTACCTGGGTGATGGGACCAGTAATACCTCAAACCTCAGCATCACACAGTATACCCAGGTAACAAACATGCACATGTATCCCCTGAATCTAAAACAAAAGTTGAATTTATTTTTTAAAAGGCACTTAAGATCAAATTGATGATATTAATTAATATTACTAACTTTCTATCATAGTTATTTGTAATAATTATACTTAGAAAACTTCGAAAGTCAGAAATTTTGTTTTATTTCATATTAGATATGTTTTTAGATGGCATATCCTTCTCTATTACTATTATCTTCAATTACCCAAGCTACATGATATAGTCCATTGCTCTTTGGAGGTGTCAAAACACTTCCAAAATTTGTCAAATACCTTAAAAAGGAATACCAACAGATGAACTTAGTTTTCAGGATTAAAAGCAAAGTAAAGATTCATAATAAAGGGATAAATAAATAATCATATGTAAAAAGTAAATAAGTAAATAAATTGCTGTTCTGTGACTGCAAAGTTATTTATTCTATTTGAGTCTCATTTCCTTCATCAGTAAAATTGTAATCCTCAGTGAGTTTTACATAATTAATTGAGAAAGCATGTATAATGCATAATGTACTTAGCACATCTTAGATGCTCATCAAAATTTAACATAATTAAAAACATGGGTTTTATAGTCTGAAAAATAATGCTTCAATTTTTCTTATCTGTCTGTAATGAGTGATGTACCATCTTCATTGGTTTATTATAAAGATTAAATTAAATCATGTATATAGCATGCAATGGAAATGCTAGAATGTAATAGGTGTCCCGTAAGTCTTTTTGATGGAATGGTTATACTCCATGTCTCATGTTTTATTCCTAGTCCAGTGCTTTGCATATAGTAAGGTTCTGAATGATTTTTTTTTTACCCATTAAAATGAATCTTATTTCTTTATATTCATGGGCTTTTACTCATGCTGTTCCCTTAAGACATTGCATGCTATTTTACTTGAAAATATATAGAAAGTACATGGGGTACTATGTGCAGTAGGAGGTAGATCAGTAAAATAAATAAACACTTTTCCTCATATGAAAACATACATTAATTATAAAGGAAAATTTAAAACACTGATGAAATCATAAAGCAGCCTAAATGTATTAACAAAAATCCCGTGATTCTTTTCTAATTCCGTTTTCTGTAATTGTAACATCGTCAATTTAAGCTAAAGGCATCCAAAACCCAAGTTGAATGGCAACCCAAGTCCTCTGAATTCTTATCCTGGTTTTCATGTAGTCCTTTCACTGTGTGTTTGCGTCTAACTTTGCAACTGATAAATTACTAATCTGTTGCTGTACATTTGGCTTTTCAGCACCACTTAAACATATATCTTCATTTTGTATGCCCATGCCCAGGGCTGCAATTCCTCAAGTAAGGTGTTTTTTACACCTCCTTTGTTCCTCTCTAGTGGAAACCTCTAACAGCACATTTGAATGTTGTGCAAAGTTTATTTCAAATGCTTTAGCCCATCACAACAGGCTTTTATACTATAATATCTGTTTGAAATAAAAAGTCTTCTGAGAGAATAAAATTTGTGACAAAAAAAAAGCTTCATTGTATATCCTCCCCACGTGCACCCCAATCTTTCTCTCTCCTTTTCTCTCTCCTTTCTTCCCCAGTCTGCATCATACATACATATTATCTACATAATGATAACACAGAAATTTTATTAACTTGGTCACAAAATTATGGCAATTGATGGAAGACTTCATTATCATATATTAAAACACCTTAAGTAGACAATAGTTTCAATGCATTTTATCTGGATGGTGTCATAGTGTTTTCTTTATTTAGATGACCTTTCTGGTACACATACGACCCCACATCCATATTCACTGTCACACATACACTCACTCACTCTCACACACACGTCTCACATCCACACATTCCCTTATTGCCCTTAACATCAAGGAGATCTCCTAGGTGGCAGAACTCCCAACCAGGCTGGCTTAAGCAAAAGGAGACCTATTGGCCCGCATAATTTAACTGTACCAGGGTCAGTACTGGCTTCTGGGAAGACTTGATGCGTGGGCAGTGCTTGATCGATAATTTTTGACTGAATGTCGATTTTCAAGTCACTCAGTCTGGTTAGACATGGATCAACTGCAGCTGGCTAATATCTTCTTTGCTAATCAGAGGTGATACCCCAGATTGTCTAGATCTGTGGTTTTCGGCCCCAGTAGAATATTAAAATCTTCCTGAAACTTGAAGAAATACCAATGCCTGGACTTCAGCCCTAGAAATTCTAATTCTGTTAGTTTGGATGGGAACCTTGTCCCTGATTTGCTTAAAAATCTCAAGTGTTCTAAAGTACCTCACAGTAGAGATCCATTGATTTATCCCCCACTACACTCTTGGTGGCTTATTTCTTTCTTTCTTTTTTTTTTTTTTTTCAATTTTGGATTCAGGGGGTACATGTGCAGGGTTGTTCCATGGGTACCCTGCCTGACACTGGGGACTGGGAAATGGATGGTCTCGTCACCCAGGTGGTGAGCATGGTACCCAGTAGACAGTTTTTTAGCGAATGCCTCCTCTCTCCCTCCTGCATCTAGTAGTCCCCAGTGTCTTCTTCCTGTCTTTGTGTCTATGTGCATTCATTGTTTAGCTCTCACTTATAAGTAAGTAGATGTGGTATTTGATTTTCTGTTATTGCATTAATTTCCTTAGGTTAATAGTCTCCAGCTGTATCCATGTTACTGTAAAGGAAAATATTTTGTTTTTTATGGCTTTGTAGAATTCCATGGTGTATATGTACCATATTTTCCTTATCCAGTTCACTCTTGATGGGCACCTAGGTTGATGAGTTGTCTTCTTGAATTGCCTCTCCTAGGGCTGCTGCTGGCCATTTGCTCCTAAGAGGCTGAAGCTAGGGTCCTTAGAAGAAGAATCTAGAAGGGAGATTCTCCAAATTCTTAGAAAACAGAAAATCTAGTTATAAAAAGGAAACTGATCCATTAAAAAGAAATATCCAGAGTAAAGACACAGGGCTGAGAACAGAAGACACAAAACAAAACAAACAAAACAGAAAGTAGATGGAGCAGAATGGAAGCTAGTTTGAGAACAAAGTAAATAGGACCATAGATATTAGCCAAGACTGAAATGTATTGACATGTCACTGTCTAGTCTGAGTTTGCATAAAAGCACCTGGTTTGATCAGTCTGTATTGACTTAAACTACACTTGAATTTGCACACACAAAGTATGTAATATGGATAAGAGCAGCTGGATGAATTTGTTTCAATATACTCAAAGATAAATATAAACAATGCTATCAGAGTAGCCACACCATGGTCTCTCTATGGGCTCGAAAAAGCAAAATCGAAATGCTTATCTCTCTCTGAGACTGGCTAAAAGTAACTTAACAGGCAGTAACTGTTGGTGGCATCTGCATTTCTTTCTCCAAAGTCCATTCCCCTGTGTACAGTACAGTTTGTCCTCTGGTGAGATTGTGGCAAATAACGCTTATGCTCTCATGATTGCTAAGACCCAGAGCCAGAACATTTCTGCCACTGAATGACGATCTTTACCATGAATAATTACAAACGAGGCAAGCAATCATTTGTGTCATGGTTCATCGGACCCATCAGAGTGAAACAAAGACATTTTTCACTCTCTTCCCTCTACCGTATGCACTATTAAAATGCCTTTGAAGATTATTGTAAATAATTCAAATGTTTATTAAAAACTCTGTTGGAAGATCAAGGAATCATAGATAATAGGAGGAAATACCATCTAATTTGTTTTTATATGGCATACTCCATCCGTCATATGGCAAAATACTTCAAGGCGAAATGCAAAGGGAGCAGGTTTTTCAAGCAAGACTCAAAGAGGAGGTCATTTAAAATAATCTGAAGATAAGCATTCAAAAGTGGTCCTTTGCTTCTTACGGTTCCAGTTTTCTTTCCAGATCACATCATTTCTCGAATTCAGCTCTGGCATTTAGTTATTTTAATCATGATGCCAACTGATGAACTTGACTTACAGTAAGGAAAAGGGGAGGGTATATTTTCTGACCTTTGCAAGAAGCCTGTCTTGTGCATCCCTCTGTGTTTTGCATGCATGCAGAGAAGAAAAATGTGAAACCCCTCCAACTCCCCCTAGGGTAAGGGCATTACAGGTCAACAGCATTGCCATGCTATGCTACACTTGCCGTGCTGGCCTAGTGTGCGATGAAATAGGGGAAGCCAAGTCAAAACTGGTATCCTCATCTAATCTGTGATGTTCTTGGTTGAGTATGGTGAGCTGCCCTGAACCCAAGTGATTCTTACAGTTATTAATAACAAAGTAATCATATCTGCCATTGATTAGGTACCTAACATGTGCCATGCACTGTATTAGGCAGTTTTGATACAATGAGGGTGGTATTGTCTTATGCTGTTTAAGTTGCTGGCTTGGGAGCCAGATTGGAGAGGTTGGGGTACTGGTTTCAAACTTACTAGTTTTCTGATTTGAGCAAGTCATTTTAGCCTCTCCAAGCCTCAGATTCTGCATCTGTAAAGTCCTTATAATGATGAAACCTGTTGGTTCTTTGGCTTCTGTTTGCATTCGGGCCCCTTGTCATATGGTGGTCCTCTTGTCATATGGTGGCCCAGTGTGAGGAGTTCCTAAGCCCCCACAAAGTTGCTGTTTATAGACTAAGAGCTAGAACTGTTCCTCTCCTATCAGTCACAGGCCTATCCACTATTCTAGATATTTCAAACAGATGGAATTGAATTCAGGAAACTGGTTACAATGGAGCAGAAAGGACTACAGGAGTGAAAAGGGGATGGGAACATGTCTGGAGGAGCAAAACGGCAAATAAATAATACTCTCAGAGGCAAGAAGCTGCTAATTCTGAGTACACCTGTGAGAAGGTGATAGCCTGTACCTATTGGTGCAGTTAGCTGTGTAATTGTAGCCACTTCCACTGAAGGAGTGCTGCCTTGACAAAGGCAAGAATTGGAGAAAATATGAATCCCCTGCCTGGACTGCTGGATTCTGAAATCACTCTATCTCTGTTACTCTACATCAGCCACCACATTGCAAGATCCAGAAGCAGGAAAAGTCTCCTTTCCTCCTGCCTTCTAATTTCCCAGTAGAAAGCCAGATAAGCCACGAGCCTGAAAAGTTTTGTTTGCCAACTCCCAGCCCCAGCAGTACAATGCAGAATGTGAAAACAGGTGGTGTGTAGCTGAGAGACAGCAGGCAAAAACTCAGCATGGTAAATGATAATCTAACCTAACCTTAACCTTTTAGCTGAATCTCTATACCCAGTGCATAAGGTCATGGTTTTGCCTATGCCAAGCAGTCACTAGATTTGCATTGCAGTAACAAAGAATACCAATGGCTTACAAGGGCAAGAGATTCTCTCATCAGAGTGAAATGCACAGACATGTGAAGTGACTTTCTGAAATTTACCCAGAACTAAGTGAGATGGAATGTTGACAGCCTTCTAGTGAATTTGGACGTTCAGGCAACCAACTCTACATAATTATAAAACATCTACCCACCAATTTTTTAAATCATTATTTTCCTTAGAAATTTCAGTTTGTTTTAGATTTTCTAGATTTTATATACAACCCTGGACATTGCTAGATGACCCCTATCACTTTTAATATACCGTTGTGACATGAAGAATGGTCCTCTCTAAAACACATGAATCAATGATCTATTTCTGTCTGAGTGAGCCCGGAGCAATAGAAGTAGATACTGGCTAATCCTTAGCTTAGCTTAGCTGACTGATGATGAGGTACATTTTACTCTCCCTCCCTATGTAATTAGTCAGAGTCATGCATTTAATCCGGCCAAGTGGTCTGTGAGCAGAAGGACATCACAGGCTGTGAAAAACACTTGCACAGCTCTAACCCTCTCTTCTCCTTTAGGTAAAGTGGAGACTGCCCACTAAGATGGTGATGACACAGATGGAAAAAGCCTGAGTCTTCACATGGATAAAGGCAGAATAGGCTTCAGCTTAGTGAAGGTTTGTGTTGACTCTAACACCTCTGTGAGAGCTCTCACCTCCATTGGGTCTCTTTATTTCTGCTTATGGGACCAACATTACTTATTCCTCACACTTGAAACTTTGTAGTCAGTTTCCCCCTTCTTTACCCCAGTTATCATGTACTGTCGATTCTATTTCTACAATGTCTCTCAAAAATAGCTTTATTATTTGCTGCTGTACCTACTGCTTTGGTCCATGAGCTTGTCAACTTGGACTATTTCAGTAGCCTTCCAAATGGTCTCCTTGACTTGGACTTTGCCCGTTTCAAGACTTTAACTTGGATACCCAAACACCATGTTAATCTTCCAAGGCTGCGTGAAGCTTTGGTCAGTCCTATCTCTTATAATGCAACTTCTGATTGCTACCCAGTGCCTAAACGATGAA
Source organism: Rhinopithecus roxellana (assembly GCF_007565055.1). Lineage (NCBI taxonomy): Eukaryota > Metazoa > Chordata > Mammalia > Primates > Cercopithecidae > Rhinopithecus > Rhinopithecus roxellana. The sequence continues at coordinate 117,094,617 of NC_044553.1, read as the reverse complement.
GAATAATCTTTTTTAACCTGGAATTTTTGACTTTCTATGCTCTGGCCAACCCAATACTTCCTTCTCAAACCCTATGTTTATCTTATTGGGAATGCATTGGGGAAGATCAAATGAATTATTTTTATTTCAATTTCTAGCCATACATGCTGCTGTGGGCCAAGACACTCATGCAACCGAACAATAGATATGGACTATTTTATTGGTCAGGCATGGCTGGGCTTATCCTCTGATAACAAGTAAACCCAAGGTGTCCATGGCTTATAATAGAGTTTCTTCCCTAAATGCCCCCAAACTCTGCTCTATGTTGAGTACTCTCCAGACTTACCCACTTGACTTCTGCTCAGTGATGTAGTGATCCAATCTGTTTTTGTTTTCTGGCTTTATCTTCCAAATAAGTGGCGTCCACACTCACCCACCAAAGGGGAAGAAATGGGTGGAAGATTATGAGGAGTATTTTTATTACATGACACACGAGTAATACTCATCACTTCTGCTTATAATCTACTAAGACAATAGTTACATGGCCCTCACTACTTCAAATACCTAGAAATTGGAATATAACTTTCTCACTGCCCACAGAAGGGAGGAGACAGAGATATGGATCTCACTGGTAATATCCAGTTCACCCTTCTTCCTCAATAATTAATTCTGCTGCTCCATTATAAAATAATTACAATTATTATTATAATAAAACATATACAATAGAATGTGTTTTCATTACTATTGAAATTAATAAGAGTTGGAAGAAATTCTGCACTCATGGTCATTGCTTTAGACTATGTCCTCAACCTGGCAAAATTAATTATTTAATTTGTGAATCTTTGTTGAAAATTATTTGAGAAGCACTGAATATATATGCTTATCTCTTCCTGATAAAGGTAACAATTTTATCAATGACATAATTTCCTACTTGCATTTCTATTATTGCCTTATATTGTGACAACATCTTTTATTTAACCATCTGATATACGACTTTTCTCTACTTTTTTTTTAAGTTAAGGGATCTTTTTAAAGTTTCTGCAATTCTCTCATATTAAAAATTTGGCCTAATACTTTGTAGAACCCATTATAGATTTCTGCTTAGGGAAAATCAAAAATTCAAGCCTCCAACATAATTCATGCAATGTCATGTCCCCAAAGCCACTGAGAGTAAACGGAGGTGTTCCAGGAAAGTTGATGAAGGAATCTGGAAGCTCCAAATTTCAAGGTCAGTCAATAGGACTAGCTATAAGTTGTGAGGCCTTTCTAATTTCATCGAAAGAGTTTTTTACCAGCATACTAGTATATCCAATGTAGTGTGACAATAACAGAAATACACTAGCTACATGAGTGAGCTATTTTGTTTTAAAACTAAAGAAAATTTTCTGGCAACTTTCATGGTCCCTTTAGAGCCTCTTATATACCTGCCAAGTGTTGATAATTCTGACTTGTGAAAGCACAGGTTAAGGCAACAGATAAGAACAAAGTATCTGAAAGCATCACATATGCATTCTTATGAAATGGTTTATGAATGGATTACTAAATAAATGAGTGAATTAATGATGTCTGTAACCAAAATCTTTAAGATAAAACAATGTAAAATAAAATGAAGTATATATGTTAACCAGGTACTTTTTTTTGTTTGTTTGTTTCCAGCTTTCTAATTGCTTTATTTCCTAAGGATTGTATTTACAAAAACCAAATCCTCCTGAATATGCCTTTTAGGATATAGATTTTGTGTAGCTTCTGTTAATTATCAAATTTATCAGAAAGAGTCTCTGTGAAGATTTGACAGTACTTCTATTTTCTGTGTTGGACCAGAAAGTTTAGTCATCAATTCTGTTATTAGAACTCTTCTATGAAATTTGATAATTTCAGTATTTATGGATAAAGTCAATATTGAAACCATTTAAAACATGGTGATTTTCCAACTGTATTAGTTTCACAGGGTGATCATAACAAATTCTCACAAACTGGGTACATTTATTGAAAACGCAGAAATGTATTCTGTCTTAGTTCTGGAGGTTAAATGTCTGCAAGTAAGGTGTTGGCAGGTCCATCCTCTCTGTGAAGGCTCCAGGGGAGAATCTGTTTCAAGCCATTCTCAGTTTCTTGTGTTGGTGGCAATCCTTGACATTCTTTGTCTTGTAGGTACATATCTAGATATATATGCATCTAAATGTATTTCTGTATTTTTGCCCCTCATCACATGGTGTTCTCCCCCATGTCTCTATCTCCATGTCACTTCTCCCTTTCTTATATGAACACCAGTCATATTGGATTAGGACCCACTCTAATGACCTCGTCCCAAGTTGATTACCTCTACAAAGACTCTTTCTAAATAATAGCTCATTCACAGGTACTGGGGGTGAGGATTTCAGCATAACTATTTTGGGGATACAGTTCTAACAATAGCACCATCTGAAGAATGTCTTTTGGCTAAGATAAACAAAGAGCTGCAATGGTAAACCTTGAAAGCAGTTGTCTAAGAATTGCTAGCACCTTCTCTACCTACATGCTGTCACCTGATGCATTTTCTTACCTTAACCATTCATGTAGGAAAAAACTGGTGACATCCATACATTTAATTCAGAGTCACAAGATATAGCTTCAATTCTGGCCAGAATGTTGGTCTGCTTCTATAGAGTTGAAATAAGTGTTAACAATTCTTCCTTAAATTGGTAGATTTTACACCCACCCCTACCCTAAATTAAGGAACATTGCCCGAACTTCTTTTCCTTCCCAAGGAACATATTCTATGTCATTTGCTTTCTTAATCAGCATAAGAATTCAGGGAAAGTAACCTAATCACAGGGAAGTTGGGAATAGAAAGAGAAAATTGAAAATCCAAACTCAGATCCATAAATTCTTGCAAATGTTTCATTTGATGATATTTACCTGTTAATTAGGATCAAAGGAGAAAATTCATATAATATGGCTCATAAAAGCATACTGGCTGAATATTAATGAATTCAATAATGGGCTTCTGTTTCCAGGCAACCGAATATTCCCCAAGAGTATTAATGTTGGTTGTAAAATAACAACGTTCAGGCAGGAGTGCTTGTGACTGTGGAATTAAGACTTGATCCTCCAGGCCACATTTCTAGTCTTCCTGAATTGTGAATTGCAATGCTTGCCTCAAAGAGAACTGCTCTCATTGTCTCCATCATTTTTGTCACTAACATGAGCTACACACTCAAAATGCAATGGGGATCTAGTTAAAAATAGATTTAGCACCAGTAAGAAGAAGAGTGAACAAAGCAACTGTCCACACAGTGTTAAGGAACACAAAGCCAGAGATCTGCATTATAATCCTCATTCTTCTGCTAACGGATTGATGTCTATGAACTTCTGTTTCCTCATGTATCCACCAAATTTTTTTTAAGGCAAAAAGAAAAGAATGAAAAGGAAAATAGGAAGAAAAGGAAGGAAGGAAGGGAGGGAGGGAGGGGAAAGGTATTGGTTCAGCGGAACTACAGTAACATTTCAAGCTCTGACTGTGATGTTTCCTATTAGGCATAATGGAAAATGATGACAAATACTACTCAAATGTTAAATGGAGGTGCTAGTAGAGAAAACTCAGAAATGAGCCAACATACTGGAAAGATATGTTTGGGGTTCAAAGCCAAGATTCAATAAATCACAAGTGCAGCTTCAGAGAAAGCGACTAGTGGTCTCTTATTACACTGATTGTCTAATTAACTCCAGCCCTGGCCTAGCCCAAAGTCCGCTTCTCCCCTCCTCATGCTATGCCCCCAGTCACAGCTGCACCCAACTCTCTCCTGATGGAATCAGAATGAACAAGTGATATGGAGTAAGACTTATATCCTCACCAGCATTAATCTTCTTATCCAATCTGCCCAGCACAGCAAATCAGAGAGATGAGCTACTCCCCAGCCAGTTGGCATCGCTGCACTCTCCCTCCTGCCTGTTCTCGGTACTGGCTTATCAGGCAATCGATTTAAAAAGAAGGACCTTGTTTATGGTGTGTGAACAGGGATATGAGAGCTGGTGGAGGCATTTTACTCTAGGCCTATGCACCAGTACCCAGGAAGAGGTTTACTACCTGGTTCTCTCCATAGATCAGCCCCTAGTCCAACCACAAGGTTGTCTCCACTATTCGTTCCTAGGCTTCATAAAATTCATGCATTGGTAGGAACAAATCTCCACTTGCAACACTGTTACAGGCAGCTACTAGCTTGTAATTTATTCATGATTTATATATTACACTGCTCCATTCTCATTAACAACGTATTTCATATATTACAGCCTAAACTGGAAAAAAAAATCTGTTTCACTGAATGCAACCTGGTTATTGACATGACTTCCCAGAAGGGAGACTAACATAAGAGAAGGGAAAATATCATTGTGGCCATGGGCATAGGCCTTGGGGTCAGCACATCTATTTTCCAGTGGCAGCTGCCTCTTTAAAGAACTGTGAACCCAGGACAAGTTACTTGTTCTCTCTGAACTTCTGTTTCTTTGTCTTCAAAATATGGAACCTACTACACAAGGTTGTTATGAGAATTAAATTAGATAGGGCATTTTAAAACATTTTGTAAATGGGTAGAATGATTTCAATCACTCAATATGTGGTAGTTATTACAATGATTATCATCATTATTATTATGGAAATATGCAAAGAGCAAATATCTTCAAATTGAGATGGTTAGAGCTATTTCTAGAATAAAGAAAATGATATCAGTAAAAAGTGCCCATTGAAAATGTGCCATTGATCTAACAAATATATATAAAAATTCTCAACATCACTAATCATCAGTGAAGTGCAAATTAAAACCACAATGAGATATCACCTTACCCTAGTTAGAATGACTTTAAAAAAAGACAAAAAATTTCATAAATACTGGCGAGGATGTGGAGAAAGGGGAACTCTTATGCACTATTTGTGGGAATGTAAATTACTAGAGCCATTATGGAAAACAGTATGAAAGTTCCTCAAAAAATTAAAAATAGAACTGCCATATGATCTAGAAATCCTATGTTCGTAGGCTTCGTAAAATTCATGCATTGGTAGGAACAGATCTCCATTTGCAAAATGGAGACTAGAAATCCCATCACTAGGTATATAGGTAAAGAAAAATAAATCAGTATATCAAAAAGATATCTACACTCCCATGTTTACTGGAGCATTATTCACAATTGCCAAGATATGGATTCAACCTAAATACTCATCTACAGATGAATGGAGAAAGAAAATATGGTGTGTATATATACACATATATACATACATACATACATATATACACACATATACACACATATGCACATATATACATATATACCCACATATATACATATATGTATGTGTTCATATATATACACATATATGTATGTATTCATATATATATATATGTACATATATGTACCTGGGAATACTATTCAGCCATAAAACAGAATAAAATCCTGTCTCTTGTGGCAACAGGGATGCACCTGATGGACATTATGTTAAATGAAATAAGCCACGCACAGACAGGAAGACAAACACCAGTTAATGTCACTCATATATGGAATCTAAAAACATTGATTTCTTAGAAGTAGAAAGTGGAATAGTGGTTACCAGAGACGAGGGATGGTGGGGAGAAGGGGGGACCTGAATAGGTTGGTCAACAGGTATGAAGATACAATTAGACAGGAAGAATAACTTCTGGTGTTCTATTACCAGTAGGGTAATTACAGCAAATAATGATGTAGTGTATATTTCAAGATGGAGACGATTTTGAATGTTACTACCACAAAGAAATGATAAGGTTTAAAGTGATTAATATGGCAATAACCTTGATTTGGTCATTATATAATGTATATATGCATCGAAACATCACACTGTACTCATAAAGAGATAAAATTGTTTTGTGTCATTTATAAATAATGAATAAAAAAAGAAACATGTCCATTGATATTACAAAGAATAGACATGATTTGGAGAAAAACAAAAAAAGTCTAGATTCTCATCTGCATTCTGACATGCTAGCACACACTTTCTTTGTAGGGTGGGCAGGGCATATATAAGTCATTTAAAATGTCCAATTTTATCATCAGGTGTAAACCAGGGATAGTAATGGCCATGCCACTGGGCTACTGGTAGTAGGAATTGTAAAGGGAATAAGAGGCATGAGAACATTTTGATATGTTATGAAATGTCATGATTATGCCTTTGAATATTGTCCTCTTTGAGCACCTCTTTTTCGTTCATTGATTTTGTTATAGTCCTACTCCTTCTTAGAACTCTGTGGGTATTCTGTAAATAAGATCCCTTTCATATGACTCCCCTTGCAAAACTGAATAGCTGAAGTTACCCAGGAGCTCTCACTCCTCTTGGTTCTGAACCACAGCTGAAGAGGCTCCATTGGCCTGCTGGCCACCTGTAACACTAACCAGATGAAGTCTTAATGATGAATTCAGTGCTTCCAAATAAAATGTGAATTTCCACATTCAATGATTTAAATAATATCATGGGAAGTGGTTCTTGGGATTTTATGGGTATGAGAATATCATGGAAGAATTTTAAAAAATACATATTCCTAGGTCCCCTGTTCTAATTAAGTAGGTTCCGGGAATCATCATTTTTAGCACAGTTTCCAGATATTATTGGGGAACGCTATAAATAGGAATGTCAGCGTTGAGGCTGGACCAGTGTCTGCATGGACGGCTGGAGGAGCACCCTTAATATCCCAAGTTGGGAAGCTGCGTAATTTCTCAGTGGGTAAATCTACTTATCTTTCTACTTGATCCTATCATGTTGTATCTCCCTCCAATCTCCTCTCCACATAGCCATAAAGCAGATTTTGAGGCACTCATTTTCAGTGAGACCTTCCTAAAAGTTGGGTCTGTATTAGTTGGTTTACTTCAGCAACATATCTCCCCTTCACCCAATATTTTATGCCTTCGTAAATACTCCTGTGCTGTTTATTGCACATTTCTTTGTTTTTTTAAAAAAACATTTTTGGCTGGGTGTGGTGGCTTACACCTGTAATCCCAGCACTTTGGGAGGCAGAGGCAGGCGGATCACTTGAGGTCAGGAGTTCAAGACCAGCCTGGCCAACATGGGGAAACCCCGTCCCTACTAAAAATACAAAAATTAGCCAGGTGTGGTGGCAGGTGCCTATAATCCCAGCTACTCAGGAGGCTGAGGCAGGAGAATTGCTTGAACCCAGGTGGAGGAGGTTGCAGTGAGCCGAGATCATGCCACTGCACTCCAGCCTGGGCAACAGAGAAAGACTCTATCTTAAAAACAAAACTTATTTTATTGATCTATCTTAGTTGTCCATACTTTGGGGGTACATGTGATATTTTGATACACATATAAAATGTATAATGATCAAACTAAGGTTAATTGGGATACCCTCCATCTTAAATATTTATCTTTTGTATTGGGAACATTATAATTTTTCTAGCTATTTTGAAATATACAATAAATTATGATTAACTATAATTTTCCTACCATACTATCCAATGCTAGAATTTATTCCTTCTCTTTAATTGTGCTTTCGTATCCATGAACCAACTTCTCTCCATCAACCCCTCCCTGCTTCGTTTCCCAACCTCTGGTAATCACCGTTCTACTCTCTATCTCCACTTCCACTTTTTTTTTTTTTTTAGCTCTCACGTATGAGAATATGTGATATTTGTGTTTGTCTTGCCTTTCTTTGTTCTTGCTAGCCTTTCTCAGACCCTTGTCTCCTGCTTCACCTGACGGTCTTCCAGAAAACCCATCCTGAGATCCTCAGGCAAAGCTAAGCCATGTCTCTGGCATCTCATAGCACTTTGAGAAGCAGGTTGAGATCACTGGTTTGCATGTTTTTCTTCCTTTCACTAGACTGAATTCCTGAATGGTACTGATGATACTTTATTCATTTCTGTACCTCCAGAGCCTCACGTAGATGTATAAATATATGCGATTCTATCTTAAATATTCCTTTCTCATCATTTTCTCTTTTCTTTCCTCAATGGAAGGATATAGAACATTGATCTCCCAACCTCTCTGCCATTCCCCTGCCCCAGCCCCTCTTCCCTCCTGTCTTGCATGGCATTGTGAACCCTGGAGGTCAAAATCAAGGGTAGGTGGGAGTGCTGGGGCTGAGTGTCTGTGCTCAGAAGATGTTTTATTACTATTCTCTTGGGTTGCTGGAAATAAAAAGCTTGAAGTTTTCTTTTTAAAGGATTAACATTTCTGCTAGTGCCAAGCAGCTTATAAAAATTAAAACACAGGAGATCACAGATGTCAAATGTGGATCATGTCTGAAGGAAAGGGAAGAAAAAGAATCCATTTTCTTTCTGAGTGACAATTGCAGCCACCCTTAGATGAATTAGTGATCAGCTCCAGAGGACGGTGCTGCTCCCATGTGATGCTATTTATGCTTGTGTTTGTAGGCAAGAGGCCAATACTTCTCTCCTTGTCCTGTTTGCCTAGGGGAGCCCCAAATCTCTGCTTAGTATTCTGTTATGACTACTGACAAAACACTGTGATTTTCTCCCTGGATGTAAACAGATAATTTTAGGACTTTGGGGACAGGATTTGTGGCTGATTTAATGGTGCTAATGAGGCCAGACTATACTCTCCCAGAGGTGAGAGACAAGTTAAAACTCAAGTTCAATCCCATGCATGGTTCTTCTTGCAAATGCATTGTAAAGGAGAGAGAATTTCAAATCTGGTGGTCACATCTCCTATTCAAGGATGGGTGCCTCGCCTATATTTTCTTTATTCATTTCCTTCTTTCTATAATAGAAAGAATGAGGATCACTTTAGATTCCTAGCTTGAGCTAGCAGATGCAAAGACCTCATTTATCCAAAGAAAGGAACGCCATGGTTTATTTATTAGTGACCAACCATAAGCACCAAGATATGTTCTTAAAACAGTTTGGTAAGTGCCTTTCATCTACTCTTGTTTACAACATAATAAGCATGAGTGAACTTACCTCAGGAACTTCAGAAAAGTCTGGCTTGGACCTGAAGCCAGATGACTGGATGCTTATCAGAATCTTTTGTGAACCATCCAAGCTTCTAGCATGTAGGGAAGTGAAGAGAATCACTTTCCTCATGAGCTTTCAGGCATTTCCGACTGTCCCTGACTAATGCAAGAACAGCCTTTTCCCAGAGTTTTGGTTCTTATCCACCAAAATTTCCTAACACCTGCTTGTGAAGATCCCTTCCACAAGCCTGTGTGCAATTTATCTTCAGGGACCTCTTGAGAGGCTGTGTCTAGAATCTCCCTGTTCAGACAAAGTTATAATGAAAGACAGCACTATCTGTAGTGGGGTTCACTAAAGGGGTGATGTCTTCTTTCTGTGTCTTTCCTACTTTGTCCTTAATAAACGCAGATTCCACAATTTGGACTTTGGTTGTAAAATTGAACAAGTTTCATTTTGCAACTGTAGTTTTTCTAAAAAAAAAAAAAAAAATAGTTCAGAGTTTATGTAAATGTTTTGTCTCCTAGTCGTTTCAGTTTGTTTATTTCTTTCTGTATGTTTAAAATTCAGTTACCTTTGGCTAAGTGAATAGCTGTGCTTGAATTAAAGGACAAGAATTCCCATCAACCAGAATATTTGGCAGGCACATGTTGGGTGCTCCAGAAACACTGGAAGAAGAATAACAGAGTAAAAAAATCTCTGTGATACAGCTCCATGCTTTATGCATTGCAGTATTAGCCATTTATTATCAGCTCATACATACTGAAAAATGTAACTTATAGGAAAGCATAAAGAAATGTAAACACCTATATGAATATAGATTTTTCACCATGAAACTTTAACTTCAGACTACTACTGCCTAATCAAATCCCTTTTCATAGTGAATACATTTTAATGTCTGTATTGTTTTGTCTTTTTTTGTTAAGTGAAAAAAAGAAGGTTTAGAAAATACTCACAGGCAATTCCCAAAATAAAAACCATTAGTAAAAATTTTGGTTTTGCTTTCATTTCATAGTCATAATATTCATTAAGGCTTCTAGACCCATGCTGACTTTTTTTTTTTTTTTTTCAGAACGTATTTTCTTTCCTTTTAAATTTTCTAAGTTCCCTTTTTAGTTTTGAAGAGCCTCAGACTTAGAGAATTATTGTGAAGACAGTAGACAATCCTCATATATCCACACCCAGCTTCTCTTATTAGTAACATATTATGTTTACCATTGTACTATGGTACATTTATTACTATTATAATGATACATTATTATTTACTAAAGTGTACTTTATTTGGATTTCTTTAGTTATCTATGCCCTTGTTTCTCTTCCAAAATCCTGTCTAGGATCTCACATTCCACTTAGTAGTCATGTTTTCTTAAGCTCTACTTAGCCCTGACAGTTTACTCATTCATTTTAATAAATATTTACCATTCTTGTAAAGTCTTAGGTGTTATGCTGGGTAAAGTTTGGCAAATACGTTGTATTGCATTGCCAATTTTGTTTGATTGGAGATCTGCTTTGAGGGCTGTGTTGCAGATGACTCTGTGTGTGTGTAATATGTGTAGTATGTAGAATGTATATCAATAATGATGTCCACCCTTTGAATAAAAGAGAAAATGGTAGCACAAGTGCCTGATCTTGATTTTACCCAAGCTGTTTAAGATATAATTAATTAGAAAAAAATAATTTATAATTTTACATTACATTTAGGAGGTTCAAATGATGAATGCATAAAATTTCAGCAACAAACCATGCCATCATCCGAAATTCATTGAGCATATATTGTGTGCTGGGTTTAGGGATAGATTATGAAAGAGAGAAGTCTGGAACCTCTAACATGGACCCTGGAACCTCTAACTTGATATTAACATATAAACTATAAACAGTAGTATCTACAGGAAAGGAGCTTTTACAGAAGAAGTGTCATTACAGAATTGATCAGAGAAAGGGTTGTGTGTATATGAGTGTTCGTGTGTTTTATTTTTCCAAAATGTAGGTATAGAGTTTGCAATAGACTTTACAATAGACTCTCTATAGACTTAGAGAGGTCAAAAGAAAGAAAGGGGAATTCCAGGCTTACATGGGTATATTAGGGATGAGGAAAGAAGAAATTCATTCTTCCCCTAATAATCTGATTTCTGGGGGACTTAAGGACAAGGAGGTATTATTTGGTAAGAAGCCAATTAACTTGGGCCTTCCTTGTTCTCTGAGGCCATCAAGTCACTATTTACATCCTGTAACCTTATAGATAGATAATATATGGGTTTTCAGAACTTAAGGAGAAAAACATTACTTTCAGCCAAATAACTAATAGGATTGATAGAATCTTGATGCTCAGCTTGAATTTGTTATACTCTTCTGTCTGTTCCACGCTATAATAATCTTGAGGCTGATTTGTGAGTGCAGCTTGTAGGATCAGTTTTATAACTTCAAAGTCACACCATGGTGCTCTCTCTGGGAATGCCAAGTGCAAGAATGGGAAAAGGAAATTAATATATTCTGAGAACTGACTTTGTGCCAGGCTCTAGGCTAGCGGCTTTTCAAACATATCTTGCTCATCTTCATAATAGTTTGCCAAAGCATGTTGCAAACTTGAAATATTACCAGAGAAAAAGTCATACACATTTTGTTCAGGACATTTTTAGTAATTCCAGCAGGACCTAGGAGCTTGGATGTTCCAACTGTCTGATTTCCAAAGTTGGGGATTGTGTTAGGAGTAAGAATGTCTCTCAATGATGTCCATATCCTAATCTCTCGATCTTGTAAATAGGTTACTTCATAAAGTAAAAGAGTTCTCTGTAGATAAAATCAAGGTTACTGACCTTAAAATAGGAAGATTATCCTGGATTATATGAGTAAATCGAATCTAATCACATGGACCCTTGAAAGCATAGAAACTTCTTTGGCTGCAAACAGAGAGATACAGCAGAAGAGTATCAGGAAAGAAAAAGCATAAAGAAAAGAAGATCAGAAAGATCTGACACATCAGAATGATTGGGCCAATGAATCCCAGTTTAGGAGAGGGATGGGACCATAATCCAGGGAATTAGGCAGACTCCAGAAGCTGAGAATGACCCTGAGCCAACAGCTAGCAAGGAAACAGTAACCTTAGTTCTGCAACATGGAATTAAATTCTGCAAACAACTTGAATGATTTCGGAAGTGGATTTGTTCCCAAAGCCTCTAGTAAGGAATACAGCCCTGCTGGCCCCTTGATTTTAGCCCAGTGTGTCCTCTTTCTGATTTCTAACATACACAACTGTGAGATAATAAATGAGTCATGCTTTAAGCCACTAAGTTTTTGGTAATTTGTTAGGGTAGCCATGGCCAATGTCACTGACCCAGGTGGGACATGTGATAGAGTAGGGATGCCTGGCTGCACTTGTAGGTTACAGAATAAAGAATGAATAAAGACATTGTCTGAGAGTAAAAACAAGTGTGAACACTTGGAAATGGATAACAAGGTTTAGACCAAATTTAAATCCAAGAGGAAGCTATTAAAAAGCAGGGCTGGTTTCCATGTGAGCAATGCTATGAACATTACCTCCTACACTGCAGCCAAACCACGGTTCCCAGTGGACTGAGCAAAGATGCTTCTTCTGTGAGTGTCTCTGTGTCAGCTGACTCCTTTCTTACAGCGCTTCACCCTATAGAGGGCAAAATTCGGTATGTTGCCTTATGGCATAGGACTGAGAAGAAACAAACCCAAGTCCCCATTTTCTCTTCCAGGGTTGCAAGAGCAGTCCGCAGGAGCCCATATAACTGTGGAAAACAGAGCTCTCAGTCTATGCCTGTGATGCAGTTATTGTTATATGAAGGATGAGGCATGGACATGACTGGATAACCTAGAGCGACAGAAAGGAAAAACCTTAAAGGGACGCCTTCTCCCTATTATTTACTTGTCCACATCCACTTATATTCAGGGCTCTGTTTAAAACCTCCAGCATAATCCCACCTAACCCCCTTGAGATTGGATTCACCTTCTACCTCATGTTTTTCTGCATCAGAGACCTTAACACACTGAAGAATAACTACGTGTTTCTACACTAAGTGACTTCAGGGTGGCCAGGGAGAATAATCCATTATTTCAATACCCTCAGCTCTTCAAGCAATGCCTGGCACATGGTAAACTCTCATTTATTTTGCAGCAAGTATTGTGTGCCTTGGATTTTTTTCTTCCTTTATGTTTTGATGACCATGGGAGTGCCCAGTTCATTATGTGAATAGACTGTTGGTGGAGCCAGCATACAAATGTTCCAGGCCAGCTTAGATGTGGTTGAATTTCCAGGGGCTATGTAGATTAGGCTGGCTTTTGGTACTCTCACTTTATGTGTTAAAGTGAATGGGTTAACTTGGAATTAGAGTTACTGTTGGAATATCATTACTTTTATTCAAAATAAAATGCCTAACTCGTTGCATTGATGATTACTCAAAAAAGAGTCAAAACATGATCATAGGGATTAAGTCAGCACGTTAATATATACTCATAATTTACATGTCACCCGCGTAGCTCTGTGTTTCTTGTACACCTCCACCTGTTTTATTGGCTGAAAATATCCAAGCACCTTCAACACTCAGCTCTTGTTCATGTCACCTTTCTGGCAATGATGCACTGAAGGCCGTAAATGTTAGATCTGCCATCAGACATCCACCCACGTTTGTAGAAGCTGGGCACGTCTGCTTCTATAGCACAGTTGCCAGCTACACGTTAATTGTTCACTATGAATAGAGACCATATGGACTTTAAATGCTGAGGTTTGAAATATTTTTTCCTTTCATTTTGAAAGCTTTTACTTGAAATGTGAAAGGTTCTAAATAGTGCTTCATTTCCTAAGGAAAAGAAAAGGGGAGAGAAAAAGTCTTCCACAAAATGCTGTGAGAAAAAAAAAAAAAAAAAAAAAAAAGAAACAAGAACAAACTTCTTTCCCAACATAATGTTTTAACTGTCTACTCATTTATAGGCACAATTAGAGAATAGCTGGCTCTATTAGACACAAAGAAAAATAGATTTCAGTTTATTCTACAAAGTGGGGAGAAAAATCTATCTTTCCAGTGATTGTATTAGAGAAATGAACCAATTAGTTGAGGCAAAAAGAGGAGAGGGCCAAAGAAATATTCATTGTTTTCTCTTTCAAAGCCCCAACTTGACAATATGTGTTTTTCTTAACCAGCAACTCTAGATGGTAATTAGCATAACTCAGGGCTGAGTGCAAGCTTGAGATATGGCGTCTGTCTTCCTTTTTCCTCCATTGCTCTCATAGCAGCAAGACAGAAGTACAATCAGAGGTCACCTCAGCCCCTGCATCAGGTTAAAGCCATAGTGGATATAAATGAGTCTTGCATTTATTTACCACCACCACAGACTACACAACCCCGTGCATACAAATATCACTTGCTCAGCACATCGACAGAAGTTTATCTTTCTGGACAAACTGCTTTGAAACACCACACCTATGTTGGTACTTAAGGGAGAATAAAAGATGGAGAAGAAAATCCCTTAAGAGCAGTTTCATGTGGCTATATAAATTCCAGTGCAGCCTCAGGGTCATGGAAAGATGTGTCTACCCGCAACTGGGACCCTCTGGGCAAAGCTCCTTCCTTTTGTGCTGAAATGCTGAAAAAACTCATGAAGTGCTATTGAGTGCCAAAAGCCATCTCAGAGTTTATGAAAATTTCCTCTAGAGTTCCATTCTTACAAAACTCTTGCCCTTTAAAATAACAAAAGCAAACCAGGTGAAATCAGAGGCTTGCCTGTTTCTCCTAAGGCTGGATCTCTTGCTCCCAAACTGTCTTTCAATGCTTCCTAGTCAAGAATTCTATTCTTGATCATGTCTTTGTCCATATTACCATGAGGCCACTAAACTGGAACTTTATGTGACCAAGGCATCTTTGGATTACTATGGATAAGAGCACCAGAGACCTGCATGAGAAATATCTTTTATTCTCAAGCATAGCTGGAAGGACTGGGCAAAGTGAGGCTCACTCCAGATAATTTGTGACCATCCATTACACTTGTTGAATTTACCTTTCTCTCTCCCTCTCTCCCTCTCTCTCTCTCTCTCTCTCTCTCTCTCTCTCTCTCTCTCTCTCTCTCTCTCTCTTTCTCTCTCTCTCTCTGTCTCTCCCTCCCTCCCTCCCTCCTCTGTGTGTGTGTGTGTGTGTGTGTGTGTGTGTGTATACATAAATGTGTATGAGGATTAATATCTTGTGCCAGGCACCATGCTGGATACTAGGGATACATCAGTGGACAGGACAACCACAGTCATGGAGCTTATAAACTAACAGGGAAGATGACAATTAGCAAGAGAATTTGATACAATATGTGCTAAAAGGGATCATTCTAGAGAGTCCCTCTTCTCCATAGATATCAGGAAAGTTATCTAAAAAGAAATTAAATTTGAGCAGTGGATACTTTGGGGTTAGCCAGCAGAAAGAGAGTAGGATACAGGAAGGAAATGTGCCAAGATGAGAGATGGCAGAAAACATGGGAAGGCTGGAAACTAGGAAAATAATTTGTTTTAAAAATTAAAAGGAGTGGCCAGGCGCGGTGGCTCACGCCTGTAATCCCTGCACTTTGGGAGGCTGAGGAGGGCAGATCACCTGAGGTCAGGAGCTCCAGACCAGCCTGGCCAACATGGCGAAACCCCATGTCTACTAAAAATGCAAAAATTAGCCTGGTGTGGTGGTGTGCGCCTGTACACCCAGCTACTCAGAAGGCTGAGGCAGAAGAATCACTTGAACCCAGGAGGCAGAGGTTGCAGTGAGCTGAGATGGCGCCAACGCACTCCAGCCTGGCCAAAAGAGTGAAACTTCAAACAGACAAAAAAAATTTAAAAGTAGTTTAAAAATATGGTCCTATCTGAAAACAAGAAGCCTTGAGTTGTAATAATTTTTCAACTACATAATTCTTGAGACAGGTAGATATTGAATAAGTAAATATTTGTTGAATTATAGAGTATATTAGTTATCTATTGCTGTGTAACAAATTATTCTAAAATGTAGTGGCTAAAAACAACAGTTGTTTATTACTTCCCCCAGTTTCTGAGGGTGAGGAATCCAGCAGTCACTCCACTAGGTGGTTCTGGCTCAAGGTCTCTCACAAGTTGTAGTCAAGAAGTTGGCCAGGGCCACCTCATCTGAATACTGCCCTGCCCTGAAGGACCTTGCTTGACCCAAGATCGTTCATGTGGCTGTGGCCACAAGGCTTGAGTTTCTCTCTGGATATTGACTGGAGGCTTCAGTTCCTCATGACCTAGAGGCTCCACCGCAGGGCAGCTCATACATGGCTTTAGAGGATTTCTTCTAAAGCAAATGATGAGAAAGACACATGTACACACATGTACACACACAGAGAAATAGAACAGGGACACACACACACACACAAGTGTACAAAAGTATACAAAGTGTTTTATAACCTGGCCTCAGAAATGACATACCATCACTACTGCCATATCCTGCTGGCCATGCAGACCAACCCTGATACAATATGGGAGAGTTCACACAAGGGCATAAATACAAGGAGTGAGAGATCACTGAAGACCATCTTGGAGGATGGCTACCATCAGCAGTGACCAATAAAATTAATCTAAATAATGGAAGTCATATTACCAAGAATGTTAATAGTCACACAATTTTGGAGAGAAGTGACCTGAAGATGTCCCTGCTCTTCAGCATTCAATGACTAAGTATTTGCCAAATCGCAGGCCATGTTCAGAACTTGGTCTTTAAAGTTCTGATCCTGAGTAATCTTTAATGACTTGTCTTGCAATTCACCTGTAGAAACCAGACGATTCAGGCTGCTCCTTCCTTCCAGACCCCCAGCTTTGATATTTAGTCCTGATAATTCTTTCTGGAGTGCTCACCACTTTGCCTTTAGCTATACCTGTCCGATTCTAACACATTTCAAATGTGGTTTCCTTTATAGACACTCTTTTGATCAGTCTTCAAACCACCAAAGTAACTTTCTCACCCTACTCCTTGGAGCACTTGGCATCTTTTTTTCTGACAGTTGTTCTTTGTTTCACGTGATGATTATTTGTAGACTTGTCATATTCCCCTAATTGTACATTCCAGAAACAGCACGATTTTGTCATACTATCCTGTTCATACAGTACTCAGGGCTGTGTTTGGTACTTAAAGTTGCCATTATCTGAGTATCTTTTTCCTGATCTTTATATAATTTTGGACTTTAACCTACACCTTCTGGCTTCAGATTGATTTGGGTTTAGTTTTCCATTACAAAACAGAAATAATCCACATATAGACTCCAATTCGCCCTTTAAATGAGTCAGTCACTTACATGTGATACTCTGCTGAAAACACAAAAATGCAATTGCTTCCTTCTGCTAACCAGCTTTCTGCCTAGAATCACATGGCAATTCCTTTTCTCTGACTCTCAATGCCCTTGGATCTTCTAGACTTAGATGCACATTCAGGTCCTGTGTTAGATTATACCCTGATTGCATGATCCTCTTTTACAAATATTCTTCTGACCTCATCTTTGGAACACTCTCTAATAGTACCAGAACCCTGGCTTCCCCAGCTAGAGTCGTGGGAAGGGATTCTGGCTGCAGGCTTCTGGGACTGCCACTGACTGAGCCACCCATGCCTAGTAATTTTATAAATAATACTATATAGTTATATCATGCTCCAAAGTTTATAAAGTTCATCCATAGGCATCACCTCATCTAATTCACAAAAAATTATTGTATTTGGCATGTTTCTATCCTCATTTTTATATCTTTAAAAAAATGATCATCATAAAATCTATGTGACTTGTCAAAGATTACAGAACTGCCCATAGTAAAATCAGAAGTTACTTCCAGGTTTTCTGACCCTAAGTCCGCTTTCTATAACCGTAGCTCTATAGTTACTTGACCTTAAGATCTTCACATCCGTGAGACAAGTTTGCTTATTGCCTTCCTATATACTAGACCTCAGCCTGTCAGAATAACTGGTCTAGAGCCACATTTTAATGGTCCTGTGCTCACATTTGTCATTGGTAGATAAGGAATCAAGACAAACCTAAATCAGCACATAATGAGCCAATGTCTCACTGAAGCCAAAAGAGGACGGGAGTGGGCAGGTATATCTCATGGCTTAAGCGAGTTGTTGGTTAATTCAGTTGGCTGGCAAGATGAGGAACCTGGCTAAAATACTGAAGCAAATGTTTCCACAGCCTTGTAACCTAAAAGTCAAGTAAGGCTTTTAATATTGAGTACTTGACATTTTCTTCAAAGGCTTAGGTTTTCTGCTAAGTCTCAACCTCTAAAACTCATTTTTTTTTTATTCTTCCCCATAACCTCATCAGCTGTTGGAGCAAGTACGTTTTACCTGTTTGTAGTTCTTGTTGTATTTGCCCAATCCCAGGATGGACTAGGAAGTGTTCCATGGGTCCTTGTATCAGACACTGGGAGCCATATCTTCTTATTAGAATTAGTACCCACCAGTTTCAAATTGGGGACCCTGAATTCATACTGGGGATGGATATATTGTCTGTGTTGGATCATGCAAACCTTGGTTCAAATCCTAGTTTTCACACTTGGCAGTTATGGTCTATCCTGACTAGGAAGTGAGGATAATAATGCACCTCTTTTTGAACCCATTAGACGAAAAAAAAAAATAAAGTAATTAGGCTAGTACTTGGTATATGTAAGGTACCTGGTAAGGACCTTATATAATGGTTTCTGCACTATTTTTTTTCATTATTTTGTAATATCCTGAGTGTTCTTAAAAACAAGTTTATATTCCCTATAGGATAAGCATCAGAAGGTTCCAGAACTACAACTGGTCAGAAGGTTTCTCTGACCTGGAGACAACCTCTGTTCCCTTCGGGAATTAGAAGTTACCTGTTTCTAGAACTTGAAAACTACAATGTGAAAAAAAAAAAAAAAATCTATCCTGAGGCCCTGGTGGGGCTGAGTCAGAGGCAACGTCCCTTCCCCATCCCATGTCCTGTAAATGAATGTCTTGTTCTGTGTATGTGTCCAGGACCCTGAAGTGAAGATCTGGGATAGATAATCTGATGAGCATTCGGTCCAATGGGGAAGTGGTCCATAGGCTTTCCATGGGTCATTATCCTTTGGAGCTGTGTAAGCCTTGTGCTGGGAGACCCAGGTGACAGTGGTTCTTCCTCCCCATGCAGAGGATGCATGTACAAATGCACAATTCTCCTTCCACACTCTAGACAGTGCAGGTCCCAGCAGAGCATTGTTCTCATTAGTTGCTCCCCTACACCTGGTTTTCAGTACAAATGCAAAGCACAAACTCTATCCCAAGGGCTGATCCTAAGAAACTAACAATGCAGAAACAGGCACAACACTGAAGATACATGAAGAAGAAATATAAATGTTTGTGCCATAATTTTTTCTAATACTATCTGATTTTTATGCTAAGGCATGAGCAGAGAAAAGACAGAAGAGTTAACGATGGGCCAGAATGGAGGATTCCATAGGGGGACCAGACCTAGACCATTGCCCTCTACCTGGAAGAGCAATGGCTGTATCTGGGATAGGCAGGATTCGAATCTAGGTGCAGGGAGAGCTGAGCTCTGTCCCAGGAGTTGGGCTCTTTTGAGATTTTTATAGTTCATAAAGCCTGAGTCTGTCTATGAGATCACAGCCAGGTGAATTCTGACCCTGAATGAACCATTCTTTCATTCTCTAGTGGTTATTTTCAAACTCATAAAAGACTCCCCAAATACAATTCAAAGAAGTAAGTTTCTTTTCTCTATATATGAGTTTGGGTTAATTTTAGAAATGAAATAATTGTGATTTGAATAAGATAGACTTTTAGTTCTCTTTCACATGGAATGGTTCTGGAGGTGAGAAATTAAGACCCAGTAAAGAGGCTCCATGGTTGTCACGGCTTGGGGCTTCTTCTACTTCTCAGCTCTTTCCTTACATAGATGTGATCCTCATCCTGATGGCCCAAGATGTTTATGGAGTTTCAAAAGTTACATCTATGTTCTAGAGAATAGGATGAAGAGAAGGATGACAAAGGGTGTAACCTTTCATTTTAATGAGAATTGTTGGAAGTTTCATGTACTTCTAACATTTCTGTCTTAGCTACGTTTATCCCAGAATGAGACCCTGAGACAGGGATTCACATGCTTATAAGTAGTTTATGTGGGAGGTATAGGGAACACTGGTGGAGAAATAAGGAATTGTGTAATAAACAGAATGCAGTCAAAAAAAATGCTTTACTATTCTGCCAGCAATCAAAGCGGCCAATTGGAACATAATTGGCAAATAAATTCTGGGCAGTGGAACAAAATATATAGCTTTAAATTCTCCCACCCAAAGGGTGAGAAAGCTGAGTGTGTGTACACCAATTCTGGGGAGTCGTTGAGGGTTGCTCTTGACTGTGTTAACTAGGATCTCTGGTTAACTCTGTGTAAACTAGGATCTCTGGTTAACTCTGTGTAAACTAGAATCTCTAGTGTGTCACATACAGGCAGTGGCCTTCACCTGTGTTGGGAAAAGATGTTGCCAGCACAGAAGTGTGGATCTTTGGCTGTTGAAGCACATTGAAGAGTTGAATTGAATATAGGTGGGGCACTGACCGCTTTGGCTAAAATATGGCTGCACCTTGCTGTAAGTGGTTAGAAAATGTGGTCTTTCATCTTGGTTCATTGCTTCCACCTCAGATATGGAGTCTTGTTTTTAAGGTGAACAGAAAAAATAGATTTGCATTAGGCGACTTGGAATCTCTATTAAGTGCACTTAACAAACTGTGCCTCGATTGTACTCCCTAAAGACTATTAGTGAATGAATTAGATCTGCATTTCAAAGTGGTTTGAATTTATCAAGACTCACTTCTTACATATGAAAGTGAAATCATTCTGCCTTTCCTACAGGAATACTTCTGATTAAGAAAGAGAATATTCCTTCAATAAATATTAATCTCTTAATTTGAAGTTTAACGTTTAAATATTTGAGTTGTTAGTATTGCATTTATAGCCATAGCATATATTAGGGCTAGAGAAACAATTGTCATAATTATGATTTCTGACTATTTGAGATGTCAGATAAATCAGGATTCAGGAACTATGTTCACAGGTATTTGGAAAGAATTCAGGGGATAGACCATTATAAAAACAGCATCAATGGTGAAACCCCACCTCTACTAATAATACAAATAAAAATTAGCTGGGCATGGTGGCTCATACCTGTAATCCCAGCTACTTGGGAGGCTGAGGCAGGAGAATCACTTGAATCCAGGAGGTGGAGGTTGCAGTGAGCTGAGATTGCACCATTGCACTCCTGCCTGGGAGACAAGAGCGAAACTGCATCTCAAAAAATGAAGCAAAAATGGTCCATTCTGACTGACTGGTCAACCATCTCAGAGAGTAATGTCAGACATCCAATGGAATCAGGTGCAAATTGACTCAAGTAGATGTCAGCCATATTCCATAGTGAAGAAATAAGAACAAGCTAAGAGTAGTATGGGTAATGAGGCATAAAAGTGATACAAGTTAGCCAGAATAAAGATGATGGATCCTTCCAGACAGGATACAGTAGCTCAACAAACCATGTCTCAGGCAGTACAGTTACAAATTCTATTAACATAGGCCAGAATTGATACCTAATAGCTTTTATTTGGAAATACAGGGCAGGTTATAATGATGGGATAATCACAGATCAGGAACGATCATGAATTGGTGAACTTTCTCATACACTTTTTAAAATTTTATCATCAATGTCTTACACAGGGCTTAGTACAGAAATCAGTCCACATGTGTTAAAAAATGAATGAAGGTGTGGTGAAACTTCCAGCTCCCTCGTGTGCCTCATAGACTAGTTAACACTGTTGTGGGAAGTGGCCAGAGAAAGGTAGAAAAATACTATGTTTTTACCTGGGATTTTTCTTTTTATAGCTGCTGCTTCTGAAAAAAATCCAACCAAAAACACCCTATAAATGTGAAGGTTTACCCTTGTGATAGTCATTACTGTAATTCACCAAAAATTCCCAGGTCTCTACCTACCAAGCACAGGGGAAGAAAGCTCTTGCTGGAGTTACTGGATTCATATGGGATATGTGATTAGTTCTAGCCAATAAGCTGTGTCCTTAAGGAAAGTGTGACCCTTTGGGGCTGGAGCATCTCTTTGCCAGAGTACAACACTCTAGGGCTTTCTTTTCCCTCTGCCCCACTGACCCACAGGGTTCCAGAGAGTGGCTGTGTTGTCACCCTTGACCTTGCATTAGGGTGATGCTCAGCAGAGCCCCCAGTCAACACTGTTGGGTTATGGAGCATGACAGGAAATAAATGTTGTTTTAAGCCATAACGTTTTGGAGTTGTTTGCTACCACAAGAGAATCGAACCTATCCTGACCGATACCAACCTGGGGATAGTTTATCAAAATTGTCAACACATGCTTTCCATTGTGCCCTGAAAATTCTATTTCTTTCTCCCACAGCTCTTTGTTTCTTTTACTTCTCTTTTAGAGAGAAATGTGTTTATTTATTTAAGGAAGCTCTTCATTTGAATATTAAAACTTTTCTTTTCTGGCAATGCCACAGGAAGAAAATCTTCTCCAGGAATCTGATCCTCTTTCTTTATAATTCCTGAGTTCAGAGCAAAGGAATCAAGTTTCTGGCAGAGATCAAAGCACCTGTGTCCATGTACTTTTGCTACTACTCTTCATGACCACTGACTGCTGGATTGATTAAAGACAGGCGGGAACTTTATCTGAACACTAGAACCTATTCCTACCCATGTATGCAGAGCACACAAACTCAGTCCCTAGGAACCTACAAAATTATCTGTTATGGTATATGCTATAGGTGACATGAGGAGCAACTTCCTTCCTTCCCTCCCTCCCTCCCTCCCTCCCTCCCTCCCTCCTCCTTCCTTCCTTCCTTCCTTCCTTCCTTCCTTCCTTCCTTCCTTCCTTCCTTCCTTCCCTCCCTCCCTCTCTTCCTCCCTCCCTCCCTCCCTCCAAAGAGTTTATATAACATGGTAAGACTGGCAATCACAAATATAACAAAAAGTCATTATTAGGTAAATGGTAAAGTACTGACTAAATTAGGATTGGGATTCAGAAAATGAGCAATGAATCTTTTCTTAGCCAAGGCTTTAGAGAAGAAAAGCATCTGGGTATGATGCCTCATGACTGCAATCCCAGCAATTGGGGAGGCTGAGGTAGGCAGATATTTTGAGCTCAGGAGTTCATGATCAGCCTGGGCAATGTGGTGAAACCCCTTCTCTACAAAAAATACCAAAAAAACTAGCTGAGTGTGGCACATGCCTGTAGTCCCAGATACTCAGGAGGCTGAGGTGGGAGGATCGCTTGAGCCCCGGGGAGGTTGAGGCTGCAGTGAGCCATGATGGCACCACTGCACTCCTGCCTGAGTTACAAAATGAGATCCTGTCTCAAAATTAAAGAGAGAGAGAGAGAGAGAGAGAGAGAGAGAGAGAGAGAGAGAGAGAGAGAGAGAGAGAGAGAAGAAATAGCTTTTATTATAAATAACACTGGCTAAAGTTAAGATGGTAACACAGATGTAACCATGTGGAATAAGACAGATGGATACTGCCCAAGCGACTTCAAATTCTGATTTGCACCATAAGATCCTGATACCCTGATATGCCAGTTGTTGTAAAGGGCTGTGAGTGATGGAAGGACAGAGATTCCTGCCTTTCCAGCAGAACCTTCCAAAATTGCTTCATGAGCCCTTGGCACTGCTCCCAGCTCCACTCGGAACTCTGTAAGAGACAGCTTTTCCTGGTGGAAACCTCATCTGTTGCTTTAGTTTAATTCTGTTTCAATGCCAGTGACCGTACACTTATCAGAGAAGAAAAGGAAAGCAAGGAGAAGGAGCTGGCTGTCCCCAAACCCTTATGCACTCTTCACTCTTTGCAGCTGGCTCTTCCATGCTTCCATTCTTCTATCCCCTTTTATACTGTGATTCTTTATGTCAAATCTTCATTAACACCCTGAACCCAGTACTACTGGGGAAAGTTTTGTTCTCTCAGTCTTATTATGCTCAGAGTATTGTTGGGCTCACATTCATTTTATTTTCGTCTGTTGATATTTTCCTAACTTCAGTTTTTGAGAGTTGTATTATTATTATTTTTAACTCTAATGTGGTTCCTGGGACAAAATGAAATGGCTTTGCCAGAAAACTGATGGGTTTGTGGAGGAGGTTGCCATGGAAATCACTTAGTTTTTGATGATGGAAGATGATGGCACATCTTCTGGGAAGAACTTGAGACTGGGAGGACACTTGATTCTTTTTATGGCACAGATAGCACAGGGCCTAGAATTGGGTTTCCAAACAAAGGACAATGGGGCAGCCTCTTATGTTTATTTTTTACAACACCCACACACTCACTTTTCTTTCAAATAAACAGTGACTCTACCATCTTTATGACACAGGAGTTCAGTGCTTGGAAACAAAGTAGTAGTAGAATGAAAGTATTTCAGGACATGTTTCCTTGAGGGGATGACTTGATTCCAATTAAAAGGTAATGGTAAATTCTCCTTGTAAATAAAGAGAATTTAAACGATAAAAGTCTGGTTTTCCTGTTCCTCATTCTCTGTCTTGTTTCTCATTTTCTGTGCCTCTTTTGTATCAGCCACAGTTAGGGTACATTTGACTTCTTATTTATTTCAGGTATAAATAGGGAAGAAAATAATGAATGATTAAAACATGATGGAATTAATGAATCACAAGACATTCTCATGAAAGCAGTGTGGGACCTTCATACTTTCTTTTGGCCACTCTAAAGGAGAAGTAGGAAAAGGAGGAAACAAACAAGAGGCTATTCTTATGCAAAAGTTCTTAGAATTTCAGAAGATTTGCAAATTGTATGTGGTAGCTACCACTGAAAGATGTTAGAGAATAACACCAAATTGCCATTAGATCTTGGACAAAGCACCCCACATGCTGGGCTTCAAGTGCCTCCATGAATGGTTTGGACTGAAGTCACGGGAATTTTCCAAATGATAAAGGTGATGAGATTATAAAATAAAGCTCAGTGTTGCAATTTATGCTTTACGCTAGTGTGTATCTTTTTCATTAACCTAAATTCTTGGGTTATTGTTTTCCCTCTATCATTGCCCCTGGCCAGGGAACAGTACCTGGTGCATTCCCCAAATACAAGCTTCCTTTTGACTCTGCAAAGGCAATCATTCATAAAAACAACCAAGGAGAAATACTAATTATTTGAGGGCTAAAAAACAAACCAGAGTGAGACCCTGTTTAAAAGATTTGCAAAGAGATTTATACCAGCCAGGTCATTGCAAAATGAGAAATTGACTCACAGTATTGAAGTAAACATCCCCAAAAGGATTTGGTTTCATATTGCCTGCCTTTTGAGAAACTCAGATATGCTGATTAAATATTTTGCTGTTGCTGACTTTCGCGAAGCCTGTTGCTACAATAAACTTGCCGAGTTGCCTGTGACTGCACAGGGCCTTGCTTAGAGTGGTGTTATCTCCTCATACCTACAACAGTCCAGCTACTCTAGTTGTCAAAAAGATTGACATATGTTTGGCATGGGCTGCCACCCAGCTGTGTAGAGTTTTTCGTTGCCATTATTCCTATATAGGGTCAGTTCTGCTATAACATTTATTTTGAAAATAGGAATTAGTTCCAATATAATTGACATATCAATGAGTAATTTGAGCCTAATTCAAATTTTGCATTTACTTATGCATGATTTTGTTCACATCTAAACTATGTGAATACTGAAAACTGTACTGAGTCACACACACACATGTACACCTTAAACGTCTACCAGTGACCACAGTTCATCACATGTTACAAGCCACACTCATCCACACCTGGTGTTGCCTGACGTCAGATAATCGTCCTTCCACCACTTCACAGTAACTCATGAGCTGGAATCCTTTTGACACCTTCTTCCACGAGCAAACTTCAGGACTTTTTCAAGGTAAAATGCTATATTTATTGCAGTACTTACGTCTTTCTTAACCATCTCACATATGTAAAACTGTGCTACCATTTTTATTAGATTTCTTTCAATTTATTTGCTTACATGTCAGTGTCAAGTTTTTGAGTGTTTTGCTCTTGGTCCCTGAAGCTTTTGTTGCACAATTTTGCATGCTGGAGTGTATCAGTTTTCTGTTACTGCTGAACCTCAAAAGTGGCTGCTTAAAACAACACAAATTGGCTGGGTATAGTGACTCACACCTGTAATCCCAGCAATTTAGGAGGCGAAGGTGAGAGGATCACTTGATACCAGGAGTTCTAGACCAACTTGGGCAACCTGGCGAAACCTTATTTCTGAAAAATAATAAAAATAAATAAATTAGCCTCACATGGTGCCATGCACCTGTAGTCCCAGCTGCTCGAGAGGCTGAAACAGAAGGATTGCTTGAGCTCAGGAGGTCAAGTTTGCAGTGAGCCATGATTGGGCCACTTCACTACAGCCTAGGCACAGAGTGAGATACTGTCTTTAAATACATATATTCTCTCACAGTTTGCTGTGAGTCAAATGTCCATTCACAGTGTGACTTGACTGGATTCAACTGAGTTCTCTGTTTAAGTTCTCACAAAGCCAAAACCAAGCTGTTGGTCAAGCAGGGCTCTTATCTAGAGGGTATTGGAGGAGAATCCACTTCCAGGCTCATTCAGGTTGTGGGATAATTGCAGGCTGTCCTCCATATTCCCTTGGTTGTTTTCTTAGTGGCTCCATCCATATGCCTTGGCTCATAGGCCAGCTCCATTTTCAAAGCCAGCAACAACATGCAAAGTTCTTATTTTGCTTTGAATTCTCTCTATTCTCTCTTTGCTTTATCTCCCTGATTTCCTCTTCTGACCTCAGCTGGAAGAAAAATCTGCTTTAGGAGCTATTTAAGACTTTCAGCCCATCCACAAAATCCAAGATAAATCCCTCCTTAATTGTGTCTGCATAGTCTTTTTTGCCATGTAACATGACATATTCATACCAGGGGTGAAGGTCATGGGGGTCAGATTTATGCCTATTATATACAGGGATTTGTAGGAACACATCTGTCACATGAAAGCAGAACAGACAATGCTGATGAATTGTCTTTGTGTTCTCATAAGTTTCCTGCTCCTCTTTCTGCTTTTAAAATGTTGAGTTCCTTCCACATTTGTTCTTTGCTGTCTTTTCTTTGCATTCTTTGGAATTAGTACTTACCTTTTCTTTGAGTGACAGACTTTGGAGAATATAATAAAAGGTGTGCTCCATCTCCTCAGACAAGTGCAAATACACATTATATGTCATGGATCCCCCTGCAGCCTATCCAGGGAACTCCTGAACTATGTCTCCCTCTGCCAGCTTATGTTGAAGGATGGCTTTGATGTAACAAGTTCTTGCTATGTGCCAGATAAGGTGCAACACAGTTTGTGTTAACTACCTTATTGCATCCTCATAGCAAAACCATGAGGATGGTTTTGTGATTCACATTTAGTCTGAGGCTTTAAAGCAGTTTGGTATTCTATAAAATGGACTCAAAACTCAAATTCAGGTTTGTCTGGCTCCAAATAAAAACACCTGGCTTGAAATATTACCTCACTACAGATCGTGCAAAACTGTCTGTCTTTTGCCCTGATCTCTGTGCTGATGTCCAGCCCAACTAGCACCCCGCTCTCTGTGCAGCTCCAAATTCTCTCTCCATTTCTTCTACTGCATTCCCCAGCTTTATCACTCTCATCCCTATTGTACCCTCATCAATCAGGTAAACACAAAAACTTGGCTTGTTTCTTCTCTTTTGCTACAATATTTTATCAATCACAAAACCCCTGCTAACAACCATCCTCTACTCCCATGGAAAACTTCTATTTACTGTTTTTTTTTTTTTTTTTTTTTTTTTAAGATAGGATCTCGCTCTGTCACCCAGGCTGGAGTACAGTGGCACAATCTCAGCTCACTGCAATCTCTGCCTTCCAGGCTCAAGCGATTCTCCTGCCTCAGCATCCTGAGTAGCTGGGATTATAGGCTCTTGCCACTGCGCCCAGCTAATTTTTGTATTTTTAGTAGAGATGGGGTTTTACCATGTTGGCCAGGCTGGTCTTGAGCTCCTGACCTTAAGTGATCCACCTACCTTGGCCTCCCAAAGTGCTGGGATTACAGGTAACTTCTATTTACTTTAAAAAGTAAAACAGAAAACATGTCCCCTCCAGAAGTTTATCTGACTCTATCATGGAGAAACATTAAATAATCTCAGATTTTAAAAATATTCCTAATAAATTATTATTAAAATACTTCTACTCTGACACTTACTTCATTGTATCACAATTAATTATTTCTATCTGTCACAAACTAAATATGAAGTGGATATTCCCTTGAGTAAAAAGCCAAGTTCTTAGTTTTCATTTTACCATTCTTTCTTAGTACATTGTCTGGAATACAGTGTGTGCTTAGCAAATATTTGTTAAGGGTAACTGATTTTAACTCAATTCAGGTAAAAATAGCAAAGGTATGAGGTTTGAGTAAGAACAGTCTGACTTTTGGCTGGAAGTGGTGCCTCACACCTGTAATCCCAGCACTCTAGGAGGCCAAGGTGGGTGGATCACCTGAAGTCAGGAGGTCAAGACCAGCCTGGCCAACATGGTGAAACCCCATCTCTACTGAAAATACGAAAATTAGCTGGGTGTGGTGGTGTGTGCCTGTAATCCCAGCTGCTCAGGAGGCTGACACAGGAGAATCATTTGAACCCAGGAGGCAGGGATTGTTGTGAGCGGAGAGAGTACCACCGCACTCCAGCCTGGGCAACAAAGTAAGACTCCATCTTCAAAATTAAAAAAAAAAAAAAAAAGGAATAGTCTGACTTTTGTGAGTAAATGGATCTTAAGGTATCATCCCAATTAAAAGAATTAGATTAAAAGGTAAAATGATTGACATGTTTAACTCACTTTAGGGAGTACTTTTATTCCAAATAATGAGTTTTTTAACTAAATAGCATAATACTTGGGACTATCCTAGGAGGGATGGCTCTTACGTAGACTCCTCTAGTGTTCTGTGCCCCGCCCAAAGAGCTGGCCCCATTTTTCTCTACTGGTATTCCACAACAACTCATTTTTAGGACTATGAATACATGAAATCAGTTGTCCAAGCAACAAACTACTGGAAAACCGATGTTATCAACTTTGTAAATGATTCTAATCTTACAAATGTCAGTCAATGGTGCATCACAGCTGAGATTGAGAGAGGCTCTGATATTTTTTAGTCTCATCTCATGAAACTGATTGAAGATGGAAGTTTGAATCAGACCCCTACAAAGACTGCCTTCACATTCTTTAAAAGTAGAAAATATTTCAATATTTAGCATAGTCTTACTGTAGATTATAGGATGTTATGAACAGGCTGAGAAAGTGAGTCATGCCTACTGTCCTCCAAGTACTAATGAGTATGAGTAATATGATTCCAGAAAGTAACATTTTCTGAGTGCCATTCTAAGCCCAACCTAGTAAAGGACACATGCATCTACTTTACCATACCTAAACCTCAGAACAATATAAATAAGAGCATATCTGTAATCCCCCATGTTTCAGATGAGGAAATTAAGCTGATAGTGATTAAGTAACTTGCCTAAGCTCCCATCACTAGAAAATTTGAACTTAGGTTTGTTTGATGCTGAAATTTGTTCTAACTTGGTTTATGCTCAAGGCAGAACAAGGCAATAATTAGAATGCTTAAGCCAGGGAACTGTAATGGTAGGTCCAGGGCCCATCTGCTCCATGTCTCCTGCAGTTTCTCTGGAAGCAGCTTTGCACCTGAGCGTTGAAGGAGCCATCTGGGACTCCAGAAGTCATATCTTCTAATCTTACCCAGTGAACCGAGTGAGGCTTGGGCAGATGGTGATTTCTATGCCTCTGCTACAGGTGATTGCACTGACAAGGTTCCTCTACAGAACCATGCCAAGCCAATGCCAGGCCCTGCCATATGCAGACCTCCAGCCTTTCAGCTCTGTGCTCATCAACTTATCCAAAGAGCCATTTGGAGAATACGCCAGTGGAAAGACTTGGAGCCCTGACTAAATGCACTCCAGTTACAAGTCTGTCTTCCACCTGTCAGTTTGCATTCAGACAAGGATGATAATCTGATTAGGTGAATTGGGAATTATCAAGATTCACTCCCTCTCCGTATTTCCACATAACAGACAGATCTAGAGATTGCTGGTAGCCAGCGAAGCACATGTCGAATGGCCGATTAAATTCCCCAGGCTTCATTTGACTTCTCAAATTGAAAACCTAATCCTCAATTTCTCCTCACTGGTTAAATCAGCATAAATCTCTCTTGGCATGTGACCTACTCTGACCTAGGAAAAAGCTCCTTCAAATCCCCTATTATTAGCCTTGATCTTATATGATCCAAGGTCTTTCATTAATTTTCAGGGTGGCAGATGTAAGTCACTCAGTCCCTAAGAACACAATTCAGGGTCTGGAAGGACAATAATAGAATATCAGGGATATTTAGACCAGGAAGCCTAATCTTTTGAAGTTGACAAAGAAGGAAATTCTCTTGCTTTCCCAAAAAATGACTCTTAGGGCTGCTGTCAAAGAAACAGCATTAAGCAGTCTTTGATTTAAGGTAGGAAGACATTTCCTCCATTATGACCTCACAAAAATCAAAAATTATTGCATCAATGTTTAAGCAGTCATGAGGCCATCAGGACATTACATTGACCATGCCTCATGTTCACAGTGTCATTTCTCTGGATTTTTCCTGAGTTCTCCCAGTTAGAGAGCAAAAGGTTTTTCTGATTTCTGATCAACATGAGTCAACATGGCTCAAAAATTAAAATAGTTTCCCAGAGCCCCCAAGTTATATACTATGTCAGCAAAGGTAAATTTTAAGTGAAGTTAGTGAAGGATACATTTCAGCATCCTCACCTGCATGAGTTACTTCTGAAACCCTAGGAGGGGGCCTGTGATGCTTTAACTTGATTATATAATTTCACAAAATTTGCAAAATTAAACAATCTAACCACAATCAATTAAAATAATCATAGTGTTCTACTCTAATGCTACCCTCTATAATACTTTCTCTCTTGTTGCATAGTACTGGAGTGACTGCAGGCATGTTGAGACTCAGCTAAGTTTAGGTTGAGTTTAATGAGATATATTTATGTGATTTGTGGTTATGTCTATAGTCAGGTGACTGTTAGCCAGCTTCTAATAGGAATGGCTTCTGGGAACCCCTCTCCTGTTCACTATGTTGACTCATGCAATGTTGTGGCAGAAAGTTGTGGGACCAGGGATTATATTAAAATATAATCCCAAAGTGTTCAACACCAAAATATATGGTAAAGAAAGAGAAACATGGTTGATATTTAGAGAACCAGAAGCTAGTCTGTGGAAAATTCTTCCAATCATCATATATGTAAAGCCATGGTTGAAATGAGGTTCTTTTCCATACTTAGTCAAAACAAAAGTTCCCTCTTGTCAAGAACATAATTAATAACATAGCACATACATTTATAAACTCATCAGAAATAAGTTTTGTGGTTGCTTGATAATCCAATTAATAAAAATAAGTTAATCATTTGAACACATTGGAAAATAAACATAATTTTCATGTTAATATGACATGAAATACTGACATGGACAAAATAATATAAAACTTATACCATTATAATTAGAATGTCAATAATAATTAGGACAAAATGGATAGTGATTTGCAGCAATTTAAAAAAATATTTCAGATGATTTATTATATAAGAAAACTTGAAATTCCCTAAAATCTTATAGTTTATATGTGACAGAATCCTGACCGTCTTCTCAAGTTTGACAATAATCTACATTTTAACAATAATGTCCTTACCAGTAATGGTTTGTAAGTCTCAAAAAAAAATTCTGGACTATAAAAAATTTAAAACAAAAACAAATTGTGATCAACTACCAGATGGTATGTCAATTCTATTCCATCTTTAGAATAAAATGATACCAAAACAGTGTCTCATGACAAGTCAAATGAATATGCAATAAAAAAGCATTATATAAAATATTAAAAGTATTTTTTTATATTTAGATTTTGTAAAGTCTGTGACATTTGTCAGTCCTTTACAATTTATACTTGTTATTTATTTTCAATTTCTTAACAAATAATTACTTTCTGTCTCTTTCTTTTTATGATTTTGTACTCATTTCTTAAAAAGCACATCCCAAATTGTATGAGCCTTGGGCTACATGAAACCTGGATCCACCAGTTGAAAGTTGATAAAAACCCAACTCAACATAGACCAAAAGAAAAGTATGAAAAATCAAACATGGCTAGATCCAGCATCTCAAATGATGCTATTATTAATATATCGCAGTCATATACTTTTAATTGCTTTATTTTTTTTCCCCCTTCTAGGTTAGTTCCATGCTCAATCCAGCAGTGACAGACTCTCCTCATCCTCACAGTGCTCTCAACACTTTTGACCAAAGTCCTGTGTGGACCAGCTAATAAGTCTATCCATGAACAAATGCCAGGGAATGAAAGACTTTAATTGGCCAGAGGTATCACAAGTGTTAACCCCTCACCTGGTATATGAACATCCTGGAATAAGAAGGTGAGAAAATTAATTCCCTGAAGAAAACCAGGGAACTGTTATCAACAGAAGAATAAATGGAAGCTGGTTTAGCAAAACAGCAGAGCTCCATGACGCATGCATATTTTCTTCTATATATTTTATTAAGACCTTCTTAAGCCTCCAGGTATCCATAAAAAGAAGCATATACCTGGCCAAAGAATGAAAATGAAGAAAGAAAAAGTATGATATTTGTCTTCAAAACTTGTCTCTATACTTTAACGGATTTTAAAATCATAATTTTAAGGTGTAGTTGTGCTTAAATATAAGTGCTAGATCTGGAAGGGAAACAATAGGACCCAAGATTCAACATGAATATTGTTTGACATGCACTAGGACTTCACTTACATTTGGGCACGACATGACCTACCATTATTGGACATCTGACAAGTGCCAATAGCCTGGTAGTCTCCTCTGGTGCTAATTTATGCATGCATTTCTAACCTTCACAGCCACCAAAAATGTGTTTTTGTGTCTACTGTAAGGGTGAAAAATGTGACCCCCATCAGATTATCTAAATAGTTGAAGATCACCAAGATTTGTGTAGAAGAGCCAGTATTCAAACTTCCTAATGAATACTTTTTGTATATCATGCTACCTCTAAAGTATTTAACCATACTTCAAACCTAAAGCATTTTATTTATGCCTGTATATGGTTGTATGTTATAGAAGAAATCTTGATAGAACATACCAGATTACAATCCTCTTCCTTAAAACATACAGATTCTCCCATTTCGGCTCGAATACGCTGCAAATGTGGGATAGAGCCCATCTCCTAAATAACTAGTAGTCTTGCTAGATAGTTTCATCAAAGCCCCCGGTGTTGGCAGCAGGTGTCATATCAGGTTAATATGACAGAGAGCCTAAGTAGGCTTTGATGTGATAGAAAGAAAGGCCAGCACATTCTGGAAGTTACCAGGCATGCTTAGTCTCTATGCTGTAGCCTTCGGTTTGGGCAGATATTTGTGCAAGCTTACTCTGCTTTCAAAGACTTTATTAGAAATGTCTTGAGTTTCTATGACACTCTAAATTCCGTGAAGCACATTTAAATAAGTTAAAGTTGAAAGATAGAGAAGAAATTCAGCTTCTCTGTTCCCCAAAAAGTCTAGCAAGGAAGAAATCAGAGCAAGTATAGGTAAGCCTGTATAAGTCATAGTAGGACCTCTAGGTCTTTCAGGCAGGCTTAGCCCTTCTCAGACCCTATCTGGCACCCATCACAGGAATGTGAAGCACTTATCCTGGGCTCTTCCAGTGAAAGGGGAACTAGCTCTGCAGCATAAGGCAGTCCTGTTCCAAAATGGCAGGCTCAATCATTAGAGTTTACCCTCAACCACTCTAGAGGAAGGAGGCTTCACATAAGGGAGCTAATAGTGTCAAACTATCAAGGGGAAGATGTGAGAATCCCAAATTCTGCAAAAGAAAAAAAAAAAAGTGTGTGGCGGGGGGGACTTCGAATAGCAGTGATGGTGGGTGGTACAGTTCCAAGAGCTTTGAAGGGCATATAACACATATCTTGCAAGAGTGTATTTTTCAATGAAGCTGACTTGAAATTGTCTCTGGCAAAGACTTACATGGTGTGACTCTGGGAAATGTGTGAGGCATAGCTTTTCCAAGACAGGAGTGTTTAGATTTTAAGAGGGGCAGCAAACCCTGTAGCTACCTTTCCCCACCTTTCCCCACTTCCATAGGCGAGTCCCACAGACACAGATAACTTAAAACTTAATAAGATTTGCAAGAGTTATTAAAAAAATAAGTGTGTTGTTATGAAGAATGTTAATAAAGTGACTTATCTGTGAATATCAGATTAAATAGAATACCTATAAATTTGAGAAAAAGGAGAAACCTCGCATTCTTGGTAAAAACAGATGACCTCATCTACTGGTGTATTGTAGTGACCACTGAGGGCAGAAACAGTCTGTGCCTGGATATTACACTTAGATCCCTTAATCCATTTTTATCGGCACTTACATCTGTTTTTCTCCAGAGAGGCTAATCAGAATGATTTGAGAGGTGTTTAAATAATTTCTCATGGACAATGATGAGAAATAGAGCCACTACAATCAAGGAAGATTTTATCATTTGTCTCTGTCTTTGTTTTTTTCACACATCAACACTTTTCTTTCTGGTCATGGGTATATTAGGATGTGAGCCTAGAATGGCTGTGACCATCAAGCACACTTTTAAATTTTATTTAAAAGGTTCATATATTGCATTATAAAGATGACTTTATTATTATTATTATTATTATTATTATTATTGTTACTATTGTTATTATTATTACTATTATTATTATTATTTTGAGATGGAGTCTTGCTCTGTCGCCCAGGCTGGAGTACAGTGGAGTGATCTGGGCTCACTGCAACCTCTGCCTCCTGGATTCAAGTGATTCTTCTGCCTCAGCTTCCCGAGTAGCTGGGATTACAGGTGTGTACCACCACACCTGGCTAATTTTTGTACTTTTAGTAGAGACGAGGTTTCCCCATATTGCCCAGGCTGGTCTCGAACTCCTGACCTCAGGAGTTTCCCTATGTTGGCCAGGCTGGTCTCGAACTCGTGACCTCAGCCTCCCAAAGTGCTGAGATCATAGGCGTGGGCCACCATGCCCTGCCCCAAAATGACTTTAAAGTTAAAAATATATATATAGAATCATCTGAGACCACAATAAAAGAAAATGATACTTAAAAACAAAGCCAAATTACACACCGAGAACGAACCCCAATGTAAACTACAGATTTTGTGTGAGAATGAAAAGTCAATGTGGTTTCATTAGTTGTAACGAATGTTCCACTGTGGTGGGAAATGTTGAGCACGAGGGGGATGGTGCTTGTGTAGGGGGCAGAGGGGCTACTGGAAAGCTCTGCACCTTCTGTTCCATGTTACATCAACCTAAAACTACACAAACAAGTGAAGTCTATTTTTTTACAAAAGCTGTTAAACAACAACATGTATTCAACTAGTTTTTTAACTTATTTTCTTGAATCTGCATAGGCAATAAAGACCTACAATTCCTGAATATATTCCTGAGTATATCAATAATGAAATCATTATATATTAAAATTTATGGAGTTCACTGAAAGCCATAGACAGGAATAAGTTCATAGCCTCAAAGATTTTCATTACAATCAAAAACATGACAAAAATTAAATGAATGTCATACATTCAACTAAAGAAGTTTAAAAAATCAAAATATAATCAAAAGGTTAAGAAATTCATAAATATAATAGTAGAAATTGGTAATTTAGAAGAAAAAAATTAAATATTTTCTTTAAAAAAATGAAATGGAATCAAAAAACCACTGCACCAATGAGTTTGTATTTTTGATTCATCTCACAACTAGCTGATGGAGGCCTTACAGCAATTTTTTTTTAATATATGAAGTATTTTGTGGACCCATACATATCTGAAAATAGCTTCTTCTTGTAATCATACATGAAAGTAAAATGTTAGCTGGGAACAGAATTCTTCAATAGCAACAATTTCTCTCTTAAAGTTTAATAGATATTTATTATCAGCTGACATTACTATGAACAAAAGTCAAATGTTGGTTTTATTTTTTCTTTTTAAAAACAATATTTCACTGCTTTATCCTTGCAATATTTTTTAACTGATGCTTTAAGTTTTCTTATTTTGTTTTTCAGTAATTTTAGAGCATGAAGCAATAGTTCTTTTTTTGTTTAATAATATTTTCTTCTGCTAGCTTTTTGGTGATTACTTTTGTTCAGTTGTTCTGGATCCTTCTTGAGGATGTCACTTATTAATACATGAGTATTTATGTCCTGTCATTCTTAACATTTCTTTAAAAAAATAGGAAGTGACTAGTAGATGCTCAAGAAACAACAGTGAACAACGTACAAAGGATTTCTAACTTTCGGCACATACAATCTAAGATAAAAAATAAATGAATGAAATAAACATAAATATGTAAACTGTTTAGTCCTACAGCCATTTATTTTCTGTCTTTTTTAGTTTTTGTTATTTTTCCCCTCCATTCTTAAATTTCTAGTTTATCATCTACGTTACTGCCTGAAGTTTCTACTGCGTTAATTTTATTCTTTACAGTTCTACACTTCAATATATCTTTTAATTATATTTTTAAAATTTTCACTTACTATTTAAAACCTTCCTGTAAACTTCTTTTTTCTTGCAAATTGTATCTCAACCAAATCCTATCTTCATGCTGCTATCACAGAATTCATGATTTTTGGCCTTTATCAAAAGCACCAACAAATGCATTCTAAAATAGTTTTCCATAATTTTTTTATAAATATGATTTTGTTCCACATTTTTCAGGACATTTACCCTCGTAATGTTACAGAATCTTTACCTCAATTTTATTTTGTTTCAGTTTACCTGTCTTCATTAAAGAGAGATCTCCTTAGATCTAATAACAGTGAGGATTTTCTCATTTTGATCCATTTTTTCTGTCAATCTAAGGATTTCCTGAATGTCCTTGCGAGTACAAGTACGAGCGTATGTGTGTGTCACCTAAACAGACTACTAAAATCTTAGAGACATTAATCTAACAGTACTATTGGAGTAAGGCAGGGCAATCCTGCAGCCATCTCCATCTGTTCTTTTGCAAAACAAGGTGTATAAAGTTACAAACCACAGCTCCCTACTCCCGCTGCTCTCCTTTCCTCTGTCCTGACCTATGCAGGGCAATGTGCCCTTGCCTATTCCCTTGAACATCCCATGTCTTTCACACAAAGTGGACATAGAGGTAGACATGGTAATGGCAACTTTATGTGGAGGATGATGACATGACGGGGGTGTGACTTCCAGGGCTCCTGTTTGCTGGCACAGATACCAGGTTATCTGAGACTGCGGTTCCAGGAAGAGTAGGTGCAAACCATGGCTTACCTCTCGGGTCACTGGCTATGTGACTGTTTAAATGGACTGGGCTTAAGCAGGAATGTTTGAACTAATCTGTGCTCTGGAACTATAAACAGGAGTAACTTCTGCTGTAGTGTAAGAATTTTCTGATTACTGTATTAGTGCCTTAGGATGCTGTGAGGTAGTTTTTTGTCATATGGAATTTGAAGGGAAGATAGAAAAAGCCAAACACTGTGCCGTAATTGGCATCTAGATACTGGGTTCCTTCCTTCCTTCCTTCCTTCCTTCCTTCCTTCCTTCCTTCCTTCCTTCCTTCCTTCCTTCCTTCCTTCCTTCCTTCCTTCCTTCCTTCCTTCCTTCCTTCCTTCCTTCCTCTCTCTCTCTCTCTCTCTCTTCTCTCTCTTTCTGTTTTCTTTTTTGTCTTTCATTCTCAAGGTCATGCTGTGTCTGTTTGCTCAAAGTTTCTACGTCAAACGCGTGATAGGAAACGTTTCCCAAGCTTGCAGTAAATACCTGGTGATCTTCAAGTTCTTTCCATTACAGCAGTGGTCACTACATCGACCAAGTGGAGCAATGATTTGTAAGACCTTGGAAACCAGAGAGCATGATAAAGTCAAAGAGGCATTATCAAGGAAGATACAATCCATGTGCAGATACATTTTAGAACACAGGTTATCAAGGATGTTACCAAGAACAGCAGCATCAATATTCCCATATAACTTGTTAGAAAAGCAAATTATCCAGCCCTACCCTAGAACTACAGAATCAGAAACCCTGGGGCTGGGGCCTAGTAATCTGTAAGCCCCCGAGGTGATTCTGACACTTGCGAAATTTTAAGGTCTGAGGGTTCAGGTTTCCCAGAGGTTGGTTAAGTAGTACAAAATTATAGCTAGACAGGGGGAATACATTCTGGTATTATATAGCACTGTAGGCTGACTAGAGTTAGCAACAATCTATTATATATTTTCAAATAGCTAGCAGAGAGGATTTTGAATGTTCCTAACATGAAGATGAGAATTGTTTGAAGTGGTGGATATGCTAATTACCCTGATTTGATCATTACACACTATATGAAGGTATTGGAACATTATACTGTACCCCATAAATATGTGCAATTGTTATGTGTCAATGAATTTTTTTTTTTAATTGAGAATCATTGACTTAGTGAATAAACCATGTTGTAGTCAGTTCACTGAGAGAATGGGCTCTCAGTGCAGCATATATTCTATCATCCTGACAATTGAACTGAGAACAAATTATAATAAAAGTATCAGGTAGTTTCACTGTTTATTTATTCACTCATTCAAATTCTGCGTCCAGCCATGCACCCAGTGCTGAGAAAACCATGCAAGATCTCCCAGTCTGGTATTAGATAAAAACAAATATAAACTGCTAAATTATAAAGTAGTTTGGTAAGCCCAGACCAGGAAAGAATGCCATGACATCACTCAAATTGGCTTTGAGGATATAGGGAAGACTTCCTAGAGATGAGCATATCTGAGAAAGGGGATATGGGTAGAAAAAAGTCAAGGATCATGCAAGTTAAGGTGAAGTGAGGAGCAAATGGGGTTAAGTGAAATTTCTAGAAGAACAAGTTGTGGAAATGTGATACCAATGCCAAGAGAGGTCACATTAATAGGTGCAATGGACTGCAGAGTCAAAGAGAGATGGGAATGGGGTGGTATCCAAGGTTACGAATGAGAGTCATGACTCCAATCAAAGTGCAGGGAAGAGTCAGGTGAGTGATCCTGGCAAGTTGTCTTGGCAGTAAGAGCCCGCTTAGTCTGTTCTTAAAATGGCAGTTGGATGTGACATCTCCAGAACCATGTCATGAGATCTGATACCCTGGTCCAACTCCGAGCCCTCCAGTAGGTGGAATCTTCTCTAGGAACAGAGAAATTGTGAAAATTTGCAGTGTGTCAGGGAATTTGGCAGTAGAAACTGGAATCTTACATTTGATGTATGGTGTCATTATAGATTCCAATGTATGAAATTTGGGATCAGGCTATTTTTGATATAAGGGCCTAGCATAGCTTGAAGTATAAATTAACTCTTCCTTGAAGCCAAATTTTTTGAAACTTGGTGAGCAATAAACTTGAACTTGTCAGATGCATTGGGATTTTTAAAATGCACTTCTTTAACTGAAGAGTTTTATGGCAATCGAAATGGCAGAAGATGCTGATGCCAGTGCCAAGAGGGCAGGGAATATAAGAGAAGCTGGAGTCTGTAATTCTGACATATGGGTTGTAGGGAATTGGGGGAAAAGAAAGCTCAAAATCTGAAGTATTGGACCAGAGAGTTTACATACGTTGAAGTCTCTGCAGAACTAAATGTAACAGCTCTGGGAGGTATCAGGAGAAAATGAACCTGTCTTGAATGTCAGGCATTATTCTAGAAACGTTTCCATCTGCCGGGCCATTTAATCTTTACTCAACAAGGTTAGAGGCTGAGATTTGCATCACAACATTCAGTCGAGGGAATGGATGATCCAAAAGATTTGGTAATTCACCCAGACTCTCACATCGCTAAAAGAAGGCAGATCCAAGATTGGAGCCCAGCCCTTCAGGGCACCAATATCTTTCTCCTACTCAGTCCCACCAGGATCTCTTTCAGGAGACTCTGTCTTCTCTTGCCTTCTCCAAGAGCTCCAGCCTGCCGAAGGGGCCCCTGAGTGTCTCTGTTGATGTGGTTTGGGAGCCCGAGTAGCAGGCTTTAGTAGTTTCACAAAATACCTCTGAATCAGGTTTCAGTGATTCAAGTAGAATGAGACCAGATTTATGAAGTTAAGAAACATTAAATCCTTCTTTTCCTGGGGTTCATGGAGAAGAAAGGTCTTCTTGCTGCCAACCAAAAAAAAAAAAAAAAAAAAAAGTGTTTTTTTCTTATTTCTCCAAGGCTGCATTTGGAAGCACATGCTTCCAAGATATAGGAAACACAGATGAGCAAAGTTTCAAAGTTCTCACCACATGGAGAGAGCAGACTCAGCAGTCATCCAGGGCCCACCTCGCTCTGAATGGGCAAGTTTCCCAGGCCTTGAAGCAACATCTGGAATTGGACATACAGGTAAGGGGAATCATCAGAGGAGGGGCATTAGTTCAATCAGACGTTCATTCATTCAACCAATATTTGTTTTGTCAGGTTTGTTAACCAGAGCTAAATGTAGCCAAAGTCTCTATTCTACTGCAAGCCCAGAAGTTCCATAAAGCTGGTCAGGGGCTAATATCATAAGATTGATGAGGCGTAAGCTTAGGCTGAGGAAGTGGGAAGTGGGGAAATAGGAAGGCAAGTCCGTCCAGGCAGTTGGGCAGATTCAGGACCTGGTAGCATAGCCAAGGAGAATCAGGAATGCAAAGGAGACATAATGGTCGGGGCAGGGGCAGGGAGAAGCCAATAATAAGCTTGAGGTGTAGATACAAGAAAGGGCTAGAGTCTGAGCTGAAGACTTTCTGAAGCCCAAAGGCTGGATTCTTCACATATTTCTGGCCCAGAACCCACACATTTCTCAGTACATATGCAAAGCGGATCCCATAGGCAAAGACAAGTACAGTCTCCTGAATGACGTAGTGTGGGGAAAAGAAAGGAGCAGTGAGCCAAACAGTTTTAGCAGCTCTGTAGGCAGCTTGGGCTTTGGAAGGTGCAAACTCATTGTTCTCTTGCATGGTGAAATGCAGATACACCATCCCACAACATCCAAACCAACGCGCCAGGGTTTCAAAAAGATTAACGGGTTTATATTGCACGAGGTAAGCCCGGCTGAAAAATCCTGCCTGCTAACACATCCTAAACTCAAACACTTCCCATTGGGACCAGCTTTCTTTTGAAAAGTAAAAATCCTACTGTCCATTTTCACACGGGGCAAAACAAAGATTTAAAAGCAAACCCCAACCTTGAAAGTTTATTTTAAAAATTTACCAGGTCAGAGAGAATGGCTTTTCACCTATTCATTCTTATCCAGGGTTTGAAAATTAGGAGCATTTCCATGTGTGAGTTGCAAGTAAAAATTTCACTATATTCTAGGAATTACACAAAACTTACAGCTGCTGTCTAATTAATACAAATTATAAATAGATGCAAGTACATGTCCCTTCAGATTAAGCTAATTGGGATGGTGGCTGCTTTTGCATCTGGCAAGGGTCCCAGCAGCGTTGGTCAAATAGAAAGACCACAGGTACCGTGCTCAGAGATGGCTGAGTTGGAATAATCTCTGGCCCACCAAGCATTAAGTACCTACCATCATGTCTGATCCATGGTGGTACCCACTAAGTTTAAATCTCCCTCCTTTAACTTCATACTCTATTTGGGTTGCCTCTTCACTCCATCTCTCTCTCCAAGGAGGATGTTTAATTTTGAGTTTGTTTGTTTTTGAGGTAGAGTCTCACTCCATTGCCCACGCTGGAGCGCAGTGGCGCCATCATGGCTCACTGCAGCCTCAACCTCCCCAGGCTCAGGTGATCCTCCCACCTCAGCCTAAAGGGTAGCTGGGACTACAGGCATACACCACCACACCTGGCTAATTTTTATATTTTTTGTGGAGGTGGGGTTTTCTCATGTTGCCCAGGCTGCCTGGAACTTTTGGGTTCAAGCAATCCACATACCTCAGCCTCCTAAAGTACTAGGATTATAGGTGTGAACCACTGCACCTGGCCAGGACATGTGATAGGTTCCTTCCCCCAACCACCTCCACCTGGCCTTTCCTAGTTCACAGTGCATACCTGAAGGCAAGGCTCAAGGAATTATAACAGAGCTCAGAGAAGCCAGGCTTCAAGGCTCAGTGGGAATCCCAAGTCTTACACTACACAGCACCTCCAGAAGCCAATTTGTCCAGCACACCCTTGTACGCAATGAAACAGAAGATAATGCCCCACACAATGTCTATCACCTTTCCTCCTCTTCTCTGCCTGCCTTCCCTAACCACCTGGGATTCACCTGATCAGACACCTTTGTTGACCCATTGTGGGAACCTTCTCAGGGCCCTTCCTCCACTCCCTTATCTCCTGTAACAGGAAGGACTCCAGAAAGCAGTTAAATGGACTGGCAGGATGAAGAGGCTCTGCCTCATGATAGAGCACCCAAACCAGGGTCTGCTTTCCTGCCCCAGCCTTGCCTAGTGGTTAGGAGCACACAGACTACTGAGTCACCTCACACATTGTTTCAAATGAGTTTTTCTTTCCTGTTAACGTACCATGGAAGGAGGAAGGGGTAAGGGGAAGGATGTTGAGCAAAGAGAGACAGAGTTGAGAGGAAAGGGCTCAGTGGAGCTGGAGGGAGGGAACATAAAGGGATAGGATTTAGACGCTCACTCTGTGGTGGCAATCAATTTCAACTGTAATAATAAGATAATGCAGAGGGGAAAAAGCGACATGCCAGAAGTGACAAAATGGAAATGAATCCTTATTACCTTGCTGATGAGAGAGCCACAGCTGCTGCCACTGCCTCATCACTTGGCAAGGGGGCATCTCATCCCAGTGTTTATCATGTGGGTCTGGGCAAAGAAGAGAGAAACATGTGCAATGTTACACTGCAGAGCGGGGAAACTCAGCCATGTGGTCACTAGAGGTCTCAGAGGCTCTCAGCAAGTCACTCCCAACCTCTACTCCAATCAGCAAGTCCCTACCTCTGGCTGTGGGTAAGGTGCCTTGATTCATCCAACCGAACCATTTGAGCCCTCAGAGCTGTGTTTGGCTTTCAGTTCTCCAGCAGAAACACCTGTAGTCTCCAAACACCTGAGCATGGCAAGGGTGCAGGCAATGAACTGGTGCAACGAATGCCCTGCACATAAGCTTGTGTCTGGAGCTGGTGGTGACAGTAGAGGCCATGGCACATTGCAATAGGCAGCCCAGAAGACTCCTTGTTGTCCCACAGACCACACTGCTCGGCAAAGTTTAGGGAAAGATATATTTTGCCTTTGGCACC
Organism: Rhinopithecus roxellana; assembly: GCF_007565055.1. Lineage (NCBI taxonomy): Eukaryota > Metazoa > Chordata > Mammalia > Primates > Cercopithecidae > Rhinopithecus > Rhinopithecus roxellana. The sequence continues at coordinate 117,051,467 of NC_044553.1, read as the reverse complement.
CAACACTCTTTAGTTTGTCATTCAGAGCCTCTCCATTAACTGGCTCCAACCCATTGCATTCACTTTGTTAAGCTCTCTGCCAGATTCTAGCCTTACTGGACTACTAACCATTCCTAGAACATGCCTGTGCTTCCTGTATGCATTGGTTTCCACATCCCCCTCTGTCTATTCTGCCCTTTCTTCCTGCTTTTATTGTCTGAGTGTTATCATTCTTAAAGACACAGGTGCAATGGTTGGAAATGTCTTCTCCATTATGTAAATCTCCTTTCTACCTGATTTATATTGTTTTATCAACGTTACTATTTCATATATTGGATAAGAGTTATTTGTACAGAGTTATTTGTGCAGTTATTTGTACAATCTAATTTGAACCATTAGACTTTAGAGAGATAAGCATTTCTGTCTAGTGCAGTGATTAATAGAGAGCTATCCACATAGTGGGTGCTCACTGTCTTATTTTTGTTTTGTGTTTGATGTGTGAATGAGAAGAGGAAAGAGGAATGTTAATGACTTTTTTCCCCTCATAGCCATTGCTAAGATTTCTTTTCCTCCAGTTCCTCAACCCTCCATGGATCCTTGGAATGTCAGCTGTTGTTGATTTCAGACTTGTTGACAGACTCAGCCTACAGCCTTTCCAGTTTTAGCTGGTGCTTCCTTCCATGAGTTCCTGGATGAAATGTGTGCTGGCAGGAATCATAAGTGTCCTGACACTCATAATTGTACCTTAAAATGGACACTAGACTCTGTTTGCACATATATTTCAATAGTTTGATTCCCTTTAGAGCAGGCCCACTTTCCTGCTGACCCTGACCCTTTGGACACATCCTAGTTGTCGTGTAAGGCTTCTTCCCTCCTTGCATCAACATTTGTTCTACCTATAATAAGGGCCACCTCCTATATGAATATGGTCAAATGTGGAAGAAATCTGTGTCTAAGATGGTATCCCTGCCTTTTAGGATATACACTACAGAGTACATATCCAACAGTTGTCAAGATCTCTCAGGATGGACACATGGCAATGACAGTTTTATCTCAACAGCAAACGTTGTACCAGCCAAGACAAAATTGCTATTATGGACCAAATGTGTATGTCTCCCAAAGTTCATATCCTGAAATTCCAATGCCCAATGTGATGATGTTAGGAAATGGTGTGTTGAGGAGGTAATTAGGTAATGAGGTGGGGTCCTCATAAATCAGATTAATGCCCTAATAAGAGAAAAGAGACAGCTCCCTTCTTCTTTCTGCTTTCCACCATGTGAGGATATAAGAAGGCCTACAAACCGGGAAGAGGGCTCTTACCAGAACCCAACCATGCTGGAACCATGATCTCAGACTTCCCAGCTTCCAGAACTGTGAGAAATAAATGTTTGTTGTTGAAGACACACAGTGTATGGTATTTTTGTTGTAGTAGCCTGAACTGACTAAGACAGAAGACCACTTGCTTGTGGGCACTGAAGTTCTTCCTAATACGTCTCTCTGAACATGTGGTTCACATCTAGTTGGCATTACTTTAGTTTTCAGCTGGTGCCTAGGCAAGAAATTAAACACTATGGAATCATGTACAGATAACTACTTCCCTTTCAATTATCTTTAATTCTTCTGACTGTAACAAAGAGAAAGACTCAATTTGGTGCTAGATGTGAACATCATCAGAAACTTACTAATATTACCTTTTAACAAAAATAGAATAAGCCTGAGATCTGCAGCCTTTCAGATCACCACTCTCTGGCCAGAATTTAATAATAATGGCTTATTTTTATAGTCTTGACTTATATAATTACCTTTCATTTAGAGAAGGCAATTTTGGTTTTCCACTCATGTACTAACGATAACAATATGTAACAGTTCTTGAATTTTCATCATATACAGGGCACTGATGTGTTTGTCGTGTTTGGCTCTAACCTTCATGGCAATCCTTTTAGTTCGGTGCTATTATTATTCCTTTTATATGAGGAAACCGAGGCATAGAGAGGCAAAGTAAGTTACCTGAGATCACATAGCTAGTAAGTAATGGACATGGGATTTGAACCCAGTATGTGCTCTTAGTCACTATTATTGCCTCTTGTAATGATATAAAATGCCTTTTTGGAACAAAGTTATTTGAGTAAAAATAAATGTTAAAGGAACTTAAATATTAAATAATAATAAATAATCCTGAGGGTAGAATATAAACACTTAGACTTTTGGAAGCTCAGAATTAGAGTTATTCCCTTATGGTATACACAGTGAGTGCCCCTTCTTTGGCTTGGAACAAGCCAGATAAGGGAAGAGATTGAGCAGAGATTGGGTGGCCAGCTGTCCAGATTTCCTTTACAGAGTAGACTGGGTGGGGAGATTTTTCTTAACCTTGTGTGGGGTAGTGGAAGCTTGTGGGCTCTGAAGTAAACCAGACTTGGCCATAAACCCTAATTTTTCTACCGTGGACTTTGTGCAATTTTCTGGGTCTTTTTTTAATTTCAACTTTCTAATCTGAAAGTATGAAAACAATCACACATCAGAGGATTGTTGTGGCAGAATAGGGTGACATACACAAAACCACTAGTAGGGGACATAGCCTAAACGAGATTTCTAACAAAGATCTGTTTCTCACCCCATGATTTTTTTTAATTGTGACAGATGCCAGGATGTGCTCAGAGATACTGGTGTGACCAGATTCACAGTGTCAGAAGTATTTCTGAACTGGGAATTTAAAATATGTGTGAATATTGCTGTTTAGTCTTTCAACTTCTAATAAACCACTAGATCCTATCCAAACCCCACCCCATTTCCCATAGTAGACTCTTAATATATTTGACAAAAGTCTTTGGGTAGAAGCCTACATATTGAAGATGTACAAAAGTCATATTCCTTGCAGCACTAGCAATGACGAACGTGTCCAGCCTGCACACAGAGGATGGTGGAAAGACTCAAGGACCACCTGCAGCAAAGTCTGAAAAATATTTTTCATCACCACCTGAAGAGCTTCTTTTTTTATTCTTTTTCTTCAAAAAAAAAAAAAAAAAAAAAAAAAGCTTATAAGAATTGACCCTAAATAATTTCAGTAAATACTGAACAGTAACAAAAATAAGTATTTTATTGTTGGGAAAGGAGAGAGTCTCTGTCCTGCAGAAACTTGGTTTAATTGGGGAGAACAAAAAGTAACCATGCAATGAATCAATTCAATTGAAAAAAAAAAAATAGACTCTTACTGTTCAGTGCCTAGAACTATGCCTGGTATACAGCAGAAATTTGATATTTGCTGAATGAATGAATGAGTGAATGAATGAGTGAATGAATCTTAAGGTCAGAACTAAGCCTGGTATACAGAAGAAATTCAGTGTTTGCTGAATGAATGAATGGATGAAACTTAAGGTCAGAACTATGCCTGGTGTACAGCAGAAATTTAGAATTTGCTGAATGAATAAATGAATGAATCTTGAGGTCAGAAAACTTGCTTGTTGTTGGAGCGTAAACATGAACTTGCTTCCCCTGGCCACAGTTCCATGCTCATTCAGCACCTGTACCTTAGCTCCTTTCTTTGTTGACATTTGTGTCATTGTAGTGAAGTCCCCTTAGTAGGGAATGTGTTTTTCATGTCTATATGTCCTAGAGCCTGGCACAGAGAAGACACTTAATAAAAGTTCTTTGAATTAATTTTGATATGAGCCCCACTTCCTGGCATGATTTTCTTCTAAACCTGGTACATCATGCATTAGAAACATGGGGTGAAAGCACCTGGTGCTTACAGATCCTAGTAAATTGACTATCCACTCCAGGTATGAAATAAAATGATTGAGGTCATTTTAATAAAACTTCAGTTTTACCCTCTGGTTATTTTGCAACCAGCTCTGTAGGGTTATATTATCCTTTATCAGCTTATAAATCAGTTTCAGTAAGTTCATAAATTTTGTATTATGTGTCACAAGAATTTGGCCTTGACTTGACAACACTGGTTGTGTTGATTAAAATCCAGGCCAAAAACTTCTACTCAGGCCAGGTTTGAATCTGTCTTTCTCATAATGACATCCTCAGCTTTATGCAGTTTTGTTAAATTTAAACAATGCTTCCTATGAATGGATCATGGATTTACACCAAACTAAATTTGTAACTGAGGAAAAAAATATGATACTATGATCTCATCATCTGGTGGAAATATTTCTAAGAAAGAGGAAGATGGGAAGAGATGAAAAGCCAACTAGAGGGAATTAACCTCAACTATGTCCGAGTTTCTCCGCTGGGGGCTTTACATATGTGGAAGCTTAATATCCTCACTACAACACTACAAGGCCTGTGTTATTAGCCCCTTTCACATAGGAGAAAGCTGTGTTCCAAAAAGAGATTTCGGTCAGCCCACGGTTATGCAAAATTGACAGAGCTCAGGATTTTAAAACCACTTGTGAGTTCCTAAAAGCTAAAGGTCTTTCCACTGGTAAGTGAAAACAGGCCAGGGAAAACCAAACTGATTTAGCTGTCTCTGTAGAAAATGGATTATGAAGAGAACATCTTCCATGAATATCCACAGAAATAACTCTCATTACCAGAGGAAGTCACTGAACATGTGCATCTTCATCAGTGTGCTGTGGTGAGACTAGGGCATCTGAGGATGGTCCGAAATGAGGACGACTCAGGCTAACTCTGGTGAGGGTTTAGAATATAAGTATTTTCAATAGGGTGGGTCATTTATTAATGTTTGATTTGGCTTGGTAATTTTGCTAAAAATATATAAACATTAACAGAAATGAATTAATATTACAGAAACAGACACACATAATTTTTTTTTTATTTTATTTTTGAGACCGAGTCTTGCTCTATCACCCAGGCTAGAGTGCAGTGGCGTAATCTTGGCTCACTGCAGCCTCTGCCTCCCAGGTTCAAGCAATTCTCCTGCCTCAGCCTCCCAAGTAGCTGGGACTACAGGCGCATGCCACCATGCCCGGCTACTTTTTTTTATTTTTAGTAGAGACAGGGTTTCACCATATTGGCCAGGATGGTCTTGATCTCCTGACCTCATGATCTTCCCACCTTGGCCTCCCAAAGTGCTGGGATTGCAGGCATGAGCCACCGCGCCCAGCCATGCACATACTTTTAAATGCTGCAAGGCTTCTTTTGTTTTTAGTGGTATAAGTGCAAACTTCTCACAACTTGCAAGGACTTTTCACTTCCTGGCCCCAACTGCCCTTCAGCTATTTCTCTTCCGCAGCATATGCTCAGCTAAACAGCTGGACTTGCAGTTCATCCAATCCTCTTTCTCTCTCTGTGTCTCTCTTTGAGAACAGCTTTATTAAGGTATAATTTATAATAAAGCACACATATTTAAAACAGACAATTTGATAAGTTTTGACATCTGTATACCCCTGTGAAACCGTCACAGAGAGTGAACATACCAATTATCCTGAAAAGTCTCCTCCTGTTCCATATTCTTGCCTTCTGCCTGTCCTTCTTCCCCACACCGAGAAACCACTGGTCTGCTGGTTGTCACTATAGATTAGCTTGAGTTTCCTAGAGTTTTATATAAATTATGCATTTGCACATCTTCATTGTCTGGCTCCTTTCACTCAGCATAATTAGTTTTGGATTCATCCGTGTCATTTTGTGTATCAGTGTATCATCCGTTTTTATTGCTGATAGTATTCCCTTGTATAGATATACTATTATTTATTAATCCATTCCCCAGTTGCTTTCACTTCTGGGAAATTACAGATGAGGCTGCTTAGGAACATTTGTTTACACGTCTCTGTATGGACACATTCTTTCACTTCTCTTGACTCAACATCTAGGAGTGGAATCACTGGATCCACTCCTAGATGTATATAGATTTATGGTAGATGTATATAGATTTATGTTCATTTTTTTCTGGCTTAAAAAATGGAAATATATTGTCTCAGTTTGGGAGGCTGAAAGTTTAAAGATCAAGGTGTCAGGAGGATTGATTCTTTCAGAAGGAGTCAGAGAGTGCTCTGGTGTCTCTTCTAATAAAGACACCAATCCTATTGGATCAGTGTCCCACCCTTACAATCTCATTTAAACTTGATTACTTCCTTATAAGTCTCATCTCCAAATGCAGCCCTACTGAGGATTAAGGATTCTACATATGAATTTTGAGAGGCACAAACTCTCAGCCCACAACACCAGTGTTTTTTAAATTTTGTAGATTGTTTTTTTGGTGTCCTATTTAAAAAATTATTTCCTAATGCAAGGTCACAAAAGTTTCCTTCCGTATTTTATTATTTTAGATTTTACATTTAGGTCTATGATCCATTTAGATTTAATTTTCATATCTCTGTGAGGTATGTTTTGAAGTTCACTTTTTTATGTGGATATCTGATTGTGCCAGCACCATTTATTAAAGAGTATTCCTTCCTCATTGAATCGCCTTTGGCAACTTTGTTGAAAATCAGTTGTCCATATGTGTGTAGCTTTATTTCTGTTCCATAAACTGATTTCTCTAGCTTCATATTGATACCAGACTCTGTTTAGATAGTTTTATAGCTCCTGAAATCTGGTCACACTAGTCCTTCAAATTCGTTCTTTTTCAAAGTTATTTTAGCTATTTGAAAATCTATGCATACCCATAAATTCAGAATAAGACTTTCAATTTCTACTCCTCCCACACCAAAGTAAAACAATGGGTAATGATTCTGACTCATAAATGCTATGTATATATCACAATGTATTTAAGTTGTCTCTGATGTCTCTCAGCAATGTCATAATTTTAGTGTATATGCCGTATATTTTTGTTAGATTTATCTCTAAATATTTTATATTTTTAAATGTGAATGGTATTTTTAAAAATTTCAACTGCAGATTTTTTGTGTTTTATTGAAACATGATTGACATTTGTACATTGATCTTGTATTATGCAGCCTTGCTTAACTCAAATATGGGTTCTAACAGTGATTTTGAAGGTTCTACTACATTTTCTACATAGACAATCATGTTATCTGTAAGTAAAGAAAATTTCATATGTTTCTTTCCAGTCTGGGTACATTTTATTATTTTTCTTGCCTTATTATACTATATGTTACCTACAATTAAATGTTGAGTAGAAAGTTTGAGAACAACCATTCTTGTCTTGTTTTCAATAAAATATTCAGTCTTGCACTATTTTGTATGATGCTACCTATGTATTTGTTTGTTTGTTTATTTTTTAAATGTCCATTATCATATTGAGGAAGTTTCTTTCTATTTCTGGTTTTCTGAGAGTTGTTGTTGTGTTTTGTAAAATCAGGAATTTCTCATTTTCTTTTCTCTTAATTTCTCATACTCTTTCTTGCCCAGAATTTACTGAGATAATCAGTTGCCTTTTTTTTTAGTTTATGAACATGGAAAAGTGCATTGATTAATATTTGAACATTAACCAGACCTTGCATTCCTGGCATACATCCTCACTTGATCATGATATACTATTATTTTTATATATTGTTGTGTTGATCTACTGAAATTTTCTTTAAAACATTTTTTATTTGTGTAGATGAGAAATACCAATCCGAAGTGTTATCTTCTTGTAAGGTTTTTGTCTGGTTTGAGTGTCGGAGCGATAGTGGCCTCATGGAATTAGTTGGTAAGGATTTCTTCAGTTTTCTAGAAGAGCTTACATAGAATTGGTATTATTTTATCTTCAAAAGTTTGGTAGAATTTATCATTGAAGCCACCTGAGACTGGGGTATTCCTCAAGGGAAGAATGAGAGGAAGGAGAGAAAAGATGTATTTAACTACACATCCAATTGTTTTTAAATGATATAAGGCAATTTATATTATTTACTTTTTCTTGAATGTGCTTAGGTAATTTGTGTCTTTTATGGAATCTATCCATGTCATCTAAGTCGTCAAATTAATTTGTAAGATTATAAAATATTTTCTTATCATCCTTTTAACATCTGTAGAAACTGTAGTGATGCCAGCACTCTCATTTATGATATTGTTAATTTGTGTTCTTTCATATTTTCCTGATTAGGCTGGCCACAGTTATATCAATAGTCTGATCTCTCTCTCTCTCTCTCTCTCTCTCTCTCTCTCTCTCTCTCTCTCTCTCTCTCTCTCTCTCTTTTTAAATATATCATTTGGCTGCATTGATTTCCTCTATTTTTTTCTGTTTTCTATTTCAATTATTTCTGTTTTTTTATTACTTCTTTGTTTACACTTATTTGGAATTAACTTGCTTCTATTTTTCTGATTTCTTAAAATAGAAACTGAGATAATTGCGAATATTTTCTTTTTTACTAATAAAGTCATGTAGTGCTATACATTTTCCATAAGCACTGTTGTGTTTTCAGTTTTTATTCATAAAAATACTTTATTTTCTCTTTTGCTGTCTTTAGCCCAAGAGTTATTAATAAATATTTTATTTGATTTTCACATATTTGAGAATTTCTCAGAAACTTTTGTTAATTATATCTAATTAAATTCTATTACAGTGTGTATACTAAATTATTTCCAGTGTATTAAGATATTTTATGACCTAGAGTATGATCTATATTTGGAAGTGCTCTCTGTTTGCTTCAAAATAATATGTATTCTTCTGTTGTTGGGTGTAATGTTCTATAAATGACAATTAAATTAGTTGATAGTGTTATTCAAATCTTCTGTATCCTTACTTAGTTTTCTGTCTATTGGTCTATTAAATATTAAGAGAGGATGTTGAAATCTTTGACAATAAACTGTAGATTTGCCTTTTTTCTTTGAAATTCTAAAAAGATTTAGGATGATTATATACTCTTGATGAATTAATACATTCATCATTATGAACGACTCCTTTATCTATGATAATATTCAGTGCCATAAAATCAACTTTCTCTAGGCCAGGTGCAGTGGCTCATGCCTGTAATCTCAGAACTTTGGGAGGCCAAGGTGGCAGGATCACTTGAGCCTGCGAGTTTAAGACCAGCCTGGGCAACATAGTGAGACCCTCTTTCTAATAAATAAAAAAATAGCAGAGCATGGTGGCTCTTCCCTTTTGTCTCAGCTACTTGGAAGCTGAGGTGCGAGGATCGCTTGAGTCCAAGAGGTCAAGGCTGTAGTGAACCACACACTCCAGAGCCTGAGCAACAGAGAGAGGTCCTGTCTCAAAAAAAGAAAAATAAAAAATTGACTTTGGTATAATATAGACATTCCATTTTTCTGGACCAGAACTAGCATTATATATGTTTTATCATCCTTTTGTTTTTCATCTATTTATGTTTTTATATTTAAAGTGTATTCCTTTTAAGAAGCATATAACTGATACATTCTTTTATATAAAAATAAAATCTGACAGTGTCCACCTTTTAATTGGGATTTTACCCTATTCACCCTTAATGTGATCATTGATAAAGTTAAGTTTAATTTTATCATCTTGCTATTTGAATTACATTTGCCTTATATATATATACACACATATATATTTAACTTGTAACTTCCTACTTTCAAGTGATATTATACCACTTAATATATAATAAAATAACCTTACAATGGCATACTTCCATTTTATCCCTCCTGGCCTTGGGATATTGTTGTCTAGCATTTTACATATATGGGTGTGGATGTGGGTGTGTGTGTGTGTGTTTGCATTTTAAATATCATATTATTATTTTAATTTGAGCAGACAATTTAAAACATATATATTAACATTTTTAAAAAATGTATTTTCTCTTTACCCATGTAGTTACCATTTCTAGTGTTCTTCATTTTTTGCAGCGATCCATATTTAATCTGCTATTATTTCTCTTCTGCTTGAAGAAATCTCTTTAACATTTTTTATGTTGAGAGTCAGTTGGTGTTGAATTCTCTCAGATTTTGTATGTCTGAAAAAGTCTTTATTTGCCTTCAGTTTTGAAAACTATTTTCATTGGATATAAAATTCTAGACTGACAGTTTTTTATTTCTTTTAATACTTTAAACAATATTGCTTCATTCTCCTCTGCAGTGTTTTTGAAGATAAATTAGCTCTCATTCTTTTCCTTGTACCTCTTTGTTTTCTCTGCCCGCTATGAAACTTTTCTCTTCATATTGGTTTTGAGCAATTTCACTATGATGCATATGCATATCTTTATTTTTCTTGTGCTTCTGGTTTGTTGAATTTCTTGGGTCTGTGGTTTATAGTTTTTACCAAGTTTGAAAAGTTTTCACTCATTTTCTTTAAATACCTCCCCCAGTCTACTCTGTTAGGGACTCCACTTGCCCTGTATTAAGCCATGTAAAGTTGTCCCATTGTTCAATAACTACTTTTTTTTTTTTTTTTTTTTTTTTTTTTTTGAGACGGAGTCTCGCTCTGTCGCCCGGGCTGGAGTGCTGTGGCCGGATCTCAGCTCACTGCAAGCTCTGCCTCCCGGGTTTACCGCCATTCTCCTGCCTCAGCCTCCCGAGTAGCTGGGACTACAGGCGCCCGCCACCTCGCCCGGCTAGTTTTTTCTATTTTTTAGTAGAGACGGGGTTTCACAGTGTTAGCCAGGATGGTCTCGATCTCCTGACCTCGTGATCCACCCGTCTCGGCCTCCCAAAGTGCTGGGATTACAGGCTTGAGCCACCGCGCCCGGCCCAATAACTACTTTTATTATGATGTCTTATCTTATATCTGCCACTTCTTATCCAGTGTATTTTTCATTTCATGCATTTTAGTTTTCATATCTAGAAATCTAGTTTAAATATTTTTAAAAATATATTTTTATGTTTAAGTTTTAGCTTATATGGAATATAATTATTGTAACTATTTGTGTTCCAAGCCTAACAGTTGTTTCTCTTTGGCATCAATTTTGATTTATTGATTTTTCTCCCCATTATGCCTCATATTTTCCTGCATTATGCATCATATTTTCCTGCATTATGCATCATATTTTCCTGCATTATGCCTGATTAGTATTTGTTTCGATGCAAGACATTATGAATTTTGCTTTATTGGGTGCTGGGTGTTTTTATGTTCCTATAAATATTCTTCAGCTTTCTTCAGAAGAGATAGAGTAAAGTTACTTGGACATAGTTTAGTCCTTTAGAACTTGTTTTTAAGATTTGTTGATAATGGCCAGAATGGAATTTAGTGTAGAGCTAGCTATTTCCCACTACTAATACAAGATTCTTCTGAATATTCCAAATAATGCTCGTTGAAATAAAAGGCTTTCTGGTCTGCGTATTTCTGGCTCTGTGGGAGCAGTCAGTACTGCTCCCTCTAATTTATTTAGGTAGTGATATTCCCGGCCTTGGTTACACACATGTGCTAACCAGTACTCTGCTGCTTCCTTAAGGAGACACTCTGCATATCTCTGTAGTTCTTTCTTTCTGGGCATCACTCTCCTCTCTGGTACGCTTTCCAGTGAACTCAACCCACATTAGCAACCCTGGACTCTCAACTGTTACTCCTCAATACAGAGTCTATATGTCTCTGCTTTGTTGTCCCCTCCCTTTGCTAAAATGGTTCAAGGTCATAAACTGAGGCAATTGCATAGTTTTTCTCATTTGTTTCCCATTTCTCAGGGATCACTGTCATTTGTTGCTTGAGGGCCAGTGTCTTGCAAATTATAATTTCATATATTTTTCCAGGTATTTTGGTTGCTTCAGGTAGGAAGTATACCTAGCACCTAGCCAGAAGTGGAAGTCTCCCTCTGATTCTCTTTTGTTTCTACCTTTTGCACAATCTATTGGCTTTCCCTGAAATAGTGTTTCCTCCATTCTTGCTATCATTTACACATATTTTGGATCTTTATTTAGTCATTTCTTCTCCTGGGTGATTTCCCAGGCTACCTTTTCTTAGTGCTCCTAGAGCACCTGAGGCTTACCCTTCCTTAACACCAATAATATTGATTATAATTGTCAGTTCTTAGTATCTTATATTCTACTAGACTAGGGGCATCTTGAAGGCATAATGAAAATGAGAATTACTTTCTTTTCACCATTACACCCTCTGGTCCTTGCACTGAACTTTGCATATATTCTTCAATATTTTTGAAAGTGCAAATAAATAAATGGGCTAACTCTTGATTGATTCCAACACAATACATAAAACAGAGAAAATAAAAGAGACACATTTTGCTAAGGATATTTTACTTATATAAATTTGGCCATACATTAGAATATTTGTATTTCCAGATACCAGGTGTGCATTCTCTAGCATGTTTTCAGACTTGCCAATCCCACACTAAGGTACAAGGATTGATGTGTGCCCAAGAGATTGCCTACTAAATTGTCAAAAGCAAGAGTAATTCAAAAAGTCTGTGGATTTCTCCTTAGAAGAATTGACTAGTCTATTGATGGCTGTAGGACTTTCACATACCCAGAGAGTTAGAAATCAGAAACCCAAGCATATGCACTCTGAAGAACGATGTTAGTTTCCCGTTGCTTTGTTCAGTGAGAAGATGACAAAGGGAATGAGAGATGTGGGGAGAAGCAGTCTGATATACACTGAAGGAAGGAAAAGAGGAAGCATCAAAAATGAGATGCAAAACAATTCCTGTTGAGAGTCATCTCTCCAATGTCAAGAAAATTTACATAGACAAGGGATTACAACCTGGCTCCAAAACAATATAGAAGTTTGGGATTCCTCTCTGGATAGCAAACAAATAAACCATCAAGGCTTACTACCTGTGCAATGCAGAGCTCCTAAAATATACCGGTAAAGAATTACCAGGTATCTAGTGAATATGACCCCAATTGTGAAGAATATATGGACTCAAAAGGGGATAGTCCAAATTTTAGTAGTTTTTGTTAAACAGAGCCCCAAACCCTGTTTCCCTGCATTTTTCAACCACTAGTAGTGGCATTTTTTTTTTCTCTTGGATCTGTAGAGTATTTCTGCTATTTTCTTTATGTGACTACTTTCAGTGTTGTTCTAGAGCCAACTTACACCCACTTGTACGAGCCAATCTTCACAGTGCCATGTTCAGTGCCTTCACATTGGCAGTTGGAAATTAGCCATGATGAAAATATCCACACCATATAAATCAAGTACACAAGTCGGGGCTCTCCCCACAGAGAGTCAATTGTTAAACCTTTATCAGCATACCACTGACTACATTTTAAGTATTTCTTGACAATGACGGTTTTAAGAATGACAGCCTTAGGATCACCTGCCCACATTGAGCTGAGCTCTGTATTGCAGGGCAGCTGACACCTTCAGCCTGTGTTCTCCAGGCTTCTATGCCAGTGAATGTCTGGCTTGATTTGGTCATTTGCAGACACTGAAGAGAGACTGGGGTAGCCAATAGAAGGGAGACAGATCTTTCTACCCCCTTGTTTCTGTCTGTGTCCCTTGCAGTGTCTACATCTCTCTTTTGATTTCAGCTTCTGACAATGAGACCTACCATGGAGCCAGCTTCTGCAATAATCCTAGTCTTCTAGCTGTAGTCTTCTAGCTGTAGCATCACCACTCCCTCCGCTATTCCCTCTGGTCTAAGGGAGTGATAGCTCCTGCTATTGCTAATGTCTGAATTGCTATCTTCTATTAGGCTTCTAAGCTGCTTCATCACCTGTGCAAATTCTGCATTAAATTCATTCTGCTTAAATATTCACATGGCATCTGAATCCCAGTTAGGTCCTGACTAATATAGTGCTTGAGTAATTGGCCAAAGTTCACATGGCAATTAGTTAAGCTTGGATTTCAAGCCTTATGTTTGACTGTGGAAACTGCTATATACAGTACTGTGATACTTCCTTCTAATCTTGTCCTGGTTTTCAGATTCTCTATTCAGGCTGCCCCCTATGGCCTACTAAGAATGAATAATTAAAACTCTAGTAATCCCAGGTAAGTCCTTCAGGCAAAGGTCCTAGAGAAATGTCCTCACTGATGTCCACATGGAAAGCTTTCAGTTATTCATCTCTGTTTCAAATTGGAAAACAATGAAGATTAGATGAACTTTCCAAAGTTCTTTTCCTATAGGAGTATATAATCTTGCTGTGTCTAAAAGCAGTGCTATTTTATGTTTTTGGCTACAAATACAGACTTAATGTGGCATATAATAAAACATAATAAAATACCTGACATATTATAAGCTCACGCTCCTCTGTTATATTTGTGGTTGAATTAGAACTATGTTATACGGTTACCAGGGAATAAGAAAACATTACAGACACGTGCACTTGGTCATCAATACCCTGTTTTTCTGATCCCTTGTAACTCACCCTTCTTAGCTTTCTTTGGTCAGATTTGTGCCCAGCTTTCTTGTCTCTTCTGTTGACAAGTGCAGACTCTATCCCTGTCTCCAGTTCTGCCAAATCCATGATAGTTATCATCTACTTTGTTTTGCCCCATCAGATGCTCTGGTGATGAATATAAAGACAGTCCCCTGAGAAACCATGGTTTTAAATTCCTGCTATGAGACGTCTATATGTGTCCCTGTGACAAATTTGATATTTCCCTCTTCTTGTTTTTGTTTCTACAGGGTTTGATGGAGTTCAGGGTGGTAGGGTTGTTGCTGAGCCAGTGGGTGAAAATATTGTTCTCAACAACAACAGCAACAACAAAAATGTAGGTATTATGTGGCAGTACCATCCACCCCTGCATCAGAAGGTTTCATCAAAGAGGCTTATTTCACAAGGTACTATTTTTCCTTTCATAGCATTTGCCACAAATGCATTTTATTTATTCATTTATTCCTTGTTGTTTCTCTCCCTTCACACTGTTAACTCATGAGGACAGAGTTTATTTTCTCCACCTCTGTATATAGGAGAGTGTCTGGCATAGTAGGGAGGCCAGAGATATTTGTTGCTTGAACAAAAGTAAATGTATAAGCTGAGTGAACAGATGGCTGCAGGTCAAACATTATACAATATTGAACACCTTCTCTCTGTGCACTTCTGAGCCCTCCCCGCCTTTCCTCAGACAGGAATGAGAAGCATAGGCAGTCCCAAGCAAGTCCTCAGCCATAGTTTGATCTCTGCTGTATACTAAGCCATGTTGCTTCTGACTTTTCTTCGGGAGACCTTATGGTTCATGAATTCTAGATGAAATGAAAAAGAAGATTGTTTTTACATTTTAGAGGTAGAATAAATGAAAAATGAAAAATATGCTGTATTTGGAATAAACAATGATAGCAACAATGGTAGTATCTCATTCGCCCTGGGTTTAAATCAATTGTTTATCACTTATAAGCTGTGTTACCTAAGACAAGACATTTAGCTGCTCCAACTTCCATTCTTTTTCTCACATGTAAAATGTCAGTGATAATTGTACCTTCTTTTACTAATTCATGCATTTCTGAGGGATTTAAAGGTGGGTTTTCCAGGCATGTTCTCACTCCTAAATGACCCCTTTTTTTCCCCTCACCTTTTTCTCTTTTCTCACAAAAGCTCCAGGTTTTTAATACATTGCCCTCACCCAACTTACAAAAAATAATTCTCTCAAGTGTCACTTTCTTTCAATGATGGGAGTGACTGGTGATTGATTTACGTCCTTCCCAGGGTAATTTATATTTTTTAATTGGACAAAGGGATACAGTTTCAATGGTGGAATTTCAGGCTGGGTTATAAACTCATTGGGAAGTTGTTTGTGTCCTGGGAGCATACATACAGTCTCTCAAATTAAATCATAAATAGCTGCCTTTCTCATCTGTATCTAAGGCCAAGTCTGCTCAGTTGATCAACCTCTGAACATGTGACATAGCACTCACCAAAGGTGCTATTGATATGGTCTGATATACACTGCAAATGTTTCCTGAATAGATAAAGTACAGGGCTTGTGATATGAGTTCTCAATAAATAATAACCCATGTCCTTCATGGGGCACAGGGTCCCATTGTCCAGTCTGGCTGCTTGAACAGTAAACTTGAAGAAAGGTATAATTCGTAAGGAAAGCAAAATAATCTAAGGTTAGACTATAGGCCTCAGATGACAGCTGAGGGCAGAGATTTTCCAAGAAAGGATTATTCATAGATTAATAATTCATTTAGGATTCCAACTGTAATGCCTCAGATAATTTATTCAAGTTTATGTAATTTAAGGTCTGGAAAGCACATTATTAATTGTATTGTTTACAATTGTCTCGACTTTGCTGTGGTATTACATTCACCCTCCAATCTAGGTGACTTAATAGTATAAGCTGTTTTTTCTTTAAATAAAGTTATTTTTGTTTATATTTAAGGTATATGACATGCTGATTTAAGCCACACATATACTACAGTGGAACAAATTAATATGCCCATTATCTCATACATTTACCCATCACTGTCCTCCTTGTCAAAAGCAGCAATAATCTAGTCATTTAGCAAACATCCAACACAATACACTGTTTTGAACTATAGTCATCATATTATAAGTTAGATTTTTCAGCTTGTTTGTTCTATATATTTGCTGCCTTTTATCCTTTAAACTGCAACTCCCCATTTTCTCCCCCAACTGTGGCCCTAGTCATGATTCTCTATATTCTCTATCTGTGTATATTTGACTTTTTTTCTCCCTTTCCTTTTCTGTTCTTTCTTTCTTTCTTTTTTAAGATACCACATATTAGTGAGGTCATGCAATATTTTTTCTTTCTGTGATTTGCTTATTTAAGTTAGCACAATGTCCTTCAGGTCCATTTATGTTGGGGCAAATGTCAGCATCTCCACCCTTTTTAAGGCTGAATAATATTCCGTTGTATATCTGTACCATAGTTTCTTTATCCATTCTTTCACTGATGGACAACTAAGTTGTTTCCATATCTTGACTATTGTGAATTTTGACGCATTGTGGATAAGTTTATGAGACGGTGACTTCATTTCTTTTGGATATGTACCCAGAAGAGGAATTGCTGGATCATAGGTACTTCTACTCTTAATTTATTTTAGAAATCTCCACACACTTTTCCGTTGGCCATACCAAGCTACGTTTCAAACAGTGTACAGGGGTTTCCTTTTCTTTACATCCTCGCCAAAACTTGATATCTGTTATTTTTTTGACAATAGCTATTCTAACAAGTGTGATGTTGTAGCTTGTAGTGGTTTGATTTACATTTCTCTGATAATTAGTGATGTCGAAAACCTTTTCATGTACCCATTGGCCATTTTTATGGCATCTTTAGAGAAATACATATTCAAGTCAATTGTTCACTTTTTAATCAGGTTATATGTTTTCTTGATATTGAGTTTTATGAGTTTTTATAAATCTTGAGTATTAATCCCTTATCTGATATATGGTTTTCAAATATTATTTTCCAATACATGGGTTGCCTTTTCATTTCATTCTTTACTTTGCTGTGCAGAAACTTTTTAGTTTAATGTGGTTCCGTTTATTTATTTTTGCTTTTATAGCCTGAGCTTTTGGTGTTGTAGCCAGAAAATCATTGCCAAGGCCAATGTCAAGGAGATTTTCCCCTACGTTTTCTTCAAGGAGTTTTATGGTTCCAGATTTTATGTTTAAGTCTTTTATCCAACCTGAGTTGAGTTTTATGTATAGAGAAAGTTTCCATTTACATTTTGCATGTAAAAATCTAGTTTTCCCAGCATCATTTATTGAAGAGACTATGTTTTCCTCATTGTGTTTTTCTATGCCCTTGTCAAAAATTAATTGGCCAAATATGTTTAAATGTACTTCTGGATCTCTATTCTCTTCCATAGTCTATGTGTCTGTTTTTGCTATTGTTTTGATTACTATAGCTTTGTGATATAATTTTAATTAGGAATGTGATGTCTTAAACTTTGTATCATTTCTATTTTCCTTCAGAATTTCATTAGCCATTTGGAGTCTTTTGTGGTTCCACATGACTTTTAGGATTGCTTTTTCTATTTCTATGAAGAATGCCATTGGAATTTTGATAGGCATTGCATGGAATCTACATATTATTTCAGGTTCTACAGACATTTTAACAGTATTCCTTTAATACACAAGCATGGAATATATTTTCATTTATATTTGTCCTTTTTAATTTATTTCACCAATATTTTCTAGTTTTCAGTGTACAGGTCTTTCACCTCCTTGGTTAAATTTATTCTGAAGTATATTATTTTTTGATGCTGTTGTAAATGGGATTGTTTTCTTGATTTTTTTGGCTACATTGTAATTTGTATATAGAAATGCCATGGATTTTTGTATGTTGACTCTATATTCTGCAATGTTACTGCATTTATTTATCAGATCTAACATAACAGTTTCTTTTGGTTGAGGCTTTGGGGGTTTTCTAGATATAGGATCATGTAATATTATCTGAGAAAGATAATTTTGCCTCTTCCATTCTGTTTTGGATACCTTTTATTTATTTTTCTTGTCTAATTACCCTTCATGGCATTTTAGTACTCTGTAGAATAGAAGTTCAAGAATGGCCTTCCTGTCTTGTTTCAGACCTTATAGGACAAGTTTTCAGTTTTCTCTATGATTATCATGTTAGCTGTTTTTCATAAATGGTCTATATTATGCTAACAAACTCTTTTGGTCCATCTAGTGTCACTATAAAGGAATAGCTAAGGCTAGGTATTTATGAAGAACAGAGACTTATTTGTCTCATGGGTCTCGGGCTGTACAAGAAGCATGGTGCCAGTATCTCCATCCAGTGAGGGCCTCAAGTTGCTTCCAATCATAGTAGAAGGGGAAGGGGAGCCAGTGTGTGCAGAAATCACATGACAACAGAGGAAAAACAGAGAGAGAAGGGAGAGTTACCAGGTTATTTATAAAAAACACCTCATAGGGAAATTTACAGAGTGAGAACTCATTCACCCCCTCCCCAAAGGAGGATATTAATCTATTTTTGAGGAATCTGCCCCCGTGACCCAAACACCTCCCATTAGGGCCCCACCTCCAGCACTGGAATCAAATTCAGCATGAGGTTTGGGAGAACAAACATCCAAACTATAGCAGAAACTATCTATACCCAACGTTTCAAGAGTTTTCACCAAGAAAGTGTGTGGAGTTTTGTCAAATATTTTTCTAAATCAATTTGATATCATCATTTGGTTTATGTCTTTCAGTTTATTAATGTGATTGATTTATGTTTGTTAAGCCAGTCTTGCCCGAAAGGGCTACATTCTACTTGATCATGATGTATAATCTTTTTAAATGTGTTGTTGAATTCAATTTGCTAATTTTTTGTTGAGGACTTTTGCAACAATGTTCATCAGAGGTATTGGCCTGGTTTTCTTTTCTTCTGGTACCTTTGTCTGTGCCTAAAATATCAAGGTGATTTGTTTCTCACAAAATGTGTTAGAAAGTATTCCTTACAGCTTTATTTTTTGAAGGAGTTTAAGAAGTATTGATATCAATTATTTTTTGAAAGTTTGGTAGAATTCAGCTGTAAAGCCATCTGGTCCTGGGTCTTTGTTGGAAGGTTTTTAAATTACGACTTCAATCTGCTTGTCATTCATCTGTTCTGGTTTAAGATTTATTTCTTACTATGTTATTACCTATTGCAGATTAGCAGAACCTCTGTTCCATGTAGTTACCCAGAAGCCCAGGCAAACATATTCAAAATGCACAGCTTTGCCTTGGAAGTGACAGATGTCACGTGTGCTCATGGATTACCTCCCAGAATTAGTTACATGGCCTTCTTAACCACAAGGCGGGGCGAGTAAGAAGGAGAATTGAACCAGCTATAAATTGTAGTATCTTCCTTAGATATCATCTAGCTAGTGTTTTTTAACCCATTTGGGACCATGAACTTATTATATGTCTCATGAAAATTACAGGCCAGCTACACAGAAAAATGTAGATGATTATATACAACTTTTGCATTGAATTTTATTGAGTTTACAGATCCTACTACAACTCAGCCAGGAGGCCACTACCAAAAGTGTGGTGGAGCTGACTTATAGTGGACAACAGGAGTCTTTTGTAAAATTGTCAAGAATTTTGCAAGACAATTGATGTGTTGCTAGCTCGAAATGGCCACAGTGGGAATATTGGCACAATGGAAATTGGCAAATGCTACCAAATCAGCTCTGCCTAGTATTTCTTTTTCTGGAAAATTGGTTGCTAAACATTTCCTGTAACACCAATGCCACTAATGGCCTCCACTTGTTTGCATCTAAGCAACTCCTCCTGTAGATCAAAGATCTCAGATACACATATTACATGTCTATTCTGCTTGACTGGTAAGCAGTTTCTTGGAGCACTGTCTTGGGAAGGAATCTGAGATATCAAAGTGTACTAGCATCAGATAGCAATATCTCACTTAGACATTACAGTCCAGAGTGGCAGCAAAAGTGTGTAATTCTTTCTTTTTTAAAACAGTGGCCTTATTATACATATAGAGGTACTAAATCCCAACAGGATTAAATGAAATGACCTGCTTCAGCTCAATTAATGTTGTCAACAACTCTGGATTTCTATAATGTATCCAACTCTGTCTCTGAATCAGAACTGAACAACTAGTTTCTGCAGCAGCCTGACATGACCATTGGTCACCCAGGAGACAGTGATTTGAGATGCTTATCACTCCTCTACTGAGTTTTATTGTCTTGGCCTTTGAAGGTCATAGCTTTTTCTGTGGGTGTGCATTATTTCTAGTACCATTTAGCTGAGAAGCATTGAGGTAAGTCCTCTTCTGGGAGAAGAGATTGTGTTTGATATAACCTGGACATCTGAGACTTCCATCTGAACTGGAGATTAGATTTGGAGATCAAAGAACAGGGCTAAATCATTCTTTAAATTCATAAGCACCTGTTGGCATGACAACCCTTGGCACTAGCCAACAAATTAGGGGTGATCCATTTTATCACCTATGCACTTTAAATTAATTAAATACATTAACCTTGAGTGTTTGCATTTTTCTAATGCACAATTATAAAACATACATGAAAAGATTAAAGTTAAAGGAATAATTTTAGCTAGAGATCTGGTTAAGGCAGTGCCCTATACATGGCTCCCAGATTATCTAAAATGAGGCAGCCATGGATGCTTCTTATGTGTGGCAACATGACTCCCAAAGTAGTTAACATACCATTGGGAATGACCCCCTCATACATTGGGGTACACATGTGTCAGCCATTCTGGGTGCCCAATTGAGGGCACACTAAATTAGTCTCCTCCCACTGTTTACCTGGTGTGCTCCTATTTGAACTATGACCATCAGAGCGTTGAAGAAAGGGCCATAAAGACATAAAGGCATTGTTGCATTGATTAATGATAGTCATCGACGAAGTGTCAAGTCATTACTGCTTGAACAACACAGGACACAGTACCTGCCCTCCAGCAGCTCATAACATGTGGATGATGTCCTTGTTCTATATGCAGAGAGATGGGGAAACCATGATCTACTCTGGTCCCCAGGATTCCCAGTCTCCCTGCAACAGATGGCCCATGTCCCAGACAAAGAGGATCTTGCTACTCCTCTTATTTTACATCCTAGAAGGAGCAAGCATGGGAGAGTTGAAGAATGGTGTTGCAATGCCTTCATTCTTCAGAAAAATTAGATCCACAGAGGGGAAATAATCTTCCCAAGAATGCACAGCTACTTTATTTTACACAAGTCAATGCAAAGACCCAGTTTTCCCAGCTTCTAGTCCAGTGTGCTAATCAGTGGCATTTTAAACAGAGTTGAAATTATCTAAAATTCTGTTGAAAAAAAAATGCCACACTTATGCCAATTTTCATACTACTCATTTACAATCAAGTAATCACTTTGTTTGTAAGAAATGTGTTTTTAACTGATGATTTCTATTTGTTATTGTTGACTCAACTGCTTTGCATTTATGTTTTTGACTCGGCCATCTTTTTCTTTAATATTCTGGTTTCTACTAGTCATTACCATGAAAGAAATTAGGACAGAGACTGAAAGAATAATTAACAGCAAATACACATTCATGCTTATGGTATTTTTATTTTTCAAGGAATTTTCCACTCTCATTTCCTCAGTTCATTTTCAAACAACTTTATGATGCAGATTGACTATTACAACGTGACCCATTTTAGATTTCATCTAAGTGGGCACAGGAAAGTTAGGTAGCATTCACAGCATCACGCAAGCATTTAGTAACCAAGCAATGACTAGGATCAGTTTTCATGGCTTCCAGTCCAATGTTCTTTCTATGATACAAAGGCATAATATCTGCTCTAATATCTGAGTTATACCTACCAGCTGAAATATTTAAATGCAAGTTCCCAGAAGAGGTCATTAAAGTCATAATTACAATAATAATAAAATCTCCTTTTACTATTTAAAAATACATTTCTAAACTTTACTTCCTACTTATTTGGGGCATTTTCAACATCGGGCTCAAAGGTAAAAATCTGTCAATATGTGTCAAAGAGTTCACATTTCAAAATCGTGCACTTTTTTTTTACATAGAAGTTTATCTCAAGTTCTCATTCATAATATGACTATTTAACCATTCTGTGCACATTTCTAATCAGCTGCCAAACCTAAAACAGATTAGGATTGAATAGAGGATGGGAGTGGGAAAAGGTAGGTAGAGTGATTATACTGCAGCAATGACTGTGAGAACAGTAAGTGGTAGATGGGAATGTAACAGCAAGGGGAAGAATTTTTAAAATTTGGGAAGAAAATGAAACTGAAAGAAGGTAGTTCCTCTCCAAATAGCTAGTAGCCTGGCTCCATTTTCTGAACCTTGTTAGATCCTCCAATCCTACAGATAACCCTGAACCATTAAGAGCGGTTTCATTTAAGTTCATTAAGATTAATAAAACACAGGGAGGTAGATTGTCACCTGTCGTAGAAATGTTTCAATCCCACTTACTCAAGACTAAACCAAAACAAATATGTTTCTGCGTGTGTGTGTGTGTGTGTGTATGTATGCGTGTGTATATATTTGATGCTTTATGGAGTATAAGCAAATAAAACCAGTGTGTCTTTTGCTGTTGTTGCTTTTTAATTAGGAGGCAGAGGAATAAACTTCTGTTACCTGGAATTTCCCCCATGTGGAAAACATCCTTTGCCTGCAAGGGCAGATAAATAAGGCATTAGTATCTGTTCTCTTCTATATTCTCAAAGGCTACCTTATCTCCCAGGATACAAGGAGATGGAACCAGAGAGCCTGAGAACTTTGCCCTCCTGTCAGAGTTGGAACCATCACTGTCACAGTGCACACATCTGGTGCTTTATGCCCAAATACAGATTGGTCATCGTCTGTGGTATTTCCCAGAGCAGAGGATGACATTGCCAGCTGGTCCTATAAGAGCAGAGAGCCTGGAGGCTAGGGGCATAGGTCAGAAGGAAGGAGCAGTTCAGAGGGTCACTGCATGACACCAAGGCCCTTAGGAGCCTGGCAGCCATCAGGGCAATTCGGAGAGTGCAGTCCTGAGGTTGACTGCTACAAACAGTGACTTCCCACTTGGGCTTGCTCAAAAGAGGACTTACTGGGTATTTTTGCTCATATATATATATATATATATATATATATATATATATATACACACACACATATATATATATATTATACTTTAAGTTCTGGGGTACATGTGTATAACGTGCAGGTTTGTTACATATGTATACCTGTGCCATGTTGGTGTGCTGCACCCATCAACTCGTCAGCACCCATCAACTCGTCATTTACATCAGGTATAACTCCCAATGCAATCCCTCCCCCCTTCCCCCTCCCCATAATAGGACCCGGTGTGTGATGTTCCCCTTCCCAAGTCCAAGTGATCTCATTGTTCAATTCCCACCTATGAGTGAGAACATGTGGTGTTTGGTTTTCTGTTCTTGCGATAGTTTGCTGAGAATGATGGTTTCCAGCTGCATCCATGTCCCTACAAAGGACACAAACTCATCCTTTTTTATGGCTGCATAGTATTCCATGGTGTATATGTGCCACATTTTCTTAATCCAGTCTGTCACTGGTGGACATTTGGGTTGATTCCAAGTCTTTGCTATTGTGAATAGTGCCGCAATAAACATACGTGTGCATGTGTCTTTATAGCAGCATGATTTATAATCCGCATTTTTGCTCTTCTGGTTGCTATTTGTGGTTGCATTAACTTCAATATGCCTACCTACCACGACCTTGTTTCTGGGATTATTAACCACCAGTGGCCACTTGGGGTACTACAGTAACTGCACTAGCTGCAATCACTGCAGATCTTTGCCCGTCTAGTTTCTTCTTGGTACTCCAGGTTGATCCTTAGAAGAGACTGATCCTGATGATGCTATCTAATGCTGCCTTCACTTTGCAGCCCAAACAATGTCCTAAGTCCTTGATGCTCTATATTTTTTTCATAATAGCATTTGAAATTATCTTATTGTTTATATACTTCTTTACTGTTTCTCTCTTCTTCCATTAAGATAGAACCTGTCTGTTCTGTTCACTGCTGCATCACTGTGCAAAACACTGCTTAGGACACAGCAGGTGCTTAATAAGCACATGTAGGAAAATGATGAATGAATAAATGGCTACATTAGGATTACTGTTGTTTTTCTCACCAAGTTTCTTTTAATTAACATTTGTAGAGTACAAGGCATTGAGGATGCCACTGTGAGTCACAGGGAGGCTAAGGGACTGTCCCAGTTAATGCAGCTTCCTTGCTGTGTGCAGGTCCATCTTAGGACGACAAAAACAACTACCTGATACAAGAAGTTCTGGTAATGTCAGTGACATGCATGGGGACCGCTTGTCTTTAGTGAACACTCTTTGTACCTCATCATCTGTGCACAGGTCTTTGATGGAACAACAGAAGAGACAGGGCTCATCTGACTGATCCAAGGAGCTAGGAAACCCAGGACTTATCTTTAGATCTCACCTCACCTGCCTGAGCAAGGAGGTGAGAATGGGATGTAAGGAGTCAGCTCTAGTGGCCTAAAGAATCATCTAACAGGGAAAGCTGAACGTATGAACATTATGGGGTCTTCTGCAATCCAGAAGTACAGGGCAAGATGTCTAGAATCTGGATCCTGTCTCTGACCTTATCCCCTTTTTTCAGTCATTCTCAACAGTCACTTTTTTGCTTGTAAGTGTACAGATGCTCACCTTACTCATAATACAATCTAAAGATCTTCCATGACCTCTCTGACCTACAGGATGTCCCTCTAATGCCTCTCTCACCTTTCCCTTCTCTTGAGCTTTGCTAGACATTCCCAGTATCTCTGCCAAGGCCACTCTCCTCCCTGAGCACTGCCTGGCTCACTCCTTCATTTAACTTTCACTTTGACTCAAGTTACCGTGTTTTCAGAGATATTCACATACACTTCACAAATATTTCTACTTATAATGGTTTTTTGTGCATCAACTTGACAGGGCAAAGGGATATCTAGATAGCTGGTGAACCATTGTTTCTGGTTATGTTTGTGAGGGTGTTTCTGGAAGACATTAGCATTTGAATGACTAGACAGAGCACAGAAGATCCACCCTCACCAATGTGGGTGACCATCATCTAATCCCTTGAGGGCTGGAATAGAACAACAACAATAACAGAAAGAAACCAGAGCAAATTTATTCTCTCTGTTTGACTCAGAAACCCTGTCTCCTCCAGCTTGAGGACACTGGTGCTCCTGGTTCTCAGGCCTTTGAACCCAAATCAGTGGGGCTTACAACATTGGCTGCCCTGGGTTTTGGACCTTTGGACTTAGGCTGAATTATGCCAATGGCTTTCCTGGTTCTCCACTTGGGGATGGCGGATCATGGGACTTCTTGGCCTCCATAATTAAGTGAGCCAATTCCCAAGCTGAAGAATAAAATTCATTAAAAAAACTTGAATTTTGCACCATTTTATCTTGGCAGCCATTCTCAGACATAATCTCATTTTATCCTCTTTCTTCAACAAATTCCTCCTCTGATGCTGCTGAATACTTATTTTCACAATTATACTATAGAGAAAGGAGTCACCTCAGAGCATCCATTCAGCCAATCTTTATCCTTCACTTTTTTCATTCCCAGGTCAAACCTTCAATCTATTCTCTGATTCAGTTCAGAGGAAGGCAGGCATGTGTTTACCTGCAGCTGAGAGTTAAGCAGGAAGCAGGAAAGTGAACTGCCTCCCTGTTGTTACACCTAAGCTCTTTCTGCACTGGGTACTCTATGGAATGATTCATTTAAATTGGTATTTTGCTGTGGTATTGACTGACATCTACACCATTAGTGTGCTCAACCATGACACAGAACTAATTTATATATAACTATTTATATATAACTTGATGGTGTGTTCTTTCAACCTCCTTGCTCAGCAGAAAATTTTAGGCTAATTCTTCTTAGTTCCACTTTGCTAGTGCTACCATCTCCAAAGAAGATATTCAAGACCAAGTTTATGTTTTTACATGAGTGGGTGAGGGCTTACATTGGTCCAAACCATCGTATTTGTGGTTATTCATGGAAGAAGGGTTTGCTGGGGTTGGTGGTTGGTTACATCCCCAAGAGCAGAGTTGAACATCATTTCGAACTGGACACTTCATGAGTAATGGGCTTCCCACTGTTGGTGGATAAGCTCCTCTGGAGGGCAATGAGGGGGAACCATCTGTAGTGAGACAGCTTCCTAATCATTGTCATTCTTTCCCTCAGAGATGGAGGTTTATCTTGTCCTTATACTCTTATCTCCCCAGTCTCTGTGCATCTACATGTCTCCTTCTTTGGCCTCTGTCATTTATCAGTCTCTGCAAATGGAGGCTTGTATTTTCCTATCTAAAGCAGTTTGCAGAGTATTTGTCATTGTTTCCACAGTGAGTTACTACCCACTGTCTATATGGAGAATAGAATGAATGAACCCTTAGAGTATAATTGAAATAATTTAGTGAGTATTGGGGACAAGCTGTTTGATTCTGAAGAATACTTTATATGAATAATTTTAGTAATGGAAGATGTTGTTCTCAGAGTCAAAATTAGACTCCAATGAGCCTAACAAAGTGACATTACTGTGAAGCCCTGTCCAGTACAGTAGGATCCCATGGAAAGCTCTCAACAGATGAAGGCATTATGCCAATTGGTCAAGTCAAGAAACACTACCTGGAGAATTACTGTTTACCTGGAATTGTTTGTGTTTGAAGAAATTATTTAAAACATAATATAGAACCAGACATGATGGTCCACACCTACAAACTCAGCTACTCAGGTGGCTGAGCCAGAAGGATGTATATAAACTTTGTTTCATAAATACAATTACTAAAAATGTTGTATATAATTGTTATGGTATGTATATGGGATATGTATGAAATATAAATGAATTTCAAGTTTAGATTTGTGTCTCATCCCCAAGATATCTCATTATGTATATGCAAATATTTCAAAATTCAAAAAAGGCCAAAATCCATAACACTTCTGGTCCCACGCGTTTCAGATAAGGGATACTTAACCTGTATTTCATTTAGACAATGGGTACTACTTTAAGATACCTGAAAAATCCCTCAATTAATTTACGTGTTAGGTTTCTTCTAAATCTATAAGTCTGTTATAAACCCTCTATGGTTTATATAGACTAGAGGCCAGGCTGGTCAAACGAGGTACTTTAAAGACATAAGACTAACAGGCTGTCACTATGAGAGTTCTATGTCAGCAATGGTGCAGAACTAGAGGGCACTTTCTTTGGAAGAAGCTTAGGAGTTTGTCCATTGTCCAGAATCTAGCATTTTAATGCTCTAGTTTAGAAAGCACATTATACGTGTTAGCCTTGATGCCACATGGGAATATAGCAGGAGTGAGAAAGTACACAGATGGTGGGAGGTGTAAAATACTTTGTGAAGACCCGGTGATTTGAACTTTATTTCCACTCCAGAGAAATCAAGGGCCAGTGTCATTATCATTTCCTTAGGGAAGATGCAGATGCATTTATTGTTGTAATAAATTAGATGATTTCATTGCATCCTGCAAAGTCAAAGGACTTATCTTCAAATTAATTTTATCACATGAAAAAACAGACTATTGATTAATTATACAACCAGTAAGGCTATTTTGCACTTAACATGTGCAAAGAGCTGTTTGTTTCCAAGCTTGATCCTAGCGAAGGGATTATTAGAAGTTGCAGAGACTGTCATCTGGAAATGGTAGGCAGTGGAAAGCTACAGGAAACGGGAAGTGGGGAAAAGCCTTACACCTCACAAGACGAGCAAGACAACCCAAGTTGCATGCCCACAACCACAGCAAATTCAGCACTCAAGCCTGAGGGTACTTGTCAGTATTTCAAAGTCAGGCAAAGGTAGGGTGAGCATGGGCAAAGACCAAGTCCCTGTGAATTATGAGCTAACAGACACCTTTGCAAAGATTTTGTGTTTCAGGCAAAATTTCCTCATAAAAAGTAATGTTTTGGATGGATACATAGACACTAAGAAGCCCCCCAAGGAAAAGAGGAGCTGATAGCAGCTTGGGTACAGCCAATAGATATTAAAGAAGAGCTACTTGTCACAAATGATCAAGCCAGGGCCTATCACAACCTGTGAGCTCTTTCACTACTTGGTCTAAACACCTCTGAGACTTGAGAAAGGGACTTTTGTTATATTTCCTCACAATTTATTTTCCTACTGTTTTCAGGAAAAGAGCTGAGTAGACTGCCATCACCTGGCTATTCAAGAATTGTTAGGGGCTAGGGCAGGAGGTAGGAGAACTGGAGAGAGGCATGGTCTTCGCCTTGAAGGAGTTGGCAGACGATTAGAGGTAAGATACCGTTGTGCAAATAACTACCTACGTATAGACTAGTCAAAGAGAGGACTTGTGCAGAAGTTTGAGAAAACTTTCCCTGAAGACTGAAGATGAATGTAACAGAGAGAGTTGAAAGAAAGGGCACAAAGATGGGGGAATAACATGAGCAAATATAGTAGGAAAAAAAAAAGCAGACCCTACAAAGCTTCAATGTGAGGTTTATGAAATTAGGTAGGAAAGGTGGCAGGTAGGTGGGGGTGTTCCAGGTCCTGCTTCCCTATGACCTCCTCCTCATGCCAACATGACCCTTACTTCTCACCAAAGCCATGTGTGGGTAGAAAGCCCACCAAACTAAAAAGAAGAAAGTGCAATCAAAATGAGCCTCAGAGACTGTGAGCTCACAGGTGGCCCCAAACTGCAAGAGTAGTCTAACCAAAAACACTTCCTCCACACTTACCCTTATAGTCAGTCCCTTACTTTTGAGGCTCCAGACTCAGACAAGCCTTCATTTTTTACTGGAATTTCATTACAGGAAGTAAGGAGGGGAGTGCATGCTAACCCAGTACCAGGAATCACCCACAATCCTTTAGCATGTTATTATTACAGATTTTCTGTTTGTTTGTTTTAATACATGCACATGACCTACACACCATTTCAAAAAGTGCTTGTGGTCATCAAGAGAGGAGGTGGCTTGTGCCACATCAGATAGGTAGAGAAAAATGACCTGCAACACTCAGATCACAATAGATAAGGAGACTGAGGAGAAGGTAAACCTTCTCATTGGACATTTCAAAGCCTCTCTAAAATGGATGCTTCTGGCATACATTTTTTGAATGTTAAGTGAAACATTTAGAATATAGAAGTGGGTAACAGTGTTAGGGGTCTTTTCATAGTTATTATTTTTAATTTTTAGAAAGTGAAGTTTTGTTGATGTTAGAAGTGCTGCTTTCTTCATTAGTAGTAGTCCTATCACCCTATTCAGCCAAGTGGAAAACCCTTCCTTCTTTCCATGACTTCTTATGCCACCAACATGAGGCTGCATCTTTCTATCCACTGTTTAGCCTTATGATGGATACTGAAAGCTAATAGTAGTTTGAGGCTAGACTTTAGAGGACCTCAAATGTTATGGTAAGGGCATTCAGTGTTACTTGATGAGCAGAAAACATCACAGAAGGAAGAGTTAAATAACCAAAGATGTCTTTAACGAAGATAGCTGCAACAGTTAAAGAGAATGAACTGGATGGCAGACTGGAAGCCCTTGCAAGTGGAGGCCATGCTAGGAGCTGTGATCTGATCCAGGTGAGATAATAAAAAATTAGCTGTACTGGGGGCATTGCAATGAAAAGAGAGCATAGATGCTGCCAGTTTCTAGATTTACAGCAACCTTGACATGCAATACTAGAAATAGACACCAGCTTCCCTGCACTGCTGCTGACATTATTAATAGAATATAAATAGTAATAAAAATAATAGCTAGTAATGACTGAGTACTTACTATGTATCAGGCATCATACTGAATCCTTTATATTTATTAACTTATAGAATGAATAAACTTCTCAACAACTCTCCCAAGCAGGCCTATTATTATCCTGCTTTGTAAGGTAGGTAAGGATTTTGATGCTTCATGATGCTAAGTAACTTGCTCAAGTATTAGCATCAGGTAATCAGAAGAACTAGGCACTAAACATAGGTCTGTAAGACTTTATAGTTCATGCCCTTCATAAAAGATTGCCCATCTTCTCTACTGCATAAAGCAATTGCCTGCCACACCCAAAGAAAATGGTAAGAAACGTGCCTCTCTCGCAATGCTGTGATTCATTTCCACTTTGGATAAGAGGGAGCAGAAAGGAGATTCTAGAAGAAGACTTTGGCTTAGAATGAGGGTTAGAGAAAAAGTCATTTGTTAAATTAAAATTTTAAAATATAATCTTAATATGTGAATTGAGAAAATGGAAAAGAAAAGGGGCAATGCCAGCCATGCACAAGAAGGAATATTTTAGGGCAATATACCAGTGTGTGCCAAAGAAAGGTAAATTGAAGGGAGGAACAGAAGAACTCCATAATTAGGTTTCCAGTTCACTGAGTTTGCATCACACATCCTTGAGCATGTCTTTACTGAAGAGATTGTAAAAGACAGACAAGGTGGTTGAAGCCTGTATGTTGGGATATCTTTGTTACTGGATGAGAGACTGATGTTAGACAAAAGTGACATGTCAATAATGGGGGAGGTAAGTGGGTGGAAATTGATGCCTCATGGTAAACCCTGATGTTTTGAAACTCTTGGATTAGATTACTGGCTCCATTTACTGATCTTAACAGTGAGTAGAAGGAATTGGTGTGAAATTTACAAAAGAAATTTACAATTGAGGTTCGCTTTGGAAGCACCCAGGTAACAGGTTTTGTTCTGTTTTTGAGACAGGGTCTTCCATGTTGCCCAGGCGGGTCTCAAACTCCTGGACTCAAGCAATCCTCCCACCTTGGCCTCCCAAAGTGCTGAGATTACAGGTGTGAGACACTATGCCCAGCCTGAGTAACAGGATTTTATGCAAACAAATCAGTAACCAACTGGGGTGAGTTCAGGTTGATGACTTCAGCAGATTCTGTTATGTGGACCTTGGAATTTATTGGAAGATGGAAATGTGGCATCCTCAGAGTGTTTTCCAAGGGACTGTCTCATGTTAAATGCACTATTTAAAGCTTCACATTTCCCTGGAAGACATTTAGTGGTGCATTTGACTTCCATTTAGGAATAAATAATTATTTACAAAAAGTTTTCCCCTAATAAGAGCTTTGATTATTTAGAGAAGGTTTGTCCTTTTTGTGATAAAAATGCTTATTGCAATGCTTTAAATTAGATGCAAAGCATCCTCATTAACACAGCCAGTCTGGTAAATAACATGTCTTAGGGAAATTGTCTTATTAAATAATAATTAGAGCCCTTGCTCAACAGAACATTAGAATCCTAGTTTCATAAATGAGATCCCCTTTGCCATTCATTCTTTTATTTTTTGTCTGTATACCTGTAAAACTAGCAATGTAAGAGAATAACAAAAATAAATCCAAGTGAAGTGAATTCTTCTTGGTTCTAAGCTTTGCTTTGGTAGTTATCTTTGCAGTTTGAGTTCCTCCTTGGTGTAATGGCAGAACAAACCAAAAAACTTCTTCAGTTATTTTTATTTTTATTATTTTTAGAGACAGGGTCTCTCTCTCTCTCTCTCTGGAATCTATGCTGGAATGCAATGGCAGCGTCATAGCACACTGTAATCTTGACCTCCTGGGCTCAGGCAATACTGCCACCTCAGCCTCCCAAGTAGCTAGACTACAGGTGTCCACTGACATTCCTAGATAATTTTTTTAAATTTTTTTTAGCAACAGGGTCTCACTATGTTTCCTAGGCTGTTCTGAAACTCCTGGCCTCAAGTGATTCTGCCTTGTTAGCCTCCCAAAATGTTATGATTATAGGCAGTAGCCACCATGCCCGGCCTGGATCTTTATTGGTATTTAATGTATTAGTTTTTCATGCTGCTATGAAGAAATACCTGAGACTGGGTAATTTATAAAGAAAAGGAGGTTTAATAGACCCACAGTTCCACATGGCTGGGGAAACCTCACAATCAAGGTAGAAGGCAAAGGAGGAGCAAAGGCACATCTTATGTATCTGCAGGCAAGAGAGTGTGTGCAGGGGAACTGCCCTTTATAAAATCATCAGATCTCATGAGATATATTCATTATCATCAGAAAATCATTGGGTAAAACCACCCCCATGATTCAATTCGCTCCTACTGGGTCCCTCCCATAACACATGGGGATTATGGAAGCTACAATTCAAGATGAGATTTGGGTGGAGACACAACCAAACCATATGATTCTGCCCCAGTCCCTCCCAAATCTAATGTTCTCACAATTCAAAACACAACTATGCCCTTCAAACAGTCCCCCAAAGTCTTAACTCATTCCAGCATTAACTCAAAAGTCCAAGTCCAAAGTCTCAACTGAGACAAGGCAAGTCTCTTCCACCTAGGAGCCTGTAAAATCAAAAGCAAGTTAGTTATTTCCTAGATACAATGGAGGTACAGGCATTGGGTAAATACACCTGTTCAAAATAGGAGAAATTGGCAAAAACAAAGGGGCCACAGTCTCCATTCAAGTCCAAAGTCCAATAGGGCAGTCATTAAACCTTAAAGTTCCAAAATGATCTCCTTTGACTGCATGTCTCATATCCAGGGCATGCTGATGCAAGAAGTAGGCTCCCATGGCCTTGTGCAGCTCCACCTCTATGGCTTTGCAGGGTACAGCACCCCTCCTCCCAACTGCTTTCACAGCTAGCATTGAGTGCCTGTGACTTTTCCAGGTGCACAGTCCAAGCTGTCAGTGGATCTGCCATTCGGGAATCTGGAGAACAGTGTCCCTTTTCTCACAGTTCCACTAGGCAGTGTCCCAGTGGGGACTATGTCGGGGCTCCAGCTCCACATTTCCCTTCTGCACTGCCCTAGCAGAGGTTCTCCATAAGGGCCACACCCCTGAAGCAAACTTCTGCCTGGACATCCAGGCATTTCCATACATCCTCTGAAATCTAGATGGAAGTTCCCAAACCTCAATTCTTGATTTCTGTGCACCTACAGGCTCAACACCACATGGAAGCTGCCAAGGCTTTGGGCTTGCACCCTCTGAAGCCACTGCCTGAGTTGTACTTTGGACCATTTCAGCCATGGCTGGAGCAGCTGGGACGCAGAGCACCAAGTCCCTAGGCTGCTCACAGCAGGGGAGCCCTGGGCCCTGTTCCATGAAGCCATTTTTTTTCTCCTAGGCCTCCAGGTCTGTGATGGGAGAGGCTGTTGTGAAGGTCTCTGATATGCCCTGGAAACATTTTCCCCGTTTTCTTGGTGATTAACATTCGGCTCCTTGTTACTTATGTAAAATTTTGCAGCCAAGTTGAATTTCTCCCCAGAAATGTGGCTAACTTTTCTATCACATCATCAGACTGCAGATTTTCCAAACTTTTATGCTCTGCTTCCTCTTGGATACTTTGCCACTTAGAAATTCCTTCTGCCAGACACCCTAATCATCTCTCTGAAGTTCAAGGTTTCACAGATATATAGGGCACGGGCAAAATGTCTCCAGTCTTTACTTTACTCCAGTTCCCAATAAGTTCTTCATCTCCATCTGAGACCACCTCAGCCTGAACTTTATTGTCCATGTCACTATAAGCATTTTGGCCAAAGCTATTCAACAACTCTCTAGGTTCCAAACTTTCCCACATTTTCCTGTCTTCTGAACCCTCCAAACTGTTCCAATCTCTGCCTGTTACAAAGTTGCTTCCACATTTCTGAGTATCCTTATAGTGGTACCACACTCCCAGTACCAATTTACTGTATTAGTCCATTTTCACACCGGCATGAAGAAATACCCAAGATTGGGTAATTCATAAAGAAAAAAGGTTTAATGGACTCACAGTTTCGTGTAACCTCACAATCATGGCAGAAGGCAAAGGAGGAGAAAAGGCACATTTTACATGGAGGCAGGCAAGAGAGTGTGTGCAGGGGAACTGCCCTTTATAAAACTATCATATCTCATGATATTTATTCACTATCATGAGAACAGCCTGGGAAAAACCCAGCCCTCTAATTCAATTACCTCCCACTAGGTCCCTCCCACAACACATGGGGATTATGGGACCTACAATTCAACAAGAGATTTGGGTGGGGATACATCTAAACCATATTAGGTACTATGCATGGAAATGTTCTTCAGGTGTAGATGACTTTAGCCTTCATTTAGTTCAGCTTTGTATTTATATAAGGCTGTGTTATATAATTTCTACAATTCACAATTATGCATTGTCTGGTTATTTGCATTCAGTACAACTCTATTACAACTTTGTGCTATTTGCACTATTGTCAGACTGGTCAAATTAGCAAAAAGCTCCTGCTTATTTTGAACCAAAATGAGACTGCTTAAATTCTATTTACTAATCCTAAGTTTAAGGATTACTTTTATGTCTGGAGAAAGTCTTATACCACAGTTCCCTTGATGTGTTCCAGGATAGTGCTTCACACATCTGCAGGAAACTCTGCTATAACCCTTTAGTCCATTGTAAATGTAGCAGCTTCCTTCATTCAATCTTTACATGATTCATTTTCAAACTTTTTTTTTTTTTGTGCTTCTGTGGGGTAGCATGGGAGAGGCAAGAGAACCAAAACCCTCCTCTCATCCTTCAATTTTTAGTGGAAATTAGAAATTCTTCCACTTCTAACACCTAAACAGATAGGTAAATAAGATAATTTCAGAGAGAGAAATGTAAAATGAAGACCAGCCTGAACAACGTGGTGAAACCCCAACTCTATTAAAAATATGAAAAAATCAGCCTGGCAGGATGGCACACGCCTATAATTCCAGCTACTCAGGAGGCTGAGGCAGGAGAATTGCTTGAACCCGGGAGGCGGAGGTTGCACTGAGCTGAGACTGTGCCATTGCACTCCAGCCTAGGCAACAGAGTGAGACTCTGTCTCAAAAAAAAAAAAAAAAAAGAAAAAGAAAAGAAAAGAAAAGAAAACTGAAGGAAAAGTAAAATAGGGTAAGATAATAGAGGGTGATGAGGAATGGGGAGTCAGGTGGCTAATTTTGATAATGTTGTTAGAGGAGTGCTCTGAAGAAGTCTCATTTATGTTTAAATCTAAATTCCAAAAGGAATTCACCCAAAAGGGTGGATTCCAAAACTACCAAATTTATAAGGCAGAACCTTACAATTAAAAGGAGTAGTGATAAAAATGCCCTAAGCAGAAATAGCATAAACACAAATGGATGACTGGGGGCAAACCTTCCTCTGAACCAATTCTACTTTTTCCATATTGCTCTTAAATGGTGGGGCTCAGAACTGGAAAAAATGGAATAGGTGAGCTCTGACCAGTGCACATCACAGATGTCTCCATAGTCTCAACTGTTTAAGCTTCTGGCAGCTTTGATATTGAGAACTCACATGAACTACCTACCCTTCAAGGCCATGTCCTCACACCTGTATTCATAAAATCTATAAAATTTTAATGTAAATGTACAATTCCCATGTTTTTCATTTTATTTCATTCTATTTTGGTTTATATAGAGTGTAACAACCTTAAGGCATTTTGAACTCTGTTTTGGTCACCACTGTAATCTAGCCATCCAACAGTAATTTGTTAAACACATTGTATGTGCTTCTATTAAACACTTAACGTGAAGATGTTCACCAAAACAAGACTGAAGGTTGAGCCCCCACAGCCGTCCTCCAGAAAACATTTTCTCCATGTTCAGAACTACCAATACATCATAGGATGGATATAGAAACAATTTTATTTTCACATAAATAATACAATATCTTAGTCTTAATTCAGCATTTTTTTTTTATTATTATACTTTAAGTTCTAGGGTACATGTGCATAACGTGCAGGTTTGTTATATATGTACATTTGTGCCATGTTGGTGTGCTGTACCTATCAACTCGTCAGCACCCATCAATTCATCATTTATATCATATATAACTCCCCAATGCAATCCCTCCCCCTTCCCCGCTCCCCATGATAGGCCCCAGTGGGTGATGTTCCCCTTCCCGAGTCCAAGTGATCTCATTGTTCAGTTCCCACCTATGAGTGAGAACATGCAGTGTCTGGTTTTCTCTTCTTGTGATAGTTTGCTAAGAATGATGGTTTCCAGCTGCATCCATGTCCCTACAAAGGACGCAAACTCATCCTTTTTCATGGCTGCATAGTATTCCATGGTGTATATGTGCCACATTTTCTTAATCCAGTCTGTCACAGATGGACATTTGGGTTGATTCCAAGTCTTTGCTATTGTGAATAGTGCTGCAATAAACATATGTGTGCATGTGTCTTTGTAGTAGAATAATTTATAATCCTTTGGGTATATACCCAGTAGTGGGATGGCTGGGTCCTATGGTACATCTAGTTCTAGATCCTTGAGGAATTGCCATACTGTTTTCCATAATGGTTGAACTAGTTTACAATCCCACCAACAGTGTAAAAGTGTTCCTATTTCTCCACATCCTCTCCAACAACTGTTGTTTCCTGATTTTTTAATGATTGCCATTCTAACTGGTGTGAGATGGTATCTCATTGTGGTTTTGATTTGCATTTCTCTGATGGCCAGTGATGATGAGCATTTTTTCATGTGTCTATTGGCTGTATGAATGTCTTCTTTTGAGAAATGTCTGTTCATATCCTTTCCCCACTTTTTGATGGGGTTGTTTGTTTTTTTCTGGTACATTTGTTTGAGTTCTTTGTAGATTCTGGATATTAGCCCTTTGTCAGATGAGTAGATTGCAAAAATTTTCTCCCATTCTGTAGGTTGCCTGTTCACTCTGATGGTAGTTTCTTTTGCTGTGCAGAAGCTCTTTAGTTTAATGAGATCCCATTTGTCAATTTTTGCTTTTGCTGCCATTGCTTTTGGTGTTTTAGACATGAAGTCCTTGCCCATGCCTATGTCCTGAATGGTACTACCTAGATTTTCTTCTAGGGTTTTTATGGTATTAGGTCTAACATTTAAGTCTCTAATCCATCTTGAATTAATCTTCGTATAAGGAGTAAGGAAAGGATCCAGTTTCAGCTTTCTACTTATGGCTAGCCAATTTTCCCAGCACCATTTATTAAATAGGGAATCCTTTCCCCATTTCTTGTTTCTCTCAGGTTTGTCAAAGATCAGATGGCTGTAGATGTCTGGTATTATTTCTGAGGACTCCGTTCTGTTCCATTGGTCTATAGCTCTGTTTTTGGTACCAGTACCATGCTGTTTTGGTTACTGTAGCCTTGTAGTATAGTTTGAAGTCAGGTAGCGTGACGCCTCCAGCTTTGTCCTTTTGACTTAGGATTGTCTTGGCAATGCAGGCTCTTTTTTGGTTCCATATGAACTTTAAAGCAGTTTTTTTCCAATTCTGTGAAGAAACTCATTGGTAGCTTGATGGGGATGGCATTGAGTCTATAAATAACCTTGGGCAGTATGGCCATTTTCACGATATTGATTCTTCCTATCGATGAGCATGGTATGTTCTCCCATTTGTTTGTGTCCTCTTTGATTTCACTGAGCAGTGGTTTGTAGTTCTCCTTGAAGAGGTCCTTCACATTCCTTGTAAGTTGGATTCCTAGGTATTTTATTCTCTTTGAAGCAATTGTGAATGGAAGTTCATTCCTGATTTGGCTCTCTGCTTGTCTGTTACTGGTGTATAAGAATGCTTGTGATTTTTGCACATTAATTTTGTATCCTGAGACTTTGCTGAAGTTGCTTATCAGCTTAAGGAGATTTTGGGCTGAGACGATGGGGTTTTCTAAATAAACAATCATGTCATCTGCAAACAGGGACAATTTGACTTCTTCTTTTCCTAACTGAATACCCTTGATTTCTTTCTCTTGCCTGATTGCCCTAGCCAGAACTTCCAACACTATGTTGAATAGGAGTGGTGAGAGAGGGCATCCCTGTCTTGTACCAGTTTTCAAAGGGAATTTTTCCAGTTTTTGCCCATTCAGTATGATATTAGCTGTGGGTTTGTCATAAATAGCTCTTATTATTTTGAGGTACGTTCCATCAATACCGAATTTATTGAATGTTTTTAGCATGAAGGGCTGTTGAATTTTGTCAAAAGCCTTTTCTGCATCTATTGAGATAATCATGTGGTTCTTGACTTTGGTTCTGTTTATATGCTGGATTATGTTTATTGATTTTTGAATGTTGAACCAGCCTTGCATCCCAGGGATGAAGCCCACTTGATCATGGTGGATAAGCTTTTTGATGTGCTGCTGAATCCAGTTTGCCAGTATTTTATTGAGGATTTTAGCATCGATGTTCATCAGGGATATTGGTCTAAAATTCTCTTTTTTTGTTGTGTCTCTGCCAGGCTTTGGTATCAGGATGATGTTGGCCTCATAAAATGAGTTAGGGAGGATACCCTCTTTTTCTATTGATTGGAATAGTTTCAGAAGGAATGGAACCAGCTCCTCCTTGTACCTCTGGTAGAATTCAGCTGTGAATCCATCTGGTCCTGGACTTTTTTTGGTGGGTAGGCTATTAATTGTTGCCTCAATTTCAGAGCCTGCTATTGGTCTATTCAGGGATTCAACTTCTTCCTGGTTTAGTCTTGGAAGAGTGTAAGTGTCCAGGAAATTATCCATTTCTTCTAGATTTTCTAGTTGATTTGTGTAGAGGTGTTTAGAGTATTCTCTGATGGTAGTTTGTATTTCTGTGGGGTCGGTGGTGATATCCCCTTTATCATTTTTTATTGCATCTAATTGATTCCTCTCTCTTTTCTTCTTTATTAGTCTTGCTAGTGGTCTGTCAATTTTGTTGATCTTTTCAAAAAACCAACTCCTGGATTCATTGATTTTTTGGAGGGTTTTTTGTGTCTGTATCTCCTTCAGTTCGGCTCTGATCTTAGTTATTTCTTGCCTTCTGCTAGCTTTTGAATGTGTTTGCTCTTGCCTCTCTAGTTCTTTTAATTGTGATGTTAGAGTGTCAATTTTAGATCTTTCCTGCTTTCTCTTGTGGGCATTTAGTGCTATAAATTTCCCTCTACACACTGCTTTAAATGTGTCCCAGAGATTCTGGTATGTTGTATCTTTGTTCTCATTGGTTTCAAAGAACATCTTTATTTCTGCCTTCATTTCATTATGTACCCAGTAGTCATTCAGGAGCAGGTTGCTCAGTTTCCATGTAGTTGAGCGGTTTTGATTGAGTTTCTTAGTCCTGAGTTCTAGTTTGATTGCACTGTGGTCTGGGAGACAGTTTGTTATAATTTCTGTTCTTTTACATTTGCTGAGGAGTGCTTTACTTCCAATTATGTGGTCAATTTTGGAATAAGTGCTATGGGGTGCTGAGAAGAATGTATATTCTGTTGATTTGGGGTGGAGAGTTCTACAGATGTCTATTAGGTCCGCTTGGTGCAGAGATGAGTTCCATTCCTGGATATCCTTGTTAACTTTCTGTCTCATTGATCTGTCTAATGTTGACAGTGGAGTGTTGAAGTCTCCCATTATTATTGTATGGGAGTCTAAGTCTCTTTGTAAGTCTCTAAGGACTTGCTTTATGAATCTGGGTGCTCCTGTATTGGGTGCATATATATTTAGGATAGTTAGCTCTTCCTGTTGAATTGATCCCTTTACCATTATGTAATGGCCTTCTTTGTCTCTTTTGATCTTTGATGGTTTAAAGTCTGTTCTATCAGAGACTAGGATTGCAATCCCTGCTTTTTTTTGTTCTCCATTTGCTTGGTAGCTCTTCCTCCATCCCTTTCTTTTGAGCCTATGTATGTCTCTGCATGTGAGATGGGGCTCCTGAATACAGCAGACTGATGGGTCTTGACTCTTTATCCAGTTTACCAGTCTGTGTCTTTTAATTGGATCATTTAGTCCATTTACATTTAAGGTTAATATTGTTATTTGTGAGCTTGATCCTTCCATTATGATATTAACTGGTTATTTTGCTCGTTAGTTGATGCAGTTTCTTCCTAGCCTCGATGGTCTTTACATTTTGGCATGTTTTTGCAATGACTGGTACCGGTTGTTCCTTTCCATGTTTAGGGCTTCCTTCAGGGTCTCTTGTAAGGCAGGTCTGCTGGTGACAAAATCTCTAAGCATTTGCTTATCTGTAAAGGATTTTATTTCTCCCTCACTTATGAAACTTAGTT
Source organism: Rhinopithecus roxellana (assembly GCF_007565055.1). Lineage (NCBI taxonomy): Eukaryota > Metazoa > Chordata > Mammalia > Primates > Cercopithecidae > Rhinopithecus > Rhinopithecus roxellana. The sequence goes on along the minus strand of NC_044553.1, from coordinate 117,011,450 downwards.
TGGCTGGATATGAAATTCTGGGTTTAAAATTCTTTTCTTTAAGAACATTGAATATTGGCCCCCACTCTCTACTGGCTTGTAGAGTTTCTGCCGAGAGATCTGCTGTTAGTCTGATGGGCTTCCCTTTGTGGGTAACCCGACCTTTCTCTCTGGCTGCCCTTAAGATTTTTTCCTTCATTTCAACTTTGGTGAATCTGGCAATTATGTGTCTTGGAGTTGCTCTTCTCGAGGAGTATCTTTGTGGCGTTCTCTGTATTTCCTGAATTTGAATGTTGGCCTGCCCTACTAGGTTGGGGAAGTTCTCCTGGATGATTTCCTGAAGAGTGTTTTCCAACTTGGTTCCATTTTCCCCCTCACTTTCAGGCACCCCAATCAGAAGTAGATTTGGTCTTTTTACATAATCCCATACTTCTTGTAGGCTTTGTTCATTTCTTTTTCTTCTGTTTTCTTTTGGTTTCTCTTCTCGCTTCATTTCATTCACTTGATCCTCAATCGCTGATACTCTTTCTTCCAGTTGATCGAGTCGGTTACTGAAGCTTGTGCATTTGTCACGTATTTCTCGTGTCATAGTTTTCATCTCTGTCATTTCGTTTATGACCTTCTCTGCATTAATTAGTCTAGCTGTCAATTCTTCCACTCTTTTTTTAAGATTTTTAGTTTCTTTGCGCTGGGTACGTAATTCCTCCTTCAGCTCTGAGAAGTTTGATGGACTGAAGCCTTCTTCTCTCATCTTGTCAAAGTCATTCTCTGCCCAGCTTCGATCCGTTGCTGGTGATGGGCTGCGCTCCTTTGCAGGGGGAGATGCGCTCTTATTTTTTGAATTTCCAGCTTTTCTGCCCTGCTTTTTCCCCATCTTTGTGGTTTTATCTGTCTCTGGTCTTTGATGATGGTGACGTACTGATGGGGTTTTGTTATAGGTGTCCTTCCTGTTTGATAGTTTTCCTTCTGACAGTCAGGACCCTCAGCTATAGGTCTGTTGGAGATTGCTTGAGGTCCACTCCAGACCCTGTTTGCCTGGGTATCAGCAGCAGAGGTTGCCGAAGATAGAATATTGCTGAACAGCGAGTGTACCTGTCTGATTCTTACTTTGGAAGCTTCCTCTCAGGGGTGTACTCCACCCTGTGAGGTGTGGGATGTCAGACTGCCCCTATTGGGGGATGTCTCCCAGTTAGACTACTCAGTGGTCAGTGACCCACTTGAGCAGGCAGTCTGTCCGTTCTCAGATCTCAACTTCCGTGTTGGGAGATCCACTGGTCTCTTCAAAGCTGTCAGACAGAGTTGTTCACGTCTGCTCAGGCCTCTGCTGCTTCCCCTGTTGTTTTTTTAGCTGAGCCCTGCCCCCAGAGGTGGAGTCTATAGAGACAGGCAGGTTTCCTTTAGCTGCTGTGAGCTCCACCCAGATTGAGCTTCCCAGCGGCTTTGTTTACCTACTTAAGCCTCAGCAATGATGGGCGCCCCTCCCCCAGCCTTTCTGCTGGCTTGCGGTTAGATTGCCGCAGACTGCTGTGTTAATAATGAGGGAGGCTCCGTGGGCGTGGGACCCTCCCGGCCAGGTGAGGGATATATTCTTCTGGTGTGCCCGTTGCTTAAAGCACGGTATTGGGGTGGGAGTTACCCGATTTTCCAGGTGTTGTGTTTCTCAGTTCCCCTGGCTAGGAAAAGGGATTCCCTTCCCCCTTGCACTTCCCAGGTGAGGCGATGCCTCACCCTGCTTCAGCTCTCGCTGGTCAGGCTGCAGCAGCTGACCAGCACCGATTGTCCGGCACTCCCTAGTGAGATGACCCCAGTACCTCAGTTGAAAATGCAGAAATCACCGGTCTTCTGTGTCACTCGCGCTGGGAGTTGGAGACTGGAGCTGTTCCTATTCAGCCATCTTGCTCCGCCCCCTCAATTCAGCATGTTTTTGTATGTCATGAGAGATTATGTCCAATGCATTCATGAAGCTGAGATAAAATAGCTTTAGCACTATTTTATTAACTAAGTAACTAAACTGAAAGAAAGGAAAAATAAACAAAAAGGAAAGAAAGAAAGAGAATGGGAGGAAGGAAGCGATGGAGGGAGGAAAGAGAGATGGATGGAAAAAAGGAGAAGGAAGGGAAAGGAAAGGGGAAGGAAGGGAAGGAAAGGGAAGGGAAGGGAAGGGAGGAAAGGAGGAAGGGAGGGAAGAAAGTGAAGGAAGGGAGGAAGGAAGGAAACCTTGACTAAATTTGACACAACGATCTACCTAGTCACCTGTGTTGTTTTATCTAATCTTGTTTTCAATGTCCCTGAGCTTACCTGCATCATAACAGTCTGTAGAATTTTGACATAGTGGACATTGCCTTACCTTTTTTTGCTGAGGAGGTAGAATGTTCATGTTCTTCTCCCTGATCATTGCAGGACTGATTCATTTTCATCCTTCAGCTTTCAGCATTGATCTCACTTCCTCGAAGATGACATATCTGATCACTCTGTCTAAAGTAAGCCCCATTCACAATATCGTTTTATTCTTTCTCCAAACATCGGTATGGATATACCATAATTAACAATGACATATATTTGTTTATTTGACTTTGGTTCTCTCTTCTACCAAACAGTAAGCTTCTGTAGGGTTGCCTGGTGCCTACTTAGGTCACCACTGGAACCTCATTTCCTGGCATGGTCAAATGAATTAATGAACAAATGAAGGCACATGTAAATGTAAGAATAAGATATTAATTAAAACTTGAGTTTTATAAGTAGGCAGACCTGAGGTAAAATTCTGGCATAACCATTTACTAGCTATATTCCTTTTGGAAAGTCACTTAGCCTCAGAGATTCCTCCTCCTATAAAAAAGATTGTTCTAAGATAAAGAATGTGGAAATGACTGCTATGTGGTAGGTTCTTACTGAATGCTAGTTTTCTTCTCTCTCTCTCTCTCCCCCCCCCCCCCCCTTTCTGTCTCTCTCTCTCTCTCTCTGGACACAGTCGTGCTCTGTCATCCAGGCTGCAGTGCAGTGGTGCAATCTCAGCTCACTGCAACTTCCGCCTCCCAGATTCAAGTGATTCTTCTGCCTCAGCCTCCGTAGTAGCTGGGATTACATGTGCCTGCCACCATGCCCGGCTAATATATATATATATATATATATATTGTATTTTTAGTAGAGATGAGGTTTCACCATGTTGGCCAAGCTGGTATCAAGCCCCTGACCTCAGGTGATTCACCCTCCTCAGCTCCCAAAATGTTGAGATTACAGGCATGAGCCACCATGCAGGACCCTTGTTACCCATTTCTGTAAGCTTTTAGCACTTCTCACATTCTTCCTGCATTCTCAAAGATTACCGACATTGTCTCTAACTTATCTGAATGTTTTTATCAATAGCACTAAATTCTACTTAAGTGTTTTTCATTTTAAGTTTTCAACTTCCTCACATGATTCTTTCGCTTACGTATCCTTATAGGATGTTTTCTTTTAATTTTCTAGTTGGAGTCCTATTTCTTCTCCAGAAGCAATTTTTACCCCCTCTACTTTATCAAACATCATAATTTTCTAGGTAAGTAACTTAGATACTCAGGTCATATTTACATATTAGATATCAAAGATATATTTGTTGATGAGTAAACTGGCTAATCAGGGCCTTGCTCTTGGTAACTCTGTGTTCCATCCCCACAGAGTAGAATTCTATAACATGGAGGCTTCTTTGGTTTTGAGGAACTCTTAAATTTTTAGAATTAAGAAAGGATCTTAGTAGACAATCAAAAAGAAAAAGGCTAAGAAACCTTAGTGAAAAAAGTCAAGAATATATCCCATGCATCCAGATCTTAGGCCAGTTCTCTTTCTCGTAAGATTAAGAACTAGCATTTGATAAGTAATACTACCATGTGCTGAGTAACTAATTCATTTAATTTTCACAATAACCCTAGGCAGAAAGCAAACAACGTTATCATCTCCCTATAGAAACAAGCTAATCATGATTAGTTAACTTGTCTAATTTCTCACTGCAGAGTGCTTGTCTGACTCTGTTGTGACTAAACATGGAATTGTGTTGCTTCCTTTAGTTCACCTTAATGGCAAAGAAAAGATGACGTCAAGAAAATATAGCCTGCATTGAATCACTTTCCCTTTACTGGGTTCTAAAGAACAGGAATTGGTAATGGATTCCAAGCATCCTTGAAGAAAAATTCAGCAGCCAAGAAGAATCTACACTACTCTGTTTCCAGAATACTATAAATGGGGTATAATTGAAAGATTATCATGAAATCCTTGCCTAAGCCAATGTCTAGAAGGGTTTTTCCAATTTTATCTTCTAGAATTTTTATAGTTTCAGTTCTTAGGTTTAAGTCTTTAATCCATCTTGAGTTGATTTTTGTATAAGGTGAGAGATGAGGATCCAATTCCATTCTCCTACGTGTGGCTAGCTAATTAACCCAGCACCATTTGTTGAAAAGGGTGTCCTTTCCCCACTTAATGTTTTTGTTTGCTTTGTCAAAGATCAGCTGGCTGTAAGTATTCGGGTTTATTTCTGGATTCTTTATTCCATTCCACCAGTCTGGATTTCATGACCAAGAACCCAAAAGAAAATGCAATAAAAACAAAGATAAATAGCTGGGACCAAATTAAACTAAAGAACTTTTGAATGGCAAAAAGAATAGTCAGCAGAGTAAACAGAAAACCCACAGAGTGGGAGAAAATCCTCACAATCTATACATCTGACAAGGGACTGATATCCAGACTCTACAACAAACTCAAACAAGTTAGTAAGAAGAAAAGGAAACAATCCCATCAGAAAGTGAGGTAAGGATTTCCTGACCCTCAATCTTTCAGTTATGCCCCATGTATAGTATTCTGGAAACAGAGTAGTATAGAAAATTGAATAGACAATTTTCAGAGGAAGATATACAAATGGCCAATAAATATATGAAAAAATGCTCAGCATCACTAATGCTCAGGGAAATGCAAACCAAAACCACAATGTGGTACTACCTTACTCTTACAATAATGACCATAATAAAAAAATCAAAAAACAGTAGATATTGGCTTGGATGAGGTGAACAGGGAACACTTCTATACTGCTAGTGGGAATGTAAACTAGTACAGCCACTATGGAAAACAGTGTGGAGATACCTTGAAGAATTACAAGTAGAACTACCATTTGATCCAGCAATCCCACTACTGGGTATCTACCCAGAGGAAAAGAAGTCATTACTCGAAAAAGATACTTGTACATGCAGGTTTATGGCAGCAAAATTCACAAGTGCAAAATTGTGGAACTAAATCAAATGCCCATCAATCAATGAGTGGATAAAGAAACTGTGGTATGCATATACGATGGAATACTACTCAGCCATGAAAAGGAATGAATCAACAGCATTTGTAGTAAACTGGATGAGACTGGAGACTCTTATTCTAAGTGAAATAACTCAGGAATGGAAAACCAAACATTGTATGTTCTCACTGATATGTGGGAGCTAAGCTATGAGGATGCAAAGGCATAAGAATGATACAATGGAGTTTGGGGATTGAGGGGAAGAATGGGAGAGGGGCGAGGGATAAAAGACTACAAATATGGTCCAGTGTATACTACTGGGGTGATGGATGCACCAAAATCTCACAGATCACCACTAAATAACTTACTCATGTAACCAAATACCACCTGTATCCCAATAACTTATCGAAAAATAAAATGAAATAAAAAGAAAGATCGAGGGGAATCAGAGGTAAGAGGTACACATGAAATTGACTTCCGTGGTCATATTTTCCATTGGAGCTTTTGGTAAAGCTGCCCTATGACAATCTGGTATTTATGAATTTCCTCCCCTTAAAAAACCCCAAAACTAAGGTGTTCTTAAGGTTAAGGGATCTATTGGCACACCCCCAGCCCCCATGAAATGATTTCACTATACTGTTGTAAAACTATGACTGGGAAGTTTCACGATTTCCTCTAATATAAAAGTACCAGGGAAAGGTTAAGATGAACAAACTGCACAACTTAGTATTTCTTAATTGTAATTAATTGAGGCCTATGATTCAATCTATTATGGATATCATTTTTTTAAACACACGTTATATACCAGGCATGATATTAAATATTTCATGTATACTAACTTTATTCCATGAAGCATTCTACGAGGGGTTTATTATTCACATTTTACAAATGATGAAAATGGCTCTAAAGGCTGGGCACGGTGGCTCATGCCTGTAACCCCAGCACTTTGGGAGGTTGAGGTGGGAGGGCTGCTTGAACCCAGAAGAACTGCTTGGGCCTGGGAGGTCAAGGCTGCAGTGAGCAGTAGGTCAAGTGGTGATTGTGCCACTGTACTTCAGCCTGGGCAACAGAGCAAGACCCTGTTTCGAAAATGGGAAAAAAAGGTAAGAAGAAGAAGGTAGCTCAGAAAAATCTATTGGATTTGCCAAGACCAGATTGCAAAGCCAAGACCCAGGATGCCTGCCTCCACAGTTTCTTCCACTATCCTTCTTATAGCTGGTATCAGTGTCAATATAGTTAGCAAAGTCCTGTTAGCAGAAAAGTAATTAGGCTCCTGAAAGGGAATATGAACAAATGGAGAGAGCTGTAATTGGGGACTCAAGGGAACCATGAGGAAGTAGTGCGTAAAATTTTAGAGGAGAGGGCATAAGGAAGTGGAAAGGTAGGAAAATGGAATACTTCTAAGACCAATTTCCATCTTCTATCATTGACTTTCTCTTTCTGTGCAGTGTCTCCTGTGAAGCTTAAGGTAGCAGCACACTGCAACCAGGAATCTCTATGAACATGAAAAAGAATAATATTGCCTCTTCTGAGCACAGTGGCTGAAACAGAATTACTGACTAAAATTCAAAGTGATAAGTGATCCTATCTTGGCAATGCTTTTGAGATTTCCCTTTCATCTTTCAACACTAGAGCTGGGCATTATCACCTTCCAGTTGTTTTCCAGCTGTTTCCCTTGGATCTTAGGGGACCACAAAAGACAAAATTGGAGGCCGAAGGGAAATGCTTAGGCCATAATGCCACCTAAGCATCAACAGATCTTAATTTATATTTTGTTAGGAAGTCATTTGGATAAAAAAGTAGTTATTCTATTTAGAAAATAAAAAATAAAGAAGGAAAAAAGTTACTTTTGTATTTTATGGGAGAGCAGTCTTAGGCTCAAAGAAGCTGTAAATAGTTAAAAAATTAGGTTGCCTTGAATATGAGAGTGAAATTTAAACAATAGATCTTCGTACACCCACATCAGTGCTAATTCCACATGTTAAAAAAGTTTATTTTTCAATATTTAAAATACTTCTTAAAATTTAACATAATATTTTTCAGTATTGCATCAAATATTAAAATCAGTTTTCTACATCATCCCTAAACAATGACACTTCATGTCATATTGCAAACCTACAGAAACTGTCTTTGACCAGTTGAAGCTGGCTTCTTGGAAAAGACCTGAAGTCATACAGTATTTTGATTGTAATTGATTGAGACCCATCCTGCTGCTGAGTGAATTTGTTCAATCCTCTCATTTTCAGAGGAACTGCTACAAAAATCATTTTTCTCTTGGTCATTGTTTTTCACATTGTGTATGCTTCTTTGATTTATTCTATCCCAGGGAAAGGGACAGACTGATGCTTCTGCCTAGGCTGTTCTGATTGGTTGCTTTGTGATATCATAGAGAAAGCCCTAAGGACCAATTCTGATCGTGCATGTTTGAACTAATTTAAAATGCCACTGTTATTGCATTTAGTTATTATTTTTAGTGAGGTATAATATGCAAACAGCAAAGTTCACAGATTTTAGTGTATGGCTCAATAAATGTTTACATATAAATGTAATTATGTAACCAACAACCCAGATAAAATAAGATCATCCCCAGAACCCAGAAGGTTTTCAGTCTGCTTCAGAGTCAATAACTGCCCTCTGCTATGAAGTAACCAATTTTTTATTTCTATCATCATACGTTTATTTTGCCTGTATCAGTTTAATAGAATCATGCAATATGTGCTCTGTTGTGTCTGTCTTTTTTCATTCATCATTATCTCTGTGAAATTTATCCATGTTATTGCATGTATCAATAAGCTGTCTCTTTCTATTATCGCTGAATAGGTAACATTCCACTGAATGATTAAAACATAATTTGTTTTTCTATCTTCATGTTGATGGGCATGTAACTTGTTTCTAGTTTGGGGCTCTCATAAATAAAATTGTTATGAACATTCTTAAATGTATGTTTTGGTGGGCTTATGCACTCATTGTTTCTTGGTAATATACCTAAAAGTAAAATTAATGAGTCATAGTTTAAGCTACTGTTTGACTTGAGTAGATACTGCTTAATAGTTTTCCAAAGTATTTTAACCGTTTTACATTGAACCACATCCTTTTCAATATGTATTTTTATTTTGCATTATAGCTGTTTTATTTTTATTTTTTGTTTTTAACTTTAGAGACTGGGTCTCTTATTTTTAGAGACTGCACTCCTAGGCTGGAGTGCAGGGATTATTCACAGGCATGATCATTGTGCTGATAATGCACTGACACGCTGGAACTCCTGGGCTCAAGCAATCCTCCTGCCTCAGCCTCCAGAGTGGCTGGAACTACAGGTACACACCATGGTGCCCAGCTTTCTACATTGTAGTTTTGATTTTATTTTTATTTTTTTGAGACCATGTCTTACTCTGTCACCCAGACTGGAGTGCAGTGGTGCAAGCATAGTTCACTGCAGCCTCGACAACCTGAGCTCAAGTGATCCTCTCATCTCAGCCTCCTTAGTAGCTGGGAGTACAAGCATGCATCAACATACCCAGCTAATTTTTTTTTTTCTTTTTAATATAGAGATGAAGTCTTACTTATGTTGTCCAGGCTGGTTTTGAACTCCTGGGCTCAAGCAATCCTCCTGCCATAGCCTCTCAAAGTGCTGGGATTAGAAGTGTGAGCCACCAAGCCTGGTTTGTAATGTAGTTTTGATTTGCATTTCCTTAATGGCTGATGGTTTGAACTCCTCTACATATGCTTATTGACCATTTGAATACTTTCTTTTGCTAATTGCCCATTAAATTATTTTGTCCATTTTTTAATGGGCATTTTATCTTTTTATTATATTCTTTATTCTAGTCTCTTATGGAATATATGTACTGGAAATATCTCCTTCCAGTTTACGGCTTGCCTTTTAAAATTTTTAATGATATCTTTGGATAATTCGAAGTTTTTAATAGTATTGAAGTGCAATTAATCAATTATTGGCTTAAGGTTAATACCTTTTCTGCTGTGTTTAACAAAATTTCTCTACTTAACACACAAAGAGTCTCCAATGTTTTCTTCAATGTTTAAGTGTATAAATTATCCTAAACAGTTGATTATATGACTTCTCTATCGTACAATGTAGTGGTCAAGTTTCATTATTTTTTTCATATTAGTGTCCAATTGCCCCATATTATTTATTGAAAAGACCACCATTTATTTACAGAATTGCACTGGTATATCTACTGCAAAGCAAGTGACTGAATATGTGTGAGTCTGTTTCTAGACTTTCTGTTCAATTGGGAGATTTGTCTTTACTTGCACTAATACATCACTGTGTTAATAGTTACAGTATTTCAGTAGCATTTGACAGTCTCAGTCCCCAAGCTTTTTCTTCTTTGCAATTGTCCATTTATCCTATGTCGTTTGCATTTTTATATACCTTTAGAATTACCTTGTCAATTTATATACCTCCATGCATATATGGTCTGTGGTATTGATTGGAATTATATTAATTTTAGAGATCTATTTGGGAAAAACAGAAATCTTAACAACATTCAGGATTCCAATCCATAAAAACAATTTATCTCTTTGCCTTTTTAATTCATCACAGCAATATTTTTAAATGTTAAATTAAATATCTTGCCCATATTTTGTTGGATTTACTTCTAGATATTTAAAATTTGATGCTATAATAAACAGTATTAAAATATGTCCTACAGAAAACCAAACACCCCACATGTTCTCTCTCATAAGTGGGAGTTGAACAATGAGAACACATGGACACAGGGAGGGGAACATCACACACCCGGGCCTCTCACGGGTGGGAGAAAAGGGCAGGGAGAGCATTAGGACAAACACCTAATGCATGCAGGGTTTAAAACATAGGTGATGGGTTGATAGGTGCAGCAAACCACCATGGCACATGGATACCTATGTGACAAACCTACACGTTCTGCACATGTATCCCAGAACGTAAAGTAAAATTAAAACTATATATATGTTCTAACTAGTTCATTGCTAATGTATGCAAAGGCACTTTCTCTTTGCCTTTGGTGGTCAGCAGTTTGACAATAAAATTATTTGGTATGATGTTCTTTACCTTTATTCTGCTTGATATTTGTTGATTTTTTTGAGAATAAGTATAATTTTCATAATTAAAAAAATATTAGTAATTATCTCTTTAAATATTATTCTGCTCTCTTTCTTCCCCTTCTGAGACTCTAAAACACACATTGTCAGACCTTTTCAGTGTGTCCCACATGTCTTCTACTCTGTTCTTATTTTTCAATCCTTTTTTTCTCTACCGCACTTTATTTTTCTTTTCAAATTATTTTTATATATTATCACGTTTACTCCTTATGTCAATCTTGAAACGTGAATAGGTAGATGTCACTATTTCTTTTTTACAGGTGAGGACACTGAGGAGTGAGAAATGTAACCAGTATGCTGATCACCACGCATCAGATTGATTGTTGAGCTGGGAACTTTTAACTTAGTATGCTGTCCAATAGACCAAACCCCATTAGAATAAACTCTAAACTCCTAAGCAAAAAAACATCAGAAGGGTCCTCAATTAAGAAGCAATTCCCTTCAAGATGTAATTATTTGAGCAGTATTTATCCCATGATAAAATCTCAAAATTTCCTTTATCAATAGAAATACAAAGTGGCTCTTCTATATACCACATCAATGCCAGGAGATTCAGAGATTATAATCACAGTAACTAATTTTATACTACAGAATGGTGTTAGGACACGATGGTTCATTACATAGTATTGCATTCCTCAGGAGACTGTTTCTTTCGTAACTAAGTCTTGGGTTTGAACAAGTCTCTCCCTATCCCTCCCTTCCCCCTACCCTTCCCAGCCTCTACTATCCTCTGTTCTAATTTTTACTTTTATGAAATCAACCATTTTTTAGCTTCCACATATGAATGAGAATATGTGGTGTTCAGCTTTCTGTCCCTGGTTTATCTCACTTAATGTCCTCCAGTTCCATTCGTGTTGCTGCAAATGACAGGGCTTCCATCTTTATTATGGCTGAATAGTCTTCCTACCATGTACATATACCACAATTTAAAATCCATTCATCTGTTGTACACTTAGGTTGATTCCAAATCATGACTATTATGAATAATGCTGCATTAAACATAGGGCTGCAGATGTCTCTTTGATATACTGATTTTCTTTCCTTTGGATAAATTCTTAGTAGCTGGATTACTGGATCATGCAGTAGTTTTATTAATACTTTACCGAGGAACTTCTATCATATTCTTCATAGTAGCTGTACTAGTTTTAGTTTACATCCCCACCAATGTAAATAAGAGTTTCCTTTTCCCTGCATCTTTGCCAGCATTTGTTATTTTTTTGTCTTTCATATAGTAGCCATCTTTACTGGGATGAGATGATACCTCATTTTGGTTTTAATTTGCATTTCTCTGATGATTAGTATTTAAAATATATTTGTTGGCCATTTATATGTCTTCTTTTGGGAAATGTCTGTTCAGATCATTTGCCTATATTTAAATAAGATTTTTTGTTTTCTTCTTGTTTTGATGTTTGAGCTCCTTGTATATTCTGTATATTAATTCTCAGTCAGATGAGTAGTTTGTAAATATTTTCTCCCACTCTGTAGGTTACCTTTTCACTCTGTTGATAGTCTCCATTACTGTGTAGAAGCTTTGTAGTTTAATATAATCCCTTTTGTTTATTTTTGCTTTTGTTGCCTGTGCTTTGGAGGTTTTATTCATAAAATATTTTTCCAGACCAATGTCCTGAAGCATTTCACCTATGTTTTCTTCTATCTCTACTACACTTTTAATATTTTCAATTGATCTGCCCTCATGTTCACTGATGCTGTCTTCTATTGTATCCAGTAGATGTTAAACTCATCTGTGGTAGACTGAATACAAACATGGTCTCAAGTTTCCACTCCTCTACACGTTTGTATCCTTTGCAATGCAATTTAGAAGTTTCTTTTTTCAAGAAATTGAGTCTGTTTTCCTATACTTCCATCTGGATTGGCATCTCACAGCTGTTAAATTAGTAAATGTCTTGAGGGGGAGACCATGTGTTTGTGTAACTTACCTAGGCAGTCACAATCTTACAGTATTTTCTTCATCTTAGAAGACATAATATTGTAAGCCCTTTTGATTATGTGGGCGATTTCATTCTGTCTTTTGGAAGACAGATGATATTCCCAGTATCCCATCCCACCAAAATTCAACGACTTACCCATGGGAAAAACTGACCATGTTTTGGGACTCTTCTGGCTTTCAATCCATTAAACCAGTGCCATACAACCACCATGATTCCCACTAGTTTCTTTCCTCCCAGTAGCATCTGTTTATCCTGATCTGGCTTATACCCAGAATCAGAAAATGACCCTGGGGAGGTAAACATTTGGTGATCTGCTCACCAAAATAGAACTCTTCCCTTTCTTGAATTTTAGTTGATCTAGTTTCTGTTGCTTCAATAGCTCTCCAATGCATTTTAAAATGTGTTTTGCAATTTATCTTTTTTTCCCTTAGTCATTGCAGTGGAAACATCGGTCTGTTCTGACCTATTGCATGTTACCTGAAATGAGCTAAAAATGCAATTTTTAGACAGAAATGTCAAAGCTTGGCGGGGGGGCAACCTTAGGAAGAACATAAAGAATAATTATTACAGTATGCTTATAATGTGACCCTGTAGACTTCAGGGAACTGGGAGAATGCATTTTTCAAACAGAGCAAGTAAGGATTAGGTTAGCTCTAACACTACTTTCATTTAATGGTGGGTGCTGCTACACATTTTTGATGAGATAATCTCATCCCCATTAAGCTTTTCAGATTCCATCTCCCTGTCAGTCCTGCCTTTTGCACTATCCACTTTGCCTCCAAAACCATTCCTTTCTGAGCTTTGTGGAATTGCATCCCTATGAGTCATATATTTAGATTTTCTCAATTCAGAGAGAGCTCCAGTTTAATTTATAGTTGGTTTTCAACTTTGTTCATATGTGGTTCATTTCACCAGTTTGACACTCTTTGTCTACATAAATAATAGCTTAAAACATCATGGCTAATTTCTCAGTTTTAAAAACCACCTGGCGAAGACAATCACTATCCTTTGTGTGGGTATGCCTTCTTAGGGCATAACACAAGCTTGTGTTCTAATAGTTGGTTCTGTGGAGTAGGAAAGTGACTTCTGCTTTCAGGTAGGATATGGAAGGTCATAATCAACCACTGTTCCCTCTTTTACAGATTAGAAAATTGAGACACAGTGAAAGTCCTCAAATAATATTCCATTGGAATCTAATTTTTTAAAGAAATATTTCTATGTGGAAATTATAACTTTAAGTCTAGAAAATTGTCTCAGAGATAGGAAATTTATCTCAGTTAATAAGTGCCAGAACTACTATTTACAACCAGGACTATAGGACCCCAATCTTTGCTCTTTTTATTATGCTAGGAGAGGTTTTTAAGTTGATAAGAGACAAAATCAGGTTCCAATAGCACATCTTGCTACTCTAAGACCAGTATACTTTATTCCATCTTGCACTGGCTTCTAAGAATGCATTTCACTATTCTTAGATGACAAATTTTCCAGGTGTCAGCAGAGGCAAAAGACTGGAAAAAATGGGAAGAAGATGGTTGTTGATAGCATCTATTTCTGATGCCTGTGAATTATCTGTTCCATGCAAAAAGGAAAAGAAGAAGAAGAAGAAGAAGAAGAAGAAGAAGAAGAAGAAGAAGAAGAAGAAGAAGAAGAAGAAGAAGAAGAAGAAGAAGCAGCAGCAGGATTTGCAACACCAGGACTTTCTGATTAGCACTCTAGCCAAAAGGCAGTACCATCTGACATTGTGCAAACATGCTCCATCTGTCCAATGTTTGGATAGGCATGGAATGGGAGAGGAAGCAGAGGAAGTTATCTCAGATGTAAGTAATGGCTGAGCTGTCTGGCAGAGTCATCCCTGAACTACAGCCACTGCTGCTGGGCCAGCCTGATTGATTGATTTCAAAGTTTGCTTTGCACAAGGCTTTTTCTAAGCCAGGCTATTTCAATTTCAAAGCCTATATAAGAAAACAGGATGAGAGAAAGTGGAGGGAAAAAAAGAGATGTCCTAAAGGCCCCAAGAAAATTAGAAATAGTCATACCTTCTGGACAACACAAAATAAGCATCATAATCAACATCTAAAGTAGGAAATGCTAGGGCTGAAGATGCCAGCCAGGGACCTCCCTGAAGCCTGAAAAGACTTGAGCTTCCATAAGGAAATGGACAAAATTGCTCTGCAAAGTGCACCCCAGATCAATATTTCATTATCAATCTGTTATTGTTTGTAAGAATTTCCACTTCAGATTCCTAACAGCAGTCAGTAAATCTTACTGATCAGTGCAGTTCTCTGAATGAGGGCAATTTTTCACCAATCATCTTTCTCAGATTTGGTAAAATGGGTAGCAATTTGTGTTCCTTCTCTGGTTCCCAGCCTATAAGTAAGCAAGCTCCTTTTGATTATCACAGGCCACTCACTACCTTTTGGCTTTCACATAAAGTCCATAAATGTTGATGTCCACACACTGTGACATTTTTAAGTAGAAAAGTCAAATGGTAGTACCTGGTACACCAGGTGTCAAGAAATCTAAAAGTAGAAAGAGATATTTAAAGTCATCTAATGTATCTTTTAAATTATTCATTCATTGATTTGTTAAATAATTATTGTTTTCTGCTATTTGTCATGTACTGTGCCAGGGACTGGGAATTTAGCAATAAATGAAAGAGGTAACTTATACGAATAATTTACGTTAACAATACAGATTTGGGAAATGATTGGGCTATAAATTGGGTGGATACCTGATTAAATAGTTACTTTTTGGGAAGACATTACAATTGAGTAGAGAGAGACTTGCATGAACAGCAGGAGCCAACCACATAATATGTTTATTACAAGGGACATATTCCAAATGGTAGGAAATATAAAGGTAAGTCTCAAAGTCAAGAAAGAGCTTGGTTTTGTCAAGGACAGATAGATCAACGTGCCTGGAAATATTTATTCCATGATGTCTCTGTTTTTTATTTATAATTTAAAAATATAAAGAATTTATTTTTACTAAGATACTAAAAACCAGGACTATCTAAAACAAAAGGCCACTGTGAAAAGAGAACGAATTATTCCAAATACTCATTAGGGCCTTTGAATATCTCAAGGAGAGTGAGATATTCAAAGAAATCTTTGCTTTTTGAGGGCAGCTGCTTTTCCTGGTGAGCTCCTTGTGTCAACATGGAAAGTACCACTAAAGTGATGGATGCACAAAGCAGTGGACGGGGCACTATTAAAAGTCTGTGCTAATCAGGGAAAAGTGTACCTACGTCTTATCAGTACTCAACCTTTTTTCTTCTTCTTCTTCTTTTTTTTGGAGACAGAGTCTCACTTGTTGCCAGGCTGGAATGCAGTGGCATGATCTCAGCTCACTGCAACCTCAGCCTCCCGGATTCAAGCGGTTCTCCTGCCTCAGACTCCCAAGTAGCTGGGACTACAGGCATGTGCCACCAGGCCCAGCTAATTTTGGTATATTTAGTAGAGACAGGGTTTCACCATGTTGGCCAGGATTATCTCAGTCTCTTGACCTCATGATCCACCCACCTCGGCCTCCCAAAGTACTGGGATTACAGGCGTGAGCCATCACGCCTGACCCTCATTACTCATTCTTAAAACTGATTATATATCTGCCATGTGCCAGATCTCATTAAGCCTTGAACATATTGCGATGAATAAAAACGGTCAGGGCCCTCATGAAGCTCATTCTAGTCACAACTGTCCAAACTGCACCATGGATCATTTTTGAAAGGTAAGAAAACTCCTTTATTTTTGTAAATATTCTTAGAGTTCTTGGGTCATAGCAAAGACTTCAAATTATTCAAAAGTTGTTAACCACTAAAACAGTAGGTAGGAGAGGACTGTGGCCATACCAGCCCTACCCCTCACAGAAAGAAAAGTCTCCATGGCTGGAGATGCTCCTGCTGCTCAACTTCCAAGGCCAAGAACTGACAACCCAATTTCTAACACAGAAAAATAAGTCCAAGGCATTTATATGACCATGCCCAAACTGAGTAAGTCGAAGGGATATGACACCTTTCACCATGTGTGAGTCATGATGTCCTGATATTCAGAGTCATAATAATAAACAAACCTGTATTAGGTATTTTTATGACATTTACCAAAAAAGAGGACTCAGAAAAATTTAATGGTCTGTTCCTGGGAATAACACAGAAGAAAAAAAAGAAAAAGAAAAAAGCTCATAAAAAAATTATTTACTGCAGAAGGTGAAACATTCTTCATAAAGTTTATAAAAAGAAACTGCTAGGTTTTTACCAAAAGGATGAGCTTTGAGTAGAACCATAGCTAAGCAATATCTAGCTTGCCCTATGAGCCCGCTTTTTAAAATAGCTGCTTACTGCTTAAAAGTCACATAGTCCCTCTCACAAGGTCTTAACTTCCCTTAATTGCTTCTACAGATAACATATTTAACATTAAGAAATCTCAAGTTTTCAATTTGAGAAATCTTCTGGATTCTGCATTCCAGTGGTTCCACTGAAGCCAGTAGGGTTGAACACCCCACCTAGGAACTGACTCAGCACAAGAATGTAAGTTCTACATTCTTATAATTTTATTCTCCATGCCCTAATCAATCAGTGATCCCAATTCCTCAGCCCACTATTCTCCAAAATTTCCTTAAATATCCCCATCCAAAACCCCTCAGGGAAGCAGATTTGAGGTTCCCTTCAGTTCCCTTCTTTGGTTGCCCTATGATTATTAAACTATTTCTCTACTGCAACCCTTGCTGTTTCAGTGTATTGGTCTCTTATCATGCTATAAGCCATCAAACCTGGTGGTCCTATAACAGTTGAAGGCCATTTTTGATAAAATACACAAAAAATGGCGTTGCAAATATATAGCAAAGATGCTAATGGTGGTTTGTAATATGCTTGACATTTTTATGTTGTTTGATTTTTATTATGTTTTTTTACAAGTGGCAGGATTCAAAGCTGTTTGTCCTTCTGGAAGTTTCTATATTAGAGTTAATTATAAATGGGTCAGTCTTTTCCTTGAATTTGACATTTTGGGGAACAAGAATTGTACTGTTTGTAGTCTTGAATCTAATAACTAGCATAGTGATGACGAATAATGAAAAATAGATGGCTACTGCATGAATGAATGAATGATTGGATGCATGAATACATGTGGTGACCCAAGCCTTGAAGTTTATTGGTTATTGCTGTAGATCTAGCCTCAATGGAAGTTCTGTGTCTTGTATCCCTGCTTTAAATTTTTAGTAAGGTCTTCATAGATTCTTAGCAAAGGTTAAAAAAAAATTAGAAAAAGGAGATGAAAGGGTAAAATACATGCTATCATATTTCTTTCAGGCTACACTATGTTTTCAAGACCCATGCCTCTTTCTCAAAGCACTGAGCATGTTTCAACTTTCCAAGTTGTTAGAAATAGGAAAGAGGCAGGAGAAAATGCAAATCAGCTCTTGGCTTTCTAAAGGAAAGAGGTCTTTGATTTGCACATTGTTTCAATTCTTTGATTATCAAATTCTAAATAATGCCTGAAATAGCAGCTCAGAACTAAGCTTGATTCTGACCAGCAGCCCAGACAAGGTGGTCATTGAACCAGACACCACTGCAGCCATGTGCAGAATCATTTAGAATGAAGGTAGGTTGAGCCAAGCCTGTAATCACCTAGCTTTACAAAGAGGAACCTTCACTTGAAACACGCATTGCTTCCTGTGTGCCAGCTATTTATTCCTTTTGTTTTCAACCAGCCAGCAAATCAGAAGAATTAAGGGGATTAAAAAGCAGAGGAACTCATGACTTTATGCATCAAAATGGGGATAGTGTTGAATGAAACCATTTCTGGGCAATGCCACTGCATAGAAATCGACTGTGGAAAGCAGCCCAAGGGGAAGAAATACCTCAAGTTTGTCCCCTCCTTTCACTCTTGCTCAACACACAATGCAAGACCAGATCCGTTTCAGGATGAAAGCCCAGAAGAGATGCTAGTCAAGTCCACTTAGGTTTAGCAAACTTCAGGGTCTCTGCTGCAGAAGGTGTGGAGAGGTGCATTGCTGGCAGGCATGCAACTTGGTACAACAGTTTTGGAAAGCATTTTGGCAATATTATCAAGAGCCTTAAAAGTCCTTTGATCCATTAAATCCACTTTGGAAAGCAATCCCGAAGAATTAGCTCATAATTCACATAAAAGCTTGTGTGCATGAATGTAGATCAAAACTTATCCATAATACAAAAATATAGAAAATAATTTAAATATTTGCCAAGTGAGAGAATATTTAGAAAATTTGTTAAAATAATATTTAATTCTTAAGATTGTGTTGCATAAAAATGGGTAGTGAACCATGCAAAATTGAAAAAATATGTGGAATTCAAAGATGAGCTAGTAAAATTTGATTTGTTTATTAGATTATGGGAACACTATAATCTATGTAATAGAAAACATCAAGTACCTTAATGTTAAACACTTTATTATTTGCATGAATTACTGAATGCCTCTTTGTTAATGTTAAAATCAAGGTAGCTAAGCAATCAAATTATTTGGTGTTTGCGGTTTGTCCTAAATTGTGTCCAGAAAATGTGCAAAGGAAAATTTTTGGTATTGGGCATAGATTAAGTAGAAAGAGGACATGGAATTTATGTCATCTCCCAGCATGTGTGTGTGTGTGTGTGTGTGTGTGTGTGTGTGTGTGTATCTGGTGTAGTATGTGTGTCTGTCTCTCTGTGTTTTGTCTGATAGTGTTAAATGAAATTGTGCACATTTGATTAAAAAAAGAGCTTGGAAAATCCTAAGCTGAGACTATTTTCTTCTGCTTTTTGCTAATGTGCAAGCATGGGCAGCCTGAAATAGTAAACCGCTGGGGCGTGATACCTATCACTAGAGGACTTGGCTCTTGCGCTTTCTAGAAGGTGTTGAGGTATGAAATTTAATATTTCTTAAGTTTCCTTTTGTCTTTAAAAAAATAAAGGCTAGGCTGGGTGCAGTGGCTCATGGCTGTAATCCCAGCGCTTTGGGAGGCCGAGGCAGATGGATCACCTGAGGTCAGGAGTTCAAGACCAGCCCGGCCAACATGGTGAAACCCCATCTCTACTAAAAATACAAAACATTAGCTGGGTGTGGTGGCGTGTGCCATAGTCCCAGCTACCCAGGAGGCTGAAGCAGGAGAATGCTTGATCCTGGGAGGCGGAGGTTATGGTGAGCCGAGATTGTACCACTGCACTCCAGCCTGGGCAACAAAGCAAGACTCCATCAAATGAAAGAAAAAGAAAAAGAAAAAAGAAAAGAAAAGAAAAGAAAAGAAAAGAAAAGAAAAGAAAAGAAAAGAAAAGAGAAAAGAAAAGGGAGGGGAGGGGAGGAGAAGGGAGGGGAGGGGACGGGAAGGGAAGGGAAAGAGGGAGGAAGGGAAGGAGAGAGGGAGGGAAGGAAGGAAGAAAAGAAGGAAGGAAGGAAGGAAGGAAGGAAGGAAGGAAGGAAGGAAGGAAGGAAGGAAGGAGAAGGGGAAGGGGAAGGGGAAGGGGAAGGGAGGAGGGAGGGAAGGGAAGGGAAGGAAAGAAAGGAAAGGAAAGGAAAGGAAAAAAGAAAATAAAAATAAGGGTTAATAATACCTTCCTTGCATAACCCATTAGTTCTGGGGATCCAAGGAATATGTGGAAGAATTTCACAAACTTAATAATTCTAAGGCTGCATTTTAAAAAGCCATTTCAGTTTCAAGTGACAGAGATGAAGAAACTTTTAAAAATTAATCACAATACCTGTATTCAACTTAAAAATAAATCATTTATGTCAACACTCAAAATATATAGTGTAAAATCATATCAACTGTGCCATCAATTACTTCACTTGGTTTGAAAATCAATATCTACATAATGTCCACATACTACATTTCACTGCTAAGTCTCTTGAGTGTCTTTTAATCGATAAAATTCCCCATCTCAGTCTCTGTCTATTTTATTCTTTTGTTTTCTCTCTCTCTCTTGCTCCTTTCACCACCATCCTCAAACATTTCTTTGTTGAAAAAACTAAGTCCTCTTTCCTGTCATGTTTCTCACATTCTGAATTTGGCCATATGGTGTCATATAGCACGTTCTTCTATCCTCTGTAAACACTGAGCCTTGACGGAGACCTAATGAGATTCATGTTTGATTTTTTTTTTCTCAAAAATACTTGCCTATACTTCATTGCTTTAATAGTCATGTATTATCTTGTTGCCTCTCTTTTATGATGTTAATATTTATCAATAGGTTCAGGAGTTGTCAATTCAATTTGTCCATTTTTAAGTTCTCCATTAGCCTTTCATCTACTAGTTTTAGTAGCCACCAAGGATTATTATCTAGATTTATAATTATATTAATGGATGGCAAAATGATGATATCCCTCCATTCTTTCTGCTCTTGTCAGCTGTGGGATTTTTCTATAAAGAAAAGCTTGTACTTGTCTACGATTAAATTACTCTGAAGCCTAATTGGCATGGGAAAGGCAGGATAAATGCATGTGTTCCCCTGCCCCCACTTTTTTGCTACCAGTTTTAAAAATACTGAATTTGTGCCTTGAAAATGTCCTCAAGTGATCAGTGAGATGTATTTTTGTGTCATTATGAACTCAAAAATGATGAGCTTGAATCTTTTATATCAAAATTTATTTTTGATGCTCAAATTGTTTATTCTTTTTCAGGGGAGGTCTTTCAGAATGATGCCTATGTCCCTTTATGGCATAACCCCAATACGCATTAAAACTTTCTTGTTTTCTGGTAAATATGATCTTTTATGATTCTTTTTGTAAAGATGTCCATGATGTGGACGTCATGTAGATATTGATTTACAAACCAAGTAAAGCTCGTTTCCTGTCCTGGATCTGGAATCAATCATTTCACCAAAAATTATTGGTTCCTTTTAGTGAAAAATAGTATTCTGAAATTAATTTTCAATTTTCAAATCTTATTATTGCTATTGGATATTGTTATCATTGTAGACCATTTCACCGGACAAAGTTGGTAAAAAGTAACTTACTTTTGTAAGGACAAAATACATTATATGTTCATAAGAAAATTTCCTATTTGAATTTAAGATAGCATTAACTTATTTGATTTTATAGTTTCTCCTCTTTCTTTGCATTACACATCTTATATTGAAATATTTTTAAGTAATTACACAGTTCCTTTATCTTAAAATTATGTATCTATATGTATCTAGTTATAGAAACAATAACATTGTTACAAAAAATACTAGAGTTCTATAATTAGTATTTACTATTACAAATTCTAGTTACTCATAAAGCTTGGATAATCAAATAATATTTTTAGGCCAGCAAATTTATATAAAGTTAGAATAATTTGCTTTATTTTGTTTTTTATTTTTAGGCATCACTTTTATTTTATTTTGACTCAAATTTATTTTATAATTTTGAAATCATTTACATTATTTCCAAAGAAAAACCTGTCACACAAGGTAGAGTGAGATAACTCCAACTTTTATTCCATCCTCTTTACTCTTTTCCATCCCTTCTCCCATATATAATAATTCTTATTAAATTATCTTCATCTGTATCTATCTATCTATCTATATCTATATCTCACACACTACAAGCAGTTGAAGAAAATATTACCGAATTGGAAAAGTAATATGAGGAAGTTATCCAAACACACTATATGGATGGTAGATACAAAAAAAAGACATTTATATCCTTAAATTTTTATTTTAGAAAGCGAGAAAGATTGAGAAATAGTGAGCTAAAACTTATATTGGGGAAGCTAGAAAATAAACCCAGAGTAAACACAAAGAAAATTATAAAAGGAAAGCTATAATAAAGTTAGAAAACAGGCATTTGCAAAGTAAAACACAGAGAAACCATAGAGATAATTAAGAAACCCAAAATTGTTTACAAAAAAACTAAAGCAAAGCAACAGAAAAACAATACTTGCTGGAAAACAAGTAAAGGTCTAGAAATGTTTATAGAGCAGAGGAGACTAAGGAGATGAGACAATTAAACTCAATGTATCCTGGATAGAATCCTGAAACACAGAAAGAGCATTATGGGAAAACTAATTACTATAAATCCAAATAAAGTGTGAAGTTTTAGTTGAGCAATGTATCAAAGTTTGTTCATTAGTTGTGACTAATGTACCGTGATAAGGTAAGATATTATCAATATGGGAAAGTGGGTGAAGTGTCTATGAGATCTCTCTGTACTATATTTGAATCTTTTCTATAAATCTAAAACTATGCTAAAATTAAAATTATATTTTAGTAAATAATTATTGTGTGTATATATATATACACACATATATATGTATATATATATGTGTGTGTGTGTGTATATATTCTCTCTCTGTAGGATAGGTATGTTGGTGGCCCTCAAGACAACCTCCATGTTCAGAGATCTTCTAGAACAATGAAGTGTACTCAACATATAACTGTACTCACAGCTAAGATTTATTGCATTGATAAAGTAATAATATACCTGGATCAGGAAGGAAAGAGACACAATTGGAGTCCGGATGAGTCCAGGGGCAGACTTCCTCATGCTTTCCCTCTCCCACATACAGCTTTCTTTTGTCCCACAGAGATTTCTTTTGTGTGTTATGGTTATGTCCGGAGTAGCTTACTCAGTGCCCAATTTCTGGGGATTGCTTTTGCAGTTACCCTTTTCCTAGCATGTACCAACAGTCCAGACACCCATAAGGAAAGCAAGTATTCATCATAAACCATATTGTCTGCGCAGTCTATAAACAGTGAACCACTTTTATCAGTTATGGAAAATTTCATTTCAGTGTAGAGAACTATCTACCAGCCAGGTTCTCAGACACCAGCCAAGGGCAAAACTTGGATGGTGGCATTTCTAAAGATTGCACTCTCAGGTTTGCTATATTAATTATTTTCTGCATAGTAAGGCACAAATTTTTATTTTTCTTTTGTTGTTGCAAATATGTCTCTACATATATTAAGCTGAGTTTCTTAACTTATTACTTTATATTTGTGATGGTTAATTTTATATTTCAAATGCCTAGGCTATGGTACCCAGCTGTTTGGTCAAACACCGGTTTAGATGTTGCAGTGAAGGTTTTTTTTTTTTTTTTTAAGATGTGGTTAACATTTATACAAGTAGACTTTGAGTAAAGCTCATTACCCACCATAATGCTGGTTGTTATCCAATCAGTTCAGTGCCTTCAGAGAAAAGACTGAGCTCCACACACCCACCCTACAAAGAGGAAGGAATTCTGACTCCAGATTGCCTTCAACTCATGGCTGTAACACATACTTTTGCCTGGGTCTCCAGCCTGCCAGCCTGCCCTGCAGACTTCAAACTTGCCAGACCCCACAATCACATGATCCAATCGCAATTGTTTTAAATCTCTTTCTGTCTCTCTCTCTCTATACACACACACACACACACACACACACACACATATACACACACAGATATGCATATATATATATGCATTCTTTTGGTTGTTGGTGTTTAGTTGTTCATAATTCCATTTAGTGAAGATATCATAGTTTACTTCACCAGTTTCCATAATCGAAATCTGGGTAGTTTTAAATTTAATCATTTGATCATCACAGTGTTTCAATGAATAGTCCTATCTTATGTTATTTAATATTCTTGTCTATCAGTATGTTTGAAGTAGATTCCTAGAAGTGAGATTACTGCATCATATGATTTCCCTTGGCATTTGTCAAGCACATTAAAAATTACTATAATGAATGACCCCACTTACCCTTGGGCATTATTTATTCTTTAGGTCATCCTTTGAATCCAGAACATAAATCATTTTATATATTTCAAATGCGCCATTGTACATTTTAAACGTTCATATGTGGAAATAAGAAAACATTAAATAAAAGATAAGTTGTATCTCAAAATGTATGGGTTAAGGTAGGTAGGGTGTGGAAAGATATTGGCTTGAAATGGAAGGTGTGTGCATGGAGAAGCAATAAGATCAGAATTCTAGTTTAACTGCAGGCAAAAGTATGGATCTGTGAAGAGAAACCATACTTTTTGGGAAAATGAGGTCAAGGAAAGTTAAGCTGAGAGACAGTTTAAAACAACTTCCTCGAAAAATGATAAACAAAATGCATCTTCTGTTTCAAATTAATGTGTGTATACAAAATAATTGTCTCTACCAGAGTAACTAAAATATAATTGGATTTTAGATATCCTATATTTTTTATGTTAATTTATTCACCAAGAAGATAATTGAAGCAGGAACGGCAGAAATGAGTACTTTGTCCCCCAGGTGCCCTGATGACTTCAGGCTGATGGAACGTATGTGAAGAACATAAGTCTTTGGGAAAGAGTGGGTTTGGAGGGCAGGAGAGAGATTAGGGAATGGAGACCATGCAGACAGATTTTTCTCAGGCTCATGTCCTGGGGGTATATTCAGGAAACATGTCCTATTTTAGAGATATTTTATAGATACTATTCAGGAGAGTTACTGGCCTAAGACTATACTGAAAAGTATTTTAAGCAGTAACACTGAAATAGATCCACAGATCCCATGGGAAAAATAACCTCTTAAGAAATCAAAAGAGTGGGCCGGGCGCAGTGGCTCATGCCTGTAATGCTAACACTTCGGGAGGCTGAGGCTTGTGGATCCCCTAAGGTCAGAAGTTTGAGACCAGCCTGGTCAACAGGGCGAAACCCCGTCTCTACTAAAAATACAAAAAAAGTAGCTGGGTGTGGTGGCACATGCCTGTAATCCCAGCTACTTGGGAGGCTGAGGCAGGAGAATCACTTGAACCCAGGAGGCAGAGTTTGCAGTGAGCCAAGATGGCGCCACTGCACTCCAGCATGGGTGACAGAGTGAGACTCTCTCTCAAAAGAAAAAAAAAAAGAAAGAAAAGAAATCAAAAGATTAGTAAAATGTCACCAAGCTAAGTCATGAAGTTAAGGACCATGTCTGCTTTTGTTCATGGTTATATTCTCAGTGCCTAACACAAAATAGATATTCAGGACAATTGGGTCAAAAGAATGAAGAAATGAATTAATTTAAAATATACTAGAAAATAGAACTATAGGTTTTATAAGAGGCTGATCCTTAGCTTAACATCTTGCTAAGTAACTCATAGACTTGGCACACATTAGCATCTTCATAAGCATTCTATGAGTGAATATTCACTTCCATCTCCATTTTCTTCCAAGGAGCTGATCATTCTGGTGTAAGTCTATGGGCTCATTTCCTGAGTGTGGCTAACTTTCTGTTTTATAAGGGCCACCATGCTATATCCTTTCAAACCTTTTTGAGGCACAGCTTTCCCCTCCTCAGCAACCACCTTCTTCAGCTACATTCAAGAACACCTACAGAAAAGCCTTTGGCTGTGAGGAGTCATTTGTTAATCAGCACAGGAATCAGAGGAACAGAGTAAGAAACACACGTAGAGGGAAATGGTGTTCATCTTCTCAGCGTTTTCCAGTCTTGTTCTCTACAGTCTTTGTACCCCTTTCTCAGATGGGATCTCAATATTCCAGTGGTTTCCAATCATCCTTGTATCTCAGATGGCTTTCACCAAACCTCTCTTCTCCTGCACTCTCCTCTACAGCTTGGAGTCAAGCTTACATAGAATAACTCTTTTTATCAAGTGTCCTCTTTCCAGCATAGTCCCCAAAGTACAATGAGAATGAAGCAGCAGGTGAGCACTGTCATTCACTTACCTGGCCTGACTTGTATTTTACATTTGTGGAGACCTCCAGGCTGAATGACCCCCATCTCCTGACTCGCCACCCAACTTCCCGTGTCTTCAGAAGTGAATGTTTTGTGCCATTTTAAGAATTCCTCTGACAAGTTAGAATTAACAATAAAACTATTTTAAAATAACCTGTTTAAAACTAGTGCCTGAGTTTTCCTGTGTTATAACGTCAGTTTAACGTGCTATGTAGTTGACTTGGAATTCAAGCATTCAAGTCAAAAAAGCCCATATTTAAGAATAAGATAGAACCAAGTATTCAATTTATAAATTAACCGGCTTCCTGTTCCAAAACCCTTTTAGTGATCATGCTAGTTTCCCTTCAACTTCGCCTTTTCTACACTTTAATTCTTATTCCAGGCTCTCTACCTTTCTCATTCCACATCAGTTCTTTTGGTATTTTATCCACATCATTCTTTTATGGCCATTTATGTGCCAATGACAGTCAAATGTACCCTCCCGAGCTTGGACTGCTTCTAAAAGTTCCTGGCCTACACATATGTGTATCTAAATGCCACAAGAATTCCAATACTGAACACAAAATATCCACCTGGCAACCATGATCCTCCTCCAGGATTCCTTATCTTGGTAAATGACAAAAACAGTTTTGTAAGTCAGATATCTAGGGCTCATCCTTGTAAATGTATTTTCCCTTCCTCCCCACCCATATCCCATCTACAAGAAAGTCCAATCAGTTTTGCCATCTAAATGCTTCTTGAACCCATCCATTTGTCACCATATCTTTCTTAGCATCCTACACAAAATGATTGTCTCCATCTAGACTATGGCAATAAGCTCCTACCTCCTCTATCCATGGCCATTCTGCTCTCCCATTCAGTCTATCCTCTGTGCTGTAGCAAAGGAGATCTATTTTTTTTTTAAATTAGATTTAAAAAAAATCTACGGGGTACATGTGCAGGTTTGTCACAGGGATATATTGTGTGAATGTTTCACCCAAATGGTGAACATAGTACCCAATAGGGAGCTTTTCGACCTTTGTCCACTTTCTTCTCTCCCCTCTTTGGGACCTCTGGTGTTCTATTGTTCCCACCTTTATGTCCATGTGTACCCAATGTTTAGTTCCCGCATACAAGTGAGAGCATGCAGTATTTGGGTTTCTGATGGTTTTCACTTAGGATAATGGCCTCCAACTGCATCCATGTTGCTGCAAAGGACATCATTTCAGGGTTTTTTATGGACGTGTAGTACTCCATGGTGTATATGTACCACATTTTGTTTATCCAACCCTCCCTTCATGGGCAGTTGGAGGCCATGTTTTTGCTATTGTAAATAATGCTGCAATAAACATGCAAATGCAGATGACTCTTTGGTAGGCCAAAGGGATCCTCTTAGGCACAAATTGCTTTATGACTTGTCTCTTAACTCTACTTTAAAAATAAAACTTCGGCCGGGCGCGGTGGCTCAAGCCTGTAATCCTAGCACTCTGGGAGGCCGAGACGGGCAGATAAAGAGGTCAGGAGATCGAGACCATCCTGACGAAGACGGTGAAACCACGTCTCTACTAAAAAATACAAAAAAACTAGCCGGGCGAGGTGGCGGGCGCCTATAGTCCAGCTACTCAGGAGGCTGAGACAGGAGAATGGCGTAAACCCGGGAGGCGGAGCTTGCAGTGAGCTGAGATCCGGCCACTGCAGTCCAGCCTGGGTGACAGAGCGAGACTCCGTCTCAAAAATAAAAAATAAAAAAAAAATAAAAAAAAAAACTTAAAAAACTCCAAACCCACCTTTTTTATTTTTATTTTTGTTTTTATTTTTTTGCGTTTAAAATAAAGACCAAGGCATATTCTACTCCCTGCCGCTGTCTCCAGTTTCCCTTTATTATTTGCCCTCCCTGCATCCCTTGTACTCTTTACGTTATGTTTTGTTTCATTGTTTGATTGTTCGGATTTCTTTTTCCTGTTGTGTTCTTTTCAGCCACAGGACCTTTGTACATGCTATTCCTTTTTATGTTGAAATTTTTTCTATGTTCTCTTGTCTAGGCTAACTGAAGACCCTACTTACTTCCTCGCTTCTTGTAGATGAAAAGTGATTTAATATACATCATAATGTTATATATATTATGAGCTATGATGATCATTACAGCACTATTTTACATAGTAAAAAATGGAAAACATAAATATGTACTCATATTGGAATAATTAAAGAAGTTGTATAACCTATGTTGGAGTATCATGCATCAATTTCAACATGCTTTTAAAATTTCAATAAACTTGTTTTTCTAAATTAATCTTATTGTATATATTTGAGATTTACATCATGATGTCATGAGATACATATAGACAGGAAAATGGTTACTACAATGAAGCAAATTAGCATATCTGCCATCTTACATTTTTACTTTTCTAGGGACAAGAGCATTTAAAATCTGCTTACTTAACAAAAATCCTTAATACAATATAATTTTATTAACTATAGTAATCATGTTGCACATTAGATCTCTAGACTTGATCCTATATACCTGACTCTTAGTATTCTCTGACCTACATCCCACCCTGGTCCAGCCCCTGCCCCAGTACCCATTCTCTATGTGCATATATTTGACCATTTTTTAAGATTTCAAATATAAGTGAGATCACTATGCAATATTTTTCTTTCTGTGTCTGGCTTATTTCACTTAACACAAAATATGCTTATAAAGTAAGATGGAAAAATAATAATACATAATTATGTTTTCTATGAAATTTTAATTTTCTTAAAATCAAACAAATATGTATGTTTTTATATGTGTTTGTGCATTTATGCACACAGATAAAAAGCCTACACATGTATTCACAAGTACATAAATGGAAATGTCTTAGAGGTGAAATCATAGTGGATATTTCTCTTCTTCACATTTTTGTTTTCTATATTTTGTATGTTACATATGGTATTGCTTTAGCTGTTCTAAGCATTAATGTTGAAACTGTAAAATGTAAAACAATGTTTTAAGAGATCAGTGACACACACGTTAGATCTGGAAAGAATGGTGTCAGAAAGTCCCTCTGACTTATTCACACTAGGGTAAGAAGGATGGTGGGATCTCATGGCAGGCTGGGCAAGTGCAAATGCTGTGTCAGGAGTGTGGTTGTTGTCCTGATCTCCATCCAGCACACATTTTGATAATGACACCAGGAAACCTTCTCTGGGCCATCCTGAACATGTAAAAATGACTGGCCATTAAAAACATGACAAGTAAAAAGAAAGTTGGAGACTACCACTTGGTTCTTTTCTGGTTTTGGGCCAAACTCTGCATTTGCTTCTCTTAGCCCTATGATCTAATAAACCATGACTCTATGAGACGTGAAACCTCCTCTCCTCTAAAACTGGATTTAAAAAATCAGGATTATATGTTATGTTTTTCTGGAGTCTTGGACAGGCTTTGTAAAATTAGAGGAAAGGGAGATGGAGGGAGGTAGGGAGAGAGAGACGAAGAAAGAGAGAATCTCCTTTTATAATCATTGCTCCACTTTAAGACCAAATTGAGTCATAAAGGTTTTGGAAAACTGTACAAATATTTTAACAAACAACACTAGTTTTTAAAAAAATCCAGAGGTGTTATAAGCACTTGTCAAGAAGTGAGCCAAGGTGGATCCTCAGCGTGGCCCACTGAACAGCCAGTGTACATCTTATTGCCTCACGCAGCCAGAGAAACATGAGTTTGAAATCTGACCCCTCTAGACACTTGGTGACTTTGGACAAGTTACTTAAATGCATTTATCTATGCCTCAGTTTCTATATTATACTTACTTTTAGGGGTTGTTATAAATAATAGAAATGCTGTATGCAACATACCTAACAGAGTACTTAATCATAATTATTTTTATCAAAGGACTTTTAATGCGAACTTGAATGTTTCGTAGTTTGGACTGGATTTTGCTGGTAGTAGGAAATAGTAACATTCTGGTAGTCATGAGGTATTATAATCTCAAACCTATGAACCATCAACAATTATCAAGAGTTCTGTTGGACTTATGAGAGAGTTTAGGTCTCTTAGTTTATGGAAAGTTATGTGAAAGATGTGTAGTTTATGCATCTGGTTGTTTAAAATTCATCCTTTTGTTAAGCTAGACAACAGAGAAGCATTTTGTGTCTTTCTCTCCCTCACCCTTTTGATTCCCCACCATCCACCCTTACCACATAGAATGCTTTATTTTTTTCTTTTGATGAGCCAGCTTAGTCTTACTCTGTTGCCCAGGCTGGAGTGCAGTGGCATTATCATAGCTCACTACCACCTTGAACTCCTGAGCTCAAGTGACCCTGCCTCCTAAGCCTCCCAAAGAGAATAAATAGTTAGGACTACGGGCATGTAGCACCATGCCTGGCTAATTTCTCTCTCTCTCTCTCTCTTTTTTTTTTTTTTTTAAGAAACAGGATCTCCCTGTCTTGCCTAGGCTGATCTCGAACTCCTGGCTTTAAGCGATCCTCCTGCCGTGGACTCCTAAAGCCTTGAGATTACAGGTGTGAGGCACTGTGCCTGGCCAAAATGCCTTTAAGTGAAGCACTATTTGCCATTATGACAAACGCTCATGTGGAGGAATATTAAAAGAGGCATTCTTATAAAAGTTGTGTTTCTTGCAAAAGTTTGTGGAAAACCATGTCTACAACAATCCATGATATGTTCTCTTTATTTCTCTCCAGCCCAAGACCAGCAGCAGTCATGCTCCTCCTGATCAGCAGGTTTGTTTTTAGCTTGTAGAAATGCTGAGGCATATAATTCCTTATTTTTCCTCTTTTTCTTGCTATTATAAAACACACTGCAACATTCTAGAAAGAGTGTTAGGCATTTGCTAAGCATTTTGTGTATTTACCTCCATCCTCTATTCCTCATATCCTTTATGAATATACTCTATCACTTTATATATCCTATATCCTCATATTCCTCATATTGTCTAGGCATAGACTCCATTGTGTGTTTATCCTAGGATCATCTCACTTTTCCTTTTGCCGTAATCTCTTTATTTAAATTACACTTTTTTTCTGTGCCTTTATGTAAAGCACCTGAAAGCATTTTTGGAAGAAATATTGTGAAGAAAGAAGAAAGAAATATAGAGAGGGCAGAAATACGGAAGGAATGAAGCAAGACAAGAAAGAAAAGCATGGAATGTATTAATAAACAAAAGCCAATGAATAAATAATAAACAAATACAATCTTTCAAGGTAAGTATCATGTGGAAACTGTGTCTACTAAAATCATATATGTGGCAGAGCTGTAATAAAAATATTTTGATTATAGTCAATCAAGAATTAGAAATAAATGTTCAAGAAATACATTATTTGTGGAATGTAAGGGTCATTATCATGGAAAATGGATTTCCAGCAAGGCAATGCATCTTTCCTAAGTGAGTGGATAGCAAAGCTTCAGAATTTGGACCTTTCAATAATTAGTTAAGACTTTTCAGTCTCAGCAAAAGCAATTCTTAGTATTGTACTCTGCTGTGGTATCAGAGCTTGTGAATGTCCCATCTTTTCGCTTAACCTTGAGTAAGTATGGAGAGTAGGGAGTGAGGGTGCTGTGACTGTCTGCAGGGCCCTTCGCCATCCTGAAAGCCTGCAACCAGTTTGATGCTCTAACAGAGGGTAAAAAAGCCAGCTTGCAAGCAAGCAAATAAAAGACACTAGATCAAAAAGATCTTTTTAAAGGCAGTACATACACCAGCCCCAGGGTATTTCAAATATTTATAATTCTCTACATATTTAATCTTTAAGAGTTCTTGAGACGCTATGTTCAGAATCTGATGCTAACATACCCAGCTCAGTGCTGATACTATCAAAGTCATTGAAGGAACATAGGAGAGAGATGAAGGAAATATATGAAAAAGACAAAATAATCAAAACTCCTAAGGCTGTCCACAGGACTAGAGTCATAGAATGACAAAATTGAAAAAGACCTCGTAAATCTCATCCCTACCTTTCACAAAAGGAACACTAAGGCATAGAGAAATTTCCCGGCACGTTCGTATTACTAAGAACTGGATACATTTGGGGGAAAGAAACTTGGTGCTTTCAAATGAGATGAGCAAACAGCGATTCACAAGAAATGCAGAATATTATTTATAATTCCACAGGTCAGAAATGTGACAATTATGACATAAGCAAGGCTGGCCCATACTTTAGCCAATGGGGTAAAATATTAGCTACATAAATTGACAATTCCAGCTATCAATCAGTTCATATTTATTAAGGGTTTTTCTCTGAGCCACACTAGAAGGAAGAGAAGGAAGTTAGGAGAAGCCCAGGATAAGGATATTGTCTCTGGCTTCAGAGAACGTCCACTTTGACTGGGAAGATGAGGAAATCACAGAAAAATATAATGATTCAGGATTATCCAGCAGTATGTAGGCTGTATAGCTTTCATGTCCATGCTATAATTTCTCTTGTCCAGCCCTGATTTTTTTGAAGGTATTAATCTCTTCTATGAAGCTCTAGAGGTGCTCATCCAATATCTGTTACATTTGTTGACTGCCAACTCATTTTCCCAATGAAGCTCATTCCGTTTAAGAACATTCCAATCATTCCACAAAGTATGCATAATTCAAAACATTGAATTGTACATGATAAATATATACAAGCTTTTCTGTCAATTATAGAGATTTAAAAAGAACTTTCTAAATGATAAAAATGTCACATTTATTTTTACCCTGGACTCCTTTCCATTTTCTTTCTTTATTTATTTATTTTTATTTATTTATTTTTTTTTTTTTTGAGACAGTGTTTTTGTCTCCCAGGCTAGGGTGTAGCGGCATAATCACAGCTCACTGCAGCCTTGACCTCCCAGGGCTCAGGTGATCTTCCCACCTCAGCCTCCCAAGTGGCTGGGAATACAGGTGTGCAACACCATACCCAGCTAATTTTTCTATATTTTGGAGAGGCAGGGTTTTGCCATGTTGACCAGGCTGGTCCCGAATTCCTGAGCTCAAGTCATCTACCCACCTCAGCTTTCCAAAGTGCTGGGATTATAGGCTTGAGGATAGGAAAACTCTGATTCTCCTCCTATTCCACAATCATTGGATATTTTAAGATACTAATTGTGGCTTTCTTCTACCAGACCCTGAGTTCCTTCAATCACTTCTCACATAACATGGATCCAGGTCCCCCCAACTACCTGAGTGCTCTCCAGACCTCAACCCAACATTCCAAGTGTGATTTCACTGGCTCAGAATAAGTGGGATGATTGCCTCTTGTTCTGCAAAGTCTATGCTATTTCTATTCTTTTTGCCTAAGATTGCATTAATATTTTGGCATCTACATCACATAGTTCACTCATACTGAGCTTAAAGTCAATTAAAACCCCTGCATCTTTTTCACATGTGTTATTGATAAATTCCCCCCAATTATTCATGTCTGCAATTGTTAGTGGTTTTCATTTTTAAATTTACATTTGTCCCTGTTTCATTTCACCGTGTTACATTTAGCTCATTGTTGCAGCTTTTGGAACATTTTTCTTTGGACTAATTTTTAGCTCTTTTTCCCAGCTCTGTGTCACGCACAGGTTGATTTGGCCATATGCACCATCCAAGTTAAGAACAAAATTATTGATTAACCTTAGGCCAAAGCCAGGATTCAAGAGTGAAATTCTTTTAAGGTAGAACCTATTCATTAGTTATAAGTCTTTGGGTCTTGTCCAGTAAAAGTGGATTTGAACGTGAGGCATCCTGAGATTGGATAGCAGTGATCATAGATGAGAATTTCCTTGGAACCATTGATGACATGAAACCAAGCAAATCTATGTCATGCTTTAAGATATATTGTTGTTGTTTGTTTGTTTAAGAGAGGATCCTCTATGATAATTCATAATACAGGCCAGGTTTCAGCTTTTTGGGGAATGGTAACTGGCAAGAATGATAAGGATTCAGTGTAGCAAATTAGAGTTGGAGAGGAACTACAGTTATTGATGGAGACTGGTTAAAATAAATATAAAAATATAAAGAAAGAGGGATAGATAAAGCCCATATGGGCAATCCTGAAGAGTCTACATAATACTCAGGATTAATCTTTGGCACTGTGGCTCCTGAATCCAGAAGGCAATACGGTGTCAATTACCACCAGATGATGTGACTGAATATATCTCTTGTCTCTAGGAATAAAGTTGCAGTTGGACCTATAGTTGGGATCCATTAGATCCAGATGTGAACAGCTGGGGAAGCCACCAAAAAGACAGCTCAATCAGAAACAAATACTCTATCCTTAATTAACATATAATTCCACATTTTCTATATGTTTTAATAGAAAAGAATTATAAGGAACCTAGTGAAACCTATATATATATAATATATAAATATACATATTTAATATATAAGCATATATATATATATGAACTTAGATTTTCATAGCTCTGATCTACAAACTTATCAATTTTATTAAGGAGGGGTGGAGGAAGGTTGTATAATATTAGTTTTTCTTTATTTATTTTTTTCAATGAACTTTGTGACCCAAAACAAACCATTGAATTTCTATGAACTTCAGTTTTCTTATCTGCCAAGGGGGCCTAAAATGATCTACTTTGCAGTGTTTAGTAAAGATCAAAACCACAAATCATAGTCAGCAGGCACATCATGGTCACTCAACTCATGATAGTTCTTACAAAAGAAAAATGGGAGGGGGGAAGATCATGAAAATGGAAAAATCAAAGATCGCTATGATTTCAAGACTGAATGACTAAAAGAATGAATTAAAAATTATGTAAGAGAATTGTTTTCAAAAGTCCTCCTAAAGCCAAATTTTTACCAGCCATTGATGTAACAAGAAGCTTCTAAAAAACAATGTTCAATCCAATCACCCCGTAGGGTTCCTTTTTGGTAACACTTAACCATAATTATATGTCACTGTATATACTTGAAAGAGATATCCGTAGATTTCTTTAAGAATATTCTGAATTTGGGCTTTCCACCCATCTACACTGACCTTCACCCCTTCATTTTAAATCAGTGAGGCTTCACTGTGTTCAAAGCATCCCACGTCCTTTTTCTGTCGCATGCTAGAGCTAGGGAGAGCGTGAGCACAGGCCTCGCTGGTCCCAGGGCAGAAAGCCGGCAAGGGAAAGGCATCTTCAGGGCCTCCTTTAGGCATCTTCGGGGCCTGCTCTTTTAGTGTTCTGGGATCTGTGTGATAAAGGATGGCGCCTGTGTGGGCCGTACCCCTTGCTGCCTTCCTAATGATGAATAACCTGGCTCAGATTAATAATTAAAAGTGCACCGGGGAGTCATTCGTGTGATGAGTCGAGGTTTGCCTTGTTCCTACCCTTTCGAAGCGATGTGCAGAGCTCAACTGTGCGAAGGAAGAAAAAGGACAGAAAGTGCGCTTTGGTGATTAATGCGGAACTAGTGTCCAGGCGAGGCGCTTTCCTGCCACTGTAATTTCCTCTGCAGTCTTTCTACTTCAAGCGGGCGCAAGGCCACACCCTCTCCACTCTGGCGCCACCCTACTCTTTCGCATCGTCCAGGCTCCATTGAGTTTAAAATGAAATTACGAATCACTGCAACGATAGCCCCACTGCTGCATTTTAAGCACTTGGCACTCCTTATACTGTTGCTGAGATGCCCATGCTAATGTCTTACAAAAGCACATAAATTAGTGAAGACTTGCAGGTTCCTCAAGTCATGCAGTCCTCCAGGGTCGCCTTGCTGCTTGGCTTTCCAGTCTGGCAAGTACAAATACGCTACTGCCTTCCTGACCCAGAATCCTTCTTCCAATCTGGAATATGATTGGTAGGGCAGGAGTTACTGGCTGATAAACGCAACTGACAGTATGGATTGCAGGGCAGTACAGACCTATGGGAAAGGCCACACTCACACTAAAATATGTCAGAAAGGAATGGGCTTGGGTGGGGTGGGCGGGACGCAGCACCGAGTAAGCCGAGTCCTTTTTCGGACTAGAAGGATTAGTCTGTGACTTTTCTGTGGTGTTCGAGAAGGTACAGCTTTGGCGAAAGGGGCACAGCTCGGGAACCGAAATGGGGCTATAACTCCTCCTTCCTCCAGATGGTTTTCCGTGCCATCCCTGCAAGCAACAACCAAGGAAGAGAACCCCTGTTAGCAGGGCTCCATTGGCGTGCTGGAGCAGTTGCAGCTCTATCACAGTATTTCCCATTCACTCCGAGCCAGCGCTCAGTGAGGCAGCCAAGTGGAGCTGCCCACTTTGCTTTACCCACTCATTTGACTTATTAGCAAGATGGTAATTATTTTGGGAAAAGATGAAGAGCAACGAGGGGGAAGCAAAGGAAGCAATTTGTTGGCGATGGGATGACAGCCTCCAACCACCTAGGGGAAGGTGACTAGGAGAGAGGGGAGGAGGAAGGGGAGGAAGGTAGACAGTAATCAGCAAATCTGCAATTGTGCCTGAACATCTTGTGTTCCTTTTTGGAAACGCTTACAGAGAATGGCGTCTATAATCAGGCCATCCGCCCACTCATCCTTATGAAACAGTTACCCAAGCAAGGCCCAAAGGGGCCCCTTTTAATAAGGAGAGTGCACTTGCTTCTTATGGGGTGTTTTGGGGGACAGTTATAACTGCCTATTGCTTTTAACTAACGTAATGGTGTCTCTTTCAAGAAAGTTAAAGCTAAGTGTGTGTTAAATTTAAGAAAGCCTGTGTAGTCTTGTCCACCAGCCAGGGCAAGTTATTCAAAATGAGTAACAGCCTTCACAGGGTCATTCAAATATATTTGCTGAAGACCTATTATGCCCTGGGCACTGTCCTAGATGCTGGGACACAGCAGTCAAGCAAGCAGATACTCCTGGATCATTTACATTCTTGTATGAGTGTAGAAAATAAATAAGTGAATAAATATTTTAGATAGTAAAAAACAATGTGAGTGATTAAGGGGTGTGGTTGTTTTCAGTTGTGTGGTAAGTAAACAGCTCTGTGAGTAGGTGGTGGCAGGAGGGCAAATCACAGGCCATGTGGAGTTGCTTACATTTTATTCCAAGAAAATGGGAAACTATTGAAGGGTCTTAATCAAAAAGATGGCATGATCTGGCTCATGTTTTCAAAACACACCTCTAAATGCTGAATGGAGAATACATGAAATAGGGACAAGAGAGAATATGTAGTAAATGGGGGAGAGGGCTGGCTGTTGAGCTAGGCAACAGATACATAAAGTCTGGCACTCAAAACAAAACAGGTGGATTACAAAGGAGGTGTCTCCACAGCTTAGAGGTGCTAGGACTAAACAGCTGCTATACATGCCTGTTTCACATTGGCCATTGGCTGTGCACTCTAACTTAAATGCTGCTTTACTTATTGCCTACCAGGCTCTGTGAGGTTGGGACCCCCATTTTATAGACGGGGACTCAAAGAAATAAAGTGACTTGTTTTTCATCCCATCTAATAATAGGTAGTAGAAATAGGATTTAGACCTAGGAGTCACATCTGAAATTCATGTCATCCCCATTATATCTCACTGTCTCTAGCCTGGGGAGCTTAGATGCTCATGTTACCAGGCACCAGAATGGATTGTAAGCACAGCGCTCTAGTCTGAGTTACTGTTCTATCTCCTAAATCTAGAATAGTTCTTGGCAAATAACAGGCATCTAAAAATGTGTCTGAGTACACAAATGGCTGAAAAACAAATGAAGTTCTCAGGTGTTAAATTCAATTGCTTAAACAACAACAACAACAACAAACATTTTTCTGCATGCAGGAAATATTGGTCCCCATAACTAGGCTGAGTCTGAAATGCAAGTTGAGTAATACCAGATCTTTACGAGGAGAGGTGCAGAAATGGGAAACAGGGCAGAGATTGTATCATTCAAGGATGATATTATTTCATCATATATCCTTCAATTTGTTCTAAATATTACTATTCTATCCAAGCAGAACAGAAGTATATAATTTACTCAGAATTCTGAATCTTCTAAAAATATATACCCTTGAGAAATGTAGCTTGGACAGTTTCTTTGGAAAATCTACTATTCATTAATCCATATAAATTCATTCATATATTTGTTAATTCAATAAGTATTTTTAAGCACTATACAAATACAAGATAATTGATATTTTGACTGACGCATGAGAACACAGGGCAGAGCATTGAGGATCCAAAGGGACACATATTCACAGGAGTCTTTGATGTCTTGGAGTATAGTGTGAGATAGAAAAAAAAAAATGTATGGGTAGAAAGAGGATTGTCTAAACCTAGTCCAGAATGATGGCAAGTCCTCATCTGTTGATGGTTATTTTTAGCTTACAGTGATCATTGCCCAAAGTCTAAGGGTCAGTGCTTTCTTTTGTGTTTTCCAGATGGTTCTCAGGGTGTCAGAGAGAAAATGGTCAGATGGCCCTCCTAAGGATGAATGTGCTGACTACACAGAGTTTCCTCACTACTCTTTTACTTGTATGAACTTCTTCCCAAGTCCACCATAAATCCTTTAGTAAAAGCACCAGATCTTCATGTGTTTATTACTGATCATGTTTATCATAGTTAAATATTTACTGACACAAACTAAATGTCAACTAGGATGCCTCCTTATGCCTAAAAATTTAGTGAGATTGGCTTGAAACCCCATTTACACATCCTCTCGAGGTTCAAAGCCCATCCATCTCATTATTTTATTTTTTAATTCCTGGAAAGCTTAAATTAAATCCTGCTTGTTTTCTTGCTTGTGATCCCTTCAGTAAGCCATATTGTTTCAGACAAGAAACCTATATCTTTACTAATTTTCCCAGAAGAAGATCTAACCTCCCATATAAGTAAACAAGACTGCAGAAGACTTTTTGAAGGAACTGAAAAGGGAGTTTAGAGAGGAGTGGGGGAGCAAGGGGAGAAATATTTGCCCAAACAAAGCAAGCAAAGCAGTAGAATTTTAGATAGTCTTTTTCCCCAAAAGTGCTTTTTGTTTTCTCTGTCATTTGGAGTTTCTCTCTTAGCCCTTTGCCCTCGAGGTCTGCTATTCTACCACCGACTGATCGCTTACTCTTCTTCCTCGCTATCCTCTACTCTTCTACATCCTTTCAGGGTAACAAACAAACTTACTTTCTGCATCTTACTTAAAGTAGCTTGCCTGCTTCTCTGTGACTCTTGCTACATCCTACATACAGGCTTTTGCAATCTGTTTCTATACCAAGTGTTCAGCAAGATATTGTTTCAACCAAAGACATTGTCTCGCCCTCATAGGAAATCAGGTGTTATCTATCAAAGTACTTGTTGGATTAACATAGAGGTAGGTTCTTTGGGAGTGGCTCCAACCACCCCCTTTACCTCCATCTCTTGTGTTTCTGTCCCTTTTTGTTCCAGTCATAATGAATTATTTGCAGCCGGTGATCATTGGCACTTCCATATAATTGCACATTCTTGTTCCAAAGCCTGGGAACATCAGCATCTACTCTGTATAGATAAATCCTGCTTAATTTTTAAATCAGCTTAAAAGTGGCCTGCTTTAAAAATATATTTCCATCACTGAGCAATGTCATAGCCCCCCTCCCCTCAAAAATGGGGGTATTTCTGTCACATCTGTGTTAACTTCTACAATTGGCCTTATTGTTTATATTTTAACAGTTTGACCACTTTCTTCTGATCTCTGCACCCCATATCCACACACTGTATGTATAATTCATACAACTTAACTAGCTGCTGAGTGAACAAAAGAATAAGTGAATTAACTGACAAATAAATCAATTATGTCATCAATGACTATTTCTTTCATTGTTTCTATAACAATATCTATATTTTTAAATGAAATAAAAATGAGAACACAACACGCATAACATTTTTTTGTTTTTCTTGGTTTTTAAGTTTTTTTGAATTGCCACAGCTTTAACAGCAACTGGATCCATTGATTGCAAACACTATGATGTGTTTTGGCCCTTGAATCCTATATATTATGGCATATGCAAAAAAGTCATAATTTCAAGATGATAATTTGAATGGAAACAGATGGTATTTCAGTAGTGGCACACATAGATTCTTGCATCTTGCAGGTCATGTTCCCCACCCCCCCCTTGGGAAAATATTAAATTTGCCATATTTCATTTCCCACCTCCCTGTCTCCACCCCTCTGGCCATATGTTTCATAATGAGGGCACTTAAAATATCATAGAATTGGCCTGTCCTCATGATATTTAAAATGTGAAATGTGACAATATCTTAAACACATTTCAAACACATGGCTGCAAAGAAGGAGGAAAAAGAAGCAATGAAAAAAGTTCACACCAAGCTATTTTGAGGGAAGGTCGGCTAGGAGGGAAGGGATATCACGTTAGGGATTTCAGACAGAAAAACTGGCTGCTCTGCCATAATGCATGAAAGATGGTATTTGATGAACGTGTGATCGATGTTTCTGAGAAACAGACCATCAGTCAGAAAATATATATTTTAATTTATAGAAGCAAAGGGGCTGGGCCACCCAAAGAGTTTGGCTATCTGTTCTCTAG
The DNA here is from genome assembly GCF_007565055.1 of Rhinopithecus roxellana. Classification (NCBI taxonomy): domain Eukaryota; kingdom Metazoa; phylum Chordata; class Mammalia; order Primates; family Cercopithecidae; genus Rhinopithecus; species Rhinopithecus roxellana. The sequence goes on along the minus strand of NC_044553.1, from coordinate 116,971,175 downwards.
TCTGGAGAGCAGGCCAGGCGAGAGAAAGGTCACCCATCTGCTTCCCTGGGTGTAATTCTGCTTTGTTGGGATCATCTGCCTGCAGGCCAGCCACGGACGAAACTTGGCTGGGCTTAGCTGTGTTGGCAGCAGGTGAAATATCAGATGGGAAGACAATAAATAATAAATGGGCCCATTTTTCATATTTGGATAGAGGGAAATGTTAATCGAGTTAGTGAAAGTTTAGGTCCCTTGTTTCACACAGCTAGGCTTTGATTAGTTTAAGATTGACCATTCAGTCTCCAAAGGCCTTGGTATTTCTCTCCGCCAGAACACAAGGAAAAGCTGACCATATTCAAGGGTCTGTATATCTAGGTTCTGTTTAGAGGTTCAGCATGTACAGGCCAAGCTGGTCTTTTAATTCTCACTTGTCCTTAGAGTGAGCTTGGTAGATGTGAGATCTGCTCTCTTTCCATACTGCCTACTTCTGAAAAACAAAAACTTATCCTACTTATGCTTCCACAGGTGGGCGAGTACTCCAGGAATGCACAGTGATCTGCAGTGAACACATATCTTAAAAAGAATAACAAAATGCACAATAATTCTAGAAATCAAACATAAAACATTAAAGAAATGTCAAGGCTTTTAGTAGGCCTTTTTATCTACACCTCCAGATCCTTGGGAATATTTTTTCAGTCTTTTCTGTCATTACTCCACTTGGGAAATTGTGGCAGACAGATACAGGGGGAGCATCCTTCTGTAAAAGCACTGGCTGGTCTCTCAGGCTTAAAAAAGCAAATAACTGCTCACTTCATCTCATTTCTTTCCCTTTAAATATCTGTAGTACAAAAGTCATGTGATGCTTCCTATCTTCAAGGAATGGCATTCATTCAGAATTGGAATTTTGTAATGGATAGATAAGATCTCAAGTGGAATCAGAGGAATATCTCTCAGACATCCAACAGACTAGTGGTTTGTGGAACCAGTGCTAGCTACTGTGTTCAGAGGAATTAATTCCTTTGGTGGCAATGAATATTTAGTGAAGTATGCTGCAGTTGATCATGAGCACTGATTGCAAATGTGGAACCTGAAAAACATCTGCACATGTACCCCTTTCCATGTGTCCTTTACATTGATGCCAGAGTGATTTCAATCTGACCACAGCAGATTATGATCACAAATGGCTTCCTTCAGTGGCTCTTCATTGCCCATCAAATAAAACTTTAACTCTTTTGCTTTGCTTTCACCATCTCAGTAATGCATTCTTATCTTCGTCACTCTACTCAACACAGCTATCTCCAAATTCTATCTTCCAAAGTGCTTGCCCTACTTTACCACCTGCCTTTTCCATTTATTCCTCCCAGAGGACCCTCTAATACAGATTTTACTTATTACCATCCTAGAGGCTTCCAAAGACCACTTCAAAGAAGTCTTTTCTGATCTTCCCCTCCTGCGATGCCTTGATCTTGTCAGAAAGTTTTCAGTGCTGTAGGAATGACCACCGTATAATGCCTTGAGTTAGAAACATTTGGTCAGTTCTTTGATCTCCCCAGGTATATTGAAAACTCTAGGGAGGCAGAGACCTTTCATTTTGAAATGTCCCAGTGCTTAGTGGAGTGTGTGTGTTTCTTTGTTCTTTTGTTTCGTTTTGTTTTATTTTATTTTGTTTAGTCAGGGTCTCATTCTGTGGCCCAGGCTGGAATGAAATGGCACAATCATAGATCACTGAAACCTGGAACTTCTGGGTGCAAGCAATTCTCCTGCCTCAACCTCCTGAGTAGCTAGGGCTATGGGCACTCACCACCACACCTGGCTAAATTTTATTTTTTATTTTTGTACTTTTAGTTTTTGTAGACATGTATTGCCTAGGCTATTGAAGGGTTTTGAATATAGTAGATGCTTAATAAATATTTGTTAAGTGAGTTAGTGGATTTTAATTTTGTAAAGAAGATGATATACCATAAACTTCCATGACGTTTATTAATGTTCTAAGCAACATGCTATCAACTACAGAATGAACTGTTTGCTTTTAAATGCTTCCTGGAAAAGAGATTAATTGCTCTGGTTAAATTAACTTGCATAGCTGATAGGTGAGATTCCAAACACAGGAAAGAAAACTAGTATAAGCTCAGAAATTTAACATTCTGAATGACAAATGTTGCTTTTTGGAAGAGATATACCAGATTACAGCCAGGTTCAAGCCCTGTATCACAGATATCTATCAGGAACAATACAGTTTCACCATGACAACTGCAGAAGGCAGTTCTGGCCTCCTTTCCTAGGTTGGATTGAGGACTAGTTTCCAAGAGGCATCAAATTGAATTTCATGTGTAGAATTCAACTGGCAGGTTAAAAGGGTTTGTAGATCTAATTTGATGTGTAGAATTCAACTGGCAGGTTAGAAGGGCTTGGTTTTCCTGTGAGGTAACCACATAGTAACCACATAATAGCTGATAGGTGAGAAAGGTGTTAGTGAAAGGCACTGAAAACAAAGTACAGACAATCTCATTTCCAGTATTCAAAGGCAGCAGGAGAGGTGTGGACTGAGGTTAATTCACAGCTGATGATGCAACTAAATAAAAATAAACAGATGTGATGAGTGATTGTTGATTGAAAGCAATTTTTAAAAATTAAAGTTCATATATTTATTCAGATTAGCTTTGATCTAATGTCCTATTTCTATCCACCCAGGACACCACAAGACACTTTGTCGTGTCTTCATAGTCCTCTCTTGGCTGTGGCAGTTTCTCAGATGTTTTTGATGACCTTGACAGTTTTGAGAATTAATGGTCAGGTATTTGGTAAAGTGTCCCTCCTTTGGGATTTGTCTAATGTTTTGTAGGCTGAGGTTATGTTTTGGGGGAAGAAGACACAGAGGTAAAGTACCATTTTCCTCCCATTACACCAAGGGCTTATACTATCTGCATGGCTTAACATTGTTGATGCTAACCGTAATCATCTGACTGGGAATGTTTGTCAGGTTTCTCCACTGTGAAGCTACTGTGTTGTATTGCTTTCCACACAGTACTCTTTGGAAGAAAATGACTGTGCACGACCCACATGTAAAGTGTGAGGAGTTATGATTCACCTCCTTGAAGGTGGAGTATCTACATAAATTATTTTGAATTCTTCTACAGGAGTGATTTATCTGTTCTCCACTATTCATCTAATCATTTATGTATTTGTTCAATCATTTATTTATATCAGTATTAACTCATGTATAATTACTTTATACTTTAGGTTATCCAATACTACTTTATTTTCTTACTAAAATTGTTCCAGCTTTGGGCAAAGGGAGCTCTTTCCATTCTTCTCTGTATACCTTTGATGTCTCTCTCCATTGCATATGCATATTTAACTATTTTTCAGCAGTTCCTTACTTTCTGGTACTACAAAATGGCCCAGATTCATTTTGTATATTTCCAGTCCTGGCCCTAGAACTCAGATGGGATTGTCCCCTTGACCCCATTCGCGGGTAGGAACTGGAGTGACTCATTTCATGCCGCCTATCGCTGGCCGCTCCTCATAGGAGAGACTGTGCAGGCGAGTTAATGTGGGAACCAGCACGAACAAACGCTGGGACTGACTTGTTGCTCCTCTCTGGCAGGAGCAGGCTTATGTGCGGGCCCCACAGCAGCATCAGTCAGTGGCAACAAGGATAGTTACCATCCAGAGATCTTGGTTTCTATGCCATTCTCCAATCAAAGGAATGGGAGCTCCTTGGAGAAACTGGCTAATTGTGATATGGAAAGGCTGGGCTCCCAAATAAACCCCACCCTTAAGCCTGGAACCGTAGCCCTAAGTGAAAACAGTTGACCCTGTTTTTCTGCCCAAATGTTGCCTTTTCGTCTCGCCCCTATCCTGTGCCCATAAAAGACTTCAGATGGCAGAGCAACGCAAACAGCTGAGCTTCAAGGCTACAAGTGACTGCGAGGTGAGCAGAGAAGCTTCTGAGCAGCATCCAAACGTGTTGGAACCAGTGCTCTTTCACCTCTGCCATCTGGGGACAGCCAAGTGCCAACCAGCTCAGTGGAGGGTCAGAGTGGCAGCCCCATGCTCTCTCGGCACTCAGGTTCTTGTCTAGCGTCCAGGAAGAATCAAGTCACAAGAACCATTTGAAAGGTGATGAATTTGAAAGATTTTATTGAGCAGTGGGTGACTCTCAGCAGAAAGGGAGGCTGGAAAGCAGATGGGAAGGTGATCATTCCCTGAAGCCTGGCCGTCCCCTGCTGGGTGCCTCCCAGAAACTGCACCATCTGAAGTTGGCAGTGTCTATCCCTAATCTCTGATGCTTTTCTGCTCACCACTCAGTCACTTGTAGCCTTGATGCTCAGCTGCTTGTGTTGCTCTACCACCTAAAGTCTTTTATGTGCACAGGATTGGGGCGAGCCAAAAAGGCAACATTTGAGTAGAAAAACAGGGTCAACTGTTTTCACTTAGGGCCACGGTTCCAGGCTTAAGGGTGGGTTTTAGCTGGGAGCCCAGCCCTTCTGTATCAGAATTAGCCAATTTCTCCAAGGAGCTCCCATTCCTTTGACTGGAGAACAGCATAGAAACCAAGATCTCTGGATGGTAAGTATCCTTGTTGCCAGTGAGTAACGCCCTCTCAGTAGGCAAAACAAGGAAACGTAGATGTGTATGCTAACCTGTGTGTATATATAAATATCTATAAATATTTCAATAACCATCTCCATTATGCTAAGCTAATTATGAGCTCATACTGATGTGTCCAGCTCAAATACATTATCCTCTGGGTCATTCTAGTCTTATCCCCTTGTTTGTCTGTAACTGCCATTCCAACAGTGAGAACCCTGCCTTACATAATCTGCCATCCATTTATATGATTGTTCAATGCCAGTATTTTGTATAGCGCTTTCAGAATTATTAACCCATATTGCCATGAGAAACAGCTTTATTAATTAGATTACACTGCTGTGTAAAAGTTATTTTGCCTTTAGTTTTACAGACCCTGCACATTTCCAAAATTACTTAGATTAACACCTTTTCCTGAACCTCATTTGGTGAGGTTATTTCATATATCTGTAATACAATTCGATTATTTTACCAGAGTCCGCCTTCCATTCTAGAATCCTCCAGCAACCTAAATGCCTTTATATATATACACACACACACACACACAAATATATCTATATTTACTTTGCATACTTTAAGATTCACTCATTGCTATATCTCTTGCAACTATTGATCAATTACCATCTTTATTGATTTGTCTTTTGCATGATGTCATATAATTGAAATTTTATGTAGTTCAGACTGGCTTTTTTCACTTAGCAACATGCAGTTGAAGTTCAATCTTTTTAGTGTGGTTTTGATAGCTCACGTCACTATATTACTGACTAGCATGCCAGTCTATAAATGTACCACAATTTAATTTTGCATTCACTTATTGAAGAATGGCCTTTTTTTCAGGGTTTTTTTTTTTTTGTTTGTTTTTGTTTTTTTTTTTTGTCATTATGAATATGGCTTCTATACCCATTCATGTGCAGGTATTGTATAAATATATGTTTTCTTATATTTATAGAAACTGGGTGAATAGGTGTACAATTGCTGAATAATATGGTAAGGCTATGTTTAACTTTGAAAGAAACTGCTAAACTGTCTTCCAAAGTAGCAGTGCCATTTTGCATTTGGATTAACAATGGTCCCTGCTGCTCTGCATCCTCTCTACTATTCGGTACTGCATTTTTCTTAAGCCATTCTGCTAGGTATGCAGTGGTATCTTATTGTTCTTTTAATCTGTGTTTCCCAAAGGACAAATTATGTCGAGCAGCTTTTCATATGTTTATTTGCCATATGTGTATTTTCTGTGGTGAGGTATTAATTCAGATCTTTAACCTCTTTCTCAAAATGGGAATTATTTTTCTTACTAAGTTTTGATAGTTTTTATGTCTTTGTATATTTTGGATACAAGTCATTTATCAGACGTGTGTTGTGTAAATATTTCTCCAAGTGTGTACCTTGTCGTTTTACTCTTTTAACAGTGTCTTTCCTAGAGCAAAAGTTTTAATTTTAATAAAGTACAGCTTACCACTTTTTTTCATGAATTGTGCTATTTGTATTTTATTTGAACGCTTATCACCAAACCCAACATAATTTGGGTTTTCTCTCATGTTTCCTTAAATAAATTTTATAATTTTGTATCTCACATTTAGGTCTATCATCCTTTTAGAGTTTACTTTTTTGTAAAGTGTAAGGTTCTTTCTTTTTTCATTTTCTTTTTTTCTCTCTTTTTCTTTATTTTCTTTCTTTTTGCATGGGGACATCCAATTGTCTTAGCATCCTGTGTTATAAATATTATACTTTCTTCATTGAATTTACTTTGTTACATCATCAAAGATTAGTTTACTATATTCACACAGATCTATTTTTGGGCCTCTCTGTTCTCTTCAAACTACCTGGCAATTTTTTCCCCAATAGTACTTCTTAATTACTATAGTTTTATAGTAAGTCTTGAAAAGCTGGTTCATACAAGTTTTACACGTTTCTTCTTCAGTATTTCATTGGTTATTCTATGTCTTTTGTTTCTCCATATAAACTTTAAAACTAGGTTGTTGACACTTACAAAATAACTTGCTGAGATTTTGACTAGGGTTGCATTGAAGCTATCAATAAAAAATACAGACTACATATTTTAATATTGAGTCTTTCAATCCACAAATATGGACTCTCTATTTAGACACTCTTTGATTGTTTTCATCTGCATTTTGTCATTTTTCTGCATACAGATTCTGTACATATGTTTTAGATTTACATGTAAGGGTTTATTTTGGGAGGAGGAGTTTTATTGTAAATGGTGCTTATGAAAAAAATAACATTTTGTATTAATCTTGAAGCCTGCAGTCTTGTTATTCTCACTTACTGGTTTCAAAAGTATTAATGTAGATTCTTTGAGATTTTCTAGAGTGACACTGTTGCCATTGGTAAATAAGGCATTTTTATTTCTTCCTTTTCAATCGGTATACCTTTTATAATTATTATTCCTATCATTGCACTAACTAGAATTTAAATATTTTGAACAATATTGGTAAGAGATGACCACTTTGCTTTGTTCTCAATTTTAGGGCAAAAACTTCTAGTGTCTTATTAAGTATGAGGTTAGTAATTGGTTTTTGACTTGTCCATCAAGTTAAAGTGGTTTCCCTTTATTCCTAGTTTGCTGATAATTTTTATCATGAATGAGTATGGAATTTTCTAAAATGCTTTTTCAATGTCAACTGATAGAATCATATGATGTTTCTTCCTTAGCCTGTTGATATGGTAGATTACATGGATGTATTTTCTAATGTTGAATCAGTTTTACATATCTGGAGAAAAATTTCATGTTACCATGGTGCATAACTTTTTTCAGACATTGTTGAATTTGATTTGCTAATTTTTAAAGAGATTTTTGTGTTTATGTATATGATAGATATTATAGCTTCTCTTCCTCCTCCTCCCCCTCCTAGTTTCAGTTTAAGGGTAATGCTAGCCTCATAGAATGGGTTAGAAAAAGGTTTTCTCTGTTTTTATTTTCTGCAAAAGATTGTGGAGAATTAGAATTATTTTTCCTATATGTTGGTAGAACTCCCCAGGGAAACAAGATGGATGTAGTGCTTTCACTTTTGTGCAAGTTTTTATAAATTGCATTATTCAAGGAATTGGTTTATTCCACCTGCGTTATCAAAATTTTGCTAATAGATTTACATATGGTATTTTTATAGTATCCTTTCAGTGTCAATGAGCTCAGTTTGTATAACCTCCCTAATTTATGATATGAATAATTTGTGTCTTCTGTTTCTTAATTGGTTAGCCCAGCCTGATGTTTACCAATTTTACTCGTCTTCTCAAAAATTAGCTGTTAGGTTTTTTTAATTTTCACCATTCTTTTACTGTTTTCTTTTTTTTTTTCCAGCATCATTTAATTCTTTAATGTTTTCAATTTAATTGGTTACTGTTCCATTTTTTTATCTGCTTGCCTTATGCTTAAATTTTCTTCTCTAGTTTTCTAACATGGCAGCTTAGAGGTATTGATTTCAGATCTCCTATATGTTCTGATACAGGCATTTAATGCTACAAATGTCCTTGTTAGCAATATTTTTCCTGGATCACATAACCTTTGATAATCCAAATTTTAATTTTTTGATTGATGCATAATATTTGGACTTATTTATAGCATACATGTGATATTTTGTTACATGCATAGACTGGGTAATAATCACATCAGGATATTTAGGGTATCCATCACCTCAAGTATTTACCATTTCTGTGTTGGCAATATCTCAAGTCCTCTCTTCTAGGTATTTTGAAATATATAATACATTGTTGTTCATTATAGTTACAATACTCTGCTATCAAACATTAGAACTCATTTCTTCTATCTAATTATATATTTGTACCCATTAACAAACCTCTCTTTATAACCACACCAACCCACACATCCCCCACCAGCCTCAATATCTATCATTCTACTTTCTACCTTTATGAGATCAAATATTTTAGCTTTCACATATGAGTAAGAACATGCAATATTTGTCTTTCAGTGTCTGATTTATTTCACTTAACATAATGCCTCCAGTTTTGTCCATGTTGCTGCAAATGACATTATTTCATTCTTTACTATGATTAAATAGTGTTCCACTGTGTCTATATGCCATGTTTTCTTTGTTCATTTATCCATTGATGAATGCTTAGATTGATTTTATATCTTTGCTATTGAGAATAGTGCTATAATAAACATGGGGGTGGAAACGTCACTTTGATACACTGATTTCCTTTTCTTTGAATAAATACCCAGTAGTGGGGTTGCTGGATTACATGGTAGTTCTATTTTTACATTTTTGAGAAATCTTCATGCTTTTTTCTATAGTGGCTATGCTAATTTACATTCCCACCAAAAGAATACAAGAGTTGCTTTTTCTCTACATCCTCTCCAGCATCTGTTATTTTTTGTCATTTTAGTAATAGCAATTCTAACTGAGATAAGATTGTATCTTATCATGGTTTTAATTTGCATTTTCCTAATAATTAGTTATGTTGAGCACGTTTTATATACTTGTTGGCCATTTGTATTTCTGATTTTCTGACATATCTATTCATGCCCTTTGCCAAACTTTCAGTGAGATTGGGTTTTTTGTTTGTTTTGTTTTTTACTGTTAGGTTGTTCTAGTTCCTTGCGTACTGTGACTATTATTCTCTTGTCAGATGAATAACTTACAAATATTTTCTCTCATTCAAAATGTTGTCTCTTTGTCTCTTTACTCTGTTGGTTGTTTCCTTTGCTTTGCAGTGTTCCAAGTACCAGAAAGCTGTCCTTTCTCCAATGTATGTTCCTGGGGCTTTTGTTGAAAATCACTTGGCTGTAAATATGTGGATTTATTTTTGGGTTTTCTATTTAGTTCCAATGTTTTGTGTGTCTGTTTTTATATCCATACCACGCATTTTTTAGTTACTATAGCCTTGTAACATATATTAAGAAGGGGGAGGAGGGAGAGGAGAGGGATAGCATTAGGAGATATACCTAATGTAAATGACGAGTTCATGGGTGCAGCACACCAACATGGCTCATGTATACATATGTAACAAACCTGCACGTTGTGCACATGCACCCTAGAACTTAAAGTATAATAGAACAAAAAAACTCCTATTCTCTAATATAATGCATTAACCAATTCTCTTAATTTTAAATATATTAAATAAAGCCTCAAGACTTGCAAAAAAAAAAAAAAAAGAAGAAGAAGAAGAAGAAGGGTGGTAGGTCTTGCTCTATCACTCTGGCAAGAGTGCAGTGGTGCAATCATACATAGCTCACTGCAGTGTCAAATTCCTGGACTCAAGCAATCCTTCAGCCTCAGCCTCCTGAGTAGCTGGGACTACAGGCATGTGCCACCATGACCAAATATATTTACTTTTGGTAGAAACAGTCTCACTATGTTACTCAGGCTAGTCTTGAATTCCTGGGCTGGAGCAACCCTGCCCCTCCACTGGCCTCTCAAAGTGCTGGGATTACAGGCATGAGCCACCACACCAAACCCTTGTAATATATTTTGAAGTCAGATACTGTGATGACTCCAGTTTTTCTCTTTTTACTTAGGATTGCTTTGGTTCTTTGGGCCCTGTTTTTATTCCATACACATACACATTTCAGAATTGTTTTTTCTATTTCTGGGGAAAATGACATTGGTATTTTGATGAGATTGCATCGAAACTGTAGATTGCTTTGGGTACTATGGCTATTTTAGCAGTATTAGTTCTTCCAATCCATGAGCATGGGATGTCTTTTTGTTTGTATCCTCTTCAATTTCTTTCATCAGTGTTTTGCATTTTTGTTTGTGGAAATCTTTCACCTCCTTGGTTAAATGTATTTTAAGGTATTTTATATTTGTAGCTATTATAAATGGTCTTGTTTACTTGATTTGTTTTTCTCTGCTAGTTTATTATTGGTATGTATAAATGAAAAATAAATTCAGTAAAGTTGCAAAATATAAAACCATATGACAAATAAAAATTTCTGTTAATAAATTTTTCATATGGTTTTATATTTTGCAACTTTACTGAATTTATAAGATCTATGTTTTATTTTTTCTGGTGGAGTCTTTAGCTTTTTCTAGATATAAGATCATGTTATCTGTAAAGAGGGACAATTTGACTTCCTTTTTTCCAATTTAAATGCCTCTTATTTTTTTATCTTGCCTTATTTCTCTAACTAGGACTTCTAGTGCTATTTTGAGTAGAAGTAGTGAAAGTTAGTATCCTTGTCTTCTTCCAGTTCTTTAAGTCTTTCAGCTTTTTCCCATTCAGTATGATGTTAGTTGTGGGTTTGTCATATATGGCCTATATTATGTTGAGGTATGTTTCTTCCATGCCTAGTTTATTAAGAGTTTTTATTGTGAAAGAATTCTAAATTTTATCAAATGCTTTTTCTGGATCTTTTGAGATGATTGCATCTTTTGTTCTTCATTGTGTTGAGGTAATATATCACATTTATTGATATTTATTAGTGTACATTAGACCATCCTTCCATCCCATGTATAAAACTCACTTGATTATGGTGTATTATCTTTTGGATGTACTGTTGAGTTTTGTTTGCTAGTGTTTTGTTAAGCTCATTTGCATCTATATTGGCCTATACTTTTCTTTATTTGTTGCATTCTTGTCTGCTTTTGGTATCAGGATGATGATGACCTCGTCTCATAGATGTAGTTAGGGAGAATTCCTTTTTTTTTTTTTTTTTTTTTTGGAGAGGGAATAGTTTGAGAATAATTGATATTAATTGATATTAGTTCTTTTCTGTAAATTTAGTAGAATTCAGCAATGAAGCCATCCAGTCATGGGCTTTTCTTTGTTGGGATTTATTTTTTATTAGTGATTCAGTATCATTACTTGTTTTCTGTCTCTTTGGATTTTCTGTTTCCTCCTGATTCAATCTTAGTAGGTTGAATGTGTCCAGAAATATGCTTAGTTCCTCTAGGTTTTCCAGTTAGTTAGCATACAGTTGTTGCTAATAGTCTCTGATGATCTTTTGTATTTCTATGGTATCAGTTGAAATGTCTCCTTTTTTATTTCTGATTTTATTTGGTTTTCTTCTTTTTCCTTGGTTAGTCTAGCTAGCAGTTTATCACTTTATACCAACTTCTAATTTCATTGATCCTTTGTATTTTTAGTCTCCATTATGTTTAGGACTTCTCTGATCTTTATTATTTCTTTTCTTCTACTAATTTTGAATTTGGTGCATTATTGTTTTTCTTATTTCTTGAGGTAGATCATAAGATTGTTTACTTGAAATCTTTCCACCTTTTGTTGTAGGCATTTATTGCTATAAACTTCCCTCTTGTTGTTTTTGCTGTATGTCATAGATTTTGGAATCTTGTGTTTTAATTTTTGTTTCAAAATTTTTTTGATTTGTTTCATTGACCCACTGGTCACTTAGTAACATGTTGTTTACTTTCCATGAATTTGTACAGTTTTCTATGATCTTATTGTTGTTTATTTCCACTTTTATTCCATTGTAGTCTGAGAAGATACTTGATATAATTTTGATTTCTTAAAAAATTGTTGTGACCTGTTTTATAATCTAACATATAGTCTCTTATAGAGAATTTTCTATGTGCTGATGGGAAGAATGTGTATTCTGTGGCTGTTTAATAAAATGTTCTCTAATTGTCTGTTAAATCCATTTGATCTAAAGTGCAGTTTGCATCCAATGATTCTTTGTTAATTTTCTTTCGAAATGTTCTGTGTAATGCTGAGGGTGGTGTGCTGAAGACTCCAATTGTATTGCATTGGAGTCTATCTCTCCCTTTAGAAATAATAATATTTGCTTTATATATCTAGGTGCTCCTGTACTGGATGCATATATTAGAATTGTTACGCTTTCTTGCTGAATTGGTCCCTTTATCATCATATAATTACATTCTTTGTTTCTTTTTACTGTTTTTGACTTTAAATATGTTTTATCTATTATAAGTGTAGTGGCTTTTGGTCACTTTTGGATTCCATTTGCATGGAATATCTTTCTTGGTCCTTTTTACCTTCAGTCTTTATGTGTCTTTATTAGTGAAGTCAGTTTCTTGTGAACAGCATATAGTTGGTACACACTTTTTATATTCATTCAGCCATTCTATATTTTTTAAGTGGAAAGTTTAATCCATTCATATTCAAGATTATTATTGATATGTTAAGGCTTATTCCTGTCATTTCATTAATTGTTTTATTATTGTTTTGTATATCCTTTGTTCCTTTTTTTCTATCTTATTGTCATTGTGGTTTGGTGGCTTTCTGTAGTGGTAATATTTGAATTCTTTCTCTTTTATATTTGTGTGGTTGCTTGACTAGTGGGTTTTATGCTTGTGTGTGTTTTTACGATGGTAGGTATTGCTTTTTTTCTTTGTGGTATAGGACTCTCTTAAGCATTTTTTGTAGGTCTGGTATAGTGGTGATGGATTTCCTCAGCTATTGCTTATCTGATAAATACTTTATTTTCCCTTCATTTATAAAGGTTAACCTTGCTGGGTGTAGTATTTTTGGTTGGCATTGTTTTGTTTGTTTCAGCATTTTGAATGTATCAACCCATTCTTTCCTGCCCTGTGAGGTTTCTGCTGAGAAATTTATGGTTTGTCATATGGGGATTATCTTACAAGTGACTAGATGCTTTTTTTCTTGCTGTTTTAGAATTTTGTCTTTGTCTCTGACTTTTGACTGTTTGACTGCTCCATGCAGTGAGGAAGACCTTTCCAGGTTGTATCGTTTTGAGGATTTCTGGGGTCACTGTATCTGTATGCCTAAATCTCTTGGTATGCTTGGGAAATTTCAGCTATTATTTTCTTAAATAGATTTTCCTTTGGTCTTTTCTGCACTTTCTAGAACACTAAGAATTCAAATATTTGGGCACTTTATGGTGTCCCATGTGTCATGTTGGTTTTGTTCATTCTCTTTTTTATTATTTTTCTTTATTTTTATCTGACTGTTATTTCAAAAGACTTATTTTAAAGTTCTGAAATTTTTTTCTTCTAATTGATCTAGTTTATTGTCAAAGTCTTGAATGTATATTTTATTTCATTCATTGAATTCTTTACTTCCAGGATTTCTGTTTGGTTCTTGTTTATGGTGTCTTATCTCTTTGGTAAGTTTCTCATTTATATAGTGTATTACTTTTCTGATTTATTTTTATTGTATATTTATGTTTTTATCTAAATGAGCTTTTTAAGTATCATTATTTTGAATTTTTGTGGCATTTTATAAATTGCTTTTTCATTAGAATCTGTTGCTGTAGAATTATTGCATTTTCTTGCGGGTGTCATATTTCCTGGCCTTTTCATGTTCCCTATATCCTTACATTGACATCTGTGCATCTAATGTAACAGTCGTGTCTAAGTTTTTATATCTACTTTCATAGGGGGAAACATTTTCCCGAAGATATATCTATGGCATTGGTGGATTAGGGCACTTTGGCTTTGGTTCTGGGTGCAAGCAGTAACATTGTCTTCATATATTTTCTTCAGCTATAAACAGTGTCAGTGATATCTGTGATTTCCCCAGTAGCCTAGGGTGCAGTTATCAGTGGAGATTGTGATGAAGTTTTGCTGAGGATGGGGAAGCTAGGTAAGCCAGTGCTCAGGCCCCAGTGGTGGCAGTGGCAGACTAAGCATGCTAGTCTTTTGGTCTGAGGGTACCATATGCTGGTATCAGTGTTAGTGGTTGTAGGTTGGCCAGGTCTTAGATCTCCAGGTACCTTGCTTGAGTGTCAGCTGTGACAAGAATAGGTCAGATTGGTGAACAGGTTCTCAGATCCTTGGGAAATAGGATTGGTGTGGTTGATGGCAACAGCAATGGTAGGGCAACCATTTGGCTCCCAAGCTGTCTGCACTGGTGTTGGTGATGGTTTCAACAGGCTAAGTGGGTTAGTATAGTATCTGTGGATAGCCCAACAATTCCAGTGGTATGTATGGGTATTGGTTGTGGTGGGCAGGAATGAGGTGATCTTCAGGTTCCCCCTTGGATGGAGGCAGCAGTGGTGGTGGTAGATGGGGGAGCTTCTCTGTGGGACACATGCAAGTCCCCTGTGGAGCTGCTACTCTGGAAGGTAAGGGTGCTGTCAGTGGCAGCAGTGTCACCGGGGCTGGTGTCACTGCTAGTAGCTTGCACTTCATCTATAGCAGCAGCATCCAGCAGCAGTGGTGGCTGAGGCAAAGGATGTCAGTTGGACTTCAGGAATGTAAAGATGCAGGGGCTATTGGGCCCAGGGCAGGATATAGTCTTGTGTGGGCTGGACTCTCAAAATGGCACTGCAGTGTAGCTACTTAAGTCTCAGCAGGTGTTTAAGACTCAACATGAGCTTCCTCTCTGAAGCAATGTTTCCAGGCAACTGCCTGTGTTAGTCTCAGGGCCTGTGAGGGTCAAAGGGCTCTCCTATGGCTAGAATTGCAGGAGTCCATGGTGGGAATTTAGACTAATGGGAGTCTCTCACTTACACTTTCCCCACATTGAGGAGACTCTCTAGGCTCCTGGCTGATCTTGACTGAGCAGGCTGCCTAACTTCCCTCTCCTTCCTTGCCTTAGGTATTTTCTGACACTTTTCTGTTGAATTTCAGTATTCTCTCTTAAATGATCCATTCAAAGTGTGATTATCTACTCACTATTTTGATTTTTCTTCATGGAGGATGCAAGTGTCAAATGTCCCTAGTCAGCCATCTTGAAACCCCTTCTGAATTTTTATTTTCATTCTGTTCAAAATATATTTTAATTTTTCTTGAGAAATATATTTTTGATCTGTGTGTTAAGAAGTATATTGTTTCACTCTTGAATATTTGGTAATTTTCAGGTTTCTTTTTGTTAATTTTTAGTTTTATTCTATTATGGTCTGAGAACATATTTTGCATGATTTCAATTATTTTATATGTTAGTTGTATCTTATGGCCAAGAATGTGGTCTATTTTGGTAAGTGTTTCATATGAGCTTGTGAAAAACATGTATTCTGGTGTTGTTAGATGGAATGTTCTTTCAATGTCAATGGGATCAAGTTGGTTGATAGTGCTGTTTAGGTCATCTATATCTTTACTGATTTTCTGCCTGGTTGATACATCAATTACTAATAAACTCTGTTGGAGTCTCTTACTACAGTAGTGGATTTGCCTACTATTAAGTTTTTTCAGTTTTTGCTTAATATGCTTTGTTTAGGGTATACACTTTCACATTGTTATTCTTCTTACAGAACTGACACATTTATACAGTGTTTCTTCTTTATTCCTGACAATCATCCTTGCTTTGAAGTCTGCTTTGTCTGAAATTATCAAAGCTCCTTCAGCTTCCTTTTAATTAATGTTAGCATGGTATATCTTTTTCCATTTCTTTATTTTTAACTTATAGGATTATTTTATTATGTTAGTTTTCTATAGATTACATAGTTTGGTTTTAATATTTTATTCATTCTGATAAATCTTTGTCTTTAAATTAGTAAAGTTATACTATTTACATTTAAAGATATTATTGATATTCTTGGTTTTTATTCATTGAATTTTTCTTTGTTTCTTATTTTTCTTCATTTTTCTGCTTTTCTGGTTTTAATGGAGCATTTTATATTTCCTCTCAACATATCAGTTATATTTGTGTTTTAAAATATTATTGGGTGCCTAGAGTTTTCTGTACAGTTATAACTAATATAATTTCACTTCAAACAATACTATAGTGCTTTCAGATGTAGTACCTTAGAACATATTCTTCCCAAATTCTCCCTTCCATACCTTGTGACATTGTTTTTATTCACCTCATTTATTCATGTGCTATATTCACCCAATATATTGATTCTATTATTACTTTGTATAGTAATCATTTAGATAAACTAATAATAAAAATGATAATTTTCCTTTAATTTCATTTATTCTTCCTTTTATGCTTTTTTCCTTTACAAATATCTAAATTATTTACATATCCCATTTTTTCTCTGACTGAAAAATGTCTTTTAAGAATTTCACTGCATATAACTCTAGGTTGATTTTTTTTCTTTCAACTATTCAGATATTTTATCAACTCTCTTCTTGCTTGCATGATTTCTGATGAGGAGTCTGTCATAACTCTTGTTCTATTCTTATTTCTCTATAAATAAAGTCTCTTATTCTCTCTCTCCCCTTCTCTCTTTCTCAAAAAATTCTTATTGTTTCTGGTTCCTAAAATTTAAAGATGGTGTGTCTGTGTGTGTGTGTGCGTGCGCACACGCGCGTGTGCGCATATTTTGGTAATGTACCTACTTGTTATTCTCTGAGATTTTGTTTAGTCTATTTCATTAATTCTGGATAGTTGTCAGCCATTATTATTTCAAATATTTCTCCTATTCATCTCTTATTCTTTTTATCCTTTTATCCTAATTACATACATGTTACATTTTTTTAAATTGCTCCAGAGTTCTTGAAATTTTGTCCCCCCTCTACCCCCAACATACATTCGTTTTCTTTGTATTTAAGTTTGGGAAATTTTTATTCACCAGTCTTCCAGCTCTGATGCTTTCCTCAGTCATTTATAGTCAATGGATGAACCCATCAAAGACATTGTTCATATTTGTTATAGCTTTTTTTATTTCTAGCATTTATTTGTTATTATTTTTTAGTTTTTCTATTTATCTCTCTCTATTACCTATGTGTTGTTACATATTATCTACTTTTATGTCTGGTATAGCCCTTAACAATTCAATTGTAGTCATTTTAAATTCCCTGGCTGCTAATTTTATCATTTTGTCATATCCAAATCTGGTTGTAATTATTGCTTTGTTTCTTCAAATGGTGTTCATTCCTACCTTTACGTATGCCTTGTAATTTCGTTAGAGGCTACATATGTTGTATCAGGTAATAGGAACTGAAATAAATAGAACTATAATGTGAGGATATTTGTTTATTTGATTAGGATGTGGCCTCTGTTTGATGTTTGTTATAGCTATAGGTACCAGAAGCTTCAAGTTGCTATAGCATCCTTGTTTTAATTCCCTCTCAACTTTGGGTGTCCCTAAGTAGTTCTAGTTAAAGTTTGTGTCTTGCATTTCTTTCAGACATAATCAATGTATTTATAAGGTAGTCTTTTTTCAGTCATGTTTGTGGGATGGGGAGTGTTCTATAATCTTCCTATTAAATCACAGTCTTTTAGTGGGCTTGCATATCGGAGCTGTGTTCTCCACAATTGTTTCTCCAGTGGTACAGCTTGTCCCTAATTCTTTCCTTGACTGGAATGTTCTCCATCCTTTTCCTTGATACTCTGACTTTTGTTGGGTATCCTGTCCCTTTAGGAGAATTGGGAAGACTGAATGGTACTGAATGGAAGAAATTTTCTTTCTTGTAGAAGTTTCTGGCAAAGACTTACCCTTGGAGAGTGGGATTTGCTTATATAGAAGGTTATGAGTATATTTCACAATGATTATTCTTCCCCTTTCTCTGTTAGTAAAAAGTAAGGATATTTATCAAATCTTCACCATAAAAACTGATCGGAGTTTCTGGGGATAAAGCCCAAGAAAATTTGGGACCCCCTCCAAAAAAAAAAAAAAAAAAGATTTTCAATAGTTTCTGTCACTTTGTCTACACTCAGTCTCCTGCAATTCATCAAATTTAATATGTATTTCTATGGGAGGTCAAGACCACCCCCAGTTTTAATGATTTAGTAAGATGACACATAGAACTCAGTCCATAATCATACAGTTATAATTTTCTATAGTAAAATGATACAAAGCAAAAGTATCAAGGGCAAAAGATGTATAGGATGAAGTCTGGTGGAAAACAGGCTCAAGCTCCCCAGAGTCCTCTCCCAGAGGAAGCACACAGCCTGCTGTTAATTCCTACAGCAATGAGTTGTGACAATGCATATTAAATGTTACCTACCAGGAAAGCTTATTAGATACTCAGTGCCCAAAATTTTTATTGAGGTCATCCTCTGCATAACACATACCAAAATTCCAGACTCCCAGAAGAAAATAGGTGTTTAGAATAAACTGCCTGGTTTGTACAAACACTTTAGGGAAAGTGAGCCCTGTTATTAGGCCTGGGAATGGTAGTAACTCCCCTGAAATCCAAGTTTCCAAACATCAGCCAAGAGCCAACCTTTCCAGCAGGTGTTTCTTTTTTTATTTTTATTTTTTACTTTAAGTTCTGGGATACATGTACAGAACGTGCAGGTTTGTTACATAGGTATACATGTACCATGGTAGTTTGCTACACCTATCAACCCATCATCTAAGCCCGCATACATTAGGTATTTGTGCTAATGCTCTCTCTCCCCTTGCCCCACACCCCCTGACAGACCCCGGTGTGTGATGTTTCCCTACCTGTGTCCATATGTTCTCATTGTTCAACTCCCACTTATGAGTGAGAACATGCGGTGTTTAATTTTCTGTTCCTGTGTTAGTTTCTAAGAATGATGGCTTCTAGCTTCATCCATGTCCATCTGGTAAGTCCTTCTAAGGACAGCATGTACAGACCTGCTATGTTGAGTCAGGTGCATCATGTTTCTCCCAGTTTATGACTCCAGAGTCTTCTGCTGCAGGCAAACAGATTTCAGTGGCTGTATCTCTCCAGATGTACCTGTCTCACCTGGATTTCAGGGTAGTAACTTATCCTGCAACCTCAGTTTTTTAAAAGGTCCAAGAGAAGTCATTGCACTTTCCTTATTCTAGGAATTTCTTATTGAAAGAATGACAGTGATGAATTCTATGCTCTTTATATGTCAGAATTGAAATAAGAAAGCCCAAGGGGAAATTTTAATATCACAAATTCCTTTGGGAAAGTTTTTACCTAAGTCTAGTGTAGTTTTAGTAACAATAAACAAGCCTTTCTCTTATTCCTGGAGAAAAAAGAAAGAAGAAGAAAAAAAAAGAAAACAATGTCCAGAGGGTAGGTGTGTGTGTGGGTTAGGGGATGGGGAGGATGGCTGGGAGGGTGAGTGGTTGGGTGCAGCCAAATAGCAATACCCGTCAACTCTGCAAAATTTTGAGGGTTTGGAGCAATAACTCTCAACTGTATACATACTAAAATATTAGGAGTGAATATCTGTAGGATACTATCGTTTGAGCCCCATCCAAGACCAATTAAATAAAAATCTTTGTGACAGAACTCAGGCAATGGTATTTTTAAAACATCAACTAAAAACACTGGTAAAAGAAATAAAATATGACACAAACAAATGTAAAAAAAATTCCATACTCATGGATTGAAAGAATCAATGTTATTAAAATGTCCATACTGCCCAAAACAAGCTGCAGATTCAACACTACTTCTATCAAACTACCGACGTCATTTTCCACAGAATTAGAAAAAAAAACTGTTCTAAAATTCGTATGGAACCAAAAAAAGAGACTGAACAGAGAAAAAAAATTCTAAGCAATAAGAACAAAGCCATAGGCATCACATTACCTGACTTTCAACCATATTAGGCCATAGTAATCAAAATGGCATGGTAGTGACACAAAAACAGATGCATAGACCAAAAGAACAGAATAGAGGATCCAGAAATAAAGCCACACACCTACAGTCATCTGATCTTTGACAAAGTTGACAAAAGTAAGCAATAAGGAATATTTAATAAATGGTGGTGGGATAGCTGGCAAGCCATATGCAGATGGATTTAAGATTTAAATACGGCCAAGTGCGGTGGCTCACACCTGTAATCCCAACACTTTGGGAGGCCAAGGCATCACGAGGTCAGGTATTCAAGACCAGCCTGGACAACATAGTCTACTAAAAATACCATCTCTACTAAACATCTCTACTAAAAATCTCTACTAAAAATACCAAAAATTAGCTGGACGTGGTGTAATCCTGTAATCCCAGCTACTCGGGAGGCTGAGGCAGGAGAATCGCTTGAACCCGGCAGGCAGAGGTTGCAGTGAGCTGAGATCGCACCACTGCACTCCAGCCTGGGTCACAGTGCGAGAGTCCATCTTAAATAAATAAATAAATAAATAAATAAATAAATAAATAAAGAGATACAAGACTAAAAACTATAAAAATACTGGAAATAAACCTAGGACACTGACACAGGTCTTGAGAAAGAATTTATGGCTAGGTCCTCAAAAGCAATTGCAAGAAAAACAAAAATAGACAAATGGAACCTAATTAAACAAAAGAGCTTCTGCACAGCAAAAGAAACTACCAACAGAGTAAACAGACAACGTACAGAATGGGGGAAAATATTCACAAACTATATATCTGACAAAGGGAAAGGGCTGAGAAACTACCTGCTGGGCACTATGCTCACTATTTGGGTGACAGGATCATTCATATCCCAAACCTCAGTCACACAACATGCCCATGTAAAAACCTGCACATGTACCCCCTGAACCTAAAATAAAAGTTGAAATTTAAGAAGCAAAAGAATCATGGAAATAAAGGGAGCACTGGCAAGCTTGAGATGGCTGGATTAAATCCATAGAGTGGAGTTTAAGTATGTAACAGATTTCTATACCTGAGAGCATGTGATTTGGGCAGATTAGTTGCATGTATATATGCTAGTGAAAGGATATTGTCCAACCCAGCTTTTAGGAAGTAATTCTAAAGAAACAACCTTAAAAAAGAGATATGTATTAAGTGATACATACAAAAATGTTTACTGTAATTGTGAAGATAACATTCCTGTCCCAAATACTTCACCCTTCTCGGTATCCATGCTTTTTATTATGTCATCTTGGGGTTTTTCTTTAGAAAAGTTGGAGTACACTTTGAGCTTGGTCATATGATTTACTTTGGACAATGTTTTTATTAGCAGCTGTAATGTCACCAAGGATTCAGAATGTGCTTGCGAAGTCAAGCTTGTTCCTGCTGTTGCCATAAAATATCATACCTCAGATAGCCTAAAGTTTCATGGAAGAAGACAGCCACATGGAGGAGATCCTGAATTGCCAATCTATACAGGGAACCACAGCTGCCATGGCTAAGCAGTAGATCCATAAATATAAAGATTATTATTTTAAGACACTGAGTTTTGTAGTGGTTTGTTACTGAACATTATTTTAACAATAGCTGACTGATACAATAGTACAATTTACAATATCAAAAATTCAGAAACAACTTAAATGTTTCATAATAGGATCAACTAAGTGAAATATGGCATATGCATGCCATGGATATGTAGTTACTAAAAATAATGTTATAGAAAAATATTCACTGACCTGGAAAATCCCATTAGATACTTGATAAATGAATATATAGCTATCAAATACTGTATATAGTATGCTTTTTTGGTAGAAAATATGAATAGATTTCTATATATAGCTATACATTTATACATAAATTTAAATTTTTGTATAAGAAAGTTTTAAAAACTAAAGACCAAAATATTAAAAGTGGTTATTTCAGAATATTGAATATTGAAATAATAGTTTCTTTCTACCTTTATACTCTTATGTTTTCCAAATTTTAGAAATGTAAATAAGGACAAAGGGAGATTTAACATTACTAAATATTCCAGACAGCTGCAGATTTGCCTTCCATATTACAAATTTTGAGCTGGTCTCGCTGCATGCTAACATGATTGGAAACATCTGAGAGAGTGTCTGCACATCTCAGTCAGTATTTGTAAAATCTGAATGAATGAGAATCTGAATGAGGATGCGTAATTTATTGGTGTCAATAAATGTTTTCATCATCACAGTATATCATTTGTAATTTGTATCAACTCTTCCTTCTTGATTCAGGGTGAAACTTTCTGCAAAACAGTATTGCTGATACAATAGGCATTTAGTGTCTCTTTGCGTGTATGAATGGGTGGTTGAAAGACTGAGTCAATGATGGAATGAATGTCAGGTGGGTGAGAGATTATAAAGCAAAACAGCAAAAAGCCCTTGTCCACTTCCACTTGTTTGGCAAGGAGACCAGGCAAGAGGCAGGACCAACTGCAACTGGGGTTGAATCTATTTTTTAGTGTATAAAAGATGACTCTATACACTGTATCTGTGTGAGTGTCACCATGGTTTTGTTCTTATTAATAACCCAGTAGTCTTTTTTCTAAACTTGTTAACCTCTGTGTTTCAAAAATACATTTAACATGGGTAAATGACTTCAATAATACATTGGTAAGATTCTTTAAATCTTTGTGCCACCAAAGAACAAGGGCTTTCAGAATAGTGGATGTCTTCTTTAAATGCATGCCTGAATATGAATAGGTTTGGTGTAAAGCTTTGGGATTAGATCAATATTATATGTCATATAAAATAAAATGAATAACCCAGGAACTGACAACAAAATCTTTCTATATCCAGAAATGTGCCCACATTATGACTAGGAGTAATCTGAGTTTGAGCTGCACCATAATCTTAACTCAGGACCTCAAACAATCATAATCATGTAGTCTTCCCTTAATGAAAATATTAGCTAATGCTGACAAAAGAAACCACCTCATTTCAGAGTGATATATATGTAGTAAACAGTGCATTTAGATGTATTTGTATATATTTCAGTTTCATTACACATTTCAGCTCTTCCTTACTGTGTGATTCAGGAAGGCTATCTTAGTGCATTTGCACTATTATGACAAAAAATATCCTAGTCTTGGTAATTTATAAGAACAGGCCAGGTGCGGTGCCTCACACCTGTAATCCCAGCACTTTAGGAGGTTGAAGCAGGAGGATCACTTGAGACCAAAAGTTTGAGACTAGCCTGGACAACATAGTGAGACCTTGTCTCTGCAAAAATTTAAATCCAGCCAAGTGTGTGTGGTGTGCGCCCATAGCCTCAGCTACTTGGGAGGCTGAGGTGGGAGGATTGCTTGAGTCTAGTAGGTTGAGGCAGCAGTGAGCTGGGACTGCACCACTGCACTTCAGCCTGGGCAAAGGAGCGAGATCCTGTCTCAAAAAATAAAAATAAAGAAACGTATTTTTCACAGTACTAGATGTTGATAAAACTAGAGGCACAGTACTAGAGGCTGGCTTGACCAAGATCAGGACACCAGTAAGTTCAGTGTTTGGTGAGAGCCTGGTTTCTGCTTTCAAGATGGCACCTTGTTGCTACATCCTCCGGAGGGGACTAATGCTGTGTCCTCATATGGCAGAAGGGATGGGCAGGCAAAAAGGGTCCCACAATAGTTCCTTCCAGTTCTTTTATAAGACAGTAATCCCTCATGAATGACAGAGCCTTCAGGAATTCATCACTTCCCCAAAGGCCCTAACTCTTAATATCACCACAGTAAGTATTAAATTTCAACAAGGATTTTGGAGGGGACACATTGAAATCATAGCACTCTCTGACATTTCTGAGGTTACTTGTACATAGAACTATGGAAAGCTCTGAATGAGATAGAGATGAAGAAGCCTAGTCATGTTCCACAAGGCGGAAAATGCACTCACCAGTTTGGACAACTCAATTTATGTAAATTCTTTTCTACATATGACACTAACACTACCTAGTTACTGTCAGACTAAGTGAGATTAGTCATACACAGTGCCTGGCATGGGTATCTGGTACATACTAAGCACTCAAGAATTATTAAAGTCTTCCCTGCTTTTTTCTCTTTTAATGTTATTTACCTCTGTCTTCTGTTCTTTTTTCTGTCTCTTTATGTTCTCCTTATTTTTCCATCTCATGTGCTAGGAATTGCTGATTCAGTGCAGATGTTAGTGACAGGATATACCCCACTGCATTAGATCCAGTTTCTCTCTTGCTCCAGCATACATCTACCTGCTTTGAGTGAACATGTTCTGATTCTAAGTTTGAAAGATAATGGTGGCAGTTCTTGACATCAAATTCTTCCAGATTCAAGTCAGATGGAAACAGAGAGATGTTAAGGTCTCAGCAAAAATTTAATTGTATCTCACATGCTTTGATTGAATCAGAATTTTATCTCGGCAGGGTGAATGTTCTGCAATCGATTGGCTTAAGTTTGGGTCACACACTCCAATCCCGGAGTCAAGTGTCAGGACTCCACTTAAATCACAACCTGCAAGTGGGTTGAATAGATGCTGAGAGGCTTAAATGAACACATTTAACTTACACAGTATTTTATTTTATTACCAGCCTTAGAGTCTTCCCATTCATACAGCAACAGCTCCTCAGGTAATGTATAGGAGGCATGGACTGGTTTATATCAAAAGGATTAGGAGAAGTTTTAGCCTCAGGATACCATTCCATAGGCTTTTATTTTTTAGGAAAAAAAAAATGTCATTAAGACTTATTTAAGGAACTCTATCCAATATTGCAATATCTTCAACAGTCTTTTCCTAACTTGACTCTTTCCTATTGTTTAAATTACCCAATTGTTCCATAATTAAAGAAGGAGACCAGGAAAGAGCTTTTTCTGTTCTATTTTCTGTGTCTTACCTTCTTCTTTGACATTTCACCATCTATAGTATCACCAACCTGAGCCTGAGTCTCCAACTATTGAAGAATATTTGGTGCCAATATTCTTGTGCCATACTTTTTATGTGTTTAGATGTATTCCCAAATGCCTAATGGTAGCCATTAAGCTTCAAATTTATTTGTATCTCACATGCTTTGATTGAATCAGAATTGAGATTTGATTGAGAAAGATTTTTTGAGGCAAGAGGCGTACAATCCTGTAAATAAGTAATGCAGAAGGAGAAATACACACACACACACACATGTTACCATGTGTGCCAAGAAACATGATATCTAGGGATAGGATGGTAGTTTGTACATATTCATGATTAGAACCTAAGAGTAAAAGAGAGGAAAATCAGATTATAAAGCTTTCTTTTTAGCACTATGCTTCAATTCCATTAGAGTTTTAATATCAACAAAGTATTTCACCAAACATTGTTATGAATTAGGCCCACCTACTCCTGCTGCTCAGATATAGGAGCTGAAGCTTAGAGAAATTTGGTATGCTTCTCACTTATTCACTGAAGACTCAGTAGACCTGGCTTCCATTTGCAGTGTGGGTAGACATCACCCTTACAACACACACACACATGCACACACACACACACACAACTACAAACAAAATTACTTGGATGAAACTATAATTTTTAATGAAACAGTTCCTGTATGTAATTGATTCTATTAATTCAGTTTACAATTCAATTCATTTTGTTAAAAACAAGCCATAAAATTGACTGAACCTTTCACTTTTCCACTGGTCTGATGACCGCATTTACAATATAAGCACAAACACCTCTGTGTGTGGTTTCAGGGATAATAGACTAACAAGAAACAGGAAGGAAAGGCAGAAAAAAAATAAAAAGTAAAGGAAGACCAATGCCAAGGAGTGAGTATAAAGGGGAGCAGAGAGGAATGCCAGTCTACAAAGGACACAGCCTGATGAGCAACCAGAATTGAGATGCATTGAGAGAAGCTGTCAGAGTAAGCCAATGGGACGACTGACACTCTGGAAGCTCTTACTATGATCCAATAACTAACTGTTATAAGGTCATTACATGAACTTATGAATTTATTTAACTCTCCCCCGACCTGAGGAGGCAGGTACTGTTACTATTATCACATTTGCAAAGATGAGAAAGCTGAGGGACAAACAATTTAAATAACTTGCCCAAAGTCATAAAATGGTAAGAGATGAGAAGAGTTTGTGACTCCAGACAGCACATGGTGTGGTCCTGAGCACTGCTTGTCACAGTGACTGGGAATGAACCTAGAGGGGTGCACAGAAGCCACGGGGCAGTGAGGCGCTGTGAACAGGGATAGTGTTTAGCGCAAGACATGCCCAGTATATGTTGTATGTGCACAGAGGGGATTCAGGTGATTAACAGTGGTAGAATAAAATGTGCAGGTAGATGAAAAATGGACTCAGCATAAAATGCACAAGGGGCAGGGAGAATGAGGAAGTCAGGAGAGAAGAAAGAAAAATACATGAGTTATTAAGGTAGCCAAAGCCTTGAGCTGGACTGAAATGCCAGCCAGTTGCACAGGGGCCAGAGCTAGCCAACCATAAGCCCGTCCTCAGAAGTGGCCACTCTTTATAGCCGGGACCACACGGAAGTGTGGTGGTTCCAAGGAGTTGATAATGTCTGCAGAGCTGAGCACCGTATGCAACAAAGAGTAGACCCTCAATCAAAGTTAGCCCTTTGCTCCCAGTATTACTCTCAATACCTACTATGTACTAAGTACCTACTACAGGTTAGATAGCGGTGATACTAAAGAGGGCCTTATAAACTAGGGTTTGGAGTCAGGCAGTTTTGAGTTTGAATCCCACTTCTGTCACTTAATGTTCATTGGACCTTTGACAAATGTTCTTATTTGCATTTCTCTTTCTCTGAATTGTACCTAATAGTAATTAGCATGGTATTCATGGCATTGTGATGGCTCAAAAGTGGTTAGGTGTTGAAGATATTTTGACATTATTACCAGTCAAAGTATTAATCGCATCCCTTGCAGATGATGGAGCTCACAGTTTAACAGGAATGAGAAACACGTAAACAATGGATGCTCTGGTAAACACAGGCATGACCTTGAGAAAACAATGCACTCCTCCGCCCGCCTCCCCCCACCCCCAGATTGGAGACTACCTCCTCATTTTCAGGAAACTGCCCTTGGGGGTATCAACAAGGTCAAGGTGACAATTCAGCTGTCTCAGGAAAGCCTGAAGAATAATAGAAAGATTCCACTGCCACGTTTAAAATTGACTAGTAAAAGTATACAGGAAAATGGCAAGGTTGCATTGTATGTTTAAATATAAATTTCATCAGAAGCCTGGGAAATATTTCTGAGGTTTAGAATTCAGGCCACGCACCTGAAAGCAAACCTTTGTCAAACCAAGAACTCCCTTACAAAGCAGTTCTTCACATTATTTGGCATTCATTTGTCACATAGTAATTATCCTATTAATCAAAATTAAACCCTTATCTTAGACTCTTTATCCAAAGTGTGAATATAACAATTAGTTGGGGGGTGGGGTGTGTGCTAAAAAGGAGGAGGATTTTAGAATCATGCCTTGTCATGAGAGCAGACATTGTATTTTTTTGGCAGCAAGAAAGACATATACTTTTAACATATACAGTGGAAGAACTAAGACACATGAATGTAGTTAACAAATATGATAAATTATAGGTTTTTAAAGGTCTTCAAAGTTCATATAGTGATCTTCAGGGAGATTATAAAATCACAAGCAGTCTCAGTTAGTGGGCACACCAGATACTTCTGGCACTTTATATCCCAGAGACTTCTGTTGATGTAACCAAAGAGCCCTATAAAAGATTGTCACTTAATACAGGATCCCATCCCACTGATCCAACGGGCAGCAGCAGTGAGATCCTAGGGTAGGACTTCCCAAATGCCACTGAGGAGCCCTGTGCAGCTGCTTTGTAAGAACACCCTCGAAACCTAGATGATGGGTTGATAGGTGCAGCAAACCACCATGGCCCATGTATACCCATGTAACAAAACTGCATGTTCTGCACATATATCCCAGAACTTAATGTAAAAAAAAAATAAAAAATAAAAAGAACACACTGGAGAGCCTGCTAAGAGACATATTCTTCTGCTCCACTTTAGAAGATTCTATTCAACAGATCTGAAGTGTGGTTTCAGGATCTGGAGATTTTATCAAGCTCTCCACGTGATACCAATAGCTAAGAGTGGAAAATTAGTGTCAAATGCAAAGTGCAAATCACACCTGATAGTGAGAATCTCCTGGGCTGTTACATAAAATACAGATCTCCAGGCCACACTCCAGACTTATTGTATCTGAATCTCTTGAGTTCTGAGCCCAAATGCTGTTTCAACTACCTGCAGATGAGTCTCAGCCTCTGGTGTAGTATGAGCTTATGCATCAGTGCTCAATGTCTCTAAATCCATTTTCTAACAATATCAGTCAGTTCAGAACTGGAGGCAGCTTTAAGTTTTAATTCACCTGTTTTACCTACTAGACCTGTGACTCTGGATCAGTTCCATAACCAAGAAAAGTCTCTGGTGACTCATCTGTGAAATAAGCACAGCTTATTGTGAGGATTAAAAAGTAGTGAGTATAAAATCTCTAGTAAACTGTCTGGCAGGTAGTGGGTATTAAATATTTATTTCTCACCAACATGACTTTATTTATATCTTCAATATAAATTCACACATTTGGGTAAGTCTAAAATAGAACATTTTGGTGGAGGAATTATGATCAGAACAAAAATAAGGTCACATTTTGCTTTTGCTAAAAAAAGAAAAATGAAAAAAAAAACAAAACAAAACAAAAGAACATCAATTTCTGATGAGGTTGAAATGAAACTAGTACATGTACACCACCATAGGCAAAGTAAATTGACAAGTCTTTTGGAAATTTGATGTGTTTTTAAAATTATAAAAACGCTCAGATATTCTGACTTAACCATTTTCCTTCTGGAAAATTTTCTAATGAAATTGTCCCCAAAGATGGAAAACACTATTTTGGTAAAGATGTTGACTTCAGTATTACTAAAAACAATGAAGAATTTTAAAATGGCTTGAATGTCCAACAAGACATTTAAGACCAGATACATTCATTTAGATGTAATATTATGAAGCTTCTAAAAGCAATAGTATATATTATACAGCAACAAATAAAAGTACCCACACGGTAATGAGAGAAAATCAGAGCATAAAATTGTAACTATTGTATGATTACAAGTTTAAAGTATTTATGTATAGAAGACATTAAAAATGAATAAGTGACTACAGGTCTGAGATATGATTTTTTTTAATTTAATACTATTATTATTACAATGCTGCTGCATGTTTAATGACTACTTTAAAATATTGCTCATCCTTTTTATTATTTAGCAGAAAAAGACAGCATCCACAGAGGGTTCTGACATAAAGCCACCTTGAATATCTCTGACAATTAAAGAAGAATCTTATTTGTTTTATAGGCCCCCATGGTTAATCACCAAGCCCTAAGCAGAAGGAGATCAGGCTCAGTGATAGGAAAACAAAAAGGGTAACCCAACAAGGGCATGCCAAGCTGGACACAGGAATATGAGCTAAACCCAGAATGGATGTCCAAATTTAGGACTGGAAGGGAATGTTGGTCCACAGAACGGCTGCCCCCGGAGGGCGTCAGAGGTATGGATGCCTCTGTGGGTTTGTTAGGTCCTGAGGCATGGGAAAAGCAGCGGAAGTACATTTTTCACATATACTGAGTAGAGTCTGAGGCAAGAGCTGAGCTGAGTGTTAGCTGGGATGCCCTAGAGAAGGGATTGGTTCTCTTTTCCTATGCTCATTCTCTTCTCCATATCCCTGTGTGCTCTGAGGCCGTGCCTGATTCTGTGGGTGCAGTTTTGACCCTATTATGTTGTTGGTGTATTCATTTGCTAGGGCTACACTTTGCTTAAGAAACAGAATTTCGTTTTCACACAATTCTGGTAGCTAGACATCCAAGATCAAGATTTCAACAGAGTTGGCTTCCTCTGAGGCCTCTCTCCCTGTCTTGTAGATAATTGTCTTCCCCTCCCTATGTCCTCATATAGTCTTTTCGCTTTACTTGTCTATGTCCAAATCTCCTTCTCTGTTAAGGATGCTAGTCAGATTGGATCAGGGACCACCCTAATGATCTTATTATAACTTATGTGCTTCTTTAAGGACTCTCTCCAAATACAGTCACATCCTGAGGTACTGGGGCCCAGGACTTCAACATATGGATTTTGCAGACGGCACAATTCACCCCACAACAATTGCTGTGCTTTAGCTCAGAACATGAAAAGGGTCCCTGGAGAACCAGGTAACCAGTCACATGTGCAATACAAGGTGTGCATGGGCAGAGAGACTCTGTGTGTTGGGAAGAATCTTGGAGATTAAATTTGACCTAATCTTGGAAATTACTTGATCTTCACTTTATAGAATAGGGGGAGACTTGGGTGGGTTAGGTGGGTTACCTGGGACTGAAGCAGGCAAGTTCACCTCCATCTTTGGAGTCTCCTGGTCTTTTTGAGATACCATGCAAGTTATCACTTTTTTTTTCCTCCTTCTCATCCCTGGACTTCACCTTCTTTCCTTGAAGTAATCCCAGCTAATTGTGTCCCAAGCCTGAGTCCATAGATACACTAGCCTCAACAGAGGGGGATTCTGAGTCAGGGTCAGAGGCTACATGAGTCCCTCTTTCCCCTCCTGAGATGTAGTTCTGTCAGATCCAATTGCAGGACAAGAATAAAAAGGCTCCATCCTATTGCAGCTGAGGCTTTTTATCTGCAGGCTTCTGGAACAGGAGGAGTAGGAAAAATGGTTCCCATCAGAGGACTCTACCTCCCCACCAAGGAAGAGGAAAACCCCGGCCAAGATGATTCCTGATGCTGAAAAACAGTTGGGCTTTTGGTCTATTTCTCTATGCCTCCCTCTCTTTCTCACCTCTTCCCCTCCAACAGTGGCCTCCTTCCCATTCCTCAGACATGCCAGACACCATGTTCTTTTCAAGGACCTTTGCAGTGACTGCTCCCTGTTTGTGATGATCTTCAGATCTTCAAGTATTCACATAGCAGCTTCCTTCAAGTTCTCT
This sequence comes from Rhinopithecus roxellana, assembly GCF_007565055.1. NCBI lineage: Eukaryota > Metazoa > Chordata > Mammalia > Primates > Cercopithecidae > Rhinopithecus > Rhinopithecus roxellana. The sequence goes on along the minus strand of NC_044553.1, from coordinate 116,940,317 downwards.
CACTAAAGCCTACCCTGATCATCCTATTTAAAACTACAAGCCACTACACCCCCTAGTCCTACACCTATTGCCACCTATGTCTTTTCTTTTTCTCTATAGTAATTATCAGTTTCTAATATATTCTATAATTTATTTACTTATTAGGTTTTTGTTTATTGTCTTTCACCCTCCATTAAAACACACACAAGTCAATATTTTTTAAGAACAACAAATTCCAAGAACTAAGAAGGCATTCAAGAAATAGCTATTGAATGAATGGATGAATGATTGTCTTCTACCCACAGTTTGGGGTGACTAAGCATTCTTTTCTCCAGCCAACTTAAGTCTCTCAGTAAGGAGATTAAGAGACAGGGAGAAGGAGGGGAAAGGATGTTGGCTATCCCTCTGTGTACTGGTTTGGAGAAGCATAAAAATGTCAATTCTAATTATATAATAATAATAGTGGAAGGATCTTATGGTTATTGAAAATCTATTTGGGTGCACTCAATTCAATAGTTATATCATACAACAATTCCACTTTAAAGATCCAAAAATTCAAGTTCAGAAAAAAAAAATAGATTACTGTTTTAAATAACACAGAAAGTAAAATAAATCAAATTAACAATAAAATACAGATTGCCCTGGATCCCACATTCATTGCTTTTGGTACACCATCACTACAGTCCTTTGTTTAGTGACACACCATGACATATTCATTTCCCTCTGTTTTCCTAGAGGGGATATTTGTCATGAGAGAAAATTAGTTCCCTAAAGATTCTGAGTGAGACATTGCCTGACTTCAACTTTATGGCTGCCTGAGTATCAAACCAAGGCCCCCTCTTACCTAGTGGATTCCCATTTCAGTGTTACAATACATGTGGGTATTGATTAACTTGGGAGTGTGTCCTCTAGCATTTGTTACCTGCATTAAAGTACTGTCTTATATGACTGATGGAATTTTATAAAGAAATAATGATTCAATGTTTTCTTTACGACAGCATCACTACAACTGGTTTGTTTTTCTATATTCTTTCTAAGTGGAATAAAAATGGACAGAGTCACAATTAGCTTGCCCAGAATTTGCCAGATACACCAAAGGAATGAGCTACCTTTGCGCATGTTCATGATGGATTGGGTCTGCTCAGCCAGTGGCTGCTCACATGAGATCTGTACATCCGGACTGGGACTGGTCCTCTTCTTGAGTCACACATGTCGGCAGGAGGTATTAATGTTCACATCACAAACGTAAAATGATAGACTATCTCTGTTTTTCCTAAAGTGTATATAAAGATATGCTATAAACTCCCATTTTAAAAAGCACAAACCTTTAACTTCAATAGATTTAGGGAGACTTAGTCAACTGGCCTATGTCTTAGGTATTATGGGGGAACAGTAATGAGACACCAAGCTTTGCTGGGTATGAGGGTGAAATCGATCTTTAATTATCCATCTGTGCACATCAAGCCTCCTCATTCTGAAAGCAGACATCAAGGCCCCTTCATGTTCACTGCCATCGTCATCTGTGATGCTCAGTCGTACATGCCAGTTTGACTGGACTAAGGAATGCCCAGATAGCTGGTAAAACATTACTTCTTGGTGTGTCCGTGAGGATCTCTAGAGAGATTAGCAATGGAATCAACAGACTGAATAAAGACGATATCCTCCACCATGTGGACCAGCATCATCCATTCTGAGGGTCAGAATAAAATAAAAGACCAAGGAAGGACAAATTTGCTCTTTGCTTGAACTGTGACATCTAAATTTACCTACCCTCAGACATCAAAGCTCCTAATTCTTGGGTCTGTAAACTTGGACTGAGACTTCTCTCTCATATATATATATATATATATATATGGGAGAGAAGATAAATAGGTAGGTAGATAGATAGATATATAGATAGATGAGAGACAAAAGATGGATGGATGGATGGATGGATGGAAGATAGATGGATGAGAGAGAGAAGATAGATGGATGGATAGATAGATATAGATAGAAAGATAACTATTCTATTGGTTCTATTTCTCTAGAGAACTCTGACTAATACGTCATCCATTTTGTCATTTTTCTCTTTTTGGAGTTTCAGAGCATCCTACTGTCCTTGTGTACCTGGGTACACCAAGAGCTCTCCTTTCCTATTAAGAGCTCATGGAAACCTGAAATAACCCAGGAGACAAGGGCCAGGTCTTCTCTCACAAATCTATGGGGTGCTAAACCTCAGTCTGGAATTCAGGATATAGGGTATCTTATCCAGGACTCATAATCATCCAAGTCTTCCCTTTGGTCTCCTGACTCTCTTCTCCATACCACCATGGACTTTTTATCTAATCTAGAAATGAGGTTGCTTGAATTTTTGTCTCTTCACCCCAACCTACCATTGATAGCCTGAGGTTTGTGCCTCCAATTCTTTGTGGCTCAGAATTTTGAAGATTAAAGCTTCTGTTCCTTAACTCCCAAAGCATACCCCTTCAAATTCCATCTTGATACTCAAAAGACTAGAACTGACTTTTTTGTTTTCTGGGCTCTGTGGTAAATAATCTAACCTGAGGCAGTAGATCCTTCATTGTCTCTTTTGAATGGAGAACGATGAAGTCAAAAAAATTATCAAAAATAAAAACTTACTGTCAAAATAGTATCTTACTAGACATCTTAATTGATGAGGGAAGCATGTGGTCAGACTCATCAAAAACCAGTGTTGCTAAATGAGAATTATGAGCTGATAGACATCATCTCTATTGCACAGGACAGATAAATGAGAATTCTCAGAATTCTCAGGATCTTCAGCTGTAGTTGCCTCCTGGCAGGTTTCTGTGTGTCAGGGACTGGAAGCTTGTTTAAAAATTTTCATCATTTTCCAACTAATCTGTCAGATATTGGGTGCCCTTATCCAGTGCTTCTCAAACTCTAACATACATGCAAATCACTTAGGATGGTCAAAATGCAGGTTCAGATTCAGCAGGTCTGCAGGGAACCCTGAGACTATGCATTCCTAAAGAGCTCCCAGGGGCTGTTGATGGTGCAGGTTCATGGACCAAACTTTGAGTACAAAGCAGTAAGTTGATTTCATCTGCAACTTACGCATATGAACCCTATACTCCAAGCCTGCAGAATACCCATAATTTTAAAATTATGATTTGTCTATGTTGTTTGTCCTCTGTCTAAAGGAGCTACCCAGATTAGCTGCTTGTTTCTGTCTTTGTGGTTGTCAATCCTCAAAGGGTTTGAGGTTGCTCTCCTGATCCCTTGCTTCATCCATATCCTAAACAGGGGGGTTTGATACAATTGCCATGTCATAACACATCATGCTGCACTCTAAATTTAGCTTTTTTTCTTATGCAACACATTATGAGTTCATTAAATACAGGGATTGTGTGTGTCCTTTCTCATTACCTAATACAGCATGTGGCTTAAACCAGATATTAGTGATTGCTTGAATGGATGACTAAACGAATGAAGCTTAATGTTTGACAGGTGAGCAATGGCACAAATTATATGAACCACATATAGCTATATGCATGGGGGGAAAAAACCTTCCCAACCTCATATTCTGACAAGAACAGATGATCAAGTCTGTGTGTAGATTGGTAGGCCTGTTTCAGAAGAGGGGCCAAAGACATTGAGATTTTATTCTGTCACTAATGAGATGAATTAATCTCTAGGACTATCTGTGTAAAGCGATTCATTCACCTTATATCTCCAGCACTCTGGGGTGGGAGCAGGGCAACCAGGAAGAGGGGAAGAGAAAGATTTCTCCTGTTCCTCAAGGCTCCAAGGGAAACCTCATTGCATAGTGGAGATCACAAGGGGAGGCCCGTGGCGATTATTACCTTTTGAAGATGGTAGATTCATTTCTGCAAAAGCCAATTTCAGGTTTGTTCCCATTAATCCCCTGCTTGATGAGAACGGCGGGGTGTACTGCTAATGCTTTCTGGTTGCTTTTGGGCTGATGTGAAGTGCATGTGATAATTAGCTAACTAAATTAGTTCTGTTCTGTTCTCATTATTTTTTATATAAAGTGGTTTTCTAGGGATGGATTTTTACAACAATGTCTGGTCTAATTTCTCATTATCATCGTTGGTTAAAAAAACCTGATAACATTCTTCTCCCCATTTTCAAGGATATCTCTTGTACTCACCACTCTTGGTGATTTTCAAACATGCTTATGTATGTATGGCCTATTATATATGAAAAACACTAAAATCCTGGAATTATCTCTGTCCTCTGTCTTTCCTTTGGGTTCACAGGACTGGCCTTACTGTTGGATTTCATATTGAATATTCACCAGTCAGTGGTGATTTTCCTCATGGCTCTAAATGCAGAGAGAAGCACAGGATTTTCTGCTACTGCAAGCATAAGGACTTTCCACCCCAACATGTTAACATCCCAGATGTATGACATGAGCCACTCTCTGGGACTTGCCCATCTGTTCTAAGTCTCAGCCACCTGGTGATTATGTAGAAAGAGCAGAATGCATGGGGCTTTTTGTCCTGACATGGCCATTAGGTTTTAGGGCCTTACAAATCCCTGCATATACAACCTGCTCTGTAGAGCTCCCTTGTAGGATTTTTGATAGTGCATTATGTTGAGTTTCTTGAAATTAGTTGAATTTGTACCTCCTTCTTAGAGGTAGTTTCTTATTTTTGAACAAATCAATTCTGGACAGTCTTATATGTAGAAAAATTCTCAGATAATATTGTGAATTCAATTACATGACTTTGCCTATTTGGGACTCAGCTACTGCATCAGCTACGTAAGATGTGCTCTAGGGTTAATTTTCCTAAATGCGATATGGATGTTGTTAAATGATATACCAAGATTCAGTTCTCATACTAATTGGGTTACTATGGTATAACTTCTTAAAAGATGACCATAGATCCTGTGACACTCTTCCCAGGGACGCGTGGCGTCTAATTTAGTTTCCTGTGCCTGGGCTGGCCTAACTGAATTGCTTTGCCGAGAGTAGTGAATGGCATACTGAGACTTTTTTTTTTTTTTTTTTTTTTTTTTGAGACAGTGTCTCACTTGTCATCCAGGCTTGAGTGCAGTGGTGCCATCTCAGTTCACTGCAACTTCTGTCTCCCAGGTTCAAGAGATTCTCTTGCCTCAGCCTCCCGAGTAACTGGGATTACAGGCCTGAGCCACCATGCCTGGCTAATTTTTTGTATTTTCAGTAGAGACAGGGTGTCACCATGCTGGTAAGGCTGGTTTTGAACTTCTGACGTCAAGTTATCCACCTGCCTTAGCCTCCCGAAGTTCTGGGATTACAGGCATGAGCCACCGTGCCTGGCCCATATACTGAGACTTCTGAGGGCAGGACATAAGAAACCTTATAGCTCAAGTCTGGAGGATAACAGCCACCATGTAAAGGGTCTGACAAGCCTCCCACTGCCATGCTGTAAGGAATCCCAGGTTTCATGTGGACAGGCCACATGGAAGGAGGAAGAGAGAGAGAGAGAGAGAGAGAGAGACCCAGCTAGGCTCCTGCTAATTAAACCATCTTAGCTCAGGTGCTACACGTGAGAATAATGATGCCATTTTGGATGTCCTGCTCAGTAGAGCTTTCAGATGACTACAGACCCAGCTATGCAAAAGAAAGCCCAAGCAAAAACCATCTAGTTGAGCCCAGTCAACCCACAAAGCCATGAGAGGCCATAGTAAAGTATTTCTTTTTTAGTCACTAAGTTTTGGATGATTTGTTTAGTAGCAACATAGAATGTACAAACAAATAACTCAGTATTCTCATCTATAAAATACAGATACTAATGCCTATCTCCTGTGAATACTCAAATTTAAGTATAAATAGGTAAATCCCTTAGCACATTACCTGCAGGAGGAGATTCTTAATAATTCTCACTTCACCTTCCTTTCTAGTTCTAATCATTTATAAATTTGTGATCAATTTTTGTAGGTCTGTATTTGCCTTCCAAAGTTCACTTATCTGAAACATTCTCAGAAAGACAAAACAGTTATAACCATCAATTTATTTCATCAGTCACTAGTTTCAATAATAGCTAAATCTTAGCCATCCAGAAACATCAAAGAAATAATAATCTGGATAGTTAAGTTTTATGGAGAATTCAGCATACATTTTTCACAATTTTCAAAAATTTATTTTAAAAATCCTAATTTTACATGTAAATCTTGTTAACATCTATTATACTTTTTTATACTATTAAAATACCAATATACTCAACATGATGTTAATGTTCACTGATCACTTAGTCACTGGGATAAACACTAGTTATTATATTTTACTGTCATCTAATTATTACATAACCATTTGTGTGTACATTACAGATCCCTGGTTGCTATCTTTTTATTTTTTCTTGTTTAGTGAGCTCTTACCCATGCCTTTCTGCTAATAGGTTAGCTGTCACATCCTGGAACTGACAATATAATTGTTTCTGGGAAACTTCTCGGAGACTACCTGGGCCACTGGCCAGAATATAGATGTGTGCCTTTAGGTCAGGTGTCCACTCATGGTCTGTCAGCTGCTGCATGTTTGGGTGACGAGACAGAAAACATAATGACTACTGGGGAAAAATACTACAGAAATACAAGACAATCACCTGAAGGTCCTGGGAGGCACAGCCTAATATCTAGACCACCTGAGGGTTCGTGGAAGTCTACCTAATATCTAATAAGCTGTAGCAGTAAGGTATTGCTCTTACTGCTCCCATATTAACCCGGTTTGTAGAATTTAATTTCCTGATTTACTGTCTGCTTTTTCTGATGAGATGGTGGCTCTTCTTGTAACTTCAAATCATCTGTTTGCTGCCTTGACAATTTTTCAGGTCCTTACCAATCCCAGTCCCTTGTTTTTGGGGTTTGGACTTCATCCAACTAGCTGCTGTTTGGGGCCTGAATTCACATTAAGAAATGGTGCCTGGATCCAAAATGCCATCATCATAGAGTATTATTCCCTAGAGATTAATAAGAAGAAAGAAACAAAATCAAGCCTTGAATAACAGCGCAGTTCAGAATGAGCCAAAGGTCATCTCCCTCTGGAGAGTACTGCACATTTATTAGCATTACCCCAATAACTGTAATGATGATTGCTAATATTCTGAGAGCAACTCAGCATGTCCCATGCATCATACTAAACTTAATCTTATGAGCTGGATATTACTATTATGCATGCTCCATAGAGAGGAAATAAAGGGCAGAGAACTTGAGAGAATTCCCCAAAACTACAGAGTGAGCAAGAAAGAGAGGCTGAATCCAAAGCCAGGCAGGGAGTGTGCTCCCTTACCCACTGCACCCCAGTGCCTCTTGTAGTGCTAACCCAGGCCCGGCCTTGGCAGCCTTACTTTTCTTACTTTTGCAGCTCAGTGAAGACTGTCTGGAATGCATCATGGCACAGACTGTGTGTGTTGTCACATGGTCTAGTGACCATTTTGGAGCTATCTTCAGATTGTGCATCAGCATAATTAGAGAAGCAGTGACGACTTACTGAAGAAATTAGCAACTCTCGCTCCCCAATGAGATCCATTAAAATTTTCCTGTCCAACGCTGGCTGGTTTACATGAGTTTAATATCTCATATTCCTTAAAGAATTGCATCTTGGGAACATATCTCAAAAATTCCATATTGCTTGACTATATTGTTCTTGTTCTACCCTACTTTGAAATTTAATTCCTGATGGGAAAGAGCATAAATTTTTGTTACTGCTACCTAGAAACATAATATTGTCTCTTCATCATAACCGTAAATCTTTCTCATCTTTCATTCTCCTTAAATTTAAGTGGAAATTATTTGGTAGATTAGAAAAGTCCATAAATGGCATTCAGACATACTGCTTTTTTATAATTAATTTCTATTTAATTTTTTAGCCTATGCTTTTAGCAAGAGCTCTTTGTCAAGGTCTTCATTAAGCTTTAACTGTTTCAATGTCTTTTTTTTTTTTTTTCTTATCAATAGGGTATTTAAAATTTTTCCTAGTCATGTCATTTTTAGCTGTGATCTATCCTTTACTGCAGTAATAAATAGACAAACCAGCCTGTATTTCTAGTTTTCATTTATTGAAGCAGTTAGTAACTCAGCTTCTCAGAGGATCTGAATGTATCCCTAGGGGAATTCAGTTTGCCTCTTTGTTGTACATATGACATTTGTAGAAACCCTGGTCTAATAACTTTATTATACAAGTAAAAATAAAAAGATCAAAATGTTGATGGCCTTAATAGTGTGACTTTAGAGCCAAGGATCCTCTAATTTTTTTCTCCTGTGGGTTCTAAAAAATAACAAATAATAAGATTATTGTTGGTTTTGAACTTTAGACACCCTAATTAAGATGGTGGAAAAACTTCCCTTGGAACATCCAGTTTTACCCCCAAAGCTACTAAAGAGATCACAGACAAAAGGAGTGTCAAGGCCTTTTAAAAATGTTTATTTCTTTCCTTAAACTCCATTACCCAGAGAAAAACAATAAATAGCAACTACAATGAGTAACAGGGAGGTAGGAAGACAGGATAATGATGCATAGTCATGCACCATGTAACAATGTGTGGGGGAATGATGGAGCACAGATATGATAGTGATACCATTGGATCATAATGAAACATATCTAACAACTTGACATATGGCACCTGACATTGGCATTTCAGATCAAATAGGATAAATAATTAATATTCAGTATAAATAAAACTGTATACATCATCTGGGTTTCTGTAACTGTACTCTATAATGTTTGGACAACAACAAAATTGCCTAATGACACATTTCTTAAAATGTATCCCCATCCTTAAGTGATGCATGACTGTATATATTTTTAAAGCCTAACTCCAAAAATAAGAGGCACAGTTGAAAATGTGGCAAATAAAAAGTCACTTTCTAGAACCCAAAGACAGGTAAGGAAATTTCTCATTGAATTTTCAAGTTGAAGGAATCAGCCTAAATTCCCATTAATGAGAGACTGGCTAAAGAAAATATGATACATATATACTGTGGAATACTATGCAGCCATAAAAAGGAATGAGGTCATATCCTTTGCAGGGACATGGGTGGAGTTGGAAGCCATTATCCTCTGCAACCTGAGGAACAGAAAACCAAACACTGCATGTTCTCACTTATAAGTGAATGATGAAAAGTTATAAGTGAAAGCTGAATGATGAGAACACATGGACACATAGCGGGGATTAACACACACTGAGTATCTGTTGTGGGAAGGAGAGCATCAGGAAGAATAGCTAATGGATACTGAGCTCAATACCTGGGTGATGGGATGATCTGTGCAGTAAACCACCATGGCACACATTTACCTCTGTAACAAACCTGCACATCCTGCACATGTACCCCTGAACTTAAATGTTGAAGAAAGAAAGAAAAAGAAGTCAGAAAAGCAATCCATTTTGAAGTGGGTGTGTTCAGGATTCTTACCCCCTCATTTGGTATAGTCTGATGGGCCAAAGCCTGAACGATTAATCTCAGCTTACTAGATGAGAGCCCTATGCTTGCCCATAGGTCTGTGTGTTTTTCCTGTACTTTGGTACCAATGACTGGAGATGGTTTTACTTAACCTGTAAAGGTTGCCACTTAAGGCTAAATTATACTTGTCTTAGCCCACTCCTTCCTAACTAACCACTACCTTGGAAGTGGGGCCAATGAGATTCTTCAGCACTGACTGTTAATCTTTCCTCTAGTTCCTCTACTGGAGAGGTAGAGCCTAGTTCTTTCCATTTCCTCCTGTAACATCAGGTATATTCTATACACTATTGTACCTTTCAATAGTATGCTAGGCTAATTACATCTGACTATTCCATAAGTCATGACAACAAAAAGGTCATTCCTTAATCTTTACTGTGTCCTATGTTCTCACTGTTTAGTCTGGATCAGCTGGTCAGCTTGAGTTAAAAGGGTTGGAGGAATTCAGAATAATCTTTTTCCTTGACCAGCCTTCCTAGGGACAATTAGAATACATTTCCATATGATGCTGTGGGAACGATAAGTGGCAGGGCTGGTGAAGGAATATTATAGGAAATCAGCAGGAGGGCAGAAAATATCTACAGATCAAAGCAGTAGTCTCAGAGAAGCATCAAGAGATACAGATCATCCTGAACTAAGACCATGACAAATCACATATATGTACTTGAAGCACCATAGGATTCTATTCTAAGAGAGGGAAATAGGGCTCATGTGAATATTTGTTGAGAAGATGTGCCAGGCAAAATAGGACTTGCTCCCAACTCATACTATGAGGCCAGTATTAGACTGATGCCAAAACCAGAGAAAGATGTCACAAGAAAACAACAGTAAATATCACTTATGAATATGGACCCCAAACCCGCAACAAAATACCAGCAAAATGAATTAGAAACAGATTAGAAGGATTATGCACTGTGACCAAGAAGGATTTATCCTAGGATTACAAGGCTGGTTTAATACCCCAAAATCAATACTATGTTTATAGCATGAAGAGCAAAAGCTACATGATCATCTCAATAGATAGTGAAAAATTATTTCACAAAATTCAATACCCTTTCATGATAGAAAAAAAAAAAGAATCAACAAACTAGAAATAGAGGAAAATAAGGGAGAAACTGGATCCTTTTCCCTTAAGCTTGAAAATGAGGCAGAGACATCTTCTCTAACCACTCCTATTAAACATGGCACTGAAGGTTCTCACGAGGGTAGTTAGACAATCCAAATAATAATAATAATAATAATAATAATAATAATAGACATCCCAATTGAAAACAAGGAAGTAAAACTATCACTATTTGCCGATAAAAAATCTTGTACATAATTTTGTTGAGCCAAAGAAAGACTATTAGCAGTAATAAGTGAGTTCAGCAGGGTTATAGGATAAGCTAACAATATTCAGTATTTTTATACCTTAGCCATTAAGAATCTGAAAATAAAACTAAGATGCAATTCTACTTACATTTAAATTTCCCCTAAATTAAAATGCAAAATAAAATGGAATAAATTTAGCCAAAGACATGTAATAATTAATTGTATACTGAAAACTACAAAACAATTGTTACAATTTCAAGGAGACAGAAATAAATGAAAAGTTACCCCTTGCCATGGATCAGAATATTTAATGTTGTTAAAATAGCGGTAACACCTAAATTGATCTACAAATTCAATGCAGTGCCTATCAAAATCCCAGCAGCCTTATTTTCTTCTAGAATTGATAAGATGATCATACAAGTTATATAGAAATGCCAGGGACTCTAAATACCCAAATTGATATTGAAAACAAAGAACATAATTGAAAGACTCCAATATTTGATTTCAAATATGCCCCCCCCCACACGTACACATACAGTGGAATATTTCTATGCCACAAAAAGAATGAAATCGTGTCTTTTGCAGTAACATGGATGGAACTGAGGCCACTATCTTAAGTGAAATAACTCAGAAACAGAAAGTCAAATTCTGCATGTTCTCATTTATAAGTGGTAGCTAAATAATGTGTATACGTGCATGGAGAGAGTGTAGTACTGGACATTGAAGACAGAAAAGTGGGAGAGTGGGAAGAGGGTGAGAGATGAGAAATTACTTAGTGGGTACAATGTCCATTATTTGTGTGATGGTTATACTAAAAGCCCACACTTTAGAGCTAAGTAATATATCCATGTAACCAAACTGCACTTGTACCCCTTAAATTTATATGATCTTTCAAAAAGGTATTTCTAGTCTCACCAAGGATTTCTGCATTGCTAAATCCAGTGAGCAGCATTAAGGTAGTGTCTTTCCTGCTATTTCAGCAGCACTTAATGCCAGTTGATCCCTCTTCCTTCTTGTGTAAACTCTCCTGCCTCGATTTCTGCCACGGTCCAGAGTTCACACTGCTCCTTTCCCTTCCTGTTTGCATGCTTAGCCTCCTCTACTGAGGAATTAAGTGTTGATGTCCCTCAAGATTTGACGTTAGGTTTGCTTCTCTTCTGCTCTGTCCTTTATAAAAGTTGGTAAAGATGTGGCTTGCCTATTGGTCCAAACACTAAATACATAATCATTTCATAACCACAGTAGCCATGTAAGGTAGAGCATTCAGGCAAAACCCACACATGTCCAAGGCCATGTGCTAGGTTTATAACTCAGGCAGTCCAAAGGCTGGCAAAAGCACTGTCTTACCTCTGGATGATTTCACCTGCTTCCCTTACTTCACATCATATCTGTAGGCTGATAACCCAATGTCTTATCTCCATCCCTTCTCTTTCACTCAGTTAACTTCTAGTCAGTCACCAGGTCTTATCTCAAATGTTACTTCTTTTCCATAACTCCCAAACTAGGGGATCTCCTTTTATGTTTTCTCATTTCCTTAACAATGCTTAGAAGTATTGTTATTTTACAGATATAGGTTTATGCATTTAATTAATAACCCTCCCTCCCCTCCACAAGAGAATAAATTCCATAAGGGTAGAGTCCAAGCTACTTTTGATGTCTTCTGTTTACAGCAGTATTCAGGACAAAGTAAGCATGGCATAATAATTTAGTAAGTGAAGGAATGTGTGTGTGAATAACTAGTCAAACAGACCTTTGTTGATACCCTATTTCTTCACTGCTGCTGATGGGACTTTAAGTAAGCAATTGACTCTCCTACTCCAGTATTCCTTATCTGTAAAAGGGGATCACAATATTCCCAGCCATGCAGGTTTTCTGTAAGGATTACATAAGATAATATATTTTAAAAGCTTCCAGCACAGTTCCTGGAATATAGTAAATGTTCAGTGTTCTGACAACCTATAGTACAAGAGTTTCATCTTAGAACAAAATCCAGGGAAGGACGGGATTTGCCCAACATCCCATAGCTTGTGGCAAAGGCTGGATTGCATTTTAACCACCTTCAAGCCTTTGTTAACTCATTGTTCATCTGTGTGACATACTCAAATTTCCATTTTGGCAAGATTACTCTTGCTGCTGCTGTGTGTGTGTGTGTGTGTGTGTGTGTGTGTGTGTGTGTGTGTGTGTTGGGCAACAGCCACCTTTCCTTTCTCAGACCATAGCTTTAACAGCATTTTCTTATGATAGTGGAGCCTGATGCCCCCACGACTCCATTACCCCTAAATCCCCTGGTAGGAAGAATTACAGGATTCAAATGCCTTCATTTGTAAAGTGGGGGGAACATTACAATTCTAAACTCACTGTACTGCCCCTTAAATCCAGTCAGATGATTTCCAGTGAATTGCTGCTGTATAAGATGAAACATTATCTTTGTGTTATATTATTATTATTCTACCAAGACATTCAACCCTCTGAAATGCATTTTGAAAATGCCTTAGGGTAGATGCCGTGTGGTAAAAGGCATTGCTTCTACACTGACACTTGTGTGCAGTGGTTTAGTCAACTGCTTGTTTTTGCGCCCCTCACAACAAGGGCTTCTGAACCCAGGGATGTTTAACAGGAATCTGAAATAATCAGAAAACAATGAGAGAGGTCCACAGGGGAGCAGCTTTGGCAGGGAGGAAGGGAGTCCGTAATTCACAATTCCTAGTTCCTGTGACAAAAGCAGCCACCTGACTGACAGCCTGGGAAGAGAGCCTTTTTCAGCCTCGTTCCCTGGGCTTCACGCCTTGCCTCTCCATTTGCTCCTGTTCTCTAGCTGCAAAAGGGAGAAGAATATGTGCTCTGAGTTGCAGAAAGGGGTTTGAGGAAGCTTTTCCACCAGTGCTGAAAGCTGCCCACAATTACAATTATCCGTCATGAAACGTGCTTAACTGAGTGAAACCAGATAACCAATTCTCATTTCTTTGCACAAGTAGGATTTTTCAGGCACAGGTCAGGCTTTTCTCTCTTATTCTATTTTTAAAGGGAAAGGAGCAAGATGCTTAATTCAATCAAGGGTCAGTATTATGGACTGAATAGTTGTACTCCCTTTCCTGCCCTGCAAATTCATGTGAGAAACACTAACTCCAATGTGATGGTCTTTGGAGATGGAGCTTGTAAGAAGTAAGTAGACCGATGATGGGATTAGTGCCCTTATAAGGAGAGATGTCAGAGAGAGAGAGAGAGAGAGAGAGATTTCTATGATCATGAACCCAGGAAAGGCCACTTGAGGAAACAGCCATAAAGCAGATGTCTGCAAGCCAAAAGAGAGTCCTCAACAACAATTGAATCAATAGGCATTTTGACCTTGGACTGCAGAACCATACAAAATAAATTGTTGCTTAAACCAGCTAGTCTATGGTATTTTCTTTCTTCTTCTTCTTTTTTTTTTTTTTTTTTTTTTTTTTTTTTTGAGATGGAGTCTCACTCTGTCATCCAGGCTGGAGTGCAGTGACACAATCTTGACTTGCTGCAACCTCCGCCTCCAGGGTTCAAGCAATTCTCCTGCCTCAGCCTCCCAAGTAGCTAGGATTACAGGTGCCTGCCACTATTCTCGGCTAATTTTTGTATTTTTAGTAGAGTCAGAGTTTTGCCATGTTGGCCAGGCTGGTCTCGAACTCCTGACCTCAGGTGATCTGTCTGTCTCAGCCTCCCAAAGTGCTGGGATTACAGGCGTAAGCCACCGTGCCTGGTCATCTATGACATTTTCTTATGGCAACCTGAGATAACAAAAGACAGTCAGGGGCCACCACATAATGAAACAAGTATCAAAAGATGTCACTTTTGTGACTTCTAGGAAGCTATGGTTACTTGGTGTGTCAGGTTCAAATGTCTTTTTTTTGTCACCTACAGTGTGTGGCTAGAGCCAGAAGAGCAGTTTTTCTTTAGTTAGCATCTCTCTCAGTGGGATTCTGCCTTGCTTTCCAAGCACTCTTGATTCAAAGCCCCCCTGGCCTTGTTAATAGCATCAAACTGCAACAGGGGCTGGCACAGTTCAACATTGATTTTGCCCTTTCTAACCCACTGAAGGTGGTAGCTTTTGTTATTATTAATTCTGGCCTCCCTGTCATTCAGGTCACCCTGGGAACAGAAGCTTGGAGCACATGGACAAGTGGACTGAATATTCCCTTAGTTTCTTGTGGTTAATTCCTGAGTCTATCCTTAGACTCAGCTCTCTAAGGCTGTCAGGCCAGTTGGAGCTAAAATCCCCTCAGTATATACCTAGGGATTTTGTGGGCTTTTTTTGTTTTTCAAAAATGATTACATAATTTTCTTATTTTCTTAAACCTGGGACCTTGAGGAAACCTCAGCAGCTAAAATTTGTCAGCAATGAGAATTAAAGATCCACATCCAAAGTCAGAATAGCCAGATAACTCAGCCCTCATTTGCCCACTCCAGAACTCAAGGCTTACTGTCTTTAAAATGAAATGATTAAATAGTCTTATACTTAATATATGTATGCTTTCTCTAAAATAAGTGTGACTCTACACATTTTCCAGGCTGTCTATGCTGTATGACTTGGAAAGGGATTTTTGTATACATCTTTCTCTACGCCAGGGGTTTCCAAAGCATAGAACCAGCAGCATCAACATCACCTGGGAATTTGTTAGAAATACTTAACTCTGAGGCCCACTGTTCCATCTTAGCCATACTTTTTCACTAATCCTATTTTTAAGTGCCTTTACCAATACCAAAAGTATGAAGCCAGATAGTGAAGCCTCATCCTCTTACTGAAGTGACTGGCACAGTTTGGTTCAAATTGTCTGAAAGCTTATGACTTTTGATCCCTAATTGGTGAAGAAGATACCTATGTATGCATAAGAAATGTGCCTTTTCTTTTTTTCAATTTCTTCATTTATGCCTCAGTAGAGTTTCATCATTTGCTTCCAACAGACACTGAACATTTTTCCAGTTTATTCCTAGACAATTTATCTCTTTTGTTGCTGTTGTAAATGAGATATTTCCTGCATTTGATTTTCTAACTTTGCTGTTTGTGTCTAGGAAGCTATTTAATTTTACATATTAATTTTTTAACCAGCCGATCTATAAAATTCTCTTACCATTAAAACAGTTATAGGTGGGGCGTGGTGGCTCATGCCTGTAATCCCAGCACTTTGGGAGGCCGAGATGGGTGGACCACAAGGTCAGGAGATCGAGACCATCCTGGCTAACATGGTGAAACCCCATCTCTACTAAAAATACAAAAAATTAGCTGGACTTGGTGGTGGGCACCTGTAGTTCCAGCTACTCAGGAGGCTGAGGCAGGAGAATGGTGTGAACCCAGGAGGCGGAGCTTGCAGTGAGCTGAGATGGCGCCACTGCACTCCAACCTGGGCGACAGAACGAGACTCCATCTCAAAAGCAACTACAAAAACAAAAATGATTCTTCAGCTAATTCTCTTTCCAAGTATACAATCTTATCATGTGCAAATAATAATAAATTTGTGTAAAAGAAAGTACAATATTGATGATAAAATATGACATTAACAAGGTCAAATAGATGATAAAAATAGATTTTTACTAACTTTTTTTCCAATGCTGATAATACATTAAAGAGCCAAAGAAAATTTACAAATTCCCTAGGAAAATATATGTATTCCGATAGAAAATACCAGGCAAAAGCTACAAACAAGTCACAAAAGAATGTACTCAGATTGCCATCAAACATGAGAGACTCCAATTAATAACAAGAGAGAAATGTGAATTTAAATTGTAAGATGTCTATTTATAACCATCAGACTGACAAAATTTAAGAGGAATAGCAGCATTGTGTCTCGTGTAGGATGCAGGTAATAGGCTTTCCTATGTTCACTGCAGGGATGTGGATTGCTACTGTTTTTGAGGAAAGCAATCTGGCGGCATCCATCAAATTTAAAACCATGTATTCTTCATTCTAGCCATTTTAATCCTGGGAATCACTTTCATTAAAATAAAGCACTAGTACTATAGTCAGATGTTGTGTTGTACCACCCAGATCTCCCCTCAGGACTGAGTCACTAATGCCACAGGTGTCAGGAGTGTTGTATCATCTTCAATTAGAGAAGCAGACCTGCTATGGTTGATACAAAACAAAGAATATGTTATAGAGACAAGACGTGACATGGTGGTGGGAAGTAGCAGAGATGTCTGACCCTACATCTTCACTGGTGTGAAGTCACTGTAGGTCAGCCAGACCATCAGTCAGAAAGGAAACCTGGGCATGTACAAAGGAAGAACACACTGAAACTGGGACAATGACCGGCAGTGCATGAAGACCAACTGGAGCCCAAGTCTCTCACCACCTCCAACCTCAATGCCACGGGAGACTTTCAGGAGCAGCTGGTACCATTCATCACAGATGTGCATACTCACTCGCACAGGGTCAGAGAAGCCAAAAGAGTAGATGTGGTGGGAGCTGGGGAAATTATAGGTCCATCCATTAATCAATCAGGTGAGCTAGCAGATTAGTGAAAAGGCGCAAAGCTGTCTGTGTCTGGCATCCTGTACTGATTTTTTTTTAAATTTATCTATTTAGTTTTGAGACAAAGTCTCACTCTGTTGCCCAGGCTGGAATGCACGATCTCAGCTCACTGCAACCTCCGCCTCCCAGGTTCAATGTCTCAGCCTTTTGTGTAGCGGGGATTACAGGTGTGTGACACTACACCCAGCTAATTTTTAAAATTTAATTTTATTATTGTTATTATTATTTGTGTTTTTAGTAGAGATGAGGGTTCACCATGTTGGCCAGGCTAGTCTCGAACTCCTGACCTCAAGTGATCCACCCACCTTGGCTTCCCAAAGTGATGAGATTACAGGCGTGAGCCATGCCACCCGGCCTGTAACAACTTCTAGACATAGCAAAACAGCAGCAACTTTACCTCTGCCTTCGGTTATCTCCCACCACTTTCCGTTTTGTCCAAAAGGAACCTACAGCAATGCAGGGAAGGAGGTTCTGGGAAATGTAGTTCCAGCCTAGCTAAGATGATAAGGAAAAAAGCTCTGCAATCACTCAGCCAAGTTGCTCTCCAGGAATTGCCCTTGGACAAAGTAAGCTGCCCCTTCCAAGGCTGTGCCCCCTCTCTGGGGACAGCAACCACTGCAGAGGTACAGAGGCTTAGCCTCCTTGCATCAGTTGGGACAACTGCAAGCACCTTATTTCAGAGCCACCCAGACTCCTCAAGGCCTCTGATACAACTGTATTGCAATTTAGCGGGTCCTTCTGCCCAATCCTGGTCCTCTCATCCCTCACAGATGTTCTTCCTGGGAATGCCTCCCCAAAAGCCTCCTGCAGCAGCTCTCAGAAACTCAGAATTCATTTCCCAACTTACTACAAGTATATATGGATATCTTATGATACATTGTTTGTGGTAACAAAATGAGTAGACAATGTGAATTTCAATTATTGGCTGAATATATTAGGTATCTACATCATAGACTACATGCCAGAAAGAATGTGTAGTAGTTGCTCACTCAGGTCTCCCTTTTGAAGTGCTCACAGGGAAACGCACTTCCTCAGATCTGGGTGAGAGCTCGCAGTGCCCACAGGGGCCTCGCAGCATCTCCCAATCTCATCAGCGTGGCTGTGACTTGGAGCAAATACTCCCCAGGACTCATCTGTAGTGTATTCCTCATTTTGATTCCTAATTTGAGGTATTTGTGATACTTATGCTTTCCCTCCCACCTTTTTTTTTTTTTGGAGACGGAGTCTCACTCTATTGCCCAAGGGGGAGTGCTGTGGTGCAATCTCAGCTCACTTCAACCTCCGAAGTTCTGTCTCCAGGGTGCGAGCGACTCTTATGTCTTAGCCTTGCAAGTGCCTAGGATTACAGGCGTGTGCCACCTATGCCCGTCTATTTTTTGTAATTTAGTGAAACAGGGTTTCTCCATGTTGCCCAGGCTGGACTTGAACCCCTGACCTTAGTCTTCCAAAGTGCTGGATTACAGGCGTGAGCCACTGCATCCAGCCTCCCTTTTTTACTTTTTAGTTAAAATGTGATTTTTAGAGTTTCCACTATTTTTTCTAACTTTTAATTCACTAATTTCTACTTTTATTTAAATTCTCCCTACTCACCTTCAATTTATTTTGTGTTCCTTGAAAGCACAATTTTTATTTTTTCTAATTTAGTAAACATGAATGATTTTTTTTCAGTTTAGTTTTAGTTACAATCTATTGATTTCCTGGGAGTTATTTCATAATTCCTGATTCATGTAAAATGTTGGTTTCGATTTTTTTTTTAACACAATAGAGGGATTTTTAAAGTTTCTAGATTGGAGGCTTTTTAATTTTTCATTTCTATGTTGGGAATTATTTAATAGTTTTTATACAAATTATTTTTAAAGTATGATCTATATTACTTTCATTTGAGGATTATTGAAAGATTTCTATTGCCTAATATATGGTCAGTGTTTCCAAATGCCCCATAGGTATTTAAAAACAAGTTACCTTTTGGGTATACAGTAGGGAAATGTTCAAGAACACATTATTGAGTGTACTTTTTAAATTGCATTTAAAAATCTCTGTTATAACTTGGATTAGTCATGCAATGCAAGAGAAGTTAAACTCTGCTGGTTACCATGTTTCTATTTTTTCTCCTTTTATTGCCCACAATTCTTGGTTATGCATTTTAATGTTTTATTTGATGCATGATGACCACATGAACACTTAGACATGTATGCATCTCTAACCTTTACTCTTATACAGATCCTTTAGTCATTTAAATTTTTGTCATAGATTTAACTTAAATATCAATGTTGTGGGGGATGATTTATTTTTTGTTTGTGTTTGTCTGATGTGATTTTATTCTATCTTTTCACTTTCAAACTTCTGAGTCAATTTCAGATATGTCTCATATATATGGCATATAGTTAGGTTTTATTATCTGATATAATCTGAGTCTTTTTCTTTTAATAGGTTAGTTTATTCCACTGACATTTGTTGCTATAACAGATATTTTTGTTCTGAATTCTGTCTTTGTGTTATTCCATTTGTTTTTAATGTTTCCTATAGTATCTTTCATTAGCTTGATGGTTTGTGTTTTCTGTTGCTTTGTATGTATGATTTGGGTTTTAGTTTTGATAGTCGGTAATGTTTATAGACTGTATTTCTTATTTCATTGGCTTTAGTGCTACCTTTATTACTAACATTGCCCTTAAAATATATAAGGTCTAATCTATCACTTTCAAATTGTATCAAATAAAAAAATAGGAAAGCAATATTTTTACATGTTCTTTCAATATCTCCTTACATATGCCACCACATTTTTGTAATTATGATATAATCTTTAAATTATCAAGATTAAAGACATTTATATTTTGCTGTTAAAATGGCCACATTTGTCCACAGGTATACATTTAAACAAAATTAAATCTACCAACTTTCACCTCACAGCTTCTCTGACCCTAAGCTTCTTATTTTGTTTAATGATTTGTTTGATGGAATGTTAAACTCACTCCTCATTCTGAACCAATTCTCTCCACTCCTGAGCCTTCCATATTTCCCATTTTCTGCAGGTTAGAAGCCAAAATTCTTAGTATTATATTAAGTCCCTCCATGTACTTGTTTCTGCTTGCTTTTCTAGCTTTATCCCTCATCAATTCCTGCCTCCAAGTTTTCATTTTATTTGTGGAGCTGCTTATAGTTTATACATGTATCATACAATTTTATGTTCCCGGACCTATAGTCACATTGCCAAACACTTAACTCTTCCTGCCTTATTTTATGCTAATTCTAATTTATTCATAAACACTCAGGTTAGAATTTATATTTCAAATAAAAACTTATGACTGTATAACTTGAACATAGAAAGTTACAAATCCTGAGTGCGCAGCTTGGTGAATTTTTACATATAGACACACAAAATCACACCTCCCTATCCAGATGAGGGAACAGAAATTAATCTGCAGGCCAGAAGCGCTGTTTATGCACCCATAGTCACTACCTCCTTTGCCCAAAGAACCACTCTGCTGATTTCTTGACATTAGTTATTTTTGCATGTAAGTCTACATGCATGGAAAAATATTGTATGAGTAATTTCGTGTTTGATTTCACAGGCCCTGAAGTTTTTGGTCACTTCCTTGATCAGTTTTGGTCACCTCTGTAGCCCCAACCTCTCAAGTCTTACCAGCCCCCATCTGTCCCTTCAGCCCTGTCGGCCTTTTTTGTTCTAGATGCCCCCAGCCTGGCCAGTCCAGGTCGTCTCTGAAGACTTGATGGCCTCCTCAGTCAGGATCCACTGGCCCTGATCACTTAGGGAAGAGAAGCAAAGCCATAGCAATAGAAGACCAAGAAAGGGAGAGATATAGAATGATTTTATTAAGAAGCCAAAAATTAGGAAGGGAGAAAAAAAGAAGAGTACATCTAGGGCATTCCTATTTTTAGGTATTGAGATTTTCAAAAAATAGGCACACACCTAAATACATATTTGTCAAAGAAAATATGTGGGTTCTAGTAAACTTTTCTATGTTGCTATCTATTTTTAGACAAATTATACATTATTACTATTAGTATTATTATTATTATTTGAGATGAAGTTTTTTGCTCTTGTCCCTCAGGCTGGAGTGCAATGACGCGACCTTGGCTCACTGCAACCTCTGTCTCCTGGGTTCAAGTGATTCTCCAGCTTCAGCCTCTCTAGTAGCTGGGATTACAAGTACCCACCACCATGCCTGGCTAATTTTTGTATTTTTTGTTTGTTTGTTTTTGGTAGAGACAGGGTTTCCCCATGTTGGCCAGGTTGGTCTCAAACTCTTGATCTTAGATGATCTGCCACCCTTAGCCTCTCAAAGTGCTGAGATTGCTGGCAAATTATATATTATTTGAAATCCATGTCTGATGACTTAAATATATGCATCATCTGCAGATAGGTTTATTTTGTTTATTTTTTATTTTGGTCCTTTTTCTTGGAATTCCTGATAATTTTTAAAAGAATGTCATGTGCCAAGTACGCAAAGATGCCATGCCCTCTGCATATAAAGTCTCTGGATGACATCTGCTTATTTTAGAGAATATTTCCTTCTGGTTATTGTTTGTAGTTAGATTAGTAGTAGACCACCAGTCTTGTATTGAGACAACTCAGGCTGATTTTAGGCTTGGTAAGACATAGGCCATGTCCAGTTGACTCCCCTAATCTGCCAGGAGTCCCTACATAAAATTATGGGATGCTTATCAGGGTCTCTTCACCTTCAAGTGCTCTGAATTATAATGTTTATCTCTCTCATACCATAAGGTGGCTGATAGCTCAACTCTTGTTAGCCCCTTATGACCTACTTTCTACTTGGCTTCTCCACCTCTCTGACAGCACAAAATACACATCAGAGAATTTATCAAGAGGAAAAGTTGGTCTCACTTCTCTTCCCTTCTATTTGGGAACTTGGGTACACAAGAAATAAAGTCTATACACTCCAATTTCTTCTTTTTTTCCCTGTGAGACTGCCCAAAGCTCTGCCTTGTTTTTAACTTGGTTATCAGCTGGAGCAGCTGTTTCTAACTAGGTTCTTAGACTCGCCACAAATCTTGTTAATGATTCAATAAGTTACTAAAGTACTAAAGTGAAAAACTAGAGTAGAATATCATACTTACCTCAATACCTTTCCTTGGGGACTGTGGCATTTTATATCCTACCTGCCTTGGTAGATATTTAAGGTCTTTACCTAGATTTTTTTCTGTAATATATGTTATCGAGTTTTGTAGTTGTTCTCATGGGGAGGATTGGTCAGCTATGTGCTAGTACATCATAGGCATAAGCAGAATTCAGGAAGTAGTTTTAAACCAAGACAACTGCCAACTCTCTCCACACCTCTCCCAGATTCATTTTTTAATGACCAAATATGAAAATAAGAGTCACTTGCAATAGTGTTCAACACTGTACATGTATATAGTTCCCATGCCTGAGATCTTGACATTGATAGATACAGTAGATACCTGTCTACTGGATGGAAAGAAGGGCTCATCCAGAGTGTCCTTTTATCCAAAGACAGATTTCCCAAATCTGAAATAAGGAGCTGCAGATGATATAATCACAAGTCTCCAATAAAATCCATTAATTTAGGAAAGGTTAAGAGCTTTATTTGAGGGTGTTCAGTGGTGAAAATAGGCAACACATTTAAATCCTAACAATGCTCTAGGACAACAAAATTATATTTTTGCATGTCTGACTCCATCACTAGAGGGTAAGCTTCTCGAGGGCAAAAAAGGGGCATAATTTTTCTTCTCCAAAACCAATTTTTCAGGGAATGTTGGTTAAATTGTGTACTGTAATGACCCCCTCAATGCTTAATGTAGAATTTGCTTTGTTCACTCATTTATTCTTTTTTTTTTTTTTTTTTTTAGCAACTCAATGCATATTGGGAATGAGCACCCTCCCTTAGGGACATGGCAAGGAACACAGAAGCTAGGGCCTTGGCTTTGTGGGACTTACTATCTAATCACATTTCCACTCAAACACTGATTGTATGGGGATTGTGATCTCTTACTCCTTGATGATAAAGACCATATGCCTAAATTACAGAAAAAAATAGGAAACTAGAGAGAAAGAAAATGGAGATGAAAGTCATTTCTTATTTTTTTATCTGAATTTGACCAAGGTAATGCCTCCTGCTATATTCCTTCATGCATTCTCTTATAGATACAAACACTTATTCACAGATATTTTCACATATGTAAAATAAAGTTTTATACCATATGTACTAGCTTTTTAAAATCCTATCAGAATATCTTGAATAACTTTTTACCTGTTTCCTTTATATTTTCAACTATTATACACATATATAATGGTCCATGGAGTGACAACATAACCCACCCACCACAAAGTTTAAGAAAAAAATTAAAATATTTGCCTTTTACTTCGTATACTTCTCTCTGCTGTATTCTTGTGTCTACCTTTCCCTTCCTGCACCGTGAGGCATACCCACAGATAACTATTATCCTGATTTTTCTGTTCATCATTTATTTGTATTTTGTTTACTTACTAAATACTTATGCATGCCTCTATGTTGTATAATTAAGTGTATTTGTAAATTTTATAGAAAATCACATTTCTGAGATACTTTTTTTCTTCTCATAATTATAGTTGTAGGATTTATCTCTAGGGAATCATGTACATCTAGTTTTTTTTTTTTTTTTAACTTTAATATAGTATACCACTATTTAGTATAGGTTTTATCACTGTCTTCTTAAACATTTAGGTTTATTTTCTCTAATTTTTCACATTTCACCCAAATGGATGAAATGAACATTCTAATTCATGCTTTCTTAGGTACCTATGTAAGAGTTATAGCCTGAAAGTAAAATTGCTAGTTAAAGGGTTCATGCAATTTCAGCTTAAATAAATATTGACAAATGTTTCTCTAAAGTAGTTACACCAATTAAAATTCTTAATTTCAATTTACAAGTGTATATGTTGCTACACATCTTTGCCAATACTTAGCATTATCAGGCTTTATACTTTTTAGCAATTCTATGGCTATGGAATCTGAAATTTCATCATGGCCTAAATTTGCAAATCTTTCCTGACAAGTGAGGGTGAATATTTATATTGATTGGTCATTTTAGTTTACCCTTCTAAACTGTTTATTTCTTTGGCCTATATTTTAATTGACTTATTTCTGTTTAACGTACTTTAGGGATAATTTTGTACATTTTGCACACTAATTCTTTGTTATCTAATGCAATACAACTGTGATGTATTTGCAGGTTTTATATACATTTTTACTATTTTCATTATCTGAAGTTTTAATTTCTTCATAATAATACTGATTAAATTTTTCCCTTATGGTTTATGAAAACTTTGATTAAAAGGTGCCTGTCTAGATCTTATTTTTGAAGTTTAAAGTTTGGCTGTTCACTTTGAGGTCAAGATTTCATCTGAAAATAGTTTTCTTTATAGCATAGAAGTAGAGTGTTTTCCCTATAGAGATAATTGCCACAACATTGCTAATTACAAGTGTGTGACTTCTTTTTCAATATCTGTCATATATCAATTTTCTATAGATATTTTACATTTGTATCTAAGATCTTATTCTGTTCGTTCATTCTATTTTTCTATCCTTGTGTCAAGACTATGTTGTCGTACTTACCCTAGCTTCTAATAATTCTTGGTGTTTCCTATAATATGTCTTTCTTTATTCTCAGTTAACTAGGTCATGTAAGAATTTTGCTCTTTGAGGCATATTTTAGAATACACTTTCCAATTCCATTATAAAATTGTTTCAAGATTTTGAGCTGAAATGCTTAAAATTTTTATATTAATTTTTAAAAATTCAATGTTTTATATCGTTTCTGTATCCATAGAATAACTATATGAATTATCATTAAGTATATACGAGATATGTACAAATGTGAAATGTTTATGTATTGCTTAACAAGCATTATTATATTGGCAAAACCATAAAATAATTATCTTCCAAGTTTCAAAAATTAAGCTCTTCCAAAGGAAAAAAGGTAACATTTAACTGTGTAAAAAAAGACAAAATGAAAAATTATCTTGTACACTTGATTATTAAAATATAACATAAGCAGAATAATTATTCTTAAGACATTTATATATTTTATCAATTTTTAGCTCTGTCTCTGATAATCTGATATTTTTCTAAATAATTTTTGATATGTCTTTATTATTTTTAATTTTTCATAAATTGACCTCAAGTGCATTTTATAATTAGTAAACTTGAAATTGCTGACATCTTAAACCTACTCTATTCTGTATATTTTCCCTTCCTTTAAAAAAAACTTTATAAACCCATCCAGTAAGTTGCTATATGATTATTTTCAATTTTTTTTACCAATTTTAAAAACCATGAAATCATACATTTTTAATGTTATTTCATTTTAGAGTAGGATAAATGTATCTACTTAAAAATAGAAATTCCACCAAAAATATTTTTCACAGAGGTCAAGATGTTTGAAAACACAGTTATAGAAATTTGACATTTAATCTGGTATGCCATTTTAACTCTTTTTATTTAATTTATTTAAGAACTTTTTGGCTTTGCAGTGCATGAAGTTTATTTATGTAAGGCACACATACAGAGAAGTTTAAAAATCACAATTGTGTAGTTATGGTAACTAGCATCATATTAAAAAGGAAAAAATTGTTGTGCTCTAAAAGCTCCCCACCATCACGCCCTCTTCCGGTGGTTACACCATCCTTCACAAAAGACACCACTGCTCTCATTGCTAACACTATTAATTAGTTTGGCCTGCTTGTGTACTTTATATTAACGGTATTATATGGAATGTAGTTTTTCATGTCTGGCTTCTTTTATTTGATACTATGTTTGTAAAATTCAATCATGTTTTGGAGAATAGTTGTAGTTCATTTATTTTCATGACTAAACATTTTATTTTGTATATGTAGGTTATATTTTATTCTGTATCATAGTGATTTTCAATTTCAAGCTATTGTAAATAGTGGTGCTATATACATTCTATTATGCATTTTTTTTTTTTTGAAATGGGGTCTTTCTATTTTGCCCTGGTTGGTCTTGAACTTCTGGGCTCAAGTAATCCTTCTGCCTCAGCCTCCTGAGTAGCTGGGGTTAATTACAGGTATGTTCCACTGTTCCCAGCTACACATCTTTTGATGAACTTATAAACACATTTCTATTGGATATACAGGTAGGATTTGTACTTCTATTCCATAGAGTGTACATGTGTTCTCTTTTATGAGAATACCAATTGGTCCACATTTTTACAAACCCTCGCTGTTTTCAGTCATTTTTACCTTTAGCCTTTCCAGTGGAGAGTAGTGGTATTGTGTTGTATTTTAAACTTGAACACCATTCATAACTATTGAGGTCAAGCACCTCTGTATACATTTGTTAACATTTTGTTGATATTCATTCATGAAATATTTGTTCATACTTTTTGTTGGTTTGTTTGTTTGTAAGTTTTTCTTGGCCAAATCCTCTACTGGTGGTCTGCCTTTTGGTTATTGATTTGTGGGAATTATTCCATTGTGTTGAATACAAATCTTTGTCAGAATTTTTTTCCCAGATGTGTGACATGTCTTTTTCCTCTGTTACTAGTGACTTTTAATGAACGAAGATTTTAAGTTTTACTCATAAGTAGAAAAAAACTTAGTATTTTAATTGAGAGAACATTTTCTCTGTAGATACTGGTATTTCTATTGAGCTCAGAAAATAATGTTCTAGAACAAAGATACTAACTTCGATATTTTTCATGTTTGTAGGTATAAATATTTCAGCCTAACTATGTAAACTTGTAAAATAATTTACCTGATTCTGTGGCATGTCTTGGATTCTAAGATGATATTATGTGCAAAGTTAGAATTTTCATTGTCTTGTTGTGGCTGCTATTCTCATGCTCACCCATTGCTTTTGTGGGCATGAATTTCTATATCCCCTTGTGTGTTCAAATTTTGTGTTCAATAACTACATTTAATTAACAGCGTCAGCTACTGAATAGTTTGACATTCCATTTGTTAATCACTTTAAATAAAGATTTCCAACTAAATCTGCACAAGATACAATTAAATTGAGAAGAATATTTTATTTTTAAAAATGTTCAATAATATCGTAAGCCATGGTGTTTCATTTCCCAAACAGTTTTTCAAAAGCTCAAGTATTTGTAAGCTTTGGTGATAAGTAGCAAAGAAAGAGTGCTACTTGCATGGGCCCGGTAATCTTGTTTTGCCAATTTCTTCCCTTTGGAATGGCTGCATTTACTCCCATTGTAACTAGGAAGTAACTTGCTTTTGATTTTTTCAGGCTCATAGGCAGAAGGGACTTGCCTGTCTCAGATGAGACTTTAGAAAGTGGACTTTTGGGTTATTTCTGAAATGAATTTAGACTTTGGGGGAGTGTTGGGAAGGCACGATTGGTTGTGAAATGTAAGGAGATAAGATTTGGAGGGTCTAGGGGAGGAATCATATGGTTTGGCTCTGTGTCCCCATCCAAATCTCATCTTGAATTGTACTCTCATAATTCCCATATGTTGTGGGAGGGACCTGGTGGTAGATAATTTGAATCATGGGGGCAGTTTCCCCCATACTGTTCTCATGGTAGTGAATAAGTCTCATGAGATCTAATGATTGTATAAGGGGTTTCCCTTTTGTATCCTTCTCATTTTCTCTTGCCATTGCCATGTAAGAAGCTCCTTTCACTTCCCACCATGATTCTTAGGCCTTCTCAGCAATGTGTAACTGTAAGTCCAATTAAACCTCTTTTCCTTCCCAGTTTCAGGTGTGTCTTAATCAATAGCATGAAAACGGACTAATACATTAACTAAGACAAAAAGAGAGAAGACAATAATTACAAATATCAGGAATGACATATGTAACATTGCTATAAATACTACAGACATTAAGTGGATAATAAGGAAATAATACAACTTTATATATGCCCGTAAATTGACAACTTGTATGAAATAAACCAATTCCTTCAAATACATAAACTTTCTAGCTCACTCACAAAGAACAGATAAACAGAACAGATCTATTTCTGCTAAATAAATTGAACTTGAAATTGGAAAAAAATTAACAAAAATTTTTTTTTTCCAGATAGCTTCATTGGCAAACTGTATCAAATATTTAATTAAGAAGTAATAACAGTTGTACACCAATACTTCAAGAAAACAGAAAAGGTTTAAAAAAGTCCCAACTCACATTATTATGCCAGTATTACCATGAGGCCAAAACAGTACAAACACAGTCTAAGAAAAGAAAGTTAACAAGCAGTATTCTTCACGAACATAGATGTCAAAGTTCGCCACAAAATATTAGTAAATAAAGTCCAAAAATATATGATGAAGTAGGGTTTATCCTGGGAATGTAAGCCTGATTGAACGTACAAAAATTAATTAGTTGTAGCTTATTTATTATTTGTGCCTGTAAAGTATGTTTCTTCTCTTATTTTTGAGATCAATAAAAGGTTATATAAATTGAGAGACTCTCCAGAGTCTTGAGAGGTAAAGAGGAATGTTTTCTCTAAACTTCTCACCCAATTAATATAGTATTATTCTGCAAACTTACTACAAAGGGCAAATGATATTTTTAGAAGACATTCAAAAACAATTATAATAAGAACTAGAAGTACTACATGTACAGAAAAAAGAGAGATAGAGTAACTTTAATGAAAATTTGTATAACGAGCTTTTAAAAAATATTTTTAAATAATAGTATTCCATTTGAAACTGGTACATTAATAGACTTCCATAGTAAACGAAGTCCATCAATTCTTCAAAGCTATTCCACATCTCAGTTTTCTTTGCAGTTGATTCATAGTATTCACAGACAGCTTTTTTCTCTCTAGATATATTTTGGTTTTTGTTGTGGTGGTGGTGGTGGTGGTGGTGCTAGTGGTGAATAGACAAAATGTGTTGTCTTTATTGTAGCATTTTGACAGCATCTTCAAACTGCCTTTAAAATAAATCCAATCTCTTACAACAAACATTATTTTTAGGGCCATTTCATTTCCTTTTTTAAGTTGGGCTAATTTTTATGTTTTAAGGCTGCTTTATATTTGAAGTCTGATGATTTATTTTCATTGCACCTGTGGTATAACTGCATTGTGCTTTGATTCTAAGTCTGGTTCTTTTTGGCTCTTTCTTGGATTCTTTTTTCCTCTGATAATGAGTTACCTCAAGATATTTTTCTCAAAAAATAAGTACATGGGGCCGGGCGCAGTGGCTCAAGCCTGTAATCCCAGCACTTTGGGAGGCCGAGACGGGCGGATCACGAGGTCAGGAGATCGAGACCATCCTGGCTAACACGGTGAAACCCCGTCTCTACTTAAAAAATACAAAAATCTAGCCGGGCGAGGTGGCGGGCGCCTGTAGTCCCAGCTACTCTGGAGGCTGAGGCAGGAGAATGCCATAAATCCGGGAGGCGGAGCTTGCAGTGAGCTGAGATCTGGCCACTGCACTCCAGCCCGGGCTACAGAGCGAGACTCTGTCTCAAAAAAAAAAAAATAAATAAAAAAAAAAATAAGTACATGGGAATTTTTTTAAAGTTCTAGCACATTTGAACATATTTTAAATTTTCATTTACATTTGATTTATATTTCTAATAGATGTAGCATCCTAACTTCAAAATTATTTTCCCTCAAAATCTATTTGCCTCAAAATATTAAAAATGTCAATTTATTGTCATTTGACATAGAGTGTTGCTGAAGAGAAGTCTAAGTTCTTTGCCATTTTTTCCTTTGTCAGGAATAATATTTTATTTTGTTTTGCTTCCTGTTTTTCTTGCCAACCTTTATTTTAGCTTCACGGGGTACATGTGCAGGTTTGTTACACAGGTAAATTTCATGTCATAGGGGTTTGGTGTACAGATAATTTTGTCACCCAGATAATCAGCATAATACCCAATAGGTAGTTTTTTTAATCCTTACTCTCCCCCAACCCTCTACTGCAAGTAAGCCTTGATTTACATTGTTTCCTTCTTTATGCCAGTGTTTATTCAATGTTTAGCTTCTGCTTATAAATGAGAACATACAGTATTTGGTTTTCTCTTCCTGTATTAATTCACTTAGGATAATGGCCTCCAGCTCCAACCATATTGCTGCAAAGGACCCAATTTTTTTATGGTTGTGTAGTATTCCGTGGTGCAAATGTACCATATTTTCTTTATCCAATCAACCATTGATGGGAATCTAGGTGGATTCCCTGTCTTTGTGACTGTAAACAGTGCTGCAATGAACATATGTGTGCATATGTCTTTATGGTAGAATGATTTAAATTATTTTTGGTATACACTCAGTAATGTGATTGCTGGGTGGAATGGTAGTTCTATTTTTGGTCCTTTGAGAAATCTCCAAACTGCTTTCCACACTGCCCGGACTAATTTACATTCCCAGTAGCAGTGTGTAAGTGTTCTCTTTTCTCTGAAAGCTCACCAACATCTGTTATTTTTTTTTAACTTTTTAATAATAGATATTTTGACTGGTTTGAGATGGTAACTCATGGTTTTGAGTTGCATTTCCTTAATTATTAGTGATATTGAACATATTTTCATATGCTTCTTGGCCATATGTATGTGTTCTTTTGAGAAATGTCTGTCATGTCTTTTGCCATTTTGCCACAAAATGGGGTTGTTTTTTGCTTGTTGGTTTGAGTTCCTTATAGATCTGGATATTAGGTCTTTGTTGAACGCATAGTTTACAAATATTTTCTTCCATTCTGTAGGTTGTCTGTTTACTCTATTGATAGTTTCCTTTGCTGTGCAAAAGCTCTTTAGTTTAATTAGGTCCTACTTGTCAATTTTTGTTTAGAGTCTTTGTCATGAAGTCTTTGCTGGGAGCAATGTCCTGAATGGTATTTCCTAGGTTTTCTTCTAGAGTTTTTATAGTTTTAGGTTTTATATTTAAGTCATTAATCTGTCTTGAGTTGGTTTTTTATATGGTGAAAGATTTAGTTTCAATCTTCTGCAAATGGCTAGCCAGTTATCCCCACACTATTTATTGAATAGGGAGTCCTTTCCTCATTGCTTCCTATTGCTAGTTTTGTTGAAGATTAGATGGTTTTAAGTGTGCTGCCTTACTTATGGGTTCTGTAAACTGTTCCACTGATCTATAGGTCTGTTTTTGTACCAGTACCATGCTATTTTAGTTACTGTAGTCTTACAGTATAGTTTGAAGTCAGGTAGTGTGATGCCTCCAGCCTTACTCTTTTTGCTTAGGATTTCTTTGACTATTCAGGCTCTCTTTTGGTTCCAAATGAATTTTACAATAGTTTTTTTCTTTCAAATTCCATGAAAAATGATGTTAGTAGTTTGATAGGAGTAGCACTGAATCTGTGAATTGCTTTGGGCGGTGCAGCTATTTTAACAATACTGATTCTTTCTATTCATGAGCATGAAATATTTTTCCATTTGTTTGTGTCATCGCTGATTTCTTTCAGCAATGTTTTGTAATTCTCATTGCAGAGATCATTCACCTCCTTGGTTGGCTGTGTTCCTCGGTATTTTCTTCCTATCGTGGCTATTGTGAGTGGGATCACAGTCTTGATTTGGCTTTCAGCTTGGATGTTGTTGGTGTACAGAAATTCTGCGGAGTTTTGTACATTAATTTTGTATCCTGAAACTTTGCTAAAGATGTTGATCAGATCTAGGAGCCTCTGGGCAAAGAATATGGTGTTTTCTAGGTATAGAATTACATTGTCTGCAAAGATAGTTTGGCTTCCTCTCTTTCTATTTGGATGCCTTTCATTTCTTTCTCTTGCCTGATTGCTCTGGCCAGGACCTCCAGTACTATGTTGAATAGGAGTGGTGAGAATGGGCATCCTTATCTCGTTTCAATTCTCAAGGGAAATGCTTCCAGCTTTTGCCTGTTCAGTATGGTGTCACCTGTGGTTTTGTCGTAGACAGTTCTTATTATTTTGATGTATGTTCCTTCAATGCCTAGTTTGTTAAGGGCTTTTCTTTTCTTTTTCTTTTTGAGACGGAGTCTCGCTCTGTCACCCAGGCTGGAGTGCAGTGGCGTCATCTCGGCTCACTGCAAGCTCAGCCTCCGGGGTTCACGCCATTCTCCTCCTCAGCCTCGTGAGTAGCTGAGACTACAGGTGCTCGCCACCACACCCGGCTAATTTTTTGTAGCTTTAGTAGAGACAGGGTTTCACCGTGTTAGCCAGGATGGTCTCGATCTCCTGACCTCGTGATCTGCCCATGTTGCCCTCCCAAAGTGCTGGGATTACAGGCGTGAGCCGCTGCGCCTGGTCACTGAGGGCTTTTAACATGAAGGTTGTTGAGTTTTATCACAAGCCTTCTCTTTGTCTATTGAGACGATCATGTGGTTTTCGTTTTTAGTTCTGTTTATGTGATGAATCACATTTATTGATCTGCATATGTTGAACCAACCTTGCATCCCAGGAATAAAGCTTACTTGATCATAGTCAATTAGCTTTTTGATATGCTGCTGGATTTGGTTTGCCAGTATTCTGTTGATAATTTTTACATCGATTTTTACTTAGATAATTACATTTTTATTTTTCTCTGATTATTACTTTCCATAACATGATGTTAAATCACATTTTTAAATAATTAGCTCTTTGATCCTTCTGATTAAAAATTTTATTTAAAGGTCTTTTCTGTTACCTGAAAAATTTATTTAGTTTCATGTTCAGATGTTCTGCTGACTTCTAATGGTCGTGTGTGTGTGTGTGTGTGTGTGTGTGTGTGTGTTTATGCACCTGCATGTTGTTGGTTTTCTTTAAGTGCCAAATGATCTGACTTGTTATTGTTGCTATACAGAAAAACTATTTACTTTTAAATATTCACTATGTATGTAACCCAATTGTAAAATTATCACTATTTATAATAGATGTTCTTTCAGTTTTCTCCTTTTGATTTAGGTAAAATTGTCATTATCTGTAAAAATTATCTTTTAAAATATTCCTTATTTTAATTAGTATTATTATTTTTATTCATTTTTATTGTATTGGTTGTAACTACCAGAAAAAATTTAAGTATAGTATTATAATATGTTTAATGATACTTATTATATAGATAATACATAACATTTCATATGTCATAGCATATATAGTTCTTCCAGAATGTAATCAGCTAATGGTTTTGAAATCATGTAAAGTTAGTATACTTCACTTGACAGTTTGCTCAAAGCTTACATTTTATGTTCTTAAATGTAAAAAATTATTATAAAATTTTTTGAAATTATTTTTAACATCTATTAATAATTTTTCTTCTTTGCTTATTAAAGTGACTAATTATGTTAATATATCCTTTTGTTGAAACAGCCTCACATTCCTTTATATACTTTATGCACTTGACGTTATTATTTTAACATGCTGGTTTCATTTATTAAAACATTTTGCATTTCTATTCTTGAAAAATGAGTCAATTTTCTTGACCTATCTTTCTGATTAATTATGAAAATTATACTTGATTTATAAATTTAATTGAGAAGAAATGTACTCCTTTCCACAATGCAGAAAAATGTAGAGAGCATGAGTGTTACCTGTTTCTCACTGATTTTATAGAATTTAAAGCTCTCTGGACCCACAGTTTTAGTGGAAATCCTTAACAGCATACTCAATTTATTTCCCCATTTAACACATTTATTAAATTATCTCTTCATTTTAAGACAAAGCATAGAAAATAACCCATTTCATATAGATTTTCCAATGTATTTGTTGAAATGTATAGGGGTATTCTTTTAAATCTGTCCCATGTTTGTGCCCTCTTGTTTATGTATGGATTTTTGTATTTTTAGTTTTCTGAATTCTGAATTTTGCTTGATTACCTTTAAAAAAACTTCGACTATTTTTAGAGTTTACTCAAAAAACTAGTTATTGTATAAATTTATCATTTTTTAATTCTCTAGTATATTAATTTCTAGTGTTATCTTTGATTTATCATACATATTATTATCAAATAATATGCATCTTTGCAGGAGAGGAGGCAGTTTGTATTTGAAAAATTTATTTTCTTTTTATAGTTCAATAACTAACATATTTGACACAATGAGTATGCTTCTAAAGACACATTTTTTCTGCCTTAAGTTTTCACATTTTTATTATTCTAATTGGCATTAATATCTAAGGCTGTAACTAGACATATTACGTTGTCTTTGATTCTGGAGTTATTTAGTATACTGTTTTTATCTTCTTTCTTTTCAATTTAAAAATGAGTCTATATTTTGTAAGTATTATTACTTGTTTTTTATTATAGAGTTACGTCAGTCCCATCTTCTGTAATATATCTGTCTTCTCGTTTGCCAGTATTATGCCATATTCCTTTTGCTTAGCTGCTGTTATGATGTTTATTAGTAAAATCATATCCTGAGTTCTCAGAGTTATTTCTAGTGTGATATAATCTGAGCAGGGAGATATCCAGCTTATGATATTAGTATCTAAATCAAGATACTCAGGAGATAATGTAGGATTTTTAAACAGCTCCTGAATTTAGAGGCCAAACTCTAAATAAGATCCCTTAAGATTCCATTTGTTTAAAAAAAATCTTTCGCTCTCCTTACTGCAAAAGTAAACCATAATTCAATTAACTTTTCAAATATCAAGCCATTTGGACTAGAATTAATAATGTGGTATATAAGGATAAATAAGTTCTGACAAGAATTCTGTTCTTTAATCCTTCAAAACAAGTAAATAATCAGATGGGGGAAATGAAGCTTAGCAGAGGCTGATAGGAATTTTTGAACATATCACAAATACAAGGAAAGTCTATAGTGTTTCAAGTTACTCTCTATTGATTTTTCTTTTGTCCTTTCCATCAGAGAAAGCTCATGTTCATCACGATGTGCTCTAGACTTGGAATAGGATGTCCCTGACAGCTGCTAGCAGGGATCCTGGGATATGTCAGAAGATATCCAATTTCCTTTGAAACTGGTCATTCTAAAGAGAAGTTGCTGTTGTTTTTGATATTAAAAGCACAAATGCAAAAATAGTCCAAATTTCTTAAGGTCTTACTAGTGTGGGAGGATATATCTGTGAGATAAGCCTCAAAACATGTATGGCTTTGGCCATAGAGCGTGACTTTAGCCTTCACCAGATTAATATGTGAAAAGTCAGGCCCTCAATTCTTTTCTCTGGATTGCCAAAAATCCTATGTTATCTTATATTTGTTTCCAAGGAGTCACAACTGACCTTTCTTCTCAACTTTTAGCAACCTGTTTCCACTCTATTTCCCATCACTATATTTGTGTTTGTGTTTATATTTAGGCACTTGGTCCATATGTGAACGTTCCTTTTATTATTTATGAATGCATCTCTTCATACCTAGATAATGTCAGTTCTTGCTCTAATGTTCATTACCATTTTCAGAAGCCTCCATGTCTTTGTTCTGCAGCAGCATGGAGTATGCTTAACTATTCAGAATCACAGAAAAACTCCATTCAAATAGAACCAAGAGGCGATGATTTTGTCCATCATCTTACAGGTACAACGTTAGAGCATGACATTCATAAGTTCACACACAGTTTATCTGTAAAAGATATATGAGTGGAATCTAAGTTTCCTGAATTTAGTTCTGTGTACTTTCATCTACAACAGTCATTTTCTAACTTTTTAAAGGTTCAGAACACTTTACATGATATATGCCATTGAGTCAATAATATAAAAGAGGAGCTAACTTAAGAATGCTGAGGATCTAGACCCTATCTATTCCACCGCCCCACCTCTTCCCCTTCAGCAGGTCATGAAGCAACCCTGCAAACACATAATTTGAGAACCACTGCTATGAAAAAGAAAAAAAATAGAGAACAGAAAAGACAACTGGGAGTGTCAGAGCCCCAGGGAGGCAGCCAATGGTGTAGGAAAATAATTTATATTTTAAATAAAACAGTCAAGGCAAACCACAAAGAGATGGTGACATTTGAGCAATAACGTAAAGGAAATAAGGGAGCAATGCATGTGGACATCAGGGTAAAGAACATTCCTGGTAGAAGGAACAGCCATTGCAAACTCCTGGGCATGTCCAAGGCCCAGTGAGAAGGTGCATTTGGAAACACAAGAGAGGAAGGTTTCATGGCTAGCCAGCCAGGTTAAATCAGAGAGCGCTGAGGAGACTTCTGGTAACATGTGTTGCAGCTAGACCATCTTTTGTATCATTGATATAACAAGCACTCTCAACCTTCTTATAGGACAAAAACTTCTAATCTGAAGCTTCTTAAGTGTGGGTTTGTGTGCGTGTGTGTTTAAGCCATTCATATATATTTTTATATATACGCACACATACACATATATAGGAAGCTTGCCAAAGAGCTTGTTCTAGAAGATATCACTAACTGTTACTATTTGTAGACATCTTATTACACCTATTTGATACAGCATCTATCATACTGAGAACATGGAGCTACCTGGGCAAAAACATTACATGCATATGGGATATAACATAGCCACATCAAAGCAAGTACTTCTGTAGAACAGTCCATCATAACTAAGTGAGTTGTCTTGGAGTCTGAGAAGGCATGTGGTTTCTTTGACCAGAGATTCAGGGAGACCTTTCTCAAGAAGTAAGCTTTGTCAAGCTATTCAATATTCCATGAAACATTCTGTTCTAGTCAAAGTGCCCAGTGTCCCTCGACCACCTCATTTCCTTTCCCATGAGGTCTACTCTGCCCAGAATGCTTTTCCTCTGGCCTTTCTTTCCTTATCACAAAGACTACCTGGGAAGTATCTGTTCATCCTCCAGGAAGAAGTTCTTATCATCTATTCTGCAGCAAGCACAGCCTGTGGCTTCCTTCTCTTTGCTCCTTCAGCATTCTTCTCCCGGCCTCCTTTGTAGCACAAGTGATATTTCATCATTGCTGTGTATATTTGCACAGGTCTTTGCCTTTTACCATATTGTGAGCTCCTTAAGGACACATAATGACGGTTGATTTATTTCTGCATCTACAGACTGGACCCAGTATCTAATGCACAGGAGACTCTTAATAAATGTACATTTAACATATGTGTGAATGAGTTCTACGAGTTCAAATCTATTATGTTGGTACACATGCGAACTAACATTTAGAACATCTATGGACAAAATTTCCATGTTGAAAATCAAGAACCTGAACTCTGATATCAGTAACACTTTATGTGAAGTTTTCCATTGGGATTAAAAACATATATCATTTTATGGTGCTTCACTTTATTGTTCTTCACAGATGCTGTATTTTTCATTTTTACCAACTGAAGATTTGTGGCAACCCCACATCAAGCAACTCTGTCGGCACCATTTTTCCAATAGCACGAGTTAACTTCTTGTCTGTGTCATATTTTGATAATTCTTGCAATATTTCAAACTTATTATTATTATTACTATTATAACTGTTATAGTGGTCTGTGATCAGTGATCTCTGCTATTATTATTATGGTTTGGGGCACCATCAATCATGCCCACGTAAGATGTCAGACTTAATCGATTAATGTTGAGAGTGTTCTGATGGCTCCACCAACCAGTCATTTCCCCTTCTCTCTCCCTCCACCAGCAAAAAGATTACAACTTGCTGAAAGCTTAGATAATCTTTAGCATTTTTCAGCAA
Source organism: Rhinopithecus roxellana (assembly GCF_007565055.1). NCBI lineage: Eukaryota > Metazoa > Chordata > Mammalia > Primates > Cercopithecidae > Rhinopithecus > Rhinopithecus roxellana. The sequence goes on along the minus strand of NC_044553.1, from coordinate 116,902,637 downwards.
TAAAGTATTGTTAATTAAGAAATGTACATTATTTAGGTATAATGCTATTGCACACTTAATAGGCTACATTTATATGTACTGGGAAACCAAAAAGTTCCTGTGACTTGCTTCATTACCATATTCACTTTATTGCGGTGGTCTGGAAACAAACCCACAATATCTCAAAAGTATGCCCGTATATATAAAGCAAACCTTCCTGGGTCTCACCCAACATGAACTGGATTTGCACTGAACCATTTTTTATTATGCAGGTAACAGGTCCTGGTAACAAAAATAATCATTCCCATTCAGAAGATGAGATTTCTATATCCGTGAAATAAAGTACCTTAACAAAGATGCGCCCATTCCTTTAATTATTCCACACATGTTTACTGAGCTTCAGGCACTGTTAGATACATCAGTGAAATAAAAGACCAAAACCTCTGTCCTTATAGAGCTTGCATTCCATTAGTAGTTGACAAAAAATAATTCATTGATTTAGCAATACAGCAGAAACAGCAGGATCAGTGATACAAGGGATTCTGGAGCAGGTTTGAGTATTAATAGGGTTGTCTGGGTGGGCCTAATTAAGAGAGGTAAGCTTTGAACAAAGATTTAAAGGAGTAGAGACCTCATAAGAGACCTCAGCCCAGCAGGATCACCTCTGAACTGGAATCTCCTGTAGCAAGAACCCCAGGAAATCAACCTGAATAGCTGAGCAAACCCAACAAACATTCCTGGCACCGTTTGTTAAGTTCTAGCACCAGTAGCCTGCAGAAATGGCATCCATAAAATATTCTAATAGGATAGTCATCTCTAAGATGAATCTGGTCTATGCATTTTAAAGATAAAATGTTTCCATCACCATGGTGCTTTGAAATTATTTTTAAAGAGCAAGGAAATGGGCCAATTTGGATGTGTTTAAAAAGGAGCATGTTTACATCACCTTATATGTTACCTACCCTTTAACAGTGTATTCTGTGCCTATACCAGGGGTACAGTTGTGTCCCCACCACCTTTTGGAATAAATGGGCTGAATAAATGCTACTGGTAAAAGGCTCAGTGATGATAGATTCATGGCAAGTTCCCTGGAGGTAGCTGTGCTTAATATTGGCTGATGTTTCCTTACTTTGCCAGTGCCTATCAGACTTTGCCATTTGAAGAAAATTGACTTGGGCAGAGCTATCATTATTATTAATATTATTTTATTCTTGCCAGAAACTGCCATTTCAAAGTGTGTTCTTTTCTGGACTGAAAAACAAAATAATGAGCCTGTATTTTTATTTCCTGGGAGGCCACATTCATTTGCATTCATTTACAGTTTAGACTCTCCAGGTCCTATAATTTGCACAATGCTTCTAGAGCCAGGCATATGATCACAGAAGGGAAGAAGCGAGTCCCCAAAGTTTAGATATTGCAAGATGCCTAGGTTGTGCTTATGTTGGCTCAGGGGTCCTAGTGCTTTCAGCACCATATCCATGTATGTATGGGTTGAGACATTTTATAGAGAGAGATTTGCGTCCTAGCTATTGTGCTAAATCTCTGATGGGTCTGAGCCTGTCTGCTGATAAGTCTGTTTGCACAGGCCAAGCACCATAAATGCTCTCTGTTGAAGAATCAGTCAGGTCCCTGACTTGTCATTTTTTTTCTTTTGTGGTTGTAACACCAACTTGCATGTATACAGCACTGTTAGATAAGTGGTCCCCGGGACAAACCTGATTAGTGATAAAGAGTGACTTTGTGACAAGACACTATTTCTAGTGTTTGACTCCATCTACTCTTAAGCATCCGGACCTCTAGCCCACCTAACTCTAGGAACCTGCAAGCAAATCTCATAGATATTTCCAGCTGCTGTGTTTCATGTTGTTCCCTTCTCTGCTATTTCCTGTCATGATTTATATCAGCTGCTTAAACCATCAGAGCATCCACAACAGACAGGGCTGGTTTCTGTTCTGGTTTCCTATTGCTACCTAACAAACACACTAAAACTTAGTGGCTTAAAACAACGACCATTTTATTTGCCCATGATTCTAGTTTGTGAGCTGGGCTCAGCTGGTCTTGCCAGTGATCACTCCTGTGACTGCATTCAGCTGTCAGGTCGTTTGGGAGCTGGGATGCCAGTAAGGCTGGGCATCGTCCTCTGTTCCTCTAATCTCAGAGCTTCTCCCATTCCATATGAAGTGTCCACTTTGTATCTCCATGTGCTCTCAACAGTAGTATGACTAGACTTCTTAGAAGACTCAAGATTCCCGAGAGCACAAAATAGTGGCTTCTAGGCATTCATAAGACTTAGACCCAGGACTAGCACAGCGTCACTTCCAACACATTCTATTTGTTAAAACAAATCGCAGGCTGAGAACAGATTCCAGAGAAGGGTCAGGATTAGGGTGAGGCAAATAAGGTGCCTTGGACACATCTCTAAGTGGATCCGTGTATGTGGATCTCACTTATATTCTGTGCCATAGGCACCTAGCTGGTCTTACTCTAGTCCAGGTCCTGCCAAAGAAAAAGGGACAAGGGCATGAATCTCAGCAGCCAGGATTTATTGGGGACCATCAAGGTGACAATATAACATAATCTGGTTTATAATGATTCCTATTCTTTCCAGATGAACAATATTCTCACTCCCTACCCCACAAAAGCCGAAAAGTATGACCCTATTTTAACGTTATGCTTGGGCTTGAGGTCTAGGATATTGTCTTCTAAATCAGAATCAGCGTGGATGAGGTTCGTTGTCTGTTTTTCCTCAGGGTCAACCAAATGAGTATACATCTTCTCAATCTAAGGGCCTGTAAAGTTATCTTACACACCCCAGGGTATAACACAGAAGTAGACATAGAAGTAGAATAACTGCAATGGACATGAACATGCAAAAAGTAGTTTAAAAAATAAAAAAAAAGATGCATTTCAGTCACTGGTTTGCAGAAATTCTGTAATCTACCAGGGCACATATCATCAATTTTTTATTCCAGGTCAAAAAATATTCCTTGATTAAGGCTCAATTTTAGTCCTTGGAAAATGTGTGTGTGTGTGTGTGTGGTGTGTGTGTGTGTGTGTGTGTGTGTGTTGGCTCTGCTCTTTGCATCATCCTTTTAAAATCAAATTGGCATGTGTTTTGTACCTAAGTGGTTTTCTCATCCTACTGCCTGTCTGTAGGTGTCCAGAAGCCTGTTATTATTTTGAACTGTCCTTGGTCTTTTTAGTTCAAGCTGCTAGTGCTTCCATCAATATAATTATATTTATAAACTTTGTAAGTTTTCTATGAGTCATATCGCTGTTTACTTCATCAGACAAAAACCACACCTTCAATTATCTTCAAGAGAAGTCACACTCTACTTGGGGCTGCTGTGATATAATACCCTTCAGATTCTTAGAAGTCTTTTGGCCTAACTGAGTTCATAAGGCACCCCATTAAACTCTTCTGAGGTCCTATCACAGGATTTACAGTTGCATTTCTCATTTCATGTTGACCTGACCCTGAGGCCGTGTTTTACTGACAGAACCCTAGATTTGGTCCTTGCCCTGAGGCTAATTCTTATTTTGAGAATCTTTATTTGCTGGAGAAGCTGGGTATGAGAAAGTGTTTAATTTTCCATACTATCAAATTCAAATTTGGGTTTTCTTTTCTCTAGCTTCTAATAATACTTGAAAACTGAACAGCTTATCTCTTAGTTCATCTCTATCTGTATATTATGAAACAGACAAACACAACTGGTGCTCATACCATTCAGCCTAGACATCTCCTTAGCTAGAGGTACAAACTCACTGAGTAAATTTTCTGTTTTCTAAGTCCATGGTTCCCAACCTTTTTGGCACCAGGGACTGATTTCATGAAAGACAACTTTTCCATGGACGGGGTGGTGGCGAGGATGTAGTTTTGAGGTGAAACTGTTCCACCTCAGATTCTTACACAGTAGATTCTCATAAGAAGCTTGCAACCTGGATCCCTCGCATGTGCAGTTCACAATAGACTTTGTGCTCCTATGAGAATCTAATGCCCTGGCTGATTTGATAGGAGACAGAGCTCAGGCAGGAATGCTTGCTTGCCCTCTGCTCACCTCCTGCTGTGTGGCCCAGTTCCTAACAGGCCACAGATTAATACCAGTCCACAGCCTGGGGGTCAGGGATCCCTGTTCTAAGTCACCTAAGATGACAGTGTTTCCAAATATTCTGCCATTACGTAACATGAATCATCTTTCCTCCAACCTTTATTTACAATTTTGTACTAGTTCATTTTCTGTTACTTATAACAGAATACCTGAAACTGGGTAATATGCAAAGAAAATAAATATATTATAGTTACAGAGGCTGAGAATTCTGAGACTGAGAGACTGCATCAAGTGAGAGTCTTCTTGTTGATCGGGACTGTCTGAAGAATTCAAAGGCAGCACAGGATGTCACATGATGGGGGGCTGAGTGTACTATCTCAGGTCTCTCTTTCTCTTCTTATGAAGCTACCAGTTTGTCTCCCATGATAACCCATTAATCCATAAGTGGATTGATGAGGTCAGGACCCTCATGATACAACCACATCTTAAAAGATTCCACTTTTCAATACAGCCACATTGGGGATTAAGCTTCCAACACAGGAAATCTGGGAGATACATTCAAACCATAGCAAATTTACTAATGCCTTTCTAGCACCCAGTCACAGGCTTCCTATTGTCCTTTAGGTACCTAGTCTCCACTAAATCCCAATGGCAATGTCACATATATTCGATATTTGTTAAGGCAGCACCTCATGTACAAGTACCAATTTAAGTTTTAGATATCTATTACTGCATAACAGAGAACTCCAAAACATAGTGACTTAAAACAACGGTAGTTTATTTTCTCATACCCTGTGCATCAGCAATTTTCACAGGGTTCAGTTTGGCAATTCTATTATTTTATAAGGTTTTGGCTTGAGCCATTCACTTGACTACAGTCAGCTAGTGTCTGGGCTAGTGTAAAGATACAAGAAGGCATTTGGATAGCTAATTTCTCCAGCACCATGTTTGATTCTATTCTCTATCTAATTGCATTGACACCTTTGTCACACTCAATAAACTATATTGTTTTATTGATCTAAGTGTTTATATTTTAACAATACCATACTGTTAAAGTTGGTTTCTTATAGACAGCACTATAGCAGTGACTTTTTCATATCTAGTCTGATAATCTCAATATTTTGATTAAAGTGTTTAAACTCTTTACATTTAATGTAAATATTAATATGACCATATTTCAATTTGTTATCATGCTATTTCTTTTTTATTCTCTCATCATTTATAATATAGTCCTTTTCTCCTCTTTTATTGAATAATTTTGTGTTACTTGAATATATTTTTCTATTCCAACTTATGTCCACTCTTGGCTTATTATATTTATCTGATTTTTAATTTAATTTTATAGTTATTGCTCTATGATTTAAAATGTCCATTTTTAACTTATTGCATGCTACCTGTAAAAATATTATACAACATCCTATAGCCTGTAAGAAACACACGACAGTATGCTTCCGTATTTCCCACCTGACCTTTGTGCTATTGTTAGCATACCTTTCATTTCTATATGTTAGGAACCTCATGATACATAGTTATTATTTTTACTTTAGATGTTAAAATATTATTTAAATAAATTTTGTAAACGTGAAATAGACTTTTATGTCGACCCACATACTATCATTTCTAACACTCTATTGTTTTCTATATCCAAGTTTTCATGTGGTATAATTTTTCTTTGGTATGAAGAACTGCTCTAAACATTTCTTGACTACAGGACTGCTAGTAATGCTTATTGTCAGAAAAAAAATCATCATTTCATGTTCATTTTTGAAGAATATTTTCATTATCTACAGAATTTTATCTTTGCAATTACTTTTCCTTCCAATACCTAAAGGCTGCTGGTCCTTTATCATCTGGCTGGCTTTGTTTCTGACAAGATGCCTACATTCATTTTTATTTTTGTTTCCCTACACATAATATGGCATTTCCCCCTCCTAGCTGTTTTTGTTTTGTTTTTATTACTGACTTAAGACATTTGGTAATGATTTGCTTTGGTGTCACATTTTTTTTTTTTTTCATTTTTCTTCCTCAGGGTTTGTCAGACTTCTTGAATAAAGAAATACATACTTTTCACAGATTTGAAATTTTTAAATAATTTCTCTAATATTTTCCTGTTCATTCTGCTTCTTTTCTAAGAATCCAATTAAGCATGTTAGACCTCAATAATGTCTGCAGTTCACTGCTGTTGTGTCCAGTTTTTCAGTGTTTCTTCCCTCTGTGCACTTCAATTTCCTCTGTTCTGTTTTCAAGTAGACTGGTCTTTTTCTCTGCAGTGTTTATTTTTTGCTAATTCCATCTCTTGCTGAACTTTTAATTTCAGATAACATATTTTTGAGTTCTGGAGTTTTAACAAAAATGTTGTTCACTTGTTTACTAAAAATTTCCTTCTTATTCTCCTCTTAATTTTTGAGCATATAACAGCATTTTAAAAGTGCTTACATGCTATTTCAATCATCAGTTGTGTTTAAATCTGTTTCTGTTGACTGATTTTTCTTCTGATAATAATAGTTCACATTTTCCTGCCTCTTCACTTGTCCAATATTTTTTACTTGATGTCTAGTATTATGAATGTGACATTGTTGAGTATTTGGATTTTGTTGTCTACCTTTGAAGAGCATTGCAGTTTGTTTTGACAGTTAAATTTCTTGTGGATCAGCTTGTCATTTCCAAGGCTTGTGTTTAACCTTTGTTAATGTGGATTTGGATTAGCCTTTGTTCCAAGGCTAGTTTAGCCTCACTGCTTCAGTAACCTACTTGGATCTCTACTGAATGTGTTCAGAATTCAATGTCTCTCACTGTATTCATCAGTTTTCAAACTGCTATAAAGAAATACCCAAGACTGGGTAATTTAGAAAGGAAAGAGGTTTTAATTGACTCACAGTTTCACAGAGCTGGGGAGGTCTCAGGAAACTTACAACCATGGCAGAAGGCAAAAGGGGAGCAGGCACCTTCTTTACAAGGCGGCAGGAAAAGAGAGTGCAAGCAAAGGAGGAACTGCCAAACACTCATAAACCCAACAGATCTCGTGAGAACTCACTGGCTGTCATGAGAACGGGCATGGAGGAATCCACCCCCATGATCTAGTCACCCCTCCCTCCCCTGTCAGGTCCCTCAGCACAGTTTGGGAAGAGAGTTGGGTGGGGACACAGGGCCAACCCTTATCACTCACTGTGGCTATTAGGAACTTGAATGTCTCCCAGCCCTGTAGGAAATCTGGAAATTGTTCTTTTTAGGTTTCATAGAAGATTACTCTTTCCCTATAGAGAATAATATTTAGCCAGAGACTCAAAAGGGCCCCTGCGGTTTTCTGTACCTCTCCCTAGGAGTAATCCCTTGCTCTCTGGTGCTTTACTTTCACCTATTCTAGTTACCCCCGGCTTCCCAAGATTTTTTCTCTGTCTTTTCTTGTCAGCAAAACCTTCAGACTCTGATTTAATTTCTTCTTCCTTTGCTATGGTCAAGAAATGGACTCTAGGCAGAAAACTGGGATAATTATTTAGACCTGCTCCTTAATCTCCATTTTCTTAGGGAGCACAGTTTTATCCTACCTGTTGTCCAATGTCTGAAAAATATATGTGTGTATAGATGCATGTATGTATGTATATGTATGCAGTGTGCCATTTTAAGTTTTTTCTCATTGCCATCTGTGTGTATTTTAAAAGATATTTTCTGAGTGGTTTCAGTAGGAATTACAATTAACATCACAAATGTGCAACAAATTAATCTGAATGATACAAATGTAGATTCAAAGTTTCAATAAAAACTATGCTTGTGTACAGCTCCCCCTGCCCCCAATTTATGTTATTTTTGTGGCAAGTTGCATCTTTATAAAGGATGTATCCATTAACATAGATTTATATTGTTTTATGCATTTAAATCATATAAAAATGAAGTTATCAAAAACTAAAAATATAATAATGTCAGCTTTTATCCTTATGTGATTATCTTTACCAATATTTATCATTTATACATATAGCTTTGATTTTCTGTCTGATATTCTTTAATTTGAGCCAAAGTACTCTAATTAGGATTTCTTATAGGGCAGATCTACCAGCAATGAACTCCTTTAGCTTTTGTTTATCTGAGAATAAGATTTTTGAATGTGTAGATAGTCTTTTATCAAATTTTAGAGTTTCTTCAAATATTCTTTTCTCTCCTATTTCCCTTTCATCTCCTTCTGGAATTCTCATTATGTGTATGTTTTTATGCCTAATGGTGTCCACAAAATCCTTAGGCTCTGTTCATTTTTCTTCATTTCTATTTTCCTTCTGTTCCTCAGACTGAGTATTTTAAATTGTTCTACCCTCATTTTCTCTGATTATCTTTTCTGTTTGCTCTAATCTGCTATTAGTATCCTTTAGTGAGTTTTTACTTCAGTTATTATATCTTCAGCTTTAAAATTTCTGTTTTTTTATAATTTCTATCTCTCTGTATTTTTTATTTATTCATATGTAATTATTCTGGTTTCCTGTAGCTCTTTAAGGTGTTGAATTACAGTTATTTTTCTAGTAAATTAATGCCCACTTTCTCAGAATCATTCCTATAAATTTCTTCTGTGAATAGACCACACTTTCTTGTTTTGTTTCATGCTTCGTCATTTTTGTTGAAAACAGACATTTTTAATATTAGAGTGTGATAACTCTGGAAATCAGACTTTTCCCCTTCCTCTGCAATTGTATTAGTTTCTTGTTGTAGGCTGTAGCCACTTGTTTAGTAATTTTGCTGAACTAATTTTGTATTGTATATTCTTCTTCATGTGTGATCTCCAAAGTCTCTGTTCATTTAGTTTGTATTCAGCAAGTATTTTGGCAGATACTTCATTACATGCCAGGAATGTCAACCTCCAAAATAAGAAAATAATTGACAAAAAAGAGGAGGAAACATAAATTTTGATAATAATAATACATTTATCACGGCCTTTGCAAGATAGGAATAGCTCAGCCTTCCAACATCAGATTAATTTCACTTTATTCTGCAAAAAGAATGTACTATTCTCCGACCTCTGTCTTCCATGTTTTGAAGCTTATGTTTGAAGCTATTACTTTGTGTTAATGATTCTTAGTTCACAATCTTAAAAACAAAACGGACTGCAAATCTGTGTCTTTTATGGCAAAGAAAGAAACAGGTGGTGTTATATTTATTACCCCTTCAAAAGGAATAGCCAATGTATTATTTGCAGATTGGCTATGTGCCAGGTCACTCCTTCGATGTTTAGCCTTAGTTTTCACTTCCTGCTTGTTTCAAGCCTAGTGATCAGCCCTCAGTGAAAGCTTAGGGTTTTCCCAGGTCTTTTCTGAGCATGTATCATGTCATTGACATATGTGTACCTTTCTAAATCCTTCAGTATACACAGGTGTCTTTGAGTAGCTTACCTTCACAAAGAATCTCTCTTCTGAGGTTTTTCACTCATGCTTTGGGTATTCTCCTGTATGCTTCAGCCATAATCTTTTGCCCCAGGTGACTGTGGCTTGTTCAGTTGATTTACAATGTTCTCAAGGATTGCATGCTGTTTTTCCACCCTGTGTGAGTTCCAGATTAGACAAAACAATCACAAGCAACTTGTGTCAGTTCTTCCAGCAGCCCCCAGACAGATTAGAACAAACACAATTCTTTGCAAATGAGGTGTGTAATACTCCCTCCAGAATCAGGAAATGAGGTTCTGGGAAAGTGGGCTGCTGTCTTCAAAATCACTGTCAAACTGGAGAAGAGGTAGAGCAAGGGTAAGTAAAAATGCTACGTAACTTTTCTACCATTTTTAAATGGCCTTTTTCTTGATTCAGCATTTGCTTGGTTATTGAAATTCTTTTATTGATTTCCAGGGTTCTGACAGTTGATTCTGACAATTTTGCTTGATTTTTCTGTTTTTGTTTGAAGAATGAATTGTTAGAGTTGCCTACTCCCCCACTTTTGCTGACATCATCTCTATTTTTAATTATTTGTTTTCTGGACATTATAGTAGACAACAAAAGAGAAATAGAGATGAAATACAGAACAAAACCCCCTGCAATTCTTTCCTGATCCCGGAATGCACTTTGTAATGGGCAACAACATGAACTTTTACAAATTCAAATGTGAAATCCAGGTAAAGGTGTCCTGAAGGGTTTTGTGGTCATGCTGTTGCTAGAGTTGAATACTTTCGTTCCTTTTACATATCTCCATTCTAATGAGAAGACCCTACCTTTTCATTATTAGTGTGCCAATCTTAGCAACAGAAAGAAGACTAAAAATAATTTTGTCCCTGCAGTGTAGCAATGTGCCCAATAAATGTATTTGTTTGGATCCTCAGATAATTAATTTTGGCATTATGTGTTCATTATTCATCCATTGATTAATTTACTCAATATATAAACTCTCTCTCTCTCTCTCTCTCTATATATATATATATATATATATAATCTATATATATTTGTATATATGTATCTACATGTGACTAGGGGCTGTTGCATTGGACAGCATAGATCTAGCTGGTTTCTTGAGCTGTTATTTTGGGCATTACCAAGTGGTACAGTGAGAAAAATTGATGTTTTATACTTAAAATAATTTGTTTCTATACTATACTACATATGATACAATCTATAGTGTAAACTGCACAGTTCTTGAACACACATATATATATATGTGTGTGTTGTCATTTAAGTGTGTATCATTTTATTCATTAGTGGTATGCATAAATGAAAAAAAAAATCCCTGACCTCATGGAGCTTATATTTTAGTGGTGGAAGAATTTTTAAAGTATGTAAATAAATAGACTTAATAAATGCATATTACAAATATATATTATCTAATATGCAAATATAGGCTATATAGGATTTTAGTTTTTAAACCATACAGTAAGGTTAGAAGATTTTGGTAGTGATGCCAATGAGAAAGGGTTATAATTTTAAGAGAATGATGAGATTAGTCTTTATGGAGAGGTGACGTTTAAGAAATATATCAAATATGGTAAAGGAAGTAAGCAAAGAGTGGTTCAGATAAAGATTCAGTCAATGCAAAGGCTTCAAAGTGGGACTTGACATATACGAACCACAGGAAAGATATTGTGTGGAGTGAGCAAGGAGAGGCATAGTGAGAAATAATCAGAAGGATTTTTAGAAGCCAGATGCTGTTGGCCACTATGAGTCATTTTAAAGACCTTAGCTATCTCACACTTTGGTTGAGTGATCTCTCACTCAGGAATCATTAGAATATTTTGAAAAGGGGAGTGATATGATTTGACTTAGATTTTAAAAGAATCGTTATGGCTACTGAGTCAAGAATAATCTCTGGGGTAAAAAGGACATAAACATGAATTTTCTGTATCTCCTTCCCACTAAATTATCCCGTCACCTTGTCCTGCTGCACCTTTCTGGAGTTTCTAAAGAGGAATTACATGCCATGATATGACATCTTTAAGTTTTATATCCAATTCTCCTAAATTCTGTTCTACTGGTCTAGTTTTCAAGACAGTGAACGTCAATGTCATGTTATGGCCTATTGTCTTCCCAGTCCAGCATGGACAAAATTCATTGTCCTTTTCCTTGATGCAGTCTGATTCACAGTGTCTCTGCACTTCCAGTACCTATTTTCATTATTAGTTACGATTCTTTCACTTGCAAACAACTTAATAAAAATAAAGAATTATTTTATATTTACAGTCATATTTCACCAAAACCAAGGGTAGAAATGAAGCCAAGCTCCGGAGAGTGCTGGAATCAGAATCCGTAAAGCCACTAGGAATGCACCCAATCTTTTAAGAAAGTGAATATGATTGACCCAGTTGGATCAGGTCTATCTTGATTAATCAGTTGTGTCCAACTGGACAGTCACATTGTACAAGGGTAGCCATAAGGGGCCCCCTTGTGGAAGGAGGTGAGATATTTTCAGAAAACATAAAATGGTTCAAGAACTGTGCAGTTTTTTACTATAGATTATATCATATATAGTATAGTATAGAAACAACTTATTTTAAGTATAAAATATTAATATTTCTGACTGTACCACTTGGTGAATGCCCAAAATAACAGCTCAAGAAACCAGCTAGATCTGTGCTGTCCAATGCAATACTCCCTAGCCACATGTAACTATTGAACACACTTGAGATGAGACTAGTCCAAATCAAGATGGACAATCAGTACAAAATACACATTTGATTATGAAGACCAAGTACAAAAACAGAACATAAAATGTCTCAATATTTTTTATTAACTACATGTCTGGATACACTGCATAAAATAAAATGTATCCTTGATATATATATATATATATGTGTGTGTGTATATTGATATATATATATGTGTGTGTGTTATATACACATATATATATAATTTTTTTACTTTTTTAATGTGACTACTAGGACATTTAAAATTACATATTTGACTCACATTATATTTCCATTGGACAACACTGAGCTAGATTCATAGTACATTTTAACACTGAATGAACAGCATATAAAATATATGCAAATATGTTGAGATGTATACATGATATATAAGCCAATGCTCTTTTAAGTTTCCCTTGGAATCCCTTAATCATATTCATGCATTTGTCTCCAGCTTCTGTGAACTTTGCTTCTAATGACTTGTATCTGCAATGCTCTTCACATAACTGTCTCTTGGCTAGGAGAGCCACCTTTTCCTGCATACCTTAGAGCTCACACCCCTCCAGGGCAGATTGTAGCCAGTGGCTGACTTATAGATCAAGAATGCCCAGCTCCTGTGCTTTGAGTTTTGATGAACTGTGAGGTGCAAACTATACTCCAGAGTTCCCCACAGGATCAGCTAGAGATTAGACTTTGCCTGAAATTGCACCCTTGTTAACTTCTTCCCCTTCCCTGTCTTACTTTCTCCATTCTTTTACCACTTTATCCTGGGAGTGCTACCTTAAACTATTTAGGTTGTTGCAGAAATAATTGTGGCTTTTGCCACTAACAGTGAAGGCAAAACTCCAATTACTTTTGCAACAACCTAGTACTTGCACATGAATCTTTGTCTCAGGCTTTGCTTCTGGAGAACTAAAAAAGGCACTTGGTAATTTTCTTTAAGTGGCAGCTTGGACAGATTTTTGTGATAAGGCTATGATTCCTGATGAGCCATATTCTCTCCCATGCTGCAAAGAGTGTTTCCTCAGAGGCACAGAGTCCACAGAAATCTACAACTGCAGAGTTTTAATCAATATCTCAGTTTTCAAAGAAGGAAAAATAATAAATGGATATGGCACTGAAGGACAGTGTGTAATTGTGAAAGTCTTTTCTTTGGTTACTGATAAAAGTAATTTTATTCCAGAGAAGACCAAATTTATCTCAAAAATCTCCTTTGGCTCAGAGGAGAGTATGTTTGGATTGTTCCTTAAAAGTCATGTGGAGACATGTACAAGGCATGAGTGGTGTACAATGGTACATCTTTGAACAATTAGCTAAGTACCCTAGGACTTGCCAGAACTATCTGTCAGATTAAATGTGGAACAATGCCCAGCTTCAACTCTGGCAAAAATAAAACAAAGCCAAAAAAAAAAAAAAAAAAAAAAGAAGAAGTTAAAAACAATGTAATAAACCATGCTAAACTAAGTACAAAAAAATGGAAAGTATTGAAAAAGAATAAAGCTTTAGTAAAGAGGCTGAAGGGCAAAAAGAAAAAATATAACAAATATTAAAAGTCCATTTCTTTTCTCATGTTAAAGAAAATGTTATTTGACATGAAGATCACATTTTTTATTTGTACTTAACGCTGGTCTGTGTTATCTTAATACAATAAGGGAGCCACATATTTATTCCTCTTTGCTGTAAATGTATATTTTCCATGAGAAATCTCTCTCTAAAATTCTGTTAATATGTCTCCTTTTTCCAATTTTGTCATTGACTAATCTTTCATTTTGTAATTATGGTTACATCAGGGTATCAAAGATGTTGGTTTAAAAAACTGAGAGAAAAAATGAGACAAAATATCAGTGATTTCAGGATATGTTTGAAAAGTTGCCTTTTTCCATACACAAAGCTGACACATAAAAAGATAAGGGAAGGTTGAATTTGTTCTGGCTTACAGAAAGCCCAAGGTATTGTAGTCAGAACTGAAGAAGTAGGCAAATATGTTTGCCTAAAAATGAAAAATGCTTTTTTTAAATAACAGCAAATATTTGCCTTCAGTTGAGAGCAAATCGATGTCACTCGTCTCTGAAGTAGTGTTGGTTGTATCAGAAATATCAGGACCTATGATGCCACCTCTGTCATTCCTCAGGTCAGCAGCAACATCCTACCAGAGCATAGACTTGTATGGACTGAGTGAGAGGCTGTGGCTTGTTTCCAGTAGAGTAGTAGAGTTCAAATACACTGATAACTGGGAAAAACAGACCCAGTGAAGGAATTGGGATAGTTTTCCAATGGAGAAAAAAGTAGATTTTATTCATAAGGAAGTAGTAAATTGGTAAATTTGCCCAATATAGTTAGCAAGGCAATATCACAAATAAATTTATTTAGAAAAAGATGGGGGAAAGTGCTCAAGGAAGCTTAACATGTGTCCTTAAACCACCAGGAATAAATTTACTGGGCTTACTTGCAATTACATTGTTTTCTCTACTCTTTCCTTAGTTATTTGCCATGTTGGCAAAACTCACTTTGATTATTCTTATATGTTAAACATCAGTGATTTTGTTAGTGATGTAATCTACGGCCAAGCACAGAGTTGTAAATAGAATGAGAGAATAGAATAATAAAATCTGCTTTTATTACTACTTTTCAATAAGAAATACTTATCTGTTCAAGCTGCCCCAGTAGAAATAAAAATTATATCTAAGAATTTGGTTCTTATAACCATTGGGTATTTAAATATTGATATTTAAATTTGAGTTTCACTCAGGGTTAAGGATAGAATCGGCTGTTATTTATTGTTTTTAATCTCTTCTATTAATTAACCTTGTATGCATATGTCTACCATAAGATTTCTGAATCCTTGCATACTGTGCTAAAATGTCATGGGTGTGCAGTAGACACATAAAGTAATAGTGGTAATAGTGACTTCAACTACAGCCATGAATGAGCTGTTCAATATAAGCATTTTTCCAGATACCTGAAGTTTAGTTCAAGTATCCAACATTTTAATTGTAATAATGCTTAGATGTATTTCAAAAATATAGATATTTCTTTCATTTATCCTTAGGCAAAAAGAATCAATGAAATTTCACTTTTACTTCATTATTCAGAATTTTCTTTATATATCTTAATTAATATCCTAGGAGCCATCAAGGGATGAAGGGTTGTTTGCCTTTACAACAAAATACCCAGAACTGTTATGCATTTTTGTTTTGTGGCTTTTGTGTGTGCATGTGTTTGCATGTATACGTGTGTGTGCATGTGCATCTTATACTATGTCTCCCTCCATTTATTAGCTATTGTGACTTATGAAATCAGATATTTGAGGGCAAAGATTATATTCTAGAGAAATACAAACATAGAAAAACATTAAAATTCTTGTTTCCCTACAGATTATCTTTTTGACATTAAAAAATAAATATTCTCTAAACCTTAGTTTCCTCATTATAAAGTGGACATATAACTATAGTCATCTCATAGGGTTTGTAGGAGGACAAAATAAGAAATTATACATAAGTATCAAAGAAGGGGTAGTGGTCATTACTATTCCTAATGTTGCTGTCATTGTTATTATTATTATTATTATTATTATTATTATTATTATAAATAAAGTACTGGTCCTTTGAAAGAGAATCTAAGAACAATGCAAAGAATAAAGTATTAGCATATCAAAGCATGCATGAACTAGGGACATTGTGCTTGGTGGTTAGATTTACTTTCTTCTTGATTACTAGTTTTGGTCCATGTTTAAATTGGTGGATGCTCCGGAAAGTGATCCCTGGATAAATGAGTTGTATCAGTATTACGTAAAGGATATTGAGACCCTGATGCTAAAAAACCACTCATGGCTCTTTGAACCAAAAAAAAGAGGCACGATTTCAAATATGGAAGCTGCCTTGGTAAGAGACATTTTAATGCTTGAGTAGAAAACTACCTATGTGAAGTACCTTTGCGATTCTTTCATTCATTTAGTTAATGTATATTTACGGAGTGTTAATTCTGTCCTGTTCTAGGTTCAGAGAACTATGAACCAAATAGGTGGAGTCTATCTTTATGAAGATTGTCTGTCCTTATTTTTTTTGTGGAGGGAGATGTACTAGATAAGGGAGTGCAGGGATGATGAAGCAACATTTTCCGTAAGACATGCACAAAATCTTACAGGTTTCAGATATTTCCTCACAGAGCCAGGAGGAACTGGGCACATGGCATGAACTTCAATACATGCTCATTTGAAGGGAGCCTCTTCAAGTGTCTAAAACTCTGAGAAGGAATAAGAAGTATATTAATTATTATGCTTGAAGCTGTGTAACTTCTGGTTTGTGCCACATGTTTAGGAAATTGACCTTTTAGAGATATGAAATTCATTTTCCTCATCTATGGATTATAAACAATTATACTTAAATTTAGATTAGAGATGTAAGAGATATTCCTACTCTTCAACCAGAATGTGAGAATGTGAGGGCATGAATTCTTATTTACTGCTTTACTCCCATTACACTGAATAGGACCTGATACTTAGAAAATTCTCAATTTTTTTTTTTAATGAATGGATGATTTAAAAATATAAAGTCGTTAGGCAAATTCCAAGAATTAATATTATTGATATTATCATTGCTACACTTAAAGTATTATTGTTTACACATGAAATTAATCTTTAAAAGTTCTATATGAAATTTTCCACTTGAATAAATTTAATTCAACTGACTTAGTAAGCACGTTTGAGTCTATATGGATCAGATATCCTATTTTGATACAGATACAAAAGCGAACAGGAAATACAATGCCTCTGCTTGCATTATAGTTATATTATAATAGAGCTTACAAAATATTTCCATTATTTTTCCAATAGAAAGACATTCTCATCGAGAAATCTCAAAACTTACTGCATTGAATTTTATAAGGTTGATCAATAAGCAAATGGCACTGGGATTTCTCACTTTCCAGTTAATATTGAAACAGAAGTTATTAGAGAAAATGGAGACATTCCTCTTTTTTTCTTTTGACCATCCATTTATATATTTTTTAATTTTTTTATTATTTTATTTTAAGTTTGGGGTGTGTGCGCAGGATGTGCAGGTTTGTTACATAGGTAAATATGTGCCATGGTGGTTTGATGCACAGATCATCCCATTACCTAGGGATTAAGCCCAGCAGCCATTAGTTATTCTTCCTAGGGCTTGCCCTCCCCTCACCCACACCCCCGAGAGGCCCCAGTGTGTGTTGTTCCCCCTGATGTATCCATGTGTTCTCAAAGTTCAACTCCCACTTGTAAGTGAGAACATGTGGTGTTTGACTTTCTGTTCCTGCATTAGTTTGCTGAGGATAATGGCTTCCAACTCCATTCGTGTCTGTGCAAATGACATAATCTCCTTCTGTTTTATGGCTGCATAGCATTCCATGGTGTATATGTACCATATTTTCTTTCTCCAGTCTATCATCAGTGGGCATTTAGGTTGATTCCATGTCTTTGCTATTGTGAATAGTGCTGCCATGAACATAAACATGCATGTATCTTCACAATAGAAGGATTTATATGATACAGATACATCTATATAATATACATCTATATAATGTATTATATAATACATAATACATCTATATAATAGAATGATTTATATGCCTCTGGGTAATGGGATTGCTTGGTCAAATGGTATTTCTGCCTCTGTCTTTGAGGAATCACCACACTGTCTTCCAAAGTGTTTTAACTAATTTACATTCCACCAACAGTGTAAAAGCACTTTTTTTTTTCTGCAATCTTGCCAGCATCTGTTGTTTTTTAACTTTTTAATAATACCCATTCTAACTGGTGTGAGATGATATCTCATTGTGGTTTTGATTTCCATTTCTCTAATGATCAGTGATGTTGAGCTATTTTTCATGTGTTTATTAGCCACATGTATGTCTTTTTATTTACTTTTTTTTAATTTTTATATGTTATTGAGGAACAGGTGGTATTTGGTTACATGAGTAAGTTCTTTGGTGGTGATTTGTGAGATTTTGGTGCACCCATCACCCAAGCAGTACGTACTGTACCCTGTTTGTAGTCTTTTATCTCTCAACCGCTTCCCAGCTTTTTCCCCTGAGTCTCCAAAGTCCATTGTATCATTCTTATGTTTTTGCATCCTCATAGCTTAACTTCCGCTTATGAATGTGAACATATGATGTTTGGTTTTCCATTCCTGAGTTACTTCACTTCGAAACATAATCCCCAATCTCCTCCAGGTTGCTGTGAATACCATTAATTCATTCGTTTTTATGACTGAGTAGTATTCCATCATGTAGACCATTAGCAAGATTAACCCAGAAAACCACAGTTTCTTTATCCACTTATCAATTGATGGGCATTTGAGTTGGGTCCACATTTTTGCAATTGCAAATTGTGCTGCTATAAGCATGCATGTACAAGTATCTTTTTTGTATAATGACTTATTTTCCTCTGGGTAGATTACCAGTAGTGGGATTGCTGGATCAAATGGTAGCTCTACTTTTAGTTCTTTAAGGAATTTTCACACTGTTTTTCATAGTGATTGTACTAGTTTACATTCCCACCAGCAGTGTAGAAGTGTTCCCTGTTGACCACATCCATGACAACATCTACTTTTTTTTGATTTTTTGATTATGACCATTCTTGCAAGAGTAAAGTGACATCGTATTGTGGTTTTGATTTGCACTTCCCTGATCATTAGTCATGTTGAGCATTTTTTCCTATTTGTTGGCCATTTGTATATCTTCTTTCGAGAATTGTCTATTCATGTCCTTAGCCCACATTTTGATGGGATTGTTTGTTTTTTTCTTGTTGATTTGTTTGAGTTCATTGTAGATTCTGGGTATTAGTCCTTTGCTGTAAGGACAGTTAGATGTACAGATCGTGAAGATTTTTTCCTACTCTGTGGGTTGTCTGTTTACTCTGCTACTGTTCCTTTTGCCGTGCAAAAGCTCTTTAGTTTAACTAAGTCCCAGCAATTTATCTTTGTTATTATTGCATTTGTGTTTGGGTTCTTGGTCATGAAATCCTTCCCTAAACCAATGTCTATAAGAGTTTTTCCAATGTTATCTTCTAGAATTTTAATTTTTAGGTCTTAGATTTAAGTCCTTAATCAATCTTGAGTTGATTTTTGTATAAGGTGACAGATGAGGATCCAGTTTTATTCTCCTACATGTGGCTAGCCAATTGTCCCAGCACCATTTGTTGAAAAGAGTGTCTTTCCCCATTTTATATTTTTGTTTGCTTTGTTGATGACCAGTTAGTTGTAAGTATCTGGGTTCATTTCTGGGTTCTCTACTCTGTCTCATTAGTCTATGTGCCTATTTTTATACCAGTACCATGCTGTCTTGGTGACTATGGCCTTATTGTATAGTTTGAAATCGGGTAGTGGGATGCCTCCAGATTTGTTCTCTTTGCTTAGTCTTGCTTTGCTTGCTTTGGCTATTTGGACTCTTTTTTGGTTCCATATGAATTTTAAATTTTTTTTTACTAATTTTGTGAAGAATGATGATGGTATCTTGATGGGTATTGCACTGAATTTGTAGATTGCTTTTGGTAGTATGGTCATTTTCACAATATTGATTCTACCCATCCATGAGAATGGGATGTGTTTCCATTTGTTTGTGCCATCTATGATTTATTTCAGCAATGTCTCGCAGTTTTCCTTGTAGAGATCTTTGACTTCCTTGGTTAGGCATATTCCTAAGTTTTTTCATTTTTGTTTTTTGTTTTTATTTTGCAACTATTATAAAGGGGGTTGAGTTCTTGATTTAATTTTCAGCTTGGTAACTGTTGGTGTATAGAAGAGCTACTGATTTGTGTACCTTAATTTTGTATCTGGAAACTTTGCTGAATTCTTTTATTAGTTCTAGGAGCTTTCTGGAGGAGTCTTTAGAGTTTTCTAGGTAAACAGTCATATCATCAGCAAACAGCAAAAGTTTGACTCCCTCTTTACCAATTTGGATGCCCTTTATTTCTTTCTCTTATCTAATTTCTCTGGCTAGGATGTCCAGTACTATGTTGAAGAGGAGTAGGTGAGAGTGGCCATCATCGACTTGTTCCAGTTCTCAGAGGGAATGCTTTCAACTTTTCCCCATTCAGCATTATATTGGCTGTGGGTTTGTCATAAACGGCTTTTGTTATATTGAGGTATGTCCCTCGTATGTCAATTTTGCTGAGAGTTTTAGTCATAAAGGGATGCTGGATTTTGTCAAATGCTTTTTCTGTATCTATCGAGATGATCATGTGCTTTTTGGTTTTATTTCTGTTTATGTGGTATATCACATTTATTGACTTGCCTATGTGAAACCATCCATGCATCCTTTGAATGAAACCCACTTGTCATGGTGAATTATCTTTTTGATATGTTGTTGGATTCAGTTAACTAGTATTTTGTTGAGGATTTTAGCATCTGTGTTCATCAGGGATATTGGTCTGTAGTTTTCTTTTTTGATTAGGTCCTGGTTTTGGTATTAGGGTGATACTGGCTTCATAGAATGATTTAGGGAAGGTTCTCTCTTTCTCTATCTTGTGGAATAGTGTCAATAGGATTGGTACCAATTATTCTTTGAATGTCTAGTAGAATTCTGCTGTGAATATGTCTGGGAATCTGTCTGGTAATTTTGCTGGTAATTTTTAAATTACAATTTCAATATTGCTGCTTGTTATTTGCCTGTTTAGGGTATCTAATTTTTCCTGAGTTATGCTAGGAGTGTTGTATCTTTCCAGGAATTTATCCATTTCTTCTAGGTTTTCTAATTTATGCATGTAAAGATGTTCATAGTAGCTTTGAATGATCTTTTCTATTTCTGTGGTGTTGGTTGTAATAGCTCCTGTTTTGTTTCTTTTTGAACTAATTTGGATTTTCTCTCTTCTTTTCTGGGTTAATCTTGCTAATGGTCTATCAATTTTATTTATCTTTTCAAAGAACCAAATTTTTGTTTCATTTATCTTTTAAATTTTTGTTGTTTTTGTTTGTTTCATTTACTTCTGCTCTGATATTGGTTATTTCCTTTCTTCTTCTAGGTTTGGGTTTGGTTTGTTCTTCTTTCAGTAGTTACTTGAGGTGTGAACTTAGATTGTCTGTTTGTGCTCTTTTAGACTTTTTGATGTAGGCATTTAGGGCTATGAAACTTCCTCTTAGCACCACCTTTGCTGTGTCCCAGAGGTTTTGATAGGTTGTGTCACTATTGCCGTTCAGTTCAAAGAATTTTTTAATTTTCATTTTGATTTCATGTTTGACCCAATGATATTCAGGAGCATGTTATTTAATATCCATGTATTTGCATGGTTTTAAAGGTTCCTTTTGGAGTTAATTTCCAGTTTTATTATGCTGTGGTCTGAGAGAG
This sequence comes from Rhinopithecus roxellana, assembly GCF_007565055.1. Taxonomy (NCBI): domain Eukaryota; kingdom Metazoa; phylum Chordata; class Mammalia; order Primates; family Cercopithecidae; genus Rhinopithecus; species Rhinopithecus roxellana. The sequence goes on along the minus strand of NC_044553.1, from coordinate 116,881,220 downwards.
TGCTTGATATAATTTCAATTTTCTTACATTTATTGAAGCTCATTTTGTGGTCTATCATATGGTCTATCTTGAAGGTCCATGTGCTGTTTAATAGAATATATATTCTGTAGTTGTTGGATGGAATGTTCTATATACATATCTGTTAAGTCCATTTGTTCTAGGGTATAGATTAAAACCATTGTTTCTTTGTTGACTTTTGTCTTGATGACCTGATTAGTGATGTCAGTGGAGTATTAAATTCCCCCACTATTATTGTGTTGCTATCTCACTTCTTAGGTCTATTAGTAATTGTTCCATAAATTTGGGAGCTCCAGTGTTAGGTGCATATAATTTAGGATTGAGATATTTCCCTGTTGGACAAGACCTTTTATCATTACATAATGTCCTCCTTTGTCTTTTTTAACCACTGTTGCTTTAAAGTTTGTTTTTTCTTAAATAACTATAGCTACTCCTACTCACTTTTGCTGTCCATTTGCATGATGTGTCTTTTTCTACCCCTTTACCTTAAGTGTGTGTGAGTCCTTATGTGTTAAATGAGTCTCTTGAGGGCAGCAGATAGTTGATTGGTGAATTCTTATTCATTCTGTAATTCTGTATCTTTAAGTAGAGCATTTAGGTAATTTACATTCAATGTTAATATTGGAATGTGAGGTACCATTTCCGTTTATCATGCTATTTGTTGCCTGTGTACCTTGGTTTTTCATTCATCTTATATAACCTGATGACAATGTGCCTAAGTGATGATCTTTTTGTGATGAATTTCCCAGGTGTTCTTTGACTTCTTGTATTCGGATGTCTAGGTCTCTAGCAAGTCCAGAGAAGTTTTCTTCAATTATTTCCCCAAATATGTTTTCCAAACTTTTAGATATCTCTTCTTCCTCAGGAACACTGATTATTTTTAAGTTTGGTCATTTAATATAATCTCAGACTTCTTGGAAGCTTTGTTCATATTTTCTTATTCTTTTTTCTTTGTCTTCGTTGGATTGGGTTAATTCAAAGACTTCTCTGATTAGCTTAATAACTAATGTCCTGAATTGTTTTTCAGGTAAATCAGGGAGTTCCTCTTGGTTTGGGTCCATTGCTGGTGAGCTAGTGTGATTTTTGGGGAGTGTTAAATAACTTTGTGTTGTCATATTACCAGAGGTGGTTTTTTTGGCTCCTTCTCATTTGGGTAGGCTCTGCCAGAGGGAAAGTCTAGGGCTGAACACTGTTGTTCAGATTCTTTTTGTCCCGTTCAGATCCTTTTGTCCCATGGGGTGTTCCCTTGATGTAATACTCTCCCCCTTTTCCTATGGATGTGGCTTCCTGAGAGCCTAGCTGTAGTGATTGTTATCTTTCTTCTGGATCTAGCCACCCAGGAAGTCTACCAGGCTCTAGGCCTATACTGGGGGTTTTCTGCACAGAGTCCTGTGATGTGAACCATCTGTGGGTCTCTCAGCTGTGGTTACCAACACAGTATTTGGCATGTCTCCCAGGTCCTTCTGGAGCAATTTGTCTCCTTCATGGATCTGTGGGTCCTCTCAGGTTTCCTGATTTATTCCTGCAGTCATTCTGGAGCAGAAATTCGTAATGCAAGTCTCCACATGCTGCTCTGTCTGTCCAAGTTAGAGCTGCAATCTAGTCCTGCCTCCTGTCTGCCATTATTCCCTAGGAGTTGAAAACATATGTCTTCTTTTGAGAAGTGTCTGTTCATGTGCTTTGCTCATGTTTTAATGGAGTTGTACGTTTTTTTCTGGTAAATTTGCTTAAGTTCCTTATACACTCTGGATATTAGGCCTTACCCACATGAATAGATTGCAAAAATTTTCTTCTATTTTGTAGGTTGTCTGTTCACTCTGATGAGAGTTTCTTTTGTTGTGCAGAAGTTCTTTAGTTTAGTTAGATTCCATATGTCAATTTTTGCTTCTGTTGCAATTATATTTGTGCTTTTGTCATGAAATCTTTGCCCATGCCTATTCTTTAAACCATCTTGAGTTAATGTTTCTATATGGTGTAAGGAAGAGGTCCAGTTTTAATTTTCTGCATATGGCTAGTCAGTTCTTCCACCACCATTTATTAAATAGGGAATCCTTTCCCCATTGCTGGATTTGACAGGTTTGTCAAAGATGAGATGGTTGTAGGTCTTATTTCTGAGTTCTTCCATTAGTTTATGTGTCTGTTCTTTTACCAGTACCATGCTGTTTTGGTTACTGTTTGGTTTGTAGTATAGTTTGAAGCCAGGCAGCAAAATGCCTTCAGCTTTGTTCTTTTTGCTTAGGATTGTCTTGGCTATGTGGCCTCTTTTTTGGTTTCATATGAATTTTAAAATAGTTTTTTTTTTTTTTTTTTTTTTTCCAATTCTGTGAAGAATGTCAATGGTACTTTAATGGGAATAGCATTGAATCTATAAATTACTTTAGGCAATATGGCCATTTTCACAATATTGAGTCTTCTTATCCATGAGCATGGAATGTTTTTTTGTTTATGTCCTCTCTGATTTCTTCAAGCAGTGGTTTGTAGTTCTCCTTAAAAAAATCTTTCACATCCCTTGTTAGCTGTATTCCTCAGTATTTTGTCCTTTTTGTGGCAATTGTAAATGAGAATTCATTCATGATTTCACTCTCTGCTTGCCTGTTTTTAGTGCATAGGAATGCTAGCAATTTTTGCACATTTATTTTGTATCCTGAGACTTTGCTGAAGTTACTTATTAGCTTAAGAAGCTTTTGGGTGGAGACAATGGAGTTTTCTAGATATAAGATCATGATATCTGCAAACAAAGATAATTTGACTTCCTCTCTTCTTATTTAAATACTCTTTAATTCTTTCTCTTGCCTGATTGCCCTGGCCAGAATATCCAGTACTGTGTTGAATAGGAGTGGTAAAAGAGGAAACCCTTTTCTTGTGTTGGTTTCCAGGGGAATGCTTTCAGCTTTTGCCTATTCAGTGTGCCTATTCAGTGTGATATTGGCTGTGGGTTTGCTATATATGGCTCTTATTATTTTGAGGTAAGTTCCTTCAATAACTAGTTTATTGAGAGTTTTTAACATGAGGGGATGTTGAATTTTATCAAAGGCCTTGTCTGCATCTAATGAAATAATCATGTGTTTTTTTGTCTTTGGTTCTGTTTATGTGATCAATGACATTCAGTATAAATGGTACCAGCTCTTCTTTGTACCTCTGGTAGAATTCAGCTGTAAATTCTTCTGGTCCTGGGCTTCTCTTGATTGGTAGGCTATTACTCCCTCAATATCAGAACTTATTATTGGTCTCTTCAGGGATTCAATTTCTTCCTGGTTCAATCTTGGGTGGGTGTGTGTGTCCAGGAATTTATTCATTTTATCTAGATTTTCTAGTTTATATGCATAGAGGTGTTTATAGTATTCTCTGATGGCTGTTTGTATTTCTGTGGGGTCAGTGGTGATAACCTCCTTATCGTTTCTGATTTCTTTGATTCTTCTCTCTTTTCTTCTTTATTAGTCTAGCTGGTGACATATCTATTTTATTACTTTTTTGAACAAACAGGCTCCTGAATTTGTTGATTTTTGAATTTTGAAGGTTTCTGTCTCCATCAGTTCAGCTCTGATCTCAGTTATTTATTGTCTTTTGCAAGGTTTGGGATTTGTTTGCTCTGGATCCTCTTGTTCTTTTAGTTCTGATGTTAGGTTGTTAACTTGAGACCTTTCTAGTTTTTTTAATGTGGGCATTTAGTGCTATAAATTTCCCTCTTAGCATTGCTTTAGCTGCATCCCAGAGATTCTGGTACATTGGCTCTTTATTCTCATTAGTTTCAAAGAACTTCTTTATTTCTGCCTTAAGTTGATTGTTACCCAAGAGTCATTCAGGAGCAGGTTGTTCAATTTCCATGTAGTTACATAGTTTTGAGTGAATTTCTTAATCTTGCATTCTAATTTGATTGCATTGTGGTCTGACAGACTGTTTGTTATGACTTCAGTTCTTTTGCATTTGCTGAGGAGTGTTTTACTTCCAATCATTGATAAATTTTAGAGTAAGTGCAATGTGGAGATGAGAAGAATGTATATTCTGTTGTTTGGGGTGGAGAGTTCTGTTGATATCTATCAGGTCCACTTGATCCAGAGCTGAGTTCAGGTTCTGAGTATCTTTGTTAATTTTCTTCCTCGATGATCTGTCTAATAATGTCAGTGGGGTGTTAAAATCAACCACTATTTTTGTGTGAAAGTCTAAGTCTTTTTGTAGGTCACTAAGGACTTGCTTTATGAATTTGGGTGCTCATGTATTGGGTGCATATAGATTTAGGATAGCTAGTTCTTGTTGAATTGAACCCTTTACCATTATATAATGTCCTTATTTGTCTTTTTTTCTTTTTCTTTTTTTTATCTTTGTTGGTTTAAAGTCTCTTTTGTCGGAAACAAAGATTGCAATCACTGCTTTTCTCTGTTTTCCATTTGGTAAACTTTCCTCCATACCTTTATTCTGAGCCTATGTGTTTATTTTGCATGTGAGATGAGTCTCTTGAAGACAGCATACCAATGGGTCTTGCTTCATTATCCAGCTTGTGATTCTGTGTCTTTTAATTGGGACATTTTGACTATTTACATTTAAGCTTTGTATTGTTATATGTGAATTTGATCTTGTCATCGTGATGCTAGCTAGTTATTTTACAGACTTGTTTATGTGGTTGCTTCATAGTGTCACTGGTCTGTGTACTTCAGTGTACTTTTGTAATGACTGGTAACAGTTTTTGCTTTCCATATTTAGTGCTTCCTTCAGGAGCTCTTACAAGGCAGGCCAGGTAGTGATGAATTCCCCTGGCATTTGCTTGTCCCAAGCAGATCTTATACTTCCTTTTCTTATAAAGCTTAGTTTGACCAGATATAAAATTCTGGGTTGGAAATACTTTTTTAAAGAATGATGAATATTGGCCCCTAATATCTTCTGGCTTGTAGAATTTCTTCTGAGAAGTCCACTGTTAGTCTGATGGGCTTCCCTTTGTAGGTGACCTGGCATTTCTCTGGCTGCTCTTAATATTTTTTCTTTCATTTTGACCTTAGAGAATCTGATAATTATGCATCTTGGGGTTGATCTTCTCAGAGAATAACTTACTTGAGCTCTCTGCAGGTCCAGAATTTGAATGTTGGTCTGTCTTGCTAGGTTGAAGTAGTTCTGAATGATATCCTGAAGTATGTTTTCCAACTTGGTTTGATCCTACTCATCTCGTTCAGGTACCCCAATCCATTGTAGGTACAGTGTCTTTACATAACCCCCTATTTCTCAGAGGTTTTGTTCATTCCTTTTCATTCTTTTTCTCTGTTCTTATCTGCCTGTCTTATTTTAGAAAGATATTCAAGCTCTGAGATTCTGCTATTGATACTTGTGATTGCATTGTAAATTTCTTGTGTTATGTTTTTCAGCTCCATTAAGTTGGTTATATTCATCTGAAAACTGACTGTCCTGGCTATCAGCTTTTGTATTGTTTTATGATGATTCTTAGCTTCTTTACATTAGGTTACAATATGCTCCTTTAGCGTAACAAAGTTCATTATTACCCACCTCCTGAAACCTACTTCTGTCAATTTAGCCATCTCAGCCTCAGTCCAGTTCTGTGCCCTTCCTGGAGAGATGTTGCAGTAATTTTGAGGAGATAAGGCACTCTGGCTTTTTGAGTTTTCAGGGTTTTTGTGTTGATTCTTTCTCATCTTTGTGGGGTTAACTACCTTCCATCTTTGAAGCTGCTGACCCTGGAATGGGGTTTTTGTGGGGTGGTTTTGTTGATGTTTTTGTTGTTTTCTGTCTGTTTTTCTTTTAACAGTCAAGCTACTCTTCTGTAGGACTGCTGCAGTTTGCTAGGCTTTCACTGCTGACCCTAGTTGCCTTGGTTTTTCGTGTACCTCGAAGTATTATCAGTGAAGGCTGCAAACCAGCAAAGATTGTAGCCTGCTTCTTCCTCTGGAAGCTCAGTCCCAGGGAAGTACTGACATGTTGCCAGCCCAAATTATACCTAAAGGAGGTGGGTGGAGACCTCTGTTGAGGAGTCTCATCCAGTCTGGAGGAATGGAATCAGGGACCTGCTTTAAGAAGCTGTCTGGCTGTTTTTCGGTAGCAGAGCTGTGCTGTGTTGTGGGGGACCCTTCCTCATCTGGGCTGTCTGGACTCTCCAGAGCTGCCAGGCTGGAACAACTGAATCAACCAGACCACAGAATAGCAGCCACCCCTCTCACCAGGAACTTGGTCCTTCTCAGGCTGACTTCAGCCTATTGCCATTGGCTGGCTAGAATTCCAAGCCAGTGGGTCTTATCTTGTGAGGTGTTTTGGAAGTGGGGCCTGCAGAATGATGCTGCTCAGCTCCCTGGATTTAGCTCCCCTCCTAGGGGTATGTAGGGATAGATCTCTCACCTTGCCAGAAATTCTGGGTCCAGAGTATAAAAAACTCCTGGGTCTTTGTATGTGCCCCAGCAGCTGCTCTGCAGGGACTTCACACAGCTCTCTGTATCAGACCCAAGGCCCTGGTGGTATGGACTTAGAAGGGGATCTCTGATCTGCTGGTTGCAAAGATCTGTGGGAGAAGTGTGATTTCGCAGGTGGGATCACACAATCACTCACCACTTCCCTTGGCTGGGAGTGGTGGTTCCTTTGGCACTGTGCCACTCCTACGTGGGCCATCACCCCATCCTGCTTTTCTTCATTCTCTGTGGGTCGAGATGTTTGCCTAGTCAGTCCAATGTGAGAACCTGGATATTTCAGTTGAAGGTGCTGAATTCACTCACCATTTTCATTTCTCTCCATGAGTGTTGCAGACTGTAGCTGCTTTTAACTGGCTGTCTTGGCCCAGTCCAAGGCTTTCTTTTATAATGTCCTCAGTTTATAGGTGAGAAAATAAAAGCCTGAGAGATAACTATTTTGTTGAGATTTCCTTTGTTGGGAACACCTTTCCACCTCTTCTCAGCCTGGCAAGCCCCCACTCATTCTTCAAGGCACAGCTCAAATGTCCCTTTGTCTGAGAAGATCATCCCTAACTCTTCCAGGATAAGTCAGTTGCTAAGCCTGCACTTAATTCTTGTCTCTATTATAGCAATCAGAACAATGATCTGAAATATGGCTGAACATAAAAATCACCTGGGACACTTATTAAAAATCCCGATTCCTGGGCCTTGTCAGTCCTAATGGGTCAGATTCTCCTTAAGGGTTACCTGAGAGTTTGTGTTTTAAATAAGAATCGGAGGGGACTCTCATGATCACGTGATATGGAAAGCATTAAATTAAACTAGCATTCAGCTAGGATGGTTCTGGCTGCAAGTAAGTAAAAATTTATTTCAGACTGGGTTAAGCAATGAAGTCATTTATTAGCTCAGATAACATTAAGTCCACAGGCAGAGCAAGAAGTCTTCAGTTTGCTTAAACTAGCTGCTTATTTGTATCACCTATGACACAGTATCCTTTCCATGCTCTACTCTGCAGTTGGCAGATTGAACATCATTCTAAGGTAGTGTACTTAACGGCATTAGATGACCTCTTCAGCCCAAGAGGACATTTTTCCCATAAGTGTTTAAAATTACTCCTAATGTTTTAATTTTCAATTTAGCTTAGACTAAAAGCTCGATCCCTGAATTCATCAATAGCAGGGGTCTGGGGTGGTGGAATGAAGGACAAAATAACTATAATTGGCTAAGAATAATCAACTATGGTAAATAAGCCATAAAATGCTTTAGGAGATAAACAGATTTATTTATGTACATCTGGTTCCCTCCACTAAACCAGTTTTAACTAAAGTCAAGAATCATGTTGTATATATTTTTATATCTGTAACTCCTAGCACAGTAGGCACTCAGTGTTTACTGAATGAATGTTGTAATGAATCACATAGCTTGGTGGAGCTGAACTGGTAGACCCAAGTGGTTTGACTCCCATATCCTTGTCCTTACCTATACACGTGGTATATTAGTCAGGGTTTTCCATAGAATAAGCCAATAAGATAGATAGAAAAATAGGTAGATATATAGACAGACAGATTAGATAGATAGATAGATAGATAGATAGATAGATAGATAGATAGATAGATAGATGATAGGTAGGTAGGTAGATAGATAGATAGGTAGATAGATAGATAGATAGATAGATAATAGATAGACAGAAAGAAAGAAAGATAAGGGACTTATTAGGGGAATTGGCTCCCATGATTATGGAGGCTGAGATGTCTCATCAAAGGCTGTCTGCAAGGTGGAGAACCAGAGAAGCCAGTAACAGGGCTTAGAATAAGTCCAAAGGCCTAAGAACTAAAGAAACTGATGGTGTAATTCTCAGTCCAAGACCAAAGACTTGAGAGGCCTGGGAGGCTAAGGGTGCAAGTTTCAGAGTTCAAAGCTTGAAGAACCTGGATTTCTGATGTCCAAGGACAGGAGAAGAAGAGTGTCCCTTTCCTGAAGAGAGAAAGAGAGAATTGATGCTTTTTCCACCTGTTTGTTCCATCAGGGCCCCAAGCTGATTGAATCATGTCCATTCACATTGAGCATAAATCTTCCCCACTCAGTCCACCAACTCACATAACAATCTTCTCTTAAAATACCCTCAGAGGTACACCCAGAAACAATGCTTCACCGGCCATCTAGGCAGCCCTCTATTCAGTGAAGTCTACACCTAACATCAATCATCAAGTATGGTTACAGAGAGGAGTTTCTTTAAGCAAGCTTCTAATGTAGGCGAAGGAGGGACATAGAAATAGTATTCAGGGCAGGCCTCCTTGTTCAGTTATTCCCCCACTAAGCCTGGCAGTACAAGTGATAAAAGAACTTCTCTGTTTAAAATGTTTGGGAATAAAATTCACTGAAATATCAGGGTACTCATCTGTACTTCTTCCTTCTGATTCTGCCTTTGTAATGGACTTTGTAATCACGTATCTGTTAATCCGAACACTTCTTAAGAGGTAATCATAGTAACTCGTCTAGATCTAATGTTGTAGAGAAACATTTTATGGCCGTAGGATACATTTTCATCCAAGTTATTAAAGCCCAATTACATCATGTTTTCTTCCAAGGAATGCCAAGTACTTGAGGGACAATATTGCGGTCACTCTCACTTGTGTCTTGGAAATAATTACACAGATATAGCAGGTAAAGTCCTCTGCCCTTCCTCTCAATGAAATGGAAAATTGTACTTACTTGCCTAAGATCACACAATATAATTAAGAGATGGAAAAATTGGGATGATAATGCAATTTTTCTCTTTTGCATTAGCTAATACACATAGCCTTCTTTATGAAAACATTAGACCTATATATTGTGCTTTTGATTAAGAAACCATCATACTGCATGGTCAAGGGAGGTAATGAAACTTAAGACTTTCTAAATAATGTTCCTGGGCTATATCATGATTCATATCACAATTGTCAGCCTTAAACCAAGCAGTGTGTTGGAATTAATACAAGCAATAATAATAATAGAGTTTATCATTTATTATTATTGATTATAATTTGGGTACATTAAAGGTATTTTTTGATAATTCATATCAACCCTATAAGTTGGACTCTATTTTGCTTTTTAGAGATCTGATACTCAGAGACTACTAAGATGTAGAAGGATGTACAGCTAGGAAAGGGTAGCTCCCAGCATCAAATCAAGTGTGTCTATGTTCAAAGCCCATGACTTCTCTGCTACCCCATGCTGCTCTGGAATAGTTGAGTTGGGAATTCAGCATAACTCCACTTTGTTAAATTTAAACAAGTCATTAATGTCTCACTGAGTGAACTTATTTAAATGAGTACAATATTTTCTCCTCCAAATTCTGCAGTCGGGTAACCTCATGTAACTCTTCTAGAAGGCATGTGTAAAATGAGGGGCAAGCACTTGTAACCAACTGGACCCAGATCAAGTGTCTAATAATTGTCACAAGATCACCTGCATGGGTCTTGGAACCCTTCCTACTTATTTATTCAACCAGAATAAATCTTCAGGAGTCTTGTAAAAAATAAAAAATTAAAATTAAAAAGAACTTCAAAAACAAAATAAAAAATAGTTTATTCTTTTGCTCTAATGAGGTTAAGTATTTTTAACATTGTTAAAAAGATTTGAGCCACCTCTAAACAGCAGCAATTTCAGCTTTAGTTGCTGAAAATAAACCAGGACCCCAGTAAGCACACAGCTTTAAAGCTCCATAAAGCCCCAGACTTGGGATGTGCTCAATGCCAATGGAAAATTCAATGAAAAATAACAAAGAGACCAGGGCTGGCTTCGTTTCATCCAGCCTCCCTGTCTTGCCAGACCTTTCAGATAACAGAGCAGGCATATTTAAATTTGAAAGTTTTTTATGATTATTTAATAAAATGAGGATGAAGTAAGCAAATAACTGTTGAGAAGTAACATTTAATTTCCAAGAGTGCCCTGAGAGACATATCATGGAGTGAAGCCATTGCAATTACCTGGAAATTGATTGTCAGAAATGTTAAACTGATTCAGGCTACAGGAAAATACTCAACAGTATTATGAAGTAGATATCAGTAGCCCTGGTCAGAAAATAAGCATTGCTGTAACTGCATCCAGGACAAGATTGAAGATTTGAAATTCCAAGTCAAAAACAAAATATCCAGCCAATTATCTCTCAACTCAGAAACTTACAGCATCAAAGTACAAAGCTGGAAAGAGATTTTTGAGATGCCCTTAAGGGCAATCATCTCTCTCTAGGTAAGGATATATCTCAGCCATACGGAACTGATGAATTTTGATGGGTATTTAATTTCCGGTTTCACTTTTTATTTAGCTTCTAGCTCCCTATCTAGTTTGCTGTACCGGTCCAGATGCCAAAAATAATATTTTTTATTGACCACACTGGACATATTTAGGATAGGATTTAAAAGTGGCTCCTCCTCCATTTAGCACCAATACCATAATGGAGAAAAGGGCAGGATGCAGCCCAGATCACACTCAGTATTCCTTCCCTTACCACTCAATTCCCCATCATTCTATTTGCATCAGTGGTACATAAGTTCCTCTCACCAGCTGACTGTGAACATTTCCTTCTAGTAAAATGATTGTGTCTTAGTTAATGTTGTATCTTTACCCTTTTCCCCACTAAACCATACATTCAGTAATTGAGGTTAAATATATTTTCTTAAACATTTACAAGTATAATCTTTTGTATTTTACCCTCCAACGTAGGCAAGTACCCCAGAAAAAAAAATACAGAAATGAGAAAAATGAAGGAATTAGCTTTATGTTACTACATTCTTGATTGGGTTTTTTTGTTTTTGTTTTTGTTTTTGTTTTACCTTGTTTGGGTGGAATAATGAGCAGATAAGCAAGTGTGTGTGTGTGTGTGTGTGTGTGTGTGTGTGTGTGTGTGTGTATAAATTTGTGTATACACACACACATATACACACAAAAGTACTATAAGAAACTAACACGAAGGGTCACCTTGATTTAGCACAGCATACCTGAGCCTATTCTCCTTCTTAGCATTTATATTTCTAAATAGTTATCTCTATTAAAAATTAGAGATAGTAGCCTCCTTTTATAAACCTCAACAGAGGAAAACTAAATTGGCTATTTTTTTCTTAGGTTTCATGGTGAGATAGCTCTATGGAAAGTAAATGGAATACGTACCAGCTTATTCTCATCTTCAAAACTTTGATGACTCTTTTTATATATTTTCTGCAAAGTAATTAAAGTCCAATTAATTGGAAAAATATACACAATGGGCGTTCTGAATATAATATATCCAATGGAAGCAACTTTTATTATCTTAAACAAGTAGCTAAGCCAATGTTGCAAGTTTAAATTTTGAGCTCCTAAGCAAATATCTCAGAAAATACACTCTTGCACTTTGTTGACTACAAAATAAACTCCTCTCCAGTGGAGAGCTATCTCACCTCCTTTGGGAATCCATTACAGTGCAGTCAGTTTGGGTAGCATGCTGGTATATCCCTTTTTCCTATAATGACCGTACCCACAAACATACTGAAAATGCAATATTTTTAAATGGACAGTAGAAGCTGACCACTGACAGGAATCCAAGGGGAATATTTTAGTGACATACAGAATTACCAAGTAATTTATCTGTTCTTTAAATTTGGACATTCACTTCCTAAGTGTACATAAATTTAGCCGTTGTTACATAATGTTCCCCCTTTCCCTCCATTCATATTCTACTTGTAAATAATGCTGGCTTCTATTACCATTTCATATTCTCAATGGATCAACACAGTGAAGGTTTATTTTCTATTCACTCCCTAGTCCAAATTTAGATAATGTGGGAGTGGGCCTCTTCTCTGTGCAACGATTCAGGGACTCAGGCTCCTCCCATGTGGTAATCTCCTTTAATACAGTTAGGGGTTGTCCTGACATCACCTAGCTGGCAGATGGGAAGAAGGGAGTGCAAAAAAAAGGCAGGTTCTTATGTAACTTCTGCCACTGAACTGCAAGTGACAAATCACTTTCATTCATTATCTATGGCAAGAACGGCTGACATGGTCTCTCAAATATATGAGAGAAGTTCACAAAATTTAGTTTATCTGCACTTACAAGAAGAGAAAAAATTGGTTTGGTGAGCATTTAGCCAGACTCTGCTGCATTTTCTAGGCTTTGTCTCTTTGATCTTTTTATCTTTTGATAGATGTATTAGTCAGGATTTTCCAGAGACAGAATCAATAGGATAGGTGGATAGATAGATGAACAGACAGGTAGTTGGGTAGGTAAGTAGGTAGGCAGACAGATAGATGACAGATAGATAGATTGATTGATAGATAGGAGATTTATTAGGGGCTTGGCTTATGTCATTATGGAGGTTGAAGAGTCCCGTGATAGGCTATTTTCAAGCTGGAGAACCAGGGCAGCTGTAGCATAGCTTAGTCCAAGTCCCAAAGCCTCAGAACCAGGGAAGGCAATGGTGTAATTCTCAGTCTAAGGCTGAAGGCCTGAGAACCTAGGATGGGGAGCAGGAGGGTGGTGCAAGTTGTGAAGTTCAAAGGCCAGAGAACCTGTAGTTGTGTGGTCCAAGGGCAGGAGAAAAAGTGTCCCAGCTCCAGCAGAAAGAGTAAATTCACCTTTCTTTTGCCTTTTTCTTCTGCATGAGCCCTTAGCTGATTGAATGCACCCATCCATGTTGGGTGGTGTATTAGTTCATTTTCACCCTACTGATAAAGACATACCTGAGACTGGGCCATTCACAAAAGAGAGGGGTTTAATGGATTTACAGTTCCACATGGCTGGGGTGGCCTGACAATCATGGCAGAAGGCAAGGAGGAGCAAGTCACATCTTACATGGAAGGCAGTAGGTGAAGAGAGTTTGTGCAGGGAAACTCCTTATAAAACCATCAGGTCTCATGCAACTTATTCACTATCATGAGACCAGCAGGGGAAATACTTGCCCCCTTGATTCAATTGTCTCCCACTGGGTTCCTCCCACAGCACATACCAATTCATGATGAGATGTGGGTGGGGACACAGCCAAACCATATCATTCTGCCCCGGCGCCTCCCAAATCTTATGTCCTCACATTTCAAAACTAATCATGCCTTCCCAACAGTCCCCCAAAGTCTTAACTCATTTCAGCATTAACTCAGTAGTGCACAGTCCAAAGTTTCGTCCAAGACAAGGCAAGTCCCTTCTGCATATAAGCCTGTAAAATCAAAAGCAAGTTAGTTATTTCCCAGATACAATAGGGGTGTAAGCATTGGGTAAATGAGAGAAATTGGCCAAAATGAAGGGGCTACAGGCCCCATGCAAGGCCAAAATCCAATGGGGCAGTCAAATCTTAAAGCTCTAGAATGAGCTCCTTTGACACCATGTCTCACATCTAGGTCACTCTGATGCAAGAAGTGGGCTCCCACGGCCTTGGGAAGCTCTGTCCCTGTGGCTTCACAGGGTAGAGCCTCCCTTCCAGCAGCTTTCATGGGCTGGCATTGAGTGTCTGTGGCTTTTCCAGGTGCACGGGGCAAGCTGTCAGTGTTTTTATCATTCTGGGGGCTAGAGTCTAGTGGGCCTCTTCTCACAGCTCCACTAGGCATTACCCCAGTGAGGACTCTGTATGGGGGCTCCGATCCCACCTTTATCTTCTGCACTGCCCTAGCAGAGGTTCTTCATGAGGCCCTGCCCCTGCAGCAAACTTCTGCCTGGGAATCCAGGCATTTCCATACATTATCTGAAATCTAGGCAGAGGTTCCCAAACCTCAATTCTTAACTTCTGTGCACCCACAGGCTCAACACCATGTGAAAAGTGCCAAGGCCTGGGGCTTCCACCCTCTGAAGCAATAGCCTGAGCTGTACATTGGCCCCTTTTAGTCATGGCTGGAGTAGGTGGAATGCAGAGCACCGAGTCGCAAGACTGCACATAGCACAGGGACCCTGTACTGGGCCCATGAAACCATTTTTTCCTCCTAAAGTACCTCTGTACCTGTGATGGGAGGGGCTGCTCCAGAGGTCTCTGACATGCTCTGGAGACATTTTCCCCATTGTCTTGGTGATTAACATTCAGCTCCTTGTTACTTATGCAAATTTCCATAGCTGGCTTGAATTTTTCCTCAGAAAATAGCATTTTCTTTTCTATCACATTGTCAGGCTGCAAATTTTCCAAATTTTATGCTGTTTCCCTTTTAAAACTGAATGCTTTTAACAGCACCCAAGTCATCTCTTGAATGCTTTGCTGCTTAGAAATTTCTTCTGCCAGATACCCTAAATCATCTCTTTGAAGTTATTGTTCGACAAATCTCTAGGGCAGGGGCAAAATGCCATCAATCTCTTAGCTAAAACATAACAAAAGTCATCTTTGCTCCAGTTCCCATCAAGTTCCTCCTCCCCATCTGAGATCACCTCAGCCTGGATTTCATTGTCCATATCATTATCAGCATTTTGGTCAAAGCCATTCAACAAGTCTCCAGGGAGTTTAAACTTTCCCACATTTTTCTGTCCTCTTCTGAGCCCTCCAAACTGTTCCAACCCCTGCCTGTTACCAAGTTCCAAATTTGCTTCCAAATGTTAGGTATCTACAGCAGTGTTCCACTCTACTGGTACCAATTTATTGTATTAGTCCATTTTCATACTGCTGATAACATCATACCTGAGACTGGAAAGAAAAAAGTTTAATGGACTTACAGTTCCATATGGCTGGGGAAGCCTCAAAATCATGGCAGAAGGCAAGGAGGAACAAGTCATGTCTTACATGGATGGTGGCAGTCAAAGAGAGCTTGAGCAGGGAAACTCCTTCTTATTAAATCATCAGGTCTCATAAGACATATTCATTGTCATGAGAACAGCGTGGGAAAGACCTGCCCCCATGATTCAATCACCTCCCACTGGGTCCCTCCCACAACACATGGGAATTCTAGGGAGATCTGGGTGGGGACAGAGCCAAACCATATCAGGTAGAAGCAGATCTTCCTTACCCGGTCTACTAATTCAAATGCCAATTTCTTCTGGAAGCACTCTCACAGACATACTTGGAAATAATGCTTTACCAGCTATCTGCATATTTCTTAATCCAGTCAAGTTGACACCTAAAATTAACCATCACATCTTCCCTCCTTCACTCACCAGACAAACCTAGCTTGAGCAATGAATAATCCAAATTTTCTTCTGTATGACTTCCATTATTTCTCCTTATAAAGGCTGCAGAGATTCAGTTTCAGATTCAACAAATATCATTCAGAGTCCATTATCATAGCAGGTTGTTACAAGGAATTGCCATATACATTAGGTTACTTAATATAGAAACAAGCATTGTAATGCCAGTGCTAAGATGAGAAATCTGAGGCCCAGGAACTGACTAAGCATACACAGAGGTAATCCGTAGAGTCAGCATTCCCATTTGCTCCTGTGATGGATTCACTTATATATCTAACTGAACTGATTTCTTCCACCAGCAAACATTTTATATCTTTTTGGTGTCCAATTATTTTCTTTCATTATTATTATTATTATTATTATACTTTAAGTTCTAGGATACATGTGCACAACGTGCAGGTTTGTTACATATGTATACATGTGCCATGTTGGTGTGTTGCGCCCATTACTAGTCATTTACATTAGATGTATCTCCTAATGCTATCCCTTCCCCCTCTGCCCACTCCACGACAGGCCCCTGTGTGTGATGTTCCCCTTCCCGAGTCCAAGTGATCTCATTGTTCAGTTCCCACCTATGAGTGAGAACATGCGGTGTTTGGTTTTTTGTGCTTGTGATAGTTTGCTGAGAATGATGGTTTCCAACTTCATGTCCCTACAAAGGACATGAATGCATCCTTTTTTATGGCTGCATGGTATTCCATGGTGTATATGTGCCACGTTTTCTTAATCCAGTCTATCATTGATGGACATTGGGGTTGGTTCCAAGTCTTCGCTATTGTGAATAGCGCTGCAATAAACATACATGTGCATGTGTCTTTATAGCAGCATGATTTATAATACTTTGGGTATATACCCAGTAATGGGATGGCTGGATCAAACGGTATTTCTAGTTCTAGGTCCTTGAGGAATGGCCACACTGTCTTCCACAATGGTTGAACTAGTTTACAGTGCCACCAATAGTGTAAAAGTGTTCCTATTTCTCCACATCCTCTCCAGGACCTGTTGTTTTCTGATCTTTTAATGATCGCCATTCTAACTGGTGTGAGATGGTATAGCATTTGTGGTTTTGACTTGCACTTCTCTGATGGCCAGTGATGATGAGCATTTTTTCATGTGTCTGTTGACTGCATAAATGTCTTCTTTTGAGAAATGTCTGTTCATATCCTTTGCCCACTTTTTGATGGGGTTGTTTGGTTTTCTTCTTGTAAATTTGTTTGAGTTCTTTATAGATTCTGGATATTAGCCCTTTGTCAGATGAGTAGATTGCAAAAATTTTCTCCCATTCTGTAGGTTGCCTGTTCACTCTGATGGTAGTTTTTTTTTGCTGTGCAGAAGCCCTTTGGTTTAATTAGGTCCCATTTGTCAATTTTGGCTTTTGTTGCCATTGCTTTTGGTGTTTTAGACATGAAGTCCTCGCCCATGCCTATGTCCTGAATGGTATTACCTAGGTTTTCTTCTAGGGTTTTTATGGTTTTAGGTCTAACATTTAAGTCTTGAATCCACCTTGAATTAATTTTTGTATAAGTTGTAAGGAAGGGATCCAGTTTCAGCTTTCCACGTATGGCTAGCCAGTTTTCCCAGCACCATATATTAAATAGGGAATCTTTTCCCCATTTCTTGTTTTTGTCAGGGTTGTCAAAGATCAGATGGTTGTAGATGTGTGGTATTATTTCTGAGGGCTCTGTTCTGTTCCATTGGTCTATATCTCTGTTTTGTTACCAGTACCATGCTGTTTTGGTTACTGTAACCTTGTAGTATAGTTTGAAGTTAGGTAACATGATGCCTTCAGCTTTGTTCTTTTGGCTTAGGATTGACTTGGCAATGTGGGCTCTTTTTTGGTTCCATATAAACTTTAAAGTAGTTTTTTCAAATTATCTGAAGAAAGCTTGATGGGGATGGCATTGAATCTATAAATTACCTTGGGCAGTATGTCCATTTTCACGATATTGATTCTTCCTATCCATGAGCATGGAATGTTCTTCCATTTGTTTGTGTCCTCCTTTATTTCATTGAGCAGTGGTTCATAGTTATCTTTGAAGAGGTCCTTCATATCCCTTGTAAGTTGGATTCCTAGGTATTTTATTCTCTTTGTAGCAATTGTGAATGGGAGTTCACTCATGATTTGGCTCTGTGTTTGTTATTGGTGTATAAGAATGCCTGTGATTTTTACACATTGATTTTTTACCCTGAGACTTTGCTGAAGTTGCTTATCAGCTTAAGGAAATTTTGGGTTGAGATGATCGGGTTTTCTAAATATACAGTCATGTCATCTGCAAACAGGAACAATTTGACTTTCTCTTTTCCTAACTGAATACCCTTTATTTCTTTCTCCTGCCTGATTGCCCTAGCCAGAACTTCCAACACTATGTTGAATAGGAGTGGTGAGAGAGGGCATCCCTGTCTTGTGCCAGTTTTCAAAGGGAATTTTTCCAGTTTTTGCCCATTCAGTATGATATTAGCTGTGGGTTTGTCATAAATAGCTCTTATTATTTTGAGGTACGTTCCATCAATACCGAATTTATTGAGCGTTTTTAGCATGAAGGGCTGTTGAATTTTGTCAAAAGCCTTTTCTGCATCTATTGAGATAATCATGTGGTTCTTGTCTTTGGTTCTGTTTATATGCTGGATTATGTTTATTGATTTACGAATGTTGAACCAGCCTTGCATCCCATGCATGAAGCCCACTTGATCATGGTGGATAAGCTTTTTGATGTGCTGCTGAATCCGGTTTGCCTATTTCATTGAGGATTTTTGCATCGATGTTCATCAGGGATATTGGTCTAAAATTTTCTTTTTTTGTTGTGTCTCTGCCAGGCTTTGGTATCAGGATGATGCTGGTCTCATAAAATGACTTAGGGAGGATTCTCTCTTTATCTATTGATTGGAATAGTTTCAGAAGGAACGGTACCAGCTCCTCCTTGTACCTCTGGTAGAATTCTTCTGTGAATTCGTCTGGTCCTGGACTTTTTTTGGTTGGTAGGCTATTAATTATTGCCTCAATTTCAGAACCTGTTATTGGTCTATTCAGGGATTCAACTTCTTCCTGGTTTAGTCTTGAGAGGGTGTGTGTGTCCAGGAACTTATCCATTTCTTCTAGATTTCTACTTTATTTCCATAGAGGTGTTTATAGTATTCTCTGATGGTAGGTTGTATTTCTGTGGGATTGGTGGTGATATCCCCTTTTTCATTTTTTATTGCATCTATTTGATTCTTCTCTCTTTTCTTCTTTACTAGTCTTGCTAGAGGTCCATCAATTTTGTTGATCTTTTCAAAAAACCAGGATTCATTGGATTTTTTTGAAGGGTTTTTTTGTGTCTCTATCTCCTTCAGTTCTGCTCTGATCTTAGTTATTTCTTGCCCTCTGCCAGTTTTTGAATGTGTTTGTTCTTGCTTCTCTAGTTCTTTTAATTGTGATGTTAGGGTATCAATTTTAGATCTTTCCTGCTCTCTCTTGTGGGTATTTAGTGCTATAAATTTCCCTCTACACTAACTGCTTGAAATGTCTCCCAGAGATTCTGGTATGTTGTGTCTTTGTTCTCATTGGTTTCAAAGAACATCTTTATTTCTGCCTTCATTTCGTTATGTATGCAGTAGTCATTCAGGAGCAGATTGTTCAGTTTCCATGTAGTTGAGCAGTTTTGAGTAAGTTTCTTAATCCTGAGGTCTAGTTTGATTGCACTGTTGTCTGAGACACAGTTTGTTATAATTTATGTTCTTTTGCATTTACTGAGGGGTGCTTTACTTCCAACTATGTGGTCAATTTTGGAATAAGTGCGATGTGGTGCTGAGAAGAATGTATATTCTGTTGATTTGGAGTGAAGAGTTCTGTAGATGTCTATTAGGTCCACTTGGTGCAGAGCTGAGTTCAATTCCTGAATATTCTTGTTAACTTTCTGTTTTGTTGATCTGTCTAATGTTGACAGTGGGGTGTTAAAGTCTCCCATTATTATTGTGTGAGAGTCTAAGTCTCTTTGTAGGTCTCTAAGGACTTGTTTTATTATCTGGGTGCTCCTGTATTGGGTGCTTATATATTTAGGATAGTCTGCTCTTCTTGTTGAATTGATCCCTTTACCATTATGTAATGGCCTTCTTTGTCTCTTTTGATCTTTGTTGGTTTGAAGTCTGTTTTATCAGAGACTAGGATTGCAA
Source organism: Rhinopithecus roxellana (assembly GCF_007565055.1). Classification (NCBI taxonomy): domain Eukaryota; kingdom Metazoa; phylum Chordata; class Mammalia; order Primates; family Cercopithecidae; genus Rhinopithecus; species Rhinopithecus roxellana. The sequence continues at coordinate 116,861,571 of NC_044553.1, read as the reverse complement.
CTTCTGCCTTTTTTTGTTTCCATTTGATTGTCAGATCTTCCTCCATCCCTTTATTTTGAGCCTATGTGTGTCTCTGCATGTGAGATGGGTCTCCTGAATACAGCACACTGATGGGTCTTGACTCTTTATCCAATTTTCCAGTCTGTGTCTTTGAATTGGAGCATTTAGCCCATTTACATTTAAGGTTAATATTGTTATGTGTGAATGTGATCCTGTCGTTATGATGTTAGCTGGTTATTTTGCTCGTTAGTTGATGCAGTTTCTTCCTAGGATCGATGGTCTTTACAATTTGGCATGTTTTTGCAGTGGCTGCTACCGGTTGTTCCTTTCCATATTTAGTGCTTCCTTCAGGAGCTCTTGTAGAACAGGCCTGGTGGTGACAAAATCTCTCAGCATTTGCTTGTCTGTAAAAAATTTTATTTCTCCTTCACTTATGAAGCTTAGTTTGGCTGGATATGACATTCCAGGTTGAAAATTCTTTTCTTTAAGAATGTTGAATATTGGCTTCCACTGTCTTCTGGCATGTAGAGTTTCTGCCAAGAGATCTGCTGTTAGTCTGATGGGCTTCCCTTTGTGGGTAACCCAACCTTCTTCTCAGCTGCCCTTAACATTTTTTCCTTCATTTCAACTTTGGTGAATCTGACAATTATGTGTCTTGGAGTTGCTCTTCTCAAAGAGTATCTTTGTGGTGTTCTCTGTATTTTCTGAATTTGAATGTTGGCCTGCCTCACTAGGTTGGGGAAGTTCTCCTGGATAATATCCTGCAGAGTGTTTTCCAACTTGGTTCCATTCTCCCTGTCACTTTCAGGTATACCAGTCAGATATAGATTTGGTCTTTTCACGTAGTCCCATATTTCTTGGAGGCATTGTTCATTTCTTTTTACTCTTTTTTTCTGTAAACTTCTCGTTTCATTTCAATCATTTGGTCTTCAATCACTGATACCCTTTCAGTTGATCGAATTGGCTACTGAAGCTTGTGCATTCATCACGTAGTTCTCGTGCCATAGTTTTCAGCTTCATCAGGTCATTTAAGGACTTCTCTGCACTGGTTATTCTAGTTAGCCATTCATCTAATCTTTTTTCAAGGATTTTAGCTTCTTCGCAATGGGTTCAAACTTCCTCCTTTAGCTTGGAGATGTTTGGTTGTCTGAAGCCTTCTTCTCTCAACTTGTCAAAGTCATTCTCTGTCCAGCTTTGTTCCATTGCTGGTGAGGAGCTGCATTCCTTTGGAGGGGGAGAGGCACTCTGATTTTTAGAATTTTCATCTTTTCTGCTCTGTTTTTTCCCTATCTGTTTAGTTTTATCTACCTTTGCTCTTTGATGATGGTGAAGTACAGATGAGGTTTTGGTGTGGATGTCCTTTCTGTTTGTTAGTTTTCCTCCTAACAGTCAGGACCCTCAGCTGCAGGTCTGTTGGAGTTTGCTGGAGGTCTACTTCAGACCCTGTTTGCCTGGATATCAGCAGCGGAGCCTGCAGAACAGTGAATATTGCTGAACAGCAAATGTTGCTGCCTGATCGTTCCTCTGGAAATTTCGTCTCAGAGGGGCACCCGGCCATGTGAGGTGTCAGTCTGCCCCTACTGGGGGGGTGCCTCTCAGTTAGGCTACTCAGGGGTCAGGAACCCACTTGAGGAGGCAGTCTGTCTGTTCTCAGAACTCAAACTCCATGCTGGGAGAACCACTACACTCTTCAAAGCTGTCTGCAGACATTTAAGTCTGCAGAGGTTTCTGCTGCCTTTTATTCAGCTATGCCTGGCCCCAGAAGTGGAGTCTACAGAGGCAGGCAGACCTCCTTGAGCTGCAGTGGGCTCCACCCAGTTCGAGCTTCCCAGATGCTTTATTTACCTACTCAAGCCTCAGCAATGGCAGGTGCCCCTGCTCCAGCCTTGCTGCCACGTTGCAGTTCGATCTCAGACTGCTGTGCTAGCAATGAGCGAGGCTCCATGGGCATGGGACCCTCCAAGCCAGGTGTGGGATGTAATCTCCTGTTGTGCTGTTTGCTAAGATCATTGGAAAAGCGCAGTATTAGGGTGGGAGTGACCTGATTTTCCAGGTGCCATCTGTCACAGCTTCCCTTGGCTAGGAAAGGGAATTCCCTGACCCCTTGTGCTTCCCGTGTGAGGCGATGCCTCGCCCTGCTTCAGCTCACACTCGGTGGGCTGCACCCACTGTCCTACACCCACTGTCCAACAAGCCCCAGTGAGATGAACCCAGTACCTCAGTTGGAAATGCAGAAATCACCCATCTTCTGCATTGCTCACACTGTTCCTATTTGCCATCTTGGAACCATCCTGGTGCCCAGTTATTTTCTTAATTCCTTTCTCCTTTATATTCTCCCTTCCAACTTCTTATCTAGTTATCTCTCAACTGAAACACCTCATCCTCTCTGTGTTCTTATCCATGTCTATTATGAACAAGACTTATGCTAGCAATACATTTGTATCAAGGAAAAGTATGTTGCTTTGTAAAGAAATTAGAAATACCAACATTAAACTGGTGATGTCAATTTTAAAGGTCATACGAAAGTCCAGAGTACCCACAAATTTTCTATTAAAATTGATTTTCTTAAGGAAAGAGTTGAGCTAAAAGCAATGTATTTTTCCATCTTAGTGGGGTTTATTTTGCTGCTATATCTAATATGGATCATTTTATGAGTCCAGTATTTTTTTAGTTTCATTACAAACATGTAGCATTTCAGCTGCATTATGGTTATATAAATATATGTGTGTGTATATATATGTGTTTGTGTATATATGTGTATATATGTGTGTGTATATATATGTGTGTATGTGTGTATATATATGTGTGTGTGTGTGTGTGTGTGTGTGTGTATAGCTAGCATAAGTACCTGGTCTTGATGTAAAACATTTCTTTCCTGGGAAAAATGTACTATGTATTTTAAATGATTACCAAACAAGTTTTCTTCAGTGGTTTGTTTAAAAAGGCATAGTTCCTGCGATTCTTTTTTGAACACTTTCTATAACTTCACTTGATTTTTACCCAATACAAGAGAATTTAAACTAATTTTCTACCTTCTTTGGAGTATTATTCAGATAGAGCATGACTTAGTTTTTTCCTGCTTTGTTTTACTTTCTGCTGCATTTTGGGGATAGCAAAACCCATCCTACTTAAAGCTCAACCCCCTGTCTCCCTCCTCACCCATGAAACAGGACCCATGTCAGATCCTTTCCTTTTCTCTCATTCCATTCTTCTCAGGTTATAGTCCAGTTTTAAAATCTTGGCTTCATGTCACCATGGGCAGGTTGAGCTAACTAACTTGTCAGAAGAGTTTTTTTCTGTATCTGTGCAATTTAGAGTCATGACTATATTGCAACCAAAGCCTTAGTTTGCAGAATGATTGTTATGACCAAATGAGATTCTGCATATCAGCTGCCCATTCCCTTGATGAGTACTGGGCATGCACTCCACAAGTGTGGCCTTTATTGCCATATAACAAATTAACAAACTTAGTGGAGAAAATAAGGTTGTGATTATTATTTTCAATTTCTCTAAGTCAGAGTCTAGGCATGACTTATCTGGGGCCTCTATATCAGAATCTAAGAAGCTACAATTGAGGTGTCAACCAGGGCTGCAGCCTCATGTAAGGCTCAGCTGGGAAAGTATCTACTCCCAATTGATGTGTCTGCTGGCAAAATTCAGTTCTTCAAGAACTGGTTGGATTGAAGGCCTCAGTTTCTAGATGGCTGCTGGCTAGCAGCTGCCCTCAATTTAATGCCCCTTGGGTCTCTCCAGATGGCAACTTGCCTTACTAAAACCATCAAACGAGAGAGTCAATTGAGAGAATCTACTTGAAATACAAATGTTACAGTCTTCAGTTACAATCACTGAAGTGGTATATTATCACCTTTGCTATATTTTATTACATAACAGCAAGTCACTAGACTAGATCATACTCAAGGGGAGGGAATTACACAAAGCAAATATATCAGGAGGGTGGAAATTCTTATGAGGTCATCACAGAAGCTGCCTGCCACAATCCCCAATCCTATGTGTTCCTAAGACATCATAGAAGTTCAATCTACTATATATACATAGCTCAATGTGTTACATATCTAGTTCACTTACACAAACCATACAAAGTATAAGAAAGGGAATATGTAAAATACAAAAATAGGCCAAATGTGTGTGTGTGTGTGTGGCTTCTACATGTTTGGTCAATATATTGGGTTTTTAGTATATAAGGAGTTATGAAATATGTCTTCCTCTCATGAAAGAATGCACAGTTCAGGTGTTTATATTAAGTTTTCCATTAAGTCTCTTTTAAAAAAGGAGCAGAAATATTAAGAATGTGGTCTTTACAAACACACTTAATGGTAATTTCTGTGTAATTTAATAATCAGATGTTGGGAACCCAGCAGGAAAAAACAAAAAGAAACCCAGCAAGCCAATCAATCATAAAATCATAGACTCAAGGCCTAGAGGACACAGTCTATCAAGTGATCCATCAATATCTATTGTGCTTTTTTCTGTTTTCAAAGCCTATCCTAGTTGCCAAAGTCCAAAGTCTGAAGGGAGAAAAAGCCACAATTGAAAAGGAGCTTGATAAACTGAAGCTGAGAATTAATTTAGTCTTCAATTATTTTGACATGTAAACAAATGTTGAAGCAGTCTCCTTAGGGCCAGGGAAATTTGAAAGGATACTTCAGGGAGAGAGATGGAAAAAATGAAAACACAAAAGTGAAAGGATGCCGGGAAGAGAGGGCACTGCAGGAGGCCGCCAGGACCTGGTGGCTATAATTAGGGAAGTTGACCATGCATTTGGTTATCTCTGAGACACAGTGTATGGAAATAAGAGACCAGCATGCACAGTTAGACTCTAGAGTGCCATGGGACCAGGAAATATGTTTAGACCACATACAAATCATTTAAGTTCAGAAGAAGGTTAGTAGATGAGGGACTAGATGTATTCAGAGATGCATAATTGAACAAATACAGATCAAAACAACAGGAAAGAAAAAAAACATTATTTAAGTCTCCTTTTTTTCTTTCTTATTTTTTGTTTTTAACTGCAGCATTATAGAGATGGTTAAGATTCTAGAAAAATAAGTTTTATAATGGATATTTTCTGTGATGGTCTCTTAAGCAAATTTTAAAGCAAATATACATTGGAGTATTAAAAGGGAGCAAAACAAAATCTACGAGTTTTGTCATTGTTTTTAATGGTGATGAACTCAAAGTTTTCTCATTTTGGTTTAAATAAAAATTTTTAAAGTAAGCAATAGCATTGCTATTGAATTGTAAATGATTCTTATCAGTCAAAACCATGCTTTAGGCTTTCAGGTAAAAGATGGCAAACAGATCTAATGTGTTTATGTTTTGTTCATTCCAAAGCCTATTGAAATGACAGAGAATATGTAATAACAAAATAAATCAAAGCCAGCAATTCTACTCCTAGGTATATGCTAGGTACATGCTTTGAGACAAGGTCTTGCTCTATTGCCCAGGCTGGTGTACAGTGGCACCTTCCTGGCTCACTCCAGCTTTGACCTCCCGGGTTCAGGTGATCCTCCCACCTCATGAGAACAAATAAAGCATGGCTACATGCAAGAACATGGGTGAATCTCCAAACACAGATTAAAGAAGCAATGCACAAAGTGTATATACTGTAGAATCCTGCTTACATAAAGTGCAAAACAGGCAAATTCAATACGGTGCTAGAGGTCAGGATAGTTGACTTCCTTGGGAGGGGGGCTTAGTATCTGGAAAGGTGCAGCAGGTGGGTTTCTGGAATTCCTGGGAAGAATCTGCTGCTTGATCTGGGAGATAGTTACACAAGCATACTTTTAAAAAATTAATCAAGTTATAGCCTCACAATATGTTCACCTTTCTGTATGTATAGACTTCAATAAAAAGTTGGATATATGAACAAATGAGTAAATGAATAAAAACTCCATAGCAGGGCTAGGAGGCTGGGAGGGGTGTCATCAGCCCACATGATCATTATGGGGTTTGTGAAAAATGCAAACCCAATGGGAACAGGGTAAATAGTGATAAAATACAATGAAGAAGCTGAGAAAATTGCAAACTCATCCAGGGGAAGAAGAGTATCTCTAAAAAGTGATTTTTTTCCATTAGTGTTTTGAATAATTTCAGAATGATAGGCAGTGGTGTCATAAAATTAGAAACCGGAGGCTGGGGAAAATGTACTCTGTTGCAAAGACTGATCAATGCAGATTCTTATTTACAAATATGAAAAGACTACAAAAAATTCCCAAACGTTTGAGGCAATCCACCCTTTGAGAAAAAGCATCAAACCAAACACAGAAAATTCAAATCCAGGAGGAAAAATTGTTAAAATTAAAAACTGAAATGTTGATGTAACAGAGAATAATTAATATATCAGAGACATTCGTGGCAAAATGCTGCCTCTCAGGTCAGGTGAATTTTCTACCACTGTATTTTCAAACATTTTCTTTTTTCTCCTCTGTGACTTCCTTCTGGAAATAACCTTCAGGGCTTTTTGAACTTTTGACACATTTGTATGTCTCCTAAAAGGCTTTCACCTCAGAAGTTTCGCTGGCGTAAAATTGTATCTATTTGATTGAGAGCTGTGGGCTCTGTAACTTGGACAGGTTGGTTAACTTCTACGTGCCTTAGTACCCTTATGTTTGTTTGTTTATGTATTTATTTATTTATTTTTGAGACAGGGCCTTGCTCTGTCACTCACCCTGGAGTACAGTAGTGCCAACCTGGCTCACTACAGCCTTGATCTCCCACGCTCAGGTGATCCTCAGACCTCAGCCTCCTAATAGTTGGGATTACAGGCATGCACCACCATGCTTGTCTAATTTTTAAATTTTTTGTAGAGATGGAGTCTCTCTATGTTGCCCAGGCTGGTCTCAAATTCCTGGGCTCAAGCGATCTTCCCACCTTGACCTCCCAAAATTCTGGGATTACAGGTGTGAGCCACTGTGCCCAGTCTAATACCCTTATTTCAAAAGCACAATTTACTATCTACCACATAGGATTAGAGTATGGATTAAAGGAAATAATGTAACACAGTCTCTATCATAGTGCCTGGCCAAAGAAACATAAAGCCAGCTCAGTACCAACATAGCTCTATGCTTGGTAAACACCAGGTTTAAAAAAATAGTCCATTATAGCCTCATATCTTACTGTATAGTTCAAAGATTTTACTTCACCCCACAGTATCTGTTTCTTTCGACCATCATAAGGTTGAGAAATAAAATGAAATTAAATCTTACGTATACTTTATATTCTAAAGTCAGCTTGTAAGATGACTAATTGGAATGTTTAAATTTACCCTTGGAAAGCCTTTTAATGGCTTATAAAATATAGAAGGGTATGTGTGATTTTTAAATACAACTTTGAAAGCAACATTTCTTTAAGCATTTTTTCCCCTCTGATCCTCATTGAATTCTTCAAGCCCTTTTATGATAAAGAAGCAAACTGATCTACTTGCCTAGAAATAAATGTATCACTTTTTCACTGTCTGGGAAATTTGTAAAATCATTAACCTATTTTCCATGACCACCAACCATTGCAGAATTGCCTCTTTCCATGGCTTGAGGGACAGTGGTATGGTGGAGAGTCTTTTAGTTATTTCCTCTTTTTTCTCTCTCTCTTTTCTAACTATTCATAATTGAATAGCTACCCAGTTGGCGTCTAACACTATGGACAGTCCATGGCCTGCTGTGCCCATCTGACCCCATTCTGAGATGTGGAGAGAGCACAGGCCAGGATATATATACAGATATTCCCTTGTTGTTTAGGCTTTTCAAAGTTGTTCAAGTGAAATTCAGTGCTCTAATTTCTGAGGGCCATCTCAATTCTAAGGCTGGGCTATCCATAAGCATTCCAATCTACTGCTTTGAATTTGAAAGACACATTTCCCAGCAAAACTCACTTCCTGGTTACTTTCTTTCCTGCGAGAAGGTTCCTCATTCGGTGGTCTCCATGGGACTGAAGTTGAGTTCTTCTTCAGAACCTGTGTCATAGAATGAATGTAATGTCTAATGAAGCGTCGTGACGCCGAATGAAAATGTCACATCGGGATTTGGCAGGATGGGAAAGGGTCGCCTGTAGAACTCAGATTTGGATCAATATCTCTAATTCCTCTTATCCCTACCCCTCGAGAGGAGTCCTGGTTTCTGCCAAGAGCTCTCAATAAAGAAGGGTCTAAAGAGCTATCCTTGCAAAGCAGGCCAGTGCTAATAAAATGACAAAAAGCATACTAAGAAGGGGATCTGACATTTGAAGTGGAGATTCATTGAAATCTGGCTTCAGGCAAAGGAAACTGTTGGATTTGGATAGATTTGCTTCTTTCCCTGTCCTTGGAGTGAGCTTTTATTGAAGAACAACATACATAAAGAAAAGTTCACATAGCACAAATCATAAGTGTGAAACTCACTGAACTTCAACCAATGGAGCATACTCATGTAACCAACCATGTGAGAAAAAGAACACCAACCCTGCCCCTCAGAAACCTCCCTTAGACTCCCTGCCAGTGACTACCTCACCCATAACTGCTTTCATGTTTGTGACAGCAGAAATAACAGGTATATTTGCTTTTGAAACTTTATTCAGCTGCCTATTCATAATACAGCCTAGGAAAACTGGGTTAACGTGTTGGTTTCCATATCAGTGGTGTGGGAGACATTAATTCTTATATTATTGCCTATCACAGTGTCTGGTGTGTAGCTGGCATTCAATAGAAGTTTCGAATATAGGGCTAAAATGAAAAACAAGAGTTGGTGTACAAAATACCTTGGGAATAAACTGGGGTTCCAAGGAGAAAAGTAAGGATCCGGCTGCTTAGGACAGTATATATTAAGTGAACTGTGTCTGATCAGTCACAAATTTAATTTGTAGCAGTTTATTATACTATCCTTTTATATTACAGTTAGAGGACAATGTTGATACTCTGAAACTATTTATGTCAAATATTATATCACCTTTGCTTTTTATTTTAGGATAATAAAGGAGAAGTGACAAATATTGGTCATAAATGGGAAGTGTTGATTCCAGTTAGATTGAGGACCTCTGCTTTATTCAAATTTCTCTTCCACACACTCACCACACTTGAGACATTTTGGGGATGCTCATGTCTCTTTGCATAGCTCAAGTCATTCCTGCCATTTAAAACAGTCACCCACAAGGAAACTATGACTTGATAATGATAGCTTTGAAAAACCAAGCTAGGAACTGAAGTTATCTTTTAGTATGCACCAGATAGCCATTGTGTAATATTTAGCAGTTTAGGCATTGTTGATATTGAGCAGGCTTAGCATTAGGCATGGAGATGAAAATAATTACAAAAAAAAAAAAATCCAGACTTCCTTGCAATCCTGGTTGGCAAGAAACACTCAGACTCAGGGAAACAGCAGCCCTGAACCCATGGCCATCTGTCCATTTATGGCAGTGCACCCTGATGAGGGAGGTGACACTTAAGCTAAGTGCAGTGCCAATACCTAGCCAATAAGACTGCAATTGGGAAGGGATTCTGGTTCCAGGGAATAGCTGGTCACTGAGAAATAATTTTAGTAATGTATCTAGTACGGTGTTCAGTGCAATAGATCAAACTATGTGGCTTACTAGAGATGGAGAGAGCAATTCTAAAGACTTCAAGTTAAATGGGAATGTATTTTTGCATTAACTAAACATTTGCTAAGTATCTTATACAGTTTGGATGTTTCCCTCCAAACCTCATGTTGAAATGTAATCCCCAATGTTGGAGCAGAGGCTTTGTGGGAGGCATTTTTGTCATGGGGGCAGATTCCTCATGAATGGCTTGGTGTCCTCCTGGCAGTAATGAGTGAGCTCTCACTCTGAGAGCACATGAGATCTGGTGGTTTAAAAGAGTGTGCCACATGCTCCATCCCCTTGTTCACTCTTGCCGTGTGACACGCCTTCTCCCACTACCCCTTCTGCCATGAGTAGAAGTTCCCTGAGGCTTCACCAGAAGCCAAGCAGAGGCCAGCACCATGTTTCCTGTACAGCCTGTAGAACTAGGAGCCAATTAAACCTCTTTTCCTTATAAACTGTCCAGCCTCAGGTATTCCTTTACAGCAGCACAAAAACAGAACAACAGTATCTACTATGTACCTGGTATAGGGAAGATACAGAGAAAGACTGTTGACAGCCTTAGTCTATCCCCAGCTAATACAACTTTTTCAGAAAAAGCTTGATTCCAAGTCCTTGGAAGAAGTAAAGCTGAGATTGAGATTTTGGGCATCCTTGGTGATTACTGAGGGAATTTCTATTGACCAGAATGTGTGAGGAAACCATACACAGTGCTGTGGCCTAAAGGCAGAGAGAATTGACACAAGTGCTCATAGGCAGGCATCCCTGTCCCTCTCTACCTATGTATAACAGACAGTATTCACATCCAGGCTCAAATTCTAGTTCCTCCTCAGAGCCCTCCCTGGTCCCTCAGTCAAGTCATTCTCCTTTCTCTGAAATTATCTTATTGTCTAGATCATTCATATGGATTTTGTCCTTCATTGCTTTGGTTTGTAATAACATGTATGTATCTTATCACGCTATCTTTAATGTGAACTCCTGCAGAGCAAGGGGCATTTGTTATAACACTGTTTACTCCCTCACAACACAGCACCTGCCATTGTTCTCTACCCATGACAGGTGTTTTGCAAGTATTTGTATGTTGATTAATCTGAAGCACCAATGCTTGGATTTGTCTGTTTTATATTCCGACCTAGTCGTTTCTGAATACTTAGGCTTGCTTTTTCAGCCTACCAACCAGTTATCTATGGGTACCAAAAATCATAATTATACACCAAGATCCAGGGATCTGGCTCTCCAATATATGTTCTCTATGACTTTGAAAAATTCTTAATTTTGTATACAGCATGTATTTCATCATATATTAGAATACATAAAATCACATAAAATATATGATATATGCAATTATATACATTAGAAATAGTAATAACATAAATATATGCACATATACACACATGTGTGCACACATATAGCATATTATATATGACATGAATATTTTTATGCATACATATATGTAAATATGTATGCATGAAGTTTTGTAAATGTACAAACACACAATATTTTCTTTTGTACTTTCTGCTTTCACTCGATCTCTCATACTTTGGTTTCCTAAGCAGTTTGCAAACCAAAACAAAAATAACTAAACATAAAACTGAAATGAATAAAAAGTATGTGAGGGGCCTGAAGAACTTCACTTTTGGGGAAATGACGGAAATGGGCAAATGTATGTAAGCATTTCAGATGCTGAGTGAATTTTAGAGACATATGGTTGACAGTTTTATGCAAGGAAAAATGAATTGGTGTTCTGCGCCATCACACTAAGAATGCGCAGAGCTTCATTTCAACAAACAAACAAATGAACAAAAAATAAGAAGAAAAAGACTTTTGTACCATTTAGCCAGTACAAAATTCAGATCCAGTATTAAGGACTGATCATGGGAGAAGATAGCAAGAATGCTAGACACTTTACTTCTTTCTCTTTTTTGTCTATTATAAAAAACTACGTTGCAGCTCTCAGGATCAGAGAGCCTGGGTACTCTTTTAAAATGTAATGCTAACAGTAACAAAAGAATAAATTACGTAATCCTACCCCTCCTTCACTATTACCAATAACAGAATCCTCTTGTATCCATAGCCAGGGTGGAGATTTCTATCCTAAGAAACACACCCTAGAATCATAGCCAGGTAAAGCATTCATGCCATTCTAAAGTGAGGCCCCAGACAGCCTGTAAACCTCCCGCTTCTGAGTTTCCATATGCCAAGGACTCTCCCTCCCTGTCCTTGCTCCTGGTGACCTTGAACCACCTTCAGAGGTAGACCTTGTTTGATGTTCCTGGCCTCCAATCTAACTCCCTGAGACTCTTCAAACATGTGCAGGTATTTTACCTCTCTGTACCTCAGTTTCTCCATATAAAATGGTGGTAATAATAGTATCTACCTGTTGAAGCTGTAAAATGGGTACATATTTATAAAACTCTTAGAAGAATGCCTGGCAGATAGTAAGTGCTATAAAAGTATTTGTTGTCAGTATGGATATTCTCCATTTGTCCAGAATCCAAACCTTTTTTTTTTTTTTTGAGATGGAATCTCGCTCCGTTGCCCAGGCTGGAGTGCAGTGGCATGATCTTGGCTCACTGCAACCTCTGCCCCCCGGGTTCAAGCAGTTCTCCTATCTTAGCCTCCCTTCCAGGTAGCTGGGACTACAGGGACCTGCAACCACGCCTGGCTAATTTTTGTATTTTTAGTAGAGACAGGGTTTCACCTTGTTGGTCAGGCTGGTCTTGAACTCCTGACCTCAGGTGAGCCACCTGCCTCGGCCTCCCAAAGTGCTGGGATTACAGGCATGAGCCATGGTTCCCGGCCCCAAACTTTTCTTACTTGACCAAGCCCCTATCCTCTCTCATCTGGAGTTACACAAGAGCCCTCTAACCATTAGTTTGCTTCTAATTTTGCTCTCTTATACTCTGTCTTCCACAAATAAGCCAGAGGATCCTATTTAAAAATGAGTCATGCTCTCCAGAGTTTTATCTGTTTCAGAAAAAAACTCCAAAGTTCTAGCCATGGCCCCCAAGACCCTGGAATGAAGCATCTGATTATTTAGAACCTGTCTGGTCAGACATGCTGCTGTGTTTTTGACTTTATAGAACCCCACTTACACTGTTACTTGCCATCCCTTCACCATTCTGACCAACTTATTTTTGTCACAGGGCCTTTGCACTTGCCAATTCCATTGCCTGGAGAGTGCTTCCTGCATGTGTCCAGATAGCTCATTTTCTCACTTCCTTCTGATGCCTGCCTAAATGTCATTTTGATCAGATAGAACATTCTTAAACATATTCTTTAAAATAGTAGCTACCAATCTCTATCTTGTTCCATTTTTATTCAAAACATTGTCATATGTCATATTATTTATTTGCTTAGTTTTAAAAAATATAATAAAAACTTTATCACCATTCTTACTTTAATCATTGCTATATACTTCTCAGATTCTAGCAGAACACCCAGCACGAAGTGGGCAATTAATAAACAAATTTAATGTTGGCCTAATTTTAGAAAACATTTTAATCATTTCCCATCTTAGCAGATTAAAAAGGGGAATCCTTATTATCTCTTAAAGAGAAGGGGAAAAAAGCAGTTGAAAAAATTTAGCAATTATTTAATAATAATAATAAAACCCTTATACACAGACTAGAAGGAAACTCTACTAACCTAATAAAGATGATCTACGAAAAATCCATCAGACTTTACAGTAAAAGCTTAGAAGCACTGATTTTAAAATCATAAATGAGGGCTGGGTGTGGTGGCTCATGCCTGTAATCCCAGCACTTTGGGAGGCTAAGTTAAGAGGATAACTTGGGGTCCAAAGCTGGAGACCTGCCCAGGCAACATAGTGAAACCCTATCTCTGTAAGAAATAAAAAGCTAGCTAGACTTGGTGGCAAACACCTGTAGTCCCAGCTACTTGATAGGCTGAAGCAGGAGGATCATTTGAAGCAGGAGGATCAAAGCTGTAGTTAGCATGCTCACACCATTGCACTCCAGCGTGGGCAATAGAGCAAGACTCTGACTCTTAAAAATAAAAGGGAGGGGGAAGGAAATCAGAGATGAATGAGTATATTGGCAATCACCATTTTCACTCAATATTTTATTCAAAGTCCTAGCCATTAAAGTAAGAAAAATAAAATGAATAAATACTTGTAATAAATGGGACAAAAAAATACCCTGTCAATTCTGGGATGATATTAATATTCAAGTAAAAGAAGCATGGGAATCCATAATCAAACTACTAAAATTAATCATCAAAATGTATCACTTGGTTTCTAAACATAAGACCAAAATTTGAAATAAAGTGAGTTCTTATACACTAGCAATACACAGTTACAAAGTATAATTCGAACATACTATTTGCATTGCCAAAATATTAAGAACTGAATAACTTTGAGATAAATCTGACAACAGAAATACAAAGAGAAAGTGATAAATCCTTATGTAATAGCATTAAGAAAAGTAAAAGTAAATTGTTTTTTAATAGGTCTCCACACAATTATAAAAATGTACTTCTCAAATCTATAAAATGTAATATCATTGCACTGTACCTCAAAATGATATGAATAGGTATTTTAAAGAATAGAAACAAGAATCAACAGCAGGCAAGACATTTACCAATGAAACCTTGGTGTATATTTACCAACAAAACCACAAAGGGATCCAGCAAACTGAGATCAACATCTACTGGCAGATGGTAAGTAGTGAATTGTACGCATACGGAACAACCAGTAAGCGTATTCATTTGTGTAAATGTGATTTGCTGCAACCAGTTTGGAAAAGAAGTTGGCATTGTCTTGCAAAGCTGAAGGGTAGGTTGTTTTTTTGTTGTTGGCCTGCAGGTTTACTTTCTCTTTGTCTAGTCCCAGGGTAGTCACATGCAGGGTAGTTCACCTAGCAATCCCCACCCCCAGGAATGTACAATCAGGAAACTAACATACTCACTGGGAGACATGCAGAAGAAGGTTCATCTTGAAAAAGTTTGTAATGGCAAAAAAGTGGAAAGCAAACCAAATATGCTTTGACAGGAAATTGGATGATTTTAATCTGTAATGTTCACATAAGTAAATGGTACAGATCGGTGAAAATAAACCATAGTGTCACATATTATTACAGATGGATTTTAAAAACATTATTGAGTGGGAAAAACAAATTTTAATAGGATATATATAGTAGGATACCAGCAACATAAGGCCAGAAACATATAAATATTTGTAATATATTTCTTATTAAAATATACATAATGTGGCCGGGTGCGGTGGCTCAAGCCTGTGATCCCAGCACTTTGGGAGGCCGAGGCGGGTGGATCACGAGGTCAGGAGATCGAGACCATCCTGGCTAACACTATGAAACCCCGTCTCTACTAAAAAATACAAAACACTAGCCGGGCGAGGTGGCGGGCGCCTGCAGTCCCAGCTACTCGGAGGCTGAGGCAGGAGAATGGCGGTAAACCCGGGAGGCGGAGCTTGCAGTGAGCTGAGATCCAGCCACTGCACTCAGCCCGGGCGACAGAGCGAGACTCCCTCTCAAAAAAAAAAAAATAAAATAAAATAATAATAATAATAATAATAATAATAATAATAAAAAATATATATATATATACATATATATATATATACACACACACACACACACACACACACACAATGTATGGTAAAATATATGGTGGTCCAAGAATCTGAAAAAATTAAGAGTGATTATCATTGTCAGGAATGTGTGGTACCATAGTTATGAATAAAGGAGAGGAAACATGATTATATCATTGGATGCAGAGAAAAAATTTGATAAATTCCAACACCTATTAAGAAAGAAACTATTAACAAAATAGTAAAAGAAATGGAAAGGAAACTTTCTCAACCTGATAAAACTGTTTACAAACAACCAAATTTCACCTCTTTTGTTTAATAATGTAAAAGGAGGACTTGACCAGTGCAGTAAGTCAAGCAAAGAAATAAAAGGCATACAATTTGGAAATAAACTGTCTTATTTGTAGTTGATAAATCATGAATACTGAAAATTCTAAAACATCTACCTAAAAGGTTTTTAGAAGTTTTTAAAACTATTAGATACACTTATGTATGCAAAACAATATACAAAAATCAATTGTCTTTTTATATACTAGCAATAACAATTGTAAATTTAATGCAGCAACACCATTGACAATGAGGTCAACAAAACAGAAAACACTTCAATATAAATTTAACAAAATAGGTACAAGATTTGGACACTGCAAATTACCAAGCATTAATAAAATAAATTAAACACAAATAAATGAAGAGATGTACAATGTTCATCTGTTGAACATTCAATATTATTAAGGTATCTGTTCTCTCAAACTGATCTATAGATTCGACACAAGCCCAGTCTCAACCGCAGCAGATGTACTACTCCTCTACATCTTCCTCCCCTTTTTCCTCCTCCTCGTTCTTCTTTTTGCTATTGTTATTATTACTATCATTTTTGTAGAAATGGATAAGCTAATTCTAAGATGTATATGACATGAAAAGGCTATATAACGACTACAACAAGTTTGAAAAAGAAATAAGTTGAAAGACTATCTGATTTCAAAATGTATTATAAAGTA
Organism: Rhinopithecus roxellana; assembly: GCF_007565055.1. NCBI lineage: Eukaryota > Metazoa > Chordata > Mammalia > Primates > Cercopithecidae > Rhinopithecus > Rhinopithecus roxellana. The sequence goes on along the minus strand of NC_044553.1, from coordinate 116,845,440 downwards.
GTCAAGAAAGTACGGTAGTGTGTGTGTATGTGTGTGTGTAAATATATATGTATATAGTTATAACAAGCTAGGAGTCCAGAAATAGATACCCACATATCAATTGTTTTTATAAATTTTACCTAGACAATAGAATAAATAAACTTTTTTTTTATTTGATTCTTTACAGATGGTACTCTAACAATTGATATCTTGGCCGGGTGCGGTGGCTCACGCCTGTAATCCTAGCACTTTGGGAGGCCAAAGCGGGTGGATCAACTGAGGTCAGGGTTTCGAGACGAGCCTGGCCAACATGGTGAAACCCCTTCTCTACTAAAAATACAAAAATTAGCTGGGTGTGGTGGTGGTTGCCTATAATCCCAGATACTTGGGAGTCTGAGACAGGAGAATGGCTTGAAACTGGGGGACAGAGGTTGTAGTGAGCCAGGATCCTGCCAGTTCACTCCTGCCTGGGCAAAAGAGGGAAACTCTGTCTCAAAAAAAAAAAAAAAAAAAAAAGATTGATATCCATATGAAAAAAAGATAAACTTTGACAATTCACATTGCATACAAAAGTGAACTCAAAATGGAACATGGGACTAAATACAAAAATTAAAACTATAAAACTCTTAGAAATAAATATGGAAATATTTATAGTTTGGATACAACAGCAACAATATAAACCATAAAAGAAAATGTTGATAAGTTGGACTTCATTACATTAAAATCATTTTTCCTTTGAATACCACCACTGGGACAATGAGAAGGTAAGCCACAGAGTGGAAGAAAATATTGGCACAACACATATCTGATAAAAAAAAAAAAAAAAAAAAAAAAAACTGGAACAAAATTTTTTACAAATCCTAAATGAGAACACAAACAATGCAAAATGGGTAAAATCTTGAATTGACACATCACCAAAGAAGTTTTAAGGATGGCAAATAAGCATATGAAAAGCTGCTTAGCAGCATTAGTCATCAGGGGAAAGCAAATTAAAACCATAATACGATGTCACTGCATACACATTACCATGCTAAAATTAAAAAAGCTGATGATGCCAAATGCTGATGAGATATAAAGCAACTGAAATTCTCATACATTGCTGGTAGGGGCATAAAATGATACAACTATGAGGAAATCATTAGGCAGTTCCTGATTAAGTTAAACATAACCTACCGTATGAACCAGACATTTCATTACCAGATATTTACCCAAGAGGAATGAAAATAGATGCCTGCACAAAGCATTGTACATGAATGTCCATAGAGGTTTTATTCACAATAAGCAAAAACCAGATATAATCCAAATTCCCATCACTAAGAGAATGGAAAAACACAATGTAGCATATCTACCCAATGTAATACTATTTTGCAATAAAATTAGGATACTACTAAAACATGCAACCGCATAGATGGATCTCCATGAATGAATCATTATGCTGAGTAAAAGAAGTCAAAAATAAAAACTTTATGTTTCAATTTATAAATTGAAAAACCTAGAAAATGCAAACTAACCTATTTTGACAGAAGGCAGATCATCAGTTGTCTGTGACCAGCCAGGAGTGAAGGCAGGGATGGAAGTATTTTGTATGTATTGTGGTGGCTGTTTAACTAGTGTTTGTATCTGTCAAAACTCATTGCATTGTGAACTGTAAATGGATTTTTTTTAATGACACCATTAAAATACAAAAGCAAGCCACTAACTGGGAAAAGTATTGCACCTGTATGTGTATGAGAGAGGTCTTGTCTCCCAACTATATGAAGGACACTTTTAACTCAATCATAGAAAGAAAACAGACTGGGTGCGGTGGCTCACGCCTGTAATCCCAGCACTTTGGGAGGTTGAGGTGAGTGGATCACGAGGTCAGGTGTTCAAGACCAGCCTGGTTAAGATGGTGAAACCCCATCTCTACTAAAAATACAAAAATTAGCTGGGTGCAGTGGCAGGCACCTGCAATCCCAGCTACTCAGGAGGCTGAGGCAGGAGAATCGCTCAAACCCTGGGGGCAGAGGTTGTAGTCAGCCGAGATCGTGGCACTGTACTCCAGCTTGGGTGACAGAGTGAGATTCCGTCTCAAAAAAAAAAAAAAAAAAAAAAAAAAGGGAAAAGAAGAAGAAATAAATATACTTTGAAAAAATTGACAAAATATGTCAATAGACACATTTCCAAGTAGATATATGAATGACCAATAAGTACATAATATCATTAGTCCTCAAGAAATGTCTATTTAAATAATAGTAGCTAAAATTAAAACTTTGAACTAAGTCTACCTAATGAATATGGATTATCTGAAACATCCCTACATTTCTGGTGGGAATGTACATGAGTACTAACGCATTGGGAATGTTTTAAAGGTAAACATAGGACTTACCATACAACCCAACAATTTCTCCCCGGGTACTTACCCAAGAGAAATAAAATGATATGTGCATATAAAGCATATGCCTATATTTGTATATAAATATTTTAGGATCCAAATTAATATGAAACAATTCAATTGTCCAGCAACAGAAGAGTGGGTATGCAAACTGTTGCATACAGTGGAATACTAATCAGAACCCAAAAAGAACTACCTATGTACACAACAACATGATAAATCTCAAAGCACTATATTGCACAAAACAAGCCAGAGACACCAAGTACTTTTGTATAATGTATGATTATATTTATATAACATTCTAGAACACTCAAGACTAACCTATATTGACAACTGATACTGGTTGTTTGAGGCTGGGGATTAGGAAAGGGACTACTTGCAAAAGAACACATGGGAACTTTTTGGAGGTAACAAGCTGTGTTCTCTGTCTTGATTATGGGCATATATACTTGTCAAAAGATATCAAACCATATACTTAAAATGTATGCACTTATTGCACATAATCACATCTGAGTAAAGCTGAGTTTTTAGAAATTCAAAAGAGGGGTTATCATAGTCAGGAAAAACAAAAGAACATCCAGAGACCCTCAGAGGTGTTGTGATATTTCATCACCAGGTAATAATGTAAGTATTTGGCATAAGGATTTTTGTTTTACTATATTTCAAGCCTTATATACTCATCATATATGTTCTTTGTGCAAATGAAATATTTCATAATAAGAAACAGATTAGCCATGGTCTGGGAGATGACAGTAGCCATGCATATAAGTGACAAAGATTAATATACTGATTATAATAGAAAATCCTGCAAATCAATAAGAAAAAATAAACACCGCAGTAAATACTAAGCAAGATATGTTAGTAAGCAATATGAAGATCAATATACATACAAAAAGAAAGTCAACTCAATAGTAATCATGGAAATACTAATTAAAACCATAATAAGACACCAATTATCACAACCAAAACAAAACAAAAACAAAACAAAAAAGGTGTGATAATAGTAAATTACGATGAAAAATGGAAATTTAAATGTGTAGAACCACTCTGAAAAGCAAATTCCAGTCAACTAAAAAATGGGCATATTCTGATCTAGACAAACTCTCTCACAGGTTCTCAAGAATATACAGCTGATCCTTGAACAACATGAAGATCAGGGGTGCCACTTCCCATTTGGTTAAAAATTCTTGTATAACTTTTAACTCCTCAGAAACTTAACTACTCATAGCCTACTGTTGACCAGAAGCCTTACCGATAGCAAAAATAGGTTAACACTTATTTCATATTATATACTGTATCCTTACAATAAAGTAAGCTAGAGAAAGGAAAATGTTATTAAGAAAATCATCAGAAAGAGAAAATACGTTTACTGTTTACTAAGTGGAAGCGAATCATCATAAAGGTCTTCATTTTCATTTTCTTCACATTGAGTAGGCTGAGGAGGAAGAAGAGGAGGGGTTGGTCTTGCTGTCTACGGGATGACAGAGGCAGACAAGGTAGAGGAGGTAGAAGAAAAGGCAGACACATTCAGTTTCATCTTTATTGAAAAGAATCCATGTATAAGTAAACCAGATCAAACTCATATTGTTCACAGGTCAACTGTATATAAAAATTCCTATCAGCTATGTTTATAATAGCAAAAAAAAAAAAAAAAAAAAAAAAAGAACAACAGAAAAGAAAATAAGAATATACCACAAGCTAAATGTCCATCAACATTATACAATGTAATACTATAAAAGACTAAAATAGGTATCAACATGAGTGAATTTCAAAACATAATTATGGGGGAAAATATATGCCCCCTGCTTAATGAAATTTGAAATGTGAATACTTGACAATTTTAAAACCATTCTGCATATTGTTTAGGATGATATAACTATATAATTAAATATAAAGAAATTCTTAGGGATAAGAAACTCTGAGGGCAGTAACTTTTTCTAGTTTGGGAGGGCATTAAGAAGAATGTGATCAGTGTGAGGTACCTAGGGCCTTCATCGTTGTGATGATCATTATTTCTTAAGCAGAATATTCATAACATAAGTGTTCATGATATCCTTACTCATATATTTGGTCTGTTGAAAATATTTTACATTATAATGTTTAAAGTATAGGAAGAAAAACAAATAAGGAAAATGAAGAATGAGAGGAATTTTCTGGTCCCAGGAGGCATCATTCTGCTGGATGAAGATCCGCTTACTCTCTGTGCCCTCTCATAACATTATCATCTCAGACGGCTTTTCAAGGTTGATGGTTTAGAATGGTGATGAATCATGTTTTCCTGTTTTGTCCCAAGGCAACTTTCATTTTTCTGGGCCTAGAAGCTGGCTTCACAGGGAGATATTTTGGTCATAGGCATTCAAAGAAAAAACTATTTAAATCAAGCAAGGACCATCATTTCAAACTCAAAAAAGGGTGCAACTGTATTAAAAGTTTCAAAAGCATTCTGCATTTCTGTGATGAATAACAATCAAAATCTATGTCAAAGGTTTACACTAGAACTATGTAAAAAACACAAGTCAAGGAGAGAAACCAAGCAGATACACGGACAAAGATCATGACTCATACAATAGTGACAAAGAGCTGAGAAACATATAAAGACATTTCTTATAAGTAATTAACGAAATTCAAATTAAACAAAAATTAGCTTTTCTGTCCATCAAACAGGCAAAGTTTGAAAAACAATGACCATGGTGTTGCACAGACTGCAGTAAGAATGAGACTCTACGATGCAACTAATGAGAACGAAAATTGATAAATTATTTCTGAAAGCACATGCTTAAAATATACTAATAAATTTAAAATATTCATACATTCTGTTTAAATAATTAATATTGTGGAACATTCACTAAGGAGATAGTAAGAGATGTGAACAAAAGTACACTTATAAGAATGTCTTTGTAATCGCAGCACTTTGGCAGGCCGAAGTGGGTGTTATCACCTGAGGTCAGGAGTTCGAGACAAGCCTGACCAATATGGTGAAACCCCATTTCTACTGAAAATACAAAAGTTAGCTAGGCGTAGTGGCATGCACCTGTAATCCCAGCTACTCAGGAGTCTGAGACAAGAGAATTGCTTGGACGCCGGGCAGTCATGAGCCGAGATCACACCACTGCACTCCAGCCTGGACGACAGAGCAAGACTCTGTCTCAAAAAAAAAAAAAAAAAAAGGGTGTTTTTGAAGCACTATTCATAATATTTAGTAGCTAAAGCTTCAATGATCATGAAATTAATTATATTCATATAATCATTGTGGTTTTAAAATAATATATAATTTGAGCTTTTAAAATACTAAGAGAAATGAATGAGAACTCCATATTTAATGAAAAAACATGATGCAAGACTCTCCTTAGTATGATGTCATTATTGTGTGTGACTGGTGGAATCTATGTTTTTGTCCATTTATGAGACAAATGAAGGAGGCATATTTTCTCAGAAATTTCTCTAATATCTCTGCTGCAGCCCACAACGTAGGAGAGAAGTTTATGATTTCCTCAGAGGAGGAATGGAAGTTACTTTTTAAGTATCATTGACAGAGGATTAGACTTCCCAGGGAAGATGGTTTCACAGAATTCTCTGAGCCATTTGCCACTCACGAATTTTGCAACCCCTTTGCAGTATGAATCTGACTCTGACATTCATATACACAGCAGCCAATGCTATTTTTTGGAATGCTCCCCCAGGTGGCAAAATCTCCCATTCAAATAGAACATTAAATGTAGTTTAAAATCACAATAACATAGAAAAAAGCAATCAGCAGGCAGCTCTAACTTCTGGCCACTATCTGTAAACAGGTGGTGAAATTCTTGTACCAACCAATTATTCAAAGGATATTGGATAAAATCAATGGCTTAAACTATACTTCTGATTTAAAACTAGGATCTGATTACTGAGTTCAGTTGCTCTAGGAGAGTGAAGAATTCGGGATTGAGGTTAAAATCAAATAAGATGACAAAGGTTTTTTTCTTTTAAGAAGTTCCTTCTTAGATTTCAATCCCAACAATTTCTCAGGCCATATTTGGAGATAAGAGCATTAGGGGACAGGAAGGGAAAAGAAAGTGAGAAATTGCTCTCACCTGTTAAAAAGTCTGTTAATGGATCCCAGCAAAAATCACTTGGTGGATTTCTTTCTGTTGGTATGGGATGGGAGAGGGAAGAAGTGAGATGTGTATGGGATGGGGCCAAGAGGGGTCCTTTACTCTAATATTGTTTCAAGTTCTTCAAGAAAGTGCCTCTACATTGCTTTTAATTATTGGCTCACTTACTTGTGTGTTTTCAAATAATCATGAATATATAATGACTCTTAAATTGTATCATATATTAGATATAGTAAGATAACTGTGATTTTAGGACATTGGGGGAAATAAACTTAAATTATAATTGTGGATAGTTATTGTATTTGAAATAAGGTACACCCGTATTTCTGTTTGCATTTTCAATATTGCCCTGTATTTCCCAAATTTTCATAATGGATTTTTCTTAAAGAACGGCTTATTCTTCATGATTTATATTTTAGTTGCTCAGATACACACATTTTTAGCATTTTAATACTTTAAGGACAAGTGACCAAAATATATAGAAATAGTTAAGTTTTAATGACAGGTTAGATGAAAGAATCACCAAGCATTACAAGTAGGATTTACCTCTTCACACTGTGTCATGCCAATGAATAGGATAAAGGTTTTCTGAAGCCTGTGCCTGCACCAGTTCCAGAATGCTCAATACAGACATGTTAATGTCTCCTTCAGTTTGAGTGTGAATTTGAAAAGCAAGAACTCATTAAATGATTTCTGTCAGCTTTCTGCCTCAATTCTCCACCTCTTATGGGTTCCTCTGACTGGGTCCACTGGGCTATGTAAGTTCAGATTTATTTTCAAGGAGAAAATAGGCTGATGACAAGATGTAGTAAGAGGCTCCATATCTTGCCAGTCTGAGAGGCCTTAATATTATTTGTTCTTTTAGATGAACTGCAGTGACCTAGAGCTTATCTCCAAGTTCTTCCCTACTGTCCGGCTCACAACTTGACCCCAGAGGTGCTAATGTGACCTGATTCTGAGGGCTTCAGTAACCACATGTTCACTCCTTCACCTGGCATGCTTTTGTGGGGTTAGGGTTCTGAGCTGGTTTATATTTTGGTCCTACATCAGTTTTCTGAGTCATTCATTTTCCGTTAAGGAGCACTACTTGTTTTACCTTGCTGTAGGGACTGCACGAGTCCTTAAACCCCTAGCTTTGTAAGTCAGGCTCTGCAGCTCATAGACATTTCCCAGAAGCTATTTGTCTAAGTCTTCATTGCTAAATTCGGTCGGCCTCCTACTTTTAAAACTTGTGAATATTTATGACCATCACTAATATGTGTGCCCTAACTGAAACTTACAATCACTTTGTGCTCTCTATCTGGTCAATTCCATTGACCCTATTCCCCTAACCTAGGAAGATCTACTTTCATTCTCTGAACCTTACTGTATTTTTTTTTTAGTCTTGTTGTAAGACTGTATATGGCATTTCAGATATGAAAATTTCAACTTAAGTGTGTGTTGACTTACATGTAAAGTAAACAGCCAATAGTGGTTTGGTAATAGTCTCTGAATTTGGCTGATGGAATTACTTATAGACGGTTTTAACTGTATTAGAAAAGTTAACATTAGTTCAAAATAATACTATTTTTATCCAAAAAAATTATTTATAAAGGACTACATGATAGTCTTAGAAACATGATAGCTTAGAAGATAATTTTGATAAAATTTAACATTTCTTTAAATATTTTATTTAAATATCCTTATTTTATTTTAAATATCCTTAGTAATTCAGGAATAGAATGATTATTCTGGGGCCCCAAAATCAACTAAATAAACAAGCTAAAGAGGTATTCCCCTTAAATTTGAAAATTAAGACAAACTTGCTTATTCATTAGTCACTATCGATCTAAAAGTTTTCAAGCAAGCAATAAGAAGATAAAATAGCATCAGAAATAATCATACAAAAGTAGGATGCAAATTCATAATCATTTGCAAGAAAATAAAATCTAGTAGACTTAAGTAATTAATTACATACTAAATTCATAAAACCCAGTAATTTTCCTATCATTGTGATAACAAGTCAGAAAAATGTAATGACAAGAAATAAATCTCATCTGTAATTGCAATAATGGAAATATAATGCTTAGGAATGAACTTGACAAATATTATATTGGAGTTAAGGAAAATAAACAGCTTTTTTATAGTATATAAAAAGATTTGAATAAAGACATAAATTAATCTCTAATTTTAATGTGCAATGACAATCCAATGATATTTGATGAGTTCTTTTTATCTATAAAAATAAATATATCAAAATAGCAAAAGAAAAAAGCTTTAATAAGGAAAAAGGAACAATAAGGAACTTACCATACATTACAATGTATTATAAAATTAATAAAGTAGTTTTCTAGTAGCTTAGATGGTTAAAACTGCATACAAAATCCAATGCCAAAGTCAAATATATATAAGAATTGCTATATGTTATGAGTGGCATATAAAAAATGAATTTTTATATAAGTGATATTTGACGGAACAACTGAAAATTTATTTGGAGAAAAAAATGGAAAATGTTACCTCATAACTTACAGCAACAGAAATATGAAATGTATATAAGATGTAAATTGTATAAGATGTAAAACACACACACACAGAAGATAAAATACCTGAAGAGAACAATGAGAGAAGATGTAACTTTCACTATATTAAAATGTGTCACTTTACAGCAAAATGATGAGTCAAAATTAAAAGGCATCAACAAATTCAGAAAATATAACATGCTGCAAATGTAATATAAGTATCTTTGAAATATACATGAAGACATTTATAAATCACTAAGAAGTAAGACAAACATCTTGAGTGAGGACAGCAACAGATCCATACACGATATAAACAAAAAAGTTCTTTTTAAATTGGTGAATATGCGTATATACAAATAAATATATGAACATATCTATCTGTGTTTATGTATAAATTCAACTCTATTTGTAATAAAAAGATACAAATTTTTAAAAACTACAAATTTTGTCTATCAACTTTGAGGAGTTTAAAAGGAGTATAGGAATAATATTGTTGAGATGAGTATTACATCTCACTAGTGCAAGAGAGCTTTAGAATTACATTCCTTTTAAAGACAATTTGACAGTATGAATCAAAATATTAGACTCAGTAATGCCACATTTAGAAATATATCCTAAGAAAAAGGCATGCAAAATTTAGCAAAACAGTTGTTTATTCTAGCATGTTTATAATAAAATATTTAAAATCGTCCAAATGCCAACAATAAGCTTAGTTAAATAAACTGGGGTACTTGAGACAGAAACAAACAAATGCAATGCTATTTAGCAATTAGAAATGATTTTGGTAAAGAACATCTAATGACTTGAAAATTTTTTTATGATATATTTCTAAGTTGTAATAAAAAACTTACAAACAATATATGCCTTACCATCCAAAATTACACATGGATACATATTCACATATACATACATATATACTACAGATATATAAGCATATATATTACTAGAATAAATTATAATATCTTAAATAATATAGTTTATTAATACATAAATAAGTAAAATAATAAAAATATAAATGATTTTTCCTATGTGATAGATCTAAAATTTTTTATCCTATTCATACTTTTATAATTTTAAAACTTTCTGCAATAAATATGTGTAACTAATATAGTAATTTTAAAGTATGTGTTTTTTTGCTTGTTTACTCATTCATTCACATACTCAGCAATCATTACTGAGCAGCTGCAGACAGTTTATTAGGTATGAAGTTAAACTGCCTCTGCTGTCATGGGGCTTGCAGCCTAATGGGATAGCCAGGCCAAACAATCATGCAGAAACTCCATGATTTCAAACATTTTGGCTGTCTAGGAAAAGAACTGACCAGGTGTTCTTGAGAATTTATAACTGCGATAATATTTAGTTTGAAGACCCAGAGGATGCTTTCCTGCAAAATTGACATTTAAGCTGAAAGATACAGGTTGAGTGTGGGACAATTAAGCAAAAATAAGGAAAGAGGTTCTCAGACAGAAGGAGCATCATTTGCAAAAGTCCATTGTGTCAGGAGGGAGCCTGGAAACACTGTGCTTTAGAAACACTGCAAATATTTGCTGATGAGGTTGGAGCATGGAGAGCAATGGGAATTTTTGGAGACAGGGTCTTTAGTTGTAAAATAAGGGAAATACTTTGTATCTGATATGGTTTGACTGTGTCCCCACCCAATTCTCATCTTGAACTGCAGCTCCCATAATTCCCATGTGTCGTGGGAGGGGCCCTTTGGGAGGTAATTGAATCATGGGGATGGGTCTTTCTCATGCTCTTCTGGTGATAGTGAATAAGTCTCATGAGATCTGATAGTTTTATAAAGGAGAGTTCCCCTGCACATGCTCTCTTGCCTACCACCATGAAAGATGTGACTTTGCTCTTCCTTCACTTTCTGCCATGGTTGTGACGCCTCCCCAGCCATGTGGAACTGTGAGTCAATTAAACCTCAGTTCTTTATTAATTACCCAGACTCTGGTATGTCATTATTAGTGGCTTGAGAACAGACTAATACAGTATCCTTAGAGCAATGGGAAACCACTGTGCGACTTTTTATCTTATTGCTCCTCTCAAAAAAGTTCCAGCAAGTTGGGGGAAGGATTACTTGGTCCTATCTCCAGAACCTCAGAGCTAATGAGAAATGAATACCAGGAGTCCTTCAAAACCACTTCTTTTAGAGACCTCTTAGCCCCTTCCCTAAAGTCCCTAACACCAAGAAAAAGCTCCAATAATCCCCCTGCAACATTATTCTGCTTTATATCTCCACTCAGGAGCTTCAAAATAATCACCCAGAAGTGTGGTTTCTCTGCTATCAATTCACTGTGTTGTTGCCTCTAGCCAACATAGAGTAAATTCCACCATATCCCCAACTAACTTGCTTGATATTATGTTTTTGATCTGGCCCAGAGTGGAAATTCAAAAACTGATAGCCATAATTAGCTAGTATTGCTCATGTCCTCTCTGTTCTGATCACTATTTTTTTTACTCGCTGTTATTCCTTTTGATCTTTCTTCTCATCTTTTTTTTTGCAGAAAAGTTTATATATGTATCCGTGGCACATTACAAACTTTTTAAAGGATTAAGAATGCTGAGGGTAAGCAGATTTTATAATTCTGCTTTTCAATGAAGAAACATATTCAGAAATGTAAAATGCATTGCTGAAGGACAAATCTGGGGAAGCCTGGTCTCTTAGCACAAGAGAATGCTCCTTTCACCACAGCATACCACTTATTATTAAGCACAAAGATCCTTTCGCCTTCTGCCTGGAGAGTAGAAGTTGCTAGATTACTATGGCTATGTCTGTGTAACGTACTTTGCACAGTAGTTAGCATAGCATTATACCCTTTTAGGTGCCGAAAATATGCTTTTGGATGATTGACAGCCAACCTGTGATTTTTTTCTGATCATGCAAGGCCAACCTGACATGAGAAGTCTTGGGAGGAATTCGTTCCCTGAAGAGGAGGTAGGCTGACACTGAGTGACTTGGAAATGACAGGAAGTCAGCTGAAATTGCTACTATAGTTAAAATGTCCTTTTAAGTAATTCTACATAAAATAGATTTCTCACCATCAAGAAGCTTCAACTGTTGATGGTGTAGCAATTTTAAGTCACAAAAGTAAGTTTAGGTCTCATGAGCATAAAATCATTAGGAACATGATACTATTCACATGTCACCATGCTCTTCATGTGGCAATTTAATGTCAGTGGAATTTTAAACAAGGAATAATAACAACTAATCGATACCAAGTGCTAACGAACAGGACCCTGACCATATCTTTTCATCACTTCATATAATCTTCACAACAAGCTTACAGCATCACAAATACCTGCCAATACTACTCTTACACAAATGCCAAAACTGAGGCTTAAAGAGGTTTTGAGATTCACCAAAGGTCACACAACCAGAAGTTGCAAAAATCCAGTTTGTCTGATCCAAATTATTTGTTCTTAACCACCCAGCTATACTGCTTACACCAAGATTATAATAAAAGAAACAGATGGTTACTCAAAAAAGTTGATTCTGGGCAAAGTTTATTGAGACTCTGGATCTACCATTGTCAAAAAAAAAATCAGAAAAATTACTTGTCAGATTGTGAAAAACTAAGTTTTAAGGGAATGAAAATTATCAGACTTGCAATAGATTAGCATACAATGAAAGAGAGAAATAGAGCTTTTGTAAAGCAGAATGGCCACATTAGCCTGATCAGTGCATTCTCCCCCTATAAGGAAATGAGAGCAAACAAATATGCAAATATGTGGTGATCATTAAATCAGAAATGCAAGTAAGTTTCGGAAGTCAAACATTTAATGGTATCTGGCCAAAACCTCGGTGCATCTATGTAATATAAAGATAGCCTTGACAATAATGCCCATGGCCGGGCGCGGTGGCTCAAGCCTGTAATCCCAGCACTTTGGGAGGCCGAGACGGGTGGATCACAAGGTCAGGAGATCGAGACCATCCTGGCTAACACAGTGAAACCCCGTCTCTACTAAAAATACAAAAACTAGCCGGGCGAGGTGGCGGGCGCCTGTAGTCCCAGCTACTCGGGAGGCTGAGGCAGGAGAATGGCGTAAACCCGAGAGGAGGAGCTTGCAGTGAGCTGAGATCCGGCCACTGCACTCCAGTCCCGGCGACAGAGCGAGACTCCGCCTCAAAAACAAAACAAACAAACAAAAAAGACAATAATGCCCATATGATAAAAGCACGATGGATAAGATTCCTATTTTCAAATCAGAAGTTATAAATTTAATAATTTCAGTAAATAAATGCTTTGTTTGAAATACATATCTTTATCTGCAATAGACCATTTATCATCCAAGCCTGGATAAAGTCTATGTCTTGGTTTGGAATGGCACCAAAAGGTGCCACCATTTCCTCAGACCTACTAGAATTTCACCTCTTAGTTGTATGTTGGGCAAATTGCAAGTCCTATTTCAGGAATGCCAAATATTATATCTGTGAAACTTCTTTCTCCTTCTCTACTCAGATCAACAATCTATGACAGAGTTGGCAACTAATGCTCACAGAGTGATAATCATCTATTTGGCATGACTTTCTGACATACTGTGTTAAGATGGATTCTGAGGTCTTATCCAGGGTAAATGGAAAGAGGTTTAATTGACTCACAGTTCAGTATGACTGGCGAAGACTCAGGAAACTTAGAATCATGGCAGAAGGTGAAGGAGAAGCAGGTCCCTTCTTCACAAGGCAGCAGGAAGGGGAAGTGCCAAGCAAAGTGAAAAGAGCCCCTTATAAAACGGTTAGATCTCCAGAGAACTCACGTTCTCCATGAGAACATCATGGGAGAAACTGCCTCCATGATTCAATTATTTTCACTTGACACATGGGGATTATGGGGATTATGAGGATTACAATTCAAGATGAGATCTGGGTGGGGACACAAACCCTAACCATATCAATTAGTTAATTCAACTGGCCAAAGAATGAAGAGAGGGAGCTGCAATGTTTCCAGATACCAAATTACGTAAGTTATTTAAGTTATGCAAATAAGAGAAGAAATCATATATTTTACTTAGTAACATACTAGATGCTAGAATAGCAGCCATTCCTCTTTTTTCTTTTACCTTTCTCATAGAGCTCAGTGTTTTGTGTTTTTGACTATTTAATTAAAAAGCACGTCCCCTCTCCCCATATCCACATACTTGGGTTAGTAGAAATAGTATAAACAAGGCAGTATTTAGAATTAATATCAACTGGTTACCTTTATGAATAAGCCATCCTTTACTATAGTATGTTGTTTAGAACATGGTGCTAAGAAAACACATAGTAGATGGCAATTGTGCCTCACCACATGTCACAAAATACAGCTCTTAATGGAAACATACTCACATAAGGGCATAAGAAACCTACTTCTCTCAGGTTTGAAGATTCCTAGCATCTCTAGGTTTTGTCTACATCCAAGTATTACAGTACAGTTGTCCCAATTCATGCAAACAGGAAGAGCTAATAGGTGAAGTGAGCCATGCTCATCTTGGATACTTGAAATTCTAATTTGGTTGGAACTGTCCTGAAGTAGAGTCGTCCCTCAATATCCTTGCAGGATTTGTTCCAGAACCCCTGCAGATGCCAAAATTCATGAATGCACAAGTCTCTTATATAAAATGGCATACTATTTGCATATCATCTACACACATTCTCCCGTATACTTTAAATTATCTCTAGATTACTTGTAATACCTAACGCAGTGGAAGTGATATGCAAATTGTGGTTAAATGTATTGAATTTGTTTGTACATTATTTTATTATGTTTTTTCCAAACATTTTAAAACCTCAGTTGGTTGAATCTGAAGATGGAGAACCCATAGATATGGAGGGCCAATTGTACGCTGTTCTGCAGTTCAGATATCTAGGGGAAAGTTTCAGCTAACTTCCATCCGATATGCATATGGAAACTGAATGTGGTAGAAACATGCTGAATTTTATAAGTTGCTTTGTAATGTTTTCCCTTGCTAGGATAAAGAGAAGAATTAGCTATCACATACTGCTTTTGCATTATCAAATCAAACCTAGGTACCATGATTGTAGTTTAGAAAACAAACTCTGAAAATAAAGACAATTTGTAACAGGCCTGCATTCAAATCATGGCTCCGCCGCTGTGACTTTGAGCACACAGCTTAACGTCATTGAGCCTGAGTTTCTGCCTTAGTAAAACTGACTGATTAATATAGACTGCAATCAGTTGTTATGAAAATAAATGTGAATGGAATCATATCTTTAATGCACATAGTATAGTGCCTCATATACAATTGGCAATCCATAAATAACAACAGTAAGCAATAATGACTTCTAAAACTCTTTGAATGGTGCTTGGTCATAGTAAGTACCATATAAGTATTTGCTACTATTATTAATATTCCTGTATTGAAATTGGGCTTTCTTTCTTTTTCCTGCCTCCCAGTATGTTGAGATCTCATTCAGAGGTTGTTCTGACAGCTAGAAGGAAGGGATTAACCCAATATTTCCAATGCTGCCTTGGTCTAGGCTCCACTTCCTCCACAATTGAAAGGCAGAATAAGCTACTAGAGTTATTGGGTAGACTTTTGGGTTCCCCATGCCTTTATCTTTTACTCTTATTTTGCTTATTCTGGATACAACCCTTCCCTATAAAGCAGCTTCCCAATAAAGTGACCTACCACCCAACTTCCTTATAGTTATAAGGAAGCCCCATGTAGCTGGAGAAAATTCAACATGAAATCCAGAGTCCAAATAACTCTATTTTTGCTGATGTTTAAATTAATTTCAAATGTGTTCTTCCCACATTCCTCAGTGAGGTGACTGTAGACCAGCTCCTGATTTGGTTAATAGCATGCTGTTTCCTTAAATTCCCACTGTAGGTTCAATGAGAGAGCATTTCATTCTATATCCATTATCTCCTTCTTCCCACTTCCACCCTGATGACATATTCAGATATCTGTGCATATTCAACCAACTAACAAATATCTGTAGATATACATGTACATTTATCCTTATATCCACACCCACATATGCCAACACATGAATACACAAACTAAAATGCACATATGCCCACATACACATTCCCATGCAAATAGTCACATGCATGCATATGCTTGTGCAGAAACACCCACATGCAGACTGATGAATACACTTGCCTGTGTGCATACATGAAGGTGAATATGCACATACATATGCATGTATCCTCACTGACTGTGGTCTGGGACGTGGCAGAGACTTAAGGTTTTTTACTTCCTGAACTTTGTTTCCTTGTATCCCCTGATTACTAGTTTCTAAAGGAGAGCAGGTAGTATCTTGCAACAACTCAGGTTGGAGGGAAAACATGTCTGTTTTTTGAGTTAAGTTAGGCCAGTGCTGAGGTCTGAATGTTTGTGTAATATGTTGTGGAAAGCACATAACTTGTTTGATTTCACAGGCCCACAGCTGCAGCAGAATTTGCTTGCAGAATTTGCTCTCAGAATGGGTTGTACCTTGAGTCTCACCCACACCTGATTTAGATGAGACTTTGGACTTTAAATTTTGAGTTGATGCTAGAACGGGTGAATACTTTTGATGCTATTGGGATGGAATTAATATAGTTTGCATATGAGAAGAACATAAATTTTGGGAGGCCAGGGCAGAATACTATGATTTGAATGTTTCTCCTCGAAATTTGTTCGTTGAACTCTAACCCGAAAGTGATGGTATTAAAAGGTGGGGCGTTTGTGTAGTGACTAGGTCATAAGGGCTCTGCCTCATGAATGGAATTAGTGCCTTTATAAAGGAGGCCTGAGGGAGCTTGCTTGCCTCTTCCACCATGTGAGAAAGCTACATGGAGTCTCCATCTGTGAGTAACAAGCCCTCACCAGACACCGAATCTCCTGGCATCCTGATCTTGGACTTTCCAGCCTCTAGAACTGTGAGCAATAAACATTTTTGCATGTAAATTACTTAGTCTAAGCCATTTTGTTATGGTAGCCTGAAGAGACTAAGACACAGAGATATTTAATCCATTATCATGGTATGGGATAAAGGAGGTGGCTGGAGAATTAATTGAGTCTGCTTTCTCTCATTTTCATGCCAGGGTTAGATGAAAATCAGACTAAATTTAGTTACATGGTGTAGGCATGGGGCCTAAGATTATTTTGCTTCCAAGAATCTTAATTTGATAGAAAATTTTGAGAGAGCATTGTGTTATTTTCCCATGGAATAATCCCATTGGCCATTTCTATCCATTGCAAAATGCAATGTGAGCAATTACATGTAAGTTTTGGAGCAATCAAAGCTTAATGTTTGTAGCCATATTTGTGCTTAGAAGTCTTTCTTTTTCCATCGAACATTCCATCTAATCATTACCTTAGCTCTATGAGATAGAGACTATTAATGCAATTATACAAATCTGAGGCTCAAATATGAAACTCAGAGACTATTGGCCCCTGGAAGGTCAAAGGGGTGGTAATCATTTGAGGAGGTAATCTAGGCCTTCTTTCTGACTCCAAATCCAATGTCATTTCCACTACCCCAAATGATTTTTGGTGACCCTCTTTCTGCATCTTTCAGGAGAGACTCTGCTCACCTTTGAAGTTGGGCAATATTACCAAGCCCCATTCTGCAAAATAAAAGAGAATCTGATATTTTGTTTGAAATGGTTCAATCCTGCACCTCAATTCAGACTGGCTCTTAAGCTCTGTTATAGCTGTTTTCAAATTTTTGTTTTGTTTTGTTTTATATTATAAAATACTACAGAGTCCTGATATCTTTGCCCTTTATTGCTATTTTGAAATGGCATTTTCAGTAATATTTGTGAAACAAGATCCAGATGGGCAAAATTAAAGGCCTTTACTTATTGCCGGTGACCTCAAAAACAATTTGTCAAAGAAAACTTGTCCATTATTTCTTCTTTATTATTATTATACTTTAAGTTCTGGGGTACATGTGCAGAACGTACAGGTTTTGTTACATAGGTATACATGTGCCATGGTGGTTTGCTGCACCCATCAGCCCATCATCTACATTAGATATTTCTCCTAATGCTATCCCTCCCCTAGCCACCCACCCCCTGACAGGCTCCAGTGTGTGATATTCCCTCCCTGTGTCCGTGTGTTCTCTTTGTTCAACTCCCACTTACGAGTGACAACATGCGGTGTTCGGTTTTCTGTTCTTATGTTTGCTGAGAATGATGGTTTTCCAGTTTCATCCATGTCCCTGCAAAGGACATGAACTCATCCTTTTATATGGCTGCATAGTATTCCATGGTGTATATGTGCCACATTTTCTTTATCCAGTCTATCACTGATGGAAAGAAACTATCATCAGAGTGAACAGGCTACCTACAGAATGGGAGAAAATTTTTGCAATCTTTCCATCTAACAAAAGGCTAATATCCATAATCTATAAAGAACTTAAACAAATTTACAAGAAAAAAAACCATCAAAAAGTGGGCAAAGGATATGAACAGATACTTCTCAAAAGAAGACATTTATACGGCCAATAAACATATGAAAAAAAAGCTCATCATCGCTGATCATTAGAGAAATGCAAACCAAAACCACAGTGAGCTACCATCTCACACCAGTTAGAATGGCGATCATTAAAAAGTCAGGAAACAGCAGATGCTGGAGAGGACGTGGAGAAATAGAAACGCTTTTACACTGTTGGTGGGACTGTAAACTAGTTCAACCATTGTGGAAGACAGTGTGGTGATTCCTCAAGGATCTAGAACTAGAAATACCATTTGACCCAGCAATCCTATTACTGGGTATATACTCAAAGGATTATAAATCATTCTACTACAAAAACACATGCACATGTATGTTTGTTGCAGCACTGTTCACAATAGCAAAAACTTGGAAACAACCCAAATGTCTATCAGTGATAGACTGAATAAAGAAAATGTGTCACATATACACCGTGGAATACTATGCAGCCATAAAAAAGGATGAACTCATGGATGAGGGACATGGATGAAGCCGGAAGTCATCATTCTCAGCAAACTGTCACAGGAACAGAAAACCAAAATCTGCATGTTGTCACTCATAAGTGGGAGTTGAACAATGAGCACACATGGACACAGAGAGGGCAACATCACACACTGGGGCCTGTCGGGGGTGGGGGGCTAGGGGAGGGATAGCACTAGGAGAAATACCTAATGTAGATGACGGGTTGATGGGTACAGCAAAACACCATTGCATGTGTATACCTGCGTAACAAACCTGCACATTCTGTGCAGGTATAGCAGAACTTGAAGTTTTTTTTTTTTTTTTTTTTTTTTTTTTTTTTTTTTTTTTTAAAGATTTCTATTTCTTTTAGAAGTAGAAGTGACTACAGGCAAGCCCACTAAGCCATCTACATTAATAAGGTTGTGTCAGTGGTTCATGTTCTGGAGGTGATTTACTGTAACATACCCACCTTAAGGATCCTACAGACCTATTATTAATAGAACAGTGGTTTCCAATCAGGGATGATTTTTCTCCCAGGAGATATTTGGCTATATTTGGACACATTTTTTGTTATCACAGTGGGGGTAGGGGTGGAGTAGATGTGTTTCTGACATCTAGTGGGTAGCAATCAGGGATGCTTCTAAACATTACACAATACATAGCATAACCCTCCACAACAAAGAATTATCCTACAATACATAGCATGACCCTCTGCAACAAAGAATTATCCTATAATACATAGCATGACCGTCCACAACAAAGAATTATTCTGCACTAAATGCCAATAGTACTGAGGTTATGAAACCCTGGAAGAGAGTGATTGAAGAGTCCTAGTTTTACAGTCAGGCAGAGCCAGGTTTGATTCCTAATTCCAGCACTGACTAGCTGTGAATTTAACCTCTCTGGGTATAACTTTCCTCAATTGTAAAATTAGTATAATAACACTGAGTCTTCCAAATTGTTTGAAGTCACACACACACACACACACACACACACACACACACACACACGCTTTCCTGGCTCAGATCTTCCATTAGTCTGATTGCTTGCAGAGCTGGCTTTCTATAATTAAATTATGCCAATGTATTACCCTTGAATCACTCATAATTTTTTCTTCAAGATCTCTTATCTCTGGCTTTACAAGTATGAACTCTGAGCCCAGCTCTGTACTAGGTAGTGCTGGGAAAAATCAGACACTCGTCCACTAGGAAGCTACTGCCTTCAGAGGACCATTGTTCAGAAAAATCATTGAACAGTGGTTCAATGAGAAAGGCAGTAACTCAAAAAGGACTGACACAGAGACTTTGGAAGAGAGGGAGTCTCCTACTCCACCCTCTAACCTACAGACTACACTAACTCTGAGTGATGTGATGTAAGGATACACAGATAAATAATGAGGTGGAGGTTTTTCCAGATCCTTAATCATATTCTGGCACCCAATATTTGTCATGTATGTTTCCTACTTGTGAAACTTCTTGCTGTAACTTTGTAATATGTGTGCTTTCAATATGGTAGATTGTTTATAATCCATCCAATATACTAGATGATGTGCCCTTTGATTGGAAAGTTTTATGTCTAACTGATCTGAGGACAGCACTAATTCAAAGAAAGCATTTGTGAAATGATATAATTAACCAGTGATAAATGAATGTTAAATAGATATTTTCAAACTATTAGAATATTTCTAAACTTGACATTTGGCACTATTAGAAGAGTGTGAGTAAATTGAGGATTCTGTATACTACCTGTCAGTGTAGCTGTGGTGCATGTATGCCATTAAATGTCTTTCTCTACTCAGTAGCAAATTGTTGTGTGTTAATCAAGCGAGAGTTGTGGTTTTATGCCAGGTTGTCCATGGCTTTTGTCATTCTCCTTATTTCCTAATATTATATGTGTATCCAGTTATTTGGATCTAGATCTGAAGCTGATATATATGAATTCAAACTGGTCACTTATTCAAGGTTTACATGATATTTTAATGTCATTGTTTATGCTTTGCAATTGGTTAATGCTCATGTTTTAATCCTCATGTTTTAAAAGATAAGTGCAATTAACCTTAATTATATGTTTCTAGTTTGTGTGTTCTAATTTACAAGCAGAAATGTGTGAAATTCATATACTTGAGAAGTATGAGTCTTCTACAATAGACTTTCTCAAACTTTTTGTGCACAGGAATCACCTGGGGATGTTGCAGATAATGCAAGATTCTCATTCAACAGCTCTGTGGTGGGACCAGAGTTTCCACATTTCTAACAAGATCCACAGTGATGCTAACCTTCCTTTTCCAAGAGCCATATTTTGAATAGCAAGGTCCTAAATAGACCTGCCTCAAAATATGTTTTATAAATGTTTTTGGCTTTTCATGGAAAGAAAATATCTTATGGTGTAACTCTTTTTTTTTTTTTTTTTTTTTTTTTTTTTTTTTTTTGAGGCGGAGTCTCGCTCTGTCGCCCGGACTGGAGTGCAGTGGCCAGATCTCAGCTCACTGCAAGCTCCGCCTCCCGGGTTTACGCCATTCTCCTGCCTCAGCCTCCCGAGCAGCTGGGACTACAGGCGCCCGCCACCTCGCCCTGCTAGTTTTTGTATTTTTAGTAGAGACGGGGTTTCACCGTGTTAGCCAGGATGGTCTCGATCTCCTGACCTCGTGATCCGCCCGTCTCGGCCTCCCAAAGTGCTGGGATTACAGGCTTGAGCCACCGCGCCCAGCCCTTATGGTGTAACTCTTATATTCAATGGTATATCCTGCATAACCTGAAATTTATTTACTCTGCATGATCGTCTCTCTAGGAGAGCTTTATGAAGCAAAAGTTCCAAGAAGTATTATTAATAAGAATTCTTTTTTTTTTTTTTTTTTTTTTTTTGAGACGGAGTCTCGCTCTGTCACCCAGACTGGAGTGCTGCGGCCGGATCTCAGCTCACTGCAAGCTCCGCCTCCCGGGTTCACGCCATTCTCCTGTCTCAGCCTCCCGAGTAGCTGGGACTACAGGCGCCGCCACGTCGCCCGGCTAGTTTTTTTTTTGTAGTTTTTAGTAGAGACGGGGTTTCACCGTGTTAGCCAGGATGGTCTCGATCTCCTGACCTCGTGATCCGCCCGACTCGGCCTCCCAAAGTGCTGGGATTACAGGCTTGAGCCACCGCGCCCGGCCTAAGAATTCTTTTAAAAAGTGTTTTGTGGTGAAATGAATATGTGGCATGATAGTAAACAAAGTAAAAAGAGATTTTTTTCTTCTAAAGACATATGATTTAAAAAAGATGTTTCTTTAAGAATTTTTGGAATCTTAGACACATTAATGCCTTGTGAATGGTAACAAAAATTTTGTCCTTCCTGGAGAATCATCTGGAAATGCTATCCCAGAAAACACACAAACCCAGGAGTCTCTTATGTCTCTCCACCAAAAATCCTCTCCCCCACTTCTGGCCCAATCTGAATCTAGAAACTGTCCATTTCAACTTTGCTGAGGCTTACATTGAAAACTTTTGTGTCTACATGTGTATTTATAAACCCGAGTGCAACTTGTCTTTCTTTTCAAACACTGCTAAACTTATTGGTTGGCTGTCTCCAGAATAATTGAATTTGAGAATTGAATTTGCAATTTGTAATAGAAAATAGTAACATCATATGACTGCAAATAAGAACCCACCAATACATCACAAGAGATTTGTTTAGTGTTTTGTGGGGAGAAATGATTATTTATCCTTACATCCAGGCTTTTTGGACATTACTCTATAAAGTCAGTTTCAGGCCCTTCTATTTAGTAATCCTGGCTGTTCTACTGACTTCACTGCCCTCTTCAGGAATGCTGAATCAAGATTATCTTAGGTGATGGTAAATGCACCTGAGAGGCAATAACTTAGGAATACCCTAAGAATGGCCCTGTATGGCAGATGCACCTGAATGTGTGTTCTGAGCTAGGGAATCCAGGAGTGGCTAAACTAGAGATTCGTTCCTGTCTGTGAAAAACATCTGAGCCCCCGACCTGACCCACAGAACATGGGAGATACAGAGGATCGAAGTCCCAAGTTTTGGGTTGAATGAATATTGCCAAATGGAGGTGGTCAGGGAAAGGGTTCTAAGTAAAAATACTATATAAATTGCATGCATTTCCAAGTGGTGGCAGTTCTCCTGTCCAGCCCACCGCCACTGGACCCTCTCCCCTGTTTGTAAGCCTCAGTGAAGTCCCAGGTCTCGTTTGCTGGCTCTGGGTCTCTTCTTCAGATTCTTGAATCTGGTGCCCTCCCCACTGAAGTCAATACAAGTGATGGGGTTGTCATTATACTGACCAATTTTTCAGAAATCCTACAGTAGAGCTGCAGAATGGACCCTCATTGGCTTTTTTTTGTTTGTTTTTTCTTTCCTAAAGCCTGGGTAGATTTATAAGTACTCCCAACAGAGGTTGCAGCAATGACTCCTTTTTTTAAGCTTTATTAAATATTAGTGACAAAAATTATAAATATTTAAGCATGATGATTTGATAACACATATGTATTGTGAAATGATTACCACATTAAGCTAATTAACGTGTCTATTACCTCACATAGTTACCATCTGTCTGTGGGGGTGTGGGGGTAAGGACACTTGAAATCTACTTTTTTAGCAAATTTCAAGTGTACAATAGAGTATTATTAACTCTGATCATCATACTTTACATTAAATCTCTAGAACTTAGTCATCTTATAACTGAAGTTTGAACCCCTTAACCAACCACTCCTCATCTCCCCCAACCTCCAGCACCTGGCAACAACCATTCTATTCCATGTTCCTATGAGTTTGATTGATTTAGGTTCTACATATACGTGAGATTCTGCAGTGTTTTCTGTCTGGCTTATTTCACTTAGCATAATGTTGTTCAGGTTCATCCATGTTTTCATACATGGTAGGATTCCTTTTTTATGGCTGAGTAATGGCTAAGTGTCCATTGATGGACCCTTAGATTGTTTTCATATCTTGACTATTTTGAATAACGCTGCAATGTCCATGGGGGTGCAGATATCTCTTGGGGATGGTCATTTTCCTTCTTTTTTTTGGGGGGGGGGGTGATATATAGCCAGTATTAGGATTTCTGGATGATTTTATAGTTCTATTTTTAATTTTTTATGGAACCTCTATACTGTTATCCATAGTAGCTATACTAATTTACATCCTCACCAAATATATAAGGGTCCTGTTTTCTTCACATCTTTGACAACACTAATGTTTGGACTTTTTGATAATGAATTTCTCTTGTGTCAAGCTCTACTAGAATCTGATCCTTATCCTATGAAAATAAAACAAGAGTGGTGGGTTTGGCTCATTTCAACCACATAATTTATATTTCTTAATAATATGCAATTACCTGTAGTACATAGATATGAGCATAAGTTGTACAAGGAAAGAGAAGCTATAAAATAGAGTGATAAGAGCTTAAATGGGTATGAGATCTAGAAGTGGCTCCCTAATAGAATAAAAACTAAGAGCCCTCAACTATCAACTCCAATCCTGTGTCTGCATCTTTTTAATGACTACAAAAGTGTTGAGTCAGACTTTGTGGAAAGCAAGGTAAATAGTACCCTGTAATTTTTATTATGTTTTCTTTTGTTTTCAAGTCAACATAGAAAGGTTAAAGAAGCAAAAGGCCTTCAGTTGAATTATTTTAAAAATATTTTGAAATATTATGCACTGTACATTTCTCCCAAACCTTAAAAGAGTTGGTGGGCATCTTTAGAGATGACACAATTGAAGAAGAGCTAATCCCATTTCCCCTGAACAAGACAAATGAACAGAACAGTAAAGATCCAATGTGGCTGTGTAAACATCCAATCAATGATCCACTTGTTAAGCTAAATCTAACGTGGAAATAGAGAAGTGGAGAGAAACTCAGATAAGAATAATGTGCATCATTATTTTAGCTTTGGAAGAAAAAGATAAGGCTGGTGAAAGGGCATTCAAGCAAATGAGCACAGAGATGAATGTGTTGAGGAGAGAAAAAGAAGGAAAGAGTAAGAAAGGAGAGAAAAAGAGAGAGAAGCTCATTAATAAATAGGGAAGAAAAACAGAGTTGATTCACCAGTTATCTGAAATAGGAAGCTTAGATTTTAATTCATCTCTGCTGACAAATAACAAAACGAAGAAAAGAAATAAGACTTTGAGTGTCTGTGTGTGTTGTAATGATGATCTCATAAGCAAACACTCTTCAAAGTAAAAAATAGAAAATGGAAAGTGCATATTGCAAGTCAGTCCATATTAGAAATGTGAAACCACTTCCGGTCAAACCAGAGAACACTGCTCTCCATGCAGGGACATTTTGTAGGGGAAGCATGGAAATGTAACGCATGCATTTGGGTTCTTAGGTACAGAACTGGACAATGAACTACTCATTTTATTGTGTTTGTATAAGTAGACTTAATTTTATTACTAAATATTAAAATATCTTTAATCAATTGGACAAGCATAATACCATTTTTATGAACACACTTCCACATATAAAAATAGAGAGCAAAAAGGAGATTATTATGTTTGATGAACAAAGATTAATAAATACTAAACTATTGCTACATTAGCTTCAGAACTCTTGTTTGTTCTTATTACAGACTTAGGTACATCTGTAATTGAAATCTCACGTCATTCTTTTCTGTCCCTCCATTCCCAGGAAGGGAATATTTTCTCTCAGGATTCTGTGTACTTACTACATTTATAGGCAACTATAAACAGTATATATTATTGTTTTTGAGTGTTTTAACATTTTAAATATATGGTACCTTACTGTAAGTATACTTTGCAATTTGTTTCCTTCCTACGGTATTCTATTTTTGAGGCTTATTCATATTGATATTTTTAAATCTAGCTAATTCATTTTAACAGACACATAGTAGCCCATTGAATTAAGCATAAAGTTTATTTATCTTAATAATGGATAGTAAAATTGTTTTCATGCTTTTGCTATTACAATCTTTGCCAAAATGAATATTTTCTGAACTATCTCTTTGAATACATTTGTGAAGCTTTTCTAATATCGATTTATAGAAAGTGCTGATAAAAAATTGTATACTACTTTAGCTTTTCAACTGGGTCTTTACATTTAGTTTTTTAATCAATAGATTTATTTATGTGTATAGCACAGAAATCTATTTCATTAATCGTTTTCTAAAAACAGCTAATTGTTGCAGAACCTTCTACTAAACTTTTTCCTGTTAAATTTACTACATTGCATGTATGCCAAATTTGCATGAACGTAGGTCTGATTCATGTTTCTTTTTCTTTATAATTATTTTTCTTGCTATACCTGTGCTAAAATCAAATGGTTTTAATTAATTTAACTCTGTGGTTCTCAATGGAGGAGATTTTACCTCCAGAGGGCATTTGGCAATGTCTGGAGACATTTCAATCATCACACCTGTAGAGGCAGAGGCCAAGGAAATTGCTGAATATTCCATTAATACAATGCAAAGGAGAGTCCTATTCTACCACAATTCGTATTGTTTTGTTTTGTTTTTGTTTTTTTTAAGAAACAAGATCTTGCTCTGTCACCCAGACTGGAGTGCAGTGGCACAACCATCGTTTAGTGCAGCCTCCAATTATCTGGTTCCAACAATTCTCCTGTCTCAGCTTCCCAAGTAGCTGGGACTACAGGTGTATGACACATATTCAGCGACTTTTTTATGTTTATTTTTCAGTTATAAGGGTCTTGCCATGTGGCTCAGGCTGGTCTTGAACTCCTGGCCACAAGTGATCCTTCTGCCTTGACTTCTCAAAGTGCAGGGATTACAGGTGTGAGCCACCGTGCCCGGCCTCAAATATGTTTTTGTTCAGAATTATATTGATTGTACTAGGTTTTTTATTACTCCATATGAATTTTAGAGTTAAGCTCTTAAATTCTAAGAAAAAAACCTTTCAACATTTTTATTGAATTAACATTTAACGTATAGATTAATACGACAAGAATTGACAATTCATTATATTGATTCTTCTCATTTATTAAGGGATAGATCTACATTTGTTTTGAAATTGGAAAAGATTCTTTAACTAAATTTGATATTTCCAGAATGATTACCTGATTTCTTTCTTCTGTTTTACGTGTAATTGATTAAATTGTTTATCTTATTATTTGCTGCTGCTATATCGTAATGTGATTTTTATATATTGATATTTTATATTACATCATATTAATCTAACTTTTTTCCAAATTCTTACAGTGTATCTAAATTTTTTAATGGATTCCCTTAGATTTTACTTTGTTGACATACCTCTATCTGAGAAAAATGAGAAGTTTTTAACTTTTTCCCAAATGTTAACTATCATATTGAAATTTCTTCTTCTGCGTTAGTGGCTATGCCCCTCACTACAATGTGATGATAGAGGTAATGGCTGAACTCAGCGTTAGAGAGTAAAATTTTGTGTAGGATTTTAGTAGATATATTTACCTATCTTTACCACATTCACTGAATGTCCTTTAATTTCAAAGTATTAAAATATTGAATAAAATGTATAAAAATAGATTATTTTTCAATGTGTTGAATTCAGATTTTACACTTGATTTCAGATCCCACATGCACAGAACTGAGACAATCATACTGCTTAGTTCCTAATTACTAGATTGATTGCCCTTATCATCAGACCATGTATAACACCTCTAATGTTTCATGTCATTTTTTTCTTTTTGTGCCCAATTGCCTTTATATTGTTCCTTCGAGACATCCACTTTATTTTCAACAATCTATACCATTTTAATTCATTCTGTATACACATATATGTGCATATATATGTTCAGTGTTATATGCTGCATGTGTTTAATTTATATAAATATTATTTGCTATTCCATTTAATTTCTTAATTATTTCACTAACATTTTTGAAATACTGCTAAATTGCTCTATGAAAAAGTAGCTCTTCTGATTGCTAAATAGTAATCTTTGGCATATGTGATGGTTAATTTTATGTGTCAACTTGGTTAAACAATGGTGACCAATTGTTTGGTCAAATACTAGCCTTGATGTTGCTGCAAAACTATTTTTTAATGTGTGACTAACATTCACATTTGTTGACTTTAAGTAAAACAGATTACTCTCTGTGACATGGATGGACTGCATCGGATCTGTTGAAGAGCAAGGACAGACGTTTTCCAAAGAAGGAATTCTGCCTCAAGTCTACAATAGAAATTTTGCCCGAATCTAGTTTTTACACTCAAATATGCAAGAACTCTTACTTGAATCTCCAGCTTGCTGCCTTGCCCTGTGGAATTTGGACTTGCCAGTTCCCACAACTGTATGAGCCAATGTCTTATAATTTATCTCTTTCATTTTCTCTGCCTCTCTCACTCTCTTTTCATCTATCTATCTATCTATCTATCATCTATCTATCTATCTATCTATCTATCTATCTATCTATCTATCTATCATCTCTATCTAGCTAATCTATCTATGTGTCTGTCTATCAATCAATCAGTCTACCTACCTACCTACCTACCTACCTACCTACCTACCTACCTACCTATATCTAAATCCTACTGGTTCTGTTTCTCTAGAGAACTCTAATACAGAATTTATAACTTTTTCCTTATCTATTTTCCTAGTTAATGGACCCATTAATAGTCTATAATTTCTTGCTACTACAAACAATGTTGCTTGGGATAATTTTGTAACTTGTTTCTTATAAACTGTATAACTCTGTTTACCCAGATTTGATACAGCATGCACATGTATACTTAATTTGATTCCAAAATGCTAGACTATTTTATAAAACCATGGCTTCAGGTATCACTCCCACTGGCAGGATATGACAGTACTTGTTTCTCCATGGTCACAATAACATATATACTATTGAATTTTTCATTTTTATATGTTTGATATAAAGTCATATCTCCTAAAACCTTTCTTCTATGGGGGAAAAGCCTTGGAATCCTATTTAAGTATATTAAAAATAGAGCCTAGTTGATTTTTATTTTTTCTTCTTCATAATCCAGTTGTTTATTTTCAGAAATTAATTCATGTCATATAACTGTATGCCTTTAATCATGTATATTTCATAGTACCTTTCCAAGACTTTAAAAACCTCTGTTGATTTTATCACTATAGCTACTCTAATCTTTCTTTTCTCTTAATCATACTTGTCAGAAGTTTGTCTATCTTGTCTTTGTAAACCAAGCTGTAGTTTTCTTTTTACATTTTTTTATTTCTTTCTCTATTCTGTTCATTTTTGATTACATGTTCATTATTTGTGTCTGGTTCTTTTTTTAAAATTTACTAATTATTTCTATTTCTTCCATCTTGAGTTGAATTCTTGGCTTCTTTGTTTCAAAACTGATTTGTTTTCTGATAAGAGTAGCTAGGGCCATTGATTTCCTTTAAGTACTATTTTGTTAGCAACCCAGTCATTTTAACCTGTAGGGTTTTCATTGAGATTCTATGATTCAATTTTAAGTATTTGCTAATTATGCTTAAGAGTTTTAAAAATTTTTCATTACAATATTTAATAACATTTATTTTAACTTTATATATATATGATATTAAAATTTTTATTTTTAGTAAATTTGTACTGGAGTAAGCATACATATAAATTTGCACAAATCTTAAATCCAAAATGATAATGAAATTGCAGGGTTTCTAAAATATGCAATAGTGAAATGTACGACAGCCATAGAACAAAGTTCTGGAGGGGACAAATGGAAGTATATTTTTGTAGGATTCTTATACTATATGAGAAGTTATGTAGTACCACTTGAACTTACACTCTTACAAGTTAAAGATACATAAGTAAAGATATGTGAACTCTAAAGCAACCACTAATGTAATAACATAACTTATCATGACTAATAAGTCAAAAAAGATATAACCATAAACTAATATTCAATTCAATTAAAATTCAGATAGAACATTATTTTTAAATTTCAGTGTTTATGTTAGATATAGAGGATTCATGGGCATGATTATTACATGGGTATATTGCATGATGATGAGGTTGTGGAATGGATCCCATCACCCAGGTAGTGAGAATAGGACCCAAATAGGTAGTTTTTCTAGCCAGGCTCCCCTCTTCTTTCCCCACTTCTAGTAGTTCGCAGTGTCTGTATTCCCATGTTTATGTCCATGTGTGCTCAATGTTTAACTCCCACTTAAAAGTGAGAACAGGTGGTATTTGGTCTTTTGTTCCCGTATTAATTCACTTAGGATTATGGCATCCAGTTGCATCTATACTGCTGCAAAGGACACGATTTCAATCTTTCTATGGCTGCATAGTGTTCCATGGTGTATATGTATCACATTTTCCTCATCCAGTCAATCACTGATGGACACCTAGGTTGATAATTTGTCATTGCTATTGTGAATAGCGCAGTGATGAACATAAAAGTGTGAGTGTCCTTTTGGTAGAATAGGATAATTTATTTTCCTCTGGATATATACACAGTAATGGGATTGCCAAATCGAATGGTAGCTCTATTTTAAGCTCTTTGAGAAATCTCCCAACTGCTTTCTCTAGTGGTTGAACTAATTTCCATCCTCACCAACAGTTTATAAGTGTTCCCTTTTCTCTGCAGCCTCACCAGCATCTGTTGTTTTTTGACTTTTTAATAATAGTCATTCTGATTATTATTGTTTTGACTATTTAATAAAAGCCATTCTGAATTTTAGTAATAGCCAGACTGGTGTGAGATGGTAACTCATTATGGTTTTGGGTTGGCATTTTCCTGGTGAGTGATGAAGAGCATTTTTTCAAACGTTTGTTGGCTGCTTGTCCCTCTTCTGTTTTTAGCCAGAGTGATCCAGCAAGAAAAAGAAATAAAAGGCATCCAAATAGGAAGAGAAGAAATCAAACTCTTTCTTTTTGCTGATTATATAATTCTATACCCAGAAAACCCTAAAGACTCTTCCAAAAGGCTCCTAGAACTAATAAACGACTTCAGTAAAGTTTCCGGATACAAAATCAATGTACAAAAATCAGTAGCATTTGTACACACCAATAACATCTAGGCTGAAAGTCAAATCAAGAACACAATCCCTGGCCAGCCACGGTGGCTCACACCTGCAATCCCATTTCTTTGGGAGGCCGAGGTGGCTGGATTGCTTGAGCTCAGGAGTTTGAGACCAGCCTGGCCAACATGGTGAAACCCTGTCTCTATAAAAGATACAAAAATGAGCTAGGCATAGTGGCATGTACCTGTAGTCCCAGCTACTTAGGAGGCTGAGGTGGGAGGATTGCTTCAGTCCAGGAGGCAGAGGTTGCAGTAAGCCAATATCATACCACTGCACTCCAGCCTGGAGTGAGATGGTGTCAAAAAAAAGAAAAATCCAAATACAGCTTACCAAGAAGGTGAAAGATCTCTACAAGAACTATAAAACGCTACTAAAAGAAAACAGAGACTACCCAAATAAAAGGAAAAAATATACCTTGCTTGTGGATAGGAAGAATCAATCAATATAGTTAAAATGGCCATACTGCCCAAAGCAATTTACAGAGTGAACACTATTCCTGTCAAACTACCAATGTCATTTTTCACAGAATTGGAAAAATATCTAAAAATTACATGCAACCAGAAAACAGCTGAAATAGCCAAAGCTATTGTAAGCAAAAAGAACAAAGCTGGAGGCATCAGACTACCCCACTTCAAACGATAGAAGTATAGTAACCAAATCAGCATGGTATAGTACAAAAACAGGCAGGCACATAGACCGATGGAACAGAAAAGAACAATCAAAAATAAAGCTGCACACCTGTAACAATCTGATTCTTCAAAATGGCCAGCAAAACACACAACGGGGAGAGGACTCCTTATTTAATGAATTATGCTTGCATAATTTACTAACTATATGCAGAATGAAACTGGACCCTTACCTTTCACTATATACAAAAATTAACTGAAAATAGATTAAAGATTTAAATGTGAGACCTCAAACTCTAAAAATTCTAGAAGAAAATCTAGGAAATATTCTTTTTTAACATGGGCCTTGGTAAATAATTTTTGGCTGAGTCCCCAAAAGCAAGAGCAACAAATACAAAAAATTGACAAGTTGGACCTAATTAAATTAGTAACTTCTCAGCAGATGAAACTGTCAAAAGGGTAAACAGACAACCTACAGGATGGGAGAAAATATTTGTAAAAACTATGCATCTGACAAAGTTCGAATATCCAGAATCTATAAGGAACTTAAATCAACAAGAAAGAAACAACCTCATTTAAAAAATGGGCAAAGGATACAAATTTTTTACAAGTAGCAAGATACCAGTTTTAATTACAGTTATATCAATAATCACATTGTGTCAATTATCTAAGCACTTAATTAAAAAGTAGAGATTGTTAGATTGGATAAGATTTCATGACCCTACTAGATATTGCCAACAAGAAGCGTGTTTTAAATATAAATGAGCAAATAGATGAAAAGTAAAATAATCAAATAATGAAATAATTTATGTGCTACTAACACTGACTAAAAGAAAATAGGAGTGACAAAAACAAATTTTTTTTTTTTTTTTTTTTTTTTTTTTTTTTTTTTTTTTTTGAGACAGAGTTTCGCTCTTGTTGTCCAGGCTGGAGTGCAGCAGCGTAATCTCGGCTCACTGCAACCTCTGCCTGCTGCTTTCAAGTGATTCTCCTGCCTCAGCTTCCAGAGTAGCTGGGATTACAGGCACCTGCCACCATGCCCAACTAATTTTTGTATTTTTAATAGAGACGGGATTTTACCATATTGACCAGGCTGGTCTTGGAACTCCTCCTGACCTTGTGATCCGCCTGCCTCGGCCTCCCAAAGTGCTGGGATTACAGACGTGAGCAACCACACCTGGCCAGGAGTGATTATATTAATAGCAGACAAAGTTGATTTCATGGCAAACAATGTTACCATATATACAGTCATTTCATAATGACAAAATGGTTATGAAGAAGACATAGCAGTCCTAAACATGTGTACACTTAACAACAGAGCTTCAAAATATGTAAGAAGCAATGAATAAAAATTGCCCAAATCGTAAGTGTGGAGCTCAATAAATTTTTACAATTTTTCAGATCAATAAATATGGTATTATTGGCATTCCAAAAGTTTCCCTTTGTGTCTCATCTTACTAACTCTTTTTCTCAAATAACCACTCTCCTGACTTCTAATCCCACAGACAAGTGCCTTTGTTAACATTAATATAAATCAATTAATATGATCTTTTGCATCTCCCTTCTTTTACTCAACATTAGATTTATGAGATTAACCATGATGTCATGTACAGTTGCACTTTGTTCACTTTTACTACTATATACAATTTTTTAAAATTATTTTACTAAAATGTCTTTACAGTAATTTTTTTGAATCAACATTTGAATTGTTTTCTTGTGAGTGCTATCAGCAATTGGGCAGTCGTGAACATTCTTATATTTGACTTTTGATG
Organism: Rhinopithecus roxellana; assembly: GCF_007565055.1. Taxonomy (NCBI): domain Eukaryota; kingdom Metazoa; phylum Chordata; class Mammalia; order Primates; family Cercopithecidae; genus Rhinopithecus; species Rhinopithecus roxellana. The sequence goes on along the minus strand of NC_044553.1, from coordinate 116,812,264 downwards.
AACATAAGTATGCATTTGTCTTGAATATAATAGCAAAGAGTAGAACAGCTGAAAAATTAGGTTATGTGGGTACACATTTAGTAGAATATGCCAACATATTTATCAGGTGGTTGTGCCAGTTAATACTTCCACTAGCTTCTTATCCTCACCAACACCTAACATTAGATCCAGGAGTACAATGAGGCAGGTGAGGCAATAAAGGTAGAAAAATTTAAAAAGTGCACACACTCATTGACTTTTGAACCTAGCATGACTTGCATGAATCTAAGAGGGTGTCTTTCTAAAAATTAGATGCCTCAGACACAAAATTTAAGAAGGCACTCAGTTTGAGGATTTCGTAGAACTCTGCATTTGAGCAAACTTGAGTGTAAGTGCCTTCTTAAATTCTGTACCATAGATACACTTCATTTATCTCACTCTGCCTTCAGCCTTGCTTGATATAGTGTTTTTATTTTATTTTATTTTATTTTATTTTATTTTATTTTATTTTATTATTTATCTAAGGGGAATGTAGTGTTATTACATTGTTATTTTTACTTACATTTCATTGATGATTAATGATGTTGAGAACATTTTAATGTATTGATTAACCATTTCGAAGTCCTCTTTTGTGAGTTGCCTCTTCAAATCTTTTGTCCAATTTTAATTGGATTAGCTGTGTTTTTTATTAATTATTTGACATTCTTTTTATATATTCTTCATGAATCCTTTATTGGATTTTTGTATTGCAAGTACATTTCACTCTGACTTTCCATTCCCTCCTCCAGTGGTTTCTAATAGTGAATAAAATATCTTAATTTTAATAGAGCTAACTTATAAATAAATATATATATTTTTCTTTTTGGTTACCGCTTTTCTGTCCTACTTATGAAATCATCTTTCTTATTTTCTTTTTGTATATGTAAAATCTATGATTATGGCTCTTTTACTGTTCTTGATATGAGTATTTTTTTAACTCTTGGTTGAATTCTATAAATCTAATTAGTCTTTCCCAAATGTAAATTTGATTTTACTTATGTTGTTTATTTTACATTTGTTTTTTATTCCATTAGTCTATCCTATTTTTTTATTATTTTCTTGTTTTAACTTTATTTGGGTTTAACTGATTATTCTTTCCTTAGCTTCTTGAGCCGGTTATATAAGTTACTGTTTTTTGAGAATTTATTTTTTAAGTTACGTTTATTTAAAATTATCTTTCCTTTAGGTAATTTCTCCTCTAAACAGGCTTAACATAGGGCATATTTTTATTGTCATTTAGTTCAAAATATTTTCTAATTTCCAGGTTGATTTCTTTGATTCCTGTCTTATTTACAAGTATATCTTAGTTTCCAAACAGCTAATAATTTACTTTTTGTTATTAATTTATAGCTTGATTCCACTGTGATCAGAGAATATACTCTGCGTACAATCATTCCTTAGAAATTTGTTGAGCTCACTTAAAGGCCCAGTATATTATTAATGATAAGTGTCCTATGTCCAGTGAAAAAATATGCATTTTGCTATCATTGAGTATTGTGAGGTTCTATATGTATTCATATACAAGGCTCATAAATTACTGTCATTGCGAATTTGTCTATTTCTCATTTTAATTTTTTAATTTTTACTTTACATATTTCAAAACTTTTTTAGTTTTTCTTCTAGGTTCTAGAATGGAGAAGGATCAAAGCATTATCATACATATAAAACATTAGCAGTTTTATATGATCTTTGTGGATTGACCCTTTTGTTATTATGTAACCCCTTTCTTTTTCTTTAGCAGCATTTTTTGTCTCAGAGTCTACTTTATTATTAATATATTTAAGTCAACTGTCTTTTGATTATTTGACAGCCTGAAATATCTATGTTATCCTCTCTATTCTAGGAGTTTTGATTTTTTTGTCTAGTTTATTTATATCTTAACAGTGGCCTTCTTCCTGAATTGGCTCCGAAAGTTTGAAAATTTCTTGAAGGATGGAGCAGTTACAGAACATGGGCATACCTCTCTACAGTCTCTCCTTTATGGGATCTTGGTTCCTTGATTCTAGGAAAACTCCTGCCTGTTTCTGATGGTCTTCAAACAGATTTTAAATATCATCTTGATTTTGTAAGTTTTTCCTAATAGGAACATTGGTCTGCTGCAATCTGTTCCATCAAAAAGAGAAACAAAATTCTTAATGGATCATTGATTTTCTATTTTTTCCATTTAAGAAAAGTATCTGCCATTATTCTCTACAGTATTTCTTTTTTTCTTCTAAATTATCTCCTGTTGGAACTTTTACATGACTTTTTTGGTAGTTTTTGTTCTCTCCATTTCTTTATTATGGCAGACATTTTATGTAGGCTGTATGGACCACACAGTTCCTGTCACTACTATTCAGTTCTACTATTGTAGCACAAGAGCAGTAAGAGGTGTTACATAAATGAATGTCTGTGGCTGTATTCCAGGATACTTTATTTACAAAAAGTGGTATCTAGGGCCTATAGGCCTTAGTTTACCAATCCCTGGGCTAGGTTATGCTAGTGTATTAAACATTCTCAAAATCTCACTGCTCCAAGATATCAAATATATCAAATAGTTATTTTATTTTTCTCTTCTTCATGCTACATGTTAATTTGAGATATATCAAGGGGACTCTGCTTGTTGTAGTTTTTCAGGGATCCTAGCTAAGGGATCTTGTTGGCATTCAAACAGAAAAGAATGTTCTGGCAATTAAATATTTACTTTGGAAGAGATACTCAGCACACACATTCAATCACTCATTAGCTAGAAATATGATGGACCGTGTATAATCCTGTAAGTGTATAAAGTGAAGAGGAAGGGTAATCTTACAGCAATCAAAAAACAGACAAATCAAATGAGTGGCTCTAGTGTCCACTTATGTGAGTTTTAACCTTTTTTTTTTTTAACAGTTTCATTTCCTTTTCCTTCTGATATTAATATTCTTATATTTATTTTCTAATTTACCAATTATTGTTCCAGATGTGTCTACGTTTTAATTTTAAATGTCCATTTAAATTTTAATTCTAAAGACTACTTTTTATTTTTTAAAATGCTATATGTTCTTTTTAAAATCTGTCATTTACATACATTGTTTTGTATTTGCTTTGGTGTTTTCTAGGTGCTCATTGGTGTATTTCATCACTTTAACAGTCTGCAGCTTATTGCCTGGGTGTGTATTTGGCGGTGTTTGGTCTAAATTCACCTACTGTCCCCGAGTCAGGGAGCCTCAGTGCCATTGTACATGCTAACTCATGGGGCTCTTGATTCTTTTTTGCTTCTGTCACTCTGGAAAATGTTAAACCAGTACTGCAGAATTGCAGAATTGAAAGGCCCTGTTTCATCTTTTGAGGTAGATGACAACATTAACATCATGTTAATGGGGGAAATTTATTTGGATAATGTAGAGAAAAACTTCAGCTAAAGCAGATAATGACATGTTTCTCCTAATGTCCATTATCATCAGTATAGCAGATTCAATACTATATTTTTAATGTAAAATCTAAAGGTAAAAACAATGTCAGATAATCTGTATGAATTATTTTATATACTAATCACAACAACTTCACAAATTTGGTATTTTTAAAATGAGTAATAAAATAAGAAATGTAAGGCTAACTTGCCCTCAGTCATTCAGCTGCTACATGTTGAAGCTAGGATTTGAACCCTGGATCTCACTCAATGCCTGTACCTTTTGACCGTTTCATGCACATTTTCTTCCTTCAGTGTTGTAAAACAATCATGTAATTTACAATTTGATAACAAAATTACAACAAAGTTTGACATTTTCAAAATAAATTAATAAAAAAATTTGCTGGAATTGGCTCAGCAATCCTTTCTGTTTTCACCCTGAAGGCATGATCAGGCAAACATTTCAAAGTTCCACAATTTATCTGCAAATGATTGAGTCATAGAACAACATAAAATATGAAATATCTGACATAAAATCTACCTAAAGCAATTTATGAAATACCTGAAGGAATACTAAATTTTAAAAACCAACAATATAAATTTAGGTCAGGTCAATAAGACAAGTTTGCCAGGTTTCAGGACTAGAAATGACGCTCATGTGAGTAACTGTCCCTCAATTCTGGTATCATTCAAAACAATTACTAAAATACGAAATTAAATGGCTGATCAAATCCAAGCATATCCTTAGTCAACAGGAGCCGGGCAGCTTTCATTATTCATTATTCATTAAGATAAACAAATAATTCCCACGACCCTTCTCAAATTTAGCATTTAATTTTCAGAGAAGCAGCAGAGATGATCTTCGAGTTTCTAGCTGATTAAGTCGGTAGTCCCTGGATAGGTTTGTGTGCTTGCAGGGAGTATTGCCACATCCTTAAAAGGTTCCTTGAAGAACTTAAAGCCCAAATGAAAAGATGCCACACAGACTTCTGAGTAATGGTCAGGGGACATGTGAAGGAAGAATCAATTCTCAGCTCCCAACACTCCTCCCCATAGTATTTCTCTTTCTTTCTTTCTTTTCTTTCTTTCTTTTTTTTTTTTTTTTTTTTGACTGAGTTTCACTCCTGTTGCCCAGGCTGGAGTGCAATGGCATGATCTCAGCTCACTGCAACCACCACCTCCTGGGTTCAAGTAATCCTCCTGCCTCAGCCTCCCAAGTAGCTGGGGTTACAGGCATGTGCCACCACCCCTGGCTAATTTTGTATTTTTAGTAGATGGGTTTTCTCCATGTTGGTCAGGCTGGTCTCGAACTCCCAACCTCAGGTGATCTGCCTGCCTCAGCTTCCCAAAGTGTTGGGATTACAGGCTTGAACCCCTGCGCCCAACTTCCTCATAGTATTTCTTACCATCCCCCATTGGACACCTCAACAGAAATAATCATAGTGAGTCTATTAATAAATGAATAAAAGGTTTATGGACTTGTGTTCATTTGTGGAAAGGGTAAATTAAGTAGATTACATATACTATATAAACTAGCACTGGAATAAATTCCACTACAAAAAAAGAATCCTAAATGTTGTATCCTTAAACTCAGTGAAGTATTCAAATAGCAGAATGGGAGTTTGAATTTGTATTAATTTCAGTGTTGTTTTAATTTTCTGGCCATCAGGCAAGATCCAGTCTGCTCAGCACATCACTTGTGCACATGACTCTTCAACAACTTTTCCAGAGGCTTCTTAAAACCAAATAGTAGCCCCTTAACACTGTCTGTAATAAAATATTGCATCATGATTAGTGACCCGGGATGAACCTAGGATGCTATCTTTGAAAGAAATTTGAACTTAGAGTTGGGAGATGTGAGTTATAAATCTCACCCCACCTTAAAATATCTGTTTGACTTTGGGCAATTAAGTTAATCTTTCAGAAATTCTGATTCTGAAACTGTAAAATGAGAATTATAATACCTGTCTTCTGTTGAGTAGATGAAATCAGATAATGCACATGAAGGCACTTTAATGTGAAAGTGCTATACATTTGGGAAGAATTATTATTCTTTGACTCTGAGCTGTCCTTCAGCTGAATCTACCTGTAAAAACTTTGGTGAGGTCCAAAAGTATCTTTTTAAAGTGCCGTATCCCCATACTGCTGACTAATGATAATGAATCAAACTAGAAAACATACACGCACACACATATGTGCACACATATCATTCTACTTTTCAATGAGTCAAACAATTTTAACAAGTTGTAACAGTTTTTTACTTTTTTTTGTTTGAGATGGGATCTCACTCTGTTGTCCACATTGAAGTGCAGTGGCACCATCTCAGCTCACTGCAACTTCTGCCTTCCAGGCTCAAGTGATCCTCCCACCTCAGCCTCCCGAGTAGCCGGGACTACAGGTGCGTGCCACCATGCCTTTAGTCAGAATAGGACTCTTCAATTGTATAAATAGGACTCTTCAATTTGTATCAGACTTAGGTTAACTGAGAAATAATCCTTAAGTTATTTTAAGTACCTGAAATTTTAAAGCTTTTGTACTGTAACCACACATGTTAACTATCCTGACTTACAGGAATCTTGGTTCCAAAATAGGGTAATGACATTACAAAAACCTAATTCATGTGGCATTGAATAAGGAGTTAAGCAGTAAACAGTGAGGCTAAGAAGATGATGATCCATTTTTTACAGTGAAAACATTGAGAACAGGTGCAATATGCCTGCAATGCTAAAAGAGAATAATACAAAATTTAAAAGGCAGTTGTTACTAGTGAGATATTAGCAACTACTGGTGGATTGAAAAGGTATTACAAGAAAGACAGGAACTCAGTAATTCATTAGCCTCCTTATAAACAGAAATGAACTGGAGTAAAATAGAGTCCAGAAAATTGGGTCCTTGCATGGTTGGAAAAGCCGACTCTTTCTAAAGCCCAAACTGTAAGAGAAGGGATTAAAAAAGGCTTTGAATGACAAATGCTCAGTAAGATAAAGTGATTCCAGGCAAAGATCAGATTGAGTTTTAAGGTATTTTAATTAAGTTGAGAGAGAGAGGTGTGAGAGAAAAAATGAAAAGTAATAAAGTGGCTCTAAAATCTATGTTTCTTCAGATGTCTACGTGTGGTTGCTGGTACCTGGAACTGAGTGAGAGTCTGTGAATCAGAATCTGATTAACTTTTTGAGACAATGAATAACCTAAGAAGCCACAAGCTCAGAATTTAAAAATATCTTTTACTGAAACAATTCTAAAACCCTCAGAAGAAACTTCCAGACAGTAGAGCCAGGGAATCTAGAAGAAATGTCAAATGAGCCCTTCCAGCAGTAGAATTATGACTTCCTCTTGAGTCCCCCTCCACCTTAGGGGATGAAAACTTCACAGTCCTTCCAGCAATTGCTATGGCTGGTGCTTGTTGCTGTCTCCATCACATTCCTTTTTTAAAATGGGTGTGTTCACAACAGTTATCCTATTCTGGTTACACCACTGTGTACTGAATGTTTTGTGTATGTGTGTTTTTGTGTGTGTAGGTTTACGAGGGACGCAGTTAAGGAGAAAAGGAACATCTTAGTTCCCAACTCTCTGGATCAAGAGTTGACTCTTCTGTCCTAATGGAGAGATTACTGTATATTGCCTGGTTTGAGTTGTATGCCTGTGCTATTCATCCATTGCCTCTTGCTTCCAATATCACCCTTTTACTGCCTTGTTTAAATAAATCTGCAATCTTAACTCTTTTTCTTCCACCAGCTAGCACTAATTCAGTACAAGGCACTGGAGAGAGATTCCAGCAGCGAAGAATTTTGCCTCCTGCTTCTGGCATGTTCCCTAGGCCTGCTCCTGCAGTGTGCATGGTTCTCCTGCATCAGGCTCTGCATTGCATGGTGGTCAGCAGCTCCCAGTGGCTGACACTTGGCCTGGCAGCTCTTCTTTGAGCACTTTGTAGTAGAGTGCCTCCAGTAAGAAAGATGCCTCCTGGTGAAAAGCTTTCCTGGAGGGCAGTTTTCCAGCAAATTCCAAAGGGCCTATTTCCAGCAAGGTCTGCCAGGATGGCTTCTCTGCATATATTATCTCTATATACAGTGACTTCTCTGCCATCAATGAGCCACAGAGTGGCCTCTCCAGCCAGGCTGGATCTCAGCTTTGCGTGGGGAATGGCCACTGCAGAGGGCTCTTCCTTGCGTGTGATGTCTCGGTTCCATAGCTGTGACTTTTCCTCATATTTGCTATTTCTATGTTCTTTAGAGTTCTCTTGACTTCCAATGACCTAATCCCTGATTACTCCAATTCCCTATTAGAATAGTTATTTATGTTACCATAACTCTGTTGAAGTACTGTGTAGTTTTTCTCCTGACTAGACCGGACATTACAATGTCCTGTTGGTTTGAGCTTTAGGTTTTCTTCCTGGGGGAAGGGTGAATACATTTCAAATGTGGAGAAAAAGAGCTTCAGAATATTTAATAACAAAAAGCCAAAGAATTTGTGCTCTTCAAATATATCCATTCCTCTTGTATATGTTACAGTCTCCTTTGCAAGTAGATTCCATGTTACTTAGCACCATTTTTTTTTTACTTCGTATCACAGCACGTATAGCATCAAAAAGTGTGGTTTATCTACTGATTTCTCTTGCCAAAAGACAATATTACAAGAATTTCATTTAAAGATCTAAGTTGGCTTTATTTGAGGTTCTAGAATTGGGCAACACTTCATCTCATAAAATGGAATAAGTTCCAGTGAGCTGAGCAGTGGACATTGGTTTTATAGGTAGAGCAGGGCTGAAGAAAACAGAAACAAAGAACAGGAAGTGATTGGTCCTTTCAAATTTATATTTCTTGTAAGGTAGGAAAAGGGAAACAAAACGATAGAAAACTGATTGGTTAACATCAAGTTACTTCAGGTTATTTTTTGTTTAAGAGTTAAAGGCAGAGGGAACTTCATTACCATGCCAATTGAACTGACCTGTTTGGGAAATGTGCCTATCTCTCCCTCCAGATTTCTCAAGTTAGAAAACTTAGTTTTGGTTTGGTGATGTGGAGCCTCAGCATAAGTGATTCCATGTTGACTTTTAGTTTGTTCTGTTGGGCCCTTGTGTGTGCACTTAGTTTGTAACAATTTCCTTCTATAATTTTTAGTCAACACTCTTATAAGTTTCCTGAAGTTAGGACCATGGCTTGGTGGTCAACATTATATGCCAGGTATTCAGCATATAACCAGTACTTAATGAGTATTTGTGATAAAATGAGTGAACACCTGATCACTCGGAGAGGTTAAGTTTCTTGAACACTTACCGTGTGCTGGCAATCTTCTAAATAGTTCGATAAATTTTCTTTTCTTTCTTTTTTTTTTTTTTGAGATGGAGTTTCGCTCTTTTTGCCCAGGTTGGAGTGCAATGGCGCAGTCTCAGCTCACCGCAACCTCCGCCTCCCGGGTTCAAGTGATTCTCCTGCCTCAGCCTCTCGAGTAGCTGGGATTACAGGCATGCGCCACCATGCCTGGCTAATTTTTGTATCTTTAGTAGAGATGGGGTTTCTCCATGTTGGTCAGGCTGGTCTTGAACTCCCGACCTCATGTGATCCACCCGCCTCGGCCTCCCAAAGTGCTGGGATTACAGGCGTGAGCCACCGCACCCGGCCAGTTTGATAAATTTTCTCAGCTGAAACAGCAACTGTATGAGGTCTATATTATTATTATCTCCATTTTACAGATCAACAAATTAAGAAGTTAAGTTTTTCTAAAAGAAAGTGTTTTTCAAACAAGACATACCAAATCAAAGGGCTCCATTAGAAACAGTGCACTTGGCCGGGCACAGGCTCCTGTCTGTAAGCACTTTGAGAGGCCAAGGAAGGTGGAACACTTGAGCACAGAAGTTCAAGCCCAGCCTGGGCAACATAGAGAAACCCTGCCTCTACAAAAAAAAAAAAAAAAAAAAAAAAAAAAAAAAAAAGAAAGAAAGAACTACAAAAATTAGCTGAGTGTGTTGGTACGTGCCTGTAGTCCCAGCTACTAAGGAGGCTGAGGTGGGAGGATTGCTTGATTGAGCCCAGGAGGTCGGGGCTGTGATGAACCAATAATGGTGTCACCCTGGGCAACAGAGTAAGACCCTATCAAAAAAAAAATACATATATGTATTTTTTAAAAATAAAAAGAAAAAAAGAAACAGTGTACTCCATTCTCTCCCATGGTTATCAAGATTCTGCCCAAATTACTGGTGCATTTGGCTGACTTTCTTCCTTATTCCAGTCTTCTGCTTGTTTGCCACTCAGGTGATCAGCAAAAACTCAGGAAGAGTGGTACTGACAGGATAAATGCTTACCGAAAGTCACATAAGTTGGCATATCTGCAGGGAAACATCACGTTAGCCTTTGAGGAGAGAGGTAAGTTCTTAGGCTGTATTAGGATTCTCTATTGGGACAGGAATAATAGATGTATATATGAAGGGGAGTTTATTAAGGGGTATTGACCCACACGATCTCAAGGTGAAGTCCCACAATAGGCCATCTGCAAGCCTAGGAGCAAGGAAGCCAGTCCGAGTCCCAAAACCTCAAGAGTAGGGAAGCCGACAGTACAGCCTTCAGTTTGCGAAGGAAGGCCTGAGGGCCCCTGGGAAATAACTGGTGTAAATCCAAGAGTCCAAAAGCTGAAGATCTCAGAGTCTGATGTTCAAGGGCAGGAAGCATCCAGCATGGAAGAAAGGTGAGGGTCAGAAAACTCAGCGAGTCTGCTCTTTCCATCTTCTGCCTGCTTTATTTTAGCCTTGCTGGCAGCTGATTAGATGGTGCCCATCCAGATTGAGAGTGGGTCTACTTCTAGCAGTTCATTGACTCAAATGTTAATCTCCTTTGGCAACACCCTCACAGACACACCCAGGAACAATACTTTGCACCTTCAATCCGATCAAGTTGACACTCAATATTAACCATCACACAGGCTATGCAGGGATCCAAACAAGAAAATGTGTAACAATTTCAGAAGTGGCAAGAAGCAACAACAAGATGGAGAAAGATGTGAGGGATGTGACAGTGAACGTGTGTCACCCCCAAGGCTCTTTATAGCAAGACAACACTGGAGCTCCTCTTTTGCATGAGACTGATTTATGCTGCAAGGTCCTGAAGGAAGACAGATGTTTTTTGTTTTGTTTTGTTTTAGTGCAATTCTCCAGTAAAAATAAAACCCAGGCGGTGAATAAATTCAGTTTTCTCCTTTGGGAGAAGTTCACTTCTACTGGGACCAGAATCTGCTTTTACATACCCTGAACTAGATGGTCAGAGTATTCTCAAAAGGCTTTCGTGGTACTTCAACTCCAATATCCACCCATCCTTAGAACTATGGCTGCAGCTCCAAAACCTCATACCTTGCTTTCTCCAATCCCCTAGAGAGAGATATTGGCTTGAGTTAGTCTCAGTTTTGTTATGCATCCTGGACTAGGTGCTTGGAATGGCTGAGTGTCCCTCCAAGCAGATGGAACAGCCCCCATGCCATTCTTCCATATTAGTAAGAAATACGTTCAGCTGCCTGAATTAGAAAATCCCATGACAGAGGCATTAGGGAACAAAGCTTTGTTTTTCTCCAAAACAAGAGCAGGGAGGTAGGCAATTACTATGATTGTTTTAGTGGCTCCACCATATTAGGTCCAAAGTCTCTTCCATTTTTGTGGCCTTCCTCTCCTCGTCACAGCGAGGCTGCTGCCACTCAAGCCATCATATCTGTGTCCCGTACAAGATGGGAAGAATATAAAAGGGGAAAGGGCTCTTGGAGGCCATTCTATTTTCTACAATCAGGAAAGCAAATATTTTCATAACTTATCTCTGCACACCCACTTCCCAGCAGACTTCCATGGGCAGCAAGTCTTCCCACAGAAGCAAAGGAAGCTGGAAAATTAGGGACCACGTTTATCAGAAGTGTCCCTGCACAATCATGCCTTGGAGTAGATATGTTGCTGCACCCCAAAAAAGTAGTGTGTCTCAAAACAAGGAACAATAAGAGACTAAACACTTGATGGGCAACCAACTGTATTGGCCATTTCTTCTATTTAATTTAATACATCAGACCTTACTCTGCTTCCCTTAGCTATATGGTCTCACCTCTTGCAATTTTACTTTGAGGTCCCTGCATGCTTTATGTTTATGTCCAGACTGTAGAAGGATTGAGCCTGCTGAGGCTATGCAACAGGGTAGTACATAGCATGTGATATTTTATAGGTTGAAAGAAACTTTTTTAAACTTTTATTTTAGTTTTGGAGATACATGTGAAGGTTTGCCACATAGGTAAACTCGTGTCATGGGGGTTTGTTGCACAGATTATTTCATCAACCAGGTATTAAGCCCAGTATCCAATAGTTATCTTTTCTTCTCTTCTCCCTCCTTCTGTCCTCCATCCACAAGTAGAAGTCAATGTCTATTGTTTTCTTCTTTGTGTTTATAAGTTCTCATCATTTAGCTCCCACTTTTAAGTGAGAACATGTGATATTTGGTTTTCTGTTCCTATTTTAATTTTCTGAAAATAATGGCCTCTATCCATGTTCCTGCAAAGGACACTATTTCATTCTTTTTCATCGCTGCATAGTATTCCATGGGGAGTATATGTATTACATTTATCCAGTCTACCACTGATGGTAATTTAGGTTGATTCCATGTCTTTGCTATTGTGACTAGTGCTGCAATTAACATTTGTGTGCTTGCATCTTTATGGTAAAATGATTTATATTCCTCTGGGTATATGCTCAGTAATGAGATTGCTGGGTTTAATGATAGTTCTGCTTTTAGCTCTTTGAGGAATCACCATACTGCTTTCCACAATTGTTGAACTAATTTACATTCCCACTAACAGTGAATTAAGTGTTCCCGTTTCTCCACAACCTCACTAGCATCTGTTACTTTTAGACTTTTTTATAATAGCATTCTTACAGGTGTGAGATGATATCTCACTGTGGTTTCCATTTGCATTTCTCTAATCATCAGTGATATTGAGCTTTTCTTCATATGCTTGTTGGCTGTATGTATGTCTTCTTTTGAAAGGTGGCTGTTCATGTCCTTTGCCTACTTTTTAATGGGGTTGTATGTTTCCTTTCATAAATTTATATAAGTTCCTTATGGATGCTGGATATGAGACCTTTGTCAGATGCATAGTTGGCAAATATTTTCTCCAATTTTGTAGGTTGTCTGTTTACTATGTTAATTCTTTTTCTGTGCAGAAGCTCTTAAGTTTAATTATATCCCATTTGTCAATTTTTGCTTTTACTGTGATTGTTTTTCGTGTCTTTGTTATGAAAACTTTGTTTGTTCCTATGTCTAGCATGGTATTGCCTAGGTTGTCTTCCAGGATTTTTTACAGTTTTGGGTTTTACAGTTAAGTCTTTAATTTGTCTTGAGTTGATTTTTGTTCATGGTATAAGGAAGAGGTCCACCTTCAATCTTCTGCATATGACTAGCCAGTTATCCAAGCACCATTTATTGACTAGGGAGACTTTTCCCCATTACTTGTTTTTGTCAGAAAAGAAACATTTTAATAGTCCTGATAACATTCCCCTATCTTGTATGTCCTGCTAACATTCTCCTATCTACAAAGCATAGCACCTGGGGTGGTGTTGAGTCTGGATTCCTTTGACGTGTCAATATACACCAGATAATGGCCGGTTTTCCACAAGAATATAGATGACTAGAGCTTCCTGTCACAATATCTGGCACAGTGAGTAATTTACTTTGGTTTTTTCGCTTATTTGGTTTATCTGTTGTTCTCTCTCTTTCTCTTTCTCTCTCTGTCACACACACACTGCTGTGTACAATTTGGCAATGCATTTGTTGTCCATTCGAAAGCACTCGTTGACAAAGCTGGGCTCCCTCCAATGTGGCTGAGATGCTGTGCACTTAGTGGCACTGCAGAACCCCAAGGCTTGGGCACCAGGGCTGCACCTGTGGAGCAGCCCGCCTGTGATTCCCATCCTCACCCGCTCTGTTGCTCAGTGGTGGCCCCTGCCTTGCCTGCTGGAGCAGGGCTCTTCAGTCAGAAAGGACAGGGCAAGTCGCTCCTTTATTCAAGTCTTTCACTGAGCTCCCAGAGCGGCAGTTGCAAATCTTTTGTTTATATTTGTAAACTAAGTGAATTTGACATGGAAGTCACCAAAGGGGAATACATTTGGAACATTGAAATGCCATTTTTACAGGCACATTTCTAATCATAGCTGCCCTTTAAAACCCACATAAAATTGTCGCTTTGAGTTCCCCTGTTTTCCAGCCTCAGTGCGGCTCTCTTTGCAAATCCCACAGCATGACAACAACAAGACTTCATTTTTAGTCAGACTTGACACTGGCTAAACACTAACGTGGGCTCTTTATGTTTCCATAAACTCTCCTCACAGAGCCACCAGTAGAGCATGGGAAACTGGAAAATAAGTTCCAATTAGAGACTGTGTTGGCACGCTCAGGGTGATATGGTTCCCACTGTTTTTAGAGAGGGAAAGAGCATAAAAGAAGTAGACTGCGTGCCCCAGCTTGCCCCTGGAGGAGCTGTGCCCACTATGGTGGCATGGGGAAATGTCACTCATTAGCTGGCTTGCCTGCTAGCCTAGAATTTGCTCTTACCTTCTCTGCCTTCTCCTAAGCCATCCATTTCTCTGAGCAAATCCAATGCCTTATAGCGCCGCCAATGTATTCAAGTGTACAATTTTAATGTCACATGTACAATCATACCTCCCTGTAGTGATTCACAGTGCCCACATTATCCTCTTTGCCAAGTAAATGGTAAAACACTGAACGACCCTCTAATTGATCTCTGGGGTCACACAAGACCTGACAACGGGGCTCACCAGGCACAAGGACATGATGGAGAAGTCTGAAAAGTGAAAAGGGAGAGGAACCGGGGAGAAAACCAGCTGGGTTCATTTTCACTCACATAATGAAAATAAATCTGGTTCAGCCTGGAGGATTACAAAATAGGGCAAGACCAAGGTGATCCCAGCTGCAGTGTAAATTTATTCTATGCTTTTCACATTTTACTTAAATTCTACATTCGTCCCATTTATTATGGCACAAGGTTGGAAAACATGGTGTGATATCAAAAGGAGAATGGATTCAGAATATCTGGAGTATGTCTTATTGTCTACCCACAATTTCCCCAAAATCAGTGTTTAAAAAATATTTATCAATATATGTAGAGTTTATTTTGGCAGTCCATGGAAAAAGGGAACTTTTATTATTTTCCTCACCGTGTATCTGGTACCCAGAAGTAACCGCAATAATAAATAACTACACTACTAAAAGGCAACATTTATTGTGTGCTTACTTTGAGCCAGATACTGCTTTAAGTACTGTATTAACCAGGTCCAGGGTCTATAATCTTAATCATGACATTTTATTGACCCCCTAACTTATAAATATAGCATAGTATGCAGTTAATAAATATTTATTTTAGCCATCTCCAAGAACTTTGGGAGATAGTTTTGTTTTGCTATTTATTATTATTTTTTTAACCTATATAAGGTTTGAAATGGAGAAATAAGATAATAGCAAGGAGGAAGTCTGTAAGCACAGAACATACTGGCTTGTTTATTCTGCCTCTCTTTGGTTCAGCTGTGGGAATATAGTTGAAGAGGCATACATTCTGGTCTATTGTTCTAAATGGATGAGCCCAAAGATTTATTTATTCTTGGCCAATAGGGAGCTGTTAGACCTTTTTCTTGCTTTAACAGCTTTCTGGACACTTACAGAGATAAAATAAGGAATAAATCATTTGATGCCCCTACTTTGCCACTGGAAACATTTGGTTAACAGCACTCACAGGCTGCAGAACAAGTCTCCTTGGAGAGGTGAATTCACTTACTCCTCTCCCCAGCTCACAGTAGCTTTTAGCTGTTTATCATAATTCTGACCTCTGAGCATAAATTTGAAGAGATAATGGATGAAAAAACACTCTTAAAATATAGTGCAGGAAACCAGTGCTCTCTGATGACTTTATTATTTTGTTTCTATAACTGAGATTCATCATAGAATCCACAGACAGAGAACATTAGAGATGATCTTGCCCAACTTGTTCAATTTTTAGATGGAGGAATTGAAGATGGAGAAACTTAATAGGGCCACAGAGCTTGTATTGGGCAGTGTTAGAACCTCAACCAAGATCTCCTGACATCCAAACTAGAGTTTTTTTTCCGAAAGTGGCAATCCCTCCGGCAAGGGAGCCTACATTACGTGCGTTGCATAAGACACTGGGGAATACAAAGAGATGGGTGTAAGAGAGGACTTGTGGTTAGAGTAGAGCTATTCTTTGAGGGAACCAGATACACAGAAAGTGGGTAGAGTGAAATAAAACACAGGTAGGCAGATAAAACGTGATCATTGTGGAGGGGAGGTACTCACCCAGCAGGTTCTTCCTGCCTACTGCACAGACAAATCCAATTCCGTTACTGTGGTATTGCAGTCAAGAAATGAGTTTAACTGATGCAAGGCCAGTCCCACAGGATAACTGGAGTTGATCTCAAGAGATCAATCTTAGGTTCTACAATAGAGATGAGATCTATGGGAGCAACTGAGGAAGTCACAAATCTTGTGACCTCTGGCCACATGACTCCTGAGCTGTAAAGAGTTATAGAAATTATGCCTATATTTGAGCAGAATTCAGGCCCCTTCCATATCCCTTATTTTGTGGCCTTTCAGTTTCATCCCCCAAACAAGGAGGGGATCAGTTGTAGGGAGGGACTATTATCATCCTTGCTTCAAAGTTAAACTATAAACTAAATTCTTCCCACGGTTATCTTGGCCTCTGCCCAGGAATGAGCAAAGACAGCCAGCCTGTAAGGCTAGAAGCAGGATGGAGTCAGCCACGTTAGATTTCTCTCACTTTCATAATCTTTGCAACGGTGGTTTCAGAAAAACTGTTAAGGTCATGTTTAGAGACCAGTTTGAAGACTAGTTATAGACTAGTGTGTGAAAAGTCTCAAACACCAGAATTAAAGGCAGTCTATCTTGTTGATAATTCTATTATTATTTATTCAACTGCATATTCACAAATTATGCCTTAATATTTAGAAGATTGACTTTCACTTGACCTTAAAAAATCACCATGGAGACGACAGCTGACTAACAATTCTGTTTCCACCAGGAAGGCTCTCATAGGCAGTCAAGATCAGAACATTTTTTCAAACACTTAAAACATTGGTTAAAGTCTTCTTATCAGAAAGAAAATCAGTCCAGATTCATGTAACTAGACTTAATGGGATAAAACTTCCTTAAAACATTAATTTCTGCCTTCAGCAAAGCATTCATAATGGGCCATTATATGGTAAGCAGTGAAGCTGGAGAATGGGGAGTGAGCCATAGTTGATGTCATTGCAAAGCGATTTTGGAAAAAAATACAAGACTCAGGACCAACCCCTGTCCTTGCTTCATGGGGTTGACTAAATGTGACCTAACTGATTGTCTCTGAAGACTGGTGATTTGATTTATTCTCAGCAATTCTCTTTCCAAACAATTTTCTGTCTTCAACACCCATGCAAAGCTCTTACACGTAGCAAGAAGGGAAGGAAAGAGTTTCCATGCACCCTTTGAAACAGGTCCTATACTATCAAATCAGCTTATCCACACAGCAATCCATTTTAGAACCTGAAAGATCTGAATGGTTGGCATTAATCAAAGGACTTGAGTAATGCCTGAACGCCCCTTCTCCACTTTTAAATGTGTTGACAGAGCCTAAAGTTAATGGTCAGATCTATCCTTGCAGTAATATGTTTAGAAATTACTTTGTTGTTTATATGCACTTAGGGAATTTTACATTATACATTAACAATAGTTGATATACAGGGTTCTTCAAGGGGAGGGTGTTGGAAGGAGTCTTGTGTTAGGTCTTGGGAAACCTGGGTTTGAGTCCTGTCTTTCCTAGCTGAGTGACCTCAGGAACGATTTTTTAGCCTCGCTTCCTCCATAAGTAACCCGTACAAGCTAGATAAAATAAATTTAAAATTTCTTACAGCTTTATAACTCTATGATTCCACAATTACATTCATTTTGTCCTTCAGAATACCAAACAACCACAAGTAGGCATTTAACAAACATTGCTAGATAGCATCACACTTGAATTTTTTTGTTTTTACTGCTTGCATGTCTTCCCCTAAACCATTCAAGAATTTTAAAGTATTCAAATAAAGATTCTGCAAATTGTACATTTCATTTTGCTTATATATTTAGGCAACCATGATGCCTTCAGGGTTATGGTTATAAATGATGGCATTGGCTTGTTTTAACAAGCAAATAACTCTACGAAAATGTATCCCAATAGAATTCAGAGTGTTTCTACCTAAGGTTCCCCCTCCACCTCACACCACACACATACCTTAAAATTTCAGAAGCGTATCAAATGAAAAAGACTTGTTAGCATGGAATTGATCAATACAACAACCAGCAGCAGCAGCAGCAGCAGCAAAAACACCACTATTAATTTCGTTGCTGTAATTTGTCAGTGAAAGAATGTATTTTTTTTTTTATGTAGATTCCCATTGTTACCTAACTGAACTGGGGCCCACTTGCCCAGCATGATAAGGCCAAACATTCTTACCCAGGTTCTGCAGCAGGCGAAAGGTGGGTGTTTATCTGCAAGGTGCCAAGCAGGGAGAATTGGGTACCTCACTCTGAAGCCTGACCTCTCTGATAGCTTACAAACAAGTGTTGTTAAACACAGGGGTAAATTTCAAGGAAGCGGAAGTTACGGGCAAAACTGTAAATCAATATATGGAGGTTATCCTTTGGTTTGGCCTATAAAGGTGAAATATCTTGAAGCAAAGGATAATACGTCATAAGTAGATTCAAAGATTTTCTGATTTGCAATTGGTTAAGGAAAGGAAGCATTGGGTAAAGACTTGGGGTCAACAGAAAAGGACGCTAGCTTTGGCTGCTGAGCATGACTCCTTCCAGGCCTCCGAGGAATATGGAGTAAAAGACGACAGGCAGTCAGAGTCTAGTCCTCAGCTCCTCCTTATCTGAGGTCTACATGCCAGCAGATCTGTTTGGTGGGGGTCTGGATTTCTGAAAAACAACTAAGGGACTTATGTTAAGATGTTATCTTTAGTTTCTATAGAGAATCAAACATCTCGTAACTCTAACTTCCTTGACTATAGTTTTAAGCCACTATTACCTTTTTGCTTATCAAGTTGCTCATTTACTTCTATGTGCCTGGAATTTCCCTTGAAGAAACTCAAGATTTTCCTTTATATTCACAGTTCAGGGGCTGGCAGGGTCCTAAGAGCCTGATCTATTTCACTATGAAAATAATTGAATTATTCTGAGTATTTTCTTTTTTATCATTTTTCTCATAGACCGTTAAATCCTATAATGAACAGCTAGCACATAATAGATAAATGTATTTTCTTTCACTCATATGCTGAAAATAATTGTTTATTTTTAAGGGAGCTATATACAACCAGAGAAAATATTTGTTAAACAACAGTCATATTGAAATGACAACCTCTAAGTAAGCATCTCAGAGGTCTCCCTTGCTTATTGTTAATTGCAGAATAAACAGATCTCCCGAAGCAGTGCCCCCAACAGAATAGACCTCCTCTTACCACTGGCAACTGCTATCCCTCCCCTGTCCCTCCCTGCCTCAGGCTGACCCCTTATATTTATATAGCAGTGATAAATATGTTGTCACATGCATCACTTCATCCTGTACATAGTTGCCCTAAGTGGAAAGTAGTACAGGATTTTTATTTTCATTCTGGAGGGTTTTTCAGAGTTGGTGACTTGCCTGAAGTCACCCTATCAGCAGTTAACTGGAACAAGGATATAGGTCTCCTAACCCTCATTCCAGTGATATTCATTATATTTTGCGGCATGGGGAGGAATGAGTCATTGACGATAATATTCATCATTTATTTGTGCCCTTTTAAGTAGTATCTGGGGGAAGACAAATACCATGATTTATGGTATGTTTCCTTGGGCAAGCAAGCATGGATTGTTGGAATGCATGATAGTCAATTTATATACACCTATCTATCTGCTTATCAAAATATTAGCCAGCCAAAGGGCATTTATAAATGAGAACTGGAATAAAATTGGGGAAAGGCAGGTAGGCAATCTCCATGGAGAGGCATCCTCTAGTTTACCCAGTTTAGAGATCATGCTCTGTTCATCTGTGAATATGATATATAGGACTTCAGTTGGATGCCAGTGATGAATGTCAATGATCATAAAGCTATTACTGGAAGTTTTTCAGTTATAGTCAAAGCCAAAACATGCTGGCTCTCTGGAAAGCCTGAATTCCTCTGAAGATCACCAGGCTGGTTGGTAGTGCAGTCCTCATATTTTGAAAACTGGATGTTGAATTGTGTATCTGAAAGGAACCTCCCAGCACTGCTCTTTCATTATTTTGTGACTTCTTAGACTGGGAATCTCTTTATTCCAGAACATTAGTATTACTTGGATGCCATTCCCTAAGATGCATCTGCTTGGCCATGTACGCAAAGGTGGTGAAAATTCACAGGTAGATTCAGGCCTCTTAGTTAATATTGGAGGGGAATGTGATCAGTTGCTGGAATTGTGAGACTTAGCTATCCCATTTTGTGTATTGTCCAGAGGTTGAGGAAAGAGTATTAAAAAACTGTTTCCTTGATAATCATGTTGATAGTCTTTTTGTTCAGAGCCACAAAGACCAGACCTTGAAAAAGGTATCTCAACCTTCAATCTTTCCCCATTTAAACAAGCTAGACCAGGTGTCACTACTACTGCTATTTACATCGGATTCTTTCTTATTAAGAGAATGTTTCAAGACCTGACCCGAGGAGACTGAATAGTAGTAAATGAAAACAAAATAGGAAAGATCATAAATGAATGGTGGACGGAGGAGGAGGACATGGCAGACAATGGAAGAAACTGCAAATAAACACTGCACTCCAGCCTGTCGACAGAACAAGACTCTGTCTCAAAGAGACAGAGAGTTTGAAAGAAAGAGTTTCAGTATGGAATGATAAAAAAAAGTTCTGGAGATAATAGTTGCAAAACAGTGTGTATGACACTAAATTGTACATTTTAAATGGTTAAATGGTAAATTTAATATTATGTATATTTTACCACAATAAAAAATAAAGTTAAATTATTAAAAGGTGAAAAAATTATAAGTTAACACAGCTTAAGTTAACATCCAGCAACCTCACATGTAAAATAAATAGGTAAAATATGAGAGACAACTTTATTACTTTCATTCATTCAAATGAAATGCTTTATTGCCAGAAATATTGTGGTTAGAAGAGATTGGGATAGAAGAGGTAAAGGGGCACATTCAAAATAGTGAAAAGGATATAATTCATACACATACACAAAACATGCATGGTACTTGGAGAAAAAGACATGAGTGATAGAGCATCGTTGTTGTTAAGACTCATATATTCTTCCACGTTTGTAGAAGCTTTGCAGCACACGATAGTGCTGTGGAAAGAGCAAGCCAGCCCTATACTCAAAAAACTGCTCCAGTCTCAGGAAAGGGTTTCAGGAAAGGGGCTTCACATCACTGAGCCTCAAGGAAACTCGGGTTCATTGTCAGGATTGATTTGGACTCAGATGGGACCTGAAAACCTTTCTGCAGACAGGGCCTCTCTTAGGCCAGGTCCTCCCTGGTCCCTTCTGCCGTGAGCTGTGTGTTCTCTGCCTTTGCTTCTCTCTGGGCCTCTGACCTGGTTGGTCCATTCTGTTCCTCTGCCCACTCTTTTCTCTGCATCATAGATTCTGACAGCCCAGGGGGGTCAGCATCCTTACTTGAGTTTGCATATTGTTCTTCATGCCATCAATTGCCTCATGACTTTTCAAAACCTTTAATTGAGCTAATGAAGTCATTATCTTGAGATTCTTAGTTTAAATGGCCCATACAGGGATCTGACTGGCCTAGCTTATCCTTCCTTTTTATGTTTTATACATTTATTTCTATTTCCTCAGACATTCCTTACATAAAGTACATTTTAAGTGCATGACTCATCATACATACACACATGCTCATAATATACATACACATATTTGTTTTATATATATATATATCATATATATAATATATATATATATATATTAGACTATGAATTTTCTGTCCTTGAAGAAGCTGCTCACCTTTGGTCTAAATATTTAAATGGAAGGGTGAGGTCATGTAATACACAATATTGTAACCTAGGTTTGTCCTTCCATCAGTGGTTTTGAGAGGAATAGTTGCCCTAGAGGTCTGTGTAGACAAGCAAACACAATGATTGACATTTCTAGTATGCTGGTGCATGGTAATTTTTTTTTCAATAACTGCTACTGGTCATGATTATCAATATTGGATTATATTACTGCTACTTCCTCTACTCATTATAGCCTTCTGCCTAGATCTTAGCCTAAAGTAACTTTTTAAAAAAATGTATTTATTTCAAAGATAGGGTCTTGCTTTGTCACCCAGGTTGGAGTGCAGTAGCATGATCATAGCTCACTGCAGCCTGGAACTTCTGGGCTCTAGAGATCCTCCTGCCTCAGCCTCTCAAGTAGCTAGGACTATAGGCATGTGCCACCACACCTGGCTATTTTTTTTTTTTTTTTTTTTGGAAAGATGGGGTCTCCCTTTATTGCCCAGGCTGGTGTCAAACTCCTGGCTTCAAGTGATCCTCCCACCTCAGCCTTGCAAAGTGCTGGGATTCCAGGAACAAGCCACCACAGCTGGCCTAAAATAACTTTCCTTATTATTTGTAAGTTGAGCTTCTTTGAGGTGTAAGGAACAGAGATACTCAGTTTATCCTAAATAGTTTTTTACAAGTATACTCAAGTAGGATTCCTAGAGTGGAGATTTTATTTTAATTTTATTATTTATTTATTTATTTTTGAGATGGAGTCTCACACTGTCACATGGGGTGAAGTGCAATGGCGTGATCTCAGCTCACTGCAACCTCTGCCTTCTGGGTCCAAGCGATCCTCCTGTCTCGGCCTCCTGAGTAGCTAGGATTACAGGTGCCCACCATCACACCTGGCTAATGTTTTGTATATTTAGTAGAGATGGGGTTTCACTATGTTGGCCAGGCTGGTCTCAAACTCCTGACCTTGCGGTCCGCCCCCCTTGTCCTCCCAAAGTGCTGGGATTACAGGCATGAGCCACCGCACCTGGTCTGAGTGGAGATTTTATTGAGGTCGATGCAGTAGTTCTAAAAGTATAACTCCTTCTCTGATGATGCATAGAAATTCTGGTGATTGCCCTGTGGCATCCAATCCTCCAG
This sequence comes from Rhinopithecus roxellana, assembly GCF_007565055.1. Taxonomy (NCBI): domain Eukaryota; kingdom Metazoa; phylum Chordata; class Mammalia; order Primates; family Cercopithecidae; genus Rhinopithecus; species Rhinopithecus roxellana. Next base: position 116,789,687 of record NC_044553.1, on the reverse strand, counting down.
ACTCTGGCTAAATGACTTGGCAATTTTTTAACTCTATTTCTATTATTAGCACTGCTTTTGTATAATTATTCTACATGTGTCTCAAACTCAAACTCTTCAACAAAGAAAAATCTAATTGGCTTGTAAAGTCTCCATCCAGTCTATGGCATTCCCATTAGAGCTTTCATACCAAGTCACTTCACAGATCAAAGGAATCCCTATAAATTGACTTGCTTCTTTTGGGTTGGGGGTCAAATCCATCGTGTTCAAGGTCGTGATATCATTGAACACAAATAAAATGACCTATTTGTATGGAGTCTCTTAAAAGGAAGTTGTTTACATGGCAGGTATACTAAGCTATTCAAAAGTCACTGTGACTGGCTAGCACCTTGCCTGGCCTGAATGGTTCAAGATCTCAATACGTTTCTAGGACCAGAACGAATGGCATTCATTTTTTTCAGAAAAGATTTATGTAGTGAGGATACTGTAAGACAATGTAAAGTCATGGAGATGGAAGTTGGCAATGCAGACTGTGATTAACTCACCCACAGTAACTTCTTTTCATCTGCAGCGGATAGAAAGGAGAGGATATACAGAGGCTTACAGATCGAAAGAGAAGAAAGTGACAGGGGCAAAAGGAATAGGGGAGAAACATGAAAGGAATGTGGAGGGAAAAGGTAATGGAAGGAAAGGAGAGGAGATGAAGCAGATATTGATGCTTTCCTTCTCCTATAGGTTAGTGTTCTCCTGCTTTCCCTGATCCAGCCTCTCCTTTTCGCACCTGTAATCCCAGCATTTCGGGAGGCCAAGGTGGGCGGATCACAAGGTCAGGAGATCGAGACCATCCTGGCTAACATGGTGAAACCCCGTCTCTACTAAAAATACAAAAAATTAGCCGGGCATGGTGGCGGGTGCCTGTAGTCCCAGCTACTCGGGAGGCTGAGAGAGGAGAATTGAGAGACTTGAACCCAGGAGGTGGAGCCTGCAGTGAGCCAAGATTGCCCCACTGCACTCCAGCCTGGGTGACAGAGCGAGACTCTGTCTAAAAAAAAAAGAAGAAAAGAAAAGAAGAAAAACTCCCATCAATGAGAGGAAGCCTGTCAGCACCTATTTGGTGGACAGCTACTTTGCTTACATAAGAACAAGGCTTGAGATAGTAGTATGAGCATCTGTGTAATGCATAGAAGTTCTCTACATTCTCTGAGATACAAAGGAGAGTACTGATGTTGGAACAGAAGAAAAACACTTAGGACTGGTGTTATTAATAGAAAAAGCTTCCTGATTATCAGTATCATAATATATTTTCTTGAAGGAACCTAATGCTTCTATGCCCTGTAATTACACACCATGTCTGTAAGGATAGTGGTTCTCAAAGGGTATTCCATGGACCAACAGTATCAGCATGATTTATGAACTTCTAAGAGATGCAAATTATTAGACTATACCATATACCTCCCCAATCAATCTCCAGAAGTGGGGCTTAGCTCTCCGTTTTAACAAGCCACCCAGGTTATTATTACTATCATTATTATTAGAGACAGAGTCTCGCTCAGTCGCCCAGGTTGGAGTGCAGTGGTGCGATCTCAGCTCACTGCAACCTCCGCCTCCTGGGTTCACGTTGATTCTCCTGCCTCAGCCTCCCGATTAGCTAGGACTACAGGTGCCTACCACTATGCCCAGCTAAGTTTTATTTTTTAATTTAATTTAATTTTTTTATTTTTAGTAGAGACGGGGTTTCACCATGTTAGCCAGGATGGTCTCGATCTCCTGACCTTGTGATCCACCCTCCTTGGCCTCCCAAAGTGCTAGGATTACAGGTGTGAGCCCCCGTGCCCGGCCACCCAGGTAATTTTTATGTAGCCAAAGTTTGAGAGACACAGAGTAGCAAAATGTAATGGACATGGAAACTTTCCATGCACATGGAAACTATCTGCTGCCAAAAAGTGATGTCCAAGTTATCAAGGGAACCTACAAACAATCTTGTGGTATCTTCCCCACCACAGTTCCCTCTCTGCTTCCCGCTTCTGAAAGATTACAAGTTTCAGAGCTGTCATGCCTTTCTCTCCCAAATAGAGAATAAGCTGAGAACCTGGACAAACAACATATCTGCTGAGCACCCTCTGCATTCATTATACTTTCCAGGTCATGATTAACAGAGGAATTGACATAGAGCTTTTCAACAGCTAATATTACAACTAACAGGGCTGTACTTCAAAGTAATATGCCGACTATAAACCAAATCAATGAGCTCTGGGCATCCTTGCAATAAAATTGAGCCTTGAAGCATTCTGCTAAGATTACACACCTTTCTACCCTAAATGGGATTAAAAATTCTCTATGTCCTTGCCAATGAGACCATTCATTGTGCCATTAGGATAGCAATGTCCTTTCAGGCAGAACTGTGTGTGGCACTTACCAGCCAATCTATCATGATGCAAACGGTTGTGTGTATGAGCATGTGTGTATGCATCCCTGTGTGTGCACATGTATGTGTGCATGCATACATGTTTATATGTGAATATGCATGAATAGACATTTTATCTAGGCTTTCCATTTAAAGATTCCTTCATAACTTAAAACTTGTGGGCAAATGAAGTAAAATAGTTGACACGTATTTATGGCGACTGCTTTTGTATGTATATATGCTATGAATATTTTATTTTGATGTATTATCTAGAGTAATGGCTCCAGGAAGGTGTAATGATATCATGGCCTCATGGGAAAAGTAGAGGATTTTTGTCCAAATCACATGGCTTTAAATCTTGATTCTGTCACTTATTAGCTGTATGACTTAGGGCGGATTTTTAAACTTATTTAAGCCTCAATTAGGTAGTTCATATAATGAGGAAAATAATATTTAATATGAAGTTTTATAGGGAGCATTTTGTCAGATAATGTCCATAAACAAACTGAAATTGGAAGATGCTAAATGATGAATGATGTAAAAAAGACATAACCTTGCTTTCAGGGGATAAATAGTGTATTTGCAAAGATATGACAGTCACATGTGAAGTATTGAATCACAACAAAAGAGATAAACAGCCAAATAGCTAAGCATGAAAGGATATGGTTAATTGCATAATAAATGCTTTCAGCGTTCATGGATGATGGAAGCACAGAGAGAGTAGGAGTTACAGAAGATACTCAGATCAGGGGTGAGCTGAGATTTGAATTAGTCCTTGAAGGGAGGGAGGAACAGCAGGAAAAGGTGAGGAGGTGATAACAGGCAGGATAAACTTGGGAGATGGGGAATAGGCCACTCTAGCTGAAAAGCTGGTCCTGGGCCCTGTGTATTGAAGACAATCCTGGCAAGGCAGGCAGAGGTGGGCTAAATTGTAGAGGCTTCTGAATGTCAAGCTAATGCATCATAGGGACAACTGAAGGAGACTGTCTTTTCAATTCACTTTAATCTGTCCTAAGCCCACATTAATTCAACAGATCTGTTTACCCCTTCTGCCTATTCATCATCTGTTCAAAGTTATCTGGTGTAAGAGAGAGAGACAAGGGATGAGATCACAGATAGACACATCACCACATTACTGATATCCAGCTCCAGCAATTGTATCCCTGCCACCACCATCCTTTGTGCTGGATACCTGGGCTCCTTCTTGCTGCAGTGCCCTGGGTGGGATCATTGTGCATTTTTTGTCTCCTTATTTTTCACAAGTTCTCACAGTCAGATTGAACATCTTCTCCTGGTCATCATGACCTTCTACCATGGCTCTGATAATAAGCTGATTCATATTTCTCCTAGTTTCCTAAACCAGTCCTCTTACCTAAAGTGTTGCTTCAGAACTTGAGCTTGCACTTGTAATTCTTCTCATTGGTAACTGCTCCCTAGAAATCATTTCATTGCCTCTTTTCCACCTGGATTGTTTCATTATGAGTCTGTTTATTTTGTTATGTATAATGAATGAAAAATAGTATTATGTTTATTTCTTGATCATACTTGATATTCTGTGTCATTTAGTGGTATAATTTATAGCATTTAAATTATAGCTACAATTATGAAATGTCAGTTTTCTGCCTTCTGTTTAGTTTTTTAAAACGTTTCTGTGCCAGGAGTGGTGGTTCATGCCTGTAATCCCAACACTTTGGGAGGCTAAGGCAGGTGGATCACCTGAGGTCAGGGTTTCAAGACCAGCCTGGCCAACAGGGTGAAACCCTGTCTCTACTAAAAATACAAAAAATTAGCTGGGCATGGTGGCACATGCCTGTCATCCCACCTACTTGGGAGGCCGAGGCAGGAGAATTGCTTGAACCCAGGAGGCGGAGGTTGCAGTGAGCCGAGATTGTGCCATTGCACTCCAGCCTGGGTAACAGAGTGAGACTTCATCTCAGAAAAATAATAATAATAACGTGTTCTTGGATTTTGTTTTTCATTATGCTGGATTTTGTTTTTCATTATGCCTTTTGCTGTATGTAACAACGTAATTTTATTGATGAAGTTTCTCTGTTAATGCTATTACTAATAATATTAAGGCATTGCAAAATACTATTTTTGAAATCAACTTTGTTTCATATTTATTAGCCTTTTTTCTTCGAATTTATGATTATAAACTAGTTATATCTTTAAGGATATATCTTCATTCTCCTACATAAGCCAAAATAATGCAACCGAATCAATGAAAGACTGAAAAATTATGAATAAGTCCGTATAGAGTAAGCACTGGTTAGGTCCCTTTTTTATATAGACCTGAGCACCTGCACAGCACAGACTTCAACTCAAGTAGGAAGCAGAGTTCCAGGAGGTGGGATATCTGTTTCATGAAGACCTCACTTTATTCCTTGAACATCTCAAATATCATTACTAGATCAACTGCTCCTGAAGGATATATGGGAGAGGGGACAGTCTGGGGAAATGTGTGCTCTTTATAACTAAGTAAGACTCTGAGTACAAAATGGTGAAATTAGAAGAGGTGGACATGCCACAGGTGCCTTGACATTAAAGCCTTGGCCACAGACAGTTTGATCCACGCATGCTGTGCTGCCTTCTACTGCATCCTATTCCTGTCCCACTAGACAACTCCAAACCTCATCGAGAGGGAGCAGGGACTCCTCTTAGGGGCCTCCTCCTCATTCTCCCTCCCCAAGCATGGAAATAAAAGAAAATATTGAGTTCCTTCAAGGGAAATTCCAGGCACCTAGTTAGCCTTGAGAAGTAAATGAGCAACTTGATAAGCAAGAAGGTAATCGTAGCTTAAAACAATAACCAAGGAAGCTAGAGTCATGAGATGTTTGGTTCCCTATAGAAACTAAAAATTACATCTTAACATATGTCCCTGAGTTTTTTCAGAAACCCAGACCCCCACCAAATGGATACATTGGCATGTAGACCTCAGACAAGAGGAGACTGAGGACTGAACTCTGACTGCCGTTTTCTGTTCTAAATTTCTTCTTGAGGAGCATGGAGGAAGTGACATCCACAGGCTGGAACTTACCATTCCTTTCTGTTGACCCCCAAATCATTAGACAAAGCTTTGTCTCCTTAACGAATCACAAATCAGAAAATCTTTGAATCCACTTAGGACCTGCTTCAAAATGTCCCAAATTTTTAGGTCAAACCAATGTATAACCACCATATATTGATTGATGACTTTGCCTATAACCTCTGCCTCCCTTCCTTTAAAGACCCTTACCTACAAGCTGCTGGGGAGGTCAGGTCTAAGCGTGAGCTGCCCAGTTCTCCTTGCTTGGCACTCTGAAAATAAATGCCCTCCTTTCTCCAATTACAAAACCTCACAGAGGATGTTTTGCCTCAATGTACCAGGTGAGCAGCTCCGTAGTTTGTTTTGGTAACATGTTCACATCCCAGCTCAGGCAAAATGAAGGAAAAAAACTATGTCTAAGAGAGTACATTTTTAGATAGAGCCAAGAAATCTGGCATAAACCTAGAGCTGTACTTGTCGAGTTCAAATCACAACTCAATCCCAGGCTAGCTGTGTATACTACATCAACACTTTGGCCTCACATATAAAGTCAGAATACTAGAATGAATATACCTACATTATAGGATTGTTATGAAGATTCATGTATTAATGTGTGTAAAATGCTGAAACTGTTCCTAGCACTTGGAGAGCATTACATAACCCTTGATAATATTGCTGTTTGTGGTAAGCAGAATTATAAAAATGAAACAAATGAAATCTGCCCATGTAATCCCCTTCCCTGCTTTTGATCATGGATAGAGGCCCTGACTATGATGAGATTTCACTCCTGTGATTGTACTAGGTTTTAAGGCAAAGAAGAGAGGATCAGGTTGGGTCTAACTTAATCACACTAGCCTATTAAAAGAAGTGGGTTTTTCTGGCTAATAGAAGTAAAAGAGATTCAAAGCATGGGGGAGGGGTGGTGGTTAAACCCACTTTGTTGGCTTCCAGAGATGTCACAGGCCAAGGAATGGGGACAGACTGTAGGAGCTGAGAACAGCCCCTCTGACAGCTGGCTAGTAAGTGGGGAGCTCAGTGCCTACCACCACAAGGAACTGAATTCAGACAACAGTTTGAGCTTGGAAGCAGATTCTTTCCCTGAGCTTCCAGACAGGAGTCCAGGCTGGCTGACGCTTGGGTTTCAGTTTTGAGGCATCTTGAACAGAGAACCCAAGGAGGTTCCCTGTGCTTCTGACTTACTCATCCTAAGATAGTAACTGGATGTTGTTTGACAGTACTAAATTGGTAGTAATTTGTTTTCCAGCAATGTAAAACTGAGGCACAGGTACTGATATCCCTCCCCCATGAGCCTGTCCTTTACTTCTGAGGTCCATGGTAGAGTGGGCCAAGCAGCCCCTGCCTACTCCTTCTCCCTTGTCCCATTTCAGCCCCACTGGGGCTCCAGACACTGTGGGTGCTTTACAGGCTGGACACATTCTGCCACACCATCTTTCTCATATCATCTGGCCCAAGGTATTACAACACCAATTATAAAACATCATGAGAGAGTTTGCTGCAGTCACTTCTATTTATAATCTTCCTCTTAACACAAAAACTGCTCTCTGCAACAGGCACCAGATTAGCGTCCTTGAAGGCTCTGGTTTTTTCTTCATTCATGTAAGAGTTTTTCCTTAGGTAGTAAGGTGTGTGTGTGGCAACAGTGAGTGGGCAGCTAAGCAGCTATTCATTGACAAGCCCTAGAGATTTCAGTGTTAATTCATTCTCCCATGCTGGGCCCTGTTTTTCCTTACATTAATTAATGTCATGTGTTTCTGGTCTTTTCATCTTGTAGCCACTTCAGATGAGAAAAAAGCAAAGCAAAACAAAACAAAACAAAAAAACTATTCAGAAAAAGAGAAGCATGGTTCAGGTAAGCTGTCTTTCTGGAATATCATTGACTTATGTCAAACTACAGGAAAATCCATTTCAACAGAGACAGGAAAAGGTAGAGGACCAAGGTCCATTTCTCCTGTTGCTCTGTGCTGAGTGCCCTTGTTGAAGTGGCCACTCACTTATAGCATTAATTTTTAGGTTGAAGTTAAGTGAAGCTGAGGAGCAGTAACAGTTTAGGATTTAGAGAGTATAGATCCTTTCCTAATAAAGTAAACTGAGTATCACTTGAAACTAGCTGATGTTGATGTGGTGCATTACAGATCTCTGAGCATAAGTCTGCAAGGTATCCCTAGCATTCCTATGCCACAGACTTCAAAGTAGTACTCTGACAAAAATAGAGTCACCAGGGGAACACGCGATATTGTTCAGAACACGCATGGCCGTGACAGACAGAGACCCAGGAAGAATCATTTCCTGAGTCAGAGCAGACACCTTAAGGGAAATCCTGCTGATCCCAATCCAGATCTGATTTTTTGGGGGACATATTTCTCTACGATGTTTACTTAACCTCTGTTTGAAATTCATGTTGTTCATTTTTAAAAATGCTGCTCTGAGCATTTGCTAAGGGAAGCTTATAGTGCGCTTCACGTATTTCCCATACACATCACCAACTACCACCATCAACCCATTGGAAGATTTCTTTAAAATGTCACATAAAATTTTTGTCTAGAAATGTGGAAAAGGAAGCTGAGCAAAATTAAGATTAATAGGTACGTGGGGGAGAAAATAGGTCGTGACTAAGTCTGAAAATAAGACTCTGAAAATTACAGATCTATTTTCTTTCTTTCTTTCTTTTTTTTTTTTTTTTGAGACTGGGTCTCCCTCTGTGGCCCAGGCTGGAGTGCAGTGGCGTGATACAGATCCATTTGTAATTGAATTTGAAGAAGAAAGTATGAAGGCAAGTTTGCCTCAAGGGAAAAATGAAGGGAAGAGATGTCCACTGCCACTGAGGAACATTTTGTTTTCAGAGGTGTTACACCATGGGGAGAAAGGGAAGAGGATGCAAGCTCAGTTCAAACCCAAATGCAGCCTCTACACTAACCACTTACTTCGCACAAGCAGCTAAATATCTCCCAGACTTTGTTCCTTTGTCTGTAAAATGGATATCCTAATAGTTATTTACCTCAAAGGGGTTTTGTGAATAGTAAACCTTCAGCCCAAGGACTGGTTCATGGTCAGTGTTTATGGCAAGTTGATTATTATCATTACCATCATGTTCATGAAGTATCCAAATAAAGGAAGCTGTAATTTCCTAGAAATGAATTTTGCAGATTTCCTGCTTCTGCTGAATTCTCTTTGGTGGCTTCTCCCCATGCTTTTATCCCAAATGAACAATTGAACTGGTGGCTTTTCCCTATGCTTTTATCCCAAATGAATAATTGAACCTTTCATTTACTCAAAATATAATGAGAACCCAGCTACTTGAGAATAGTAGACTTTTACTAGGGATTTGAGGGTCTAGGGATGGAGTGAAATGAGATCCCACAAAACAGAAAACAACTTAAAATTCAATCCTAGACATCACTTTTTATGAGTCAGGACTTCTCAGAGGCCCTCTTTGCTCCCCTGTCTTGAGCCATGCTGGGAAGTCCTCATCTTCTCTCTTCTCTCTTCTTCTCTCCCAGTGCACACCCCGGCCCCACTCCCTGAATCTTTGGTACCATTTAATGCACAGCAGAGCAGCTTTTCTTCCCTCACCCCAATAATGGTCGCTCACATTTGCATATCCCCAAATTCAAGAAACCACCTCACCAAAGGAAGTCTCCATCTGCTTTGAATCTCTACCCTTCACAATGACAAGGCCTGGAACAAGGTTATAGAGGTGATCTGTGTTTGTTTACTTGCCCTGTGGCTGCTGCTAGGTGACTGCTCTCTGTCTCCTTGCATGTTGCATGTAACTGTACAGTGGCCGGAACATTCAATGTGCTCAGTAATAATGAGCTCCCTTCCCCTAACCCTCTTGCACACATCCTCCCCTTAACGACCAGACTTGAAAGTCATTTTGATTGAAATCCTGAGTGTGTGCAAAGAGGCCAAGAGGAAGCTGGGTCCCAAATGCTGAGAGACAAGGTCGATGAGGGCAGCTGGCCCAGGCCCAGGCAGAGGCCAGGGACAGGAGAGGGACTGTGAAAGAACTCTCTCTCTCAACAACCAACAAAGAGTCAGTGAGGAGTGGGTGGGCCAACTGCACAGCAGGGAGGAAATGGGCCTGAGAGAGCAGCCACACCTCTGCCCCATCTTCTGTATCTTCTCCCAGGGTGGCATCAAACTCCCCCTTCCAAGAGCACTTTAAACACCAGTGCAGCACCTAGCAGGCCAAAGCATGCAAATGAAAACGAATTCGATTCTTCCCTGCCCCACGCCAGCCCCAACTTTGCTGACTCAATTCATTCCCCCTCCTTTAGGTCTTCCTGTTTATGTTGTCACTTTGTTTTATTATTTATTTTTAGCCTGATTTCAGAAGCTTTTATTCTGCTGGGCATTGGCAGGGTATCAACGGCACTGCTCTGCTCTCTGCTCTGAAAAGATCATTGTGCAGGCCTGGCCTCAGTCCCTGCAGAGACAGAATGCTAGTGTGAGCCACCTCACGCTGCCTCTTCACCAGCCTGGCCAGCCCTGGGCCTGCTGGTGTTCTCTGCAGGCCCCGCCAGCACAGCATTCATGTTCATGAATATTAGAAATAGAAGTGAGCTTAGATTTTGTGTGGTCCAGCCCTTCACCCTCCAATGAAGAAACTGAGACCCAGAGGAAACAGTCAGCCCAAAGCCATACATTGAAGTAACAGAGCCAGAGCCTAAACCTTGGACTCTCAACTTCCGTTATAATGTTCTGTTCCATATGCTAGGGAATCACTTAAAGAACAAAATCATCATTTCCTAAAATTCACAATATGTGAAGACCAGAGTGCCTGATCCATTTTTATTATTTACATATTTTTTCTGGACTCTGAATATACTTACGTACACACACACACACACACACACATATACACAAAGTCTAGGACATCAATAGGAGCTCCTCTCATCGTTCCCACAGGTTCTTCTCTTTGTTATTGTCCTTCTTTAAAAAATTTTTTTAAAAATTGCTGTGAGCCGGTAGCAGCAACCTGGTGTGGCTTGCCTCCTTGGACAGGCTGCAGTAGCAATGAAGCAAGGGACACGCTTCAGTTCCCAGGACAATGGTCTCTTTGACTGGGAATATACCAAACCAGAATTACAAGTGTGCAAGAATAAACAAGGCTGGAGTCAATCTAAAGTTGTTTTACACTCTGTTTTATTAAAGTCAATGCATTTCCGTTCCTATGTGCCCAGCTTAGGCTTGCTTAATTATAGACACCCGGGGTGAATGCTAATGTAGAGAGGACAGTCGGTGATTGGAAAACAAGGCCCTTTTCTGACCTCTACAGGCCATTTGGAGGAAACAAGAAACTGCTTCTGGAAAATTACCGACCAGGAGGCACTGCAAACAGGGGGCTGAGGGAGCTTTCTCCTGGACGCTTCTTTGAAGCTCTGAGTTGGCTGGACTCACGTGTGTCCTGCTTTCCTGCAGCTCTGCTCTCCATGTGTAAGAGGTTACTGAAGCAATGGGTAGGAGGTCATTTTCAGGAGACCTTTGTAACGGAAATTAAGATCTCAATCAATCAACACATATTTACAGAAGTCCCACCACATCTTGTGCACAATGCTAGGACCTTAGGATGTATCAGTGAGCAAAATTGTCTTTGTTCTCCAAGATATTACAGTCTTGGTGTGGTGGGGCGGGGAGGGAGGTGGTGGAGAGGGGACAGCAGAGTCCACAGGCAATGCCATACAACAAAAACTGTGACTGGGTTTCTCCAAGACGACTGTAGGAACTCAGAATCAGATCATGGGAGACTTCTTGGAGGAGGCTACACTTAAGAACATAATGGATGGAATTAGGCACATGGATGGAAGAAGAGGTAACAGAAGAGTAAAGTGCTTTCTGAGAATTGAAAGTAAGTTTTTATGACTTCAACAGGGACTGGTGTCAAGAGAAGAGACCAGAAAATTACATAGTGGCTGGATTTGAAAGGCCTCAAGTACTAGGTCCTATTTGCATTTTAACCTTAAGACCATGAGAGGTCACTGACAAGTTATAAGCAGTGAAAGTAGAAGCTGGTTTTCCTTCTCAATACCATCAGGCTGCACAGGGATGAAAGGGTTGGAAAGGAGTCACAACCAAAGGTGAGAAGAGTAGTCAGAAAAATTCCTGAAGTCCAGGTGAGAAATGGCCCAAGAAGAGAGAGAAGAAAGAACAGTGTTGTTGAGTGTGAGTCTTAGCTTTGGTTTGAGTCCAAAGCTAAGAATCAGACTCGATAACATTGCAGATTCATCCATTTAGTGAAGATCAGAGTGCCTGCCTCGGCTAGACAGTGAGCTATGCATCTGGCAAACAAAGAAATCAAACAACACAGGTTTACTATTGGCATGATCAAATTTAGGAATTTGAAAGTAGAGATTTTGTTGGGAGGAGATTTTGACTTTAAACCTGTTGAGTTTGAAGAGAAGCAGGATATTATGCAGAGATGTCCAGTATGAGTTACTTACATTTCAGTCAAGGATCTATAAGAACAACACACTTTCCTAGAGGTGGAGAGTTGCTCCACAACCTCTCAGAGGGCCCTCAGGGGTCTTTGAAGAAAGATGCTTTTCCTTGGAGAGCAGGTTTAAGAGTCCAATTGCCTGAGTTAAGGTTGTGATCTGGTACTTACTACCTGTATCATCTCAGGCTAGCCCTTACATTCTTAATGCCCTCATTTATAAAGTGAGCATAACAACAGAGTTTAGCTCATCGGACTGAAGTTTTATGCTTAAACATGATGACACGTGTGATGGTCTTAGACTGTTATAGATACTAAGTGTTGCTAATGACCACATTAGCTGTAACTGTGTTATGGTTCATGTTCACCTCCTCTGGGGAAGTGGAAGGAGCATGAGTTGGGAAATCAGATTTCCCTGGGAACAGATTCCAGCTCTATCATTTACTAAGCGTGTCTCTTTAAGTATGGGTGCGCTTCATTTTTAAAATGACAATCATAATGTCCATTTATCCCACAGAGCTGGTACTGAGAGTGAAATGAGTCACTATGTGACTGTCTGAGCAGAGCAGAAACATAGGCAGATTTTTCCTCTTCTAATACCTCCCCAAATAACTTCCTCTTCATACGAAAGTGTGGATAGGGTCTGGTTGATAGTCTACCCCAGGACATTCATTCATTTAACCCCATGCCCTGGACGTTTGGATGGCAGACCTGTTGGCCTCTCTGCTTCGTCTCCCGTCCCACAGCCAGTAGAGACAACGGAACTCAATGCCATGTCTTGCCCCGCCCTTCAAGACCAGGGCCACACTCACTTTAACTGAATAGCTCCAAATAATTGTGTTTAAGTGTTATTTATTTTACCAGGAGCTGGTCATAATACTTGTCTGGTACCAAGAAATTATTTTAACCCCATAAGAGCCTAGAGACTATAAAAGATCATTGGAATCCCCCCATGTAGAATCATCTTTGCTTCAGCCTTTTATTTATTTATTTTTAGACAGAGTACAGGGTCTCACACTGTCACCTAGGTGGGAGTGCAGTGGTGTGATCACGACTCACTGTAGCTCAACCTTCCAGGTTCAGGTGATCCTCCCACCTCAGCCTCCCTAGTAGCTGGGACTACAGGCATGCACCATCATGGCTGACTATTTTTTTTCTTTATTTTTGTAGATTCAGGGTCTAACTATGTTGTCCAGGCTGGTCTCAAACTCCTGGGCTCAAGGGATCCTCCCAGCATGGCCTCCCAAAATTCTGGGATTACAGTTGTGAGCCACCACGCCTTGCCTGCTTCAGCCTTGTAAACAGTCAGTGCTCTCCTCTGTTAAGCTACTTGTCATAAGACCTAAATGTGGCTCATTCGGTAATTCTCTCATAGTCTGTGTTCTCTACCAATGATACTGAACCCATTTTACTTTGCACTGGAACTGACCCAGAATATATACACACTTCAAGTTCAGTTTATATCACGTGCTGATGAGAGGTGAGTCCTGTCTTCTACCCAAAAGGCCTTCATCTCGACTTCTGTCTGACCGTAGAGACTAAAATCATCAACTAGCTACCCCTCACCTGTCATGTGTCTGAGGATCAACCTTCCCTCATTCATTGTTATGCTTAAAGCCCTGTGCCGTGTGTGTGTGTGTGTGTGTGTGTGTGTGTGTGTGTGTGTGTGTGTGTGGTGGGGGAGGGGGTGGGGAACTCAAGCTCAGTTTCAGCTCCATTATGTTGAATTGTGTGTGTGTGATAGATGATTTTAAGCTATATGCAATTGTATCTTTTTATTATTAGGCACTGAAAGGTTGTATATAATCCATTTTTATCTCAAAATTCCCTTTTACCACTTTTTTTTTCTTTTCTAAAGAACACTTTTTATCAAACATTGGTAGCATGAAGCCAAACTGCAACACAAACAAAAGAGGACATCTGTTGGGAAGACAGCAGCAGGCTCCAGACCTGATGAATAATTTTTGCCCAGAAAATCCCTCCTGGTGAGCACCAGGCTACTATGCATGTCTTTCCAAGACTAGAGCGTTTAGGGAGCTGGGGTGAGCTGTACCAGCAGGGCAAAACAAATCCATCATTTTAATGCAAATCCAAATGCTGAGATCCACCATGTGGGTCATTCTTCTGAGGCCCTAACAAGGATGACTTATGTCAGGCATTTCCTGGGAGCCCCTTCTCTTGGCATAGGGCAGAGGCTCCCTTTGGGATATGAAATCGACTCTACAGTGCCATTTTCCAGGCTCATAAATGGAAGGGTGTAATATGACCTTCCTTGTGTTGGCAACCATCAAGGTGAGCTTGTAACTTAGGGAGCAGGTTAATTTCAAGTGTTCTTGGTGGCTCTGAATCCTCTTTCTGGAAGGAAACTGAAGCCAATGGATGGAATTCTTGGATGCTGAGTCTTATTGACGGGATTGCAAGGAGGGCCCAGGCAACCAAGTTGGCATGATAACTATGGAGCTGCACAGCCGGTTCTCACCAAAGGGAGCATAGGAGCCAGAGCACCTGGGCAAATGTGGCAGCGCCTGGGAACCCTTGGAGATGCCACCCCTCCATTATCACCACTCTATTTAAACATTTGCACAACACAGGTTAGGACAAGAACACTCTGCCCCTTGTTAAGCTCACCTCACACTGGGAAGTCTTCCATGGCAACCACCAGCTTGAGAGGCCAGGCTGCACTTGTGCTAGACGTCCTTTTAGTGAAACCAGTTTCCCTTTCTATAACACAAACTCTTCTTTGAGATGGAAAATGGAGGGATTTAAGGAAAATAAGTGAGATTTTATTGAGACATTGGATGTCCAGGTTTGAAGCTGAGGGGAAGACACATTTTTGAACACCTGCAATGTGTTAAGAACTATGTTAGGTGCAGGGACAGATGCCAAGATAATAGTAGGTTTGTGCACTTTAAAGCTCACTCTTCAATGGTGAATGGGGGTGTGGGTATAAAAGGTATATATATCAAGTTAAAAATAAGCATAGTATAAAAGAGATATATAAACAGTACAATAGGGGCATGGAAGAGACATTATATATAACTTGGCATTGGGTGATGAGGACAAGTTTTACAGAAGAAAGATGATATTTGAACTGGGTTTTGGTATTCACAAATGAGGGAATGGGAGATTCTTATCAGAGGCAGAGGAAAAATATGAAAATGTTAGAAAAATCAAAGAGGACATTTAGGGAGCCGTGTGGCATAAGAAGTGCACATGCATAAGTGTGGCTTAAGAACACACACATGCATAAGTGCAATGAGAGAAAATGAGGGTATGCTCAGTGGCAAATCGAAGAGAATAAAGAGTGGCAGAACCTGAGGCTGTCAAGGAGATTGGGGCTAGACTATAAAGGGATCTGTTGAGACATTTAGACTTCCTTCTGAAGGAAATGTGGAGCCACAAAGCTTCTTGTCAGAGGGAAGTGTTATGAACGGTCAGTAGTTTCCACCCTCGGGAGCTCATGGGTGGCAAGTCTTGGGCTTCTATTCTAACAATGGGACTATCCTAAAGGTGAAATCAGAGAGCTCCCAACCTTTGCCCATCAGAGAAGTTTCACCGGGCTGTCCCAGGAAGCTGCAGGCCCCCACAGCCCCTTAGCCCCAGTTCCAGTCCTGCATGCAGAGCACCGGATGACAGCTGGTACAGGACAGCATGCACTTGGCCTGGCCCCAACATTGCTTCTCTGGACTGTCCTCTCCTCTGCACATTTTGGACCACATTTGCTTCGCATTATGGCCTACAACTCCTTGGAATTCTTGGGTCATCTTAGTTTGGCTCTGAGTTTGGTAGAACACGTTTTTTCCAAACAATTCACTGAAGTGGTCCAGCCAGCAAGAAAAAGTCCTGGCTTGACTAGAGGAAGGGCCCTTATCACTATTTAGAGTTAACTCTCAAGTAAGTACTCTCTAACTCTGGATGGAAGACTGGTGAGATGTGACACAGAACAGCCTTCAGTCCTAGCAGGAAGGGAGAGAGGTCTGCTCCCAAGTCCCCTCTTCCCTCCAGTCAATTGCCTTTCCAACTAACTGGCACCTGGGCTTAGGTGCTCAGGACATTCACCTGGGTCCCCAACACCACTAGGTGTTAGGTATGCCTCTCCTTGTTCTCCTTCTGCTTCCTGATGTACCTCTGATTTCTAGGAAACCTTCCGAACTGGCTATCATGTAGGCCACCAACATTCAACATGTCCCCAAACTGCATTATCTTTCACCTGAATGCAAACCTTCTGCTCTTCAAATATAGTAATTTCACACCTGGGGCATTCCTTAAACTACTGAACAACCAGCATAGTGGGAGCACCAAACTCTCAGCCATAAACAAGGGAGCAGTGGTGCTGGTACAGACATGCTGATATCAGTCACTGGCATGCCTCTGCTGAAAGCTCTTTAAGTCTCCCCCATTACATTCAGAATTAAGTTCAGCCTCTTCATCAAGGAATGCCAAATGCTGCTTTATCTGACTGCTGTCTAGTTTTTCCGTTTCATCTCTTTTCACTCTCCTCCTTTCCTCACATACAAACACATCTTTTAAACCAGTCACACTAAACATTTTATTTCAAGCTCTAACTCTACCACAGAGCCTTTGCACAAAATCTTTCTACTCCTTCGCATGTCGTTTCTCCCTCTGTACCTGAAAACTCCTGCATATTCTTCAAGAATCACCCAAATTATGACCTTCTTTTGGTAGACTTTTACCACAACTGCCACCCCCATTAGATTAGGTGTTTTTGTAATATTCTTTGCATAGTTCCATAATGGCGTGGGCCACACTGCATTAAATTAGAATGTTTATTGTTCTTCTTTCCCTGGTTACTGAGGGCACAAAATGGGTCTTTCTTATCTGCATCCATAGAGCTTAGTTAAGTGCATGATCCATAGTTAGTGGTTAAATATACATTTGTTGCATAGATGGATCAACAAATGCTTCATGTTCCTGACTTTTTCTGAACATGCCACATAAAAACTTACCTGTCACAGTCACGTTTTCTCAGAAACATGCTGGATGACCAGAAGCTAACCCCCAAAACTAATTTGGGCTGAAATAATAATTAATAAGCTAGCATCATTCCCACCTCTCTCAGCAATTACATTTCAATATTATCTTCTTGAATCCTCAAAGCAAAGAAAAATCAGCACCATTATGCTAGCCTTTATTTAAGAGTGGAAAGATTAAATATGGGAGGAGTTAAGAGATATATAGTGTTTGGGTTTCAGTTTCAGTATCTTTGCTGATATTCTTCAAATTTCTTACATGTTACAGAAACATACATGTCTTAATATGAAGAATGGATGTACAATTTCTGAACTACAGCACAGAAATTTGGAAAAGAGTTTAAAAAATAAGAGACTATTAATAATACTGTCAACTCCCAAAATCACGACAGATGCCTTTCTTCTATTGCTTGGAGTTAATCTAGTTTTATTCTGTGGCTTTCTGCTGGTCAGGAGTTGTGTGCTATGAGTTTCATCTGAGATTATTCTAATATATCCAAAACTCCCTTGGTGGTATTTGGAACATCAGGAGAAGTCTTTTGGCAGATATATAATCCCCCAATAGGTATTATCATCTTTTCCCTTAGTATTCAGACTTTTACTTCAAACTTCAAATTTTAGCTGGGCCCACCTCAAATAAAGACTATGTTTTCTAAACTCTCTTGCAGCTTCCTATGGTTATAGGCCCATTTTTTTCCAGCTGATGGGATTGAGAAGAAATATTATATATCACTTTTGGAAAGATAGAAAACAGGCGTTTCTTTTTGTGTTCTTTTTGCTACTGTCTGGGATGCAGATGCAATGACTGATGCTTCAGCAGCCATTCTAGACCAAGAGTAGAAGCAACACACAGTAGACCCAGAAAACTGCAGAAGCCAGGTCTCTGACACCATGCAGCCATGACACTAGGGCTGGTCTTCCAGTGTGTAAAATTCCACAGGAAAGAGAACTAGACTTATGCCTTATGAAAGCTACTACTATGATACATTGTCCATCTCTTGCAGCTAAACCTAATCCTAACTAAATACATATGACATCTAAAACAGCCTAAATTTGACATAGCATATTCTGTCTCTCACTCTACCACTGCCTTTGTTATCCCTTCTTATCCTTTCTTCACAGGTCTTGTACACTTCATTATTCAAATAACTAAGTTGCTTCCTTCTGAATGCTGAAAGGCCTTGCTCCATTTTCATCTGTTTTAAGTCAGTCCAGCCTCCTAGATTCTGCTCCTGTGTAATCTCCTTCCCAGCTCCCTTCCAGTAAGAGGGCATATTTCCTACCATGTGACTCCACAGAATTCTGGGTTCTGGGTTTGTTGTTGTTGTTGCTGTTGTTATTGTTGTTTGAGACAGAGTCTTGCTCTGTCACCCAGGCTGGAATGCAGTGGTGCGATCTCAGCTCACTGCAACCTCCACCTCCCAAGTTCAAGCGATTCTCCTGTCTTAGCCTCCCAAGTAGCTGCGATTACAGGTGTGTGCCACCATACCCAGCTAATTTTTATAGAGATGGGGTTTAGTAGAGATGGGGTTTCACCATGTTGTCCAGGCTGGTGAGAATTTTTTTTAACTGTCAGAATTCTTACATAGAATGTTCTGTTGTGTTATGAAGAAAAATAAGCCGATGTTGTTGTGTACCAAATGCTAAGCTATATACTTTTATAGATTATCTCATTCCATCCTACAATAACTTTATGATATAGATATGCTTATCCACATTTTATATATAAGAAAACTGAAGTTTAGGAAAATTTAATCACTTGCCTAAGTTGTCATAACAAGCAACTGCCAGATCTAGCATATGAACCATATCTGTCTGATTCTGAAATGAATAAATTTTCCAGTAGGTCTTGCTACTTCCTAGCATTATGTTTGGTGGTCTGAACACATATGATCTTAAAATCTGTGAAGATCAGTGACCATGTCTTATTTCTTAGAGTCTAGTGCAGCTTCTGGCCTGTACCACATATGTAAAATATATGCTGCTTGAGAAGATCACAGATGAAACCTGCAATTACTTGGATGCACAGTTTTTCATGTTCGAGCACCCAGCACCTGAAAACCCTGCCAAGATCCCCAGAGTCTCAGTGGTTTGTTCTGCGGAGCTCAAATGCTATGGTGGGGAGATAACAGTGAAAGATAATACTCATATATGAAACAACTTAAATAACCACTTAGAATTCTGACTGAGAAGCCAAGAAGAAGCCCAACTCCTCTACTTCCAGCTTGCTCCAGTTCAAGCACAGGAATGGAGAATAACTCAGAACAATCTTGAAAGGATCTATGGTAATCTTGAGGCTACCCATTGAATCTTGAGGGTCCCATTCTAAGTACAATGGCAGCTTGCATAGGCCCCAGGGGCGACCTAACTCTACATATAAAATGTTATAAAGTGGCTAGCTTCTATGCATAAGGAAATTAAAAATCTGGAAATGGGGTTGCTGAGCTCACATAGGCTGGCTTTTTTCTCTGATATATACACTCTGTGTGTCTGATGATGAAGCAGCAGTAGCATAGCTTCTAGTCCAATCCAATGGTTGGAGACACAGAACTTGCTGTGAACCTCGGGGCTATGGGAAGGCTTCTCCTTCCCGCCCTGGTGTCTCCTCTTCTTCCTCTCCCTCATCCTTATTCGAGGCGCACTCCTGGATCCTCCGGTCCAGCTCAGACAAGCTCCCTTCCTGGTCTGAGCTGCTGTCTGTACTGTAATCAATCTCCTCCATGCAGGCAGGTTCATCCTCCAGTTCCGAAGGGGCGCTGCCACTGCTGCTGCTGCACCTGCCATTGGGTCCCAGGAAATATGGAGAAGAAAGGAAGAAGAGGAAGGTAAACAGGGAAAATGTACAAAGGGAAAGGGAAGTAGGAGGAGGAAGATGGGGAAGAGGAGAGAGAAATGAAAAGAGAATTTAGCCAAAAAAGGGAACACATTCAATTGGTTGGAACAGGAGAGTGGAGAGTGGAAGTTTCCTGCTCTGAGTTTTAATCTCAGGTCACTGCTCCTTTAAATGTGTCATATGCACACTCCCCTGTGTCCTCAACCTTGAGGCTGGGGGGAAAGTTGTATACAATTTGCAGGCTTCTTTCTTCCTTTGCCAGCAGAGTCTGCATTTCTTAGCCCTATTTCCAATCAGAAGATGTGCACAGCCTCACATATTTAGAATTTTTCAAAGTAGTTTAGGCTTTAAGTGAACAATCAGAGAAGGCCATCATTGAGTGTCTGAGAATGCCGTGTCATTTTCTTCCAAGAAAGAGTGGGATTGGAATGCAGGCAGACAGAACTCAAAGCCCTCATGTTTCCCACTCCAATAAACAGCACTATGAGTCATATTGCAGGATTCTCCTTCATCATGATGAATGATTTATAGGAGCTGGAAAATTAATCCAGGTTGAAATTAACACATGAGAGAGTAAGTGGGCAAACAGCATTCTGCTTCTACAGTGTTTGTGCTTTCTCACTTCTTACGCCCTCTCTCCAGTTTATTAACAAATGGAAGATCAACAGGGGTTGACCAGCAAGAGATAGAAGAGGGCAGTAGGAATGAACAATAACAAAAACTTTACTGCATATTGTGAGCAGGGGGAGTTTCCTCTCAAGGAGCTGTATGTCTCCCTCATTTGCATGAGGCATCTTCGTTCCTGAAGACTTTCTAATCACTCCCTACTTAGGACTTAACCAATTAGGATTAGCAGCGTGCTGGGTTTCTACTCTGTGATTTATAGAAGGCAAGCACTTCATAAATCAGGCAGAGCTGTTCAACCACCTGCCTCGCCATAAACAATGAAAATGGGTAATCAGCGGCATGGTTACATGTTAGCTCGGGAAATGAATCAAAGACCAGTGTCTTAATTGTCTGCTGACTGATGTGAGCTGGTTCTGTGCTCTCCAGGCTGCGGTATCTGGAACTGAAGGTCTGGTGGGACATTGCCTGAATGGAGAGGAAGGGGAAGAGATATGAAACTTGTTTCTACAGCACCACAACATTAAATTGTTATCATATTTTACAGGCTGACTTGTGAGTAATAAAGTAGCTGAGTAAAGGAAGGCAAGAGCTGCCCCAGCTGCAACACAGGTTCAAGTCATCAAGAACCCTGGGAGCCTGTGCCTCACCTGCCATCATGCTAGGTATGGAGGTGTCAGTGTCATGCAATGTCAAGAGCCTGTGTTTAAATATTGGCTGTGGGACTTTGGAAAAACTGCTTAATCTCATAGAATGTCAATAATAATACCTCAATAGTTGCATTGAATACTAAATGAGAAAACACATGGATGTTGTCTAGCAGAGTATTCTGTGAAATAAGGACAATCACCACATTTTAATTCCACTGCTCTGCTGTCGATTCTGAAGAACATGGTGAAACATGGTGTGGAAGGAGAGCATGCATGTAGATTTGTTGCTTCACACCTGGGTTACTGCAATAACTATTGCAAAACCAGCCAAATTGGCACCACTAATAATTTATCTAAAACATCATTTTTATTGTGCCACTTTCAAACTGTAGAACTCGCAATGATGCTCCCTTGCCTATTAGTGCAATGTGAGTATTGATGAACAGGGCTTTCCTACAGTGTCCACTGTAGGAACAGTGTAGGAACAACAAGGCCAATCTTGCTTAAGTAAGGTCCTGCCTTGCATCCTGCACAGTTGGCTCTAGTCACTCATGAACTTGCAGTTCTCCTGCTCATGAAGTTGTCAAGTTGTACTTGTTGTGATCATTTAGACATACCAGACGTAATGTTTTCCCAAGCCTTCACAATTTCATAAAATGGTCTGCCAACCACTCAACGTACAACCAAATGCAGCATTTTTAAAAAGCTCATTTTAATTTCTATAAAATGACTATTTTGATAACTCCATCTCTTAATGAAATTTCCATTTTCTAAATATGAGCCTTTACAAATTAATTTATTTTTATCATTAACATGGTTATAGTATTATTGTCAATAAGACCCATGCTTCTGTCAGATTTATGTTTATTTTATACTATAGAACACCTAGAATGTAATAAGATCATACTAGACATGCAATAAAGAGTTGCTGAATCGAACATATAACAGGGGTATATATAGAATAACCCATATTTGAATCATCTTTTATGGAATTACTTTTATATTTATTTTTTAAAGATTTTTATATATGGATTATACCACAATTATGTCTGTGAATTTTAGTGATTTATAACAAATATGGTTTTCTTTGTCATTTATATAAACACATGTAATATGTTTATATATAATAATATACATTTGATATATATAATAAAATAAATATAATAGATTCCATAAATAGAATATATAATGCTTATTACATATAATATAATACATTATGTAACATATTATAAACATATATATAAATTTAGGAGTCTTAAATCATTTAATTTTATCTCTCACTCATTTGTCCAAATGCAATGTAAGCATTCTAATAATTAAGGAATTAAGATACATATTCAAGGACTTTCACTTCTGAAAAGATGGAGAAGTATTTCTACCTTTTCCTCTTCCTAATTTCCTTCAATATTATAGATTAAAATATTATATATTAAAAAAATAAGAAGACACTGAAAGGTGGATGGAGTGGGGAGAGAAAAAGGCAGACCATATCAGGGCCTCAGGACTAGCAGGTGGAATTGGCAGTGATCTCTCTGGGTTTCCTTCAGACCTCATGTACTCTAGACTTGGAGCTAGAACAGCTGAGAGCTGGAAATGTCAACAGGTGCAGATGATTAAAAGCCCCAACAAGAGTTTGTTTCCTCTAGCCACATGACGAGGAAGGGAGCAGCTTATCAAGAAAGAAAAGTTTGTTCTACTCCAGGCAAACACTACAGAATAACCAGTAGACCCACCCCCATCCCCACCGACAAAAGCAGGGAGCCTAGGCTTCTACTCTCACCAGACTGTTAGAACACGCCCCAAATCCCCATCTCCCTCATGCTGAGAAGGAGGAGCAGGGAGAGAAGGCAGGGAGAGAAGGCAGGGAGAGAAGGCAGGGAGAGAAGGCAGGGAGAGAAGGCAGGGGCAGGAGCCAAGACTTTTATCCCCACTGGGTAATAATGTGGCTTCCTCCCTTTCAATATCAGTGGAGGTTGTGTGGGGAACCTGGACCTCTACACACAATTGTTGGTAACAAGACTGTCCCTACCATTGGAGGGCATTGAGGAGGAACTCCTGCTCCTTCTGGCCAGAGTGGGATCAGCAAAGGCCTAGTGGGGAGCTGGAATTCCCACCATGGCCCAGCAGTAGCAAGCGGGTCCCTCCCCACACTGGGTGCCTCTGGAGGCCTAGTGGGGAACCTAGACTTCCACCCAACATCTGACAGTAACAAGCTCCCTTTTTCTGTTGTCTGAATGGTGTCAGAGAAGATCAGCTCAAACCGAAGATTTAAATAAGATCCATAGCCTCATAGAGTAATACTCAAAATGTCCAAGTTTCAACAGAAAATCACTCATCATACCAAGAATCAGGATAATTAAGACATGCCAATACCAAGATGATACAGCTGTTAGAATTATCTGACAAGGATTTTTAAAGCATGTAAGTGTTCCCATGAGTAATTATGGACACACATGAAACAAATGAAAAAAATAAAATGTCTCAGGAAAGAAATAGAAAATCCCAGCAATAAAGGTAGGGAAAATAAAGAAGAATAAATGGAAACTGGAGAGGTGGGAAATCCAATAACAGAATTGTAGAACTCAGTAAAAAACACAATGTCTCAGCAAAGAGAAGGAAGCTATAAAGAAAAATGAAATGAAAATTTTAGAATGAAAAAATATTAAAAGCTAGATAAAGGAAACTCAATAGAGGGACTCAACAGTAGAAAGGAGAAGGCAGAGGAAAGAATCAGTGAAACTGAAAGTAGAAAAGTAGGAAAAAACCCAGTCTGAACAAAAGCATGAAAATAGACTTAAAAAAAAATAGAACATTAAGACCCTGTAGGACTATTACGAAAAATTTAATCTTGATTTCACCATTGTCCCAAAAGAAGAGAGTCTGTGAAGGTATCCAAAGAAATAATGTCTGAAAATGTGCTAAACTTTGCAAAAGACATAAACCTACAGATACAAGAAACTTAGAAAACCCCCAAACAGATAAAGCCAAAGAAATCAAGGCAAAGACAGATCATAGCTAACCTTCTTCAACTAAAGACAAACTTAAAATCTTGAAAGCTGTGGGAGAAACTTTAGGGGAACAATGATATAGGGAAAAACAATTAGAATAGCAGCAAAGTTCTTATCAGAAACCACAGAGGCCAGAAGAAAATGGCACACTATTTTTCAAGTGTTGAAAGCAAAGAACTGACAACCTAATACTCTAAAAGTAGAAAAGATATCCTTCCAGAATGAGGGGAAACTTAAAACATTCTCATGGGAAGTAAAGTTTTGATAATTTTTCGCCAACAAATCTACCCTAAAAGCATGGCTAAAGGAAACTCTGTAAACATAAGTAAAATAAAAAGAAATGTTTAACCGAAGCAGACAGAACAGGCAACAAAAGAGTAAAAATTAAGAAGATGTTTAACAGTTGAATTAAAATTTATAAAATTGTGTGGTGTTTTTTACTATATAATATAAATATTTAAGATGTTCAACAACACTGGCTGTGAGGGAAATGCAAATTAAGACTATGATGAGATATCACTGCCCACCTATGAAAAGAAATACAATTTTAAAGTAGTCATTATACCAATGCTGGAGAGCAGACAGATGAGCCAGATCTCTAATACATTCCTGGTAGGAGTGTACAGCTGTTCTGGAATATAGTTTGTTAGTTTCTTTAGAAACTCAAAGCACACTTTGCAAAATGAACCACAGTTACACTCTTGGACATTACACCCAGATGTCCACACTGACACCTGTATATGATAGTTTACAGCAGCTCGATTTGTAATAGCCAAACCTGGAAACATCAAAATGTCCAAAAATAGGTGAATGGTTAATGAACTGTGGGTCCTGCATACCAGGGAAAACTACTCAGCCACAAGAATAAATGTATTATTATTAATATTGATATTAATAGTTTTGCTGTTTGAACATTAACCAGTTAAAACTTTAATGTAATAATTTAAAAAAAAATTCATCCACAACAGAACAAAGATACATAAAATGCTTAGTCATAAAGGCAATAAAAACTATGTAGGTTTACATGAAAAAAGTACCAAATTTCAGTGTGGGTGATAAAGTGACACTTAAATGCATACAAAGAAAATTATAAACTATTTGGAAGTAAATATTTTACTCAATTATTAAAATTTTTGAAATTGTTTGAAATGTAACTAGAAGACCAAATCACCAACAAAAACATAGAATTGGGTTAAAAGAAAAAATTATTTAAAGAAAGGGTAATGAGGGGTTACTTGCTCTATTCATGTTAGGACTCTTTATAAGCTAGTCTAACAAAACATAGTAAAGCTGAAGAAATAAAAATATAGTGCAATAGAAGAGAAAGTTGGAAATGAAAACACCATTATGTATACAAGCTATTACACTATAAGAAGTTTTTATTTTTTTCCTCCAAATAGAGCACCTGTGCAACAATTTTGGCATGAAAACAAGTTATAACCCTGTCTCACACCATGATAAAAATATAATTCTAAATGGCTTGAAAATATTAAGAAAATACATTTAAAAAATCAAAAGAAAACACAATGTTTTCTCAAACTTATGATGGAATTCTTTCTAAATTTGACACCAAAGTCAACTGAACTCTTTAAAAAAATCTTTTAGAAATGAAACAGAAATCTAAAATGTGGTCAACATATTTGAAAGCCATATAAAAGACTTTTCAGAAAAGTTTTGCAATGTGGAAAACCATCGAATGGTCATTATCTGGAGTATTTAAAGAATTCTTATAACTTGGCCAAACAAAATCCTCACCAATGAAAAATGATCAGGGGTAGGAAGAGAAAACTTATAAATGTAGAATACGGGGATTAAAAAAAAGGAAAAAATTAAAAAATGAGGCTCACGCTAAGTAAAATAAGAATAGTTACTATAATGGGATGTCACTGTTCATGTATAAAATTGACACTAAATATGTGAGAAGATTATTAAGTGTTACAGTAGAGAGGGTCTAGGTAAACTGATACCTTTGCAAGTGTTGAATGGTGGCACAGTCTTTCCAGAAGGTAATCTTCAAGAATTATCAAAAGCTTTTAAAAAAAAAGACACAATCTTCCACCCAGATATTCAACGTCTCATTAGTAAAAAGGTTGGCAGAGATATCTATTTTGCGTACCAGGAAGTTCATTCTAGCATTGTTTACAGAAAGAAGAATACACAAGCAAAAAAAAAAAAAAAAAAAAAAAAAATCTGATATAAGATAGTCGGTATAAGATACTTGATTGTCTTTTCTGAACTCTCAAAAAATAAAAGTCCAAAAAAATTCAATTACACTGAAATTAGAAATCAGCTTTAACCTCAAACTATAGAGTATGAAAAATGTGTGCTAAATATACTTAAGTTTGGAAAATTTAAAGAAAGAACTAAGAATGGATAAATTATTTTCCAGTTTGTCAAGCAGGCTGAGGAGTCTTCTGAAAATTACTAAGCATTCTGATAAGACCAACCAAAAATCTCTCCGAGGAATTTTAGGTTCCTGAGATTAAACTAGGAAAAGTAAGAAACATACGTGTATTAGTCAGGGTTCTCTAAAGGGACAGAATGAATAGGATCGATGAATATATGAAGGGGAGTTTATCGGATAATTGACTCACGTGATCACAAGATGAAGTCCCACAATAGGCCGTCCACAAACTGAGGAGCCAGAAAGCCAGTCTGAGTCCCCAAAACCTCAAAAGTAGGGAAGCTGACAGTGCAGCCTTCAGTGTGTGACTGAAGGCCTAAGAGCCCCTGGCAAATCACTGCTGTAAGTCCAAGAGTCCAGAAGTTGAAGAACTTAGAGTCCAATGTGCAAGGGCAGGAAGCATCCAGCATGGGAGAAAGATGAAGGCCAGAAGACTCAGCCGGTCTAGTCCTTCCATGTTCTTCTGCCTGCTTTATTCTAGCTGTGCAGGCAGTTGATTAGATGGTGCCCACCCAGATTGAGGGTGGGTGTGCCTCTCCCAGTCCGCTGACTCAAATGTTAATCTCCTTTGGCAACACCCTCACAGACACATCCAGAAATAATACGTTGCATCCTTCAATCTAATCAAGTTAACACTCAGTATTAACCATCACAATATGCATCAGGCTGCAATGTTATCACCAAAGCACAGTGTGCATGGCTAGGACTGAAGGGACGTCAGGCCAGGATCATTTTTCCATGACATGCACAGCTAATTCAGATGAATTGTCTTCATGTGAGGTAAGATGAAGAACAAATCAAGACTTGATATACCCAATAAATATATGCAAGTATTACCGAATGTAAATTTTAAAGAATTTTAAGATTTTGAAATACAGAATTTCAAGCTACTTTTTTAACATTTATTTTAGGTTCAGGGGTACATGTGAAGGCTTGTTATGCAGGTAAACTTGTGTCATGGGGGTTCGTTGTACAAATTATTTCATCACTCAGCTATTAAGCCAGTACCCAAGAGTTCTCTTTTCTGCTCCTCTCCCTCCTCCCTGCCTCTACCCTCAAGTGGATTCTAGTGTCTGTTGTTTCCTTTTTGGGTTCAAAAGTTCTCATCATTTAGCTCCCACTTATAAGCGAGAATATGTGGTATTTGATTTTCTGCTCTTGCTTTAGTTTGCTGAGGATAATGGCCTTCAGCTCCATCCATGTTTCCACAAAAGACATGATCTCATTCTTTTTTATGGCTGCATAGTATTCCATGGTGTATATGTACCACATTTTCTTTACCCAGTCTATCTTCAATGAGCATTTAGGTTGATTCCTTATCTTTGCTATTATGTATCATGCTGCAATAAACATTCATATGCATGTGTCTTTGTGGTAGAACGATTTATATTCCTCTGGGTATATACTCAGTAATGGAATTGCTGGGTTGAGTGGTAGTTCTGCTTTTAGCTCTCTGAGGAATCAGCATTGTGTTTTCCTCAAAGGTTGAACTAATTTACACTCCCACCAACAGTATATGCGTTCACTTTTCTCCACCACCATGCCAGCATGTGTTATTTTTTGGCTATCTAATGATACCCATTCTGACTGGTGCAAGATGGTATCTCATTGTTGTTTTCATTTGCATTTCTTCAATGATCAGTGATGTTGAGCTTTTTTTTTCATATTCTTGCTTGACACATATTTGTCTTCTTTTGAAAAGTGTTCATGTCCTTTGCCCATTTTTTAATGGGGTTGTTTGTTTTCCTCTTGTAAATTTGTTTCAGTTCCTTATCGATGTTGGATATTAGATTGTTGTCAAATATATAGTTTGCAAATATCTTCTCTCATTCTGTAGGTTTTCTATTTACTGTGTTGATAGTTTATTTTGCTCTGCAGAAGCTGTTAAGTTTAATTAGGTCCCAGTTGTCAATTTTTGATTTTGTTTCATCTAGGACCTTCATCTAGGATCCTTGACAAAGTGGACAAAAACAAGCAATGGAAAAAGACTACCTATTCAATAAATGGTGCTGGGATAACTGGCTAGTCATATGCAGCAGATTGAAGCTAGACCCCTTCTTTGCACTATATACAAACATTACTTCAAGATAGATTAAAACCTTAAATGTAAAACCCAAAACTATAAAAACTCTGGAAGACAACCTAGGTAATGCTATCCTGGACATAGAAATCAGAAAAGATTTCATGACAAAGACACCAAACACAGTCAAACTACTTTTTAGATAGCAGAGCAGAGTTGAAGAATAAAATACTAAATCTCCAAAAAATATGTATCTATTCTGGTGCTTTAATAAAACTCTGAAGAAATTTTTTCCTGTTATTTTGTGCTTCTTCCTTCATCCATTTAATAATTTATTTACCAAATATTTATTCAGGACCAGGTGCAGTGGCTCATGCCTATAGTCTCAGCACTCGGTAGGTGTACAGGGGCAGATTACTTGGGCCCAGGAGTTCAAGACCAGCCTGGGCAACAAGGCAAAACCCCATATCTACAAAAAATACAAAAATTAGCTAGCCATAGTGGCATGTGCCTGTAGTTCAGCTAGCTACTCAGGAGGTTGAGGTGGGAGGATCACCTGAGCCCAGGAGGTCAAAACTGCAGTAAGCTGAGATTGCGCCACTGCACTCCAGCCTGGGTGACAGAGTGATTCTGTCTCAAAACAACAACAACAACAAAAAAAAAAAAAAAAAAAAAAAAGAAAAACAAACAAACAAACAAAAAGCACCTACCATGAAATTAAAAATAAAAGATGAGAAGAATACATTATCATAGTTCAAAAAAAATGAAGGTGATTAAAATTTATGGAAACCATAATATATTTGAAGCAACAAGAATTAGGGTGGAAACCACTGGGGGGAAAATCAATGACAAGAAAATCAGAGTTGTGAAATTTACATAAAATATACTGGACGTATCCAAGGAATAAAAAAATAATAAATGTGAAAGAAACATTGAAAAAAACCAATGTAGCAGAGAAAATTACAATTCAAATATATAGTATGTAAGAAAGAAGTTAATAGCAGAGAAGATAACAGATGTGAAAGTAAAACAACAAAGAATCAATGTAATGAGAAAATATATTGTTTAAAGATATAATAGAAAAGACTCAAAGACAGAAAAAATTACTTGTAGCTCAAAATGTTGCATCAAATGCCAGATATAAGAACAGACTGAATGATCCACAGCAACATATAATCTTACTTATTCAATCATCCATTCAATCCTGCAACATTGAGTACTGTCTCTATGTCAAATAGGGTGCTTAGAGCTGAGAAACACGTAAGGCACTATAGCAGTTTCAAATTCAAAGATAAAGGAAAAAAGTATACAAACATGTAAGTAGAAAAATAAGTCTTCTAAAGTGAGAAACATAGACTGATTTTAATGTTCTCTACTGTGGGGTAAGTGTCCCCAATGACGGAAAAGGCCAAAATAAAGTCTGACCAAACAGTTTTCTAAAAAGCCAAGTTGTTTTGCAAAAGAAAGACACTGTCTAACATGCAAGACCTCAAGAAATATAAAAGCTATTTGCTTTCCTTGGGAATGGGCATGTAGAGGGTAGAGGGAGACAGTACTTGAGAAAGTCTAGGAAACCCAAAGATTGATAAAGTGAAGATCTCAAATGGGGAATGCATGGTCAGAAAAGTGTTGATGACCATAGAACTATGTTATAATAAATATATAACTAAAGATAATCTAGAAATGATATTTACAAAACAGAATATAAATGCTATCAATCTTGTCAATGGAAAAGGGATGCTATAACTAATAAAAATAAGAAGGTATGCATGAGAAAGAAAATGCATATTGGAATAATTTATCTTTTACAGCAGAACTCAATAGACAATATTTTAATTTAAAAAAACACACAAAACATAGAGATTTAAATATGGGAAAGTAATGTTAGCAATGCAATAAAGTTAGAAAATCTAATTACCAGAAGGGGGAAAAGGTTGACAAAATATAGACATCATAGGTTATACAGATGTAGAGTTGACAATTACATTTGTGAATCATAAACTGTGTAATTCTTGTTGGTGAAAACTTGAGGCCCCATCAGAAACAAAAACAAAATTACCATGTAGGTATTTTTTTTTAAACCCAGGGTATATGGAACTCTCTTGAGATGGGGTGAAGACTACAGTGTGCTGAAGATACACTCACAATAACAAATCATAAGTCAAATAAGGAAATAATCCACCTTGAGCAAGACTCAGGAGATACAAAAAGCAGCAAAAGCAGACACTCACAAACTTGAAATATTATGACAATTTGAAAAAGACTATAGAATGGTTATATTTGAAATAATTAATAAATTAGAATAAGTTCTGGAAACATAATGAAAGAATAAGATATTTTTGGGAAAAAAAGTAGATTTAAATATTAAACAGATTTTTCTCCAAATGAAAAAAAGATTTTAACAAAAAGCTTAATAGAATGGTTAAATGTCACAAAAGACATAGTTCAGCAAAGATAATAAACAAGAAGGAATTTTTTAAAAGTAGTGTTTAGGGTAAATTGGTAAGAGTTAATATTTAAAAAGATAATAGTTGAAAGATGATCGTCTTGAAGAAATACTCTAGAAACCAGAAAAAAATAGGAAATACATGAAGTTCATAATTATATGCATCATAATAAACATCAATAAAGAAGGGCAAATCTTAGAAAACTTGAGAAATAAAGACAGATTTTCCTTAAATAAGTGACATTTAGATCAACAATAAATTTTCCATAAAGACAAATTAAATAAGGGAAACTAGGTGAAAGGAACTTTCTGTGGTATCTTTGCAATGTTTCTATAAATGTAAAATTATTCTAAATTTAAAGCTTAATTTGCAAAAGCAAAAGCAAACAAATAAATAAAAATGTTAAAGCCAGGCAGTAAAAAGAAATCAATTAATGTCTTGACAATGCTGAGGGAAAATGAACCCCAAACTGCAATTCTATACTCAAAAAAATCCCTTTATTTCTTTTGCATGAGGATGAAATAAATACATCTTCCTATGGAGGAACCACTGCTAAAAAAAACTACTATAGTATATAGCTCAGTAAGAAGAAAATGGAGCTCAAGAAATACACGCAAATGCAAAGATAATTTTTTAAAAAGCAAACAGAAAAAACTAAAAATGCCAGATAAAGAACTGGAAAGTATACTCTTGTAGGCTGACAGTGGTTATACTTAGATAATGAGAATAAGATGATATAAGGTATAGGTTATATTTTTATGTATCAATATTTTCTATATTTTTCTCAAGGCTTAAAATGAGTATTTTAATGATAAAAAAGAGAATATTATGTTTTACACGTAAAAACATAAAAGAAAAGCTAGGAAAAGAAAAGGGGGGAAAAAGAGAAAGAAGAAAAGAGTAAAAAGAGAAAAATGAAAAAGTAGAAGGAAGAAAGAAAGGAAAAAAGAAAGGGAAGGAGGGAGAGAAGGAGGGAAGATGAAAGAAAGAAGGACTAAAAGGGGATGGATACAAAAAGATGAAACACTGTTGTTAGGTGTCCCTGGCAAGTGGTCAGAGTCACTGTGTTCTGCCGCCACTTAACCCATTATCTTATTCCCTTTGAACAAAGTCGTTCAGATCAAGCAAAATACAATAAAACTGCCTTGACACTCCTGCCAACCTTTCCATCTTGAAGGCAAAGTTTGCATCCAGCTCTTTTAAATCTTCCTTGAGAACATCAGCCTCTCCCTTCTTTCACTTGTCTGAGCACTTCGTTGGAACACTCTCTTCGACTGGATACTTGTATTTTGTTTAGTATGACTGGCAGTTGTAAGAAGCAATTCTGTGTGTGTTGGCCTCCTACTGGTTTCACAACTGCTACTTGCACTGCCCTTGTGCCCAGGGCAGTGTGGAATACTTAATAGATACCAAATCGCCTTCAATCTCATTAACCGTTTGCTCATTCCAGATAATTCCCCATTCTCATAAAGAGCCTCACCCTTAAGTTAGCCTAGCAGACCAGAAGAGCAACACAGCCCTGGTGTCCAGGAGAACCTTCTTCTAAGGGCAGGATTCTACATGTCAGAGAGCAGGCAGCAGCTTCTAAAATAAAGCTCCAACATCATTCGGAGTTGCTCTCTCTGCAGCTCACAGATTCAGCTCCCTCAGGATGAAATACATATGTTAAGGCATGGTTACAGTAACTTCAGCAATAGTAGATGTTAGCTATTCTCTCTCTCTCCTCCCTCTTGATTTTTCAAAGCTGATGAATTCAATTCATACTCACCACTTGCGACTGAAATTAAATATAAATAAAAGGAAACAGCATTATAGCATCATGCATAAATCAAACAGTAGTTCCATTGATAGAATGGGCTTTAATATTGAGATGTGGGAAATAAATGTAGAAAACACCTGAAAATTGATTTTATTTCCTCCTTTCACCAGGAAGCTTTGATGTCCTGTAAACACACATTCAAAAGTAAAGTCACTTTGGGTGGTATTGGAGAGTCATGGTGTAGGGGCAAAGTATAAATCAGAAACAAAACATAAAATTGGAGTCAGATAAGTAATTGTGGGTTTGAATCCTTCTCCAAATACCAAGTGAGAAACAGGAATTTGCCTTCTCTGAGCTTTGCTGTCTTCATCTGTAAAATGGGAATTTTATTGTTTTTCTTCTTGAAATTATATACATAGAAATGAATGCCATAGCATAAACCTCTTCTTTTTGAAATGAAGCACTTAGAAACAAATGCCATAGCACAAAACCTCACACATAGTCACTTGACTGAACTTTTATTCTCCTTTCCTTTCTACACTTTGGAGACAAAGTATGAAAATAATTTTCTCCTGGCAAGTTCACCATCCTCATCCTCAAACATAAACCTATATAAATGCAGCTTTCAGACAGTCTCTAAGCAAAGCCATTAAGAAGACTCTATCCCTTGCCGTTCTTCCAAGCCAGCCTATATAGCAATTTGCAACTTTATGATGTGATAAATAGAATTTCTTTGTTTTGATTTTTCATTTGCATATTTATTGAGATATGACGATCTTAATTAGTTCTGCTTTTTTTGTTTTGTTTGTTTTCTTGGTTGGGAAAAGACAGCTTCCTATAGTGAAAAATAATTCTGCATGCTAACAGGGTGAACAAAACCCAGCCTGTGGCATTCCTTGATGTTAATGCTGATTTAAACGCAGCTTCATGGATTCTTTTTCTCACTTGTTTTCTCTTTAAATGCTGAGGTAATGCTCAAGACTTGGGTGAATGCCAGACCTCAAGAGGCAGCCACCTACTGAGAAGCAAGAGGCGAACACTTAAAATTCCAAACACTCAGATTCATCCAGCATGCTCTCCCAGCTACCTGTCACCCGTCTCCCTCCTGAAAAAGCTGAGTTCCACCGAATGCCTCCTTCTAATGAAACACAACTCTGGCTGCATCTCAGTTTTTGCAGGCTAGAAAAGAGCAACTCTGAATTCTCTGGGTGAGTGAGTCCTGGAAGCAGTATTTAGTGGTGTTGCCCACACCCTGCTATTCTCCCTTGACCTTCTATCTACTTTCTCCAGGAGCAGAGCTGTGTGAATGCTGTGCTCCATCTAAGAGGCATGAGCAGCCTATTACACAACTCATCCACACTTACAGACACACTGAGTATGCCCACCACGAATGTCTCACCATCATCACCTAGGACAATTAGCATGGTTCCCTAGGATTTTGTGTTTGTCAACTTCACACCATCACAAAGTCTGTCCCTGAGTTAACACATTTAAGAGGAAGGACATAATTTATTATTCCCCATTTTTTCTTATTAACTCCAGTAATGGAACATTTTCTATGTACAGAGAAAAGCAGTAGGCACTGTTGAGAAAAGAATAAGAATAAACATTGCCAATCACCTACTGTGTGCCAGGTGCTTTGCCATTGTTCTCTCTTGAAATATGAACAAATAAACAAATCTATGGGGTATATCTTATCAACCCAACTTAACAGTTAGAAAAAGAGGTGTAGAAGTTTAGATTATTTTCCCAATATCTTAAAGCTGCACATGGCACAGAGAATGTGTGATAATTAGATAAGACCAAGGATTCCTGTATCCCTTGATGCAATCAACAAATATTTATAGATAAAGTCTACTTTGCCTAAGGAAGAACTGGAATGAGGTGTTCATTCAGCCCAAATCAAAGTCATGAACTCTGTTACATGATCTAGAGCTCTAGAAAAAAATCCAGTCATTTCCACATAAAAAGTCATGGAAATAAATGTCCTATTCCTTATTGAACAAGTGTACCCTACATGGTATGGGGAGATGCGGTCCAAACTCTTTATGAAAATAGAAATGTAGAATAAAACAGGAAGGAAGTGGGAGAGAGTGGGTTAATGAGGAAATGAATGAAAGCAAAATAGAGGGAGAGGAGAGACGGTGTTTGACGTGTTTAGTAAAACTTGCTGAATCAATTCATCAGCAAGTGCTTTTCTCTTAAGTTCTCATAACTTAGGAGAAAATGGGTTGACCTAAGTGGTCTAAAGGAAAACATATATAAGAGGCTGGTTCATTGAGAGTATGGTCAATGGTTAAAAGTTTAACATTTATATGAGAGGACCTCTGAGTATTGAGTGGCCCATTGATGTTTCAGATATGTAATTCAAACTATTTACCTAATTAGTTGATGAAACTCCACTGAGCCAAACCACATTCATTTGCTCAGTCCTTCTGTTTAGAAACTTATGCAGTGTTAAAATACAGCTGGGCTTTGGCGTGCATGGTTGGCTGTACTGTGTAGCTAAGGGACCAAGAGAAGTTAACAAATCTGTATAGGTATCAAAATCAAGGTCATAATGACCCATGCCACTTGAGTAGAGAAGGTGTTTGTGGGCAAGCCAGTTTGTCACTTTAGCAATGAATGATGATGCTGTTGCTCAAGCTACTATTGTTTCAGCATTCAAAAGATACCCACTCCCATGCTTGTTTTCTATCTTTTTCCCCATTATTTCTTGTTGAATGGTGTCAGATACATTCTACTGGATATATGTGGGTCATTGCTAAACTGATACAGTGTAATCAGGTATGGCTAAGATATTTTACCATTTGGTATAATACATTCCCTCAAGCAGTGGAACACATGGTTCCACTGTGTTCAATGAAACACAGTGGAATGTCAGATCTAATGGGTCAAGGAAAACACTTCACAGGGAGATGGGATCATCTCACTTAACTACACTGTTGTAAAGTTCATCAATGTCTTTCTAAAGTTTACAAAGGAACATTTTCTCATTGTCTGAAAAGAAATCAAAGCATCCAACCCAAATCTTCTTAAGCTGATAAGAAACTTCAGCAAAGTCTCAGGATACTACATCAATGTGCAAAAATTGCTAGCATTCCTATAGACCAACAACAGGCAAGCAGACAGCCAAATCATGAATGGACTCCCATTCACAATTGCTACAAAAATAATAAAATACCTAGGAATAACACAGCCAGCGATGGAAGTGAAGGACTTCTTCAATCACTGCTCAAGGAAATCAGAAAGGACACAAATAAATGAAACAACATGTCATGTTCATGGATGGGAAGAATTAATATTGTGAAAATGGCCATACTGTCCAAAATAATTTATAGATTCAATGCTATTGCCATTAAACTATCATTGGCATTCTTCACAGAATTAGGAAAAACTATTTCGAAATTCATATGAAACCAAAAAAGAGCCCGAATAGTGAGGATAATCCTAAGCAAAAAGAACAAAGGTGGAGGCATTATGCTACCTGACTTCAAACTATACTACAAGGCTAAAGTAACCACAACAGCATGGTATGGGTACCAAAACAGACACATAGACCAATGGAATAAAGAACTCAGCAACAAGACCCTGTACCTACAACCATTTGATCTTCAACAAACCTGACAAAAATAAGCAATAGGAAAAGAATTCCCTATTTAATCAATGACTCTGGAAAAACTGCCTAGCCATATGCAGAAAATTGAAACTGAACATCTTCCTTATGCCTTACATAAAAATTAACTGAAGATGGGTCAAAGGCTTAAATGTAAATCCCAAAACTATAAAAACACTAGAAGAAAATCTAGGCAATACCATTGAGGATACAGGCATAGGTAAAGATTTTATAACAAAAACACCAAAAACAATTGCAACAAAAGTAAAAGTTGACAAATGGAGTCTAATTAAACTAATGAGCTTCTGCATGGCAAAAGAAATGATTATCAGAGTGAACAACCTACAGAATGGGAGACAATTTTTGCAATCTATTCATCTGAAAACTGTCTAATACACAGAGTCTACAAGGAACTTAAACAATTGTATAAGAAAATAAAACATTAAAAAGTGGGCAAATGATATGAACAGACACTTCTCAAAAGAAGACACTCATGCAGTCAACAAATGTGAAAAAAAAAAAAGCTCCACATCACTGATCATTAGAGAAATACAAATCAAAACCACAGTGCAATACTATCTCAAGTCAATCAGAATGGTGACTATTAAAAAGTCCAGAAACAACAGATGCTGGCAAGACTGCAGAGAAAAAGGAACATTTTTACACTGTTGGTGGGACTATAAATTAGTTCAACCATTGTGGAAGACAGTGTGGGTGATTCCTCAAAGATCTAGAGGCAGAAACACCATTTGACCCAGCAATCCCATTACAGGGTATGTACCCAAAGGAATATAAATCATTCTATTATAAAGATATATACATGTGTATGTTCATTGCAGCACTATTCACAATAGCAAAGTCATGCAATCAACCTACATGCCCATCAATGATAGACTGAATAAAGAAAATGTGGTACACATACACCATGGAATACTATGCAGCCATAAAAGGAATGAGATCACGTCCTTTGCAGGAACACGGATGGAGCTGGAAGTCGTTATCCTCAGCAAACTAATACAGGAACAGAAAACCAAACACCACACGTTCTCACTTACAAGTGGGAGCTGAACAATGAGAATACGTGGACACATGGAGGGGAATAACACACACTGGGGGCTAGGTTGGGGAAGGGATAGCATCAGGAAGAATAGCTAATGGATGTTGGGCTTAATACCTAGGTGATAGGTTGATCTGTGCAGCAAACCACCACAGCACCTGTTTACCTGTATAAGAAACCTGCACATCCTACACGTGTACTCGAGAACTTGGAATAACAGTCAATGAAAATAAAACACAAATACCCCCCACTCGCCCCCCAAAAAAGATCAGAGCATCTGGAAAGAAGTATAGATTTGCTGAAGTCACTTAGATTTCAGTTTAATTTGTGGCCAAACTTTCTATGGTAACTGGTGTCACCACCCTAATTTTCTATTAGAAAGACTTTTGTATCTTATATGCTTCAAAACAACAAAGAAATAAAATGGGTTACTGGGTGTAAACTAAGCCACATAAGGATAAACTATGGCATGGGAAAGGTCAGGAATGACTTTTCAGTGAATGGAAAACAAATTATAAACTTTTTAAAAGTAAACATAAGATTTGATCCTTTGAAAAGTTAAAAGATAATATGCATTTATTTTCTGAACTAATTTTATAGATGTCTTCTTTAGTGCCAGTCTTCACTTGTTATATAATTCTTACTATTGTAAGTGCTTATATATTGTTAGTCTTGAATGCCATCTATTGCTCCAGCCAATGAACATAGCATGCACTTTTCTCATTTCTAAAAGTGCTCATTTTTAACCCTCTGCAGCTTTCTCTTTCTGACATTATTTTATGTTCTGATGAACAGTTTTGACTCATAATGGTTCATGAAAGACATGCAAATAATAATGCTAGAGGTACCTAGACATGAATGCTATGTTTTAAAGCAGCTTGAGGTCACAAGCACGTTTAAGGAAATGAAGGGTAAGGAAACAGATGGAAAATGTCCAAGGTCAGTGTATATCCCCAATGAGATCTCTGAGAAATCCCCTCGCGCTGAGCTTTAGGACCACCCCACTCCCTCCCTCTTATCCTCAGATAACTTCATTTTATACCTAGATCTTCTTTGGTTACCATTTTCTCCTTAAATTATTGACACACATACATCCTAGATGTAATTCTGGCTAACAAACCTTGCAAAGAATCGACAGTGTGAATTTCAGCATCACTGTTACCTTTAAAATACAGGCATATGATTCATCTGTAGCTCTATAGTTTATATGGATTGGTGCATTCTTTGTTTTTTTTTTTCCTTCTGAAGAGAGCTTCAGTCTTCTGAATACTTAGTTTCCACTGGACAGTCTAATCTCTTTCTGTGAGGTAGCCCTAAGGTGAGTGGTGCTGGCCAGGTCACTTCTCATACAATCAGACCCATCATCGGGCTTCTTAGAATGAATGGTGCTGAGGATGCCTCGACTTAAGGCAATAGAACTGGTCATGGTCCATGTAATTCTCGTTTCTCTGCTGGTCCCAGGGACTGAAGTTATTGATCTCTGTGGGCCCAAATGTAAAGAATCCAGCTTCCCAAGCCTTGATGCTCCCACAAGATACACCTCCTTTTTCTCATCTTTGGCATGTAGAGGCAGCTGGAGTGGTGTGAAATTGTAATTCTAACCTCTTCTTCATTGTTACATTTTTCTCATTCTTCCCCAGAGGATTTAGAGTAAATTAAAGCTTCCTGGGGCTTATACACATCATTACGAATCCACACCTCTGTGTAGTGATCCCCTTTTCCAAGGGACCAGAGAGGGGATATGTTTTCTTTCCTTTCTTCTTTGGTTTCTTTCTTTTCTTTCTTTCTTCCTGTCTCTCTCTCTCTCTCTTCTTTTCTTTTCTTTTCTTTT
Organism: Rhinopithecus roxellana; assembly: GCF_007565055.1. Taxonomy (NCBI): domain Eukaryota; kingdom Metazoa; phylum Chordata; class Mammalia; order Primates; family Cercopithecidae; genus Rhinopithecus; species Rhinopithecus roxellana. The sequence goes on along the minus strand of NC_044553.1, from coordinate 116,750,585 downwards.
CCTTTCTTTCTTTCTTTCTTTACACTAATTCAGTTGGAAAATTGTGGAAGTCCTTTGACATTATAACACTGTCTCCTGTGAGGAGCATATTCCTAACTGTATGATCTGTGGCTAAAAGAAACTTGGTGAGGTGCATGGAACCATGTCAGGGAATTAAAAGAGAAATGACAATTGTAAAGTTCAAAGTCAGAAACTCATCTCTATAGGGACTATGTTTTAAGGATTTGTGTAGCTTTTATTCAAACAGTATTTCTATTTTCACAAACACTTCCTCCTCACTCAACTCAGAATGCCTGTATATGCTAGGAACTAAAAGTTTAAAATGAAAGCATAGCAGAATATGGCTTGAGAGAGATGCTTAAACAATACTAGAGGTGCAGGCATAAACTGTGCAAAAGCCCTGTAGAGCTCAGTGAAGTCTGAGTTCAGGCAGGTGGATGTGAGCAGTTAGGCAGGTGAGTGTTAATGAAAGAGATGCTTATCCTTAGAATTGAGGTCTATAGTTCAAATGCTAGAAAAGGTTTAAAAGTAACAGTCAAGATGGATAGATTCGATAGACAAATGGTAGGTAGGTAGGTAGATAGATAGATAGATACATAAATAGATAAATACATAGATGGAATGATAGAGGATAGATGGCAGAATGATAGATATATATATCTTTACACATATACCTTTACATATATGTACCTTATTATTTCTATTTGTTTTAATAAATTACATTTATGAATCAGAATCTTTACATAAACAGTCTAATTGGAATTTACTGAGTGTTAATATCTTAGATACATATTATGAGCAAAGCCTTCTCACTGTGGGAACTCTGTAAGCACTCCACTAACCTTGGGCATTCTCTGCCCCTTAAGTTAATAGAGCTTTGATCTGTGTCATCTTCTATTTTGGAGACTTAGTATTACATACTTGGTGAGAGAAAGGAGCTTCCAAAACCTTGTCTTTGCTTATTTCTTCATCTGAGTTTTCAACTATATGCTCCTACCTAATCCCTTCATTAGAATTAACTTGGTCTCTCGCCTTTCCTCAAGTACGTTTGGGGCCTTGCTGTTTGCTGACTGGGCCCAAGCTGACTCTACCTGGAATGCCATCCTTCTTGCCACTGCTAATTGAAAACTCTATCATAGCTTAAGATAAGCCCAATGTTACTTCCTCCATAAAAACATCCATGATCATGCAAGATTAAAAATAATTACCCATTTGATTTTAATGCATTTATTCACCATATGGTCCCTTAGAGGCCAGAGACATATTTTTATTAATTTATAATCCTCATGGTTCTTATCCTTTGTCTTATACATAGAATATGCCCAAAACAAATGCTAATTAAAGAAGGGCAGAATAATTCTCTTTTTTAAACTTCAGAAATATACACTCCACCTCCAGATTAGGGATAACCAAATATCTCTGCTGCTTTCATTACACCATACACAGAAATGGAAGGGGCAGGAGTGTTTAAGAGAATTCATATCTTAAACTGTTAAACTGCAAAAGTGATAGTGCTAACGTGGGCCATTTCTTCCCAAAATAACTTGCTCTAACTTCAAGTTAATTGGCAATTTTATAGGTGATTTTAGTACACTTGGCATAGGAAAATATACTAATACAAAATACAAATATTTGTATTCTATTTTACTGTCTGTTCTATCTTTGTGTTTTATTTTGCTTCTTACTTCATATGAAGTATGAGAACAGGATGTTTCCAGTTTAGATAAAGAAAGTACAGATGGATAAAAGTCCAAAACTTGCAGGATGGATGTTTAAGAGCCTATAGGAAAAAAACAAAAATCAGCAACGCTATTTAAAGACTCTATTTTGTTATCTTGGAACTGTCTCCCAAATTCTATGTTTCTATCAGGCTCTCAGGTTTCAGATAAAAGGATTTAGTGTTGCTATTGTTACAGACTAAAAGAATTCTTTACACAGGCCTTTTTGTTCTAAGAGCAAAATCAAATCTCCTTGCCTTCTGAAACACCCAGGGATTCTAAGGAGTTTACAGAGCAATGAATTTCAATCTCAGTTGTAGGAAGAAAACCAGATGGCTCTTGGTCTCAGAGCATGGAGTAAGTTATGCTACCACCTACCATTGACTCTGGAGTAAAGCCACAGTTCTGTAGATGTCTCATTCTATTTTAGTTAGAAGTAACACATTTACAGTTACCTATATCTTATTGCTTTTTCACATACATTTTTCCTGACAATGAAATTACATTACAGTCAGGTAGCATGGCCATGGATACAAGTACTATAAATATCATTGGGAGAAATCACTGCGTCAGTGAAATAAGAATGAAGGATTTATGTTTAGTAAATATAATATGATATAGACAGTGTCACTCTTTTTTACTTTTAAGTAGGTAAATAATCAACATATGGTATTTTAATAGTTGTGAAGAGTTTAGAATGGACCCCCATATTGTTCAAGTCAACTGCCAAGAAACCTTGTCTTTTCACAAGATGTGTTAGCAAAAGCTGTCAGTACCTTCCGAGGGAGGTTACCCCAATCCGATAAACCAATTTTAATTTATCCCACATTCAGTTCTATAGTAATTTCATTAATGGGAAATTAATTTATGTAATCAATTTTACTATAAATATGACTATCAACCTTCAAGGAGACATTTTGATTTGAACAGTTGAGAAGGCACATCTTGAATTGGGTTAGCCAAAAAAAAAAAAAAAAAGAAAAAAAAACAAGGATATATTTTCAATGACAATTATAAGCTTTTGTGAATATCAAAATCTTTAGTAGAAAGGAGACTCAGGATCATAACAATGACAGGACATAAGAATTGAGAGTGTTCTGTGAGAAGTAAGTCAGAGAAGTTTGTCACAGGGAGTCAAACAATAAGTATTACTGTAGGAGGGATTGTGGTAAGTTATTATAGACATCGTAGTAAGATATGCCACATACAAATGATAAAACAATTTGAGATAATGCATAATATGTTACAGCAACTTGGCATAAGAAAGAAGTGAATTAATGTACTTAACAAAACCATGATACTGTATTACAAGAATCATAACAAAGAACAGTATATGTGTGTGTGTGCATGTAAAGTTATTTTACACATTATATATAATTAAACTAGGTTATATATTATAATTTATTTCAAAAGCTTTTTAAATGTAAATAAAAATAGCATTGTAAAATAGATGTTTCGGCATCATCTGGTAGCATATGTTCTATTAGGTAGTTCTTTTTTATTTACTAATTACTGAACAATATAGCAGCCACAAGAAGAAGCACAATGCACAGTAAAGCACATCTTCTGTATCCGAGAGCTCACTGAGAGGCATTTTGTGAGACACTTTAAATAAATTACCTCATTTTACTCAATGGCATTGCTTTATAGTGTTTGTTTGTTTTTGACACAAAGTCTGGCTCTATCACCCAGACTGGAGTGCAGTGGTACAATCTCAGCTTACTCCAGCCTCTACTTCCCAGGTTCAAGTGGTTCTCCTACCTCAGCCTCCAGAGTAGCTGGGATTACAGGCACACACTACCATGTCTGGCTGATTTTTGTATTTGTGGTAGAGGAAGGATTTCACCATGTTTCCAGGCTGTTCTCCAACTCCTGAACTGAAGTGACTGCCCGCCTCAGCCTCACAAAGGGCTGGGATTACAGGCATGAGCCACTGCACCTAGCCTATAGTTTGTTTTTAACATTTATTTTAAAATGCAGTAGTCCCCTTTTATCCACAGTTTCACTTTCCAGGGTTTCAATTACATGAGGTCAACCTCGGTCCAAAAACAATGAATGGAAAGTTCCAGGAATAAACAAATAGTAAGTTTTAAATAGTGCACAGGTCTGTGTAGCGTGATGAGATCTTGTGTTGTCCCACTCCATCCTGGCCTGAACATGAATCCTCCCTTTGTCCAGCAAAACCACCCTGTGAACACTACCTGCCCATTTGTCACTCATCTATCCTGGTTACCAGATCCATTGTCATTATGTTGAAGTACTTATGTTCAAGTAACCCTTGTTGGACTTAGTAATGGCCCCAAAGTGCAATAGCGATGCTGGTGATTCTGATGTGCCAAGAGAAGTAGTAAGGTCAAAAGGTGAAAGTTCTCAACTTAATGAGGAAAGAAAAAATATGCTGAAGTTTCTAAGATCTATGGTAAGGATGAATATTCTATCCATGGACCTAAAGAAGAAAAACAATTAGTGCATAGTATATATAGAGTTCAGTACTATCTGCAATTTCAGGCATCCACTGGGGGTTCTTATAACTTATCCTTTGTGGAAAGGAGGGACTACTGTATACATATTCTGGTTCTGATTTGTTACTCAGTGTGCCTAGGCCATATAAATCCTAAATGCACTAAACTTCTTACAGTCACTAATTCATTAATTCATCCATTCATTCAACAAATATATATCATTAGTCTACAAATTTTATTTATCTACTCATTAATTTAGGGAAAAAAAACTGGAAGAAGGAAAGAAAAGCAACCTTTCTTCCACCTACCTACCATGTGCTAGGGGTATTACTGGGCACAGCAATAGAAAAGAGCCTAGAAGTGGCGTTGGGGGTGAGATGGGCTTGGAGATCAATTACAGTATTGTTTGGTGAATGTTCTAGCAGAGGAACAGGCAATGTACTCTGGGAGCTCAGCAGATGGAATCAGTAACTCTATCAGGGGGAGGCAGGAAAAGTGTCTCTAAAGGGGAACATGTGAGATTTTCTCCAGGTTCGGAAGCAACGAAAGGACACTACAGGGAGAAGAATCCCACATACAAAATCCAGCATTATGGGAGACCATAGTGTGCACAGTGAATGCCGGTGTTGGAAGTGTAAGCTGTGTGTGGATTCTGGTGGGACTTGAAGCTAGGAAGATGGAGATCTGAAGCTGAGGAGCTGGTTAGCCAGGGAAAGAAAATCAGACTTAATTTTACAGGTCATTTTATGTTGTGTTTCTAAAGAAGATGCTGAAGCACACTCCATTTTATTAGCATTAGATGTAATTATTTAAATATAACTTGTTCGAAATTAGCTGTTTAATTTAAAAAACATAATTAATTGAAGCAGTGTTTTAAATAATAATATTTGACATCTATTAATGAGGATATAATTAGATGTGTTATTAAAAACTTAATGCAATACCAATATTTTCTCATAAAGTAAAGTGAAGAATACTAACTACCATGCAACTCTGCAACTTCTCTAAATTCATTTCAAAATCCACATCTCTGGCAAGAATCACTCATATTTTAAAAATCTGTTTGAAATTTCTCCACATAAACTTATGTAAGTGTAAGAAAATTCTAGTACTATTTTCATTGGAAATATATATTTAAAAAAAAAAAAAAAAAAGAGAGAGAGAGAAGATTTCCATTAGGTTCCTGTCCAATTTTTTTTTAATAAAGACCTCCCTCTCCTCTCAGACTTAGGATGATTTAGAAAAAATGCCTCCAGTGAGTTGTCATTTAGTTACAGAGTATCAGAAAGGGTCCAGACAAGACTGACTCTAACAGAGTTGGCCTTGAATTGATCCAGAAAAATAATGCCAACTCAACTCCATGGAGAACTTAGTAGGTGCAAATCAGCCTATAGACCATTTAAATGCATTTTTACTTTAATTTTCAGACAAGCCCAATTAATTAACTATTATTAATATATCTAAATTTTATATGAGAAAAGTGAAGCTTAAAAAGGTGGGTGATTTGTCTAGGGTCACTCAACTCAAAATTAGTAGTGTCAGAACCAACTCTGAGATTTTGTAGACAATTTTTTACTGGGAGGAATGGTGTAGTGACTTCAGAAGGATAGGATTCAATCGATATTACAAAGAGGCATAAAATGTGTACATAGAGATGTTTTACTATTTGATTTGAACATTGCATTTCAGAGGTAAATATCTGATCTTCGCTACTGGTTACCCAGGAAATGACATCGATGGGGCATGAGATTCTGGATATCACCCCAGTTATTTAATTCTGTGGAAGTGATTAGGAAACAAAGTACAGCAAGTTCTTCTCAAAAAACTATTGCCATGAGAGATCAACTCAGACTCAAGAGCTAGGTAGCAGTATCATGGTGACCTGTGTTAGACCACAAATTTTTGTAGGTCAAGAGAGGTTGGATAATGGCAATTTCATAGTTTCCCATTTAATACAACTAGATCTTCTTATTGAAAGGTAACTGATATGGTTTGGATCTGTGTCCCCACCAAATCTCATGTTCAGTTATAATCCCCAATGTTTAGGTGGGGGCTGGCGGGAGGTGATTGGATCATCAGGGCAGTTTCTCATGGTTTAGCACCATCCCCTTTTGGTACTGCATAGTGAGTGAGTTCTCATGAGATCTGTTTATTTAAAAGTGTGTAAACTTAGCCCACATGGCAAAACCCCATCTCTACTAAAAATATAAAAATTAGTCAGGCGTGGTGGCACATAGCTGTAATCCCAGCTACTAGGGAGCCTGAGGTAGGAGAATTGCTTAAACCTGGGAGGCAGAGGTTACAGTGAGCTGAGAGCACACCACTGCACTCTAGCCTGCCTGCATGACAGAGTGAGACTCTATCATAGATTCATAGATAGATAGATAGATAGATAGATAGATAGATAGATAGATAGATACCCCTCTGCCATCTTCCTCCTGCCCTGGCCATGTAAAGGTATTTCTTTATAGCAGTACAAGATAGACTAATACAGTAACCTTGGCAAGGTATACAGAATGAAGTGGGGGAAACGGAAAAAGAAATCAAGTTAGAACTTTTGTGGTGACACAGGCAAGGAAGAATGACTGTTTTCATAAAAGCAGCTTTACAAGGAGAGGTTGAGTATGTTCCTGAATCATTTCCAAACTAAAACGACAGATTGCCAAGTGGACACCAGAGGCGAGAACATGAGAATCACCAGGAGGTTGCTGGGGTTTGCAGTAAAAGATACTGAGAGAAATCCACAAGATTCGGTTCCTTCCAATGTCAAGAATTTTGAAAAAAGAAAAGTTTCTTCACATTTCTATAGACTTTATTCTATATGCCATAATTGAGTCCATGCTAATTCAAAAAATTGCATTTCTGTCTTAAAAACAAATGATTAAAAAACAAATGACAAAACCTAGACTCCCCATGTCGCAAAATGGAGCTTAGCATGTCTGGTGAGGAAGAAGGGGAGACAAGACCTGCCCGCCGTGCACACTAACTGTCCACCATCCCATCAGTGTGGGGTGCAGCTCCACCTCTCTGCAGATACTGAGCTAGCACTTACCAGGAGGCAGGCTCAGGACTGGGTGTGCAGTTGAAGAACACACTGCCTCCCCCTCCCCTGCCCTCCTAGGCGAGGAGGTGGTCAGTTCAATGGGAATTTACAGTAAGAACCACGGATGTTGTAAAAGGCCAAGGCTGCAGGAGAAGAGTAAAGGGCTCTTACCTTATCTAGTATGTTTTGATGTCCCTATACACACACATACACACGCACACACAGTGGCACATACACACATGTACACCCACATACATATGCACACACACCCATACCCAGCAATGCATATGCAAATGCAGATATGCACACATGTACACACTCACATCCATACACATGCACACAATTCATATCTGCACATACACAAATTCCTGTGCACGTGTGTATGCACACACAGTCACTGCTGCATACACATACCACCCCTGTGCATACCTAGACACACAGGACCACCCACAAGCTCACTCCTTCTCACTGGGAACCTTCTCACTACTATTGAGACTCAAAGAATGGTTTTTTTCTGTCAGCCTTCCTTGGCCCTCCTGACATAAACAATTGTTCCTAAGCTTCTCCATCCCTGCTCCATGCCTGAAATGTTTACAAGTTTGCTCCCTGTTTCCCCTTTTGTCCTGATGATTTTATTAACAGTTATGAATAGCATTTCACATGAATGGCAGCTCCCAGTGAACGGTCTGCAACTGACGCTGTGAGTGCTGTAAATGAGCTAATTTCTTACTTTATCACTGATATAATTTTATAGTGTGCTTTTCAAATGCATTTAGGTCAAGGAAAGCCTTTATTGGTACCTAAAGCTGAGATTCAGCAAGCTCTGAGATTCCATTGTCTGTTGATAGTAAAAAGAAAACAAGGAAAGAAAAATGTAAATGTCTGCACTGGGTTTCTTCTCTGACAGGCACTGTTGCTGAGGAACGCTCTAGTGATCCATCACTTAACACAACTCCACTAGTCTCAGGCCAAGGTTAACACGTTGCTTCTCTTTCCTTTTTAAGCATCTCCTGCATCTGCTGTTTGCTTTCCTTTACGGGAACTCCCAGATTTTTGCCCAAGGAAACTGAAGTTTCTCTTGGTGGTGGAACGACAAGACATGGTCCCATGGGTATTCTGGCAACATCCCCCATCGTGGCACAAGATGATATGGCTGCTGCCCAGAGCCCTGGCACGGAGCCTGTGGCCACCTCTGACAAACACCCACAAACACACAGCAGAGCTAAATAAAGAGCCGCTGCGTGAGTGTCCCTGGCAGGGATGAGCAACACTCTTTCTCTGCCTCCTCAGAAAACAGTTTTCTGGAACATTAAGCCAAAGGAAAGGTGTAATTTATTGTGGGGATTGCGTGTTACATAATTAGTTTTTGGGAGTTCCTTGGGTAATTACAATCTGTAACATTTGTAATTGATTTGGTCAGATTAAAAATGGATGCGTTGGTGCCTCTTGCCATTAGCAAGAGGCCAAGGAGGAGTGGGAGGGGAAAATGTCTCACTGAAGGAGACCAAGAGCAACATGGACTCAGGCCAAGCCCCAGATGACACCGTTTCTGAAGCCAAAATTACAGCAGGCCTCTAAGATGCACACTCAGCAGGTAAGTTCTTTCCCCAAAAAAGACCATGTGGGGAGGCCTAACATCTCTGAGAGGCTCTTTATAACCATCAGAGGAGCTGTTGTCCCAGGGGCTTGTGAAGTCAGACACTTACCTTAGCCCTGCTTTGATCTGGCTCTGTCAAGTAGATTGGCATAAATGAAAAGCAGTCATTTTGCAAAACAGGAGGAGTCCTTCTCTTGGAAGAGATGAGGGCCAAAGAGAGGATGAATGGGGCGAGAGTATAGAAAGGAAGCTGCCACCTGCCAGACATCCTCTTGGGTTTCCACCTTCTGCCTTCTGCAAGGCCTTCTGCCTTCTGGGACCTTCACCGAAAGGCTCTTGCCCCCTCTCGGTCTGACTCATGCTCCTGCCAGGGCTCCTTTGTTCTCCTGTCACAACCAGGTGTGCTGTGAAATGGAACAACAGCTCTCTTTTCAGGCAGGGACCAGCTGCTGAGGGTTCTTGGACTCAGAGCATCCCATCCAGGTGGCTGTTCCCCCAGCAATGAGAGCTCCAAATTGAGAAGAGGAGCTGTTCCTGAAACACAGCTGCTGTGGAGGTTTTGGGGGGAAGACCAGGCATTCAGGAAAAGGAGTACAATATTCCTGTTGAGCAGGCTGATGAGCTAACATTGACCGAGCACCTACTGCCTCAAAAGCATTGTGGAAAAACGACAAACTCTCAGAAACAGAGCCTTAAGGAAGTCCAGTAGAGGACAGATCTGTAGAGCAGATGATTACATTACAATGTGGTGGGCAAGTGCTTTACAAGAAAAACAAAAAGAGATTGAAGATATAGAAGAGAGAAACAAAAAAGAAGCAGAGAAAGAAAAGCAAAGGAGAAAGGAGGAAAATAGAAGTATCGAGGAGCACCCACATTGGGCCATAAACAAGAGGCCTGATGTATAGGAGGGATGGCCTTGTGGAGAAAAGAGTATTTTTCTCCAGAACAGGTGTCAGCCAACTACATTCTGCAAGACGAATCTGGCCCACTGCCTGTTTTGGTAAATAAAGGTTTTGTTTGGGAATGCAGCCATGCCCATTGAATTGTCTATGGCTGCCTTTGTGCTACAAGGGCAGAGTTGAATGATAGCAAGACAGAGCCTATGACTTGCAAAGATTAAAATATTTACTACCCTTTGCAGAAAAACTTTGTCAAGTCCAGCTCAGGAACAAAACCCTACTCACAAAATCATACTGCATGCATAGAAGCATATCTTCATTCTCTCTCCAGAGTCTCATGACACAAAAGCAGACACAGGATCTGCTTTTGTGGGTGGCATCGCTGAGCTACTGAACTGCATATGGAAATCAGTCCCTCTTGGAGGTATTTTCTGTTCCAGAACAGAAGCAGTTCACATTTTCCAGTGTTCTTTGTTTTACCTCAACATCAGCATGAGGTGGATGTGGAGGTGGGGTTATCCATGATGGGGGTAACTCCATTTTAAAACACAGACATGTGTCATTAGAAATGTCACCATTTTTAGCTTTGACCTTGGGGACAAAGAAGAATGTGAGAAGAGAGAACAGGTTGGTAAAGACACTTCATGAGATGGGGAGGGCATGGTATCTTGGAAAAAAGTGCAATTTAAGTAATCCAAAGAAGTGTCCAGAGAGAAGCTGCTAAATTATGGAGTAGTAAGTGGTCCTTGGGCTTCTTTGTCTGGGTGTATTTCTAATCACTGATGGTTACAAGATGTAGATCAATCTCCCTGTCTCCCAGGGTCAGAGTGTGAGCCAGCTAACAGTGGATGGCAAAGTTCTAACTGGACTTGGAGATGCCTAGTGTGTTTCCTTCCTATGGGGGAGGCTCATGCTTCATTACTTTCTACCTATCCCTTCCCCAGTGGTAACAGGAAGGAGAGATTCCAAGTATCCTTTGACGAGAAAGTCTGTCCTAAGAGGTCAACTGAGTTCATCCTCTCATTTCCAAGAACACAACCTAATTTCCTCCAGAAGAGATGGTTACCCGCCCAATCTCTTCTGCATGGAAGAGCATGCCAGCCAAGACTAGTGACACACTGTTTAGCAACCCCTTCAGTTTGGTGCTATCCACTTAGAAAATGGGGCAGGGCTGGGCACCTGTCATCCTCTTTCCATCCAGGTTGGGGTATTGTGACTCAGGTTTTCTTAGCAAGTCCATTGTTGAGTGGCAGCCAGGATGCCTAAAGAAGAGTGAGCTAGACAAGACCTCAGTGAGCACAGGAACAGTGGGCAGGGGATTGGTTATGGGGCTTTTATACATTTGAACAGAAAAAGGTTGGAATTTGATAACTGACCCATATACCCTGTCTTATATGGATCTGAGAAGAGAGCTCCTTAAGTGCAGTGAGTGGAATGAGTGGGTAGAATTGATTTCTGAATGCTTTTTCGTAGCCCAGGAATGGGAAAACAATAATAATGACAATAAAGATTGTATTGCTATTGTTATTGTTATTATTGTGCCAAGCATAGTGCCACAGGATTAGCATGCATCCATTCATTCAAACCTTTCAACAACCCTAGAGATAGGTATCATTATTCCATTTTAGAAATGAGGAAACCAGGACTTAGGCAGCCCAAAGGACACGTGCTCAGACAACTACATTCTGCAAGACAAATCTGGCCCACTGCCTGTTTTTGTAAATATATACATTTTTTTGTTTTGGAATGCAGCCATACCCATTGTTCATGTATTGTCTGTGGCTGCTTTTGTGCTACAAGGGCAGAGTTGAATGATAGCAAGACAGAGCCTATGGCCTACAAAGCTAAAAATACTACTCTTTGCAGAAGAACTTTGCCAAGCCCAGCTCAGAAAGAAAGCCATAATCAGGCTAGTCAGCCACAGACTAATCTCCCTCTCACCCAGAACCCATGGCAACCATACCCAAAAGGAACTTGTTCCCACAGGAGGGGGAGTTCCTGAGGAGTCAGTTTTCTTTTATCAGCAGCATCTAGTCTGAACATCTTGGGGAGTCCACAGCAGCATCACCTCCAGTCCCCTGGCTCCCGATTTTGAGTGCACTGCGTTGGTACAGCTTTCCCTCCACCTGACCTCTGGTTTCTAAGGCCCTCTCTATTCATGGGTCTGGAGTCCTGCCCTGAAGCATGGACCGGGTTACTGGGTTGTGATCTTCCCACTCAACCTCTGCCGCCTTCCCTTGCGGTTGAGACTCTCGTTGTTCTCATCTGCTTGGAGGGGCCTCCTGGGTTGGGGCTTCAGAGTTCCCCTGGGATCCAAGATGGTAGCTGACTTGAAACTGAATTTAAATGCTCCACCCTTCAATATTTTTAACGTAAATGTTGGCCTGGATCAAACTGGAGGTGGCTACACCCTCTTATTCTTAGTGACAAAAGGACCCCCAGCATTTATGATAAATGAAATTCTGCCACCTGCCTGATGAAGCTGTTTGGATGTTTTATGAGTCAGAGGATCACTTTGTTTCCTTCTTTACCAAGTACCTGCTAGTCCATATGGATTACCTGATGCCTGAGGATTGAGCAATGGGGAGGAAGTCGGGTCTCACATTGAGGTGAGCTGATATCTCAGCCTTAGTCCCCTAGTCTAGATTTCATTGATCTCTACGCCTTTCTTAATGGTTAACTTTCATTGATCTCTACCCCATTCTTAATGGTTAACTTTCATTGATCTCTACCCCAATCTTAATGGTTAACTTTCATTGATCTCTACCCCAATCTTAATGGTTAACGTTCATTGATCTCTACCCCATTCTCAATGGTAATAGGAGCCTCTTTGTAATCTTTATCTTTAATCCAGCCTTTGAACATGAAGGCCAGAAAGTTGGAGGAAAGCCAGGGGTTCAATATCCTATGCAAGCATTAATTTCTTTCTTATAGAAAACAATCTATATGTCAGTGCTGTGCTAACATTGCATTTTTAATATTATGGCTATAGCTTTAGGCCAGTAAGCATTAATAAAACAGACCTACTTGAACAGATGCAAGTCAGACACTAAAGGGAAAGTTATGAGGCTCAACGTTGATCCCAACCGCTCACTCATCTGTTCCTCTTCTATGGAAACTTCTATTAAAAAGTTTTTTTAAAAAAATTCCTATTACACTGCAGCAAGGAATATGCTGTGTGTCTAAGGGAAACTGGCACATTTGTCAACCACGCTCTGGATAGTGCGATGTGATTTGGCTCTGGGCTTGTCCCAGGTAGCAGACACATTTGTAAGACTTAGATCTTATTTATGGCAACAGTGGCAGAGCATGAAGTTGCTGCCCTGAGCAGGGTGTGGGGGGCCTAAGATGGATTTCACCCTTTTATTGCTATTAAAAGATTATTAGCATTTATAGGGAAGAGAAATTGTGATACTTTTTCTCTGGGGGTCATGAACAAAGCATCTAAGAAAAACAAGATATATATTTTTTCTGTTCTGTATTTTTTAGCTCTTCTAAACCCATGGTTCTGGTTATGATCTCTTTGTTTTAGAACTGCAAAACAATTAATAGTTGGCTTTGTCACTTGTCAGGTCTCTAAGGACACACCTTAGGGAGTGCCCAAAAAAGTTATGAGATTGGAGGTCATGCCGGGAGACCTTCTACAGTGGCATTTTTGAACTGTTGGACTGCTACCAATTAGCGTGTCCTAAAATCCTATTTTTAAAAGTAATAGGATTAAAAAAATAGAAAGTAGTATATGTCTGTGTCATATGTGTTGTGCTCTTTATATATAGCGGGTCACTGCATAAAAAGTACTCATAATATGGGTTGCATTTAAAAGTACTTGAGAAATTCTGTTCTAAAGGTTAATCCCAGGTCAGTGAGGGGAACAAAGAATGTCCCCATTTCTTCTTCCTCCTGTGACTTATTCCACATAGAGGGATTTTCCTAACTCTGGATCATCTGGTGCTCAACTGGCAGCCGGTATTTCTCAGGTGCTGTGACAGGGGCTCAGGTACCCACTCTGGTACTCCTTCAATAAGAACCAGGGCCTTTGCTCAAACTAGGAGTGAGCCAGATTGAGCGAGGCTCTCAACAGTGTAGAGGGGAGAAACTAACATTAATTTAGTATTTGTGATGCATAGGCCACTGGCCCCAGGGTGTGTGTGTGTGTGTCCCATCCATAACAATCTTAGGGCAGGTCCTTTTACTACCTTTTGCACATAAAGTAATTGAAGTTGAGAAGCATAGCATCATAATTTTTCTTAAAAAATCTGACTGTCTAGATTGTTTTGTTTATTTTTTTCCTTTATTTAAGTAACTCTTGGGATGGTTACCGTGCCCTGCGGAATGGATTGGAAAATATTGACATAATTGTGGCTCTCCATAAAAGCATTTTACATTATTTTATAGGAAATAACGCATGCAGTTATATTGGGTTTTATCATTAACAAAGCACTTCCATAGTTGAATCTGACTTGACCATCACCTCATATGTATCAGGTGGTTATGGGAAGTATTGTCCCATTATAGAGATGTAAAAACTGAGAACAGATGGAGCAAATGACTCACAGGCTTAATAGGCAATAGAGCCTAGTTTTGAACATATCTTACCTCCAAGTCCACTGTTCTTTCTGTTATAACTACTACTGTTAAGATCATAAAGACCATTGTATCTTGAGTTCCATTCTATAGTTTATGTTATGCTGAAGGCAAAAAATATTACTACCACCAAAAGAGGTAGTAGTCTTTAGTTTCTTAGTCTGTTCACATAGCAATAGCAAAATAACATGAATTGGGGTGCTTATTAAACAACAGATATCTACTTCTCACAGATGTGGTGTTTGGTGAGGGCTCATTTCCTGATTCATAAATGGCACCATCTAGCTGTGTCCTCACATGGTGGAACGAGCAAAGGATCGCTCTGGGACCGCTGTTATAAGAGCACTAATCTCGTTCATGAAGGCCCCACCCCCCAAAAGTTCTACCTCTCTATACCATCGACTTGGGGCCTGGAATTTCAACATATAAGTCTTGCATAGGGACAAAAACTTTCAGACTGTATCAGGGAAGAAAACTGGACATTATCATTGTGGAGTGGAGATTTTTCAAACACCCTTAAAAGTGCTGAACAAAAGTGGATTCTTAAAATTTGTATTCTCATTATTAATATCTTATGGCACTCAGTGGTATCTAACCAGATTACTAACCCCTTTATATAATACTGAGAATTTGCTCAGAAATCAACTCATCTGGCTCAGCAGGGAAATAGGAAAAACCAATATGCCTTTGCTCCCACACTGTCTTCCCCAAGCTCTTCAAGTGAAAAGCAAAAGATAAAGAGTTTTCTCTGTCATTTTAAACAGGAAAAATTAATTGCTCCTGCAGAGATGAAAACTTTACCTTTGAAAAGAAACCACCAGTGCAAAATGCTTTTTTTCTTCAGTTCCCACCTGTGGAGACCTAGGGTTTGGCAGCAAATTAGGGCTTAAAGAGTATATTCACAAAGACAAATGTCAGATTCCTCTCTAATTAGAAATGACCTGTCTGGTAGACACTGCGACTGAAGGCTGACAACAGGTAGAGGGAAACAAGATGACTTGTATAACATTTGCATGTTTAAGAATGAGTGTCTTCACATTGGCTGTGTATATATAACTAAGTCTGCTATTGAACTTCTGAGAAGTAAAGGATAAATAAACAAGGCTTGCTAATCATATCATTATGGATTTGTGACTGGCATAGAAAGTACTTTCTTATTTATTTATTTATTTATAGACTGAGTCTCGCTCTATCCCTCAGGCTGGAGTGCAGTGGCTCTGTCTCGGCTCACTGTAACCTCTGCCTCCCAGGTTCAAGCGATTGTCCTGCCTCAGCCTCCTGAGTAGCTGGGACTACAGGCATACACAACCATGCCCAGCTAATTTTTTGTATTTTTAGTAGAGACAGGGTTTCCCCATATTGGCCAGGCTGGTCTCAAACTCCTGACCTCGTGATCCGCCTGCCTCGGCCTCCCAAAGTGCTGGAATTACAGGTATGGGCCACCGCACCCGTGGCCTCATGTATATATTTTTAAATTTTTCTCTGCAATAATACTAAGCGGGCTTGCACTACCATTAGCAGCAGAATCCAATACATTAATTTATGAAGGAGGAAAACTTGGTCTGAGATTCAAGACTTGGGGCTTCTATTTTCAAATTGTTCCATCAGCTTGTGTCTCAGTTTGCTCCACCTGAAACAATGAAATGTTGCCTATTTGACTTCATAAGCTCTGTTAAGGAGGAAAATGCAAGGGGACTTGATGAGAATTCATAGGCACTGCTTGTGATTTATGCAAGAAGTTCTTCTGTCCTGGCCATCTGACTACTACAGCTGTCCTGACAGAGCTCCCACGTGTGCATGGGGCTGCACAACAGCATTGGAATCTGCTCTGTTTGAGTTCTAGATATGCCTCTGTTGATTGCCGGGAATTTGTGAAATTCATTTCAGCATCACTTAAAGCATTTTCTCATCTGAATGAGAAAGTGGAGATATGAATACCACAGGGTTTTTGTAGTATCAGATGTGAACATATGTACCAAAGTATTTTCTAAATGTAACTGTATTTTAAAGGTAAATGTGTCATGTGACAATCATTCAAATAAATAATTCAACCAATCATTTTCTTTTCATTTGAGGCATGATGTAGAAAGACAAAGCAGTGGTGTCCCAAAAACTCTTTTGGCACAAAGTAGGTCTCCAGAGTTCTTGGAGTCAAGATGATTGGTGTGGAAGGAGGTCAGAGCTGTGTTATTTTGAAGAGCATGAAGGTAGAGGTGACCCAACAGTCCAGGAGTATGCAATATCAGAATAAAAACCTGAAGATGAACCAAAGCATCCAACCATTGGAAGAGGCCAGGGGACCCCAAGTCTGAGGCAACGAGACTGTTAACCATCTTAAAGCTTAAAGCGTGTGTGAAGGGAGAATGAGGGAAGGAGATTCTGTCTGTTTAGTCTATAGAGATCTAATAATACTACAGAGATCTAATAATATTATGACTCATGGCAAGTCAAGGAGTTCATTTAGGCTTGTTTTGTGAAGGTATCTGGGTTTCCTATCGAAACAGTTGTCAGGTTGACAGGTTGAGGTCAAGCTTGATCCTTTTTGAGGGTCTCTGCAGATAGATATTCCCTTTGAAATAGCAAGACCCATATCTGAGAGATGGATGTCTCTAGGGACCATGGATACTGGAGACAATTTCCTTTCTGTTCCCATCTCCTGCCCACAAATCATGAGGAAGAAATGAAGCAAAATGACAATGGCTTTTCTGATTTGATTTCTTAAGCTGGCTTCCTGGCTAAGTTACTCAGGTATGTTGTCTAATTTCATGGAATGTTTCCAACAGCAAGGCATCATGTGGGTTGAGGGAGATAGTGAGTGAGAGATAAGAGTTACTATCCCTAAGCAGTTAGTTGCTGGGCACCAAAGGCAAGCTAGCCAATCTCTCTGTCAAGTCGACTAAAGAAATCTATAATTTAGATATTCATTTGAGCTAAAATTTTGTTTGGAAAATTCCAGTGTTGTTTCTGCAGCCAACTGGCCAAATTGAAAGATCAGATCCAATATCATCTTTGATGAAATAGTAATCTCAGTACATCTGATGTATTCCCTATAGTATAGACAGCACCAGCATGCCCGTTTATCCTGAAAGAAATCAGGGCCACGATTACACTTCATCTCTTTTCCTCATGGTTTCTCCCACTCATTTATTCATCAGATGCTTTATTTTCTCTGCTCCTTTCTTGCTTTCCATATATCTATTTGAAATATGTCTGAAATAAATCTCAAGGCTCCCAAGAATATTTCTGCTCATGTAAGCAGCATGTGTATGATTTTCATCCTCATGTTTTCACACAAGCAATGTTTAAATGCCAAAGGGAAAGGGCTTTTGCTATGTTTGTTTCCTTTTTTTTTTTTTTTTTTTTTTGCAGTATGCTTTACTTTTTTCTTGCCACAGTTGGATGCAGGCTATGGATTCTCTTTTAAATGTTCTTTCTGAGGCAGAAAGAGGAAATAGAAAAGCCTAAATCCTGACTTTGCCACTTACTCATTTTTGACCTTCAAGATGTGACTTAAATTCTCAAAGCCTCAGATTTCTCCTTTGTAAACTGAGGATGAAAAATAGAGATAAAGTATTTCTCTTAGTCTATATAAAGCATTAAGTATTAGTGGCTATAAATTGGTTCCCTTTCCTTTCCTTTTTCATTTGATGATCTTAAGACAATTTAAAGAGAAAGTTCATGTTTTTCAATTATAAACATGAATCTCTTCTAATCAAGGTTATCTGTGTGTTAGAATAGGGGATCTCAAAGGCCCTGCAGTCTATATAGAAGTAGGGTGATGCAGTCGAAGGAAGGAGGGAGATATGACTTTGATGCAATGGTTTCAAAATGGAAACTTATGGGCAATGGGTTAGCCTGTTTTGCAGCTCTGCTGGATATAAGCCCAGGTAAGCAACCAGGTACTGTCAAGTAACAAAATGATGCTTGTCTCCTCATAAGCTTCCTAGGAAAATGAGAATTCAATTTAATATGACTGCTAAGGTAGAAAGGATCTCAAGAGATGATCAAGCTTAGACTTGGGCCACTTGGGATAAAGTATGCAAAGTGCTTAGCCAAGGGCTTGGTACATGGCTGTCCTTGTCACCATGTGTAATAGTTGGGGTACTAGTGATGGTTAAAATAATGATGATTGTTATTTTACTATTAACTATTATTAGGAAGTATTTGTCTAGAATCAAGTCATGCAAGGTTTGGTAACACTTTCTTCTCTGTCTCCAGGCTTTATCCACATATCAGATCTACAGGGTCTAAATAGACATCCTATGAAACATGCCCCTCATGACTTCTAGACAGTGCCCCAAGTTCTCCTCTAAGAAAGTTGAACACCAGTGTGTCATTTAGCTTTACCATATCTTAGATTAAAACATCTACATGTTTATTGCTAAAGAAGGAAACCAAAGCCCTGAAAATGACCATGATTATTGATCCAAGGATGTTCAGGAGCTTTGGGGCAGAGAGGAGGAGAAACCTGCAGCTGGATTCTCTGTAGTGGGTGGGAGCAGCCGCACCATTGTGCATTCAGGGATGGGCATCACGTGGACCACTGGAAAGACATGGTGGTGGGTGACTTTTTCATACTTGTGTCTCTGTCTCCCACCTCCATGATAGTTTTCCCCTGACACACCTCTCTGTCTTATCCAGTGGGAATTTTAGAGAATTGATCATTAGATAGTTTATCAGTTGTGCAAGCACAGTTTCATGTAGTTTAGTCTGCTTAACTCAAATTCAGAAGTATTTATCACCCTGCCACCAAGGCAGTTGACAACTAATATATAAATGCCCTAAAAATTCTTTCAAAATGATGCCTTTGCTTGGTCCTTGAAGCTGTTGATTTAAAGGCCTTGAATTGGGAATGTCCTAGCTGTAAGCCAAGGTGGACATGCCACTTTCTTTCATTATCTTCTGCTAAAAGCATAGCCAGTTTAATTCATACCTGTTGTTTCTATTTTTTTCAAATTTTGAGATTGCTTTTTATTTTTTCAACATCCGCTGCATGTCACAGTTCCATTAATTTCTGTCACCCCACCAATATCTACTAATGGTTCACAGGCCTTACTTTTTAGCATTTCTGTTGGACATAAGCCCAGATACAAACCAGACAGTGCGAAGTCACAGAATGAAGCTTTCCTCTCTTTAATGAACTCCCAAGGTGAGTGGAAATCAGTTTAACGGGGTTCTAGATAGTCATATTTCCTTAAAACATCCTCTTCATGAATCCTCTACACACCTAGGTTTTTAAAGCATTAGTGCCCACTAGATTCGAAAGTACTTAGAATCATGTGATAGTTGAATGTGTCCCTTGTGCGACACCTCTTGGGGAAGGGGACCTTTCTTCCGTGGTTTCTAGTCACTAAACCTGAAACAATTCCCTTAGCTCGGTGCTAAAAGAAAAGTCATAAAGGATTTTCTAATTGCTCTATAAACAAAACTTCTCATCCAGAAAGACCTAAGAGGTTACAGTCTTGTGTGGCTTGGTTATGCAAGCTTTGTGCTATACAGTTAGTGCCACATATAAATAGTCCTCTGGTGACTTCACAGGGTTTGAAACTTTCCTTGTAACCCATTAAACCAAATAATCTTCACTCTGTGTCTATAGCTTTTCCTTTGCTTCTTGCTTATTTTTTCATTTTTATTATTTTCCTTTTCATGTGTTTCATGTGTCTTCAACCCTACCTGATAACTGATGTTCAACTTTATCTGATGTTACATCCAGATCTCTCACAGACCAGATTAGCCACATTGATAATTCCTTATTTTGAAAAACTGTAAAATATACACAATCTGACATCTCTTGGATCATGCCCCCAATATACGATCTGGATCCAGGCATTTATGAAACACCAAAATAAGGGCTCACCTCTCTGTGATGATTGCTATTTCCTTTATTCCCTATTATAAAACAATCTGGGTTCATTGGGATCTCTGTATATTGTACATCCACGGATAAACTTAGAAATTTGCATTTAAGGAGACAAATTAGTACCTCAGATTTAAAGTCAATCCTATCCACTTCCTCTGCTTTAAGTTACAGCTGCTAATTGCTTTCCCTCTGCTTTTATACCAATGTATATCCTACTTCTTTTAAATGTCTACTTATTTTTGTACAGTGCCATGAACAATAAAATTGAGCCTAGAATATCTAGCACTATCAGCCCCACCTAGTCCGGGTGCATTTTGCAATTTTATTGTTCTCCCCCTTCACAGGTTCACTCACATGACATGTTTCTATTTCAAGTACAACACAATAAGTCTTCATCAAAATATCAAAGCCTATTACTGAAAACAAAATAAACATGTCCAGTGTAATTTAACACTTAATTTAAAAAAAAAAAAAAAAAAAAAAAACTGTTGTTTTCACGCCCGCCACATACAGAATCCCTCATCCTTGGGGCAAGCAGTAAGTGGAAACATATACAACAAAACACAGAAAGTTATTCTCTCCTACCTAGTAGATGAGTTGATTTGTAAAATGTAAAGTTAGCATAATTCCAACTCTTGGCAAGAGAAAAACTGAAGTACCAGCACATCAAGTGTGGTTTTGAGGGAAGTGTTATGCTGTGACCAATGTGGGTAAAGAAAGAAAATGAGGGCTGAGTAAACCTTCAATGAGTTCTATAATTTTACCTACCATTTATGATTATGAAATACAATTCCCCCACCCCCAAGAAAAGGATAAAGCTTAAGTTCTGACAGCATGAGATGCAAGTGTGTTTATGACATGACCCCTCTCTTCCTCATTACTCACTCTACTCCCAAACTCTATGTCACAGCCACACTGATATGATAGATGTCTCCCAAGAGTGTCTTACCATCTCAACTCATGCCCTTGCAGATATTAGTTAATCAAATGGGAGCTCTGTTCTGCACCTTGCCTAACTTTAATCCATTCTTCCAAATGCTCTACTGATACTCTCTTCTCTGGGAAGCTTTTCTGACTTCTAGTCTCTGTCAGATGGACAAATAGTGGACCAAGCATAGTTCTATTTAAAAAATGCTTGCCTGTATAACGGTCTCTTATCTGTTATTTAAAATAACTCTTTTTCTACAATGAGTTCCTTGAGATAAGAAATAGTATTCTTTTTTATTCTTTTATTTTGTTTGTTTGTTTCTTTTTGTTTTTTGTTTTTTGAGATGGAGTCATGTTCTGTCCTCCTGCAACCTCTGCCTCCCACGTTCAAGCAATTCTCCTGCCTCAGCCTCCCGAGTAGCTGAGACTACAGGCATGTACCACCATACCTGGCTAATTTTTGTGTTTTTAGTAGAGACAGGGTTTTACCATGTTGGCCAGGCTGGTCTTGAACTTCTGACCTCAAGTGATCTGCCCTCCTCAGTCTCCCAAAATGCTGGGATTACAGGCTTGAGCCACCACACCTGGCCAAAGGTAGTATTCTATTTATTGTTGATTTGCCAGCATCTAGAAGAATGCCTCCTTTGGGAAAGAGTAGGTGCTCAATAATTGTTTTCTGAAAAACTTATGCAAGAAGTAGATGACTGTTGTATTAACCACCATTCCCCCAACCTGGTTTTGTCTGCAGAAACAAGATCACAATTGCATACTTCCTTTGAGTGTGTGATCAATGCCATAGTGACATGAAGTAAATATGGCTCAGGCCATCAGTGGAACTGAAGTCCAACCAACAATTCAGGAACAGTACACGAGGAAGTGGTATATAGGCAATGATAATGGTCACTATTAAAAAATCCATTGTCCTTCATTTGCCAAGATGACTTTTCTAATTCCTTCAATGGAATGTTTCTTTTGAGTCATAATCCTGTTATGAGAAGAAAAATGATCTTATTTGTATATTCAGAGTTATGGTGACAGGAAACTGTGGTTTGAGAATTTAGAAGGGAGTTTAAAAGAATGGCAGAGTAGATGACAGAGATGTTTCTTACAGTGCAACCCTGGGGGAGGGAAAGATGGCTGAAGCAAGGTCATCTGGATGTTAGAATAATAATGAAAATGATAATGATAACAGCTAAAAGATACCAAGCACTTGGTTATATGCCAGACCTAGAACTAAACACTTCATATGCATTAACTCATTTAATCTTTTCACAAACCTGTGAAGGATTGAAGCACAGGGAGTTGAAGCAACTCATCCCAAAGCTGCAGAGAAAGGAAGAGGTAGAGCTAGGATCTGAACGCAGACAGGCTAAACATAGACTCCATTTACTTCAGATGAGGGACTGGGAAAAAATGAAGGTGTAGGTTGACACAGTGTATAGCACTCTGTTGAGTTATAACATGCTGTGACATCAGGTGTTAGTGAATGAAGCTAAGGTTGTGCTTTGGGAAGAAAATGGAATGATTAGCTCTGCAGACATGGGATTTTTCTCTCAGTTATACTGAGTTAAGAAAACTAAACATGGTTTATCTAAACTTGTCATCCACTTAAATTATTTATATTTTCTTTAGGACTATCATAGAACTGAGAAGGTAGAACTTGATTCTTTCTGTCTGTATTCACTCCTCTGGTCCAATTATGCCAAGGGCCTGTGTTTCTGAAGT
The DNA here is from genome assembly GCF_007565055.1 of Rhinopithecus roxellana. Lineage (NCBI taxonomy): Eukaryota > Metazoa > Chordata > Mammalia > Primates > Cercopithecidae > Rhinopithecus > Rhinopithecus roxellana. The sequence continues at coordinate 116,727,770 of NC_044553.1, read as the reverse complement.
GCTCAGTTTCATGAAAGGGTACCTCCAAAATGTTGTCACATTTTCATTTGCAAACTTGCAGAATACAAAATGTGGGGCTTTGAGTCAAAATGGTTGCAGTTTTCACATGTGTGACTCTGGATAATCAAATAACCTCTTTGATTTTTCTGATTCCTCTTCTGTAAAACAAGGAGTGCAAGTTATCTCTCCCATGCGGCTGCTGATAAATATCAAATGGAATATTCTATCTGCAAGCATTTCCTAAACTTTAGGGAAATGATGCGAAGTGTTATACTAGGGTGTATTGTTGTTGTGTTCATTCACTGTTCACTCAACAGCTATTTATGTAACTCCCACAATGGATCAGCACTCTTAGGGGTGCCAGGGCTTCTACACTGAACACATAAACAAGACTGCTGCTCCAGGGAGAACAAATATTCCCATTGGGATGGTAAAGGGGAAGAAGCCAATAAACAAGAAAACAAATGTAATAATTTTTGGTTGTGATAAGTGCTCTGAAAAATCAAAATATGGAGAGAGTTTATGGTTGTTTTTGCTACATTATATTCCAACCGATATGACTGATTGCAGAATGCTTTCATAGATATCCGTAGCACAGTGGCATGAAATCCAGGGCGACTTGCTGCACCGTTGATTGTGCATTATAACTCCTGATGCCTAGCTCTTGCTAGGCTCTTTGAGCACATGTTTGTTGAATGCTCCACTAAGTGTATGCCAGTGACTTAATTTCCTGATGCCTTCCTGCTATAAAACATTCATGAAAGAGTCATGACATCTGTAGTTAAAATGGAACTTAAAGCTTCAGTGATATCAACATCTTGATTGTGGTGGAGGTAGCTTAGTGGAGGAGTATGAAGGCACGCTCTGGAGTAAAATGACCCAGGATTTACTCTCAGCTCTAATATCAATGACCATAGCCAAGTTGCTTCAACTCTGCACATCCATTTTCTTTTCTATGACATGAAGGTATTAAAATTCTCTTAACTCCTAAGATTACTAATAGTGTGATATGAACTAATGCAAAAAGTGCTTACAATCATGCCTGAGTAAAGCAAACTTTCAATATATTTTTTGGCAGATGGGAAAACTCAAGGCTTCAAGGTATTTTCCCATGAGTCAATGCAAGTTACTGGAAAAATAACTAGAAATCAGAGTAGTGCTGTTTAATATTTATTTCTACAACTCACAGCCATAGGCTCTGGTGTCCCTCTGGGCTTGGATAATGTTTTCAAGCAGGTCAGGCTGACCTAGGGAGCAAGTATGCCTTCTTTCTTACATTCAACCCAAGAGAAAGAGCCTCTGGCAGCTATTTCACGGGTGGTTTGGCTTCTGTTTTTATGCAAAACTGTGCCACCTAAGTAGTAAAAAGTGCTGTGCGCACAAGTATGCCTTCACTGGAGACAAGCAGTTGGGACTTTGCTCTTTTGGTCATTGTTAATAATTGTGTCAATTACCTTTTGTTGAAATTCTACCATCCCCCAGGTGCTAGGCTAAGTAGTTTGTGTATACTGTAACATCTACTTCACACATAAACCTATGAAATGGTTCTTATAATCCCCATTTTAAGACTAAGGAAAATCAGTTGTGTAACTTCTTTCATATCACACGGTTTCTGGTCCATCTGACTTCAGAACCCATGTGTTTTCCTTTAGAAGCTGTTGCATAGATATGATCACATTCCTGCTACTATTACTTTGTTATGCCGATGATCCATACAGCATGTTCCAACATTTAAAATATGAAATGCTTGCTACTCACAGGGAAATTCCCATCTAATAAACAATAGGAACACTTCCCAATACCTACACAGACCAAATCCTTTTCCTCAAGTAGGAGATGGTGACTTCCCTTACTTATCACAGCAAGGAAAAATGAGGGATTTTTTTTCCAAAGAAAACTGAGCCCAGTACTAGGCACTGGTGGTGAGCTTTCTCACCAGCGATTACTGTGGCTTCCTGGCCATGCTGTAGATGAGACATCCATTAGGCCTCAAAGGCTTGAAGCTAGAGCCTGAGTCACAGTTGCAGCTGCTAACAAAGTGTGAATGTTGAAAGCTCTAATCAGACATCCAGTCATTGGCTTCACGGTTGCTTTTCTCTTTGATGAGGAAACATGCAATTCCTTAGGGGTGAATGTCAAATGTTCATAAATAGAGAAGCATTGGAAATATCTATGAGCAATTCTTATTTATAGGAATCATTTATCCAGAGTCTCTATATGCCTTTCCAGCTACAGTGTTTATCTTATGGCATTATCTATCATCATGCAGCACCCATATATCCACATGCTCTTTCTATTTATATGCATGGAATCTATCTTTCTAATTGTTTTCTAACCTCTAACTGGTGAGTAGAGTAATTTACCTCCTGCAGCATGGTAGCACGTGCTTCCCCTGGACTGCTAATTCTACCCTCAGCAAGCCTATTGGCAAATCATTTGTCCATCCTTTCATAGTTTTTGCCCACATTCATCAGCAACTACCTGTGTTTCTAGCTACCATTTTTGGTCCAATTAATGTAGGACTCTTTTCCTTACATAGTGCATTTTCCATATCCACCTTCTTACTTTCCTCTTCTGATAATTTCATAGATGTCCTCATGTATGTATATCCTTAGCACAACCAACAACTGTTACCTAAATGCTTGTGGCCAAAATGATAAAAAGAACATTAACTTTGTTTTTGTATTTTTGTTTTTGTTTTTGTTTTTGTGAGATGGAGTCTCGCTCTGTCAACCAGGCTGGAGTGCAATGGCATGATCTCAGCTTATCAACCTTTGCCTCCCAGGTTCAAGCGAGTCTCCCACCTCAGCCCCCCAAGTAGGGACTACAGGCATATGTCACCACGCCCAGCTAATTTTTTGTGTTATTAGTAGAGATGGGTTTTCACCATGTTGGCCAGGCTGGTCTTGAACTCCTGACCCCAGGCGATCCACCCACCTCGGCCTCTCAAAGTGCTGGGATTACAGGCATGAGCCACCATGCCTGGCTGAAAAGAACATTCACTTTGAATTAAGGATATACAAATTCAGATTAAATATCCAATCTTATAGGTGTGCACCCTTGGGCTAAGGTAATAAACAATCTGAGCTGCCTTATCTGTAGGACTTATTAGTAATACTAATCTTGTAGTTTGTTGTGTTGTAGTTTTTTAAGTAAGTTATAATTTATGTGTTCTGCCGATAAATGCTGGTTCTCTGTGCAAGACACTTTCCCAATGACCTATAAATAACATTCCTTAAGCAGTTACTCTACATAGAGACTATGGTTTGTGTTTTTCATGTCATTTAACCCCCAAATGATTCTAAGAAGTAGGTACTGTTGTTATTCCAATTTCATAAAATGAGAAAGCAATGCTATAGAGGTTGGTAGAACACACAAGTAGAAGGAACAGGAAGCAAGATTCCACCTCTACTTTTTCTAAATCTGAAGTGCCATCTAGACTCTTAATTGCAGTATCCTCAGCACCTAGGACAATGCTCATCTTTGCAGATTTGACCTGATGTCTATGAGCTATTGCTATCTTCAGAATTATGTTTATTTTTTGTGATACCTGATGACATATAGTTGGTTTGACTTTGTGGATAAACCTGACAATTAACCCATGAATACAAAAAATACTTTAGGGTTGGACATTTCAAACACATCAGTCTCTTCTCAGGAGTATGGGTGTCATACTGAGGACATTGATGAAGCAATGATTTAAAAAATAGCTAACATTTTTGGTGTGCTCACTATATGCCAGCACATGATATTAAATACTTCATATATTGTTTTATCCTTACAATAGCTCTAGGAAGTAGATAACATCATTATGCAATTGTAAAAACGGGAAAACTGAGTAACAGAGAACTTTAAATTACCAAGGTCACACTCATAATAATGTTTAAAACTAGGTTCTGAATGTTGATATTATTGGAATAGTTACTAAACCTTTTTGAACTTCACTGAACATATTAATAGAATAGGAATAATAACATAACCTAACTCAAAAGATTGTAAGAATTAAATGAGAAACTGTTCTTGAGACAGTCCTTAGAACATAGCACATTGAAGAATGAGCTCAATACAGGTTAACATCATCATTTGTAGCTGCTGGATTTCAAGCTCCCTGAGGGCAGGTATCATATCTAGTTCACTTTTGTTTTCCCCACAGCACCCAGAGAGTATGTTATTGCGTATGGTTGGTACATCATAGACACCTTTGAGTGAAACTGAAGACAGAATAGATACCTTCAATGGGGATCAGAATTCCCTAGAAAAAATTTGGGAGCAGTGACCTTCAGGAGTGCCTGGGAGCTTGGAAAAAGGTGAAATAACTTCATTTGTGCCCTTTCATCCACCCAATGAAATCAACAGACCCCTGCGACCTCCTTAAGAAGGTCCATCACTTGGAACTGCATTGATCTAGGGCAGGTGCAAGACTGACACAGCTTCCCACATCCTTGCTGTCCCCTGCCTGGACAGGGGAGGCACAAGAGCAGCCAGAAGCCAAGGGGTAGGTAAACAAAGGAGCCTCTCCCTCAACTTCTTTCACCTCCTTATTGCTTCCTGCCCACAATAGATGCAAGCAGAATATAGATTTCCCTGTGGTAGGTGGTAGCTCTGTTAACATTTTCAGAAACAGAAACATGTGCTCATTCAGACACGTGTGTATCTTCATAGGCACGCGCCGCACACACACACACACACACACCCACATACACACACTTCCTCACAGAGGAAAGGAAGTATCACTGATGGCAGGAATTACCAAAAATCAAGCTCCTTGGGCTTGGTTGTTGAACAGCAGCCCCTGCTGCGGGACCAGGCACCAAAGCATAATTTGTAGTCATGTAGTACCAACATGCCAGGATGGCAGCGTAAAACATTTATAAATCAGGCTCTAATGAACAGCCTCTGTGCTTTATGACTTCACTTAACTCTTTCTCACTTCTCAGCAGATAGGAAAGAGGAAGAAATTGTATATAAATATAAATATATATGAAATTATATGTAATATATAGGAAATATATATATATATATATATTTTTTTTTTCCAGGAGAAAAAGAGAAAAAGCAAATTTGTGACACAAAAGGAATGAAGGGGGGCTGGCTCTCTTGATGTAGTTGTTATAGTCAATAATGATAATGGCTACGGCTAGTCTATTCAGAAGTCAATATGTGCTGGGCACTGAACTCAGAGTCATGCATGCATCATCTCCTATAATCCTAAAATATGGTACAGGAGAGGCTTAATTGCCCTCCCTTGACAGATACAAAACTGATGCTCAGAGAAGCTTGGTAACTTGCCCCAAGTTCATAGATTTTACAGTTGGTGAATGACTAACATAGGTTTGTAAGGCTTTGAGATATTTAGCCCCCAAATCAATCATTAAGGTATAGCAAAAAGACATTACTGAATCAGACTAGACCTAGGCAAAACTTGGGATCAGATGCCTGAACATGTTCAACTAGTTTTGACTTCAGATTTAATCCTCTGGCTAACAATAGTCGGTGGGAAGTCTTATCATCTCACTTTGGATAGCAAACTCCGACAGTATCTTTAAGTTGTCCAAGGTCACACAGCTGATGGAATTAGGAAGCAAGCACATCTGACTTCAAAGCTGTGCCTTGTCCCTGGAACACCAAGGTGTTGAGGTGTGAGTATTCTCCTTCCCCATATGTGCACTCATGCCTCTGAGTGCTCCCCACCACACATGAACACTTCTTGCATACTCTCTCCTTCATGATTTCTAAGGCGACTTGTCAGGACCTGCTGCAGCTGGCCAAGCCTCTCATGACAAGCCCTGTGTTCTTGGCACGCTTACAGAATGACATTTGTCCAGACAGCAGAGTGCCTTACCAAAACTAAAAGCTTTAATAGTAGCAACTTTTGAACCCAAAGGACAGCATCCCAAGTAGCATGGATTTATGGGACAGTACTCTTCATGGGAGACAGATTTAAGGGGAAGAGGGTTAAAGGCCACTCTCAACTTCACACTACTTCTGCATGATGACAACATTCTTTTATTAAAAGAGGAGATTTAACCTTAGCTCAGTGGCCCTGCCCTGTTCATGTTTGCACCCTAGTGCCTGGCACACTAATGCTCAAGTAGTGCCCATGAATAACCTTTGCACAGATGTGAACGTCTAGGTCATCACTGCCTGTGGGAAGCACCTTGCCCAGAGTGAGGCTAGAGCTGCTTCTGGCATCCAGGATGATCAGTTGTACTGGAAACATCTATCCATGGATTTATCACAGCTAGACTCATATATTAGTTCCTCCGAAAAACATTCTCCAATGCAATAATTAGGGTTAACGCTTTCCTATTCCATATGCCTTAGAGCATGCTTCCACTAATATGACAGCAGCACCGCAAAACAGGCAAGTGCTGAGCTTGGGCAGCAGTTGAGCCTAGTCTTGAGCATTTATCCTACCATTTGAAAGGTGTATGAGCTTAGGAAAGGTAAGTAGCCTTTTTCGAGGTTCTAATTCTTCTCTACAAGGTGGAGGTAATAATATTTAACTTTTAGAGTTTTTTCAAGGTTAAAGATAATACAACTGAGAAGCAGGCCTGACAAGAAAGACACAGTGGTCTGGAGTCCACATTCAGTAGTCTTTTAGACCTATCTTGACCACCTTAATTCACATACAAGTACACACTCCATCCCCCTACCCCACCCAAGTTTCCTGATTCTTGATGACACTTAGCACTTTCCAACATTCTGTAGATTTTACTTATGTTTGTTCTTGAACCTGTCCCTGTCACCCCAACTCCCTCCTGAGCATATAAGCTCTTAGAGAGCAAGGGGGTTAGTTTCTTTGTGTACTATTATGTCTCAGTGCTTACAACAGTGTCCTGGACATAATAAGTTGTCCATGAATGTTTGGTGAATGAATGGATGATTATTATCATGTTGTAGTTACCAGTCTCCTGCTCCTGACACACACACACACACACACACACACACCACCTGCAAGGTGTGAACTGAGAACTGCTTGAAGTCAGAAACTGTCTCCTGTTTTTCTCTGGCCCCAGGATTTAGTCCTGTGCCCAGCATAGTCTTAAAGAAATAATGCTTTGGGCTGGTAAACTCCCAGTGATGTTCTCCAAGGCCCCATGGCGTTGAGTTTTAAGAGTCTCTATTAAATCAATTTTCTGATACTTTTCTTCACTCTAGCTTCTTCTTCTGAGCATTTTTTTATTTTCATTCCAAGCTTTTGCCTTTTTTCCTTGTGATACCCTCTTATAGCACTGAACAGCATGTCTCCCTCCGGGAGGTTTATGTTGAATCTATGCTACAGATATTGTATCCCCAGCATGGCCTTACATAATATTTGTAAAAGTGGTATCAGGGGAGCTTAGCCTGTGTATAGTGGATATAAGGCGTTACGTGGGCAGAGTGAAGAACAGGAACTAGAAAGAATATTCTGGAAAGAAAGAAAAATTCTGGTAAGGGCTTATAAAAGCAAAAGCCCAAGATTCAGTGTTTTAAGTTCAAGAAAACATTCGTGAAAGAAAAGACTCAGTTGTGGGATGTGGGAAAGAGCTTGTGGAATGTAGAAGACACTAAAGAGAAATAAATGAAAGAATGGATTCCAGGCTGACTGGGGTGGATTAACTCATCATGCCAGTCAATATTTGTTGAGACCTTCTAGATTCAGGCTGCCATCCTGGGGATCAGGGATGTCCTGGTAAATGAGACGGACACCATCCCTGCCCTCCTGCATCTTAGAGCCTAATATGGAGCCAGGTCTGAATGAAAGAGTCACATGAGTATATAAACAGTGGATGACTACTATCTGTGATGGCATGAGGTTCTGATCATTCAGAAGGGTCAGGGAAGGCCTCCCTAAAGAGATCACTTCTGAGCTGAGATTCAAAGACAAGGAATAGTTAACCAGGTAGAGGCAGGTGGAGCAAAGTGAAGAACATTCTATGCTGAGGGAGGCATATGGGAAAAGCCTCTGTTTAGAGAGAGACCATGTAAAAACAGATGAAAGAAGGCCACATGGCTGCAGCAAGGAGGCAGGGATGTGGGCTCGAGATATGGGATGGGTGAGAATCCCGTATTGAAAAGAGATGCAGGCCATGAGAAAGATCATGGCCTTTACTGGAAGAATGGGAAACTGATGGATGGGTGTAGCCAATGAGTGACATGACCACATTTGCAATTTTTAGGTTCACTCTGGTTGACACGTAGGGAATAGATAGTAGAAACAGGGTGCCCAGTTGGACAGTAATAGCTGAATCCAACTAGGAGATAATGGTGACCTGGACAGCATGCTGGCCAGGGGATGGATAAACTGGAGAGGGATTGAGCACATAAAATGTACAGAAATTGGTGATAGAAACAATGTGGCAGGTGACAGAGGTTTTCAGTCTGGGGTCTGGGTTTCTGGATTATGCAGCTAGGTGGCTGGTGGTGCCACCAGCTGAGATGGAGCACCACTGGAGGAAGACCAGGTAGGCACAGAAGAGAGCACATGGGACTTTGGGACAAAACTAGGCCTCACCACTCTCTAGTCATGAAAATGTCTGCCATTAGTTTTACCACTTGGAACTCATTTGCCTCATTTGCAAGGTCAGCATAGCACAGTGATGTCTGGTCCATAGGATTGATGCAAGAATAAGAGGAAACAAAATATCTAAGCATGTATTGCAGTTCTGGTTCTAAGCTTATGTTCCATGGACAACAGTGGTCATTGCATTACTCAGGCTAGGTAACTAATTTTTTGCACATCAGTTTTCTCATCTGTGGAACAGAAATAATAATGGTGACTACACTGTGCTTTGCTGTGAAGGACAATACACACACAGTGCCTGCCACAGAGTGGGTGCTCAATGACATTATTTATCAATAACAAAGTTCCAGAAGTGTATCCGTTTCCATTTGGCAGAAAGTGTAGGGAATAACTGTGTGAAGGAACCAACTAACCACAAGCAATATAACTGCTTCACAAAGACATTTGCCTGTTTCTGTCAGTCTGTCTTTGCTGGCATAGTCTTAGATCTAGACCTCCACTTTCCAATCCATAAAATGGAGATAAGGTTTGTTTCAATTTTATCTCCCAGTAACCATGGAGAAGGTCATTGAAGAAAAGACTTCCCAGCAATTGGGGATATTTGTGCTATTATGGGTACAATAGAGCCCTGCTTCTAAGCACACTCAGACAAAGAGGACATTCTCCTTCAAAAATCTCACAGATAGTATCTCAGCCTCTGGGGAGGCAGGGACAGAGAAACCAGGAGATAATGAAAGAGAAAGGGAGGAGGACAAAGACATAGCCTGGAGCTAACTGTGAAAGACAGTCCGCCTGCCTGCTGTCCACCCCTTTGCGGAAATGTCAAGTCAGGGCCCATCTGCACTGATGAGAAATCAGATATAGGGACTGTGAGAGGGTACATTCCAAGGAGTAATTTATCTCTGGAGGCTGAACCTATGTAATGTCCTTACTAATCTTGAACTCTGGGGTTATAAAGCCTGCCATTAGGGATGAGTTATATTTTCAATAAGTCATTCTAGCTAATCAGACCCTCTCATCATGAGCTGCTAGAGAAGACTACACGATGAACCCCTCCGCAGATCTGAGCAGGGGTCCCACATGAGGAGAGAATCCTTGGCAAAGGCCTCTACCCTAAATGGATTCTGCTATCTCCCCTCCCCTTGAAATTGAGCAGAGGGAAACACAGACTTTGCGAGCACAGGAAGATGACGGGATCTGTGTTTGATAAGGTTATGATTAAATCAAGGTTTTTGCTCTAATTACACTGCATTTAAATAAATGCAGCCTAGTAACTAATTGTAATTGATGTGCAATTAAACATGTATTTATATCACCATTGCCTTTCCCTGTGCAGCTGTCTATTCCTGCTTCTCATTGTGGCTGGGGATACTGAAATCTGCCTGATAGCAGGAGGAAGCACCGCTTCTCCCACGTGGATGTCATGTTCCAGTGGCTCAGCAGGAGATCTAGTGGGACAGTGAGAAATAGCTGGATTGTTTAACCCCAAATCTTTGAGAAAGAAGACCCACACATGTCATTCAAGCCCTGGAACTCAAGGGGCACTCTTAGAAATGCCATTATACTCATAAACATATGATGCTCTGGCTCTCCTTGGCTTTATACTAAGCTATTTGAGTTTTTTATTTATCAGATTTGTGTATTCCTCAGTGTCTGCCCCCTCCCCCCACCCCCCGTGTTTCACACATAATAGCTGCCGGATAACATTGTGGAAACAAACTTTAAATATTAGGGTGGAATCTTCCACTGAATATATATAATTTATGCTACTGAATTTAAGACTTAGACTTTGACCCTTTATTGGGAAAACTGGTAAAAAATGATGCAGTAACAAGAGCATCACAATAAGATCATAGGTCCTTCTTCTCCATATTTCCCTGTCTCTGTGTGCCCTTAACCTTTGAGTAGAAGGCAAGTTTCTCATCTCTGCATGCCAGATGGGCCATTAAACTAGGATCCAGTTGGGGGTGTAGCAAATCACAACTATATAAGATATCACTGAAGTCATCAAAAAGCAGTGATGGAGATCAAGGGCAGTTAAGGGGAACAAATTGCAACTATGTAATGTTTATCATGAGAATCATCAAAAATCAGTGATTATCTTTGAGATGCTAGGTGGAAAGTCTGAGAATTTCTATACAGGAGACAAGACCCAGATACTGCAAGATGGAGAAATAGGAACAGGTAAGCAATTACATGAAGATTCAAGTTCTATTTATATTTCAGTGAGCATTTATCAATGGCCTTTGCTAGAATAAATTATAAGCCTGAAGAAGATACACCCTTAGGATGTTTCTAGTCTCCACTACCAAAAGTTAGAAGACTGACTCAGGCAGAGGATGAAAAAAATGGAAATAAAATCAGGTTGTGTGCATGTAACACTGAGCTCCAAATTGACTGTTTATTTGGGACCTAGATGAACATCATAATCCTTTGGCTTGACTCCCCTGCAGCCCTGACGGAACGCATCCAGTTGGGCCTCTTGTCACCCATCAGAGTGCTAATTAAGGAGCCAGAGAAATACCACAGTCCACCTCATCTGTTTGTGTTCTTCTGCTGAAAGGACACCATGCATCTCCCTGACAGCTAGTCATTACAGGAGCATATGGGCACATCAGGCTTCTGCCAGGGACAGCTAAGCCCCTAAGAACCCAAGCAGAGCTCTGAGCTATGCTGGCCTGTGTGTGTCCACTACCCCTCCAGTGATACAAAGGGATGTACACCCCCATCAACTAAGATGGCTAGTGCAAGTTTTGATCTCCCAAAGGAGTGTGAGTCACCAAGAATGGGGTGACAGAGTTGGTAGACGGGGAAAATGCAGAGGAGGGAGAAATAGCTGGATTTGTGTTATTGCAGCTCTCTCAGTTCTATTTCAGACCCAAGGTACTTGGAAGGTGCAAAATGACTTTCTGCATATTAAAAAAAAAAATTGCTGTCCTTTCCACTTTCAAGGCTCTTGGGTATCGAGCATTTCCCTATGCAATATTTTCTTTGACCTTTATCTTCTGGCAGAAATGATTATCTCTAAGTGACTAATTAAAAAAACACGGAGACTCAGAAAGGTTAAGGAATTCTTAACCTTTAACCTTCAAGGTCACAGTACTGTGTAAATGACAGGGTTGGGAGTAAAACCCAGGTTTTCAGACTTTTGGTCCGATGTTCTTTAAAAGCCAGTCAAATAAATGGGCACAAGGGATCTTTTAAGAGTGACGGAAATGTTTTAAAACTAGATGTAGTGATGGCTGCACAACTCTGTAAATTTTTTTGAAATCATTTCATGCTTTAAAAAGGTGACTGTTATGGTATGTAAATTGTATTTCAATACAACTCTGAAAAATAAAGGCAGCCAAGTGTACTAAGTAGAGCCCAGGCTTTGGCGCCCTTATTCCACAGTGCAGATCTTGATTCTAGCTCTTCTGCCCTGGGCAACATTGGGTAAGTTCTTTAATTTCTTTAAATATCAATTTCTTCATCTGTAGAACTGGAATAATAATATCTAATTCCTAAGATTGCTGTGAGGATCTAGCACTAAAGCAATAATAGCTAATTTTATTTCTTTTATTTCTGATGACTAGAAATTGAGATATAAAAATAAGGTAATTAGCTCTCTACTGCTTGCTTAATTGCTAATGCTTATTTGTGGATCTTGTATGAGCATTAGACATGTAATATTGTTTTGATTGTTTTGGTCAAAGGTCTAAATTGGTGCTTTTAATTGGCATTCAACTAGCAAAAAACAGTGATTTGGCATACCAAGGAGAAATAAATCTTCGTTTTCTCCTAAACTACTTATTCTGAAACTTGACTGGTCATCTAGGGAGTTGTCAGAATTCTGATTCCTTGGCCCCACCCCAGATATTCTGATTTAATTGGTATGGGGTGTGGCCTGGGCGCTGAGCTTTTTGGAACTTTCCCATGTGATTCTAATTGCAGCAGAGTTGAAGAACAAAAACTCATTGGCTTTCAACTCTGACCACAAATGATTCACCTGGGAAGCTTTAAAAACAAGGACACCTGAGCCTCGTGACCAGAGATTCTGATTTAAATGGTCCAGGGTGAAGCCTGTGCACTTTAAAAGTTCCCCAGGTGATTCTAATATGCAACCAGGCCTGAGAGCCACTGCTTCAAACCTTTGCAATAGGCAAGATGCCTTCTAGGTAGGAGATAAGGGATCTAATCCATAACAGCCTGCCTCATTCCTCTTCCCTCCTTCCAGGAAAGAGGTTCACAGGATGGCATGTTGAGCACTCCATTAGATGTTGACCTGGGGTAACCAGCCATAGGCCTGCTCAGTGAAACAAGCCCTGGGGCATTTAGAATCCCTCAAGGAATGTAGGAAGGGTATTTTTAAATGAAGATAATGTATCTTGCAAAAAGGGGCATTGGGAGAGTAGCTTTAGTGTTAACTCACACAATCTATATAGTGCCTGGGGGCTTGCAGGTGGATCAGAATAGAGTTTCCAGATTGGGGGGGGGAGGGGCAGGATGTTTTAAAGTGATTTAGGAGACTCTCAGGAAATGGACTGATATGGTTTGGCTCTGTGTCCCCACTCAAATATAATCTCCAATTGTAATCTACATGTGTGGAAGGAGGGACATTACTCTCAGTGAGTAGAGAGAGGGAGGTGTTTGGATCATGGGGCAGTTTCCCCCATGCTGTTCTCACAATAGTGAATGAGTTCTCACAAGTCTTGATGGTTTTATAAGTGTCTGGCATTTTCTCTGCTTGCACTTCTTTCTCTCCTGCCCCTTGTGAAGAAGGTGCCTGCTTCCCCTTCCACCATGATTGTAAGTTTCCTGAGGCCTCTCCAGCCATGCAGAACTGTGAGCCAATTAAACCTCTTTCCTTTATAAATTACTCAGTCTCAGGTAGTATATTTATAGCAGTGTGAATGCGGACGAATATATGGACCATCCATTCATCCATCCAACAATGTTTATGTAGTAGTTCCCCTGCAGTAAGTACCATGACAGTGGTGAGCAAAACAGATGCAGTTGTCTTTTTACAATTAAACAATAAAAAATAAAAATAAAAACCTGCCACTGCTGCAGGCAAACCATTCACCAAAATGAGTCTGAACTTCCCATTACCTCCCTCTTTCCATATGAAATTCAAATTTCTGTTTGCCATTCCAGCAGCTCGCGGAGTATGTCTCCTACATCCTTCGTGTGTGCACACTTCTCAGGGACCCCACTGCTCATCATCCCCATGTCGTGCCCATCCAGGTTCAAGTTAATAACCTCCCTTTCTTTCCTGCTACTGCCCCTGTCCAGGCCCAGATTCTTGATTTTTCAAGCTAGTTACCACTCTAGAGACTCTGAGGATGGAAGAATTTGAGGGTTTCCTGAGTCAGACAGAACTAATCTTTGCAGATTTTGTTGGAAAAACTTGCTCTTATAATAAAGATGTTTTCAGGAAATTCTGTGGATACAGAAAGTTGTGCCCACTAAATGGGTTTGATATATATCTTATCACTTCAAACAGATCTCCTGTTTTCCCTGCCCAGGGAAGAGCAATGATGCTGTGTCCTTGACCAGGTGGTGGACCTTTCTGTCCTCACTGTTTGCCCCCATCAAAATTGTTTAAAACCCCTCTTCTACAGGGTTAGGCGGGCAGAGTGAGCCAGTTCTAGCAGACTTACCTGTGAGATAGAATCAGCTCCTGCCCCAAATCTTAGAGATTTATAGTCTCAGGAATCAGAGAACCCATAGGTTCAGCTCTCAATTTTTTCCCAGGGCTTTATAGGCAGCACTCCTTTCTTCCACTTCTTGCTGTCTTTCCCAAAATAGTAGATGAGGGTGATGCTATCAGGAAAGCACTTAGAAGGGATAAGAGTAAGTGATCCTTCCATTGCTGTGACTGGTGACATCACTCACCCTTAATCAGATGGTCTAAGGCAACTTATAAATCCAGTTCCTTCAATAATTGACCAAAAAGCCTCTCCAAACGCATTATAGAAGTGATGGCAGAAAATTATTATTGATTTCCCGTACTCCAGTTTCTTTATCAATAAAATGGGCATGGCAATAATTAAATATTATGCTTCACACAGTATCAAAGTAAAATAAATATTACTATTACTATCAATGTTGACTAGAAGGAAACTAACTATCTTTTCATTTTCTTTTTGTTTTAGCTTTTGAAATGATTACATGATATGCAGCATAATAAGTAAATACCTGCTATGTAACAAGTATTTTTTTCAGCATTTCTATTATCTCATTTAAGTCATACAACAATATATAATCCAGGTATTCTTATCCCTCCCATTTTATAGTTAAAGGAAATGTTCAAGGGTAATTTAGGTAACTATATCAATAATGATTCTCTGTGTTAATAAGAATGTTTGGCAGAGCCCAGAGGAAATGAGGGTGGGGAGAAGATGGGTTTTGATGCAGAAAGAATTATCTGAAACAGGAGCAAACAAAACAAAGAGAGGAAATATGGGTGCAGTGGGGCACCCATGGTGTGAGGCCTGTTGGGTATTTGGTTCTTGGACAAAGATGTGTTTACAAAATGGCATGTGATCAGTGCTATAGGAAATGTGTGAAAAACGGGAAGGGGGCAGGAACAGAGATAGGACTGGGAAGTCAAATAAAGCAATGCATATTGGTAATTTCTCCAAAATTTATTCCATGCCATGTACAGACACTTTTTAATAAAATAATGGATGAAGAAATGAGTAAGTAATGTCCATAGCCTAAGGCAGCAAGAATGGTGACATCTTGCTACTTATCAAGCCCTGGAAATGACTGTCCCTTTTGAACCCAGTTATCAGTACATTTCAGCTCCACTAAATAGGTGTTTTACACATGGGAAACAGCTGAACAGAGTTCTCTTATCATTTCCATTGAATATGGTTGTGTTGAGGGAGACTGAGCATCACACCAGCACATAGGTGACTACCTTTATGCTATGGAAACTACAAAGCAATAGCATTAAAGTTCCTAGGCCAAAATGGCTGAACAGCATAGCAATGGGAAGATTAACAATTTTTTTCTTATTTTCAAAATTGTAAAAGACCAAAAAGAGCAGCTTCTTCTACGACTTCTCATTAAAATTAAAGCATGATGTCGACAGAGGCCTTACTCCCTCTGCTTCTAAACAAGCACAGTGTTGCTGAAGCAGGAGATCATTGCTGTCCTGAATGCTACCCAGCACACGCTGCCTAGGATGAGGATCTGGGTACAGAAGCTAATGGGAATCACCCCTGCAGAGCACAGATACTAAGCCTGGCATAATCTGTGCCATGCCTGTCACTTCTGGAGCCTATGAAGGAAATTGGCTAGAGCTGCTACTCTCTCTATTCTAGATATAATTTCACTTTTATCCATAATAAGGTCCATCAGGATTTAGGCAATTTTATTCTCACATGATTTGCTATTCTGATATTTTCCTTGTGATTGGCACAAGATCAGTCAAAAAAAAAATAGAAAGCGTCACCTTATTTTCATGGCTCTTTGTTCTGCTTAGCGAATGCCCTCAGACTCAATAGCTGCTAGTAATTCTGATTTGAATTATCTAACCCTATGCTGATTTGTGTGCAAGTCTTCTAGTAGAAGAAATGGCTACTTACTATTCCGAATGTGATCCCAGTGTACATAGCAGCCTGGCTGCTTCAGCAGCCAGAGGAACTGCTTCTTAGGGACTCTTCCCAGGGACTTGAAATTTGCTGAGGCAAAGCAGAGAAAGCTGCATAAACTGAAACCATGCAACTCTGAAATGTGCTGTAGGGTGGAATCATTTAGAAGTTTACAGCACCAATCTTTTCTCAGTCTCCTTCAGAACTGGTGATGGATAAGCAAGGCATACACAGATTAGCTCTCGATGAGAAAGCTTTCCTCACTAGACAGTGAGTAGCCCTGCATATTCAATCAACACCAAGCTTTGGATCCAGAGGATCCCTGCTCAAACTCCAGTTTGGCCACTTAATAGCTCGGTTATTTTAGGCAGGTTGCTTTACTACAGTTGCTTTCAGTTTCCTCATCAGTAGGGTTGCAAAGATAAAAGGGGTGGTAATTTGTAAAGCACCTAAAATTGTATCTGGAGCATGGAAAGTACTTGAGAAATATTAGCTATTATGGATATTATTATAATCTCCTTTTCCCCTATGTATATTGCTACCATAAAAAGTTTGAATATAAATATATTTATGATATTAATTCCAAATTTCTTCCATGGAAATTTAGTCTAATGCTTTGTCTTACTATTTTTCTACCATGGATCATCAGCCTGAGCCCAAACAAAATCTATTAAAATGCTCAACTCTTACTGTTGCCTACTAGAAAAAGGATGATACAGTTTCAGGTAACCCATTCTACAGAGATACAACTGCTTGAATGACTGAGACCATACTTGCAGTATTATGTTTAGTTCTTAGGACCATGTATTATAAAGGGGTATAAGTAACCAAAGATATGGATCAAGATGATGAAGGGATGTGGTACCATATAACAGAAATGAGCATAGAATTTCATGTCTAATTTTTTAATGAGGAAAGTATGATAGCTACATTCTCATTAATTCTTTCACTTATTCCTTCTTTCCAAAATAATTTATTGAAACAGGGATTCTAATATGGCACAGTTTTTAGCTCAGCAAATTTCTTCAAAATCAGCTATAAAACTAGAAAAAAGCAAAAACTAAAATAAAAATAAAAACCATTTTCAGGCTTCGGAAATCAACCAAATGCATACACAAAGTTGAGGAGCAGTTATTTAAAAAAAAGAAAAGAAAAAAAATACTGACCTTCTGGTGGGAAAATGGGAAGTCTGGCATTCTTGCTGTGGGTAGCTCCCACTTTCTGTCCCCCACTCAATTGACATAATAGTTCTAACAGAGTGGGTCCAATTTGTGAAAAATAGAAGCTTCACTGAAAAAGAGGGTTGACCTGATTTGTAGCAAGCAGGAAAAAAAACCCCACACTAAGCAGCATTGTCAGTATTTATAGTTATCTCTGTCATGAAGGAATGAATGAATGACCAGTCTCTCAGCAAGCCTGAGGTGTGGACCTAGTGTGGTCAAGCAATAAAGTAGCAGACCAGCCAGAAACTGAACAGGGAAACTTGGGAGGCAAGACAGCTGGAAGGGGCCTTGGTAAGCTTTCTACCAGTCCTCAGCTGACTGGAAAGCTGTGCACACATTTAAGGTAGACTGAAGATAATCTAAGTTATCCACACATCACTGCCTGACTCTAAGTCTGCATATGTGGGCAAGAGGACATGCAAAAAACAAAATCTGGAGCCAGCTTAAAAGATGGATGGGTCTGAGTGTGCTCCCCAACACATACACAGATCCATTGGCAGAGGGTAGAGACTTGTTAGATTGAGAGGTTGCTTGCAACCTCTCACACATCATTGTTTAATTACAAAGTTATGCATAACTGTGTGGTCCTTAAAAATCGATGAATAAAATAAAAACAAAAATTTTCAAAACTTGAGTAGAAACAACAGCAGTCACCTATGAAGGGGAAATAGATGAGATAGACTTAGTCAAAGCAAGTTACCAAAAAACAAAACAAAAGCAGCAAAACCAAGTATCACTGGGCAGGGAAGACATATCAGAATTCAGGGTTAGTACAATGCATTATCTATAATTTTCCAGCTTTCAATAAGAATTATGATACAAAGAAAGAAGAAAGTATGACCTTTATTCAAAAGTTAAAAAACAAGCAGTGATTAGAAACTGTCTTTGAGTAGGCCTATAGATTGAACTCAGCAGGAAGACTTCAAAGTAGTCATCATAAATATGTTCAAAGGACTAAACAACACTGTGCTTAAATAAAGGGAAATATGATGAATTTCAATGAAGCAATAGAAATTATGAAAAGAACCGTATAAAAATTCTGGAGTAGAAAAATATAATAACTAAAATAAAATTTTATTAAAGGAACTCAATGGTAGAATTAAAATGCAAGAAGACGTGATCAGAAAATTTAAGGATAGATCAATAGAAATTATTTAATCTGAAGAACAAAGAATAAAAAGCAATAACAGATAAAAAATGGAAACTTAAAGGGTGTCAATACATACATTTTAGAAGATTCAGATAAAGGAAGAAGAAGAAAGGCCAGAAAAAGAATATGAAAATGTAATGGATACAAACTACTGAAATTTGGCCGGGTGTGGTGGCTCATGCCTGTAATACCAGCACTTTGGGAGGCCGAGGCGGGTGGATCACTTGAGGACAGGAGTTCGAGATCAGCCTGGCCAACATGGTGAAACCTCATCTCTACTAAAAATATAGCAATTAGCCAGGTATGACGGCGCATACCTGTAGACCCAGCTACTCAGGAGACTGAATCAGGAGAACTGCTTGAACCTGGGAGGCAGAGGTTGCAGTGAGCCAAGATCGCACCACTGCACTCCAGCCTGGGTGACAGGGAGACTCCATCTCAAAACAAACAAACAAACAAAAACAACAAAAAGCCTCCCAAATTTGATTAAAAGTAGTAATCTGCAAGACAATGGAATGCAAATTCTAAGTAAGATAGATACATAGTAACCAAAATGTTCACAGCCAAACACAAGTAGAATTTCTCTTTATGCACAGATAAAAAGAACATAAAATTAATGGCAGACTTATCAGAAACAACAGAAGTCAAAACAGTGAAATGATATGCTCAGAGCAATGAAAGCAAAACAATCACACAAAAAAACTGTCAACTGTCCAGGAACACTATCCTTCAAAAATGAAAACAAGATATTGTCAGACAATCAAAGCTTGAGAGAGTGCTTTTCTAGCTGAGATGTCATACAGGAAATACTGAAGAGTCATTTAAGTTGAAGAGAAATAACACCAGATGGTAAAAATCCACATGATGAGACAAAAAGCAAAAGGAAATCTAATTGTCATCCAAAAGACTACCAGGCTGGCTAAATAGTAGAAAAGAGAGTTTTATTGGCAATATCAGTTTGCAAACTGAAGGAGACAGTCTCAGGCATGTGTCAAAGGTGCTCTCTCTTTCAAGAGGGAAGAGGGTAGGCTGGCTTTTATGCTTCATTGGGTCTGTGTCACACAATAGAGTCATACATATTTAGCAGGTTTGGGAAAAAAGCTATACATATTTATGAGGGAGGATTGAGAGCATGCACAATGGCTAAACATTTACCAGATTTACCAAACACAATTTACCAAAATGGATTCACGAAGAAATAGAATATACAAATATATCTGTAACAAGTAAAGAAATTAAGTTAGTAAATATATATTCTTTTATCAAGAAAACCCCGGGCACAGATGGCTTCACTGGTGCTCTATGAAAAAAGAAGAAATAATACTAATCTTTCACCAAGTCTGTCAGATAATAGAGATGAAGAATACATTTCTCAATATATGAGGCCAGTATCACTGTGCTAACAATGCTAGACCAAAAGAATAAAGTAAAATACAGATCAATATCCTTCATGAGTATAAACACAAGAATGCTTAACATATTATTTGCAAACTAAATTGGGCAAAACATTTAAAAAAAGGATTATACATCATGACTAAGTGAGATTTATCCTAAGAATGCAAGGTTGGTTTAAAATTCACAACTCAATTCATATAGTAAACAATAGAGTGTACAGTGTATTGTGTACAGTGCATAGTATAAAGGACAAAGAGCACAGTCATCTCAATCACTGCATCAAAAAAGGATTTAATAAAATTAACCACCCTTATTCATGAATTAAAAAATTCAATATTATTAAGATGACAATTGTCCTCAAATTGATTTATACATTCAAAATGACCTATATCATAGTCCCAACAGACCTTTTGTAGAAGCTGACAAATAGATTTTAAAATGTATATTGAAATGAAAATTACCAAGAATAGCCAAAATTATTATGAATAAAAAAGTTGGAGGACTTTGATTTTAAAACTTACTATAAATCTACAGTAATCAAGACAGTGAGCACTGCATACAAGTGTAGACCAATCAAAGATTAGAATAAATTCTTACATATATGCTTAACTGATTTTTGACAAAAGTATGATTCAATGGGGAAAAAGATAACCAATAAATGTGATACTAAAGTCATTAGATATCCACATGTAAAATAAACAAAAATTAACTTACACTCTTACCTCATACCATACATATAAATTGACTCATAGATCTAAACATAAGAGCAAAAAACTATCAAATTCAGATGGAAATATAGGGCAAAATTTTCATTACTTTGGGCAAGCAAAAATTTCTTAACTACAATACCAAAAGCATGACATATAAGATTAAAATTGTTGTTTTGAATGCCATCGAAATTAAACATGTTTGTACTTCAAAAATACCATAAAGAAAGGAAAATGCAAGCCAGACACTGGGAGACAATATTTGAAAATTACGTATCTGACAAAAAATTTGTATCCAAATATATAAAGCATTCTCACAACTCATTAATAGGTAGACCAAAAATCCTAATTAAGAAATGGGCCAAATATTTGGAGAGGGATTTCACCAAAGAAATACATGAATGGCTAATAAGCATAAGAAAAGATGATCGATGTCTTTAGTTGTTAAGGAAATGCAAATGAAAACCACAATGTGATACCACTATACAACTCATTAGAGTAGCTACGGTAAAGACAGACAATTACAATTGTTGACAAGGATGTAGGAAAACTGGAACACTCATTCACTGCTCATGAGATCGTAAAAGGTACAGCCACTTAAAGACGTTTGACAGTTACTTAAAAGTGAAACATATCTTACCCTACAACCCCGCAATTTCACGCCTAGTGAAACTGAAACGTGTCCACACAATGATTAGTACATGAGCGTTCACGTCAGCATTATTTATAATATCCCCAGTCGGTAAACAATCCCAGTGTGTATAAACTGGTACATAGATAAACAAAATATGGTATACCCATACAACAGAACACTATTCAGCCATGAAATAGGAACCAGCTACTGATAAATGCTGTAAGATAGATGAATCTCCAAAACCTTATATGCCATGTGAAGGAAACCAGAAGACTACATATTTTATGATACTATTTATATAAAACTTCCAGAAAAGAAAATCTGTAGGAAAATAAAGATTAGTAGTTGTCTGGGCTGAGACTAAGAGGAGGGTAGAAGGATTAGCTCCTGGTGGACACAAGGAAAATAGGGATGATGATAATACTGTATTCTAAAACTGGATTCTGGTGATGATTTCATTACATATGTTTCCTAAAAATAATTGAGCTTTACACTTACCATGGATGCAAATTTACAGTACGTAAACTATACCTCAATAAAGGTAAAAAAATCTTCAGTATAGTGATTCTTGAGGCCAAGGTCTAGCCATCAAATTCAGTTACAAGCCTTTAATTCAAGCAGACATGTAATTAAGGTTAAAAGGAGAAATCATTCTAGGTTGCCTTATTTTCCTACCTGGGGGACAATGTTTGCAGTACCTCCTTCTGGATAACTTCATAAAAAGGACCAAACATACAAACAAACAAACAAAAAACTGGGTCTTGATTTGGTTAATCTACCAGTATTAAATGCTCATTAACTAGCCTTACCCCGAAGGTTATGTTAAAATCCAACCCCTATCTCTTTTTCTTACACCCACCCTTACCCTTCTTGCCTTAACATCCAGACCTTTCACCATTTGCAAATTATCGTGGGAAAAAAAAAAAAAAAAAGTCCTGGCTTCAGCGTTGCCTGCATGAAACCTATACTATTCTTGCTGCTGGAACATCCATCACTCCCTCTATAGCAGGGCCCTCAAAGCTGAGTGAAGTCTTGCTGATCCAATGTGCTCATCCTTTGAAGATCCTTGTGAGAAGCATCAGGCTGTGGTGAATGCACATACATGACCTTTAAGCAACTTGCTTTTTCTGTTGTTGCCCATTAAGGATGCTATCATTATTTACCCATCTGTAGTTTTGAGTGAGAGCCACTCACTCAAAGTGCTTGGTAGACGGCCCCCAAATCTACCTTGAATGTCCCAAAGTATGACATCTGACCTGTTTGAAGGAGCCCTAAAACCCCACCTTGGGTGCAATTACTGGAGGACTTGCAAGCATTTTCCATATTGAATTGTCTAATGAGATCATTAAGGAAGCAAAGGGGAGGGAGTGTAACCTCTCTAAAGGCAATTAGGAAGGCTACACCTCTGACTGAATTGCAGGCATCACTAATCCAGCAGGTCTAATCACCAGGCCCCATAGCAGAGCTGAATCCTCTGCTTCCAGTTGGAGAGAAAGAATGTGTTCTCCCAGAGAGTATTTGGATAATTGAAAGAATTAAGGAAAAATACATTATTCCATTTGGATTCAGTGATAATTGGAATGAACCAAATAATCAGCCCACCAGATGAAGCGTACTCCTCACTTCCCTGCTGCAGAGAGGAGCATTTCCCTATATTAACATGAGCCCATGTGCTCTTCATCAATGGTTAGATTGCCTGTTCCTCCAGAGTACCCAGTGGAATGTTTCCATACCATTTTTCCTGCCAGCCAGTTTCTAATTCAAAGAAAGAAAAGCTCCTGATTACACTAAAATAGAAATGGAAGACCAGCCCCATGGCTGGGCCGAACCTCTCCCTGCCGCAGAGCTCAGGCAGAGATGACTGCAATATCACAGAGCAGGTTTCAAAGGTTTGATTTATTAGAGTGAAATTGATCTATCTGAGGAGCTCAGAGTCCAGTATAAAGGTTTTCAGTGATTCCTATACCATCGCTTCAATAAAAGCTTTCCAGTTCTTAAAAGCAAAAACACTCAAGACAGGTGAAGTTGCACTTTTTTTTTTTTTTTTAATATTGATGGCTGAGGACTCATGACCTTCCTGAAGAATAAACACTTAATTCTTTCACACTATCAATGAGAACTAGCAAAGCAAAGCAGTTTCCTCTAGGTAAGAATCTAGATTATATTTTTTCTTCGGCTAGATCCAGAGTTTCAGAATCTTCTACCACCCACATACTCATCCATCCATCCACCCTGATGTGCCTTGTCTTCATTGTCTAATATAAGCCAGACTCTGTTAATTGGTTTATTCCACTTTACAGATGAAGAAATGTAGTATGAGAATTCTTAAATAACTTATTCAGATCCCATATTTAATAAGTGGTAGAGCTGGTATTTAACCTGATTTGTCTGACTCTATGTTTATTTTTATTTTTTGAGATGGAGTTTCACTCTTGTTGCCTAGGCTGGAGTACAATGGTGCCATCTTGGCTCACCAACCTCTACCTCTCTAGGTCAAGTGATATTCCTGCCTCAGCCTCCCGAGTAGCTGGGATTACAGGCATGCACCACCACTTTCAGCTAATTTTTGTATTTTTAGTAGGGACGGGGTTTTTTCCATGTTGGTCA
Source organism: Rhinopithecus roxellana (assembly GCF_007565055.1). Lineage (NCBI taxonomy): Eukaryota > Metazoa > Chordata > Mammalia > Primates > Cercopithecidae > Rhinopithecus > Rhinopithecus roxellana. Next base: position 116,703,965 of record NC_044553.1, on the reverse strand, counting down.
GGCTGGTCTCTAACTCCCGACCTCAGGTGACTCACCCAGCTCGGCCTCCAAAAGTGCTGGGATTATAGGCATGAGCCACTGCACCCAGCCGATTTGTCTGACTCTAGAGGTCAGATCCTGAAATGTGTGTTGGGAATGCCAAATTTTGGAGACAGATTGATTAAAAGTAAATTAAAAAATAAATTAAAAAACATTCGTAGGTCTTTCGAGACTAACATCATAGCAAAATATTTTCTGAAATTCTTACCTGTATTTGGCATGTGCCTATGGGGCTTGCATTTTTCCAAATAGAATTATCCACCTATTTCATCATTTTCCCTCACTGCCCCTCAGTCCTTACACTTCATCTCCTCTCTCTTCTTTGCTAACAAAATCCCTCTGGAAAAGATCCAGTCAATTCAAGATGAATGATACATGCCTGGGTTGTCTCAGCAATACTCGTATTTTATCTGTTTGGCCAACTGCTGTCTTTCTTCTAGTTAAAGGGGAGCTGCCAAAGAAATGCTGAGCTGCCTGTAGGGGCTGAGTATGGAAAAACACTGTCGTTCATCCTTGCTGCTCTATTCTGTCCAAGTGTAAGCATCACTGGGCTTGTCCTACAACATTGTGATGGTAGGGAAGAAATTTCAAAATTATTACTGAAAAAAAGTAATCTTGTAGTCTCATTTTTCATAGATAGCTTTTTTTGGCATAGGGCTTTTGACTGTTGTTTGCGAGTTGCAGTAAAAGATTGTGCACTTTCCACTGAGGAAGCTTTTTGTTTAAGTTCTGGAGAACTAGCATGGTTGGGACACTGGCCTAGGGAAAAACAAAAACTGGGGCATAGTTGATTCAAACATGTTGGAGGAAAAGAGGAAGCAAGAGATAAAAAGAAGATGAGAATAAGATAATATACCTAAGAATAGAACATGCATTTGGGCCTGGTGCGGTGGCTCACGTCTGTAATCCCAGCACTTTGGGAGGCCAAGGTGGGCAGATCACCTGAGGTTGGGAATTTGAGCCTGGCTAACACGGTGAAACACCATCTCTACTAAAAATACAAAATTAGCTTGGCATGGTGGTGCATGCCTCTAATCCCAGCTACTTAGGAGGCTGAGGCAGGAGAATCGCTTGAACCACGGAGGCAGAGGTTGCAGTGAGCGGAGATCATGCCATTGCACTCCAGTCCGGGCAACAGAATGAGACGCTGTCTCCAAATAAAATAAAATAAAATAAAATAAAATAAAAAGAACATGCATTTGGACAGAGCATCCTGGGTTGCATCTTTTGGGAACTTAAACTTGGTCCAATTGCCACATGGTGTCATCTTGGAGCAATACAAGTGCTTCATCTCTCAACTTACTGAAATGTTACCTCTACCATTGAAGAGAGATTTATTTGTCTGTGACTTGCCCTCTTGATAAAATGAAAACTGCTTACCTCTAGTTAAAGTGTTAAGAGAGAGAAGAAAACAACAACCAAAATTCTGTATCCTATGCTGACTAACGCAAAGAATTGATGAACCCACGGAATTTAGAATTCACATTAATTACATTTCAGAATTGAAGCCACTCATGGGTATTGACAGATACTGTGCATACCTCAAATTTTGAAATATGTTTCTCTCCCAATAAAAATATGATGCTCCGTGTAACTGAGCAAAATTATTTACTGAGCTACTATAAACCTTCTGCCCAATCAGATATAAGAAAATTGTGATTTGCCTGGAAAGGTAGACATGCATAAAAAATTCATAGAAAGAAATCTGAGTTAGGATTTGATTTGTATAAACATCTTGGTTATGGTAAGGGGAATCTAAGAGGAATGAAAATAGAGGAGTTAAACGATATGAAGCTGGAACCCAGCTTGACTGGGTTGAATGGTTTTTGCCCTAGATGCTTGGAAGGAATTAGAAGGAATCCTCTCTTCTTTTCACCTATCTATCTTATATACCAGAAGTCCTTGACAGGAGGCAATTTTGGTACCCAGGAGACATTTGGCAATATTCAGAAGCATATTTAGTTGTCATATCTGCTAAGGGATGGTGGGTGGGGAGGCTTCAACTGACATATAAGGGGAAGATACTGCTAAACATCCTACATAATCCCTAATAACAGAATATTATCCCACCCAAAATATCAGTAGTGCCAAATTTGAGAAACCCTGATAGATATGGATAGCAAATAGAGACGGCAAGAGAAACTCCAGAACTTTGTGAGTCAAACTGATAAATTTAACATGCAATGGATCCAATAAGAAATATGCAGACATCACCTTCAGAGGATGTGGGCCCCTATGGCAGAGAGCAGAAAGAGTAGGATTTGATGAAATAGTTCCTTGTCTGACGATTACTAAAGCAAGACTTTTTCACTAGAATGTATGTAGAAAATCAGCAGAGTAGAGGTCAATATAGGAAGTGCTCATTCATGGCTTTTCAGAGAATAAATTGCTCTGTCCCAGAATTTGGTTTTCTTGTCTTTTGATGTTGCAACTCCTACATGAGAGATGAATGCAGCTGGGTGTTCATTTATTGTCAACAATGCAATCTTCTAACCAGTATTTCTCCTCCTTCTGCTTAAATTCTACACTCACCAAACAACCTTTTGATTATAATATGGCTTCTCATATGTGTAGGTTCTCCTGGAAGAAGAGAACGTGTCATCAGGGAGATTAAATCATTCTAGTCTCCTCTGCTGCTACATTTCATTTCTTTCTTTCTTTTTTTTTCTTTTTTTTTTTTTTTTTGACAGGATCTCATTCTGTTGCCCAGGCTGAAATGCAGTGGCCATAGCTCTAGTTCATTGAATCCTTGAACTACTGGGTCCAAGTAATCCTCCCACCTCAGTCTCCCGAGTAGTTGGGACCACAGGCATGCACCACTATGTCCAACTTTTTTTTTTAACTTTTTTTGTAGAGACAAGGTCTCATTATGTTGCCCTGTCTGGTCTCAAACTCCAGGGCTCAAGCAATCTTTCTGCCTTGGCCTCCCAAAGTGCTGGGAGTACAGACATGAGCTACCATGCCTGGCTGTTGTATTTCTCATCATGATATTATGAACTGACATTTTGATTTCTTTATCAGATGAAACTTTGTCAATTTGATGTGAGCCAGTGAGGCACCCCAAAATCTGAGAACCCAGCCTTAGATCATGGTGAACTTGCTAAGATAATGTCACCGCAGACAGACAGCCAAACATTATTCCTGGGCCATCTATTTTCCATAGACTAGAACTTGCAGCAGCAGAAATAAGAAAGGGTTGAAAAAAATGTAATCTAATGTCCAGTCCTTCCACAGTTTTAAAAAATTATTCTAAAGGAGGGCTATGAAAAAGAATAAGGATGTATTATACAAACACTCTATAGCCTCTTATATAAGAAGATTGGTGTATAACACACTAACTTATAGGCCAGTGATTTGTCTTTTTATGTAAAGAGCACTGTGTTCAGAGTAGGAAGAGAATGTAAAATCTTTCAAAGGAAAAATATAAAATAAGATTTTTTTTTAGGTTACAGAGAAATTAGGGCTAATTTGGTCAATCAGCCAAAAAATTCCCAAATGGCAAGGTAAAAATCTTCTTGTGGGAATGCCTTGAGGTAAAGCCAATTCAATTAGTTTCCACAGCATAATTCTCAGGACCCAAAAACTAGGTGAAATAATGAACTGATTAAAACCTGTAATTGCAATTCAATGGAGGAAACGATTCATCACGAAGATGGCAGTGTTCACTATATTCCAGATTGAACAGAGAACAGATGCGAACAAAGGTAGGAAGAGGGGGCCCAGTGTGAAGTGAAAGGGAACTAAGTGTCTCTTAGCAAGATAATACAGAACTAGCCTGAAAGAAAGGTTGGTCTTCAGCCAGTAAACTTCTGATTTCTGAGCTAACCACTGAAATGTAAGCTTCTCTCTCACGCTCTAATCCAAAACTATTTTGAGGATACACTTCTAATTTGGTCACTATCAAATTTCCTGGATTTTACTCAAAGAAAACACCACTCAATGCTCTCATTTTCCCCCTGACATTTTGCAGCTCTTTTTCTCACACAGTTTCTATTTTTGAATACATATTCCTGTATATCAAGAATCAGTACACTTTTTCTGTAAAGGGTCAGACAGTAAATATTTTCAGTTTTGGGGGTTATACCTTCTATGTCGCAGCTCCTCAGCTCTGCTTTTTTGACATAAGAGCAGCCATAAAAATATGTAAATGAAAGGCTGTGGCTGTGTTCCCATAAAAATGTATTTATAAAAATAGGGAGTGAGTCAAATTTGGCCTGGAGGTTGTAATTTGGTGACCCTTGCTTCATATACACAACAATAACTCAGAATTTGTAAGGCAAATAAATAAAATAAATAACCAGCATGCAGTAGTATTCAATTGGTACTAGAACGTCCTTGCTTTCTTGGAAGGCATAGTAGTCATTTTGTGCTAAATGGCATTTTTTTTTTTTTTTTTGATAGCCAGGAAGTCTTTTGGAACAGGCGGTAATAAAACAGTAATCTTGGGGATGTATATGCAGGGATCCTGAAGTTGTATAGACTGTGAAATGTGCTAAGAATATTTACTTTCATGTATTCATTCATTCACTCACCCATCAATTTTTATTTGGGGAAAGGAGCATGTGTGGCTGTCTTCCAAGCCCTTTTCTAGGTGCTAGAGGTGTAACAGTGAACACTGCACAATTAGTTCTTGCTCTTTTGAAGATGATATGTAGTATGAGGAAGCAGATAATGAACAGATAAATACATACGCAAGATAGTTTCCGATAATGAAAATTAACATAAGATAAACAAAAGAGTGATGTTATAGGGACAAGACATAGGAGGAATGGCTACTAATATCTGGGAAGTTGCAGAAGGTCCCTCTGAGATGGATTCTTTCAGCTGAGCCCTAATGATTAGAAACCTCCTGTAAAAAGATTAAGGCACTAAACAAGAGAACAAACACTAGTATGACTGGAACATGTGGTGAGTGAGGGGGAGGGTACCCACATGAGGTGAGAGAGGCAGGCTAGAGCTAGGTCACCTGGGACCGGGATAAAAAGTTTGAATTTTATTACTAATGCAAAGGGGAGGTATTGCATGGCTTGAAGGAGAAGATAATATAACTAGACTCTTTTAAGGAGAGCTCGTCTTGGGGTATGAGAACAGACTGTTGGAGGACCTGGGAGAAAGTAGAATCTGAAAGGTAAGTTAGGATGCTGTTGTCTGATGTCGGCATGTCTGGAGTATTTCTTTCATCCATTCCACTGTGTTAATTAATTTAGAGTTGAGATAGAGTAAATTGGTATGCTAATACCTCTGAAAAAATTACTTCTACTGAAAGGACCAAGATCTGAGAGCTGGTTCTTTGTTATCTTAACTCTTAAGTCACTGACCTTCTCTACTTCCCCGCCTTGATTTCATCAGCTTCTATTTTCAGGGCTACCCATGTGGCCTGTTGAACAAATAAGCTATTGGACTTCAGAGCATAATCTCCAATATTTTAAAGTCAGTGAATATTCTTTTCTTCCAGTACCAATTTCCAGATTTTTCTTTAAACAGGCAATCTCTGTTTAGCTGCAAAAAACTGAACTTCTGCCTCTCATGTTTTTAAGGGTAGGACAGGTTTTCTTTCTAAGACTGCAGAATATAAATAAATATAGTTTAGTCAAGGAATAAGCTAGAAGCAGCCTGTTCTTGTTCAATAGCAGACTTGATGAAAGATAAGAAACTGTTTTTCCTTCACTTTGTGGGTGGGATCTGGCCCATAGACCTGAGTGAATGAAAAAGATGGACTTTTCTTGATAGGAGCCGATGGATCTTACATATATGGATCATATACATATTTCTGTGCATGATGGCAGGTCCAGCTTCTGATATCCGCTCCACACCTACCTCCTTCCCAGCTAATGCCCTGCACCCTTTGTTCCCTGCCCAGGTTTCCTACTATGGTCCATTTATATTCCAATCCTTGTAAACTTTCAGCTCAGACTCTAACTATTCACCACTTTTACCCTGGCCATATATTTCACCTACTAACTTGTTAGGGAAATTCCCTCACCCTGTGACCAGGTCTTAATTTTTTCCTTCTACTTCTTCCTCCCTATCTCTCTCTCCTCCCTTTTTTTGAATCTGCTTACCAGAAACACTGTAGACTTCTCTTACAGAATGCTTTTTCTACAGAATTTCCAAATGACAGAATAGTGTCCCGACACTGGTTTATGCCATGCTAGAAGACAATAGCCTTTTATTTACTCCCATTGAGTAATTATCAGATCACCTCTCCTGATCATTTATAGTTCAGGACTCCATTATGCACCGCCCCATTCAAACCATTACTGCTTAATCTACAGGATTGATTTTTACCATCCCAACTGTTTTCAGGCAACTAGATCATGTCTTCTATTAAATACATTAATTAAGATCTAGATTGTAAGCCAGGTTGACCTACGTATGAAAGACCTAGATATATGACCCCAGAGAGTTGCTTCAATTCTTTTTGCCTCAGTTTCTCATCTATAAAATGGGGATAAAATAGTATACACCTGTCTTAGCCTGAACCACCCAGAAAAAAGAGCCTGAGGCCACTAGTTAACCCTTAAATGTAACACTAGGGAAGCACGAGCCTGGGAAAGGGGTGACTCAGACAAGAGAGTCCATATGCAGGTACCTTACTAAACTGGTCACTGCATGGTAGCAAGCAAACACAATTGCTAAATATCATGGGACTGTCTTTAGAGTAGTCTTAAGAAGTACTGCTCCTCAAGACAGTCCATAGGAAAGGAAAGAAGAAGAATTTATCCTCTGGATCCCATGTTTCATAGGTTTTTCCCCAAAGGAAATTAACTTCCCCACACTTCTGGCTTGTGCATGCCACGTAGGTCTCATGGCATCTCATGCTTTAGGGTCAACAGAGAATCTCTAGAGTCGAAGGTGACAGTGGCCTGGCATGGGCAAGGTCTATTGGGTTGTATCCATGTAATGTGGGTCAAAGTCCATGCAGAGTTGGCTGCCCAGTGGTAACTGGGCAAAACAAGCAGCCTAGAGACACATAAGGTCAAAAGGATCAGAGAGGTTACATAAGGAGGTGCCTGATACAGCGTTCCCCTAGCAGCACTCAGATCCACACGTGCCCTTTTATTATTCCAGTCTCTCACAACACAGAGGTACTTCTATTTTTATGAGCAGATCCTAATTTATCCCTAAGAGGGCCTGTAAATTATTCATGGAGCTCTCTTTAGCTGGTGGCAGCTATGATTTCTGAGAAGGATGAAGGCAAGAGTGTTTATGAAACAGGCTAAATTCCCTGGTGCCATAGAGCTGATTCTGAGACCATGACATTCATGATCTCCCTTCTCTACTTCCCTTTTGTAATTTCTTGCACACTGAGCTGGTCTGGGTTTCTTGCCTGATGGAGTGACTCTGAACTTTATCCCTACAGGGACTGAACTCTCAGTTGCCCTGACACTTGTTTTTACCTTTGTTTTGGGGTACAGAAGCACAAAGAGATGTCCCACTCAATCCTCTAGTATCCTGATATAGGGCTTCCTTCTCTCCATTGTGTAGGAGAAACTATAGTGCCTCATAGTGAAAGCACCCACCTCCAGTAGAGTAGCTCTTTTCTTGTTTGCTGGCTTATAAGTCCAATATGGGCTTATGAGAGTTGTAGCTTTCAGTTCTGCAGGAAACTAAATGTGTCCCCTGGCACCAGACTTCTTTTTTGGGAAACTTAGTGTCTTTAATTTGGAAGAGACAGAGTTTTCAAGGGTGAAAAACAAAATAGAAATTGAGTTGCCAGGAGTGAGGCTGAGATGTGTAAATTCTATTTTTACACATTGATTTCTGGACCCCTGTATCTTAGCTACTGGGGACATAGCACTATGTACTCTTGTTGATTCTGGGCATGTTCTCAATCAAAGAAAATAGTGTCCCAGTTGTTTGGGATGTTGTTCTGAGATGCTGTGCTATTTGAGCTTTAGCAGGCTATTCCAGCATTCTCTTAGATCTGAAACATGGTGATGGAGTACTGTATTAGTTCGTTTTCATGTTGCTGATAAAGACATACCCGAAACTGGAAAGAAAAGGAGGTTTAATTGGACTTACAGTTCCACATGGCTAAGAAGCCCTCAGAATCATGGCTAGAGGCAAAAGGCATATTTTACATGGCAGCAACAAGAGAAAAATGAGGAAGAAGCAAAAGCAGAAACCCCTGATAAACCCATCAGCTCTCATGAGACTTATTCACCATCACGAGAACAGCACAGAAAATCCAGCCCCCATGATTCAGTTACCTCCCACTGGGTCCCTCCCACAACATGTGGGAATTCTGGGAGATACAATTCAAGTTGAGATTTGGATGGGGACAAAGCCAAATCATATTAAGTACATTACATGATTTGTGAATCTCATGGGCATGTGCCCAAGGACATACTCTTTTTGCCATTAAACAGGTGATATGGTTTGGCTGTGTCCTACCCAAATCTCATCTTGAATTGTAGCCCCCATAATCCCCATGAGTCATGAGAGGAACCCAGTGGGAAGTAATTGAATCATGGGAGTGGGTCTCATGTTCTCATGACAGTGATTAAGTCTCATGAGATCTGATGGTTTTATAAAGGGGAGTCCCCCTGCATATGCTCTCCTTGCCTGCTGCCATGTAAGACATGACTTTATTCCTCCTCTGCCTTCCATGATGATTGTGAGGCCTCCCCAACCATGTGGAAATGTGAGTCCTTTAAACCTCTTTCCTTTATAAATTACCCAGTCTATGGTAAGTCTTTATTAGCAGCATGAGAACAGACTAATACAGTAAATTGGTACCAGTAGAGTGAGGTGCTGCTATAAAGATACCTGAAAATGCGGAAGTGACTTTGGAACTGGGTAACAGGCAGAGGTTGGAACAGTTTGAAGGACTCAGAAGAAGGCAGGAAGATGTGGGAAAGTTTGAAACTTCCTAGAGCATTGTTGAATGGCTTTGACCAAAATGATGATAGTGATATGTGCAATAAAGTCTAGGCTGAGGTGGTCTCAGATGGAGATGAGGAACTTTTTGGAAATTGAAGCAAAAGTGTGACTCTATGTTTTGGCAAAGAGACTGGTGGCATTTTGCCACTGTCCTAGAGACTTGTCAAACTTTGAACTTGAGAGAGATGATGGAGGTCATCTGGCAGAAGACATTTCTAAGCAGCAAAGCATTCAAGAAATGACTTGGGTACTGTTAATAGCGTTCAGTTTTATGTATTCACAAAGCTATGATGGTTGGAATTGGAACTTATGTTAAAAGGGAAGCAAAATATAAAAGTTCAGAAAATTTGCAGCCTGATGATGGAGTAGAAAATAAAAACCCATTTTCTGAGAAGAAATTCAAGCCAGCTGCAGAAATTTGCATAAGTAACAAAGAGCCAAATGTTAATCACCAAAACAAGGGGAAAAAGTCTCCAGGGCATCTGACAGGTCTTTACAGCAGCCCCTCCCATCACAGGCCTGGAGGCCTAGGAGGAATATATGGTTTTGTGGGCCTGGCCCAGTGCCTTGCTGCTTTGTGCAGTCTCGGACTTAGTAACCCTGCATCCCAGCCATGGTTAAAAGGGGACAACATAGAGCTCAGGCCATTGCTTCAGAATGTGCAAGCCCCAAGCCTTGGCAGTTTACATGTGGTGTTGGGCCTGCAGAAAAACAGAAGTCAAGAATTGAGGTTTGACAACCTTTGCCTAGATTTCAGAAGATGTATGGAAACACCAGGATATCTAGGCAGAGGTGTGCTACAGGGATGGAACCCTCATGGAGAACCTCTGCTAGGGTAGTGCAAAAGGGAGATGTAGGGTACAAGCCCCCACACAGACTTCCCCACTGGGGCATTGCGTAGTAGAGGTGTGAGAAGCAGGCCACCGCCCTCCAGACCCCAGAATGATAGATCCATTGAAAGCTTGCACCATGTGCCTGGAAAATCTACAGACACTCAACGCCATTCCATGAAAGCAGCCAGGAGGGAGGCTATATCCTGCAAAGCCACAGGGGCAGAGCTGCCCAAGACCATGGGTACCCACCTCTTGCATCAGCATGACCTGGATGTGAGACATGAAATCAAAGGAGATCATTTTGGAGCTTTAAAATTTGACTGGCCTTCTGGATTTCGGAATTGCACGTAGCCACTTTGTTTTAGCCAATTTCTCCCATTTGGAATGGGTATATTTACCCAATACCTGTACCCACATTGTATCTAGGAAGTAACTAATCTGCTTTTGATTTTACAGGTTCGTAGTCAGAAGGGACTTGCCTTGTTTCAGATGAGACTTTGGACTATAGACTCTTGAGTTAATGCTAAAATGAGTTAAGACTTTGGGGAACTGTTGAGAAGGCATCATTGGTTTTGAAGTGTGAGGACATGAGATTTGGGAGGGTCTAGGGGTTTAATGATATGGTTTGGCTGTGTCCCCACCCAAATCTTATGCTGAATTTTAGCTCCCATAATCCTCAAGTGTCATGGGAGGAACCCAGAGGGAGGTAATTGAATCATGGGGGAAGGTTTCTCCCATGCAGTTCTCATGATTATGAATAAGTCCCATGAGATCTGATGGTTTTATATAGAAGAGTTCCCCTGCACACACTCTCTCTTGCCTGCAGCCACCTAAGACATGACTTTGCTCCTCCTTTGCCTTCTGCCATAATTGTGGGGCCTCCCCAGCCATGTGGAACTGTGAGTCCATTAAACCTCTTTCCTTTACAAATTACCCAGTCTTGGGTATGTCTTTATTAGCAGCATGAGAAAAGACTAATACAATGTGTGTCTTAATCTGAAGTATTGTTGTATGAGATGCCATGCAAGCATTTTATAAGTACTCTGATGGTGGTATGGGTGGAGTCCTTACTGACAAAAAAGACAAAATCATAGCCTGGAGTACCTATTAAGTCCAGTAAGGACAAATTAATATCCTTTCAGGATAAAAGGGGTTCAGAATAATTGGTCTGTCTGCTAATAATGGCTGGCTTTTTAAATAAACGGAGCCACATGAAGGGCCCAGTGTATGTTGCTAACAAGATGGACACTAGGCTCTGACAGTAGCTAGATCAGGGACAGCTTATGCTGTTGGGCTTTTGTGTAGACTTCATCTTTATCACTATGACCCACACGTTCATGGACTGATTGCACCAACACTGAGATAAACTGTTCAGAGACTAGTTCACATGCCTGGATGAGTCATTCTGTCCACCTGGTGACTGAAGCCTCCTTGGTGGTAGATGTTTTCTGGAAGGATTAAAGAAAGATAAGAGATCTGAATGCTTTACTATGATTCTTTAAAAAAAAAAAATAAGCTTCAAAAACAGGCAAAACTAATATATGGAAATAGAAGTTGGATTAGAAGTTAACCTCTGAGAGGAGGTTGATTGAAAAGGGTCATAAAGATTTCTGAAGTCCTAAAAATATTCCACATCTTAACCTGGAGGGTGATTACATGGGCATAATATGTAGGAAAAAAATTCATCAAATTGTATTCTTCAAAACTTAATTCTGAGAGTAGAGTCTGTGTGTTATACCTCAAAAAAAAGATTTAAAAATACAGTAATAAAATAATCGAGATAATTTAAATACATCTAACTTTAAAAATTGGAAACATAAAATTACTGTATTTTAAGAATCATACCTGGTGGTAAGTTTTTATGGTATTAAATCATTCTCAAGTAGAATGAGAACTAAGTACCCTCCTGGGGGTGTGTGAAAATGTGTAGCAGCATTTTTGGCTATTGCAATAAATGTGGTATACTATGGGCATTTAATCCCTAGCCAGGGTGCTAGATATTCTGCAATGAACTGAACAAATGCACGCAACTAGTTTTTCCAACCAAAAGTCAATAAATCTATGTTATAAAATAGTAATGACATTTAATAAATATTATAACTTTTTTTTAAATAAAAATATCTGTATGCTTTGGGACCATTCCTATAGGTCTGTGACTATATCTCCCCCTCAAATCTGCTTGTCTCTGATCTTCAGGTTTAATTTCTTCCAGAATCCTATGCAACAAGCTCAGCCATTCCTCAAAGCCCAGAAGTCTGTGTGTCCTTATCTCAGATCACTTTTCTTTCCATTTGAAATGACCAAGTAGTTCTATTGCTGTTTTTTCAAATGGCAAGCGGTTCTCTTCCATAGAAGGCCTGATCTTGCTTCAGAAATCTGGCATGTGAACTGTGACTCTCTAATTAGGGCTTGTCAGAGAAACAACACATCATCATTCTTTACCACAGCAACATCTGACACCATCAGATTTACAGGGTCATATGGCATGAGTGGAAGGGCAGCCTGCATTGCATTCTGAGTCTGTTGAAGAGGCTTCTCTTTATCAGAGCCCACTTGATTCTTGCGGTCTTCCAAGTCGGAGCAGTATTCTCATATATGGCACATGTTTCTCCTAAAATTCTAAGAAGCCCACTAAGGGTTGTGCCTCTTACTTAGTGGTACAACTTATCCTTAACTTTAGACAGTCCCAGCATATGGTAGAGACTGCATCCCTCCGAACTTCACCAATGCATCACCCCATGAGTCTCAGTTGAGATTATCTTCTACTCTCTGGCAACATGTAATTATCCAGGACATCAATAATATTTGCCATTTCCTACTCACTGGGTCCAATCAACATCATGTCATCAATTTAAGGACAATAATACATTCAATTATGTATATACTATATACTACATAATATTTATTATACCGTATACATACACAGTATGTATAATTTTGAACTTTATGACCATATGAATTATATATGACTGTATATATAATTTTAAACTTTATCACAGCCTTGATGCAGGCAGTGAGTAACTTGCACTGTTTTAATCCTTTTTGCTGATACTAGTGGTATATTCCTTTCCTATGGCTATTGCAACAAATTACCACAAATTCGGTTTCTTAAAACAATACAAATGTATTCTCTCATATTTCTGAAGACAAGATGTCTATAATTAATTTCACTGGGCTAAAGGCAAGGTGTCAGAAGGGCTGGTCCCTTCTGGGGTTTTAGAGGAAAACTCATTTCTTTGCCTTTTCTAGATCTTCTGCTTTCTACTTCTAGAGACCCCTGGTGTTACTTAGCTTGTAGCCCCTTCCTCCATCTTCAAAGTGTATCTTTACAGTCTCTCCTCCTGTCACCACATTGCTTTTTTCTGACTCTGACTCTTCTAATCCTATTTATAAGGACCTGTATGATTACATCTGGCCCACCGGAATAATTCAGGATAATCTTCCCATCTTGAGATTCTACACTTAATCACATTTGCAAAATCCCTTTTTTTCTGTGTACATTAAAATTTATAGATTTCTGGGATTATGACAAGGACATATTTGGGGGTTATTATTCAGCCTGCCAGAATGATCAAGAAATCATTTGCTATAAAAAAGTCATACAACAGGCTGGGCACAGTGGCTCATGCCTGTAATCTCAGAACTTTGGGAAGCTGAGGCAGGAGGATCTCTTGAGCCCAGGAGTTTGAGACCAGCCTAGGCAACAAAGTGAGACCCTGTCTCTACAAAATGTTTACAAATTAGCTGGGCAAGGTGGCATGTATTTGTAGCCATACTTATTCAGGAGGCTGAGGCAGGAGGAATTCTTGAGCCTGGGAGTTCAAGGTTGCAAGTGAGCTATGATCATGCAACTGCACTCTAGCCGGGGTGACAAAACAAGATACTGTCTTAAAGAAAAAAAAAAAGAAGCCCTACATCAAGTGCCAGAGTCAACTATGTTAATCGTCTGTAAAAATAACACACCCAGCAGGAAGGCACATGTTATGGTAGCCACCATAATCTACCACAATCCACCTGGCTTTTGCAGGATCTAGACATATTAGTGGGAGAAAGGAAGAGGACCACTACCCCTGCATAATTACACATCCTTCGTGGTGGCAGTGGTCTCAGAGTTTCCTCAAAGAAGACAAATATTGCCTCTGATTTGTATCTGAGCTGAAAAGGAGAGGAGGTAGGGGCTTCTACTTAGCCATTCTCACCATAACAGCCATTGCTCTACACATCAGATAATCAACATGGCTGGCTATGAAGTAAATCTACGTCCATCATACATTCAGGACCCAGGAAAATAACCACAGGCTAGATATATATACCTATTGGGCCCACTATGAGATGTGCTTGAGTCAAATCCTATTTAATACCTAGCTTTCTCATACCCCAACTCTAGAGAAATGTGAAGGCATTTTAGGTCCCCTGGTTTTAGTGTCAGCTTGGAACATCTATCTAACAGCTCTCAAATAGTCTAGCTATTTCCTACTCCTCATACATAGTAATCCTAGCACAGGTCCCTTTGGGAGGAATCAGAGGGATCTTTACCACATCTACTTGCAATGACATTGCAGGGCCCTTCCTTATGGGGTAGACCTTTGCCTTTAATGAAAAGTCACCTTGATCTCAGACACTGCTACAAACCTCTGCAGTTATCAAGACATCCAGATTACTATGACAGTGTTCTTACCCACTGTAATAATTGTATCAGGTATATTCTCCTTGTCTCTGATAGTTAAGTGCTGCCACCCAACCTCAACCATTCTGGAATCTCATTATCACCATTTGTCTTAGGGAGATTATGTCCATGTTAAGAATTCCCAGGTCAAATCTAGCCTACAGAGGACACCCACCACTGAACTTCTCAACAGTGCTGATGCTCCCTTATCCCCAATGCATTTCTTACTGTCTTAGTGCAGAGTTCTCTCTCAGTATAGACCCCAGAACAGTAACATTAACAGCACCTAGGAGCTTTTTAGAAATGCAAATTTTAAAACCTGAAATTTTAGGGTCTACTAAATGAGACTTTGAAGATGGGACCCAGAAATCTGTATCTAACAAGCCCTTCTGGAGATTTTGATCTCCTCCTGAAAACTCTGCAGTTCAAATGTAAGGACCACAGACTTAATGAAAGGAGTGTTTTCTGGGAATTCTAAGAAAATATTATCAGATGGTAAATTTTAAATTTGGGTAATAAATCAATTCTAATATTTCTACTGCCCTGACTCTTCTGACTTCATTCTCAATATTCTTCAGGTGGCAGACACTGCATCCCTCAGACTTTACCAAGCATCATCCTCAAATCTCTATTGAGATTATCTTCTACTCTCTGGCAACAGTTAGTTCTCCAGTACATCAATAATATTTGCCATTTCCTACATAGGCAAAGGGATCTATATCTCCTTAATATAGGGCTTTGATGTGTAGAAGTTTTAAGGAACTACTTTGAAGGTTTTTTTTTTTAACTTTTCTTCATACATATATACACACACAAATAAATACAAGCAAAACTGGAGAAATATGATAAAATTAGTGGATTACATCAGTGTGAAATATTCTGATTGTAATATATTATCTTTTTGCAAGAAGTTACCGCTGAAGGGAACTCAGTGAAAGGTACAGGGAATCTCTATTATTTCTTACAACTGCATGTGTATCTACAATTTATCTCATCTCTCTGTCTGTCTATCTACCAGTCTGTCTATCTGTCTATCTATCCATCCATCTATCATCTGTCACATTTCTACCAGGAATGAATGAGTGATCCAGTTTCTCTACATTCTCATCAATATTTAGTGTTATCACTTAAAAAAAAAAAAAAAGTAGCCATTCTAATAGGTATCCCATTATTGTTTAATTGTTTTTCTTTCTTTCCCTCCCTCTCTCCCTCCCTCCCTCTCTTCCTTCCTCCCTCCCTCCTTCCCTCGTTCCCTTCCCTTCCTTTCCTTCCGTCCTCTCTTCCCTTCCTTCCTCCCTCCCTTCCTTCCTTTTTTCATTTTCCTGATGGTTAATAATGCTGAACATATTTTCCATGTGCTATTTGCCATCTGTATACTTACTTTGCTAAAATGTCTCTTTTTTGGGTATTTTATCCATTCTCTAAGTGGACAGTTCTTGATAAAAGCTCTTTCCCAGATATCTGGTTGGCAACTTTTTTTTTTTTTTTTTTTTTTTTTTTTTTTTACAGTTTCTACCTTGTCTTTTCAACTCCTTTATGAGTCTTTTACAAAAAAGAAAGTGTTTAATATTGATGAAACCCAATTTATCAATTTCTCCTTTTATGGATCATTCTTTTAGTATCAAGACTAAAGACTCAGCCACTTATTGAATAGGTGTGAGTTATAGGTCAAAGTTCATTTTCTTTCCTAAGGAAGTCCAATTGCTTCTACAGCATTTGTTAAAATGATTTCCTCCCTTCAACTGCTTTTGCAACTTTGTCTAAATTAGTTTAATATATTTGTGTAGGTTTCATTCTGAATTCTGGGGTTTGTTTGTTTGTTTTTATTTTGAGACAGAGTCTCGCTCTGTCACCCAGGCTGGAGTGCGTGGCACAATCTCAGTTCATTGCAACCTCCACCTCCTGGCTTCATGCCATTCATCTGCCTCAACCTCCCAAGTAGCTAGGATTACAGCTGTATGCCACCATGCCCTGCTATTTTTGTATTTTTAGTAGAGATCAGGTTTTTCCATGTTGGCCAGGCTGCTCTTGAACTCCTGACCTCAGGTGATCCACCTGCCTTGGTCTCCCAAAGTGCTTGGATTTTAGGTGTAAGCCACCATACCAGACCTAGTTCTGAATTCTCTCTTCTGTTCTATTGATCTATATGCATCTGTTCCCCTGCCAATATCATGCTGCCTTGATTACTACAGCTCTAAATTAAGTTCAAGTGTCAGGTAGAATGATTCATCTCATTATATTTTTTGGTCAAAATTGTTTTAGCTACTCCAGGATGTATATTTTTCATATAAATTTTAGAATAAGCTGTGTTCATGAAAAAAGAAACTTCCTGGGATTTTGATAGGAATTTTATTAAACCTATAGATCAATTTGGGGTAAATATCACCTTTATTATATAGAGCTTTCCAATCCATGAACATAGTATGTCTCTCTGCGTATTTAGATTTTCAGTTTCTGTCTTCAGCATTTTGTAACTGTAATCACACCATTCTTGTACATGTTTTGTTAAGGGTATATGTGGGTGTTGTATTTTCTTTGAAGCAATTATAAATGGTATTATATTTTAAATTTTAGTTTCAGTATACTCATTTTTAGCATAGAAACATGATTGGTTTTTGTGTGTTGATCTTAGATTCTACAATCTTCATAACCTCATTTATTAGGTCTTAAGTTTTTTTGGGGTACTGGGTAGGATAGATTCCATGGAATGTCTTACATAGGCAATCTTATGTGCAAATAGGTAGGATTTGATTTCTTCCTTTCTAATATGTGTCTTTTATTTCTTTTATTTCTTGTTCTTGCTAGAACTTCCAGGCCTGTGTTGAATAGTAACGGTGAGAGTGGACATGCTTACCTTGTTCCCAATCATCAGGGGAAAACATTTAGCCTTTGATTACTAAATACAATATTATCCATATACTATTTTTGTAGATGCCTTTTATTGTTGAGGTAATTCTCCACCATTTCTAATTTTCTGAGATGAAAGGGTATAATGAAAGGGTATTGAGTTTTGTTAACTTTTTTCCACATCAATTCTATGAGTATGATTTTTCTTCTTTAGCCTGTTGTGATGGTGCATCCAGCAGACTTTCAAAATTTGCTTTAGGGTCTTTGATGAAACATTAAACCTAGATTCTCAGGTGATTTCTCCTATGTTAATAAATTCTCCCCTGTCCAGTCTTATATTTGCTTCCCCCTATCCCAATCTCATCTATTTAGGATGCATTCTCATACAGATTCTCCTGTTTCTCACTCAAACACATTAGCAAGATCCTGCAATTTATTTTAGTTTATTATTGCATGTAGTCTATATTTCCTAGAGCAAGGCTGTATTTTCCTGATTGGTCTGTGCTAAGACCTAACCCTGATTATTGGCCTGGAGGCAATGAAGAATACGAGAAAGACTCTTGAAGTGTGTAAGCATTATTTTGCAAGGCTCTTTCTTCAGGTGAAGATATTGCAAATTTCAAGGCACTGACAGACTGTTCTCCTGCAGAAATTGAGAGGGGGTTACTTCTACTGGCCTCAGGAATTCAAGGGAATTTGGGGATTAAAGATTCTCAGACACATTCGTCGAATGTCCATATTTCAGGTCCTATGTCCCACCCTTTCTCTCAAGGACCTTCAGTGGGACCTTAATTTTTAAAGGTGAGTATTCAGGTTCATTAGCAGCTCTGTTACCCTTATGATAGAATCTGTACCTGATTTTCAGTACTGTATGCCTTATAGTTACAGAAGATTGGGGTATTACTAAAAGCTGTTATAAAGCAACTTCAGGTTTCATAGCATGATTTAAGCTAGCAGTTGACCTGAGCCTATCATTTTCTATTGTCAAGGCTACTAACATTGTTAACAAAAGCCATCTATTGAGACTAAAGCAACTCCTTCTTCACTGCTAGTCCGCCATGTTGACTTCTGTTTAACCCCAGTACCAGGAATGCCTCTAAGATTTCTATATTATCTACTCTTCCTTGTGTAAGAGCATGTACTTACTATAAATCCTGTCCTTAGGTCAAAACAACCCTGATGTTATTATACTTACTGTAAATCCTGCTTTTCAGTAATTATCCTACACGTTTCTTTCCCTACAGTTTAGCTAGGTCTGAGGTGTAATGGTGTGGGACTCCACCATCTTGTCTTGCCACCGTCCAAGACACAGACATGACTTCTGTGGTAAGTCCCTGTTAGATGTTTATCTCTTTTTTCTTCCTGAGAAACTGCCTATGTAAGCCTCTTTCTTTGACTTCTCAGCTTCCTTGGACTCTTAGGGGTAGATTCACATAGACCTGCTAACCACAGACCACCACCCTACTCCACAATTCCTATACTTGTCATTGT
Source organism: Rhinopithecus roxellana (assembly GCF_007565055.1). NCBI lineage: Eukaryota > Metazoa > Chordata > Mammalia > Primates > Cercopithecidae > Rhinopithecus > Rhinopithecus roxellana. Next base: position 116,685,203 of record NC_044553.1, on the reverse strand, counting down.
GCCCATTTTCTTTCATCACCACAACCACCGCGTATCCCATGCTCTGCGTTTCACCTTCACCTCATCCCAGTTATGCACAAGTGAAGGTCACAGAGATGGTGATGCCACTGCAGAACAAACATTATAAAACAGCCTAGTTCTGGTGCCATTGTCTTAGCCTGGGTTCTTAAAAAAGGCACAGGCTGGTGCTATACTAATTTATTTGGAAGAGAAATATCAAAGAAGCAGGAATTTGAGAAGGGGTTAATGAAACTGAGAAGAACAGGGGATAATAGAGGTATGTCATTGTGGTGGCTATCACGTGTGATCAAGAACAACCCATTGCTCTAACTTAGGAGATTCTCCACTGAGAAGTCTTATGAAGCTATTGCATCACAGGAAAATTAGTCCAGGGGCAAAAAAGGAGGCAAATATACTCACTAACTTCCATTTTTCGTTGGAAAAGTTCATCCCAAATGGCAATAAATCCCTGTACTTCAGGGCTGTGCCCACATGGACACTGAACAGGTACTGTGGCACTGTATCTCTCAGGGAGTGTGAGGAAACTCAGACAGGAGCTGAAAGGTGACCAGCACAGATATGAGGTAAGGTGGGTTGGGTTGTGCCCATGCGATATTGGTTAAATCTCATGCCTAGTTAGTCACTGCAAAGGCAACTGGGATGGAACAAGTAGCCTTGGGGTTCCAGAGACAAGTGCAGCTGAGTAAATCTGAAGCAGCACCTTAGAGGTATGTGAAACACTACCTCAGAGGATTGATTTAAGGATTATACAAAATAAGACTCACAATACCAACAATACTACCACAGGAAAACAGTAAATGCTCAATAAATAACAACTATTACCATTGTCATTTATGCTGATGACATTATTAACATGTTTACACTATCCATTGACATCTATGACCATTATATAAAAAGGCAAAATTCATCAACATAATATACCATTCTGTTACACAAATGAGTCGTTGTGAATGCTTCATTTTCAACAACTATATTTTTTATCTATTATCTTGCTTAAAACTTGGTCTTGTATTTCATTCCCTCTCTGTTATCTGGAATTACTTTCAGCTTTTTCACAAAGACCAAAATGTTGTTTTTCATATCAAATGAATTTATTCTTAGCCTTAGATTTCAAATTCAATGTTATTCTCTCTAAGATATTTAACATGCTTTTTTGATGCTGTTTTTATTTTACTTATTTTTTTATTATACTTTAAGTTCTGGAATACATGTGCAGACGTGCAGGTTTGTTACATAGGCATACACGTGCCATGGTGGTTTGCTGCACTCATCAACCCATCAACTACATTAGGTATTTCTCCTAATGCTATCCCCCCTAATCCCCTAACCCCCTGACAGGCCTTAGTGTGTGATGTTCCCCTCCGTGTGTCCGTGTGCTCTCTTTGTTCAACTCACTTACGAGTGAGAACATGCGGTGTTTAGTTTTCTGTTCCTGTTTGTTTGCTGAGAATGAAGGTTTCAAGCTTCATCCATGTCCCTGCAAAGGACATGAACTCATTCTTTTTCATGGCTCCATAGTATTCCATGGTGTATATGTGCCACATTTTCTTCATCCAGTCTATCATTAATGGGCATTTGTGTTGGTTCTAAGTCTTTCCTATTGTGAATAGTGCTGCAATAAATATACATGTGCATGTGTCTTTATAGTAGAAAGATTTATAATCCTTTGAGTATCTACCCAGTAATGGGATTGCTGGGTCAAATGGTATTGGTTCTAGATCCTTGAGGAATTGTCACACTGTCTTCCACAATGGATGAACTAATTTACACTCCCACCAACAGTGTAAAAGTGTTCCTATTTCTCCACATTCTCTCCAGCTTTTGTTGTTTCCCAACTTTTTAATGATCGCTATTCTAACCAGTATGAGATGGTATCTCATTGTTGTTTTGATTTGCATCTCTTTAATGGTCACGTGGTGATAAGTTTTTTTTTCATATGTTTTTTGGCCACATAAATGTCTTCCTTTGAGAAGTGTCTGTTCATATCCTTCTCCCACTTTTGGATGGGGTTGTTTTTTCATGTAAATTTGCTTAAGTCCCTTTTTGATGGGGTTGTTTTTCACGTACATTTGTTTAAGTTCATTGGATATTCTGGCTATTAGCCCTTTGTCAGATGGATAGATTGCAAAAATTTTCTCCCATTCTGAAGGTTGCCTGTTCACTCTAATGAAAGTTTCTTCTGCTGTGCAGAAGCTCTTTAGTTTAATTAGATCCCATTTGTCAATTTTGGCTTTTGTTGACATTGCTTTTGGTGTTTTAGTCATGAAGTCTTTGCCCATGCCTATGTCCTGAATAGTATCACCTAGCTTTTCTTCTAGAAGTTTTAGGATTTTACATCTTATGTTTAAGTCTTGAATCCATCTTGAGTTAATTTTTGTATAAGGTATAAGGAAGGTGTTCAGTTTCAGTTTTCTGCATATGACTAGCCAGTTTTCCCAACACCATTTATTAAATAGGAAATCCTTTTCTCATTGCTTGTTTTTGCCAGATTTGTCAAACATCAGATGGTTGTAGATGTACGGCATTATTTCTGAGGCCTCTGTTCTGTTCCATTGGTCTATATATCTGTTTTGGTACCAGTACCATGCTGTTTTGGTTACCGTAGCCTTGTAGTATAGTTTGAAGTCAGGTAGCACGATGCTTCCAGCTTTGTTCTTTTTGCTTAGGATTGCCTTGGCTATATGGGCTCTTTTTTGATTCCATATGAAATTTAAAGTAGTTTTTTCTAATTCTGTGAAGAAAGTCAATGGTAGCTTGATGGGGATAGCATTGAATCTATAAATTACTTTGGGCAGTATGGCCATTTTCACGATATTGATTCTTCCTCTCCATGAGCATGGAAAATTTTTCCATTTGTTTGTGTCCTCTCTTATTTCCTTGAGCAGCAGTTTGTAATTCTTGAAGAGGTCCTTCGCATCTCTTGTAAGTTGTGTTCCTAGGTATTTTATTCTCTTTGTAGCTATTGTGAATGGGAGTTCACTCATGATTTGGCTCTCTGTTTTTCTATTATTGGCATATAGGAATGCTTGTGATTTTTGCACATTAATTTTGTATCCTGAGACTTTGCTGAAGTTGCTTATCAGCTTAAGGAGGTTTGGGGCTGAGACAATGGGGTTTTCTTATTAATATATGCAAAGCATGTGAGAAATGTCTGGAACATAGTAATCACTTAATAGAACCACTGTCCCGTTTTCTCCTTATCTTTGTGCACCTCCTCCTATTACTGCTACTACTATTAGTACTACTACCAACCTACTACTAGTACTTCTGCCACTACTAATAGCATCACTACCAACCTCAGCATCACGGTGCCCTTTACATACAAACAAATATCCTTCAGTGTTAGACTTTTGCCCTCATCACTTTCTTTTTCTTCTCCCTGTGGACAAAAATGCTGGCTATACTTCAGAAGTATTTTGTCTGGAAGGATTTCCGGACAAAAATGCTGTTAGAAAAAGGCATATAATGGTAAAGGCATAAACAACAACTGTAACTATTATAACTACTAGGAACTCAGCTCACTTTATTGAGCACTAAAAGGCACTGTGGCGAGCACTTTACATGTTTCGTGCCATTTAATCCTCATCATAATACCATGGTGTAGGAACTATTATATTCATTTTGCAAATAAGTGAACAAAGCCTTAGAAATGTTAAATAACATTCTCAGTGTCTCCCAGCCTAAAAGAGGCAGAATAATGATTTGAACCCATTGGTGTCTGGTTCCAAAATTACTGTGCTGAGCCATGATGTTATACTACTGGCCTGCAAGTATTTATTCCAGAAATACATTTCCCCCTTTGTCAACTCCCACAATCACAATCCACTTTGGTCATTCACACCTTCTCTTTTCTGGACAAGTTTTCACCAAATCCAACTGGGTGATATCCTCCCATATTAGTTCTCTAGAGCAACAGTCCCCAACCTTTTGGCATCAGGACCTGTTTTGGGGAAAACAATTTGACAATTTTCTAGGGACCACAGTTGAGGTTCAGGGGAGTGGTTTCCGAATGAAACTCTTCCACCTCAGATCATCAGGCATTAGGCATTAGATTCTCCTCAGGAGCGTGCAACCTGCATTCCTTGCATGTGCAGTTCACAATAGGGTTTGCACTCCTATGAGAATCTAATGCTGCCACTCAGGTGGTCATGCTCACTGGCCCCACTGCTCACCTACTGCTGTGTGGCCTGGCTCCTAACAGGCCAAGACCAGTTCTGCTCTAGAGCTTCCATAACAAATATCACAAATTAGGTGGCTTAAAACAACAGAAATGTGTTAAATGTGTTATCTTATAGTTCTGAAGGCCAGAAGTCAACCCATGCCATCTCCCAACACTCTCTCACACACACACGCACACACATACTTGCCTTATTTAATAGCTTGAGGTGGTAGCAGAGCCATGCTCCTTCTGGAAACTGTAGGATAGAATCCTTCCTTGCCTCTTTGATGTTTACTGGCAATCCTTAGCTTTGCTTGACTTACAGATTCATCACTCTAATCTCTGCCTCCAGCATCACATGACTGTCTTCTTTCTATGTGTTTGTCTGTCTCTTCTCTTCTAAGGACATCAGTTATATTAGATAAAGGGCCTACTTTTACTCCAGTATGACCTCATCTTAACTAAGATCTTAAGTAACATCTTAATTACATCTGCAAAGACCCTGTTTTCAAATAAACACACATTCACAGAGAGTGGGAATCGGGGCTTCAACCTATCTTTTGGAGGACAAATCAACCCATACCATCTTCCAACACACTCTCTCTCTTTTTTCTCTCTATGTGTGTGTATCTGTCTGTCTCTTCCTCTCTCCTCTGTGTGTGTGTGTATCTGCCTGTCTCTTTTTTTCTCTCTTTCTCTGTGTGTGTGTGTCTATCTCTCCCAGACACACACACACACTCACCTTATTTAATAGCTTGAGACCACAACTCACAGCGTCGCTGTCATCTTCTTTGGTCATATTCTAACATTGGTGTAGACAAATATGATGAGCATTTAGAAGGCTTGGTCCATGCATTAAGTTTGGTGGCGGGTTTTTTTTTTTTTTTTTTTTTTGAGATGGAGTTTTGTTCTTGTAGCCCAGGCTAGAGTGCAATGGCACGATCTCGGCTCACTGCAACCTCTGCCTCCCGAGTTCAAGCAATTCTCCTGCCTCAGTCTCCTGAGTAACTGGGATTATAGGCACCTGTCACCCCGCCTGGCTAATTTTTTTGAATTTTTTGGTAGAGACGGAGTTTCACCATGTTGGTCATGCTGGTCTCGAACTCCTGACCTCAGGTGATCCACCCACCTCAGCCTCCCAAAGTGCCATACCTTGTTTTAGGTTTAGGAGATCTGAGATCTTGTCCTAACTCAGCCACTCCCTGTATATGGGATCTTGAATTATTTCCTAACCTGCTCTGATACCTCATTTATACAATGTAAGATTAATGTAATAATGCCTTTCTTACACAGTGACTGTGAAGGTTTAATGACCTAAGGAAAACAAATATTTAGATAAAAAACTGCACTTACAGTCTTGTAAGCTAGGAAGTATTTTCAAAGGTAAGATGACATGATTATCATTACACCCACTTGCCTCGTCTGGTCACTGACCTCAGAGAGGGGGCCAGTTTCTCAATTGTGCCAAGTCTTCTCTCTGCCTCCTGAGGGATTTCTGTTTTTGTCTTTGTTTTTGTTTTGTTTTGTTTTGTTTTTACTATATCTTTCCATTTTAGTATCTCCAGATTTTTCCCCTCAACTGAATTGCTTTCAAATAAGGTGTTTTTTCTCATCCTGAAATGATTTTTAAATGACCCTACTCACCATTTTTACCTATCACCTTCTCCTCACAGCCAAACTTCCAGATGAATGTTCTACAACTATGCTTCTATTTCCTTTTAACCTATCCTCCTGATATTTCTTTGGTGTCGATGTCACCTGTCAACTGAACTGCCTTTTTGAAAGTCACAATGGCATTAAAGAATCTTGGCACTGAAAGGAAATAGCTGGGTGCAAATGTGTCTTTTCTTGGCCTCCAGGCCTCCTCACTATTCTGCGGTGTATCCCAGCTGGCCACCTGCCTTCTTCACTTTCTCTTTATCTTGACTGCTCTGATATGACAGAAGGCTCTCTTGGTCCTTTTACCTTTGCGAATAAGACCTCGCCATTCTATTTGCTACTACACTTTTTTTTTCCTCTGTCCTATAGGTGGATGTTCCCCAGTTCTCAGGCTTTTATAATGTGTCCTGTCTTTAATTCCTCTGGAAGACCTCATTCTTTTTCTGGTTTTCACTGACACGTATTATCCATCTTCCTGCCTTACCTTCTTACTGTGTCCTTATCCCATATTTCTGGCTGAAAACACAAACTACTCACCAGGACTTGAAATATATGCTTGTTGAGCTTACTACCACCTCAGACTCAGCAGGTCTAAAGCTGAGTCTAAAGTTAGAATGACAAACTTACTTTGTGCTTCCCTGCCCTTGCCTTCCCCAAAGCATCCTTTATGAAAATCTCATTTGCTATAAGTGTTCTGTTTATTTTGTTTGTTTGTTTCAACATTCTGGAATCACCTTCAAACACTTTGAAGGTGATTCATAGTCTCCCTATTCTGACAGGTAGAAGAGGAGGGGAAGGGGATAGAGTGTTACTTAGAGCAGGAGTTGGGATTTTGCTTCTCTCTAAGTATATCACAAAGATTGGAGACTCCTCATCTCTTCCCAGTCCACAAACTGAATCCACCAAAACCAGAACCATACTACTTATCTCCTGGGTGCTTGTCTTTCCTCTTTGCTCCAATTAATCTTAAAAGTGCAGCATGCTGCTTCAATAACTCCTGATAATGTGCAGTTTTCATCAATATGGTGATGCTGACCAACTTCTTAAGTTTTCATGACTTTCTAAATATGAACATTTTGCTAGAAATGATTGGTCTCTTTAATCTCCTGTACACACATTTTACCCCCACTCCTTGCAGTAAGAAGGAATGTCTTAGAATGTTTTGCAGAGAAGAATACCAACAGCATGCTAGAAATTGCTAGTGGACCCTATAAATTTCTGTGCACTGATGTGACCTCACTCACCTAATTCTGGCAACCTATTTACTTTAAATATCCCCCAATTTTAAAATTAAATGAGTAAAAGTTAAAATGTATCTCCTAAGTCATCTAATCCATAAAAATGTCTGGAACCTCTGCTGAGGGCAAAGTACTTAAGTCATTGCTGTGGGGAGATTAAAGCATAAGACAGTTCCTCAGTCAATTACCTCACAAATAAATGTCACTTATTTACAGGTCCCATGTGTTCCAGGCTGTTTCATGACTCCTTGTATGTACTCCGTCCTCTTCCCAGAATATCTTCCTTCCTTCTTTCATCTCCCACCAGCTACCTGCTCTCCATTTCTACTGGCTTGACCCACTTTCTTCCTCTTGGACAATTCTCACTCATTCTTTAAATTCTGCCCAGAAATTTCTTCCCCTGTAAAGTCTTTTCTTTCCCACTCCCCTCCAGTGGAAAAAGAAAAAATCTCCCCTTTAATATGGATTTCAGCATATGTATATAAATGCAAATATTCTACTTACATTAGATTTACTTCTTTACCTGCCATGCATACCCTTAGAATGGCTTATAAGCAGCAATTGTGTTCATTCATGTTTTTATGTAGCATAGTGCAATATAACATGGGTGGGGATTGTGGGTCCCAATGGGTCTGCATGCTGTGCATTTCCAGCAGAGCATGGAGGAGTGGCTGTGAGGTGGAAGGCAAGGCAGGGGGATCTGTGCGCATTGCAGATCTATTGTGCTCTATGAACTTACATTTCAGAGGTTGTGGGGGTCAACTATCCGCCTGAGCACATACCAGGATCACCACTGTCCATTTAGCTAATTTCTTGTCTTGGGGTTCATTCATTAAGGGAAACACAGGACATCCTGATTCAAGAGGCTTGTGGTGGAGCTCAAGCACCAAAACGGTTTTTTTTTTGTTTGTTTCATTTTGTTTTGTTTTAATTTAAGAACTCCATAGGTGATTTTAATGCCAAAGCAAAGTTGAGAATTCTATTAGTCATTTTAAGGAAGCAAGTTGTAAACACTCTTTTTTTTTTATTTGTAAATTCTTCTAAAGTAAATTGTAGTCCATTGCTTGACAGAATCATTCTAAACATCATATTGGGGTGTCAGAATTAGGGAGACAGTATAATGTTTTATACACACACACACACACACACACACACACGACTTAGTTTGCTACAGGAAAATAAAGTATTCAGGCTTAACTCTTTTTGAAACTAAGTAAAGTGTATACAGGAAAATATGAAAAATAAAAAGTGCACAAATTGTCATACTGGGCTAGGATGGGTATCAGGAGACCTTTTGTCTTGGCTCTGTCACTAATCAGTTACTTACTCTTACACATTACAACCAAAACCATTTATTCTGACAGTACTTTAAAGTTTACAAAGTGTGTTCTTATATGTTGATTGATCTGAAAAGTGAGTGAGATAGGCATTTTTCTCTGCTTTTCAGAGTTGAAGAAACTGAGGCTTAGAATGCACCTTGAACATGGATATAGCCAATTAAAATGAATTAATGTACATGGTAGATGTGAAGTGGGTTCTAAACCCAAAAGTTGACTTGTGTGTTTTTTATAACTCCTTCCAAATTTAATGACAGGTGTTACTGTGTCAGTTTAAGAAGACTCACAACACTTGTCACATCTTATATCAAACTGTAACTTTCTTTTTGTTATTGTATTTACAATGGTATTTCAAACATCTTGGAATTTGGGACCAAGCCTTCTAAAATCCTAGGAAACTAAGCTTATTCCATGATTGCTGATTGATAGAAGTATCACAGTCTTAAATATTCAACTGCAATGAAATAAAACAGAGGGAGAGTTGGCAGAGCTCTTTACTCAGGGCCAGGAAGAGCAAAGAAAGCCTGTTGGAACATTGGGAATATATTTGTCCATCATAGAGAACTGTTTTTACATTTAAATAAAAGAACAAGTTACAAGGCCAGGAAAGAGAGCTGTATCTCCAAAAAGAACCACGGTCACATCCATAGACCCAGATCTTAAACAACTCCAGCGATCTCATATCTGAACTTTTCCAGTAGCCTTCCAACTGTTCTCCCATCTTTCATCCTCCTCCCAGTTCCATCCTTTTATTCTACTAGAGTGATCTTTCAAAAACTCAGCTCTGCTAAAACATTTCTGATGGTTCTCCACTACCAATAGGAAGAAGACTGAGTTCCTTGGCCTATTGTATATGACATTTCTTTATTTAGCTGGTCTTGATGTTCATTCTTCTCCACCACTTCACTTGACTCTCACACTCTAGACACACTGAATACCTTCAGCTCCAACGAGTGGGGCAAGAATTATCCACACATTTGTACGTCATCTTCCTTCTGTCTCTAATAATCTTCCTTGGTCCCTCTGCTTCACAAACAATAACCAATCCCTCGAGACTAGGCTCATGTGTTGCTTCCTCTGTGACTGCTGGCAAAGCGAAGCACTTCCTCCTCTGTGTGTCCACAAGGCCTCCTAGAGAACAATTTCCCCTCCAGTGCTGAGAGCTGCTTGAGGTGAGGCCCGAATCTTGCTCCGTTTTGTTCTCACCAGCACCATGCACTTTGTCTAGTCTATAGCAGAAATGCAATCATCTGCGTCGAGCTTATGAATGTTTTGGAGACAAAAGCTGAACTTTAATACTAAGGACAACCCTAAGGCAAAGAAAGCACACCAGAGATGGAAAAAAATTTCCCTATGCACTGGCCACGCACGAGCTTCAGTACAGACAGAACTCTAAACTCAAGGATTCTGAGAAATGGGGTTAATTAATCAAAGAAACACTGGAGACTGAGACGACTTTAGGTCATTTAGTCCTGCCAGGACTATAATATTCCCCACAGTATATTTCCTAGTGTATTATCCTGTCATACTTTAAATATTCTCAGTAATGGGGCCTTTCACAGGTGCTGATTAATAGGGTTTAGAGAAAAATGGCAAGAAGAAAACTGCATGCCAAGGAGCAGAGGAAGAGAGAGTGATGGGCAATTTTATGTCTTTAGACCTAGAAGGTGAAAGGGGCATTCTCCCCATAGACTGTGTGTTGCAGACAGGCAAGAAAATATTTGGTCATGTTGTAACTAAATAACAGATCAGAAAACCCCCACTCACTCAAAAGGAATAGCTTTGAGCCAAACCCCCAAGAAGGTTATATTCCAGGGACTATGTTCTTGTCTTTCCCTCTCTCACACATTGTAGCGGAACTAAGAATCTACTTAGTCCTGAGGAAAGGAAGACTGATGTGGTTTTCGTTGTTGGTGTTTGTTTTTACAAAACCTTCCCATGTGTGAACTTATCTGAGGCATACTGACCAAGGCTGCCAAATCTCTCACTTCAAGATGTAGTGAACCCAGGGCTGAATTAATGTGATGTTTTAATGAGATTTTTAAAAAATCTGGAACCAAATGTTTTCATTCCAAATATTGTGTGTTCAAGGTAATCATTTATCCTATTAAAAAGCTAACGATCCAACAGAGCTTTTATCGGCCAAGCGACATATGAAGCTCACACCGAGGAAATCAAAAGCCAGGTCCAGTGCTGCTTCTCTCCTCAGAACTTTTTCAATCATTCCTAGATGGCCTGAATTTCAACATTACATTGAAAACGTGTGATCAACCAAATAATATAGATGAATGAGTTCTTAAATGTTGTTCATTTCAGTCAAATCGAGCTACATATCTCTAGAAAGTAACCCAATATGATTGGAAGTTCCCCAACTTGACACATTCTTCACTTCATTCCATGGACTGCCTGCATTTCTTAATCAATACCTTCCTGAATTAAGGCAATGCCTCCACTAACACTGATGGCTACTCACAAGTTAGGACACAGGGCTATTATATCAAACTGTGTGTTTCAGAGGACATGGATATAAAGGAATGGGACAAATACCAGACACAGTTTGCTAGGAGAAAAAGAACTCTGGTTATGGAATGATTCAGCATATATACATATATATATGTGTGTGTGTGTGTGTGTGTGTGTGTGTGTGTGAGGGGAGTGGAAATGGCTTTTAGAGATGTTAACTTTTAAGGACAGGGACTTTTGGGGGTAGAAGGAATCATCAAAGTAAGACTTTCCTAACCTCATATTTGTCTGGGGAAGACGTTAGTAGTAAAACTTTTAAGTAACCTGTTATAAATGTAGAAAAATGAGAAGAGATACAGAAATTATTTCACTGCACATTCAAATTAGAATGAATCACTGTGCTTCAGTGAAACAGATCTTGGATTGAATTATGAATCTGTCACTGTCTAACCAGTGACTTTAGGCAAGTTTATTATTTTTTTCTAATCCTTACATTGTTGGGACTGGAATGAGACAATGTCCATAGCAAGCCTCTCCTTCTTTAGACACTCATATAAAATTGTTTAGCTAAATAATGGTATTTTATGAAAGAAATCATAGGATTATATCTTTTTCCGTTCATCAGTATCTCACACATTATCTGTCAGGAGTGCTAATAAATTACTATTGAGTATATAATTGAATAAATAGTCCAGAAAAAAAAGAGAAAATCCATCCATGATTGCCAATGATAAAGAAAGGAGAGAGACAACTAAAATTGAAGTCAAAAAGAATTGCAAGCAGTTAAAGAACCATGATCCAGATGAGAAAGGAAGCAACTAAAGAAATAATAGACAGGAGAGAAGGAAGGAAAGAAGGGAGGGAGGAAAGAAAGAAAAGGGAAGAAGGAAGGAAAGAAAGGGAAGGAAGAAAGGGAAGGAAGGAAGGAAGTAGGGAAGGAAGAAAGGAAGGAAAGAAAGGGAAGGAAGGGAGGAAAGGGAAGGAAGGAAAGAGGAGGAAGGAAAGATTGAAGAGAAGGACAGAAAATTTATAAAACTTAGTAAAAATCAGTTTTTCATCTTAGCAGATATGGGAGAGTTTTATAGCCATTTTTATATCTCTCATTCAGTTCCTATGGGACATTATGAAAAATGAGGGAAAATTAATGAAATTTAAGTACAATAACTTATTTGCTCTGCCAAGTCAATGACATGCTAGTAAAAATCTTGGTTAGCTCCTCAGGTGTTTCTGAAAGCTGTTTTCTGAAGTTTGTGCAAATGCTACATAGAGAACACCGTCTTCTCTATGGGAAAGGAATGGGTAGCATGGAGAAACACCACTTATAAAATTCTCTCAACTGAGAAGCATGGAGAATACCAGGAGTCAGCCACAAGTTTAGAAGCCTTATTTCTCAGAATGGTCATTCTGTATAAGATTTATGGATTGACAATTTATTAGAAGTAAAAACTAAAGGGAGAAACAGGAGGGAAATCACATCTAATAATTGCTCCTATGGAGTAATTTTCTTTTTTAATTTAATCCTCCTCTAACTCATCAAGGTTGGTATTATGAGTCTTGTTTTACAGATGATAAAATAGAAGCTCTGAAATTTTCCACAGCTTGCCCATGTTTATGCAACTACCAACTGTGAAGCTTATATTCACACTCTGATGCTTCTAACTGGAGGGTGGAATGGGTGGAACAGAGCAGCTATAACACTTGTTTTACTTCAATTCTCTCTCACATACTGTATGTACCATATTTTATTTGGTAACAAAAGTGCTACAAGTCAGGATTTGTTTTCCCTACTTGACAATAGGAAAATGTAATTCAGAGAGGCCAAGTCATATATTCAGAGTGAGGATTCACTTCTAAGTACAGAAAGTCCCATTACCCAGAAATCACCTCATTCCTAGGAAACTGAGCCAGTTGGTCACACCATTTCCACAACACTCAGGACTTCCAAGGTACACAGACCAAACCTATAGGCTGTGTGGCCATTTTAAAGTAGTAATATTGTGACAGGTTCCAATTCCACTTTCGCTAAGAAACAAAACAATGACAGGAAAAAAAAAATTCTTTTCTGTCTCGTCTTCCTTGCACTGTCACTGTTGTCATCACCAACCACAAAAGGAAATATTTTTGGTGCACCTGCTATGTACCACATCTGGTACTCAATGCTTCCAATGCAATGTCTTCCACAGTTCTCTCCAACAGGTTTTTTATTATGAACCCAGAGAAAATAATATTTGTAGGGCACACTGGAGTAAAAGGACAGTTATGGTCAGAGAGAATCAGGCAAAAACCCCAATTAACCTAGACCCTGGCTGTCTATTTGCAAGGCTAAAATGCTCACTATCTGGCTTACTTGTAATGAATGTATGGCACATTGACTGAGAAGCTCTGTTCTATCTTATTTAAATCTTTACCCACCCCTATTTTCAAGATCAACTAACTTAGACTTAGGGAGGTTTGTCATAGTTCCACAATTAGTATATGTTAGAGCTAGTTTTGAGCCAGATTATTCGAAATGTTTCTCCTGAAATCTAGAAAGCAGTTACAAGTTTTAAGGAATAAACATAGATGTAAAATATAAATTAGGGTCAGTTCTGCAATGCAGATGTAGTCACCAATAAATAATATATGTACTATATGATACATGATGTATCATGTATTGTATATAACACAATATAATAGAATATAATAGATGTAAAAGATAGAATAGTTATTATTTATAATATTTATATACTGTACAAATAAGCATCATTATATATTACATGCATTATGTATATTATAATTAATATAAAACAATAATGAGCATTTATATACTACTTTATAGGTAGCAGCACTCTTATGAGTGCTTTTATACATAAATTAATTCAACTTACCTTCATAAGAACCCTCTGAGATAGTATTATTTCTCCCATTTTACAGATTAGGAAGGGGAGGAACAGAGAGGTTAAGAAGCTTGCTTAAGTTCACATAACTAGTCAGTGTTAGAACCAGAATTTGGACACAGCCAGCTCCTCTGAAGTCCTTGTCTTGAACTACCCCACCATCATGGAATGTGAAACTAGTATGAGGTCCATCTCCTGAGATTTCCAGGCACAGAACACATATTTTGTATGGCATTAATTGTTTGGTACTTCTTTTGGGAGTTTCAGTTCTGCTCAGTCACTGTTTAAGTAATTTCTCCCTAATTTTTCTCTCCCAGATCATGTTTCCTCTGCTTATTCAGAGTTTTGCACCCTCTCAAACTGCTTAAGATTGATCTGGCAGAGTCAATCTGAAGTGGTGGAGATCATTCCAGTTTCCATCTTGACCCCACTGATCTATAGTATGTCTATGTCCTCATCATCTGAATCATAGAATCCCAAATGCATGACAATGTATTGTCCCTGGAGGGAGTGCTGGCTCCAAGTTTCTGGAATATGTCTTTGTGTTCTGGAGGTCTCCCACCCTTCCTTCATTCCAGTCCCCAATCCCCAGCAAGCCTCCAAACAGTGAGACCAAAGTATGAATATGCTGGGCCTTGAGCACTGATAAATTCTTGGCAGGAAGAAGTCTCTGCGGAAGGAGCCCCTGAAATCAGCATAGACCCTATTAGTATTTTCTGGAGTTTGTGCTGTTACAGAGCTCTAAGTGTAGTGTTGTAGACTGTTTTGATTTTCCCTGCTTCTACTGAGTCTGTCACAAACTGATTAGGACTTATTTGTAGTACGAGTTGAGAAAATGAGTACTAGGGAGGTAATCAATGCAAGGGTAAAAGGCAAGGGGGATTACAACTGGGTAGTAAATGGTTGAGTGTGTTGTAGTTGGTTGTAGAAAGCCTGTCAATGCCTGTCCTGTGCATTTGGGGCAAAATTAGCAATTTATTTAGGAAAAAAAATACTTTTTACACATGAAAAATTATGAAAATAAGCATTTCAGAGAAATGAGAAAATCAACAAGCATGTCTCACCAACCCCAAGGGGCTATGTTAGGTCCACATATCTTCAAAACAGCTAAAAATCATTCCAAGCAATTCATAATCTTTTACACTCTGAGATACATTTCTAGCCCTCTTCCTACTGTGCACATGTCTACAGCACAGAGTCCTACACATTTTTATTAGCTCCCTTGTTGGAAGGCTCAGCAGAGAGGGCTAGATGCTGAATGTTTGGCAGTACTGAGGAACTCTCGTCTCACACCAAGTGGCAGTTTTGGGCAGCGGGCAGAGTGGGCAGGCAACGAGGCTCTTGCAGAAAGTCTTGTGGAGTGCTGGAAGAATTCAGAGGAGACTCCTGCACCACTCTTTTTTTTTTTTTTTTTTTTTTTTTTATTATACTTTAAGTTCTAGGGTACATGTGCATAAAGTGCAGGTTTGTTACATATGTATACTTATGCCATGTTGGTGTGCTGCACCCATCAACTCGTCAGCACCCATCAATTCATCATTTATATCATGTATAACTCCCCAATGCAATCCCTCCCTCCTCCCCCCTCCCCCCTCCCCATGATAGGCCCCAGTGCGTGATGTTCCCCTTCCCGAGTCCAAGTGATCTCATTGTTCAGTTCCCACCTATGAGTGAGAACATGCGGTGTTTGGTTTTCCGTTCTTGTGATAGTTTGCTAAGAATGATGGTTTCCAGCTGCATCCATGTCCCTACAAAGGACGCAAACTCATCCTTTTTTATGGCTGCATAGTATTCCATGGTGTATATGTGCCACATTTTCTTAATCCAGTCTGTCACAGATGGACATTTGGGTTGATTCCAAGTCTTTGCTATTGTGAATAGTGCCGCAATAAACATACGTGTACATGTGTCTTTGTAGTAGAATAATTTATAATCCTTTGGGTATATACCCAGTAGTGGGATGGCTGGGTCATATGGTACATCTAGTTCTAGATCCTTGAGGAATTGCCATACTGTTTTCCATAATGGTTGAACTAGTTTACAATCCCACCAACAGTGTAAAAGTGTTCCTATTTCTCCACATCCTCTCCAACACCTGTTGTTTCCTGACTTCTTAATGATTGCCATTCTAACTGGTGTGAGATGGTATCTCATTGTGGTTTTGATTTGCATTTCTCTGATGGCCAGTGATGATGAGCATTTTTTCATGTGTCTGTTGGCTGTATGAATATCTTCTTTTGAGAAATGTCTGTTCATATCCTTTCCCCACTTTTTGATGGGGTTGTTTGTTTTTTTCTCGTATATTTGTTTGAGTTCTTTATAGATTCTGGATATTAGCCCTTTGTCAGATGAGTAGGTTGCAAAAATTTTCTCCCATTCTGTAGGTTGCCTGTTCACTCTGATGGTAGTTTCTTTTGCTGTGCAAAAGCTCTTTAGTTTAATGAGATCCCATTTGTCAATTTTTGCTTTTGCTGCCGTTGCTTTTGGTGTTTTAGACATGAAGTCCTTGCCCATGCCTATGTCCTGAATGGTACTACCTAGATTTTCTTCTAGGGTTTTTATGGTATTAGGTCTAACATTTAAGTCTCTAATCCATCTTGAATTAATCTTCGTATAAGGGGTAAGGAAAGGATCCAGTTTCAGCTTTCTACTTATGGCTAGCCAATTTTCCCAGCACCATTTATTAAATAGGGAATCCTTTCCCCATTTCTTGTTTCTCTCAGGTTTGTCAAAGATCAGATGGCTGTAGATGTGCCGTATTATTTCTGAGGACTCTGTTCTGTTCCATTGGTCTATATCTCTGTTTTGGTACCAGTACCATGCTGTTTTGGTTACTGTAGCCTTGTAGTATAGTTTGAAGTCAGGTAGCGTGACGCCTCCAGCTTTGTCCTTTTGACTTAGGATTGTCTTGGCAATGCGGGCTCTTTTTTGGTTCCATATGAACTTTAAAGCAGTTTTTTCCAATTCTGTGAAGAAACTCATTGGTAGCTTGATGGGGATGGCATTGAATCTATAAATAACCTTGGGGAGTATGGCCATTTTCACGATATTGATTCTTCCTATCCATGAGCATGGTATGTTCTTCCATTTGTTTGTGTCCTCTTTGATTTCACTGAGCAGTGGTTTGTAGTTCTCCTTGAAGAGGTCCTTTACATCCCTTGTAAGCTGGATTCCTAGGTATTTTATTCTCTTTGAAGCAATTGTGAATGGAAGTTCATTCCTGATTTGGCTCTCTGCTTCTCTGTTACTGGTGTATAAGAATGCTTGTGATTTTTGCACATTAATTTTGTATCCTGAGACTTTGCTGAAGTTGCTTATCAGCTTAAGGAGATTTTGGGCTGAGACGATGGGGTTTTCTAAATATACAATCATGTCATCTGCAAACAGGGACAATTTGACTTCTTCTTTTCCTAACTGGATACCCTTGATTTCTTTCTCTTGCCTGATTGCCCTAGCCAGAACTTCCAACACTATGTTGAATAGGAGTGGTGAGAGAGGGCATCCCTGTCTTGTGCCAGTTTTCAAAGGAAATTTTTCCAGTTTTTGCCCATTCAGTATGATATTAGCTGTGGGTTTGTCATAAATAGCTCTTATTATTTTGAGGTACGTTCCATCAATACCGAATTTATTGAGCGTTTTTAGCATGAAGGGCTGTTGAATTTTGTCAAAAGCCTTTTCTGCATCTATTGAGACAATCATGTGGTTCTTGTCTTTGGTTCTGTTTATATGCTGGATTACGTTTATTGATTTGCGAATGTTGAACCAGCCTTGCATCCCAGGGATGAAGCCCACTTGATCATGGTGGATAAGCTTTTTGATGTGCTGCTGAATCCGGTTTGCCAGTATTTTATTGAGAATTTTTGCATCAATGTTCATCAGGGATATTGGTCTAAAATTCTCTTTTTTTGTTGTGTCTCTGCCAGGCTTTGGTATCAGGATGTTGGCCTCATAAAATGAGTTAGGGAGGATTCCCTCTTTTTCTATTGATTGGAATAGTTTCAGAAGGAATGGTACCAGCTCCTCCTTGTACCTCTGGTAGAATTCAGCTGTGAATCCATCTGGTCCTGGACTTTTTTTGGTGGGTAGGCTATTAATTGTTGCCTCAATTTCAGAGCCTGCTATTGGTCTATTCAGGGATTCAACTTCTTCCTGGTTTAGCCTTGGGAGAGTGTAAGTGTCCAGGAAATTATCCATTTCTTCTAGATTTTCTAGTTGATTTGCGTAGAGGCGTTTATAGTATTCTCTGATGGTAGTTTGTATTTCTGTGGGGTCAGTGGTGATATCCCCTTTATCATTTTTTATTGCATCTATTTGATTCCTCTCTCTTTTCTTCTTTATTAGCCTTGCTAGCGGTCTGTCAATTTTGTTGATCTTTTCAAAAAACCAACTCCTGGATTCATTGATTTTTTGGAGGGTTTTTTGTGTCTCTATCTCCTTCAGTTCGGCTCTGATCTTAGTTATTTCTTGCCTTCTGCTAGCTTTTGAATGTGTTTGCTCTTGCCTCTCTAGTTCTTTTAATTGTGATGTTAGAGTGTCAATTTTAGATCTTTCCTGCTTTCTCTTGTGGGCATTTAGTGCTATAAATTTCCCTCTACACACTGCTTTAAATGTGTCCCAGAGATTCTGGTATGTTGTATCTTTGTTCTCATTGGTTTCAAAGAACATCTTTATTTCCGCTTTCATTTCGTTATGTACCCAGTAGTCATTCAGGAGCAGGTTGTTCAGTTTCCATGTAGTTGAGCGGTTTTGATTGAGTTTCTTAGTACTGAGTTCTAGTTTGATTGCACTGTGGTCTGAGAGACAGTTTGTTATAATTTCTGTTCTTTTACATTTGCTGAGGAGTACTTTACTTCCAATTATGTGGTCAATTTTGGAATAAGTGCGATGTGGTGCTGAGAAGAATGTATATTCTGTTGATTTGGGGTGGAGAGTTCTATAGATGTCTATTAGGTCCGCTTGGTACAGAGATGAGTTCAATTCCTGGATATCCTTGTTAACTTTCTGTCTCGTTGATCTGTCTAATGTTGACAGCGGAGTGTTGAAGTCTCCCATTATTATTGTATGGGAGTCTAAGTCTCTTTGTAAGTCTCTAAGGACTTGCTTTATGAATCTGGGTGCTCCTGTATTGGGTGCATATATATTTAGGAGAGTTAGCTCTTCCTGTTGAATTGATCCCTTTACCATTATGTAATGGCCTTCTTTGTCTCTTTTGATCTTTGATGGTTTAAAGTCTGTTTTATCAGAGACAAGGATTGCAACCCCTGCTTTTTTTTGTTCTCCGTTTGCTTGGTAGATCTTCCTCCATCCCTTTATTTTGAGCCTATGTATGTCTCTGCATGTGAGATGGGTCTCCTGAATACAGCAGACTGATGGGTCTTGACTCTTTATCCAGTTTGCCAGTCTGTGTCTTTTAATTGGAGCATTTAGTCCATTAACATTTAAGGTTAATATTGTTATTTGTGAACTTGATCCTGCCATTATGATATTAACTGGTGATTTTGCTCGTTAGTTGATGCAGTTTCTTCCTAGCCTCGATGGTCTTTACATTTTGGCATGTTTTTGCGATGGCTGGTACCGGTTGTTCCTTTCCATGTTTAGGGCTTCCTTCAGGGTCTCTTGTAAGGCAGGCCTGGTGGTGACAAAATCTCTAAGCATTTGCTTATCTGTAAAGGATTTTATTTCTCCTTCACTTATGAAACTTAGTTTGGCTGGATATGAAATTCTGGGTTTAAAATTCTTTTCTTTAAGAACGTTGAATATTGGCCCCCACTCTCTTCTGGCTTGGAGAGTTTCTGCCGAGAGATCTGCTGTTAGTCTGATGGGCTTCCCTTTGTGGGTAACCCGACCTTTCTCTCTGGCTGCCCTTAAGATTTTTTCCTTCATTTCAACTTTGGTGAATCTGGCAATTATGTGTCTTGGAGTTGCTCTTCTGGAGGAGTATCTTTGTGGCGTTCTCTGTATTTCCTGAATTTGAATGTTGGCCTGCCCTACTAGGTTGGGGAAGTTCTCCTGGATGATATCCTGAAGAGTGTTTTCCAACTTGATTCCATTTTCCCCCTCACTTTCAGGCACCCCAATCAGACGTAGATTTGGTCTTTTTACATAATCCCATACTTCTTGCAGGCTTTGCTCATTTCTTTTTCTTCTTTTTTCTTTTGGTTTCTCTTCTCGCTTCATTTCATTCATTTGATCTTCAATCGCTGATACTCTTTCTTCCAGTTGATCGAGTCGGTTACTGAAGCTTGTGCATTTGTCATGTATTTCTCGTGTCATGGTTTTCATCTCTGTCATTTCGTTTATGATCTTCTCTGCATTAATTAGTCTAGCTGTCAATTCTTCCACTCTTTTTTCAAGATTTTTAGTTTCTTTGCGCTGGGTACGTAATTCCTCCTTTAGCTCTGATAAGTTTGATGGACTGAAGCCTTCTTCTCTCCTCTCGTCCAAGTCATTCTCTGACCAGCTTTGATCCGTTGCTGGCGATGGGCTGCGCTCCTTTGCAGGGGGAGATGCGCTCTTATTTTTTGAATTTCCAGCTTTTCTGCCCTGCTTCTTCCCCATCTTTGTGGTTTTATCTGTCTCTGGTCTTTGATGGTGGTGACGTACTGATGGGGTTTTGGTATAGGTGTCCTTCCTGTTTGATAGTTTTCCTTCTGACAGTCAGAAGGACTGTCTGTTGGTCTGTTGGAGATTGCTTGAGGTCCACTCCAGACCCTGTTTGCCTGGGTATCAGCAGCAGAGGTTGCCGAAGATAGAATATTGCTGAACAGCGAGTGTACCTATCTGATTCTTCCTTTGGAAGTTTCCTCTCAGGGGTGTACTCCACCCTGTGAGGTGTGGGGTGTCAGACTGCCCCTAGTGGGGGATTTCTCCCAGCTAGGCTACTCAGGGGTCAGGGACCCACCTGAGCAGGCAGTCTGTCTGTTCTCAGATCTCAACCTCCGCGTTGGGAGATCCACGGCTCTCCCCAAAGCTGTCAGACAGAGTCGTTCGCGTCTGCACCGGCTCCCGCTACTTCCCCTGTTGGTCTTCAGCTGTGCGCTGTCCCCAGAGGTGGAGACTACAGAGACAGGGAGGCTTCCTTGAGCTGCTGTGAGCTCCACCCAGTTCGAGCTTCCCAGCGGCTTTGTTTACCTACTTAAGCCTCAGCAATGGCGGGCGCCCCTCCCCCAGCCTCGCTGCTGCCTTGCGGATAGATCGTGGCAGACTGCTGTGTTAGCAGTGAGGGAGGCTTCGTGGGCGTGGGACCCTCCCGGCCAGGAGTGGGATATGTTCTCCTGGTGTGCCTGTATGCTTACAGCGCAGTATTGGGGTGGGAGTTACCCGATTTTCCAGGTGTTGTGTGTCTCAGTTCCCCTGGCTAGGAAAACGGATCCCCTTCCCCCTTGCGCTTCCAGGTGAGGCGATGCCTCGCCCTGCTTCAGCTCTCGCTGGTCAGGCTGCAGCAGCTGACCAGCACCGATTGTCCGGCACTCCCTAGTGAGATGACCCCAGTACCTCAGTTGAAAATGCAGAAATCACCGGTCTTCTGTGTCTCTCGCGCTGGGAGTTGGAGACTGGAGCTGTTCCTATTCGGCCATCTTGCTCCGCCCCTCCTGCACCACTCTTGTTCAGTTAAGTTACTATTTGTGTGTTAATAAAAAACTTCAGCCTCTAGGGTCTATTTGTCTGATGCTCCTTACAGACATAACATTTATTTTGAGCAATAAGAAAAAGAAAAGAAAAGAAAAGAAAAGAAAAGAAAAGAAAAAAAACCCTCTTTTCTCCTTTTTGAAAAAATAATGGATTGTTATAATTTGTCATTGGCTCATGGGTGAGACAGCTCTGCTCAGCTAACCAATTATCTCCTGGGGCCAGAAAAGACCACTTGAGTCCTTTGCAATTATTTTATCCAATATGCACTAGAAACTTGGCACTGGGAGTCCTTCAGCTTTTCCCATGGGACCCTGCTCACTCCCCGATGGCTCTGTCTAAACAGCATCTCCCTTATTAGCTAATCTAAACTTTTCCTACCTTAGCTTTGAGTTCTTGGTTTATATTCCATGGTTTCTGGCCACCGATGCTTCTTTTCTTTGCAGATAGTGAATTTGGAAAATAATTCTTCCAAAAGAACTTTGGTATTTAGACAATAAAATCCTCTAGGGCTTTCCTTTTATGCAGACAGGGCCTCATACTCCACCTACTCTTTCATATGGCCTTTCCTGTCCCTTGTTATACCTTCCCCAGGAATAGTGATATAGTGATTTCTGTGTAAGAGAAAACAGTATAACCCAGGTTTTTGAAGTGTGTCTTGGGCCAGAGCCAAGACAACTGGCATTGCTTGTCCTCCAGTTTAGGATAACATTAAATTGCCATCAGGACACATGCGTAGCATTCACATTTGGCTTCGCTTCCTTCCATTTTGCATTTTTCCTGAAGCCAGATTTGTTGTTGTTATTATTTTTTATTTGGGTTTTTTTGTTGTGTTTCTGCCTCCACCATTGGCTTGAAACAGAGAACCAGCTGAGAAGAAAATATGATGAATTAGAAATGCTTTAGAAAGTTCTGTATTAAATTCTGATTCTGTCATTAACCAGCCGTATGTTTAAGAACCCAAATTTCACAACAGTCAGTAATACTACTCACCTGAAGCCTTTTCTAGTGATAATTAACATGAGATATGTTGAAAGCTTGTCAGAGAACATGCACTTAACAGATGGAAGTCTCTTTCCCGCTTTCTCAGGTTCACGAATGTTTACATGAATTTCAGGGAAATTTATGGTGATTCTTCCCATCCTTTAATATTTACTTTTAATGTTAAATACCAAATGGCTGGAATTTCTGTCACTTCCCATGATCCCTTTGTCTTCTAGCCCATACTTGGCTTTCTTAGGGGTTGGTTTTTTCATGTCTCTTTTCCTGAAATCTACTCACCAAACCATTGGATAACAGACTTGTTATAAGCTCTAGTTCATATTGTCTTTCCTTATGCCAAGGTTAATTAACTATAGCACTATTGATATAATGAGCCAGGTAGTTCTTTATTGTGAGGGGCTGACCTGTGAATTGTAGGATCTTCAGCAGTATCTCTGATCTCTACCCACCAGATACCAGAAGCAACCTCCACCCCTGCGCCAAGTTGTGACAACCCAAAATGTTTCCAGACATCGTCAAATGTCTCTTACACACCACAGTCAGTCCTGGTTGAGGACCACTGCACTATGTCCTTCCCAGTCTCTTTCCTTCAAGACTTTAAGATGAATTTTATCCTTACCAAGAAGCAACAGCAATATTGCCACATCATTTAGGAGATTCCAAATCACCATGAGATTAGGTAAAACTCAAAGGAGAGATGGAAATAAACTGACATGATTTAAATGGATCGCCCATGAGATGCCAGAGTTGACCCTTACCTTTTCTGAAATGAGGCAGGATAAATACTAATTGATATACATATTAGTGTTTGTATTAGTCTGTTTTCATACTGCTATAAAGAAATAACTAAGACTGGGTAGTTTATAAAGGAAAGAGGTTTAATTGACTCACACTTCCACATGGCTGGGGAGGACTCAGGGAAACTTACAATCATGGCAGAAGGTAAAGGGAAGCAAGGACTTTCTTCACATGGCAGGGGGAGAGAGAAGAGCATGAGCAAGGGAAATGCCCGATGCTTATAAAACCATCAGGTCTCATGAGGACTCACTCCTATCACAAGAACAGTATGGGAGAAACAACCCCCATGATCCAATCACCTCCCTCCCTCAACACGTGAGGATTAGAATTGAAGATAAGATTTGGGTGGTGACACAGAGCCAAACCATATCAGTGCTCTACATGATGTTCCTTATGAAACAAATCTAAATTCCTCACCATACTATGGCCCCTCATTTGGATGCTGTTTCCAACAAGGTAAATACAAAAGAACCCTCACTTCCTTAGGAAAACTATCTCTGATTTTGGAGTAACGGTTAATAGCAGTCCCAATAATGGGTCACACATAGTACTTTGCTTCTTGCCTATCTTACATCATGAAAAGTTTATGACAGTCCTATACTGAGTGTCTTATTATCTTCTTTTTGTAGATAAAGAAAATGGAGCACAGAAAGGTTAAGGGACAATTGCAATGTAAAGTAATTAGTGGATGATTGAGGTTCAGTTTAAATGCAGATCTGTCTGACTACAAATGCTTATAGCTCACTTTCACCTCACCTTTATGTTCAGTAGCTCCATGAATTGTATTTATAGCACAATATTGAGATTTCCTGTTTGTTTACGTATCCCTCGATTACTAGACTGTGAGGTCAGAAACAATGAAAAGCATATTCCCAGCTTCCCCTTAGATATAGAAACTGAATCCTTGATCTGTTTTTATGTGTTAACATATTTAGTATATTATATATTAAGTAAATGCTAGACTAGAAATAAAGAGGGTAGAATTATATTACCACATTGGGCTCTCCAGCATTGCAACATGGTTCTACTTTGTGATTTGAGGAACAGGTACATGATGGAACTTGAACATTTGTCAACTGGAAATGAATCAGGTAAGAAATATTTGAGTCCCTTGCAAGTGCCAGGCTCTATGCCAGGAACTGGGGTTACAATGGTGAATCAGCTAAACATTCCCTGTCATCATGAACACTACAATGCAGTTACTAAAAACTGAAGAGAAAAAAAAAAAAAAAAAAAAAAAAAGAAAACCTCATTAGAAAGCATCTGGCTCATCTGAAAATGGGAATAATAACCTAAAGTCTAAAAAAATATAATTCAAAGTTGAAAGCTGATGAGTCAAACTTGAAAAATAAAATGCTGCCCACTGTTTCTGTATATGGAATCATTCAGAGAGACTCATAAAGTTAGTCTCCCTGTATAGCCACAAAAAGAACTCGGCAAATTTAAATCCCTAACTATCATCAAAAATGTTTTCAAGAATTATTCCCACCATCTAGGGAGCTGTTTAGTCTCCAAAGGATATAAAGTTTAATTCTTCCCAAGTATAATAGCATCCATAAGTTGTTGTCACGGCTTGATCATCTCTCATCTTCAGCATAAACTGACCAGATTCTGACTCCCATTCCCTTTAAGTCTCTGAGATCTCCAGGTTCCTCTGCAGCTCTCTCCAGGGTGCACATGTAATAACCACAGCAATGATCTTTTCTATTTACTAGTATTTGCTTTTCTCCCAGGGCATTCCAACTGGTTTAATCATAACTCCATCAAATCTTCATGTAAAATGTATTGGTAGAATCTAAATCTGTACCGTGATGGAGAGATATCCATGTTAAAGTTAAAAAAGAAATCTAGATATAGTTATCTCTATGTTGAAGGTTAAACAGATCTAGATAGATAGTTATAGAGATAGACACAGATACAGATAGATATATGCCAAGAGAAGTTCTTGGGAATGTAGTATCTTCCATTATGAGACTTCATAGAAGTAGGTAATATCTCACAAAAGGAACTAAAGTGTGATGTAACATGATTGAGGACCAAGGTCCATGGGCAGATAAAATACTAATGAACTGAAAGTCTCTCATCATGAAGCAACATAGTAAGTAGCAGGCACAGAAGAGAATGGCATGAGTGAGTTTCTGAGGGACTTTTAAGAAGGCTTTAATATAGGTAAATAGATAGATAGATAGATAGATAGATAAATAGATAGATAGATAGATAAATAGATGTAATCATCAAAGGTTATAAGCTAAGAAAAAACATGCATATTCTCTTTTCTGCTTCTCCCCAAAATTTCCTTAAAAGAGTTTTGCTTCCTGATAGAATTTAGAAGAAAAACTTAAAAGAACTAAAGGAACCATGATGGTTGCTACTACAGGAAGAGGCAACTTTTGAAGCTGTAAGATGGTAAATGTGAGGATCGTTTTGAGGATGGACCATAAAAAAGTGTTATACATGTTAAGTTTGAGTTTTTTTGTCTGAAGGCAAAGATGTGCTAAGAAGAGACACCTATTTCAAACTCAACAACCTTTTGTTGGATAAATTTGCTTTAAAAAAGTTTCCTAACACTAATCTTTAGTTGGTATTTCACTCATCTCACCCCTTAAAATGTCACCTGCTTTATAACCTAACTCAGCAACTGCTACTTCTGATAAGAAGTCATTGTCTTCAATCAGATAGCTTAGTTCTCTTTTCTGGGCCAGTCTCCATTTCTTCATTCTCCATTTCTACCTTTGTAAGTGACCTTCTTTTCTTCAGGTAGAAAATATTAAAGCAAATATTTTCAAACAGGATATACAGCATCCCAAAACTGTTCTGCAATGAACTTGCCAGGTGGTAGTTGCTTGCTAGCATATGGCTCATGCTTGAACTTAGTACCGCTTGCCAAATTCAATTTTTAAATTATGTCTTACTTTTAAAAATCTCCTAAAAACATAAGAGGCCAGTTTTCTAAGCCAAATTTGTAAACCAGTTATGCAAAGTGAGAAAGGTACTTGGAAATACATTAGGGAAAGTGTTGAACACCAAACAGACTTATGGAAAAAGGATTCCTAGGTTCCATATTTCTGGTTTCCTTCTGTCCTAGAGGCTCTTAAAGGAAATTCTGGGCCTTTTTTCTCACTTGTCTTCTAAGATGTACTATTTGCAAGGATACGGAAAGGAGAAAAAACACAAATACAAAACTATCCTAATATAAATTAGTCAACTGAAAATTCTCTTTACATGGCTTCAAACATTTTGTAGTTTTGTGGCATGCTTTTTGCTAATTACAGCTCATAAATATATCTCAAAATAATATGTACAAATATGATGTGTTGGTTAATTGCCAGAATCTATGACAAAAAGAGTAATATCCTATCAAATGATCTGGTTCTAATTATTTCATGGTGGTGCACGTGTTTTTGCTAAACAGAAAGTGGCCATTACTTATTAGTAAACAAGCATGATATTGGCTGCTGTAAGATGAAAAATGAGAATAATGAAAAATAATGAAAAACCACTTGATGCTCTCAAAAGTGACTTGCTATTTTGAGAAGCCCGGGTTCCAGAAGGTATTAAGCTGCATTTTGTACCTGGGTAATTATATAGATATTTTTTCAGTTCTTCACTGGAACCTTAATTTTCTGATCTAAACACTGCCAGTTACATGGTAATTAATCTTTGAACTTTTTGATGACTTCAAGTATTATTAAGCAGTAACTTGCAGAACCATTTCATTACAAGGTAATGATTAGTTTTATATGCAATTCCCTAGAACTTTTCAGCTAAGAATTTCAAAATGACTTGCAGAGTCAAATGAAGATGTTAGGGGGGTTTCTTTTTTTTTTTTTTTTTTTTTTTTGTCCAAAGTCAACAAAAAAAATAAGTGAAATTCAAATTACTTATTCAATTTCTCCAACTTCCTGTAGATCCTTAGAGCAAGAATTCTAGAGTTTACATAATTCCATCACAATGTCAGACGCCACTTTTTAAATAAGATGAGCTACTTTGAAAACGAGTGAGAAGAAGTGTTAAGAAATAAATGTGGAATAACCGTGCATTAATTTCTCCCAAGTATTGCTCTTACTTAGTGTGGATTCATCTCTTAACACCCACCCTATTCGCCCACACTTTGCAAGGGCAATTTCTGTGTGCTCATGCATTTTTCAAGAAATCAAGGATAGATTTATTTAATGTTAGAGAAAAACAGCCTGAAGATTCCTGCCCACAACAAGGGGCCCTAGAAAATTACAATTGCATTCAGATACAAACAAAAGGAACCAGAGAGAACTGTCATACTAGATAGGACTCTGAATTTGGAGTCTGATTCCTACCTAGACACTGAGTGCTAATAAAATGCCCTGGTATTGAAGAAAGATATTCCCAAAAAGAAGACTCACCTCAGGCAAACACATTTATTATTTTATTTTAATTTTCCTCAGAATGCCAATGAAGACTGCCCAAGCAAACCAGCTTCTTCGCCAAATCTTCAAGTCAAAGTCTCCTCATTCAGGAGGTTCACTTCCAACAAAAATAATCAAAAACAGACAAACAACAACAACAAAAACTCCACCAACAACAACTAAAGATTTTGTCTCTTGACTGTGGTTTCTTCAGGCTCTCTAAAAATATGGGACTTTGGGCTTCTCAACCTAGCAGATCTAGTTGCCAGTCCTGGATATCCAGATGTACTACCCAGCATGTATGTGGTATTAACAGGACAAGTTACTAAGTTTGTCTTCTTCCCAGTTTCCAAGAGGAAAGTTGAAATGAATAATATTTATCAAACATAGTTGTTTAAAAAACTAAATAAATCATGCCAGATAAAGTGTCTAGTTCATTGCTATTACAGAGCAGTGGCTCATTCAATGGGTTACTAACCAATCTTAGTAACAAAGGAAAGCAGAGTCTTCTCAATTCAAATTTCTAAGAATGTCCAGGGATTGAGGGTACCCTTAACATAAAGAGACTCTTTTAACAATCCCATGTAATTTGTTTACATAACTCTTAAGATGCAGACATTATAGATTGATTCACCCAACCCTATCCCAACACCCTTGTAGCATGTGTCCCAGCTCACTTAATGCTGGAGAGTTAAAATCTAAATTTCCCAGACTCCTTGGCAGTCAGGGTTCCACGGGTAATCTGACTGTTACCAAGTCAACTCTGTCACTTGAGATTTTGAAGGCAAAGGTAAATGTGGTGGAATTGGCTGTTTTTGTTGTTTTGTTCTGTTTTCCTGTAGAAATTGAAACTGAAGTTCTATTCTATGGTCTGCAGTCTAATGGATACCAAGGAACTGCAGTGACAGCCTCAGGATTTCAATTGGAACATATGTACCAAGTGGTCGGCCATTTGTCCTGGTTGCATTGCTTATGGCTGGGCAGGGCCCAAGCTTTAGTTGCATGAACCTCCAAGACATTCTGTAACTAATTGCCCTTAATACATTTCTTTCTGCTTAAACTAAAACCCTGACAGATACATTAGCAGAATATCATTTGAGGAAAAGGTCATATCCACAAAAAAGAAGTAATTTTACCTCATATCAAACTTCTGATTTTATCCTAAGGCCTCCACCCCCATGGGTTTCCTTCCCTTTGCAGGTTACTACAAGTCCTTCCCTCTCCATTTTGCTTACGGATCACCTCCCCACCACCCCTGCCCCATGCTTTAAATATGTTACAAAACTCTTAACTGAAGGTCCTTGCCTCTTGAAATGCATTTGTGCCTTTTTTCCTGCAGACACTCTGTCATTCTTCCATAGAAAGATTTAAGCAGGGCCTCTTTGTCCTGACCTATTTCAACTGTGATTAGCTGGAAGGATCACTCAGTAATCTGAGATGTTTCAGCCAAATGGAGAGATCAACAGGTAGAGAGCTGTCAGCAATTAGCAATTGCCTGGTGCATTTTTTATTTCTCAGAGTGAGCAAGTTGAGATGCCTGCAGGATGCCAAGTTCTGGCATGAGGAAGACAAACTAGGAAAGGGAAAGAAGAGTGGTTTCTGCTCCTTTTTTGAAATGACCATGGTTTTCCATTCTATTCTTAGAGCATGAAGACAGCCTCCTGTGGGTCACTAGTCACTGGGATGTAAAGAGGAATCTGTCATGCTAGAACAGCCCAAGGATAGTGAAAGCCAGTGTGCATACCCACAAAATGTCAGCTTAACTGAGGTCTTCATGATGTGGGCATGCAGTCCTTTGAGAATTATATATAAAATATCATGGGGTGAGGACTACTATGTGCCTGACATTGGGCAAGGTGCTACAAATATCCCATCCAATTTGATCTTCAGAGATCCTGCAAGGTCAGGATTCTAATGGGAACTTCACAGACGAGGTAACTCCGAGTAGTTAAGTGACTTTTCTGAGTGCACAGCCAGATAGCTGTTAAAATTTGAACTCAGGTTTGTCTAATGTTCAGAGTCCATGTTCTGTACCACTGCACCACCTCTTGGAGTCAGCACAGCTACCTCAGCCCTGGACAGTTCATTCTGGTTGATTCTGAGAAATAAACTTTGTAGCGAGAAAGCCCTTTCTTCCTAATTCATAAAACAGGGCTTGAAAACATTTTTGTATAAAGACCCAGACAGTACTGCTTTGTGGACTAAACAGTCTCTGATGCAAATAGTGAACTCTGCCTTGTAGAGCAAAAGCAGCTACAGACAACATGTAAATAGATGGGTATAGCTATGTTCCAATAACGTTTTATTTACAAAAACAAGTGGAGGACTAGATTTCATCCTGTGCCATAGTTTGCCTACAATTGCTGCAAAACTAAACAAATCCATTTCAGTGTTGCATGAGCTTCTAACTGGTATGAGCCAGAATGACTGTAGAACTCTAAAGCCATATCTACATCTTGGGCCATTATTAAAGATTCTTGTCACATCCTGGGTGTGACTTACATTTGGTCAGAAGTATTTTGGACTGTGGCATCCAAGAAGCAAGCAATACAGTTTTTATCTTTGACCCTTGCACTTGTTTGATGACAAAGAATAGATTGAGACCAACTACTTCAGGTTTCAGAGAGTTTACTTGTGTCCTTTGAGGCTTAGGGACAATCCTTTATGACAGAAATGAAAGGACAGAGTGTATTATGTTCAAAGCCCAATAACACTCACTTTTCTGACAAAACAAATGTCTAGTCATCCAACTCATCTCTTCACTTTTCCCAGTGTGAGGTGGAACAAATGTGGTCTTTGCATGAGAAAGAATGAGAAGAGAATGCTGTTACTAACAGTTAATTATTTATGTGACCTTGAGAAAAGCATTCATTCATCTGGGCCCAAGTTTATGCATTTTTAACTTGGTGATAATTGTACCAATGGGTGCCTCATACAGTTGGTGTAAACTTTTAGTTGGTTGACACACGTAAGAAGACTGCTGCATAGTCTTGAGTGCCTCATGTACATGTGCTGGGTTCTTAACGCAGTGAAACTGACGTGCCATGTCTCCAGGAAGGCAATCTGGTGCTTTCTTCTTGTGTGCCTTCTGGGCTATAAGATCAAGCAGAAACCAGCCAGGCGGGATGGCTCACGCCTGTAATCCCAGCACTTTGCGGGGCTGGGTGGGTGGATCACCTGAGGTTAGGAGTTTAAGACCAGCCTGGCCAATATAGTAGGAAACCCCGTCTCTACTAAAAAGAATACAAAAAATTAGCTGGGTGTGGTGCTGGGCACCTCCTGTAATCCCAGCTACTCAGGAGGCTGGGGCAGAATTGCTTGAACCCAGGACGTGGAGGTTGCAATGAGCTGAGATCGCACCACTGCACTTCAGCGTGGGTGATAAGAGTGAAACTCCATCTCAAAAAAAAAAAAAAAAAAAAAAAAAGAAAAGAAAAGAAAAATCAAGCAGAAAGCAAGGTGTTTACTAGTCAGATGCCTGTGCTGAGGGGCTGGATGAGGAAGGGCAGTGCCACTCAGATAGGAGAGTTGAATTCCTGAACATCACATTGGATCTAAGTCTCAAGCAACTGCAGAGTCATGCTCCCCAGCCCAGGTAATGGGACCCTCAGGGTATGCTCCCAACGACATTATTTCAAGGATGAGCATTTCTGAGTGTTCCACAAAATTCCATTCCTCCTCTTCATTCCTAGAAGGCTTTATAAAAGATTGGCTGTCAGATATCAAAACAGGGCTCCACCAATCAGCCTCCTTCCAGGCAATGATTTGTCTATCCCCATGTCTCCCTTTCACAAGGCAGGGATCCAAGCAAGAGCAGACAGTCAATGGAAATTGACGATCTGGCAATTAAAGTTGAGGATTCCAATTGCAGCTGGAGTGCCAGGGCTGGGCCTTGTAGCCCTCAGAGCCATGGAGACTAAGTTTCAAATTTTGATAGCCACCCTTTCCAGCTGACCTTTAGCAGATGGCCCTGAAGCTGAAGCTGTTTAATTGACTATCCCCCAGGGTGCTGGGTCTATTATTTTTCCCCTTCGGCAATTTTCTTGCTTTTGACAGGTGCCGGTCCCCCCAGGTGGCCTTCTAATTAGGAACTTTCTGTGATGTGATGGTACAGTCCATTGTGTCCACTTTGGGACTTTCTCTACATAACTAGAAAAAATATAAAACTAGCAGTTTCATTGCTTGTATACAGCACTGAGCTTAGGACTGAAAGACTAATGTTACTTTCATCCAGCTACCTAAGAAATAAGTGAAATATTTTTGCTATATGGATAGTCATGAGGTATGTATCTAAGGGCTGTCCAGTTTCAGAACATCACTGAACACGGGTTGGGGGAAAGTACACTGATGTAGAAGTAATAAACATGAGACCCCACATTTTTTGTTTGTTTGTTTCATTAAAGTAAAATTCACGTATCATAAAATTATCCATTTTAATCATCGTAAAGTACTGTGTACAATTCAGTGGCTTTTACTGCACTCACAATGCTTTGCAATTATCCGCCACTAGCTAATTCTAGAACATCATTACCCTAAGGAGAAACTCTGTACCCATTAAGCAATCACTCCCCATTGCCTCTTTCATCTAGCCCCTGGCAATCACTAATCTGCTTTCTGTCTCTCTGGATTTGCCTATTTTGGCCATTCCATAAAAATAGAGTTATCTTATATGTGGCCTTTTGTGATTGGCTTCTTTTACTTAGCATAATGGTTTTGAGGTTCACCCATGTTGTAGCCTATATCAGTACTTCAATCCTTTATGTGACTGAATAACCTTCTGTTGTATAGACACACCACTTTTTATCTATCCGTTCATCAGTTGATGGACATTTCAGTTGTTTTCACTGGTTGGCTATTGCAAATAGTACTGTTATGAATATTCCTGTACAAGTTTTGTCTGTACATATGTTTTGCATTCTTTGGGTATATTTCCAGGAGTGGAATTGCTGTGTCATGTGGTAATTTTATGTTAAACTGTTTGAGGAACTGCCAAACTTCTTTCCAAAGTGGATACACCATTTTACATTTGCACCAGCAATGTATTATGTTTCCAGTTTCTCTGTAACGTCACCAATGCTGGTTACTTTCCATATTTTTTATTATGGTCATCTTAATGTGCATTCAATGGCATCTCATTGTTGTTTAAATTTGCATTTCTCTAATGACCAGTGATGGTGAGCATCTTTTCATATACTTTTTGGCCATTTGTATATCTTCTTTGGAGAAATTCTACTCAAGACTTTTGTAATTTTTAACTGGGCTGTTTGTCTTTTTGTTGTTGAAGTGTATATTCTGGATACTAGACCATTATCAGACATATGATTTGCAAATATTTTTTTCCATTTTGTGGGTTGTCTTTTTACATTCTTGATAGTTTCCTTTGATAAACAAATTTTTTTAAATTTTGATAAAGTCCAAGTTATCTGTTTTCTTTTGTCACTTGTGCTTCTGCTATCATATTTTAAAAACAAAATTGTGAAATCGAATGTCATGCAGATTTTTGCCTATGTTTTCTTCTAAGAGATATATAGTTTTAGCTCTTAGGTCTATGATTCATTTTGTCTTAATTTTTGTAAATGGTGTGAGGTAGGGTCCGAATTCATTCTTTTGCAAGTTGCCTTGAACCATCTGTTGAAGACTATTGTTTCCCTACTGAATGATCTTGGAACTTTTGTCCAAAATCAATTGACCATAGATGTATGAGTTTATATCTGGATTATCAATTCTATTTCACCAGTTCATATGTCTAGACTTATGCCAGTCTTCCCTAAATATTCTTTTGGTCAAGTTAATCCATTCTTTGAGCATCAGATTTCTCATATCTAAAGTGTGTGTATTGGGAGGAAGGAGGCAGATGGATGAATGATAGTCTATGGTGCTTTTCTAACTCCCAAAACAAATGTTTTGCAATGAAAATTTTTTGTACTATTTTTATAAAGAATGGGAAATTCTATAGGCTCCTTTCTGTACCTTGAGGATGGCATTAAATTGAAAAATATTAACTAAGGTTACTGTCTAATTTTTTAAAGTTATCAACAGGAACAAAAGTACAAATACCTGTGTAGTTCTAAAAGATGTATAGAATGGGACTGACTTGACAATGGAAGAGACAAATATCTATATTTTTGTTGATAATGTTACTGGAAATCATGAAAATACAGCTTTGACTCCTCTAACCTTCTGTCATAATTTCTGGATGTTGTTAATCATTTTTTCTTTTCTCTTTTATTTTTACAAAATAGAGATGGGGTTTTGCCATGTTGTCCAGGCTGGTCCTGAACTCCTGGGATCAAGCAATCCTCCCATCTCAGCCTCCCAAAGTGCTGGAATTACAGGCATGAGTCACCACGCCCGGCCAATATTGTTAAGTTTTAAAATAATTATTTTAAAGGTACAGGCCAGGTAGAGGTAGGTCTGGATGGATGGGTAATGATGTCAAAGTCTGTTTAACCACTTTATTCTTTCCAACAAATTTCTTCATAATATGAACCCACATTATTCACATAACTCATATGAAACTCCCAATAAAAATCTTACAGGCCACTCTCAATAATTTCCATGCTGAACAGACCATGTACATTCCTTGCTTGACATCTTCGCTGTCTAGTATTTGGAATGACATTTTCCAAATACTAGACAATGAACAGGTTATATCAGAATTACTGGAGTACTCCTTGCTAATAAACAGATTATTATAGAATCTACCCAGATTAACCAAATCAGAACATGAAAGGAAGAAGGGGACTAGAGAAGAAAGGCACTGAACAAACACCCCATGGAATTCTGATGCAGAGCAAAAGTAAAGTACTCTTTTCTAATGCATAAGGGACAGCTGCTCATAGTATATGGTACTGAAAGTTAGGACAGGCCTACTTCAGAATAGGTGTGGGCACTGGAGTTAGATATAGAATCATACAATGTTAAGCTTATAAAATCAGATATATAAAAGGAATTGTGTTAGAAATTATATAAAACAGGCTGGTGCAGTGGCTCATGTCCATAATCCCAGACCACTGGGAGGCTGAAGCGGGCAGATCACTTGAGGCCAGGAGTTCAAGACCAGCCTGGCCAACATGGCAAAACCCTGTCTCTACTAACAGTAAAAAATTAGCCAGGTGTGGTGGCACACACCTTTAATCCCAACTACTCGGGAGGCTGAGGCATGAGAATTGCTTGACCCCGGGAAGCAGGGGTTATGGTGAGCCAAGATTACACCACTGTACTCCAGCCTGGATGACAGAGAAAGACTCTGTCTCAAAAAAGAAAAAAGAAATTATATAAAATAAGGAAAGATGAGTTGAGAATTCAGCTGATACTATGGCAAAGATCAGAGGAAAAGATTCAATGACTGCTATTTGTATTAAAGATTTAGGTACCCAAGAAATTGAGGTATCCAAGAGAGTTTCAATGATATTAGCTTGTAGAAAAGCAAAGTGAAGATAGGCAACATTTCTGTGTCTGAGTTCCAGCTGACTTTACTTCTCTAAGGAATACTGAGCTTGAAAAAGACTGAGACCATTGTGGCCAGCTTTCCTGCCTAAGGATACAGGTGGGCATTTACTGAGCATGTGCTATGGGTGAGGTGAATTACTTGTTTTAATTCTGAAATGATCATGCAAACTAAAGTGCATCCGTAACAGGCAAAAGTGAAAACTCATGGAGTTTGGATACTTATCCAAAGTCATACAAATAATAAATGGAAGTACTGAGATTCATATATAATACTATCCACATTTGATATACACTACTCAGAAAGTGTAGCCTAAGCCTTATTGGGAACTTACCTTCAGACCTAAGTAGCTTACTAAAGTGACCAGGTCATCCAATCTAACGGTAGCTAACTGGGAGGATTCATTCACCATGGCAAATCATTTTAGGTTCATGTGTTTTCCAGATTAAGGATGTGATCTCAATCTAAAGTCTGGATTTTCATATCTTTCCAAATATTCTCCATCTTCCAATGCTACCTCTTACTTGTTGATCATCTGACAGTTCTGAAAATTCTGACAAAGATTAATCTTTCTCCTTCCTGTCATCTGCTACATGGATTATTTTGGTTATTTTGTCTGTAGATTTTACAACTTATTATTATTCTTGTTTTAGTGCTTGGGACTAATTACAACTTCTTTCATGCAATTGCTTCTTGGGGGTTACAGAAGCCATACAGTGTGGTCCAGGAGCTGCTACCACATGGAACTGTTACATATTTTCTAAATGCTTGTTGAATTAAATTCAAAGTATAGTGAATCTCTGTGACAGGAGGGACTTTTAGGCACACAAGATGAAGAGCAAGCAGTCCTGAGAGTGAGCTGCTAAATTCCTAGATTCCATTACATGCTTCATGCTGCTACCCTATTAGTATTCCAATGGAAATGATTTCCCATAAAATACATTAAAAAACCATAGGAACCCTAGACTAAGAGACCAAATGGTCATCATCTATATCTCAGTATTCTAGAAAAGAAGTTCAAATTGCAAATTTGCCACAGGGCACTAGCTTGCAGGTCCTACAGTGATGCCTACCAAGCTCTGAGGAAGCCCAAACACCTATTAAGATACAGGTGTGTGAGATGGGGGAGAGAAAGACTTTTAAAAAAAGATACAGGTGTGTGTGTGTATGTGTGCATATGTGTGTGCATGCGTGTGTGTGTCTAACACAGAACAAAAATACACCCATGGCTTCCTTTCTATTCAACTGGTAAAATTAATATGCTACACAAGTTCCTTCCTTCAGGTTGACAATGTTACCCAAACGCCTTGATGAAATAACATCTAGAATGTCTTTCTTCTGGAGAAACACAGTACTTTCCTCACCTGAAGTTTCTTTCTATGGGCTTTGTGATTAGAAAATGATTTCCAAGTGCAAAATGCAGCTCTATGTACCGTCTTCAGAAAGTTTTTCAGATCCTGGGATGAGAAATAAGTAATGAGAATGCATCATCATGTTACAAATAACAACAACAAAAACACCCTTATTTTATAATACTGCTGAACTTCAAGAAATCAGATAAGAGAAGGAGCAAAAGTAGTGAAAATCAAGGATGGCGGTGGTTATGTTACTGATTGAGAGGTGTGGACTTTCCTAGTCTCCTGGTGACTATTTTCATCACCAGAAACAATTCAAATGATTGGAGTCATCTAAGCTGAACTGACAGTCACATAGATAAATTTGACAAGACTTACCAGGGCTAGCCCCAGGGAAGGGTGAGGTATCTTATGCCCCCTATCATCAGAAGCACTCACTTGGTCAAGTGAATATTCCCCTACTCTTTCAAAAACATTGGGGGTCGCTAAGTACCACAAAGACTGCTAAAACTTACACGTGTTTCCAACCACTCCCTGGAGTGAGTGACAATTGAGAGCTACTGAAATGGGGGTTGTGGCAATCCAGGTTGGCAAGGGCTGGATTGCAGTTTTACTTAGACCTGGATCATTGGCCAGGAGGTATAATTTAAAGGCTCATTACTCACCTCCCCCTTAGCTTTCAAAGAGGGTAGAATCAAGTCCATTGGTATTCAGCTGTTTGTCCCCCTCAGTGAGATCATGCATAAACCCACATGAAATTTCCAACAAAGAAAAATTTAAACAATCTGGCAGCAACTACCAAAGCCAAAGTACAATCTGCAGTGATGGGAATTTGGCTGAAACTTGTCTCAGATGATCCCTATCTCACCTTCTTAACTCCAGTTGATAATCCAAGTCTGCACTCTGCTACTTCCCTGGGGGAAAACATATTACATTGTTGCATGATCTGATATTCCTTGCCTAACTATGGAGCCTATGGAAGTGTCAGGACACTAGATTAGGAGCACAAGTGTACAGGCAATTGGGCTGAGCCCAGACATCTTGAAACATTGCAGGCAGTGGCTTGTAGGACCTTATTTCTGACTCTGTAATTAGATACAGTAATGGATTTAGATGCAAAAGCTTTGACCTTGCACGTGTTCCTCTAGCTAGCTAGAAGGTTCTTTAGCTCATTCTCCATCCTTCCAGATTGTGCAGTGTGATCTACTCTGCAAAGCCTGACTTTAACTTGAAACCCTACTGCCTGCCAGCAGATCCCATTACTTCTTTTTCTATGA
The DNA here is from genome assembly GCF_007565055.1 of Rhinopithecus roxellana. Classification (NCBI taxonomy): domain Eukaryota; kingdom Metazoa; phylum Chordata; class Mammalia; order Primates; family Cercopithecidae; genus Rhinopithecus; species Rhinopithecus roxellana. Next base: position 116,647,557 of record NC_044553.1, on the reverse strand, counting down.
TTTGTGCTTATCTGTGAATGCCAAACTTATTCTTGCCTTGGAGCCTTGCACTTTGCACTTGCTTTTTATGGTCTATGATATTCTTCTTCTGAATTTCATATGTTTGATTCTTTCTCATCACATATAGCTCACTCAAATGTTTGTACCCCAGAAAGGCCTTCTCTGACTATGCTGGATGAAGCAGATCCATTCCTCAACACTTTTCATGACATTATCCTTTTAAAACTGTTCAGCACAACATTTGTCACTGTCTGAATTATGTTACTTATAAATATATTTAATGATCACTAATTTATGGCAGTGATTTTGTATGTTTATTTACTAACTGTTTATGACTATCTCGCATCTTTAAAATATATGCTCCAGGAGGTCTTGCCTCTCTTGTTCACTGCTATATCCCTAGACCCCATAGTAGATGTTCTATAAGTATTTTACAAATGAAGAAATCAATGGCCCCAATATTGTCCCGTACTTAGTGCTATTAAAACTCTTACCACATTTTCTTACAATGACTTCATTAGAGATGAGTCCTTTAACAATCCTGAACTCTCTTGAAGGTCAAGTTCTGTGTCATCTTCATGTGTATAATACTAGCAACTTGGTGCACAGCCTGGCATATAGTATGTGTTTACTAAGAATTTGCTAAATAAAATAACAACTTGGCTATGTATTCTTTACTTTATTCATATTTTGTTCTGTGGCAATAGGTCTGTTCAAACTCACAAGCAAGAGACCAAAGAAAGCATCTAAGTCCTTCCAAGGGCTTGACCTCAGTGGGTGCTGTGCAGAGCCGCTGCCTCAGACTCCACCAACTGCTAGATCCTGTTCTTTTCCCTCTGGCCCTAGCAACTAGCCAGCATCTCCCACTTCCTCATCCTTCTACTTTAGAAAAAGTTGATGCACATTTCTTTGTTCCCTTGACTTTCTTATGTTCAAGAAGGTGGCCTTCAAAAAGATGCACCACAGTTTGATGGAACTTATTTTCAATGCAATTAAAAGCAAGAATTAGTGTTCAAAATATATAGACTCGTTGAAATCAACATTTAAAAAATTAAAAGAAGAGAAAAACAGATATAAGTATTGACAAAACATTCTTGGAAGAAGAAATCTAAGTGACCACAACCTCAGTAGTAATTGAGAAAAATGCAAATTATCCATATGACCCAGCAATCCTCTGCTGGACATATCCCCAAAAGACATGTAATAAGAACCTCAAAAGTATATCTGTGCTGTCATGTTCACTGCAGGACTATTCATAATAGGCAAAATATGGAAACAACCCAAGTGCCCATATACATATGTATACAAAGGAATATTATCCAGCATTAAAAAAGAAGATCCTGACATTTATGAATGAATCTGGAGGACAATATGCTAAGGGGAAAAAGCTAGACCCAGGTAAAAATACTGCATGATTTCACTTACATGTGGAGTCTAAAGAAAAAGTTGAATACATGGAAACAGAGAATAGAACAGGGATTACCAGGGTATGGGAGGGGAGGAAAATGAGGGGTTATAGATTTAAGGGTACGAATTTTCAGTTACATAGAATGAGTAAGTCTCGAGTATGTAGGATGAATAAGTCTAGAGATCTAATGTACAGCATGGAGACTATAGTTAATAATACTGTATTGCATACTGAAAATTTGTTAAGAGAATAGATTTTAGGTGCTCCCACCACACATACATACACAAAAATGGGTAACTATGGAAGGTTATGGATGTTAGTTTGCTTGACTGGAGTAATCATTTCAGTATACACACACACACACACACACACACACACTATGTTGTACACTTAAATATATACAATCAAATTCATTTTAAAAAACAAAGAATAACCATTAAATACTTGATTAGTACAAAAGAATCAGTAATAACCCTTCAGACAACATCATTTAGGCAAACAACACCAAGTGCTGACAAAATGTGGAGCATTAAGAAATCTCATGCACTGTTGGTAGGAATGTAAATTGGTACCACCAGTTGCAGACCAATTTGGCAATATCCAGAAGCTGAACATACCTTTTGGCTCAACACTCTCCATACTGGCAAAACAGTAGTACAAGGGTACAAGGAGATATGTGTGAGAATGCTCAATGTAGCACAATGTTTAATAACACATGCATAAATTCTAATGTGTTTCTAAGACAACTAAATTAAAGGGCTAGATCTACACGTAGCAACATGCGTATGTCTCAAGAACACATGCTGAAATAAGAAAGAAGGATTCATAAAGCATGACAACAATTACATGAAAGTTGAGATGTGTCAACAAATGATAGACAGATAGATGGTCCTTAAAATGGTAAAAGCTAAATTTAGAATAATGGTTATTTTAGGTTGCAAAGAGGAAGATGCATTCTGACATGGGTATAGAGAGGATAACCATTTATTTGTGATATTTTGTTTAAGCTTGTTAGTAACTATATATGCATCTACTATATTTTTATGTATTTTAATACATAATGTGCCCTAAATATCTTATTAAATATTTTATTAAAAATAATTGTACCCAATATACTTTGTACGTATTGACGACTGCACAAGCCACATCCTGCCACACTCTTTTTCTACAACCCAGAGCCCTTGGCATTCATGTGATTTCAGAGCCGAGGCTTTGACACAACTGTTAGTCCCAGAAGAATCAATAATAACTTTCCAAAAAAAACAAAAAATCCAGAAAACCTTTCAAAAAAAATTCAGAAAACCAAAAAGTCACTGAGAAGAAGCCAAATCCCTTCACAACTATTTACCCAGTGAGTGTTTGTACACAAACTACCTGATACATTCCTATATCCTAGGTCACCAGCACTAACCTAGAACACTAAAATCACTTCCCATCTCCAGTCATAGTTTCTGCCTCTGATGTAGTCCCAGCTCTCCTGTTTGAGTTTCTGTAACTAGACACTAGCTCTTACCCTCTGTACCCCACTAGAAAGAGCTCTCTGACTACTCAGTTGCCCTATAACTCAGTTCTCTTGGGGTTCAATTACCTGCATTTATTTCTTATAATTTTCTCCTAACTTCTGCTTCATTGCTGATATCTGTGGTTCCCAAACTGGACTGCTCATCATAATCACTACTGACCCTTTAAAACATGCAGATCTCAGGCCAAGCATGGTGGCCCGTGCCTGTAATCCCAGCACTTTGGGAGGCCAAGGCAGGTGGATCGCCTGAGGTCAGGAGTTCGAGACCAGCCTGACCAATATGGTGAAACCCCATCTCTACTAAAAATACAAAAATTAGTGGTGACGTGTGCCTGTAGTCCCAGCTACTTGGGAGGCTGAGGCAGGAGAATTGCTTGAACCTGGGAGGTGGAGGTTGCAGTGAGCAGAGATCACACCACTGCACTGCAGCCTGGGTGACAGAGCCATACTCCATCTCAAAAAAAAAAAAAAAAAAAAAAAAAGAACATGTAGATGTCTGTGCCTCTTCCCAGACCTTTTGAATCAGAAAATGTCCTAAAGGATTCTGATGGTCAGCCAGATTTTCCAAACACTGACCTTGATCGTGCTTCCTCTTGATTCTCTCCCTGCACTTCCTACCCAGACACCTAAGCCCCTTACTAAGCGCTACCTAGGTGTGCTTCCCTACAGCTGTGCCCTGGCTCTCCTTTCTCCTATTCCTCCTTAGCTTCAGGGATGAAAAGGGCAGAGAGTGTACCTTAGGAAGTGAGGTTTCATCTGCAGTAACACCAATTCATTTGCATTCATTGTAGGAATTTGCCCGAAAAAGTACAGCCTTCCTCTTAATTTATACTGATAATTATTACTATTATTTGTAATACTGTGCTTGAAAAGGCACTTGAAAAAATATGAACTTACAAGCTAAATTTTTAAATAATCTTATTTTGAATAACTTTAGATATATAGAAAAGTTGCAAAGATAGTAGTACAAAGATTACCTGTTCCAGTGATGTCAAACTCAATTCGGCCAACGAGCTATAAACTAGAAAGAACCTAATGCCTTGTAGGAACTCGGGCTATAACTACTGAGCAATATTGTATTCGAGAGTATTCTATAGGCCAAGGCAGTCTGACTAACCTGTCTCTATGGATAATTTGTAACTCACTAGAAGCCAGTTACCTTTGAACTGTGGCTCACATAGTAGTGGGAAACTATATAAGAAAAGTAAGCTTTATCAAGCAATAGGATCAGCCTGAATCAAAGCCCACTGCAGCAGTTTTTAATATATAGTCAGTGAAGACACCTGGGGTACTCCCTAGAAAGCAGAATCATGAACCCAAGGGCAAATAAACTAAAACCTCTAAGGATAGAACCTGGGTCTCTGCATTTGTAACAAGCTACTCAGGGATTTTTATTCACAGTAATATCTAAAAATCAGTGGGGTAGAGAATATGCTCTGGCAAGCTGAAATAAATGTTAGCTATTATTTCTGGAATTTGCATAACCACATCTCCTGTTTTCATTCGTCCAGTTCACAAAGCAAATTAACTTTCTGGCTCTATTTTTCCTGAATTCCATCAGTAGGTTGCCTCTGTGGGGAACAGGACTTTCTATGCTCCAACATTATTAATATCATTATTAATATTTAACATGGCATTAGGAGCTTATGATGTGCCAGCTCTGTCTTAACACTATATAAGTTATCTCATTTAAAATTAACAACACTCCTTTATGGCAAGTATTATTATTCACATATTAAAGACAGGGAACTGAGGTTAAGAGATTGTGCAAAATTGCACAGTAAGTAAACATTAGGGCAGGGATTTAATCTCACGTCACTCTGACCTCAAAATCCATGTTCTTACTTCTACTCCAACACCACGCCTCCCCTAAACCAGCAGTTTAAAATGTTTTTTTAAGAAAAATGGGGGCTGGGCATGGTGGCTCACTCCTGTAATCCCAGCACTTTGGGAGGCCAAGGTGGGTAGATCACCTGAGGTCAGGAGTTTGAGACCAGCCTGGCTGACATGGTGAAACCCCATCTCTACTGAAAATACAAACAATTAGCCAGGTGTGGTGGCAGGCGCTTGTAATCCCAGCTACTCGGGAGGCTGAGGTGGGACAATCTCTTGAACCCAGGAGGCCTAGGCTGCAGTGAGCTAAGACTGCCTCTGCACTCCAGCCTGGGCAACAGAGTGATACTCTGTCTCAAAAAGAAAAAAACAAACAAACAAAATAGACAAATAAAAGTAAATAAAAATGGGTTAGAGTCCCACAGAACCTCACAGTGTGTTCCTCTAATTATAAGTTTCAAACAGTGATGCTAAGAAAGCCAGTGGCAGGGAGTCCTGCACCTTGGAGACAGGACCACTCTAGCATGATGGGAAGACATTCTTGGACACACACAGACCACACATTCTTCCTGTTCTCATGCTGTGAAGAAAAAGAAGACGATTTCTATTCCCAAAGAAAAAGAAAGGGTAAAAATAAGTGAAAAAGTTTGCTTTAAACAACAGACTTTCTGGAGATCGCCAGAAATTAGGAAATTCCATAGTAGCTGATCAACATTAATTATAGAACAGGTGTATGTCTTTAGTAGAAGATGAGAAAGAAAACAGAATAGAGGACCAGAACCTATTCTTAGGACTCATGGTAGAAGAATAAACATGCATCCAAATGGATTAACAAGAAGGGAAAGGCAGTACTGGGGACATGGAAAGCAGGGGGTAACAATTAAAATAGCAATTTCATTTGGTGGAAGAACTTCTTATAACAACTGGAAAGCATAAGCAATTTGGAAGGAGTAAAACAATTTCATGGATATGGATTCCCCTGGGATCCAGCTGTTTTTCTCAGCCTTTTAACTGATTATACATGTCACTGGAGAGATGGAGCATCACTTAAAACAAACAAACAAGGATAAGTGGTCAAAGAATTTGGTTAGTGCAAGTTAAAGCTAATGTCCCTTCAATCAGACGTTGACATAGAAAGTAGTTAGCTCTGGGGCTTGTCAAATTTAACAAAAATAGCCCCACTGTCTTTAATTCTTAAAACATTTCACTGCTGACCTTCACAAGAATAAAATATTTGCTTTACTATTGCAAGGCAAAGTTTCAGCAAATCTCAACACGTATAAAAATGCTTTCTAAGTATATGTAGATTTTCTTTCTTCCCTATTGCCACCTATCCCTACCTTGACCGATCCTGAATTTGATTGATATGCCCAAACTTTAAGTTGACTGATATCAACTTGAAGCAAAAATTAATGTCATTGTTAGAGTATTATCCAAGATTAGTTTCACTCGTATTTTTGTTTCTAACCACCAGTCTCATCATATCTTTGAAGAACGCACACAAAAGTAGGAAATGGTTATTTTTGGATTTTGCTTCCAATTCCCCAAATAAGATTAGAGCAGATTACATAGCATTTTAAACACATTTTAAAAATGAGAAATGGTAAAATCCTGTTGTCTCTCCTGTAGAGTGTACACCTGAATTGTCTTGTCTGCTTTTGCAAGGGAATAACATATATCTTGGAATGGGAGATAATATCTACTGGGTAGATAGAGTCAAATAATGACTCAGACATTATATATGGAAAATAGTATTGTTCATTGTTTTATAAATACTATTGTCAAATAATCCTTAAATTTAAAAAATAATAAAGATTTTGAAATGAGTCAAGGCCCTTTGAAAGTCAAGGCTCTAATTATTTAAAAGAGAAAAACATAATACAGAAATAACAAACAAATATAATTTTTTATTCCTAAATTGTGTTAGGGCTGATATTTGAATGAGTGGGGTTTTGAGATTGTGACTTTTGAGTCAGAATTTTTGTAGATTAAAAGACTATAAAGTCCAAGATCTATAACTCTGCCTCAGATCCAGAAGACCATAAATTGTGATTAAGAGGGAAGGACAAAGAGAAAATTCCTGATAGGAAGTAAAAGCCATGATTCTGTTAATAGCTATAACAAGGCCAATGAAAAAAAGGGGGGGGGGGGCAAAAACACTTTGTGTTTGTTCTTCCCAGTAGATGATTAGAGTGTCACCATAGCCAACTTTTAACAAGATACAGGTAGATGAGGTGGAAAAACCATGTTTCAGCTTCCAGTCTCATAAGCCTTAAGCTGAGGCTCCACTATTCTTGACTATACTGTCTTTGGTAGCCTAAACATCCCTGGAGATTTTAGTGACTCAATTTTCTTCTTACAGTGAAATAACTCAGATATAAAAGTTCTTTAAGAATAGGTTTAATGTCACTGCTTAGGCCTGGAAAGGTATGTAGAGAGTGATACAGGGAGATATACAAACAGAGAGGTAAGAAAAGATGATTTTTGTATCTTAAAACTATCTCTAAGAGTGCTAAAAATCCTCATAATGATAATTACTGGTTTTGATCACCTGTCATGGGTCATGCACTCAGAATACATTGTGTCATGATCGCTACTAACTTCTTATATCCACTCCCACAAAGGAGGTGTTACATTGAAATATTAAGGGAAACCTATAAACAATTAGAAGCATAATGTGCACTTTTCAAAACAGTAAAGAGGAACATGAGAATAAATAAAATTGATTAACCCTATGGAAGGCAGGAAATATAGAGCTAAAACTAAAGACAAAACATAATAAGTAGAAAATTCAAAAAAGGTGGGAGAAAATAAATTAACACATATCAGTAACACACATGGGCTAAACATGTCAGGTAACAACAGAGAGAGCTTGAAAAACATTCATCTCTATGTTATTTCAAAGAGAAATGAACATAATACAGAATTAACAAATAAAGACAAATATCTTAAAGGGTGCTATTTACAATAACATCAGAACATGTTAAATATTTAGGAATAAATTAAATTAATAAAAATTATAAAAACTTCAAAAATGAGCAATTCAAAAACTTAAAAGAAGTTAAAGGCCAGGTACAGCGGCTCACACCTGTAATCCTAGCACTTTGGAAGGCTGAGGTAGGTGGATCACCTGAGGTCAGGAGTTCAAAACCAGCCAGGCAAACATGGTGAAACCACGTCTCTACTAAAAATACAAAAATTAGCCAGGTGTGGTGGCACGTGCCTGTAATCCCAGCTACTCGGGATTGAGACTGAGGCAGGAGAATTGCTTGAACCCAGGAGGTGGAGGTTGCAGTGAGCCAAGATCATGCCACTGGACTCCAGCCTGGGTGACACAGCAAGACTCTGTCTCAAAAATAAATAAATAAATAAATAAATAAATAAATAAATAAATAAATAAATAAATAAAAATTGAAAAGGAAAGAAGTTAAAGAAGACCCAGTTAATTGAAAGATATTCTATAGCCATAGAATGAAAAACTTTATGTTGTCAAATTCCAAATCTTCCCCCAAACTGATCTATTGAGTCAATGCAATTCCAATAAAGGTGATTCCAACAAAGATCCAGAATGTCCTTTTGGTGGAAGTTTACAAGTTGATTCTAAATTTTTATATGAAAATGCAAGTGGCCAAGAAAAGGCAAAGTAATATCAAAGAACAATAAAAACGAAGGATATACCCAATAAGATATTGAGAGCTGTTATAAATCTATATTAATGAATACAGTGTGATATTAAGCTAAAGAGGGAAAAATAAATCAGTAGAACAGAAAAGAATACAGAGATAGTTTCTGAAACATATGGTTATCTGATTTATGACAAAACTGACACGGCAATGAAGGCAAAAGTGGCCTTTTCAATAAATGGTATTGTGCCAACTGGATGCCAATGGCAAGAAAATATGTCTTGTTCCTTACATCATACTATATACAGAAATAACTAAAAGTGGATCATCGACCTAAATGTGAAAAGTAAGATAATAGAGGTTTAAAAACACATAGGAGGATGGCTTCATGATGTTAGAGTAGGCAAAGATTTCTTAAATAGGATATGAGCAGCACTAGCTTTAAAAGAAAAATAAGTTATAGTACATTAGATTCAGAATTAAAATATACTGACAAGGGAGTGAAAAGTGTAGTATGTGTGTGTGTTGGGGGAGTGTCCAACACATACTTTTCCAACTCAATCAGAAAAACACAATCAACTCAATAGAACAATGAACAAAAGTTTGAACAGGCTCTTTACAAAAGAAGATACTCAAATGGTTAATAAAATATGAATATAAAATACTCTACTTTATTAGTCATCTGAAAAAATGCAAATTAAACCACAGGGAAATCCCACTATTTCCCCATTAGAATAAATCAGTGAAAAAGGAAAGGGATACAGGTGGTTGGTAATGTGCATCATCAGAATTCTCCATACAGTGCTAAAAATTTCTTTGGCAGTATCGACTACAAGTTGAATATATATACCATATGAGTCATTAATCCCACACTTAAATTTATACCCAAATAATTCGATGCATATTTTCATCAAAGGACAGGTACAATACTGTTCATAGCAGCCCTGTTTATAATGGTCCCCCACTAGAAACCATCCAAATGCCCACTGAGAGTTCAGGGAATAAATGATTTCAATGGATAAATAATATTCACACAACGGAATACTGTCTTAGTGCATGTGGGCTTCTATAACCAAATACTATAAAGTTGAAAGCTTATGAATAATACAAAGTTATTTGTTAGAGTTCTGGGGACTGAGAAGTTCAAGATCAAGGCACTGGCAGATTCTGTGTCTGGTGAGGCCTGTTTCCTGGTTCATAGATGGTGCCTTCTCCCTGTATCCTCACATGTGGGAAGGGCAAACATCCCATTCATATCACATTTTTAAGAGGACAAACTATTCAATGATGTGTGATAGTAAGAACAGTGAATGATCCCTAGGAAGGGTGATGAGTCAAGGAGGAAAAGGAGACACCAGGAGACTTCTGGGATGTGCATAATATTCTCTTTCAAGTTTAACTTTTAAAAATTTCTCTTTATCTGGGTGACAGTTTCTTGATTATGACCCCTTTGTAATTAAGACTTACTATTATGATTTGGTCACTTACCTTTATATATGTTAAATGTGAATGAAAATTAAAAGAAAAAAACAAGAGGTAACATGACTGTTGTCAAATGTAAATGGACAATTATTTTCAAGATGAAACATATTCAAAATAAAATTTTTCATGTAAAAAACTCTGGAAACTGAAAATTAAATAATGACTAAGATGACATTGTAAAGGAAAAAAAAATAGATGGAAGAGGCCACTGTAATAAGGAGGAGGAAGGAGGAGGCACAAGAGAAAGAGTATGAATTTATAGGAGTAATATTTTTATTTTAATATAAATATGTAATATATAAATATATATTTCACCCATAAGTAATTGTAAATATTAAATAAATGTCAATATTCTAACCTGGATGGTACAAGTGCAGGAATAGGAAATAAACCAAGGGAACATGACATGGAACAAAGAAACAACCCCCTCATGTACGTGAGAGTTTGGCACATAATAGAAGTAGGTTTTTAAAAAACTGGTGATGGTGTTGGGACCATTAATTGGCTGTCCATATGGAAAAAGACAAAATTAGAACACTTCCTCTACCTATATGCAAAACTTAACTTCAGCTAGATAAAATACTTAAATGTGAGCAGTAATCCTCTAAAATGTTTAGAAAAATGTATAGAAGAAAAAAATAACCTTACTGTGTTTAGTTAGGAAACAATTTCTTAGAGTACAAAAGAAACATAATATGCAATGAAGAAAAAAATCACATATTTTAACACATATTAAGTAAAACTAACAAGAAACAATATGTACCCCCATGCCTAAAAGTTGAATTAAAAATACTGTTTTATTAAAAAATTCCACTTAATTCATATATATATATATATATATACACACATATACATACATATATAATTCTAAGCCATGGATTCACAAGAATAAAATACGAATAAGGAATGCTATCCATTCAAATAAAAGCAAAACAAAACAACAGCAAAAATCTTTTTTCCATAAATGAAAAAAAAACCCACAAAAATGAAAAGACAAGTCACAAACTGGATAAAAATATTACAATCCCTGGAACAAAGGACTAAGTTCTCAAGATATAGAATGAACTTCTACAAGTCAATAAGAAAAAAAAAAAAAACAACAGAAAGAGAAGCAACAAATAGAGAAAATGGACAAAGCATGTTAATAAGTGACTCATAGTGGTAGAAACTCAAATAAATAAAACATGAGGGGTTGAGCTCAACCTCACTAATCAGAAAAATGAAAGTAAAAGCAACCATGAGATTCTATTGCTTTCAGATTGTCAAAAGGCAACTACATGGATATCAGCAAGTTATGAGGAGAAAGTAGCTCAGCAATTCTGCTTCTCAATTGCTGACTTAGAGAAACTTCTCTACAAGGCAAAGGACAGAAAGGTACTGTCTCTCAGTAAAGAAAATGGATCCATAAACTGTGATCATCCATGCAATGAGTATATACAGCTATTAGAATGAATAAACTGAGTCCACTTTTATCCACCTGAAAATCTCAAGCGCAACATGTTGAGTGAACAAGAGGAGTTGGAAAATGATCGATAATCATTGAACAATCATCAGAGAAGAAATTGTCAGCTACAATTTAGGTTGGATTGTTAAAGAAACTATGTGTTGTTTGTGGATCCACTTATGTCTAGTAAAGGTAGAAAAATAAGTATATAGGATGCTATTTATCGATTTCACAGTGATTCTTTTCTCTAAGATGTTAAGGATGATGAGATGGAAATGGTGATTTAATTATATTTTAACTGCTTACATAAAAATAACTTAATATTCATGATTGCTGAGCACATAGGTGTCTGTTATAATATTTTCTAAATGTTTTATGTGTTTGAAATGTTCATAATTAAAATTTAAACAAGTTTAATATAAAATATACTACTAGCTTGGAAAAAATCTTCTGCCATGAGTTAAAAATGTAAGAATTTGCCACTGGATGAGCTCTGGCTCAAGAAAAGGTCCAAGTATAAATTTTAAATAGACTTTTGAATCTTAACCTGTACTAAGTCTTTTTCATGTTAGCCACCCAGAAACTAGCCATGCCAAGTGATCTTCTGCAGAGAGTATAACAGCTCTCTTCAAATATCAGTGCTTCCTGAAATTCTATGTCATCTCTCACCACCACAGGATTTAACTCTAAGATGCACCAATAGATTTGCAAAATTTGAGCAGGTTCCTTTTTCTTCATGGAGCAAACTAAGCCTGAGCATGATATTTCATCAATAGAAGTGTATGGTCACCAGGAGATCCCAGTTGCCATTTGCATTCTTCTTCATATATTCAGTCATAGCATCTTAGGGTTTCCCACTCTTTACCACATCTGGAATTAATCTATTACTCCCAACCCTGCTATCTTCCTTGGATTAAGCCACCATCACTTTCTGTCTGGTTTATCACTACAGGCCTTTAAGTCACCTCCCTGTCTCTAGCCTCTTTGTCTTCATGCTCCACACTTATATCGCACTGACCCTTCAAATCATTTGTTTAACATCTGTCTTATAAGTGCTACAAGGGCAGGAATCGTGCCTGTTTTGAACACCACTGTGTTCCCAAAGCAATGTCTGCCATACGACGGGGTTTTCTGTGTATTTTTTTGAGATATGAATAAACTAATGAACATTTTCCAAAGTACAAACATGAGTTTGTTTCCTTTCCAGTTAAAACTTTTCTCTGGTGACCTAAAGGGGAACATCCTCACTCTTTAGTGTGTGGCATTTTAGACTCTTAATGACATAGCCACTGCTTACCTCTCTTCCTCTCCACTTCATTTCTATCTCAGTCCTCTAAGTCCCAAGCCACAGTGAACTATTCATTCAACAAATATGCCCTGCTTATGTCTCCTGGCCTTGATACATATTGTAGCACATCTCAGAACACCATACTTTCTCTTTTCCTCAATATAGATCTTCATTTTTCTCATACTTTACCTCCCATTCTTAACTTTCCATGAGCCCTCAATGATAGGGCTACTTCTGTCTTCCAAGAGCTCCCTGTACTTAGAGCTTCCTGCCCTGAGAGCTACCTGTTGTAGTAATTATTTCATTGCACTGAAATTACTTTATTGATTTATTCCCATAGATTTTAAATTTTTGAAGGCAGATACTCTGTTTGTTCAATATTGTGCCCCCAATATGTGAAAAATGATAAATAAACATTTGCTCAATGTGTAAAGTGAATAAAATGTAAGTATCTATTAAAGGCTCCATTGTCCTTTTTCTATGTCCCAACCATCCTGCAATAACTCTTAAACATTGTTTAATATTTTTATTTGAAATCATCCACTATTGTAATCATATGCCAGATGAAAAAGCCATACAGATGTTTAAGTTAGTGAGGGGAGAAAGATTTTATTTTAAGTACTGTGTTGGTCTGTCAGAAACTCCTGATTTCAGTGAGGGAAAAACGGGCACAATACAGCATCGGGCTGAGGTTCCCGGCCTTCTCTTGCTACCGTGCACATCACTCTTATTTCTCCCACTTGAAGCTCTTTTGCAGGGCTGAAGTTGCAGATGGTCTTGGTTACTGTTGCTAGGCAAAGCCTTCTGGGATGGAACCACCTGCCCTAATTAATAGACAAATATTTCTGAATGTGGGTCATTGGGGCTCGCCAACACCCACATCCCTGAGAATAGATTTCTATGGCTGTACTATCCCTCTCGGAGCCAGCCTATTCATTTTCCATGGCTTGTTAAATAGGTTCCCATCTGTCAGAGGCTTCCCTGTGGAGCTGGTATATTTCATTCTGAAACCCCATGGAGATAAGAAGTCTAGGAGAGATTCTTTTCCATACACACCTAGCTGCTCTGCTCTTTTCTTTCTCAGGGGATACAGAGCCAACTAGCGGTGGCTGGGTAGCATCAGGGGTCTAAAGAAACAGGCTTCTGCTTCTCTGCACATTTATTCCACTGAGTGCATGAAGGCTAATTGTATTGACATCCACTTTCTATGGGTTGGCTCCATATATAGAATAGTTAGATTTCCAAAGAGAGAAACTTAAACCCTACATATCCTTCGAGGCTTGGTTCAGCTATCATACCTCTTCCACTCAGGAGCACCTCCTCTGTACCCCATCACTGCATTAACATGTTGAATTCAAATATTCTTTTTGCAAGTCTTTTTCCCCATCTGGATAATCAGTTTCTCAAAGTCAAGAACCAAATTCTGTTCTTCTCTACAACACAACGTCTATACTCAATAAATGTTGGTTGAACAGAACTGAACCATGGACAAAAAGCCAAGAATCAAGAATCAGGGTCCATAAATATGCCCTTGATTCTGAAAACTCCAGGCAAATCTAACCCCAAACCACAATTTGTCATGCATGTTTCCAGCTGCCAGTGGTTCCGTTTTGCAGTTTAAGGGTTCAGTGGTTTGGAAGGGTTGTCTATGATAACTCATCTCCATTTCCTCCCTCTTCAGTCACTTCTTAACCCACTCCCTCTGGCTTTTGCTCTGATCACACTACTGAAACAGCTCCAAAGTTCACCAATGGCATGCATGTTGCTCAGTTTCAAAGTATTTCTATTCTCAGCTTACTGTACGTATCAGCAGCTATCAGGATTGCTGATTACAACATCTTTAAACATTTTCTTTCTGCCTTAGTTGACACAATGACCTCCTTGATTTCCTCCTACCTTTATGATTATCCATTATCTGTCTTCATTTTCAGACCCATTATTTCCTATTTGGCCATTAAACATTGGAGTTATCTAAGGCCCAGCCACATGTCCTCTTCTCTACTCACTCTTAACCTTTGACTCTGTGATCTCATGTGTGCTTATGAATGTAATTACCACCAAGGAACACATGATTTACAAATGTTTCTCTCCTGTCCACAGCTCTTCTCTGAAACCTAGACTCGACTTCCCAGCTGCCTAATTAAAATTTCTATATGAATGTGACAAAGACACCACAAATAAAATGTAAACTCATGATCTTGACTTCACCTCCAAATTTGTTATTCTTATAGGTTTCCCACACAGAAACATCTTAGAGATTATTCATACTGGTGCTGCTTGGGTAATATGCTCATTTCTATAACAGTTACTGTGGCTGGGATCAGTAGAAGGTAATGAGGACTAAATCAAGTGATGCACCAAGTCTGGATCAGGTTCCCAAACCAGGAAGTAGAAGGTGCTCAGCCCCAATTTAATTTCAAAGACTAATAACAGAGGAGAGGTGGTTTCCCAAGGAGAAGCTGAAGGAGAAGCTGGGCAGACTGAAAGCCCGAGAGCACTACAGTGACCTCCCAGCCTCATGTCCTACACTTCCACTCTGAGATCCAGCCACATTTTTCTTCCACTTGTTTTTCATATGTGCCCCATCAAATATGTACATTCTGCCCCTCTCAGGCCCTTACCTCATTTGTATCCACACAAGAACTTCGGGATTTCCCAGGGCTGCTATATGTAAACACCCATTTCCCTTAATGACTCTGTCTGCCTACTGGCAACTTCCCCGTCCAGCAGCCTTAGGGGCCAATAAGCTCTCTAACTGGAAAATAAAACATGGCTTCCAACAGCTAAGAGAGGCAGAATGGGCCTTTGCTTTATGTATCTTTTGAGTTCATTGGAGAAAAAAATAAGGAGAATGACAACTATCTTTGTGAAAGTTTTTCTTTTTTTTTAAAATTCATCCCTGAATGTCTGACAAGCAACGTACCACTTATGCAAGTGCAGTTTCTGTTTACCAAACATGTTACCAGTGGACCAAAAATTTTAGGTGATGAGAGCACTGTACTGGTATATTAAACCAGGCATGGAAATATGGGGCTTGGGGGTAATGTTTTCCCCACATCAAACCAGAAGAAACACAGAAGAATCCAAGTCTCTATAGGAAAGCTCCTCTCCCTCCAAAAAGTTATCCAGAGTCATTCAAAACTAGCTCTTGTAGAGAGAGAGAGAGAGCACATACCATTAAGTGCATTGGAAAGAGCAAGCATTTGATCCCTGATTCACTCCACTTAATAGCTTTTGTTGCTTAACTACTTTGAGCCCTTTTTCCTTATGTTCAAAATATGTAGAACAACATCTGTATTGCAAGGTTATCAAAAGGATTAGGGATAATGTAGCTAACGTACCTGGCACTATTTATACTTACATTAATTATAGTAACACTTCCTACTAGAAGAGATAAACCCTGAAATCTCAGTAGCTTAACATTGTAACAACTTAGTCTTTGCTCTAGTGAAGTCTGCTGTGTCATCTTTTATGCAGTGATTCAGGGACCAACTTCCTTCCATCTTTGACACCTCCCTCCTCAGGCCTTAGAGTTTCTCTAGACTGTGGCTGAGGAAAGAGAGCAAGGACCACACATTGGAGGCTTTTATGAGCGAGGCCTGGAAGTGGACACCTCAATCCTGCCAATAGTCCAATTGCACTCAGTCACATGGCCACATCTAACTATGAGTGTAGCTGAGATAGGTAATCTAGCTGTGTGCCCAGGTTTGAGAAGGACTGGCTAGTCTGCCTCTCTGCCCTTAGCACAGTGTAGATGTCTGAACAAGGTAGGTTGTTGTTACTCTGTGTAATCCTGGTTATTACCTATGTACTACTCCTCTGTGGTCTTCAGTAGCCTTGGGGAACACAAAGTTCTCTAGCAGGAAATCAATGCCCCATGCCCCAGCTCGTGAGGGAGATTGCTCCTACAATACCTTCCTACATCTGCTTGGAAAACTCCTAATTGTCCTTTAAAGTTCAGCTCAAAACTCACCTCTTCAGGTACGTCTCCTTTGACCAACCCTGCCATCCTTCAGTGAGACACTCAATCCTCCACCGTGCTATCACGTTGTCTTTCTTAATTTCTGGTTCGGCTTGGTTACCCTATTGTAGGGTTTCTAAATCTTAACACTAATGACATTTTGAACTGAATACTTCTGTTGTAGGAAACTGGCCTGTGAATTCTAGGGTGTTTAGCAGCAGCCGTAGCTTCTACACAGTAGATGCTCTTAGTAACCCCACCTTCCCAGTCATGACCAAAAAAAAAAAAACTGTGTCCAGACATTGCCAAATATCTCCTGTGTGGGGATGCAAAATCAACCCCATGTAGGGACCACTACACTGTGATAGTTATTTCTATGTCTGTTCCACTAGATAGTGAGTTTCATGAGAGCAGGACCCAGTCTTATTCATCTCTACAAACTATAATGCCAGACACATGTAGATTATCCGTCAATGTTTTTGTTTGTTTAGTTTTGTTTAGTTTTTCATTTATAAAGGAAATAAGAAATAAAGAAGAACAAGAAAACCTATAGGGACTCTTGAAAAGGAACAACCTGGGCAGAATATTTTAATCCTATTGCAGAGTTAAGGAGTCAATATACAGTATTAAAGGATTAAAGTAAGAGCCTTTAAATTGGGTTGAGCCCAATGGAATCTTCTTAATGCTTGGTATATAACTGGTCCTTTGTTCTGGGATACACACTAGAACCCAGTCATCTTTAAGCCTTTCAATCTGCCTTTCTCAGAAGCTGTCCCTAGATTTGCATTTGTGACTTTAAAAGGGTGGCAATGAGATGAGGGGGAGGGAAATATACTCGTCCCAAACATGTCTCTAAATGAGCCTTGCATTTCAAACTTCTGCTACTAGATGACTATTATTTAACTTGAGCTATATTACTCAACCTGCTAGTAAAGTCCAAGGAAAGTCACCATTAACACCAAATGCTACCAATGTCGATGGGGATGGTGAATGAACAAGTGTCCTTAGACTCAGATACCTTGGGTCTGATAATAAACTGTTTTTGTCTCTGACCCAGGGGTCTGTTATCTAGCAAGTAGGTTAAAAACCTCACACCCTTTACAGTGTCTGACATAACATTATGTTCTAAATATCTAATGTCTTCAAACATTTACTCATTCTACACATTATGTTTTAAAGGGTACCTATTATATTTCAGAGATTCCTCTAAGCCCTTAAGGCACAGCAATTAATATGATATAAGAGGTCCCTGATTTGATGGAACTTACACTGCAAAAAATTAGTAAACAATAAATGACTATACATGTTAAAAAGTTAATTTCATATGGTTTAAGTTTTATAACTCCCATAAAGAAAATCTAGAAAATGCAATGTGGTAGATAGTGACCTGATGCAGCCAAGAGCCAGCTGACCACTAGGTTGTCAGGTCAGGCCTCTCTACGTTGTTGAGACTTGAAGCGCCTACAGGAAATGAGGCATGCAAGGGTCAGGGGAAGGTCATCCCAAGCATAAAAAGCAAGCACAAAGACCCTTACACCGGAGCAAATGCAAAATGTTTGAAGAATTTAAAATAAGAGACCAGTGTAGCCGGAGGACAGTGAGCAAGGCAGAAGGTGGTATAAGATAAGGTGGGAAGGGGAATCAAAGACTGGGTGGATTACACTCGGGGGCTATAGCAGTAGATGTTATGTTGTGTTGTTATGAGTGTGTTATGCTATGTTATGTCATATTATGTTATACTACGTCATATGCAATGGGAAGGATATGGAGATGTTTATGTCCAGAAATTTGGAGTAAAACTAAATTGGAGAAGAAAGCCAAAGGTGTAAAGTTAGACTGAATAAAATTTGTGAGCAAATCAGCAGGGTCTAGGACTATTCACATCAGTTGAAATGCAATGTTCCCACGTTGACTGGATTGACTGTGGAGCAGTGATTGAGGATATGGCTGGCTTGAAGCAACATGATCAGGGCAGACACCTTGCAGTGATGAGTTCTTTCTGTATAAATGAAAGCAATCTAAGAAGGCTGTTTCATCATCTCTGTGTAGCTCTGATTCTACTCAACTCACAGTTTTCATGGTTTAATCAAGGAAAATAAAATCCAGAAAGGTTGAGTTATGCAAATTTTCACATTTGAATAGAACACAAGATTGTTTGACCTCTCGATTGTGGTGTTTTGTATTATCAGAGAAAGAGTGGCATGCTTTACAGAATGCTACCAGTAAGAACAACAAGAAGAGGAAGTAGTTCTGGTCATTGCATCAGAAAATCTGACTTTTAAAATCTCTATTCTTACTCTGGTGAACTGTGTGACTTTAGAAAAAAGCCTCAGAAGCAAATCTCAGTTTTCTCAACTATGAGACAGGAATATTAATAAATCCATGGGAAGGTGTTGAAAGAAATAAGTCAAATGAGATAACAAATATAAAACTGAAGCTCAATAAATGCTATATTATTTCCTTCAATTCAAGGAATAGAATTCTTTGACTGCCTCTGAAATATTTGCTACCTCCTGAAACTAAATCCATGCGTTGGGTAAAGTGCCTCCTCAGCATTTATTATTTAAGGAATTTAATAATAAAGTTCTTAATGTCGAAGTTCTTAGAGAAAGCAAAGAGGGAAAAAGTCTACCTTTCCCTAGCTTAGCTTTACTTATTTTAGAATAATTTATAATGACACCAGA
This sequence comes from Rhinopithecus roxellana, assembly GCF_007565055.1. Taxonomy (NCBI): domain Eukaryota; kingdom Metazoa; phylum Chordata; class Mammalia; order Primates; family Cercopithecidae; genus Rhinopithecus; species Rhinopithecus roxellana. Next base: position 116,628,312 of record NC_044553.1, on the reverse strand, counting down.
CAAAGGCCCATTAGTCTCTGTCCCTGGTGCCATGGACACATGATCAGACTGCTTGCATTTGCTGCTAGAATGATGACCAGAGGTTAAGTTTAGGATATCCAGTTCCATAGATTCTCAGGGTTCACCTTTGAGCAGTATTGCATTCTTTAAAAAATAGATTCAAAAATCTGAGCTTCACTTATATAGCTAATCATGTTTTTTAAAGGTTGATACTTATTTAAGCAATACTTAGGAATTAAGTGTTAGACACAACTGGATACCTCATCATTAATTCTTAAACATGATTACTATTTAATACAACATAAATTTCCTACTTAAATTTTAATCTAATCTTTTACTAAATCACCCTAAATCTTTATGTCAGAGTTATAGTTCCTCCCTCTACTCCAGCCAGCCAGATTTTTAGAAATGGGGTCTGTAGGTTGTCTTGTTAATTCTCAGAGCAGAGGAGTGTGTGTGTGTGTGTGTGTGTGTGTGTGTGTGTGTGTGTAGATTATTTTGTTAAGGAGGAATTCTTTCATAAAGAATTATTTCTTGTTTCCCTGTTTCTTTCATTGTGGACAGCAGAAATTTGATTAGGCTCAAATGACCAGGTCTTTGAGGGTTAGGACTGTGTCTTCTTTTTACAATATCTCTAGTGCATAACCATAATCCAGCATTTAGTTGACACTCAATAAATATATGTCAAAAGAGTAAATGGACAAATGGATGAATAAGGGAATCTTGGCACTGAAATAAAACTCCCTATGACTTGTTCCCTTATAATTATATAGGAAAAAAATGATATGACCATCCATCTTTTCACATAAATTTTGTATTTCTTGTAATTGATGGGCCTAGGATGAAATAAAAATGTTGAATGAAATAATTTCATTATCAATGAGTTTAATGATAACATCAATTATTAACTTGTCTGGGACATAGGGTTAGACCTACAAAATCCTCCATTTATACCATAAGTAGTTTTATAAAGAGTCCAGTATCTGGTAGAAAGGAAACAAATTCTAAATAACATGTATAAAATTACATGAAAAAATAGTGGAGTGACATTGTAAATTGCATTAAACACAAAATGGCCTTAATCTAGGAGGCGATACACCCTGGGGGACAGAGTATGAACTCTGGAGCTCCACCACTTAGGTTTGACTCCTGGCTCCACTCATTTGCTGACTGTGTGACCCTGGACAAATTACTAAACCTCCCTCTACTTTATCTGTAAAATGGGACACTACTGTAACCTATCTCACTGGTTGTTGTGAGAGTTGAGTGAATGCAGGTGAATTATTAGAACCATGCAGGGCACATTGTAAACACTCAGTAAATATTGGTTATAATTATTACTACTATTATTATTATTAACTGTTAGAAATTACAACCAATCTGGGTGATGGAGAGCTAAACATACTTTAAAGAAAATAGTTGCTGACTAAACTAGGTTCAGCTCTACCTCTTTTAGACACCTAGAGATTTTTTCCAGCTCGGTCTACTGAAACCACCATATGTCATATCAGGTCCCGATAATCCTAATTGTGTTTTATCTGTCCTTTGGTTATAAATTATTTCCCAGCCATAGATATTTTTCTGCTTCAGATTCATACTCCAATAAGATAACATCTATACTGCCATGACAGAGATGTTTTTAAAAATTAAAAAAAAAAGGAGAAGTCTAGTCATTCTTCACCTCAAGATACTTCAACAGCACACTGAGACTTTCACCTGTACTTGGAATTTTTTTGTCATGTCTCTCCCCCCTGAAGCTCCAGGGATTGTAAATGCTGTCCCTACCATGTGGAATGTGTTCCCCATCTGTTTCACTTAGCCAATGTCTGCTCCTCTGCAAATGCTCCTTTCTCCACGATGTGTCTTCTGAAACACCAGCTGCAAAGTGGGCTCCCTTTCCTGCCCTCACTGTAATACACTAAATGTCTCATAGCAGAGCTTGTCAGTTGGGATTGCAGTTGTCTGTTGACTTGCTTCCTTTCCTCACTAGACTGTGAGGGCCTTAACAAACATATCTGGGTCTAGCATAGCTCTGTGTCTCCAGTGACTGTCATGGTTGCACTTGTTAGGAACACAGTCATTATTTGTTGGAAAAAGCATATTTTTTTGCAAGGGGAAAAAGGCAAAGAAACTGAACACTGGGAATTTCCACTGTTATAAAAATACAAGTCAGGTGCCTCTCTGCTCCTGGGTCTGCATCATCTTCAAATATGGAAAACCACACGTGTAATCCTAATATGGATCTGCAGTGTGATATGGGGTAGAACAAGTTAAAGTTCATTCCAGTCATAAACTCTACCCAGTGGATTTTTCCAAGCTTCTTCTCCCTCTAGTTTCTCCGAGGAACACAAGCCTACTCTTCCCATCTATCTACCTGCAATGGAAACGCCTCTCTTGGGGAATCACAGAATCCTAGAGCAACAGATTATAGAGGATCAGTATTCTTTATCATTGTCTAGAAAATAGGTTCATTAGAGATTAATCAAGTGCTTTCTGTAAAATCTACATTCACCCAGCTCAAAGGTGGCCCAAATTAACAGGAAAATTCATTTTAATGTTCACCCGCAAGATGTTTAAAAATTTCGTAGTCATAAAATAAACTGGACATGTCGTCTCCTAATAACTTTAGCATCTGAGGCAAAGTGGGCTTAAGAAATTTACATTAGAAAGGGAAGTCTTTGCAGAGTTGATCATCAAATCTATAACACTATTATTAATATTCTTGTAGACCATAAACAATGCCTTTATTATACTTTTATCCTATAAATAACTTTAAAATGTAAGAATATAGAAGATATATAATAGGCACCCATGTGCCCATCTTATAACCTGAGTTAATATTTGTCATATTTGTTTCAGATCCTTTTAAAATATGTAAACACATATCCATCCACCCACACAGAGCATTAGACACACTCAGCTAATTACTTTGGCCAATACTCCTATCATATTCCTATCTTGCCTCCCTGATAACCCCATCTGACAAAGTCATGCTTCTACACTATCATTGTTTTTAAACTTTCAATACATATCATTGTACTCACATACAGCTTACATTGTATCACCTGGTACTTAGCTGTACTGCTACATGTATTATCTTGCTTCTTTCTCCTTTATCTCCCCTGCCTTTCAATCCCTGGTTTGTTTCTGGAAGCATGTATATTGTAAGGCTCAATGGTTCCAAGCAGTGGCAGCTGGAACTAATCCAACCCACTTTCTCCTCAGAGAGATCAGAAAGGTAAAGCAACTTCTGTTTTTCCTTCTGTCTTTCCCCATTAGAAAAGTTCTTTCACTTGTACCCAACCTGTCTGTCTTCACTTTCCCTACCCAATAATCTCAGGAAAATACTTGTCCCTCACTTCATTTCATTTTTCCATCCCACAATACTATTCTATCTCTGTATCTCCAGATAATCACAATAGAATTTCTGTTCCATCACTTGGATGCAGTCTCTTCACAATACGCTCAACTATTCCATAAATATTCCACAAGAAGGAACACCAAAGACAGGTGGAAAATCATGTACTGTTTGAGTTAGAATCAAAGAATTCCAAAGCTACAGTAAAACTCTGGTTTCACAGCTAAAGAAACCAACTGTAACTCGTCTGAAGTCACAGGGCTCATCAGCAATCATGCCAAGGCTAGGACACAGTCCTTCTGATTCCCATTTCATGTGATTGACAAGTGACAATAATCTTGGCCAATAAAAGTGAGAGCTGTGTTCCTTCAACATAAAAGGAACATCCTAGATTTAAAGTCAAATAATGATAAGCAATCGAGAACCACAATCTCCAAAGTCCTATAGATCTCCCCAATATTCATAAAAGAATATCTGCCCCATCATCTATCTCCCCATCATCTTTAAATATATATTTTTTTCACTAAAGTGAGTATAATTTTTGTAATTTTTTTCCTAATTTGTTGAGCATAAATTATCAACATTTACTACTGCAATTCATTAAGGATACAAAATTCTCAGCCACTTTGTGAGTTAAATAGTTCTTTAGCGATACATCCTGAGAACCCACAAATAATCTAAAATATTTTCTCTATGGGAAAATATTTGAGAGACTGCCTACATGAGCCATCTTCTGAGTGTCCATGTGCATAAGTCATAAATCTCACAGTCAATACATATCTATAGTATTATTGTTATAGTTTTTGTTGTTGCTGTCATCCTTGTGGTCAGTGGAGACTAGGTAAAGGAGTGTGATTTGGAACAAAAATGCACTTACAGTAATGCAACTCCAAACATCATGTGATCAGCAACTGCTCTCATCTTCTACTATTCAACCTAGCTTTTCATTTACACAAAATTAAGCAACCTGAATTGTGTGTGATATATATTGGACTCTATTTTCAGTACAGTGCTATGGTGTTTTCCCTTCTCTGTTTCTGTCTCTACCCACCCTAGGCAAAGCAATATTTTCCCTTCTCTCTTCACTTTCACACTTCTCTTGGAGGTGGCCTCTTTACAACACACTCAACAATCCCACAAATATTCCACAAGGAAGAACACCAATGACAGGTAGAAAATAATGCATTCTTTGAGTTAGAATCAACAAATTCTGAAGCTATAGTAAAGCCCTCTGGTTTCACAGATAAAGAAACCAAATGTAACTTCTCTAAAGTCACAGGATTTATCAGCACTAGCATCAGGGCTAGGACACAGTCCTTCTGACTCCCATTTCCAATCCCTTCTCCATGGATTGGCTCCTTTGTAGAGGGATGGAAGGCCTACCAGTCAGGGCTTCTTCCCTCAGAGCTTTATAGTAAGGAGTAATAAATTCCTGAGCAACAGAGAAAACTCCATGATTAATTTTTCACCTTCCTTTAAGCTTTCCCAAACTTCTGCCTCAAAGTCTATTGGGATATTAACATCACTCTTCATGATTTCACATTTGGATTCAACTTGTTAGGGCACTCATCCTTTTGTGGGGGCAGGGGGTATTTTTTTTTTAAGTTCTGGGGTACATGTGCAGGATATGGAGGTTTGTTACACAGGTAAACATGTGCCATGGTGGTTTGCTGCACCTATCAACCTGTCACCTAGGTATTAAACCCAGCATGCATTAGCTCTTTTCCCTAATGCTCTCCCCCCACCACCCTCCCCCAACAGGCCCCACTGTGTGACGTTCCCCTCCTTGTGTCTATGTGTTCTCATTGTTCAGCTCCCACTTGTAAGTGAGAATATGCAGTGTTTGGTTTTCTGTTCCTGTATTAGTTTGCTGAGGATAATGGCTTCCAGCTTCATCCATGTCCCTGCAAAGGACATAATATTGTTTCTTTTTATGGTTGCATAGTATCCCATGGTGTATATGTGCCACATTAACTCAAGATGGATTAAAGTCTTAAATGTAAAACCCAAAACTATAAAAACTCTAGAAGAAAATCTAGGCAATACCATTCAGTACATAGGCACAGGCAAAGATTTTATGATGACATTGACAAAACCAATTGCAACAAAAGCAAAAATTGACAAATGTGATGTCATTAAACTAAAGAGCTTCTGCACAGCAAAAGAAACTATCATCGGTGTGAAAACACAACCTACAGAATGGGAGAAAAATATTGCAATCTATCCATTTGACAAAAGTCTAATAACCAGAATCTACAAGGAACTTAAGCAAATTTACAATAAAAAAAAACCATTAAACATTGGACAAATGATATGAACAGAGAGTCCTCTTTTTTATATGCTAAATTTCATTGAAGTTGAGATATCAGGGAGACCAGAGTCAGACTGGCCTCTTCTGCTTCTAGCTGAATGGAAGCAAATTTACCACAGAGCTGTTGAAGATCCAGCTACAGTGCCCCTCCCTTTCTGCGGCCCTGTACCTACATTCGTATTCTTGCATTTTACAAACAGGCTAGTCAAATAACTTTCAGGACCTACAGAACTTAGATCTGCCTTGTCTCAGATGCATGAATTTAGACACAATCACCAGCACTAGGTTTTTCACCAGTAAAATTAAATACTTACTTTGGAGTGCAGTTGTGCAAATTAGCCATTTTTAGTGTATGTCAGGTTTCTTGTTACAGTCAGTGCTTGGTGTATGGTAAGTTCTCAATGAACTTGTTATTGTTATTCCTGACCTTCTAGTCCTGCCTGGAAAACAGTATATGAAAGCTGAGAGTGTCTAAGATCCATGACCAAAATTAATTTGGGAAACAATCCGAGGCAAAAAGCTGGGGTACTTGTCTAAGAAAAAGGCTCCTAAAATCCCTTTGTGTACATGAATTAGCATCAACAAGTATATTCTGGGAGAAGACAAGGCTAGAATACTGTTTCTCTCTATGAACTGCTGAACAGATCTGTCTACATATCACTATTGGATTAACGCTTTTAAGGGTTATATGTAGTATATGTAGTGATATGTAAATACCAATGTATTTAGACCATGAACAACTTCAGTTTTACTGAACTGTGCACTTCACTTTTTTGTAGACCTTACAGAAACTTAAGTTGTGGTTTTTCCTCTCTAGGGTGGGACAGAGGGCAGTTTGGGAAGACACAATTAATTTCCCAAAGCTGGTACTCCCTCAAGAACCAGTCAACGTCCTCACTTTCCTTGTCTGTCAGAAGTTATGATAATGAAGAAAAGAAAGAGCTGTCTTTCACACTGCCAAAGGAAAGAAATCTAGGTGGGAACCAAGTTATTTCTGTTTGCAGAAGAGAGAACAGGAGGCAACAGTTTCTTTAGCTCTTGTGGCAGCAGTTGGCTGACCAAGTTATTGATCATTTGGTTTTTACGTAGGTCCATCTACATTCACAGGAGCAGGAAGCAAGCAGCAGAGACATCTCTCTGTTGTGTGTTTCCATAATGTCCCTCCATCCCTCACCCCTTCTGTGGTTTTTCTCTGCATTTAGAAAGTCATTGAGAAATGTTAATGGTCTAGGGGAAAACTAGGGATTGGGGAATGACAAATGGGCAAGTAGTGGAATGAGGGTGTGCAGCTAATGATTTCCTATAAGTGATGATTAAACATCATTCCTCCATCTCTCAGCACCTAATTCTCCCCAAGGCTGATTTATGGAAGACACCCTAACGTGCAGTTCCCGCAGTTTTATTAGCCAGGAACGATTTAGTCATGAGGTAGTCTGCCCCTGCTTCTCATTTTCTCCCAGTCCGGGAAGAAAGAAATGATAAAATGTAAAGAACAACCAGGGCCTCATTCTCTTAATACTAAAAAGACAACATAGCATAATACAAAGACCACTAAAGAGATAGGTAATCATCAGTGGGATAAAATTTATGATGGCAAAGTCATTACTTCATAGAAGTCATTACCATGTCCGAGACATAGGGGAAGGTTTCTACAGTTCCTATAAATGGAAACCTGCTGCTGCTGTTTCAGTAAGTCTAAAAATAACCACACACTTCATTTTTCCAAATGTCAGAATGCCTGCCTTTACTCTGCTCTAGGAAAGGTGATAAGGTTAACATAAGTACCAGAAATAATGTGGGAGTGTTTGCTATTTTTAAAAATGATTACAATAAATGTTTCCATGGTTGCCAAAGAGAATTAGAATCACGTGAAGATCGTCGAGAAAAATGAAGAGTCATCATCCTGTTTTCTTTCCTTAAAATAATCTACTTGCATGTTTCCTGTTCAAAGATTTTAATGTCCTTCCATATTCTGTATGCAGATTTTCAATGAATGTCTACATGTCATCTCAAATCATGACTTTCTAACAATGGCTACCTCACCAAATGCTACAAAGGGAAATTCGTTGTGTGATTTGGGGAGGAAAGCCAAAGCAAGTCAATTAACATTGATTAATTCTTAAATAATTTGATAATGTGTTAATCTCTTAATTATGTAAGAACATTTTTGGGGTACTTCCTTGATACCCAGCACTATGCTATGCACTTTGCCTAGATTACCTTAAGCCTTTTCAACTGTATGAGGAAGTTTCTGTTATTACTTCTATTACACAACTAAGAAAATAGACTAAGAGGGCAACTAAATAATTTGCATAAGATCACATGCCTACTAAGCAGAATTTTGTCTTAAAAAGTCTCATGCTAGAACTCGAACTTATAACCACTATACTACTCTAATTCCCTAAATGCTTTCTGTGTTAACATTTACTTTCTACTGGCCAACTGACTTTAAAAAGCATAAATTAATCCTATATTATTTTGGATCTCTGAACTAAACATGAATCCTGCAACATTTTGTATTAAATACAGAGTTCAGAACTGATGGGAATATGAAGAGATCCTATTAAGAAGATACGGTTTAAACTCCTTTGATTCAAAGAAATCTATATCAAATATAATCATGCTCTCTACCCTCAGGAGGTAGAAGTTTAAATTATTTTCTTTTCTTTTTTTTTTCTTTTGAGACAGGGTCTCTCTGTCATCCAGCCTGGAGTGCCATGGTACAATCTCCACTTACTGTAGCCTCTGCCTCCCAGGCTCAAACAATCCTCCTACCTCAGCCCTCTTGAGTAGCTAGGACTCCAGGTATGCACCACCATGCCCAGTTAATTTTGTAATCAGCTCACCTCAGCCTCCCAAAGTGCCGAGATTATGGGTATGAGCCACCACACTTGGCCAGGTATCAGTTTAAATTCTAACAGAAGTGAGTCCTCGGCACCTGGATCAGAACAATTCAGATGGCAATTTAGTCACCCATAATATAATCCAGAGCATTCATGCAAACTTTCAACAGATACTTATCGAGCACCTAAGTCCCAGTTACTTAGACCACAATGGTTTGCAAAAGCAGACTTGGCCTCTGTTATTATGAGGCTTATAATCCAGTGAATGAAATAGATATTAATCAATTAATTACAATATAAATAACAATTTGCATGGTATGATACATGGTACTATGGAATGCATATAATAGCCCAAACTACTCTAGGGGCTAGAAAATACTTCCTTGACGAAGTCACCATCGATTAAGATAATGAGTAAATATGAACCAAAGAGGTATTAAGAAATTTTCAGGCAGAAACTATGCAAAGACCTTGTAGCAGGAAGGAGCTTGGAGTGTTTAGGAAATAAGAGGACAGCGGTGGAGATGGAGCACAAGAAACAAATAGTCTTGTGGTATCAGATGTGTTAGGGGAAGGCACAGGAGAGTGGACATGGTGGGCTTTGAAGGCTATGGTATAGTTTTGGGATTTTACCGTAGGAGAATTGGGAAGTCATGGGGATCATTGACTTGGACTCAGAATATATATATATGTATATGTATGTATATATACAGAATAGAACTTCAAAGGTCCTGACAATTGTTTGTCTTGAGATCCCCCATGCTTTAAATAAAGAGGAAGAAATGCTATTGTCTATGTTAGAGATGGAACCACAACAAGCTCTACAAAGTAGAATAAAATGTATCTAGAACCACATGTCTTACATTTTAAAATCAGAATCACTCAGAGAATCTGGGATTTTCTGTTCTACTATGGTTAAAGAACCAAGAGCCAGCCATGGCAGGAGCATTCATAGTTCAAGGCTAGAAACTCCAAATCCGCTTCGAGAGGCATAATGGGCCAGCAAAGAGGACGGGTGTGAGGAAAGAAAAGAAATTCCTAGAAACTAAAAGAACATGGCCAAGACAACTTTCTGGAATGGAGAAAATGACAAAAAGGGAGGAGAGACAAGACCATTTGTCATTTAAACATATCCATTTTCTTTTCTGTTTTCCGAGAACACTCTAGAGCTACGTTAATCTTGAACAAGTCACTTAACGCCGCTGAGCCTTGGTTTTTCCCTCCGTAAAATCAGAGTTAATAAATCCTTCCCAATAGTGCCATTGAGAAGATCAAAAGAAATGGCAACAGAAAGTACTTTTCACTTTAGCAGTTGCTCAGTAAAAATTAGGTCACTCCTCTAGTTCACAGGAGGACTTTAAAGTTGATAGCTAAAAAAGTGATCCATTTCCCCAAGTGTGACAAGTAGAATACAGTGATACCCACTCATCTCACCTGTAGCAATGCTGTGAGGTTAAAATGAGAGAATGCAGAGAAACCTTTGGTACTCTCTGGCTGCTTAGATTCAGCAGGAACAGCAACATCAAGGTTATACAAGAAATAGCAAGGAGGACCATGCTTTTTCTACATATCTTCAGAAGTCAGCATCTAATGTTAATCATGAATAAACTTGTCTAGACATCCAGAGATGATACAAATTTATAAATACCCAGAAAATCTTATACTGTTATTAGTTATAGATAAATTCTCTGCCTAATGAATAATTTTCAAAAGCCAATATAGCAGTCTCTGGGGATCTGGGAATCTCTAGGTAAGTAGTTACAAGTGGAATGAGTAGAGGATGGGGAGGGAAAAAAAAAAAGACTTGTTTATTGGATTCAAATTTGGTCAACACAACCAAACCACAGCCAGAGGGAGCTATTTGAATTGCCAATATTCTTACTTAAAAGCCTTAAGTGTTTTCCAATTATCCTCTCGACAAACTCTAAGCTACTTACCATTATTTATAAGACAGGCTCTGTCTATTTTTTCCCTCACAACAACTTTTGTCTTCAATCTACACTTCAGGATCAGCCATATTGAACTTCTCTCCCAGGATGCTCCAGGTTTTACAAATGCTGCACCCTCTACTTGGCACAGTGGCTCCTGGTTATAGACGCTCCACCCCAGACCCTCCTTCTCTCACCCTCGGAACACCTCATCTTCATTTAGGAATCAGCTACTATGGGAAATCTTCCCCAGTTCCCTTATTCTAGGTTAAATTCTTTCCACACCGGCCCCAACAACCCTGCCCTTCCCTTCTTAAAACACCCATGGTATGGAACGGCAGCGTCTCTATCCTCTTCTGCATCTTTTACTTGGTCAGGAGCCAACAGGCAGGGCCTGTGTCTATCTTATGAACTGATGAGTCCCCACTACCCAGTACATGGTAGTTCCTTTAGAAAGTTCATGCATGAATAAATGGACTCTAGAAAAGAGATTTGAAGATTACATAGCAAACCTCACTTGGAATCTGAAATTTTTCTGAGAAAATGGCCATGTAGTCGTTTTCTTTTTAGGGGGGGAGGGCAGGAGTGCTACTGGAATCTTGTGGGGACATATCTTTTTATGTGAGCCATTTTTGCATATTTCAAGATACTTGTTTGGCCTGGTCCCTGGCATTAAATGCTAATATTACCCATTCTTCCCTCCAGTCAGTATGACAACCTATAATTGACCCTACTGCATTTCTGCATGCCCCTTGGGGAATTTGGTAACCTCAACTGAGAACCAACAGAAGAGCATCCAGGCCATCTGGGCTCTTGGCTAAACAGCATGGGGAAATTCCAGCCTCTAGCCACCTTCTTTCATTGTCACCTTAATGAATATCTTTTAGGAACCAGCTCTTGGGGAAACAAATCCAGCTGTGCACAATCTGACTGATTGCCCTGGTAAAGTCTCCTCCCCAACACTGCCTCATCCTTCCATCTTAAGGGTGAAGCAAAATGTCCTGTGCTAGGGAGAAGTCAGGTAACAATAGTGCAAGGCTGCCTTGTCTAATAGGAAAGAATAGCTGGGAAGAACTAAAATGAAACCACTCAGTGTTTACTCTTAACCACCATGCAGTCAGGCAGGAAAGCACACGAAGGAACAGAGGCACAGGATGAGAACTCAACACATTCACAAAAGTAAGGTAGAGGGGCAAGTGAGCATAGAGGTATATAGAGGGCGGTCAATCAGGCAAGAATCCTTGGAAGAGGGGGACTTTGAGGTCAACCTAAAATGAATGGTGTTTTATCTCTGAAAAACAGAAAAGACTCTTACGAAACGGCAGTGGTGTACATTGCTCCTTGAAGAAGACGGGCAACTTATTGTTCCTGGTATTTTAACTTTATCTGTATTTTTCACCCACTGCTCTAAATCTAACACAGAAAGCCTTCTCAGGACTCTCAGTGTTCCTGGTTTGTCTGCTACTCAGCTAAAATAATAACCCAGACTTAAAATGAAATATAGAATAGAATTTCCACACTTTCCATTCTATACTGTATTGAGTGTTTTCATTTTAATTTTGAGCATGGATGAGATGAACCAGCAGCCAAAAACATTAGGTCATCCATCCCTACTTTTATTTGCCTTCCTTAATTTTGCTCCCTCCTTTCCTTTTTCCTTTGGTCTTTTCCACAGAGCAGACACAAGTATGAAAGTCCATCATATTATGGAAATATTTTCTCCATCTGGCCTATCTTTCTCAGACACATATATGGATGATGCAATTTCCCATGCCATCATTTTCCAATGAAAGGTTTCTGATAAATATCAAGCTCCACATCATATACCCCCTCATTCTCTCCAGTTAGTAAGGCTCCAAATGTGCTACAGGGAAGAAAATGAAATCAAAAGGCTGGGAAAGAAAAGGATGGATAGAAGAGAGAAGGGATAAGGGGAGAGGAATGGGGACAAGCTACAATTGCCACGTAAAGGACAGATTGGGTTTTCTCTCGGCCTGGCAATGCATGCAAGCTAAAAGGTCAGTGCCTCTGAACAGGGAATACAAAAGGATAAAAGCGTGGGAAAAAAGAAATCACTTTATGCAGGAATATTAGTGCCATCAGCAACAATAAAGCTGCACAGCCACAATTGAACATTGGAGTGGAAGATGTCACTGAGGAGAGGCCAGGCTGATGCTTTCAGGACATGAGGCACACTTACTCACTTCGGGGGGTATACACATCAAAGCCCTGCAGGAATCTCTGTCAGGGATTAATGGGATCAGGAGCCCTCTGCACTCAAGAACAGACACAATAGAGTTGACATGTGTACCCTCCTCTTACCAACAACCCCATCCATGCACCACTCTCAATCCTTAAAAAAATCCAGAGGAAAATAAACAAAACCCAGATATCAGAACCTACCTGGTGACAGAACCATTAATCAATCAATATTGTTTGAATGTTGCTTAAATTCCTTGATACCCTTGGGTTCCAAAAATCAAGTGACTCATGGCACCTGTCCTCAAGAATTTTATAATCTAGCTGGGCAAGCAAGACATATATGCATGAAAATACAAACAGCAGTACTAATTAAGTCTATGCTTCCACAAACTTGGAGTAAGCACGAATCCCCTTTATATATGAATACTCCCTTAAATTTGTTGACAATTTTAAAATAATAGTGTTTAAATCTGCACAAACATAAAATATATTACATTTAGAGCTCTTCTACTAATAAAATTTGAATTAACCATTCTAACTTAATATGATGGATGCTGTTGTTTGGTTGAAGCTAAGTCTTTGATTCAAGTTTCCTGATTTATGTTTCTTTTCTGTGGAACTGTTGTCACTGCATAATACGATGAGCAAGATTCTCAACATGCTTAGGACACAGGAGGTGTGGAAGTACAGTGGCCCTACTCTCAAGTCACTGATGCCTAGCTCTAAAGAGTAAGTGGGACCTGACAAAGCAGTGGAATAGAGGGAGATCTGCATCTAAGCAAAGGAGACAGACTTGTGCTTCATATGTTCAGTGTTCAGTGTTCTGACGTTCTGAGTTTAACATGGACAAGGGTTTGCAGGTGAGATAAAGGGGCATCACTCCCCTCTCTCTTGAGACCTAGACAAGAGTTACAGTTAGAAAGACAGCCTTGAGTCCAGGTACAGTGGCTCATGCCTGTAATCCCAGCACTTTGGGAGGCCAAGGTGGGTGGATCACCTGAGGTCAGAAGTTCAAGACCAGCCTGGCCAACATGGTGAAACTTCATCTCTACTAAAAATACAAAAATTAGTCAGGTGTAGTGGTGGGCATCTGTAATCCTAGCAACTTGGGAGGCTGAGGCAAGAGAATTGCTTGAATCCGGGAGGCAAAGGTTGCAGTGAGCTGAGTATCATGCCACTGCACTCCCACCTGGGTGACAGAGTGAGACACTGTCTCAAAAAAAAAAAAAAAAAAAAAAAAAAAAAAAAAAAAAAAAGGAAAGAAAAGAAAAGAAAGAAAGACAGCCTTGATTCCTGCCCCAGGTTACTCTTGTATGTCCCTAAGTAAGCTTACTCAAAATGAAACTCCTTGAAGCAGACATAAAACTGTACCTGGTGCCTCATGATTGGCCAGAGTCCTTGGCTAACAAAGCAAGAATGGAGATTGAGCCAGAAAAACCCTGGATCTGACACCACCCAGGGCCAGATTGAGACCACATAATATAATCATGCACATAAGATATTATCTATATAACATAGAGACACAGTCTCTACATGCATTTGTCTCTGTTTTTAACAGGTTTAGGTAGAAGGGTAACAAATTTACAGAACGAAGTGATTTTAAAAGAAAGAAGTTGTCAAGGAGGACAAAATAGGACAGCGTCTTATAAACAGTGCCTTGTTTTTAGAAGGACTGAAGAAAGGGTGGGAGGAAGGAAAAATAAATGAACTGGTTATTCTGTACCAAGGAAATTTTGTACATGAAAATTGCAATATTCTGGTCCATTAATTTAGCAATTAATGTCCCTCATCTAATCAAGGATCCTTGATTTTTGGTTCAGAAAATGCATTTACTAAATAAATAGCACAATTATAACTACTCCTTTTACGAGCAACAAACAACAAAAAGGTTTGGTCACAGAGAGTTTGGTTTCCTCTCTTAACAACTTTTTCTCCCAGAATATAGCTTTGAAGGTATCTATTCTTTGGAGGTAGGATAAGGCTGTCATCCTTAATGTCAGTCTTCAAAATATAGATGACAGTAAAGAGAGCATAGGGAGCCTTCCTGCCCAGCCTCTGGCCCCTGGAAATGGGGTAGAGCCTGCAGCAGAAACAGGGCTGAGTTTCTGTGCTCCTGCATTCTCCCTAGAGCATGGATCTGGGAAGGTGGTGACAAACATGGAAGAATCTGCCTGCATCTCCTGTCACCACATCACTGGAATCAAACTCATTACCTCGGGAAGAACCTAGAAATCCCTTTTGTACCAGATAAAAGATGAATGGCTTTGTCTTTAAAATCTGGATGGATTAAGACACATTTTAGAAACACATCTGTTTTGCTTCAGGACCCAGCACATCACAAACCCACAGGCTACAAATGCTGGTTCCAATGGGACTGGAAAGATGGATACACAGAAAATCAGAAAGATTGGAATAGATCAGATGGGAGGGACAGAGCTCTGAGCTGATGGAGTAACTGCTGCACAGTCTGAGGGCTTCATTTAGCCTTTTGGTCTCCATCCTGGCGTCATGGCACACAAACAGATAAGTAGGGGTTCTAGAATGTCCACATTTGGGACATTAACTCCTACTAAGATGGGCCATTGGGAGGGGTGTGTGATTTACAGAATGGCATAAGGTGAACGTTAATTTATTCCATATACAGAACAAATTGAACCAAGGTAATAAAGTGATCCCTACTAAAGATCATTACAGAACAACTTAGATTAATATGTGAGAGTGGTTTGTAAATAGAACATCAAGCTTTAATGTCAGATGAACATCTCTAAAATTCTGGGACCTGTGATTAAAACATGTTTTTTTTTTCCCCCCCTAAAAGGGCTTTACCATTGTCTGTGCAAACCTGTGTGTATTTAGGATGGCTAATAAATAAATAAACCTTTTCATTTCTAACTGATCTTAAAGCAGCATCTTAAGAAATACACATATCAATAAGCAGACCAAAAATATGCAACCTCACTTTAAAAAATATTTAAATAAGATATGTAATACATATTTCATCTATAAGATGGACATTGAACATTGCTCAGGAGGCTGCAAGAAATGAATCTACTCCTACACTGATCACTGTGACTTGGAGGGTAATTTAGCAATATCTAACAATATATAAAATGCCCTATTAATAGTTTCTTTTTCTGTGCAGAAGCTCTTTAGTTTAATTAGATCCCATTTGTCAATTTTTGCTTTTGTTGACATTGCTTTTGGCATCTTAGCCATGAAATCTTTGCCCATGCCTACATCCTGAATGGTACAGCCTAGGTTGTCTTCCAGAGTTTTTATTGTTTGGGGTTCTATGTTTAAGTCTTTAATCTATCTTGAGTTAATTTTTTATATGATTTAAGAAAGTGGTCTAGTTTCAACCTTCTGCATATGACTCAGAGTGGCTATTATTAAAAAGTCAAAAAATAATAGATGCTGGCAAGGTTGTGAAGAAAAAGGAACACTTACACACTGTTGGTAGGACTGTAAATTAGTTCAGCCATTGTGGAAGACAGTGTGGTGATTCCTGAAAGACCTAAAGACACAAATACCATTCAACCCAGCAATCCCATTACTGAATATATGTCATTCTATTATAAAGATACATGCATGTTTATGTTCATTGCAGCACTATTCACAATAGCGAAGACATGGAATCAACCTAAATTCCCATTGACAATAACCTGGATTTTAAAAATGTGTTACACACATACCATGGAATACTATGCAGCCATAAAAAATAATGAGATCATATCCTTTGCAGGGATGTGGATGGAACTGGGATCCATTATCGTCAGCAAACTAATGCAGAAACAGAAAACCAAATATCACATGTCCTCACTTATAAGTGGGAGCTAAATTATGAGAACAAACGAGCACATAGTGGAACAACACACACATTGGGGCCTGTCAGAGAGTGGAAGGTGAGAAGAGGCAAAGGACCAGAAAAAAATAACTAATAGGTACTAGGCTTAATACCTGGGCAATTAAATAATATGTACAACAAACCTCCATGACACAAGCTTACCTATGCAACAAATCTGCACTTGTACCCCTGAACTTAGAGTTAAAAAAAAAGTAAAAAGTAAAAAATAAAATGCTCACACATCTTTCTTACAAGCAATCCCATTGCTTAATACATATTTTACAGTTACACTAGGAGGAAAATGCCAATGAATGCTCCTGTCAGCATTGTTTTTCAAAGCAAAAACAAACGACCACAATTGCTTGTTAAATAATTGATGATCTAGCCATAAGACAAAAGACTACACAGCTATTAAAAAGAAAAAGGGAATTCTGTGTTATTGTTATATAGAAATTACTAGGTTTTATTTTTCACTGAAAAATAAAATGTGAATTACCCTGATTTGATCATTACACATTGTATACAGGTATTGAAACACCGATCTGTACCCCATAAACATGTACAATTACTATGTGTCAATTTTTAAATCTTATACTTGAAAATTAAAAATAAAAAATACAAAACAACATAGTTGTATGACTCCTTTGGTATTAATAATAATTATATATATACACACATGCACACACACAGTTATTTGACTAGAAAACCTTTCTGTAGGGAATCTTGAGTATTCAGAATTATTCCTCTGGCAAGAAATTTCACTTCATGTTTTTTAGACTTTCATACTTAGACATTTTGCAATTTTGTATGTTTTATTATTTTTATTTATTTCAATTTTTGTCTGTCAGTTTAATTTTCTAGCTATGTTTATATATTACTTTAATCTACAAAATGTCATCAGCAACCCTCTTGAAAATGGAGACATGGACCATTACTGTTTTTTTGTTGTTGTTGTTTCTTTTTTATTATACTTTATGTTCTAGGGTACATGTTCACAACGTGCAGGTTTGTTACATATGTATACATGTGCCATGTTGGTGTGCTGCACCCATTAACTCATCATTTACATTAGGTATATCTTCTAATGCTATTCTTCCCCCTACCCCCACCCCACAACAGGCCTCAGTGTGTGATGTTCCCCTTCCCATGTCCAAGTGATCTCATTGTTCAATTCCCACCTATGAGTGAGAACATGCGGTGTTTGGTTTTCTGTTCTTGCAACAGTTTGCTAAGAATGATGGTTTCCAGCTGCATCCATGTCCCTACAAAGGACACGAACTCATCCTTTTTTATGGAATACTATGGTATTCCATAGTGTATGTGTGCCACATTTTCTTAATCCAGTCTGCATTGATGGACATTTGGGTTGGTTCTAAGTCTTCGCTATTGTGAATAGTGCCACAATAAACATGTGTGCATGTATCTTTACAGCAGCATGATTTATAATCCTTTGGGCATATACGCAGTAATGGGATGGCTGGGTCAAATGGTGTTTCTAGTTCTAGATCCTTGAGGAATCGCCACACTGTCTTCCTTTCAAATATTTTTACAAACTACTTAATAAGCATTACTTGAGGCAGGAAAATACTCTTACGTTCTCTTTTCATGGCCATAGATTCTAAGGAACAGTAGCATGAAATCATGGCCTATATTTGGGGCCCATGCTCTCCTAAAGGTGGAAGGGCAAAAGTGTTCCCTCTAGAGTCCTGGGGTGCATATGCTCAGGGAGGCTGTGAACCTGAGACATTGGTGGTTATGTCCCTATTCACTTCCAGTTTCCATTATGCAAATGAGCATGCCACTTAATTGCTGAGTTACTGAATATTTTTTCATGTGATCTTATCAATTCCTTAATAGTTAAACAATAGCAGAAAGTAATCTATGATTGAAAAAGTTTAGGTCACCATATAATAGGGTCTCTTGTAATGTTTACATAGGATATTTATCATAATTTATAGTTATATTGTTTGTGTGTGCCTATGTTGTTGCATAGTTACATATGTTTCTGCCAATAGACTCAAGTCTTTAGGAAGCCAGTGTCATACTAATTTCCTCTCCATTTAATGACCAACACTAGATACAGTGGCTGCCATAAAATACACTGAAGAGAAAGGATGTGTTCACAAAACATCCAGTAAGTGCTTCATTTAAGAAATATTTGTGGCCGGGCGCGGTGGCTCAAGCCTGTAATCCCAGCACTTTGGGAGGCCGAGACGGGCGGATCATGAGGTCAGGAGATCGAGACCATCCTGGCTAACACGGTGAAACCCCGTCTCTACTAAAAACTACAAAAAACTAGCCGGGCGTAGTGGCGGGGGCCTGTAGTCCCAGCTACCCGGGAGGCTGAGGCAGGAGAATGGCGTGAACCCGGGAGGCGGAGCTTGCAGTGAGCTGAGATCCGGCCACAGCACTCCAGCCTGGGTGACAGAGCGAGACTCCATCTCAAAAAAAAATAAAAATAAAAATAAAGAAATATTTGTTTGGTACCTATTTTGTTCTGGGCCTTTTCCTAAGCACTGGGGATATAATGTAAATCGGACAAAATGGCTACCAGCTCCTGGGACCTCATAATCTATGGGTAGAGACTGATGTGCACAATCAGGGAATTATAATATGGGGTGAAAAGTCTAGCCCTGAGCTCTGTACAAGGTATGTTCTGAACCCAAAATAAAAAATCAAGGGTAAAATTACTGAGTTTATACTGAGACCTCAGGAATGACCAGGACTTGGGCCAGACATACAAAGAAGATTTAGGCACTGGGAATAGCAAGGTTAAAGGCTCAGAGGCAAGAGACATATGCCATGTTTGAGGAAATAAAACCTTTTACATATGGATGGGTTTAGAGAACAAGAAATAACCATTTCTTCCGAGGTCCTGCATAAGTCGTGTGAAGGATGTGCAGAAGGAGTCTACTTTATCTTGTCAGTAAGAGTGAAACATAACCAGGTGTGTTTTGAAAACTCTCTTGGGCTACAGTGTGGTGAACAGACTTCAGAGAAGAGAGAAAAGAGGCAGAGGAGAGGCCCTTACTGGGATGAAATACTGAGTGAGAGGCATAATCACAGGAAGCCCCAACAGGGACCAAATGGGTCACTATCCTGCACTGTCCTGGCTTCTTAGCACATCAAAGAATGGGAGCTGTATTCTGTAATTGAAAGAGAAACATCAGAGTATCTTGGACCAGATGTGCTCTGGTGTCCATGGTGTTGGGCTGTGAGTTTCTATCTCAAATCTATTGCTGACAGCCTGTGTGAGACAGAGTGCCTGGGGTTCTCCAGGTGTCATGGTGTCATGGGAAAGATGAGCTAAACAGATCTTACTGCATTAACAAGACGTTTTAACTGCCACCAAATAATGACTGGCTACCAGTAGGAGAGGCTTATACACCACAGACCTGAGTTACAATTTTGGCTCAGACTTGGACAATCCCTTTTCCTCTTTAGGTCTGTTTCCTCACAGATAAAATCAGGAGGTGGGATTTAAATAACATTTCTGAAATCTGACACGCACGACGTAGTATTTTAAAACACTAGGACCTCAATGCCATCTCACCCTGACTAAGATTTTGGTCCAAAAAACTGGTTCCTACATAAGGTCCAGAAAAAGACTGAGCTTTTCTGGGCAGTAGTTCCCACTTCTCTGCATCTTCCTTTTAGACCATTTACTGACAACGTTTCCTGTGGCATAGATGCATGCTTAAAAGAATGGACTTTGGGGTCAGACAGCCCTCAATAGAATCTGCTTCACTTAATATTTTCTACACTTGTGTGACCCTAAGCAGGTCACGCAAACTTACAGCCTTTATATTCTCATTTTTTGAATGGGGATTATAATACCCCTTCTTCAAGGTTAATATATTTAGAAAGATTGGGGACAATACCCATCACATACTAAGACCTCAGTAAATAGCAATTATTGCTATCAAAATTATCTATATATTCATTCTTAATATGCCAGACATCATTCCTTGAATTCAACATACTCTCTCCTTTGTTTTCACTGGTATATTATGGTGCTACATACATCAGAAATGGATCAGCAAACAGTAGTAGGCCTATGGGAAGACATACTGCATTATCTTGTCTTCCCCCAGTGGTCCACCTGCCCCAAACACTTGCTGGCCCCGCTTTTAGCCCCATCCCTGATAGGTACTTCTTGAGAGAGATCAGTGGTTTCAGATGAAAACCAACAGCAGCATAGAGCTGCTCCACAGATCAACAGAAGTTTGCAGAATGACACCAATCTGGCACCCGGGTCTAGCACTGAATTCACACCAAAAAATTATAATGAGTTAAAGACAAAGACAAACAACCCATCTCTCAAAACGATGTATTAACTCAATTGATAGAAAATAACAGCCAGGGAGACATCCTGTGAAAGTGTGATTTTCTCCTATATTAGTCTCAGGACTCAGTGCAAGGAGGGAGGGTGGGAGAAATACGGGGAAGGGAGAGCTGATCTAACTCCTCCCCTCTCTGGGGGTGAATGTCTCCCTTCTTGCCTTAGTCTAATGTTGATCTATAAAGAAAGGTGCCTCTGCCCTTTGCTTTCTGAATTGATGGTCTTGGACTCCACTGTTATTGCCCGGATTCCCTGAAATGTCCCTTGATTTATTCCCTTTATATTAGAAAACCATATCTGCTCATTATCTAGGAAGGTCACTGGGAGGGAGATATTTCCTCCAGCTTCAATAGCAGATCACTTGGCCTTTTTTCATCTCTCTCTTGGCACGGCAGGAGCTCTGTGAGAATGGGGGAGGCCAGGACAAACCATAAAGGCAAATTTATTCCTAAGCAGAAAGCACAATGCAAAGACATGGCAGAATATATAAATATGCAAAGTGGGCTCGTCAGCTAGCATCCTCTGTTTCTATTTTCACTTTTATTTCCAAAGTTAATTATTCCTGTCAATAGGAAGTCCTGCCTTAACTAAGGTGGCAGGAAACCATTAGTCATTGGAAATGTTTGTGTTTTAAACTAGAGTTGATATCCCATTTCATTCATTTATCAGCAAGAATCTGGTCTCAGCTAACATTTGGAAGGGTAGACTGCATATGTATCTATATCCCTTGAAAGTAAATATATATATTTAAATAAGATGGCATTGTTCTAAAAAACATTTTCCCAGAAAATTATGATTTATTTTACTCCTAAGTTATTTTTTCCTAACTTACCCATATCAACTTGTCTTTGCTTTTTGTCAAAAATAAAGATTGTGTGTAGATGTGTATATGTTGCGGGGGCGGGGGGGTGTGATTAGACACACTGGAAAGGCCATGTTAGGTAGTTAAAACTAGAACTGGTTAGACTAGGGCAGTTAACATTTCCAACTAATAACCATTCTGATATTGCTATAAGGTCATTCAGAAGCTCTCAAATATTTTTCAGGGACCATCTGCATCAGAATCCCCTTGGGGGCTTATTTAGAATACAGATTTCTTAGGCCTACATTAGCCCTCCAGAAGCAGCCATTTGGAAAGTGAAACCTGGGAATCTTCACTTTAAAAGCACACTCCTCTAATGGAGGTCCATTCGATTACTCAGGTTAAGAACTCTCCCCAGTGTGTATAGGTGAAGATCCCACATGCACTATGGCCACAACCTTCATCTCACAACCCGACAGCAGGGGGCGCTCTCTTGCCAGAAGCCCAGCCTACTAAGAAGGAAAAACAGCCCAGGTGGTTCTGAGAAGCTGTAAGGATAAAAAGACGATGAAGTGGATTTGAAAGATGTTCCCCAGAACCTAGGAGAATGACAGATTTGATGATAACATTTAACCCCCTGAGGCTCCCCTACAGTTTCAATGAGAGAGATGCTCTTCCTTCCATTATAACAAATGTTGGGTCAAGAATGATTGCAACGTCAATAATAGCCCACTTAAGTGGATGAATTTTAAGATATGTAAATTACACCTTAATAAAAATGTTGAAATAAATATTTTTTTAAAAAATACTTTTTAAAGAAAACTATAACTTGGGTGTCTTGAGAAGCTATATGTTCAAGCCTTTAATATTGCTGTGACCACGTCCTTCGGGAGTCTTCAAAATGTATCCATTCATCCAGCTTGCAATTATTGAGCCCTGATTTAATCTAGTGCTACAAAATAAAATAAAAAATTTTTGAATAAATTATATATAATAGTATTATCCCCACAGCATCCACAGAATTTATCCATATAACAAGCACTGAAGTATGTTGATTTTCAGTTTGGTTTTCTCATTATTTGCTGAACCAAGCTACCTGTAGGTTTCTGATTCTTTCCAATACAGAATTTAATTTGGTGACTAACAGACCAAAGCAGAGAGACCGGCAGGGACCGTTTAATCTGCATAAGGAGACTTGTATTTACCGAGATTCTATCAGAGGAATGAATAGACCACTGAAGGAAAGAGGTTATTTTCTGACACTGCTAATGGCGATATTGTTAGAGTCCAAGTCCCTCTCTGTGGCAAAATAGGCAAATCCTTGGGAAAGCCACAGCCCTGAGACTGGCCTACAGGAAGGTAACTTGGAGAGGCAGAGGCAATTGGCAGAACATACAGACAAACAGAAGATGAGGGGTAGGTGCTTCTTTTTCCTTTCCTGCATCCCATAATCTGATCTCATGATACTCCAAGCCTGTGGGAACAACAAGATAAAGAAAGCCTCATTGGTAAATAAGGATAAGGTCAGATTAAAAGAGAAAAAACTTTTGGTTTTTGCCAAAGTGTAAGTAAAGAAGAGTTTAGTCGCTTCTGTCATTTATTTCTTGACAAAGGGACTCGACAAAAGCAGAGGGCATTGTTTCATCTGTAACTAATTTTAATCAATCTTCCTTTACAAAATGTCTGGAAAAGCCATGCCATCTGATTCCATTTGTAGGGGCTCATAAAAAGTACAAAAAGGAAATCCTCTAGGAAAGAAGCTGTGACACAATTGGTCCTTTGCAGTCTGGGTCACGTTTCTTTATATATGCCCAATAAAAAGAATAGCCATGTCATCAGTACGTATAGATGGCTCAATGCCTCACTGCTGGTTCAGAGTCACTGCCGGCCTCTCAACCCTCCTCTCCATACAAAAAGGCTTACCCTTCCCTTTCATCATCTTTAGCCTGGCATGGGTTTTAAGCCACTCATAGTTAAAAAAAAAAAAATCTCCAGTGCATAAAGAGAATTAATATGGACCCAGATCTAAAAAGGAATAGAGAAAAACATGAAATTAACATTTATAAAACACCTACCATATATATACCAGACACGATCCTAGGCACATTGTATTCATCCTTAAACTCTTAAATGTGTAAGCATTGTCCTGTTTTGCAGATTGAATAACTAAAACAAGGAGAGGTAAAAAAAATGTCTGCTAGCAAATACTAAAGCTGAATTAGAAACTTGAGCCGAGGATCTTTTTCATCAAGCTGTGGTGTTTCAAAATTCAGTAAGGGACTAAATTCTTTTCCTGAAGGTCAATTAGAACAGTATATAGAGTCCTTTCTCATTCCTGTTTGATTGCCTCCTGATCGAAATTTCAAGAGACTTAACATGCAGAACTGTGATGTCTTATCATAGTTCAAGACTTGACATTGTTCCTACCATATGGTCAAAATCCATTTTATCCTATTTATTTACATGATCGGTGCTTATTTTCTTTCTAAACATTCATCATGTCCTTGAATTTCAAAGCCATGATTCATCTGGCTAAATTCTTTTTTTTTTTTTTTTTTTGCTTTGACTTAGACCACTATTCACTTGGGCTAGGAAATTATCTTTACAAGCTCAGTGTTTCAGCCCCTCATTTTCTGTAACCTGCTGTGACACCTTGCACCAGCAGTATTGTTTGTCTTCCTTGTTGAGGAAGCTTTTCCTGCTAATATAAACAGTCCTGCCTGTAGCCCTTGGAACAAAAAAGTCCTCTGTACGATGTGACCCTGCCCCTGGGCATAGCTGACAAACCACGATGGTCCACTAACTTGGGAGCATGCAATCAAAAGGTTGGTTAGTGGCAAAAGATGTGTAGTGTTCTGCCCACATAGAGGAGTTTTACCATTCGGAGGCTGGAGCTGCCATCTGAGTGTGGTCCCAGGCAAAACAATGAATAAGCAGTCGTTCTTCCATGTGTCCTCTGAGAGAGAGGAGGTTGAGCAGGTATACTTGAGGATCTATAAATAGTCACCTGTGTATCCTCTGAGGGATGGAGGGGGTCTCACCTCTGGATCCTGAGGCATTCCAGTTATCAATTTCTATTCACCTAAAATTTAGCTGAATTTTCTTTCCTAACTGGAATTCACAAAATTACCTTATCGTTGTATTAAAACTTGATTTTTACTTGGGATACCTTAAGTCAATTCCTTATCTTTGCCAGTAAAAGGATCCTGAATAGAACATCTTTTTCTTGATCTGTCCAACACTCATTCATCTGTCTACCCAGCTCCCCATGAAGCCATTTCTGAACGGATGTAATCACACTGTCTACTAATCTTCTACAAGCACTTATAAATTGTGTGCCGTAATTATCACTCAACTTCACACTGACTGATTGTTTTCTATTTTAGTCTTATGTCCCCAATTAGACAGCAATCTCCTTAAAATCAGGAAAAATTCTGGATCAACTTGAATCTACTTGCATGTTAGCAGCAGAACTCCCAATTTTACTCCTTCCCTCAGACCTTCAGACTAAAAGAAGACGAGAGTGTGAGGCATACCCGGCAACAATTTCATGTCAAGAATCTTAGAACTTTCTGGGTGGGCAACCTGGAGCAAAAAATATGTCAGCCTCTTCAGTTTACATATACAGAGGCTCAGAGCAGTTAATGGCCACCTAGTTAATGAAATTCAGCATGAGCTCCCATGTCTGAAAGGTCTGGGGCAATCCCAGTATGGAGGAGCCAGGGAGACAATTTTCTTCTTTATACTTTATAATAAAAGAGACAAAACTGTCCAACTCTTCCCTGATAGAAGACTGTCTGAGTTGTAGTGAATGAAATGTACTTGCTGGGCTTCTATTCTCTAAATTACTAAGGCTCTAGCCAGGTCACTTTTATTCTTTAAAAAAACGTATTGCCTCTTTAAAGTGAGGTTATTTTTATAGCTATAGAACTCCTGGAACAGTAAACAGGAGGCAAATGTATCAGGCTTTAAAGGTGAAAGGGGTTATTTAAGAGTGTTATCAGAACTAGCCAGCTGCAGTATCAGAAAACCATAAACCTTTCTCTTCATAGCAGGGCTGAGTTATTCATTAGGCCACCCTTCTGGTGGGGGAGGGTCTTTAGAAACTTAGTGTCACAAAACCCTGGAGGTATCCAGTCCTCTCTGCCATCCTGCTGTTTAAGGAGTGAAGATTATCTTTCCATCCTCCCTTGTTCCCAGTGCATTAGGGTTTTGAAAGTGACAATGATGAAAGTAATGATAGGTGCTGCCATTTCCTGTACTTTCCAAGTGCCAAGGTAAGTCTGTTATTCTAAGGGTGAACAGATTACTTATGGGAGGTGGTACAGTAAGTTAGCTGGCAGAGGTGGGATTTGAGCCCAGGTCTTTTGGAGATTGCAAATCATGGTTTTCACCTGTTACTCTGACATTTCTAATTTCTTGTTCCTCCCCCAAAAAACAATGAATCTTGATGGATCCTATGAAAATTTATTTTTTCTTCTTTTTCTTTTTTTTTTTTTTTTTTTTTGAGGTGGAGTTTTTCACTCTTGTTGCCCAGGCTGGAGTGCAATGGCACTATCTTGGCTCACCGCAACCTCCACCTCCTGGGTTCAAGCGATTCTCCTGCCTCAGCCTCCTGAGTAGCTGGGATTACAGGCATGCACCACCAAGCCTGGTTAATTTTGTATTTTTAGTAGAGACAGGGTTTTTCCATGTTTGTCAGACTGGTCTCAAACTGCCATCCCCAGGTGATCCACCTGCCTCGGCCTCCCAAAGTGCTGGGATTACAGGCGTGAGCTACTGTGCCCAACCTATTTGTTCATTTTTGAAACAGGGTCTTGCTCTGTCACCCAGACTGGAATGCAGTGGTGTGATCATGGCTCACTGCAGCATCAACCTCCCAGGCTCCAGTGATTCTCTTGCCTCAGCCTCCTGAGTAGCTGGGACTACAAGCATGCAACACCATGCCCAGCTAATTTTTTATTTTTATTTTTTTTTAGAGAGGAGGTCTCATTTTGTTTCCTAGGCTGGTCTCAAACTTCTGGGCTCAATGATCCTCCTGCCTTGGCCTCCCAAAGTGTTGAGATTACAGGTGTGAGCCACCAAGCTTCACTGGGATATTTTTTTAAGTACATAGAAGTGGCTTCATGGTCAAATTATCTTCTTCCACACAACTTCTATCTTTGGGAGCCTTATAGTGCACTCTAGCATATTAAAGACTCTTCTTAGGCCTGCAATAGAGATATTTATTTTTCTTGTATAACATAGATTTCCCAAATTCATTTGACTTCAGAGCCCCATTTCATGTCACATGAGACAATATTCTATTGCCAGAATATTGGCAATAATGCCTAATGGACAATAATGCATAATGGGTGAAGAGAGCCAGAAAAACCCATGTAGTTAAAAATGGTATCTTTTTATGTAAATCTGTATTTTGCCAGTTTAGTGAATTTGTTTACCATTTCTAAGTTTTTGGTGGCATCTTTAGGTTTTTATACATATGAGATGATATATCTGCAAGAGGGACAATTTGACTTCTTTTTTTTTTTTTCCAATTTGGACTCCTTTTATTTTTTCTCTTGCCTGATTGCTGTGGCTGGCATTTCCAGTACTGTGTTGAACAGGAGTGGTGAGAGTGGGTATCCTTGTCTTGTTCTAGTTCTTAGAGGAAGTGCTTTCAGCTTTTTCCCATTCAATATGATGTTAACTGTGTATTTGTCACATATGACATTTATTAAATTGAGGTATATTCCTTCTATGCCTAAATTATTAAGAGTTTTTATTATGAAGGGGTGTTGAATTTTATCAAACTGATAAATGAATTTAGTAAACCTGTAGGATATAAAATTAACATATAAAGATTCCATATTTTCATCTTAATAGATGCAGAAGGGATTTTTTTTTCTGCGTTCTGTTGAGAAGAACATATGGTTTTGGTCCTTCATTCTGTTGATGTGATATATCACATTTATTGATCTGTGTATGTTGAACCTTCCTTGCATCTCTGGGATAGATACTAGTTGATTAAGTTGTATTAACTTTTTGATATGTTATTTTATTTGATAGCATTGTGCTGGGGATTTTTGCATCTATGTTTATCAGAAAAAGTTAATTTCGTGAAGCCCATTTACATTTTAAAATACTGTACATTTACACCAAATGCTTTTGACAAATGTTTTCATTAATAATAAAGTGAAATGTGATCTTGAAATTAAAAGGGGTCACATTTTCCCTTATGGAGTATTATAAAAGGAGCAGAGCAGCAGTAGGTGGGATCCTTACCATTGAAACCCCACCTAATAATGCTCAGCTGTGCTCATTCTCCCAGCCGTCATTCTCCCTGAAACATACCCTACGTAGGAGGAAATCAAGGCTCAGCTCATACTGCACAGTGTGGTTATAGCAGGAAGAACCTGGCTCCTGAGTCTGGCTCATACTCTCAGAAACTGAGATATCATAAGCATTTTATTAAACTTTTTAAACCTCCATTTTCTTGTCTGTGAAATGGTGATTTAAAAGAAGACTAAACAAACTTCACTTTGTAGAGATGTTGTGATAACCAGAAATAAAGTGTCTAAGACACCTGGAATAAATCACCATTGTTACAGCTCTCATTGAACAAAGGAATATCACTTTTGCCTGGAAATTTCATCAGCTGTTTCTCTCCTCAGCAAAATTCTTTCACCTGATCAGGCCCAGCTCAGCTATCACCTCCTCCGTGGAATTTTCCAGGCCCTACTACTTCCCCAGCAACCTTGCAGCTCCCTTCCCCCAGTCACTGAAAACATGCCTTGTTTTCCACTCCCGCACCATTCAGCACCTCGCTTCAATAATATTCTGTATGTATTTGTCTTCTCTATCAGCAATTTGAAGACAAGGTATGTGTCACAAATACAGTGTCTTCTACACATAGTGTTCAGCACAGTACAGGGAATATAAATCCCAGTAAATATTGTGAGGAAGAAGACATAAGGGGAATTGTTACAAGCTAGGATCCTTGCCTCCAGAGAACTTGACTTCTAACTAAGAAGCAAATACACATGCCAGAAATGACCAATGATCAAACATAATACATGACGATTCCAAATGCATGATACTTTCTTGACCTAGGAGTTTAGAGATAAAAAACTAAAAGGCTGAAGTGAGCTAAAAATGTTCAAAGCGTACCCTCACAAACATGTCTAAAAGCCAGGTATTAAAGTCACAGGTCTGTTGATACTTCCAACATGCATACATATATCCTTATCCCCATGGAGACTATGCCCAATTTTACATGAATATTAAAGGAGATGATGGATGAAGCAGAGTAGTTTATGGCTACTGGAAGAGCCAACTTGTTTCATAATATGAGCAAGGGTGTCTCCTTTGCTATGCTGAGCTCTTTGAGGTTACAGAGGTTATAGAGATTACATGAGAATAGCCTTGAATGCCAGTGACATCACTTATAGTACTGGTGGCCTCGGGCAAGCTACAGAAGTTCTCTACGTTTGTTTCCCTTTCTGTAAAAAATAGATCATGGAGCCCACT
This sequence comes from Rhinopithecus roxellana, assembly GCF_007565055.1. Classification (NCBI taxonomy): domain Eukaryota; kingdom Metazoa; phylum Chordata; class Mammalia; order Primates; family Cercopithecidae; genus Rhinopithecus; species Rhinopithecus roxellana. The sequence goes on along the minus strand of NC_044553.1, from coordinate 116,599,173 downwards.
CATAAAGTTGTTATGTGAATTAAATGGGAGATGCTACATAGAAGTGCACTAGGCAGAGTATCTAGCATAATATAGGTGCTCGATACATTTTTTTTTTTTTTTTTTTTTATGAGACAGAATCTCACTCTGGCACCCAGGCTGGAGTGCAGTGGAACGATCTCAGCTCATTGCAACCTCCACCTCCTGGGTTCAAGCCATTCTCCTGCCTCAGCCTCCTGAGTAGCTGGGATTACAGGCATGCACCACCACACTCAGCTAATTTTTGCACTTTTAGTAGAGATGGGTTTCACCATGTTGGCAAGGATGGTCTCGATCTCCTAACCTCGTGATCTGCCTGTCTTGGCCTCCCAAAAGGCTGGCATTACAGGCATGAGCCACCGTGCCTGGCCCAATAAACTTTATCTATTCATAATTAATATTTATCTCCTTTGCTATGCTGAGCTCTTTGAGGTCATAGACCTTGCCACAGTAGACTCAGTATCCTCATTGTCAAGCACCACACCAAGCACATGCTGGCACCTCCATAAATATTTGCTGTACAATTAAAAGGAATAAGCAATAAGAATCAAGAGCAAAATGAGCATGAAAGTCATATATCATTTCTTTATTGAAATTCTAGCAGCCATACCTGTGAGGTATGGCATCCCTTCTACTCTTTACAGAGCGCTTGCTACATGCCAGGCCATGAGTCAAGCTATTTACATTTTAAAATATAGCACACTTGTGCCAAACAATTTTATTCATTTTTTAAAATTTACCCTCATTTGACAAAATAAGATATTTGAAAGAGGCCTAGAAAGACAACTATGCAGACAAATAATATATATATATATATGTGTGTGTGTATATATGTGTATATGTGTGTGTGTATATATATGTGTATATATATATATATGTAGCTCTTTGTAACAGGAAATATATACACACACACACAGTATCTCTATATCAAAAGAAACAATAGAAGGTAATAGTAAAATGTGCAGTATTTGGAGGAAGAGAGGAGAAGACTTGATTTATAGATAGATAGCTAGATAGTTGTTCTAATGATCTTCAATATATATGTGTACATTTTCCTTTTAAATCTGCCCACTCAGCATTAATGTGTTGGTTTTTTTTCTTAAGTTGTGTGTGTGCAATGGCTTTAATCTAATTATAAGCCAACTGGGTGCCATGACTCATGCCTGTAATCCCAGCACTTTGGGAGTCCGAGGCGGGTGGATCACCTGAGGTCAGGAGTTCAAAACTAGCCTGACCAAATGGTGAAACCCCATTACTACTAAATATAAAAAATTAGCTGAGCATGGTGGCGGGTGCCTGTAATCCCCAGTACTTGGGAAGCTGAGGGAGGAGAGTCACTGGAACCCAGGAGGCAGAGGTTGTAGTGAGCCAAGATTGCGCCATTGCACTCCAGCCTGTGCAACAAGAGTAGAACTCCATCTTAAATAATAATAATAATTATTATTATTATTATTATATGCCAAGGAACAACATCTTTATTTCACACTGAGTATGATGCCTATAAACATATCAAGGGTTGAGCACAAAAGAAGATAGAAAACTGGATGGAAAGACATCCAGTCTGAGTCTGGGGCATGTGTATGTTTGTGGGAGGGAACTATGGGTTCCCTCCTGTTCCCTTATTTTTCCCTCACAATTCTAGAGCATATTCCCCATCAGCTCACTCAGGGAACAATGGCAAAAATGTAAGGAAAGCCTTGCTCTTTTGTCTTCTTTTTGGTTTGTCTACAGAGAACCAACCTAGGAACCCCAGAAAACTAAAGAGGCTGTGCCAGTGGGAAGGAGTCGACTGGCCTCATCATGGAAAGAGCCAGTGCTGTCTCTTCCTCATTTTTCCTGAGTTCACTTCATTGTTTTGCTGCAATAGAGAAGTATAGGAACCACCAGTGACACTGACTCCACAGCATAGGAGTTGGCCGGCAGTGGCTCTGAGCAGGGAGGAGAACCAGCATGGAGGATGTAGTGTCCATTTCTACATAGCTTTCCTTCAGCACTCATCTCCCACCTCTTGCAGACCTGAGGCATGGCCCACACCTCTCTTTACTCTCTTAAATCCTCTTACTCATCACCTCTCTTCATATAACAGTTCTCAGTCTCTGCATTTTTTCCAAGTGAAGATCTCCTTGTCACTCCCTGCCATCAACTTTATGAAACCCAGCATGCCATACTTCTTCCTATAATTGAATTGTTATTTCATTACCACTCTAGTCATGTTTCTTATTGGAATACCCCGCTCAGGGTTATATTACACAGAAATATACATTTTAGAGTTACACAAGCCTGGTTTTCAATCTTGACCATACTTCTAGGTCACTATGTGACCTTGAGCAACTTTCATAATATTTAAGAACCTAAGTGTCTTGGGTCAAAATAGATACCGCTGTATGTCCCAGGGTTGCTTATAGCCTGAGCATTTGAAAAGAAAACATGAGCAAACTGCCTAGAACAGGGTCCAGTACAAAGAATGGCTTAAATAAAGGTCACTCCCCTTCTCATGAGGGTATCAGAGGGGATCAAATGTAACCTGTATAAGGAGTCACTGGAGATGTTATAGACCTAGGGAAAGGAGGAGGAGTTTAGTTACCGAATGGTGAGAAGGACTGTGTTGCCTCATCAGCAGTAAGCGTATGAATGCGGAGTGTTCTGGGTATATATGACCCATGCAAAGGGCCTTTACCCTTCTCAAAGAAGGTCCCATGAAGGATAAAGACACTTTTAACCAGGATAAAATACTCCATTTGCCAATTCCTGTTTATGAGATCCTGGGAATAGATCTTTGAGTTTTCTGAGCCTCACTTTTCTTTATAAATTGGCTAATGATAGCTCCTCATAAGATTGTTCTAAGCACATACAGAATGATTAGTACCATGACTTCCACATAGTAAACAGTCAATGCATGTTAAGTGATATTTAAAAACAACAACAACAAACCGCTGGGAATAATCGTAGTTAATGCTTATGTTGTAGTTACTAAGTGCCAGGTCCCATTCCAAGCGGTGACTAAATATTCTCATCTGGGACAGTAAATTTGTGTCAACTTGACTGAGCTAAGGGATGCTCAGTTAGCTGGTAAAACATTATTTCTAGGTGTCTGTGTTTCTGGATGAGAACAGCATTTGAATGATTAGACTGAATAAAAAAGACTGCTCTCATCTTCACAGTGGTTGGCCATCATACAATCTGTTGAAGGCCTGGATAGAACAAAAAGGAAGAGGAAGAGAAAACTTTTTATCATGCTCTCTGTTTGACTTGGGGCATTCATCTTCTGCCTTCAGACATCAGCACTCCATGTTTTTGGGTCTTCAGACTCAGTCCAGGAGCAAGCTCTACCCCCACCCCTTATCCCCAGTTCTCAGGCTTTTGGACACAGACTGTACTATACCATTGGCTTTTTGGTTCTCCAGCTGGCAGATGGCAGATCTTGAGACTTTCTGGATACCATAATTGTGTGAGTTAATTCCCATGATAAATCCCTATGTACAGAATATATAATATATATATATATATTTATAAATAATTTATATAGAATATATAAAGGATATATATGGATATATATAGTATTAATATATAGAGACATTATATATAAGATATATAGCCATCTCCTGTATGTATGTATATGTATATGTATATATATATTTCTCTCTATGTATATCTACAAATATATCTATCTACATATATATATACTTGTAGATATATATGTCTTATTGGTTCTGTTTCTCTGGAGAACCCTAATATATCTTCTAATGCTCAGAAATGAGGATATGAGACAGATGCTATCATTATTCCTATTTTAAGATAAAGAAACTGACAGATACATACCTGGCTTACCTAAGTCACACAGCTAATATATGGAATTGAGGAATCAAATCCTCAATTCCAAGCAGTCTAGTCTTAAGAGTCTGTATAGTGAATACTATACTGCCTTCAAAATGAGGAAAAATGAACTGCTTGTCACATACCCCATATTCAAGAACTTAATTTTCAAAAGAGTACTATCTTTCTTAATCTCCACATTTCAAATCAATCATGGTTCTTAACTACAAAGAACTAAAACAAATCTGCCTAATTTAGAAATGAATAGAAAGAATATAAGGGGGCTCACAAAATAAACAGAAAATCTGGAAAACCAGGATGAGAAAAAAAGGCATTGACAAGGACAGCTACATAGTTACAAACAGTTGTAAAAGCACATCACAAGAAATTTCAATTTCCAGCTATGGTGGAATAGATTATATGAGATCAACCTATTACTAATAAAATGTATAACGCTGGGAAACATCACATAAACAAATATATATGCATACATCTGCACCTATCATTTATTTTAATACATGAAATCATTATTTTTTCAGACCACTCAGGTATAAAAGAATAAATTAAGTTTATTTATTGTTCTCTAGAGCCCCCCTGCCTGCATTCAAAATGTTGCTCTGCTATTTACTGTCTGCAAATTCTTGTGCAAGGCAATTAATCTTGCTGTGCCTCAGTAGCTGCCTCTGTAAAATGGGGATAACAGTAACATCTGTCTCATAAGACTGCTATGTAAACCTTCCTCTCAATCTTCATGTGATAACCAGACAAAGCAGAGCAACTGCAGACCAGTGCCCTTGAGGAATGCCACAGGAGTAAATGTAGAAAGAAGAAGATGGTCCTTAAAGAACTGAGTTTTTATCTTGTTCAGAATCAATGGTCAAGCCAGTTCCCTGGGGCACATTTCAAAGGCTTACTACCCCTCAAGACACCCCAAGTTCTGGCTTCCAAAACTGCTGCCTTACACATAAGCAACCTTTACTTCAAGACATCTGTAAAAATGCAAGCTACTCTGTTATCTCAGGTCAGCGACTTACCCTGGAACTTGAAAGTCAGTTTGGTTGGTGGAAAATTTCTAGGTGAAAATGATAGCTTCTTCCTCTCTATATCTTTATGTCTTGTTGGCGTTCAAGTCTCATCTGCCAGTATTACAGAAGTGGGAAAGAAAACCAACAAGATTTCCTTCCTGTTAGCCTTGCAGGATCAGATGGAACCCCAGAAGAACAAAGCTGGATACTTCGCTGCTTGGCAAATCATTACCTGAACTGTCAGCTAAAATCCCACTGCAGAATATTTATTGTTGGTGATAATATAAAAAGCAGAAAGATCGCAGCACGATTTGGAGATCCCTGGTGACATTTTCTACTTTCAACAATGGAGGAGAATCTCTAGTCTTAGGATCTGAGAATGCTGGATGTGCATATGAGAGTAAGAGAATCACACAGTGTGCCCCATGAAGTTAGTCTCGAGAGACTTTCAGGTACATGAGACTTCTTTCTAGGTCGGTCAATGTAAAAAAAAAAAACAGAAAATCAACTGAGCTTAGTATCATTCCAGAAAGGCTATGAACATAATTCAATAGTTTGAACATAATTCATGTCTTTTCTCTTTTTGACCCCTGATTTGTTTATATATAAGGCTGGGTACAGTGGCTCACACCTGTAATCCCAGCACTTTGGGAGGCCAAGGTGGGCAGATCACCTGAGGTCAGGAGTTTGAGACTAGCCTGGCCAACATGGCACAACTGCGTCTCTACTAAAAATACAAAAAAAAATTAGCTGGGCATGGTGGCATGAGCCTGTAATCCCACTTACTCGGGAGACTGAGGCAAGAGAATCGCTTGAACCCAGGAGGCGGAGGTTGCAGTGAGCCCAGATCATGCCACTACACTCCAGCCTGGGCAACAGAGTAGGACTCCATCTCAAAATAAAATAAAATAAAATAAAATAAAATAAAATAAAATAAAATAAAATAAGTACAAATCTGAAGCTTTTGCTTTTGCATGGAATTTGTAATTATACTCTCTGAAATTTGTGTGGTCTTTACCACTTGTAAAGTTCATTCCCATGCATTCTTATTTAATTTTTTCCAAGCTGTTTATAGTAACTATCATTATTGCCAGATGACAAATGAAGAATTTTATGTCCAGAAACATGGGGACACATAGTCAAGGCTACCAAGAAAGCAAATGGCAGCCCATGCACTTAACTGTGGAAACACTAATAGCAAGAGACCCTACATTGTATCTGAATAAGCCTGGGATCATGAAAAAAAAAAAAAAAAAAAAAAGCCATGTACCTAAAATAAAATGTTCTAAAGTTTAACAGTGATTACAAAGTAAATATTTCATGTCCTTTGCCCATGTTGAATGGAGTTGCTAGTTTTTTGCTTGTTTGATTATTTAAGTTTCTTATAGATTCTGGGTATTAGATCTTTGTTGGATGTATGGTTTGCAAATATTTTCTCCCATTCTGTCTGTTGACTCTGTTGATAGTTTCTCTTGCTATGCTGAGGCTCTTTAGTTTAATTAGGTCCCACTTGTCAATTCTTGTTTTTGTTGTAATTGCTTTTGAGGACTTAGTCATAAATTTTTTGCCAAGGCCGATGTCCAGGTTTTCTTATAAGGTTTTATAATTCAAGGTCTTACATTTAAATCTTTAATTCATCTTGAGTTAACTTTTGTATATAATGGAAGAGTCCAGTTTCAATCTTAGGCACTTCTCAAAAGAAGGTATACATGCAGCCAACAAATATATGAAAAAATGTTCAACATCGCTAATCATTAGAGAAATGCAAATCAAGACCACAATGAAGTACCATCTCACACTAGTCAGAGTAACTATTACTTTAAAGTCAAAAAATAACAGATGTTGCTGAGGTTGTGGAGAAAAGAGAATGCTTATACACCGCTGGTGGGAATGTAAATTAGTTCAGGCATTATGGAAAGCAGTGTGGAGATTTCTCTAAGAACTTAAAACAGAGCTACCATTCAACCCAGCAATCCCATTACTGAGTATATACCGAAAGGAAAATAAATCATTCTATCAAAAAGACACATGTACTCATATGTTCATTGCAGCACTGTTCACAATAGCAAAGATATGGAATCAACCTAGATGCTCATCAACAGTGGGCTGGACAAACAAAATGTGGTACATATGCACCAGGGAATACTATGCAGTCATAAAAAAGAACAAAGTCATGTCTGCTGCAGCAATATGGATACAGCTGGAGGCCATTATCCTAAGCAAATCAATGCAGGAACAGAAAACCAAATACTGCATGTTCTCACTTATACTCAGGAGCTATACATTGAGTAAAGAGGGGCATTAAGATGGCAACAGTAGACACTGGGGACTACTAAAGGGGGAAAAGCGGGATAGGTTGAAAAACTACCTAGTGGGTACTATGCTTACTACCTGAGTGACAGGATCATTCTTACACCAAACCTCAGTTACACACGTAACAAACCTGCACATGTGCCTCCTGACCCTAAAATAAAGAGCCAAAGAAACAAAGAAAAAGTGAAGATATCAGAAAATAATCATTTGAGCTATTTTTCAGTTAAAACCTAACATTAATAGTGGCTTGTTTGAAAATCACTACTGTTCTCTTTATTTAGAATACTCTAGAGACCTGGCAAGACAGAGAGCTCAATTCCTAAAAACTTGAAAGAAATTGGTTATGGGCCTAGGAGACTCTATTGGAGGGAGCTTAGATAAATGTTAACAGGTCATAAACAATAAAAACTGTAGAGTTTTGTTGCATTTATTTATTTATCCAATGAATATCAATTTGGTTTCTACAAACTAAATGTACTGAACTCTGTAGATACATCAGAGAATAAAACACACAAAATCCCCGCCCATGTGAATGGCTTCACAAGTCCATTTCCTAATGCAAACTAAATCTGGATGTGCAGGTTAGAATCATCTGGAAAATGGGTGGAATGGGCCCATTTTGTCTATATTTTAACACAGTGAAACCAGAGGCTACAGCAAGTCAAGAGAAGCCTGGAATTCTATCCCATCGGGAACTCCAGGCACAAAATTTTAAATGTGTGAACAAAAAAAAGAAAAGAAAAAGAAAAACCCTCAGTAGTCAAGACAGGTAATGTCCTAATATAGTATTTTAAAAAACAAAACTTAATGCAAAATAATCCATGATGAGTATAATATCAAAATTTTAAATAAAGGCAAGGTTTTTCCTTTAGCCCAGGCTTCAGTATGGCTCCATATAGCTCTGAGTAACAAGGCAGCTGAAAAGATGCTGGAGGCAAAAAGGTAGGCTCTGCTGATACCTATGGAGCCACCTATCTGACTGAGGACTGGGAATGCCTCATTCTACCCTAAGTCTGGGCAGTTGTGGACAGGCTCGAAAAAGAAACTTGTTGACTTTTATGAATAGAATTTCTTTAGAAGCTCAGGGCCTCGTGCAAATAGAGAGGAACTCATTTTGTCAACTCTAGATTGCTTCTATTTAAATAGTGTCACATGATTAAATGGAAAGAACTCTGCAGCAGGAAGCCAAAGGCCCCAGGTCCACCTGCACTGTGTATTCCCTGGGTAACTGTGGTGCAGTTACTTAGTTTTGCTGGGCCTCACTTATCACATCTATAAAATAGATACATCCTTTCCAGTTCAATGACTGTTAGACCCTTTGCCAGGCTGAGGTTTCCAAGAAGGGAGAGGGAAATCTACTTGACTTTATATAATGCCTTTGAAACCAAGAATGTAGATCATTTTGTGTAGGTTCATTGTATATGCTAGAAGTAAAGTCTAAACAATGTTTCCCTGTATTTCATTTGCATAAAGGGAGATCAAGGAACTTGCCTATTGCAAAAGCTTCACTTACGGGTACACAGTAAGTCACTGTAGAAGCTAAGTATATATCCAGATATCCTCATCCTAAGTGCACCTGTTCTTATATTTCCCAGTAAATTCACTGGATAATCAGTCACTGAACCTTTCTAGACCTCAGTCCTTTCATTTATAAAATGAAGGAATACACTCGATGATTTGTGGGATTTTGCAACTTAACATTCAGTGATTCTCTGAGTCTATAAATTGATTTCTCCTTAGAGTCTTTAAATTGAGAAATCAGAAGAAAGCTTCTGCCTATGGAAAATATCCCATTATTATTAGACTAACTCTATTTTATTTTTCCAGCTTTAATTGCACACGCTTGCTTCTGATGCTCTTTCTCTACATTTGAGTTTGAAAAGATAATGAAGCTGAAAACAATTTAGTTTTTTTGTCATTGAAAATAAAACAAGGTATTGGGGGAGAACTATCCCTATACATTTCTTTTATCCAGCAAGGACCATGTTCGTTAATTGATAGTCCAATGTCAGGGCCATAAAACATGGAATGGGAATTAAACCAAAATTTAAAAAATTAATGAGGTCTCTTTCCCAAGGCACCTTTTTCAGAGCAAAATAGCCTTCGCCAGTCCATGTGTGATTGCTTCACATCTCAGTTGACACTTCTGAATTCACACATTCAGCCAGTCTCAGGGCCAATAAAGTCTCCCTAAGTCTTAATTTTAGTGTCACCTTTGTGGTGTGGAAGGTCCGAGTATGGCAGGATGTCTCACACCTTCCTGATAAATATTTAAATGGTGCAATCACATTCCCTCTTTGGCCATCATGTCACAGGTTTTACACTTTGGCTTAGTGTCATTATCACTAGAGTCTCCATCATCCCAAGTACTGCCTGACACTTTCTTTTTCATCTCCTCGATACAACACAATCCAAAGGGAGTTTAAATGTGTTCTGCATTTTAATATCATTTTCCTCCCACCAACTTCTTAACTGTGTCAAGACACAGAAGTTCCCCATGTGTATCTGACCAATGAGAAAAACCACATTTCTACCATTCATTGTAGCCTTGTCAGAAACTAACTGCCACTAAAACACGGTGCATCCAATGATAATAATGATACATAGTATTGGCTGGGTGCGGTGGCTTACACCTGTAATCCCAGCACTTTGGGAGGCAGAGGCAGGAGGATCGCTTGAGCCCATGAGTTTGAGACCAGCCTGAGCATCATAGTGAGAATAGAATAAATAAAATTTTAGCCGGGCATGGTGGTGCCCGCCTATAGTCCCAGCTACTCAGGAGTCTGTGGTAGGAGGATTGCTCGAGCCCAGGAGGTTGAGGCTGCAGTGAGTAGTGATTGCACCACTGCACTCCACCTTGGGTGACAAAGCAGGACCCTATCTCAAATAATAATAATAATAATACATAGTACCTACCAATTTTAAGAGCTTAGTATTGTGCCAAACACTATGCATATTATCTTGCTCAATCCTAGGTTGACCTTCATCTATTGGTTACAATTGCTTTCTTTATATAGATAGAGAAACTGATCCTCATAGAGTGAGTTCCCTTGCCCAAGGTCACACAACTCAAGTTTCCAGAGCTGAGATTTGGATCCAGTTATGCCTGACTCTAAGGTCCACTCTCCTCCCACTGTCCCATATTGGCAGCCCAACTCTCTCATGCAGCCCAAATTGGCCCTGACTTTCTTGTTGCTAAAGCACACTGCCTTTTCCAGATCTTGCATCTGGCACTGAACTAGGGACAGAAAACAAAAGATTTAGTCACAGCTCTACCAAGTAATTGAGAAGGTTTTTTGCTAGGTAAAGCAGAATTTGATAAGCATCTCAGGGCTTTGTTTATGGCATCTAATAAGTCAATGTATATTCAAAAGTCTTAAAATTGACGAAGCACAATGTACTCTAAGCTAGCACTATTATATCCTATGACAGTATTGCTAGATGATTTCTCATATTTATCTGTTCATTGGCTTCATTGGTGAAGGTTGAACAAAATACCATCATTTTTTGGCCATACTGTATGCCAGATGCAGAATTCAGTACTGGGAACACAATGATTAATAAGATATGGCTCTGTCCTTTAAGAACTCATAGTCCAGTGGATTCTTCCTTCAATCATAGCTATACTTAGAAGGGCTTTAGTGAAATCTGCAGTGATCACTGGTATATGTCTGTGCATGCCTTCGTACTTAGGGTTGATTTATCCAGAATGATAACACACATATGCATATAATGCATACCTACCAGTGGCATCAGATCACAACTCACAATGTCACCTTGCTCTTTGACTTAGTGGTAGCTCACACTACCCCATGTCCTACATACCAGTAGAAAAAAACCCTACTTCACAAAGGAATGTTTCTGAAAGAGTTCCATGGGAAAAACTGCCACACACATGTTCACACACGCACACAGGCAGATTCACAAATATGAATGAATTTATCCAGACCTTTGTCTGCTGATACAACATTGGTAAAAGAGGCAGCCACAACTTTTCAGCTAAGTCTGGTACCCCTAATGTGCTCTCATACCTTTCAGACCTCACCCATGCTCTGCTAAACTGACCCCCCAGGAATTACTTATCTTTAAACCATCCCTTTCTCTAGAAAACCTCCCCTGCCCTATCCCAGAGATCTATACCACCCTGAAAGCATTACTTGATCATTTTCTGTGTTCCCATAACATCTAGACCATGTCTCTACATTAGTTTCATTGTACATGATTTTCTTGGAAATACATGAGACCCAGAGCTCCTGTGAGCTCCTCGAATAAAAGAATGTATTTTGTTCTCTTTTAGCTTGTCATATATTGGAAATTTAAAAGAAACATTATAATAGTTATTATTCATTCATATAGTCAACCCACATTTAATTTTTAGCTCTACTGGCTGCCCTTCAAGAATGATACCTCCTTTGCATCCCTCACAAATAGTAGCTGCTTTTTTTCTCATGCTTCACGTACCATTGTATTAGGCCATTTTTGCATTGCTATAAAGGAATATTTGAGGCTGGGTTATTTATAAAGAAACAAGGTTTAATTGGCTCATGATTCTGCAGGCTGCACAGGAAGCTTTGTGTCTGTATCTGCTTCTGGTGGGGACCTCAGCAAGCTAACAATCATGGCAGAAGGTGAAGGAGAAACCAACATGTCACATGCCAACAGTGGAAGCAAGAGAGAGAAGAGGGAGGTGCCACTCACTTTTAAACAACCGGGTCTTACAAGAACTCACTATATTGAAGGGGTAGTACCAAGCCATTCATGAAGGATCCACCCCTATGACCCTAACACCTCCCACCGGCCCTACCTCCAACACTGAAAATTACATTTCAACATGAGATTTGGAGGAAACAAACATTCAAACTATAGCAACCTTTCATGCTAAAAATGGAGCAAATATCCTCCCTGTTCCTCGTTGTCACCACCAGGTCACTGTTCTTTTTTTCTCCCTTTCCTCTACCCTTTCCCCCTGCTGCTGTGATTTCTGGGCCAAAAGAGTATACCTTCACTATTGCTATTCATCCATGGTGCAATCACCTACACACCTCAGGTCACTCTTCTTCCTTCCTTAAATATTTCAGCACTGAATCAATCTAACACTTGTCATAATTCTCAAGGACTTCAAGATCCACACGGGTGGCCCTTCTAACATTCTGGCCCCTCTATTCCTTGGTTTCCTTATCGCCATTGTTCTTGTCATTGACTTTAGCTATTCACTGTCATGGTTATACATAATACCTTTTGATTTAATCATCTTACTCCCTTGTAATCTCATTTTCAAGCTTTTAAGTATCCAAACTTTGATTCCAATAATTCCCACTCTGCCAGCACTCCCACTGCATTGGTCCTGTCACCTTTTCACTCCCCCTCATCTCTTTCACACACTCACTTCCTTTCTTATCTTCTTGTCTTTCTTATGTCCCATGGCCCGTGGGTACACTCGCCCCTGACATTCACTTTCAACAACTCCACATTCTTTCTTTCTATCATACTTGTCTGACAGCAACAGTGGCTACAGGTAACTTGGCCACTATAGTCCTGACCAGAACAATGAAAAGCTGAGGAACTCATCACATGTCCCACCTATGGTCACATATCTCAAGAGGCCCCATGGGCAGGGAAGTAAATTCCTTCCATAGGTGGAGTGGCCCTACATGTTCTATGGTAAGAAGAATGAATACTTGAGAACTTTAATACAATCTACAGTGATAGCATTAAAAACAAAAATAAGTTGGTTATTCAAGATATATTTTGAGGCTAGAAATGACAGAAAATAAACATAAATGAAGAGAAGAAATCAGGGATGACCCCCAGGATTTGAGCCTGGTAACTGGGTAGATAGTAGTGTTATTCATCCAGGTGAAAAAAACTAACAAGGAATACTGTACACGGTTAGGAGGTGGAGAAAAAAGTCTTTATCATCATCAGTCAGGTTAAGTCTGAGTTATCCAAGTGAAGATGACACAGAATTGATTGCCCATGTAAGTACGGGGCTCTGTGGAGAAAAGTGAAGCCTAGAGATATTAATTTGACAGTAATCTGTATATACTTGTCATTTAAACCTAAGTTGATCACTTACAGATAGAAGACAAATAAGCAAACATGTGGGAAATAAGAGTTCAACCCTGAAGCAACGCAACATTTTGTAACTAGATGAGAGAGCTGCGGAAAAATCAGCTAAGGAGCTTGAGAATCCGTGGCCAGAGAGGCTGGAACGAAGTGTCACAGAAACCAAGAGAGCACTAGCATGTGCTGGACATTTAACACACATTATCCTCATCCTTCCACCTTGCTAAACAGGCACTAGTATTTCCATCTAACAGAAATAAATCAATACCGAGAAAGACTAATTACCTCATCCAAGTTCACACAAGTGATACATTTTAGTGTTGGTAATTAAACTGAAGTTGGCTAACTTAAAAATTCCTGTGTCTTCCATCATCCTTTACTATCTTAATTGAGGATAAAAAGGAAAGAAGGAACAAAGAAAGGGAGGGAGGGGAAGGCAAGGGGAGGAAAAGAGAAGGGGGAAGATAGGATGACTGAATGAATGACTCCTAGTGACCTGAGAGAAGAGCTTCAGGATGGAGTCTGGTTTTACTGGGAAGCTCACCATGCTCCCTGTGCATAGAAAGGAATGTAAAGAGGGCTTTACTCCTAACGAAGAATTTCAACCTTCATTGTAAGGATGATGTGTCTTCCTTTTTTTTTTTTTAGATTAGTGGATGTTTTCTCTACCCCATCTTTAACTCACACGCCTACTCAGAACTGGTATTAATTAACTTGCCATTGTATGTAAAGTGCTTGGAGGTAGCAGAAAACTGGGGCTATATAGATTTAAAAACAGACTTGTCTCCTATCTGACTGCTGCTGACTTTCCCAACCCCAGTTCTTACAGGTCAATTGGGGGAAGAAAAAGCCATCAAGTGAGTGAAGCCCAATTTCTCCCCTATAGACTTGAAGTTTGTCTTGCTAAACATTATCCCTCTATTCTCAAATGCTTACATATTTTTTCTCATTATATTTGCTCTATCACTTACTAAATTTTTATGGTATGTTTCCCAGGGACCCATTCCCATGAACTTTTTTTTTTTCTCTTTGGAGAGAAAAGGGAGACTATTGAATGGAGGAAAGCAGTGTTGAGGGATAGATCATTTATTTCATTAAGCAGTTAGACTAGAAGCCAAAACTTTTAGCAATACCAGATGCAGGGATTCCAATCAAATTTATTCAGAAATGTTTAGATTTAAGGGGGAATAGGACTAATATTAATAATTAATTTGGTGGAATCATCATTGTTCTCTTGTTCCCTAAAAAGACTTGCTTCACTTGTTTCTGTTCAGAAAACAGACTTATAAAATACATTAAAAAAAAAAAAAAAGTCCTTCATTTCCTGGCCTCCTGCACTTACATGGCTACATACCCCTTCTCTGATCAATAACTTCACCTCAGATTTTTCAAGCACTGTTTTCCCTTCATAGCTCCAACTAGCCAAACTCTTTCTCATCAGATGCCTCCATCTTCCCTTGGTTTGGGGTACGATATGTCCTTCTGACTGCCCGTTTGTTAAGCTGCACTGTTTGCTTCTCCATCAACACAGGATTTTCTAGCTGGGCAGTGATCAGCCTTACTTTAATGGCAGGGTCTCTGACTGTTTTGTTCATACACAGACAATATTAATAATATTTTTTCTCCTGTTTCTGTTTTTTTTTTTTTTTTTTTTTTTTTTTTTTTTTTTGAGATGGAGTTTCGCTCTGTCGCCCAGGCTAGAGTCTGGAGTGCAGTGGCATAATCTTGGCTCACTGCAACCTCCACCTCCTGGGTTCAAGTGATTCTCCTGCCTCAACCTCCTAAGTAGCTGAGATTACAGGTGCACGCCACAATGCTCAGCTAATTTTTTTATTTTTAGTAGAGACGGGGTTTCACCATGTTGGTCAGGCTGGTCTCGAACTCCTAACCCCATGATCCGCCTGCCTCAGCCTCCCAAAATGCTGAGATTACAGGCATGAGCTGCCGTGCCCGGCCTGAGTTGGGTTTTAAATTCTCCCAAATCTGCCATTTCAAAGGTGGCTGTGATACTATAATCCCATTTTTCTGGGAGGTATCAATGGGGCAAAGAATAAGGACCCCTGAAGTCCAGATTAATCAGGGGCAGTACAAACATGCTTCCAGGGAGCCCAGGCTTTGCTTTTCAACTCGGCTAAGGCTACTTCTGCTCCCTAGGGCAACTGGTCAATGAATGAAATGGGAAGGTTCTGGGAAATGTCTGCAAAACACTGAAAACTTCAAAAGGAGGGGCTACATAAGAATTGTCATGGAAGAACTAAATGTTCTTATTATCTTTACAATGATCCATAGAATCTAGCTTCTGGTCTTGTTGGAGTCCTTCCTTGTTGGATAATGAGGCACCCTATTGCTTAGCCTAGCAATCTGTTTAATAGTGTATTCTCCCCTGGGTTTAGTAGGTCAATCAGAAGAGATTGTCAAGTTCCACACTGACTATATTAGGTCACTGCTTTTGCCCCTGATATATGAATTTTATTTGCAGAAATTGAGGTTACAAAATGGAAACTAATACTTTTCATTATGAAGTGCTACCCCACTCCTTCTCCTTGTTCTCAGCTCTTATCACATTTCATCTCAAATTCTCCTTGTCCTGCCCTTCGCTTCCCTTGTGGCTTCTTTCATCTTTGCCTCTTAACCATTTTGTCACCTATGACATATTTCCATCTTGCTTTAACTAATAGTTAATATTTGAGCACTTACGATACACCAGGCAATTGCCTGAAGCATTTCATGTGAATGAATCCACAAAATATTTTTTGAGTTAATTTATATCATCTCTGCCTTAAAGGTAAAAACAAAACAAAAACCTCTGAAGCATACAATGATAAAACAACTTCTCCCAAATCACATACCTAATAAACGGCCAGACAAGGATTCCAACAGGCCCTTAGCCTGAGCTTTTAACCTCCCCAGTTCATTTGGATTCCTAACTACCTATGAAGTTCTTTATTTAAAATTTAACAATTTGTAGACTAAAATAAATTTGGTTTATGCATCTATTCCAAATCTTAGCAATAATGGCTTTGGGATTGTTGACATCTCAGTTAAGACCTCCTGAATCAAATGTCTTAATTGTCTCTGGTGTGGGTGTCTTTTCTATTCTGACATCTGAAAGCTGAGTATTAGCTGGAGATAGCCATGAGCTTTTTTCTTACTGCTTTTTCCATTTTCTTGCTCCCTTCCAAGTCTTGGCCAGTTGTTTATCTTTAATATCTTGCTGGGATCTTCCAAGCTGTAGAAATTATAAGCAGTGATTACCAATGATATGTTTAGTTCAGCTACAGATCAAACCGGAAAGAAAGTCACATGAAATGGAGGTGACATGTACCCTACTTGATTCTGGGAGAGATGTTAAAATATACACCATCAACTGAAGCCCTCCATGGGACCCCACTATACTTCAGCATCTTTCAGATATCCCCCATTCAGCATGCTAACTTAAAAAAAATGGACTGGGTTGAGTATTTAGCAGTCACCTTCACTGTAACACTCTGCAGTGTATAGCATCTTCACTGAAATCCTTTTGAGAAAGACCTGGACTGGGAATGGTAGGGAGATTCCAGGAATGGAGGAGAAATCCCTAGCACACTTCAAAATATAGACATTACTACCAACAGACTAGCAAACTAAGATGCAACAGAGAAAATTACTGACTTATATTTCAATAACCACAAACTAATCAATTAAAACTCATTGATTATACATTTTCCCTGTGCTTTTCCTTCATCTTTCTTTCTCTTTCTTAAAATTCCAATAGCCGTCCCTACTTAGTAACATAATCTTGCAGATAAAACAACAGACCCACCAAGCTATCTTCTTCCTCAAAAAATTTCAGAGAATAAGTTTACAGTTTTCATTCCAAATTATCAATTCCACATCAACCAGTAATTATTCTATTTGCTAAAGACAAAAGAAAGGTAAAATAAGACTAAATCACCATGAAAATGAGATCAGTTCAGTTATGAGTTAAAGATCTGTGAACTGTCATTTCTTGGTATTAAATACTCAGGTATAAATGCTTCTACAAGAAGACCACAGATCGTAGCTGTGTGAGGGGCATGAGCTGCAATACCAAAGAGCAGTCCATCAGAGCTGCTTCCTTTGTGACTTCTCCACTAGGTGATAAGGATAATTGCCATTATAGAAAGAGTGAACAGCAACAATAACAGCTACATAGGTCTCTGTCACTAATTCACTGTGCAGGATTTAGATTATTTTCCCTCATTCTCTGACTTCAGACCTAGCAGGACAACTCCATTCTCAGCATTCAGCTTTGCAGGCTTAAATCAGTGAAGTTGCTGGGCCAGGTCAATTTCCTACATCTTCCCTTCCTAAAAGCAGATTACGTTCCCAAGTCTGGGCCAGCGAAAGTGCTGGGGTGGGGAGTAGAGAGGCATGGCGGGATGAGGAGGCAAGGCCATAGGGAAGATCATTAAAGTACTTAACTTTATTTGAGCAACCCTAAATTTCAATAATCCAAAAATTTTAAGTGGTGAGCACACTGCTTAAAACACTTGGAGTGCAGACTGATTGCATGCCTGCTGGGAGACATCAGACAAGGAAGCTCCAAATAGGAGGGATGCTGAGCAGGGGCCCCTCCCTCGATGCCCCCTGCCTGTTTCCCCTCAGGGGACCCTTTACATCTTGGTAGACTGGGGAGGCAATGAAGCCTAGAAGCATCAGGAAGCCTTCTTCTCTTTTTGGGAGCCATGTTGACTTTCAGAGGGTTGTTGACAACAAGGTCACTACTTTACTCCACAGTAGAGGACTTTGTCATGAAGGCTGAATCATGCCTTCTCTGAAAGGTTATGCTGGCATTTGGGGTCTGAAAACTTTGTTTTTAATGTTTGAATCTTAGTCGTTTCTGTTTCTTATAGACCTCACCACTCCCTGATGTCTCATACCACTTAGGCCCCTGATTATCTGCACACACTCATGGCTTTGATAAGGCAGCCATTGCTCCAAATTCCCTAGAGTTTAAACTGCTTCAATTCCTTGCTTCCAGACTAATTTCCCACTGATAGTTTACCTGTATGGTTGGTTTGAGTCTTTGCTGTGCTTCCCGTCCTTGTGTTCTGCCCTTCCCTCTCAGCTCAGCCCATTGACATTCAACTACACTTGAGTTCTGATTCACATATCACCTGAGCCTTGAACTCCTTTATCCCTGTCACCAGTAAAATGTGCCTTTGCCATCCTCTGCAACTTAATGGCACATGGGTTGTATTTCTTGGGCCCCTTATCATTGTCTCCTAATTAATTCTGTGTTTATATGCACCCCTTTCCCTAACACTATATATTCTTTGGAGGAAGTGGTGGTAGCAATTATAACTCCTATGCCTCATAGCCAGTGTCCAATATAAATGTGTTGCCTAGACAGAGTAAAAGTTGAGCTATCGACACAAGTTATTCTTCCCTCCTGTTGTCTACGCCTTTAGCCTTTGTGTGTGCATTCAAGGAAAGATACACATAGACACCCATCACGCATGGCATAATTTCACTCTCTCTAATAGCCACATGCTCAACTTGGGCAAATGCTCATTAATTAGTAAACTCTAATCCAAGTCTACATTGCAGCTCTTTCATGATTAATTTAATTTTAGTGGTTTTCTTTTAGTAGATTCATGGGGAAAAAAAAAAAAAAAAGAAAGAAAGAAAAATACACTCTCTAGCCTGTTCACTTTAGCTTTTGGGCTGACGGAACTCCCAAGGCACGTCCTGGTGAGTTATGTACCCTGAAGGAGCAGCGCTTTAGGCTCCCATCACTAATTTCTTATGCTGACTTGAAACATTTTGAATAGTGTTGGCACATAGTTCTGTCTTCTATTAGATCACTCCCTAGTTAGCATCATCCAGTTCTTTTCCCTCTTGTTCATTCATTTATTCAAAACATACTTTAATTTCCACAACTTGTCTAGCACTCTATGGACCCTGGGGATACCAATGTAATACTTATAATTCAAACAACCATGCAGTCCAGACCAAGAGTGGGATTACGTTTAAAGCAATGCACTGCCATAGTCATAATTAATTAAAAATCAACTTAAATATGTATTTATATATTTTAGAAAGAAGGCCCCGTTTGCAATCCACAGCAATGCTTCATAACATATACATTTTTCTAATTTCAATGCTCTCTTCTGCTCCACCCCCAGCATTTTTTCCCCAGTAAAAACTCTTCTATAAACATGCTGCCTGAATTTTCTATCTTTGTCCTTCCCCAAACTCTTTCATAATTAATGACGTAGCTATATTTAGCCTCCCTTTCTCTTTCAGTGGAAGAAAAGGAGAAAGGGAAAGGGCAAAAATAAGATTCTATGTAGTAGGAAAGGGAGTAGGCTGCGGTCAAGACAGAGACCGCAGCCTCAAGGAGTTTGCTTTCTCCTGGAGTAACAGACACACGAGCTTAATTGTCCCTTCTGTAGGATGGGTTATAGTGCACATCATTATCACATAGGAAGGGGGTGGCAATTGTTAAAATCGGATCATGCAGAGCAGGAGAAGAGGGAACCATAGAATGAGGCTGGAGAGGGCAGGAGCCCCATCCCAGGGGGTACTTAAGGCTTTTGTTCAGGAGGCTAAGCTTCAGTTCCAGCCCTTGCTGCTATCTTCACTAATCAAATATCTAGTTCCTGGAAACAGACTCCTCATCTTTTTTGTTACTTAATGAGTCTGGAATTGGACCAGATGCCTTGTTGCATTCCAATCAGCACCTTACAAAAGGCCCGTATCCCAGGACTAGTAGAATAGCCCTCTGAACACAATTTGACAGCATTTTAGCTCTTTCCATCACTGCAGCACAGTGAACCCAAAATGTAAATGTTCATTCTCAGAGTACAGGCAAATTTTTTTTTCTGTCATATCAACTAATTAAGCACCATTTAAGTTGTACTTAGTCTGGGCATTATTTCTACCCAAGTGCATCACTTAGCCACATTAAGTTTCATATTCCACTTTGAAGCCCAATTGCCTAATCTCTCAGAGTTTATTCTGTGAAATGGTTCTAGCTGGGTTTCTTAACCTTCTATTTTAATGTCAGTGGTAAATATAAAAAGAAAAAAAGTACACGTCATCTCTGTAATCTCTTCTACTGAGTACAAGCAAAGAAAGAAACAGAGAGTGACAATTTATGTTAACAAACTTACAAAGCAAGGCTGGGACATCTTTGTTTATTGTTGCTTTTTTTGTCTGTTTTAATTATTTCTACTCTAAATCCATGATAAACAAGGAAATGGAAACACTGAAAATTTTAACAATATTCTCATGGTCACTTAAAATGTCTATGCTAAAAAGTGTTAGTAGCTTAAACTAGTATAAAGATCAAAGGCTATAGAGTCAGAAAGGATGAGGTGGAGGGTGGGGGGTGAATTTGAGCTCAGATAGCACTCAGCTGTATATCTATATATTAGTGACTTCTCTGGGTGTCAGTTTCCTCTTTTGCAAGGTAGCAGAAATAAGACCCACCTTGCAAAGACTGTTAAGAGAGCAAATGAAAGCACCTAAAACGTTTTGTCCATATAAGACATTTGTGATAGCTGCTCTGATGATGGTGGTAATACCACATTATTGATTTCTATCTTCTGAATCAAGAGTGGACAATCCTTTTTCTCTGAAGTGCCAGAGAGTAAATATTTAGACTTTGTGGATCAGGAAACATACTCTGCCACTGTAGCAGGAAAGCAGCCACAGGCAATAGTATGTGAATAAGCATGACTGTCTTTGTAGGCCATTCAAAACAGGTCATAGGCTGGACTTAACCGGTGGGCCATAGTTTGCCAACTCCTGTTCTTTGCCAAGACCTATTAATTCATTCAACAAATATTTATTTGGGTGCCTACACAAAGCTAGCAACTGTACTAGATTAGCAACTGTAAGAGCTAGCAATTCTTGGAAAATTCATATTCTTGTAATACCTACCTACATTCCTGTGAGAGGAGGCAGTGACTAAGGAAGTACACAAATGGTATAAACAAGAAAAGCAGACAATAATACTGGGACAATGCAGAGAATTAGAACAGATATCGGTGACAGGGTGGATACATGAGGCTTCTTGCCATATCTTGCCACAGAGAGATTCAGAGTACTGCAGAAGTCATTTACCAAAAGGCTTTCAATGATCTTGTTGGAGGTTTTACCTTAGGATTTTTGTGAAGATTTTCAACTTTCTCAAGTTTCTTGATTCCAAAGAACTAAGCTGGGCTTTACAGTGCTGATCTCTTGGACAGGTGTTTACAGAGAGGAAAACACTTGAAACATATATAAGGTACCAAGGGCTCAAGAGTACAGCAGAGCTTGGACCTCAGTATTACCCACAGTCTTGACAGCATATTGAAGTATTCCCTTCCCCAAACTTCCTAGAGTCCTATGTGATTACGGAAAGTCACCTTGTGGCATGGGGTCTAGATCTAGTCAGAAAAATCATCCCATGGATACCTGCTGTATGTTGAGCCCTGAACTTTAAAACCATTGGATTTGTTCTTCTCAAGAATTCTTATTTTATAGATGCAAAATTTAAGGTTTAAAAGACTGTGACTTGTCACCAAGTCAGTAATTGGCAGTGCTAACATTTGACCTTGAAACTGTCTGCTTATAGATCCCTCCATTCCTGGCATTTTGTGCTTTTCCAGCCATTCCAAAGAACTGCTATGTTTCTTTCTAGATCTTCAACCTTGGCACCCATTGTCTATTGCCACTTAACTGTTACTTATAAACCTACCTGAAACCTATCCATATGCATAACACTGATAAGGAATATTGCCAGGAGACTTAAAAAAGAATTCAGTTGTATCACATTTACTTGTTTTCTCTTCTAGCTAGTCCAATAGCAATTTAATTTTAAAGAGTAATCAAATGTGTTTGACATGATTTATTTTCACAAATCTATGCTGCCTCACACCAATTAAATTTCTCTTTTCCAAACGTAATGCTGAGCAGAGCCTTAAGTATCAGCTCAAATTATCTTTCCATTGGAAATAATAGAACTACCTTGGTTCACAGTCATTCATTCTTTATTTTAAAAATAATGGGATGTTATTTGCAGTTTTATAATCATTTATATCTCCTGATTCAAAAGACTATTAATAACGGTTCTAATAGGTGTTACTAAGTAAAACGATGAATTTTCTAATGAGGTGCATCACCCCAAGATGCAATCCATAGATACTTGGTATTTTGTCTAGTTATATCTTTCCCAAAGCATTGTAATGCATCTGAAGGATTGGCTGTCTCATTTCTTTTCTCTTTAAGTTCCTGTAAGGGATGATGAGTATGATAAAAAGTGATTACACACAATCTTTCCATTTAGTGCCTTTGTTCTAGCACATCCCTCCAAATTATCTGCTCCTTGCCCCATTAAAAGTCAGACTAGGATTTTGGCCATGTGTTAGAACCAGCTATGCATATTGCTCATCCTTGAAGCAGGGAAAAGTTGTGGCAGCAATAAACATAAAAGGAGTACAGTTAACAGGATAACAAGGCTCTCTATTTAATGATTTTCAATGACCACAAATAGCAATTAGGAGATTTAGTACATTTCATTAAGCATTTACTATGGGCCAGGCTCTATTATAGAAACTTTAAATAGGGAAACTATGATTTAGAAAAGTTTAATAATTATCTGAGAGGACAAAAGGACAAAGTAGATGGAGATAAGATTTAAACTCAGTTCTGTCTAACGTCCATATGGTTTCCATCACACCATGCTGTCTTCCCATATATCAAATACCTACCCTAGTTACAATTCCTTATTGGTGTTATTCGTGAACAAAGATAAGACTGTGTTGGCTTTTCTTTGGTTTTCAAGGACATAGCAGCAATATCACTGTGTATTTCATAAGTTGTCCTGTCATTTGTTGAATGTCTTTGGACCATTGGAATTAGCCATGAAATACAGAAAGACAAATATATTCTGAGCCAATGCCATTGAGTTTTGCAAAGCCTAGGTCACAGTAAGTGCTCAGTAACTATGTATTGATTAGATTCCTTGGCTGCTTGATTGGTTGGCTAGATAGTTGAGCATGCATTCAGAGTTTTTGTTCCCCTGCCTTCCCCACCTGCTTTTTGAAAAATTCCTCCTACACATAAGACAACTAGGAAATAACACACAACCCAATAGCAAAAAAAGAAATAAATTGCCCAAAGAAGTCTGGAGAGTTTTAAGCAGGAGATCACTATAGACAGATGTAAGAAAAGTTTTATACAAGTGCCTGGATTGAGTTTATCTTCAGATTATGAGTAGAATTTTTGTGTGTGGAGGGGTGAGAAAAGTGTTTTCCAGGAGAGGGAATACCATAGATAGGATTATAAATACAAGAATGAATGTAGTATAATCTTGACACAGTGAAGTGAATTGGAATTTGACATTTGAGCTTTGAGAAAATAGTCATACATTTTAGTTAAGTGGGCTCAGATTTTGAACACACCTAAAAAGGCCAGTTAAGGATTTGGACCTTGTCCTGGGAACTCTTGCAGGTACATTAAATGAGCTTGAGCAGTGGAAGTGAAGCAACAAAATGGATGATTTAGGACTTGGCAAGTGTGCAAAATTAACAAGAGTGCTGGGTAGCTGTAGGGAGATGCTGTGAACCAAGTAAGTCACTAAACAAGGAGGGCCTGCCTCAGGGTGACAATGTCAATAGTAGCATGAAGGAAACATGCTTGTAAAATAGAGTAAGGTTCAAATTGTAGTTCCTACATCTTTAAGTTCTGAGTTCATAGAACTCAATGAATTAACCTCTTAGAACATCAGTGTCTTCATCTATAATAAAACCTCATTCACATAGGGCTTTTGCAAAGATTTTTTGAAATCTGATGTAATATATAAATAGCTCTAATTCTGGAATATGTAATTAACCTTGTCTTAGACAGCTCAGGCTGTGATAACATATACCACGAACTGGAAAGCTTTAACAATAGCAATTTATTTTCTCATGTTCTTACAGTTTTGGAGGCCTAAATTCCAAGATCAAGATCTAGCAGGATTCTGCTTCTGGTGAGGGCTCTTTTCCTGACTTGCAGATGGCTACCTTCTCACTGTGTCCTCATATGGCCTTTCTCATTGTGTGCACCTGCAGAGAGAATGACTTCTCCTATGTCTTTTCTTACAAGGACAATAACCTTATGAGATCAGAGTCCTACCTCTATGATCTCATTTAACCTAAATTACTTCCCTTAAGACTCTATCTCCAAATATTGGGTCTGATCCAATATTGGCCAAATATTGGTTTCAACTTTAACCCCCAATGTAACTATATTCAGAGATGGGGAGCACAATGAAGTCCAAAAGCAGTACACATGTGTTAACGCCTGTGTCACTGAAAGAAATAGGATGAAAAATATTAAGAACGGGAATTGTCAAGATGTAGCTATGGACTACAGAAGGAAAATGAAGGAAGGGAACAAGTTAAATGGAAATGTCAATGTTTTGGGCCTGGGTAGCTAAAAGAATTGTGGTCTGTGTTAGACCTCCCTGCTCCTTCTATTAATCCTCCCTTTCCAACTATGATTTCCAAAGAGCTGTCATCCATGGTCTAATCAAGTATGGCCCTTTAAAGATTGGTTAACATATATCTATTTGTTTATCTCCATTGAAAAAGGAAGTTCAGCTTCTACTTCTAGGAAAATCCTCAGAAGATCTCATGATAACAATAGTCTTTCAGAAACAGTTTTTGTCATGGAAGGAATTTAACAGCCTCCTTATACAGTGTTGTTTCAATATTTTATAAAGAAAATCCAGAAAAAAGGAATTGTATTGAACTTATGAGGCTTTTCTTTTCTTTGGTGAGGTTTCTGTAAACTCTACACATTTGATTTTGTCTTTTTTCCAAATTATGGGGAAGGTATTGGAGGAAAGCATGCAACAGTCAATTACATTTCTACAATGAAGTATCTTTAGAACATGAGGGATGTGGTGTGTGCAAATGTGGCAGAGTATGTTTTATTTAATGCTTTCTCTATACAGAACTGGGAAAAACAAAAACAGAGCCGAGCTATGCAGTTTCATGAAAACATATTCTTTCCTCTTTGCTTGACTGGAAAGTAATATTTACAGAGTAACCTCCAACTGATAAAATGGGAGTCATTCCCATGACACCATTGAGAAAAATAACTTGCTATATACCTGGATTTATTTTTATTCCAATTTTTGGATTTATTGGTGGAGTAGACCTTTGTTCCCTATTACAGTATTGTGCACAGATGTAAAGGTGATGTAGTGTTACTAGAAGAGAGAGCTGGAAAGGGAAAGGAATCCCTGTATGTCAGGTACTTGCTGAGTAAAGTGCTCTGATAGGATCTAGCACATAGCCAGCAAAACTAGAGAGATGAACAGATAAAGAGACTTATAGCTCAGGGACAGAATGTTGAGTTGTTCACATTCTTTGATTCATGTTGCATCATCATCAGTATATGCAAAGTCCCTCTCTTATTATATCTATTCATTTTTCCCTTTTGACTACATTTTCTACTCTTATCCCTTTTTACTCTCCATAGGAAAATGTGTTGTGTCATAGATGAGTAACTGGTTGAGAAAAGTGAAGTAAGCTAGGTTAAGTAGGTATTTCTAATGTTCCACAACAAATTAGTGCAAGTGCCTTGACTTAAATTTGGGGCTAGTTAAAATGTATATTCTATTGAATATGCTTATTTTGCAAAATCCTCAAAGACAGAAGATAAAATATGTCCCAAATTTGGAACAAACAATGGGATGCATTTGTCTCGTAAGGAGAACAGTATGTTGTTAGGCAAGTGTGTTAACTGTCTACATACACCACTTGTTTAAATTTAATAATTTTTTCTTATAAAACAAATTGTGAGCCTTAGGGAATTGTGATTACTAGCATATTGCAGCAAGTTTTACAAAGTAAACTTAAATCTTTCCTGAAGAATATGTTCTCTAGGAGATGAGCGCAAGGCTGTGGGAGAAGGTTAGTAGCGATTACCATAATCAAATTCAAAAGACTGGCATTTCAAATTTTTCCCCAAATTAACAGACCAGGTCCAAGAATCTGAGTTCTGCCTCTATGATTTTTATTAAATAGAGCTTTTCTGAGCTTTTTTTTTTTTTTTTTTACCACATGAACTTATTTCAAAATCATATATGATTTTGTAAAAATCCCTTGGGATTTTTCAAAATATTTTGTAAGTTTTTATTGTGACAATAAAAAATGAATTAAGGTTAAAAACAATATTTTATCTTTGATCAGTAAACTATGACATATTATAATATATAGTTAATTTAGCATAACCTTCAAGAGTATTCATAATCCATACAGACAAATTTTACTTTTTCCATTTACAATTGGCACATGTTATTTAATAATTGATTTCAGACGGAAATTAAGCCATGAAATTAAACCTTACCTTTTAGATCTGATGTCTGGAATTATTGCATTTGGTACTTAAAAAACTATTTATCTATTTTTAAGGTTTTATTTTTTTCCAAAAGATGAAATAAGAGAGATGATTTCAGTATTCCATTTGCAAGTACTTCTCCACATATAACACCATGTTGCTTGTGAAGATAGTGTTTATTTCCCCAAAATGAAAATCAAATTGGATGTAATCATCACTGAATTTTATCTTTCTAACATTGGTTTTCAAAGCACTATAGACACCTTGATGTGCTCTGAAAGAGTTTTGATCAGATGAATGCGTCTTAAATATCCGGTGAAAATTCATGCACATCAATGCTCCTTATGCTTCCTGTTCCCAACCAACAGTATGAGTATAAATTTAAAAATGTATGACTTAGAAAAAGACAATTTAAGGCTGTATAATGCTTATATCCCCATAACCACTAGCAGTCTCAATTGAGAAATGAACCGAGTGGCTGGCTCATTTAACTCCAATGCCAAATGATAAACATACTTCCCAGTAATTCAGCCAATACCTATGGAGGGCTTGCCATGCACAGAACACTTTACATGGATTCTCTAGGTTGATTTTCACAATAATTCTATGAGTTTGAAATTATTTATTATGCTTTTTCAAGTGAGGAAACAGAAGTTCATGGAATATGTATTAGTCCATTCTTGCGTTGTTAACAAAGACATACCTGAGACTGGGTAATTTATTTTAAAAAGAGGGTTTTTGTTTTGTTTCATTTTGTTGTACTTTAAGTTCTGAGACACATGTGCTGAACGTGCATGCTTGTTACATAGGCATACATGTGCCATAGATAGGTTTGCTGCACCTATCAACCTGACATTTAGGTTTTAAGTCCCGCATGCATTAGGTATTTGTCCTAGTGCTCTCCCTCTATTAGCCCCCGACCAGCCCCTGACAAGGCCCAGTGTGTGATGTTCCCCTCCCTGTGTCCACGTGTTCTCTTTGTTCAACTCCCACTTATATGAGAACATGTGGTGTTTGGTTTTTCTGTTCCTGTGTTAGTTTGCTGAGAATGATGGTTTCCAGCTTCATCCATGTCCCTGCAAAGGACATGAACTCATTCCTTTTTGTGGCTGCATAGTATTCTAAGGTATAAGTGTGCCACATTTTCTTTATCCAATCCATCATTGTTGGGCATCTGAGTTGGTTCCAAGTCTTTGATATTGTAAATAGTGCTGCAATAGACATACATGTACATGTGTCTTTATAGTTGAATGATTTGTAATCCTTTGGGTATATACCCAGTAATGGGATTGCTGGGTCAAATAATATTTCTGGTTCTAGAACCTTAAGGAATCACCACACTGCTTTCCACAATGGTTGAACTAATTTACACTCCCATCAACAGTGTAAAAGTGTTACTATTTCTCCACAGCCTCACCAGCATGTGTTGTTTCCTGACTTTTTAATAAGCACCATTCTACCATTCCAGTATCTTATTGTGGTTTTGATTTGCATTTCTCTAATGACCAGTGATGATGAGCTTCTTTTGATATGTGTATTGGCCATATAAATGTCTTCTTTTGAGAAGTGTGTGTTCATATCCTTCACCCACTTTTTGGTGGGGTTGTTCATTTTTTTCTTGTAAATGTGTTTAAGATCCTTGTAGATTCTGGATATTTGACCTTTGTCAGATGGGTAAATTGTGAAAATTTTCTCCTATTCTGTAGGGTGCCTGTTCACTCTGATGATAATTTCTTTTGCTGTGCAGAAGCTTTTTAGTTTAATTGGATGCCATTTGTCAAGTTTGCCTTTTGTTGCAATTGCTTTTGGTGTTTTAGTCAAGAACCTTTGCCCAGGCCTATGTCCTGAATGGTGCTGCCAAGGTTTTCTTCTAGGGTTTTTATGGTTTGGGGTTTTACGTTTAAGTCTTTATCCATCTTGAGTTAATTTTTGTATAAGGTATAAGGAAGGGGTCCAGTTTCAGTTTTCTGCATATGGCTAGCCAGTTTTCCTGGCACCGTTTATTAACCAGGGAATCCTTTCTCCATTGCTTATTTTTGTCAGGTTTGTCGAAGATCAGATGGTTGTAGATGTGTGGTGTTATTTCTGAGGTCTCTATTCTGTCCCATTGCTCTATATATCTGTTGTGGTTACCAGTACCATGATGTTTTGGTTACTGTGGCCTTGCAGTGTAGTTTGAAGTCTGGTAGCATGATGCCTCCAGTTTTGTTCTAAAAAAAGAGATTTAATTGACTCACAGTTCCACATGACTGGGGAGGCCTCACAATCATGGTGGTAAGTGTAGGGTAAGCAAGACACATCTTACATGGCAGCAGGCAAGAGAGCATGTGCAGGGAAACTCCCATTTATGAAACCATCAGATCTCATGAGACTTATTCACTATCACAAGAACAGCATGGGAAAAAAATCACCCCCATGAGTCAATCACCTTCCACCAGGTCCTCCCACAGGGATTATTACAATTCAAGGTGAGATTTGGGTAGGGACAGAGAGACAAACCATAACAGAATAACAGTCACTAACAATTTACTTTATCATACTGTTCTAGGCTTTGCCAGCATATTTTCTCATTTAATCTTTAGATCAACATTATGAAAGAAGTACTATTACTATTCCTATTTGATGGACTCAGAAACTGAAATATAAACAATGTAAACAACTCACCTAAAAACACATCATCTGCTTACAAAAAGAGCCAGAGTTAAAGTCAGGCCATATGACTGCAGAGTCCAAGCTCTTAACACCATGTTATGCTCATTAAGAGGCAGAGCCAGGATTCAAATTCAGTTTACCCAACCTGTTTTCTTCATATATATCTATTTGTCTAGGCATTTAAAAAATAACAAGTGAAACAAAAATGCTATTCCACTTGTAATAATGTGAATTTACCAGAATACTACAACCATGTGTGGAAATACTGATTCATTACCACCACTCACCCAGTTGATAAAAGCCTTTCAATGTTGCTCCTTAAAATTATTCTCTTGGCTTCTGAGACACTACAATAACTGGATTTTCCTCCACTATTATCTGGCCATGTATTCTCAATCTTCTTTGACAATTCATTCTCGTCCTCCAATCATTTAAAAGTTGAAGTGTCCCAGGGGTCAGTCCTCAAATTATATTTCTTTTCCATCTACACTTACTTCCTTGAAAGAGAATTTTTTTAAGCACAGAGATCAAAGTCCAAGTCATGGAGGTTGATGTAATTACCCCAGGAGACTGGGCAAGGAAAGCAAAAAGAAAAGGAAGCTAAGGAACTCCTGGAAACACCAGCAGATGAAGACAACCAAGTGAACTATACTACCAAGTACTTAGACTGTAAAGAGGAGACCCACAGGAGATGCAAGAAAAAAAAACATGTGAAGGAAATAAAGGGAGAAAAAAGTTTAAAGGTGGAGAGAGAAATGTACTACTTGCTACAAAGAGGACAATATAATGAGGACTGGCAAGAAGAAAGTGGATTTTGCAGCAGTGTGGTGTCCCTGTTGAAAGTAGTTCCTATGGAGCGATGCTACAGTGAGTTAGGGAGTGGATGGGAAAGGAGGAGTCAAGTATAATCTCAAAAGGATGAGAAAAGAGAAATAAGTGATGATTAAATAATGCAAACCCTTTGATTCATTTATCCATTCAGTATATTGAGCACCTACTATATATCTAGAACTATTGAAGGGACTCAGTATATAACACTGAACAAATCAATAAGGCCATCTCTGTCCTCCTAGAGTTCCACTCTAGTGGACTTGATGAAAGTAAAATATTTTTATTAGTCTATGAGGAATGATTACAGCTATAATATTCACATTGCTTGTCAGTTCTTTTTTATTATACTAATTTAATATTTGTCATGGTTTATTTACTAGATTTAAGTTTTCAAAACTAAAAAGTAAACCTCTCTTTACTCATGTTTATATTTCTTTGTAATACTCTGATATTTACATTTGTTTAATATGAGCTATGGATTGGAGAAAGGAGTGACAGGATTTAGTGATAATTTGTTGTAGTAGATCAGCCACAAGGGAAGGGGGGGAAGGGAAGAGGAGAGAAGGGATGGGGTAGATCAGCCACAGGGGAAGGGGAGAGAAGGGAGAGAAAGTGAGAAGGGGAGTGGAGGAAAGGGATAGAGGAGGGGAGAGAAGGGATGGGAGGAAAGTGATAGAAAGGGAAGGAGAGAAAAAAGAGAAGGGAAGGGGAAGGAAGGGATAAAGGAGAGATGGGGAGCAGAAGGGAGGAGAGGCAGGGAAGAGAAAGGAGAGAAGGAAGAAGAGGGGAGCAGAGAGGAGTGAAAGGAAGGAGAGGGGAGTGGAGGGAAGGGAGTGGAAGGCAGAGGAAGGGAGGAGGAAGGGAGGAGGAAGAGAAGAGGAAAGGAAGGGGAGGGAAAAAAATGGAGAGGGGAGGGGAGAAGGAAGGGAAGGAGAGGAGAGGAGACATGTTTTACCACTCTGTCTGGTTCTCTTCACCTGCTTTCTTTTCCTAATCTCTAGAGACCATTCAAGAGACAAAGTGAGTCTTAACCTTTGAGTATAAGCCTCTCATTGTTTCACAATTTAACCTTGATTTACCCACAATTCTGATGATGTGTATCTCTGGGCACACTCAGCACAATTCAGCTGGGATTTGGTAAACATCCATGTGGATTCTATCACCTATTTATGAAGGATTTCCAGAATTATTAACAATTCTAGATTCAGAATTATGAACACACACAACCAGAGTCCCCATATTTTTTTCACCCTTCACCTCCCCTCTCCAATGAAACCTCCAACACACACCACTCTCTAAAAGCACCAAATGTGAAAATCATATCCTCTCTTTTCTCTTTCTCAGTGATAATTACTGCATTTCCTTACTTTATAAAGAGCACACAGGCTGAAATTCTCCCAGCAGAATGTCATCATTTGCTTTCCAAAGCAGGCACAAAATTAAAAGGCATTGTGGGTAATGGAATGCAAATGATCCGAGGCTGACACCTTCTTAACAAAGTTAAACTGTTAATGTGCACCTGGAATTCGTCCGGGGAATAAGCACAGGACACAGCTCTGGAGCAGTTCTCAGCACTTTATTCCCTCAGCATGATTGGGGAGGATGCTCAGATTCACAGCATTTCACATGATTCCTGATCCTGCTGACTCCAACTGTCTCTTGGAGTTGTATGTGGAGACCACATGAACACCACCCCAAACACTAATATTTTCACTTGGACGAATCGATTTAACCTACACCTGAATCTCAACTTTGATGATATCAAGTATCTTGGTAATAAACTAGATCTCATGAAGAAACTTCTCTGAAAACGGGGAAGCACAGAAGAAGAAAAGTTAGGAGTACTTGAGGCACAGAATAAAATGAAAGGCAGCAAAAATCCTTGCCTGTATCTTTAGTGTATCATTTCTATTTTTTGGTCCTGATTTTCGGCAGCTGAAAATTGCAGGTTTTGATTATATCTTGAGAAGTGTTAATGTTATATGTTTACATCTTTTCTAAAGAAAGGCACTACATTGTTGCTTAAACTACTTCTTGTCAACAGAAAGACCACTTGAAGAGAAATTGTGTGTGTGTGTGTGTGTGTGTGTGTGTGTATTAGTCTGCTGAAAAAGTAAACATGAACAACTAACACCTACATCTTGGTTTATAATACTTCACAAAAGGACTGAGCAATCTTTAAAAATGGATGATTCTAGAGATGAATTGGGGAATGTATGAGATGAACCTAGAACATACTGCTGTGCCAGAAAATAAAGACATGTTCAGAGAATGATGGAGATGTATCAAAAGGATATAAGAGCTAGCATGAGGAAATTCCCACTATCAACATTTAGGACAATTTGAGCATCAAAATAAATAATGATAATAATGAATTGTAAGTCATTGAAGAAGAAAGTGTTACATAGAGATATGCCTAAATAAAATAAATAATGAATTGGAAGTCACTGAAGAAAAGAGTAATCCCTGAATCCATAGAGATATACCTAAATACATAATTAAATGGGGAGTAGAGGGAAGGAATAGCTCTTCCTCACCACAGAATTCCAACTAACAAATGTAGAGGAAATAATGGAATTGCAAAATAACAATTTGGTATTTATTGACCACAATAACAATTGTTTCAGGCAAAAAAAAAAAAAAAAAAAAAAAAAAAAAATCATCAGTGGATGCTAAAACTGGTGGGTGCATAACTTAAAAAATGGAACATTTATACAGTCTCAGGGTAGCATCTCACGAAATAGCTATTAGTTACAAAGGCAAAACAGAAACTATACAGTGGGGAAGCTTGGCAGACACCACTTTAAACAAGTGATCAAAGTAAACATCATCTGTAATGGGACAAATCAACCACATGTGCTAAGTATATGAAGCACTAATAAAGACAAAAACACTGTCCCTGTGGTATTCTTGCCCAAAGTGGAAAGCTAAATTTAATCAAAAGAAAAAATCAGGAAGACCAAAAATGAGAGACATTCTTCAAAATAACTGACCTAAAATCTTTTAAAAAACACAAAGGTCATGAAAGGCCAAGAAAGATCAAGCAACTGTTCTAGATTAAAGAAAACTCAATAGATTTCACAACAAAATGAATCTTATTATTTTGATTGGATCCTGTAGCCAAGGTATTTCTCCCCTTTTGCTATAAAGGGCACTGCTGGAACAACTAAACATTTTCAGTAAGATTTGTACTTTTTTTACTTTATTAATTGCCATTGTTTTAATTATACTGCACTGGTAGGCAGGAATTTTTTTTTAGGAAATGCACACTGAGATATTAAGGAATAAAGTTGAATTATATCTGCAACTTATTCTTAAATGATTTGGAAAAATTGACAGTGTGTGTATATATGGTGTGTGTGTGTGACAGAGAGAGAGCATAAATGTAATAAAACATTAACATTTGATAAATCTCAATGAAGGTATACAAATATTTTTTTGAAATTTTTGTGAGGTTGAAATTATTTAAAGATAAAAGGTTAACATTAAAACAGTTAAAAAAAAAAAAAATAAACATGAAAGGCATGTTACCTGAGATTGAGAATACTTTATCTTCCTGCTTTTTATGATTTAATACTTTGACCTCCTCATCTTTATTATTTGAAAAGAAAGTTATAGAGACTTTTAATGAAGTCTTAAAAACTGATATTTTGGTCTCGTCTTGCTAAAAGGAATCCATAAGAAATCTAAATTACATATATATCAAATGAAAACATTGAATATATCTTTTATTTTTTCAGTAATGATCTTAACCTTCACAACCTACAACCTTCACAATACACCTTCAAAATCCATTTTATTAATGGCAGCAGGATCTCAGAATGGCATTTCAGGTCTTGCTCCAGAACCACTGGCTCAAATTTCTACTGTCTTTTTTAGGCATCCCAGAAAAACTGCAGCATTAGATAGGCATGGTAGGATAGTGGGATTGAGCTTCCTTGCCTGAGAGCACTGATCAGTTACCTCCATAAATCCTGTTGGTCTCTTTTTTTTTTTTTTTTTTTTTTTTTTTTGAGATGGAGTTTTGCTCTAGTTGCCCAGGCTGGAGTGCAATGGAGCCATCTCGGCTCACCGCAACCTCCACCTCCCAGGTTCAAGTGATTCTCCTGTCTCAGCCTCCCTAGTAGCTAGGATTACAAGCATGTGCCACCACACCTGGCTAATTTTGTATTTTTAGTAGAGACAGGGTTTCTCCATGTTGATCAGGCTGGTCTGAAACTCCCGACCTCAGGTGATCCACCTACTGCAGCCTCCAAAAGTGCTAGGATTACAGGCACGAGCCACTGCACCCAGCCTTGGTCTCTTTTTTAAAAACAATGATCAGCACTATATACAAATGGAATTCCAATAAAAAAGGAGTGGATACAACAAGATATTGTTTTACTTCCACCGATTATCTCCCCTAAAGAACATCATTGGAAACAGTGTGTATGGGGGTGCAGGGTGGTATGCAGCATGGTATAGGGAAGGGAAAGAACATGGAATTTGAAGTCAGACAAATCTTTATTTATATTGGGGGAAAGTGTTTAACCACTCTGAACCTCAGTATCCTTTACTATAAAAACGTGGAAACTAATTATTTGGGGGGATAGTTCAAAGAACCAATAAACTAACATGTAGAATGTGATGTTTACTCTTCCTTTTCCCCTCAAGGTCTATTCATCATTTTTCTGCATCCCACTCTATGTCCTAGGTAACCAACCCTAAAGACTACTTTAACTAGTCTCCCTTGCCTTTAGTTGGGTTCAGACAAATTGTGGCATAATCAAATTAGAAGTTAGTAAGAGAAAGAAGGGGTAGGAAAAAATGGCAGATAGGAGGCAGGACTAAATTGCAGCTCCAACTCAGATGGTCAGAGCAGCATGTGGAGACTCACATTTTGAACTTTTGCTCCAAGAACTACTGAAGGAATATACTAGGAAAGTTAAGAAAATTCACAGACTCTTTGAAGGAAGTGGATTGCTGTTGCAGGACCTGAGAGATAGCCCAAATACTGTGCTAGTATCCATGGCTGAGAGACCTGAAGATAGTTCACAT
Source organism: Rhinopithecus roxellana (assembly GCF_007565055.1). Lineage (NCBI taxonomy): Eukaryota > Metazoa > Chordata > Mammalia > Primates > Cercopithecidae > Rhinopithecus > Rhinopithecus roxellana. The sequence goes on along the minus strand of NC_044553.1, from coordinate 116,564,074 downwards.
CCCAGGACTCTGTGCTAGATCCAGAAGAGAAATAACAATTACGACAGTTAAGTGCTCAGGAAGCCACATTTCTAGGAAAACGGGGAGAGTAATGCATCAGGGAATATCCCATGGGTCAAAAGAATATGAGCAGCAGTCTTGAGCCCCAGATCTTCCCTCTAACATAGCCTACCCAAATGAAAAGGAACCAGAAAAACAATTCTCGTAATATGACAAAATAAGGTTCTTTAACACTCCCCCAAAAAATCATACTAGCTCACCAGCAATGCAGCCAAACCAAGAAGAACTCCCTAAATTGTCAGAAGGTTGATTATCAAGCTAATCAAGGAGGCACAAGAGAAAAGTGAAGTCCAACTTAAGAAAATTAAAAAACAAAATGATACAAGATGTGAGGGGAGAAATATTCAGTGAAATAGACAGCACAAATAAAAATAAATCACAACTTCAGGAAATAAAGAATACACTTAGAGAAATGCAACATGTACTGGAAAGTCTCAGCAATAGACTCGAACAAGCAAAAGAAAGGAATTCAGAACTGAAAGACAAGGTTTTTGAAATAACACAATCCAACAAAGACTAAGAAAAAAGAATTTTAAAAATTAACACTGGGGGGTGGGGGGGCGGACCAAGATGGCCGAATAGGAACAGCTCCAGTCTCCAGCTCCCAGCGCGAGTGACACAGAAGACAGGTGATTTCTGCATTTTCAACTGAGGTACTGGGTTCATCTCACTAGGGAGTGCCGGCCAATCGGTGCTGGTCAGCTGCTGCAGCCCAACCAGCGAGAGCTAAAGCAGGGGGAGGCATGGCCTCACCTGGGAAGTGCAAGGGGGAAGGGAATCCCTTTTCCTAGCCAGGGGAACTGAGACACACAACACCTGGAAAATTGGGTAACTCCCACCCCAATACTGCGCTGTACCAAGGGTCTTAGTAAATGGGCACACCAGGAGATTATATCCCACACCAGGCTGGGAGGGTCCCACATCCCACCCACGGAGCCTCCCTCATTGCTAGCACAGCAGTCTGCGATCTAACTGCAAGGCAACAGCGAGGCTGAGGGAGGGGCGCCTGCCATTGCTGAGGCTTAAGTAGGTACACAAAGCCACTGGGAAGCTCGAACTGGGTGGAGCTCACAGCAGCTCAAGGAGCCCTGCCTGTCTCTGTAGACTCCACCTCCGGGGACAGGGCACAGCTAATCAACAACAACAACAACAAAGCAGCAGAAACCTCTGCAGATGCAAACGACTCTGTCTGACAGCTTTGAAGAGAGCAGTGGATCTCCCAACACGGAGGTTGAGATCTGAGAACGGACAGACTGCCTGCTCAAGTGGGTCCCTGACCCCTAGGTAGCCTAACTGGGAGACATCCCCCACTAGGGGCAGACTGACACCCCACACCTCACATGGTGGAGTACACCCCTGAGAGGAAGTTTCCAAAGCAAGAATCAGACAGGTACACTCGCTGTTCAGCAATATTCTATCTTCTGTAGCCTCTGCTGCTGACACCCAGACAAATAGGGTCTGGAGTGGACCTCAAGCAATCTCCAACAGACCTACAGCTGAAGGTCCTGACTGTTAGAAGGAAAATTAACAAACAGGAAGGACACCCACACCAAAACCCCATTAGTACGTCACCATCATCAAAGACTAGAGGCAGATAAAACCACAAAGATGGGGAAAAAGCAGGGCAGAAAAGCTGGAAATTCAAAAAATAAGAGTGCATCTCCCCCTGCAAAGGAACGCAGCTCATCGCCAGCAACGGATCAAAGCTGGATGGAGAATGACTTTGATGAATTGAGAGAAGAAGGCTTCAGTCCATCAAACTTCTCAGAGCTAAAAGAGGAATTACATACCCAGTGCAAAGAAACTAAAAATCTTGAAAAAGAGTGGAAGAATTGATAACTAGAATAATTAATGCAGAGAAGGCCATAAACAAACTGATAGAGATGAAAACCATGACACGAGAAATACGTGACAAATGAACAAGCTTCAGTAACCGACTCAATCAACTGGAAGAAAGAGTATCAACGATTGAGGATCAAATGAATGAAATGAAGCGAGAAGAGAAATCTAAAGAAAAAAGAAGAAAAAGAAATGAACAAAGCCTGCAAGAAGTATGGGATTACGTAAAAAGACCAAATCCACGTCTGATCGGAGTGCCTGAAAGTGAGGGGGAAAATGGAACCAAGTTGGAAAAACTCCTCAGGATATCATCCAGGAGAACTTCCCCAACCTAGTAGGGCAGGCCAACATTCAAATTCAGGAAATACAGAGAACGCCACAAAGATACTCCTGGAGAAGAGCAACTCCAAGACACATAATTTCCAGATTCACCAAAGTTGAAATGAAGGAAAAAATCTTAAGGGCAGCCAGAGAGAAAGGTCGGGCTACCCACAAAGGGAAGCCGATCAGACTAACAGCAGATCTCTCGGCAGAAACTCTCCAAGCCAGAAGAGAGTGGGGGCCAATATTCAACATTCTTAAAGAAAAGAATTTTAAACCCAGAATTTCATATCCAGCCAAACTAACTTTCATAAGTGAAGGAGAAATAAAATCCTTTACAGATAAGCAAATGCTTAGAGATTTTGTCACCACCAGGCCTGCCTTACAAGAGACCCTGAAGGAAGCACTAAATATGGAAAGGAACAACCAGTACCAGTCATTGTAAAAGCATGCCAAAATGTAAAGACCATCGAGGCTAGGAAGAAACTGCATCAACTAACGAGCAAAATAACCAGTTAATATCATAATGGCAGGATCAAGTTCACACATAACAATATTAACCTTAAATGTAAATGGACTAAATGGTCCCATAAAAAGACACAGACTGGCAAACTGGATAAAGAGTCAGGACCCATCAGTTTGCTGTATTCAGGAGCCCCATCTAACATGCAGAGACACACATAGGCTCAAAATAAAGGGATGGAGGAAGATCTACCAAGCAAATGGAGAACAAAAAAAAGCAGGGGTTGCAATCCTAGTCTCTGATAAAACAGACTTTAAACCATCAAAGATCAAAAGAGACAAAGAAGGCCATTACATAATGGTAAAGGGATCAATTCAACAGGAAGAGCTAACTATCATAAATATATATGCACCCAATACAGGAGCACCCAGATTCATAAAGCAAGTCCTTAGAGACTTACAAAGAGACTTAGACTCCCATACAATAATAATGGGAGACTTCAACACCCCACTGTCAACATTAGACAGATCAACGAGACGGAAAGTTAACAAGGATATCCAGGAATTCAACTCATCTCTGCAGCGAGCAGACCTAATAGACATCTACAGAACTCTCCACCCCAAATCAACAGAATTGACATTCTTCTCAGCAACACATCATGCTTATTCCAAAATTGACCACATAATTGGAAGTAAAGCACTCCTCAGCAAATGTAAAAGAACAGAAATTATAACAAACTGTCTCTCAGACCACACTGCAATCAAACTAGAACTCAGGACTAAGAAACTCATCAAAACTGCTCAACTACATGGAAACTGAATAACCTGCTCCTGAATGACTACTGGGTACATAACGAAATGAATGCAGAAATAAAGATGTTCTTTGAAACCAATGAGAACAAAGATACAACATACCAGAATCTCTGGGACACATTTAAAGCAGTGTGTAGAGGGAAATTTATAGCCCTAAATGCCCATAAGAGAAAGCTGGAAAGATCTAAAATTGACAATCTAACATCACAATTAAAAGAACTAGAGAAGCAAGAGCAAACACATTCAAAAGCTAGAAGGCAAGAAATAACTAAGATCAGAGCAGAACTGAAGGAGACAGAGACAAAAAACTCTCCAAAAAATCAATGAATCCAGGAGTTGGTTTTTTGAAAATATCAACAAAATTGATAGACCGCTAGCAAGACTACTAAAGAAGAAAAGAGAGAAGAATCAAATAGACACAATAAAAAATGATAAAGGGGATATCACCACCGACCCCACAGAAATAAAAACTACCATCAGAGAATGCTATAAACACCTCTAAGCAAATCAACTAGAAAATCCAGAAGAAATGGATAATTTCCTGGACACTTACACTCTCCCAAGACTAAACCAGGAAGAAGCTGAATCCCTGAATAGACAAATAGCAGGCTCTGAAATTGAGGCAATAATTAATAGCCTACCAACCAAAAAAGTCCAGGACCACATGGATTCACAGCTGAATTCTACCAGAGGTCCAAGGAGGAGCTGGTACCATTCCTTCTGAAACTCTTCCAATCAATAGAAAAAGAGGGAATCCTCCCTAACTCATTGTATGAGGCCAACATCATCTTGATACCAAAGCCTGGCAGAGACACAACAACAAAAAAAGAGAATTTTAGACCAATATCCCTGATGAACATCAATGCAAAAATCCTCAATAAAATACTGGCAAACCGAATCCAGCAGCACATCAAAAAGCTTATCCACCATGATCAAGTGGGCTTCATCCCTGGGATGCAAGGCTGGTTCAACAAACGCAAATCAATAAACATAATGCAGCATATAAGCAGAACCAAAGACAAAAAACACATGATTATCTCAATAGATGCAGAAAAGGTCTTTGACAAAATTCAACAGCTCTTCATGCTAAAAACGCTCAATAAATTCGATATTGATGGAACATACCTCAAAATAATAAGAGTTATTTATGAGAAACCCACAGCCAATATCATACTGAATGGGCAAATACTGGAAAAATTCCCTTTGAAACTGGCATAAGACAGGGATGCCCTCTCTCACCACTCCTATTCAACATAGTGTTGGAAGTTCTGGCTAGGGCAATCAGGCAAGAGAAAGAAATAAAAGGTATTCAGTTAGGAAAAGAGGAAGTCAAATTGTCCCTGTTTGCAGATGACATGATTGTATATTTAGAAAACCCCATCGTCTCAGCCCAAAATCTCCTTAAGCTGAATAGCAACTTCAGCAAAGTCTCAGGATACAAAATTAATGTGCAAAATCACAAGCATTCTTATACACCAGTAACAGACAAACAGAAAGCCAAATCATGAATGAACTTCCATTCACAATTGCTTCAAAGAGAATAAAATACCTAGGAATCCAGCTTACAAGGGATGTAAAGGACCTCTTCAAGGAGAACTACAAACCACTGCTCAGTGAAATAAAAGAGGACACAAACAAATGGAAAAACATTCCATGCTCATGGATAGGAAGAATCAATATCATGACAATGGCCATACTGTCCAAGGTAATTTATAGATTCAATGCCATCCCCATCAAGCTACCAATGAGTTTCTTCACAGAATTGGAAAAAACTGCTTTAAAGTTCATATGGAACCAAAAAAGACCCCGCATTGCCAAGACAATCCTAAGTCAAAAGAACAAACCTGGAGGCATCATGCTACCTGACTTCAAACTATACTACAAGGCTACAGTAACCAAAACAGCATGGTACTGGTACCAAAACAGAGATAGAGACCAATGGAATAGAATAGAGTCCTCAGAAATAATACCACACATCTACAGCCATCTGATCTTTGACAAACCTGAGAGAAACAAGAAATGGGGAAAGGATTCCCTATTTAATAAATGGTGCTGGGAAAATTGGCTAGCCATAAGTAGAAAGCTGAAACTGGATCCTTTCCTTACTCCTTATACGAAAATTAATTCAAGATGGATTAGAGACTTAAATGTTAGACCTAAAACCATAAAAACCCTAGAAGAAAACCTAGGTAATATCATTCAGGACATAGGCATGAGTAAGGACTTCATGTCTAAAACACCAAAAGCAACGGCAACAAAAGCCAAAATTGACAAATGGGACCTAATGAAACTAAAGAGCTTCTGCACAGCAAAAGAAACTACCATCAGAGTGAACAGGCAACCTACAGAATGCGAGAAAATTTTTGCAATCTACTCATCTGACGAAGGGCTAATATCCAGAACCTACAAAGAACACAAACAAATTTATAAGAAAAAAACAAACAACCTCATCAAAAAGTGGGCAAGGGATATGAACAAACATTTCTCAAAAGAAGACATTCATACAGCCAACAGACACATGAAAAAATGCTCATCATCACTCGCCATCAGAGAAATGCAAATCAAAACCACAATGAGATACCATCTCACACCAGTTAGAATGGCAATCATTAAAAAGTCAGGAAACAACAGGTGTTGGAGAGGATGTGGAGAAATAGGGACACTTTTACACTGTTGGTGGGATTGTAAACCAGTTCAACCATTGTGGAAAACAGTATGGCGATTCCTCAAGGATCTAGAACTAGAAGTACCATATGACTCAGCCATCCCATTACTGGGTATATACCCAAAGGATTATAAATCATGCTGCTATAAAGACACATGTACACATATGTTTATTGCGGCACTATTCACAATAGCAAAGACTTGGAATCAACCCAAATGTCCATCAGTGACAGACTGCATTAAGAAAATGTGGCACATATACACCATGGAATACTATGCAACCATAAAAAAGGATGAGTTTGTGTCCTTTGTAGGGACATGGATGCAGCTGGAAACCATCATTCTCAGCAAACTATCACCAGAACAGAAAACCAAAGACCGCATGTTCTCACTCATAGGTGGGAACTGAACAATGAGATCACTTGGACTCGGGAAGGGGAACATCACACACTGGGGCCTATCATGGGGAGGGGGGTGGGGGGAAGGATTGCATTGGGAGTTATATCTGATGTAAATGACGAGTTGATGGGTGCTGACGAGTTGATGGGTGCAGCACACCAACATGGCACAAGTATACATATGTAACAAACCTGCACGTTATGCACATGTACCCTAGAACTTAAAGTATAATAATAATAAAAAAAGAAGTTTAAAAAAATAAAAATTAACACTGGGAGGCTGAGGCAGGCGGATCATGAGGTCAGGAGATCGAGACCATCCTGGCTAACACAATGAAACCCCATCTCTACTAAAAATACAAAAAAATTAGTCGGGCATCATGGCAGGCACCTGTAGTCCCAGCTACTCAGGAGGCTGAGGCAGGAGAATGGCATGAACCCAGGAGGCGGGCTTGCAATGAGCCGAGATTGCGCCACTTCACTCCAGCCTGGGCGACAGAGTGAGACTCTGTCTCAAAAAAAAAAAAAAAAAAAAAGAAAAAAATTAACAAAGTATCCAAGTTTGGGGTTATGTTAAATGACCAAACTTAGGAATAACTGGCATTCCTGAAGAAGAAGAGAAATGTAAAAGTTTGGAAAACATATTTAGGAGGAATAATTGAGGAAAATTCCCTGGCCTTGCTAGAGGCCTAGACATCCACATAGAAGAAGTTGAAAGAACACCTGGGAAATTTAGCACAAAAACATCAACACCTAGGCACATAGTCGTCAGGTTATCTAAGGCAAGATGAAGGAAAGAATTTTTTTTTTTTTTTTTGAGACAGAGTCTCACTCTGTCACCCAGGCTGGAGTGCTGTGGCCAGATCTCAGCTCACTGCAAGCTCCGCCTCCCGGGTTCACGCCATTCTCCTGACTCAGCCTCCCGAGTAGCTGGGACTACAGGCGCCCGCCACCTCGCCCAGCTAATTTTGTTGTATTTTTTAGTAGAGACGGGGTTTCACCGTGTTAGCCAGGATGGTCTCGATCTCCTGACCTCGTGATCCGCCCGTCTCGACCTCCCAAAGTGCTGGGATTACAGGCTTGAGCCACCGCGCCCGGCTGGAAAGAATCTTAAGAGCTGTGAAGCAAAAGCAAAAGGTAACCTATTTAAAAAAATAAATAAATAAAAAATAAAAAAACTGTCTTATTAACAGCAGATTTCTCAGCAGAAACCCTAAAAGCTAAAAAGGATTGGGGTCCTATCTTCAGCCTCCTTAAACAAAACAATTATCAACCAAGAATTTTGTATCCAGTGAAACTTAGCTTCATAAATGAAGGAAATATACAATCTTTTCCAGACAAACAAATGCTGAGAGAAATTTGCCGCTACCAAGCCAGCACTACAAGAATGCTAAAAGGAGCTCTAAATCTCTAAACAAATCCTGGAAACACATCAAAACAGAACCTCTTTAAAGCATGAATCTCACAAGACCTATAAAACAAAAATACACTTTTTTTAAAAAAGGTATTCGGCAACAAATAACCCAATGAATGGAATAGTACCTCATATCTCAATACTAATATTGGATGTAAATGGCCTAAGTGTTCCACTTAAAAGATACAGAATTGCAGAATGGGTAAGAATTCACCAACCAAGTATCTGCTGCCTTCGAGAGACTCACCTGACACATAAGGACTAACATAGACTTAAGGTAAAAAGGTAGAAAAAGACATTCCATGCAAAGGAACACCAAAAGCAAGCAGGAGTAGCTACTCTTATATCAGATGAAACAAACTTTAAAGTAACAGCAGTTTAAAATGACAAAGAGAAACATTATATAATGATAAAAGGCTTTGTCCAACAGGAAAATATTACAATCCTAAATATGTGTGCATCTAACACTGGAGCTCCCAAATTTATAAAACAGTTACTACTAGACATAAGCAATGAGATAGACAACAACACAGTACTAGTGGGGGACTTCAATACTCCACTGGCAGCACTAGACAGGTCAAAACAGAAAGTCAACAAAGAAACAACAGATTTAAACTATACCCTAGAACAAATGAACCTGATAGATGTTTACAGAATATTCTATCCAACAACCACAGAATACACATTCTATTCATCAGTACATGGAAATTTCTCCAGGATAGACCATATGATAGGCCACAAAACAAGTCTCAGTAAATTTAAGAAAACTGAAATTATATCAAGTACTCTCTCAGACAACAGTGGAATAAAATTGGAAATCAACTCCAAAAGGACCTTCATAACCATGCAAGTACATGAAAATTAAATAACCTGCTCCTGAATGATCATTGGGACAATAATGAAATCAAGATGGAAATTAAAAAGTTATTTGAACTGAACAATAACAGTGACATAACCCATTAAAACCTCTGGGATACAGCAAAGATGGTGCTAAGAGGAAACTTCATAATCTTAAATGCCTACCTCCAAAAGTCTAAGAGAGCACAAGTAGACAATCTAAGGTCACGCTTCAAGGAACTAGAGAAAAGAGAACAAATCAAATCCAAACCCAGCAGAAGAAAGGAAATAACCAATATCGGAGCAGAACTAAATGAACTGAAACGAAAAAAAATACAACAGAACAAAATGAATGAAATAAAAAGCTGTTTCTTTGAAAAGATACATAAAATCGATAGACCATTAGCAAGATCAACCAAGAAAAGAAGAGAGAAAATCCAAATAAACTCAATTAGAAATGAAATGGGAGATATTACAACTGACACTACAGAAATACAAAAGATCATTCAAGGCTACTATGAACACCTTTGTGCACATAAACTAGAAAACCTAGAGGAGATGGATAAATTATTAGAAATATACAACCCTCCCAGTTTAAATCAGGAAGGATTAGATACCCTGAACAGACCAATAACAAGTAGCAAGATTGAAATGGTAATACAAAAATTACCAACCAAAAAATTCCAGGACCACATGAATTAACAGCTGAATTCTATCAGACATTCAAAGAATAATTGATACCAATCCTATTGACACTATTGCCCAAGATAGAGAAAGAGGAAATCCTCCCTAAATCATCATATGAAGCCAGTATCACCCTAATGCCAAAACCAGGGAAGGACATAACAAAAAAAGAAAGCTACAGACCAATATCCCTGATGAACATAGATGCAAAAATCCTTAACAAAATACTAGCTAACCGAATTCAACAGCATATCAAAAAGATAATCCAACATGATTGAGTGGGTTTCATATCAAGGATGCAGGAATGGTTTAATATATGCAAAGCATAAATGTGATACCCACATAAACAGAATTCAAAACAAAAATCACATGATCATCTCAATAGATGCAGAAAAAGCATTTGACAAAATACAGCATCGTTTTATGATGAAAACCTTCAGTGAAACTGGCATATAAGGGACATACCTTAATGTAATAAAAGTCATCTATCATAAACCCACAGCCAACATAATACTGAATGGGGAAAAGTTGAACGCATTCCCTCTGAGAACTGCAACAAGACAAGAATTACCACTCTCACCACTTGTATTCAACATAGAACTGGGAGTCCTAGTCAGAGCAATCAGACAAGAGAAAGAAATAAATGACATCCAAATCAGTAAAGAAAAAGTCAAATTATCACTGTTTGCTGATGATATGATCATATGCCTAGAAAACCCTAAAAACTCCACCAAAAAACTCCTAGAACTAATATATGAGTTCAGCAAAGTTTTGGGATACAAAATTAATGTATACAAATCAGTAGCTCTGCTATACACGAACAGGGACCAAGTTGAGAATGAAATCAATAACTCAACACCGTTTACACTAGCTGCAAAAAAATAAAATACTTAGGAATATATCTAACCAAGGAGGTGAAAGACCACTACAAGGAAAACTACAAAACACTGCTGAAAGAAATCATAGATGACACAAACAAATGGAAACACACCCCATGCTCCTGGAGGGATAAAATCAATATTGTGAAAATGATCATATTGCCAAAAGCAAGCTACAAATTCAATGCAGTTCCCATCAAAATATTCCCATCATTCTTCACAGAAGTAGAAAAAAAATCCTAAAATTCATATGGAACCAAAAAAGAGCTTGCGTAGCCAAAGAAGACTAAGCAAAAAGAATACATCTGGAGGCATCACATTACCTGACTTCAAACTATACTATAAGGCCATAGTCACCAAAATAGCATGGTGCTGGCATAAAAATAGGCACACAGACCAATGGAATGGAATAGAGAATCCATATATAAGCCCAGATACTTACAGCAAACTGATCTTCAACAAGGCAAAAAAAAAAAAAAAAAAAAAAAAATACAGTGGGGAAAGGACACACTATTCAACAAATGGTGATGGGATAATTGGCAAGCCATATGTAGGGGAATGAAACTGGACGGTCATCTCTCACCTTATACAAAAATCAATTCAAGATGGATCAAGGACTTAAATCTAAGACCTGAAACTATAAAAATTCTAGAAGAGTACATTGGAAAATCACTTCTAGGCATTGGCTCAGGCAAAGGCTTTATGATCAAGAACGCCCCCAAAAAGCAAATGCTACAAAAACAAAGATAGGTGAGACTTAATTAAACTAAAGAACTTCTGCACAGCAAAAGGAACAGAGTGAATAGAGAACACACAGAGTGGGAGAATATCTTCACAATCTATACATCCAACAAAGGACTAATATCCAGAATCTACAAGAAACTCAAAAAAATTAGCAAGAAAAAACTTAACAATCCCATCAAAAAGTGGGCTAATGATATGAATAGACAATTCTCACTAGAAGACAAACAAATTGCCAACAAACATATGAAAAAAATCTTAGCATCACTAATGATGAGGGAAATGCAAATCAAAACCACAATGTGATACCACTTTACTCCTGCAAGAATGACTGTAATAAAAAAAAAAATAGATGTTTGTGTGGATGCAGTGAAAACAGAATACTTCTACACTTCTGATGGGAATGTAAACTAGTACAACGATTATGGAAAACAGTGTGGAGATTCCTTAAAGAACTAAAAGTAGAACTTCCATTTGATCCAGCAATCCCACTACTGGATATCTACCCATAGAAAAGAAGTCATTATATGAAAAAGATACTTGTACATGCCTGTCTATAGCAGCACAATTCGCAATTGCAAAAATATGGAATTAGCTCAAATGCCTATCAATCAACAAAAGGATGAAGAAATTGTGATATATCTATATGGAATGGAATACTACTCAGCCATAAAAAGGAATAAATTAATGGCATTCACAATAATCCAGATGGAACTGGAGATTATTATTCTAAGTGAAGTAACTCAGGAATGGAAAACCAAACATTGTATGTTATCACTCATAAGTGGAAGCTAAGCTATGAAGATGCAAAGGCATAAGAATAATACAACAGACTTTGGGGAATCAGGAGAAATGGTGTGAGGGGGGTGAGGGATAGAAGACTACAAATTGGATTCCGTGTATACTGCTCAGGTAATGGGTGCATCAAAGTCACAAATCACTACTAAAGAACTTACTCATATAACCAATACTACCTGTCCCCTCCAAAATCTATGGAAATAAATAAAATTTTAAAAGAAGAAGTTAATAAGCGAAAGAGATGTGGAATTTATTCCTCAACCTCCCTCCTTGCAAAGCCATTGTTTGATAGTAGCTACGTGACCTAAGGCTTCAGTTCCTGGTGGTTAGTCCTTCTACGGCACCAGCTCTCACAGGTGAGGGCAATTCTTAGCATCACTAATGATGCTAAGAATTCTTCACCAGTTCTACCCTCTTCCTCACTAAGGGTGATACTAACTTCCCACTGCCACTTTTCCCAAAGTGCCTCATCTTTTGTTTATTGTTTCCCTGATCTTGCTTTGTAGAGTTCCTTCATTGAAGTTTCCTCAATTACCCCTTTGCCATGTGCCATCCGCTTGATGGTAGGATGTGGACTGGTTCGAGAAAAATTCTGGCACTCAAAAGAGGTCAGTGTTTTGTTTTGTTTTGTTTTGTTTTGTTTTGTTAAGACGGAATCTCACTCTTCGCCCAGGCTGGAGTGCAGTGGTGCGATGTCGGCTCACTGCAAACTCTGCCTCCCAGGTTCACACCATTCCAAACGAGGTCAGTTTTACAACTCCTTACCTCATCCAGCAGTGTTGTCGAGCTTAAGAAACCTCGTAGCAAGAGAGGGACAAGCCCCCAAATTGCTCTTTGAAGTCAGAGGGATACTATAATTATGATGCTTCAATTTCTTAATAACAAAATTCTTGTTAAGAACCACCTTAAAGGTTGATGATTGGACATGCGATCAGGCCCCTAAAAAAAGAAATCCAGTCCAGATTTTATCAACATGCAGTCCGGTGGCCCTTGTGTAGAAAAGATAAGTTGGATCATAGTTAATGTACCATTTATTATGGATTAGCAATAATGTTCCTTAATATTTTTTTATAATAGCCTCAGGCAGAAGGGGAAAAGAAAAGGAGTACATTGGTTTAATATAGTAAAACTTTATCATTATTGACCTTCCAGAAGGATTTCATGCCTATGATCTTATTTATTTTCTTAGTTTTTACATAAATAGATTTTATAATGTCTGAAACCCACCTCAATTTGCTCCTTGTTCCTGGCATGGTTCCCTCTCATGCATCAAACATCTGGGAGCATTTTACAAGGCTTTCCTGTAGTCTGCCAAACTACACACACATGTGCCTTTCAGGAGTCCAATTTTCCCCTCCCAGTAATTGGCCAATGCAGGGAAACAAAGTATCATTTTATTTTACATGATGGCACTATGTAAAATGATTCACTAATTCAGTACTGAAAAATAATAATCACAAGTTGGAAGATTTAAAAACACATGTGAGAAGACAGTACCCAGGGAAATCTAAGCTGTCAGTGATTACACAAGCTCGCTCTTGCCCCCTGCAGTTTGCTAAAAGACAAAAGAATATTTTATAATTAGCCTTGTTTTTGCTTGCAAACTTTAGCCAAAATGTTCATTGCCTTATAAGGAGCTGTCAGTACCTCCAGGAATACACCACACATTATTATTTAGAAACAATTTTGCTTCCACATCACGTAACAAATATGTCTTTGTTCTTCCTTTGTCTCCACTTCCTTGTTAATAGAGAAAATTGTCTAGGAAAAAAATGTAACCTACTACTTAATATGAATTAATATGTTTTGTTCCTCTTACAATTTAAAATAAATGTCCACATAAAAGAAAAATACATCAATAGCTAACACATTTCCCTGATTAATAATACAATTATGAACAACAGAATTCATAAATAAATAAATAAGACAAGCGTATCTTGTCACCTGCAGTTTCATTCTACTAATGAGATTGCTGAGAAAACTTCCCTTCAAGAGACTAACAATTCAGCACCCTTGCTATTGGACAGTACCCTCTCAGCAAGCATCCACACGAAACCATCCAACCAAACAGAAATCAAGGAATGAAGAATAATTTTCTGTGGTGACTAAGATCCCCATAACTCAGTGCCTTCAACATCACCTTCCAACACCCTACCACACACTACTCTTCTGTGACTTAAAACAAACAAATAAAAACCTACTCTCCTTTGTCACCCTAATGATTCAAGATAAATTTTCAAACAAATCCCAGTTCCTTTCCACTTTTCAAACCTACCTCTGCAGTAGATTACTCATATTAATAAGGAATTTAGGGAAGAATTCAGCATTTTTGCCTGTTTAAAAAGATGAATGGACTAAATCTCACCCCAAATGAATAAAAACAAATGGATTTCTTTATTAAAATGATATGTTTTCATTTATATTTCAGAGTTGGTACAAATTCCATATGCTGTCAATTCCAAGTATAAATTCATACTTTTACGTTTGTCCTACAAAGCCTTTCCAAACACTGTATGGTCCTGAAGTCAGTAAGAGTTTATTCTATCTTGGGGCACCTATGATCATCAGACAGGTCTTTGTTGTATCAGAGATTGATAAGTCTTAGTTCCTTGCTATAAGCAAGACTGTTTAATTTCATTACAGAGCTATTTGAAGACAGCTAACAAAATGAACACTACCTATTTCTTATAGCATTCCTTATACGTATCACTCTTTACTTACCATTATGCATTCAATCCACTGAACCCATTTCCATTTCTGTAGCTCAGAAATTAACTATAATATTCTAGGTTTTGTGTTGACCACAGCAAAACAGAAACCATTCCCTATCTAATTCTAGACATTATGTTTCTACCAAAGTCACTAGTTACAATGAGAACTTTTGCAGGTTTAGCACACTGAGCCTCGAGCTCACTGCCAATTACAATTCCCATATAGAGAACTGTGTATGGGTGGCGTGCTCTTGGCTGGGAACACTTTGAGCAGAATTTATCCTTATCCACTTTTATCTTTTTAGTATCATCCATCATTTCAATCTGTAAATATTTTTTTAAATATCCATTATATTATCCTAATGTGTTATAGCATCACATTATACAGGAAGGGACAATTGTTTATATAGTTACAGCTAAGTGTTTTAATACATAAAAGTTGTTTAATAGGACAGGATTTGAGGTAATGTGTGGGTGTAAATCCCCATCAAGGTTAATAGATGTCCATTAATCAGCATATCTTGAATATATTCCATCAATGAACATCAATTGCATGGAACTATATAGTTATTTAGCCCATAAGTCTCCATATCTTCCCATAAATACAGGATGAGAGGCTTGGCAAAGATTTGTTCATTTATTATATTCATTGATTACCTCCTATGCATCAGGCATTATTCTAAGTGCTAGGGATTCAGCTTTAAATATGACAGATAACATTCCTCTCCCATGGATTATACATTCTACCTGGAGGAGGCAGATAATATTAAATCAGAGGCCTTACAGTAGGAGTGGCTAGAAATGCTACTTTAGGCAATGTGGTCATGAAAAGTCTTGCTGAGGTGGTGAAATTTAAGCTGAGATTATGACATTTAAGTTGAGACTTGAATGTCAAAGAGGAGCCAGCTATGCAACCATCTGTAGAAAATGCATGCCAGGCAGAGGAACAACTGGTGACAGTTTTTAAGTTAGAACTGACTCATCTCAGGCTGGTAGAGAAACAGAATATCTGGTCGACATCCAGGTAAACAAATTCTGCCTTCTTTGATCCATTGACCATTAACCATATAAAAATAAAATGAAATCAGATTAGAATACGAGTAACTCTCAAAATTATTATGCTGAGTGTAAAAAGCTAAAGGGAAAATGAGTACATACCATATGATTCCATTGACATAATATTCTAAAAATGCAGGATAATATGTAGGGACAGAAAACAAGTCAGTTGTTGTCTAGGGATACTGGAGTAGAGTGATGAATGAATTACAAAGGAACTTGATATTTGGTGGAATGATGGGAATGACTGTGATCGTGGTGATAGTTTTATGCATAGATATATAGATATACAGATATCTATATGCCAAAATCATCCAATTAGTGTTTCAAATATGTGCAGTTTATTATGTATCAATTGTGCCCGCCTCATTAAAGCTATAATAAAATCAGGTTGGTTTGAACATTTCACTTCATAGGGAAACATTTGGTAGTTTGAGTAATGTTTGATTCATTTTCTAAGTACTTAATAAACCTCCCTTGATAATCCATCCCATGCCCTCTTGACATGTGCATCACACTCACTTGTGTATATTTGGGAGACTATACCACTTTCTCAGTTTTGGACAGTAAAAGAACATTTGCTCAACTTCAGTTTGCAAACAAGCCTCAAAGATCTTGGACAAGAGTTAGATACCTTAATTTGCATATGATTCCAGAATTGCATTTTAATTCAGCCAGTTTGAAAACCCTGAATTCATTCAGAGTTCCCTCTCCTACCTTGACCTCCGTTCCTTCTTGGCAAGGTTCTTCTAGTCTCCTCCTCCCCTTGTTTCTCCTCCCTTGTCCTCTCCCTTCTCCTCCTTCTCTTTCTCAGTCTAAATATCATTCTTTATGTTGTGAAGAAAGCAGCATCCAGGAGTCAGAGAGGACCTCCCTCCTTAAGCATCAATCCCCTGCAGCACCAAGTGGTGTGCCTTCCCCTTTAGCTGCAGTCATACATGAAACAACCACATGTGCTTGTTGTTTCTCCTGGGGTTAGTTTTATAAATTCCAGCTTTTTAAGGACGTTTCATACTCCTGGCCCTGTCAGTGCTTCTACTGCTAACAAAAGTTAGGGTTTTGGGGAAGACAAAATCTCTGTTAAGCTGATCGAATTAGTAACAACTATTTTATTGGATATAGGGGAACTGTGCCTGGGACATGATTTCCAAATGCTGAGAGGTGATTGTACAGACCTGACTGCCAGCATGTACGGGTCTCTCACACTCTCAATATTTCAGTGTACACCTGAGGACACTCATAGAGGGGCTATAAATAGAAACACCTGAACATAGTGAAGAATTACATAAATTAAAATTGTTGTAATCATTATGTACACTTTGGAAACTCAACAAAAACATGCAGATTTAAGAACTCCCATTAATCTACTCCATAACACCTTGTGTAACTAACTTAGCCTATGCTTTATTCTTAAGGCACTCATACTTCTGCTTTGAAGCTATAGATTTGTCTACTCACAGGCCATGATTTTTGAAATCACTCATGACTACATTAAAATATGACATAGTACTCAGCCATGTAATCATCCTATCACTTCACTCTGGTTCTCCAAGGTTTCAGGTTAGATTCTGTCAATCTATTTGTTGGATTTGGAAGCAGAAGAGGAAAGGCCATTGTTCTTGGGGGGCGTTTGTGGCAGATGGATGGGCAGGCAACAGACTTGAGGGTCTAATTAGCTTTCAGGCAAGCTTCAGCCAGACACCTTCTTCGTGGCTGCTGGCTACAGAAGCAGGTGAGGGCAGTTACTTCAGAGGTTCTCCAGCCAACTTTGCAGACAGAGTTGCCTAACAAGAGTGTCCTAGAAGTTCTTGAGACTCACGGCAGCTTCTAGGTGTGCTCTTGAAAATGGCCAGCTTCTCTACTGAAGGTAAATTGGCCATAGAGTTCTTGCCTTTGTTTCCATATATAACCTTTTCAACGGATTATAAACTTCTAATTCCCTTTTTACACCATTCATATTTGGAATTCATATAGCAGCTTGTTTTCCTGACAGAACCCTGACTGGTGCCAAGGATAAGTTAGAAACAAGAGATGAATGATTTTACAAAACCACATCCACTGTTCAAATGGGAGTAGTGGTTAAACATTCTGGTCTTAGAGTCTAACTGCCAGAGTTCAAATCCCAGCTTCATCACTTACTAGCTGTGTGGCCTTAGGCAAGTTATTTAAACTCTCTGTGCCTCAGTTTCATCTCTGTCAAATAGGAATATGTATAATTATATTATGTATCTCATGACTATTTGTTGAGAGAGATGATAAAAATTCATATGAATAAAAATTTAGAGGCCAGGCATGGTGGCTCATGCCTGTAATCCCAGCACTTTAGGAGGCCGAGGCAGGCAGATCACGAGGTCAGGAGTTAGAGACCAGCATGGCCAACATGGTGAAACCTTGTCTCTATTAAAGATACAAAAAATTAGCTGGGCGTGGTAGCACACGCCTGTAATCCCAGCTACTTAGGAGGCTGAGGCAGGAGAATCACTTGAACCTGGGAGGCAGAGGTTGCAGTGAGCCAAGATCATGCCATTGCACTCTAGTGACAGGGCAAGACTCCATCTCAAAAAAAAAAAAAAAAAAAAAAAAAAAAAAGCTTAGAATATGCTAAGCATTCAATAAACATCAGTTACCAGTTACTATTATCAATAGTGCCATTAACTCCTATTTTTCTGATGGGGATACCAAATTCCCTGGTGTCTATTTCTTCACATACTAACACCTGAGTGGTTAAAAACTAGCTAAGACTGGAATGCAGATCACTTGTAGGTCCTCAGCACTTCATTGATAGGAGATGGAGTCAATTCAAACTGTCCAGGTCTTCTTTAGAAAAACTAGATCAATCCTTTAAAAAGCAAACATTCAATAGCCAATATTATGTAGACCTAAAAAATAATTGCATGTCCTTTGCTGAGAGTGGGGAGGAGATGTTGCTTTCACTTTTTCTAGGCTGTCCACAAGTAATTAAATACACGAAGATCAAGAACAACAACAAAGGCTGTCCAACTAGTTTTGCTTCCTGACCTTGAAAACATCTAGTGGGTGAAAAGTTTAGAATGTTGGGACTTATTTTCATGTATGTTTCCCTGCAGCAGAGGATATTACGATCTTTGTACTGAACTTACAGGAAGTCAGCTCTTTGATAAAGAACAGGGATTTATATAGATCATATTTTATGGCCTAATTTTTCCACTTCATCCTGGAAACTGTTTTATGAATATATTTTCAGAATCATTTGCAGTATGTTTCAGAAATAAAAGAGAAAAACTTTGATTCAGTGACCAGCATTTGAATCACTGATCAGCCATATAATACTGATTTGGCTTTTATCAAACATTTAGCATCATAAGCCTCCTTTTATTTATTTATAAAACAATAATTAGGACTGAGGAGCAAGATGGCTGAACAGGAACAGCTCCAGCCTCCAGCTCCCAGCGTGAGCAACATAGAAGACGGGTGATCTCTGCATTTTCAACTGAGGTACCGGGTTCATCTCACTGGGGAGTGCCGGACAATCGGTGCTGGTCAGCTAGTGCAGCCCAACCAGTGAGAACTGAAGCAGGGCGAGGCATGGCCTCACCTGGGAAGTACAAGGGGGAAGGGAATCCCTTTAGAAACTGAGACACACAACACCTGGAAAATCGGGTAACTCCCACCCTAATACTGCGCTTTACCAAGGGTCTTAGCAAACGGCACACCAGGTGAGTATATCCTGCACCTGACCAGGAGGGTCCCACGCCCACAGAGCCTCCCTCATTGCTAGCACAGCAGTCTAAGATCTAACTGCAAAACAGCAGTGAGGCTGGGGGAGGGGCGCCCGCCATTGCTGAGACTTAAGTAGGTAAACAAAGCCTCCAGGAAGCTTGAACTGGGTGGAGCCCACCACAGCTCCAGGATGTCTGCCTGTGTCTGTAGACTCCACCTCTGGGGACAGGGCATAGCAAAAAAAAAAAAAAAAAAAGCAAAAGAAACCTCTGCAGATGTTAATGACCATGTCTGACAGCTTTGAAGAGAGCAGTGGATCTCCCAGCATGGAGGTTGAGATCTAAGAATGGATAGTCTGCCTGCTCAAGTGGGTCCCTCACCCCTGAGTAGCCTAACTGGGGGACATCCCCCACTAGGTGCAGACCAACACCTCACACCTCACATGGTGGGCTACACCCCTGAGATGAAGCTTCCAGAGCAAGAATCAGACAGCAGCACTTGCTGTTCAGCAATATTCTATCTTCTGCAGCCTCTGCTGATGATACCCAGGCAAACAGGTCTGGAGTGGACCTCAAACAATCTCAAACAGACCTACAGCTGAGGGTCCTGACTGTTAGAAGGAAAACTAACAAACAGAAAGGACACCCACACCAAAACCCCATCAGTATGTCACCAGCATCAAAGACCAAAGGCAGATAAAACCACAAAGATAGGGAAAAAGCAGGGCAGAAAAGCTGGAAATTCAAAAAACTCAAAAAATCAGAGGGCATCTCCCCCACCAAAGGAACACAGCTCATCGCCAGAAACAGATCAAAGCTGGATGGAGAACGACTTTGACAAGTTGAGAGAAGAAGGCTTCAGGGATCAAACTTCTCAGAGCTAAAGGAGGAACTATGTACCCAGCGCAAAGAAACTAAAAATCTTGAAACAGAATGGAAGAATGGATAACTAGAATAATCAATGCAGAGAAGGCCATAAACGAACTGACAGATATAAAAACCATGACACGAGAAATATGTGACAAATTCACAAGCTTCAGTAACCGAGTCGATCATCTGGAAGAAAGAATATCAATGATTGAAGATCAAATGAATAAAATGAAGTGACAAAAGAGGTCTAGAGAAAAAAAAGAAAAAGAAATGAACAAGCCTCCAAGAAATATGGGATTATGTGAAAAGACCAAATCTACGTCTGATTGGTGTGCCTGAAAGTGAGGGAGAAAATGGAAGCAAGTTGGAAAACACTCTTCAGGATGTCATCCAGGAGAACTTCACCAACCTAATAAGGCAGGCCAATATTCAAATTCAGGAAATACAAAGAACGCTACAAAGATATTACTCGAGAAGAGCAACTTGAAGACACATAATTGTCAGATTCACCAAAGTTGAAATGGAGGAAAAATGTTAAGGGCAGCCAGAGAGAAAGGTTGGGTTACCCACAAAGGGAAGCCCATCAGACTAACAGCGGATCTCTCAGCAGAAACTCTACAAGCCAGAAGACAGTGGGGCCAATATTCAACATCCTTAAAGAAAAGGATTTTCAACCCAGAATTTCATATCCAGCCAAACTAAGTTTCATCAGTGAAGAAGAAATAAAATCCTTTACAGACAAGCAGATGCTTAGAGATTTTGTCACCACCAGGCCTGCCTTACAAGAGATCCTGAAGGAAGCACTAAACATGGAAAGGAACAACTGGTACCAGCCATTGCAAAAACATGCCAAAATGTAAAGACCATCGAGGCTAGGAAGAAACTGCATCAACTAACGAGCAAAAAAACCCAGTTAATATCACAATGACAGGATCAAGTTCACAAATAACAATATTAACCTTAAATGTAAATGGACTAAATGGTCCAATTAAAAGACACAGACTGACAAATTGGATAAAGAGTCAAGACCCATCAGTTTGCTGTATTCAGGAGACCCATCTCACATGCAGAGACACACATAGGCTCAAAATAAAGGAATAGAGGAAGATCTACCAAGCAAATGGAGAACAAAAAAAAAGCAGGGGTTGCAATCCTAGTCTCTGATAAAACAGACTTTAAACCATCAAAGATCAAAAGAGACAAAGAAGGACATTACATAAAGGTAAAGGGATCAATTCAACAGGAAGAGCTAACTATCCTAAATATATATGCACCCAATACAAGAGTACCCAGATTCATAAAGCAAGTCCTTAGAGACTTACAAAGAGACTTAGACTCCCATACAATAATAATGGGAGACTTCAACACCCCACTGTCAACATTAGACAGATTAACGAGACAGAAAGTTAACAAGGATATCCAGGAATTGAACTCAACTCTGCACCAAGCAGACTTAATAGACATCTATAGAACTCTCCACCCCAAATCAACAGAATATACATTCTTCTCAGCACCACATTGCACTTATTCGAAAATTGACCACATAGTTGGAAGTAAAGCACTCCTCAGCAAATGTACAAGAACAGAAATTATAACAAACTGTCTCTCAGACCACAGTGCAAGCAAACTAGAACTCAGGACTAAGAAAATCAAAACTCATTTTATGAGGCCAACATCATGCTGATACCAAAGCCTGGCAGAGACACAACAAAAAAAGAGAATTTTAGACCAATATCCCTGATGAACATCGATGCAAAAATCCTCAATAAAATACTGGCAAACCGAATCCAGCAGCACATCAAAAAGCTTATCCACCATGATCAAGTGGGCTTCATCCCTGGGATGCAAGGCTGGTTCAACATACACAAATCAATAAACATAATCCAGCATATAAACAGAACCAAAGACAAAAAACACATGATTAACTCAATAGATGCAGAAAAGGCCTTTGACAAAATTCAACAGCCCTTCATGCTAAAAACACTCAATAAATTCGGTATTGATGGAACGTATCTCAAAATAATAAGAGCTATTTATGAAAAACCCACAGCCAATATCATACTGAATGGGCAAAAACTGGAAGCATTCCCTTGGAAAACTGGCACAAGACAGGGATGCCCTCTCTCACCACTCCTATTCAACATAGTTTTGGAAGTTCTGGCTAGGGCAATCAGGCAAGAGAAAGAAATAAAGGGTATTCAGTTAGGAAAAGAAGAAGTCAAATTGTCCCTGTTTGCAGATGACATGATTGTATATTTAGAAAACCCCATCATCTCAGCCCAAAATCTCCTTAAGCTGAATAGCAACTTCAGCAAAGTCTCAGGATACCAAATCAATGTGCAAAAATCACAAGCATTCTTATACACCAGTAACAAACAGAGAGCCAAATCATGAATGAACTTCCATTCACAATTGGTTCAAAGAGAATAAAATACCTAGGAATCCAACTTACAAGGGATGTAAAGGACCTCTTCAAGGAGAACTACAAACCCCTGCTCAGTGAAATAAAAGAGGACACAAACAAATGGAAGAACATTCCATGCTCATGGATAGGAAGAATCAATATCGTGAAAATGACCATACTGCCCAAGGTAATTTATAGATTCAACACCATCCCCATTAAGCTACCAATGAGTTTCTTCACAGAATTGGAAAAAACTGCTTTAAAGTTCATATGGAACCAAAAAAGACCCCGCATTGCCAAGACACTCCTAAGTCAAAGGAACAAAGCTTGAGGCATCACGCTACCTGACTTCAAACTGTACTACAACGCTACAGTAACCAAAACAGCATGGTATTGGTACCAAAATAGAGATAAAGACCAATGGAACAGAACAGAGCCCTCAGAAACAATACCACACATCTACAGCCATCTGATCTTTGACAAACCTGAGAAAAACAAGAAATGGGGAAAGGATTCCCTATTTAATAAATGGTGCTGGGAAAATTGGCTAGCCATAAGTAGAAAGCTGAAACTGGATCCTTTCCTTACTCCTTATATGAAAATTAATTCAAGATGGATTAGAGACTTAAATGTTAGACCTAAAACCATAAAAACCCTAGAAGAGAACCTAGGTAATATCATTCAGGACATAGGCATGGGCAAGGACTTCATGTCTAAAACACCAAAAGCAACGGCAACAAAAGCCAAAATTGACAAATGGGATATGAATAAACTAAAGAGCTTCCGCACAGCAAAAGAAACTAACATCAGAGTGAACAGGCAACCGATAGAATGCGAGAAAATTTTTGCAATCTACTCATCTGACAAAGGGCTAATATCCAGAACCCACAAAGAACTCAAACAAATTTACGAGAAGAAAACAAACAACACCATCAAACAGTGGGCAAAGGATTTGAATAGACATTTCTTAAAAGAAGACATGCATACAACCAACAGGCACATGAAAAAATTCTCGTCATCACTGGCCATCAGAGAAATGCAAATCAAAACCACAATGAGACAGCATCTCACACCAGTTAGAATGGCAATCATTAAAAAGTCAGGAAACAACAGGTGCTGGAGAGGATGTGGAGAAATAAGAACACTTTTACACTGTTGGTGGGATTGTAAACCAGTTCAACCATTGTGGGAAACAGTATGGCGATTCCTCATGGATCTAGAACTAGAAATACCGTATGACCCAGCCATCCCATTACTGGGTATATGCCCAAAGGATTATAAATTATGCTGCTATAAAGACACATGGACACGTATGTTTATTGTGGCACTATTCACAACAGCAAAGTCTTGGAATCAACCCAAATGTCCATCAGTAACAGACTGGATTAAGGAAATGTGGCACACATACACCATGGAATACTATGCAGCCATAAAAAAGGATGAGTTCATGCCCTTTGTAGGGACATGGATGCAGCTGGAAACCATCATTCTCACCAAACTATCACAAGAACAGAAAACCAAACACCGCATGTTCTCACTCATAGGTGGGAATTGAACAATGAGATCACTCGGTCTCTGGAAGGGGAACATCACACACTGGGGCCTATTATGGGGAGGGGAAGGGGAGAGGGATGGCATTGGGAGTTATACCTGATGTAAATGATGAGTTGATGGGTGCAGCACACCAACATAGCACAAGTATACATATGTAACAAACCTGCACATTGTGCACATGTACCCTAGAAGTGGAGGTATAATTTAAAAAAACAATAATTAATCAGAATAGTAATAATAATAATGACTTTCTAAACTTGCTTTAAGATAATGCCTATCAAATCTTTATCACACTTCCAGGCACATGGTATTCTATATCATTATTGTCTCTTCCTTCTACTTACTTCATTACTCACTGGCAAAGCATAGGGAGCTAGTCAGATTTTCTGATTCAAAGCCACATAATAAAATGATGAATGCCAAGTCATCATAAACATATTGACTCTAATTTAGTTTCCATTCCTATTGTACTGAAACAATATTGGCTCATGCTAAGTTATCTTCATTTTCCAATAGGCTCATCTCTCACCACAAATAGAGTCAGTAAGTCTATGATGAGCTGTCACAAGACAGTAGATATTTTTTCTGGCTTACTAGAACATACTTGAGGTCTGAATTGGACAAACCTGTCTAAAGAAACTAAAAGGACCAAGCAGAGGTAATCACTTCTTTCTCCTGAAGTGTCCGTGTCCAGAAACAGAAAATAGTACCTACTGAGATTCCTGGTAAGAACATTTAAGTCCCTTGTAAAGGGTCATCTGGTATCAGATTCTACTTTGGATGTTGGATGTTGGTTTGACATCATTTTCCACATACCTTGACGTCCACTTCTAAACATACCTCTTTGTTTCCATCTCTCTTTTTCTCATTACTTGTTTACAACTCCTTTCTGTTACCTATGCACTAGTAAACTTCTGTTTATCATCTATCCAGTCAACATAAAAATAAAATTTAATTTTTATTCAGTCAAATACAAGCTGTTTGCCACTTAGCATAATTCAACTGCTTTGCCTTTTGTATCTTGAAGTCAGAATTGCAACCCTACTGCTGATGTTAGAATGTGAGGATGTCAGTGGCTGTACCTTTGAGAATAAATGTAGGATATTAGATATGAAAGGAGATTCCCTAATGTTAAAGCCAAAAAATCTGAGAGTAAACAAGTTAAGACACCTCCATAGATTCACACAGCTTGTCATCCCAGAAATACTTTGAATCAGAATTAAAATTCCTTGAATTTAAGCCACATGTCTGTGATCTAAACTATGCTAGGGTTCAGGTGTGGTGGCTAACATCTGTAATCCCAGCACTTTGGGAGGCCAAGGCAGGAGGACTGCTTGTGCCCAGGAGTTTGAGACCAGCCTGGGCAACATAGTGAGACTCTGTCTTAAAAATTAAAAAATAAATAAATAAAAGAAGAGAAAAAAGAAAAAAAGAAAACTATGCTAGGTACTAACGTGAGAAATTCATGGAAATTTACAGGACAGCGAAAGCAATGATAGACTATTTCATCTTGGGTACAGTAGAATGTAGCTAGGGTTCTTTACTTCCTTCCTTCCTGAGAGAGGGCAACTTGGCAATTGGCTAGGATAAAGAAATCAGGTAAAACGTGGAAATGTTCACAGAAACTTTAAAAAGCACCATCTTTCTTCTAAATTAGTAATCTAAGTTCAGGATCTTTCAAACCAAAAATGTAAACATTCTATGATGCTTTTTATCCCCATAAGGATCTCTTAGTTCAAATACCTTGATTTCTTCTCCTGTTCTTTAGCCTCCCTCCCTCTCTCCTTCCCTCTCTTCCTTCTCTCCTTTGCCTTCACTGTTGTATTTACAGCTTTGTTTTCCTCTACCACATCTGGTAGATTAGCTCTCATAGGTAAATGGCTTTGAACTAAAGGACTAGCTCTGTGGTAAGAACCATAGGTGTCACAGGGTACTTAATAAAAAGAAATAAGAATTAGATAGAAAGAAGAGAAAGGGGTAATGCTGTAAAAATTAATGAAAAGTTATTGAGTTAACTTAGACCACCCATGCCAGGCTATTTGAAGCCTTCTTAAATGAAAACAACCGCTCCTGTTTGGGAAAATTTCAAAGGTTTTATTTGCCTTCAATTTTTAGAATTAACAACAAAAGACAAGGGCTGGGAAGGGCTGCAGTTGCTACAGAGAGTGGTAAGAGTGAGTTTCTTGATTGAAATCCTTTTCCAGGGGCTGGTAGCCTATTCTGTTTTCAGGTATTTATAGTTTCATAGGCAAGAGACCTGCAGTTCATTTGGTTGAGCCTGAGGCAAAGGCGAATGAGATCCCCCATGTTGACTGGCAATGTGTAAATCACTTAACTACACCTAGCAAGTCACTTAGATTCCCTGGGCTCCCATGGAGTCACTTGTAAAATAGGAATTCTTTTAGGTTAACTTTCATGGTTGTTATTAGATGGTAACATTTTGTAAGCAGCAAAGGCAATATGAAGAAAATGCACTTTCACTCCTTGGTGTCTGCAATCTTTTTCTCTTTTGTAATCGCCATGGGTTATGATGCATTCAACCTATAATGGTATACAATAATCTTCCCTGAATAGTATTAAAATAATCAAGGGATATTTATGGTCCAAAATGAACTCAAGTCTTTTGAATTTTAAAAGTTACCAAGAAACACACACAGATATACATGCACCCAACATATACTTTAAGGAACTGTAAAGATAAAAAAATTATTAAAACTAAATTAAGTTTAGATTATACATTTAATGCCCCCCCACCCCTGTCAGTGTTGTATGTTGCTGAACTCATAATCAGCATGCGTACACCATTAATTATTCTGCTTTGGTTTTCATTTATTATTTGAAAGGCTAAATATAATAAAGGATAAGAACTTGAGCCATGGAGTCAGTCAAAAGTAGATTCAAATGCCAGCACAGTCTCTTAAATATATTCATGACATTTGGCAAACTTCTTAGCCTCTATAAAACTTAATTTCCTTGTTTGTAAAAGGGAATGTTAATGATAGCATCTACCAGATGGGATTATTTATAGGATTAAGTGAGATAATATTTATAAAATGCTTAGCACAGCATCTGGTTCAGGGTAAGGCCCTAATAAATGTTTGCTTTATTATCTTATGTGTAAATTGACACACCTATTATTTACACAGTAGTATAGTAGTCCAGAAAATTATCAATAATGTTCTTTTTTTTTTTTACTGCTAAGAATTTGAGTTGTTTAAAATTATGTGGAGAAGTAAGTACTAGTTATATAAATATGTACATATTAAATATTCTTTTATGTTATGTTTATTGTCTTGAGTAATATTCTGTAAGCTGAAAACATAGGATCAAATGAGAGATTTTTATGGGCCTTTTTACAAACTGCCAAATTGCTCTCCAGAGAAAAGTAAACCAATTTACCAATAGTTGCATGATATTATTAAACCTCTTTCTTCACAAACACACGAACACTGGGTTTTCACTATTTTAATTTATCTATTATAGAAGAATCAGCATAAAATCATACCAAAATATATTTGATTTTGCTTTTCTTTAACAGCTAATGAAAGAAGGTTTCTGTTTGTTTGTTTGTTTTGTTTTTGCTATTGTTTTCCCAGCCTAAAATTAGCACTTCTTCTGGCCAGTCAGTTCATTTGCCTTGACCAGTTAGGGAGCCATTTAATGTTTTAAAGCAGGACGTGATACTCATAATCTATAATGACTCCCAGGTGGAGTTCCATTCCAACATTTCCCTACATGTAGCATTTATTTGCCTGCAACTACAGAAAGAAGCTAAGAATATTCTCAGATATTTCTTACTACGGGCTAATTTTTAAAAATTTGAATAGAATTAAGATGACAGCAGACAATTAAAGAGAGTTATTACCAGAATAGTCATGTAGCATTAATTTGGAATTGATGGAAATAGAAAGTAAACTTGAAACCAAAGATTCTACTAAGACTCCATCCTTTGCTTTACTCTAATGGAATCTTTATGGGAACCATTGTCTCCAATCCCAAATTTCCCATTTAGGCCCATAGATATTAGTAGGGCACTTCCCATCTTCCTTCACTTCTCCATGCCTGCTTTCCGTAACCTCTCCAACACAATCACCCCAACCTTGTACTTTCAGGTAAAAGCCAAAATACCATGAATTACTGAAGAGAAAGCATCACCTAAATCAGGTTACTTTCTATTAAAACAAGAGGACCTCTCTACATCCAGCTAGACCATAAAAGGGTTTAAAGAACATATAAACTCTTCATTATTGAATAATTGTAAGTCATGACAGAGCTCTCATGATTCAAAATGAATAAACAAAAAAATGAGGAAAAGAAGTTGGAAGAGCAGGAACAGGTAAGAAGCACAACCCAGAGGTGGTAAAACATCCTGCAAAAGTGCAAGGAGGGCAATGCCTTTCCAGAAGCTTGGCAGTGGTGCACTTCAGGGGAATGACTAGCCAGAGGACACAGAAACAAGCATTATGGAGCCTGTATGAAGGTATCTGGAAAGTTGTTTCTCACAAAGGAATCTATGGGATGATAAATGAAAAGATAACTGATCCAAATGGAAAGTGAGCTGGCAATAGTACAAACATGAATAAAAGGAAACTCATGAAAGATGAGGAATAGGTGCAATGAAACCCAAACGTAAGTTGTAAATTCACCAAAATTAAAATATGTTATCAGCAAAGAGTAGAGAGTCCACGCTGCAGAAAATTGAATGTGTGAGGGCAAACTTGAGACAAACTTCCAGAATTTGATGAATTGGGGCAAGGAGGTGAAAAGGATTAAAGAAGAAGAGAGAACAGATAAAAGGTTAGAAAACAGATACCAAACACTTCAGAGGAAGATAATGAAGACGTGGGGTGGCATCACTGATCCTTTAAAATTGAGACATGTTTCAAGGGAATAGAATGTTCATAATTCAAAATCAATTAAAAGGAACTAAACCACAAACACAAGAAAAAAGAAAGAAGGGAGGAAAGAAGGAAATATTTTTGATGTAGTAGAAAAATAATCTTTGTGTTAGGGAACAAAGAGAAACTACTACAACTATGAAGGTCGAAAAGACAGGGTGCAGCCAGGTGCAGTGGCTCACGCCTATAATCCCAGCACTTTGAGAGGCTGAGGTGGGTGGATCACTTGAGGTCAGGAGTTCAAAACCAGCCTGGACAACATGGTGAAAACTCGTCTCTACTAAAAATATAAAAATTAGCCGGGCATGATGGCAGGCACTTGTAATCCCAGCTACTCAAGAGGCTAAAGCAAGAGAATCCCTTGTACCCAGGAGGTGGAGGTTGCAGTGAGCTGAGGTTGTCCCACTGCACTCCAGTCCAGGGGACAGAGAGATACTCCCATCCCCCCTTCCAGAAAAAAAGAAAGAAAAGAAAAAGAAAAAGAAAAAGAAAAAACAGGGTACATACAAAGAAATAAAAATTAGGCTGGCTACCATAAGATTACATACCAGAGTAAATTTGGACACGTCTACACTGTTTTAATGTATTACCCATAAAATCTCTAGGCAGGGAATGTAGAATTCCTAGGCAAAGGGAAGAGAAAGATATTCACGTATGTATTAATATGCAAAAAAACTCCATTGATTTACATTTTAAAAAAGAAAAACTATTTTTAAGGTGTTCTCTGAAAAACGTAAGATGAATCAACATTGAGAAAAAAGAATGAGGACATGATTGCATAGAATGGGTAGAGATGAGCAATGCAAGTAATTAAACACAAAGTTGAATTTTAAAATGATCTGAACATGATTATAAGACAATTTAAATGCCATAGGTAATTCTTATTTGGGAAAATTAACATTGGAAAAATTAGATTTTTGTTTCAAATAAACAGAACACAGATGATTTTATAAGCAGTATGTACATGTTCAAGGTGCAGATGTATCCTAGGACATTTAAAGTGTTCCAGGTCATAGAACAATAGAGACCAAGTACAGACTTCACTCATTCACAAATATAGGCACAAAACTCCTCAGTTCACTGTACGTAACATCACTGTCTACATTAAAACAATATTTCAGATCACAGCCAAATACATTTTCCTTAGAAATGTAAAGTAGCTGAATATTAGAAAATCTATAAGATTTTATTAATTCAAGTAAATAGTTATTTTTCTAGCTACTAAAGAAGTTTTTGATAAAAGTAATCATCCAGTCTGGACTTTGTTAAATTAATAAGCTAAAAAAATAGTAATAATGAAGAAGATATCAAATATTAATATCAAACCAAGAGCCATTTCACTTAATTCTTAAATGCTTAGAGTCATTCTCATTTTGAAGTTAGGTTTATGGTGAGGATGCTCATAAAATCCTCAGCCTTAAACACTCGTCTCAAAACTCTAGCCAAGATCATAAGATAAGAAAAAGAAGTAAGCAAAGCTGATGGTCAAAATTTATAAATGATACTGTTTTCTATCCAGACAAACAGAAAAATCCATGGAAATACTTTTAGGTATAACTAGAGAGTTCATTGAAGTTGCAAATAAATATATAAATAACCCAGAAATTTCCTATATAACTAAAACAAGCACTTAGAAGCAATGTAGTGAAAAATACACTTTTTAGATTAACAAAACTTTTTAAAATATTGAAATGAAAAGTTTTTGATGATATATTCAGGAACTACATAAAAAGGATACAAAAAGAATCCCTACAATACTTTACTGATGAACATCAAAGCAGATCTGAATAAGTGAATAAAAATATCAGATTTTATAAAAGTAACATAGACAAGCAGTCAATAAACCAAAAATATCTATAATTTTAATATTACCTGAGTTAAAATCCCAGTGGCAACTAACAACTCATTATAGAGTGCATCGGTGAAAATAAAGAAGGGAATGTAGCAAAACACATTTTTAAACAAATACTAATGAGGTGGTGCTTGCAACATCATACATTTAGATTACAAAGCTACAGTATTAAAAACTATGTGCTCTTGGCAGACAGACTAATGGAACAGAATATAAATCCAAAAAATATATCCAGGTACATGCGTGTGTGTATATACTATGTAATAAACTGGCATTACTCATCAGTAATAAAAGGTGGATTATTTAAAAATACAAAATGATTCAACAGTAAAAATGTAAAAGAAATTATAATATATAAATATACTCACTATAAAACTATCTGCCTACATCGGTTCAATAACAGATAAACAGTGGGTGTGAATTTATCTGTTATTAAACCGAGGTAGATAGGTTTATCCAAGGCAAGAGAAGCAAAGAAAAGAATTGATAAACATAATTACTTGAAAGCAAAAACATTCAATGTCAATAAACCACATAAAAAATGTGAAAGGTAAATGACAATTTGGGGAAAATATTTGCAGCATGCAAGACAAACAGAAGTTGAGTACCTTTAACACAGAAATTAAAATTAACTTCTTTAAAAAAAGGAATGGTTAACAGAATAATGCACAAAGACATGATTAGGAAATTTATAAAAAAGAATATTCATGATATAGAAGGATTTTTATCTGCATCAGAAAATAGCAAATTCTAAATTAAAACAGCACTCCATTTTCTCCTAAAAATGGCAAAGGTTTTAATATAGAAACAACCAGTGTTTATAAGGCTGTAAAAAGAAGAACTATAGTACATTGTTTTTGAGAGTACTGTATGTCTATTTATCCATAGGTAAAAAATATAACCTAGGAATAAGGTCAAATAATTTATTGTCCACATGATGAACGTAGTTAATGACAATATATTATATTCTTGAGAAGTGACAGAAGAGTGGATGTTAAATGTTCCCACCACAAAAATGATAACTTTGTGGGGTGATACATAGGTTAATTACTAGAATTAGCCATTCTACAATGTATATGTGCTGCAAGGCATCATATGGTACACAATAAACACATACAATTTTATCTGTCAATTTAAAACAACAAATTGATTAAGTTAAAAATGAGAAAAATAATTTAAGATACTTCACCAAAATGTTGACAATAGTTATCAGGATGATGAGACAGGGATGGGGCGCTTTTGTCTGCCTTCCTAATTTCATTTTCTCATTCTAAAGAACAAAATTGTACTTTTACAAATGAAAATCAAGCACCTTTTTAATTATTAAACATTTTTTTCTAAGATCTATGTAGAATTTTTATTCTTTTAGTGTTGTCCCGTCAAACAAATCTAGTTTATGTAGATACTAAGGTGAGCCCAGGCTAAAGCAACAGGACTATAATTTCGGAGAACATGAGAGGTATTGAGCCATTGCTGAGGCACAGCTCTGAAGCTCTGAGCTTTAGCTTTCTCTTGTTATTAGTGGAAGGACAAACGGAGGGTGGGGGCTCAGCTTAGAAGAGCAAGAGGCAGTGGAGGGATACAAATCCAGATGAACAGTGGCTGACTCGGCAAAACTTAAATGACTTTGCAAAAGACCTGTCACAATGGATAAACGGCTCCTCCTGAAGAAGAAGCTTAGCATTCCTGCAGTGCACACACAATTATTTCCAGGGATAAGATTGAGAGGAAGGAGAAAGCAAAAGGAAAGGAAAGATCAAAAGATGCTTTCATGAGTATGCAGACATTTCTGAAATGAGCAACTGGGAAGAAGGGGACTGCAAAAGGAAACCCACAACAAAGCATGCATGTACTTCATTTTAAGCGTCAGTCACTAGGCAAACATCCCCTATCTCTGCTCTTCTGCTCTTGAAAAATGGTGAGTTGCTCTGTGGATATTGACTACACTCTAATTGTTTTTACGGTAAATGAAGCATGAAACCTATTGTCAGAAAACATGATGTCCACAGTGTGCAGCCACACTTTGTCTTCCTGGCTGATCACTCCCAAGGAGTTAATGCTGTCTGTGTGCCTAGGAGAGGATGCAGTACCACATCCTTGCAATTTTTTTTTTTTTTTTTTTTTTTTTTTGAGACAGAGTCTCCCTCTGTCACCCAGGCTGGAGTGCAGTGGCACGATCTTGGCTCACTGCAACCTCCACCTCCTGGGTTCAAGACGGGGTTTCACCATGTTGGTCAGGCTGGTCTTGAATTCCTGACCTCGTGATCACCTGCCTAGGCCTCCCAAAGTGCTGGAATTACAGGTATGAGCCATGACACCCAGCTATTCTTGTATTTCTTTAGGGCAGACCTTTGGAGAAGAGCCCCCGCACCCACCTTGTTATTCATAATTGCTTCCGTGCAACAACAACACAAATCTTCTTGTAGGATGCTGGAAACCCTGTTATATCCAAGGAAGAGGCAGGAGGGGAGGAGGGTGGTAGAGGTCTCCTCTTTAAAACATACACACATTTGTGTTGACAAACATTGGTTATACTCTTTGTATTACAATAAGAATCCTAATACCAACAAAAGTTCTAGGATTCACTCTGCTGATTATTACATCTTAGGATTTAACTTCATTCTTCAGAAACCAATCAAATGGTTCTCAAAAAACCTGCTGACAGTTTGAAACCAGCAGATTTTATAAATGTTCTCTCTGTCATCTTTTTGTGACCATAAGCTTATTGGCTGGAATATTTTTGGGGTCAAGAAATGCTCAGGGTGATCTCCCTCACAACCATGTAGTTTTCAGGTCCTTTTGGCAAGAATCACAATCTGTGTGGTCAACTGCTTCGTGACGAATAGGAAAATATATTACCATACAAATGTCTGGGTGAAATAGGTAGTTTCCCTCCTGCTGATCTCCACCAAACTCCATGCCTGGCAAACTTAATTCTAATCTATTCAAAGTAGACATATTAATCACATCCTGTGTACAGGTATCCTGCCCTTAAGGAGCTGCACCAGCCTAGGAAAGGTCAGAGGTCATGGGAGGACCTCTAGCTTCAATCCCCTTGGTCAGGATGCAATTGAAAAACTAATAGTTGTGTGAAATGGTGTGGAAAGGTGGGAGCAAATAATACTATCTCCTTATAATAACCTATATAGCAGCCATTGTATTTGAAGCCTGACATCAAATTCTTTAGACTTGAATTAGAAAAGGCATTTCTTTGATAGATTTCTTTTTGTTCCAGTTTGCAGGCAACTAATCCTCACTGCATTGGATCAAACAGATGGGCACAATCAATTTGATGAAAGCAAGCAATGACAGTTCTGCTCAATCTTCCCTCAATGAGCAGCAGAGGAGAAAGGGGGAAAAAAGGGAAAGAAGGAAAAAAAAATCCAGGCATGCCTACACCCAAGATAGCTTAGTAAAGGAAAAAATGAAAAGACAAGTTGAAATATGTATGCTGGCAGGTGGAAGTGCTTGCTGTCAGAGGGAGAGTCTGAAAACACCACAATGATGCCAAACACATGAAGCCTTCAGACACTGAGGGGTGTTGAAGGGGCCAGGGCAGGCGGAAGTGGTTGTGATGTCAAAAGAAATCAGCAGCAGCAGCTCTATGGAGGAAAGAGCCCTGCACTTAAATTTAAGTTTCTGTAGTCTATGGTCTATAGCCCAGTGTGGTGAGCAAGTTAATTACTGCATTTAGATAATCAAGTTTCAGAAAACCAGAGCCTTCCAAAGCAGTATTAAGGCATACTGCTACATCTTTCTAGGCTTCACTGGCCATTCGGTAAGAAGTCACACTGCAACAGCCACTCAACAGGAACAGGAGGAAAATTCATGAAAATGAGCTACAAATAAGATGGTCCCAGGATGAATGGCTTTCTCTCTGCCTTTGGACGTGAAGTGCATGACCAGATGCCTCCTCATTTACCAGGAAGCACTTTCCCAACAGCTCAATTTCCCCATCCCTTCTGACACTCAGAGTGTGGGCAATGACTTAGCTGCCTTTGGCTTCTTGGACTCCCCTCCATCCTCTCTCCTCTCATATGCCCATTATTTCTTCCCCTCTTGTCCCCTGAATTTGTTTTGGTCAAGTCTAAAATATTTCTCAATAGGAAAGAGCATCAAAAGGGCTCATTTGGATAACGGTTCTCCTTCCCTTGGCTCATTAACAGTCCCCACGATTCTCAGAGATCCAGCCTTTCCCTGCTGTGGCTGGGAGTCTGGTTCTCTGAGCCAATGCGTTAATCATCTTCAAGTGGTTCCCTTCATCTTCCAAGAAGGAACTATGGTGTTTGAGAATGGGAAGAGAGTAAAACATTTCTTGTCTCCAAGTGCCTAGATATTGCCAATGAGATTGCCATTTTTTTCTGAGTAATGGCTCAAAAACGTTATCTGTATACATATAAACACAGAACTGGCAAATATAAGTGTATGTAGATATCCATGTGTGTCACCAAGCCACATCTTCTTTATCATAAGTAAAATGCGTTACCTAGAAATACGTATAAATACATATAGTTTTAGATTTGCATATATGTGTATGAACAGGCAGCACCCTCTTTATCATCAGTAGGAAAGGATATGTCCCTGGTTTGGGTCATCCAATAGGGCCTAACTGCACCTACCTTTACTTGGCAGTTCTCCCGTATTTTGTCTGTGTAAAGACCCCTAGGTCCACTCAACTTTCATTACTGAGATATTCAGCAATGGAACCACCAAGGTCCAAATTTCTCTGAGCCCTTGGGAGCATCTTACCGCTGGAGGTGCTGGTCCAGAGCCTCCTCCTCAGCACTCAGCAGAGTTGCAGCTCGAGCCAGGAGCTGATGGCTGCAGCTGGCAGATTTGAGCTCCAGGATGAGGAGGCCCAAGCAGAACATGGCTCCCATCTCCTCCAGTTCTCTGGTACCAAACTGTAGACCCTGCCAGTTAAACAAAGCATTAACCATGACAATGTATAATGGGAGCTGAGTGGTGGTGACACATGAAGATTGGGAAGAAGGACTCCTACACACAGGCCTTTTTCAGACAGTGAGAATTAATTCTATTTGTCAGTCACCGTCCATCCTGTTCTGTTGTGTGCATTGTGGATTGGTGGTGATGTCAACATCCAGGGCTCCCCAGAAATACCCCCGTGACAATAATGAGCTGGTAGGGGTTATAAAGGGAAGCGGGGTGCATGGAGATCCAGGAGTCTATCCCCTTCCCACATGATGGTCAAAGCAGCAATGCTTTTATCTGTATTTTTACAAAGGGTTTTTCACTGCTGAAAAAAAGTTCATGAACAATCTTACTAAGAGATGCCTTTTCCTTCCTCTGAATTTATCAGCCAATGGAGAAGAGTAGGGGAAATCTTTCATATATAAATACTGAACACTGAAACTTTAAAAAAAAAAAAAAACAAAAAACAACAGCATTCATTTAGAACCCCCTATTCAGCTGTACTCAGATATCCTTGAAAGCAAAATCATGACATGTACTCTATAGCATAATTCATGAAGAAACAGATAATAATAACAATTGACAAAACTTAATTGATCACTTACTGCATGCCAGAAAACCTTCTGAGCTCTTTGATTTGCATTAACTCAGTGGATCCTTACCAAAGCCCTATGAGGTAGAGATTGTTCTTTTTTTCCATTCCACAGATAAGGAGATGCAGACTTATCAATACAACTAACTTATCCAAGGCCTAGCATCTAGTAAGCACCAGAGGCTAATAAGTAAATTCAGGTTCAACTACTCAACATAAAAAGCTGTGTAGCGACTATAAGAGACTCCACTGTGGTGAGCTAGAAAGTGTGTGGTTTTTGAAGTTAGATCAGACTTAAGTGTGACTCCTGGTTTCACTAGTTTGTAACTGTGTGGGCTTGGGCTCAGTGAATGCTATTTGCCTTGATTTTCTCATCTGTAAAATGGAATCATAATTCTCCCTTTCATACCTAGGCATCTGGTGATAAGGAATATTTCACAGTCACAATATTGATCAAAATTAGCTCAATTTATCTTTCTCTCTTCCTATAAAGATATTTAATACAACAGAATTCAGTGTGGTACCGAGGCCTTCCTGTTTATAAAGTACATTTGACCTAAATAAAAAGTAATCAATAGTGAATCATTTTTTTGCAAATAGATTTTCACAGCCAAATAATAATGATTATGGAGGACAGGAATGGAGCAATAAGAATGCAAGAGGATTGCTAATAAGCACCCCAAGGAGAAACAAAATTCCAAATTGGGAAATTGTAAACCTCACAAAAGAATTCCTGGCTAAAAGCATTAAAAAGGTAGAAAATCCTCAAATTTATTTCAGCTGTTTGAAAATTTGATTCGCTGCATGTTTTGACACCTGTTTTCCTAAAGAAAGGAGACATTACTTCAGAGTTAAGGGAAGTCAGTTCCTCCTTAAGCAACAGCAGCCAGAAGGGAAAGACAGATGTTGAACAAGTTGTTTTTTTTCTTAAGTCAATAGAAAAGATCACTTTTTAAAGAGAGAGAAATCTCAGTCTCTTTTCTAAAGCTCCAAGGTCTGATTCTTTCCCCCACCCCTTTTTCCAGGTTACTTTTATAAAATTCTAGAATGGCTGGCTTGGTTGGAAGAAAGTGAAGGTCACACCCTCCTGCTCAGTCAGCCACCTCACAGATGGCAAAGGAGAAGGCGAGGAAGGGAATGAGAGTAAAACTCTGGCCCTCAGGGGCAGGAGCACTCACATACACATTTGCAACCCCAGCCTCCAGCAGACACATAACAGGTGCTCTGTAGAGGTTAAAAGAAGGAGTCCTTTGGGAAAATAAACCTCAGAGTGTATGGCATACTGGTAGGTTAGGGAGAGTTCATCATACCAGACAACTTCTATACAATAACAGCTAAAATGATAGTACTTTCTAATGTAAAAAAATTTGATGCCCCAGATGATGGCCCACATATTTCAAGTCATGGTTGTCATTGTAACAAGTAGTCCAGAAGACCTTGATTAAAGGAACTGGTACCACTTTATTGGCTGTGGAGACTTGGGCAAGGCCCTTATATTCCATTTTGCACTTCACTATTAATCTCTCTTTACTACTCTATTTTTTTCTTTTTACTCTCACATGGTATAATTTGAGTGTTGTGTTTGTTTTTGATTTGTTTTGTTTTAGAGAAAGGGTCTCGCTCTGTCATCTAAGCTGGAGTTCAGTGGCGCTATCACAGCTCACTGCATCCTTGAACTCCTGGGCTAAATATATTTGTTTATGTAGATGACCTCCTCTCACACCCCATCACTGGTGTGGAAGAGAACTTTTCAAAGGCAAAGACTGAGGAGTATGTTTCTTCCTTTACATCCCTGGCATGGAGCACACACCTGTCAAATGTCATATCCTCAGTATGTGATAAATGGATAAATAATGACTCTAAATGAGTGTACGTGGAGAGGCATGGATGGATTTTTATCTCTGAGATGCATATTGTATCTGTCAAGTAGAACTTGACTTCTCTGGGTTTGGGCATGTGAGTGCCTTTAAATCTTGCTCTCCCATTGTCAAATGTTGTGAGCATTAAAAATAAAACTGATTTTATTTTGGCTCCAGGAGACTTATTCATATCTCTGGATATAAACTGGGAAATTGGTAAATAAAATTTAGAAATTTTGACCTCCACTTTGGTCAGGGTTATCATGGGTACACAGTAGAAAGTTGATGAATAAAACTGGCTCTGGGTATGTTTAAAAGTGAGTATAAATAAAATAGAGATCCAATTCCCTTCTCACCCAGCTCAGATGTCTTAATTAGAAATTTTTTCCACAGATGGTAAAACAAATTCTGACTATAGTGACTTAAACAAGGTTTTATTTTGCACAAAAATAAATTTGAGGGAAAGGTAGAAGGTTCATGGCATATAGGTCCCTATCTCCGCACAGTATTAGTAAGCAAGGCTGACCAGCACAACCCTCTCTGTGTTTTTTAACAGCTTTTCTTGATAACTCACCACAAAAGAAGAATAGTTATGTTAGATATCTGTAAGACAAACATCAGGTCCACAAAAGATGTTTAAATAGCATAAATACTGATAATTGGTGTGCAAAAGAGAACAAACAAGCAAATGTGGGAAAATATCCCATTTCATTATTTAAATAAAAATGCCTTCTACACTCTGCAAACTGATAGACTATTACGTATATAATATATATAATATTCTCTTACTATATAAGTTTGCTTACTCTCTCTCTCTCTCTCTCTCTATATATATATATATATATATGTATATATATATATATATATATATATAGTGCGTGTGTATGTGTCAGAGTTTCGCTCTTGTTGCCCAGGCTGTAGTGCAGTGACATGATCTCAGCTCACTGCAACCTCTGCCTCCTGGGTTCAAGCCATTCTCCTGCCTCAGCCTCCCTTGTTGCTGTGATTACAGATGCCTGCTGCCACGCCCAGCTAATTTTTGTATTTTGAGTAGAAACAGGGCTTCACCACATTGGCCAGACTGGTCTCAAACTCCTGACCTCAGGTGATCCACCCACCTCAGCCTCCCAAAGTGCTGGGATTACAGGCATGAGCCACCGCACCCGGCCTATATTTTAAACTTAATAATACTTAGTGCTGACACTGGCACATGCTGAAACTGGCACATATCAAAATACCTGGTGGAAGTGTAAATCGATTGAGACCTTCAGGGCAGTGGCCCCGTAACATTTGACATGGTAATGTCACTTCAGGGAACCCTTCCTAATAAACTGAACCAAAATAAAAGGGAAGCTATAGGCATAAAAATGTATATTATGACAGTATTATATATAATAATCCAAATTTGAGGGAAATAAAACCATAAGTGTCTAATAGGGGAGTAATGACTAAGGAAATTGTAATGGAATAAATTTGATGGACTACAGGGAAGCTATTAAAATGATAATTATAACAACCATTTAGAATATGAAAAATGCTTATGATTTAAATAAAGTTGAATAAAGTCAAGGTACAAAGCAGGTAGTCATACAATTTATGCCAAAGGTTTAGCAATGAAAGCAGAGGTGATGATCCTCAGACCCCACTCCCCTCCACCCACACTTTCAGATTTTATTGCTATAGTTTGCCAAGAAAACGTAAACATTTCCAGGAGAAGAGGCTCTATAATATCATCAAGAAAATATCCACATAGTTCAGAAATTTTAAAGAATAAGAAATTATTGCAACCTGGAAAAAATGTTTTGAAGGTTATATATGCCTACAAATGAATGGTGGAATTCAGGTTAGCAGTTTGTAAGATCTTCTCTTTATCTTGGATTTTCTGAAGTAGATTTAAATTTATTTTCATTTCTTTTATTTGGGATTTATTAATAGGATAATTAGTATGTTTCAATAATTCTAGAAAATTGTCATCCATGATCTTTTTGAATATTGCCTCTCCCTTATCTCTGTCAAGGAAATCAAAGATAAGTTAATATTTAACGTATGTTTTCTATTTTCCCTTTGTCCTCCACATCTTTTAACCTTACTTTCTTATTTTCTATTTCTTTGTTTCACTGTAGTAAATTCTGATTTTTCTCATATTTTTGTTCCATATTAACAATTCTTTCTTCAACTAGATTGAATCTACTTGTAAACTCATTCATCTCAAAACCATTTCTGAAAAACATATAACCATGGTTATTTTATATTACCATACCCTATTATTCCTGCATATGCAGTGTTTCTGGGCATCATTCATTAGTTTGATTTTTCTGTTGAGTGTCAATAGTATAGGCCTGTTTTCTCAATTATTTTATAATTTTTAAAATTCTAAACTTATTTTTTTTGAATATTAAAGTCTGTTTTTGTAGATTGGTGTTAGTGCTCTTTTCTTCATCTGGAACTTTTGTTTTTCTCCCCTAAGTACTTGAGGACACTGCCAATCAGAAACCACTACAGACAGCATTTTTGGCTTGAGGTTTTTTGGGCTACAGGGACATTTGAATTGTGATTCCAAATCTGCTTGAAGGAGGGCTATGTTTAGAAATTATGAATGAAGACTTTGACTGTTTTTACTGCTCTACCCAAAGCCATGGCCAAGAAAGTCAAATACACCCACATTATCCCTTTGCAGATTGCAGTTTTACTAATTCATTGACCACAGTTGTCATCTCTGGAGGTCCTGGCTTTGTGTGATGGTCCCAAATGAATCCTCAAACCTTGCATGGGTCTCTGTCTTTGTTACAAAATCCAAGTTATAAGTGAATAGGGTTTAGTATCTGCCCCCAAAGTCTTACAACCACCTCTGGTAATCACTTTTTGCAAAACAGAGCATCATTGAATATCCTCTGTAAACATGCACAGAGAAAAGATGTTAAATCTATGAAGAAATATTGCAGATAAAAGGGGGCCACTCTGAAGATACCAAACAAATGTCTTTTTGTGAAATAGATTTACTGCCAGAAATGGGAAAAATCTGGGAAATTTCTTGTTTACATTTTCTAAAAGAAACGAGTATATTGCATTGGTGAAAGTACATTAAAAGGCACAAAAAGGAAACAATAAGAAATTAGAAGTGACAGCACCATTGAGATGAAAATTCAATTTCTAAATTAAAGGCCAAAATAATGAGTTAGACTGTTCAATGTAGAAAATAAAATCTATTACAGAGAAGACAACTTCAAGAAGTTTTCCAATATCTCAAAGGTAGATGATATGAATTGGATATTCGTCCCCTCCAAATCTCATGTTGAAATATGATCCACAATGTTGGAGGTGGGGTCTGGTGGGAGGTGTTTGGGTCATGGGGTTGAATCCCTCATGGATGGCTTGGTACCCTCCCCATGGGAGCGAGTGAATTTTTAGTTCAGGCAAGAGCTGGTTGTTTTAAGTGCCTGGCACCTGCTCCTCTCTCTCTTGCTCCTGTTCTCACCATGTGACATGCCTGCTCCCCCTTCACCTCTGCCATGAGGAAAAGCTCCCCGAGGCCTCACCAGAAGCTGAGCAGATGCTGTGACCATGCTTGTACAGCCTGCAGAACTGTAAGCCAAATAAACCTCTTTTTCTTATAAATTACCCACTCTCAGGTATTCCTTTATAGCAATGCAAAACTGACTAACACAACAGATTAGATAAAAATGATGAGCTAAATATATAAATAGGAATTTTAGAAGAGATTATGAAAAAGCGATATGCTCCCATTCGGAATTTAAAACTCAGATAGTATGGTAGTCATAGCAGAAGCCAAGAAGAAAGAAAAGGAAGGAAAGGAGGTTGAGGAGAAGGAAGAGAGTACTCACCTATGGTACAAAACATATCTGAGTTTACATATCAAACAAGATCTCCAAGTATTTGAAATATAATTAAAGAAAAGAAAGAAAAAAGGATCAAGATCCTTATAAATAACTAAAATTAAACAATCTAATATTTATTCATACTACTAATACCTAAGACAGTGGAGCAAGATACATGTAATTTTGAAGAGAAAGTATTGGTACCTCAAAATGTTATGGGTAGGAGCCTCAGGAAGACAAACCTAGAGAAGGGGAAACATTGAATGCAAACCACATCATCAACAAAAAATAGTTTCATAATTTGTTTTAAATTATTAACATAATCCTAATACCAAAAACTGATTATTGTATTACTAATATATAAACAGGGCAGCAAACCAACCTCATAGATAGATAGATACATAGAAAGCTATATAGATACATAGATACATAGATATCTCAATTTTAAAAAAGTAATTTATGTTCAGAAATATAATATATAAAAAATATAAATGATTTAGAGAGTATTTTTCTAAGAATGGCATGATGATGGTATCATTAGGAAATCTGCTAGTATAGATGTTAACATACCAAACATATCAAGATAAAGGGCAGAGAACAGAAGAAAATAGCAGGAACTTCTAAATGGATGCATCTATGTCTGAAACAAGTCATCTCATATGAGCCCACCAGGATTCTTTGTAAACCTGAGAAGATAGCCTGGCATGGTGTGTGTAAACACAGGCCCCAAGACCCATACTGCTGGGGTTACAGTCCTCGTGCTTGCACTTCTAACTGCAGGGTCCTGGGGAAGCCCTTTGACTTTTTGGTGCTTCGGTTTTCTCATCTATATAATGGAAATAATAATTATAATAATCATAATAATATCTAATTCATGGAGTTGCTGAGATAATTCCATGAATTAATATATAAGTTGAGATCAGTTGTTGGCCCATTGCATATTATATAAGTACTTATTATTATCAATAACAGCAGCAAATGCTTATGTAAAACCAATTGTCAAAATCGTACTTGACATTAACACAGTCCTTGTTAAAACTATCACCAAAACTATGGCCTGCTTTCACCACTGTTATTTACTATATTTGACAAGACCCAGACAATTCAATAAGATAAGAAAAAATGAGTCATACATATTAGAAAAGAAGAATCAGGCCGGGCGCCGTGGCTCAAGCCTGTAATCCCAGCACTTTGGGAGGCCGAGATGGGCGGATCACGAGGTCAGGAGATCGAGACCATCCTGGCTAACACGGTGAAACCCCGTCTCTACTAAAAAATACAAAAAAAAAAACTAGCGGGCGAGGTAGCGGGCGCCTGTAGTCCTAGCTACTCGGGAGGCTGAGGCAGGAGAATGGCGTAAACCCGGGAGGCGGAGCTTGCAGTGAGCTGATATCCGGCCACTGCACTCCAGCCTGGGCGACAGAGCGAGACTCCGTCTCAAAAAAAAAAAAAAAAGGAGAAAAGAAGAATCATATTATCTTTATTTGCAGACTGATTATATCCTAAAACAAACCAAATGAATCAACTGAAAGACAAAATTTATTAGAGATAAGGCAACAGTTGAGTAAATAGTTTACAAATATACAAAAATCCATTGTCTTTGTTTAAACCAGCAAAATAAATTATTAAGTATGATAAAAATTCCATTCACAATAGTTACAGAACTATAAAATACCTGAGAATGAAATTACTAATAAATATCACAAGGGTTATGTGATAAATCCTAGGACCAAGAGACAGCAAGGAACATCTAAATAAATTCTGGGAAAGCAAGGCCCAGGACCATGCAATATGAATTCTCCCCCTATTAGTCTATCAAAGCATAGGAAATCAGAATGCCACTGGGGATTTTCAGACTTGGAAAACAAATTCCCCTCTGGAAGAATACATGGCAAGAATATCTCAGAATAAAAAGTAAAAACTATTAACGAGGGTTTTCCCTTACAAATAAGGAAAAGCTCTTGTACGCGATGATGATGAAATGTTTTGGTACTGATAATAAAACATGGCAGGCAGATCAAAGGAAGACTACAGAAAGCACAAAAATCTTGGGATAAATAAAGGTTTGCAGTTGACAAAGGAGCCCTTCAGGCACCAGGAAAAGGACTACAATAAAGATAAAAACTCAAAAGCAGTTTGTTAATATTTGAGGGAAAAATCTTACCCCAAATATTAAAAAAAAAAAAATTATTTTGATTAAAGAGTTAAATGTTCAAAGAATTTAATGATAAAAAGGATTAGAATATATTAATGTTTTATCATCTCCAAGCCAGGAGAAGGTTTTTCAGTGCATATTTTCAAAGGAAGAAATCATAAAGGAAAATATTAATGATTGGATATATAACATTTGAATATATCTAAATAGCCTGAAGTACCACAAACTAAACTAAAATGGAAACAACAAAATAAACATAATTTCAATAGAGAAAAAAAGTGAATTTGCTTTCATATAAAATGTAAATTAATGTAACAATAAAATACTATGATTCTCTTCTCGTCTCAGGCTTACCCTCAGCCCCAAATCATAATCGTCTGCTGGAA
Source organism: Rhinopithecus roxellana (assembly GCF_007565055.1). Lineage (NCBI taxonomy): Eukaryota > Metazoa > Chordata > Mammalia > Primates > Cercopithecidae > Rhinopithecus > Rhinopithecus roxellana. Next base: position 116,519,362 of record NC_044553.1, on the reverse strand, counting down.
ATGGACTGGAAACAGTCACTGTTACATACTAGCATCGGCAAAAGCACATACCACTGCATTCTTTCCAAGGAAAATTTGGAAGTGTATTTCAAAAGCCTTAATAGTGTTTAAACTCTTGGAGTTAACAGTACAAATTTCAGAAATAAATATTAAGGAAATAATCGCAAAATGAGCAACAGAGAAAATCCAAAATGTGCACCGGTTCGGTTTATTACTAGTCAGATAAACTTGAGTGAATTCACACTGTGGAAATGCTGACATCATAATGTATTTCAAATTGGCAACGTCAGGGATATAATCATAATGTAAATTACAATTGACTATAGTGTGCTATATTCTTTATTATCCCAATTTTACTTTAAATTTTTTTTTTTTTTTTGAGATGGAGTCTCGCTCTGTCGCCCAGGCTGGAGTGCAGTGGCCGGATCTCAGCTCACTGCAAGCTCTGCCTCCCGGGTTTATGCCATTCTCCTGCCTCAGCCTCCCGAGTAGCTGGGACTACAGGCACCCGCCACCTCGCCCGGCTAGTTTTTTGTATTTTTTAGTAGAGACAGGGTTTCACCATGTTAGCCAGGATGGTCTCGATCTCCTGACCTCGTGATCCGCCCATCTCGGCCTCCCAAAGTGCTGGGATTACAGGCTTGAGCCACCGCGCCCGGCCTACTTTAAATTTTTAAAATGATATATGGGTATAAAAATGTTAACTGGTTAAAAATGCATGATGAGGTTGCATGATTTAAATATTTTCTTTGTGCATTTTCCTTATTTTTTTTAAATCCACAAATTACGTAATTGCTTTTGCTAGTCATTCTTTCCTTCGGCAATGCATGTAAGCCTGAAAGAAGTATAGCTGAATTAAGATGTTATTTTATGTAATATGTGATTTTAAATCTATAAATAAAATTAAATTTAAAATTAACTTTCATAAATCATTAAATTTAAATTTAATATTTTAATTTAAATGCTCAGTAACAAAAGGCAAAGGAATAAGCTGGTTAGGCCTATCTAGTTTCTAAGGTTCCTACTTTTTCCTTCCCATGAACTACCTGGTATCACCTAGATTCCCCTTAACTTTTTTGGGTTCACTAGGCTTGGGTCTACTTGGCAGGGGAGGTAAACACCCAATGAAAAGGTCTGGTGAAGAAATAGCAATGAGACATCTATTTCCTTAGTATTGTCCCTCCAAACATTCTCAGAACCTTTACAAAGAGCCAGCATGAGTTGAAAGACAGTGACTTTTGGAGTTTTAAACAGGTTTGGAGAGGCTCTGAACTTGAATTAAGTGTGTATATTCCCTGCGTCAACACGCATCCAACAGAGAATTTAAAACTGAGTCAATCCAGCCATGCAGATCTGTGAACTCTAATAGGTAGCAGAGAAGAAAGCATGAGGACTGGTGGATGGGCTCTGTGGCTTCTCCACTTATCGACCTGATCAAATGGACTCTAATGCTTTCATGCTGAGGACTGGATCAATCACTAAGCATGTTGGTGTCTCTGCCAGATTTCATCTGATGGGCTCCTCTGCACAAAGCCCCCTCTGTGTGTGTCCTTTCAGCCCAGGTTTCCTAATCCATTACTGACAATTGTTTCCTTAGTAACTGCAAAAAAGGCCATATATTCACTGGCATAGCAGGGCTGAAGGTGTGGGCTAGACTTCAAACGTGTCCTTCATTTCTATGCTGGACCTTCCTTTGGGTCTTTTATCGGTGAAATTGTCCCTACACCATGAATGGCCACAGCAGACAGCTAGACCCTCTGTGATTACATGTCCATGTCTTTCTTGAGGATGCATAGAGAGGGTAAATGTGAATCAGAGGCTGTATCATTAGATAGCTTAGAGTCTGATCAAGCCAAACTCTGTTTTTTTAGATGCATAAACTGCATTTAAAAAGTTATGTAATTAAGTAGCACTAGAGCCAGAGTGACAGAAATAGTCCCCTGACTCTACTAAATTGTCCATTTCAATAGAGGCTTTACACTTCATGTATTTGTTTACCAAGAGCTTTTGCAGATCTGGAGACTAGCCTTTCTCATAAATTATGTTCCCCCTAAGTTCTGCTGTTCCAGATTCCCTCTCTCTTTTCTCATGTCTTCACCAAAAAACTCTATGGCACCAGAGACATGCACAAGCCCAGTATTGTGCAGTAACAGCCTGCCTCCCTCCCCTTCACTGTTGTGACCACTGTCCCCTGTACTCATCTTCTCTGGCCCTTTGCTCTCTGAGCTCCACACCCTGGCTTCTGAAACCTACCTGCAGCTACCTTGTGTGGTGACTAGCAGGAGTAATCTCTCTAAACCTGGGTCTCTATGGGTTCTCTCAGACCTAATTTTGCACTTTCCTTCTAAAACCACAGATCGAGGGAAGGAGAAAGGTGCTGCTGTCCCCATGGTTACATACATCATTTTGAGAAGCTAAAATGAAAAGGACAATGACCAATTAGAACAGAAGCTGGCCACAGCAATGGAGCTGAGTTTTGCTTTGTTTGGCTTTAACCCTTCAGTTTCTGAATCTCAATAAAGTCCTGGGGGATCATGGAAGAAGTGTGGGGAAGAACAGGATAGTGAAGTAGTGGGTAGGGGATTTGCTTGGTGGGCGTGAGCGGGGCCATTAACCCACAGGTGTGGAAGTCTTGTCTATACTATCAATTGGTATAGTCACGCCAGTGAAAACCAGTGGAATATCAATCCTAACCTTTACTTAGACCTCCAAGCCCTACAGCAGCTCATTCAAGTCCATCCAGTATTCTTGGAAGATGATGGGGATAAGACACAAATCAAAACTATTTTCAAAAAGGTGAAAAAATATTAATATGAAGCTGTACCTCCCTAATCTTCCATATGGTGTCTGCCAAGACAGTGGTCCACTAGGCATATCTTCACTGGTCATGCTGAATAGCTAGTAGTTTTTGTTGGGTAAGAGGACCATCATAGTCAAGTTCAGGGCTACACAAAGTGTGGTCTGCAGATTAGCATTTGCCTATGAAATAGTTATGAACTTTTATTTGTGATAAAATAAGAAGCCTAAGCCAGAATATAAATCAATCATGTAACTAAGCATCTGTTTTTAGTTCAGCTGATTTTGTCAATGAAGGGGGCACTGGGATCGTGAGTACAAGCTCCTTGTATCATTGTAGCAGCCAATGAATCAACAGCTCATAGACCAGATACTTTGAGTAGTACTGCTCCAAAATACACTCCCCAACAAGATCTCTCTACTTTAAGTAGCAAAAAGGGAGTATTTTGGTAGTCACCTCTCTGGGATCTAAATTCCAACTTTCTGTCCAAATGACCACTTTCGAGTTACATAAGCTCTTTAAGCTCAATGTCCTCTTCTTAAAAATGGGAAAATAGTATCTACCGCTTAAGTGCTTCTATAAAGATTAAATGAGATATAAAGTGCACATGCCTTGCATGGAGGCACAGAGTAAATGCTCCATAAAAGTGAATTTTTTCAGACACTTTTTACCTATGCAATATGTAATATTACACACAGAGGCATAGCAGAATCTGCACAGATCACAAATATGTGTGTTTGTGTGTGTGCACATTTATAGGGATATATAAATGCCACTCATCTTTGCTTAGTTTTGCTTCTCTTTTTTTCAGCTGAAATCTTTATTTTTCTCCAATTTTACCTGGTCATTTGATGTGGATAAAACACAGAAAGGCCAAGTATTCAGAACTGACATTCAAGGGAAGTCAGAGCTTTTATTCCTCTACATAATTGAAGTTGTTGAATGAGGTAAGATAAAAGATTAGTATTTCCATTATACATAATTTATATGGAAAGTGGAAGTTGAATTGAAGAAAGAAAATTTAGAGCTTAGGGCAGAGAATAGAGAAATTGTCCCCAAAAAGATTCATTTGACTAGTCAGATAAATTGGGCAGAACATGAGATGAAGTAATGTGACATTCTCAGAGCCACGAGAGTAACTTGGTATGGAGCCCTGTACTTGGATGAGATCTTAGCATGGTCACCACGCTTAGAACCATCTCTCAGCTCCCTACCTCCAGTTTCTCTGTTTGCTTGCTGTAGCAAAAAGGCTTTTAACTGGGTTTCACTGACCAATGAGGGTCCATGGATGTTGGTAATTCTCCTATTATTGCATGTAAATTTGTGCGTGGGTATCTCTTTAAGAGGTGTCCTTGGCTTCATAAAGAATTACAGTGTTCTTATAACTATTTGCTAGAGATAATGATGCTCACCCAGTCTAGTTCTGCTAACTGGACTGGGTGAGCATCATTATCTCCAGAAAACAATTATGAGAGCCCATTGTTCATTCATTCATTTAATGGCCATTGAATTAGCTCTTACTATGTACATGACTCTGTTTTAGGAGTTGGGAAAAAAAGCATGGTCCCAATTCTTGAGGGTGACGCATGTGCCTGCCTCCAGTCTAACAACTGCCTTTATTTCTACATCTCTAGCACAGTGTTTGGTACAGGGTGTCATTTTAGAGTCCAGGGTGGACATTTAAAGGATCATTGACGGGAATAAGAAATGTCAATCCCCAAGGATCTTATGCCTATTAAGGAAGGTAAAACATACACTAAAATAGGATTTGCCTTGAATGTCTGAAGCTTCTCTGCGTTAGGACTTTGGGACGTGTATACTTACAGACATCTTTTGCTTGCTTGTCCCTGCACAGTGTCTTAAAGGTGAAAGAGCTAAGCAGGTGTAGCAACATAAGCAGTTAAGTACATACTGTTTTACACTTTCTCAGTCCCTGAATTTACATTACCTGCTTGGCTCCTGTAGGCATTCAAGTTCTGAGCATTTTTAGTCACTAAAACTCTCCTTCATTGATACTATTATTATTTTCCTTCAAGTTTTGCTTGACTGAATACTTTGGAGAAGGAGAGACTCAGAACAAACAAATATAAACAGGAAGAGAGGCTAATACACATTAGAGTCTGCAGATTTATGCATGGCTACAATTTGCTGTTATGATCTAAAAGATAATATCTGACCAAAAGCATATAACAATTTTATATTCAGTTCAGTAAATGAGACCTGACCAAATGCAGAGAAAATAATAATTCAGGTCTTAAAAGCAATGAGATTGCTATATAAAACTCATATTGAGTCTATAAGTAAATTAAAAAATAATGGTTAATTTTAAAATGTTTGAACTTAAAAAATCAGTTAAAAAAGACATGTATTGACTATATTGGATTAGTAATACAATTAACTTTAAGGGAAAAAAGATCGTTTCTAAAACTTTACTCTGTTTTTAAGCAAATGTCACCTACCAAAGTGCAAGTAGATTTGAAGAGAGGATGAGACCTGTATATGTTACCTTTTGAAACATGAACGTGCACACAAGAATGCAAAGCATTCTGATTGCTCTAAAGGGTAAATTTATTTATTTGTATGTTTGTTTATAAATGTATTTATGTATAGCTGTAGCAATAATGGAAGTCTAGGACCCAAGCAGTTTAACAGTGAATATGTCTCTCTGCCCATTGTCAGGCAGGAAGTCCCGGTCAATTGGCCCCCATAGATCTTTTCAGATGAAAATGAAGATACTGCCATCCCTCCTTTCTGCTCCTTGCCTGGAGTGGAAAACTGACATTTTCTGCAGGAAACCCTCTTTCTTGTGGGAGTTAAGTCTAAACACATATATGGTTCTGCTTACTAGATAAAGGGAATATGCTAAATTCATATCAATCCAAGGACTGCCAAGCCGTGGCTAAAAATGTGCCTGTGGCTTTGTGATTCCCCAGGGTGTGCATCTGTGTAGAGAGGCCCCCAAAGTCCATGAGCAGGTAAGTAATAACAATAGTAATAAAAACAGGAACAGACCTGAGCACTGTCAGGCTGTAATTGCCCTGGCAACAGAGCAAGCAGTCCTACCACGGGCCCATACAACTTTGATACTCAAGTGCTCAGGAGGGAACAACTGGAAACCCCACCAGGCAGAACACTTGTTAGCAGACTTTGTTCAGTTCAAATGAGGAGAAATGTTTTATTTTTTAATGAAACCTTTTCCAATTAGTACTGTCTTCTTCCTGCCTGCCTCCAACCTTGTTTAGCTGTCTCATTCTTACTTACAAAAGGGGGAGTGTTCAGGTTAGATCCTGTGGTTGGCAAAAGAACTGGGATGTATTGTCAATGAAAGAGACTTGGAAATTCAAGATGCTGCGGCAGGTAGCAAAAGATAGGAGCATACTGCTGAAATTCTGCAAAGGGACAACAGTTACTATAGACAGAAAAGAAAATCCCAATACTGGTCACATAGATGAGGTTATATTAGATCTACCTGCAGGTCTAGATTGTATCACCTTTACCTTCACAGTCCTCACCTTTGGCAGAGTCTTATCTTATGGAAGCCAAAAGTCTCCCTGCTTCAAATCATCTCATCCATCAATCTGACAATTACTGATACTCTTTCTATTAATGACTCTTTAAATAGTATCCATTAATAAGCAAAGTAACACCAATTCTTGCACTGTTTATTAGTGCATAACTGCTACATAGCCATTCAGTGGAAGTTCAAGGCCAGATGGAGTGAAACATGGAACAGGTAGGTAAATTCTGGAAAAAAGATCAAGAATCTAGAAATCTTCAGGTCTTCTAAGACCCTTTTTAGGAAACAGATATGGAGGGGGAATAAATAGGAAATAAATGAGACAGGAACTTTTCTTAATTAAAAGATCATGGCTTACTTTTGTCTTTGTGAATACCCACCTTTGCTCTCTGTGTAGTACAGCCAGCCAACACACATTCTGCATAAATGAAGGTAATGTTACTATAACCTCCACTGAATCTGCATGATGTTTGGTGTTACATCCCAAACAGCTTTCCTCCAGAATGTTCTAACATTCTATGATTTATCTCTACCTGCCAACATGGAGGATTGCTCTCCTTAGTGTTTCTGTGACATTTTTTCCCTAAATCAAATCCCAAACGCATGGCCTAACAAGTGCTAAATTATTAATGGGGTGATGGGCCAAATATCAGAAACCCCCACCAGCCTAGGAACTCTGGCTATGACTTTCTGTATCCACATGCCCATATAAGATTTGCAATCCTGAGTGTTGCTGATACCTATGTGTCAAAGTAAGAGTCAGTCTACAAATGACAAACACTGGCCAAAACCAAGGTCCAGGAGGCTGTAAGAGTCACAGCTATAAAATGGGGTTCATATTTCCATTTTGCTAGATGGTTAAAAATTAAATGGGCACCTAGGATACTGTTGACTCTTACTTAATCCAGAATGAAAATAAAGCAGACCAATAGAGGTGTCAATGTCCATTAGTCACAGAAAATCCTTAATAGAGTTCATTTCTATTCAGACTTAAGAAACATTAACATTTACTATTCATTCATTTTTGCAAAAATATATAGTAAGTTCTTTCCAAGTGTCAGACATTGTTACATTGTTCTCAGGCTAAAGACAAAATCCCTATACCCTCATTGAACTTAATCTAGAGGAGTCATTTTAATGATCATCTTAGTCTAGAGAGGCATTACATTATTAATTGTTTCATTACAGTTTTGAAAGTGCTGTGACCAAAAACTATAGGATGCTATGAGAATACATTAAGGGAATCCAACCCAACCTGGATTATTATGCTGATCATGTTCTTTCATTATACATACATAAATGCATGAATATATACACACATACATACACATATATACATATATGCATATATAATATAGTATATACACATATAAATTATATCTACTTATGTGTGTATATGTATATATTTTAACTTTTACAACAGTCCTAATAATGAGTTTGAGAGAAATTGAGCATCTTATCTCTGTACTTTCAATAAGCAGGAGAATTGCACCCCTAACTTAGCTCCCCTAAACTTCGCACCAAGACACCATGACTGCTGGCCCATCAGAAGCCCTTGCTCCCTATTCCCTGTTCTGGTCTACCCCAGGTCAGTAGCCCATTTTGTCAATCTCAGAAGTAGGAGATTTACGAGAGATATGTGCTTCCTTATGATGTGAGATTAGGCCACCACCTTAAGTTTGGACCAAGCAAGACCACTCATAAATGATACTGTGATTATCCATAGAGGACACAGCATTTCTAGGGAAAACCATCAACCAGGGTTTGAAAATGTGACCTCCATTAGCCACAACACCAGATCTTTCTCTGGCATTTTTATATCCCACTGTGAGTCACTTTCCAACCCATGGGGCAATGGATTTCCACTCTAAATGTCACCTCCAGTCAATATGTGTACATACAAACACACACAGAGTATTTTCTGCATCTAATAGCTTTACCCACACATGTGGTTCTACCCTGAGGCTGGATATAAATAAATTGACAGTCTGATTTCCCACTAATGCCATCAGAGAAAATTCTTTCCGAATATTAATCAGAAACTCATGAAGTGAGGAAAGCTTGTGTCAAGGATCAGGAGGAAATGAGCTCTTACGGGGGCTGGAAGACTGATTGGCCAGGAGGCACACGCTCAGCCCGCGGCACTTGTTCAATTGGCATTGTCCCAGGTCAGCTCCCCCTTCACGAAATATTTCTGGAGGACCAGAGCAAAGGCTGCTGAAGGCTTAGTGGAAGGGCATGGTAGACAGTGAGCATATTAGCAAAAGTAATCACACTGAAAAATGAGGAAGGTGAGGGTCTTGGAAGCAGCAACAGTTAACATGAAAGAAATCTAATGATCTCAAAAAGAAACAAGGGCCAGAGAACCAACATGCCTGAGGCAAGATGGAGGGCTGGGGAGCAGTTAAAAGCCAGGGCAAAGAAAAATACAATTTCCTAAGGGAAGGGAGCAGAGAAACCAAATCTGTGACATGAAAACTACTCTCAGTTTATTTGCATTTCAAACCTCCAGTGGAGATGTGGAATTTCTTTTGTTAGAGTTCAGGTAAAAGAACAGATCCTTCTCATGTTAGCTAAGGAGGCAAAAGAGCCACTGAGTACATTTAACCTTCTTCCATGGAAGGTAAACAATGGAAGATAAGGGAGCTCAGGGGGTGGTGAAGGAAGAAGTTCACAAGAGTTCTGTCCAGGAAAAGGGAGAGATCTTCAATAACTAAGGAAAAAAGAAGGGAGAGAGGCCAGATTATCAACATCAGTGGTCAAATTAGACTATGTCATATTTTAAGAGATACTTTATTACTTTTTGATGCATAAAGTACTTAGGAGTGCACTACCAAAGTCTGGCTACATACAGGCCTGCTGGAGACTCCCTTTAATGAATAAACAAGAGTGATGTGTAATTAGAACCTCAACAAGCAGTAAGTTACTTCCTTCAGAACTTCACAACATTGGGTTAGGAGTGAAGTTGTTTTCCTACATAATGCAGGCAACCCCCCTAAAGCCCCGGGGTGATATCTAAGCACTTTTTAAGCATTACTAATTTTGTCAGCATGCTCTTTCTTTCTACTAGTGCTAGTTCTGCTCAAATTAAGAGAAATTTCAAATAATCCAAGTGAAATTTAATATTGTACATAGTTTCTCACCCTCTGCCACTTGTAAGATGGTTGAAAGTAGTTTATGTGTATTTAATATAGAATAAAGACTTCCTATAAATCATAACTTTCATCAACAAAGACCAGTAGAAATATGTCCAAATTCATCACACAAAGACCTCCATGATTTTATCTATTACACTGGAGGTGCAGAAAAGGGCCTGGCTGCATGCTTCATGCTCTGTACATTACTTCATTACTTATTTCACTTAATTGATAGCATCTCAATGGAGGTAAGCATTACTATTCCCATTTTACACATGAGAAGACTGACGCTCAGAGAGGCAAACTAACTTCCCCAATATTTTAATTATCTGTCAGTCTTTCTGCTAACTCACGCTAACTATCTGTAGTAACGTAGTGTAGCAGCAAAACTACTACAAAGCCCATAGCTAGATTTTCCTCATAATGTTTACCCCAACTCCACCTCTAACTCCCTCCCCAGGTATTTCTCCTCCGAATGTATCCAAATTGTACACTTTCTTAAAGTGTTTCCTGACCACTACAAGTTAGCAATGACTTCCCTTTTCCCAACAAATGACAACAGCAACATTTATTGGACATGTAATAACACACCGGGGTCATTTCTAGTTTTTTTAATTGAATGTTCTTTTTGTCAACACATATGAATGGAAGTCCTTTCCTAGAGGTACAATGTGCCTAGAATTATGCATAAAATGCTTTACAAATATTTGGAGGAAGAGGAGGAGAGGAAAGGAAAGACAAGAGAAAAGAAAGTAATGAGAAATTATTGATTACCTACTTCCAAAAATTTATCTGGAGATACTCAAATAGTGTTTATTTATATGTTTACATATTTTCCACCAAATAATTACTAATGAGGACATCATTGCATGCATTGTAGTTAAATAGAAGCTGGAGTCAATTGGCTAATCCAGTTTCTATTTTCCTATTGAGTATTCAGCTGTGCTTCAATTGTTGGGGAACAATGTGAAGGCAAATTGTTAATAGATATTCACAAAAATTCAAACAGAAATAAAAGGAAGGTCTGTTTGAATGCCCTACACACCTGTGCCTCCTTGCTAATAGTTTTCCCAGGGAAGAATGCATTTCTAGAGATTGCAGTCAGCCCCAAAATTGTCCCACCAGATGCATCTGGAATGATTGTTCCAATGGATAGAGTAAGCTCTTTCCTTACCTCGCTTATAAACAGATGCATCACCTTTTCTGGCAGGCTGTGAGTGTGAGTTCTTGGCTAACAGAAACAGACCTCCAACTGCTTTTCTGCAAGGCTGCTCTGAAAAGTAGGAGCTGCTGAGAAGATGTTACATTATAAAAGAGCAAAACCCTACTGAGTGAGATTCCAGAGTGGCAATCTCTTGGTGCCTGGGGCTATGTGAAGCTCCCATTTGACTTTGATGCTCACTGGCATCTTTAGTTAAGGAAGCCTGTGTGTGATCTTGTTTCTCTATGGCTGGCTGAGTAGGCAGGGCCCATCATCAGAAAAGGCTTACCATGAAGGGGATTGGGAGGTCAATGACCACAGCCCTTCCCAAAGGAGAGCGTCAGTGACACCTATAGGAGAAGGTTTGAAACAAAAGTGGACGCCAACACATTACCCGAACACCTGCCATCCACCTCTTTCCATGAATGTATGTGGATTCTAAAAATGAAACTTAAAAAATACAACAATGTACTCTGTAAAGCCTTGATTAGGGTCCTGGTACTAATGGACACTAACTACTAACTTTATTTTCAAGAAGGAGACATTGAATACAAGGCCATGGGTAAAGAGTGGTGCCAGCCTGGTAGCTTGCAGCTATTAATAGATCCAGCCCATAGATATATTTTAGTTTGTTTTGGCCCATGCATTTTTTGTCTAAATGCAATTACTTACCCATATGTAAAAATTGGAAGCTTTTACATTCAAAATAAGTCTTCATTATATAGCTTTGAAAAAAATGGGAAGATATGAAAAAATATTTCTACCTGCTAACTTGGCAGAGCTCTAGGGGAGGAGGGGAGATTATAAGCAAGGAATATGTATCCAGATGACCAAAGACTCCTCCTCTTGCTTTTCCCTTTATCTCCCCCTTTTCACTCATGTACGTGATCTGCTTGGCCCATAGAGACATCTGAGTTTGTGGCTCAGAATAAAATCTTGGCGTTTTGGTCATCAGTGAAACCCTGCAGTCATTCTACCAAAGACAGAGTTTTTCCTGTAAAGAACATTCTAACTGTGGTTTCCTCTTACCTCTGCTTTAGGGCAAGCTTTTTATCAAACGACTCACATTCTTCTGCTCTAATCTGCTTTCACTGATGACATAGACTAATTGCAGCTCCTTCATAAAGTTGAGAGTTGGAAAATACAGTTAAAAAAATGAGCTCCAGGATTGAGTGTTGTGTTGTATTTGGTCTCTGGGAATATGAGACATTGGCTAGTTCCAGCCCAAGGTGATGGTGTTTATTTCTCTGCAGCTATTGAGCACCAAGTGGAAAGCCATCATGATGAAAGGCATATTTGAAATGAGCTCCTCCTTCCTCATACCCGATATGCTGGCTTGTATGTCTTCCATCTGGGAGTAGAGACATCCTGTGGTCACTAGGGGGATGGCATAGGTAGGGTTAATCAACCCATTAGGAACAATAAGGGGAAGGCCTTGGCGTCTTTTTTTTTTTTTTTTTTTTTTAGAAAATTTTTATTTATCATTATTTTGTTTTATTTTATTATTATACTTTAAGTTCTAGGGTACATGTGCATAACGTGCAGGTTTGTTACATATGTATACTTGTGCCATGTTGGTGTGCTTTTATTAGCTTTGATTTGTGTTACCTTTAAGGCTCAAGTGCAGGGTTTATACAAAAGAACCAAGCAGTTATAGATTGTGCACTGCTCGTCACTGTGGTTTATATCCAATGTCTGTGAAGCTTTTATTGGATTATTGGTAGTATGTTTATTTGCCTGAGCACAAAAAGTCCTGCTAGGCCTTGAGAATAATACAGAGAGCAGGGGCTTTGTGGTATTATAGGATTTAGGGAAAAGTCTGCATCCTGTACTCTGGGTGGCAGGGAGAGGGGAAAGGAACAGGCACTGAAGGGCAGGCACAGTACATGGACTATAATTTAAGATAAGACTACTGAGTAGATGTGGAGGGAGCCCGGCAAGCCAGGGCTAACTATTTCTTATTTGTGGATCAGGATCCCCTGGGATATTTGTGCTGACACAACTCATTTTGGTGTGCAATTGAGGAGGTTATGGAAGGACGGTGAAAGAAGGCTACTCGGCAATATCTCAACTGGTTGGTGGGTGAACTAGTCTTTCATGAAAATAAAATGAATATACATTCTCCTGGATAAAATGGATTTGTTAGCATCTATAACAAGGATTCTCTACATCAGCACTATTGACATTTGGGTCATAAAATTATTTGTTATGGGGACTGTTCTGTGCATTGCAAGAAATTTTGTAACATCCCTGACCGCTCCTCATTTGATGCCTATTGTATCCCTACCTAGTTAGGACAACCCAATATGTCTCTAGATACTGTCAACTGTCTCTGGCAGGGGAAGGAAAAAGGGGGCAAAATGTCTCCCTGCTTAAAACCACTGCTTTACACACACTAAAGTGTGTGTATACATACATTTTTGGGAGATGTAAGGTAGTTATTCATGAAATTTCAAACAGAAAACTTCAAACACAATACTTTTCATTAACTTAATTCCCTTGAAATGAGTCTCAGAATAGGGTTCCAGAAACAAATGTTGGAAGATTTTTAAAGAAGGAGAGTAAATGGGTAGTACACTAGTTTTAGGCAGGTCTTACCCCAACAAATGTTTAAATCTACAACCTGAGGTAGGAATCTACATAACTATGAAATATAAAGCAGCTAAACCACATCTCGGTGTGTTAATATTGATCTTTGTACAACATCTTTCTAGAATCGATAAATCAGAAAGTATAAAAACCTCCAGTAGCCAGTCTTTCTATTCTGGCCTTGAATATTAAAGCCTAGCTCTTATCTTTGGATCTTCAACAATAATAACATTAGGAGGCTGAGATCCCTGTGCCTCTCTGGAAGAACCACAGAAATGGACATTGATTTTATCCACTTTGTCACTAAGTGGAAGTCGTGTCACAGCTGCGAAGCTCCGTAAGATGCTTGAGTTGAAAGAGAACATGAGGAAAACTGGTGTACCTCCATATATTGTCTGCCAATCTTTTGACCATAAAATGACATTTAAATTGAGAGCGTACTGAGAGTATAAGCACAGGTGTCACCGTTACTCTTTTGGTAGAGGTTTCCTTTTTATTGTATTGGGGAAAGAATAGATGAAGACAGTGAAGATCATCCATTTGTTAAACAATCTTAGACAATGGAAGGCTTCTGAGCATCCAGTAGAGTCGTTGAATTGTAGAAAAGCAAACAAAACTCCCCAGACTTTTGAAGTATCCCCGTCTCAATGACGCTTTATGCTGGTGGAAGTAGGGCAACCACACGTGGGACCACAGCTCAAGAGACAGTGTCTCAGATGGGGCAACCAGGACTGACACCAAGCAGCGGACCAAGGAAGACAATACTTTGTCAGACATTCAGGAAGTCAATTGAACTCACTGTTAAGAGCTAACGTACTCAGTGGCAGGTTTAGCAAGATATCAAAACTCAGAGAGATCAATAGTTGGAACTTATTAGCAATCAATGGAGGTGTCAAGAAGTTTCATGTAACTAAGAAAATGAGAAGAAAGAGGAGTGGGAAAACAGGAACACCGTCCTTTACTAATGAACATCAATGCTCCAGGAGCCAGGCTAGGCATTCGATTCCTGACAACAGCATCGTGGATGAGGATTGTATAGGCCACATAACTCATCTAAATCACTTAGCCAGTAAGTAGCAGTGCTGAAATTATAATAAGATCTATACAATTCCAAATTCACACAGCAAGGGAAGTCATGTCATTTCTTGTGTGTTTCTACAGTAAGAGAAGTTTTAACCAGAATCTAATCCTCTTTGAATTATGTCTTTGATAGAGAAGTGTTCTTTCCTTTCAGCATGAGCCTTAGAAGTACTAGAAAATTATAACTAGTTAGATTGTCTGAGTCAAGACCCATGGAGGCCTCTGTGCAATTTCTCAAAACATGATCCCTGCAGGGCCCACATCGGAGTCACGGAATAACATTGGTTAAAAATGAAAAAAAAAAAAAAAAAAAAAGAATAATCCTGGGCCTCACCATGATAGCTACCAAATTAAGAACTCTGAGGCTGTGGTCTGATGAGATGCATTCTTATCAAGATTTTATGCTGATTAAAATTTGAGAACTACTTAATTAAGTTGTATGTTGGGAGAATATAGGAAACATAGGAAAGGGTGTCTTAAAGACCCTTGAGTGAGTGATACCAGAATTTCCTTCTCAGATGAAAGCCTATTTGAGGATTTGAACCAAGAAGTGCTAAGGGATTTACTAACTACAAAATTTTCAAGAATCACTGCTCTGCCAATGAACTGTGAAGTCAATGAAATCCCCAAATCAAACCTACTTGGAATTTGTCCTTGGCAGAGAGTAGCACATGTAAGACTAGCTGTAGGCTACAAAAAAATTATACCTATATTCAGAATCCATAGGTCTGGGAGATGAGGGAGCTCAGGAAAGAAGCTTCTAGACAGTGTGTTGATGTTGTATGCCTGCCAGTGTGTGATTCAAGGATAGTTGCTGGAGGATCACAAATATGTACTTTACAGACATCTTGCCCTATAGTTTTTAAATTCAGGGTGTTTTTTTCTTTGTCCTTTTTTAAGTAATGCTTCTTATTTTGCTCTTATTTTCAGAGAGTCTCATATGGACTTAAGAAAAACAAGAAATAGAATGCTTGGCTTAGGAAAAAAAAGGTATGTTGTACTTTTGTGTTATCAGATGGTTGCAATTCATCTGTGAGGCCCAGAAAAACCCACAATAACACTAGCTTATAAAATAAGTTATTTTTCTTTCATAGTCATTTTGACCAGGAGTATGTCCCCTATAGTGTCAGAGAGACAGGTTCATTATACCTTATAAATTTATATAGCTTCCATTGTCAAGGTTGTGGTCCCAGATGACTGATGACTGAAATACCACTTTCACTTTCATCTGATTGGCCAAAGATGGTCACATGGCCATACTTAGTAATAAGGAAGCTGGCAAACTTAGTCCTCATTTCAGGTGGCTGTGTACCAAGCTAAAAACAGGGGAAGGGATTCTATTACTAATGAAGAACGGGAGAAGAGAGTATTTTAGAAAAACTGCTGGTCTCTTTCACAAAACTAAATGCTGCCCTCACCATCAAAAGAACTAGATATATATGCTGTAGCTTATTAAGAAACTAGAGTATTTTTAGATGTCCATAAAAGAATGTTGAATGATACTTTTAAAGCTTATCCCAGTTTTTTTTGGTCCTATGACTTAATGCTTGTCAGGCATATGGCATGGGTCATTTTCATAGTTAAACTGATTGGTGAGTGAGTTATTGATAAGAATGGATGTTATAACCATGAACTGACATGTAGTTTTAAAGGACAATACAATTAGGTAGCTTTACAATAGTGAAAAAAAAATTAATGCAATCCTTAATTGTATGTAACACCACACATAGGCATTATATTGTAAGCTAAAAAAAAAAAAAAAAAAAAAAAAAAAGTATTTTCTTAAAAAAAAGAATCTTGAATAAAATTCACAATAATTGTTTTTATATTAAAAAAACACAAATAATCCTGTGCACTAAAAAGATAGAAGGAAATGAAACAAGGTATCAATTATGAAAGTAACCATTTTTCTTACACAGAATTTGGACTGATATGATCAGCCAATCAAATCACATATTTGCATATATTCTCAGCTTCTGTTGTCTTACCACCTACATTCTTCCAAGTAACTGAATATAGGTAGGGAGAAACACATCACTCTCCTGACTGGGCTCACTTCAAATTCATGACTGAAAATTTCCAGTGGACTCAGTGCTACCAAGTCATCACAGTATGTTTCTTTTGCCCATTCATTCTCCTAGTCTCTGGTTGAACAATTACTTACCTCTCTCTTCCCCCTGAAACTTTCAACAATTCTTCCCCATCTTCATTCTCAATGATCTTACTTCCAGTTTCATTGGCAAAATTGAAGTCATCAAAGGAGGTTTTCCAAAGACTCCCACAACTTCTACCCATCTTCCAGAATCTATTTCCATATACTCTGCCTTTCTCCTGTTACTGTAAGTAAACTACCTACCCATGGCACTCTTTAAGGTCACTTCTTTCAGGTATGCATCAGATCCTATTTCCTCATCCTCACTGATGGACAGTCACCCAGCAATTCTAACCTCTCTTCCACACCATAAGCTTTGCCTCTCTGCTAGATCATTCCCATCAGCATTCAAACATGGTATCATTTCTCCATCTCTTAAAAAGGGTCTCTTAATATCACTCTTCCTTCCAACATTGGCCCTATTTCTCCATTTCCCTTTGCATTAAACTTCAAATTCTTCTTTTATTATCTCATACCCATCACTCTACTGAAACTTCTCATGCCAAAGTCAGCAATGGCCTTCATTTCATTAAATCCAATAGCTAGTTCTTACTCCTCATCTACTTCATTTTAATTGATGCAGAGAATCAGTTATTCTTCATTATAATATTTTCTTCACTAGGCTTCTAGGACACTATACTATGAGTTCACCTCCTGGTTTTCCTTCTAACTCATTTCTCCTTGTCTTCTGTTAGTCTCTCTACTTCAATTCTTAATAACAAAGGGCCCAGGAATAAGTCAAATTTATTTCTACAGCCCAGACCTTTCCAGTGAACTTTTGGCTCATTATCTCACTAAGGACTTGACATTACTACTTGACTGTCTAACAGAAATCTTAAAACATTTGCAGAACCGATTGTTTATATTGACCCCACCTGCTCCAAACCTATTAAACTCACAGTTTTCCCCATCTTTGTTGATGGGGAACTCCATTCTTCCAATGGCTCAGGTCAAAATCCTGGGAGCACTCCATGATTCTTGATTTTTCTCCCACCCACTGCCTCCAGTCCATCATAAAGTCCTATTGGCTCTGCCTCCAACATATATTCAGAATCTGATCCTCTCCACTCTCAAGTCTAGCACCCCACATAAGAAGTCATCATTAGCAGTCACCGAGAACTGCAATAGCCTCCTACCTCATCTTTCTCTTTCCACTCTTGCCCTCCCCTTTCTATCCTCCCCCACAACATCCCAGTTTTCACAAAGTGTAGTAAAAGTGAGACCTTCAAAATGTAAGTCAGATTATGCCACTAACTTCTCATTTCTCTCAGAGAAAATTCCAAACCCCTTATCATGACCTAAAAGGCTACAGGTTCTGGTCCTTGAACAAGTCTCTGACTATTTATTTCGTAACACTCAACTCATTCCTTATTATGATCAGTCACACTGGCCACACTGTTGTTCCTTAGAAATGCCAGACATGCTTCTACCCTGGCTCTGACTCTTCCTCCCTCTAGAAGTTTCTTCCACCCGATACCTGCATGGTTCACTTCCTCACATATTCAAATTATCACCCAAATTTCATCTTCTCAATAACACCTTTACCCTACTTCCAGAATTTCCAAACTCTTTTCCTTTCATTCTTTTGAGAACATTTATCACTTTCCAGTAATCTATGCGATTCATGCATTTATTGTGCATTGTATATTGGAAATTTTACATATTTTCTTTTTGTATTTTGAGACAGAGTCTCACTCTGTCACCCAGGCTGGAGTGCAGTAGCGTGGTTTTGGCTCACTCCAACCTCCACTTCCTGGGTTCAAGCAACTCTCCTGTCTCGGCCTTCCAAGTAGGTGGGATCACAGGTGTGCACCACCACACCTGGTTAATTTTTGTATTTTTAG
Source organism: Rhinopithecus roxellana (assembly GCF_007565055.1). Classification (NCBI taxonomy): domain Eukaryota; kingdom Metazoa; phylum Chordata; class Mammalia; order Primates; family Cercopithecidae; genus Rhinopithecus; species Rhinopithecus roxellana. The sequence goes on along the minus strand of NC_044553.1, from coordinate 116,501,045 downwards.
TAGAGACAGGGTTTCACCATGTTGGCCAGGTTGGTTTCGAACTCCTGACCTCAGGTGATCTACCCACCTCCCAAAGTGCTGGGATTACAGGCGTGAGGCACTGTGCCCGGCCAGATATTTTACATATTTTCTAAGTTGCATGAGAACAAGGATTTCTGTTTTGTTCATTAATGTATTCTTGGCCTTTAAAATAATAGCTAGCATATAGCAAATAATCAACATTTATTTAGATCGGTAACAAATATAGGACACAGGTGATTTTTTTATTATGTTCATGTTTTAAGCATTTCTACTTCACAAATTCTCTTGGATGCATTATTTTACTACCTAGGCAGTAAAAAAAAAAGTCAGATTAAAATTAAGATTCTTAAACTATTAATTCTAGCTCAAATGTTTGATTGTTATATAAATCAATTAATTTGCTAAGCTTTCATTTGTATATTTTAAAAATGGGTTTTAAAATGTTAGTCTTCTATCTGAGCTAGAGAAGATCACACAAGAGAAGACAACAAAACAATGTGTTCAAATACATTAAGTCATACCAGAATAAGGAAATGTCATGACACTTTAAAAAACTAAGAAAAAAATTAATTCCACTCTTCCTGGATAATTAAGGGTTGATTTTTAAAATATATCTTTTAGAATGTATTTTCATATATAATTTAAGAATGAACATGTATAATCTAATTACTCACCACCTATCAAACACATGTGAAGGCAGAATCATTCCATTTTCTCAACATTAATTATTTAGTGATGAAAATAGCGTGATCAAGGTCATAGGACTGACTAATGGCAAAATTGAGATTGTGACCTCCTGACTTTCAGTCCAGAGCTCTTCCTATAAGAGCATACAGGATTCTGTGGAAAAAAAATTATTTATAGTGGGGCAAAGTATACTATTGTTGAAGTATACTCAATAACTTTAAAAAAAGAAAAAAGTGTAAGCCAAACTCAGGGCACAGTGTCTTGAGTGTGGGAAGGGAACATGAGACACATGCCTTTCCTCTCAGGTTAGGCAGGGAGCCAGGAAAAGTAAACAGAAAGATGAGGATAATAGAAACAAAGAAATTGAAAACAAAACCTTTTCTACGAGAAGAGGATAAATGAGACTGGAAAGTACTCTCAAGTTCGAAAAGGACTGTCTAGGGTCCAACATTCCTATTTTCAGGAAACCTGCTAATAGCCACTAAACTGAAATTAACAAAACCAGACACGAGGAAGCCTTCCGTTTAGAGTTGTTACTGCCGCCATGCAAATGAGCATGGCTCTCTGCAGAACCATTTACATGGAATTATCCATAATGCTTGACACCATGATAATTCCCTTCTGCCCTGATGCATATTCTACTGACAGCATTGAAACTCTGTCAAAGGGAAAAAGTAAATGATCAGCAAAATGTTGATGTAAGACGGGGAAATAAACACTCAGAAAGTCTGCTACATGCCAAGATACACTCCCACCCTGGCTGGGAAAGAGAGCGAGGATATTACACATTCAGAGTAATTATACAAAATGTTCCCGATTCAAGCCGAAAACAATGCCTGATTGACATGTGGTCAGAAGTCAAGTTTAAACCTGAAAAGCAAGCCGAGGAATTTGAGGCTTTGTTTTGGTTTTTGATTTTGAACTTTGCTGTCCTAATGTTCCATGGCCCAGAATTCTATCTGCTTGAAACGTTCAGCTCATTGGTGGTGCAGTAAAAATAATATGAATTTAAAAATTAGAAAACCAAGATTGTAATGCAGGCTCTGACATTTCTGACTTATTCTGTGAACTTGGACCAAGTACTTGACCTCCTTGACATTTCTAAGATTAGAGAATCTGATTAGCTGATCACTGTAGTTTCTATCTACTCTAAAATTCTAGGATGTTTTATAGCTTTTACCTTTCTCAACTGTCAGTCAACAGTGTCCTTGTGGCCTTCATGATAGGTGCACAGGAGATGGTCAGAAGACCTAGATCACAGAGTCATCAGGGCCACACTCTAGGCAATGTGCCAAGCTCTACTGAGCCTCAGTTTCTATATATGCTAAATACAATCACAGGAGAAAATCTACTGCTCAGTTGTTAAAAATTAGGATTAAATAGCAATGTGTGCTTATTCTTCCCATTTTTTTAATTTTAAAATTTTTCAACCCCCACAGAAAAGCTGAAAGAACAATACAATGGACACCAATCTGTCCTTCCCCAATTTTTAACATTTTGCCACACTTCCCTGCTCTTTTTACACACACAAGTATATGTATATGTATATTACTTTTACCAAACTATTTTAAAATGGCTTACAGACCCTAAAACATTTGACTCCTAAATATATGTCATCTAAGATCAAGAATATTCTTCTATATAACCACACCATTTCACAATAAAAGTTTTAACATTAACAAGATAATATTAACATGTTGATGTTCAATTTTTTCTAATTAAATCATATGTTTGGTCATCAAAGTTTCTCCTTTATTTTTTTCTTTGTTTTTGTTTTTGATTTTTTTGTTTTGCAGACAGTCTCGTTCTTGTCACACAGGCTGGAGTCTAGTTGCTTGATCTCCACTCACTGCAACCTCCGCCTCCCAGGTTGGAGTGATTCTCCTGCCTCAGCCTCCCGAGTGCCTGGGACTACAGGTGTGTGCCACCATGCCCAGCTAAGTTTTTTTTCTTTTTTGGGTTTTTAGTCGAGATAAGGTTTCACCGTGTTGGTCAGGTTGGTCTCAAACTCTTGACCTCAGGTGATACACCTGTCTTGGCCTCTCACAGTGCTGGGATTACAGGTGTAAGCCACCACGCCTGGCCACTTCTCCTTTAATGTAGACAAGCCCTTCAGTTTTTTGTTTGTATGCTTTTCTGGTCTTTCATAATATTTATTTATTTATTTTTGAGTTCAGGCCAATTGTTTTATAGAATGTATCACACAAAACACATGACCAAATCTAATGTTGAATGAAAGATGCCAGACATGAGGCATTATAAAAACAAACAAAACTTATCTATGCTGTTAGAATTAAGGATAGCAATTACCTGTTAGGGTCAGTGACTCGATAGGGGCAGGAAACTGAGCTATTAAGGTTTAAGTACTGACTTAGGTACTGATTATGTGAGTGTGTGCTCACATATTACACATGAAATCAATTTTTTTTTTTTTTATTTTGTAGATAGGTTCTTGCCATGTTTCCCAGGCTAATCTCAACTCCTGGCCTCAAGCAATCCCCTTGCCTCGGCCTCCCCAAGTGCTCCACCATTCCCAGTCTGAAACCAATTGTTTAATCAAGCAATTATTTGTCAAAATAAAATGATATTAAAAATTGAGATAAATATAATTGCAGTTGCTTTAATTCCCTCCTTTCACAATATAATGAATAAAGTAGTCAAAATGTATAGAAATAGTGATGATTGGATTAATATAATATGATTAATATAATCAGCATATAATGTGAATAGACATACAGTATATTTAACGTTTATACCACTTAAATGTTAAACTAAACTTTTTTAAGTCTCAAAAGTATAGTTTAAAATTTTTTGTTTACTGAGACACAAAACTGCAATAAGTCACCCAAATTAGACATTGTATAGACTGCATTATTTATTCAAGATTAAGGAGTAAAAATAACAAAAGTAGCTTTACAAGATCCTAAAGTTGAAAGCTGCTCTTCTCTAAGAGCCTGTTGAGTTAAAGAGTAAATGCATAATAGTAAACTATTTAGATATGTCCACATAACAAACGTAAACATGCATAAATAAAATCCTTAAATTCTTTGTCATTAAATAATTTTTATTCTTAAGAATTTAGAAAAAGAATACAAAATCAACTTCAAGAAAAAAGAAAAGGCAGTAAAACTGATTTAATGTATTTAAAAATGTCAAACTAATTACTAAAAAATATGTAAACCAGCAGATATAGTAAGTAAATCTAAGAACCAGTTCTTTTCAAAAAATAGACAAAACCCCAAAATTAAACAAGTCCTATAAACCTAATTAAGAAAAAAAGAGAAGTTAGCAATAAGTTAATATATGTAAAATTTCTTTCAAAGAATTTAAGCCAAATTAAGTACTCAATATTTTGCACATTCACAAAGATAATCAAGGCTATGGCAGCAGATACAGGGGCATATAGGAGATTAAAAATAGAATACCAAGTAGAATGCTGGAAAACACATTTTAAAATCAGAATAAAATAAATGTTATCTTTGGAATAGATACAAATTACAAAATAGATTTCATAAAACATATGAAACCTAAATTGATCGATAAACATGAAAAAGTATGTGATTAGATATATATTCTAGGACTATATATGTTAGAATATATATGTGCGTATTTCTCAAACTAAGATACTTCTATTTTATATGAGCTTATAAGGAGCCAGCCCATCTTTCTCTTTATGAACAATGTACTACAAAACGTGATGCCTGAAATTGCTGCAGCCATTTTGCTTCCAAGCAGGGAGCCAGCCTAAAAAGTGTGTCACCCCAGAAGTCAGAATTGAGATGTAAAAAGAAACCAAGTCATGGATGTCATATGATCATTGATTTAAAGCAATCTCAAAACCCCAGACTCGCTCCACCTCTTTACCATCCTGGTACGTTAGCACAGAAACACATTTATTTATTTTAAAAGTATGAGTTAGTTTTTCTATTATGTGTGATATTAAAATAAAATAAAATAAAATAGTTCTCCTAAAGCACAGAAAAAGATGGTCCTGGTAAAGGTGCTCCTGGTAAAGGTAGCACAACACGAATTACAAAACTTGAAGAAAATAAAATGAAATTGCTAACATAGATGTGAAATCTTAAATAAAAAATAAGCAAGTAGAATCAAAAGGATATAAGGAATAATTCACAATCACCAAATAGGGTTTATACTCAGATTGTAAAAGTGGTTTAATTTAAGTAACATTAAATATTAATATATTTTGTAATAAGTAAAAATTTTAGAAAATATTATCCCAATAATTTCAGAAGACAAAAGTTGCATGTTGCTTAAAATTCTTAGTAAATTAGAAATACAAATACTCTTTAACACAATTTTTTTTTAAATTCACTTTAAACTAACAGCCAATATCTTGCTATAGTGAAACACTGGAAGAAAAAAATGATAATGTAATATCTATTAATTACCATGTCTCCTCAATTCTTAAACACTTAATTGTAAAGCCATAAACTATTAACTCTAAACTATTAACTGTAAAAAGAAAAAGGGAATGAGATGCATGACAATAAATTGAGCTATTGAGTAAAAGATATATTTCACTTTAGGAAGGCTAAAATGCATGGCAGATCTCATTATTGTTCCAAATTCTTCAACCCTTCTCATTATAGTTTTGTATAGCTTACATCATACCTGTTTCCATATGATTTTACAGTCACCACTAGAAGTCAATATATATATTTCCCTATTTCATTGAGGTTGAGCTTGTGTGATTTGCTTTGACCAATAGGTTATTTGTAGACATGATGCAAGCAGTCATCAAATGTGCGTATAAGGTAGGACTAGTCTACTCTTATACTGTTGTCATTACCATGAGAACAAGTTCAAGGTAGCAATTACGTAATAAGAAAAGACATATGGCGCAGGCTTGAAGTCCTATCACGGTCTGAAGTGGACCTGCCCACCCAAGCCTAGCCTAAAGCACAACTGGCCAGCACATCCATGAGCCTGAAAATGAATGCTTGTTGTTTAGGTTACTGAGTTACAGAGTAGTTTGTTACACAGCATCACTGCAAAAACAGTTGACTGATAAAAGCTGTGGGGCTTTTTAGGTCTTTTTTAAAAACATAGAAACGGAGTCTCACGATGTTGCCCAAGCTAGTTTCAAACTCTTGACTTCAAGGACTCCTCCTGCCTCAGCCTCCCAAAATACCAGGATTACAGGCATGAAATATGACACTCAGCTTTTTGTTCAACACTTAAAATCGAAGAGCTATGTTTAAAACATTTCTTGAATATTTTACTAATGCAAAAAGACAGGATAAAAAAATAACAGTTACAACTTTTGCAAAGAATGAAACAAAATGAATGTCTACATGTAGGTATAGACATATGTATCTAATCTATATATTATTTTAAGTACAAATCTATATATTTAAATACAAATATGTGAGACAGAGAGCCTGATTCTGAACATTAACTATACCCCTGGTTGTTTCTTCACTGGACAAGGAGGATAATAATGGTACTAATCTCACAAAGTTGTCAGGAGAAATGAGTGAGTTAATATTCATAAAAGACTTAGGACAATGTCAGTTAAATAACACTGTGAAATGATTGTTAAAAGAAAATTTAAAAACCCATATAGTAAAAATAAAATATTGAAAAAAATTTAATATTAATAAAAAAGTTCAAAACTTGGGCAGATGTAATTTCAAATGAAATTCCAGGTTTTAAAATGCAACTTTATAAGTGGATTCTAAATGTATATGAAAATGCAAAGGCCTTGCAAAATCAACACACTTCTGATGAAAAAAAACAGGGTGGAGTGTCAAAACCTACCATTTGTCAAGGCTAATTACAAAGTCACATAATAATCATACAGTAGTGCTAGTCATGTGTAGCTATTGCGCACTTAAAGTGTGATCATGTCAAAATTGAGATGTGCTGTAAATATAAAAGGATATAAAGTATAAACTATTTTAAAGATGTGATATAAGAAATATAAATTAATAATTTTATATTGGTTACATGTTTAATATTTTAATACATTGAATTAAAGCATAATAACATGAATTTCATTGTTTTTTCTTTTTCCTTTTTATTGTAGTCATTAAAAAATTTAATTATATATGTGGTTTTCATTTGTGAGTCACATTATATTTCTATTTGTCACTGCTGGTTTTAATAATGGGTGCTGTGGGAAAAGACAATTAGATGAAAGGAACAGAATGGAGAACAGGAATAATATACAAACTTATATATAAACATATCTCTGATCAAGAAAACATTCAGATCATTGGGGAAAGATACAAGACTCTGATACAATTGTTTATCCATATGAGAAAAAAATTGAATCTGATCCTTTCCTCATATTCTAAAAAGGAATTAATCATAACCATTTCAAATGTCAAAGTTCAAACCATAAAATGTTTTAATGTAAGGAAGAGAGAGTCTTAATGACTTTGAGGGTAAGGACGAATTTTTTAAAACAAGACCCAGAAAGAACAGATCATGAAGGCAAAGATGGATAAATCTGCCTATGTAAAATTTCAGTATTTAAGTTCATCAGTCAAAAAACATGAAAATAGAATATGAAAAATCAAGCTATAAACAGAAAGAATATTACAATATAACACATAATTTTACATAGGCAAATTTATATTATATAATATGTCATATAACAATATATTATCATTTATAATGCCAAAAACTAAATGACAAAAAAAAAAAAAAAAAACTAAAAAGTAGAGAGTGAGCAACCGGGAACTCAATTAGGAAAAAAATTTTAAAAACAAAAAAATGGGCAAATAATTTGAATGAACGTTTTTTAGTAGACAAAACTTGAATGACTCCTAAATGTGTGAAATACACTTGACCTCACTTAATAATTAATAACATTATCATTACAACCACATTGAAATAATATTTCATATCTACCATGTACATGAAACTTACAATGTCAGAAATCCTAAATGTTGCCCAGTAAAAGAAGCGGGGAAAAGTCATCCACTGCTGGAGGGAAGGAAGGAATAAACACTTTAGAAGCAGACTGGCACTTATCCAGCAGAATTGTATACATGCATATCTGGAACTCAACAATTTGACTTCTTGATAAATTCCCAGGAGACATTTTTGCAGATTTGTACCAGGAGACATGTTATGTACAAGATGTTAAAGCAACACTGTCTGTAATGAAAGCAACAATAACAACCTGAACACAATCCAATATCCATTAAGAATAGAATAAATAGGCAAATTGTGGCATATCCACTATAGGGCAGTGAAAAAGAATTAGAATGACAAGTGTCAGCATGAGTGATTTAAAACTGCATGTATATTGTTGAATGAAAGAAGTGATACAAAAATATACACAGTGTGGTCGCATTCATATAAAGTCCAAAGACAAGAAAAACTAAAACTAAACAATATACTGATTAAATACTAAATATATACAATTCACAAATTTAGGAAGAAAATGATTCTCACAAAAGTCAGGAGAGTGGTTAACTTGGGGAAATAAAGGAGAATTGTGTGACTAGGGAGGATGCAACGGGGCTGTCAGGTAACTACTGGCATTGCTTTTTTTTTAAAAAAATTGAGTGGTAGGAACTAGAACTTTCATTTTATCAGTATTCTTTAAACAGTGCACATATATTCTATACATTATTTGCATATTGTTTTGTGTATTTTATACATTCATTTGTGCATAAAATATTTTACAATAAAAATAAGTGATCATAATAATTTTTGGAAAATAGTTCAATATAGTACACAAGCCCAAATAAATATTACTTAAGAAATTAATATATTTAGATGTCAAAAATACCATACACAAAATCTTAAAGGCAAACAACTGCAAGGAAATAATTGTAATATGATAGCCTAAAGGTGAAAATAAGCTATTAAAGATCTTTTATCAATTAAAAAGGAAAACATTAGGACTCATTCAAAGTCAAGAGGGCAAAAGAGTTAACTAAGCCACTCACAGAAGAATAAATGTGAATGGTCAAAAGGCACATAGAAAAAAATCAACCTCAGCAATTAAAAAATAAAAACAAAACTAAATGTGAATATTTTATATCAAATAATCAGAAATTTTAAATTAATATTATTCAATACCATTGAGGGTGGGATAAGAGAGGCAATCTTGTCGACTCTTGGAAGGATGTAAACTGGCTAATTCTTTTCAGAAAAATGCCTTGCCAGATTTATAAATACATTTTAAAAGGTCATACCATTGACCTACTAATTAAACTCTTAATTCCTAAGTAAGTAACTAGAGCTGTAGATAATGACTTATTACCAAATCTTAATTGAAATCTTATTCATATTAGGAAAGAGAATCTTAGATCTCTGAAAAGTAGAGAAATGGTTAAACTTGTTATTACATATATTTGAGTGGAATATTATTTTGCCAACAAAATAATACTTTCAAATGTATTTAATGACATAGGAAATTGCTCATGAGAGACTATAAACGCAGCAACACATAAAATCTTTATACCATAACCACATATACACAAATCTATGTATGCATGTATTATATATTAATACACACACAAAAGGATGGAAAGAAATGTGGCAAAATATTAACAGTGGTTTCTTCTATTTTATTATCTAATTTCTATTTCTAAATTTTATAAAATATATCTGATTGCTTTTCTAATCAGAAAAAGTGTAACATTTAGAAATATTCATGCCAAAATATGTGATATTCCCACTCTATTATATTTATAATTCTGGATTTTAAAAGCACAGTAATGACGCATAAATATATCTTTGGAAGGAATTTGTTTGTTTTGCTGAGCTTAAATCCTAATGGCCTAGGTGGAGCATTCATCTAGGAAAAAGCCTATTTTTGCAGATGGTACATAAAAGATGTGCTCGAGGATGATGATGATGGTGCTGATAGTAACAATAATAACTATGACATGTATATAGAGGGTTACAATTTACATTGCACTTTCAGACACATTATTTCTTTCAATCACACCAATCCACTGGAAAAAAGTGTCACAGCCCAGTACACACACCATCCATTCAGCAAACCTCAGTCCCACATATGCTGTTGGGAAATACAAGAAAGCAGAAGATAAGGACAAGCTTTCAAGGAGTTTGCAGCCTGGTTATAGAGATAAAACCCGCACCCAGTAAACATAAAGTGATGAGGCTCAAAATATTAATATACGTGGGTTTCCCAGCTTTCCTCCTTCCCTGCCTGCTAAAGAGAACTTGCTTTTCCTGCTCAGGTCATTGCTCTCCTCCACTCCCCAAAGAGGGATCAGCAGTTGCCAGACCATTTCTGTGCTGCAGCCAGACTTTGTCAGTGGACATTTGTCACCTAGAGATGGAAGAAAGGACAAGAGACCTGAGAAGTTGTTTGGGGGAGGTAGGAAGAGAGCAATTTCAGAGCAACTCTGGTGTAGTTTATGAGTTAAAGTAGAGGGCAGGGAAAAACTAGAATTCAGAGAAGATGTGGTACAGAAGATGCATGACCTCCACAATATTTTTAAGAAATAGTAGTAAATAATTTGAGTCCACTGAAATCACATTTGGCTACCAGACTCTTTGACCATCACATTAATCTAATCCTGGATCAGAGTTATACCAGAGTAACACTTTGGAGTTGCTGCTATGTAGAAGTGAAGGTACTTACCAAAGAAAACTTACCAAAGAAACTCCTGCTCTTCCTTCACTGTACCACAAAAGTTTTAATATTTGCAAGCAGATCTAGTGCAAGGTCACTGTAGTAGACAGACTTCCAAGATGACCCTCAGTGATCTCTATCTCCTGTATTTGTGCCTTTGTGTAACAGCCTCTTCTTGAGTATGGCTGGAACTAGTGACTGGCTTCTAACCAACAGAATACAGTAAAGGTGGCAAGATGTCAGTTCTATGGTTCTGTAACAGAAGACTGACTTCCACCTTGCTCATACTCTATTGCCTTCTCAACTGACTGGATGGACGAAGTGAGCTGCAGCATCAATGAAGCAAAAGGCCCACCTGGCAAGGAACAGAGGGGCCTCCAGCCAACAGATAGTAAGAAACTGAATCCTGTCTACCAGCACAGAGAGAGCTCGGAAGTGGATCGCTACCGTGTTGAACCTTGAAATGACTACGATGAGCTGACACACGGATGGTAGCCTGTGAAAGGTCCGGAAAGCAGAGGCCCAACTGAGCCACACTCAGACTCAGACCCACAGAAACTATGAGATAATATGTGTGGTGTTTTATGCCTCTAGGTTTTGCAGTGATTTGTTACTCAGCAATAGCTGACTAACACAGTCCTATGTTTGTTTACCTCTTCTTTCATTTTCCGCTTTCTCTCAGAAGTTCCTCATCTCCCCTCTAAGTCATCCTGGCCTCCTCTTCAGGCAAGCTCTCTATTTGGATTGCTTAGACACTGAAGCTGCATGTGAAGAACAAAGTATGGGGCTGACAGGAGTCTTGGAGAATGCTGACTCAGATGTGGCCATCCACCAAGTCCAGAGACCCCACCAGAGCAACTGCTTGGTCCTCAACACTCACTACGCACATCTGCTTCCCCACAAGATAGAGTGACAATATGATAGCAGCCTGAATGCAGCACTCCTGGTCCTGAAATGGACCAGGTCGTACAGATGCAAGTGAAAATGCAGCACGTCACTTCCTTGGAAGATCATTACAAAGAGCCAGATCCCACACCATTGTCACTGAAGTATTCATAGAAAATTTCAAGAGGCATATGAAGACATTTTAAAGGCATATCTGGTCTGGTCACTACACAAAACGGAATGATACCAACTGTTGTATTGCAATATTTCTTTAACTCGACTGGGCTACCAACTTCTACTATCTTGAATATCCCTTTTAAGGTGGCCACAATTGTAGGATTTTTTCAAAAGGGCAGGAGCGGTTCTGGGTCTCTAGCCTGTGCCAAGTTGAAAGAGGATGAGAAGTAGTCCCAAAGTATGAAGTATAAAGGATTTTTTTCCTGTTCTTCCTCTGAGGTCCTATCAGGAAGCAAATACACAGTGATGGAAAGAACAAGAGAGCCCTGAGAAACAAAAGGATAGAGAAACTAGATTTTCTACCTGGTAAAACAAATTGCAAATTAATATTTTCCAAACACCATTTCCCTCTTTGATGCTATAAAGAGCACAGATCAGGCAGAAAGCATGTCCACTGCCTCAAAGAACTTATGGTCTCATGACAAAGTTCAGATTACAATATAAAAGCAGAGTCTAGTGTGTTCCTTCTCTTTCATTCTCCCTGTTCAATCCATAATCAAGTCTTGTTGATTCTACCTGCAAAATCTGAGTGCTTCTTACCACCACCACCCCTGCCACCCTCATTGCTTTTGCCCTAGTCCAAGCCACCATCTTTCCCTGGGATGACCCCAGTAGCCTTTGCTAGTATTGCTTTCTGCTTCCAATCCACACTTTATATTGTACATGATATTTTTGTAGCTCCAAAGAATTCCCATAGCACAGAATCATTAACATGTCTTTAAGTTCCTTGACAATTTAGCTTCTGCGCTTCCTCTCTGAACTATCTTCTGCCACCCTCACTCACTATAACCCAGCCTCATTCACCTTTGTCTGTTCTTTAAGCTCATCAAGGTATCTTCTTCCTTAGTGCCTTTTGCACTTGTGTTTCTCTCTGCCTGAAACATTCCATGTTATCCTCCTTCACCCAGGTCATTCCTCCTCAGCACTCAGCTCTCCCTGACATGCCACCATCTCACACTTTTCATGACCCTCCAATCCTCATCAGGACCCTCTTTCCTTGCCTCTTACATCTATTTTTTCATAACACATCACAATTTATAGGTTACATATTTGTGTATGTCCTGTGTTGTATAATGTGCATCTTCCTCACTAGACTGCAAACTCTATGAGAGCGGGTACCAAATATATTTTGTCCGTCCTCTATCATCAAATAAATGATTGGATGGTGCTCCCACACTTCAGAATTTTCACAGTTCTTTATATCTACTTGTCACCCAGCATTTTTATGATAGTTACTTGTATACATACCTGGTTGTGCCTAAAAAAATATCTGAGCTCCTTGAAGATGAGGTCTGTGTCTTACAAATCTCTAAATCCACTTTAAGTCCAACAAGAGCCCTATATATAATTGGCACTGATAAATATGTAATGAATGGATGAAACAATTGAATTGTGCCTATGAGTCATCATAGGTGGTGTCACAGTGTTTCAGTTAAATGTATTAAAGAAGGAAATCTTCTCCTGCCATTCTGTATATATATATGAGTGGTGGTTCCATGCAAAGTTATAAGCCAATATGATAAGATAAAAAATTTCTGACTCACAATGATTCAGTAATCTAGTAATACCCTCACAGTGAGGATGTGATGATAAATTTGTTTTAAAATGTAGTTTACAAGGGAAAATGTTTTACTCTCTGTCTTACTAATAGGAATTTTTTTTAAATGTAGGAGATGTTCCAGAAAAAAAAAAAAAAAAAAAAAAAAAACTATCTTGATGAATTAAAGAATATTTTTCTCATGTCCCCTCTTCTCCTGTCTTCTCTGTATGTTTTAAATCAGAATGTTTCAAAATGTCCTGTGAAATCATTACTCCTGTAAAATTGTCCAGATGAAATGGTGAAAATGGACTTGTTTGACTAGACATCTATAAAATGTCTCTGAAACAGAGCATCAGTGGAGATATATTTATTGAGAAACTAAAGAAGGTGATATTTCATGGGCCCTTGCTAACAGGCTCCTTCCAGGGTCCTACTATTATAAAATTTGCAGAAATGGGTATTTTAGTAGCAATGGATTAACACTGTGCTCTCTCCCCTCTCTGATATTGCCACTTTTCTGGTCCCCTCCATCATATTTCTCCTCATGTTGTGTGCTAAGGCAGTGTTCCTGGACATTTTGATCATCACACTTAGGAGGAGATGATTTAGGGATCTATTTAGTTCATGGCGAGTGGTACCCATTTATGTGGTTCATAGTGAATTCGATGTGTCATTAAATCATGGCTACCATCCCACTGTAGGAAGAACCTTTAATAACTCTTCTACCTCCAACTGTGCTGACTCACCCAATGTTGGGACACAAAAGTTAGAGCCAGGAGTTCTATTGACATAACTCCTTTGGCAGTTGGCACTGAAAAGAGAGAGGAATGAGACACAATGCTTGAAATAAATTATGTTTTTTAATCTCATGTTGGAATGTGGCAGCATGTTTACCTATGTGATGTGTGGTATCTTTCATCACTCTAAATAAACATTCATTTATGTAACTATTTTTATATTTGTAATATGTAATCTTTTTCTTATAGAGGAACTCCCAAATGTTATCAGATGAAAGCCCCACAAAAGCTATATTTACTCCTAGACCCAGCATACCTACTTTTCCTCGAGTAAGAACACAAGACAACTCTCAAATACATCAGGATCCTTAAATGACCAGCCTGGCAGGAATATCACATGTTGATCTGAGTCTGTTACATTAGCCTTCAAACAGAGAGCCAAAACAGTGAGCTGTTCCTCTAAGTTACCTTCACAGCAACCTGAATCACAGTTGAAGACAACAGTACTTTGCCCTTGATAATTACACAGCAATGAGAAGAGGAAGAGGAAGAAGAGGAGGTGGAAGAGGAGGAGGAGGAGGAGGAGGAGGAGGAGGAGGAGGAGGAGGAGGAGGAGGGGAGAGGGAGGGGGAGGAGAAAGAAGAAATGATTATATCCCCTGCCACCCCAAAATAGGGCAAGACAAGAAATTATGGGTAAACTCTAGTTCTTTTAGTCTTAAGAGAAGAAAATATGAAGCACTCATTATTTTCTCTTCTCCACAGCCTCTTAAATGAGAATATATCATTACAAATCTGATAAAAAATTACTTTTCTCCTAATTCATAGAACAATTTTATCAGTTTTGTTTATGCACAATGTCCTAATTTTTCAATATACATCTAGTGGTGTTCCCTTTAGACACCATGAGGGTACACAAAATGAAACATGCCATCTCTTGTTAAGTCAATGCTTACAGAGATAATTTAAAGAAAAAAATGTCTTTTAGAGATGATGGTATTTAGAAGAGAGAAAAAACAAATGGGGCAACATAATGCAAATGAAACTGAACATTTTTATTGCCAGGGTCTTTTCAGTTATATTAGCTTCATCAAGTTTGTGTGAATTTATCTAAAGTAGTGGTTTCCTAGCACATTTTTCTTTTTAATGATGGTTTTATTGAGAAGTAATTTACATATTATAAAATTCACCCTCTTAGAGTACACAAGTTTAGGATATTTACAGAGTTGTACAGCCCTCACCACTATGTAATTTTAGAAAATTTTCATCACCTCAAAAAGAAACTCCAAATCCATTAGCAGACACTTCCCATTTTCCATTTCCTCAGCTCCAGGCAACCCATAATCCACTTTGTCTACATAGATTTTCCTATTCTGAGCATTTCCTATAAATAGAATTGTACTTTATGTGGTCTTTCGTGATGGGCTTCTTTCACTTAGCATAATGTTTTTAAGGTTCACCCATGTCGTGGCATGTATCAGTACTTCATTCCTTTCCATCAAATCCACTCTACGGACATACCATATTGTGTTTATTCCTTCATCAGTTATCGGGCTTCGGGGTTGTTTCTACTTGTTGGCGGTTATAATAGTACTACTATAAACACCTATATACAAATTCTTGTGTGGACATATGTTTTCACTTTTCTTGCATATACACCCAGCCACAGAAGAGTTGGGTCATATAGTAACTCTATTTTCAACAATTTAAAGAATTGCCACACTGCTTTCCAAAGTGATTTCACCATGTTACACTCTCACCAGCAGAGTATGAGGGCTCCAATTTCCCCACGTCCTTGCCAATACTAGCTATTTTCTGTCTTTTTATTTTAGCCATCTTAATGGGCGTGAAGTGGTATCTCCTAGTGATATTGATTTGCATGCCAAACACTTTTGATTTTGCATGCCTATTAGCATTTGAGCATTCACCTTATTTTATATGTGGTGGATTATTTATAAAGTTATATATATATATATGTGACATATATACACATATAAAATATTGTATTTATATATATTACTGTATATAATCCAGTACAAAGATAGCATATAGTATAAAACATCTCCTAAAATATGTTTGAAATGTAAGACAGAAGTTCTAACATTTTTTTCCAAATATTTCAGAGAATGATTTTTTACTCCCTTGGGATTAATTCATCCCACTTAGAACACACCTATATAAAGAACCATCAAAATTTAAAATAAAACTTCTGCTAAGAAGCAAAGATTCTCATATTCTTTCAGCAGTATTTATTTATTGAGAGTTCACTATATATGAAGCATTCTAAGTACTTCCCAATAAACAAAGTACATAAAAGACAATCCATGTTGTTGAATGTTACAGTATATATATTATTTCATAAAGAGGTCCTGTTGATCTAGATTTTTTTCTTTTAAGTTAGTAGCAGGTGACCATATTACATTAAAAAAATTCATGGTGCAACTAAACACAGCAAAATTAATCTGATATGTCTTAATGATATAGGCAATAATTAATGCGTGTGCAAGAAACCATAAAAGCTAACATTCGCCTAAGTTCTATCCATTCATTATCACACAACACAGCTTTTTTTTAGAGCTGCACCACTTTCTTGTAAGTATTAAATGGTAGACAATCTGTGTTTTCTCTGTAGTTGCTTTCGAGATACTTTGTCTTTATTGTTCTGAATTCTTACCATTTGTCTAAGTGTAGATTTATTTTTATTTATCATATAAAGAAGGGCTTACGTCTACCTAATGTTACATTTCACAATGTTCATCAAGTCTAGAAAGTTCTCATCCATTTTGTCTTCAAATATTGCTTTTGTGTTTTTGTAGGCTTTTTGGTTGGTAACTGAACTATGCAAGTGAATGGAGTATGGTTAGTTTGAAGCAAAAGTTATCCATAATGACAAGAAAGGTAAGAAACAAAAATGGCAGTAGCATTAGCAAAACCTTTTTTGCAAATTAACTGAAAAAAAAAAAAAAAAAAAAACACTATGCTGGCAGAAGAAATCCGTAACACTACACATGTATCTGAAGAGCAGTGGCAATGAATACACTTGCTCAGAAGCCCTTACTTATAGGCAACACCACCTAAAAATTACATGGGTTAGTTTGAGCTCACAAAGAAGGAAGCCTTTGTGAAAAAGAAAAAGAAAAAAAAAAAACATGATGAGATTGAGTTATTGTCACGGTAGTAAGGTTGGAAGTGAGGGAATCTTGATGAGACATCCAGAAGCAAGGTCTGAGTAACCTGAATAGTACGGTGGTCTACAAAACTCCCTCCCTTTCTTATGAGTGGCAACTACATAATTCAAATACACATAATTAACATTTTTTTTGTTGTTGAGACAGTTTTGCTCTTGTTGCCCAGGCTGGAGTGCTATGGCGAGATCTCGGCTCACTCCTGGGTTCAAGTGACTCCCCGGCCTTGGCCTCCCAAAGTGCTGGGATTACAGGCATGAGCCACCGCAGCCGGCCAACTTTTTTTGTTTTTTTGTTCTTAGAGAGAGGGTCTCACTCTGCCACCCTGGCTGGAGTGTAATGGCATGATCATAACTCACTGCAGCCTGGAACTCCTGGGCTCAAGTGATCCTCCTCCCTCAGCCTCTCAAGTATCTGGGACTACAAATATGAGTCACCACACCTGGTTAACTTAAAAAAAAAAAAAATTGTAGAGAAAGAGTCTCCCTAGGCTTGCCCAAGCTGATCTCAAACTCCTGGTTTCAAGAGATCCTTTTGCGTTAGGCCTCTCAAAGTGCTGGGAATACAGGTATGAGCCACAGCACCTAGCCAACCTAATTAACTTTTAAAACTAGTAGGAAGCAGGGAACCCAAGGAGAACCAAGGAAAGAAATAATCAACAAAAGGGGATGGAGGCAGAGGCAGCAGCAGGAGGCTCTCGGCTCCATTCAGATAGGAACAGATTCAGAACCTGGGGTTGGCTGAGAACCCACTGAAACCTCTAGCTACCCTAAACAGCCTTTTTCTGCATCTCCCTGGGAACTCCCATGAACCAGAGCTCCCATCAGGCAGTGTGTTCATCCTTCCAGGAGGTTCCATTAGCAGACTGCCCCATACATCTGAGAAATGATGCAAGAGATAAGTAAAAGATGCCAGCAGGTCCCAACTCAAACTACAGGTCTCAAAGAATTAATAAGTCAGAAACGTGTTTTTTAGAAATAAAGGAATATGGGCTTTAGGTCTTCCCAGTAAACTTGGCTTTTGGCAAGTCACACAATCTCTCTGAATCTCTCTCAGCTCCTCTGAGTTCCTTTATCTTTGACATGTGCTATTACTGACCCCTTAAGGCTGTTGCTACGATTAAAAATTGAAATGTTTGTTAAGCATAGAGCACAAAGAGTGCTCAATGAATATGACTCTTTTTTTCTCCCCAAACCCAGGTCTCCCTCTAGGAAGCCATGACAAGAGGAAGCTGTAAGATTCTCCCCGGGACTTGAAAGCTTAAGGAGATGAATAACTCCTCCCCTCTCAGGCCCAGTCCCAAGGCCCAAGGCCACTTGTGTCAGCAGCGTGCGTCAGCCAGATAGCAGAAGCAGGAAGAGAGCCGGACGGAAGACACCTACTCTGGTTGGAAGACACCCCTGAAGATGGAGAAAGAGGTCATCCAGGTACAAGGTAGCAGTTACTTCAGACTAGGACACTTCCTGTTTACAGGAGACTATAAAACCTTTGCCCCGTCCTCACTTGGGGCTGACACCATTTTAGGCCTCAGCCCGCCTGCAATCAGGTGCTCATTAAAATAGCATGTTGCTCCACACCTCCTCGTGTTATCTGTTGATGCGCTCCCAGGGTTCGAACAGATACAAGAATCTTGCAGAATCCATTCCTAAAAACTAATAATTAAAGTTAGGATGAACAGTGAGACATACCCCACTGGCATCACTGAACAGTGCTTACTGGTTCATTTGCTTTTACTTACCTCTACTTTTTGAAAGGAAAAATTAAGGGGCTTTTAGCAATCCTGCTAATTTACTTATTTATTTACTTATTTGTTACTTTGGAAAAAAATAGCTATGTTGTCCTCTGGAGCCATCTGAGCAGAGCTCACGTTGTTCTTGTCACAGAAGACAGAAGGTTAAATTGAAGAAGCTGAAATGCACCCCTCACTCAGGTGAGAGAAGGGAAGGGAGTTAAGATAACTCAATGAGTGGCTCACGGACCAGCAGCACCTGCATCCGTGAGAGCTTGTGGATCCAGAATCTGCTTTTTAACACAATGCCTAGATAATTCTTTGCATAAGATTAATGTTTTGAGGAGCACAGCACTCCCTCTCTTGCATCTTGGCACTTATTGCCCTTAATTTCTCTCCTCTAAGTGTGGGAGTCAGCCTATGGAGTCTGTTTTGCACTCTGGGTCTCCATTCCATTATTAATGACAGAGCCATTCAGGTGTCCCTGTTAGTACAGTGACACAAGTGATCAACACTGAGTTCCACAGAAACTATCATGGAACAGGCTGGTTCTTTTTGTCAGTGCTGGGGCCACCGTCTCACCAACAGCCAAGCAGCGAGCAAGATTAGAACATGAAGGATCCGGATTCATAATGCCTGAGGGATCGACACAAAGCATAGTTATCAACCTTGTACACAAAGGAAGCTGGACAGACGTGGCCACTTTGCCTCACCCTATGACTTGCATCCTGACCACATAGAAGGAAGATTCATATAAGAAGATCCTTTTCATCCTCTTCAAAGCACCACATTGCAGAATTAAAGATGCTGAATTTAACAAGCAAATTGCAGCAATGTATCTGCAATTGCAATAAGCATCTGCTTCAGCTGCTGTATCCTCTATTCTTATATTTATTAATGTAATGCTAATTAGTTCTACTAATGAGAGTTATAACAGAAGGGTAATGACCAGAAGCCCCATACAAATTGTTCCTCTTCATTTGTTTTCTTCTCTCTCTTTTTTTCCTTTTAGCAATGAATTGATTAGGGCCTGAAATAAAGGAAATGCAGTATCTGTCAAATCACTATAAATATGAACGGGAAATTCTGAGAGGGTTTTTTTTTTTTCCTGTTTCTTTGGCATTTGTTTCAATGCTGCCTAGATTTATTCAGAAATGAGCCAAGAAGCCAGTACTATAAAAATGACTAAATGCAAACATAAAAAATTAAACCTTTGTACCTTGGACGAAGCTGATGGTTATCTAGCTGCAACCTCATCTCCATTTTTATTGGAAGCAAATTACACATCTATGTATGATTCAAAGGGTGCATTATTTTATTCTTATTCTGAATGTGTGGGGTTTGAGTGCTATGGTTAACTTTGTATATGCAAGATGATAAAGCTTGCCTTTAGGCTTTGTATGTCCTGTTCACACAGACAAACTGACCGATATGCAGATAATCATAAGACTCATGCCAGCTCTAAAATTAACTGCTATTCCACAGAGATCCATTAATTCAGACTAAATCTTTGCCCAACAAACATGCATTTGCCATGCATCTTGGCATTTCTTAAATAAGCAAAATAAACACATTTTTTTTCCTTCCTGTTACTTTCTCAAGCTCCAGCCAATCTTTATTTTCTTAAAAATGTTTATTGGAATGTAAAGAAGTTGAACTCATAGAAACCAAGTAGAATGGTGGTTACCAGGGGCCAGAGGGTAGAGAAAATGGGAAGATGTTAGTCAAAGGGTATAAACTCACAGCTATAAAATGAGTAAATCCTAGAGACCTAATGTACAGCATGGTGACCATAGTTAATAAGAAGCTATGGTATACCTGAAATTTGCTGAGACCAGATCTTAAGTGTTCTCATTAGACACACAAAAAAGTTAACCATGTAAGGTGACTGACATATTAATTAACTTGATTGTGATGATTCTTTCCCAATGTATATCAAACATCATGTTGTACACTTTTAATACACTGTATAAATTTTATTTGTCAATTGTACCTTTGTAAAGCTGAAGACATTTAAAAATAAAATTTCAAAAATTTTTTTAAAGAAAAAAATTAGTTCAACAAACACATTTTAGACAAGTACTGTGATTTCATTTAACGCGCCTATCAGTGCTGTGTTCTAGGTAAGACCCTCATCTTGCATATGACAAAAGAGATGGACAGAAATACCTCAAGGCAAAGAGCAAATAAGGAGTTGGGATTCAAACTAGGTCTTCTAACTGAATATACAGGGATATTTTCACATGCCCAGGGGTTCTCAAAGCATGATCACTGAACCAGTGGCCTCCACACCATCCAAGAACTTGTTAGAATGGAAATGTAGGGGCTTCACTTCAGACCAATTATTACAAATCAGAAACTCTAGGGGTGGGGCCCAGCGATCTACATAACAAGCCTACAAGTGATTTTGATGCATGCTCAGGGTCTGCAAGGACTGCACTAGTCCAGAACTGCCTTCTCCCCAGAACTATTTGGAAAGACAAAGGACACCTGCAAGACTCAGAAGGCACTCCCTCTTTAACACCTTTGTTTCCATGCCTACAGCTCTCCTAAACAGCTGTGTGTCTGTGTTTTCCTTTCTCCATTCAGCAAACATTCACTGAGCACCTTTGACGGGCGGGACGCTGTGTTGGAGGCTACGAATACACAGGCACAGACAGAATTTCTCTGTGTTCAGAGAAAATGGCAAAGATGTGAAAACAGCACTATCACAGCACTTCCAAAGGCTTTGTCTCAATCTCCCTCAATCCCTAAGGTCCCTGCAACTACTGACCCTGCTGCTTTCTGCAAGGAACTCTCTCTTCCTTCCTTAGTGTATACTCCGGGTATTGGGTTCTCTTTTTCATTAGCTTTACTTTCTTTCACTGCATCACATAAATCCTTCCCAATGTTGCATTTGTATACTTCTTTTCTCTTTATCTATTTCCTCTTGTAATATTTTTGGAATTTGCCACTCATTATGATATTTCTGCTTATCCTAATAGCACCTTCATTTTCCTACTGAGGTTTAAAATCTCCACCATCTCTTTGCCCTGTCTCCAATACTCCAGAACCTGTGTTTAATCAGAGGCCAAGTCTTCACATTTGTACCTTGGTATCTCTAACACCTCCTCATTCTCACCTCTGTCACCAGATTATTTTAAGGACTCTTTTACTAACCTCTCCTCTGGCATCCCATCTCCTGTCTCCAGCATCTATCCCCAGATAATAGGTAAAAACTTCTTTATAAAAATTATATCAGGCAGGGCGCAGTGGCTCACGCCTGTAATCCCAGCACTTTGGGAGGCTGAGGCAGGCAGATCACCTGAGGTCAGGAGTTCAAGACCAGCCTGGACAACATGGTGAAACCCCATCTCTATTAAAAATACAAAATTAGGCCAGAAACCGTGGTTCACGTCTGTAATCCCAGCACTTTGGGAGCCCTAGGCGGGAGAATCACCTGAGATTGGGAGTTCAAGAGTAGCCTGACCAACATGGAGAAACCCTGTCTCTACTAAAAATACAAAATTAGCCAGGCGTGGTGGTGCATGCCTATAATCCCAGCTACTCGGGAGGCTGAGGCAAGAGAATCACTTGAAACGGGAGGCAGAGGTTGCAGTGAGTCAAAATTGTGCCATTGCACTTCAGCCTGGGCAACAAGAGCAAAACTCCGTCTAAAAAAAAAAAAATTAGCTGGGCGTTGTGGCAGGCACTTGTAGCCCCAGCTACTCGGGAGGCTGAGGCCGGAGAATTGCTTGAACCTGGGAGGCAGAGTTTGCAATGAGCCAAGATTGCACCACTGTACTCCAGCCTGGGGGACAGAGTAAGACTTTGTCTCAAAAAAAAAAAAAAAAAAAAAAAAAGTATATTCCTCTTGTATTGGTTCTCCATTGTCCACCAATCTCAAAATTGTCTCTTAGGAAGGCTCTCTACAACATGATTTCTGATGAACTTTTCCAGTCCTATGTCCCCTACACACTCACTTCAACAGAATAGACTTCACTGTTCTCCAAATGTAACCCCTTCTTTTCTTAAAAAAACAAGTTTTAAGTTCAGGGGTTTGTGTGCAGGTTTGTTACGCAGGTAAACTTGTGTCATGGGGGTTTGTTGTACAGATTATTTCATCACCCAGGTATAAAGCCTAGTGCCCATTCGTTATTTTTCTTGATCCTCTCCCTCCTCCCACCCTGTAGCCTCCAAAAAGTCCCAGTGTGTGCTGTTCCTCTCGTGTATTCTCACTATTTAGCCCCCACTTAAAGTGAGAACATGCTGTGTTTGGTTTTCTGTTACTGTATTAGTTTGCTAGGGGTAATGACCTTCAACTCCATCCATGTTCCTGCAAAGGACATGGTCTCACTCTTTTTTACAGCTGCATGGTATTCCATGGTGTATATATACCACATTTTCTTTATCCAGTCTATCATTGACAGGCATTTAGGTGGATTCCATGTCTTTGCTATTGTGAATAGTGCTGCAATGAACATACATCTGTGTGTGTGTCTATATAATAGAATGATTTATATTCCTTTGGGTATATAACCAGTAATGGGATTGCTGGGTAGAATGGTATTTCTGTCTTTAGGACTTTGAGGAATTGCTACATTGTCTTCCACAACCAAATGCAATCCTTTTTTTCCTGACTTCTGTTCATGCGTTTCTTTCTTCCAGCTAGCTCATCCTTTGTGTTATTACCTGTTGATACTCTACTATTTTTATGACTCAATTGAAACTTTCTCCCTGGTGCCTTCCAAGTTCCACCAATGGGATATGGTTTTTTCATTCAATTCTTCTTTGAATCCTGCAGTACTTTGCTTGTCTCTTTCCTGGCTTTTTCTTGCCTTTATTTGCATTTGGATATTGGCACGGCTGGATTCTCAGCTGCCTCAAGGTTTGCATGTCTTTTGCCACCCTAAACAATAACTTTTTCAGGGGAGAAACTTAATAAATATTGGTTGAGTATTATTAAAATGTGTTTCTCTTCTGTTTATCCTTTACCTGCCATTCTTGACCCATTTGGCTACTACCATTTGATTCACAAAAATCCCTTAGCTTCTATCCCAAAGATCCAGAATTTGCTTTTCATGAACCTTATTCAAACACATTCTCTGTGTCTTTCATCTCATCATGTCTAAAACTCAGTTACCAGGAGTCACAAGAGGTTTGTGTGTAGTTTGTAAATGAACACCCTAATTACAGTGAGATTAATCTGGACAGATCTGGATTAAAATGTCTCCTCTGTATTCCCTTTTGATTACCTTTTTTTAGTCTCACAGGCCCTCAGTTTCTGTGTTTGTTAAAAAAAAAAAAAAAAAAAAAAAAAAAAAGGACAATTTCTTCTACCTTGGAGGCTGACTGCCAGAGCCAAAAAAAGAGAAAGAAATTGAAATGTCTAACTAAATAAGACATGGCCAATTCTTCATTAATGTTTAGAAGTTGAAAGGATCCACCTTCATTTTGCAGATGGAGAAACTGAGGCGCATCTCTGTGGATTCAGCGGCTGAAGGTGGCCAACTTGAAGGGAGCAGAGCCACCACTAAAATCATTGTCTCTTGACCCCCTTCCTGGTCCTTCTCCAAATAAATGATGCAGACCCTTCCAGGAACAAACCTGGTCCAATGACTGGAGGCCTAAGAGGAAGCCAGTGTTGCGTGGGTGTCGGGTTGTCACCAGTCCCTCATCTCACTCTCGGGCACCGCCAAAATGTCTATCCCCTCCGTTAGACCGAGAGCCACACAGAGCCTGGTGAGCAGCTCTGAAGGCATTCGGTCAGGCCCTGGCAGCCGTGACATTCTGGATGATTTTTGTGCAGCTGGGCTGACTCAGGGCTGACTCACTTGGCAATGTGGGCAGGAGAGGGAGCAACAAGCTGCTGGCGTCTGACCTTTCAGACCTTGTCTCCCTCCCGAGTGTGTAGAGGAGTCCCTGGGGCAGTTGTGACACCCTGTGGCCAGGTCGGCTCATCACAGCAGTGTCCCTTAACAAAACAAAGAGTGCACTGGGCATTTGCTGGGGAAGAAAGGGTGCTCTCCTGAGTTTGTGGATTATTCCACCTTTTGGCTGCAGCTCAGGCTCACTACTCCTCCATTGCCTAGCACCGCTTCCAGCCTTAATTAAATTTATTTGCAACCTTTTGAGCCTTAATTGAGAATACCTTCCAAGAAAGTAGATATGAAGAACTGAAAAAGTGAAGGCCACAGGAAATGACTCAGAATCGATACTGAACCCTTCCAGAGGACAGGGGATATGTCTTCTATTCCATGCAGCCTTACCCAAACCAAGGACACTGTATACTGTAGGTGCCCAATAAATGTTACTGCATATTGAATGTGTTCCATGCCCAATAGCTTGACCAAAAGGCTAATAAGTATCACATACTGTTGTATTACATTTCATCTATCAATATCAGCTAGACTCAAACTTTAACATTCAATTGACTTGCTCTTGATTGTGACTTCCCAATAATGAGAACTAGAATATTACCTTCCTCTGCCTGCCTAGAGAAATCTACAAGAATTTGACAGGCATGCTGTGACATAGGACAATTCATTATAGGACAATTAGATGATGCTATTCACATATGTGTGTGCTTCTTTGACTTTCCATGCTTTTTTTCAGCTTTTCTTCACTCAGCATCCCTTCCTCCCATTCCTCTCAATTTCTATTCTTTCTCTTATGGAAAGAGCCCTAGTTTATATTTTATGCTTGCTTTTATTCTTTGAGAAAATAGTTTTTAATGAAAGTATTTAGCATAGCAGTTTGTCAGACTAGAATGAGATTGCATCTAATTGTGCCTCTTCTAGGTGAACTGCACAACAAAGCCCACCAGAATTTAGTTTCAGGTGAATAGACAGTAAAATCCACAGAACTGCATGCACTCACTTAACAGGATTTGGAATTATTATAAAATTATTTAGAAAATCACTGTCACGTCATTTGTGTTGGGGGAACAGGATTTGGAATTATTACAAAATTATTTAGAAAAGCACTATCATGTCATTTGTCCTGGAGGAGCTGACAGGGTGAAAAGCATCTCTTGTCATATACTGGTTCCTAGAAGTATCTCAGAGTATTACTGTCTGCTTCTATCAGATAACAAAAATAAAATAAAGACAGCAAGAACAAGCATCCAGAGCTGATGATATTCCTATGGTTGGAGGACAGTTTGGATAGTGAACAAAGAGAATGGCAGTAGAGAGAGCCGAGAGTTGAAAAATGAGGCAAAAGTTCTGCATATCCTAGACAACTGTCCCAGTGTCTGGAGAACCAGCCACAGTGGTCTTAGTTCACACTACAGGCTGCCTTTCTGAATTACAGCTAGCAGCAGCTGTTGCCTTCAAACACTGTGCTCTGCCAGCCACACTGGATCCTATCCAGCATTTATGATGGCCCCATCCCAACCCTGGCCAACCAGGCTCTACATGATTAGGCTCCTGCCTCCTCCAAACCCTTCCCCATACCCCACTGCCTTACACACCCTGACTGTCCTGCTTTGCACTTGCGATTCCTTCTGTCTAGAACGGGGGTCCCCAACTGATACTGCTGCATGGCCTGTTAGGCAGAAGGTGAGTGGAGGGTGAGCGAGTGAAGCTTCATCTGTATTTACAGCCACTTCCCATCGCTTGCATTACTGCTGGAGCTCTACCTCCCGCCAGATCAGTGGTGGCATTGGATTCTCACAGGTGTGCAAACCCTATTGTGAACTGTGCACTCGAGGGATCTAGGCTGCCTGCTCCTTTTGAGAATCTAATGCTTGATGATCTGTCACCGCCTCTCATCACCTCCAGACCTCCAGACGGGACTGTCTAGTTGCAGGAAAATGAGTTCAGGGCTCCCACTGATTCTACATTATGGTGACTTGTATAATTGTTTCAAAATATATTACAATGTAATATTGATAAAAATAAAGTCCATGGTAAATAGTGCCCTTGAATCATCCTGAAAGTATGCCCAACCCCTTGTCTGTGGAAAAATTGTACTCCATGAAACCAGTCCCTGGTGCCAAAATGGTTGAGGATTGCTGGTCGAGAATGTGTCCCCTAGTCCCTTGCATGGGATAACCCCTCACTTTATCCAGAACTTGCCTTAAATGTTACCTTTCCAAAGGTCATCATTTCTCCTGCCATTCAAAGTGCTCCATCCTTTCATCCTGTTTCATTTGTCTCTATTTTATTTACTATTACTTGAAATTATATTTCATAGTTCTGTGTTATTGTCAATTTTATATCTTTCCATGATGACTTGTCTCTTTTCTCTTTTGGTCAGTGTTTAGTACTTAGCAGTTGCTCAGTAAATATTTATAGACTAAAAAAAATAGTTAGGCCTGTCTGGTTTTTGTGTAGATCCCTGCTCCTCCCCACCCACCCCCGCTTTTTTTTTTTTTTTTGAGATGGAGTCTCAGTCTTATCACCCAGGGTGGAGTGCAATGGGGCCACCTTGGTGCACTGCAACCTCCACCTTCTGAGTTCAAGAGATTCTCCTGACTCAGCCTCATGAGTAGCTCGGATTACAGGTGCCCAGCTCCACACCCAGCTATTTTTTTTTCGTATTATTAGTAGAGACGAGATTTCACCATGTTGGCCAGGCTGGTCTCGAGCTCCTGACCTCAGGTGATCAGACTGTCTCGGCCTCCTAAAGTGCGAGTATTACAGGCATGAGCCACTACACCTGGCCAACCCCTTTCTTATCAAAGTTTTCAACTTTGTCTTGAATTATTCAGAGGGAAGCTGGTTTCCAAATTGCATATAGTGATGTAGCACTAGATCTTTAAAAATGTCCTAGTCTGTAAAACAAGATTGTATTTGTTTTCTAAGAAGTCCTACCAAAGGAGTAATAGACATTTTGGAAAAGGGAATTAATATTCATTGATCACTTACTATATGCCTGCCATGATGCTAGAGGCTTTCCAAACATTTTATGATTTACTTCTCTCAACAACCATTCTGGAAACTGAGTGTGAGAGAGAATAAATAACTTCGCTAAGGCTGTATTGGGTTGAATAGCATCCCTCCAAATGATATCTCCAAGTCCTAAATCCCAGTTCCTGTAAATGTAAGCTGATTTGGAAATAAGGTATTTTCATATGTAATTAAGGATCTCAAGATATACTGGATTTTAGTGAGTCCAAGATGCAATGACTATTATCCTTTCAAAAAAAGGAGAGACACAGAGACACACTGAGAAGATGGCCCTGTGAAGATGCAGGCAGAGATTGAAGCGATGCAGCTACAAGGCAAGGAGTGCCACAGATTCCTGGCAACTACCAGAAGCTAGCCAAGAAACGTGGAATGGGACTGCTGCCCTCCAGATCTGTGAGACAATAAATTTCTTTCAAGCCAGCCTGTTTATAACAGTTTGTTACAGTATCTTTATTTTACTAACACAAAATCTTGGGCTGGTAATGGCAGAGCAAGGATTTGAATCTGGATCTGTTGACTCCAAAGCATGTACTCATTCCACTATCCCAGTTTGCTTCCCTGAATTCTATAGCAGAGGAGCCATCCTTGATCGACATATTATAACAATATAGAAAGATGTAAAAGCAGAGCCCTATAACCAAACGAAATCTGCAAGCATAGTTGTTACCTTTGGTCATAGTATCATCTATATTCATGGCCAAAGTGCAAAGAAGACCTCACAAAAAGAAACTCTCAGCTGACTCCAAATAGAAAGGGTTGCAAATTCCAGGAAACTGAGAAGAGAGATGCAGAGGAACTTAGGAGCAATAGCTATGAGAGTAGAAAATAATAAAGAGAGATTTAACTGGAGGGAAAGAGCAGCCCCTCCCTTTGAAGAGAAATACCCAAAGCACACAGCCTACTTGAAAAGGAGTCATGAGGAGAGACACGCAGGCGGCAAGTCGGATTTAGACCAGTCATGCAATGCTATAGCAAAAAAAAAAAAAAAAAAAAAAAAGGAGCTAATATCATTTCGAAGTTCACTTTCAGAGGTGGAAAAAATCACATAGCTGGCAGGTTGCAAAGTCCCTTTTTACGAGGCTCTAATGAGAAGATAGATCATTTCCGAGTCACTTCAAACCAGAAAGTAGAAATGCACCAGGGTAAGGTAGGAAATTGATGAAAGGGTTAAACAAAAGTAATGCATGCAGAGGATAGATTGATTTCTGGGGACAGATTAAAAGCACTAAATATGTATCCTTGATGAGGTGATAATTAAGGTCACTGAGGAAGCCAGAGGAGCTGTCTGGGAGGAGATGAGAGGCCAGTATGCAGGCAAGTGTAGAACAGCGTACAAAATCTCACACAGGCAAGCAGGTAAGTGGGAGTGATGGGGTGCAATCCACAAAGGATCATTCACAAAGTCTCAGCGCAAACTTCTGATAGGGTGAAGTTTATTGCTTCTCTGTGTAACTCAAATTTCAAATGACCTTTCGCTGTTCCATGAGTGAAGTCATTTCCTTTGAGGAAAGGTGCTATATAAATGTAAACATGTAAGTCTGAGCTGGACAGAGTGCTAGAAAATAAATACATCCCGGAATCCTCCTGCCCTGATCCTCCAGAGACAGACTGGATGTGACCTCATGGATCATTCTTTTCATCTTCTACTTATGGGAATTGTACCTGACACCACCAATTTTGTGGACCTTTTCCATCTGGGAAACTTACAAATAAGTGATATTACTGGAGACCACAGTGTTTTAATAAAAACGCTCTGAGATCTGTCTTCACCCAGCGTTTCTGGAAGAATAGTTACGTGGCTAACACTAGTGAGTCTGGAAAGCCCTTCAGCGGGAAAGACTGGGTCCTGATAGCAAAAATGTGACTTAACTCTGTTATGGGGATATCCAGGAGTAGACTCTTGTAGAAATCAAGTTTGCCCACTCTCTCTGCGTGTGCATGTACATCTCAGTTCCTTTGAAGTTTAGTCATATATTATTTAAGGTTCAATCCAAATGTTCCTTCTTCTGAGAGGCCTTCCCTAATTCCCAGGTCCTCAGTGAGCCTTCTCTGCCCTGAGTATTGTATCTCTATTTCACCACTTGTCACAGTCTGAGTTGTTGCTTACTGGTCTCATTCCTTTACTGGCCCCTGTGGCCCAGGGCCTGGGAATCAGAGGTCAAAAGAATGAGTGCCATATTCTGCTTCTGTTCACCCTCTGAGCACAGCCCACATCATAGGACCGCGCTGACCAGCAGGGTCTAATTACCTATTAACAGAAAAGACACTAAGGGTGATTTTCTCCCAGCTGTGAATTAACTAAAAAGGTCACCCAAAAATGTGATTTTTCTCCCCAAGGAAAAGTGACATCAAAAGCTAATGAAATCTGAACTTTATCATTTCCCACTGAACTTTTCATTTTGTTTTAGGACATTAAAAGAGAGAAAGAAGCATGCAGAAAGGGAAGAAGTTGAAGTCAGGGGTAGATCTTAAAAGGCTCTTCCACATTAGTAAGTGATCTTTGACCTTAGGCCACACACCAAGTGTAGATGGGTCACTGGTAAATTGAAGGCATTGTAGGAGGTTCAGTGTCATGTCTATTTAAAAAGATATATTGAGTGCTTATTATATGCTTGACATTATAATTGATAATAAGTATCTCTTGGGCTAGTATGGTGCCTCATTCATAGTAGGCAGTTGATATATATATATATATATATATATATATATATATGCTTTTAAATGAATGAGTGAATAAAGAAGTTTGAACCTCAGCGCTATGGCCACAGACCCCTGGGGGTCCTCATTACGGAAGGGCCTACAAAATTTTCCGAACTGAAAGTCATTTTTTAAAATATTTTAGAACCTAAATGATCTCTAATGATACTTACTGCCTACATTTGTTCTGGGTTCTAAAAGGATGAGCAACTACAAAGTAGAATAGAACTTGTAGAGCAAGAGAAAGAGTTAGTGCCAGAGGGTCCAGCAAAATAGGGACGTGCCTGAGACAGCAGGATCCACGGAGGGTCTGTAATGAGGAGGGCAAAACAGGCATCTTAGAAAATCTCCATGTCTTTACCAGAGATTTCAGTAGATCAATTTATGATCCACTTTCCCATTTTCTGGTGCAGTAAGAATGGGAGTCTAGTATCAAATGAATCTGCATGTCTTACCACACTCTCTGGTTTAGCAGTTCTCAAATTTGAGATGCCTAAGAATTATTAGCACTATACATATGACATAACCATTCATTTACATAGCACTAACAAAATTCCAGGCATTTGGAAAAGCTATTTAAATGCAGATTCCCTAGGCCCCATCCCTAAGGATTCTGATTCAGTAGGTCTGAAGCTGGAGCCCAGAGATCTATATTTTTAATAAAAGCCCCAAATGAGTCTGATGAGGGTGGCCCTGGGACGAAACCTGGAGAAAGCTATTTCAACTCTGTTAGCTTTATCACCTTAATAGACCTGCCTGTGTCATCATGAATGTAATGAGCCCCATCTAAAGTGGGGAGAGGTCTTTCCATCATCTTAGCCTCATCCTAATGGGTTGCAAATAAGAAGCCATAGCACCAAGAAGTTAGTAATTCTTAACCAAAATTGCAGTTATTTAAAGGCAAGACTAGGCAGACATGGCTTTTGCGTCCGTTTCTTTATTTAAATTATCTTCTCTGATATCAAACTTAGTAGCATCCTGCACAGTTTGGAATTAAAGAGTATTTCTGTTCATTGGTCATAATTACGCCCCTCTAATGAATATTCCATCAAGACTTCAGTTTCCAAGATACGCATGAGAAATGTTAAATCTTAGGCGGAAGTATAATATAGTGAGAAGCCCTACTCAGTTTCTACCTTATAGAAATGTGATGATTAAATAAAATATTTTTACCCATAGGAAGTCCTTAGTATTATTCCATAAATATTGTATAATCATTGATCCAATAGCAATAATATATTTTGTTTTTGAAATGGCAAATCAACACTTTCCTATCAAACTTCTGTTGTGAAGTACTTGCATTTTAAGAAAAAATCTCTCTTTCCCTCTGGGTGGGTGTGTGTGTGTGTGTGTGTGTGTGTGTGTGTGTGTGTATTTATAAAGTTGAATCATACAGAATTGCCATTATTAACAATTTCTGATCTATGAAACAGCAATCTTATACTGTCTACCTACTATATTATATACTTATGTCACAGCCCAAGAAGTGAAAAAGGTTTTAATTTAAAAATTTAAAAATAAAAAATATATCTATAATCACAGCTTTGACAATACCGTATTCTTACCAATTGAACTAAAATTTGACAATACCACTTGTAGCTCCAATTGTCAGAACTTATAATAAATTACAGAATATTTACATACATACAATTGATTAGTAGACAGGAGGAATTTCATGCTCAGTTCTGTACTAGAGAGTTTTATATTTTTAATGTAAATCATTCTGACTTTAGTCAGAGGCATGATTCCTCCCACCGAACGGAAGAAAGCCAGTTTGGGCAGTTCTTTCCAATCTCATGTGTCTAGTCCTTAAAGCAGAAGAAAACGTTGACTCTGAAAGGTCACAAGAATATTATTGTTGGCTATTGACTCTGAAATCCAAACAGCTGTCAGATTGCAAAAAACATCAATTCTGTCAAATGACACTAGTCCAAATTCCCGTTAAAGGGTCAATAAAATTGTGTAAAAGCAGGACCCCTTATAGAATGCAATTAGAAATCACAGATCAAAGGAGAAGTCAGGCCAAAGGTAGTTTGCTAAGTCTAAGAAGGGACTTGAGGAATAGATTTTTACATGTGAGCAGAGAGTGAAGGTTAAAGGAGGCAAGATAACATTTAAACTGGAAAGGTGATCATGATGTTTGTAAAGGCAAAGGATTACAAAGCAAATTCTGTCCTATCAGCAAGCAATCGCTCCTAGTGACAGAAGAGGCAGAAGAGACAGATGAAGTAGCAAAGGTCCCTTTTCACAATTCTTACTGTCAGCTAAAGACAAAGGACTAGCCCTTTTGGTTTGTTTCTTCCCTTCTTTTTGAGTCAAACTTAATGAAGTATAATTTACAAAAGGAGGAGGAAATTGAGGGGTAGAGACGGACAAGCAGTGTATATGTCTGAAATGTGACAAAGTGACAGGTGAATGGTAACAATTCATTAATCAACCAAATATTTTGTCTAGGTGAAGCCAAGTATAACAATATTTCCAAATCTATGACTCTATAGAAACATCAAGTGACTCAACATTATATAGGCATAGGATAAAGCTGTGCCAGGGTGAACAGCAAGTTAAATCAATAACAAAATCAGACAAGAGGTGTCTAGTTCTATATTTACCCATTGATCAGGCATTTTGAAGACAGTGTCCTCTACTTGCTCATTCTTTTCTCCTTTCCCATTTTATCACTCTGCCCTCTGCAATTTGTACAGTCCAACCCCTATAGTAACATCATAAAATGACCACCAATCTAATCCAATGACAAGTTTTCCATCTTCATTTTTTTCTTTTTCTTTCTTTCTTTTTTTTTTTTTTTTTTTTTTTTTTAAGGTGGAGGAGTCTCGCTCTGTTGTCCAGGCTGGAGTGCAGTGGCGCTATCTCAGCTCACTGCTACCTCTGCCTCCCGGGTTCAAGCTATTCTCCTACCTCAGCCTCCTGAGTAGCTGAGATTACAAGTACCTGCCATGATACCTGGCTAATTTCTCTATTTTTAGTAGAGATGGAGTTTCACCATGTTGGCCAGGCTGGTCTCAAACTCCTGACCTCAGGTGATCCACTTGCCTCAGCCTCCCAAAGTGCTGGGATTACAGGCATGAATCAATGCGCCTGGCCCATCTTCATTTTCATTGTATTGTGTTGTGACAATTGCTATCCTAATCAGCTTAATCTCCCTGCCCCAACCTCCTGAAACTCTTTTCTTCTGTGGTTTACCTTCCACTTCCATGAGAGTATTTTTTTTTATTCTTATTGACATCTTTTCTTATATTGATGCCCCCTATCAATGTATGTATAGCCCCAATACTGTCATCCCTATTAATTAATTTTTCATTTTACAACAGTCATTCCCTGAGTTTCCCTCTGCATCCAGGACTTTTAAATATGTTGTTGACTTTTAAATCTATTTTTAAACCTCTCTCCATGATATAAAACCCACATTTCTAACTCTGTGGCTTTGAGTAGTTTTGAATCTTCTTAACATGTCAGTCAATGTCTTTCCACCCACTCCAGCTGTCCAGAGGTGAACCGGAGCCCCAGTGCTCTGTTACATTCAGATCAGATTGCCTCAGAGTCCACAGAAGGTTTATTGCCTTCTCCACTGTGCCATCTCCACCTGGATGGCATGTGGCCTTCTCAGGTTCAGCATATCACAAGGAGTATTTTTCATTTCCTCTACATCTGTTCCTGCAATTTGTGTTGCCTATTTTAGTTAAAGCTACGGTAACCATCAAATCATCTCATAATCATCTTACCTTCTTCCTCCTTACCCCAGATCCCATTGGACACCACCTGCATCAAATCTACTCCTGAAGAGTTCTCAGATGTGTTCCCATATCTCATTCCTCCACTCTAGTCTTTACCACAGTCCCTCATCACATCTTTTCCTAGACTGATTTTTAGTCAATAGTCTGTTTTTAGTCTCTCTGGCCCTCTACTCTACTTCCAATGCTAGAATTAATCTCCTGCATTCCTGGCAGAGGCATCTGGAAGGCATATCTGCTAGAATTATTCTTACTTTTAGATTTCGTCAGTGACTCTCCATCACCCTCAACATGCTGCTTTATGTATCATTCAAGACATTTGACCTAACCTCTTCTAAAAGTCCTAACCTCTTCTAAAAGCCCATCCTCTTGGCATCCTAATTACTTTATCCAAATTGCCCTGCCATGAACTCTCACCACTCTAATTTTCTTTGCTTATCTTAGAACAACTTTGCTCATTCTCTATAAACTACCTTCACTGCCTGGTCAACTCCACACCCAGTTTGGTTGTCACCTTCAGAAAGAAGCCTCCAATAGGCCATCAAGTTACTGTTAATTGTCTCTCCTCTTTGCCTACAAAACACTTTCCTCTTGCTATCAGTAGATTATATGACAATCTGTTTTTTCCACTTCCTTCCCTCATTAGGTAGATGAAAAAATATTTTTTGAGCACTTACTTGGAGTTGACACTGTTCTAGGTAACAGGGACCAATTGTGTGATGGGAGCTGCTCAGGCCAGCTCACAAGAGTCAATTGTGTACATTTTTCCTAATGTCACATTCAGTGATGTCACAACAGTAGCTTGAAACTGGCCACAATAGGCATATTTACACCAGAGGGATTGGCAAACACTACAAATCAAAGCTTATTTCAAACCTGTTTTATCAGTACTCCATCAGGGTTCCACCATACCTAAATCTTCTTACTAATGAAACACATAATTCTAGTGAAAGAAAAGCAGACCACACAAATGCTAAATACGAAAATAATTTCTAAAAGTGCTTGAAGTTGCTAAATACTAAGAAAACAATAGAACGAGGTGGACTATTCCAGGGTATTGGGTATTCATGTGAACAGCAATAGTATCAAGAATTAAGAGCAGGGCTAGAAGAAAGTGACAATGAGGATGAGCTAAATTCGTCCAGAAATAAAGGCAAGAGCCCCGGGGTCAGTAAATGATTTCAACTATTAGGGGCAGAGTGTAACAGTTTAATACATAGAGCTCGATGCATATATTATTCATTTTGTTTTATTCCTAGTGCTGGGCAGAGTGTAATAGATGCTTAAAGTTAAACTAGATAGAATCTTCTTGTATCTAGAGCCAGGTAACTAGTTCTGGGTTGCACATTCTTCTGCTCTTAACATTTATTTTTATTAAAACCAACAACTCAGAGGGATAAGTTTCTTCCCTTACCATACAGTTTGTAGCAGCACATTACCCCACCTCCCTTAGGAGATGGAAAGGAATCTAACTAACCATTAATTATTTGAACTACTTTGAATAACATCCCTAGAGTTTGGTCTTTTCACTCAGGACTTCTCAAATGTTAACATGTATATGAATCACTCAAGAATCTGACTGTGCTACGTATTCTAATTCAGTAGGTCTGGGATGGGGTCTGAAATTCTGCATTTCTAATAAGCTCCCTGGTGATGGAGGTGATGCTCTTCTGAGGATCCTACTTTGAGTAGCAGAGCTTGGGCTTTAACCAATATTTGTTTTCATCCCTCAACAGAAAATGCCCTCTTTCTGGGAAATGTCATGCCTTCTTTAGGTAGCTGGTAAGTACTCATGACTTACTTTCTGTGATCTGAAGTCTGGTTCAGGTAATTTCCTATTTAATGATTCCTAGTTCTAGCTCTTATAAACACACAGAATAATCCTAAACTCTCTTTCACATGGCAGCCTTTAAGTACTTAACAGCAAGCCTTCTCTGTCTGAGCAAAATGTCCACAGCTCCTCCTGCCACTCATCTGGCTAAGCAGCTTTGAACATGCCAGTCATTGTCTTCTCACCCATTAACTGTCCAGGCATCAACCAGTGTCCCACTGCCCCATTAGATCCAGTTAAAGTCACCTAAAGGTTCATGGGACCTCGACTGCCTTCACCATGCTGCAGTTCTCTGATGGTTTTGGATCTCATGTTCCAAAACCAACAAACTTCTCACTCCGATTCCTGCTTTAATTTGTTTTCTTCTTTAAGGTGCCTGTAAACCAAAAAGTATCTGAGATAAGTCTTAATCAATTTAGAGATTTATTTTGCCAAGGTTAAGAACCATGGCCTGTAATACAGTCTCAGGAGGTCCTGAGAACATGTGCCCAGAGTGATTGTTACATCTTGGCTTTATACATTTTAGGGAGACAGAAGTTACAGGCAAAGATAAGAATCATTATATGTAAGGTATACATTGGTTTGGCCCGGAAAGGCAAGACATCTTGAAGCAGGGAAGCTTCCAGATCATAGGTGGATTCAAAGATTTCTTGATTGTCAATTGGTTGAAAGAGTTGAAATCAGCTTAAGTTAAGGTAAGTTAAGGGGAGAGGGATATTGCAGAAGCCAGGGTTCTTGTGATGTAGATAAAGCCTTCGGGTAGCCAGTCGACTTCAGAGAGAATAGATGGTAAAATTCTCTTATTGAACCTTAAAAGGTGTCAGACTCTCTGGAAAAGTCGAAGAAAGGAGGTTCTCTACTAAGTGCAAATTTTCCCCACAAGAGACAGCTTTGCAGGGCCATTTCAAAATATGTCAAAGAAATATATTTGGGTGTAAAATACTTTGATTTCCTTCAGGACCTGCTGTCCTGTGATGCTGTACCAGAGTCAGGTTGGAATTTGGTATCTTCTTGCTATAATGAGTCTGTTTTGTCAGTCTGAAGATTTCTGTTTTAATGCTGGTCACTTTTGTCTAAACTCCAAAGGGAGGAGGGTGTGATGAGGCATGTCAGACCCCCATCCTTCCCCTCCCGTGACCCCATCATGGTCTGAACTAGTTTTTCAGGGTTTTTTGGAATCCTCTTGGCCAAGGCAGGGCCCATTCAGCCTAAGTTTATTCAGGAGCTTAGAATTTTATTTTTTGTTAATATGCCTTTAGTTAAAAATTATCTAGCATATTTTGGGGTGGTATATTCTGCTACCCTTCAGGTGCTTCTATTTGCATATTCAAAGACTCACCGAGGTGATGCATCCTGCTGCTGGTCAAAGGCAGATCTCTTAGGGTCTCACCCTTGCTCTTCCCCCCACAATCTCCCCAAAAGTGAAGAGCACTATGGAGGTTTTATCTCCAGCTGATGCTGATGGTTCTCTCTTTCCCTCACAATTACTAGGTAGAGAAGCTAGAGTCTGATTTGGGTTGAAAATTTGGGATTTATTTGTTAAATTCCTTTGAACTAGGCTCAAAACAAAAGGCAATGCTCCAGGTGTGTTCTGACCTCTACTGAGTGGAACACTCACAGCCTTGCCGCCATTTTAAATACCAGCCACTTGTGAATACAGCGCAGGATCAAATTAACCTTCTTGGCAGTCTTGTGGTTCTGTTGACTCACCCTCAGTTTACAGTAAACTTGCGCCTCTGAGGTTTTTTCATGTAGCTGCTGCTTTCACAGTATCTTACAAATGGGCTTTTCTCCTAATAAGAACCACTTCTCTGGCTTCTGTTGCCTTTCGAATACCATGCTTTAAAAAATCTCACAGAAATATATGTTGTCTCTCTGATTAGATTACCAAGGGTGAAAAAATACCTTGACAGAAAAGGCTGCAATAAATCAGCAAAGATTTCCACATCCTTTTGTAAATTGCAACAGGATGCAATTCACCTTGCAGGATCTGACATTAACTCTTTCTTCCCGGGATTGGTGAATATTCCTCCCTCTAAGTCTTTCTCCTGATTTGGGGTTGAGTTCAAATTCTAGGCTCCAGAAAAACTGAATGGCTCTGCAGACAAAACCATTAAAGGTAGGTTTCACATCATCTATATTGAAAAATTCGCAAAATGGAATTTGATTTCCTCCTGGTTTGGTGTTATGGATCACCAGTGGTTGGGGTGTCTGCTAATTTAAGAGGGCTGCACATCGCAAATATGCAAATATATAGGTGACACTCTTTGGACAAAATGTTGCTGAACTTAAAGTGTCATAGAAGTTCCTCTGAAACAATGATTTGTATTTTGTTGCTCTTTCTTTGTTCATTCACACACCCTGAGCATATCTATATCATATAGTTTATCATAAACTAATAATTTAATGCAATGCCCATTATCAAATTGCAAGCTACCAAGAGCAGATACAAGATACAAGTCCCACTCAAGTTTGCAGTCTAGGTTAGTCACAGTTTCAGTCTTGACCACGCATCAGGATCACTTGGAGGTCTTGTTAAGACACAGATTCCCAGATCCCACTCCTGAGTTTCTGATTCAGCAGCTCTGAAGTGGATCTGAGCATTTTCACTTTTAACATTTCCCAGGTGACACTGAAGCTGCAAGTTCAAGGAACAGACTTTGAGAACCACTGATCCAGAGCACAGGACAGTGTGAATATCATGACCTTGACAAATACTTCATGAAAGACAAAAGGCAAGAACATGGTGGGAAACACAGAAGGAAAAAAAAAATATATGTGATTAGGGCAGCAAAACATGCGATTAGGGAAGGGAAATTAAGTACTGATTTTGGACCTACCTGGGAATGTCTCAACAAAGTGTGAAGCAGGGTTTTTGCCTTCAAGGTCTAAATCAGAAACATTCCTTTTATTCTTCCCCATAGATTTACTGGAAATGATTTGGATTTGGTTGCTTCCCATTTTGAACTCTAAACTATATTGTCTAGTTAGCCTAGGGAACTCATTTGTTTATCTGTTTCTCCCTGGGGCAGAACAGTGAGCAGGCCCAGGCTGACTTTTTTAGCTATCGCGCAAAGTACATTCCACATTCACATCCAATAAAGTGTTTCTTCACAACTAAGCGCCCCAGGCAAGCATTTCAAATCCATCATTACATGCTAAAAATTCTAATTTTTCTTAAAGTATCTGATGTTGCTTGATCTTAAACTTTTGTTTAATATTATGTGGACCAGAGAACCACTGGGTTGACTAAATTTTTCTCTTTCTCACTCTACTGTGTTGAGGGTTTGGCATTAACATAACAGTATGGTGGTAGTGAAATTCAATTATCCACATATATCACAACCACAGTGCTATCGTGTCAAAAGAGAAGAAATGACTATCTTCCATTGAATTTATTATGCTATAGAAAGAGGAGATCAGCTTTTTAAACCAGTAGTCTAATTACATCCCTAATAGAACACAATGTTTTTGCCCCTAAGAGACATTAAAAGTTTGATGTTCCATTGGTGGAGATTGGGGCCAGGGGGCATGTAGTCTTTCTGGACGCATAGCTCTGCTACTTGTTTGATCTGTGAACTTGCACAAGTGATGTGTTCACAGAAGTGTGGCCTCATCCATAAAATGGGTACAATTGAAGTTAAGATAAAAACTTGAGAGAGGGTTAAACAGAACACAAAACTTCAGCATATGGTTGGCATTTAATAAGCAGTCGAGGGAAATCTGGATGAATTGTTATGAGCACCTGGATTATTTTGATTTGCTTTGTTTTTCCTGCAAGAGTACGTCGTTTACAAATCTTTTTCCCCTCTAACTTGTTGAGAGAGCGTCCATTGTTCACCTGGCTGTTGTAACAATTCTCACATGATCTCTGTTTGTTATGCCAAGTTATTTGTTAGAATAAATGGATTTTTTAACAAGAAGCTTTTTGTGAGAATGAGGTGTTTGGGGGAGACAATACAATATGTCGTATGATTGAGTTCTATAACCTGGGTCGACTAAAATGGTATTAAACCCAAGAATAGGTCAACACAAATTAAATCCTAGACCCACACATACCCTACCCCACAGGTGTCAATACTCCCTACCACAGCTACTGATATAGAAAGCAGTAAATGAAGTGTGCATCAGCCCAGGCACCAGACTTCCCTGCCCTCAGTTGTGATTCTCAGCTTTGGTATCTGAAACATCATTTGATAGCTGGTGACCTCTGGGTCTCGGCAACCTAGCAACATCTGCTTCCTAGGATTTCTGGTCTGAATTCCTCCTCCTTTCTGATTTTCTTGTGTGTCTTCTCTTTCCATCTCTTCCTACCTTGCAGAGCCTGAGATCTAGTACTCCTCAAGAGGAAGGCTGGTTTCATCAATCTTTATCCATATACAGGCAGTAACACCTTCAAGGATGTATCTCTCTGTCTGGGTTTGTGTGGGTTGGATCAGACAGCAGGTAGAAAGGGAGTGTAATATGACATTCACAAGAGCCAACCTGCACAGTTTAGTTAAATATGTTTGGAAGCAAAAAAGTCACATACTTTAAAATTATGCAAAGTGTGCTTCCTGTGTCATATTCCATATAGCCACCTTGTGTTTGCCAAGATGCAGTTTCTCATCAGCAAATCACTAGCAATGCGAACCCAAGTGGAGCAAAAATCACCAACCTGGAAGCCCTGTGATAGGCCAGATCTCATTCATAGGTATGTTTCATGATGTTCACAGGGTTCAAACTCATTGCTAGCATTTGAAAATTAGGAGATTTTACATTAAAATCAGATTTCCAGCTTCCCTTGAAAAATCAGATGATCTGACTTGAGCCCACATTTCAGAACGCAGCAACTGACTGCCACTGAGTAGCAGCTGCTCTTTTCAATGGGCAGAGCTCTCCAGCATGCTACCGTCATCCTGCCTGGATGCCTGCCAGGTCTCTGCTGGTGAATCCTGCAGTTCAGCATCATGTCGTGTATAGTGGTCTCTCAGGGAAGGCAGTTCAAGGCCTTCTTGGCTCTGCCTCTACCACTTTATGCCTCTCAGGACCCAAGCATTTTACTTTTTCAGTGAGAAGGTTGCAAGTCTATTCAGTTTGAGTCACATTTCTCTGCATAGTGTCTTATCAACAGGTGAAAAAAGAAGGTTGTGTTTAGGCAAATGTTCTTGCTTGCTCTTGCATTCCCCTACTTTAAAAATCTAAGATTGGAAAGTGAATTTGGGGAAAAGGACAAAGAGCAGTCCCTCTTCTCTGCTTTGGTTCTAGCTCAAGCCTGTGTCTAACCCAGGCAAAGAAAGTCTTACCCTAACATAGTAGAGATTATTGTAGTTTGTGACCAAAACCTTGTAGTGATATTTCTGGTGTTTCTCTCCAGAAACACACGAACTTCAGGATGAGAAAGGGATAAAGCTGTCCTGGATCCCAAATAATATATCCACATACTAGCAGGATTATAAAATACTGGTTTTAAAAATTCTGCATTAAAAACAAAGGATGTCACTGTTGTGTCATTACTTGCTGTTAAAGCAATTGTAAATGTTAATGAAAATGCAGGTGCAGAAAGCAGATGATAAGACTTGGTTACAAAGTGGTCCTCCAGCTTAACAATACATGTTTCTTTTATGGTTTATAGATATCATCTCAAATAAAATAATAATTCATAAACCTTTGGCAATATGTCCATGCACTGACTAGACTTTCCTTACCCCAACTTGAGAAACATAAAATTTGCATAACAACAATTATTCCTCTATAGCACATTCCCTCTGAGATATCAGAAATCAAAAAAGCAAAGCACATCTTAAAACTCAACAATAAGAAAATAACCCAGTTTTTGAAAGGGCAAATGACCTGAACCGGCACCTCACTAAAAAAGATGTATAGATGTCAAAAAGGGTTACAAAAAGATGTTCAACATAGTAAGCCATTAGGGAATTACAACTCAAACAACAGTGAGATACCACTACACACCCAGTAAAATGGCCAAAATATAAAACACCAAATGCTGGTAAGGATGTGATGCAGCAGGAACTCTCACTCATTGCTGCTGGGAATGCAAAATACCATAGCCACTTTG
Source organism: Rhinopithecus roxellana (assembly GCF_007565055.1). Lineage (NCBI taxonomy): Eukaryota > Metazoa > Chordata > Mammalia > Primates > Cercopithecidae > Rhinopithecus > Rhinopithecus roxellana. The sequence goes on along the minus strand of NC_044553.1, from coordinate 116,459,207 downwards.
AAAGACAGTTGGGTGGTTTCTCACAAAATTAAACATACTCTTACCATAGGATACAATAATCACATTCCTTGCCATTTACCCAAATGAGTTGAAATTGTATGTCCACACAAAAACCTGCTCACAAATGTTTAAAGCATTCATTCAAGAGGAGGTTCATTCAAGAGAATGAACCAAGTACATCAAAGATTTGGAAAGTAAAAAGGGCTTGAAATAGAAACCCCAAATGTCTTCCAATCCCTGGTTGCACCTGATTCATGATAGCTAAAGCTTGGAAGCAATCAAAGTGTCCTTCACTAAGTGAATGGATACATAAACTGTGGTGCCTCCAGAAAATGGAATATGTAGTACAAAAAACAAGTCAGCTATCAAGCCATAAAATGAAATGGAGGAACCTTAAATATATATTGCTAAGTGAAACAAGCCAATCTGAAAAGGCTTCATACTGTATCATTCCAACTATATGACATTCTGGAAATGGCAAAACTATAGAGACAGTTTTTAAAAATCAGTAATTTCCACCAATGGTTTGGGAAGGGGGAAGGAAGGATGAGTAGGGGAAGCACAGGGGACCTCTAAGACAGTAAAACAACTCTATATGACACTACAACGGAGGATACATGTAATTATACATTTGTCAAAACCCATAGAATGAACAACACAAAGAATGACCCTAATGTAAACTATGGACTTTGGTTAGTAATACAGATATTGGATTATCCATTGTTACAAATGTACCACACTTATGCAAAATGTTAATAACAGGGGAAGCTGGGAGGAGACAAAGGGGATATATGAGAACTCTCTACTTTCTGTTCAATTTTTCTATAAATCTAAACCTGCTCCAAAAAAAAAGCCTGTTAATTATCTTTAATCAAAGCATGCTAATTTCACAGAGTTCAAGAGAGGAGTCAGGACTGGTTCTGTGTCTTGTCTCTAAACACCATTTTACTCTCACTTTATTCTTAACAAGATTTCAGAACAAAACCAGATTAAATTCTATTTAATGATGAGTTGTTCAACAATTATCAGGTGTCCAATAACATCAAATACTAATAAACAGCGTCTTTATATCCGTTCCCTTAAGTGTAACTTAGACGAAGACAATTTTGGCCATCTCTCTGTCTTTACTGAATATTTTACTCAAACTAATTCACACAGAAAACTCAGTACTATTGAGTGTCCTTGCCAAATTTACCAGGGAGCTCTGTTTCTAAGGAGATTGTAGAAAGAATGTTTTCACTTCCCCAAATATGCCATTTTGCTTAAACAGAACCACAGTAGCCAAATCTCAGACCACAGTCTGTAGAATAGAAGCTGATTAATTCAGTAACTAGAACACTTTGTCACTCAGACTCCTTTCTTCTCTACTTTTTTTTTTTTTTTTTTTTGAGATGGAGTCTTGCTCTGTCACCCCAGACTGGAATGCAGTGGCACCATCTCGGCTCACTGCAGCCTCTGCCTTCTGGGTTCAAGCAATTCTCCTGCCTCAGCCTCTCAAGTAGCTGGGATTACAGGTGCCTGCCACCATGTCTGGCTAATTTTTGTGTTTTTAGTAGACACAGGGTTTTACCATGTTGACCAGGCTAGTCTCAAACTCCTGACCTCAGGCAATCCACCTGCCTTGGCCTCCCAAAGTGCTGGAATTACAGATGTGAGCCACCATGCCTGGCCCTCTTTACTCTTTCAACCAATGCTGCTTCCTCTAACCCAGCCCAAACCACACAACACACACACATGCACACACACATACACACACACACACTCACACACAGCCTGAGTCCAGGTCAGTAAAATATGAACCTTTTGCGATATGCCGAAAAATCAAAACCTGGCTTCAACTGGAGATTGGACTAGCAAAATCAATGTCAATGTCTTAGCCTATAAGGGCAATTTCTGTATTCCATGTGATGTTAATAATGAACGAGGTACATCAAAGATTTAGAAAGTGAAAAGAGCTTGAAATACACAGCCCAACTTGCTTCCAATCCCCGGTTGCACCATCATCCTCCATACCAATTTCCCTCAATGTAGAAGTTAATGCTTACTGCCTGCATTGTATCAAAGGACAATTTTTAGCGGCTGCACAGATTTGTGCAATAAATCCACAAAGAACTAGATTGAAAAGAAAGCGACATCAGAAATCAAAAAGCAAAGCATGCTGATTTCACAGAAAACTTAAAGATGTAAGATTCTCTTTTTTTTATTTAAAAAGTCACCAACAGGACAGAAAACCTACAATGTCTCATTTGTAATGAAAAGGACATTCCTTTAAAAACAGGCTTGTTGCTAAAAGCTGAAGGAATGTTAGCTGTATTTCTTTCAAACAATGTTGTTTACTATCTTCAACTTCCAAATTTGTTCTTTTAAAAAAAGATATTCTTCATGTCACCAGTTTTGACTGCTACATATGAAAGGAAGGTGAGCTGGGTGCGGTGGCTCATGCCTGTAATCCCAGCACTTTGGGAGGCTGAGGTGGGCGGATCACCTGAGGTCGGGAGTTTGAGACCAGCATGGCCAATATGGAGAAACCTCATCTCCACTAAAAATACAAAAATTAGCTGGGCCTGGTGGCACATGCCTGTAATCCCAGCTACTCAGGAGGCTGAGGCAGGAGAATTGCTTGAACCCAGGAGGCGGAGGTTGCAGTGAGCCAAGATCGCATCATTGCACTCCAGCCTGGGCAACAGCAGCAAAACTCCATCTCAAAAAATAAATAAACAAAATAAAAGAAAAAAGAAAAAAAAGAAAAAGAAAGGTGAAAATAGCAATCATTGCAATTCATAATAATTTATACATAATTTTAATTATTGGGCTCATTCACCTGCCTATCCAACCTACTAAAAAGTAGAAAAGAGAATTTTGTTACCTGTTAATTAAGGTTGGTATATGTCAACCCAACTGTACAGGTATCGTTAAAAGGTAAAGCACATAGAAAATATAGCACAGGAAAAGAAGAGACAGATAAATGTGTGGTGATCCACAAGCTAGTTCAGCCACCGTGTAATCGAGAGTTAACTGAGGAGTAAATATTGCCTGGCCTCAGGATCAGAAAACATGGATTGAAGTTTTAGATCTGTTTGTGATTAGATGGGTAACATTGTCCAAGTACCATAACCTCGACGAAAATTTAGCTTTCTTTGAACCTATTAAATGAAAATATTACCTTCTTTCACAGGGTTGTCATGAGAAATAATTATAATAAAACAAATAAAAGTGTGTAGATCTGACATATGGTAGGTAATTGATAACTGTTGTTTAATGAGAATGTTAATTATCATATAATTGCCCAGAATTTCATATTGCAACTTTGTAATTTTTATTTCTTTTCTTGTTTGTTGAGTTTTTGTTGCAAAACATCTATTTTAATATCTGCTGAGGTGGCCCCGATGAGTTTGTTAGAAATGGATGTAATTTTAACACAATTTGTATAGCTGGATGGTCGATAAGATAAGCTAATGGTGTAAGAAAATGCTTGCCTGAAATTTCACATTGCGTGAATCTTAAAGCAGAAACATTTGGGGGTGGCTCAGTAGTTCTGTCTCTAGTGGCAGAATCTGAAACACCCTTTTGAAGTCTCTGAGGGACAATCTGTCCTCTCTCTCCTCGGAAAAGAAAGTGGAAATTTGCTACTCAGGGGCTACAGAAAAGCAAAAAAAAAAAAAAAAAAAAAAAAAAAAAGACAAAACAAAAAACACACACACAAAAATCAAATGGCAAACAGACTGCTGCAAATGTCCACAGGGCCCTCTGGGTTCCTTCCACTAAAGGATAAGCTTTCATGTTTTTTTGGCACTTTCAGTAGAAGTAATTAAACTTTGGCAACTTTCGAATTTCACTGTTTCTCTTCTCTTCCAGATGGAGTGGGTGGGAAGGGAGGGAAGGGGTCAGCCTCCCCTTCTGAGAGATTCGATTCAATACTTCTCTCTGAAAACAAAGATTTATTTTCTGGTAGGTAGTGTGCCAGCCTTATCCCATTCTCAGGCAGAATGCCCATCTGGGAAGTAAAATGGATGGATATTAGAAAATAGGGAGCTAAGTGGGACAGGAAGCATGTGTCATTGCACTAACCTTCAGCCAAGTGCCCAGATGCTTGAGACGGTGGGGGGCAGGGGGTGGGGAACAACAATATTAAAATAAATCTTTAATGGATTTTATATCCCTATTCTTAAGTCAGTTTCCAACTATTTCCTAAACAACCACATACTTAACACATAAAAGTGGGATATTAAAACATGCATCAGATACTGGGTCCTTTGGAGGGGAAGGTTTGTGCTGTAACCAAGGAAATCTATATTTGGAAAGATAAAGTCCAGAAAGTCTACAAAGTAATGTGGAGAAATGGATGATGGTGGGGGTGGCTGAATGTTGAGGGGTAAGCAATCTTGAGTTCTGAGAATAAAAGGAAACCACCTCCTCTGGGTGAGAGATGCCAGAAGTTGCCCACATTCAGAATGCATGTGGACCTATACTGCCTTTATCCTATCATTGCTTTCTTCTGAACTGTAATTGAACCATTTGGCATAGGGTTTCATCTACAATTGCAAGTCACGTCTACACCCAACAACATTTCAGCAGCCAGGGTGAGAGGCCTGATTTAAGATGTGTCACTATTTTGAATGAGGCCTCCACTGGTGCACTGCTGGAGGAACAGCGATCCTAGCATTCCACTTAGAAGGAAGGCTTTTGATATCGACTCCAAGAGATCAAAGGCATAGCTGAAGTCTTTCTTCCCTCCAGGCCTTATTTTTTTTTCTACTAATGCTTTTAACTTCAGAATTCTCATTTTCATAATCCAAAGACATTTCCCTAGTTAAGTCCTGATCTTTAAATAATTTCCCATCTTGTTTATAAACTAGAAACAACCCATTCCACTAAATCATGATTATGATTTCACAATCCTATTGTTAACTAGATCATTCATGTATTCCCCACTAGCTGGGTATTTTTCAACCCATTACAAATCTTTTCATATGCAAGGACTATATTAAACTTGACTGGAATTTGCCCAGAAATAGCCCTAAGTAACTGATAGCATACCTGGGTTTCATCTCAAATCAGGACTATATATTTTGTGCCTCTATTTCCCTCTCTTTGAAATGAGGATGAATTTCTTTTTATCAATTTCAATTTCATTGTTACTTGCTGAGCATACAACACCACAGCATCAACAGCTACCTTTTACTGAGTACCTAATCTCTCGGTGTACTAGAAGTCGTGCTGAGCACTTCACCTAACGATCAAGTTTAATCCTCAGAATAATTCTATGAAGGAGGAAATTTTTACGCCAACACCACTCCCACCATACAACATGTGATAAATTAAGAATCTAAAACTCAGACTCGTTGTTAGTGAGGATTAGGTTTTCTGTGGCAAAGGGATTACTAATGTCTGCCAATGTCGTGATATTTTAAAGAAAGAAAAAATGGAAAGTAAAGAAGACAGGAAAGGATAATGGAAAGAGGAAAAAGAGAAGAAAGAGAAGGGAGAGAAGAAGGAAGAAAAGGAGAGAACAATTAAGAAACAGTAACTACTGGTGGTTTACATTTAATGGAGATAATTAATAAATTTTGCTTGTCCAGGTAATCTAGTGGAAAGAGTATGTGGTTAAGCCAAGAGCCCTGGGATCTGGCCTCAATCCATTTATTAGGCAGCTATGTGACTGTAAGCACATATTTATCCTGTCTGTCTCCATTTATTTATCTATTGGATGAAGTAGTGATGATAATTTGCCTAAACCACCTCAAAATAAAATAACATGGTGAATGTAGAAGGGATTGGAGAAATTAAAACTGCTATTAAATGGACTGTGTCATTACTGAGGATTCTGCCTAAAACACCAGTTAAAAACGTCTCCTTTTCTTTCCCTTTGTCCGCTATAGCTCACCACTTGTGCCTTCTTCTTAAGTCTTAATTGGCTGGGCAGAAGCTTGTCTGTCTTTTCAGAAACAGAAAGAACCTTACTCATATCTCTTTTAAAATCATTTATTTGTTTATTCATTTATTAATTCATTGAATTAATTAACCCACTTGCACTCAACAGAAACTTGATTAAAGCTTAGCTTTAAAGTCACATTTTTGTGAAATGCACTACCTATTTTCAAGACCTCAATTCTAATTCAGAATATTTTCAGCAAATGCAAAATAATTGTATTATCAGCATAAGCAACACATAATTGGAAAGGTAAATATATTAAAAACAAAATCAAATAATGTACCGCCCACTTTCAAAATTCCAGGCTGAGGATTTGATAACCTTCAACTGAGTGTTAGCTAAGTCTATAGAAGAATCTGCTCATTATTAATTAAATCTGTGTAACTTTCTTTTGACAAAATGACTATCAGAGAGCAGACTTTTTCCCTATTATTCCCACTATCTCCTTTGACAACAAATGACCCTGTCAGCTGTTTGCTCCATAAGGGTCTGGCTGGAGGTTAATGCAAATAAGATGAAATGGAATGGTTGTAGTTACCACCAATCCTAGGGTATTTTAATATCCAGGAGGGTTTTGCAAAAGGAAAAGTCTGGAGAAATTACAAATGGTGTCCAGCAGGCTCTGGACCCTTGGAAAATGTCAGAGCTTACAGGGAATACTGTTACAGACTTCCTCCTCTGCCTTGATTAAATTAGCATCAGCTCTCCCAGGGGCACTACAGGAGTATTTAGAATGTTTAAGATTTAAAATGCTTTGGAACTGTGCCACTGAAAGAACAAGTCAGCCCAATTTTCTCTCTTTTATATTATCTGATTTTGATACTGCTTAGCCATAAAAGTAGATTCAGGAGTTGCTTTGGAGGTGAGGGTAGGAAAAGCAGGGCTCCCCACCCAGATTCTTTCTGGTTCAGCTTCCTTTCCTAGGAACCAGTTTCCAGGTTACAGGGATCTCTCCTAATTAACCTACCTAAGGTGCCTTCTGTAGGAAAACAAAAAGCAGATTGTTTGAATGATACAGTTAACCCATCCCATACTGCCAGGGGATGACCAGAACACAGTCTAGGAGGTATACACAGAGGTGGCTTGACAGGTAGGTTGTCACATGGCAGTTATCAGAAAACCACATCCCGTATAGTCCTTTTGCAAGACCTTTAAGATATTCTGGGCACTTGATGAAGTATATTTTGGTACCATGAACATGTACCACCTGTCTGATAATATTTGTGTTTCTGGAAGACTCCATATGTGCACAAGGTTTAGTGCACAGTGGATAAATTAAAGTCTAATATTTGAAAGAAATAACCATGTCAGTTTAATCACTTTCCAGACTAAGCATTCATAGCTCCAGCAGTGATAGGCAACACACTTTCAAACGTCCTCACAAATTTGTTAACTTCCTCCGAACCTATTTCAGTTTGTTGACATCCTTCTCCAAGGATGTTGCCCAGAACTGGGACACATTATATACATGCTCAGATCAATAATAACTAGAAAGAAGCAATCACTTTTTACTATTCAAAAATTAATTCAAAGTTAAATCTAAGATGGCAAATCAAGTGTACCATCATTTTGGGACTAAATGTAGTGCCAATTTAAGTAGTCTGTATATAATTCAGGGGGTATTTTAATAAGTTTTGTTTTCAATATGGGGGCTTTTATTATTAGAAGCACATTCTTTTATATATCAAGCACCTACTGAACCCTAATTATGATATGTAAAAAAGGTCTAGGATATTGTCACCCAGTTTGTTATTAACCAATTGGATCTCAAGCAAAAAAAAAAAAAAAAAAAAAAATAGTTGTTTACCACAACTGTTCAGAATGAGCATAGAATTGGGGTTGATGATTATCCAAATAATTTGGGGAAATCTATTTGGGGAATAAGAACTTGGATATTGGGTAAGAATGAAAATTACTGGCAAGAATAGGAATTGATAGCTTACTAGGCCATTGTGGAAAATGATAATATCACTGCTTATAGGCACTTACCCAAAGAAACACCAATTTGCCACGCCGTTATATATGCATTCACTTATCAATCCATTCATCCACTTCCCATTGCATTTCCCAAAGGATTTGAGGTACTTAGAAGAATGCATAGCATAAGCAAATTCAAAACATAAAAATAAAGCCAGAGACAATGTCATTTAAAATAAGAGACTGAGACCAGGAAGAAAAAGCATAAATACAGAGACAATTTGACCCTACATGGTTAAAATGTTCAATGGCAAATTTGTCACCGGGCTTTATAGCTGCTAAAACAAAAATGGAAACATCTTCAGTTACATGATTCACATACTCTTTAAAGAGAAAATACAACAAATTATTAGGGGAAAAAATACGACTATAGAATATTCTCAAGGCAGATAAAACAACATAATGCTAGTAAGTGTCCCTTTGTAACCTTTGTAACTCTGGCTTAAAAACTTAGTAAAATTTTAAAAAACTAAGTAAAGCTAGGTAAAATAAAGTCGGTTCAGTGTGAAACTAATCACTATTCTCCCAACAGGTTTATCAACATCTCTCAAGAATCATTCTGAGACATAGACTCTTAGCACAGAAAGAGACATTAAAGTTAATAATCTATTTCAACCTCCCCCTCAAAGCTGGAATATTATACACCCTCCTATTACACTTGAGAAATGGCTAATCACTCTGGAAAACATTCAGTAGCTCACTACTTTCTCAGGGCAGTCTGCTCCATTTTCAGATTTCTTGTTAATATCAAATTCATCCTTACATTGACAATTCAACAGTTGGCCCTAATTTTACTGCCTACAGAACAACAAAATCTAAGTTGAATTTCTATATTTAAATACCATTAACATATCTACAGTAAGTCATCTCAATGTAATATCCTTAGTATAGGTACAGCCATGTTTTAAATTGTACCTATTGTTTGTGAGGACAGTCACAGCAGTGTTCCCAACAGTGGCAAGCATACATACAGATGTAAAAGCTCTAAAAGAGTGATCACTAACTCTGGCAGAAGTCAGTAAGGATACTAACTCTGCCCTACATGGAATATAAAAGTGTCACTTGTTGACAAGAACAGTGATGGACAATTGCATTGCTCTACATTCTTTTTGGGCTAGTCATGGTGGCTTCTATGTCATTGCTAATATTAATTTTGCACTTGGATCAAACAGGCAAGGTAGAACTGGCTATATTTTGCATTAGGGAAAAAGCTACTTAGATCACTAAGGGAAAAAGCTACTTAGATCACTAAGGTCAATCTCCATAGCCTCTGGAATTTGTTGTCTTGGCAATTGGCGTTCTTGGGTCCAAAGCATCTTACATGAACTGTTAATTGTCATTTTATTCATAGTGTCAAGACTATGGTCCATTGCACTCTACTTGGAGTTTTAAATGCTTCTTCACAGCTGCTCCCTTATTATATGATTACCATGATGATACAACTAAAAAGTCAGTATTTCACAATACAGTTGACCATAGTGACAGTCCTCTAGCAGTGAATATCTGAAACCATGGACTTCTCTGAATGGGTCAACCCCTCAAAAGCAAGAAAATAACAAAACCAAGGACCAAAGAGGCCAAATTTACAGACAACAGTCAGACAAAATATGATGATAGAACTCTGACCCACATAGGAAGTCCAGAAAGCTATATCACAACCTCCAAAGCAGTCAGCTCAGGATGATCAGGACTGTATCAACAATGGCAAACTTTCTTATTTTTGTTCCCTCTCTTTTATCTGTTTCAGAACAGACTAGAGAAAGCTAAAATCCTCCCCAAACCAATCACATAAGTTGCCTCACTTCTATTTATCCAGTTTCCCCTTGCCAACAATCTCCAATTAGATCACCTGAAGTTTTCCCCTTTTTGTTCACTTACAAAGCTTTCCAACTACCTAACTGCTTCTGCATCTCTGCCAAATACAAGTGATAGTAGCTGACTCCCTTGATAAAGCAAGCTCTGAGTAAGTAGCCTCTGTCTATTCTCATTTGAATATTCTTCATTTATTTCCACAATACATGAATACTGCAAGTCCATCTTAAATATCCTCTTGAGTTCTATTACATACCACATTTAGGAGCCATATGCTTAGGAGTTTAACTGCTTTATGGCAAAAGATGTCTTATACTTCCAGTGATACACTGGTAAACTGATTATGGGGTCAGGGGTGATGAAGGGAAAGGGCAAGAGAAGCCCTGATTTGCAGAATTTCCCAATTTCTCTGGTATAAATACCCATACCATGGCCAATTTCAAGCTACCACTATTTTAAAAGCCAGCTTGTAAAATTTCTGAATATTGAACCATCAGTTCATGTAAGCTGGTGTGAGATGCTGTAGCACATCACTGCATGTTTATTTCTTCCAAAGCTTTTAACATTGTTCCTGACAGAGTAAATACAAAGTAAATGCTCAAAAACAGATAGATAGAAAATAGTATGTAAATAGATGGATACCTGGCTAGCTAACTAGATAAGAGAGATGGATGGATGGATGGATGGATGGATGGATGGATGGATGGATGGATGGATAGATGGATGGATACAGGTAGATCAGATAGACAGATCAGTAGATCAATCTATCATGGATACATGGACAAAGAAACAAATGGACTGATGGATGGATGAATGGAGAAACACATAGATAAATCCATCTTACTGTGGAAAATGAGAACAACCTGTCTAATTTATTCCATGTGAATTTATTAAATATCGGTCACATGTTGGTCCATATTTTAGGTACACAATACTAGTGAGCCAAACAGACAAAGATCCCTGCTCTTGAAGATTAAATTTTAACAGGAGTACAGACAATAAATAATAAATGCAATAAGTACATTTTATGATATCAGAAGTTGATGAGTAATATGGGAAAAAGAAGAAGGAAAGCAAGGTAAATAGATTCAGAAACTTTGAAGGTGAAGACGAGATATTTATCGTTTTTGACAGAACAGTCAAGGTAGATTTAGGAACTCTGAAGGTGAAGGTAAGATATTTATGGCTTTTGACAGAACAGTCAAGGTAGGCTACATTAGGAGGATGAAAGTTGAGTGATGACTTGAAGATAGTTGTTAGCCAAGTATATCTCTGGGAAAAAAAATTAGAGGAGTCCACCAGGTGTTTTCCAGGAATTGCAAGAAAACCACAGTGTCTGCAGCAGTGAATGAGGAGATGTACTGGGAGAAGATCACATAGGTGTGGCGGCCAAGGGCCCTCTGAAGGACTGCTGAAAAATCAGTTCTCAGAAGGAAGATGAATAGGAGAAAAGGCACACAAAGTTATTTAATCTGTATACATAGGAGCCTTCTGAATGGAGATGCAAGCTCCCAGTGAGGAACATAAGTTTATATATCATCTTAAGTTTACAAAAAGAATGGGGACTTGGATCCTAGCAAAAGAGGTTATGGGAGGGGGTGGAGAAGAGGACTTTTAATAAATGATCACTAGGGAGGGCTCAAGCGATGCTCCCACCTTGGCCTCCTGAGTAGCTGGGACTACAGGCACATGCCAATATGTCCAGCTAATTTTTTCTTTTGTGTGTATTTGTAGAGATGGAGTCTCTCTGCACTGTCCAGGCTGGTCTCAAACTCCTAGGCTCAAGCAGTTCTCCTGCATCAGCTTCCCAAATTGCTGGGATTACAAGTGTGAGCCACCACACCCAGATGCCTAAGATTGGTCTTTTGAGATGTTTTTCAGACTTTGGCTTTCTGGCAACTAACTCCACAGAGATGCATGATTCATAGCTAACTGGCCCTGTGGTTCCCACCCAGAGACCAACTCAGTAAGGGAGGATCATTTTCCAGACCCTATGAATTCATCCCCAACCAATCAGCAGCACCCATTCCCTTGCCCCCTGCCCATCAAATTATCCATAAAAATCTTAGCCTGTGAGTTCTTGGGGAGGCTGATTTGAGCAAAAAACGCATATATATATATCACTTGGCTAGCCCTGAAACAATTAAACTTCTTCTACTGCAATACTACTATCTCAATAAATTGGTTTTATCTGTGCAGTGGGAAAGAAGAACACGTAAGGTGATTATAGTCCAAGAAAGAGGTGATGGTCCTTCAGACTCAAAAAGGAATGAGAGAGACAGGAGAGGATTAGAGGAGATAAGAGTTGATACTATAATGACATGGTGAAAAGTGGTAAGATTCTTGATTTATTAGAAATGTAAAGACAAGATGATTTGAATTTTGATCAATATAAGAGAGAAAGAAATTCATACATGAAGACAAGGATTCTCAACTGAATAACGAGAAAGACAGAATTGACAGCAACTGAACTTTTAAAAGGTTAAGGAGTAGGTTTTGGAGAATTTATAAGTAGGTGAGAGGAGCAAGTTTTGAAGCATTCAGTGTGGAACACAATGAGTTAAAGATGTCTGTTAGACTTTTAGGTCTGGGGTTAGAAAAGAAAGATCCAAGCTGGAGATATAAATTTGGAATTAATGAGATAGAGGTGACACTTTAAGTTATGAGACTGGTTGAGATTACCAAGGGACTGAGGGTATAGAGAGAGGAGGAGATGACCAAAAACAGAGCTTCATGGCATTTCAACATTAAAAGTTCAAGGACAAGAAATGGAACCAGCAAATGACATCAAACAATAGCAGCCAGAGAGGTCAGGGGAATTCAAGAAAAGGTGGTGTCCTGAAAGCCAAGTGAAGAAAGAAGAAAGTGACCAACTTAGTCAAATGCTGCTGACAGATCAAGTGAAATAAGGATGAAAGACATACCATCTGATTTAGCAAAGTGGAGGGAATTAGTGAGGTTAGCAACAGTAATGTTATTCGAGTAGGCATAAAGGCCTCAAGAGAGTGGGTTTAAAGAAAAGGAGAGTGAGTATACAAGTAGTGAAATCAGATAAATAAATATTCATGTGTGTATAAAATGAAATACTCTGTAGTATTCAGGTGTATTTGCCACTGTAAAACTATGTTCCAATGTATGATTGAGATTTTTAAAAATAGATTTTACTTTGTACTATTCTGGTAGTGAAGGGATATCATGTAGCATACTAACATGCTCTCAAATTACGAATTTTAACATTGACATAAATTTGGAAAACAGAACAAAACAAAGATATTTAAAGGCACTGAAGAGTGACCAATAACCTTATATCATTATAAAAAGCATTTCCACAAAGAAAACTCCAGGTTAGATGGCTTCACTGGTGAATTCTATTAAATATTTGAGAGATGAATAATAGCAATATTCTTCAGGTTACTTAATAAAAAATAGAAGAAAAGAACATTTGTTAATCACATTTTCTGAAACTAACATTACTATGTGAGCACAACCTGACAAAGATGTTACCAAAAAAGAAAATTACAGATATACCTCAAAATCAAGGATGCACTAATCTTTATCAAAATATTTGCAAAATGACTCTAGCAACATATAAATCATGCAAAGATATATAAATCATGACTCTAGCAAAGATAATAAATCATGAACAAATATGTTTTATCCCAGGGATGCAAGCTTGGTTTAAAATCAGTCACGGCTAGGCGCAGGGGCTCACTCCTGTAATCCTAGAACTTTGGGAGGACTAGGTGGGAGGATCACTTGAGGCCAACCTGGGTAACATAGTAAGACTTCATCTCTATTAAAATAAAAAATAGCCAGACATGTGTAATGGAGTGCACCTATATCCCACCTACTCAGGGAGGCCTAGGCAAGAAAATTGTTCAAGCCCAGGAGTTACAGGCTGCAGTGAGCTATGATTGTACTACTGCACTTCAACCTGAGTGACAGAGCAAAACTCTGTTTCAAAATTTAAAAAAAAATCAATCAGTGTCACACAAGATAAAGAATCTCAAAAACATCAAGAAGAAGCAGAAACAGGAACACATATTGTATGATTCCATTTATATGAAATTCTAGAAATGAAAAATCTGAAGTAACAAAAGGAGGTTAGTGGTTGCCTAGAGGTACAGATGAAAGATTAACTACAAAGTAGTATGAGGGAACTTTTTGGAATATTGGAAATATTTTATATTTTGATTATGGTTGGTGATTTCAGTGGTATATACTTTGACAAAATTTATCAAACAGTACATGTAAAGTGGGTGAATTTTATTGTATATAAATTATATGCCAGTGAAGTTGATATAACAATTAGTCAATGTAATTCATCTATTAACTGAATCATGCAGAAAAATAATTATTATCATGCCAGGTTTCTCAATTCCTGGTTGTTGAAAAAGACATTTAAAAATATGAAAAAGAGAAAACTTAGAACATACTCTTTAGTGTTGAACTGGAGATATCTGTATGCTCTCATGGTTAAATAAATGCTATCTATATCTCCTATCTCCTAGGTCTGTCAGATGAGACACATCAGTAGCAATGAGCACACCAAATCCGCAGATTTTGGCTTCTAAGTTCTTTTCTTCAAAAAAAAAAAAAAAAAAACTATATATATATATATATATATATATACATATGGTTCCTTGGGACAAAAGCTGATTTCACAAGTTGGACAGAGAAAGTGCAAGGTTAGTAAGAAATATTTTGTGGCACCAAGAACTAAAAAAGTGCTCACAGAATAAGGACATGTCAAAAGGAAAAAGCAGCAACATGAAGGGCCTCCCTGTGACCACACTGGGACAACTCGAACAATAAAATAAATAATGACACTGGTAGACTATCATCCATTGATGAATCCATGAATCCATACTGCAGAGAGAGAGAGAGCAAGAGAGAGGATAGAGACTAAGAGAAAGGGAGAGGTTTTTCCTTATCATAGAATGCTAACTAGTAAATATGAAGTAATGATGAAGTTAGAAAATCCCAATGGGATGTTAAACCAGTGGTTTTGTTAGAGCACGTAGCTAGGCAGATAGGAGCAGGGCAGGAGATGTTCCCCCAGTCCAAGAATGTCAAGCAACCACTGGGTGTCAGTCTGGCAGTTGTTATACTGTCTCTCTAAAATGGTAATTAGTTATAGCTGGCACCAAGGAAAGGCAGTCTCCCAAGATATAAAACACCTGAAGCCAGTGATCAGCAGCATCCCAATAAGATCTCAGAAGCTGGGTGAGTGGGCTCACGCATGGGTACGAAGAGGCAAAATGGCAAAGTTTAACTATTATATAACCTTCCTCCAGGAACACTCAATTGGTAAGGGAAAAACGCTTCTAATGAGCATGCGCACAACTTCAGTAAACACACTGCACACACGGCCCCTCCCAAGTGCTGGCAGGCCACTGTGCATGCGCACAGCTCACCCCAAGGGAAAAATCAAGGTAAGAGAAACGGAAACTCTGGAACCATGCTAATGTATAAAACAAGTCAAGGACCAAACAGCACACTTGGATCTCTCAAGTCTCCTGCTTGGCCCTCTTCATTTCATTCCTGCTCTAAAACTTTTTAAATAAACTTTCACTCCTGCTCTAAAACTTGCCTTGGTCTCTCCTTCTGCCTTATGCCCCTTGGCTGAATTCTTTTTTTCTGAGGAGGCAAGAATCGAGTTTGCTGCAGATCCATTGGATTTGCTGCTGCTAACAGTTTGATAAGAAATGGACATTTATGTGGCCCCAGAGTATTTGACTCATTACAATGGGGGAAAATGACTCATTACAATGGGGGAAAACAGTAACTTTACAGTTGAGAAACCTTGCAGACAACACTTTAACCAAGAGATCAAATTTAACATCACCAATATTGGGATGACCAACACTATGTACCTCCTGATGTGATGCATTGAGATGGGTCCACATTACTTCTGTGGTATTGTGATATTGTAAAATATATATTTTGTCTTTGACCCCATTTCCTGGCATACAACTTCTAAAATCCTTAGAATCTCCAGTGATGTTTTTGTATGTTAATTTTTGACTGCTGGCTGGCAGCCCCTAGGTAGCTTCAGGATGGCAATTGGTCACCCAAAAGACCAAGATACAGTTAGGGCATTGGGATTTTCAACTCCACTCCTAACTTTTAGAAAGAAGAGAGGGGCTAAAGGTTAAATTCATCAACAGTGACTAATGGTTTAATCAATTGTGCCAAGGTAATGAAGCCTCCATAAAAACCCAAGAGGATAGGATTTGGGGAGCTTCTAGATAGCTGAACATCTGGAGGTTCCTGGAAGGTGGCCCACCTAGAGAGGGGATGGAAGCTCTGTGTCACTTCCTCCATACTTCACCCTATGCATCTCTTCATCTGTATTCTTTGTAATATCTTTTAAAATAAACTGGTAAACACAAGTAAGTGTTTCCCTGAGTTCTGTGAGCCACTCTAACAAATTAACTGAATTTAAAGAGGTAATTGTGGGAACTCTGACTTCAAGCCAGTGAGTCAGAAGTTCTGGAAGCCTGGACTTGTGACTGGTGTCTGGGAGTGCAGAGGCAGTCTTGGGGACTGAGAGAGCACTTAACCTGTGGGATCTGGCACTATATGTAGGTAGATTGCATCAGAACTGAATGGAATTAGAGGACATCCAGCAGGTATCCAGTGGTTGGTGTGTGTGGAAAAACCCTTACTCATTTAATCACGGAAGTATTGCATTGATTGTTGTGTTGGGAAAGAAAATAGGAAAAAGCTCTGAGTTTGTGTTTTTCTTCTCAGAGGTACACTTATCGAAGATCCATAAAATGAATCTAACAATGAGAAAGTAATCACACAAATACAAATTGAGGGACACCTTCTTTAAGTGTCAAGGTTAAGACAGATAAATGATGAGTAACTATTCTAGACTTAAGTAAGCTAGAGACCGAACTAAACTTAAAGTGGAATCTCAGACTGGATTCAGGACAAGGAAAGCACAGCCATAAATGCATATTATTGGGACAATTGAGAAAAGTTGAATACGAACTCTGGATTAGATAATCATACTGTATCAATGTATATTTTCTCATTTGATTATTTCATTGTAGTATGTGAGGAAAATAAAAGTGTTTTACACCAGAATATATTTCTTTGACATATTTTGAGATGGCTGTCAGAGAGCCAGCAAATTAAAGTAGCTCTGTAAAGCTGTCTTTCCTGGGGGAAATTTACATCATCTGTAGGGAATCTGCATTGATACTGCCAGGCCTTCTCCCTTGTCTGGATCCAAGAAAGATTAACTGAGAATCTGATACCTTTAAAGGTCTGAAAGAAACATTTACCATCTATTCTCTCTGAGGGTTGCTACCTGTGAGGTTTCATCTACATAACAAGACCCCCTTTGCAAGCTGTATTAGTCTGTTCTCACGCTGCTAATAAAGACATACCAGAGCCTGGGTAATTTATAAAGAAAAGAGGTTTCATTGACTCACAGTTTAGCATGGCTGAGGAGGACTCAGGAAACTTACAATCATGGCAGAAGCAGAAGCAAACAGGTCCTTCTTCACATGGTGGCAGGACAGAGAAGAATAAGAGTGAAGTGGGGAAAAGCCTCCATATAAAACCATCAGATCTTGTGAGAACTCACTATCATGAGAACAGCATGAGGGTAACCACCCCCATGATTCAATTACCTCCCACAGGGTGTCTTCCATGACACATGGAGATTATGGGAACTACAATTCAAGATGAGATTGGCTGGGGACACAGCCAAACCATATCACAAACCAAGCCTCCTCTTCTCTCCCTCTTATAATTTGTTTTACCACTATATCCTATTTTTGGCCATTGTCCAAGCTACCATTCTGTGTGTAGCCTCAAGATGTATATAAGCTTTTGCAGCCCACTGGGGAGGGCAATCACTGTGGTTCTCCCTGTGCACACAGTAATAAACTGGATTCCTTTTATCTTATTAATCTGCCTTTTGTGAGTTAATTGTTCAACAAACCCTCTGAGGGCAAAAGGGAAGTTTTCCCTTTGCCCCTGCATATGTAAGAGAAATATGTTACTGTAGCTATATAAGAAAATGTCCTTGTTTTTAGGAAATTCATACAGAAATATACACTAAAAGGACATGATGACTCCAAATTACTCTCAAATGATTACAAAAACATATATGTGGACAGATAGAGAAATGATAGATTAGATAAAGAAGTAGACTAATAGATAATAGATAAGATGGGAGGGAGGGAGGGAAGGAGGGAAGGAAGGAGGAAAATTATTTAAAAAATAGGGCAAAATGCAAACTATTTGGCAAACCCAAGTGAAGAAAGCAAAGATCACCTGGTGATCATCAAGCAGGCCACCCGGAGGCAAAACTTTTCATCTGAGGAATTTGAAGTAATTGGACTTCCCTACTATCTAAAGCAGGCATCTGGTTCCAGGCTTTTCTACCCAAAGTTTATAAGTAATTAGAATTTCTATACACCTCCAGAATGCATGCATATCGAATTTGTGCAACCTTTGCTGACATTAAGGCACAAAAATGTCTACATATTTAACCATTTATCATGACCTATGTGACTGACATGATCCAAATTATCCGTAAGGTCCCACTTTAAGTTCCATAAATACCCCTAAGCAAAAATTCATCACGGGACAGTCAGCCCTCTCTTGCTGAGATACCCCACTGCACTCTTCTGCAGTATACTTTCTATCTATAATAATAAAACTTTCCTTTTCAAACCTATACTGTCATCAGTAAATTCTTCCCAGTCTGTGAGTTGATCACTTTCTGATGCCGGGGCTCTGACACCTCACCCGGCACTAAGTAATCAGTACTTCATTCTGTTCTAAAATGATACCCAAAAACAGTATATTTCAAATCAACCATCATAAGTTATTCATATTAAAAAAGATTTTTTGTCCTTCTGTGTCCATGCTCACAGTGTGTGTGTGTGTGTGTATATATATATATATATATATATATATGAAGATTCTGAAAAGATATGCATAAAACACTGTGAAAGATACATGAATGGGAAATATTTAATATTCTTTAGATCTTTGGTGATCAGCATATTCTCAGTCTCCTCAATAAACATTGATAACACATATTTGCCTTCAAAGAAATAATAAAGGTTTAACAGAATTCAAAAGACACTTGCTTGAATTTCCTCTGAGGAAGAGTCACTATCAATAAATAGGGGCTTTTGTTCAGTTCTTGCTGCCTCCTCTTAAGGTCAGGTTTAATTCTTCCCCAAGAGGGGAACTAAACACAAAGCTTAGTCACACTGCAAACAGAAGATTCCAGAGTCAAACTCTGCTTCAAAGGTGAACCTGCTGTGCTCCATCACAGAGGCCCTGACACACACCCCAGGGATTGGATTTGATGAGGTTGTGGTTGCCGTGGTGTCTGACTCCAGGCAAATGAATTCTATATGCATATGAGCTTCAGCCTTATTAAAAATGTTGAAAAACCAAATCCCAGATCCCAGCACTCCCTGCAGCAACTTCTCCCTTGAAGGACACAGCAGGCAGGCCAATCCTCAATGGTTACTGCTGCCAGTTTTCTTCTGGTAGGGGCAGGAGTAGGGAGGCATATCTCATTGTTTAGGACAGCAGAATTACTACTGGCTGCATCCTCTCAGTCAGTGATAACTGGAAGAGATCAACTGTGTAAGAGGGCCTTTGATAAGACCTTTAGGTTATCAAGGCTCCCTAAACATAAGTTCTTTATTCACATTCACATTTATTCACACTCTGTAGAGTATCATTATTATGATAATAAAATATCATAATATTTTATTGATGAAGATATAATGCATAATTTTAAAATTCTCTTTATGAACTTTATTCCTAAACCCACAGGTAATTTTCTAACCGTGCAATTAAACATAAGCATTACTCATACCTTTACGTAAGTTTATATTTAGGATAATGAAGAATAGTGTCAGCATATATGTAAGTTATTAGTAGTCCTTTCCATGTAAATGCACACATATACAAAGCAGTTACTGTTTCAGAGACAGGTTGGTGTCTAAAAGACAACTCTGGGTTCATAGTGAGTCGCTGGAGCCTGGGGAAGAACTAGAAGCTTCCTACTGTGCTATGATTCTTGCTTTGTGATTTTTATCCTAACAGTCCCCACCTCTGGATATAACACAGCCCAGACGCTGCTGTGTGATTACTACATGGGTTCTCATGGCAGCATCTTCCCTGTCTTGGTCACTTTCTGTGGTTGTCTGTGGGTACTCTGACTTTAATCAAAACTTATTTTTTCTGTCTTCCGAGTTTCTCTGAATTGCTGTACTTTTAAAGAAAATATATACTAAAGGGTACACACCCTCACTGCTCTAAACTGAATGACAACTGAACATTTCCTTCAGCAAACCCAGTGCCACTTGACCTTTACGCCTTTGCTTACGCTGTTCCTTCTTCCAAGAAAGCCCTCCTCCCACTTGCTGCCTATAGAATTAGACCCACTTTCCCAAACCCTAACCAACACAAACCCCTCCATGAAGCCTTTTTAACACCCCCAAGCAACCAAATATAATCTCCTCTTTCTCCAAACACTGAAATCATGCTGCCACATGTGAGCTCCGATTCCAGCTACCTTGCTGCACAATTGCTTAGTACAGCATATCCTTGTAGCACTCTGAGAGGAGGCCAAGGAGCATAGAGGTCAAAGGAAAAAGAGACAGCAACCCAACTTAGTTTGAATCCCTGATTCCTCACTTTCTTTCTGATTTTAGATAAATTATTCATCCTCTCTGTGCCTCAGTTTCCTCATCTGTAGAAGGAAGCTAAAAACAATACCTGCTCATAAGCTCATGGTGGGCGTAAACTAAGACCATGCCTGCAGTGTGCTCAGTGAAGCAGAATAATTTAGCAGTAAGAAGAGAAGCCTCCGTTGCAAATCTGATGAGTTCTAGTCCTAGCTCTTTAAACGTACTGAGGAATGAACTCTGACCCTTTTACTTGCTCAGATTCCTTGTTACAGGGTCTGGGGAGTCATGCCTCACAAACCCTTAAAGCTCATTAAACAGGTTTTTTTTGACTCAGTATATTGTGGCTTACTTTTCAATCAGACACTAGTATGGCATCACATGACAAATAACAGACCCCACTTAACTTAGGCATTCCTTTCTATTGACTCTAAGTTTTTAAACGAAGCTTAACTCTTTCAACCAATTGCCAAATAAATAAATCCTAAACCTCCCTATGACTTATAAGCTCCCACTTCGATATGTCCTGCCTTTTCAGACCAAACTATTGTACACCTCCCATGAATTCATTTATGATTTTACCTGCAATTCTTATCTACCTGAAATGTACTAAACCAAACTGTAACCCGATTGCTTTAGGTGCACTTTCTCAGGACCTCTTAAGACTGTATTCCTGGGCTACTGTCACTTACATTGGCTCAGAATAAAGCACTTTATATATTTTCACGGAATTTGGTTTTTTCTGCCATAATTACTCTCTGTGTGACCTTGGACATGTTACTCGACTGTTCTCTGCCCTAATTTTCTCATCCTACAAGGTATATGATAAAAATAGCAACTACCTTATAGGTTTATATTGACAGTAAATATAACACATGCAAACATAAGAACACATAGTAAGTTCTAATAAACATTATGATTTATTATAAGAGCCACTCCGAGCTAGGTAAACTAATGGCAATACTTAAATAACATTACTTGCTATCATTCAGTTATGAATGTTTATTCGGTGTCCCTAGTACCTCGTCCAGATAACTTCGAATTACAGACTAGGAGAGAAAGAGAGACAGAATGAGAAAGTAAGCAAGAGAGAAGGAGATTTATTATTCCTTCCTCTTCTCCTTTCTGACTCCGTTTTTTAGAACATTATCTCTCAGATGAGAATGTTCTTGCCTGTGAAGCTGAATCTGAATTCATGGTTCTATTCAGTGCAGGGGCATGCCGACAGGCAGCATGCCTGTGATAGACACTGAACGTCACCAAAGCCCTTGTCACAGTGAAAGCAGTGGAATGTGGAACATATGGCTAGGTATTCTTAATCATTTTCTTCCTGCTTCATCCTCACAGTCTGTCTAGAACTCTGAGCTCCTTGTCTCACCACTGTTCTGAATTTGCTAATTATTCCTTTCAATCTACTTTGAATGCAGTTCCTGGATTTCACACCTAGTCTCTGGTCTGTGCAACTTAAATAACCAAGTGATGACAGAGGAAGCCTTCCAAGAGAAAACAGTTCCTGGACTCCTTGAACCTTTATTTCTCTGACCCTTTGTTTATTTTATGTTTAAAAGGAGTGGTGTCCAAATAGCTCAGTCAGGTAAGGTGGCTCATGCCTTTAATCCCAGTGCTTTGGGAGGCTGAGGCAGGAGGATTGCTTGAGACCAGGAGTTCAAGACCAGCCTGGGAAACATAACAAGACCTATCTCTATAAAAAAAAAAAAAAGTAAAAAATAGCTGGGCATCGTGGCACACACCTGTATTTCCAGCTACTCGGGAGTTCAAGCTTATAGTAAACTATTACCACATCACTGCACTCCAGCCTGGGCAGAGACAGTGACACCCTGTCTCTAAATAAATTAATACATAAAAATAAAACAATAAAAGGAGTTCTGTGTGTATTTGCACACTTGAAATCTACTGATTTTACCTTCACTCCTGTTTTACTCTTATCTTTGGCCAGCATTCTATCTTCTGACTCCATCACACTCCAGCCTGCTTCCAATCTCCAAATTCTGGGGCATTTGCACAAATAATACTTCCAGTTCTGAGGAATTACTAGCCAGAGCAATCAGGCAAGAGAAAGAAATAAAAAGCATCCAAAAAGGAAAAGAAGAAGTCAAATTATCTCTCTTCATAGACAACATGATTCTATAACTCTTCCATTATATACAAAAGTTAACTCAAGATGAATTAAAGATTTAAGTGTAAGACCTCAAATTATAAAATCTTAGAAGAAAACTTGGACATCGGCCTTGGCAAAAAATTTATGACCAAGCCCTCCAAAGCAATTGCAACAAAAACAAAAACTGACAAGTGGGACCTAATTAAACTGAAGAGCTTCTGCACAGCAAAAGAAACTATCAAAAGAGTCAACAGACAACCTAGAGAATGGGAGAATGTATTTGCAAACTATGCATCCAACAAAGGTCTAATATCCAGAATCTATAAGGAACTTAATCAATCTAACAAGCAAAAAAACCACCCCATTAAAAAATGGGCAAAAGACATTAACAGACACTTCTCAAAAGAAGATATACAAGTGGCCAACAAACATGAAAAAATGTTCCACATCACTAATCATCAGAGAAATGCAAATCAAAACCATAATGAAATACCTTCTCACACCAGTCAGAATAACTATAATTTTAAATGTCAAAACAAAACAGATGCTGATGAGGCTGTGGAGAAATGCGAATACTTATACACTGTTGGTGGGAATGTAAATTAGTTCAGCCACTGTGGAAAGTAGTTTGGAGATTTCTCAAATAACTTAAAACAGAACTACTGTGTGACCCAGCAATTCCATTGCTGGGTACATATCCAAAAGAAAATAAATCATTCTAAAATGATCAGTCTAAAAGACACAAGCACTTGCACATTCACTGTAGCACGATTCACAATAGAAAAGATACAGAATCAACTTAAGTGCCCATCAGCAGTGGACTGGATAAAGGAAATGTACATATATACACCATTGAATACCACACAGCCATAAAAGATGAAATCATGTCCTTTGTAGCAACATAGATGCAACTGGAGGCCATAATCTTAAGCAAATTAACACAGGAACAGAAAACCAAATATTGCATGTTCTCACTTATAAGTGGGAACTAAACATTGGGTAGATATAGATATAAATATGGCAATAATAGACACTGGGGAGAGGGGTAGGGAGGGGGCAAGGGTTTAAAAACTTAATATTAGGTACTATGCTAAGTAGGTATATACCTGCTAATATTAGGTACCAGTACCTTGGTGGCAGGAGCAATTGTACCCCAAACTTCAGCATCACTCAATATACTCAAGTAACAATCCTGCATATGTGCCCCCTGAATCTAACATAAAAGTTGAAATTATTTTTTAATTCTAATTCTCATATCTAAAAATATTTATTTTCCTCTTAGATAAAATAATAGCTAATCATATTTATATTCCCCAACTAATAACACCATGGTGTTTTTTTAAAAAATTCAAAATATTGTAACTTTTAAACTTTAGAAACTACAAAGGCTAGGGCTTTAAAGATTATATAGACCAGTAAATGTATTTCCCTGACCCAGGCATGTTCAAATACCATTAATGTTGTATGGTAACTTAGATAACTAAGTCATTCTTTTGATTTTTCAGCTAAGGAAACCAAGACTCAAAGAGTGAACGTGAGAAACTAAGCCTTTGTAACCAAGCAATGGTTCTCAATAATGCGTGATTTTGATCTACAAGGGGACAACTGGCAATGTCTAGATATATTTTTGGTTGTCATAACTATAGAGGTGTTACCTGTAGCTAGTGGGTAAAGGCCAGGGATGCAGCTAAATATCCTACAATGTCAGCCTGTACTACCAAGAATTACCCAGCCCAAACTGTCAAAAGTGCTGAGGTTGAGAAACTTTCCAAGCCAGAGAGATCACCCTTGCTTCAGTAATACTTTTAGGATCTCATGCTTGTCATATATCCATAATTATTACATAAGATCCTCATAATCAAAAGTAAACTCACTTCCCATGTCCTTGTTGAAGACAGGGGTTTGGCTTGTTTCATTTCACCACCTTCCTTGGTAATTTATTTTGTATTTCCTGACCGAGACTACAAATGATCTCATTTTTGTACCTATGTTGAGCCAGCAATGAAGTAGCTATATCAGAGAGATTGGTGGGAGAGGAAGATTTGATTTCTAGGTAACATTTGGGGGTTGCTCATGATAGCTGTACTCAACCCATTCATGGGTGACTGAAGAGTGCCCAAGGAGTGTTATGACACACAAATTGATTTGTTATGGAAACTGACAGTGGGTGCCAGTGGTAAATGAGATTTCAAATGAATGATAAAATGATGATCCAATTTGGAAGTCAACATAATGGTTTTTTCAATGGCCTCTTTTAGGATATCATTTCATAAGCACTAAACAAAATAAACAACCCATCCTTTGAATTCCTTTCTATGATAATTTATCTGAATGAGAAAACATTTAAGAAATGTTGCCACCAGATCTTGTCATTAGCCAATGGGGGAGGAGGGGAAAGTACGAAGGGACCTATCAAAATCAAGAAATGACAAATGTTGAGAAAAATATTTAAGATGAAAGTGGTCATTTTATTCCTATTTTTCCTTCCTTTCTTTTACCTCTCCACTAAGCTTAAATGTCCTATATATTGTTGAACTAAAAAGCCCAAGTGGAAATACAACTTCTCACATTGACTATGAGCAAGGAGTCAAGACCACCCAGGCTTTAATTTGTTGAATAATGTTTTATAACATCAAGTTCCATAATTTTTTTTCCAACACTTTGACTTAGTAATTAGCCTTTTGGAATTCTCACCTACTAATTCAAATTATTGGAGTGAGTGAAGGAAAGTTTACATATGAAGATCTTATTTCTAGGGCTGCACAATACAGCAAAAATTTGGATGCAACCAAAATGTCTAACAGTTGTAAGTAAATTTTACTGTAGTTAATGTAATATTGGAACAAAATACAAATATTAGAAGCATGAAGTCTTCAAAGCAAAGTGGAAAAGTCTTATTATATTATTTAAAAATAAGTGGTTCCAAAATTACAGCTAGACAGGAGGACTAAGTTCTAGTGTTCTACAGCACTATTGGTTGAATATAGTTAACAAAAATGTCTTGTATATGTTTAAAAGCAGTGAGAGGATTATGAATGTTATCAACAAAAAAATGATAAATGTTTGGGCTGATTAATGCCCTAATTACCCTAAATTGATCATTATACATTGTATACATGTATTAAAACATCACTTTGTACTCAGTTAAGTATGTACAATTATATCAACTAACAACAAAAGGAAAAAAATTAATGATCCATAAATGTATGTACAGATTGAGTATCAGTCTATAAAAATGTGCATGTAACAAAGTCTAGAATAAGTACCAAAATAACAAAAACAATGATAAAAATAAATTCATACATTTATGGTCCACATTGCTTTTCTTATTTTTTCCTGGGCTTTTCTATAACATAGTTAGAAATATATATATATATATATATGCATATATAGTTAAGCTGACTCAGACTCCCTGTTTTCAGCCAAAAGTATACTTTCAATACTAAAAGTACAAATTTGCATTTATAGCAAGTTAGTAGTAACAAGGAAAACTATAGTCAGAATTTTGGAGTGCATAGAAGAATAAGCATAATAATTTAAATTAGGCTGCAACAAGGATAAGGTCAGCTGTGTTGAAGCAGTAATGAGTGTATGTTAGAAAGTCCCTCCTAAGGTTAACTCAGCAATTTCACATTCTCTTCCATTAATGGTCTGATTATATACTCAAGAATTTCACAGAAGAAATTGGCCATAGACTTTATCTATCAAGCCAAACACAGCTTCTTTTCTTCCTTAACATCAAAAGAAATTGGTAGTTCCCCTGCCTATGCTTCACTTTCTGATGCATATAATCATCCAAACATGCCACAAGACAATTGTCCTTCTTACATTCCCAGTATCAAATCCAGTCCAGAAACCTGGGAGCCATCATAGACTTTTCCCACTTCTTCCTCCCTCACCACCTAAACCAATCAATTATCCAGTCCGGTCAGTTGCACCTTCTGAGTATCTCTTGATGTGTCTATCTTGTTTCTGCCCTCCCTCCAACCATGGGCTTTACAAAAACCTTCTGACTGGTCTCCCTGCCCCAAGTCCCGTTCAACGTTCACTTGTTAACAGGCAGCTATGATCGATCCCATTATGCCTCTTTTTAAACCTTATCAATGGATTCTTACAGTCTCTGAAATAAACTCCATCCCCTTAGGATAGCTCATAAGCTCTTTTTTTCTGACCATTGCTTACTTCTGCTATAATTCTCCAATAAGTGCCCAAAATCAAGTTATATTCTGGCATGGAACACATTTTTCTCAGTGCATTGAGACTGATGTGGAGAAAGTAGAAATATTAGCTTCCTCATTTTAGTCACTATGATAATTTTAATATAATCTAATATCACATTCACATTTTTAACAGTAATAATTCATATTTAATTCATATTACATTAAAAGTAAAATCTCTAAATATTTGTTATAAATTTTGCAGTTGAGTAATGCCTTTTTGTTTTAACCAAAGTCAAGACTTCCCAATTAGCCATTTTAAGTTCCTCTTTTGAGATTTTACCCAGGATTCCATTTTGCTAAGATCTTTTTAGACACAAAATTTGTAACGTAATGCAATAGCTGCTTGTCCCAGCTTTTTGACATCTGAAAATTTCATCAACATTACGACAAAGCAGTATAATTGAAGAACACTACTGACTAGTTGTCAAGCATTTAGAATGCCACTGAAATATTCTTTATCTAGGTTTTCACATCTAGGCTTTTACAAGTCTTTTGTTATACCCTAGGCTGGGTATAACAATATGCAAGCAAGATGAAAGGATGATGATGGTGGTGAAGATGAGGATTAGCTAGTATTTTGTGTCAGGCACTGTTAAATTAAGTTTAGCCTAAAGCTGCCTGTATTAGTCTGTTTTCATGCTGCTGGTAAAGATATACCCGAGACTGGGTAATTTCAAAAGAAAGAGGTTTATTGGACTTACAATTCCACATGGATGGGAGGCTTCACAAACATGGTGAAAGGCAAGGAACAGCAGCAAGCCACGTCTTACATGGATGGCAACAGGCAAAAAGAGAGAGCTTGTGCAGGGAAACTCCCCCTTATAATAACCATCCGATCTCATGAGACTTACTCACTATCACAAGAACAGCACAGGAAAACCTGCCCCCACAGTTCAATTACCTCCCACTGGGTCCCTCCCACAACATGTGGGAATTCAAGATGAGATATGCATGGGGGCACAGACAAACCATATCATTCCACCCTTGGCCCCTCCCAAATCTCATGTTCTCACATTTCAAAATCAATCATGCCCTCCTAACAGTCCCCCAAAGTCTTAACTCATTTCTGCATTAACTCAAAAGTCCACAGTCCAAGGTCTCATCTGAGACAAGGCAAGTCCCTTCTGGCTATGAGCCAGTAAAATCAAAAGCAAGTTAGTTACCTCCTAGATATAATGGGGATACAGACATTGGGTAAATATAGCCATTCTAAATGGGAGAAATTGGTCAAAACTAAGGGGCTACATCCCACATGCAAGTCTGAAATCCAGCAGAGCAGTCAAATCTTAAAGTTCCAAAATGATCTCCTTTGACTCCATGTCTCACATCCATACCATGCTGATGCAAGAGGTGAGTTTCCATGGTCTTGGGCAGCTCTGCCCCTGTGGCTCTGCAGGATATAGCTTTGGTGTTGAGTGTCTGCGGCTTTTCCAGGCACATGGTGCAAGCTGTCAGTGGATCTACCATTCTGGGGTCTGGAGGATGGTGGCCCTCTTCTCACAGCTTTACTAGTAAGTCCCCAGTAGGGACTCTGTGTGGGGGTTCCAACCCAACATTTCCCTTCCACACTGCCCTAGCAGAAGTTTTCCATGAGAGCCCCACCCCTGCAGCATCCAGGCATTTCCATACATCTTCTGAAATCCAGGCAGATGTTCCCAAACTGCAAATCTTGACTTCTGTGCACTCTCATGCTCAACACTACATGGAAACTGCCAAGGCTTGGGGCTTACACCCTCTGAAGCCATGGCCCAAGCTCTATGTTGGCCCCTTTCAGCCACAGCTGGAGTGATTAGGATGCAGGGCACCACGTCCATAGCTGCACATAGCACGGGGACCCTGGGCCCACTTGGCCCATTAAACCACTTTTCCCCCCAGGCATCCAGGCCTGTGATGGGAGAGGCTACCATGACACCTCTGACATGCCCTGGAGACATTTTCCCCATTGTCTTTGGGATTAACATCTGGTTCCTTGTTACTTATGCAAATGTCTGCAGCTGTCTTGAATTTCATCTCAGAAGATAAGATTTTCTTTTCTATCACATTGTCAGGCTGAAAATTTTCCAAATTTTTATGCTCTGTTTCCCTTTTAAAACTGAATGCCTTTCATAGCACCCAAGTCACCTCTTGAATGCTGTGTTGCTTGGAAATTTCTTCCGCCAGATACTCTAAATTATCTCTCTCAAGTTCAAAATTCCACAAATCACTAGGACAAGGGAAAAATGCCACCAGTCTCTTTGCTAAAACATAACAAGAGTCACTTTTGCTCCAGTTCACAACAAGGTCCTCATCTCCATCTGCACCTTAACCTGGACATCATTGTCCATATCAGTATGAGCATTTGGGCAAATCCATTTGACAGGTCTCTAGGAAGTTCCATAGTTTCCCACATTTTCCTGTCTTCTTCTGAACCCTCCATAGTGTTCCAACCCATGCCTGTTACCCAGTTCCAAAGTTGCCTCCATATTTTTGGGTATCTTTTCAGCAGCACCCCACTCCTGGTACCAATTTACTGTACAATTTCATGCTGCTGATTAAGACATATCCAAGACTGGGCAATGTACAAAAGAAAGAGATTTATTGGACTTACAGTTTCTACATGGCTGGGGAGGCTTCATAGTCATGGTGGAAAGCAAGGAGCAGCAAGTCATGTCTTACATGGATGGCAGCAGGCAAAAAGAAAGAGAGCTTGTGCAAGAAAATTCCTCCTTTCAATAACCATTAGATCTTAAGACTTACTCACTATCACTAGGACAGCATGGGACAAACCTGCCCCTATGATTCAATTACTTCCTGTCAGGTCCCTCCCACAACACATGGTAATTCAAGTTGAGATTTGGGTGAGGACACACCCAAACTATATCACTGCCTCCTTACATATTTCAAGTTCAGCCTAAAGACCTCTTTGTACATAGTGAACTGTAACCTAACTGGATGTGGAAAGAGACTATAACTTACTCTTGTGTCCATCACTTTTGACTGGTTTCAGCCAATCAAAGGCAGCCAACTGTTCAAACCATGTTCAAATAAGGCAAACACCAAGCTGCAACCAATCCAGCTGTTTCTGTACCTCACTTCCACTTTCTGTACATCTCCTTTTTCTGTCCATAATTTTTTTTCAATGACAGTGCCTGTGCTGGAGTCTTTCTGAATCCATTCGGGTTTAGGGGCTGCCTGATTCCCAAATTGTTTTTCTCTCAATTAAATTTTATTAAATTTAATTTGATGTTTTTCTTTTAACAACACTATAAGTGCTTTATATGCATGTACTCTGCAGGAGGTACAATCATTAGCCCCCTTTTCTTTCTGAAGACTACACTAAAAAATTAAAAAGCATAAATAATTTACACAAAGCACAGTCAATAAATGATGGAGTTAGCATGTAGAAATGCTAAAGTCCATGTAAATATTAATTATCTTCTTCCTTCTGTCTGAGTCATCCATTATTCAGACAATTGTTTATTTCACTAATTTTCTACTTATGGGAGTTAAGCTTGTTTGCACATTTTTATCACTAACAAGCAATGACATTCCTGTATATCTATCTTTGTGTAGTTCTGGAATTAAATTTCTGGAAGTAGATTTCAGAGTCAAAGGTCCTGAAGGCCCATGATGATGGGTCAAGACATAATCCAAGCAATTTGAGAGGCCAAGGCGGGAGGATTGCTTGAGCTGAGGTGTTTGAGATCAGCCTGGGCAACATAGCAAGACCCTGTCTCTACAGAAATTTTTTTTTCAATAAATAAGCCAGATGTGGTGGTGTGTACCTGTAGGCCCAGCCGCTTATAAGGCTGAGGCAGGAGGACCACTTGAACCCAGGAATTCAAGACTGCAGTGAGCCATGATTGCACTACTACACTCTAGCCTGGGTGACAGAGCGAGATCTTATCTCTAAAAATAAATTGTTTTTTTGTTTTTTTTTAGTTTATGAATTTTAAAATTTGAATATGGCTAGTTTGTGCTTTAGCTTTTATTTTCAAATTTTTGTTTATTTATTTACTTCTTTTTTTGAAACAGGGTCTTTGTTAGCACGCTGGACTGCAGTGGCACAAACATGACTCACTGCAGCCTCAACTTCCAGACTCAAGTGATCCTCCTGCCTCAGCCTCCCTTGTAGCCAAAACCTCAGGTGGGTCCAACCACATCTAGCTAATTTTTTGATTTTTTGGTAGAGACAAGGTTTCACCATGTTGTCCAGGTTGGTCTTGAATCCCTGGGCTCAAGCGGTCCCCCTGCCTCAGCCTCCCAAAGAGTTGAATTACAGACGTGCACCACCACACCCAGCCCATGTGCAATAACTTTTTTTTTTTTTTTTGAGATAGAGTCTCCTTCTGTCACCCAGGCAGGAGTGCAGTGGCACGATCTTGGCTCACTGCCACCTCTGCCTCCCGGGTTCAAGTGATTCTCCTGCCTCAGCCTCCCAAGTAGCTGGGACTACAGGCACCGGCCACCACACCTGGCTAATTTTTGTATTTTTAGTAGAGATGGGGTTTCACCATATTGACTAGGCTGGTCTCAAACTCCTGACCATGTGATCTGCCCACCTCAGCCTTCCAAAGTGCTGGGATTACAGGTGTGAGCCACCACACCCAGCCGTGCAATAACTTCTATAATTAAAAACATTAGGACCAGGTGCAGTGGCTCACATTTATAATCCCAGCACTTTGGGAGGCCAAGAAGGGTAGGTCACTAGAGGTCAGGTGTTCGAGACCAGCCTGGCCAACGTGGTGAAACCCTGTCTCTAATAAAAATACAAAAATTAGCTGGGAGGGTTGGTGCTTGCCTATAGTCCCAGGTACTCAGGAGGCTGAGGCAGGAGAATCACTTGAATCCAGCAGGTGGAGGTTGCAGTAAGCCGAGTTCATGCCATTGCACTCCAGTGTGGGTGACAAGAGCAAAACTCCATCTCAAAAAAAAAATTACAAATTTTGAGAATTGTATAGAACATATGTTATGTGTGTCCTTAGATTCCTTCAGATGTATCAGCTCCTGGATCCCCAGTTGTGAACTTTGCCTTAGGTGCCACCAGTTCTTGTTGGGCCCTTGTTGCACCCCTTGGGGTTGACCAGTCAAATTCCTAAAAAGACCTTCTTCTTTGCTGCTACTGGAGAGTCAAGCCAACTATCCTTCCACCTCAAGTTTCTGGCTTCTCCCACCATTTCTGGACTTGGATGAGTGGCTGCAGAAGAGATCAGATGGTGCAACCTTAACATGTCAGTTTAACCTTCTGGGTACACACTTGCACTAACAGGAAACAGGAAGGTAGGGTGGTGCACAGCATGCAGATAAATGCTCTTGCCTTCCTTTTCAACTATGTACAGCCTATCCAGCAACAGCCCACATAGCTGAGTGGACCTCCTTGACTGCTTTGACCATTATAGCAATGCAACACTCTGCATTCCTTTCCATTGCCCTATCTCTCACTTCTGTTTTTTGTTTGTTTGTTTGTTTGGTCTCTGGTAGTTTTCTGGCTCATCTGAGAAAATAAAGTTTATGAAAATGTTTTGTAAATTATACATCATTTTGAAAAGGGAAAGTATTTTGATTACTGTGATTTTTGTTATTTTCAGGAATACTTAGGGGTAGATAGCCAGAATTTCATTTGGAAAAAAATAATTAAGATGGCCCCTATTTAAATTTTACTACTCTTTATCAGTCTGAGGAGTTTGAAACATTTTTTATCTTTCCGATTCTGTCTGCCTTCGGGGAGGTGTAGTTAATTATAAGCTTCATAGAAATATCAGCAGTACATTTCAGCGTGCTCCTAAAGAGGGCACGTTGGAATAAGGAGGAAGATCATGTGCTTGCATACTCTAGTGGACTCAGATCCAGCAGGATGCATACCCTAGCATGCAGTTCTATGGTGAGATTAGAATATGAAAGGAGAAGGAAGTAGGATGAAAGACAACTAGGATGAAAGAAAAATCAAGGACTTTCTGACCCTGCCCTACTTTCAAAGAATTATCTTCTATTTTACCAGATGTTACCTTTTCCAGTTTCATAGACACACACATACACAACCAACATTTCCGGAAGCCTAAATCATCATCTCCTTCTTCTGTGTTCCCTTATGGCACCCACTTCTTTCCATACTCTGCTGTCATTGCTTACTTAATTATCTGCCTTTGTGGCTGGACTGTAAACTGTAGAAGACATGGAAGTTGTCAGTTCTACTCCCTGTCATATTCTTGGCACTTAACATATTGCAGGATTAAAAAAACATTTCTTGAATGGTTAATTAAAGAAAGAATGAATGAAAAATGAAGATGAAATGACAACTGTCTGCCTTTGGTTATGTGCTTTTAGTTGTATATACATAAACCCAGTCACAAACTTCAGCTTAAAACAAAGTAGATATCTAGTAAATATATGTTGACTAATTGATGAAACAATTAAACATTTAAATAAAAACATCTAATTATTGGCTTCTAACAACAGGATTCAAGGTTTTCTAAAATGTTCTCATTTACATTCAGGGAACACAGGCATATATACAGAATTATTGCTTACTGCTAGAAAGAGAGATGATTCTTAAGGCTGCTCTATCAGATTGAAGAAATGCAGAAGAATGTTGAAGACTTGAACCATCATCTGCCTCTTATAGTGAGACATAAGTAATACAGGGTAGTCACAGGAGAATAGAAAATTCCAGGCAGCAGTGCCGCATTTATGACAGTGGCGGGCCTTCCAGAGCAGCCACTGCCATCACGCTGGCTGCAGCAGGGAGGCGCAGGCGATGGCGGCAGGAGAAGCTGCGGGAGTAGCAGTGGCGATGGTCCGACTCCTGTGCCCTGCACCCCCGAGGCAGCCGACTGCACCGCCCCCAACATTGCGTGACTGGGCAGGACCAGCTAGCAGGCCCAGAGCCTCCACAGCTCCGGGCCCTGGCCCCATGTTGCTGCTCTCACCAACCAGTACTGCGGGATGGGTGCGGGAAGGGTGCGGGCAGGAGGTGGACAGTCTCCAGAGCCTGCCCCTGGGAGCCTCCTGGAGCCCGCCACCCCGGCAGCTGCCACGATGGGGTCGGGCTGAGCTGCCAGCCGGTAGGAGAGTAGCACGGTATGGCACGGAGGAACTTGCAGAAAGGGGCCCAGCAAGGACCTGGAGCCCCCGCCCCAGACTGCAAGGAGGTGTGGCCTGGGCTACACACTCCATGGAGCTGGCGGGAAACAGGGACAAGTGGGAACCTTGCCCCTTCTGAGTTGGCAGAGCGGGAGCTCCACCGGTGCAGCTGCAGCTTCCCTGTCACGGCTCAGGACCCGGGCATCTCTGTGCTCTTGGGGGCCCAGGAAGGGAGCAGGCACTTCCCCCTGCGGGCTCGAAAGTGCCTGCTCCCACTCCCTGGCTTCTCCCCGCTATCATTGCCCACTCCAATCTCAGAGCAAAGTCAAGGCTGAGCCTGGGCACTGTCACAGCCTGGCCAGATATGCACACACTCGGGGTAGCACTGACATGCAAGACGCCTGCCGGCTTGGCCCCCTCAGAACTTTGGGCACCAACAAGCGTGGAAGGGAGGCTAAGGGGGTGCTGAGAACAGCTAGTGCTGGCCTTCAGGCTCCCCTTAGCATGAATAGCCTGGGTGTCATGAACAGTGGCAGGAGGCAGACAGTTTCCTGGTTGAAGGAGGCAGGTCCCTAGTGAAGCCCCACCTTCAAGTCAGGGAGGGCCTGAAGCCTGGGGGCTGGGCCACCAGACCCCCAGACCAGAGGGGGAGCTTGTGGTGCTTTTCCCTGGGCCAACCCATGGCTGTCCATGGATCAATCAGCACCTACTTCCTCCCTTCTGAGACCAATAAACACCCCCTCCCTTGACTTGAGCAGAGGACAGAGAGGATAGAGAAGCAATGGGGAGATGATGGGATAACCAGCTGCAGAGAAGAACTACCTTCTCTGCTGAGAGCTGGACACTCACCAGGATGACCTGTGTAGCAGAGAGGAGCTACCTTCTCTGCTGTGAACTGAAGAAACGATGGGACAACCAACTGCAGAGAGGAGATACACTCTCTACTGAGAGCTGCACAGTTGTTGGGACACCCTGCCTATGGAGAGGAGCTGCCCACTGTGGGCCCTCTGAGCTGTTCCATTGCTCAATAAAGTTCCTCTTCATCTTGCTCACCCTCCACTTCTCTGTGAACCTCATTCTTCCTGGGTGCAGAACACGAACTCGGCACCTGCTGAATGGTGAGGCTGAAAGATCTATAACACAAACAGGGTTGAAACATGCTCCTTGCTCACCATGCTGGGGGTGAAGAGTAGAAGAGAAGAGCTGTGGCCCTTCAGGGATCTCAGACCTGGGAGCTCCCTGGTCCAGGGCTGTGACTCCATCTTTGGGGCCCCCTGCAGTTCCTCGCATCTCCAAACTTCAGGGTGCCACCATATTCCCCAGTGCCAGCCAGCGAAGCTGCTTGTGGTGCACCTGTTCCAGCCGCAGCTTCACCAAGAGCTGGTGTCCATGCCAGCACCTGGAGCTGCCCACCCCACAGCATCAGCCAGCATGTCTGACTGCAACAGCCAGACCACAAGCTGCTCACACACCCCTCACTGCTCTGTGCCTGACTCTCCCTTGGCAGGCATGGGATCCAGGCCAGTAGCAGAAGCCAAGTCCAGCCTGCCAGGTCGAGTGAACGGAACAAGCCCAGAGAACCCAAGCAAACCTCGAGCAAATGCACCTCCAGCCACAGAGATTTCCAGCCAGAAAAGTGACACCCCAAAAATCCCATAAAAACACGACTAGCAAAAGGAAACTGTTGAAATAGCTGCACAAGCTGGGGCTGAAAAAGACCCTGAAAAAGAGTTTGTGGACCAAGCTGGCTAAGACCGACTAGATCCAGCGTGGTGCTGGATTTGACCTAGGTTTCTTCTAGAATGTCATTATATGCTCATTAACATACTAACACTCATGGGCACCATGACAGTTTGGGGAACACCCCACATTTGGTGTAAAAATGGGTGGCATCACAGTTCTGAGAAATCCCCACTTTTTCCAGGAATCTTTACCAATATTCTACCCCTTGATTAAAGAAAGCCATAAAAGTAGCAGCTGCAAATGCCTTTGCATATGACTCTTGAGTGTGCCTGTACTCCCCTTTCTTGAATATGCACTTTTCACTTTGCAATAAATATCTGTACTTTCCCTATTTTCTGACTCATCCTTGAATTCCTTCTCACAATGATGTCAAGAGCCTGGACAACAGCTGGGGTCAAGGTCCTACCAGTGTTTGGGGACCTCCCCCAGCCCACTGGTATCAAGAGTCAAAGAGGATATTATGGTTTGGGGTCCACTCCATTTTATACAGAGAGAATACCCCATGACAACTCTTCATATCCTGGACTCTGCCCTTCTCAGTATGGAAATGCTACTCCAAGCATCCCAGGTTGAGTCAATCCTTTTTCCCTACACTACAAGATAAATAAAACTCTGGATTAAGTCAATGTTTTCTTTGATTTTGTTTGTCTGTTCCTTAAGATTGTCTGGCTTATTGCATTTACAACAGTCACATGGGAGAGTAAGATTTACAGAGATAAACCATCTTTTCTTCTTCTTGGTCATTTGAAGCCAAATTATTTTTAAAAGATCATAGGTCCTTTGAGGCTCATAGGATTATCCCAAGTGCCAGATTTCCTCCTTATTTTACATAGAAGGAACAATTTTCTACAATGGGCATTTAAATTTCATGGTTCTCAGGGCTTTTCTAATACCAGGAAAGATCCCTGCTGGCAGCCTTATTAGCATCTCTGCCTCTTGATTTTTATTTAATTCCTTTTAATATTCTATCATGATGCTGACAGACATTATAGAACTGAGGGCAACAGAATGAGGACAATATTTTACTACATAATTAAGACTGCAGTGAGTTAATAAACTGCTCATAATGTGCTTTGAGATCATATCCGAAGCAGTTTTTTAAAAACAAAACAAAAAAGACAACAGCAAGGTATCACTTGAATTGTGGTTAATAAGGAAGGACAGAGTGTCAGCATAAATGGCCCAAATAGTATTTCTACTAAAATGATAGATTAGTGTCTGGCTTTCTTTTTTTTTTCCTTGTTTTCTTTTTCTTTGAGACAGAGTCTTGCTCTGTTGCCTGGGAGTGCAGTGACATGATCTCAGTTCACCATAACCTCACCCTCCCAAGTAGCTGGGACTGCAAGCACTTGCCACCATGGTCAGCTGATTTTAAACTTTTTTTGTAGAGATGGGTCTCCCTATATTGTCCAGGCTGGTCTCAAACTTCTGGACTCAAGCTATCCTCCCACCTCAGCCTCCCAAATTGTTGGGATAACAGGCATGAGCCACTGTGCCCAGCAGCATCTGGATTTCATATTTGTATTTACAAAGAAATAAAATGGCATTCCAATGGCAAAACAGGCAATTGGAAAAATTGTCCTCTTTTCCAAGACTTTGAGAAGCGAAAGGTATTAGAGAATATGGGAGTGAAAGTAAAACAAAACAAACAGTTTATGTAGCATTAAAATGTTGGCATAGATCAACAAAGTATCTCATACTAGGAATTATTTATTTTCAACTTTTAAATCATATTTATGATATATACACCATCTCATTGTCATTTAAAAAATTTCTGGGAACAATGTCCTTACCTTAACAGAAAAGTTGGAGTTACCCAACTTCTTATGCTTGACACTTCACTCTTTCCAATCTGTCTCACCTCTTTGACCAAAGGTGTTCAAAATCCATGTTTCTCAAATTTATGGGAAACATGGATCACCTGGAGATCTGGTTAAAATGCAGATTCAGTAGGTGGGGCCTGGGAATCTGCATTTCTAACAAATCCCAAGTGCTGCTGATGCTCTGCTCCAGGACCTATACCACCACTTGTGAGACAGAGCATCCTAAGAAGATTAGCATCCCATGCAGTCACAGAAGATTTAGACTGCTTAATCCAATACACATTTAATGAGATGCTTCATTGTTCTTGTGCTAATTGATAAGTAGGCAGAAACAGTCAGGGATTTAAAGCCTCCATTTGATTTTCACAAAGTCAAGCCAAGCCCTTCTAGACCTGATTTAAGAGCAAAAACTAGGAGACTTGTAAAGGGCCCTCTAGAGATCCTGGAATCAGTAAGTTAGGGCATGATCTCTTCATCTTTTGGGGGGTGTTGCTCACCCTTTTAAGAATAACTTTAGAAATACAGGTATTCTCCCCAGAAAACTTATACATAGCAACCAAGTAATTTTGTATGTATCTGTTCTTAAACTCTTGAAAGTCCACATAAGAAGATTGTTCAAAGATACCGATTTAAAATACCCTGACCTGGGAGTGTCCCAGGAGCTAGAGAAAACAAAGAAACAAAGACATCATTAAACTCTCAATGGGATATTAGACAGTTTCTTGTAGTAGAATTAAGCTAATTACCTAAAAGCATGGATGAAGAAAAAAAAAAAGTAAAAGTGGGAGCAGGAATAGACTTTGAGACTTCGTGACAAAAGTCATGGGAAATTTTCTATCCCAAAGAAGATCAGAAGCAAGAGAAGAAAAACAAAAATTTGTCTCAAAACATCTTACCTTTTACATCTGGTCTGACTATCCTGCCTCAGTCTCTCAGTAACTGATCTCTGGGCAGCTAGGTTCTGAATGTCCAGGGACACTTGCAAAAATGTAGATTCCTGGACCATGCCCCAGATCAAGAAATCTTGGGACACAGAGTTCAGACATTCTTGCAATTTAAACATTTGCAATTTATAAAATCCCCAAGTGATTCTCATGCACATTAAGTTTGAGGTGGTCCTCAAACTCTCCTCAGATTACATTAATGAAAGTAAGACACCTCCTCCCCCAATTCAAAGATCAAAATTATATTCCTTTATAGGTTACCTATAAAAATGATTCTGAGAATAGTGATCTAAAATATTTTTGCATTGTGCTCATAATTAGAATAGACTTTTAAATTCAGCAATCTTGGGGAAATTTAAATCTGTTTCCTGTCCTGCTTCAACTCCTCATGCCTTTCTTTCTCTTCTCCTAGAAGAAGGCTCACTAATTGTCCTCTTCCCCTTCCCTTTTCTGGGACTTCACATATAAATTAACTATAATATAGATTATGTAGCACAGGAACTTTGATAGATAGAATAAATGAATGGATAATAAAGGAAATGTCTAAATGATACATACAGATATTACTTGGATGTAGCTAAGCCTATAAATACAGGTATATGGATTTTGTGTCTATGAAAGCCAAAATCTGTGGTTCTCAACCCTGGCTGCATATTACACTTCACAAAATCTCAGAGTCTTAATCTCAGTCCCTAAAGTTTCTAATTAGGAAGGTTGGAATAAGATGATTATGGTTAAGAGTTGGAGCCTAAGTGTCTTTATCTAAAATGGAAAAAGAAAACCACCATTAATGAACCTAATAATCAATAAAAATACAAACAGTAAACATATATTGAGTTTTTACTACGAAAATGTTGATAAATGTCTTATAGGCAGTAGCTCATTCAGTCTTTACAGCATCTCCTTGAAGTAGGAACTATGAGGAATACCATGTTTACCACTAAAGCTCATAAAAGTCAGGAACTGTCTCAAGGTCACAACTGTGAAATGTAGAGCTCTCCCTGGAACTCTACATCTGATGCAGGAGCCCGTACTAAACAAAAATCTCTGCTTTCTTGTATGTATCTATGATTAAAAACCATTGATATGGATGCACGTTTGTGTATATATGTGTGATATATACATATAACTGTGTGTTGGAGACAAAGAATCTGTGTGTGTGTGTGTGTGCATGTGTGTGTGTGTGCGTGTGTGAGTGTGTGTATCCTGATACAGAGGCAATTTTGCAGCTCAGGACACTCTTAGGGAGGAGAAGTGTCCCATCTGGGCTGTGCAAGTCCAAAGAACTATGTGAGAGCAACAGTTCTCTGATGAGACAAGGAGAGAAGTCAAGAGGAAGTGAAATGAGAAGAGGAAGCAACCTAGGAGGTTCCCTGATATAAACAAATTGGCTGTTTCACTGAAGGTCTACTCTACTCCTTATTCCCCCTGCTGATGGAAAGCTGCCACTTCGTGTATTACATTCTTCTCAGCCCTCTCTGGATACTCTGGAAAGGTGAAATAAAGACCAGCCAGGTTAAAATGAAAAGGAGAAGGGAAATAGTGGATAGAACAGCCAAAGTCACTTGACAACTAGCTAATTGGTGCTAAAAGCAGAGCGCTTTCTCCCTAGAAAAACGTGCATACTCAAGAAAAATTGCAGAAGATTTTTAAGGGCTTCAACATTACACTGGGTCACCCTGGTCTGGGTGATCCATAAGTCCTTTGGATGCCCAGCAAAGTTAGACTTGGTCAACATAATGTAGCAGAAACCATACCTATCTTTTAGTTCCAATTCTGTCTTCCTATTATAAATAAGAAAACTGACCCAGAGAGGTTAAGTGGCTCACCTGTTGCTGCAGAGCTGCTTAATGACAGCCAAGTGTGGAAGGTGGGTCTTTTGACCCTTTTACCAACCACATTCTACTAGGCTCTTATTCCAATATGTCTGGTGTCCTTATAAGAAGAAGAGGGGAGACACAGAGATAGAGGCTCACAAGTAGAGACAGCCATGTGATGATAAAGGAAGAAATTGTAGTGATGTATTGACAAACCAAAAACACCAAGGATTTCTGGCAATACAAGAAACTCAAAGAAATGCATGAAACAGTTGCCTTTACAGAGAACACAGCACTGTCAACACCTTGATTTCAGGCTTTTATCTTCCAGATCTGTGAGAGAACAGATTTATGTTGTTTTAAGCCATCCAGGTTGTGGTAATCTGTTATGGCAGCTACAGAAAATAAATATATCCAGCCTACAGTCTGGGCTACGGCAAGAAACCCTGCTCTGATCTGCAATCTCTAGTTCTGTAGTAGAGCGCTTTGTTCCCTAAACAGCTAAGGCAAGTGGAGTGAATGAAGGGCCACTGGGAGCCTTGAACATGGAGTTCCAATGATTGAATTTCCTATATGAAATTAATCCGCACTAAACCATCTCCAATAATTTAAGTGCCTATTTCCAGCATGCGTGTTTTCTAATCTAAGCCTTTTTCAAATACTGTTTTAAGTTGTTTACAGCAGGAAACAGCCTCGGAGATGCTGAGATTTGCATATAGAAGGACTTTTGGGAAGTGCTTACTGTAACAATACCTGTGAGTTACTAGGGAAACCAGGTTGGGCAGAAGAGGAGGTTGAACCACAAGGGAATTGCAACAGAGGTGCCAGCTGATCCTATAGGGAGATCTAGAGCTGGAATGGCCCTTTGGAGTCACCCCAACTGAGGCAAAGAGATAAGGTTTTTGTATCCCCACAGATCAGCTATTTTATGTAGGCTGCAGGTAGGGAGGAGCCATAGCTTTTGGGCAAGATGGGGTCCTTTAGTTACAAGCAATTCCTGGTTATAGACGCAGCTGTGAACAACCAGGGGAAATGAGTGCCTGG
The DNA here is from genome assembly GCF_007565055.1 of Rhinopithecus roxellana. Classification (NCBI taxonomy): domain Eukaryota; kingdom Metazoa; phylum Chordata; class Mammalia; order Primates; family Cercopithecidae; genus Rhinopithecus; species Rhinopithecus roxellana. Next base: position 116,418,035 of record NC_044553.1, on the reverse strand, counting down.
GTCCTAAGGAGGGATCTCAAGGGTGGACCACAGCATCTACTACGTGTATGGATGGAAGTCTTTCTGTCTAATTATCATCTGTTATTAGAATGTGGCCATAAGAGATTCCACACCTGAACTAGAATTGCCTTACTCTGGGAAATAATCCATTGGGTGCTCTCAAATCATATCTAGTAGCAGGTCTGAGAGGTCTCAGCCCTGCATTCTTATGTCTTTCCTTCTTTCACCCACACATTTTCCATCTCCACCCATTGCAACGTCTCTTAAAATCTCCATTTTAGGATGGCATCTGATCACATGTGGACAATAATTTCGTCTCTTTTTCTACTTACCCAAGGACAGTGAGGATAATCATTTAAGGGCTTGGAAATTGCCATTCATTTACTTGTTCACTTATTTACTCACTTGTCAGCCACCATACATTTTTAATACCTACTTTCTTTATACTATACTAAGCATTGAATATAAAAAAATGAAAGAAGAGATTGTAAAAGGCCTTACTCATGACGATGAGGAGTTGAATTTTATCAAGACACAAAGACACTTAGAAGGATTATGGGCATTACTGTGACTTGAATAAATTTGTGTTATTAAAGGAGCCTTTGTGGGTGGTAGAGAGGATGCACTGCAGGAAGGTCCCACAATACAAGGATGCAACTTGCAGGTAGAGAATTTAAACACGGGTTGAGTCACTCTTCAAACTTCAGCTGAGTTACCATCTTCTGTCCTTCTCTAAGATCCACTTTGCTGTCCAAGTTAGCAACGTTGCAAGGAGTAAGTCGACAGCCTGCTTGGGTAGAGGGACTCACATCCTCCTCCTAAGCTACCAGCAACCCCTGGGGCCCAGCCACATGCCTTTGTGTATGCAAACACACCACATATGTGACCTCAGGTCACAAACACTCAGTGTAAAGCCCACAGCTGTCCACATAGACTGGATGCCTCTAAAAAATCGAGCCCCCAAAGGATGCATCATTCCATTTTGGCTTTTTCCTCAACAGCCTCAATAGCTTTGGGCCCGTCCCTAATAGGTAAAGTAAATCTCTCAGTGGGTGGGATTTCCACATTAAATACACGTTATAGATCTAAGTGTATGACCTAGCAACAGAGACTGTATCCCAAAGAAACAAAAGCAGGATAATTTTTTTTCTAATTAGCCAACTATAGACTGGAAAATAGAAGAGAAAATATCATATTAATAATCATTATTTTAAGGTAATAGCTTATGTTCTTTAATGTAGTTCCAATATAAATGTCACTGTAAGAAATTATATTTCATTTCAATACTAACAAATCAGGTACTTAGTGTGCTGGGGGAGAAATGATTGGAGCTACTTTAAAGCTGCACTAACCAGAGAAACTGCAAAAATATTTATATTCTTATAAAGGAAGGAAAGAATGCCCCTCACGGGTGTATTTAAGTATCCTCCATCTTTTGGATAAATGGTAATACTAAACAAAAAATGGAAAGATGACCTTAGAATAATAACCTCAAGACTCAACTGGGACTCAGCTTCCCAATGTACAAAAAACATTTGCAATATGTTCAGGATGGAAATTTCTATGCTGCTTTATAGCTCATAGACTGCATTATGTACCTCATACAAAAATCACCAAAACACTCAACTCCGGACTGGCTTCCTTCCCATGGGGTGGGCCCTCCCATATGTAAACTTACTCACCATCCCCTTGCTTACTGCCTGTGATTCTGCTCAGTTACTCAACAATGTTTGTAAGGACAGGAAAACAAAGAGAAGGAGAAAACTAACACATTCGGAGAGGTGTTTTATATAGAGAATGGGATTGTTAAACCAAAACTAGGTCTGGCACTATTAGGGCTTTCTCTAGCCAGTTCTCCCTCCATTCTTCCTTCTAGTAACCCCATGAAAAAGCCATTTGGAAAATTTCACAGGATAAATGCTGTGCCAATACCTGAAGGCCATCCATTGGGCAAGCCCTTACATTCTTTGTCCTCTCCAACAGCTTCTATGTACACTGCATGGTAGAGAGTTGGTGAGGGCCTGGACCGATGAGTCATTTAGTTTCAAACAGCTCCAGAGGACTCTGAGTTTCCAGCTCTGAGTTTCCAATGCCATCACTGATACTTATGTGACTAGAAGCTGTTAGTTTGAATTGGTGCTTGGAGAAACAAACTCAATGAAAGTCATGAAGCCAATAAATCTCTGAAGAGTCACATGGAGTTGTCCTTAAAACAAATGACAGGCCCCTTCCCATCAAGACACATACACAGAGAGAGATAAAACCTATGTCCATAAGGCCTTAAAGTTACAATATTTCAAGCTTTTTTTTTTTTCCAATCTTATGTTTTGAATGACAAGGGAGTGAACAGATTCCTGATTATATAACCTCCAAGTACATTCACATATATGTTTTCTTTTAGTCCTTATGAAATCTTGTATGGTAGGATAAAAGGAGTCCTTATTAAAATCTGCATTTCATATATGAAAAAAAATAGGTTCCTAGAAGTAAGTAGCTTTCAACACTGCTGGTAAGTGAAAGAGTGAGATCTCTTGATGACCAATCTCATGCTCATCCAATGATTTCAGCTCTTCTTATTCTTCATTTACATTAATGTGGGTGAATAGGATTAATTCAGTCTAAGAATTTATTAATTCAGTAACAAAACAATTATTTGAAGTAAGTCTTTAGACTAAGTGGCTATTTGACAGAATTAATAGTCAAAATGGGTGGTTTGGTAGCCCTGAGTTAAAAAAAATCTTCGACCATGTGAGAAGTTAGATAATGTGCATCGTCTGTCACACCCTGTACTCTCCTCGGTAACTAACAGATTTCTACAAGCTCGGGATTGCCTAGGTGCCAAGTGCTTCCTAGCTGTTCCAGGAGACTATCAAAGCTAACACAATGAGCTCAATGCTGGTGAGGTCCAGGTATTCTTGGGGTTGAATGGAAGTCACTGAGGAGCAGTCTGTCAGCTTGCCTAAGAAATTTACAAGAGTCTATTACCCTGGCACTGTCCAAATATCCTTTATTTATGCTTCTCTATGGGGGAGTGGGAAAAGCAGCCAGAACAGCCTGCTGTAGCAGCTATCCAGCTGCTCATGCAGTTAATATAGCTGTAGAAAGAATGTGATTTATACAAGAGCACTTTCTCTCAACACTAGCATATGAGTCCGAAACCCACTCATTCTGGGAGACCCACGCCGTGCACACACTTTTGTGTGCTCTGGAGACAGCAGGATAACAAAGAGAGCTACAGATTTAGATCGGCACAGAAGATGGAAACACAATAGATATATGTACCAACAATATCTACAGACTGACCTATGCTCTTTATGATGTACATAGAACTAGTCCACTTACTGCAGAAGGCAAGAATTTTGTGCATATAACAGAGTCAGGCAGGCAGAGGTTCTGTAAAAGTTGGGGATGCACGTCAAAGGCTCCCTGCTGCTTTCTGGTGAGGGCAGCTGATTGAAGAACTAAATTGGAAAGCATGCACTCATTGCTTCCAGGATCAACATAGATGATCCTGCAGGTGAAAACAATTGTTGAACCAGTTTTTCAAGGCAAGGGAGCAGGACCAGACTCTATTTGGAGTCTTCTCCCCTTTTAGGTTAGAAAGCAGGAACAAGTTGTCTGTAATTTCTATGTATTGTTGCTGGACAGAAAGCATGGGTGTCCTCCAGTCTCACATACCTGATAGGGGCCCTGGTTGCAACCACAGTAGCTGCTTTCCATGGTGTAGCTTCTGGACACCCCCATCTCTCTCCACACCACCACCCGGGCCGTGGAGGCTCGAGATTTCTCCACAAGGAAGCTGCAGCTGCTCATTGTGAATGCTGGTGCTAGTTTATCAAGGATTTTGGGAAGAGTCTACAATTTAAAAAAAATCAAACTATGATTAGTTGTGGGTGACTAGGGATAGTCATCATAAAAATAGCTGCTCAACATTGTTAAGCGTCTATCTATAAAACACTTGTTACTTTAAATCATTTATTAACCCTAAGAAATAGCTATCACTTTTAAAAAATCATTTTGCAGATAAGGAAACAGGCTAAGAAAAGTTAGAAATAGGCCAGGAGCGGTGACTTATGCCTGTAATCTCAGCACTTTGGGAGGCTGAGGCAGGTGGATCACCTGAGGTCAGGAGTTCAAAATCAACCTGGCCAACATAGTGAAACCCTGTCTCTACTAAAAATGCAAAAATTAGCCGGGTGTGGTGGCGGGCACCTGTAATCCCAGCTAGAAAGTTAGAAATAATCCCAGCTAGAAAGTTAGAAATAAATAGCTGAAGTCCAGAAAACTCTAAAGTTGCTAGAAAGGAATCCAAATGCCAACTGGCCAACTCCATAATCTTTCAGTTCCACTTTTCTGCATTGCTATGGACCAAGGCTGCACACATACACTTGGCCTCATACATGAAAGAGACTATGGAAAGCCTCAGATTTCACAGGGAATTGAAATTTACAGACCATATCCAGCCTCACTGTTACTTAGCAGGGTCATACTTGGGACTGTTCACAATTTCACAAGGCCAAAGGGTCCAGTGATGATTCTAGAGAAGAAGCACACATCGTTCACTTCTTTCCTAAGAGTGTAGAATTGCCAGAATGAACTTTTCGTCTCATCTTCTAAGCCAAAAATCTGAGGCTTGATCAATTACGAAACTCCTGAAAATCCATCCTCTCTGGGTTCATATATTCCACCTTTTCTTGGGGTAAAAATACTTTATTTATGACTACTTAACCTCCATTTAGAAGGCATCTCTAGACACTTGACACCCCGATTGACAGAAAGGGATCTTCCAGCCACTGGACCTCCTCCCCAGAGGACAATGACTCGGAGTTGATAGTATACGCAGTCCTGAGTCAGCAGAAATACTGCACGTAGTCCCAGAACTTTTATGACATTAACAAGAAGGATTCTCTCATTTTAGTGTTGGCAGAATATGCATAAACTAACACTAATATAAAATCACATACATTAAACAATAGTGAAGCCTTAGGCTTTTAGACAAATTACAGGGAGAAAGTAGAGAAGCATAACAAGTTAATGCGAATATAAATGAAAGAATTGTTTTTAAAGAGATGCAGTTTTGTTAATTTCTAGAACATTGAGCAAATCTCTTACTATCTCTGGTACTTACTGTCCTCATGTTAAATGTAACTGTTAACTATAATTATTAATTATCTTATAAATTATGTTATATAAATATATTAGCATAATTATCAATATAATTTACTATGATCTCTAAATTCCTACATAGCCTCCAGACTTACAGATCATCTAAAAAAGGGAAATAGAATGCTAATGTTGTCTTCACTTGAGTGTCTGCAATTGCCTCCTAATTGATTTCATCCTATCCACGCTTGTCCCTCCCTCCCTATAATCCCGCAATCTATTTGTTCCTTCAAAATGTTCATTACAATTACAACTGAATTATTGTGTATGTATTAGTTGTTTATTTTCTATCTCCCCAGAAGCCTAGAAGTTCCATGAGGGCAGGTCTGTGTCTTATTCACAGGAAAATCCCTACACATCGAGCAGTATGTTGCTCGTAGAGGGTACTATATAATTATTTGCTAAAATAAATAGAATCTGCTAGTTCAGACCCCTGGGGGTCTGGTCAAATAGACATAAATATATTGTTTCTATATCCTGCAAGTAAAGTGATCAATAATACTTGCAAATAGTTTTAATTTATCGTTAGCATACTATGTTGCAAAAGTTTACTCTTACATTGTTTAAGTGACTTCACCTTTTTTACTTAAGTGAAACTATTTTTTTCTTCCATAGGTTGTGTCTCTCTCTCTCTTTCTCTGTCTCTCTCTCTTTTTTATAAAGGCTTTATTTAAAGCAGCTTTAGGTCCACAGTGAAACTGAGAAGGAAGATGCAGAGATTTTCCATATGCCCCCGACTCCTGTCCATGCATGGACTCCCAATCATTGACATCCCTCACCAGAGTGGGAAGTTTGTTGTAACTGCTGAACCTACATTGAAACATCATCGCTCAAAGTCTATAGTTTACATGAGGATTCTCTTCACTTTTGGTGCTGTACATCTTACGGGTTTGAAAAAAATGTATAATGATGTGTACTCAATAGTACAGTATTATCCAAAGTAGTTTTACTGCCCTAAGAATCCCCTCTGCTCCACCTATTTATCCCTCCTTCCTTCCAAATTCCTGGCAACCCCGATCTTTTTAGTCTCCATAGTTTTGCTTTCTCCAGAAAGCTGGGAATACAGTATGTAGCCTTTTCAGGTTGTTTTCTTTAACTTAGTAATATCCATGTAAGGTTCTTCCATGTCTCTTCGTGGCTTGATAGCTCATTCCTTTTCAGCACTGAATAATAATTTATTGTCTGTTTATAACAAGTACTGGGCTGGAGCTGTCTTTTCTTGTGATGTCCCCATTTTGGCTTTTGTATCAGAGTAACACAGGCCTCATAAAATGAGTTGGCAAGTGTGTCTCCTCTATTTTATGAAAGGATGTTTTTATGATTAGCACTATTTTGTTCTTAAGAGGTTGATAGAATGTATCAACAAAGCCATTTGGGCCCAAACTTCCATTTGTGGGAAGAGTTTTCATTACTAATTCTACTTTTTTCCACTTAAAATAAACCTCATCAGACTGTCCATGTCTCCTCGAATCAGTTTTCGTAGTCTGTGTTCTCCTAAGAGTGTAGTCACTTGTTGCCATTTAGTTGTTAATGATCCTCTTTTTCACTTTGTAAGATTTGCAGTGATGTCCCTTCTTTCAACCCCAATTTTGGTAACTTGCATCTTCTTTCTTTTCTTTGTCTGTCTAGCTAAATGATGATCATTTTGTTGATCATTTTAAGAAATCAAACTATGAATGATTGAATAAAAATCATGTTATTTGCGGATGCTCTATTGTTCATATGATTTTTATTTCATTGATTTTACTTTGGCTTTTATTTTGTTCTTTCCTATACTTTGGGATTTATTTGCACTTCTTTTTCTTGTTTCTGAATGTGGATGCTTAGATTATTGATTTTAGATCTTTCTGCATTTCTAAATATTCTAAATTATAAAGTTCCCTCTATGTACTATTTTTGCTGCATACTATAAATTTTGACATATTGAGTTTTTATTTTTATTCACTTAAAGATATTTTCTAATTACTCATTGGATTTCCCTTTCAAACCATAAGTTAATTTGATACACATTGTTTAATTTCCAAATATTCACAGATATCCCAGATTTCTCATAAAAGTTAATTTATAATTTAATTCTGTTGTGTAGGTGAATATTCTGTGCATATTTTCAGTCCCTTAAAATATATTGAGATTTATGTTATAGCCTATTATAGGGTCTATGCTGGAGAAATTTTGATGGGCACTCAAAAAGAATATATATTCTTTTGTTTTGAAAAGAACTGTTACATGTAAGTTAGATCAGGTATTCTCTACACTAATTTTCTGTTTGATTATTCTATCGCTTACTGAGAGAAGATTACTAAAATATTCAACTATTATTATTAAATTTTAAATGCCTTCTTTCAATTTTTTCTTCTTGTATTTCAGAGTATATATATTCACATACATTTATAATTGTTATACCTTGCTGAATAACTATTTCTTTCAGTATTATGAATTGCACCCTTAGCCCTAGTAATATTTCTTCTTTTAATGTATATTTTGTCTTATGTCAATATAATCATCTTTATTATGGTTACCATTGCATGGTGTATCTTTTTCCATCTTTTAACTTTCAACCTGTTTGCATTATTGAATCAAAAGCATGTCATTTATAGACAATATATTTGAACCTATTTTTAAAATCTGGTCTTACAACCTCTGCCTTTGGAATGAAGGGTTTGTTCATTCATATTTAATGTCATCATTGATATTTTTGGATTTACATTTGCCATTTTGTTGTTTGTCTCTATATGTCTCATATATGTTTTGTTCCTCCTATACTATCTTCTCCTCTCATTATATCTTCAAATATTTTTTCAGACATTTATTTTCCTCTCCTTTTGGGCCTCCCATTACATGTTGGTTGATATGCTTTATGCTATCCTATAGGTCTCTACAGCTCTTTACTTTTCTTTAATATTGTTTGTCTGTTCTTTGAATTGAATAATTTGGGGTTAATCATCAAATTTATTGATTCATTCTTTACTATCTTGCCATCTCAAATCTGCTGACAATCCCATCTAGTGAATTTTTTATGTTGATTATGATACTTTTCAACACTATCTCCTTCCTTCCTTCCTTCCTTCCTTCCTTCCTTCCTTCCTTCCTTCCTTCCTTCCTTCCTTCCTCCCTCCCTCCCTTCCTTCCTTCCTTCCTTCCGTTTTTAATTCTCTATCAAAGTTCCATATATATTGAGTAATGGTCATCATATTTTGCCATTAACTTTTGAACATAATTTTCTTTACTTATTTGAACATATTTTAACAGTTGCTTGGAAATAATTATAAATCCACCATGTTGGCCCACTCTGTTTCTACCGACTGCTTTGTTTCCTAAGGATGGATTTCACATTCTTGATTCTTTACAAAATTGTAATTTTTGCTTGAAAACTGGACATCATAGATTATACCTTTTTTAGCATCTCTGGATTCTATTTTTTAAATGTTTTTTAATTTTTAACTACTTTCCTGGATTAATCTGCAGAATATTTCTTTCTTTTTTCTTCTGCAATGTGTGTCACTGATGTCTCTACACAGTTTCTACATTCTTATTTAAATTATTTAGCTTGCTATCTGTGGCTGCTTAGCATAGTGGTTATACAATAATTTGGGCAAATGTAGTACTCAAATATCTTGAGTGCATAAGACTTCCACTCTCTTGATTGATTTGTAGGTGATTTGGGAAGACATTCAAAATTGTGGCAGTTCTTTTTTTTTTTTTTTTTTTTTTTGAGATGGAGTCTCGCTCTGTCGCCCAGGCTAGAGTGCAGTGGCGTGATCTCGGCTCACTGCAAGCTCCGCCTCCTGGGTTCAGGTCATTCTCCTGCCTCAGCCTCCCGAGTAGCTGGGACTACAGGCGCCCGCCACCGCGCCTGGCTAATTTTTTGTATTTTTAGTAGAGATGGGGTTTCACCGTGGTCTCAATCTCCTGACCTTGTGATCTGCCAGTGGCAGTTCTTAAGTCTCTTTGGGCTTTATTTCTCACTGGGCTCTCTTGGGTCTCCTCTGAAGAGACACATACTTTTCCATAATCCATGTGATACAGTTTAGATATTTGTCCCCACCAAAATCTCATGTTGAAATGTAACTCCCAGTGTCAGAGGTGGGGCCTGGTAGGAGGTGACTGGATTACAGAAGTGGATTTCCCATGAGTGGTTTTGCATCATCTTCTTGGTGCTGTTGTCACAATAATGAGTGAATTCTCATGAGATCTAGTAGTTTAAAAGTGTGTGGCACCTCCCCCGACTCTTTTTCTGACTCTGTTTTCACCATGTGAAGTGCCTGCTCCCCCTTCACCTTCTACCACGATTGGAAGCTTCCTGAGGCCTCCCCAGAAGCAGATGCCAGCATTATGCTTCCCGAACAGCCTGCAGAATCATGAGCCAATTAAACCTCTTTTCTTTATAATTTATCCAGTCTCAGCAATGCAAGCATGGCTTAATACACCATGTATTTACAGAGAGCTTATCTTAGCTTTTCTATGACTCTCTCATTTCTAAGGTCTCCCTTGTAAATTTCTGGCTGTGTGTGTGTGTGTGTGTGTGGCTGTCCTTCTGTTGGTAAAACTGCATTTTTTGATGACCAAATAGAGTGGAGTCAGGAGCAGCCCCAGTCAAAAAGGTTACAGACCCCTGATGTTCTTACATGAAGTTCTAGCAGTTTTCAAGAATAAATGCTTCTCAATTTATCATTTGTATTTGGTCAATTTCCAGAGTCTTAAAAGGGCTGCTTTTCAAAATTTTCTTCTGTTTTATATTTGCGTTTTGCAGAGAGGATTCACTGACCTCTTTATACCAACATAACTAGAAGTAGTACCATTAAAGTTGATTAATAAAATTGAATAAATATTGCAGAGTGAATTTGAAATATAATAGGGCGCATAATTGTCTCTTCAATACTAAGGGTGAATGACCAAAAAAAACCTCTTAGGTAAGTTTAGCATGTTTAGAATTGTTCCACTTTCGATGGTAATGAAGGAATCAGCCTCTCAGCATCAGCAGGCTGCTGACCACTGGCAGATATCATGATGATAACATTAACCTGTCTTACAAGGACACTCTCCCCTGAGTCTCAATTTTCCCATCTGTAAAATGAGTGGGTCCTTTCAATTCTAAGAGGATCCATTTGTATACACAAAAGTCTTTTTAGGCAGATCACCAGTGTTAAGATAATTATTTACAGATCATTATGTCCTAGATTTAGAGTGTCAGTGATAGAGGGAGTTATATAATATGTGGGATCCCAAAAAGCAAAGCTATTTGGGTTGAAAGCAAGGGATGTGACCAAACCATATTCACTTCACTACTTCCACATATGTCATAGTAGCCCATGAATCGCCTTTAAGGAATCCCAGGGTACCAACAACAAACTCGATGTAATAATCTATGTGGAAAATATAACTTCCTCATTTCACAAGGGAGAAAAGTGAGGCTCAGGCAACTGACCCATTCACAGTTAAAGGACCTTATAGGTGAGTATTAATGTATGGATGGATTAATCTCTTCAACAGCATTGCTATTAAATACCACTGTGCTTATTCTCATAGGCAGAAACTGGCATACCTATCTCTGTAATGTTACGCCTTTTACCTTAGCTTACGCTAATCTGGGCCTCAAAATATTTTTTGAATTTATTAATTAAACAACATGAATCATACACAAAAACAAAAATACAGTTAATAAGAACCCATGCTATCATTCCCTACAATGTCTGACTTCTGCCCCATTTCATGTCAGCTTCATACAGGAGACTGTTTTAAGGTTCTGTGTCTTATACCTTTTCCTGTGTATATAGGGAATTATCTATTAATATTATTACCTTTTCTTGGAAAAAGAGAAGTAAAAAACATGCTGACTCTACATTTAAGATTGGACCATGGTAGATTTTTTTGATTCAAGATGTATCACACGTAAGAGATCATTTTATATGGGTTGGGTCCACAGGAACTGCCCAGATGCATGCTTTAATTTACTAAACTAGTTTCCTAAATAAGATTAAGTTATTAAGCTTGTTATGGTTTATCACCATTACTCTGGTTGAGCCTTACAGCAAACAGGTTATTGAGGCTAAGCTGTTGATTCTGCTATAAAAGCCTTGGGGTGGTTGTATTGATCAGCAGCAGTCTATTTTTGATGGACTGGGTGAAGAAGGCTAGAGAAGAGGGGACGTATTTCCAGGTGAAATGGTGATTTGGTAGATTTTTACCTCTTAATACTATCATTAACCCTGGGAATGAAGCTATTTTGCACATAGTAAATTGCATACCCAGAATAACAGACTTAGAAGAGGCAGATACTATCATAATTTTCTACTTTTTCTACATAAATTTTAAACAAAGACCAGTTTTCATTTAGTGTTTGGGCAATTTTGCTTCTCTGTTTCTTCTTGATTCTCACTATGCAACAGCTTGTTGCCTATATCCTGATGGAAAGACGTACTCTCTTCTTTACCCCTCCCTAATTTCCTATGTGGTTTCATGGAGGAACAGTTGAGCTCTAACCACTAAAACTAAGGTAAAATAGAATTAGGGTCAGCGGATTACTGCTCTGTTTTTTACAGAATGCTCAGGCAGAGAAATATGGATGGTTTAATGGCTTATGTTTGTTTATCCCTTCCTATTTATTTGAAGTCCTTTTGTATTCAGTATCATTCTGTTCCTTCCATAAGCTATGTAAGAGAGGCAGTATTTTTACTATCCTCATTTTACAGATGGGAGAAGGGTGGTTCAGCAAGGTAATGTTAATGACCTTATAATCACACAGTTAATAATTGAATAATTGCCAAGTCAGGCATTAAGATGAGTTCTTTTGTCTGTAGTTCTCATGCCTTTTATACAATATCAAACCATATAGAAAACAGAGGCAAAGCAACGAGGTAGTAAGTCATTATTCAACAAAAATTAGGAGAGGTTACACATGCCTCCAGCCTACTTGTATTAGAACCCTATGATTAAAATAATCAAAATGCTTATTTACCAAAAAAAAAAAAAAAAAAAAAAAAAAAAAAAACTAAACAAATGAGTGGGGCATGGTCTTAAAGGTAAGAATAAAGAATATGGACACAGCATATCTGGTGTCATTCCCCACAGCGGCTTACCCTGTAGTTGACATCCTCTAGGATAGTAGATGTGCCTACAGTGCATGCTGCTTGCCACAAGGTTTCCTTGATGCTACAGCCATAAAGGAACACATTCTTCTTTTGGGAGTGGCCATGGAAGTCACAGAAAACCTACAATAGCCCAACAAAGGAGAAAATAAAACCAGGTCAGGTCATTGGTTTCTTAAATCCACTTAAATAATATCTACTCATGTTCCATTGCTCAAATAAAGTTTAAAATGTCAACTTTCTCAGATGGATGCTGTTGAGTTAGCAGAACCAGCCATGTGGGGATCATTGGTGTCTTTGGCAAGAGTGGTATTGATTGTATTGATGGAGTTATCAGGGGAGAATGTAGACTGTAAGGGTCTTAGGAGTGAACAGAATATGAAGAAACACAAGTCATGTATAGCTCTTTTGATAAATTTACTTGTGACTGGGTAGGAGGCATGGCCAAACCTGGAAAAGAAAATAGGAACAAGGGCATTTTAAGATATCCATGAGCATTTTAAACAATTGGATGAGAACACATGGACATATAGAGGAGAAAAACATGTTGGGGCATTTCAGAAGGTGGAGAGTGGGAGGAGGGAGAGGATCAGGAAAAATAACTAACGGTTACTAGGCTTAATACCTGGGTGAGAAAATAGTCTGTACAACAAAGCTCCATGACACAAGTTTACCTATGCAACAAATCTGTACTCATACCCCTGAACTTGAAAGTTAAAAAAAATTAAAATATAAATCAAAAGGAAAGATCCATCTAAAAGGAATCGGTGAAATATACTAAAACAGAAGCTAATCAATCACTCTAATTTTTCTCTAGGTTCCAACGTGGTAAAGAATGACCATCAAAATACAAAGGGCTTATCAAACAAAGGATTACTTTTCATTCATACTAGAGATCAGCTAAGACTCTGCTTTGTACGTTTTCTTCATCCTAGGATCCAGGCTAAAAAAGCCCTAATTTGAAACATGCTATTCTTGTGGTAGAGAAGAAAAACGGTCAAAGGTAGAATCAGGTAATGGCCATTAAAGCTTCTACTGAAGTGCAGCAAATATCATATCTGCTTACAGTACACTGATCAAAGAAAATCACATAACCAATTTTATCAGTGGTATGGGAAAGTACATTCCTCTTACAGGGAGGTTCTGCAAATCATAAGACAAGTGCAGTGATGCAAAATCTTATTATAAGGAGAGATGCTAATAATGGAGAAAAATAATAAAATCTAAAAAATGACCACAACTTTTTTTTTATTCTTGTATGCATGACCGTTTGCAATAGACTATGTTCCATCTTCATCAATAGGTGAAGTACATTTTCTTCACCTCTTGAATATGTGCTTAGCCATTGATATGGTTTGGCTGTGTTCCCACCCAGATCTCACCTTGAATTATAATAATTTCCACATGTCAAGAGCAGGTCCAGGTGGAGGCAATTAAATCATGGGGGCAGGTCTTTCCCATGCTCTTCTCCTGATAGTGAATAAGTATCACGAGACCTGATAGTTTTATAAAGGGGAATTCCCCTGTATTCGCTGTCTTGCCTGCTGCCATGTAAGATGTGACCTTGCCCCTCATTTGCCCTCCACCACAAATATGAGGCCTCCCCAGCCATGTGGAACTGTGAGCCAATTAAACCTCTTTCCTTTATAAACTCCTAGTCTCACATATGTCTTTATTAGCAGCATAAGAACAGACTAATACAGCCATGTAGCACCTTTTGGTCAATAACAGTGAGCAAATATGATGCAAGCCGAGGCATAGTAAGGGGTTTGCTATCTTGCTGTTCCCAGGAACCTTGCATCAACAGTCATGTGAGTAAACCTACACTGGGCTGCTGGATGATGAGAATCTGCAAAGTCATCCCAATTGACCCAGCTGACATGTCAAGCCAACCACCAGGTATGTGAATGAATTTATCTTGGACCATCTAGTCCTAGCCAACTTGGCTCAGAGCAGAGGAATCATAATGCATAGCTTTTGTTTAAGCCACTAAGTTTTGCTGTGATTTGTTATACAACAAAAGCTAAGCATTAGAATAATCTCTTCTCCTAGTCTAAATATTTGTTTCCCCCCCTTCCACATACAAAATATACTTACCTATTCCCCAAGGAAGATACCCCTAAAGAGCCCATTCCATCACAGTATCAATCTCAGCCCAAATTCCGTTATAGTTTCTATATCCTGTGAATGCCTTCTCCTTATCTATGAACAAAAAGACAAGTCATCTGTTTTCTGTTCATCTACCTACAATGGTTGAATGAGGAAACAATATCCCCAGTAACACTTATGTTTCAAAGGTGATGAATAAGATGGGTATAGCAGTCACTGGTTCATAACAATTCTGTAATGCTCTCATCCAGGCATTGTGAAATGCCTGCATCCTTTGGGTAGGGCTAGTTGGTTGATTAGACCCTGGTTCTGCTCCCTGTCAGTAGCTGTAGAGTATTATTTTTTCTACAAATATTTACTCTTTCCTTGGGAGGTACTTATTTTTCCTGTATCTTTCTTGGCCATGCATGAAAAGGGCATTGGACAACATGACCCACTTGAAGGCAAAACTGCTAACTGCTCCAATTCCTGATGTAGAAGTTTGGGGTCCAAAGATAATTTTGGTCTCAAAAAATCACAGTCTCTTTGAATCAAAATATTAAAAGAATGGAAATGAAACACATGACAGTAAAAGAAAATATATTTTTTTCTTTTTTTAATTTCTCTAAAACAAAACTGACAGTCTAAAAATATAGTAGCAATACAGTGCATGTTTATAGCATATATAAAAGTAAATGTATCGGGCTGGGCGCGGTGGCTCAAGCCTGTAACCCAGCACTTTGGGAGGCCGAGACGGGCGGATCACGAGGTCAGGAGATCGAGACCATCCTGGCTAACATGGTGAAACCCTGTTTCTATTAAAAAAAAAAAAAATACAAACAATTAGCCGGGCGTGGTGGCGGGCACCTGTAGTCCCAGCTACTGGGGAGGCTGAGGCAGGAGAATGGCGTAAACCCGCGAGGCGGAGCTTGCAGTGAGCAGAGATCCGGCCACTGCACTCCAGCCTAGGCGAAAGAGCGAGACTCCGTCTCAAAAAAAAAAAAAAAAAAAAGTAAATGTGTCACAATCATATTATAAAATGTGAGAAAAATAAATGGTCATATACTGTTATAAAGTCCTTGTAGTAGCGATGAAGCAGTATGTTATCTCAAGGTAGACTCTAATTAATTAAAGATAGATACTGTAAACAATAGGGCAAATGCTAAATTACTTTTAGCATTTTAACCTTTTAAGGGGCATAAATGATAATTCAAATGTGGACATATATTGGGATCATAAAAATGCTTAATGAATAAAAGAGAAAGCAGAAAAGATAGGAACCTCTAAGAACACAAGAAAAAATAGAAAACAGCAAAATGGTAAATTTCAACCCAAACATATCAATAATCTTACTTATTGTAAATGGTCAAAACACACTAATTAAAAGGTAAAGAGTATCAGATTGGATAAATAAGAAAGATCAAATATATTCTGTCCACACGAAGTTCATTTTAAGACACAGACAGGTTGAAAGTAAAAGGATGTAAAATATACTATGCAAATACAAAACAAAAAAATGCTAGAGTAGCTATATTAATTGTCAGATAAAATAGACATCAGAACAAGAAGAATTATTTGGGATAAAAAGAGATACGATGGTTGATGTGTCCCTCCTGTCTTTGGTGGTTAAGTGTTACCACTTGGCCTCTGTACTCTGGGATTGTATAATCTCCATGAAATCAAAGACCCCCATCTCGCCGGGCACAGTGGCTCACTCCTGTAAATCCCAGCACTTTGGGAAGCCCAGCCAGGTGGATCACCTGAGGTGGATCATTTTGAGACCAGCCTGACCAACATGGTGAAAACCCATCTCTACTAAAAATACAAACAATTGGCCAGGCGTGGTGGCAGGTGCCTGTAATCCCAGCTACTCAGGAGGTTGAGGCAGGAGAATCACTTGAACCTGGGAGGTAGAGGTTGCAGTGAGCCGAGATCGTGCCATTGCACTCCAGCCTGGGTAAAAAGAGCAAAACTCTGTCTCAAAAAGAAAAAAAAAAAAAAAAAAAATCTAAATGGTAGCATGCCCTACAAACCTGGCTTTCAGAGGAGAACAACTACAGAGTTTGTCAAGGATGAAGACACTAATGTATTTCTCATTGCTTCATGGAGGGAGTGTCTTCTGAGTCCTCTCACAGACAGGATAAACTCAGTATACATTTCTATCTCCTAGAGACTTTCCATACTCTCCCCTATATTATGCCAGCAAAGCTCTGGAATCTTGAGCTTACTAAATGTAGACTATTGTTGAGCACAACATTCATTCAACCGAACAATTAAGCTGTTAGATCCATTTCTGGCTGCTCAAGCTAACAAATTAAATTTAGAATCTCTAGATTGTATACTCATGTCAATGAAGTCAGCCAAATCTAGTGAATGTCTGCCCTTATTAGAATATTCCTACACATGTTGCCCAGGTTTCTAATGACATATATTATCAAATCTTGTAATTCTTTTGTGTGCAAGCTATTTCTTTTTGGGTAACAGCATGTACTTATCTTCTAGGATCATGCCGATACTTGATTCTAGTTAGGAGATCAGGAGGCAACATGAGGTAGTTGTTGTGGGTCTTGAAAAAAATGGTCTCCCTCTCTAGAGGCATCTGTTCCAGGTGATGTTATTACAGAATTTTCCAGCAGGGGAAAGCTAGTCTCCTCAGTTGCTAGTGCTATTGATATGTGGAGGCCTGCATGATGCCCTATTCTACACTTTAGAGCAGTGGGTCTCTCTCTCTCTCTCTCTCTCTTTCTTTTTTTTTTTTTTCTTTTGAGACATAGTCTAACTCTTCCACCCAAGCTGAGAGTGCAGTGGTGCAATCATGGCCCACTGCAACCTTCGAAATCCTGGGCTCAAGTTATCCACCTGCCTTAGCCTCCCAAGTAGCTAGGACTACAGGCCAGCGACTGTAGTCCTAATTTTTAAATACCTGACTAATTTTTAAAATATTTTTGTAGACACAGGATCTTCCTATATTGCCCAGGATGGGTCTCAAATATTAATATACATCAGAATAACCTGGAGGTATTGTTAAAGCAGACTGCTGAGCCACACGCTGGCAAATCTGTGATTCAAGTATGTCTGGGTAGAGCCCTAAAATTTGCATTTCTATCAAGTTTCCAGGTGATGCTGATGCCCGGGTCCCAGGACCTTACTTTGAAAGCCTCTAGTTGAAAGGAACAAATAAAATAATTGTTTGAGGTTTAATCCTCTACGATCATTAATTTTCCACCAACTTTTAACTCTTACATCTCAGTTTCTCTCTGTGAATAAACACTCACCATTCTTATGAAAAGTGTGCAAACAAATTAAAACTCTATCTTAGCAACAGATTTCTCAATAAAGCCAGAAGCTATGCCTCCTTGGTGACAGGCACTCCTTAAATGCTAAATTCAACTGGAGAAAATAGCTTTTCTTCCTCCCTGATCCTTATAGACTCTGAAAGAGGAAGTAAATGACAAATTATAGAGCTATTCACCTGCAGGAATAAACACAGTTAAGCCCTGTGAGTTCTAGTAGCCACAGAAGATTCAGAGTGAAGGAGAAAGAGACATTGTTCTGCCTGTTGCTCAAATGATATCCCTAAAAATAAATGCCTGTTAATTCTAAGAAACATGTGTTTCTCCAAATTGCAGGGTGCAATTACAAGGCAATTATCAAGTTATTTAAGTTGAGGAAGCTTTTTCTTTTCTACCGTAAGATTTCATACTTAAACTTCTTTTCAGCAAAATTCTTTAACAGGTAAGCAGAAACAGTTTCCAATACAATATTTATGGATTAATAAATAGCTCTATTTATTTTTTTTAAGACAGAGTCTCACTCAGACTGGAGTGCAATGACCCAATCTCAGCTCACTGCAACCTCCGCCTCCCAGGTTCAAGCGATTCTCGTGGCTCAGCCTCCTGAGTAGCCGGGACTACAGGCTCCTGCCACCATGCTCAGCTAATTTTTTTGTATTTTAAGTAGAGACAGGGTTTTGCGATGTTGCTCAGGCTGGTCTCAAACTCCTGAGCTCAGTCAGTCTTCCCACCTCAGCCTCCCAAAGTGCTAGGATTACAAGCGTGAGCCACCGCTCCCAGCCTCAATAGCCCTATCTTGTTATTGATCAATTGATTCAACAAATGTTTACTGGGTACCTGCTATGTAACAGGAGAAGTTAAAATTTTAATATAACACAGCACTGTTCTCCATAACAATAATAATAGCAACAATAGTTAATTTATTGAAGACTCTAAATAGCATGCTAAAAACTTAATCTAGATTATCCCATGATGAAGTAGGTGCTATTATTATGCCCATTTTGCAGCCGAGAACACTGAATTCCAGATAAAATAAGTAATTTGCCCAAGTTTGTATTGTTATTATGTGAATAAATATTGGAGCCCCAGTTTGCCCTAACCCAGAGGCAACGTTTTAAAACACTTTTCATTTCTATATTACCTCGTCTAGAAGCTGATTTGCTTATATTATACCACAAGCCAATAGGTCATTGTATTACCATGAGAGAAGAGCTGAAGTAGAGATAAGCAGTGTTCTCTGGGAACCCAATAAGAACAGCTGCACACTTCTAGCGGGCAAAATTCACATTGCACTCCAAGGGAGCAGCACCTTGGAAATGTGCTATGTGATGCTTCTGGGATTCTCAAGGGAGGTTATACATAAGACGAACCTTACTGAATGAGAACTATCCAAGCAAATGACAAAAGAGCGAGAAGGATCCATGGATCTGAGGTATTACAATAATTAGGAATAAGAGGGGAGAGTGAAAGGAGAATAAGTTAGGTATTTATAGCAGTGGGCTGTGGTCAGATCATTAATGCACTTGTACAACATTCTAGGATGTTGAGACATTTTCTTGAAAGTGGTGAAGGAGGCTTTAAACTATTTAAGCAAGATGATCAGATCATTAGAACAGAAGTGTTAAGATGGGAGGGACTGAGACAAGGCAAGTGAGATGAGAAGGGCCTAGCTTAAGGCACCAGACATAAGTATATAAAGAAAAGAAGTTTTGTGAGAGTAAAGAAGTCAAATCTACAGGAGTTGGAGACTAAATGGATTTAGACGCTAA
This sequence comes from Rhinopithecus roxellana, assembly GCF_007565055.1. NCBI lineage: Eukaryota > Metazoa > Chordata > Mammalia > Primates > Cercopithecidae > Rhinopithecus > Rhinopithecus roxellana. The sequence goes on along the minus strand of NC_044553.1, from coordinate 116,398,637 downwards.
GAGCAGAAGAGGTTAGGAATAACTCCAGATTTCCAGATTAAGTAAATAGGCAATGATTGTGCTTTTCCCCAAAGGCAAGCAACATAGGAAGAAATGCAGAATTGAAGACTTAGTATAGTTTCATCTAGTTTCCTTTGAGCTGGAGTGTTTAGTTTTGAACTTTTGGCCTTTGGCTAAACCAATTCCCCTCTCTGTGTCTCAGTTTCTTCATCAAGAAAGTATATGGCATGGATTGGATTATGCATCTCCCTAGGACTTTTCCAGTGCATTCTTGTCTGAACTAAATTACAAGGTTAATTTAGTTAATGCAAACATGAGTTCCATGATTTCTTGCTCAGCAAAGAAGTTGATGAGGACCAGATTGCCATGCTCCTCACATGCATTCCTCATCTCTTTCTTCCTTGATCCCTTTCTGGTTCCTCTACAAGTTAATAGGTCCCCCTTGTTCAAGAGGTTACCCTCTCCCCTCAAACACCTCTGCCTTAGCCATTCCCCTTTTCCCCAGGGCTCACCTATTCCTGGTTATGTTTACTGCTCTGCTTTGCCAATGTAAGCTGCTGTGTTTTCCATTCCTGACATCTGGGTCTCATTCCTACTTCCCAGTATCAAGACATTTGCATTATTTATACCATTGCCACAGGAAAATGAAGGCAAGGCTGAAGCCTAGAGGAGATATATTCTGGAGAATATGATGGAAACCCAAAACAGCAATGTGTCCAATTAAACCAGCCGAGGCTCACTAAAGCCCTGGAGGTTCCAGCTTGTGCACAATATTGTGCAGATGGCATTCAGCCCAAGTTCCTAAATGGAGTTAACATCTCTATGAGGGAAATGATACTGGTGACATGTTCAGCTACCTTCCAAGAGGCCAATTTGCAAGACCACATTTCCCAGTCTTATTATTGATAGCCATACTCTCTTCTTAGTAAGGGCTTCATCTGTGTCATCAGCAACATCCAGTCCTAGCTGAGGTTAACCACAGTAGTCACGTGCAGAATTTATTCCCACAACCACCTGAAGGGGGATTTTATGCTCTGTTTCCTTTCCCAAAGTGAAAGACTCAGACTTTCACTTAAATTGGGCCATTGTGGGCCAAAGTTTCTATATGGCCTTAGAAAAGCAGTCTTTACTTATAGGTCAGTCTTGGTCCCCTCCAAAGATCACTTAGGGGAGAAAAATTTCCCATTAAACTCAACAGAATGTATCAATAACCAACTGCTCATGAGACTGCCCAGAGTGGGACCCTTTACACTGGGGGAGGTTTTTGGCCATCTCATCTCAGTATCATGTATTATAATGTTCTTCTTTCCAAAATATTTCAGTTACATTGAAAGAGCTCCTGTAAATCAACCCAAAAACATACAACCTAATATGTGGCTTTGTTTTGCATCTAATGCCCTTCTGATAAGTCATGATTTTAATGTCTATTATTTATTTGAATGCCAGATACGTGCCAGTCACCATGCTGAGATTTTACACTCCTCTATAATCAGTATAAGAAGTCCTAAAAGGAGGATGTTATCCAAATATAGAGATGAGGTTCAATTTCTTCTAAAGTTAAAGGAGGTTAAGTAACTTGCCTGTGGCTACCCATTAAAAAGTGAAGTGTGATATCTTAAACTCTAATCAGCATGGTTCTAAAAGTTTTCCAAACAAAACATTTTAAAGCATTTGATGGATCAGTGATGAAGAACAATATAACAAAACTCTCAATTAGTGTATTTGAAAGTGAGTGGTCTTGCTCTTGCGTTTTTCCACTCTCTATCTCTGGCCAGCCCTCCCTCCGTGAGCGGTAAGCCTATTGCCCTGAGAAGGCACTTATGTAGTGAGTTCCTGGCAGATTGCTCCGGAGTTAAATCTGTTCCCTTTCCCCAGTTTCAGACATTGAAGGGAGAGAAGCAACACTCTGGATGTCACCTTTCTATACAATCCCTGCAACCTATCAGCCTGAGAGGCCTTTGCCATCTGTCTCTCTCAGTTGCAGGTATTGAAGTTCTTGAGGCAAAAGCCTTAATCTATTTGGTGTACCAAGCTCAATCAGAGCAGATGGTTATTGGGACCTCTGTCTTCACCATAATGCGGGATTCAGACTAGTCTTTTTGACCTATAACAGGGGTTCTATGTTGTCTGGGTAAACCCTTGGAGTAGTCTGGGGACTGAATACTGACCTAGCACCACGCCTACTCAGTCCTGGTTTGCCTTGGTTTTTGCCTCTATTTCTGATTCGCTTTCCTAACTGAGAACTGTTGATTGCCTTGACCCCAAAGGATGGACCATGCTTTGCTCTGGGCAACCCTCACTGTCTGGGATGAGAACTTTAAGTCCTATGTCCAATGCCCTTGGCCATGATCACTGCTACCTTGCTGTGTTTACCAGATTAGTTTTCCTTAGACATGCACAAGTCTCTTCCGTGTCTTCATTGGAAGCCTCTGTTTTCACTTCTGGCCTTCACAGAGAGCAGCCTAATGGCAAAACTAGTCCTTCTGGCCCTGTCTCCATGTGTTTCTTGCTTTCCCCCATTTCCGTCAGCTCTGGGCAGAGGTACCTTCACAAAGGCTGATGAGGAACATGATCCAAGCGGTTACCCTCCTATTTTCCCCTCCCCTCCATCTCCTCACTTCATTCCATCCCACAACAAATAAAACATAAGAAATTTGTTTAGACTTCTTTGAAAATCCTGACTTGTCCTTCCTCTAAGAATATCCCAGATTTTTGGCCAGGCACAGTGACTCACACCTGTAACCCCAGCACTTTGGGAGGCCAAGGCAGGCAGATCATGAGGTCAAGAGATAGAGACCATCCTGGCCAACATGGTGAAACTCCGTTTCTACTAAAAATACAAAAATTAGCTGGGTCCACGTGGTGGTGTGCGCCTGTAGTCCCAGCTACTCAGGAAGCTGAGGCAGGAGAATTGCTTGAACCTGGGAGGCAGAGGTTGCAGTGAACTGAGATCGCGCCACTGCACTCCAGCCAAGTGACAGAGCAAGACTCCATCTCAAAAAAAAAAAAAAAAAAAAAAAAAAAAAAAAAAAAAAAAAAAGAATATCCCAGATTTTCAGCTCTTGTGTTACACAGAAACTGCATTGAAGACACTGTTGAGAGCAAGAGAAAAAATGCCGTTTGCTTTTCACTAAAATTTATCAAGAAACTGAAGCAATTAAATGTAAATTATTTGTATCAGTAAAAATATACACAAAACTTGGTTTCTGGTATGGTAAAGAAGACTTATTTAATCTTTATTATGATAGCATGGGAACAATTCCAAATAAAAGAATATGGAATGAAACTGAAATATTTTTAATTCAGGACCTTTATGGGTATTCTGTCCCTCTTCCTGACTATGGAACAGGAGTGTTTGTTCTTTTCCTACCATATCCTCAAATGCAAAAAAAACAAAAACAAAAAAAAAGGGAAATTCTAGATGTGGTACCTTAACACGAGTCATGAAAATAAGCAAAAATAACACTTGTTCTTCTGCTACTGCTAAGGAATGAAGTGGAAATAAACCATGTGTATAAAATATCTTGAGGCCCTTGGCGACAAGGGTTATAGAAATTAATATGCCATCCTTATTTTCCTCCCCTTTCGTGCTTCTTTTAAAAGAAGCTGATTAACCCAAAACATATGCCAGAGGGACAAAATAAAACAAGAAAAATCATTTAAGTAGCTAAAAATTCTATTCTAATGGGCCCCAGAGAAAGACAAAAGCAAAATATGCCCACCCTGTCCTCTGGCAGAATGAAGCCCAGTTTGTGTGAGTTATAAACAGAAATCAATGTGCTCTTCAAAGAGCACTGAAATCCCTTTACCAAAATGCACTCACATAGTGAGAGCCAAGAGGATAGGAATCGATCCCACTCCTAATTCCAAAGCCCCAATTACTTGAACAGCACAGGGGCCAGGCCAGCTGCAATATGGCAGCTCAATAGATGCTGTCCCACCTGCCTCCCCAGAAGCTTGCTGTAGTAGCCTAAGAGCTTTCTTCCACTTCCAAGGATGTTCCCGACTGTCCTCATGTGTCCCCTTGGCCATGAGCCTCTTGGCTTTTAGGGGGAGCTCCACAAAGGGGAATTGGTTCAATGCCTTCTGCTAGCTGATTGTAGAGCTTCTCTGCATCTTTGGGCTTCTTTGCTTATATGCCTTCTCTCTGGCTGGCTTTTCCTGACCTCTAAACAGAACTTCCTCTACAACCTTTCTGCTCTGTCCTGGGAAAACTGTTTTCCTTGACTCACATGTCTGTATGCTAGTCAGCTTCATTTAGGGGAGCCCCCTTTGTCTCCTCATTGCATTTTAAATCTCTGTGACTTTGCTTTATTTTTAGTTTTCTGTGTTTAGGTAAATGTGTACCTAGAGTGAAAAACACAGATCCTGAATATACAGTTCAATGAGTTTTTGTGTAACCGGCTCTGATCCTGATATTGAACATCTCCACTAACCTATAAAGTTCCCTCCCGGCCCCTATTATTCAATGCTCTTCCTCAGAGGCAACCACTGTTCAATTTATGTCCTCATAAATTACTTTTACTGATCTTATACTTTACATAAATAGACGCTTAGAGTATAGAGTATGTAGTCTTTAGTGTCTAGCTTCTTTCACTCGATATAATGTTTATGAGATCCACCCATGTTATTGACTATATCATAGTTCATTTTTTTTGGTTTGGTTCTGATTTTGGTTACTGAATGATATTCCAATGTATAAATATACAAAACTTTGCTGTGTCTGCATCTAACATCTGGACTCTCTAACAAAAAAAAAGAGACAGAAAACCTGGGTTAAAGAAAATGGGGTCAGGTAGCGTGATGCCTCCAGCTTTGTTCTTTTGACTTAGGATTGTCTTGGCAATGCGGGGTCTTTTTTCATTCCATATGAAGTTTAAAGTACTTTATTCTAATTCTGTGAAGAAAGTCATTGGTAGCTTGATGGGAATGGCATTGAATCTATAAATTACCTTGGGCAGTATGGCCATTTTTACGATATTGATTCTTCCTATCCATGAGCATGGAATGTTCTTCCATTTGTTTGTGTCCTCTTTTATTTCACTGAGCAGTGGTTTGTACTTCTCCTTGAAGAGGTCCTTAACATCCCTTGAAAGTTGGATTCCTAGGTATTTTATTCTCTTTGAAGCAATTGTGAATGGAAGTTCATTCATGATTTGGCTCTCTGTTTGTTACTGGTGTATAAGAATGCTTGTGATTTTTGCACGTTGATTTTGTATCCTGAGACTTTGCTGAAGTTGTTTATCAGCTTAAGGAGATTTTGGGCTGAGATGATGGGGTTTTCTAAATATACAATCATATCATCTGCAAACAGGGACAATTTGACTTCTTCTTTTCCTAACTGAATACCCTTTATTTCTTTCTCTTGCCTGATTGCGCTAGCCAGAACTTCCAACACCATGTTGACTAGGAGTGGTGAGAGAGGGCATCCCTGTCTTGTGCCAGTTTTCCAAGGGAATGCTTCCAGTTTTTGCCCATTCAGTATGATATTAGCTGTGGGTTTGTCATAAATAGTTCTTATTATTTTGAGGTACGTTCCATCAATACCGAATTTATCGAGAGTTTTTAGCATGAAGGGCTGTTGAATTTTGTCAAAGGCCTTTTCTGCATCTATTGAGATAATCATGTGGTTTTTGTCTTTGGTTCTGTTTATATGCTGGATTGCGGTTATTGATTTTCATATGTTGAACCAGCCTTGCATCCAAGGGATGAAACCCACTTGATCATGGTGGATAAGCTTTTTGATGTGCTGCTGGATTCAGTTTGCCAGTATTTTATTGAGGATTTTTGCATCGATGTTCATCAGGGATATTGGTCTAAAATTCTCTTTTTTTGTTGTGTCTCTGCCAGGCTTTGGTATCAGGATGATGTTGGCCTCATAAAATGAGTTAGGGAGGATTCCCTCTTTTTCTATTGATTAGAATAGTTTCAGAAGGAATGGTACCAGCTCCTCCTTGTACCTCTGGTAGAATTCAGCTGTTAATCCGTCTGATCCTGGACTTTTTTTGGTTGGTAGGCTATTAATTGTTGCCTCAATTTCAGAGCCTGCTATTGGTCTATTCAGGGATTCAATTTCTTCCTGGTTTAGTCTTGGGAGAGTGTAAGTGTCCAGGAAATTATGCATTTCTTCTAGGTTTTCTAGTTTATTTGCATAGAGGTGTTTATCATATTCTCTGATGGTAGTTTGTATTTCTGTGGGGTCGGTGGTGATATCCCCTTTATCATTTTTTATTGTGTCTATTTGATTCTTCTCTCTTTTCTTCTTTATTAGTCTTGCTAGCAGTCTATCAATTTTGTTGATCTTTTCAAAACACCAGCTCCTGGATTCATTGATTTTTTGGAGGGCTTTTTGTGTCTCTATCTCCTTCAATTCTGCTCTGATCTTAGTTATTTCTTGCCTTCTGCTAGCTTTTGAATGTGTTTGCTCTTGCTTCTCTAGTTCTTTTAATTGTGATGTTACGGTGTCAATTTTAGATCTTTCCTGCTTTCTCGTGTGGGCATTTAGTGCTATAAATTTCCCTCTACACACTGCTTTAAATGTGTCCCAGAGATTCTGGTGTGTTGTATCTTTGTTCTCATTGGTTCCAAAGAACATCTTCATTTCTGCCTTCATCTTGTTATGTACCCAGTAGTCATTCAGGAGCAGGTTGTTCAGTTTCCATGTAGTTGAGTGTTTTTGATTGACTTTCTTAGTCCTGAGTTCTAGTTTGATTGCACTGTGGTCTGAGAGACAGTTTGTTATAATTTCTGTTCTTTTACATTTGCTGAGGAGTGCTTTACTTCCAACTATGTGGTCAATTTTTGAATAAGTGTGATGTGGTGCTGAGAAGAATGTATATTCTGTTGATTTGGGGTGGAGAGCTCTGTAGATGTCTATTAGGTCCACTTGGTGCAGAGCTGAGTTCAATTCCTCGATATCCTTGTAAACTTTCTGTCTCGTTGATCTGTCTAATGTTGACAGTGGGGTGTTAAAGTCTCCCATTATTATTGTATGGGAGTCTAAGTCTCCTTGTAAAGTCTCTAAGGACTTGCTTTATGAATCTGGGTGCTCCTGTATTGGGCGCATAATAACCAAACAGCATGGTACTGGTACCCAAACAGAGATATAGACCAATGGAACAGAACAGAGCCCTCAGAAATAATACCACACATCTACAGCCATCTGATCTTTGACAAACCTGAGAAAAACAAGAAATGGGGAAAGGATTCCCTATTTAATAAATGGTGCTGGGAAAATTGGCTAGCCATAAGTAGAAAGCTGAAACTGGATCCTTTCCTTACTCCTTATACGAAAATTAATTCAAGATGGATTAGAGACGTAAATGTTAGACCTAAAACCATAAAAACCCTAGAAGAAAACCTAGGTAATACCATTCAGGACATAGGCATGGGCAAGGACTTCATGTCTAAAACACCAAAAGCAACGGCAACAAAAGCCAAAATTCACAAATGCGATCTAATGAAACTAAAGAGCTTCTGCACAGCAAAAGAAACTACCATCAGAGTGAACAGGCAACCTACTAAGGGCTAATATCCAGAACCTACAACGAACACAAACAAATTTACGTGAAAAAAAACAAACAACCCCATCAAAAAGTGGGCAAAGGATATGAACAGACATTTCTCAAAAGAAGACATGCATACAGCTAACAGGCAAATGAAAAAATTCTCGTCATCACTGGCCATCAGAGAAATGCAAATCAAAACCACAATGAGATACCTTCTCACACCAGTTAGAATGGCAATCATCAAAAAGTCAGGAAACAACAGGTGCTGGAGAGGATGTGGAGAAATAGGAACAGTTTTACACTGTTGGTGGGATTGTAAACTGGTTCAATCATTGTGGAAAACAGTATGGCGATTCCTTAAGGATCTAGAACTAGAAATACCATATGACCCAGCCATCCCATTACTGGGTATATACCCAATGGATTATAAATCATGCAGCTATAAGGACACATGCACACGTATGTTTATTGCAGCACTATTCACAATAGCAAAGACTTGGAATCAACCCAAATGTCCATCAGTGACAGACTGGATTAAGAAAATGTGTGGCCGGGCGCGGTGGCTCAAGCCTGTAATCCCAGCACTTTGGGAGGCCGAGACGGGCAGATCACGAGGTCAGGAGATCGAGACCATCCTGGCTAACACGGTGAAACTCCGTCTCTACTAAAAACATAAAAAAACTAGCCAGGCGAGGTGGCAGGCGCCTGTAGTCCCAGCTACTCAGGAGGCTGAGGCAGGAGAATGGCGTGAACCCGGGAGGCGGAGCTCGCGGTGAGCCGAGATCCTGCCATTGCACTCCAGCCTGGAGGACAGAGCAAGACTCTGTCTCAAAAAAAAAAAAAAAAAAAAAAAAGTGGCACATGTACACCATGGAATACTATGCAACCATAAAAAAGGATGAGTTCGTGTCGTTTGTAGGGACATGGATGCAGCTGGAAACCATCATTCTCAGCAAACTATCGCAAGAACAGAAAACCAAACACCGCATGTTCTCACTCATAGGTGGGAATTGAACAATGAGATCAATCACTTGGACTCTGGATGGGGAACATCACACACCGGGGCCTATTATGGGGAGGGAGGAGCGGAGAGGGATGGCACTGGGAGTTATACCTGATGTAAATGATGAGTTGATGGGTGCTGATGAGTTGATGGGTGCAGCACACCAACATGGGACAAGTATACATATGTAACAAACCTGCACGTTGTGCACATGTACCCTAGAACTTAAAGTATAATAATAAAAAAAAAAGAAAATGGGAATGGAGTCACAAGAAGGTCTGTGTGATATCAAATGAATCTCTGCAACCCATCAAATGAGAAGCTTCCTTTCCTTTGCCCTGTGTAGTAGCCCCAAGCACAGAAAACTCCCGTACTTTCAATTTCACAAGGCAGAGACCCCAAGAGATCATAGGCCTACAGATTCTTTGAGGAAAGAATATTTCTCAGCCTTACTAGAATAAAATCCAAGGGAAACTCTTCTTTATGGAAGTCCAGCTCAAATGGTACTTCCAATCTCTGGCTTTTCTATAACTCTGAGAGAAAATGACTCAACCTTTCATCTAGGTTCCTATAACAGCTCACATGGGCCTTTGTTACAGTACTTACTATTTTCTACCACTCCAGTTTCCCTGTAGACCTGACTCTACTTTCTACCAAAGTAAAATGTGGGTTCCTCAAAGAAAAAGACAATCTTAAATAAAAAATTTTATTTGTATCCCTGACACCTAGCACCATAATTATACATGTATGATGTAAGTGAATGAAGAAATGAATGACTGCCTAGATTGGGTGGATGAGTAGGTGGATGGATAAGTGCTTGGATGGATAGATGGATGGATGGATGATGGATGACTAGGTGAGTGGGTGGACAGATACATGGATGAGTGGAGGAATTACACAATATGTGAATATTGCCATATTCACTATAAACTGAATGACTTGTCTGGTACTTAGCAATGCTCAGCACTCTCAGGGTACTGATTTTTCTCATAGTACCACATTCTTTTTGGTCCTGGGAGTTCATATTAATCCACTCACCAATAGGCAAATGGCTGAATAGTATCTAGAACAGGTGGAACTTCCTAGCCACCATAAAGTGGCTTCCCAGTGCTTCAGAAAACATTTTCATAAGAGCCAAAAGTTGGGCAGAGTCACAGTTAATCTCATCGCAGTGGAAATCTTACCAGCACAGGACAGGCCTGAGTGCTGAGTGAGTGGCAGTGCTTCTGCTGCCAGCAAGAAACTCATTAAATGTAGCCTCCTAGGTAACTAAAAGGTGATGTTGAGCCCATTAGAGAGCTTTGTAACACTGTGAACAGCATTTAGTGCTCAGCTGTTTCTCACCCACCTCTCAGATGGTCCCAGCAGGAAGCACGTCTGTGGCTGTCATGTTTATAGCTAATTAATGTTTATTTATATTTTTAAACAAGCCTTTCACCTGTCATGCTTTAAAATAAATGTTCTGCTCTTCAATTAGAGGTTGTCAGAGCAGAGAGGAATTCTGTTTTGTTGTGGATTGAATGTGTGTGTGTTTAAATGTGTATTATACAAGGAGTTCTTCCTTTTAAGTCTCACTCTCTGTCTCTCCTCTTAGAAGCTAAAGCTTTCTACTCAGAGAAACATACTTTTTTCAAATTTTGACCTGCTATGCAGGCCATGTGCTTGCTTCCAGAGGGTAGACTGCAGAGATTATGGTGCCTTCTAAGATTAGAGGAGGGAGAAGGTCAGAATGAAAATACTGTACATTTTCAGCAGTGAAGACACAGTATTCTTGTCTTTAACTTTGTAATTTCTTTATTTTATTATTATTATACTTTAAGTTCTAGGGTACATTGCACAACATGCAGGTTTGTTACATATGTATACTTGTCCCATGTTGGTGTGCTGCACCCATCAACTCGTCAGCACCCATCAACTCATCATTTACATCAGGTATAACTCCCAATGCCATCCTTCCCCCCACCCCCCTCCACATAAAAGGCCCCGGTGTGTGATGTTCCCCTTCCAGAGTCCAAGTGATCTCATTGTTCAGTTCCCACCTATGAGTGAGAACATGCGGTGTTTGGTTTTCTGTTCTTGCGATAGTTTGCTGAGAATGATGGTTTCCAGCTGCATCCATGTCCCTAAAAACGACACGAACTCATCCTTTTTTATGGCTCCATAGTATTCCATGGTGTATATGTGCCACATTTTCTTAATCCAGTCTGTCACTGATGGACATTTGGGTTGATTCCAAGTCTTTGCTATTGTGAATAGTGCCGCAATAAACATATGTGTGCATGTGTCCTTATAGCAGCATGATTTATAATCCTTTGGGTATGTACCCAGTAATGGGATGGCTGGGTCATATGGTATTTCTAGTTCTAGATCCTTAAGGAATCGCCATACTGTTTTCCACAATGATTGAACCAGTTTACAATCCCACCAACAGTGTAAAACTGTTCCTATTTCTCCACATCCTCTCCAGCACCTGTTGTTTCCTGACTTTTTAATAATTGCCATTCTAACTGGTGTTAGATGGTATCTCATTGTCGTTTTGATTTGCATTTCTCTGATGGCCAGTGATGATGAGAATTTTTTCATGTGCCTGTTGGCTGTATGCATGTCTTCTTTTAAGAAATGTCGGCTGGGCGTGGTGGCTCACGCCTACAATCCTGGCACTTTGGGAGCCGAGGCGGGTGGATCGCGAGGTCAGGAGATGGAGACCATCCTGGCTAACATGGTGAAACCCCGTCTCTACTAAAAATAAAAATAAAAAAATTAGCCAGGCGTGGTGGCAGGCGCCTGCAGTCCCAGCTACTCGGGAGGCTGAGGCAGGAGAATGGTGCGAACTCGGGAGGTGGAGCTTGCAGTGAGCGGAGATTATGCCACTGCACTACAGCCTGGGCTACAGAGTGAGACTCTGTCTCACAAAAAAAAAAAAAAAAAAAAAAAAAAAAAAAGAAATGTCTATTCATATCCTTTGCCCACTTTTTGATGGGGTTGTTTTTTTTTTCTCGTAAATTAGTTTGTGTTCTTTGTAGGTTCTGGATATTAGCCCTTTGTCAGATGAATAGATTGCAAAAATTTTCTCCCATTCTGTAGGTTGCCTGTTCACTCTGATGGTAGTTTCTTTTGCTGTGCAGAAGCTCTTTAGTTTCATTAGATCCCATTTGTCAATTATGGCTTTTGTTGCCATTGCTTTTGGTGTTTTAGACATGGAGTCCTTGCACATGCCTATGTCCTGAATGGTATTACCTAGGTTTTCTTCTAGGGTTTTTATGGTATTAGGTCTAACATTTAAGTCTCTAATCCATCTTGAATTAATTTTCGTATAAAGAGTAAGGAAAAGATCCAGTTTCAGCTTTCTACTTATGACTAGCCAATTTTCCCAGCACCATTTATTAAATAGGGAATCCTTTCCCCATTTCTTGTTTTTCTCAGGTTTGCCAAAGATCAGATGGCTGTAGATGTGTGGTATTATTTCTGAGGGCTCTGTTCTGTTCCATTGGTCTATATCTCTGTTTTGGTACCAGTACCATGCTGTTTTGGTTACTGTAGCTTTGTAGTCCAGTTTGAAGTCAGGTAGCATGATGCCTCCAGTTTTGCTCTTTTCACTTAGGATTGTCTTGGCAATGCGGGCTCTTTTTTGGTTCCATATGAACTTTAAAGCAGTTTTTTCCAATTCTGTGAAGAAAGTCATTGGTGGCTTAATGGGGATGGCATTGAATCTATAGATTACCTTGGGCAGTATGGCCATTTTCACAATATTGATTCTTCCTATCCATGAGCATGGAATGTTCTTCCATTTGTTTGTGTCCTCTTTTATTTCACTGAGCAGTGGTTTGTAGTTCTCCTTGAAGAGGTCCTTAACATCCCTTGAAAGTTGGATTCCTAGGTATTTTATTCTCTTTGAAGCAATTGTGAATGGAAGTTCATTCATGATTTGGCTCTCTGTTTGTTACTGGTGTATAAGAATGCTTGTGATTTTTGCACGTTGATTTTGTATCCTGAGACTTTGCTGAAGTTGTTTATCAGCTTAAGGAGATTTTGGGCTGAGATGATGGGGTTTTCTAAATATACAATCATGTCATCTGCAAACAGGGACAATTTGACTTCTTCTTTTCCTAACTGAATACCCTTTATTTCTTTCTCTTGCCTGATTGCGCTAGCCAGAACTTCCAACACCATGTTGACTAGGAGTGGTGAGAGAGGGCATCCCTGTCTTGTGCCAGTTTTCCAAGGGAATGCTTCCAGTTTTTGCCCATTCAGTATGATATTAGCTGTGGGTTTGTCATAAATAGCTCTTATTATTTTGAGGTACGTTCCATCAATACCGAATTTATCGAGAGTTTTCAGCATGAAGGGCTGTTGAATTTTGTCAAAGGCCTTTTCTGCATCTATTGAGATAATCATGTGGTTTTTGTCTTTGGTTCTGTTTATATGCTGGATTGCGGTTATTGATTTTCATATGTTGAACCAGCCTTGCATCCAAGGGATGAAACCCACTTGATCATGGTGGATAAGCTTTTTGATGTGCTGCTGGATTCGGTTTGCCAGTATTTTATTGAGGATTTTTGCGTCGATGTTCATCAGGGATATTGGTCTAAAATTCTCTTTTTTTGTTGTGTCTCTGCCAGGCTTTGGTATCAGGATGATGTTGGCCTCATAAAATGAGTTAGGGAGGATTCCCTCTTTTTCTATTGATTAGAATAGTTTCAGAAGGAATGGTACCAGCTCCTCCTTGTACCTCTGGTAGAATTCAGCTGTTAATCCGTCTGATCCTGGACTTTTTTTGGTTGGTAGGCTATTAATTGTTGCCTCAATTTCAGAGCCTGCTATTGGTCTATTCAGGGATTCAATTTCTTCCTGGTTTAGTCTTGGGAGAGTGTAAGTGTCCAGGAAATTATGCATTTCTTCTAGGTTTTCTAGTTTATTTGCATAGAGGTGTTTATCATATTCTCTGATGGTAGTTTGTATTTCTGTGGGGTCGGTGGTGATATCCCCTTTATCATTTTTTATTGTGTCTATTTGATTCTTCTCTCTTTTCTTCTTTATTAGTCTTGCTAGCAGTCTATCAATTTTGTTGATCTTTTCAAAACACCAGCTCCTGGATTCATTGATTTTTTGGAGGGCTTTTTGTGTCTCTATCTCCTTCAATTCTGCTCTGATCTTAGTTATTTCTTGCCTTCTGCTAGCTTTTGAATGTGTTTGCTCTTGCTTCTCTAGTTCTTTTAATTGTGATGTTACGGTGTCAATTTTAGATCTTTCCTGCTTTCTCGTGTGGGCATTTAGTGCTATAAATTTCCCTCTACACACTGCTTTAAATGTGTCCCAGAGATTCTGGTGTGTTGTATCTTTGTTCTCATTGGTTCCAAAGAACATCTTCATTTCTGCCTTCATCTTGTTATGTACCCAGTAGTCATTCAGGAGCAGGTTGTTCAGTTTCCATGTAGTTGAGTGTTTTTGATTGACTTTCTTAGTCCTGAGTTCTAGTTTGATTGCACTGTGGTCTGAGAGACAGTTTGTTATAATTTCTGTTCTTTTACATTTGCTGAGGAGTGCTTTACTTCCAACTATGTGGTCAATTTTTGAATAAGTGTGATGTGGTGCTGAGAAGAATGTATATTCTGTTGATTTGGGGTGGAGAGCTCTGTAGATGTCTATTAGGTCCACTTGGTGCAGAGTTGAGTTCAATTCCTTGATATCCTTGTTAACTTTCTGTCTCGTTGATCTGTCTAATGTTGACAGTGGAGTGTTGAAGTCTCCCATTATTATTGTATGGGAGTCTAAGTCTCCTTGTAAAGTCTCTAAGGACTTGCTTTATGAATCTGGGTGCTCCTCTGTTGGGCGCATATATATTTAGGATAGTTAGCTCTTCCTGTTGAATTGATTCCTTTACCATTATGTAATGGCCTTCTTTGTCTCTTTTGATCTTTGATGGTTTAAAGTCCGTTTTATCAGAGACTAGGATTGCAACCCCTCCTTTTTTTTTTTTTTTTTTTTTTTTTTGTTCTCCATTTGCTTGGTAGATCCTCCTCCATCCCTTTATTTTGAGCCTATATGTATCTCTGCATGTGAGATGGGTCTCCTGAATACAGCAAACTGATGGGTCTTGACTCTTTATCCAATTTGCCAGTCTGTGTCTTTTAATTGGACGATTTAGTCCATTTACATTTAAGGTTAATATTGTTACATGTGAACTTGGTCCTGTCATTGTGATATTAGCTGGTTATTTTGCTTGTTAGTTGATGCAGTTTCTTCCTAGCATCTATGGTCTTTACATTTTGGCATGTTTTTGCAATGGCTGGTACCTGTTGTTCCTTTCCATGTTTAGTGCTTCCTTCAGGATCTCTTGTAGGGCAAGTCTGGTGGTGACAAAATCTCTAAGCATCTGCTTGTCTGTAAAGGATTTTATTTCTCCTTCACTTATGAAACTTAGTTTGGCTGGATATGAAATTCTGGGTTGAAAATTCTTTTCTTTAAGAATGTTGAATATTGGCCCCCACTCTCTTCTGGCTTGGAGAGTTTCTGCCGAGAGATCTGCTGTTAGTCTGATGGGCTTCCCTTTGTGGGTAACCCGACCTTTCTCTCCAGCTGCCCTTAACATTTTTTCCTTCATTTCAACTTTGGTTAATCTGACAATTATGTGTCTTAGAGTTGTTCTTCTCGAGGAGTATCTTTGTGGCATTATTTGTATTTCCTGAATTTGAATGTTGGCCTGTCTTACTAGGTTGGGGAAGTTCTCCTGGATGATATCCTGAAGCGTGTTTTCCAACTTGGTTCCATTTTCCCCCTCACTTTCAGGTACACCAGTCAGACGTAGATTTGGTCTTTTCACATAATTCCATAATTCTTGGAGGCTTTGTTCATTTATTTTTCCTTTTTTTCTCTAGACCTCTCTTCTCTCTTCATTTCATTCATTTGATCTTCAATCATTGATACCCTTTCTTCCAGTTGATCGAGTCGGTTACTGAAGCTTGTGAATTTGTCACATATTTCTCATGTCATCGTTTTTATCTCTGTCAGTTCGTTTATGGACTTCTCTGCATTGATTATTCTAGTTATCCATTCTTCCACTCTTTTTTCAAGATTTTTAGTTTCTTTGCGCTGGGTATGTGGTTCCTCCTTTAGCTTTGAGAAGTTTGATCGACTGAAGCCTTCTTCTCTCAACTCGTGAAAGTCATTTCCATCCAGCTTTGATCCGCTGCTGGTGATGAGCTGCGTTCCTTTGGAGGGGGAGATGCACTCTGATTTTTTGAATTTTTAAATTTTCAGCTTTTCTGCCCTGCTTTTTCCCCATCTTTGTGGTTTTATCTGCCTTTGGTCTTTGATGCTGGTGACATACTGATGGGGTTTTGGTGTGGGTGTCCTTTCTGTTTGTTAGTTTTCCTTCTAACAGTCAGGACCCTCAGCTGTAGCTCTGTTGGAGATTGCTTGAAGTCCACTCCAGACCCTGTTTGCCTAGGTATCAGCAGCGGAGGCTGCAGAAGATAGAATGTTGCTGTACAGCGAGTGCTGCTGTCTGATTCTTGCTCTGGAAGCTTCGTCTCAGGGGTGTAGCCCGCCATGTGAGGTGTGAGGTGTTGGTCTGCACCTAGTGGGGGATGTCCCTCAGTTAGGCTACTCAGGGGTCAGGGACCCACTTGAGCAGGCAGACTGTCCGTTCTCAGATTTCAGCCTCCATGCTGGGAGATCCACTGCTCTCTTCAAAGCTGTCAGACAGGGCCATTAACATCTGCAGAGGTTTCTGCTGCTTTTTTTTTTTTTTTTTTTTTTTTTTTTTTTGCTATGCACTGTTCCAAGAGGTGGAGTCTACAGAGACAGGCAGGCCTCCTCGAGCTGTGGTGGGCTCCACCCAGGTCGAGCTTCATGGAGGCTTTGTTTACCTACTTAAGTCTCAGCAATGGCAGGCACCCCTCCCCCAGCCTCACTGCTGCCTTGCAGTTAGATCTCAGACTGCTGTGCTAGCAATGAGGGAGGCTCTGTGGACGTGGGACCCTCCCAGCCAGATGTGGGATATAATCTCCTCGTGTGCCATTTGCTAAGACCCTTGGTAAAGTGCAGTATTAGGGTGGGAGTTATCTGATTTTCCAGGTGTCATGTGTCTCAGTTTCTAAAGGGATTCCCTTCCCCCTTGCACTTCCCAGGTGAGGCAATGCCTTGTCCTGCTTCAGCTCTCGCTGGTCGGGCTGCACCAGCTGACCAGCACTGATTGTCTGGCACTCCCCAGTGAGATGAACCCGGTACCTCAGTTGAAAATGCAGAAATCACCCATCTTCTGTGTCGTTCATGCTGGGAGCTAGAGGCTGGAGCTGTTCCTATTCGGCCATCTTGCTCGCACCCCCCGCAACTTTGTAATTTCAATAGCTTTAGTAGTTTTTGGTTACATGGATGTATTCTATAGTGGTGAAGTCCCCTTTAAGTTTACCTATCACCTGAATAGTGTACATTGTACCCAAAAGGCAATTTTTCATTTCACTCCTCTCCCACCAACCCCCTTCTGCTTCTCCAGTGTCCATGACACCAGTCTGTATGTCTTTGCATCCCCATAGCTTATCCCACTTAATGAGAACCTGTGGTATTTCATTCCTGGGTTACTTCACGTAGGATAATGGCCTCCAGTTCCATTCAAGTTGCTGCAAAAGATATTAATTCATTCTTTTTTACAGTTGAGTAGTATTCCATGGTATATGTATATATGTTGTGTGTATATTTTATATATATATTTACACACAGACATACACATATGTGTATGTGCATATTTATATGTGCCACATTTTCTTTTTTTTTTTTTTTCTTTTTTTTGAGATCGAGTCTCCCTCTGTCACCCAGGCTGGAGTGCAGTGGTGTGATCTCGGCTCACAGAAAGCCCTGCCTCCCAGGTTCACACCATTCTCCTGCCTCAGCCTCCAGAGTAGCTGGGACTAAAGGCGCCCGCCACCACGCCCAGCTAATTTTTTGTATTTTTAGTAGAGTCAGGGCTTCACCTTGTTCGCCAGGATGGTCTCAATCTCCTGACCTTGTGATTCACCCGCCTCAGCCTCCCAAAGTGCTGGGATTACAGGCTTGAGCCACTGCACCCGGCATATGCCATATTTTCTTTATCTACTCATTAGTTGATGGGGACTTAGGTTGATTTCATATCTTTGTGCAATTATGAATTATGCTGTAATAAACATACATGTGCAGGTATCTTTTTAATATAATAACTTCTTTATTCCTTTGAACAGAATCCCAGTAGTGGGATTGCTGGATCAAATGGTAGATCTCCTTTTAGTTCTTTAAAAAATCACCATACTGTTTTTCACAGAGATTGTACTAATTTACATTCCCACTGGTAGTGTATAAGCATTCCTTTTTCACTGCATCCATGCCTACATCTGTTGTTTTTTGACCTTTTAAAAATGGCCATTCTTTTTTTTTATTTTTTTGAGATGGAGTCTCGCTCTGTCACCCAGGCTGGAGTGCAGTGGCACAATCTCGGCTCACTGCAAGCTCCGCCTCCCGGGTTTATGCCATTCTCCTGCCTCAGCCTCCCGGGTAGCTGGGACTACAGGCGACCGCCACCTCGCCCGGCTAGTTTTTTTTTTGTATTTTTTAGTAGAGACGGGGTTTCACCGTGTTAGCCAGGATGGTCTCGATCTCCTGACCTCGTGATCCGTCCGTCTCGGCCTCCCAAAGTGCTGGGATTACAGGCTTGAGCCACCGCGTCCGGCTTAAAAATGGCCATTCTTACTGGGGTAAGGTGGCATCTCATTGCAGTTTTAATTTACATATGACTAATAATTAGTGATGTTGACCATTTTTTCATGTTTCTTGGTCACTCATATATCTTCTTTTGAGAAATATCTGTTCATGTCATTTGCCCACATTTTAATAACATTATTTCTTTTTTGTTTTGCTGATTTGTTTGAGTTCCTTGTAGATTTTGGATATTAGTCTTTTGTCAGATGTATAGTTTGCAAATATTTTCTTCCATTCTGTAGGTTGTCTGTTTACTCTGTTATTTCTTTTGTCATGCAAAAGGTACTTAGTTTAATTAGGTCCCATTTATTTATGTTTCTTTCTGTTGTATTTGCTTTTGGAGTCTTCGCCATAAATTATTTGCCTATGCCTATATCCTGTGGAGTTTTTCTTATGTTTTCTGTGAGAATTTTTACAGACTCAGATCTTAGATTTAAGTCTTTAATTCATCTGAGTTAATTTTTGTATATGGTGAGAGATAGGGATCCAACTTCATTCTTCTACATGTGGCTGTCCAATTTTCCCAGCATCATTTACTGAATACATATTTTTTTCTATTTGGTCGAAGATCAGTTGATTGTAAGTGATTGGCTTTATTTCTGGGTTCTCTATTCTGTTCCATTGGTCTATGTGCCTACTTTTATACCAGTGCCATGGTGATTTGGTAACTATAGACTGGTAGTATAACTTGAAATCCAGTCATGTGATGCCTCCAGAGTGTTCTTTTTGCTAAGGGTTGCTTCAACTATTTTTTGGTTCCATATAAATTTTAGGATTGTTTTTTCTAATTCTGTGAAAAATGATGTTAGTATTTTGATAGGAATTGCATTAAATCTGTAGATCGCTTTGGACAATATGTTGATTTTCAAAATATTGATTCTTCCTATCCATGAGCATGGGATATTTTTCCATTTGTCTATGTCATCTCTGATTTCTTTCATCAGTGTTTTGTGGTTCTTGTTGTAGTGATCTTTTACCTCCTTTGTTAAATATATTCCTAGGTACTTTATTTTTTGTAGCTATTGTTAATAAAACTGAGTTCTTGATTTTATTCTCAGCTGGCATACAGCAGTGCTACTGATTTGTGTACATTGATTTTGTAACCTGAGACTTTATTGAATTCAGTTATCAAATGTAAGAGTCTTTTGAGGGAGTCTTTAGGGTTTCCTAGGTATACGATCATATCATTAGCAAACAGAAATAATTTGATTTCCTCTTTTCCAATTTGGATGCCCTTTATTTCTTTCTTGTGCCTGATTGCTCTGGCTAGGACTTCCAGAATGAGGATTCTTAAAGGAAAAGAAATCACTCTGCTCTCTAAGCAAAAAAAGATTGACTCAGCAAGCCTAGATGGTTCAAATCCTGCACACTCTGAAATAAGATCTGTCCCTTGAATGACTCTCGGAAAATACACTTCACACTCTTGGAATATTCTGCTGGATAACAGATCTTTCTTTACCTTGGGACTTGGGCCATGCTAGATGGTTGATACTAACAATGTGACTTGTGTTAGGGCTCTAGGACTATGAGATATCAATTTGACCTCTGGAGAAATGGGAGACTGAGTAAGATCAGCCATGTAGGATATTTGATGGCTACATAACTGACCCCCCAACAAAAACCCTGGACACCAGAGCTAGGTGACATTTCCTGGTTGGCAACCCATTTTGTTGCTGGAGAGTCAAGCACTGTCCATATATCTCTACCGGGCAAGGACACCTGGAAATTTGTACCTTGTCTCTCGTGGACTCTGCCATGAATGCCTTTTACCTTTTCTGATTTTAATCTGTGTCCTCTGAAGGTAATAAACTGTAACTATGAATATAACTGCTATTCTGAGCCCTGTGAGTCCTTCCAGGGCATCACTGAGCCTGCAGATAGTCATGGGGCTCCCCAACACATGCTTTCAACAGTAAGTAATGAAGAGAGGCTTACTGGGTAGAAAAACATATCAGAACTGAATCCCCACTCTGCCATACACCTCTGGGTGATCTCATTGAAATCAGTTTATTTGTTCATCTCCTTTGAGATTTAAATAAGATTCTACATTATAATTCATCCATTTTAAAATTAAATATTCATTGAATGTGCCACCTTTTTGTCACATAGTAGATGTTCAAAAAGTGGCTAAAGGTAGAGATGATTAATTGATTTGGCCAGTGTGTGAGCTTCTTCACTCTATTTTAAGTTCGTTAGGTTAGGTAAGGACTCTAAATTTGGACATATGTCCCTCTACATGTTTGTAGACAGGTAAGTTCACAGTTTGTAGTTAATAAATGAGCATTTTCATATGGTTACTTGGCTGCCATTTTCTCTTTATTATCTTGAGCCAAGTCCTCTGATTTCAAACAGTGTTTTTTAAATAATTGTATAGTACTAGAGGCTTGGGAAAACAGCCTAGATATAAAAATCCCCGGGACAGCGCCAGAATAATATTTGGAATATAGTAAGTGTTAGTTGAACATAAACACCTAGAGGATTTTGTTCCAAACACTATTGAATAGGTATATACATTTTCTTTCTTATGCAATAACTGAAATACCAGAAAAATGAAGACTCAAGATATGGAATGAAATATAATTTTTGCCCAATTTTTGCCAATGACTACTACACTGGGGGTATGCCTTTGTTGTGGGGTGAATCGTGTCCCCTCAAAAGATGTATTCAAGCTCTAATCCCTGATACTTGTGAATGTGACCTTGTTTGGAAACAGGGTCTTTGCAGATATAATAAAACTATGATGAGGCCATACTTCATTAGAATTAGCCCTAATACAATGACTGATGTCCTTATTAGAAGAGGACAACTTGGACACGGAGGGAAGATGGCCTTGTGAAGACATAGGCAAAGATTAGAGTTATACTGCCACAAGCCCAGGAATGCTAAAGATTGCTAGAAACCACCAGAAGCTGGAATAGACAAAGAAGGAGCCTTCCTTAGAGCCATCAGAGTGAGCATGATCCTGCCAACACCCTGATTCCAGACTTATGCCTCTAGAAATGTGAAATAAGTTTCTGTTGCATTACACAAAGGTACCCAGTTGTGGCAGTTTGGTATGGTGGCCCAGGCAGCCAATACACAATGCATCCCCCATTCTATCTTGTCATACATAGGTTTTTGGTTGTTGTCTATTATTGCCTTGACAGAATATAATCTGCTTCCTGGAAGGTAGAAGGAAGCAGCCAGGAAGGTGGAGGCAGAAGGAAGTGACTCACCACGGGACTTCGGCCAATGCTGCTTAGGTGGTAGAGAAGGCCTTTTGCATGGTAAATGGTTGGCTGCAGATGAGCACTGGGAGAAAGCCATTGTCTGTTCAAATCTTCCCCACTCAGTGAGCATCTGTGGCTACAGGAACAAGCAATAAGCAAATAAATACACATTCAGAAGAAAATAACTTGAGAAAATAAAGCTCCACAAGATAAACAATTAAACTAATGAGTTCAAAACTTTTCTCTGATTTCTGTCCAATTGGCATCAATTTCAGACGTCCAGAAAGCTTTAGATCTGTCCTTTAAGCTCCAAAGTATCATAATTATTCACAACCCCCAAATGAACTAGAAACCATATTTGACTTGCTATTGGATTATCAGAGTTTTAAGACAAAGTTGGAAAATGTAGTTCCCTATTATATACATCCATGGGGAATAAATTTAATAAATTTCTCTAGGCTATGGATTCTTCAGTTCTACAGATAATTAAGTTGTATTCAATCTATCATACTGGGTGTGTTACATATGATATTTCCCGCTGGTTCAATAACTCTGCAAGGTAGACATTAGAGCACCCCAATGAAGAGACTGAGGCTTAAATATGATTAAATAAATGGCTGGAGATATAGGTCATAAGAAAGAGCTAGGTCTCCCCCCCAGGTTTATTTGCTTCTAACCCTTATTCTCTCTCTTTTATTGCACTGCTTGACATTTACCAAGAGAATCAGAGTGCCTTTTTCAAATATATTATCATGGTATGTTAGAGCAAGAATGAGCTCAAAATCATACATTCCCTCATTTGGGGAATGATGATGTTCATATTCAAAAGTGCCAAGTTACTTTACAAAAGTGACCCAGCTGGTAGTGAGAGGATTGACTGCCATTCACAGTGAGGAAACTGAGATGCTGAGTTGTCAGGTAGAGTGATCCTAAAAGCCCACAACCATCAGAGATTACCAAGGGCAGCCCCTGCACAGGACATGTTCCCAGTAGTCCTGCTAAAGTATTATTTACTCAATAGTGTCAATGAGCTAAGTGCTACAGATTGGGAGGATCAGCACAGCATCTCCAAACCTCCAGCACCCCCAGCTCCTCCCAAGCCCTCCACCATTGTCCTTCTGCACCCAAGCTCAGTGGAATTACTAACAGTTCCCACTTGACTTATGGCCTCCAGAAATGTGAGATGAGTTTCTGTTGTTTTAAGCCACCCAGTTTGTGGTAGTGTGCAGCAACAGCCCTAAGAAACCAATACACAATACATCGTCCATTCTATCTTGTCATACATAGGTTTTTGCTGGGACTCCTCCATCCTCATGCACCCCTACCTCTTCAACGTTTAGGGGATCAATCTGCAGGGGAATTTTCCCTGATTTTCCAGGCCATTGCATCTATCTCCTATTTGCTGCAATAACATCCTGAGGCCCTCTTGATCAGAGTCCTTATGAAACCATTTTGGATGGATTTTTATTTTTATGTCTTTTGACTTCCCGATAAGACTACGAGCTTCCTGGGGGCAAGGACAGTGATAGTCTCTTGGTCACCATCAAAACTCTAATATAGTAACTCTGTCAGAGTTGATATTGGGTAAATAATTTGGAAAGAATAAATTTACCAGCATTCATATGCAGAATCAGATATGATTTCTGTTTTGTTTTCTTTCAAACACACTGTTTTCAATAAACATTGGAGGTAAAAGGAAGGTTCAGTCTTCAGTCTTCTCCTTTTACCGCTTATTCATTTCCATGTTCCTGAAATTATCTTTAAATATTAGCTTCCTGCTGCCTGTCAGACCCTCTTACAACTTACTGGAAACTGAAAATCTTTAGATTAATCACTTATCCTGATTTCTCCATTAAAATGTTTTGACTTGATAAATGGCAGGTCTTGTGCATGTTCCTCTCTGGCTTTTTTTGTTCTTTGCCTGCTTTTTTTCTCCCTTTCTCTTTTTAATAGCAATGACATCTAGAAATAGGGTTTATCAGTTCTGCCTGATGACCAAGGATGAAGGTAAAATATGAAGCAGATTTTCAATGCCGATAGCAACAGAAAGGAACAGGCAGCCCAGACTTGCTCCCGAGCACATTTGCTGTGTTTAAATGAATTTCTTTTCTCAAATCAAGGTACTTGCAGGCACAACATCCCAGAGCCCCAGGATTCTCTTTGACTGCTCTGTGATTTCTCTTTGCCTTGACCTGGATTCTCATCAACACTGGGGATTTGTTTTTTCCTTTGTAACACTGACTATGATGAAATTAGTTGAGGCCCTTTAAAAGCATTTCTGCTTGTATAAATGAAAATGCAAGCATTACATGTGTCCAGCAGCCAGCAATTCTGTATGAACTCTCTCTACATCTTCTTTCCCTATGCTCCATGGAAACCAAGTTCAGGGGCAATATCTACATGGAGAAGGCTCATGTATTACCACTTTGCAGAAATACTATTTTAGATCACAATTTCCAAGAACAAAAAAATAAAGTTTTGTGCTGAAGCCAGAAATCCAAATTTGAATAAGAAGACCTAGTTCCAACTCCAAGCTGGTACCAGATATAGGATTTGAGACCTCTTTGACAGTCAACATTCTCATGTGTGAAATAAATAAGTCAAACATCCCCCTAGCTTTATTTTGAAGATCGAATGAAATATCTATTTTAGATATCCCTATAGAGAAATATCATATACTTCTATCTCTACCTATGTCTGTGTCCATGACTATATCCACATCTGTATCTACATCTATATCTTCATCTATATCTAAAATGCTCTAGGATGCATAGCACAACTTTGACTATATTCACTGGTTCCTTACCTCATCCTAATTTTTTTTCTTATAAAGAATAATCAGATAGCTATATGCAGGGTGAATGGAAGGGAAAAGTGTCTTGACTAGGAACTCCAGGCAAGACGCTGTGATCAGTTTTAAGTAACAGTTTACTTGGACACATCTAAGGGTAGGGGCAGTAGGCTGAACAGAAAAGAATTTAAGAAAAACTGAAAAGAAATAATCAGTAGAAATTGCTGATTGAAATTTGGACTGTTAAACAGGGCACAAAGGAGGACCACATCTAAGATTATCTAAATATAGAGATTTGGAGAGAAATTGGGCCAATGTAAGACATACAGAAGAAAGCTCTTATTTTGGGGAAAATTTGGTTTGTTTGTTGTCTGTTTTGGAGAAGTAGAGGCAATGAATCATTGCATTTGTGTAGATAGATTGTGTGGATTTGGGAAACCCACGTGATTGTATTTGTCTTCAGGACTCTATGGTGGTTATGATTTGGAGAGTATCTCTGTGTGTGCCTAGGGTTTTGGCAGTCCCTATATCTATGCAATTGCAGGTTATTATAATATGTACAACACCTCGAGTGCTTTTCCTTTTAAAGTGAATCCATTTGCTTCCAATCTCTGAATCCATTTGGCATTTTGTGTTAATAATATCAGAGATTCGTGTAGTCAGAGGAACTGTTGCTGCTCTTTCCAGGGATTTGTTTTAAGCATTTGAAGATAAAATGCACTCCATCTTCTTATCTACTGTAGCATTTCTGAAATGACAGCTGCTCCTTCTATGGAGGGAGAATTAGCAGATAGACAGCTATGACTGACTGGCAATAAATTCAGTGTCTATAATTTCTGAAAAGGGGTCCTCTCTCAAATAGTTTGAAGTTCTGCTTTCTTTATAAGAATCATAAAATGGTGATTATTGCACAGTTGGCCCTCTGTATCCATGAATATAGAGGGCCAACTGTACTCAGCCATTTTATATAAGAGACTTGAACATCCACGAATTTTGGTATCCATGGTAGTGGGTGTGCGGAAGGTGTCCTGGAACCAATAATCTGCAAATATCAAAGCACGATGTTATTTTTCCCTCCACCAAAAACTGTAAAGTTACAGGGAAAAATTATCCACTTCATTTTGTTTTTCACAAATAAAGACATTTGATCTGACTTGTCCTCATTATTTTAAAAAGCTTTAGTTTAAATAGCTAGTTTAAGATAAAGTTTATATGCACTAAATATGCCAGATCTAGGATGCTCAGATATCCAGTTTGTCTAGGAATGTTGCATTTTTAGCTTTGAAATGCTTGCATCCCAGTGACTCTCTCAACAAATGCACACCAGAGATATGATAACCTTGCCTAGATCCTTAATTTTAGAAGGTGGTGCAGAGCTGGAATACTTGACCAAAACTAGGCTGAATTATTTTGCACTGACTGAATGTTTTTAGGCGGGACTTTCACACTCCACTGAGGCTCAGGCATCCTTATCACCTATGTTTACCTAGATTGTTTCCCACACGCATTATCTTGCTGTTCTTTTCAGGCATTTACAGCCAATGTCTGGAAAATTCCTAATCCTTAAAACTGAGGTTTTTGTGGGGCATATCTTTTTCCTTAAGAAAAGAGAAGAAAGCTTCTCATCTCCAGAAAATATGGTCATTTTATGACGAAACAAAAGCATCTCAACTGAAGTTATTGAAGAGTCAATCAGCAGCACTAGTCCTAACTAAAAGGTCACTGAATAGAAGCCACCAGCTGCACGATATTCTGAATAAAAGGGAACTTTAAAGGCTGGACAGTTTCAAGGACAATGATGTCACTAAAAATAATTCTTTTAACATTAATTGTGGATCTCGTTTATCTGCTGAGAACAGGGATCATCCAGAGGTTGGGAAACAAGTAATATAACCAAGGGCTTTAACAACTAGATCCTGAACTACCAGGACTCCTAAAGCCAAGAAAGGACCATAAGCAGAGAAAGAGTAAAAGTGAGTCACTTTCTAAAAATGAATCTATAGAGGTGCTGTCAGAATACAAGAGGATTAAAAAATCTCCCATCTGTCCATGACTAAAAAGTAGAGGGACAGAGTCCATCAGACTGAATAAATGATGCCAGCCTCGATAATATTAGTGCCTGCAGCACAGCAAGCTCTGGAGCCTAAAGAGAGGCAGCATGTTTGAGATTTAGGCAGCAGCTTCACCATTCACTATACATCCTAGGTGCAGAAGGCAGCAAGGGTGCAGGAGGAGAATATCTATGAAGGCAAAGAGATACATTAAAGCTTCAAGAACATGATGAACAGCATGGGGACCATCGGCCAGACACTGCACCTAGAGTTTTCCAAATAAACATGGTTTGGATGGAGAAAAGGAAAAAAGAGGAAAAAAACAAAAGACAACTTCATTTCAAAGCTACAAAACAACCAGAATTGTCAGCAACATATTATGTTCAGGATATTTTTTGTCATGCAAAATGCTCAGGAGAGTCAATAATCCAGAGAGCAAGGGAAGATAAGAGATCTAACACAGCTGTTCCTACACACCTCCAGGAACCCAGGAATGGGTTACCAGAGGTATGATCACCCCAGAGCCCAGAAATGGGAAAGCCAAAATCTTTAAAGATAGGCCAGAAGAACTGACCTGAGTTCAAATGTCATCTTTGTGAAAGAAATTACCCATAGTTAACATTTGAACTTTGGTAGGTCTAAATACAAAATAGTTGTTCTTTATGTCCTTGTTCCTCCAAGGGTAGTCACAAAGGAGGAGCAACAACATTACCTGGCAGCCTGTTAGATATATAGAAACTCTAGTCCCAACTCTGAGTCTGCATTTTAACAAAATCCTAATGGAGTGTGTATGCACATTAAGTGAAAGAAGCAGTGCTTTCTACTAGACTTTAAGGAAAGAAAGAAAAAAAAGAAAATTAACATTTACAAAGGAATTATTACTTTATAAAGGGATTTATTGCCACCATGCTTCCAGGAACTAGAACACATATTTAGGATTTTTAGCCTCTCATCTGGAGCAGAGCCAGCTCCAAAAGCTTGAAGACACCCCTACTTACATACTTGTCCACCCCATTTTTCCCACCGTTGTGTTAGTCTCTTACATATTTTAATTTGAACACCAATAGAGAAGATTAAAATGTAGTTTTTATTTCTAAGTTATTTTCACAAGTCTGATTTCACAATATCATTCGAAAGATCACAAGACCAGGACAACTTCAGCTGAAATCAGCTCAGACCAGATTAAGTGATGAGCCAGATTAGCTGCAAATATAGAGAGAGCCCTAGGGCTTCACTTGCATCAATCAAGAGCATGTGATCAGTTAATTCACATTTCTTTTAGTTTTATTTTATTTTATTTTATTTTTTTTGAGACGAGTCTCGCTCTGTGGCCCAGGCTGGAGTGTAGTGGCCGGATCTCAGCTCACTGCAAGCTCCGCCTCCCGGGTTCACACCATTCTCCTGCCTCAGCCTCCCGAGTAAGCTGGGACTACAGGCGCCTGCCACCTCGCCCGGCTAGTTTTCTGTATTTTTTAGTAGAGACGGGGTTTCACCATGTTAGCCAGGATGGTCTCGATCTCCTGACCTCGTGATCCGCCCGTCTCGGCCTCCCAAAGTGCTGGGATTACAGGCTTGAGCCACCGCGCCTGGCTATTTTTTTTTTTTTCAAGATGGAATTTCACTCTTGTTGCCCAGGCTGGAACACCATCCCGGCTCACTGCAACCTCCGCCTCCTGTGTTCAAGTGATTCTCCTGCCCTAGCACCCAGAGTAGCTGGGCTTACAGGCATGTGCCGCCATGCCCGGCTAATTTTTTGTATTTTTAGTAGAGACGGGGTTTTGCCATGTTGGTCAGGCCAGTCTCGAACTCCTGACCTCAGGTGATCCGCGCACCTCGGCCTCCCAAAGTGCTGGGATTACAGGCATCAGCCACCGCGACGGGACAGTTAATTCACATTTCTACACAGCACTTGTTCCCACATACAACTGACTCAATGAAAATAAATATTACTCCCTATGAAGGCCGGGCGCGGTGGCTCAAGCCTGTAATCCCAGCACTTTGGGAGGCTGAGACGGGCGGATCACGAGGTCAGGAGATCGAGACCATCCTGGCTAACACGGTGAAACCCCGTCTCTACTAAAAAATACAAAAAAATTAGCCGGGCGAGGTGGCGGGCACCTGTAGTCCCAGCTACTCGGGAGGCTGAGGCAGGAGAATGGCGTGAACCCGGGAGGCGGAGCTTGCAGTGAGCTGAGATCTGGCCACAGCACTCCAGCCTGGGCGGCAGAGCGAGACTCCGTCTCAAAAAAAAAAAAAAAAAAAAAACTCCCTATGAAACAGCCCTCTAAGTTGAAAGTTTCTTTCTTTTTTTTTTTTTTTTTTTGAGACGGAGTCTCGCTCTGTCGCCCAGGCTGGAGCACAGTGGCCAGATCTCAGCTCACTGCAAGCTCCGCCTCCTGGGTGTACCCCATTCTCCTGCCTCAGCCTCCCGAGTAGCTGGGACTACAGGCGCCCGCCACCTCGCCTGGCTAGTGAAAGTTTCTAAAGCTATGTCATCAGACTGTGAAAGAAAAATACATCTCGGGACCCCAAGATCACTAAGCCAAAGGGAAAAATCAAGCTGGGAACTAATTATTACTTTTATAATAATTAAAGCAAATAGAAACCTTTGAAAAATTCCATACCCACTCCTGATAAAGACAATCAGGAAAAAAAGAATTGACAGATACTGTATGTGTATGTCTGTATACACACACACATGCACACACACGTACATTCCTAAAGCCAGGAATTCTAAGACTTAAAGGAAGAATTTTTCTTAATGGAGAAACTCCAGAGGAATTTCCACTAAGAGCAGGCACAAGGTAATGAGGATCACTCTCTCCACAACTCTTCAATGTATGATTAGAAGTATTACCCAATGAACCTAGACAAGAGACGTCATTCAGAAGAATGCAAATCAGTAAAGAAGATGTGAAACCATGTGTATTTGCAGGTAACATTACAGCATACCTAGAAAACCAACTATTAACTCAAACAGTAAAGGAATTTAGTGAAGTAGCAGGATACAATATTAGCATACAAAAGTAAATTTCCATATAGGAGAGTAGTTGAATAATTTGGTGCAGTCACAAAATGAGGTATTATGCAACTATGTAAAAAAAGAGGAAAATCCCAATGAGATGATATGGAGTGGTAATTTTTAGGATATGGAGTTAAATGATAAAGTTGAATGAAATACAACTTTTAAAAATAAAAATATACAGTTAAGGGATAACATAGCATAACTAAGAATGAAGGAGATGAACAATATACATGCATTTATTCCTTTGTGCAAAAATACAAGAAAGATAAATCAGAAACTAATAAGACTGATTGCCTAATGAAGGCTGGTGGACATGGGGTGTAACACACAGAGAATAGGTAACTGGGAATGGGGTAAGAAGATTGAGGGGCAAGTGACATTTCCCTGAGCATACCTTTTTGTCTAATTTCAACTTTTAGAACCAAGTTAACATTTCACATACTCATATCAATCAATAAATAAATATAATCAAACACAGGAACCATGGAGAAAACCCAAATGGGTTACAAACATTTATAAATAAACTCTGTCACAAATGACTAACACTAAAGAAAGTAAGAAGAAAAGAACTGAACTGAGTAACTTTAGAAAATAAAATTTTGGCTTTAAATGATAAAGCTAAGGACAAAAAGAATGATACACAAATTTGTTTTTCATAGCAGTATACAATTCTGAGCTAGCAATTCTAAAACTACTTTATGTGTATTCTAGGATTGAATAAATAAGTAAATCAATTATGAATAACAACAACCAGGTTTCTCATAGTTATAGAAAGGAATTACAAATAAGGAATTAACACTGTGATGTACTGAAATCAGAGGTATCGGCATGAACTCATGATTTTATATTTACAGATAGATGGATAAAGAAATAGATGTGTGTGTGTATTCAAACATGTATTTCCTAGCTCTGACTACTAGAAGAACCAAGAAATACTAACGCCCCATTAGCAAGAAACATATCTAGTTCCGAGATATCAGTTTCTAAATACCATTAGTCAATAAAAGAAATCAGGGCTGCTTGAAGAAATGCCTGGTTTCAGAGGTGGGGCAGAAGAAAAGAATATCCATCTAGAACAGAATATGTAATGGTGCCAAAAAGTAAGGAAGTATTTTTAAATAATGGGGACATGTTGAAATGACACAGAGATGAATTCTAAGGGAACCACAATGGCAAAATACAGTAAGATTTGACCACAAACAATAATACTATGTTATAACCCATAGAATAAATTAAATATTCATAAATTCATAGTGATATAAATAAATAAGTAGGGAAGAAAAAACAGCTCTTAATTTTAGTAGAATTCCAATTAGTACATAGAGAAGTAGATTTATAAATTTAGAGAAAAATTTAAAAATCTTATCATTTGATGAACATCACAGTTATAATTGATACAAGCAACAATCAGCAATGTAGCTAAAGTTAGTGGGTAAAAGTGTAATGAGCAACGGAAGATTTACATAGACTAAGAGTGTCTCCCCACAAGACACTTACTATTCCCAAAGGGAATAATAGTAACTTTATGATGGAGAAGTCTGGAAGATACCACTTTATTCAAATGATGAAAGTTAATACCACCATTTGTGAGGCATATCAACATCACACACCCCTGATATGATACAACTGAGAAGGGTACAACATCACCTGTGTGACAACCTTGCCAGAAATACAGTCACTATTTAATAATGAGGAAACATGAGACAAACCCAATTCAAGGGATATCCTATAACTCACCAGTACTCTTCAAAAAAGTCAAGATAAACAGAAAAAAAAAAAAACCTGAGGAACAATTTTAGATTAGAGGAGATTGAGAAGACACAACTACTAAATGCAATATATGATCCTGAAAAAACAGCATTATTGAAATGATTGGTTAAATCTGAATAATGTATGTAATTAATACTAGTGTATTAATGTTAATTTCCTGGTTTTGATCATTATCTTACAG
Source organism: Rhinopithecus roxellana (assembly GCF_007565055.1). Taxonomy (NCBI): domain Eukaryota; kingdom Metazoa; phylum Chordata; class Mammalia; order Primates; family Cercopithecidae; genus Rhinopithecus; species Rhinopithecus roxellana. The sequence continues at coordinate 116,367,373 of NC_044553.1, read as the reverse complement.
ATATGTAAAATAAAATGTTAGCATTTAGGTAAGCTGGGTGAAAGATATACAGGAATATGTTTATACTATTATAACTTCTTTGACAGATATAAATTATTTCAAAATAAATACTTAAAAGAGTTTTAAAAGTTATAACTTGAAAAAAGGAAAAAAATCTATAATTTATAAAAAATAAGAATTAGAAAAACTAAAAAATCAGGTAATAATAAATGGTTAAAAAAATGAAATATCGTTTTGTAAATAAAACCTAGTGTAGAAAGAACACAAACATGAATAAATAAGACAAATAATGCCTTTAGAGAAAAACGTAAAATTAAAAATTTTGTTTTAATTCTATAGAAGGGCAGAAAAAGATAACAAGGACTCAAGGCAAAGTGACAAATATTGAAGATAGGCAAAGAACATCTAACATAGTAGTTTTTGAAAAAGAAAAACAAAGGCAAGGATCAAAAGAAATACTAAGACTTCAACCAACACCAAGAGATAATCGAGTGATATTACTGGATTTTAAAGAAAAGAAACTCCCCAATGCAATCCCTCCCTCCTCCCCCTTAAAGCATAAAAAAAAAAAAAAAAAAAAAAAAAAGAAAGTTAATTCAAAGGTAATTCCATAGAAGAAAATGGTTATATAATTAAATTTATATATCAACTCCATATCTATTTTAAAGCTTAAAATAAATTTATAATCTTTCTGTGTAAAAAAAAAGAAAACTATGTATCAAAAACTATGTATCAAAACACTGTAAATTTACTTAAATTTAAGAATTATTAAAGTACTTGAGAAAGTCAAAAAAAAAAAGAAAAGAAACTCATTGGAAATCTACGTAATAACAGGATAGGACTTACCAAGGAAAAATTAGATTACCCCTTTTTGAGGACAATGCTTCAAAAGAAAATTGAACAGGGATATTCAAATAATTAAATAAAAATATTTAAAGAAAGAAAATGTGAGACAATGATTTAAAGTCCAGAAAAACTGATTTTTCAAATATAGAGGTATAGACAAATTATTATCAATATTCAGAAACCTAGGAAATATCATCCCCATAAGCCTTGTCCTTAAAAATATATTAGAAAAACCCAGATAAACAAAATGAGCAGAAAGATATGGACATTTTCAATTTTTGCAAAAGTAATTTGAGGACACCTCTGCCACAGACTTGATTTTACCTTACTATAATGGTTTCTTCCACTAGACATTCAGCACTTTGAAGACAAGATAGTGTTTTGCGCACCTCTGTGCTCCCCAGAGCCTGAAAGAGTAACTGGAACACAGATATTATTTCATAAACATATATTCACATGAATTAAAATGGCATTTAATTGTATATTTTAATGCCCTAAACTGTGTTCAAAACCTTTTTGTTAAACCTAAAAAGCAAAATAAATGCTTTCTGACACCACAAAAGCAAGAACACATTATTCTCTACATTTATTTATATCTTGGTTGTTATGTCTGCCGATGTAAAATGAAATGGATAATTATATATTTCATTTAATATTGAAAGCTCCTATCACATGGGAAAAATAAACGAGCCCTACTTCATCCTTTTGTTTTAAACCAGGTGAGTATCAAAAACTGTTCTTCCTCCCAATCACCATTATCTCAATCATCATCATCATCACCACCATTATAATTCACATTCATTAAGCACTTATTTTGAACCATGCCTTTTATTAACTGCTTATATGTATTCTCCTCATTGATCTTCACAACCACCCTAGAGGCATTTGTAATTATAATTTCCATTTTGCAGATGAGAAAGTTGAGATTTAGAGATGTTAAATAACCTGCCGAAGGTCACACAGCTAGAGTAGCCTCTGAATAAATAGTAAACTATATAACAGAGAAGACAGTTACTTATATGATGCAAAAATGTCTTAACCATCTAATTAGCATGATTTATCCAGTGTTTGCAATGGATGAAAAGGGATGGGGAAGAAGCCCACGGAAATGAAAGGTGTCTGCTTCCCACACCTGTATGAACCAATGTGTCTCAGCTTCTGTCTGATTTGCCTGTTGAACTTTGGAGTCCAATTTTGTTTGAAGAAAGGATTTCACTGCTTAATATTTTTAAAATGGATGGGCTGTGAGGCCAATGCTGTCACCAGACCATAAGCCTTAGAAATCTTTTGACATCTTTGTGGTTTTCTTCTATGTAAAATTAATATTCCTCTTCCCATTTGACAAGTTTGTATCAGGTACTAAATTATATTCAAAAGACAAAAATGTCATATAAAAAACATTTTATTCACTAATTCACCATACATTTGTTGTTCAACTAGAGCACCTACTATGTGTCAGATACTATTCTTATTCTGAGGATTCCAGCAGTGAATAAGTCCTTCCAGGAATTTACATTCTGGGGATTATTATCAAGTGCCATCTCCAAGCACATATCATGTCTCTCTTGTTCTGTCAGTTTCTCAGCACCAACCCATCACAGTGGTCAGAAGGTGACAGACAATGAATTCACCTTTATCTGAGGAATAAATGAAAGTCAACTCCCCATTCTACTGCTGTCAGAATATTCTTTATCTGGACAGTCAATCTCTAAATTAAAACTGCAGCTTTATTTTTTACTGTGAATTCAACAGATTTAATTATGAAATATTGATAGTTCCTGATCATCTCTGTCTCAGCCGGGGCTTCCCCTAGGCTGCTGCAGTCTGCTTTGGATTAAAAGTCATTGTATGTTCCTTGTTGGAGAGAAACCTTTAATAGAAAAATATCATGTAATGTTCAAAATCATTAACGTTAAGAAAAATAGACATTGTTTTGTATAAAGTTGCAGTGGAACTTCTAGTCTCCTATCCCTAATGCAAAAAAGTTGATAAAGAAATTTAGAGCTGAGTTTTCTCGAAGAAGCTCAGAAATTAGAGTCCTGTGATGAACCATAAGACCCCATATTTATTTTCCTAGTTGGAAAGAATGCATCAGGTTTTACTTGTTCTTTTTTTCTATGCCTAAGAGCCTTCCTCATATTCAGATAAATTTTCTTTACAGACCAGAAAGGAATCTCCCTGGTGAGTGGATCAAGTCCAAATGTGTCTCTAGAGAGTAACAACTCTTCTCCTTCCAGCTAACTAGTAGATGTAGAAAAGAAGGTGATTCTTATGCTTTCTTCAGAGGATGTCAATGTGTCTAACTCTGGGTGTATAATAAAATCCTCATTCGTCTCTTAGGACAAGGAACATAGATACAGAAAAATAATTTCTGCTGATTGTGTCTTTAAGTAGCTAGGAAACATTTATCCCATTCCCTGAAAGCAATGCTGACTGCCAATACCATCCTAGGTAAAGGAATGGCAAGAGTCATCTTGGAATTCTGGAGTTCCTTTTCCTTGACTTCTGGTAGGAGAAAATGGATAGCACTCAGTGCTGAAGAAGAAATCAGAAAAAAACAAAAAAAACATAGAGCTTTAGCCTTGATTTTGACACTTGCTACGATGTAATCCCAAGCAAGTTCCTTAGTTTTGGTTGGCTCAGAGATGTTGTTTTGTTTGTTTTGTTGTTGTTGTTGTTGTTGTTGTTAAAGCAGAAAATTAGAACACATGATCTCTATCCAAGGTGACTTATCCTTTGAAAACGCTAATTCTAGGTAAAGGCATGCAAAAGAAAAGACAAAAGTGACAGTGGCATACATAAGGTGAAGAGAAAGAGAGGGGAGGTAGGTTAAAAGGTTTTATCTTTTGAAACCCAGATTCATAAGGAGAAAAAATGCCTACGATTTATTATCTCCCATATAAATTGCAGCTATTGCCTCCTCACTGTTTTTCTCCTCTCCTATCTCTCATAGTGTTTCTCCTCCAATTTGACATAATTCCAAATGTATATTCAAATTCTTTCACTGACTCCTGTTACCTAAAAAAGAATGCATAAACTACTTTGGCTGGCATTCAAGATTTTCTACAAACTGGTCTCAGTTCACCAGTCCAATTCAATCTTCTATTGCTGCCCAACACAAACCCAGTGGTCCAAGCAAACCATATTTCCTTATTGTTCCTAGGCCACTACGTGCTCTCCTAACTCTCAAATCCTCTCACCTGCTGATGGAACCATGTCTGAAGTCTCAATCTTTTTCTTCTCCATCTCTGTCTTATCCTACTTGTCTTTCAGGAAACTTATCAAGCCTTGCCCCTTTTATGAGACTTCCTTTGACTACAATCTATAGCAATTTCTCCAACCTCTAAAATTCCTTAAGAAAAGAAAAATGGTGAAAAGTTTATGTGTGTATCACCAGATTCTGGCTGTGTGCATTCTAGTCTGGATCTCTCGCTGTATAAATTTGGCCAAGTTATTTAACTTTGTTAAATTTTGGAGTGTTCAATATCAGATGATGAATACACCTGTCTTTTGATTTCTACCTAAGGGTGATATCAGTATTTAACTCACAGGATTTTTGATTGTTTGTTTCTTAGGCTTAAGTGTCATAACACACTTAAGGCACTTACCAAAATGCTTCATATATAATCAGTGATGAACAAATGTTTGCATTTTTTAAAAGCAGTTCTTTTTAGCATTCATATTTGCATCACCATCAATACTGTCCTGAGATTTCGCTTAACTACAGATTTAGATTATAAATCATTTGAGGATAGTACTGCATCTTGTATGTTTATTGAATCTGCTTCAATACTCATCATCATGTCCTACATTTAATGGATCTCAGTAACTACTTATAATATACAATCTTAGAGACTAATTGGATCATCAATATAGGGCTTTTTTAAGACTTTCAGTAAATCATAAGAATAAAATGAAAATAAGAGGAGAAAAAGCTATATTTATCATTTAATCCTCAAAAAATCCTATTTTATATTTAAAGAAACTGCAGTTCAGAAGGTTTATGTAACTGTTCATAGACATGTATTTCAAGCACGAATTAGATCCCAGGTCTTTAGCCAATGAAAAATAGGTGTCCTGGAAAAAGTCTGGAAATTTCTTTACCTAAAGCACAATCTTTTTCTAATCCCTTCTTTTTTCTCATTATTTTTCCCCTCTCTCTCAACACACTCTACTATTTTGTTGCAGAAAAGCTTTTGTGTTGGTTTGAATTCCATCCAGATCTTCCACAGCCTGTTGATATTGTTCAGCTGACTCACACACAAGTGGTTCCAGGAAATTAAAAGGCAAGTGACAGGCCGGGCGCAATGGCTCACGCCTGTAATCCCAGCACTTTGGGAGGCCAAGGCGGGCAGATCACGAGGTCAAGAGATCAAGATCATCCTGACCAACATGGTGAAACCCCATCTCTACTAGGCTTCCTAAACAAAGAAGGAAGGAACACCAACTACCCTCTCTCTATTGTCATTAAATGGCTCGCCTAATCACCGGCTGCTCAGGTCAAATACATTACAGTCATCTTTAAGGCATCCTTATCACATACCCATAATCCTGTTTAACAGCAAATCTTACAGACTCTGTCTTCAAAATATTTAATATATCCAGAAACCAAGTATAACTCACCACTTTCAACACTACCACCCTGCCTAAGCCACTATTTTCTTTTACCTGGACCACATCAAGGGTTTCTTAACTGCTTTCATTCTACCTGGCAGTCTCTTTCCCCAAATATCCATGGTTCACTCTCTCAAGTTTCTGTTCAAATGTCATCCCATCATAGAGGATCTTCTTCCCACCTTTCACTTGCTTGTTACCCTCTATTTTCCAACCTATATTATTTTCCTCACTATACTTAACACTATCCATCATTGTATTACATATCTACCCTAGTTTAGTTCATATTCCCTCTTCCCCACTAGAGTGTAGGCTCAATGATAACATGAGCCTTACCTCTTTTGTTCAACTACTGTATCCTCAGCCCCAAAAAACAATTCGTGACATGTAGAAATCACCTTATCAATAAAGAATGAATGTATGAATTCTCCAGTCTCTAGTTTCTGGGAAAGATATTTTTATGGTCTGAGTATATTTTCCTTTTAGAACAGTTGCAGTTTAAATACGGATATGGTATTAATGGATCTTCCATGAAATGATTAGATCTTCATCTTTCTTACTGATAAGTATGCTTGATTCTTTTCAATGATCTAGCTCCTTCAAAGATATTGCATTAACATTTTAGAGTTATTTTACTTTATTTCCACTAAGATCCAAGGAGAAAATCAGAGGGCTTTATCATTAGTAGTTTGGCTGCATTTTTTTATTCAGGGAGTCATTTTTGCAATATGAGAAATCAAAACATCTTTATAGTTAGGTCTCATGGATCAGAAAAAAAATGTTATCTTCAGTTCACTGGGTATTTTAAACTAAAATATACACTTCGAGCTAAACATAGTCAATATGACTTTTATATATATTTATAAAAGAAAATAATTCTCACAATAATATTCCTTAAGAAAAATTATCCTACATGAGATGATACCTGCTTTCCTTCTTTGTTGCTCTCCCTTAAAGGTGAGAAAATCTCAAACAAATCTTGAGGAAATAAAATGTACACATTTATTTATTCCGTGCCAATCCTTTTAGTACAAGACTCTAGGTGCTACCTCTCCCCTCCCTCTAAGGCTCCAAATTGGGTAACCACAATTATCAGGAAGGGGCTGTTTTCTCCTTTCACTCGGTCATCAGTTCTGAATTTATATTTTAATGGGCTGTCAGGTATAGTGCAGCAGATGGCAAGTGGAATCCAATTAGTGATGTCTTGCAAATTGTGTCAAGACTCTTTAATTAAGATTGTTTTCTTGAAAAGCTATTGGATGAGTGTTAGCTCTGTTCACAGGCAAAAGGAATCAGCACCGCACTGGTCCTTATTTGACATGACTCAAAGCTTCCTGAATGGAAACAGACTTTTTTCCAGGGGCATTTGTTGAAAAAAATTAGAGGCAATTGCTAAACATCATGGATCTCCAAGACAGTAGAAAACAGTTGGGCAACCAATGGGCAAACCACCAAACTTAAAACTAAAAGGTGTAGAGAAAATGTCCACAGGGAGATTTTGAAAGCTCTAAAGTATTTCGAGAGACCCGCGTGCGTAGGATTGTGTGTACACTCAGCTATGTGCGTGCTCAGGAAAGACCTAAAAAGGCCCTGAGCTCTCAGTTGTGACAAACTTTGAGGCTCTGAACAAGCAGGAGGTGAAGATTAAAGAAGAGATGTAAACTGTCTGACTGAGTGTTGAAGACATGCCCAGACATCAACAGTAGGTTCCCTAGCAAATGCTATGACACGTATTGGTTACAGAACACTAAGAAACTCTGTCTAATCATTAGAAGACTGCTAAGCTAACCAAGCAAAGACTTTAATGGCCACACATGACAAGAACATAGACTTTACAGATTAGTTCAAGAAGTCACTAAACAAACAACAACAAATCCTGGGTTTGGGGAAGAATCTAATTTCCAGAATTGCAACATTATGTATTTAAAATTTCTACTTTTCAGCAAAAACTTTATGAGATATTAAAAAAAAACTATAGACCATATACGGAAAATATAACAGCTAATAGAAACTATCGTTATGGAAGCCCAGATATTGAACTTACTGTCTAAGACTTAAATAAGCTATTATGCATATGTTTAAAGAACTAAAAAGAGAGAGAAAAACAGGTCTGAAGAACTAAAAGAAAGTGTGAGAATGATGTCCCAGCAAATAGAAACTATCATTAAAAAAGAAAAATTATACAAAATAATCAAATATAATTTCTGGTATTCAAAAGTACAATACCTGAAATTTAAAAATCACTATAGATACTCAACAGAAGTTTTGCGCAGACAGAAAAAGTATTCAGTGACTGGAAGGGGGGTCAATGGGATTATCTACTTTCATGAATAGAGAGAAGAAAGGATATAAAAAAATTAACAGAATCTCAGAAACCACTGGGACACCATCAAGCATACAAACATACATCTAATAGGAGTTCCCAAATAAAAGGGGAAGCAATAGAGAGACAAAGAGACAGAATTGTTAAAAAAAAAAAAAGGCTGAAAACTTCCTAAACTTAGTGAAAAACATTAATTTAATCTACACATCCAAAAATCTCATTAAACTCCAAGAAAGATAAACTCAGAGTCCACACGTAGACATGTAATAACCAAAATATCAAAAGAAAAAGGAGAATTTTGAAAGCAACAAGAGAGAATTGACTAATGATATACAAGAGACTTACAATGAAATTAATAACTAATTTTTTTTCAGAAACTGTGGAGGCCAGAGTCAGTGAGATGATATACTCAAAGTGCTAACACAAAAAGACTGGACATCAAGAATTCTATACTTAGCAAAACTATTTTTTAATGGAGAAATTAATTTGTTTCCTAATGAAGAAAATAGTAAGAGAATGTATTGCTATGAAATCTGCCATACAAGACACACTAAAGGGAAGGTTTCAGGCTTAAATGAAAAGACACTAGACAGTAACAAGAATCCACATATAAAAAAATAACTGATAAAGTTAATACATATGTAAATATAAAAGGCATTGTAAGTGTATTTTTAATTATAACATTTCTTCCCTGATTTAAAAAACAATGGCATAACCTGTAATTATAAACTGTGCTGATGTGTATATAATATATGAAAATGTATTTTGTATGATAATAGCACAAAGAAAGGGGAAGGAAATGAAGCTATATAATAGCACATTTTATATACTATTGCAATTAAGTTTATTTTAATCTGACTAGATTGTTATAATATCAATATTATAAATCCCCAAGGTAGTTACAAAAGAATTCAAAAAATACTATAAAACTAATGAAAACAAATTCAAATAGTACCTTGAATATTTATTAACTCAAAAGAAATAAGAGGAATGGGAAAACAAAAACAAAAAACACATAGAAATATAGAAAACAAATAGCAAAATGATATACATAAAACCTTTTTTAAAAACAGTAATCATATGAAATGTAAATGGATTAAACAATTCAATCAAAAGATTGAGACTAGAATGGATTTTTTAAAGTGTTCCAACTACAAGCTGGCTATAAGAGATATACTGTGAATTCAAAGACACAATGGGTTAAAAGAATGAAAAGAAAATACCATGCAAACAGTAACCAAAAGAAAGATAGAGTGGCTACAGGACTATCAGACATAATGTACTTTAACTCACAAACAGTTACAAGAGACAAAGAAGGACATTAAATAATGATAAAGTGTAAATTCATCAAGAAGCTACAACAACTGTAAATATGTGCACAACTAATAACAAAGCACCATAATACATGAAGGAATAACTAAAAGAAATGAAGTAAATAGTCAATTCACCAAAAATAGTTGGAGATTTCAGTTCCCCACTTTCAGTAATGGATAGAATAACTACACACAGAATCAAAAAGGAAACATAAGATTTGCACAACAATATGAAACAAGTAGATTAACAGACACCTATAGAACACTTGGTCCAACAAAAACAGAAAGTACATTTTTCTCAAGTGCACACATTCTGTAGAGTAGATCACATGGTTGGCCATAAAACAAGTTGCAATCATAAAGCAAGTAAAAACAAGATTAAATCATACAAATATATTATTTGACCAAATTAAATTAGACATCAATAGCAGAGAGAAGTTTGGGAAATTTAGAAACGTATGGAAATTAAACAATGCACTCCTAAATAATGAATGGGTCAAAGAAAAAATTACAATAGAAATTAGAAAACATTTTGACATTAATAACAATGAAAACACAGCATATCAAACCTTACAGGATAAAGCAAAAGCAGAAAAAAATACATATTTGTAAATGCCTATATTAAAAAGAGATTAATTATTTAAAAAAAGAACAATCACAATTCAATAATCTAGCCTTTTATATTAAGAAACTAGAAAAGAAGAGGAAATTAAACCTGAAGCAAGCAGAAGAAAAGAAACAATAATGATTAGAAGAGAAATACCTAAAATACAGAATAGAAAAACAATAGAAAAGTCAATGAACTAAAAGTTGGTTCTTTGAAAACTGATAAACCTTTTTGCCAAACTGACAAGGAAAAAAAGGAAGAGAAGATATAAATTATTAAAAGGAGAAACCGGGGGGCCGGGCATGGTGACTCATGCCTGTAATCCCAGCACTTTGGGAGGCCGAGGCAGGCAGAATCACCTGAGGTTGGGAGTTCAAAAGGAGAAATGACAGAGGGAACATTACTATTAGCCTAACAGAGGCTGTAAGGAAATACTATGAATAATCACATGCCAACAAATAAGAAAATCTAGATGAAATGGACAAAAAGTTAGAAAGACACAATATACCAAACCTGACTGAAGAAGAAATAGAAAATCTTAAATTCAAATAGACCTATAATAAATAAAAGCTTGAATTATTAATCAACAAAGCTCTCACAAATCAAAGCTCAAGACCAAGTATATGACTTCACTGGTGAATTCTGCATGGCCTCACTGGTGAATTGTACCAAACTTTTAAGGAAGAATTAAAACCAATCTTTCACAAAACTTTCCAAAACACGCATAAGAAGGAAACAATTTCCAACTCATTCTATGAATCCAATATTAGCCTGATAGCAAAACCAAAGATATCATGGGAAAAAAAAGCTACAGAAGTGTCCCTGATAAATATAAGCTCAAAATACTCAAGAAAATACTAGCAAATCAAATCTAACCACTTATAAAAAAGATTATATATGTTGTTCACAAACAAGTGGGATTCATCTCAGGATTGGAAGGTTCGTTCAATGTATTTAAATCCATCAGTGTAATACATCATGTTAATAGAATAAAAGGTAAACACAATCATCTCAAGAGCTACTGAAAAAACATTTTATAAAATCCAGCATATGTTCAGTTCCCACCTATGAGTGAGAACATGCGGTGTTTGGTTTTCTCTTCTTGTGATAGTTTGCTAAGAATGATGGTTTCCAGCTGCATCCATGTCCCTACAAAGGACGCAAACTCATCCTTTTTTATGGCTGCATAGTATTCCATGGTGTATATGTGCCACTCGGGAAGGGGAACATCACACACTGGGGTCTATCATGGGGAGGGGGGAGGGGGGAGGAGGGAGGGATTGCATTGGGGAGTTATACATGATATAAATGATGAATTGATGGGTGCTGACGAGTTGATGGGTGCAGCACACCAACATGGCATAAGTATACATATGTAACAAACCTGCACGTTATGCACATGTACCCTAGAACTTAAAGTATAATAAAAAATAAAAAATAAAAAAAAAAAAAAAAAAAAAAAAAAAAAAAAAAAAAAAAAAAAATCCAGCATATGTTCATAATAAAAACACGTTTAAAAAAACAACTAAGAAGGGAACTTCTTCAGTCTGATAAACCCACAGCTGTTATTTTACTTAATGATAAAAGACTCAAAGTTTTCCTACCATGATTTGGAATGAACCAAGGTTGTCTGCTTTTACATCGAATCAACATTGTATTGTGGATCCTAGCCCAGAGAAATTACTCAAGAAAATGAAATTAAAAGCATCCAGATAGGAAAGGAAAAAGTAATACTAACTTTATTGGCAAACGATACAATCTTGTATATAGAAAACCCTAATTAATTTACAAAAAAAAAAGAGGTAATAAACTAGCTCAGCAGCGTTGCAGAATTAAGATTAATGCACAAATATCAATTTTATTTACATACACCAGCAATGAACAATCTAAAAATAAAATTTAAAAGCCAAGTTTACTTACAATAGCATTAAAAAGAATAAAATACTTAGGAATAAATTTAACCAAAGAAGTGTAAGGCTTTTACACCACAAAAGACAAAACATTATTGAAAGAAATTAAAGAGCACTTCAACAAATGGAAGATATCCTGTATTCATGAACTTGAAGACTTGATATTATTAAAATGGCACAACTTCCCAGACTGATCTACAGATTCAACACAATCTCTATCATAAGTCCGTCTGGGTTTTTTAATTTTCAAAATTTGACAAGCTAAGCTTAAAATTCACATGGAAATGAAAAGAGTAAGGAATACATAAAGCAGTATTGAAAGAGAATGAATCTGGAGGACTTACACTTCCAAATTTCAAAATCAGTTACAATTATCAGAGCAGTATGATACTGTAATAAAGATAGACATAGATCAATAGAAACAGAAGTGAGAGTCTAGAAATAAGCCCATATACTATTGATCAAATCATTTTCTACAAGGATGCCAAGACAATTTAATGAGTAAAAAATAGCCTTTTCAACAAATGGTGCTAGGGGAACTGAATATCCACACATAAAAGAGCACATTTGGACCTTCACCTCAAGTAATACATGAAAATTAACCCCAAACCAATTATAGATCTAAATGTAAAAGCTAAAATTATAAAACTCCTAGAAGAAACATGACAATAAATATTTGTGACCCTGGGTTAGGGTATGGTTTCTTAGATATAACATCAAAAGCAAAATTAAAAACATAGATAAACTGAATTTCACCAAAAGTAAAAACTATTGGGTATCACAGGACACTATCAAGAAAGTGAAAAAGACACCCTTGCAGAATGGGAGGAAATATTTTCTTATATTCAATAATATAAACAACCCAATCAAAGGCTAGGTAAAATATTTGAACAGACATTTCTCCAAAGACCAATAAGCTCATTACAAGATCTTCAACATCATTAGTCATTAGGTAAATGAAAATCAAAATTACATAAAGATACCATTTCATACCCACTCCAATGACTAAAATAAAATATAGAAAATGACAAGTGTTGGAGGGAATGTGGATCAATTGAAACTCGTATATGTAGATGGTGAAATATAAAGTGGTTCAGCCACTTTGAAGTAGGTTTGCAGTTCCTTAAAGTGTCAAACATAAAGTCCCCATCTGACCCAACACCATATGATCCGACAGTTCTACTCCTGGATATATATCCAAGAGAACTAAAAATACATGTCCACATAAAATCTTGCACATGGATGTTTATAGCAGCATTACTCCTATCAGTCCGAAAGAGGAAACAAGCCAAATGTCCATCAACTGATAATGAATAACAAATGTGGTATCCCCATACAATGGAATATTACTGAGCCATAGAAAGAAACAAAATAGTGATGCATTCAACAACATAGATGAAAACCTTGAAAACCTTGTGCTGAGTGAAAGAAGGCAGACACAAAAGGCCATATATTATATGATACCATTTATATGAAACATCCAGAATAGAAAAATCCATAGACATGGGAAGCACATTAGTGATTGCTGGGGACTGAGAGGAGGGGAAAACAAGGAAGAATGGCTAACAGCTTTCTTTTGGGGAGATGAAAATGCGCTGGAATGAGACAGTGGTTGTACCATTTTGTGAATATGTTAAAAACCACTTTACCCACTTGAAATAACTGAATAGCATGGTATATGAATTATATCCTGATTTTTAAAATGTAATTGCAAACATTATGAAAAATACATTTCATATTCCAAATAGTCCATTCATTAGCTCCTTAATTACCATTTACTCTTTCAGCATATGGCTACCTATTTCCATACTAGAACTTGGGATAACCTATTCTTAACTTTCCAGTTTCTTGTGTGAATCTGCAACTTTCATTTTTAGAAGTCAACCACAATTTATTAGCAAGTTCTCTAAAACCTAATGATTATCAAGAAGCCATGAGACAAACATAAAGACTCCCTCCACAAACGTATCCATCATAAAAGGAATTTCCAGGGCTGACTCCAACAGCCAGCCTCATAAAGCTCTCAAGTCCCACCTCTGTGATGGACAGGTATCTGTCTATTCTTTAGAAGAAGGAAATAGCACCATTTTCTTCAGTTGTCCATTTTGTCCGGCAAGTCAGCATGACTACAAACCCAGGAATTCTGCAGCTTTCACACAACTAACATAAAAATAGCTCAGATTGGCAACTGACAAGCTCTTTCAGTAACCAAGGGAGTCACACCTGTAAAGCTGCTAGGTACTCACAGGTGACTTCCCTGATGCTGTGATGTGATGTTAGTTAATTTGATCTCTCTGAAGAAGGAGGAACAATTCCCTGCTCCCTACGTTTATATAACAATAGAATGTTTCTGCTGCTCATTTGAAACTATGTCTACTGACTGCTAACCGGGTCACTACTTTCACTTACCTAGTTGGCAGTTTAAGATGGCATAATGATTTATTTACAATTTACAACTTCAGCTTCCTTTAACGCATTTAAAATGCATACCTCCTACTAGCTGAATCCATGCTTAAAACCTCATTCTATGGGACCAGTCCAGAATTGAACTGTAATACCAATTAGTAGAGGATGCATTACCTGCTTGATATTCTGCAATAAATAACTTCAATTCAATGTACAGTCCTCCTTTTCAGACTGAATCAACACACTTTATAGCTCCTACCAGGCAATCTTGCTGTGGTAATTCTTTCCACAGATTTGATTCTTGCTTTGGAAACTCTTCCTCAAATTCTAAAATATTTCTTTGTCTAAGTCCAGTTTTCCTGGTTCCATTACACTTTGTTCATAATTGCATAGCCACAGACCCCAACCCTTCTCAAACCCATATTATTCTTTTCTCCTGGAATCCCAGTCTAGCCAGAATCATCAGGCCTCCTGCTTCTTGAGGAGAGATTAGACAATTCTCAGAATTAACAATAGCATGTCTTTCTATGCCAGGCAAAAATTATCATTACTCCCTTTGCTGATAACTGTTGGTTGTCAAGTATCTGTGTGGTTATAATTGTGTCTAACTATAATAATTTTACTAAATAAGAACTTCGTTTCTCTGCATAAGGAGAGGTCCCTCTGTTCCTTCCATTTAAAATATTAGAGAGGATGAGCTCAGAGCTGTAGTCCATTTCCGGTCAGAATGTGGAATTGGGTAAAGAAGTATATCTGTGTCACTCTTCATGGACAGGCAGTCTAATACACAGGCCATTTCTGTAGATAGATACATGTTGCACCAAGTCCCCTTTTCTATTTCTCTTCAAAAAGCAGGTGTGTGCTAACTGCCTCAAGGTCGTATTCCTTAGGAGAAGAGTAATACGGAAAGGAAAATTCAGGCCTCTACTTTGGCAATTGGCAAGTGATCCTTACATTTTAAAATCGCTTTAAGAAACCCTTCTCCTAGTTTCCTGCCTTCACTCCTCATAGTTTTACATAAAACATTAAATATGGGAATTTTATTTGTTTTCCTAAATTGATGATTATTCTTACCAGAATCTTGTAAATAGGCCTTGCAATTCTCCAAAATTGCAGGGATGTATGAAGATTTTTTAAAATTATGGGTATAGAAATATCTTAAACAATAAAAGGATTACACATATACCAAGTAATATTGTCATTCCATTATTACTGGGTTTCCATCTACTCACAATGTCATTTTCTAAACCCAGTAATCAATCAAATCATGTGACAAATCTGGGAGAAAAGTATGGTAACACAGTGAATATCTGTTTCAAATTTCTTCCCAGTGGATGAGAAACACTCTTGTCATAGATGAAGCTTTTTATGTTAATTCTGATGCTAAATCACTCAGTTTTATTGAAGAAGTATGTATGGTACAACCTCTGTACCACTCAAATATATATTTAGTACCTGTCATGGTGCTAAGATATAATCCCAAGAAGTCTGCCGTCTAGTTATTGAGGCCTGCCAACCAAAACAATAAATATGTGAAAGAGATAAAACCGAGGTGTGGAAGCAATTAATTCTGAATTGGGGGTCAATTATAAAGAGGAAAGTAGACAGCCATTTATAATTATAAGTTAATGTGTTATGTCTCCCTGGGATATTTCTAATTATGAAATGAAGGACCCTATCTTCTGTTAATAGAATTTCCAATGTCTGTAAAATCTTAATGGAAAAAAAGTTTGTTTAAACACAGAAGATTGAATATAGGCACTCATTCATTATACCTCCAAGAACCCCCTCCAAAATTACTGTAAAGAATTTTAGAAATATTTATAAATCTTCAGACACGAAGAAAATAGCAAAGAAGGATGATAACAGGCAAGAAATATCTAAATATTGAGAGATTGAAAGCAGATGGTCTAGCAGTATGTGATTCAGCAATTCAGAGATCCCTCAAACTTATGTGCCAAAAGGAAGCAAGCCAATTTACGTGAGAAAAAGGTCAGGAACTGGGTGCACCAGGTAGCTCTGAATGTGAGACTTACAGAAAATGTCCAAAGACAGAAGGCTTGGTTGAAAATCTACATTAAGAACAATCAGATCCTGAGTCCCATACTCCAGGTTATAAGACTAAGCAATATCCGCCCCCGCTCCAGGTCAGAAAATGAGAGATTTATTCCCATACGATTGGGCCCCAGGTCCCTAACCTAGGGGCATGAAACACAGCTGAGGGAAGGGTGAGGTCCCATAATAAAAACAGGAAGACACATTTCAGTGAAAATAAACAGAAATGTTTTGAATGTTTAAACATTCCCTTCAAAGCAACAGCAATGATATTGTGAGAAGATTTAAGAGTAGTAACAATAAATAACGGAAAGTAGCAAAGAAACATTTCAAAGAGCTGAGGGAAAACAATTTTTAAATTAGAATTTTGTAACTGGATAGAGTATCATTCCAATGAAGATGAAATAAAGACATTTTCAGACATAAAATGAGGTTTAGAATTTACTTCTCATAAATTAGTAGTAAAGAACTACTAAAGGATGTACTTCAGAAAGAAGCAAAAAAAGCCACAGAGAAGGGAAGCGAGATGCAAAATTTACATAACTACTGAATATAAAATAGCTGACTTTCTTTGCTTCGAATAAGTGATATTAAAATTGAAAACAGTATCACAGAAGATGAGAAAGAGTGGTTGATGGCTAGTTAAGTCAGTGTTGCTAATGTCCTCATCTCATTTGGGAAGGTATTGAGATACTGCATATCTTTAGATAATGTAAGAAACAAAATTTAAATTAAAGATTTATTTTAGATTGTGGTACTCATTTCACAATGTATATGTATATCACAACATCATGTTGTACACCATAAATATATTCAATTTTTATTTGTCAATTATACTTCATTAAAACTGGAAGGGAAAAGATGCATTTTTAAAATGCATTAATGCTCTATACTGTTGAAATACTGGAAATGTTTTATTTCTTGCACGACAGTTACGTGAATGTTCATTTTGTGATCATTCATTTCTGTCATGTACAATTTTATGTATGTATATTGTATTTTGTTATTTTTTAATTAAAGCAAAATCACCAAAATAATAAAATATAATTAGTAGCTTCCAAACTTTCAAAAGTAAAAACAAAACACAAATTGTTAAAAAATTTGTAATCCAAGGAAGCTATCAAAAATGAATTTTAAAAGGAAGTTTAAAAATGATAAATAGCACAAAACAAGATGGAAAAATTAATCCAAACAGAGGAATGCTCACAATAAATATAAAATTAAAGTAATCTATTAAAAGACACTACTATATATTGGATTTTTTAAAAAAGGTATATGATCTCTGCTGGATGCATACTTAAAACAGCTTATCAGGAAAACATTGTGTATTAATCAATTTTCACATGCTATAAACAATACCTAAGACTGGGTGATTTACAAATGAAAGAGGTTTAATTGACTCACAGTTCCACATGACTGAGGGGGCCTCAGCAAACTTACAGTCATGGCAGAAGGCAAAAGGGAAGCCGGTACCTTCTTCACAAGGTGGTGGGAGAGGCAGCAAGTGTGAAGGAGGAACTGTCAAATATTTATAAAATCATCAGATATTGTGAAAACTCACTCTCATGAGACCAGTATGAGGGAAACCATCACCATGATCCAATGACCTCCCACCAGGTCTGTCCCTCAACATGCGTGGATTATGGGGATTACAATTTGTGATAAGATTCAGGTAGAAACACAGAGCCAAACCACATCAGGTTGAAAAAAAACTTTAGAAAAAAAAGGCTCAGTAGGCATATTTTTACCTGGTGTAGCAATACTAGTACTGGTGGGAAAATAGAATTGAGGGCAAAAACATTGAACAGGATAAAATAGTTCCAAGGAGATATAATATTGGGATTTTTTTTTTATAGACATCCTTCAGAGATACAGATCAAATAGGAAAAAAAAGAAAAAGCAGGATTAAAAAAATCTATATAATACATCAAAAAAAGCTTGATCTTAAAGAATTATATCCCAGAGAAGATGCATACTTTTATACCATATATAGAATATTTGTAAAAAATGTTCTCATGCTATATCAAAAAGAAGACTCACTATATGTCAAAAAATTATTGTAGAGGCCAGGTTGTTTAATCATAATGGAATTGAATTAGAAATCAAGCATCACCTTAAAAGTTATAAGAACAGCGTTCCAACAATAATAACCTCTACCATGACCTTCTGGCATCAAAAAACAGAATCTATCAATTTATGCATTAAAGAAACGATGGAATAAAAATGTAGAAATATAGGAAAATAATGCTTATAAAATTTATTTTATAAGATTTTAAAAAAACCAAAAGATAGTAAAAATAAAATGAAACTCATTTCAAATCTAGGAAAAATTATTGGTGTAAATCCAAGGAAAGAAGAATCAATGGAATACATGGAAAAAGAAAGCAAACTATAAAATAGAAAAAATAGAAATCATCAGGAAATCCGAAATAATATTAAGAAAGAGACTAATGAATTAGGTAAACATCTAATAGCTACTGGAAAAAAAATTATTTACAACAAAATCATTAGTCAAGTTAAAGGAGGACACCATGTATTTAAGAAACAATGCACTAAGAAACTCTCACAACCATGAAAGTGTATACCCCTAAGAACATCACTTCAGAATACAAAAGCAAAAATAATTACAAGGAGAAATTGACAAAATCACAATCATAGTGAAAGTTAAAAAAAATACCTCTCACAGAAACTGATAAATCAAGCTGGCAAAAACGACATTAGAGTTTTGCTTTGCTTTGAATTTTAGAAATTTTCTTGGAATGGGTTGTGTTTGCTTTTAATTAAAGAAGAATTTAATAAAAATTTTCTATATAAACATTGTAAATTAGCTATATACAAGCATTAAAAGTTGACCAAAGACATCAAAGAAAAAATATAAAAACAGAAATGGAGAAAGAGGGAGAAAAAAGGAGAGAGAGAGAGAGAAAAAGACCGGAGGGGGAGGTACAATTGATGCCAGGTTCAGGACAGTTGCAATTTTGGAGAAGCAAGGATGAAAATTCGATTGTGAATGGATTCAAAGGGGGCTTAAATCTTTATCTACAATACGTTATTTATTTAAAAATAAAACTCTGAAGCAAATATGTAAAAGTGTTAAACTTTGTTAAATATTAGCATTAAGTGTGTGTTCCTTACATATCATTTGCACATTACTTTATGTCTGAATTATTTAATAAAACAAAACAAATGCATGAATAATAATGGCTCCTGATATACCTGTATAAAACGATAACTATCTAGACTTATTTTTTAAAGGTCCATGTTCTAGAATAAAGGATGACATTTTCATTTAAAGCAAGGATAGTTCTAAATAAAAGTACTAACTGAAAAGTCCTGAGTCAGAGTTTATTATTAAACAAAAGTAAATAAATTGCTTGTGTTTCTAAGTCATGATGCTGATCGGTAGGTGATAATAAGTTAGGTCTGAAGAGGCTGTCAAGATTAGGTTGAATGAGCAGAAAGTTGAGTTCCTTAACCCAGACTGGAGACATCAACCCTCTAAGCACACCATTGTCCTGCAGAACATACAAAAGCAGCATGGGAAGAGCCAGTGAGGGGAAAGAATGATGGTACTCAATAGTCAACTTTTTTATGTCGAGGTGTGACCATAAGAAAGAACAGAACCATCTACAAAATTCTACTCTTTATAAGAAAAATCTTCTAGTAGGAAGGAGATTAGCTGTAACCATAAGAGTAATTTAATGTACAACAGACATGTCAAATGAAACTCGTCTAAAATAAAACAGGTCACCTTCTGTTACAAACATGACCCCACATCAACCATGCCTCATATTAACCACATAATAAAGTGGGTAGACTAGAATCACTTTATAGCCAGTACCGCAATGATCTTTGGAAGAAAATACTCTTGATAAACACTTAAGAGTAGAAGGTGACTCGTCTCCCACCTCTTAGCTCCTGCTCCAAGGTCACAAGGACTGAGACGTCAGTGAGCATCAAGGGTTCAGAAATGAAGGAAGAACCAGTCTGCCGGCAAAAGGGAGAGGTTTGGAAAAGAGATTTGTGGCTCCAGAAAAGGAGTAAAGATGAGAAAACAAAGGAGAATGGAAGGATAGAGTGAAGAGAGGAGCCATGCATTGATATGAAGCTAAATAGTCTAAATAGTCGGGGCAGTCAGGGGAGGAGGAAGTGGGCAAGGGGATGTTTGAGTGTAGGACTGTAAAGGAAGTAATTTTTCAAGCTTTCTTTCGTGGTACCCAAGACCACCATAAACTCTTCACTGGAGTCTATGATGTTTAGAGATGTGTCTGTCTATGTTTTGCAGGGAAAAGTGAAGGGAAGTTTTACATATGGATAAATATTGTGCAAAAACCCACAGCATTACAGAAGAAAGGGTGTGGACTCAAACAATGAGAACTTAAGCTTCATGAAATCTTGAAAATACTGGGAAAGACTCAGACCTCCAAAAGTGAGGAATGTGAGCTCAAGACCCAATTATTCTGGCTCTCAGTGGGCCAAGAGATGCCACCTGACAAAAGGTTGTCCTCCTCTGTAAATGATGCCATTGTCCTTGGGCATGCTTGAGGCATCCACAATTTCTCTTCCCTTCATCTTTCACATTTTACCGGTTTACCTTCTCCCACGTGTCTTCTAAATGTCTCTCCACTCTCTTCCTTCAACCCCTTTTCCTCCCAAATACTCCTCCTCTTGTAGCCTCCATCTGATGGAGGTTTCAGTCTACCATCTACCCAGCCCCCAAATAAGAAAGTGAGTGGCATTTACATCCATGTCTTTCTAAAGCCCCTGATCACCATGTTGTCTCTCTTCACCTCCTGAATGTTTTTGCGTGTTTTTTTTGTTTGTTTGTTTGTTTGTTTTTGAGATGGAGTCTCGCTCTGTCACCAGGCCAGAGTGAGTGCAGTGGCATGATCTCGGCTCACTGCAACCTCCGCCTCCTGATTCAAGTGATTCTCCTGCCTCAGCCTCCTGAGTAGCTGGGACTACAGGTGTGCACCACCATGCCCAGCTAATTCTTGCATTTTTAGTAGAGGTGAAGTTTCACCATGTTGGCCTTTGGCCAGGATGGTCTCAATCTCTTGACCTCGTGATCCACCCGCCTCAGCCTCCCAAAGTGCTAGAATTACAGGCGTGAGCCACCATGCCCAGCCTATATCCATCTCTTTCTAAAACCCCTGATCACCACGTTGTCTCTCTTCACCTCCTGAATGTTAGTCCTACCTCATCTCCACTTTCACCATACTAGTTCAAGCTTCTACCTCCTCTGACCTTGAAATTACCTTTCCCTGATCTTCTTCATGCCCTCTATACTACCCTCAAAATAATCTTTCTTAAGCACTTATTTTATCTTAACACACACTTGCTTAAAACTCATCAATGGCTTCCTATTTCTTTTATCATAAGGCCCAGTCTTAGCATATCCTACAGTTTCACTTTTTTTTTTACTTTTGTCTTTTTTTTTTTTTTTTTTTTTTTTTTTTTTGAGACAGAGTCTATCACCCAGGCTGGAGTACAATGGCACAATCT
This sequence comes from Rhinopithecus roxellana, assembly GCF_007565055.1. Lineage (NCBI taxonomy): Eukaryota > Metazoa > Chordata > Mammalia > Primates > Cercopithecidae > Rhinopithecus > Rhinopithecus roxellana. The sequence goes on along the minus strand of NC_044553.1, from coordinate 116,345,794 downwards.
CGGCTCACCGCAACCTCCACCTCCCAGGTTCAAGCAATTCTCCTGCCTCAGCCTCCCATGTAGCTGGGACTACAGGTGCACATCACCACACACAGCTAATTTTTGCATTTTTGGTAGGGATGGGGTTTCACCATGTTGGCCACGCTGGTCTTGAACTCCTGACCTCAATGATCTGCCAACCTTGGCCTCCCTTTGCTACTACTATGAGCCATACTGATCCATTTGCAGTTCTCTGTTCACAGTCCTTCAAATTTTGTACATGTGGCTTCGTGGGCTGCCCACTCCTACCTAGTGGACAAGTCACAATCACCTTACAGATGCTACCACCTCTGAGAAGTTCCCTAAATACAGCTCAGCACTTTTTTTCTATATGCTTGCATCACTCCATGTTCATCTTCATCATAGCTTCACTCACAATGAGTTATAATTCCATTTACACAAATTTCCCTCACTACCCTAGGAACACTTTGAGGGTAGGGATTGTGTTATCTTTAAGTCTCCATCTCTCATCCAAAAATGAATGTAAAATCTACTTCCAAGGGCTATTGTGAGAACCAAGATAAATAATGAATGTGTAGTATTAGGCCAGTGCCTGGAACAAAATTTTTTAGAAATATAATTTCCGTTCTATTTTTTGTACTCCCATTCTTCCACTATGCTCCACGTCCCCCGGCGCCCCCCCGCCCCCAACACACACACACAGCCGGAACTTACCCTAGGGTTTAAAACTGAGCATATCGTCACTAAATATGTTTGGAAGAATGACTAAAAGTTTCATTAATTTTGTCTAGTGCTTAACAGTTTGTGCAATGTTTTTACTCATATTAGCTGGTTTCATCATCAGTATAAACATATCCCCTCTTCTTCACCCACCCTATCCAATCTCTACCTGTAATGATTTCTTTACTGATTCTAAAAACCACACCCTTTCTGTCTGTCTCTTCTGTCAGATCCAGCCTGTCTCTTTCCTGGAAGCTGTAAGAATTCTCTCTCAACTTTAAAACTCTCTTCTGTTGGACTAGTGCCCTATACAATAGCCAAAGTGATCAAAAGTGCACTGTAATTGCTGTACCACATCCCTGCCTGAAAGCCTCACAAAATTCCCAGAGCTCTCTGGATAGAGTCAGGAAAGACCCTTTAACAAGGCCTACAAGGCCCCTCATGACCTGGTCCTCACATGCACCTCCAGCCACACAGGCTACCACTGTATCCTTGTCTCTCTATGATCAAATACTGCTGAACCTTTTGGAAATTTCCACATATACCATGCTGGTTCACACAGCCTTGCTTCCTGTCATGCTATGGTCACCATCTGGATAACCCTTCTCTTCTACCCTGGCTTAATGACATTAATTTCCCTAGACCCTCAGACTGAGAAAAATATCCCTCTTCTGTATCCCTGTAAAACTCAAATAGAACCCCACATGCTCCATATCAAATTATATAGAACTCGGTCTTATATATGTCTGACTTCTCAATTCACCCTAGCCACTTAAGGAGAAATAAATCTATTTTTGTATAACCACAGTGCTAGACAAAGAGCCTAGAAACAGTAAATGCTCAATAAAATTCTGTCAGTGGAAATGGAATAGAAGTGAATTTAGTGAATTTAGTGAATTTAGTGAGACTGGTGATACAATCATCATCCAGATTTCCCAGAGGAAGAGACTGAAGCTCAGAGAAGTTACAGAACAAATTGGCCAGAGACTTGGAGTCTAGGCTGTTTTAATATAGCAGGTGCCACTGAGAAACAGTATTTCAATATTCTCTTTATTTACATGATTTCACTTTAATCATGAAGTCACCTAACCAGTTTGCAATCAGTTTCCTTATCTATAGCTCAGTGATAAAAACAGTAAGGCTAAATGGCAGCTGCCAAGATAAAGAGGCAGATTTCAAATCCTCATGTTGGACTTGTTCTAGAACAGTGGTGTTGTCATGCAGATAAATTAAAAGTATCTGCCTGTAAAAAAAAATTCATTTCAACTTATCAAAGTAAATAAGCATCCAAAAGCAAACATTTCCCCACAACTAACCAGATATCTCCTGACCTCCTGCCCGTGTGAATGACAAAATCTTCCGAGGCTGCAAAAATGAGAGGAAACTTTCAGTGTAACTGAGCAGAGGTTTACAAATAGATTCATCAGAGGAAATTGCTAAAATGCCTACAGGTACAAGAGGTCCCGTATGTTCCATCTACTTACAGATCCAGCAGGGAAAAATTAAGTTCTCAGAGTGAAGGCAGCCTGCACACACTCCAGGGATGATGAAAGAGCGAGAGGAGGCACCCACACCTAATTATGTTAATTTCAGCAGAGCTGCATCTGGAGTAACTTCTCAAGTGTAACGGTAATAGAAAGTATGAGATAAGGAAGGAGGCTAAGATGGCTCAGTGGGACCTCATAACTGCCTTGTGGGACAGTGGGCCCTCCGAAGCACTTTATGTTGAGCTGTTTGAGACAACACAAGGCAATCTGAGTGTGAAACCCTGGGTGCTCCAGTATGCCTTTACCCATGCCTCCACTGAAGAGGATAATTTTATGTTTTATTTACTGTTTCACTTTTCCTGCCTGTTGTTTCTTTTTAAGCATATAACTTAGGTCACCGATCAGAAAATACCACCCAGCTATCAAGAGAAGTTTCAAAGGCAGGCAGACTTTCTCTAGCTTTCTTGGCATCCCTAAAAGTGACATGTGCCCCCTGTTGAATGAACGCTTCTTAATCATCTAGACCACAGCTTAGCAAACTTTCTCTGTCCAGGGCAAAACAACAAATGTCTTGGGCTTTACAGGCCTGACCATCTCTCATAACTAGTTAGCTCTGCTATTGTCGAGACAAAGCAGCATCATGAATGCGTATGGCTGTGTTCTGACAAAACTTTATTTACCAAAATAGGATCAAAGGCCAGATAGAAGATAATAGATCTCATCATCTATGTCATTGCTCCCTCTGGTTTTATTCTCAGAATTAAATTAGTTGCTTATTTGTATGTTTTTTGGCTCATTGACAAAAGTGCAGGAAAAAAATGACAACTTACCAATAGTCACATCAAGTCAGATAATGTATATGGAAATACTTGGGAAAATTGTACAAATATAAGGCACTATCATTAGCATAAGCAGATCCAACCAGATTTGACAGGAGTTCATTCATTCACACTTTTCATTGCCTAGGTATATTTTTGTGCCAGGCACTGTGCAAGAGCCTGCAAATATAAAAGCAAATAGAAGGCCTCTTATCATAAGGAGATTTTGGTCTAGTCCCAAAGGCAAAGAAGCCAGGGCAGTGCAATGCCAGGGCTTATCACTGTAGCCAAATAATGGTTTAGACTCTTACAGATGTACTTTCCTTTCTTGGCCTCTTTTATCAATATCTTCTCTCCCCCAACTCCTGCAGCCCTTCTGCTATGAAGACTAGTTAGTCCAAGAAACTAAAGATCAGTACCTCAAGATAAGGGAACAAAGAAATCATTGCTCAGCTCTTTAAATCCACAGTAAAATGATAGTCTTGAAAGCCAGATTTCAAGCAGAAGAAAACTAAATTTGGTGATTTTTTTTTCCTATCAAGAGCAAATGCTTGGTGGATTAATTGTAAAGACAGAAGAATGAATATTTGACTACAGGGAAATTCCTTCTGCAAAGGAAGAGGAAAGCCCTTCAATGCTTGTGAGATAAGTTCAAGGAAGATGAACGTTTCCTCATCATTAGAAAGGACCTGGGAGAGAGGGGTGATGAGTCGTAGGAGTTGTTTGAAGCAAGGAGGACAGGTATGTATATATGTAGGGAGGAATAGAAAACAGGGAGGTAGAAGAGGGGATGAGGGGAGTGAGGGGGATGTGTCAGAAGGCTGAGGAAACAAAAGGCTCTGCTCCCAATCATGTGTATGGCGGTGCAGGTGGTGCTGGATTGGAGGGCTGCCTTTGTGACCCCATAGATTTTATCTTAGGAACACATCTGAGTCTTATGTCCTGGTATTACCTTACCATCATGTCGCCCTCAAACTCTAACTGATCTATCTCCCTGGCTCAATCCATGGCTAGATTTACAAGACTGGAGCTGGGTCAGCTCCTAATGAGAAGCAAACATAGTTTGGGAGCTGGAACTGGACTTCACATTTTGGCAGCAATCTTGGGGGTGAGAAGGAAGGGAAATGCTTTTCAGTTGGGATAAACTGCATAGTTGCTGGATTACAACACAGAATATATATCTTCGGGTGACTTCCCAGCTGCAGAATCCTGGCTTCAATTAGAGACCTATACGTCTAACCATTTTATCATTTTTATACATTTAGGAGCTCAAGTGTTTGCTCTAGCAGGCTGCAGCTGGGTTGCCATCAACTCCCAGCTGTTGTTTAGCTGAAACACCACAACTGAAACTATGGGCCAGTATGACTGGAAACCAAATTTGAGGCTGAGTAGAAAAGTTCAGGATGAGTTAATGATGTTTAGTGCTTTTATTGTTTGCTTCGACCAGGTAAACCCGGCTCATTGAGAAGAAAGCAAAGGAGGGGAACCTGAAACTCATCCAGACACGTTTGAGCATCCCTGATATAAAACAGGCATGCCCTGCAGACTAGTGTTCTCTCAGCGACGTTCCATTATGCAGGCTTCTGGTTTTCCAGACTTTCCCAAGGTTACCAACTCAGAGACTTAATTCCAAATAAGATAGGTTCGACTGCTTAGAGAAAATATGAATTCAATACTCAACATTCAGTGCAGTGTTGTTGGACAACTGAAAGAAAAATAATATTAATCATGCAGTTGATTCCTTAATAGATGGGATTTAAAGGCTAACTAAAAGCTTCAAGCTTGCTGTCTGGCACTGGTCTCAGCCTCCTTGCCAACAGAGCTTCCATTTTCCTTTAGATTGAAGCTGCTTTCCTTTAAAAAAAAAAAAAAAAAAAAAAAAAAGTCAGGGGATCTTTTCAAATTTTTAGCTCATTTCATTACCAGAGGTATCTGGACTTGTAAGAAGCATCTTTATGAGACCCATATTATCCATTGATCCAGCCTAGTACAAAGGTGTCCCTGAGTTAATAATACCCCATCACTTATTAATTACTATTTTCACCATTGTTCAGCACATTGGCAAGGAGTCCACAGTACTTTCAGCACCACAGGATTAGGACTTCACTTCATCTTCCATGGGCTGGGGGGCAGCTGCCCTTGGAGGATGAAGCTCCTTTTTCAAGCAAAGAGTTACAATAGGAAGAGAGAAGTTTTCATGTGGACTGAGCTTGTTTCTGGACGAACGCTGCACCCTGTGGCCATCTCCTTGTGACGTGACCTTGCCATCCCTTTATTCCTGATTATAAAATGCTTTTTGTTGCCAGTTCTGGAAGGACAGGAAAGACTGAAACAAAAAAGAGATGACAAGCCCAAGGGCTAGCAGGATGGTTAGAACCTGAGAATATTGGGCGACTATAGATCCTGGCCAGTTTTATAGCAAGGAGGGTGCAGCGCCATTGGACACCTATGGGCTGAAATGAAGAGGATAAGCATCCAGCGGGTTACAGAAAGAGTAGAAGCTGGAAAACTATGCATGCAGGGTTGGCATTCAAGACTCAAGCTGGGAACTCAGTCACTGATCAGGAATCTGTGTACAGAGGTCCAAGTTGAATAAAAGTGCATAGGCAAGAGAAGGACAAATACATGTAGATGGGCACAGTTGAGACCCAAGTGTCCATAAGCAGGGAGACTTAAAAAGCGAGAGGGAGCATTTGCACTCCAAAAGACACATGGAGATTCACTGTATTGGTCAATATCTCACAGGAATGAAGTTGAGAAAATAAAATTATAATAAAAACTCTGTAATATAAAAAAGGTAATTTCATCACAATTCTCAAGTTCTTTGCTCATGACAACTACTGCATGTATCTCTTTAATTCATGCAGCTGTTGCTTGCCTGCTCTGGGAAATGGGCTGTGCCCAGGTGCCTGGGTTCTAAAGCCCAATCAGATCTCAACGTCTAGTCAGTGAGGCAGACATATACATGACCATGCTAAAATGTGACAGCAAATGTAGTGATGAGATTCACAAAGCAAAAGCATGGAATCATTACTTTTGCCTAAGTAGGGATTGGCATGGTGGGATGATTTAGGAAAGATTTTAGAAGAGGAGGGACTTACATCCCGAACCTAGAAGAATATGGAAATAGAAGGGACAAATGAGGGAAAGGTAAACCGGGCAAAAGGAGCATAAGCCAAGGAATCGAGAGCTAAATATTCACAGCATGGATCAGGAGTCACGAAGCCTTATAGAAGATTTGTCACGTGCCAAACATTGTGCTAAGAACCCTCATACTTGATCATTACTTTACAAATAGCACAAAACTGTCAGCCAGCCATTATATAATTATCTCCAAATTAAAGATGAGGAGACTAAGCTGTGTAGAGGTTAAGCATCTTGACTAAGGTTCACATAGTTAGTAAACAGAAGAACCTAAGTGTCAACCCAGTTACAGGTGATGCCAATGCTCAGCCTCTTAGCTGCTATGCAGTTCTGCCTTTCTGAGTGTCTAATGTATTGGGTTTAAAAAGAGGAGGAGAAGGAAAGGGGAGATGTGGTCAAGGTTTGTGAAGAGTTTTCGGTGTGATTTCAAAGTTTAAACCTTTAGACTGGGATTTGTCAAGGGTGTTTCTACAGGCCACCTGCATCAGAATAAGAATAAATTTTGAATGAATATATCTATAACACAGAATGAAAATTAAACATATCTCAGTATGTTTTAGGAGTTTGCAAACTATGGTCCACAGGCCCCATCTAACCCATCATCTGCTTTTATATAGCCCTTGAGCTGAGAAGAATTTTTACATGGTTGAGCAGAAATCAGAAGAAGTATATTTTGTGTTACACAAAAATTATGTAAAATCTAAAATTCAGTGTACATAAATACAGTTTTATTGTAACATAGCCATACCCATTTGTTTAGATATTGTCTGTGGCTGCTTTTGCACTATAACAGCAGAGCTAAATAGTTTCATCAGAGACTGTGTAGCTGCAAAGCTTTAAATATTTACTATAAGCCCATGACAGGATTTGTTTGATCCTGCACATGTATTAAAAATAAGCATAGTTGTTCATATATAAGCAGTGAAAAATTATGGGTGGAACTATGCTGGTATTGGCTTTTAATGTTTTTCTTTATTCAGATGTGGCTGTGAGCAGCACTCTTCAAACTTTGCACAAAGATCACTGAAGATTCTGGTAAACTGCAGATTTGAATTTCTCAGGTTTGGCATGAGGCCTGAGATTGTGCATTTCTAACAAACTCCAGGTGATGCCAATGATACTGGCCCATAGACCACACTTTAGCGACAGCATAGCGGATCTTCTATTCCCTCCTGTTCAGGTGTCATTTAGACTGTTCGGGGATTGAGATGCTGCTTTGGCTAGATGTGCTCTGCTCTTCTCTCTGCAAGGAGTTCTCAAAGATGACTGAGGTTCAAAGGTAGTTTTCCAAAATCTTTACAAAGCATTAGCAAGTGGGAACTCGTAAATACAGTAACATATTCTAAGTGAAGTGGGGCATGTAAAAAAGGTAAAACAGAGTGGAACAATCCAGGAAACTATTTCAAGCATTTTCAATCACCTCCAATGATTCTGATCTGGCCTGATGTAAAGTTTTAAAAAAGTTCTCATAGCAGTTCTCTAGAATTCATCTCAGTTGGGTAACACAGCTACAGATTTGGAAGGAAACAGACCCCAACAGAGGAAAGAGATGCTTTGGAAGTTCTTGATAAGATATGGAATAAATTGATAATAGGATCTCTTTTAAATGCATTTCATATTCAGGCAATAGTATTTCAGTGTGCCAAGGGTGAGAGAGTACTCAATCTCAGGTGAACTAAATGTATCAAAATGTGGAAGAAGCCAACCTGTTTCTATTTTAACACATGCTTCCTTAAAGAATACCTTTGAGCTCAAGAGAGTCTTAGTCATAGAATCAAATACCACTCAGATTCATAAATGATCCCTTGCATTTTCAGTTTGGGAAAATATTAAGGCTTATCTGTTTTTTCTTTATGTTCATCTGATTAAAAAGTGGCCCAGGACCTTATGAACACATGTTACAATAACTTCTCTCTCCTGGCGCACAGATTAAAATGATTCGTTGCTCTCCTCTGCGCAGTTCTTTCCACCTCACACTCCCTCCAAAATGTACAAAACCTGCCTTGCTTCCATCATCTCCTCTCTCAGCTTCCCCTCACGGTTTCTCCCAAAGTCTGTGCGTTCTTGCAATTACAGGTTCTCAATTACACACACTTGTTACTTGCTTGAGGGGAGAGAAAGTATACTTCCTCTTTCGGCAGCTGCTCAAGCCAGATGTTGCACTGGCAGGCTGTGATTGGCTGGCAGACGAAAGAGAATGGCTCTTCATGGATAGATAAGAGGAGAGAGGTAAGCAAACCTAGTTCAGCACTGAGTCAGCAGGTCCTCATTAACCTGATTGGAAATGTCCTTCAAACTTGAACTGGAAAACAGGGAGGATATTGTCACAAGATCATTCAGCTGAATACTGACTGCTCCCTCCCCGGCTAAAATAGCAAGAAGCTTCATTTGGGGAGATCATAACAGTATTCAAGATGAGCTGGGATTCATTTAAGCTGCATCTGCATTGGCAAGCAATAATTGTAGGGATGCAGAAGTTTGTTTATTTTAACAGCTAAATGTTTGTGTCTCAAAAACCAATGAAACTTTTCTGTAATCACTTTGGAAATGTGCTTGAACCATTTCATCTACCTAAATCTTTCCATTGTGTTTCTCAGGCAATGACAATAGACAGTGATTGGGGCAGAGTTAAGTAATCATCAACTTTTCCCCCTGCCTCCTTGGAGCAAGCCTGAAACTGAATGAGAAATAAAAATAAAATTTTAAGCCCCCTAATGGACTGAAGGGACACCCTCTTGGTCAAGAGGAACTGCAGGGAAACCTCGGAAGATGAGTTCCTGGCCATGATGGGATGGGAGGTAGGACAAGCCTCATTATACCTCCCTCGCTAACTGCCATTAGGCTTTTTTTCCTGGGGGTTAAATAAACCAGCCTTTTGGAAAGACAGCCTCCACCATCAATATCAGCCAAACCCCTGACATCAACCACTAAACTGCCCCTCTCTGTTGCAGTTTCAGCCCAACCACCAACTAAGATTCCTTCCTGATAAAAGACCATCAACCATGAAGTGGTTCTGGCCAGTCTACAGAGGATGCACAGTGAGGGTTTTCATGTTCACTGCTTCACATTTTTATGTCAGAGGACTGAAAACTGCACCCGCAGATCACGCCAGTGCCGCCGTATTTTGAACATGGGCCCCATGGAGAGGCATGCAGCTCAATTGAGCATGTACATGTTTCTCCTTTTATACCTATTCATGACTCCTCCCCTAGCTTATAAATATGTATATGCAGCCACCCCTCTCAGCATAAATGTTTGTTCCCTTTTCTTCTCCCTTGAAGTGCCTGTTTCTGGCTTCTGGCTGGAGGCTATGTTTCCCAGCCTGTCAGAGTGGCCACCCTGCATATTGTAATTCTTTATGAGAAATACAGCTCTCCTTTCCAAATTTATGAACCTTGTCATCCTTCATTTGACATGATGAGACATACTTTGCTTGGCTGATGAAGCTTTTGTTGCAATGATTAAGAGCATGTAAAGCAAAATGATTGAAAAAAAAATTTGATCTATGTTGACTGTGTATAGACCCAGTTTGGACATTCTGGGTGGCAAGAACATGACTATAAGACACAAAGTAGGTGAAATATGCCAAGGTTACATGTAAAACTACATTTCGTTTGTTTCCGCTTCTCCTGTTATGCAGGTGAGATGAATCGAAGTAGACGGTCTTCACACTGCTTCTTAATATAAAACATGAAGGATCCAGCCAGGGTTTCAGTGCAGTTTGTTTTAATTATAGGTATCAAAAGTCACCAGATGACATAGGAGGAGAAAAAAGCATCTCATTCAGAATAGACTATGGGAAATAATTTTTTTTAATCCAATGTAGAGTTAATCCTTCTAAAAGATTAGACATTTATGGCATACTGGCCTGGCATCTGCAGCTACAATCCTGGGGATAAAGCATGGCAGAGGCTATCCATCTCCATGCTCTGGGCAGGAGTCGATAATAATAATAATTAATAACCATTTGTGCTCTCTAGCTCCCTTCAACTGGGATCTCAGAATATTTTACTGACACAAATTCATTAAGCCTCAGACTGCACCTGGGCATTCAGGAAGTACTTGAAGGCCAGCCTTGTTATTATTTTATATTCGTATTGCATCTTTCCTCCAAGGAGCTCAAAAGGATTATAAATATATTACCAAAGTGGGTTAACTCATCAGAGTTAAGAGTCAGAAACACATTGCTCCTGTCTCCTTTGCGCAGGAGTTCCTAAGCTGTGAACGATGAGTAAGGCTGGGAACACAGCAGACTACTGGACTTATCTCTAACAACATCTATACATTACTTTTTCTATTCAATGTTTAACCTCTCCAGAAGCAAATATGGCTTTCCTCTGTCATTCCACTTCTCAGCTATATTAAATGAGTCATTCAAGTAAAACACAACCCCTTCTACTTCAGTCAAGTCTTGAGTCAGAAAATATCTATCAGAGATGCTAGATGGGGATTTCAGAAGGGTGAAGAATAAACGAGGTGACCGCCAAAGTTCTCTTTAGTTCTAAGATGATGATTTGGCAGAATCTGAAGAAAATAAAGTGCAAAACAGGTAACTCTGAGTTACCATTCCATTATAGGAATTAATACTGAATGAACAATCAATAGTATAGGAAAAGATTGGCAACAGTGCAACAGTTCATGGCACTGTTGTTCTTAAGACTGGAAAACTGGAAGCAAGTAAAATTCCAAAAATAGCACAGTCATGCCATAAACATAAGCACCACAATTTGGGAAATTATTAATATGCACTCACTGCGTATGCCAACCCAAGCTCAACATGCCTTAGGATTCAGAGATAGAAGCTATAAGAATAATAAAAGAACCCAGAAAGTCCTGCTCCCAGAAGGTCACATATTCAATACAGGGCAGTAGTAAGAGCATGGGGTCTGGAAGCAACTGTTTTAAATTTTATTCTCAGCCCTTTGTGTGATCCAGAACAAGGCACATGACCTTATTAGACTTTGACTTCCCTTTTCATAAACGATGGTTTAAAATATCTACCTGAATTGTTCAATGAAAGGTTAGGAAAGCATCTAGCACACAGTAGGTACTCATTATCCTTATTGTCATGAAACCCTCAAGAAATCCTCTAAACATGGCAAGGCACTGAGACAGAAAAGTGAGTTTTCTTTTTTTTTGCTCTGTCCTTCAACTGTTATGTTCAAATTTCATTTCATGGGAAAGATTTTACTCCTTCTTCTTCTTCCTCTTTTGTTCTGCTACCTCCCTCTTAACTGATAAATCCTACCCATTGAAAATAGTAACCAGCCTTAAATGGCAGGAGAAAAAAAAGTCAAGAATACCCAAGTAGTACTTTTGCTATTGGAATAAGCTTCCAAGTTCTTAGCATGATGGTCAAAGCCCTTCACATACTTCCCAGGCTTCAACCAGACTAGAATGCTCACCATTGCCTAGATATTCTTAGCCTTTCTGACATTATGTTCTTTCTTCATGCTATTCCTATGGCCTTACAATCTCCAACTCTTAAAATCCTGCCTAGCCTCAGAGGGCAATCTCTTTGCCATACCTTCCAAGAAAACATGATCTTATCTTCCTTTCTGCTTGAGTCTGTATGACAGTATAGAGTACATTCTTCCCTCTCATATGTATGTATATTTATTCACAGGCATTTGTAAGTTTTATTCCTCTGTAACACTGTGTACTTTTTAAAAGGATGACATCACATTCATCTTTTCATAGTACTAGATTCAAATAAATTCCTATGCTCATGATTGATGTTCAAAGAATGTTTATAAAATAGTATTTAATTGACTCATTTCTGGTGCAAGTTCTCTTGATAAGATTTTTCACCACTAATTTCCATTAACATGGCAAAAACAGCCACAAACCTGAACTCTAACATAAGCACTTAAGAGAAAAAAAAATGAACTTTGATGCTTTGAATGTTGGCAAAACATTTTTTAAAGTTGTGTATATTTAAGGTATATAATATGTTGTTATGGAATACATATAGATAGTAAAAAAAGGTTATTATATTGAAGCAGATTAATATATTTATCACCTCACATAGTTACTCATTTTTGTGTGTGGCAAGAGCTGCCAAAATCTACTCATTAAACATAAATACCAAACAGTGCAGTTTTATTACTTGAGTCCAGCAACACATACTCATTCTTACGAAATTCAGACCAGTCATCTAGATGGGGGTATTCCAGCCCACTACATGTAGAAGTTCAAGTCAGGACAATTCTCCAAAAGAAAATTTGGCACAACTTATCAAAAGCAAGAAAAATGTCCAGAGGCTCAATCCAGCCACTCCATTATGGGAATTAATACCAAGTTAATAATCAATAGTCTAGGCAAATACTGTCAACAGCACAACACTAGAAGCAACTAAAATTCCAAAAACAGCATAGTCATGCCATAAACATAAGCACCACAATTTGGAAAAATTATTAAGATCAAATAATTGTTTTCCATTCCTATGATAAAATGCCTTCTATGTAGTCATTGAAATACTGTCTCAGAATAGTTTTGATATGAAGAAAATACATACATTAACACAAAGTATGTACTATATGACCTTTCTTAAAAAAAGCAGATAGAAAAAAATATACATAGTACATACACATAGAAAATGATGAAACTTTATACACTAAAATATTAACAGTTATTAACTCACAGAAATAAAATTCTAGGCAATTTGACTTTCTTCTTCGTGCTTTTTTTTAACTTTAATTTGTATTTATTGGAAATCAAAGCTATTTAAATAAAAGACCAATAGAGAAGAATTTTCCTAACAACTGACCAAGAATTTTTCACCTGCATTATCTCCTTGAATACTTAGAATGGTCCTGGGAAAGGGCCTCACTCTTCCTATCACATTCAGTCTTTCCCTGGGAAGCCTCCTAGACTGGATCAGGGTCCCCATTCTGAGTTCCTAGAACAAAATCCAGTACCCAAACCTATTTTTGTGCATAGGAGAAATTGGTATGAAACCTAAATGCTACAAAATTAGAGAACAGTATTCTCCATAAAGGACTTATAAAGTCATTACAATTATATTTTAAAGTAACATTTCATTTAATCTAATGTTAGAGTAAAGTAATATATACTATTGTAGTTACAAGAATATTTATAAAATGGGTTGAAAGAAATCCATTAAAATATTAACTGTGATTAAACTTTGATTCTGGGCTAATGGGTTGTTTATTTTATTGTTTTGTTTTTTGTTTTTTGAGATGGAATCTCACTCTGTCGTCCAGGCTCAAGGGCAGTGGTGCAATCTCGGCTCACTGCAACCTCTGCCTTTTGGGCTCAAGCAATTCTCCTGCCTCAACCTCCCAAGTAGCTGGGATTACAGGCATGTGCCACCATGCCTGACTAATTTTTGTATTTTTAGTAGAGACGGGGCTTCGCCATGTTGGCCAAGCTGGTCTCGAACTCTCGACCTCAGGTGATCACCCACCTCAGCCTCCCAAAGTGCTGGGATTACAGGCATGAGCCATGGCACCCAACCTATTTTACTGTTTTGTTTTTCTATATTTTCTAAATGTTCTCCAATTAGCAAATTCTCCAGCTGGAATATTTATACTCAGATTAAAGAAAATTTAACAAACATACATAATACTGGTCTCTTTGCATTACCTGTAAAATTGTACAATGTTAGGAAGTGCATCTACTTACCACAAAGCCTACCACTGTGACTAAAGCACAGAAAGATGCAATTATAAGCTTGTTGAGGAACCAGTTAACGAATTATCAATTCACTGGCCAATCAGATGTCAGAGAGGATATCTTAGCCTAAGGCCATAGAAGCAAAGGAGTAAAAATGCCTGAACCTTAACCAGGTCCTGTAATCACCAAAGCCTATGAACTTTGTCACTTTGCCTTTCTAATATGAATCCTCTAGTCATCTGGACTAGTTTCCTAGGGCTGCTGGAACAAATTACAACAAACTTAGTGACAACAGAAATGTATTCTCTCACAGTTCTGGAGGCCGTAAGTCTGAAATCAAGGTGTCAGCAATACCAGGCTCCTTCCAAACTCTCTAGGGGAGGATCCTACCTTGCTGTTCCCAGCTCCTGGTGACTCCAGGCTTTCCTTGGCTCATGGCTGCATCACACCAGTCAGTGGTTCCATCTTCACATGATCTTCTTCTTTGTGTGTCCTCTCTTGTGTGCCTTGTAAGTACACATGTCATTGGATTTATGGTTTACTCAGATAAGCTAAGGTAATCTCATTTTGAGATCTTTAACTTAGTTACATTTGCAAACACCATCTTTCAAAACAAGATCATATTCACAGGCTCCTATGGTCAAGACATGCCAATATCTTTTTGGAGGTCACCATTCAACATACTACATCACCCTTAAATGACCCTCAGTTTTAAAAAATTGAATTTCCTCTATTTTTCACTCTAGTATACATTTTACTTTGAACATAGAAGCAATGGAATACCCTAAAGAGCGAAGATTTACAAAGAGAAGCCAACACCACTGTAATCCTCTGTCCTCACCAAATATTAGAAATGTGATTTAAATATCAATAACATACAAAAAAATTGAAGAGGAGTGCGTGCTTCCAAACTCATTTTACAAGGCCTGTGTTGATCTGATACCAAATCCAGATTAGGACACTAAAAAAAAAAAAAAGGCCAATATCCTTGATGGACATAGATATAAAAATTCTCACAAAATGCAAAAAAGTGAATATAACAGCACATTAAAAGAGTCAAACACTGAGATCAAGTGAAATTTCTCCCTGAGATACAAAGATGGTTCATCATGCACAAATCAATAAATGTTATATACACCATCTTAATAGAATGAAGGATGAAAATCATATGACTATCTCGATAGATGCAGAAAAAGCGCTGACAAAATTCAACATCCTTTCGTGATAGAACCATTCAACCAAGTAGGTGTAGAAGAAAATTATCTTAACATGAAAAAGGCCACATATAATATTTAAAAGCCCATTTATGTCAATTGCACAACTAACATTATATTCAGTGGTAAAAATGTGAAAGATTTTCCTCTTAGATCAGGATGAAGGAAAGGATGCCCTCTCTCACTACTCCTATTCAACAGAGTACTGGAAGTCCTAACAGGAGCAATTAGGCAAGAAAAGGAAATAAAAGGCATAAAAATTGAAAAGGAATAAGTAAAATTATCTCTGCTTGCAGGTGACATAATTTTAGATATAGAAAACCCTAAAGACTCCACCAGAGCACTGTCAGAACTAATAAACAAATTCAGTAATGTTGTAAGACACATAATTAGCATACAAAAATCAGTAAAATTTCTATACACTAACAAAGAACTATCCCCCCCAAATCAAGAAAACAATCTCATTTACAATAGCCTAAAATAAAACACTTAGAAATACATTTAACTGAGTTGAAAGATGTGTACACTAAAACTATAAAACATTGATAAAAGAAATTTAAGAAGACACTAATAAATCGGAAGACATCTCATGTTTAAGGATTGAAAAAGTTTATATTGCTAAAATGTCCATGCTATAAGTGATCTACAACTTCAATGCCATCCCTATCAAAATTCCAATGGTATTTTTCATAGAAATAGAAAAAGCAATCATAAAATACATATGGAACCACAAAAGACACTGACTGGCCAAAACCATCTTGAGCATAATGAACAAAGCATACCACAAAGTTGTAGAAATTAAAACAGCATGGTACTGGCGTAAAAATAGACATAGACCAATGAAATATAATAGAGATCTTAGAAATGAATCTATGCAATTTTAATCAACTGATCAACAACAGTGCCAAAGACAGACAATGGGAAAAGGACAGCCTCTTCAGTAACTGATTTTGAAAAAACTAGATCGTCACATGCAAAAGAATAAAATTGGACCCTTATCTCATATTATATACAAAGTCAATTTGAAATAAATTAAACACTTAAAATCCAGATCCAAAACTGTAAAACTATTAGAAAGAAACATAGGCAAAAACTTATTAACATTAGTCTGGACCATGATGCTTGACTATGATCTCTAAAGCACAGGCAATAAAAGCAAAAATGGACAAATGGAATTGTGTCATACTAAAATGCTTCTGCACAGCACAGGAAACATTCAACAGAATGAAAAAACAACCTACAGAATGGGGGAATATATTTATATACCATACATCTATCTGTAAGGGGCTAACATCCAAAATATATAAGGAACTCAAACCAATAGAAAGAAACAAGTAACCTGTTTTTTAAATGGCAAAAGGACCTAAATAGACATTTCTCAAAAGAAGACTTACAAACAGCCAACAGATATATATAAAAAAAGTTCAACTTCAGTAATCATCAGGGAAATGCAAGTTAAAATGACAATGAGATATCACCTCATACCTGTGAGAATAGTTTTGAACAAAAAGACAAAATATAACAACTATTGGGGAGGGTGTGGGGGAAAATACCGTTTGTACACTGTTGGTAGCAAGTAAATTGGTACTGGCATCCCGGAAAACAATATGGAGGTTCAAAAAACACTACAATGAACTACCCTATGATCCAGCAATCCCACTTCTGGGTACATATCCAACAGAAACGACATCAGTATGTCTAAGAGATCTCTGCCCTTCCATATTCAGTACAGCACTATTCACAATAGCCAGGATACAGAATCAATCTAAGTGTCCATGGAGAGATGAATGGATAAAGAAAATGTGATCCATACATGCAATGAAATAGTACTCATCCTTAGAAAACAGGGAAATCCTCCAATTCAGGACAAGATGGATGACCCTAGAGGATATTATGCTAACTGAAATAAGCTATGCATAGAAATATAAATACTGCATGGTCTCATTTATATGTGGAATCTAAAAAACTTCTAATTCATAGAAGCAGTGAGTCGAAGGTTGATTACCAGAGGCTGAGGGAACAGGAAAAGGAAATGGACAAAAAGCTGTTGTTCAAATGGTACAAAGTTTCAGTTAGACAGTATGAGTAAGTTCTGGAGACTTGTACTTCAAGGTGCCTATAGTTAATAACAATGTATTGTATACTTGAAAACTACTATCAAAGATCTTGAATATTCTCATCACAGAAAACAAACTATGTGAGGTGTTGGATACGTTAACTAGCTTGACTGATAAGCATTTCACAATGAATACATATATCCAAACATCACATTGTGCACCATAAATATATACAATTTGTATTTGTTAATTATACCTTGATAAAGACAAAAAGTCAATCACAGACCACTCTGCCTATCCCACTTCATTTAGGTTCTAAGAGAGGAGATAAAAATTTCTATTCCCCTTCAGCTTCAAGATGAATAGTTCCTCTCTCCTAATTTCTGTACATCCTCACTCATGTCTATAGTACACTCTTTTAACACCATAATTGCTGAATTATTAGCTAAGGAATTTACAAACTCTACCCATTATTCCTTGGTGATGAAGAGAAATGCCACGAACATGAACAACACAATTTTAATAAGCACAGGAGCCTTATTAGTGTTTAGTCCAATTTAAATCTGATAAAAATGGAAGCTCCAGCAAGGGCTAATAATGAGATCATTTAAGACACATCAAACAGTTCTCTCCTCAGAAGAAGAGGAATGGCAAAGTCTGTCCATAACAGGTGTTTCCAAGTTCCTCTGTGGGGAATGCGACCTGCCCCTGGAATTAGCCTGAATCAAAATGAGAGAGCCAAGTGCCCAGAATGCAGGTTCCATCAGTGGGGTCTGGGAAACTACACCCCAAGTTTAACAAGGTTCATTCTCTAGGGAGGCTCAGTAATTTAAGCTTCAGCATGCTAAAATTTTGTGCAATGGACAGGGTTTCTAGATTTCCATTTTGAAAGACAGACCTTGCAAAGTTTGTCTAAAGATCCAATTCAGGACCAGTTAGAAAAAGGTGGCTAAGGACTTGAATGCCTTGTCTAATGCTTTCTTCTTACCAGACAGGAGGAAAAACAGACATGCAATTTTTGTTCAAGGCCTTAGTGTGAACTATCCAAGTATCTGCAGGTAGGAAGTTCCCTATCTGTCCCCATACTCTCATTATATACTTGCATGTCTAGGAGCAGGGACACAGTGATTTAAGTCATATTCCTGCCCCGAGGAGTTTACAGTCTAATGGGCAGAAACATGCAAGTAAAAGAAAATAAAGGAACATCTGTAAAGGCAAAATAAACAAGCAGAAATGATGCAGCAGGATTCCTGGGCAAGATCGCCAAATAGAAACAGCTCTAGTCTGCAGCTCCCAGCCACACCAACACGGAGGTGAGTGATTTCTGCATTTCCAACTGAGGTACCCGGTTCATCTCACGGGGTGCATCACCACAGTGGGTGCAACCCATGGAGGGTGAGCAGAAGTAGGGTGGGGCATCACCTCACCCAGGAAGTGCAAGGGGTCAGGTAACTCCCTCCACTAGCCAAGGGAAGTCCTGAAAGACTGTGCGATGAGGGACAGTGCATTCTGGCCAAGATACTATACCTTTCCCATGGTCTTTGCGACCCTCAGACCAGGAGATTCCCTCAGATGCCTATTTCACAAGTGTCCTGGGTTTCAAGAACAAAATGGCAATGCCATTTGGGCAGACACAGAGCTAGCTGCAGGAGTTTTTTATTTGTACCCCAGTGGGGCCTGGAATGCCAGCAAGACACAACTGTTCACTCCCCTGGAAAGGGGGCTGAAGCCAGGGAGCCAAATGGTCTAGATCAGCAGAACTGACCCTGTCAGAGCCCAGCAAACTAAGATCATTGGCTTGAAATTCTTGCTGCCAGCACAGCAGTCTGAAGTCGACCTTGGATAATCAATCTTGGTGGGGGGGAGGAGTGTCTGCCATTACTGAGGCTTGAGTAGGCAGTTTTCCTCTCACAGTGTAAACAAAACCATCAGGAAGTTAGGACTGAACAGAAACCACCACAGCTCCCCAAAGCCTCTGTAGCCAGACTGCATCCCTAGATTCCTCCTCTCTGGGCAGGGCATCTCTGAAAGGCAGCAGCCCCAGTCAAGGGCTTAAAGATAAAACTCCCACCTCCCTTGGAGAGAACCCCTGGGGGAAAGGGCAGCTATGGGAGCAGCTTCAGCAGAATTAAATGTGCCTGCCTGCCGGTTCTGAAGAGAGCAGCAGATCTCCCAGCACAGTGATCCAGCTCTGCTAAGGGACAGACTGCCTCCTCAAGTGGATCCCTGATCACCATGCCTCCTGATGGGGAGACACCTCCCAGCAGGGGTCAAAAGACACCTCATACAGAAGAGCTCTGGCTGGCATCTGGTGGGTACCCTTCTGGGATGCAGCTTCCAGAGGAAGGAGCAGGCAGCAATTTTTGCTGTTTTTCAGCCTCCACTGGTGATACTCAGGCATACAGGATCTGGAGTGGACCTAAAGCAAACTCTCACAGACCTGCAGAAGAAGGGCCGGACTGTTAGAGGGAAAGCTAACAAAAAGAAAGCAATAGAATCAACATCAACAAAAAGGATGACCACACAAAAATTCCATCTGAAGGTCACCAAAAGTAAACACCAAACGTAGATAAATCCATGAAGATTAGGAAAAATCAGCACAAAAAGCCTGAAAACTCCAAAAATCAGAAAGTCATTTCTCCTCCAATGGACCACAACTCCTTGCCAGCAAGGGAACAAAACTGGGTGGAGAATGAGTTTGATGACTGACAGAAGTAGGCTTCAGAAGGTGGGTAATAACAAACTCCTCCAAGCTAAAGGAGCATGTTCTAATCCAATGCAAGGAAGCTAAGAACCTTGATAAAAAGTTAGAGGAATTGCTAACTAGAATAACCTGTTTAGAGAAGAACATAAATGACCTTATGGAGCTGAAAAGCACAGCAAGAGAACTTCATGAAGCATACAAAAGTATCAATAGCCAAATCGATGAAGTGGAAGAAGGAATATCAGAGATTTAAGATCAACTTAATGAAATAAAGCATGAAGACAAGATTAGAGAAAAAAAGAATGAAAAGGAACAAAGAAATATGGGACTATGTGAAAAGACGAAACCCACATTTGATTGGTGTACCTGAAAGTGACAAGGAGAATGGAACCAAGTTGGAAAACACTCTTCAGGATATTATCCAGGAGAACTTCCCCAACCTAGCAAGACAGGCCAACATTCCACATTTTGGAAATACAGAGAATACCACCAAGAAAAAGAAAATTTCAGGCAAATATCCCTAATGAACATTGATGAGAAAATCCTCAATAAAATACTGGCAAACTGAATACAGCAGCATGTTAAAAAGCTTATCCACCACGATCAAGTCGGCTTCATCCCTGGGATGCAAGGCTGGTTCAACATATGCAAATCAATAAACGTATCCATCACATAAACTGAACCAACGACATAGACCACATGATTTTCTCAATAAATGCAAAAAAAGGCCTTCGACAAAATTCAACACCCCTTAATGCTAAAAACTCTCAATAAACTAGGTATTGATGGAACATATCTCAAAATAATAAGAGCTATTTATGACAAACCTATAGTCAATATCATACCGAATGGGCAAAAGCTGGAAACATTCCCTTTGAAAACCAGCACAAGACAAGGATGCCCTCTATCACCACTCCTAGTCAACATAGTATTGGAAGTTCTGGCCAGGGCAATCAGGCAAGAGAAAGAAATAAAGGGTATTCAAAATAGGAAGAGAGGGAGTCAGATTATTTCTGTTTGCAGATGACATGATTGTGTATTTAGAAAACCCCATCATCTCAGCCTCAAAACTCCTTAAGCTGATAAGCAACTTCAGCAAAGTCTCAGGATACAAAATCAATGTGCAAATATCACAAACATTCCTATACACCAACAACAGACAAACAGAGAGCCAAATCATGAGCAAACTCCCATTCCCAATTGATACAAAGAGAATAAAATACCTAGGAATGTAACTTACAAGGGATGTGAGGACCCTCTTCCTGGGAATTACAAACCACTGCTCAAGGAAATAAGAGAGAACACAAACAAATGGAAAAACATTCCATGCTCATGGATAGAAAGAATCAATATTCTGAAAATGGTCATACTGCCCAAAGTAATTTACAGATTCAATGCTCTTTCCATCAAGCTACCATTGACCTTCTTCACAGAATCAGGAAAAAATCTACTTTAAATTTCATATGGAACCAAAAAAGAGCCTGTATAGCCAAGACAATCCTAAGCAAAAAGGACAAAGCTGTAGGCATCATGCTACCTGACTTCAAGCTATACTACAAGGCTACAGTAAGCAAAACAGCATGGAACTGGTACAAAAACAGAACTGGTATGAAAACAGAAATAACACCACACATCTACAACCCTCTGATCATTAACAAACCCAACAAAAACAAACAATGGGGAAAGGATTTCCTATTTAATAAATGGTGTTGGGAAAACTGGCTAGCTATATGCAGAAAACCGAAACTGGATCCCTTCCTTAAAACTTATACAAAAATTAACTCAAGATGGATTAAACATTTAAATGTAAGAACTAAAACCATAAAAACCCTAGAAGAAAACCTAGGCAATACCATTCAGGACATAGGCTTGGGCAAAGACATCATGACTAAAACACCGAAAGCAATGGCAACAAAAGCCAAAATTGACAAATGGGATCTGATTAAACTAAAGAGCTTCTGCCTAGCAAAAGAAACTATCATCAGAGTGAACAGGCAATATACAGAATGGGAGAAGATTTTTGCAATCTATCCATCTAACAAAGGACTACTATCCAGAATCTACAAGGAACTTAAACCAATTTACAAGAAAAAAAAATCAAACAACCCCATTAAATGTGGGCAAAGGATATGAACAGACGTTTCTCAAAAGAAAACATTTATACAGCCAACAAACATATGAAAAAATGCTCATCATCACTGGTCATCAGAGAAATGCAAATCAAAACTACAATGAGATACCATCTCACACCAGTGAGAATGGTGATCATTAAAGTTAGGAAACGACAGATGCTGCAGAGGATGTGGAGAAATAGGAATGCTTTTACACTGTTGGTGAGAGTATAAATTAGTTCAACCACTGTGAAAGACAGTATGGCAATTCCTCAAGGATCTAGAACTAGAAACACCATTTGACCCAGCAATCCCATTACTAGGTACCCAAAGGATTATAAATCATTCTACTATAAATACACATGCACACATATGTTTATTGCAGCACTATTCAAAATAGCTAAGAATTGGAACCAACCCAAAAGCCCATCAATATTAGACTGGATAAAGAAAATGTGGTGCAGATACACCATGGAATACTATGCAGCCATAAAAAAGAATGAGTTCATGTCCTTTGCAGGGACATGGATGAAGCTGGAAACCATCATTCTCAGCAAACTAACACAGGAACAGAAAACCAAACACCACATGTTCTCACTCATAAGTGGGAGTTGAACGATGAGAACATATGGGCACAGGGAGGGGAACATCACACTCCAGGGCCTGTTGGGAGGTGGGGGCAAGGAGAGGGATAGCATTAGGAGAAATACCTAATGTAGATGACGGGTTGATGGGTGCAGTAAACCACTATGGCACGTATATACCTATGTAACAAACCTGCACATTCTGCACATGTATCCCAGAAGTTAAAGTTGAAAGTAAGAAAGGAAGGAAGGAAAAGAAGGAAAGGAAGGAAGGGAAGGAAGGAAGGAAGGAAGGAAGGAAGGAAGGAAGGAAGGAAGGAAGGAAGGAAGGAAGGAAGGAAGGAAGGAAGCAAGGAAGGAAGGAAGGAAGGAAGGAAGGAAGGAAGGAAGGAAGGAAGGAAGGAAGGAAGGAAGGAAAACGAAGGATGCAGCAAGCTCCGCCTCCCGGGTTTACGCCATTCTCCTGCCTCAGCCTCCCGAGTAGCTGGGACTACAGGCGCCCGCCACCTCGCCCGGCTAGTTTTTTGTATTTTTTAGTAGAGACGGGGTTTCACCGTGTTAGCCAGGATGGTCTCGATCTCCTGACCTCGTGATCCGCCCGTCTCGGCCTCCCAAAGTGCTGGGATTACAGGCTTGAGCCACCGCGCCCGGCCTGGGTGTCATCATTTATTGATCATCCTGCCCCAGATATGGCCCTCCATACAATACATGGTTATCTCAATTAATCCCCACCACATTCCAATAACAGAGGCTCAGAAAGGTCATATGCTTTCTGGAAATGGTAGAATTTGAACCCAGATCTCTGACTCCTAAGTGTATATTCTCAACTCCTATAGGATTCTGCCTTTTGAAATTGAAGCAAGCAGGCACAGTTGCCATTTTTTATTGCCCAACAAATGAAGCTACTCATAGTTTGTAAGTAATTGTCAAAGGAAAAGGAATACCACAGAGCTAAGACTTTGTATGGGCTGCGTGAGGCAGGGAGGGGTTGTATGGTAAGATTTGAAGCAACAGATGTTGCAAGCAGTTTGGTCACCATGATGAGATTGCCACCATGTGCATGTGGAAAATAAGCAAACACGGTGGGTGAACTAACCATAAGTGTAGCCATAGGAATTTCAGCAATAAAGAGACATGAAAATTCTTGCAAAGGGAAGGAGAAAGAAAATATAGGGCACCATAGAGTAAAAGATGGAATTGAAAAGAAATGTTGATCAATGTCAGCACATTTAAGGGTTTGTTTTTTATATATGTTATAGATATTTTCTGGGTTTTATATACACCCATCTATATAAATGTTTATGGAAAGTAAACACTAGTTTGAAAATTACATGGCATTTATATATTTTTTTAAATTGTATTTTCAGTATTTATGTATTGCTGTGATACTCCTGTGAAATCTTAAAGGAAAAACTCTGTGAGGATTAATGAGATCTTAAAACATATCTGCATGGTATGTGTGCTCTAGGGAGATAAGCGCTACATAAATACGATATTATAACACGTTCTTCTCCGACGGGGTCCAGGGAAGACTGGTGGCTAGGTATAAAAGGGGGTCACTGAAGAGTTTTCTCTCCTTGAAAAGAATTTGGGTGAATAATATGCTACTTTGGTTGATTCTTTCAAAGATAGCTCAGAAGGATTCTATACCTAAAGCAAACATTTTTTTGTAAACCCAGTCCCGCTCTCCTAAAAATTAGTAGAGTGGTTGCAGGACTTTCTAGAGTGTTGGTACCCCCACACCCTGCCACCAATGAGGCATGGTAGAGGCAGCTGGGGCCTTTGAAGCCCTGATCCCAGGCTATAGCCCAGACCAATGACATCAGAATCACCCAGGGTGGTTTGTAAAGCTCCCTGAGGAGCTGAGCCAAGGTTGACATCCACTGACCTAGAAGGCATTTGCTTAGCTCACATCCCAACAAAGAAGAAAATAAGATCATATCATTCTTTGAACTTCTGGGCTGGAAATCATTTGTTTGGGTACTGAACTGCCAGTTCTCTCACATGGGTCAAATTCGACGGAAACAAAATGCAAGGTTAATAGTAGAAAATAGCAAGTGGTTGTGACCCAAGAGGCAGAGTGGTATACAGACAAGAACTGGAGCAGCTGCTAGGAGCCCAGGAAAGGATGCGTGAGGTCAAGAGTCAATGGCACAGAACTAGCACTAAAGGAACTAGGAAATCAGAGACAAGCATTTAAGGAAAAGCGGCAAGGAAGGCCAATTAATTCTGCCAACCTTCATCTTCTTTGCCTTGGCAGAGTATCTCAGACTTCTCTGATGGTAAGGATTTCCTGGGGTATATGTTAAACTTGCAAATTCCCAAGTTCACCTCAGGCCCTCTGAATTCCTGTCTCCAGGAGAGGTACCTGGGAACCTGGGAAGCTGTATGTTTAACAAGAACCATTGTTTTTTGTTGTTGTTGTTTGTTTTGCTTTTTTAAGACACAGGGGATTGTTCTGTGTGTTGCCCAGACTGGTGTGCAGTGGCTGAATCATAGCTCACTGCAACCTCAAACTCCTGGGCTCAAGGAATCCTCCCGCCTCAGTCTCCCAAGTAGCTAGGACTATAGGTACTTGGTATACCTACCACTATGCCTGGATTTTTTTTTTTTTAATTTATTTTTTGTAGAGACAGGGTCTTTCTATGTTGCCTAGGTTGATTTGGAATTCCTGGGCTCAAGCAATCCTCCCATCACGCCTCCCAAAGTGCTGGGATGATAGGTGTGAGATGCCTATCATCCAATAGCCTCCTTTTACTTTTGTAATGGTGCAGTTTGTCCCTTGACATCTAAGAAGCTGCAAGTGACACCTAAGACCAGGAGACCAAATTCAACCAAGTATCAAGTAAACACTCTTCTATTGCTGAATCTGACCAGTCTGGCCCTGACCAAAAAAAAAAAAAAGGCCCAATTTACAAGCTATTCTCTCTACTTGTTTCAGAAGCAGGAAGATTTTGCCATCGATTATGCTCAAGCCTTGATCCTAAATTTTTCCTCACTTTTAAATTCTCTGGAGTTTCCATCATATAGTAAATCACTAGGCACTGTAGCTATGTAAGCTGATTTCATAGTAAGAGTAGCTCTATCTATTGGGCAATAAAAAATGGCAACTGTGCCTGCCTGCATTAATTTCAAAAGGCAGAATCCTGTAGGATTTGAGAATATACCCTTATGGGTCAGAGATTTAGGTTCAAATTCTACCATTTCCAGAAAGCATATGACCTTTCTGAGCCTCTGTTGTTGGGATGTGGTAGGGATTAATTGAGATAACCATATATTATGTGGAGGGCCATCTCTGGGACATCATAAGTGATCAGTAAAATCATATAATGGAACCAAGACCTAAACTGGGAAAACTTTTATAAGAGCTTAAGTTTTTTATTCCCAAATCTTTTTTTACCCAAACTGTTTAGGAGAATAAAAATTATGAAATTTATGACCAATGTTTGATATAAGCATATTGAATAAAGATTTAATCACCATATGTTTTTAGGCAAGCTGAAACCAGAGAAAGCAGTATTGTTATTCCAGTCTCAATCCTGGGGACAAATGAACATTTGTCACTCACTGTGGCTTCGGTTTCCCTCAAGCATGTGAGTGTATGCTCCTGGTCTAAATGACAGGAGGCCAGAGGAAAACTGGTAGTATAAAAGTATGATTCCTATTCATCTTACCACATTGGCA
This sequence comes from Rhinopithecus roxellana, assembly GCF_007565055.1. NCBI lineage: Eukaryota > Metazoa > Chordata > Mammalia > Primates > Cercopithecidae > Rhinopithecus > Rhinopithecus roxellana. The sequence continues at coordinate 116,319,633 of NC_044553.1, read as the reverse complement.
GCAAGCTCTATAAATGTGATATTACACTGAAAACAATAACACTGCAGCTGTTCTCCTTGAGGTGGGCACTATTCGAGGGAGGCTGTTATACTCACATGATTACTGCACATACATATGCTCCATGTCAACACATGTGAATATAAGACAGAGAGAAGCAGAACCATCTAGTTTCTTGGATTCAACTATAATTTGTAAGCAAGCATACAGAGGAGCAGTAGTTCATTTGAGGATATATATGACATTTTACCAAGCTTTAAAGGCAAAAGGTGAGTACAGTGATACGTTAGTAATTAATGAGACATGTGGCATATAATTAATTCATAAAGACTTTGAGCAGTGCACAGTGGGACCTTGATATGCCTATTTGCCTCACAAATCAGCTGCAATTTCCATTCTATTTTCTTAGCTGCATTTTCTTCATAGCACTTAACTACACAGGATAGCCTGCAATAAACCTAAAAATTATCACCTGGGTCTGCAACCCAGGGTACTCCCTCTGCAGTGGGCACTTAGTGATGGCGTGCCTTTGGTGAGCTCTGTAACCTTCTCTGCCTTAACATTCTCATCTCTTAAATGGGACAGTAAACGTATTGCTCACATACAACTATTGAGATAAATATGTTAGAAAATTGATATGACCAGACTATTTAGAAAGCAGAGTTCAGCTTGTTCAGTGACAAATGGTGTTAGTGTAAGCTTTGTTCTCCATTCACAAAAAAGATAGCTCTGATAGAAACAATGTAACAGACTGACTACAGTGGAATGAATGGTATACATGCTTCTATGTATTAGATCCAATTGTAACAGAATCAGTTTACATTAAATCTGTCATTTGGTGAGAAAAAAGAGAAAGAAAATTGATGCAAAATGGATAGCTCAATTCTTGGCACACAAACGTAAATTATTATAATACATCATCATATAGATTATATATGGCATAATATATCCATTACGAGATTATATTTCATATAATAAAATTAATTTTAGTTATTTCATTTTATAGTCTACTTAAAATTTGGATTTTTATTTAAAATAAACTCTCTTCCAAATATTGGAAAACACAGGCTTGATTTTTGTACATTTCTTCAGATTGTTACTTAGTCATACTAGTTGACCTCATTTAGGCCAGCCTTCTGAGCTTCTGAGTTTTTTTGACTCATTTTTTTCAAGTGGCAATATACCGGGACAGTCTATTTGGCTTCCAAAATGGAAAGTAGGACAATCTTTCCTCCCTATTCAACCTGCATTGTCTTCACTTTTATTCCATCAGCCTTCCCTTTATACTAGACTACCCCTATGATTGAAAGCACTGAAAGTCGAAAGAGGCCAAGGGCCCCACATGGAAGAATCTGGGGCACTCACTAATCCCAGGCCCAGAGAGGTCTAAGAGGAATTATGAGAAGCAACGGCTGAAGTATGTGTGTCTAGCATTGCCCTCTCTTTTGCTGGTAGATTATTAACCTTTAACTTTGTCAAAGTGGATAATTTATATAATCCCTTGACATCCTCTTAACCAACAAAGCTGTATCATCCTGTGTAATGTGACTACTAGGAAGACATATCCTGGACTTCTTCTCCAGAGCACTTCTAATCTGGTTTCATTTTAAGATTATTTGGTCTTAAATCTTTCTACAAGATATAAAGCTTAAAGCATAGTGGGGACACTTTTCCCAAGACATAGATGTTCTAATCATACTTTCCTGACTCTAAAATCTTCCTGAATAGATTAAGACAAAACTTCATGACAATCACTCTTAATGTCAAGTATTCTCTGGATGTCCTGCCCTCTTCAGAAAGCAGAGAATATTTTGGAATTGGCTCCCAGTGGGGTCCTGGGTGCAGAGGCTGCAACGAACCTGTTGAGTGAACCTCCTCTTTACCAGAGGGAAAAAACCTTAGTGTGTCAACTATAGCCTGATTGCAAACCAAATGCACATTTGAAGTGTATTCTTAAATTTTGAATTTTTTTTTTGAATGTGGTAATATTAGCTAGGCTGCATAATGAAAGGGATTTTGTCCATTTTGTTTACTAACAAGGCAAATAATGGTGTGTTCTTTCTCTACATATATAATTTTTGAAATGAATCCATAAGGAATACCTAATAAATGTATCTGTCTTCAGAATGTAGGTAATCCTTTTTGAAGATATTCAAATGTTGGTCATTCCACCTAGTCAACACAATAGCAAAGGTTATAAAATCTGAATAAGAGAGCATTGTAGATATGCTCTATTTTATAAAACCAATCCGGTAAAACTGACATTTCATTAAAAAAAAATCACAATTCCTTTCTTAAAATGAAGCATCAAAACTGACATGAAATACATAAATTGTATTTGCTCTAGAGACATGTTTAATCGCAGTTTCCTCACCGAAATGTTCTAATCAATGTGTGGCTTTTATCAGACCTCTTCTGAGCTTATTCTCCTTGGGGACTGTTGCCCCAAATGTAAGATCCAGCCGACAGACATGCATGTCAATCTGAAGAATAAACCTCTCTGGACCTTTAAAGGCTTCTCCTCTGAATACCACAATGGCTAGAGGTTTTTCTTCTCAGCTGCTCTCAAAGGCATCATCATCTACTGTGCCCATGCTGCCTGGTCACTGGGAAGAATACTAATGACTTTCTGGCCATGAGCCCTTAAATATTGAATTGAAGAGTCAAAATTTGGAAATCCAATGCTAGATTTTTCCAACATATTTTTAAGAGAAGGAAAAGAGAAACAGTATGGATGGAATAGGTAAGATAGCTTTCTAGAGTAATGAGTCCTTTGTGTCTTTTTTCAGTTTAAGAGAACATTATTCAGATAAATGTGATGGGGCTTATTAATGCAAAATTTACCCAACTCAGATTGGCAGCAATAAAAGACAAGCCATGCCATTGTTTTGTTTGTTGTTATTGTTTTAATCTAGAGGAACAGTTTCTATTCTGAATTTTAAAATGGATTGAAATTTCAACTGACATACAGAAAACTGTACATAACTTGCAGTCTGTTCATCTATATAGAACACCAAAGTGAATGACAATGAGGTGAGGATATCACTGAATGAACATTATTTGTCAGATGTATTGCAAGGAAAAATGCTAAAAACTAGTGTTGTGGGGATGGAAGGATGGAAGGATGGATGGATGGATGCATGGATGGATAGGTAGGTGGGTGGATGGATGGATGAGAAAGTATAGGGTAATGGCTATGAGAGATTTGAACAAAAACCATTTGGATTCAAATCCTGGGTCTGCCACTTACTACCTCTATAACTCAGGGGAAAAAATTGCATGAACTCACCTATAGAATGAAGATGTTGAAGACAAAGATAAGACAATGATGATGATATGTACCTCAGAGAGTTTTTGTGAGAATTAAGTGATTTTATAGACTCCACAGCACTTAAAACAGTGTGCGTACATTTTAAGCACAAATGTTAGCTTTTATTATGTTAGGAAAAAAGAAAGCCAAATTTTATGCTAAGCCATATTGCTTATATCTTGTTTTTCTACAAAGCTTTGGAGTTTACAAAGATTGTTCACATATTTAAATTATTTGATTGCCAATACGGGCATATGATTTAGATATAATCATAACAATTTTACATTAAAAAAATAACCCAACCAATTGGGAAGCAGGATATCTTGCATTAAATCACAGTTTAATTTAATGGAAAACCTAATGCTAGAGACCTGGGCTCGAAAAATGGCTTTGAAATCTTTTACCTCAGAGATTTTGGAAAAGTCACTTAACTTCTCTGACCCTGGGTTATTTATCTATAAAATGGTGATAAAATGGTGATACATTCATTTTAACATTGTTTTAAGTTTTGTTCTTCTATCCAATAAATATTTATGGTGTGCCTCCTATGTACCAGGCACTGTGCTAAGAACCAGACACACTGGCACAACACTACAAATGCCAGGTATTTTAACAAATCAATAAACAGTCCCACTGTTTTCATTGCTTGTATCATCAGTTGCTGTTCTCCCAGGGAGAGGCCAGCAAAATCAGATCTTGAATCAGAGCTTGCTCTTTGTAATAATTTAATGAAGTTTCCTAAAATTTTCCTGATGGGTAAATGGTCAGTAGTGTCTTAGTGAGGCAACAGTCTGCTGTAGACAGACGGCTTGACCACTGAAGATTTCAGTGGGAATTGACATCAAACATCCATTATTTTTACTTTTTTGTTTTTATTTTAAATTAAGATTATTGAGGTTCAATTTACATACAACAAAATGCACCCATCTAAAGGGTAGTTTGATGCATTTTCACAAGTGGGTACATCTCTGTAATCACTCCCACAATCAAGATATAAAATTTTTTCATCACCTCAGAAAGTTTCTTCACTCCCCTTTGCAGTCAATAGCCCACCCCTGTTTTGAGAAAACCATCAATTTAGATTAGTTTTGTCTATTAAAGGATTTCATAAAATAGAATCATTCCATGTGTAGTCTTTTTATGTTTGGTTTCTTTGGCTAATCATGTCATTGAGGTTCATCCATGCTGTAGCATGTACCAATATTTTGTTCCTTTTTATTGCTGAATAGTATTTTATTGCATGGATTTGCTGCAATTTGCTTATTCATCCATCTGTTGATAAATATTTGGTGAGTTCTCAGTTTGGGGTGATTATGAGAACAACTGCTATGAGCAATCATGTGGACATGTTTTATTTTTCTTGGGGAGACAGTGGAATTCACTGAATCATATGATAAGGGTATCTGTAAACTTAACTTTAAAAATGTTTTCCAAAGTGGCTGTATATGAGTTCATCCCAACTGGCCATGTAAGAGAGCTCCAATCGTTCTATATTTTTGCCAACAATTGGGTTCATTTTTAATGATGAAATAGGCAAAAATAGTAAAAGGAATTCCATGTGGACAGGCACAGGACTCTCAGAAGCCTCTCAGAAGTCCTCTCAGAATCACCTTTAAGGGGACTTTTCTAAGGTTCATCCAAAGATTCAGAAATAACAAAGTCTTCCATACATAGTGAAGAGAGTGAGAAAAAGACACACAGATGGGTGAGGGCAATTGAGGAAAACAAGAAAGAGTGAAAAGTAGCAGACTACCCTAAAAATGGCAAGTTATATCTGTCAATGACCAAGGTGGAGAAGAATGGAAAGAGAAGCTTCATAAAATTTACAGAATTATTTTAATTGTCTATTCACAAAACAAATCTATTACAAAATATCATATTTTTAAAATACTACACACAAAAAAGCCGATTTATTTTTCAATGGGTAAGGCTGGGGTTTTGTTGGTGCTTTTATTACAAAGCTTTACTCAGACATCCAGGGGTTGGCAATAGCTGCCAAAGCTTCTTCATTAGCCCACCTCTAAGAATGTAAACACTGAAAACAGTTATTTTAGGGTCAGGCACTGGAAAAGATGCTAATAAAATAAATTGACCAGCTTTCTACGGATGAGAAAACTCTAAAACCTGACGGCTTTCTGCTGGTAACTGCAGCAGTAAATTCAGGCAATCCTGGATAAATGTCAGGCTGCTTTTGGGAAGAAAATGCCTCCATCAAGCTACCAAAATATTATGAAAAGGGGTATGGAATTGCTGTAGGGAGAAGTGTTCGGGCTGTCTCCTCTCTTTCCCCAATCTCCTTCACAAAGCAATGCTAGACATGATGTATTTTGTATTATTAATACCATTGTGCCTGTATTGGATTTGAAGATTCCGGAACATTCATCTATATTTAATTTAGGTATCTGTCTGTTTCTGTAGAGAAGGGAATATGAATGGCTGGTGGGAATAGCTATCTATATTCAATAGTGCCCAACATAATTATTCTACATGTTTTGTGTTCCCTTACATCCTTTTATTTCTTTAGCATGTATTCATTCACTTAACAAACAGTAATTGAGTGCCTACTGTGTACTAGGCATATTCTAGAAGCTGAGGATAGAGTCGCAGACAAGACAAAGTCCCTACCCTCATGGAACTACCATAGAGAAAAGGGCAAAATGCAATAAACACACCACTGAACATATATCGTGTAACATAAGGCTAAGGGCAGTGGAAATGATTAAGAAGGTTAAGGCATATAGGATGTGCTATGTAGAAAGCACTTTATAATATCAGATAATCAGGGACCTAATTAGGATATTATTGAACAGAGCAGACCAGGTACATACTAGGGGAAAGAGCAATTCCAGCAGAGGGAACACTCAGGGCAAAGAGAATGAATCTGGAACATTTGTCACTTTCTGGATCACCGGGATGTCTCAGAAAGAGCAAGGAGGCCAGTGGGCAAAAATAGCAAGGTGTGTCAGGGACAGTGTGAGGAGATGTGGGCAGAAGGGCAGCAGGATCACATCTTAGAGAATATTTTATTTCATTCAGTAAGAACATTGGTGTTTACCATGATTGAGGTGGAGCCACTGAAGTACTTCTGTGTTGAGAGCTTCCTTGTGCCCCATCTTTCTCTGTGCACTAGGATGTGACAAGGTGTGAATAGGATAGGTAAGGTTTGCACCATCCCTGAGCCTCTACACTAGCTAAGCATGTGCTAAGGACAGGTGATAAAGATTTGGAAGGCTCCATTTTTCCATGAAGGAGTTCCTGGTGTAGTTGAGACAGGGAGAGTAAATGGAAATTACATTACAGTGTCATAAGGTAATAGTCAGTGCATCAAGAGGTTACAAATGAGAGGCACCTCCCACTCACTAGGAGAAATCAGGAACAATTTTTCTGAGACAAGTGTCCTGGTGAGAGTGGTCAGCACTGGAGAGAGATTGTGGAATGACACTCAAGAAAGGGAATACCATGTACTGAGGGACAAACATGTGACTACTTGGCCTGCTCAAAGACCTGTGAGTTTTTCAACATGATGGACACACAGAGCATGCCTATAATAGGGAACGGAGAATATTCCAGGAATGTTAGGAGATGAGTCTAGAGATTATGCTTAGATTATTCCTAAGATTTCTAATGAGTCTATATAATGTGTCCAGGCAAAGCTACTATGGCTGGCATAAAGCTCCTCCACCAATCCATGGAGGCTATCTTTAGGATATAAGAGTCAATTCATGGAACAGCTAGTTCAAGTAGAAATTTCTGAATAATAAAATCATCAATGTTGGTAAAAGACAAGATTTTTTATGGTCATGAACGCCAGGCAGAGGAGTTCAAACTTTATCTAGTGAGGATTAGAAATGACTGAAGGTTTTAAAATATGGTAAATGTACCTTTTGGGAAGTTTAACTTTACAGACGTGCAAATCATACAGAATTGGGAGAAAACAAAAAGGAGACAGGAAAGCACATTAGAACAGTGGCCAAGGCCTGGAGAAAAAGGGAGGCATGGGAAAGACATTGAGAAGGTGGTCTCTGGCAGGTAATGGAAAATGGAAAAGGGGACATGAACTGCTCTTACCTTCCATTATTCATTTCTCCTTTTGGTAGGTAGCAGCAACTGGGTTTTCCTTTGGAGGAATTACCTCTATCCCATGGTATGCCAAATTAATACAGCTTTTAATCAGAATTCCAAGACCTCTCTGGCCAAAGTGTGGTCATATGACCACAGGTGAAAAGCAGGAACTAATTAAATATTCAGAAGCCTAAGAAAGGCTGTTTTCTGAGAGATTCTGGTAAAGAAGAATTCTAACACAATTTCAGTTAAACAAGTATTTCTTTTAAACAAATATTATAAGTATACCAGAATGTAAAGAACAAGGTATCTATCCTCAAACTTCCTACATTTTAGATGTCTCTAAGGTCCTTCTTTCCCTCTGCCTTCATTTACACTCTTTCTCTTCTTAGCTTGCATGACCAGCAGCAATAGAACAAAATAACAAAGGCAATGGGATGCCCAAAAAGTACTGAGAAAGTCACGCATGCTGAAATTTAGTGGGTGGGAAAGAAAGTGTCTAACCAGTTCAAGTATGGCAAAAACATAATCTCAAGGCATACAAAAATGTTCCATAATGAGCCTGTATATTTAGTAAGTCAATAACTAATTCTTTTGAGTATGTCTGTACATATGTATACATGTCTAAATTAATATTTTCAAACAAAGAATGGATATCCATTAAAACATATCCCGGAAGATATTATTAGCTGATGACAAACTCCAAGAAAACTCCAAGAAAAAAATATCAACTTAAACCTATAAATATCTGGATAGTGCAGTAAGAATATCTATTGATTAATCAGTAACTAATGAACATAAATATAATGTTACTAATAATGGCTCTATTTAAAGCATATTCCATGCCTAGGTACTAAGCTAGAGAATTTTTATGCAGCATCTTCTTTAACACTAACCACAAACATGTTATATCGGTGTTGCCTGCATTTTATAGATGAGGCTCATAGAAGTGAATTAGCCTCTTCAAAGTCACAGTCAGTACATAACTAAGCTAGAATTTGAGTCCAAATGTCTCTAACCCCAACTCTATTATTCTGACTCTATTCTTAAATAGTACTAGTCAAAAAAGTTAGGTTTTGGATAAGAAAGTAGTCATTCTCCAGTCTGAATACACAGAATGAATATTGTTCAAAATTTTTGTAGGTTGAGTATAAGAGACAGAAAGCATGTGGCCCCAAACACTTCATTCCAGAGCAAACAGCCAACCAACAAATCCAGTTCAACTTTTCATGACTTCTCTCCTTAAATGTGTGATTTTTACCACTGTCTACACATCCAACTTAGTCAGGGAGCCTTATAAAAATACATATGTCCCAACTTCATACCTAAAAATTATAATGCATTAGGTCCAGGGTAGGGACTTGACAAGGAAAAAATGTGGAATAAAAAAAATAAGCCTCTCCTGGGAGAATCTAATGGATAGTCAAGGATAAGTATTACTGCCTTAGATAGCTAACAGTCAAATCCATCATGAAATGGACCCCAATCATCACGGGAGGTAGTTGAACTGAATGGCTTTATGCCACAGTCAATTTATCAAGATAAATAGAGACATGATTTTTATCAGGCCAATGTTCATGGAGTCAGAAGTCACTGGGCATTGATGGCAGGGGTATTTATGAGCTGCTGGAGTAAGCTGACACATAGGACTATGGGTAGGTGAACAGATGGCACACAAAAGGGAATCTTGAAATGCCACAATTTACTGTTAACTTTAAAAAAAAAATAGGCCAGTGAAAGAGAAAGGGGGTTTATTTGCAGCTTATTTCTTGGCATACAGAGCCACGGATGTCACTTACTATCATAGCAAATCAAAGTATGGCTCTCCTGGGTGGAAGGATTGGACATGCCATTCCTCAGTCACTCCACTCACAGGCATGCATGCAACAACCCAGAATCTGCCTCACTGAATACCAGGAGGCTGCCCTAGCTGGACACCTAACAGAGTTCTGCTGCCTAGTCCCAGCTAAGGCTTCCTACCTCCTCCACACTCTTAACAGACATCTTACGCTGAGGGCTGTACCAGGCGGTGGTCCGGATGCTTTATGTGCTATTCATTACTTAATCCTTGCCATGAGCCTGTGTGGTAGGTAAAATAGCTCCACATTTTTACAGAGGAAGAAACTGGGCCACTTGGCCAAGAATCCACACAGATAGTTAAGTACAGACCAGGGTTTCAATCCCAGGTATTGCCATCTTCATAGTGTAGACTTTCAACCAATGCACCACTGTTGAATATGCTTCGCAAGGACAGAACCCCATTCTACCAATTGAAGATCTCACAACCCACTTCAAAGACAGCCAGTATGAGTTGCCTTGGATTTTTCTGCAATTGCATCTGTCCTGTGATCCTTTTTTCTTTGCCTGGGAGAAAAAAAAAATGTCTTTGATCCTTCTAAGATATATTTTTGTAGTGCTTAAGTACAGTGTCTGGCACTTAGTAAATTAGTTATCACTGTGGCTGTTGTTTTGTTGTTATTACCATTGCCTCCTTGACCAGCCTATCTCTATTTATTTTCTGAGTTCCATTTCCTCCTTTTGCTTTAGAAATGTACTCATATTTTGGCATTGATCCTCATATTTTCTCTCTCTATACTCCTTACGGGGCTTTGTATCTATTCTTCCAGCTTTAACTTTTTGTGTTACCCTCAAAAAACTGCACCTGTAACCTTGACTTCCCTTCAGTGCACCACATCCTTATTTCTCATATACTCGCCACAAATATCTCCATACAAATATCTTGCCAGCCAATGAAATTCAAAGTATTTGAAACTGAAAGAATTATATTCCTTCTGAAATCAGCTTTTTTCTTTTGAGTTAAATTTTAATGGCACACTATGTCCCATAGTAACTCAGGTTAAACATTTCATAATTACATCTAATTCCCTCCTCTCTCTTTAACCTTCACAACCAATCAATTACTGAATATTCTTGAGTCTACCTGGCCTCAGGCCTCTCCCTGCCAATCTGATTGCCCCCACATTCAATCAGAGACTAAACAGATGTTAGCCTAGATACTTGAGGGACCTTCCTTTCTTCTGATTCACTTTCCTCTAAGACACTCTAGACACAACTGTCATATTAATATTCCCAGATAGGCCAGGTGCATCTCTCCACTGTTAAAAATCCAAAGTGTTGTTTCTTAACTGACAATGGGTGGGGAGTTGGATCTTTAAGTAATTTTTAGATGAGTAATTCATGTAACCTCCTTTTTGTACTAGTCACCTACACATGGCTCTACCCTCAATGATATCAGCATGCTTAACTCATGAGTGGGGATTCCTGTCTGACCTGAGATAATTGATGTCTTATCTTCTCTTTGGTCACAGGAGTTACCCAAGAGAAGCCCAAAAAAGGAGACAGGAAATGGTGTTCGTAAACAAATCCAAATACTACCTTCTCTACATCTCTGGCCCATGATGAGCTTTGGTTCTTACTCCTCTAACTTCCTTTCATTTATTGATCACATTTATTCTGTTTTGATACTTCTTGTTTTTTGTTTTTGAGACAGAGTCTTGCTCTGTCATCCAGGCTGGAGTGCAGTGGTGTGATCTCAGTTCACTGCAACCTCTGCCTCCCAGGCTCAAGTGATCCTCCCACTACGCCCTCCTGAACAGCTGGGACCACAGGCCCATGCCCCCACCACTGGCTAGTTTTTGTATTTTTTTGTAGAGTCGATGTCTCATTATGTTGCCCAAGTTGATCTCGAATTCCTGAGCTCAAGCGATCCTCTCACCTCAGCTTCTCAAAGTGCTGTGATTATAGGCATGAGCCACTGCACCCAGCCCTGTTTTGATACTTTTGTGTTACCTTACATTATTAGTTCTGTTAAAAAGCACACTGTCCTCTTTTTTTTTTTTTTTTTTTTTTTTTTTTTTTTTTTTTTTTTTCAGAAAATCTCATAAGAACTGGCCTTCTCAACTCCAGATATTCCATGCTGGCCTTAAATAGTGCTTGGCCCTACCAGACAGTCAGTAAGTATTATTAAAATCTAGTGTGTGGTTGATGCTCATTTTGGATTTCCTAACTATTTGGAATGAGATTTTGAGCAAGGTTTCCTCAGCATGGCTATTTGTATCAGGTGGCACTTTTTTGGTTTTGAGTGATTTAAAACACAACTCATCTTGACTTAAACACTTTGACTGATGTCGCTGAAACACCTAGACATAGATTTCAAGTCAGACAAGACTGATCAAGAAGCTCAATTGATACATAAAGGATCCAATTTCTCTCCATCTCTCCTCTCTGCTTTCCATGGTGTCAGCTTCATTCTCAGGCTACACACAGCAGTGCCCAATATCTTAAGGCTTTCCCTGGCTATAGCAAACAAAATGTCCACTACAATTTCGGGGCTCACATCTTTATCCACTGTCTTCAGAGGAAAAGAGTCATTTGCAGTACCTCTAGGTTTTAGGATTTACTCTCTACCGTTGGCCTGAATGGTACAAATGTGGATCTATCTTTTTAAAATAACCACATGGTGGAGAAGAGGCAGAAATTAAATACACAGAAGGAAATTTAGGTACTGGTGGCAGGAAAGGGGGAAAATTAACTTTTAGGTTGAAACCAATAACTTTACTACACTGATCATCAGAATCACCAGATAAACATAAAAATTCAGATTTATGGGCCCTATATCAAAACTTCTGAATCAGAATCTTGTTCTAAAGTATAGGATCTGCACTTTATAAAACCTACTCAGGTAATCCAGACTGTGGGATCAAAGCATCTTGCTTCTGTCTCTTCCTTTATTGGTTTCGGTAACACAGAACAACAATCCGGATATATATTTAAAGGATATAAAATAATGCTTAGAAAGAAATATGAGTACCAAGGAAACTAACTCTGTAAATATAACAGTGTAATTATTTTCAAAAACCACTTCTGCCTGTAACCTCATCTAAAATAAAAGCATATGAGCCGCAGGGATGTCTGATTCTGATCTTTCAGACTCACTAACACAGATTTATTCTCTTAGATGGCATGATGAGTAGTTGCATCTTTGAGGGGAGTAGAAATCTATCCTCCTGGGTACCCTGGCCCCATTGTGAAAGAGTCACAGATATAATATCACAAACAGAAATTCAATATAAATGGAAGTTTCCTCTGATGATACAAAATAATCAGAAACTTTGCAGGTATTTGCATAAGTGTGACAGGAATGTTAGAAGGACGAAGTGCTAAGAAATCCAAGTTCCCTCCTGGCACAAAACCTGCTCTCAAGCACTGGCTTCAGAGCATTCACTTGAGCAATTCTAATACGGCTTGCCATGCCAATGAAGTTGCAGAATGCTCTGTTGAGCTTGTCTGGCCCAGGAGAGATCCTATGCAACACCAGAGCAGTGCGTCTGGAGAGGGAAAGGAACAGAACAACTGCAGCCAGCTCCAATTCCTCACCTACTGGAATGAAGGTTTAATATCCTCAACTGATTAAACTTAAACAAACAAATCAACATGCAAACATAAAGGGAAGACAGATGTGAGGGACAGGAGAGTGACAGGTTGCTGGAGGGACTCACTTTAGCTTATCCTCCTGAATCATGTCTGCTCTCTTATGGTGAGCAGGTCATTTTCCTGTCTTCTCCCAGCTGTGTATAGTCTTGCTTCCCTTTCATTCACCCACCTCCCAGGCACTCTCTACCAGTCTCTCTCTCTCTCTCTTTTTCTTCTTCTTCTTCCTCCCTCTCTCTCTCTCCAACCCAAGTGCTCTGAGGAAGCCAACATGATGGATAACAGATGTTCTTTGACATATTGTGTCATTTATCACACAACAGCCCCAATCCTGCTAACAGGGCCTTTCCCATATGTCACTGTCAACTTTTACATGGCCCCAATGCATCAAAAAGAAATGGTTTAATACAACGTGCTGTAATTCCTGAGTCACAGCTCAATGGAGGGGTTTGGGACACAGAGCTCCCTTTCCTTTCCACTTTATTTATTTGTTTCAACTGGCTCTTGTGCCTGATAAATGGATGAATGAACTCATCTGAGGTCACATGGAGGGAAAAATCATCCACAGAATTGTGCTTCAGGTTGGAAGAAAAAGGGAAGGTAGGTCTAAAGTGAAAGGCAGGAAATGCAGGCTGCACTCTATTACCACACTCCCTAGCAGACTCTTGCTTATTTTCTATGGAGCAGGGCATCTGCCATGCTTAATAACAAGGAGTGCTCAGTGGTGAAATTCTATAAATCCAGACTGACAAGGGAGTGCCCCGCTGTGTCCCCACAGGGAAGAGAGTTGACCGCATCAACCGCAAGGGAAGTTCCTCTGACCAAGTCTTCACTGAGGGCTGCTCCCGCTTTGGCTGAAGCAAAAGGGTTTTGAGGTATTTCCTGTTATAACCCATTCATCCCAGAAGCATCGCTATAGCAACAAGTCACATCTTTGTAAGCACCAAAGGCTATCGCATGTTCACACTTTATGGATTTGTTTCTCTCCAGATCCTCATGGCCGACTTGCTACTCCCGTCAGCTTGCCAGTGGGCTGCATCTCCCCCAGGGTGATGGGCTTCAAGTCAAGCTGAGTGCCAATGTGACTGTTCCTGAACCCATCTGAGGCCTTTGATGCAAGCCACATCCATTCCCATGGGAAGGAGATGGGAAGATGCACACAGTAATAACACAGATTTTTTTAACACCCCAACTCAGACAGGCAAAGACAACGTGGTTTCCACCTTTTTATATATATGAACACCTACCCCACTGGATAATGAAAATCTTAAATTCACATTTTAATGTATCTCAATTTATTTTTTCGTTTGAATTGTCTTTGGGGTTACAACAACTTTGTGGGAAACCAAATTAAGTGAACTCAGAATTTAACTCAGTTAAATTTTCTCCCCTCCTTCCTTTTCCCAAGATGGGATGTGGTTGTCCTGGGACTGTGAAGGCATGGGGAGCAGGTGGCCCCTTGTCTTGTGCTGGTCTCTTGACTGCAAAGGGCTGGGCTGGCCTTTAGGTGTGGGCTGTTGGCCCTGGGGCTGACTCCCAGCACACTCTCCCTTTCTGTCACTGGATGTTACTGCTGGTTTTCTTGCTGTTATTCATAGCTCTGCTTTTGCTGCATGGACAATGCTCCCAAGGATCCTAAGAGCCACCTTGGTTCTTAGTACCTGGGACTCCCATTCAGGCCTTAGGCAGGATGGCCTGTCCCCAGATAGCTTTTGGCCCTAGGCTCACACTACCCCTGTAGTGAGCCCTTCGGGCCAGCTCTCCAGCTAGATTTCCAGGAACTCTTCATTTCTGACAGTCATGTGAAAACTTTCAGGTCCTTTCACACCATGCAATAGCTGAATGAATCCGGTTAGGGCTAACCCCAACTCTCCTTCTCCCTGAACACTAAAGTAAGAATTCCTATCCAAGTGACTTACTGGGGTGGGATATTCTTTGAAGAAAAGCGGAATGAGGAAAGCCAGCAAGAGGGGAGAAAAAAAGCCAGTGAGATTGTGTTCTCTGACAGATATATAAAAAAGAAATCCCCAACACCACTAATTAATCATCAGGGAAATGCAAATCAAAATCACAGTGAGATATCATCTTACCCCAGTTAGAATGGCTATTATAAAAAAGACAAAAGATATCAAGTGCTGGCAAGGTTGTGGAGAAAGGGGAATGCTGGTACACTGTTGATGGGAATGTGAATTAGTACCACCTGTATGGAAAACAGTACAGATATTCCTCCATAAACTAAAAACAAATCTATCATATGATCCAGCAATCCTACTACCGAGTATTCACCCAAAGGAAAGAAAATCAGCATATCAAGGTGATACCTGCACCCTTATGTTTATTGCAGTACTAGCCACAATAGCTAAGATATGGAGTCAACCCAAATGTCTATCAATGAATGAATGGATAAAGAAAATGTGGCCTATATATACAATAGAATACTGTTCAGTTATAGAAAGAGTGAAATCCTGTCATTCATGGCAACATGGGGGAGTTTGGAGGACATTATGTAAAGTAAAATAAGCCAAGCACAAAAAAAAAATACTATGTTTTCTTTCATATATGGAAGCTAAAAATGTTGATCTCATAGAAAGAGAGCATAGAATAGCAGTTACTAGAGGCTGGGAAGGGTAAGGGAGAAGTGGGGAATGGTGAGAGGTTTGTTAATAAACACAAAATACAATTTGACAGGAGGAATAAATTCTGGTGTTCTGTAGCACTGTAGGGTGACTATAATTAACAATAATTTACTGTTTGTTTTTAAATAGCTTGAATTTTGAATGTTTCCAACACAAAGAAATGATAAATATTTGAAGTAATAAACATGCTAATCACCATGATTTCATCATTACACATTGTATACATGTATCAAAATATCATATACCCCAAAGTATGTGCAACTATTGTAAATCAATTAAAAGTAACAAAAATGAAAAAAAAAAAAAAAGAACGTTGTCTCAATAGGAGATTCCCATCCATCTGATCATCCAGGGAAACTGAGAGCACAAACTGTACCCACAGCAGCCATGAGTCCCATCTGGAGATCCCTGGTGCCCTGCAGCAGCTGGTCATTGGCCAAGGGCCACAGGGGCTGAGTGGAGAGAGAGCCGCTAGGTTTCTCTGGCTCAGTGACTTCTGTCTAGCTGAGGGCAATGTCAGAAGAGAACAACAGTTTTTCCTTGTCAGACAATGTAGCATCCGGGGAGAGATGCACAGGCTGGTACAGGAGATCCAGACGGAATAGCAGTAACACCCACGACACTGCCGCCATCGCTTTTACTTCCCTGCAGCCACCTTGCCTTGTGGGCAGGAGCAGGGGGTTGGGGGAGAGACCCTCCTGCACAGCAATTGCATCTCTCTGCTTTTTCTTCCAGAGTTCTAAATAGAGACAGTCACATCTGTCTCCTCTGCTTCCTCTTTACCCTTCTCTAACACATTTTCCCCAAAACACTTCAGCCCTGACAGTGGAGGCCAGGAGGCCTATGATGAAGCACTTGCTTTTCTTGCTGTTGTTCTTTTGCTTCCTATAATCCACCAGGGCTGTAAGAGGTGGCTTTTTACTTCTCTCTCCAGCACTGATTCTCCTGCTATTATATTTAGTTCTTTCTCAAAGTTAATTCATTCCAGCCATTTCCTTGAGCCACGATGGTGCATTGAATGAAGGAAGAGAAAGTGGCTTACAACAATGACAGATCTAAAATGATCCTTTATTAGGATTGTTATTGTTATTAAAGGCAAGATTAAAAATATACTTTGAGTCAGGCTCTGGGGTTGACATTCCCAATGAAATTTTGAAAACCGTTGTGAAGTAGATATGATTAGATAGATCACTTACAAATGAGGAAGAGGCATCTAGGCCAGAAAAGTAAATGGTAGGCTGGACACAGGTAACAGGGAATGAAACCAGAATGTGAAACCAGCTCTGTCTGATTCAGTGGCTCAGGCTCATTCCGTTATACTGTAGCCCTTAGAATATTCAGAGATGGGGGAAATCTCTCCTTCACTCTCAGCCTGATCCTCAGATTCAAAGCCTGGGATTTTTGTTTTCTTTTTCTGACCTGACCACACGCCTTTAAAACTAGCTGAATACCACACACCACATAGCTGGTACCCAGTGACAAGGCACAGCCTCCCAGTTCCTTGCAAACAGTTGTCTCAAGCCAGGCTTTGCTTCTACCTTGGCTCTTGGCTCCCTTCTCAGTTCCTGAGGGTACTGGGCTCGTAATGTTCTAAATTTCATCAGTTGTATTATCATCTACCCCACGCCTGTGGATTTGGCAGCTTTCCCTTTGATACGCAGAGCTCTTTCAAGAATGACCTTAACTTTCCTTAAGTTATTCTGATCCTTCCCTGTCCAAGAACTGATCTCAGTCCAATACCTGGGAGGTCAACTGGGCAACAGGCTGCTGGGTTAGCATCCCTGCTGGGCTTGTCTCTTCCTTGTGATCAATGCAGACAGAAGATTCTGGTTTAACTCCTGCTGCCAACTCCATATTATTACATTCATCTCTTGTAATTGACCCTTTGGCTGACAACAGCTATGGTTAGACTCTGGAGAAGGGAAGCTACCCAACCTCTTCCGGTAAGAAGGATACAATGCCCCCTGCCCAAGTGCACACACTGTTATTTAGTCATTTAGTCCTTTTGGGAATAATGGTAATGCCTTGGCATGGGCCTGCTGTCACAGATACCTGGATATTCTCCCAGAAGCATATCCATGTCATTGGCACACCTACTCTCACACCGTCTTCAATGGTTCTCAAAGTCATTTATTAAACAGAATGAGTCAGTAAAAGCAGTCCATTAGGTGTGTCCTTCACTTCTTAAAAGGTGATAAATTTTGTTTGAGCAGGAATTGGAGAAAGCTGCTCAAGAAATTTTTTCTTTTCCATAGCATGAGATGTTGAAGATTTTGGTTCCAAAGGAAAAACAGGTCAATTTTTTTTTTTTAAGTAAGATTTGGACTTCACTAATTTAAAGGGTTTTTTAATGACCAGTGATAATTACATCCATGCATCCAAATTTGCTATAAGAACAATCATCACTCTCAGGGCTATGTAATACAGTCACATGACACAATAACGACACCGGCATCCTTTATAATACAGCTCTTGCCAGCAAGCCTTCACCTACCAGATTTGAGAAAATCATCTTTCTTGAGTCCTTATAGTAGAATGGATGGTTTCTGTCCTTGTTCTTCAACTGTATTTCTAACTCTAAAGGTTAGGTCTTTACTCCATCTGTCCTGACGCTTGTTCTAATGTATGACTCTGACCCCAATGTCCACTCCTGACATGGTGTTTGATCTTTTTGTTTCTTGAGCTTGTTTCTGATGCCTGATTCTGATTCTGATGCGTGTGCTACTCAACTTTTGTATCTCATGTCCCAGTAAAAGGCACCTTACTTCAACTATGTTCCGTTGGTTCAACTGCACAAATGAGAATGTTCTCAAGTTTGATGGCAGCTCCCTGGCTTCCATTCCTACTGTGTTTGTGCTGCAGTATTACAGCAGGAGACCATGTCAAAGGCACAGTAGGTACATACTCTATCTTGGATTAAAGCATCAATGATATCATTCACGAATATGTGTCTTGGAGCTAACTACTGGGCTCATTTCCTTGTCTAGTAAGAAAATCGACCTCATAGGATGGTTATGAGGAATAAATGAGATTGTGTCTATGAAATGGTAGGCACAGTGCCTGGAATAAATTAGTTAACTTCCATTACCTATTGTTGTTGTTGTTGTTGTTGTTGTTGTTGTTGTTGTTATTATTATTCACCATCCCATGGCAGGGATAGGACTATCACACATGTCAGTTTAGCCCTTGAAAACAGATTCTTGATCATAATTTCAACTTCTCCTTTCTTGATGATCTAAAAAGGCTTTTACAAAGATATCAACTTCTGAGTATAGCCAAATAATATATAAACCAACCATAAGTGATTATGTATTCTTAAGCATTTGTCTGGTTAGGCAGATTCCCTTATTATTTTTTAAATTATTCTACCCATCCCTCATGAAAATAGCATTAAAAGTTTCCTGACCCAAAATGTCTTAGATCCCAATGAATGATTTTCAAAGTATCATTTGCTCTTTTTCTTTCATTATTATTCAGCCTACAGTATTTCCATTTCATAAAAACACAACATGGCAGCACAAGAATCAAACACAAATTATGGTGGAAAATTAGTCAATAAACTTTTATTATATTAGTTCTTAATGCTGTTATTAATATTGAGGGACTTAAAATTAATTTCTATCCAGGGAAAAAATTATGGCTAAAACTTCAGATATAAGGCTGGCTAGGGCACTAATGAAGACCACTTCAGGAACCCTCTGGCTGTTCTCACTGGGACTGTGTGCTCTGACGTAAGGATTCTCCCTAAGTAAACTGGGAATGCTTCTGTATACACAGCCTACCTGCTGTAGGCTGTTGGAGTGATTGAGGCCTGAGGAACGCAGCTGTTGGAGAGAGAAGGAATATACTCATTTCATAACACCTTAAGCAAATGTATTTATTGGAGAACCACAAGGAAATACCACAATGGGATCAAGTTGTTGCTGCCTGGTCATGGTTTGAAAAGTGTTGGATTTCTGTGCTGTGCTCAATATTGCCTTGTCTTACTCCTGTTGTTGACCCTGTTAGTGATCTTTGCTGACTCCTGCTGAATTGAAATGCATTTATTCATTTATGCATTCCTTTATTCATTCTTTCAACTGATAATGCATTAAATACTAAGCCTTGGAGAATAAAAAATGAATGAACATTGTTTCTTCTGTCTTCAAATTTATAGTCTACTTGGAAAAAATTAAAATGTACCATACTGGGCAATTAATACTGAGCCATAAGAATGCAGCTCCCTATAGGGAGTTCAGCTGAACGAGATGTCGTCTCTAAGTGTGGGATATCAATGAAAGTCATGTGGGGGGAAATGTAATTATCACAGCTGGAGTTTCCAAATTTGTGACCCATCAGTGATTTTTAAATTAGTTTCAACATTTAAATATTGGCAAATAACACACACTTAATTTTTTGAATTTCTGACTACCCTTAAATATTGGGGACACTAGAAACAAGCAGGAGATGAGATGCTGCTACCCTGCATACACTGCCCCGTTATGACATCCTCACCAGGACTCTTCCACCCATCAGCATTCCCCACCTGGTTGAGTTTGCCACCCGCGAACAAGATTTGCAATAGCAGATAGGGCTTGGTAGGCAGGAGACAGTGGAGAGGGGAGAGGTGCCAGATAAAAATACATACTATCAGGCCATGCACTGTGGCTCATGCCTGTAATCCCAGCGCTTTGGCTGAGGTGGGTGGATCACTTGAGGTTATGAGTTCAAGACCAGCCTGGCCAACATGGTGAAACCCCGATTCTACTAAAAACATAAAAATTAGCTGGACGTGGTGGCAGGTGCCTGTAATCCCAGCTATTTGGGAGGCTGAGGCAGGAGAATCGCTTGGACCCAGGAGACAGAGGTTGCAGTGAACTGAGATGGTACCACTGCATTCTAGCCTAGATGACAGAACAAGACTCCATCTCAAAAAAAAAAAAAAAAAAAAAAGACAGACTATCAGTTATATATGAATTTAGATAAGTAGATACATTTTTAGGATAAGCATAATCCATTAAATATTGCATGGGACATGCTTGTACGAAATATGATTGGTTGTTTATTTGAAATTCAAATTTAACTAGATGTCCTGTATTTTTACTGGTTAAATTTGGTAACCCTGAATGGTGATAGAAGAATTGGGGGATAAGGAGGTCATTTCTGATAAAGTAAATGTTATTTTTAAAAGTAGAGAGAGAGAGATAAAGCATATTCCTGAGAAAAGGAGTATTCCAATCTGCTCAGAGCATGTGACTGGGGAGAATTAGGAGATAATAAGATAATAAAAATAAGAACTTAAGTATATTGAGCATTTCATGCCAGATCTCATGCAAAACAGTTTACCTAGATTAGCCTGTCTTTTGTCTCAAAATCCACCTATAACATTCACCGTTTTATAAGAAAACTGAGACTTGGCTGGGCGCAGTGGCTCAAACCTGTAGTCCCAGCACTTTGGGAGGCCAAGGTGGGCAGATCACGAGGTCAGGAGTTGGAGACCAGCCTTGCCAACATGGTGAAATCCTATGTCTACTAAAAAAATTACAAAAATTAGTTGGGCGCAGTGGCACGTGTCTGTAATCGCAGCTACTCTGGAGGCTGAGGCAGGAGAATCACTTGAACCTGGGAGGCAGAGGTTGCAGTGAGCCGATATTGCGCCATTGCACTCCAGCCTGGGCAACAGAGTGAGACTCTGTCAAAAAAAAAAAAAAAAAAGAAAGAAAGAAAGGAAAGGAAAGGAAGGGAAGGGAAGGGAAGGGAAGGGAAGGGAAGGGAAGGGAAGGGAAGGGAAGGGAAGGGAAGGGAAGGGAAGGGAAGGGAAGGAAGAAAGAAAACTGAGGCTTAGCTGGATCATGTGCTTTGACCTGTGACATTTGGTTGGCAAGTGAGAGAGGCTGGGTTTGACCTCAGGTGGCATGAGCTCATCCACTCTACACAACCACCCATGATAGAAACAGAAGAGTGGGAGGAGACAGAAGAAGAGAATGCGAGCTCATAAGGGTAGGATTAGCACTTTTTAAAGCCTAACCTCCATCCTGAAGTGCTCACTCCGTGTTAGTTGAAATTGTTGATGCTCTTGTAAGAGGCTTAGCACTTTAGTCACCAAGCAGGATTAGGATCAGCTGAGATTGTGACAGACTAGGTGGTGGGACCCAGATGAGTTGGAAAAACTGCATGCATATTGGGAAAAAAAGGAAATGAAAGGTCAGGATAAGGTAGTTCCTTAAGAGCACCAGACTGTGAAGAAGGGACTACATCTTACTGTGATTTTTAAAATTATGGTGCTCAATAAATGTCTCATAATGGTAACATAATGGAGCACTGAAGCAGGAGCAGTGACTCCTCAATCTTATTTAAAGCCCTTTCTCTTTTCTCCACTGGAGAGAAGAAGTAGCTGATCATTGGGCTAGTGCTTCACAAAAAGCCAAAATTATTTCTACAAATACCAGGACTCAGGGAGGGGAGTTTTGGTCACAGCACCAAGATATTTAGAATTCTATCTAATATTTGACAGCAATATTTATTCTCAGTCTTTCTTATTTAGATTCTCTGGTACATATCTTCATACATACCCTCAGTGTCCTATTGACACTGAGCTAACTTATAAAATTATAAAAACCACTCTCTCTGGTAATAGCAACTAGGGGAGAAGGTGTTTTAAAAATAGTTTCAATGGAAAATTCCCAAGAAATTTTGAGTCATTTTATGAAAAAAAAAAAAAAAAAAAAAAAAAAAAAAAAAAAAAAAAAAAAAGTCCTACTCAAATCCCTCTGCACAATGATGCTTTTTCAAGATTTGGCAAGGCCAGTTTGTTTTATTTTGATGAGTCACAGAGTCTTGAAACATACTAGAAGTCCCAGCTTTTGTGATTACTTACTCTTTATTGCCTTGTAGTTATTTTCCAGAACCATAAGCAGTTCTTTAGGCACTCTCTAAAAAACCTATATATACATCCTGAGTCTCTTCTCAGCTAATCCATTAAACTAATTAACTTTTGGTCCCTATTCCTTATTAACAGCTGCTGCTCTGCCTATTTGCAAAATAATAAATTTGAAATCATGGTTGTCAACTAATATTATTACTAATATAAGTCTTCCCATTAACTTAGTGTAATTGTTATGGCAGCAAAGGTCATGTCTCTGGTCTTTGTCACTCTATACACAATGCTTAGCACAGTGCTTGTCACCTAGTGGCAACACATTAACTATTTATTAAATGAATGGCATGAGCTAGAGTTTCCTGGCCCTGACACTCTTCTTGCACATTAAACTAATCCTGGATAAGACCATCATTCTGAACAAGAACCTTGCTCCCACACACCCAACAGACACACTTATCCCATTTTTACATCTATTTTTTTCCTTAGCTTAATTTTAACATTCTCCATATTTACTTACTTTCATTATTTATTTTAAATCTCTTCTTTGGTGTATCATTTGTTGCAGTCTTGCCCTTTCTCCCCTACCCGACTCCAGCAAGGCATAGTGCTGGGCAGGAGATGAGACTTTCTCTAAGCTTAGCCCTCAATAGGATGCTACTAGATCTCCCTACATACCCTCTCCAACACCACAGAGAGGGGTAAGACAATAATTTTCTATATGCATGCAAGGCTTAGAATTGAGGACTTCACTAAGAAATGGGGGGAAAAAAAGAGAGAGAGAGGAAAGGGATTGAAGGGGAAGTTAAGAAACTCCATTGCAATCACCCTGAAGTACCATCTTAGGGAAAGAAAACTGAATTTAAATATTCCTTAGACTATTGAACTACTGTGAGAAGAAATTTTAGTTAATATAGGATTAGTTAATGATAGTTGTTAATAATTATTGTGTTGCTATATATTGGTAACACATTAGTAACTATAATAACAATAGCTGAAGTTGTATTGAGCATTTACTATATGCTAGGAACAGTGTTAGGCACTGTACCTTATTATCTCATTGAATTAACGGGTTCTGTTATCTTCATGACTTTACTGGGAAGGAATCCGAGCCTCAGAGAGATAAACAAATGCACCCGAAGTTACTAGCTTGTTTGGGAGTTTAAGAATTCTGGCTCCAGAGCCCATTTGCTTCACCTATATACTACACTGGGTTAGTGACCAATCTGAAAATTAACTTCAGATGCTCCAAATTCTAAAGAAGCTCATTGAATTTTAATAAAATGACACAGAACCTTAAATCTCTAATTTGGCTTGAACTTCTGATTCACACGGAGGTGATTCTTTTAAAATTAGCCTAAATGGAGCGCCTTTCATGGCTTAAAACATAGGATTCTTCAAAAATGTAAATTTACCAAAAGTCTGATGAAAGTGAAAATATTGACTCTCATCCGGTGATATCACCCTGGTTCTTATCTAGTAACAATAATCCTCACAATACTTAGTAGAAAATCTTCATAATTCACAACTTATCTTCTCCCTGCCTGATCTCAGTCGCCCCCAACTGCCTTCAGCATAACCTCAACTCAGAGCTAAAACAGTGAAAACATCAAGAACATAAAAGGTAAAAGGGACAGAAAATTTAATATGCAAATATTTTAATGTGGGACTCATATGTCCTTATGTAGAGATTTACTTGGTAGGTTAATGACAAATATGTATTTCCTTCCCTTTCTAGTTCTTTCCTCCTAGAAATTATGAAAAGAACCATCTGAGTTGTCCGATCAGTATTTCTCCCTGTCCTACATATTTCAGTTGAATGGATTTACAATAGCTCAGGATCTTTCAGGCTATATATTCAATAGAAAATCTTACTATTGGACACACACCCTAATTTGTAAGCTTTAGTAATTGCTGTGGCTATGTGAGCAAACCAAATTCAGAACAATAGGACATATAAGCCCTGAATGTTCTGTGTTCATTTCTTCTACATCAATTACAGCTGGACTATAAACCTCTTCTGAGAGGAAGCCATGTCCATTTAATCAAGCTTTGCATACTACCCTGGATGAGTCCAGAGACACACCTGGCATTAGCTGCAATGCTACAGATATAGTTCCCTTATCAACTCTGACATCCTCTGGTATCAGATATTTTGGCAGCAGGTAGAAATGTAGCAGAGAGAGGACCAACTAATGGATTCTATTTAAGGACGTTTGATGAAAATGTTGACTGGCCCATGACCGATTTTATTCTTAGTGCTTAAATGTTAGTTAGTTAGTCAATTTGAATGTTAATTAGCCATAATGACAAGGAGTGTCTCTTTTTATGATCCTCTTAAAATGTATCCAGGGGCTAATAAGTAATGGGTGCATCCCATAAATATAATAAGTAAATAAATTAGCATCAGTTAATTTAAATGTAAGTAAACTGCACTCTCTGCTCTCCCTGCATTTCAGTTATTTTCCTCTCAGCATCTCTTCTCGCCTCATCAATTTCAAGATCTAAACAATATACTCTACAGCTGAAGAGCAAGGTCAGACATTATTGAATTCAGTGTAAAGCAAGTGGACCTTTTTCACTTTTTAGCCACATGTTGTCAGATAACTGGGTGGTTAGAATAAAGGTCAAAGGAAATGAGACTCGTAAAACTCTGTTTATGCGGACAACTGCTTTCACCACGGTGATTAATCCAGATGGTTAGCACAATCATCAAAAAGGTTAATTTGGTCAAATAACTACCTAGACTCAATTTTTTGAAAGCTGAAATGACTAGGTAAGTGAAAACTGGGTCTTGATAGCTTTTGTCTCTGTAAATTACTGTCTCTTAGAGGAAAAGGCCACAGGGACACATTCTAGTTAGAAAGGAAGGGAAGAGAGTTATTTGAGAAAGATGCTGTTATTTCATCCCTGCCCCTGCTTACTTATTCACTTGTTCACTCAGTATTAGCTTCTGGATTGCATTAGTGGATACATTAACAAATTTAGCACATCTAACAGAGACAGGCTGACACTTGGAGACTGAGTGGGAGTAGACACTGGAAGCTTAAATTGAGGGGCACCCTCCCTGGAGGGTACCAATTGCCGCACAGCCCATGCCAGAGTTCTCATGGAACATCCCTACTGGGCTTTAAAAGTAGAGACCCTGACAAATTTCTCTCTACAAGAAATGTGAATGGCAGTCGAAGTTGCTGCTCTATCAGTCAAGGGGCAGGATTTGGGAGCAATTGATTTTCTTAGATAGATATATTTCATTGAACGTTTTATTCAGTCTTCCTTGCAGTAGAAACGCCAATGTAATTTCCAGGGAACAGCCTGAACAGGGGCCTTCATCTTCCTCCTTCTAGAAGGGGCTAAACAAGTTCATTTAGAATGATGCAATCGTCCTGGTTCTATTTAAATTTCCTCTACCCATCATCCATTAACTATGTGGCTAATGGCAAAAAAAAAAAAAAAAAAAGGAGAAGAAGAAGAAGAGGAAAGGAACTTCATCTTCTTCTAGGAATTTATTCAGAATCTTCATCTTTTCAAGGCCAGCAAGTGGCTTCTTCTCAATCCTCCCAGGCCACTGACCTTTGGCTTTAGCTCCTGCATCCACCCTGCTCCGGCCTAACAGACTTGCCCTGACTTGAGCACAGCTGAGTCATCCTTGAGCACTTTGTTCTTAGATCTTGAATGTATACGCTTTCCCTGATGTGATCACTGGGACTGGACCTCAGCCTGACCCCTAGCAGCCCTGCAGCCAGGCCCTGCCAGAACCCTGAGGGAGACATGGGGACAGGGGCCACTCCAGTCAGTGCCACCTGCCCCTGTGCTGACACACTGGCTTACAGGAACCTGCCAGGGGCTGCTCCTCATTGTTCTCAAAGTGAAAAAAACCTCTTTCAATTTTTCACATCACTGGACCCAAGAAAAAAATTAAACCCAAAGCAGAATAGCCTCGGGCTTTAGATCTCCCTACCTCCTTCAGTCTTTTATCTAAGCTCCTTTATCTCTGCTATCCTTGGTGGTGACCTGATATTATTTAAGTGAAAAAGGTTGGTCAGCAAGAGTAAAGTATAAAATGAGAGGGAAAAAGAGTAACTCTACAATACAGAAACCCAGCAAACATTACCTCAGCAAGATCAACATCAATAGTGATAAGTCGTATTGATATAGCTCTCTTAATAGAATACAATAAAAATGGCACTTTACATCTATGGTCTTTTTCCCAAAAATACACACTAACACAGGCTAATTATGAGAAAAACATTAGCTCCATCCTAATTAAGGGTCATTTTACAAAGTATCTGACCAGGGCTCCTCAGAACTATCGAAGTCATCAAAAACAAATTCCAAGAAACTGCCATGGCCCAGAGTAACCTAGGGAGATGAGAGGACCAAATGTAACATGATGTCATGGATGGGATTCTGAGAACAAAAAATACCCTAGGTAAAAACTAAAGACATCTGAATAAAGTATGGACTTTACTTAATAGAAATGTATTAACATTGGCTTACATTAATTGTAGTTTGACATGTACGTAGTTGTTTGTCAGGAGGTCAGATCCCAGGGCAAGCTGGACTCAAGCCCTTATACCAGGTCCTTAGCAAACAGAATCCCGAGCCACAAAGTTAAAACCTGATCCTGGGAACCAGAGTGCTGAGAATCACAAGGGCCCCACCTTAGCAGAAGGATGGGAGGGTAAGAGGTGAGTCCCTGGATTCTAGGGCTGGCTGGTGGGAGAGGGGATTCAGAGCTATCATGTTGCCAGTACACAGCCCAATAGCCCTGGGGTGTTCAGATCTGCTGGAGGGAGGGGAAGCCTTTGAGATTATTTAAAACTGACTTTCCCATGTCACAGCAACCAGGAGTCTCAACCAAGTAGAGTCAAGGAAGGTAGTAGGGTCAGAGAAGTCAAAGAGGGGATAACAACATTAGCACTGTAGTAGGGTCCTAATAAAATGACCACAAATCAGTCCAAAAGCTGATACAGTGTATTAAGTAAGTATTAACATTTGGAAATGTGTGTGGAATCCTTTGGCTTACCAGACATTGCAATAAACACTCAGGATTACTAACAAAGTAAAATAAAAGCTTATAAACCAAGACTAATTAGCGTGAAAGTCAGTCTAAGTTACAGAAATATTTTACATACAGTTCTTTCACTTTGTCCTACAGAGACAGAAGCAGACACTATGGGTGGCATTAGTGCAAATGTTGGGATACTCCGAATTGCCCTATTGCAAATTATTCAGAAATATATGTGGTAACAGACACGTTCATGAACACCATATTATGTGCCCTGTGCTTAGCACTGTATGTTTAGCCATCCAGGTGTATAGGTTAAAGGTAACCCTACTAAATACTTCATAATGGAGGGAACATTATATTCATTTTACTTATAAGAAAGTAGGGCTATTCAATTTTATGTAACTTGTCCCAAGACCACTTGAGTACTGAAACTGACACTGAAAGAAACAGAGAATCCTAAGATGCCAAGTCAGGCACTAATCTCTCCTGTCATAGTTTCAGGTCAAGTTCTGGACAGCGAGGTTCATCATGGGATCTTACGAGGGGTTAGCAAATTAATACGGTCACTGCTAACAAGCAAATAGGTCCTCTAAAATACTGGGACTTTGAGCCAGGTAGATCAGGTTCTAATCCCAGTTCCACCACTTGGTAGCTGTGAGAACTTGAGTAAGTTACTTAACCTCTCTGCGTCTCAGTTTCCTTATCTATATAAGGCATTTTAGTATTACCTCTCCCATAGGATTGTCACAAGAATTAGAAGAGATTCTGTACTATAAAATGCTAGATACTATTTACTGTTACATAGTAAACAACCAGTTTAAGAATTTATTTTAAAAATGTATATGTATCACAAAGTTACACTGTAATACAACCTACATTCTCAAAAGTGAGTGCTGTGAAGTCTTTGTTCTCTCAAAGTCCCACTCAAATTTCAATTATCACCTGTGGACTGTTATACCTTTGTTGTCCTTCCAGAGCAAAGTTAAATCTCAGTGTGCTGCTTCTTTGCTTCCACAACAAGTTACTGATGCATCTATTAAAACATCTATCCTATGTGCAATGGTTAGCTCTTCTGGGTCTTCAAGCTTGATGTGGCTTTTGAGAATACGATTATATCACTGCTTCCCTAAGATCTAGAACAGTGTCTAGCACTTGGCAAAAGTTACACACACACACACACCCACCCACACACACACACACACACAGACACACAGAGAGAGATATTTCTTTAATCACTGAATTCTCCCTCAGGGTGCTTAGTAAATCCTATTAAGAAAATATTATATATCACAACTAAAACATATGCACTGAAATTATGATTTGTCTTTTCTAAGTATACTCTCCAACATATAACATTGATATAATGCTTTGATTTGCAATGTCTTAGAAATTCATAGATTGGCTACATCAATGTAGACACTCTAAAATGTTGGAATTGAAATAGGCTCTATTCCATTGTGCTGTCCCCCAGAAAAGCAGCTCCAACCTTCATCATTGAAGGCTAAAGAGCTGACTGAACTCCAGGCCAGCGTGGGCAAGGGCAAAGAATATTTATCAAAGTCAATGCATTGTTGCTATTTGTTTCAACTACGAATTTCTCTTGGGTTCCTTTTAATGTCTCTGGCTATCTTAGAATTACAAGTGGCAATGCTCAAAGGCCATGATAGGAAAAATGCCTGATTTCACATACAACATGTCCTGCAAGGAATTCATTTGCCTGAAATAAAATGAAAAATGCAGACATGGTTCAAGGTTGTATTCACCTACATGGTGAGAACAGAGCCTGAAATTATAGGGGCATGAGTATTCAGGAGAGTAGACCTTTTATGTTGATTCCTCAGAGATGAATTGAAGTTATGGTCCCAGGAGGCATTTGTGCAACACTTCCCTGTTGCCCTAACTGTCAGATTTACATTGTGAGTCTGCTGGGTCCAGCTATAATTTTAAGTTTGATAGCATGGCTGACAGTCTATTATGCTCAATGCATTTTTTTAAAACTTTTACTTTCAAAGAAAAACCACAGCTTTCTTATTCTTTTCTCCTCATCATACATCCATGCTGCTAAGGTGGAGTCTTGGAATTTTCTTGGTCTCAATGTGGTAGAATAGGCCCACCCCATGGAGCTTTGCCACAAGACTGGCCCTGGAGAAAGGCAGAGGCCAAGATCCCACATGTGGCATGTTTTAAACCAGTTCTGAGAAATACCATTGCATATCTGTTTTCTTACCATCCAGAGTATGATAGCAACCTCCCAACAGAGAGAGCACTCTACTTTCTATTCTAGACCTAAGGTCCTCATGACCTGGTGATCCAAGGAATAGGGTCTTCGTGACACTCTTTGGAATGTCTTTGTGAAGAGGCAGAGTGAAGGGAAAGGATATTGTCTATGTGTTTCTGGAATCTTCTGTGAAACCAGCAGTCATATTTTCCCACCTGTGTCTATTCTATTTCTCAATATTCACTTGTCAGTAGCACTGGTCCCAAAGACACCATCTCGTCAGGGACACACCATGGAATCAGGAACTTCTGGGAGATAAACATTTCCATTATTTTTTCTTTCTTTCTGTAATAGATGAGAACCTGAGTCTCCAAAAGGGCAAAGTTATTTAATCACAAATCAAGAAAGGGTTTCATGTATTCCTTTGCTTTTAGAAAGACTCAGTTTATTCCTAATTTATTCCAGGAAAGTAGAAATCCAAGTAAAAATTAATGGCCTTCAGATATCATTCTGCAAACTCTATTATTAAACCATCCTCATGATTGACAGCCCCAAGGTCAATATATAAGTCCTTAATTCTAGTCATAGTGTTCCCTATTACAGAGTTCCTCTTGCTTGGTTTTCTCAGAGGAGAGGTAGAACTCAAATGAACTCATAAAATAACAAACACATATGAAAAATGCAATGCATATCTTTTACTGGATTTGTCCAATAGACAATAAGGACTCTGAGGAGTAGATTATTTCTGGTTGGAAGTTAAAGAAGTCCGTGTATTTAGAAAAAAGATAGGGGAAAATAGGACTTCCCTGGAGTATTCCTCTCTACTATATTTCCCCTACTTTGGGATAGTTAATTGTGCTGTCATAGGAATGGTTCCTCGAGCCCAGGTACTGCAGGTGGCACCCTACAGTAGCAAGAGCTCCATCTTGTGTCTTCGTTTAGAAGTCTTTCTACCCAAAGCTGCCTCACTTGAGGATTCCAGATACCCAGGGTTTCATTTGGATTTGTATAAAATTCCACCTTCATGTTGGCTTGGTTTTTCAGATCCCTCCCTTTTAGTGAGTTTATTTAGGACCCTTTTTAAATACTAATTAAACTGAAAAGCATGCTGGTCTAAGAGACAAGCCATCCACGGGCTACACCCATTATACCCCCTTTGAATCCCAGTTACATCATCTATAGAATGGAGGGTCAGAGACACCTGAAGAAGTATTTGAGATCTATCACATTTTGTATGTTACTTCTCTCTACAAGGTCAACAATAATAAAGGAAAAGGGAGAGGGTATATGTCCGTAAGCTTTGCCAACTTCTATCATGTTCACAGTATTTGGATCCCAAGGAAAGACTGGGAACATGAGCCTTAAGTCCTGGAGAAGACACAGCTGGGAAGAATAGGCCTAATCAAACACAAAAACCACTAGTGTTGAAGTTAAAGTAGTTGTGACTCCATTAACTACATTAAGGGATGCCACATAATAAATCATCTACAGTTTTTGAGAATAAACTGGTATACTATTAAATAATTACACTGGAAAACCAAATATAAACTGGGGGTATCCCATGAAAACTACTATAAATGGTCAAAAGTTTATGAATGGTCACCTTGTTAAATGCCAATAGGTGTCCTTTTTTTTTTTTGTAACCATGCACTAAAATTGAAGAGTGTATTTTATCATGAACTGTGGGTCTCAATGCTTCAAACAGACTGAAAAAAATAAAATAGCATAAAAGACACTGAACGGCAACATAAAGCTGGAAATGTCATTTAGGACTCTGGAGATGTCCATGTCCTAGTTTCAAACTCAGAAATATTGCCTAATTAATGACACATAGTATGTACTAAAACATCTTATGAAAGACACTAATATTCATCCTTATGCAATTTCTGTTTTTTGGCTGTGGATATTACAAAAAGGTCTAGCACATTTGTCATCACCCTTATAAAATGAAACTTTTATAATTTCATTTCATAAATTGTTCCTCTTTTTCCCTCCTGCCTATAAAAAAAATAAATTGTATGCAGTGTCTATCCCAGTAATTCAGTCAAAAACAAAGTCATTTAGTGACAAAGAAAACATGAAGTCAATTTCTTTTCCTTAGGTGATCTCCATTTGACTCAAATTGAAAAAAATAAGGTCAGGTGCAATGGCTCATACCTGTAATCTCAGCATTTTGGGAGGCTGAGGCAGGCGGATCACATGAGGTCAGGAGTTCAAGACCAGCATGGCCAACATGGCAAAACCCCGTTTCTACTAAAAGTACAAAAATTAGCTGGGCGTGGTGATGTGCACCCATAATCCCAGCTACTTGGGAGGCTGAGGCAGGAGAAACACTTGAACAGGGAGACGGAGGTTGCAGTGAACTAAGATGGTGCCATTGCACTCCAGCCTGGGTGACAGAGTGAGACTCTATCTCTTAATAAATAAATAAAATGCAAAATACGTAACAAAGTGCACAAAATAAATATCTAAGCAACCGTACTTTGGCAGGTATAGGATATGATCCACAAAGGTTTTCAACTGATGTGTGCATTTATATTATAATGTATTCTTACAGCAAAACAGCCTAGGGCTACATTTAGACAGGGCCTCACTCATGGCCACTGCTCACTTTGGCCACCATGTTTGAGGCTTCAGTTGTTGGCTGGTTTCATCTGGCTCGAGTTGATACCTCCTGAAAGAACCTTCGTAGTTAGAACCAAAGGTATTTAGACAGCATTGTCCCCTTGTTAATGAACCCACACTGTGAAACCATATACAATTTCTCTTGGTGCTCACTTAAGCAAATAGCTGATAGACACAAAATATATGTAAAATCATTTGACAGACCTGGGAAAAGAGATTTTCTTTGTCCTGGATCTGCCAGAATCCCTTTCTTTGGTGACAAAGGTTCTAGGTTTTCCTTTACTCCTTTTGTACATCATACGAATTTGTCTTAGACCCACCCATGGCTAAGCTGTTATTCCTTTGTATGAAGGCTTTTACATTAACTTCAGAGAATTCTCAGTCTTTCAGAATACAAATCTTCAATGTTCAAGATCTAAATATAGAGTTTTAGCTAGTTTTATTTCTATATTGGTTCCTGTTTTCTACTACATGTGTTCTGCTATGTATGTTCTACTATATAGTAGAGAAGTAACAATACTCTACTCCAGCTGATGCTTTGAAAAAAAATGTTTGCTGCCTCTCACACGGAGTTGGCATTTTTCTTCCTGTTTCTCTTTGTGAATTATCTCTGTGTGTTATTTTTATGTCTCTCTCTCCCCTACACACAAACACATGTCTTTGTCCATCCATACCCACAACCTCTCTCCACAATCATCTGTGTGACAGTCAAAAGGATTATACAGATGAAGAGCACAGAGTTGGCCTACTTTTAGAATTGTCTAGTATATTAAAAATACAGACACCTAGACCCCACCTCTCTCCCTTGAATCAGATATTAGAAACTATAGCAGGTTGGCCCTGAATACCACTTTTAGAAAGCTCCTTGGGATATTCTGATGATCAACCATATTTGGAAATCACTGATTAAAATTTACCAGATTTTTAACTGAAAAATAAAACACATTTTATTGAAAATGTCTTCTGCACTATACAGGAATCATTGACTTTAACTTGCTTCCCAATTTCTATTAATAGTCTGGAATGTTGCTTTTATTATTACTATTACTATTATTATTATTATTATTATTATTATTATTATTATTATACTTTAAGTTCTGGGATACATGTGCAGAACGTGCAGGCTTGTTGCATAGGTACACACGTGCCATGGTGGCTTGCTGCACCCATCAACTCATCATCTACATTAGGTATTTATCCTAATGCTATCCCTCCCCTAGCCCTACATCCCACAACAGGCCCCGGTGTGTGATGCTCCCCCGCCTATGTCCATGTGTTCTCATTGCTCAACTCCCACTTATGAGTGAGAACATGTAGTGTTTGTTTTTTTGTTCCTGTGTTTTTCTGTTCCTGTGTTAGTTTGCTGAGAATGATGGTTTCCCGCTTCATCTATGTCCTGAAAGGGACATGAACTCATGCATTTTTATGGCTGCATAGTATTCCATGGTGTATATCTGCCACATTTTCTTTATCCATCCTATCACTGATGGACATTTGGGTTGGTTCCAAGTGTTTGCTATTGTGAATAGTGCTACAATAAACATACATGTGCATGTGTCTTTATAATAGAATGATTTATAATCATTTGGGTATATACTCAGTAATGGGATTGCTGGGTCAAATGGTATTTCTGGTTCTAGATCCTTGAGGAATCACCACACTGTCTTCCACAATGGTTGAACTAATTTACACTCCCACCAACAGTGTAAAAGTGTTCCTATTTCTCCACATCCTCTCCAGCATCTGTTGTTTCCTGACTTTTTAATCATCGCCATTCTAATGGGCATGAGATGGTATCCCATTGTGGTTTGATTTGCATTTCTCTAATGACCAGTGATGATGAGCTTTTTTTCATGTTTGTTGGCTGCAAAATTATCTTCCTTTAAAAAGTGTCTGTTCATATCCTTTGCCCACTTTTTGATGGAGTTGTTGGTTTTTTCAACTGTAAATTTGTTTAAATTCCTTGTAGATTCTGGATACTAGCCCTTTGTCAGATGTATAGATTAAAAACATTTTCTCCCATTCTCTAAGTTGCCTTTTCACTCTGATGATAGTTTCTTTTGCTGGGCAGAAGCTCTTTAGTTTAATCAGATCCCATTTGTCAATTTTGGCTTTTGCTGCCATTGCTTTTGGTGTTTTAGTCACGCAGTCTTTGCTCATGCCTATGTCCTGAACGGTATTGCCTAGGTTTTCTTCCAGGTTTTTATGGTTTAGGTCTTATGTTTAAGTCTTTAATCCATCTTGAGTTAATTTTTGTATAAGGTATAAGGAAGAGGTCCAGTTTCAATTTTCTGCATATGGCTAGCTAGTTTTCCCAATGCCATTTATTAAATAGGAATTCCTGTCCCTATTGCTATTGTCAGGTTTGTCAAAAATCAGATGGTTGTAGAAGTGTGGCATTATTTCTGAGGCCTCTGTTCTGTTCCATTGGTCTTTGTATCTGCTTTGGTACCAGTACTATGCTGCTTTGGTTACTGTAGCCTTGTAGTATAGTTTGAAGTCAGGTAGCTTGTTGCCTCCAGCTTTTTCTTTTTGCTTATGATTGTCTTGGCTATATGGGCTTGTGTTTTTGTTCCATATGAAATTTAAAGTTGATTTTGTGATACTGTGAAGAAAGTCAGTGGTAGCTTGATGGGGTTAGCATTCAATCTATAAATTACTTTGGGCAGTATGGCCATTTTCACAATATTGGTTCTTTCTATCCATGAGCATGGAATGTTTTTCCATTTGTTTGTGTCCTCTCTTACTTCTTGAGCAGTGGTTTGTAATTCCCAGGAAGAAGTCCTTCACATCCCTTGTAAGTTGTATTGCTAGGTATTTTATTCTCTTTGTAGCAATTGTGAATGGGAGTTCACTTATGATTTGACTCTGTTTGTCTGTTATTGGTGTATAGGAATGTTTGTGATTTTTGCATATTGATTTTGTATCCTGAGACTTTGCTGAAGTTGCTTATCAGCTTCAGGAGATTTGGGGCTGTGACGATGGGTTTTCTAAATATACAATCATGTCATCTGCAAACAGAGACAATTTGACTTCTTCTCTTCCTATTTGAATACCCTTTATTTCTTTCTCTTGCCTGATTGCCTGGGCCAGAACTTCAAATACTATGTTGAATAGGAGTGGTAAGAGAGGGCATCCTTGTCTAGTGCTGGTTTTCAAAGGGAATGCTTCCAGCTCTTGCTCAGTCAGTGTGATAGAGATACGTTCCATCAATACCTAGTTTATTGAGAGTTTTTAGCATGAAAGATTGTTGAATTTTATCGAAGACCTTTTCTGCATCTACTGAGATAATCATGTGGCTTTTGTCATTGGTTCTGTTTCTGTGATGGATTATGTTTATTGATTTGCATATGTTGAACCAGCCTTGCATCCCATGGATGAAGCTGACTTGATCATGGTAGGTAAGTTTTTTGATGTGCTGCTGGATTCAGTTTGCCAGTATTTTATTGAGGATGTTCACATCGATGTTCATCAGGGAAATTGGGCTGAAATTTTCTTTTTTGTTGTGTCGCTGCCAGGTTTTGGTATCAAGATGATGCTGGCCTCATAAAATGAGTTAGGGAGGAGTCCCTCTTTTTCTATTGTTTGGAATCATTTCAGAAGAAATGATATCAGCTCCTCTTTGTACCTCTGGTAGAATTCAGTTGTGAATCCGTCTGGTCCTGGGCTTTTTTTGGTTGGTAGGCTATTAAGTACTGCTTCAATTTCAGAACTTGTTATTGGTCTATTCAGGGATTCGACTTCTTCCTGGTTTAATCTTGGGAGGGTGTATGTGTCCAGGAATTTATCCATTTCTTCTAGATTTTCTAGTTTATTTGCATAGAGGTGTTTATGGTGTTCTCTGATGGTAGTTTATATATCTGTGGGATCAGTGGTGATCGCCCCTTTATCATTTTTTATTATGTCTATTTGATCCTTCTCTCTTTTCCTTTTTATTAGTCTGGCTAGCACTCTATTTTGTTAATCTTTCCAAAAAACCAACTCCTGGATTCATTGACTTTTGAAGGGTTTTTCATGTCTCTATCTCCTTCAGTTCTGCTCTAAGTATTTTCTTGTTTTCTGCTAGCTTTTGAATTTGCTTGCTCTTGCTTCTCTAGTTCTTTAATTATGATGTTAGCTTGTCAATTTTAGATCTTTCCTGCTTTATCTTGTGGGCATTTAGTGCTATACATTTCCCTCCAAACACTGTTTTAGCTGTGTCTCAGAGATTGTGGTACGTTGTGTCTTTGTTCTCATTGGTTTCAGAGAATTTCTTTATTTCTGCCTTAATTTTGTTATTTACCCAGTAGTCATTCAGGAGCAGCTTGTTCAGTTTCCATGTAGTTGTGCAGTTTTGAGTGAGTTTCTTAATCCTCAGTTCTAATTTGATTGCATTTTGCTCTGAGAGACTGTTTGTTATGATTTCCATTCTCTTGCATTTGCTGCAGAGGGTTTTACTTCTAATCATGTGGTCAATTTTAGATTAAGTGCTATGTGGTTCTGAGAAGAATGCATATTCTATTCTGTTGATTTGAGGTGGAGAGTTCTATAGATGTCTATTAGGTCCACTTGGTCTAGGGCTGAGTTCAAGTCCTGAATATCCTTGTTAATTTTCTGACTCGTTGATCTAATATTGACAATGGGGTGTTAAAGTCTCCCATTATTATTGTGTGAGAGTCTAAGTCTCTTTGTAGGTCTCTAAGAGCACGCTTTATGAATCTCGGTGCTCCTGTATTGGGTGCATATATATTTAGGATAGTTAGCTCTTCTTGTTGCACTGATCCCTTTCCCATTATGTAACACCCTTCTTTGTCTTTTTTAATCTTTGTTGGTTTAAAGTCTGTTTTATCAAAGACAAGGATTGCAACACGCTTTTATTTTATTTCATTTTTTTACTTTCTATTTGCTTGCTAAATCTTCCTCCGTCCCTTTATTTTGAGCCTACGTGTGCCTTTGCATGTGATATGGGTCTCCTGAATACAGCACACTGATTGGTCTTGACTCTTTATCCAGTTTGCCAGTCTGTGTCTTTTAATTGGGACATTTAGCCCATTTACATTTAAAGTTAATATTGTTATGTGTGAATTTGATCCTGTCATTATGATGCTAGCCGGTTACTTTGCCCATTAGTTGATGCAGTTTCTTCATAGTGTCGATGTTCTTTACCATTTGGTATGTTTTTGCAGTGGCTAGTACTGGTTTTTCCTTTCCATATTTAGTGCTTCCTTCAGGAGCTCTGGTACAGCAGGCCTGGTGATGACAAAATTTTTCAGCATTTGCTTGTTTGTAAAGAATTTTATTTCTCCTTCACTTACAAAGCTTAGTTTGGCTGGATAAGAAATTCTGAGTTTTTGTTTGTTTGTTTGTTTGTTTTTAAGAATGTTGAATATTGGCCCCACTCTATTCTGGCTTGCAGGGTTTCTACAGAGAGAGCTGCTGTTATTCTGATGGCTTCCCATTATAGGTAACCCGACCTTTCTCTCTGGCTGCCCTTAAAATTTTTTCCTTAATTTCAGCCTTGGTCAATCTGACGATTATGTGTCTTAAGGTTGTTCTTCTTGAGGAGTATCTTTGGGTTGTCACTGTATTTCCTGAATTGGAATATTGGCCTATTTTGCTAGGTTGAGGGAAGTTCTCCTGGATAATATCCTGAAGAGTGTTTTCCAACTTGGTTTCATTCTCCCTGTCACTTTCAGGTACACCAATCAAACGTAGGTTTGGTCTTTTCACATAGTCCTCTATTTCTTGGAGGCTTTGTTCACTCCTTTTCATTATTTTTTCTCTAATCACATCTTCACATTTTATTTCATTAAGTTGATCTTTAGTCTCTGATATCCTTTCTTCCACTTGATTGATTCGGCTATTGATGCTTCTGTATGTTTCATGAAGTTCTCCTGCTGTGTTTTTAAGCTCCATCAGGTCATTTATATTATTTTCTAAACTGGTTATTCTAGTTAGCAATTCCTCTTTTTTCAAGGTTCTTTGCTTCCTTGCATTGGGTTAGAACATGCCCCTTTAGCTCAAAGGAGTTCATTATTACCCACCTTCTGAACCCTCCTTCTGTCAATTCGTCAAACCCATTCTCCATCCAGTTTTGTTCCCTTGCTGGTGAGGAGATGTGAGCTTTTGGAGAAGAGGCATTCTGGTCTTAGGAATTTTCAGCATTTTTGTGCCGTTTTCTTCCTTATCTTCGTGGGTTTATCTACCTTTGTCTTTGATGTTGGTGACCTTCGGATGGGGTTTCTGTGTGGACATACTTTTTGCTGATGTTGATGCTATTCCTTTCTGACTGTTAGTGTTCCTTCTAACATCAGGCCCCTCTGCTGCAGGTCTGCTTGAGTTTGCTGGAGGTCCACTCCAGATGCTGTTTGCCTAGGTATCACCAGCAGAGGCTGCAGAATGGCAAAGATTGCTGCCTATTCCTTCCTCTGGAAGCTTCATCTTAGAGGGGCACCCACCAGGTGCCAGTTGAAGCTCTCCTGTATGAAGTGTCTGTCGACCCCTGCTAGGAGATGTCTCCCCAACAGGAGACACACGAGTCAGAGACCCACTTGAAGAGGCAGTCTGTTCCTTAGTAGAACTCAAGTGCTGTACTGGGAGATCCTCTGCTCTCTTCAGAGCCAGCAGGCAGGAATGTTTAAGCCTGCTGAAGCTGCACCCACAACCACCCTTTCCCCCAGGTGCTCTGTCCCAGGGAGATGGGAGTTTTATCTATAAGCCCCTGACTGGAGCTGCTGCCTTTCTTTCAGAGATACCCTGCCCAGAGAGGAGGAATCTAGAGAGGCAGTCTGGCTACAGCAGATTTGCTGAGCTGCAGTGAGCTCCGCCCAGTCCAAACTTCTGGGTGGTTTTGTTTACACTGTGAGGGGAAACAGCCTACTCAAGTCTCAGTAATGGCTGACACCCCTCCCCCAACAAAGCTAGAGCATCCCAGGTTGACTTCAGACTGCTGTGCTGGCAGTGAGAATTTCAAGCCAGTGAATCTTAGCTTGCTGGGCTCCGTGGGGGAGGGGTCCACTGAGCTAGACCACTTGGTTCTCTGGCTTCAGCCCCTTTACCAGGGGAATGAATGCTTCTATCTTGCTGGCATTCCAGGCACCACTTTGGTATGAAAAAATAACTCCTGCAGCTAGCTCGGTGTCTACCCAAATGGCCACCCAGTTTTGTGCTCGAAACCCAGAGCCTTGGTGGTGTAGGCACCCGAGGGATTCTCCTGGTCTGCGGGTTGCGAAGACTGTGGGAAAAGCATAGTATCTGGGCTGTAATGCACTGTTCCTCTCGGCACAGTCCCTCACAGCTTCCCTTGGCTATGAGGGAGTTCTCTGACCTCTTGCACTTCCCATGTGAGGCAACAGCCTATCCCGCTTCTGCTCAGCCTCCATGAGCTGCACCCACTTTCTAACCAGCCCCAATGAGGTGAAGATGAGCCAGGGACCTCAGCTGGAAATGCAGAAATCACTGGCCTTCTGCATTGATCTCGCTGGGAGCTATAGACCGGAGCTGTTCCTATTCAGTCATCTTGCCAGTCACTCCCCAGATTTTGCTATTTAACCCCTGAAAGCTTACCATATGTGGACAAAAGTGCCTAAGATATGCAGGACATATCTTAGTCATGTATCTTTGATAACATGTCACACTATAAAAACATTTTCAGTCTTTGCCTTCTAGGATCTACTCATATCCAAGAGGGAACTTGGTTAGTACTACAGAGCATTAAGTCAATGGAAGTAAAACAATGTAGTGTCATAAAGCATTTTCTAGATTAAAATACCTGAAGTTACAATGATTTGGGCCCATATGTTACATGTCAGTTCAGTGAACCAAGGTCAAGGGAATCGCAGTTTCACACCCCCAGACTAAATCATCCAGATAAGCATGATGAATGATCTATTCTGGGGACAGGAAAGACTAAGTGCTGCAAGTTCTCAATTATGAGAGGTGCCTGTGGGAAATCTGAATCATCCTAAGTCAGGAGTTGGGGTCTCCTCTTCACTCTTCAAAGGCAGTGGCTGAGCCCACCCTTAGCTTGAGATAATGTCAGTAATCTATGGAAAATTATCAAGACTAGGGATGGGCAAATATCTCTCCATTTTTGAAAAAGGAAAAAATGGCAGATGAAACCAGTGAGCTTGACATCAATCTTCAGCAAAATCCTGAAACATATCAAAGGGGAATTATGGGATCACTTAGAAAAGGAAGTAGAACTCATAAACCCAGCACCTGTAACCAAGAACAATTTTGTGAATTGTTCCAGCTGTGCCAACCCAACTTTGTTTCACACTTTGACAGGTTATTAGATAAGGAGACAGAGTTTAACAGGCCTTCAGTGAGGAATTTGCGAAAGTCTCTCAAGATATCCTTGCAAGTTTTATAAAGAAAGATGGGTTCAGTGGCAGCACTAAAATAGATTAGAAAGTGGTTGAATGATCATAACTAAATGTACATGTACCTTTGGTGATATGTCTTCTAGTACTGTCCTTGGTTCACTCAAGTTCAACAAATGTATCAATGACATGATAAAAAGATAAAAGAAATTCTTGTCAGCTCTGACGATTCCATGTAAATTAGTAGAAAGCCAAATGAAATGGATAGGAGATTCAAGATCCAAAGTGGTCTCGTAAGAATGGAATCTAATTGGATGAAACAGGGAAGAGTGGGATTCAAGACTTGATCCATCTAAATCAATTATGGACTGATACAGCAAGAAACCTTCAGGTTAATGGCAATTAATATAAAAAATAAATTAGAGGCTTTGACAATAAGCTGAAAATGAGTTAGCAATAAGATTAGGCCATCAAAAGAGCTTAAGACTTCATGCTTCAGGCTTCATGAATAGCAGTTGGGTTTTCAGAATAATAATGGTGGTCATCTGGGAATTCCATCATAATAAAAACCTAGATATTCCTGGGGTCTGAACATGCCGGTCTCCCATGTAGACTGGCATGCTCTGACACCTCCCTGCTTCTACTGCTTACACACTCTTTGCTGCTGGCTAACCCTTCCTTCAGCTTTCAATGTAGATGCTACAGGAAGTTGTCCCAGACCTCAGGACCAAATTAGGCCCCCTTTCTCTGGACATCTGTATGGCTAACAGTCATCAGACGATGTCTAACACTGTATGATACTATTTTGAATTGTCTGTTTCCACCTCTCTACTGTAAACAGCTTGCTCTGTTCAATGTTACATCCACAGGTTTACCAATGTTTCTTACTTAGGATATGTTCAAAGAACATTTATTGGATTAATGAGTGAGGTAATTCAGATAACAATAAAGATGATGGAAGGATCCAAAAATACATCCCAAGACAAGTGATTAAAGAAACTACAGATTCTTACTCTGGAGAAAGGAAAACATATAGGAGTGATATGAGTGCAGTCTTCAGTTGTGTGAAAGTCCAAAGAAGAGCAATTCCACTTATTCTATGTGGCAGAAAGGATAGAAGCTTTGAGAGGAAACATATTAACATGGTTTAAGAAATGATTTTCTAAGAGGACCACCAAAAATGAAATAAGTTTGCATGAGAGGAAATAAGTTCACACACTATAGAGATGCTAGAGCACAGGCTGTTTGGCCACGTGTCATGAATGCTATAAAGGAATTTTAAGTGCAAGTTGAAAAACTGGACTAGATGTTAAGTTCTCCAAGATTCCATGGTTGTATGATTAAGTCACAGAAATATATTCATATAGAGCTCACACTGTCTTCCTCTGTGGAATAACAGGGATAAGATCTTTGTCCAAGAGAAATTGCATATCACTGGAATGGAAAAGTCCATTGTCTTTTGACTTGATCTTATCTATGCCAGGAAACTGGGTAAACTTTTTACATAGCATGGAATCTCTAAGCCTATTTCTTTTTCCACACAATGAAAAACTAGGTTGAACAAAATGATTCTGAATACTATTATGGATATATAATCTATTTTACGTTATTCAATGCCTTTAAATAACCTAGCCAAGGAGAACAACTTGTTGTTTCAGATGATATCCATTACATTACATGCATTATGGCTCAGTCTCTCAGTGACCAAATCCACTGAATTAGAACACTCAATAATGCAATTAGAACACTCAAGATGGTTAGATTAATAGCTAGATATTGAATTACATTTTTTTATAAAAAAGTGTTCCCCACATGAGATCAGATGGACTTCAAGGGCCCTGATTACTGTTGAAAGGAGTCTTGCTGGCTGAGTTTCCACAGTTACTATCACAAATGACAGGTACTAATGTGCTGCAGTCTCCTTCTAGAGAGAAGCCCAGCCTGATGAGGACTCATAAACACTCGAATTTTTTGCCCTGACATTGGAAATCTTTGGACATTTTCATTTAGCGCTGCACTTAGGAAAATAAAAGAAAAATTGATCTCAGCTATGCTAGCATCAAATCTCTTGACATTATATTGGAATAGGCCATCTCTTCCATGAATACAGTTCCCTTTAGGTCACGTCAAAATCACAAATCAACTTCTTAGAAATGAGTCAATATTTAGTCATCTCTACTCAAATTAGATCTTGGCCTGGACTGAACTTTGTTTGTTTGTTTGTTTGTTTATCAAATACATGAACTGTCCAAGGGGGTGCCTTCTGAAAGAGTGGACCATTCTTAGCACAGAGATATCTACATTATTAGGGAAAGAACATAGTAGAAAATGCAGTAATAACCTCTTTGTCCAAGGCTAAGAAAAAGCTATGAAAAAAAAAGTCATGTGAAAATACTATGACATATAGGCATTTGTTTTTAATAGACTAGGAATGAAGGATATATTTTCTTTGTTTTTTCAGTTTTCATTGTCTTAACTATAAATGTGAATAATCATAACATTTATAAGAGCTCTACTTAGTGTATGAAATGGATGACAGATTAAAGATCCAAAGTGGTCTCAAAAGAATGGAATCTAATTGGATGAAATTGGGATAAGCATGGTTTCAAGACTTGATCCATTTAGATCAACTACAAAGTGATGTACCAGGAAACATTCAGGTTAATGACAATTAATATCAAAAAAACTTAGATGCTTTATTTGACTATGAACTAAAAATAAGTTAGCAATATGATTAAGTCATTGAATGAACTTAAGGCTTCATGCTAAATACACTATTTAGTGTATAGTATATTAGCTAAATACACTATTTAGTTTATTTAATAGTGATTTTTATAAGTGTTAAAGTATAATAACTGTTCTTATAAGTGTTATTTACTTTAACATGTATAAGAGCACTATTAAGTATCAGGCATATTATATAGTAACTCACTTAACTTATAATGACCTTATTAAAAAGGTCATTACTTGCTATTATCCCCATTTTACAGATGAGGAAACTGAAGCACAGCAGATACTGTGGTGTATCCCTCAGAGTACCGTTAGGACCAAGGAACTCATTCCTCAGCTCATTTTGGCTGCTGAGGCTCACAACTGAGTACTTCCCCTAGGAATTGCCCTCAGCCAAAGGGATCTTCTTTCCCTGTGGTTGTATCCCCTCCCTAGGGGAAGCCCATACTCAAGAACTGATCATTCGTGGGGAGTACAAAGTAAAGGCTCAGTCCATTTGTCTTAATTCCAGACATTGAAAGGCCATTGGGTAAAGAGGCATCCCAGCTTTAGAGGTACCCGCTGATCATCTGAAGCCTTTGTAATAGCAATTGCATCAAAATTCAACTGTACTCTATGCCCAATCCAGCTTCCCTTATGCTCTCATAGGTGTTATCTCCAAGAACACAACACAATTAATTTCCTACAGCAAGTCTCCATCTTGGAGACTGTGTTATAAATAACCCAACCTATGACAAGTTTCTTGTCCAAGGTCACACAGCTAATAAGTGGCAAACTCAAGCAATACAGCTCCATTCTAAGTGTTCTTAGCCACGATGCTAATGTGCTTCTTTTTAAGTGGCTTAATTTTATGTCTGCATCTCAGTTAAAAGCCTGGAGAAACATTGCCCAAGTTGAGTGATTGTTAATGTTCCTCTAGACAGTTTAGGTGTACTTCAACAAATGTGACCCTGATCGAGTAAGTTCAGGAAATGGCATATATTTTTTCCCATCTTGGAGACTCCCCTTGCATGTAATATTTTAATGGCACTGAACATTTCTACAATTAAAAGAAAACTTGTTTACCCAAAATTTTTTGAACTTTTCAAGCCATAGCACCCTCTTGTGTGAAACATCTATTAGCACCAACCTGCTAGCGTCCTGCAGAAGCCATTAGGAAATGCTGGTCTGGAGATACTATCACTCTTCTTCCAAAGGTCTTCTGCCTCCCCTTTTAAAGCACCCTCAGACTTTCAACTGCCTCTGGAAAGCTATATTAGACAGGCTAAAATATTTCTGATATTTTAACCATCTCCATGCAGAGCTTTTTGCATTCTCTCTTTTTTATATAAATTTAAGGGGTACAAGTGCAATTTGGTTATATGAATATATTGCAAAATGATGAAGTCTGGGTTTCTAGTGCATCCATCACCTGAATAATGTACAATGTACCCATTAAGTAATTTCTCATCACCCACCTCCTCCTCACCTTCTTATTGAGTCTCCAGTGTCTTTCATTCCATACTCTATGTTCATGT
This sequence comes from Rhinopithecus roxellana, assembly GCF_007565055.1. Lineage (NCBI taxonomy): Eukaryota > Metazoa > Chordata > Mammalia > Primates > Cercopithecidae > Rhinopithecus > Rhinopithecus roxellana. The sequence continues at coordinate 116,274,914 of NC_044553.1, read as the reverse complement.
GTATACATTATTTAGCTCCCACGTATAAGTGAGAATGTACAGTATATGTCTTTCCATTTCTGAGTTTTTTTCACTTAAGATAATGGCCTCCAGTTCCATTAATGTTGCTGCAAATAACATGATTTAATTCTTTTATATGGTTGAATAGTATTTCATCGTGTATTTATATCATATTTTATTCATTCAATCATCCATTGATGGACACTTAGGTTGATTCCACATCTTTGCTACTGTGAATTGTAAATGGCAAAAGTAAACCAAAAAGCTTCTGCCCAGTGAAAGAAATAATCAACAGACAACCTGCAGAATGGGAAAAAAATATTTTCAAACTGTCCATCCAAAAAGGGACTAATATCCAGAATTTACAAGGAACTCAAACAACTCAACAAAATAAATAAATAACTCCATTAAAAAGTGGACAAAGGATATGAATAGACACTTTTCAAAAGAAGATATACAAATGGGCAAAAGCATCTAAAAAATACCCAACACCACTAATTATCAGAAAAATGCAAATTAAAACCACAATGAGATAATATCTTATACCAGTCAAAATGGCTACTATTAAAAAGATTTTTAGAAAACAGATGTTGGTGAGGAAACAGAGAAAAGGGACCACTTACAGACTGTTGGTAGGAATGTAAACTGTCATCTCTATGGAAAACAGCATGTATTTTTCACAAGGAACTAAAAATAGAACTACCATTCAATCCTGCATTATCTATCTTAATGTCTTAATGAAGAACTTATCTTTACTTTACATTCCCAAATGTCATAATATTATGCATAGTAGTTTATATAAATGTCTGCCTAGGTTGCAAATATGTTATCCTTGCTTGTAATGGAGATTCAGTGGGGAAAATTTTAGGCCTGGACTTCAAATTCAATTCTAACATTGTGGAGATTTAAGAACCTACTGTCACCTTACTGAGCATCTTTTATTTTTATCTTCTATAAAGAAAGGGTGGGGCTGGTTTGTTGAAATGTAAGGTGCCTTTCACCTCTAACATTACAGAATTCTATAACTTCTGATTTCATATATAATGTAGTGGTAAGTGGGCAGGATCTAGAATCAAAACAAGAACAAAGAATACTGAATTGAATATTCTTTTTATTCAAATACTATCTGTGTTCTGAATGCCCTGGGATACTTATTTTGCTCTTAAAATATTACTTTTTTCATTAGTAAAGTCAAGATATTATTAATATTTACCACAGAGGGTTGTGTGAGAATTAAAAGACAATGTATGTAAAGTGTTTAGCATTGTCAAGCATGTGTTAAGTGCTCATTCAATATTTGCCATTTTCTTGTAATGTCATTGATGGTGGTGGTGATAGTAGAGATGGTGGTGATGGCAGTGGTTGAGGGAAGAAGTGTTATAGTAACTGTGTCTAAATTTTGTATTTGTCCTATATTTCAAATGTGTAGATGACAAGGCCACTTGTTTAGAGCAACTTAGAAGGCCACACGGCCACATGAATTAATAAATGCATTTGGGCGGCCTTCCTCAGTCCTCCACTCCTGTCAGGATGTCAGGACTGCAGGAACTCCGTCCGAGAGCCCCACCGGGGGACTCTGTCGGCCTTCTTTGCCGGAGGCCGACAGACCTCTTCCCCACACCTTAGGTGACCAAAATAAACTTGCAGTTTTGCTTCTAAAAAAAAAAAAAAAAATGCATTTGAAGTTTAAGGATGGTGTTGAAGAAAGATGTTAAGAGGCATTGGAAAGCCACTATGCTGCACGATCTCATCCTTCCACACTCAAGAGCAATTTGGAGAAAGTTAAGGAAACCAAACACTGACAATTAGAGTTAAAACACTGTGTGTTGGGACTAAACACTGCACATACAAGGTTTAGGATCAAAAAGAAAGACAAGCAACTCAAATACCAAAAGAACTTGGAAAGATGACTATCAGAAATAGGATAATAGTCATGATTAATGAAAAAGAAATAAGTATTCCACACTTCCTCTGTGGCCATGTAAAAACAAATGGACATAAATTGCTTTTGGATAAAATTAGATTGGCTATAAAGAAAAATAGTTTAACTCTAAGATTGGTCAGCACCAGCGTATTCTACAAAAGGGTGTATTGTGTCCTCGACTTGGAGATCCACAGATGATGGGGTGAATGCATGTCTGTGTAGACTAGTTAAGAGAATATTATCTACAGAGGGAAAAATGCCAAGTAATTATTTGCAATTCCCAAGCTTCAATGATGATGCAACTTAACATGCTAAATACTGCTGTTTTCCAACATTGGGCTGCTGACGAAGAGATTTTTCAAGGGATTCCTTGGGCCAAATTTCCCCTTTTAAGACCTAAGGGATAAGTCAGCTAGGAGTGGGTATTTTCAAAGAGCAATAGCAACCAATCCCTAATTAGACACAATCTCCTAAGCAGGGTATGAACAGAGTGGCAGAGACTGGCACTAGTAAATTAAAATTTTAAAATCCTGCTGTAATCACTCCCCTGCTATGTCCCCTCCTTTAAGCTCCACTCTCAGTTATTTTTTATTTATTGTAATTAGTTTAGTAATAAGATTTGTTTCCATATGTATTGTTTCCATATATATATATATAACTCTGCAGAGTAACAAAAAAAAAATGGGCAAAAATAGTTATGTTTCTTATTTATCTCCCTGGTCATTAGTTATTGGACCAGGGGAAAGGGTGGGGGACAGAAAGAAGCTGGAAATAGAGAAGAAAGCATTTTCTGTGGAGTGAAGATGTATGGGAGCATATTTGCAAGATGAAAGCTGGGCAATGGAGGAGTAAGGCTAATAATCCAAAAGGGCTAGGTGGCTCAGAGGGACGAATCGCCAAGGAAAAAGCAACCTGGAAACTGGGGCAAGGAGGTGGATCTGCATTATTAAAGTGTATGTGCTGCCTTTGACTTTCCTGCTTATAAACTCTGGACTGCCAGGCAGAATAATCCAGAACAGGGAGCAGAAGGCTCTCAGGCAATTTTCCAATGCCAGCCTTCGAGGTACAATTCCTTCTAGTTCCTGATAGGGTGTACTTTTCCAGGAAACTGGGCTTCTGTGATCTTGGGGCTTGGGTACCCACCCCAGGGAGGCAGTCCCCAGGCTGGGGAAGACAGGCTCCATGGACCACAGATGCTGCTCATTATAGACACCCTGAAAAGCTCTTGGAGATGCCTTGATGGAGGCTGATGATAGGCTAGCTTCTGAAGGCAAGAAGCCAGGGTTTTTGTCCATTCCAAGGTGCCAGTTAAATCTATTTGATGAGTAAGCATGAGGAAAAAAGGCGTTAGCTGAACTCCCCAGTTCCAAGCTTCCTCTGTTGCTGATTTTTTTGTACAATCTATTCAGTTCTATACTTGCCCCATAATTTTAAAACCAAAAGGATAACCAAAACTTTAACAAGATCTCTCTATATGAAATATGTATACATATTTATTTATTTGACCTTGTCTCTTCCTCTGCAAAATTTAGAATTTCTAGCTTATTACCATGGCTTATCCTATATCTCTTTGCAAAACTAAAAAATGAAAAGCAGGAAAAAGATTATTAAGACTGCTTGGCCTGGCCATTGAGAAGAGTGTAAATGCCCTACCATTGAAATTTAGGCATCAGAACACAATAAAAGGAACGATTACCTTTGTTCAGTACTTAATAGTTTTGAAGTACTATGGCACTTGATTGTGATATTAATCAAGTGAGGTGCAGTGGTTAGGGCTTACTACTCCCTTAAAAAGCAGAGCAAACAGGGGTAGAGAAGTTAAGTATATTGTCCAAAGCCACACAGCTATAAAGAAGCTAATTTTGACCTAAAGTGGGTCTTCTTCTGACTGTCTTGTGGGAATTTTTTTATACTACATCATCACTACAATCATCACAGATGAAAACAAAGCAAAAGCCAGGGAGAATGAAAGAGAAGTAAAAATTGTTTCTCCTCGAGAAAAGCAATAAGATTGCATTATAGTTCTGATAACACAGGGACAGGCTTTTCCTCTTCCTCTGCAAAATCAGATCACCCCTGAGAGTAAATACCAAAAGGAAAAGCTTCCTCAGTTTTGGCGGGGGTTGTCAGGGCTATGCTTCCTATTTTCCCATTATAGACTTTCATGTATTTTAGGAAGCCATGTATAACATTCATCCCTAAATACATGATAGATGTGATGGAAATTGAGAAATAACACATCTATATTATACCCAAGGGTTTGCTTTATAAAGACTTCTAAGTTTATGTTGAAATAAAATGTTAGAAATGGGGATGCTAAGAAGAGAGATGTCTAAAAGAGAGATGTCTAAATTTAGAATAAAAGAATAGATGCTTATCTGCCTCCCTCTATCCCTGCATCCCTGCCCGGATTTCTTCCTCCTATAGGAGGACCAGAGGAGGGGAGGAAGGAAAGGAGAAACACTGGAATGCAGACAGAATCAGAAGCTGCCCAGCCAATGAAAGAGCAAAGCATTGAACAAAACAAATGCATTTCCCGAGGAGCCTCAGCCCCAACTTGATCAATGATTCTGTTACACTGAATCATTTTTGATTTAATGCTTCTGGGAAGTGACGGGGGGAAACCCATCAACTACAGGCACAGTTGGCAAGAGCTGGGTATTAGAATTTGGCAGCATTTATTATCGCTGTTTATGACGGCATAAATTAGGTTTATGCTGATATAATTAATAACTCTAAATTCGGGAATAATAAATAGTAATATTTATTCAAAACTGCAATGTCTGAGGAAGGCAAATGGAGTCCTCAAGCTCCTGACGCCTTCTGTGTATGCAGGCGGTGGTGGGAATGGGGTGTAAGTGAGGAAGCCCTTGGGAACACACTCCCAGAACCCAGCCCCAGCACTATGCATCATTTAACACTATGCAAATGACTTAGCAGCAGGACCTTAAGAGTTTCCAGAGCAAATAATTTCCATTTTGATCTCTATGAACAAGTTCATCAGCAAGATTGAGTGTGTTGCCCGCTAGAACCAGGGCCCTCAGTGCTCTCTGAGTCCATACTACGTCTGTGGTTTACGGACAGAGGTTTGGACGGTTGCACCAAGTGCCATGTTCTTCATGGGTCTCTCCACCTCCTTCCACTTGTCTGAAGACGCATTGTGGATGCCCTGCAAATTCCCTACAGACGATGATTTGGGAATTACTGACAGGAATTTGTCAGGCAGGAATTTAAGACAGAAAACAGTTACTTCTGCATATTTTTTAAAATTTAAATATGTGTCTTTCATCTTATAAAGTTGTAAACAAAAGCTGTGAGATTAGACTATTCCTATAATGTTCCTTTTTTTTTTTTTTTTTTTTTTTTTTTTTTTTTTTTGTCTAGGAGAGTATCTTCGCATTCAAAATGGCTGAGACCGCCACCCCTACTTTTTTCCCAGTGAGGGCAGGAGAAAGTGAGGAAAAATTATAGTTCCTCAGACCCCTTCTGAATCAGAATAACAATTTTCCCCATTTTTAAATATAAGGAAAATAACACAAAGGAAGATTAAAAACTCTTTTGCCCATCTCCCCTTAGAGCATCTTGACACAGAGATGAATAAACAGGGTAGAACCAGAACCCAGATTGACATTTTCATCCAAACATTCAATCTCTGCTTCATGTCTCAAAATTCTTAAATTTGTCTAAAAACCAAATAAAGCAAAAATTTCCATCCACCAATAATTCTGCTCTGTTTCAAACAGTACAAAATAGCAAAGCAATCTAAATTAAAATGTGAGAAATGAAACTCAGGAATTAAACATGATTGCAAGTTTAAGCTCCTTTGTCAGCTCCCAGGAAGAGCAGTTGAGTTCCATGTGGAAGGAACAGATGACTGGTAGAGGTTAAGCTTTAACTGCTAAGAGATTGTGATTTTTCGGATAGCAAACATTTCACAGAGAGATGTTACAGCAGGAGCTTCGAATTGCCCTGGCCTATGCCTGAAAGGAGAAGTTTGCAGCTGAAACCTTGGAATGAGAATTCACAAGGTAGTCAGGGGAATATTACTCCCCCATCTTTTCATTAGCATCATTTCTACAGAAAATATCAACAGAATTATTCATTTCCCAGAGGCCACAGAACATATAGAACTTTCTCCTACAGGTTCTTCAGCTTGTGATCATGTAAGCTTTCAGAGGGGATGCAATGCCTTGATGAGTTACAGATTGAAAAATATTGAGAAGCAGAGATAGAGACAGGGAGAGAAAGAGAGACAGAAACACCTTCTGGGAGCTCACCCTGTGACAGCCAGTTTCCCTCTGCCTTTGCGGGTCTGCCCTGCTTCTTCCTGTCACTCCTTCTCCCTCCTGCAGAGGAGTCCTGGTCCTTTGTCCTAGCTTTGAGGGTGAGCACTGCAAAACTCACACCCATAGGCATACAGGGAATGTGCATTTCAGAAGCCAAACATGGACCAGTGAATCATGGGAAAGGGAATCATTCCCCCACATGATCCAAGAGTCCCAAAATAAATCCAGCTTGGAAGGATCCACGGACCCCATGCTTATTCAACCTTAGCCTGTTGGAGAATGCCCAGACATAAAACAAGGCTCCCCAGTATGTCTTCAGTAATTCTTTCAAGACAGTAAATGATGACTAAAAGGAGAAAAAGGAAATTAAAAATGCTAAGTGATTGTTATGCCCACAAGTACAACAAAATCATAACTTCAATGAGTAGTACACAAACTTTATCTTCCTATCTGACCTACAGTAAAACATTTTAGAGTCCTTCTGTTCTGGAATGACCTTACCTGGAGGGCCACATTTTCAGAGACTTTAGAAAGATTAGGTATACTCAGAACTAGACTTACAAAACATATATTGTGCACTTACCACTTCCCAAGTTCTATGCTGGAAACATTCAAGAGGAAAGACACCAGCATGATTGTCTAGAAGCTTTGACATAGTGGGGCTGTATAGCCCTAATGAAAAGAACAAGAGATTTGCAACCAGATGAACCTGAGTTTAATTTCTGACTCTGAAACTTATTAGACATGGGACTGACCTTGAGTATGTCACTCAATCTCCTTTTGCCTCAGTTTTATTTTTTGGTCTGCAAAATGAAATTAAACTATTTACTTTTTCAGGTAGTTGTAATAATTAGAAGTTATAAATATAAAAAAATTAAAAATCATAACTTTATCCAATCAGATTGACAAAAAAATGAAAAGGTTGATAATGTGTAGTGTTAACAAGGATATGAGGAACAGTCACTTTTATCCATTAGTACAAGGAATATAAACTGTGAATTTTCTAAGGAGGGTAATCTGGCAACAATATGTATCAAATATAAAATACGCATAACATCTGACTCAACTGAGTACTTTAAAACTTTATCTTAAGAAAATAACCAGAGAGGGGGGCGCCCAAGATGGCCGAATAGGAACAGCTCCAGCCTCCAGCTCCCAGCATGAGCGACACAGAAGACGGGTGATTTCTGCATTTCCAACTGAGGTACTGGGTTCATCTTGCTGGGGAGTGTTGGACAGTTGGTACAGGACAGTGGGTGCAACCCAATAAGTGAGAGCCAAAGCCGGGCAAGGCATCACCTCACCTGGGAAGTGCAAGGGGGAAGGAAAGTCCTTATCCTAGCCAAGGGAAACCATGACACACAACACCTGGAAAATCAGGTCATTCCCACCCTAATACTGTGCTTTACCAAGGGTCTTAGCAAACGACACACCAGGAGATTATATCCCACGCCTGGCTTGGAGTGTCCCATGCCCACAGAGCCTCCCTCATTGCTAGCACAGCAGTCTGAGATCTAATTGCAAGGTGGCAGCGAGGCTGGGGGAGGGGCGCCCACCATTGCTGAGGCTTAAGTAGGTAAACAAAGCAGCAGGGAAGCTCCAACTGGGTGGAGACCACTGCAGCTCAAGGAGGCCTGCCTGCCTCTGTAGACTCCAACTCTAGGGACAGGGCATACCAAACAAAAAGCAACAGAAACCTCTGCAGATGTAAATGTCCCTGTATGACAGATTTGAAGAGAGTAGTGATTCTCCCAGCACAGAAGTTGAGATCTGAGAATAGACAGACTGCCTGCTCAAGTGGGTCCCTGACCCCTGAGTAGCTTAACTGGGAGACATCCCCCACTAGGTGCAAACTGACACCTCACACCTCACACGACCGGGTACACCTCTGAGACAAAGCTTCCAGAGCAACAATCAGACAGCAACATTTGCTGTTCAGCAAAATTCTCTTTTCTGCAGCCTCTGTTGCTGACACCCAGGCAAACAGGGACTGGAGTGGACCTCAAGCAAACTCCAACAGACCTACAGCTGAGGGTCCCGACTGTTAGAAGGAAAACTAACAAACAGAAAGGACATCCACACCAAAAACCCATCTGTACGTCACCATCATCAAAGAACAAAGGTAGATAAAACCACAAAGATGGGGAAAAAGCAGTGTAGAAAAGCTGGAAATTCAAAAAATCAGAATGCCTTTCCCCCTCCAAAGGAACACAGCTCCTCGACAGCAATGGAACAAAGCTGGACAGAGAATGACTTTGACGAGTTGAGAGAAGAAGACTTCAGTTGATCAAACTTCTCAGAGTTAAGGGAGGAAATACAAACCCAGTACAAAGAAACTAAAAACATTGAAAAAAGATTTGACAAATGGATAACTAGAATACCCTAACGCAGAGAAGTCCATAAACAACCTCATAGAGATGAAAACCATGACATGAGAACTATATGACAAATGCACAAGCATCAGTAACTGACTCGATCAACTGGAAGAAAGAGTATCAGTAATTGAAGATCAAATGAATGAAATGAAGTGAGAAAAGAAGTTTAGAGAAAAAAGAGTAAAAAGAAATGAACAAAGCCTACAAGAAATATGGGATTATGTGAAAAGACAAAATCTACGTCTAATTGGTATACCTGAAAGTGACAGGGAGAATGGAACCAAGTTGGAAAACACTCTGCAGGATATTATCCAGAAGAATTTCCCCAACCTAACAAGGCAGGCCAACATTCAAATTCACGAAATACAGAGAACGCCACAAAGATGCTCCTCGAGAAGAGCAACTCCAACACACATAACTGTCAGATTCACCAAAGTTGAAATGAAGGAAAAAATGTTAAGGGCAGCCAGAGAGAAACGTCGGGTTACCCACAAAGGGAAGCCCATCAGACTAATAGCAGATCTCTTGGCAGAAGCTCTACAAGCCAGAAGAGAGTGGGGGCCAATATTCAACATTCTTAAAGAAAAGAATTTTCAACCCAGAATTTCATATCCAGCCAAACTAAGTTTCATAAGTGAAGGAGAAACAAAATCCTTTACAGACAGGCAAATGCTTAGAGATTTTGTCACCACCAGGCCTGCCCTACAAGAGATCCTGAAGGAAGCACTAAACATGGAAAGGAACAACCGATACCAGCCATTGCAAAAACATGCCAAAATGTAAAGACCATCAATGCTAGGAAGAAACTGCATCAACTAGCGAGCAAAATAACCAGCTAACATCATAATGACAGGATCTAGTTCACACATGACAATATTAACCCTAAATGTAAAAGGGCTAAATGGTCCAATTAAAAGACACAGACTGGCAAATTGGATAAAGAGTCAAGACCCATTAGTTTGCTGTATTCAGGAGACCCATCTCACATGCAGAGACACACATAGGCTCAAAATAAAGGGATGGAGGAAGAGCTACCAAGCAAATGGAAAACAAAAAAAGGCAGGGGTTGCAATCCTAGTCCCTGATAAAACAGATTTAAACCAACAGAGATCAAAAGAGACAGAGGAGGCCATTACATAATGGTAAAGGGATCAATTCAACAGGAAGAGCTAACTATCCTAAATATATATGCACCCAATACAGGAGCACCCAGATTCATAAAGCAAGTCCTTAGAGACCTATGAAGAGACTTAGACTCCCACACAATAATAATAGGAGACTTTAACACCCTACTGTCAACATTAGACAGAACAACAAGACAGAAGGTTAACAAGGATATCCAGGAATTGAACTCATCTCTGCACCAAGCAGACCTAATAGACATCTACAGAACTCACCACCCCAAATCAACAGAATATACATTCTTCTCAGCACCACATCACACTTATTCCAAAATTGATCACATAGTTGGAAGTAAAGCACTCCTCAGCAAATGTAAAAGAACAGAAATTATAACAGACTGTCTCTCAGACCACAGTGCAATCAAACTAGAACTCAGGACTAAGAAACTCAATCAAAACCGCTCAACTACATGGAAACTGAACAACCTGCTCCTGAATGACTACTGAGTACATAACAAAAAGAAGACAGAAATAAAGATGTTCTTTGAAACCAATGAGAACAAAGATACAATATACCAGAATCTCTGGGACACATTTAAAGCAGTGTGTAGAGGGATATTTACAGCACTAAATGCCCACAAGAGAAAGCAGGAAAGATCTAAAATTGACACCCTAGCATCACAATTAAAAAAACTAGAGAAGCAAGAGCAAACACATTCAAAAGCTAGCAGAAGGCAAGAAATAACTAAGATCAGAGCAGAACTGAAGAACATAGAGACACTAAAAAACCCTCCAAAAAATCAATGAGTCCAGGAGCTGGTTTTTTGAAAAGATCAACAAAATTGATACACCATTAGCAAGACTAATAAAGAAGAAAAGAGAGAAGAATCAAATAGACGCAATAAAAAATGATAAAGGGGATATTACCATGGACCCCACAGAAATACAAACTACCATCAGAGAATACCATAAACACCTCTACTCAAATAAACTAGAAAACTTAGAAGAAATGGATAAATTCCTGGACACATACACTCTCCCAAGACTAAATCAGGAAGAAGTGGAATCCCTGAATAAACCAATAACAGGTTCTGAAATTGAGGCAATAATTCATAGCCTACCAACCAAAAAAATGTCCAGGACCAGACAGATTCAAAGCCAAATTCTACCAGAGGTACAAAGAGGAGCTGGTACCATTCCTTCGGAAACTATTCCAATCAATTGAAAAAGAGGGAATCCTCCCTAACTCATTTTATGAGGCCAACATCATCCTAATACAAAAGCCTGGCAGAGACACAACAAAAAAATAATTTTAGACCAATATCCCTGATGAATATCGATGCAAAAATCCTCAATAAAATACTGGCAAACCGAATCCAGCAGCACATCAAAAAGCTTATCCACCATGATCAAGTGGGCTTCATCCCTGGGATGCAAGGTTGGTTCAACATACGAAAATCAATAACCATAATCCAGCATATAAACAGAACCAAAGACAAAAACCACATGATTACCTCAATAGATGCAGAAAAGGCCTTTGACAAAATTCAACAGCTCTTCATGCTAAAAATTCTCAATAAATTCGGTATTGTTGGAACACATCTCAAAATAATAAGAGCTATTCATGACAAACCCACAGCCAATATCATACTGAAGGGGCAAAAACTGGAAGCATTCCCTTTGAAAACTGACACAAGACAGGGATGCCCTCTCTCACCACTCCTATTCAACATAGTATTGGAAGTTCTGGCCAGGGCAATCAGACAAGAGAAAGAAATAAGGGGTATTCACTTAGGAAAAGAAGAAGTCAAATTATCCCTGTTTGCAGATGATATGATTGTATATTTAGAAAACCCCATCACCTCAGCCCAAAATCTCCTTAAGCTAATAAGCAACTTCAGCAAAGTCTCAGGATACAAAATCAATGTGCAAAAATCATAAGCATTCTTATACACCAATAACAGACAAACAGAGAGTCAAATCATGAATGAACTCCCATTCACAATTGCTTCAAAGAGAATAAAATACCTAGGAATCCAACTTAAAAAGGATGTGAAGGACCTCTTCAAGGAGAACTACAAACCACTGCTCAGTGAAATAAAAGAGGACACAAACAAATGGAAGAACATTCCATGCTCATGGATAGGAAGAATCAATATTTTGAAAATGGCCATACTGCTCAAGGTAATTTTTAGATTCAATGCCATCCCCATTAAGCTACCAATGAGTTTCTTCACAGAATTGGAAAGAACTGCTTTAAAGTTCATATGGAGCCAAAAAAGAGCCCGCATTGCCAAGACAATCCTAAGTCAAAAGAACAAAGCTGGAGGCATAACATTATTGGACTTCAAACTATACTACAAGGCTGCAGTAACCAAAGCAGCATGGTACTGGTACCAAACAGAGATATAGACCAATGGAGCAGAACAGAGCCCTCAGAAATGATACCACACATCTACAACCATCTGATCTTTGACAAATCTGACAAAAACAAGAAATGTGGAAAGGATTTCCCATTTAATAAATGGTGCTGGGAAAACTGGCTAGCCATATGTAGAAAGCTGAAACTGGATCCCTTCCTTACTCTTACACAAAAATTAATCCAAGATGGATTAGAGACTTAAATGTTAGACCAAAAACCATAAAAACCCTAAAAGAAAACCTAGGCAATACCATACAGGACATAGGCATGGGCAAGGACTTTATGTCTAAAACACCAAAAGCAATGGCAACAAAAGCCAAAATTGACAAATGGGATCTGATTAAACTAAAGAGCTTCTGCAAAGCAAAAGAAACTACCATCAGAGTGAACAGGCAGCCTACAGAATGGGTGAAAATTTTTGCAATCTACTCATCTGACAAAGGGCTAATATCCAGAATCTATAAAGAACTCAAACAAATTTACAAGAAAAAACAAACAACCCCATCAAAAAGTGGCCAAATGATATGAACAGATACTTCTCAAAAGAAGACATTTATGCAGCCAACAGACACATGAAACAATGCTCATCATCACTCGCCATCAGAGAAATGCAAATCAAAACCACAATGAGATACCATCTCACACCAGTTAGAATGGCAATCATTAAAAAGTCAGGAAACAACAGGTGCTGGAGAGGATGTGGATAAATAGGAACACTTTTACACTGTTGGTGGGACTGTAAACTAGTTCAACCATTGTGGAAAACAGTGTGACGATTCCTCAAGGATCTAGAACCAGAAATACCACTTGACCCAGCCATCCCATTACTGGGTGTATACCCAAAGGATTATAAATCATGCTGCTGTAAAGACACATGCACACGTATGTTTATTGCGGCACTATTCACAATAGCAAAGATTTCGAATCAACCCAAATGTCCATCAGTGACAGACTGGATTAAGAAAATGTGGCACATATACACCACGGAATATTATGCAGCCATAAAAAAGGATGAGTTTGTGTCCTTTGTAGGGACATGGATGCAGCTGGAAACCATCATTCTCAGCAAACTATCACAAGAACAGAAAACCAAACACCACATGTTCTCACTCATAGGTGGGAATTGAACAATGAGATCACTTGGACACAGGAAGGGGAACATCACATACTGGGGCCTGTTGTGGAGTCGGGGGGCGGGGATAGCATTAGGAGATATACCTAATGTAAATGATGAGTTAACGGGTACAGCACACCAACATGGTACATGTATACATATGTAATAAACCTGTATGTTGTACACATGTAACCTAGAACATAAAGTATAATAATAAAATAAAACTGAAACAACCAAAAAAAAAAAAAAATAACCAGAAAAAAATCGCTAAGAATAAACAAAAGATTTATCTCTCTACAGTTTATAATGAGGAATTGTTTACATTAATTATGGCCCCATCTATACTAAAAGATGCTTATTTTTAAAACTGATCATTTAATTTGTATTTTTGCGATAGGAAGATGTGGTTAGTTTATAAATTATACTTCAAAATATATTATCCAATGAAAATTAAAATAGAATATTATCTTATGAAAGTTAAAATAGAAACATACTTAGATTTAGCTGATGTACCTAAAGCTGTCAATTTATAGACAAATGGCTAAAATATCTCCTTCAACTTGCTAATAATGTTTTTCTCTGGGCAGCTTGACTCAGGAACACCCTCTATGTTACAAAATTCCAGAGGTACTATGTAATTATAATAGATTATAATGTAAATGATGCCCTTTGGAATTATACAATGCAATAGTTGTGAATTTAGGTGCCTTTAAATTTCTTCCTTAAGCTTTTTCTATACATATTGAATTGTTTATAATAATGATGTGTTATTGTTTCCACTGGAAACAATAAAATCATTTTGTTTTTGAAAACAATGAAGTCACATAGACACGGTGCTAAGAACCATACTAGGGCATGTTGAGTACTCCGTAAATAGATATTTTGCACTTATTTTCACCTGTTGCTAAAACTCTGCAGTCTACAGTGCTCAGATGCCCTTGACAGTTGACAGTAGGTTCTGCCAATGAGAAGCCCTAGAGAAAGATAGGAAGGCAAGTTGAGAAAGAAAAACACACCCTTTCTGTTTCCCAGTTCCAGTTAACAAGGCCAGAGCAACTGCCATCAAATGTGTCAATCCCTACTCCTTCAGCTCCCACAGAACCAACATTGCTGCACTCCATCAAAGGCATTAGCAGCAGGAAGAACCAAATGGTTATTTGCTATTTGGATACAGGCCACTCTAGACTCCTTCACCCTCTAGGCTGTGCCTGCTGTGCACTGAAGCCCTATCCAGATCAGTGTCCCTTCACAGAGTTCCAAACACCAGCCTCATGGAGCCCCTCAACCTGCTAGGTTCTGGTAACTCCTCCTCTTCCATTTGCATCCTCCATTATTACAGGCGGTAGCTGCCTCTGCAGTTCTGGTAGCTGCCTCTGCAGTTCTTAATCTCCTGGGTTTTCTTTGTTTGTTTGTTTGTTTGTTTGTTTGTTTGTTTGTTTTTGCATCTTCTTTTGAACTTAGACTTCTACCACTTGCATGAACCTTGTATTCGATTTGTACTAATTCCTTTTATTAAGTCTTATTTTTGAAACACCTATTATCTTGGCTGTATCATGTATCATTTTTATAATTAGAAAACAAATGTATTTTATTTTCTTAAATGTTCTCATTTTACTGAGTACAACTCTTAAAATGTATTAGCCATTGTACTGTTCCCACTGTTCCCTTAGGAATTTCATTAAGTAATAGTGCCACTTTTCCCCTTCACCAATCTTAGGCACAGGCACTTTCTTTAAAGCCCAGTAGCATAGCTGAAACAAGACTGGAAGACTGATTAACCCTTAAATGGTCAATGATATAGCAACAGATAACTACTCAAAAAAATTAAAACTGATTATTAGTATAGCTGTTCTCATTCTCAAGAGGCTACTTGTCTCCTCTGGCCTCCTCCATAGGGCAGATGCTGTCTTTCCTCTGTGACCTACAGGGACCCCCTGGTTAGACCTGAGTATTCCCAATTTAAGGCTCAGGCGCATTGCTTCTTTCCCTTAAGGGCCCATTTTTCAGGCACCTTTTCCTGTTCCAGAATTTTCTCTGTTCCTGGAACAAGATGATTAACAGTGAGAATAACTAACATACTCATTGACTACACACTTCTTCCTGTCCACAGAGAAGCCTTCATGGGTATCAGCAGCATGGATTATAGTGAACATGGCAAGTATGCTCATTGCCATGATCTACAGGCCCAGCATCACTTGCTCCTGGGTTATCTGCATGATCCCATGTAGAAAAGGCAGCAGCTCAAGAAACAAATGAGACTGAAACTTTCCCCAGTCAATTCTTTGGGGTCTCAGAGAGTATCTTCCATTCTTACTTGTTCAAATAAAAAGTGACATACTTACTAATCACTCCTCTGTTTATTTAAATTCAACAGATCTGTGAAATCCAAAAGTCTGAGGACCACTGCTGCATGTTATTATATCAAAGGACTTTAAATACATTCAAAAGTAGAGCTGAGGTCAAAATGGGAAGGAAAAGGCATGGTCCAGCCCAGAGGTGGCAGTCTAAGCCCCTGGTGATCCTGGAGAGTTGAGTGAAAGCGGGTCGTGGAACAGAAGCCCCATGACAATAAATAATCACAGTCAGCTGCGTAGTGTTTGCAGCCAAAAGCTGGCAGTGACAGGGAAGGACATGGCATTCTCTAGTAGAGAAAGCTGGAAAGTCAAGGTAGAGTATCCAGGATCAAGCCAAGCTAGGAAGCGAGGATGAACCAATTCATTCATCCTGGGCAAGAATGACAGAAATCTGGGCAAAGTTGCGCCATGGCTTCTTCCAGGCACCCTGGATATGAAGGTCTGAGTCAGCAAGACGAATTTCAGAACCAACCAGGTGATGGGGCTGAGACTTTATTAATCTCCATCCAAGGTTGGGAAGACCTGATAGACCAAAACAAACAGGGATTTGAAGTTAGCTCTCCCACAAGCTAGTCATACAACCTTGGGCATGGGTGTGTGTGTGTGTGTGTGTGTGTGTGTGTGTGTGTGTGTTTGTTTTCATTACCTAGACGATTTCTTATACCAGTTCCACCTTGAACTAGCTATGTAATTGTGGATAACTCATTTATTTCTTTAGTCTGTTTCTTTATCATTTGAATGACTGGGACTAAATAATATACAAGAATCTGCCCTGCAAGAACATGTTAAGGTTCTTACATTCTAATTCCCTTAAATAACTACAGCAAAGTAATGTAGGATAGACTTAAGTTCCTGGTTCTGTAACACCAGCTGTTTAAACTGCACTCAAAACTGAACCCCTGTGTGCTCCAGTTTTCTTATCTAGAAATTGCATAGAAGACCTACATTTGTTGGGCTATAGTGATGATTAAATAAGACAATATATGTAAAAGAACTAGCTTCTTTCTTGGTCCATAAAAGGTGCTGAATAATTTTTTAGATAGATTCTGTGAGTGCTCTTATTTTAAAGTCTTCACAACCCACAGTGGAGTAAACACTACTGGCACTAACTTTAAATGGTCCCAGATTGTTTAAATGGTCAAGATTTTTTATCTGATTTTTATAGTTTGATTTGTTTCCTCTAGTGCATTCAGCTATTATGTTTTAATACCTTGGTGTATTTACTTATAGTGGAGTCTTTGCTCTTTATTGCTGTTTGCTTCTGTTCCACAATGGCCTTGGAAAAAGATAATCAAGTTTTTAGAGTTGTATATACTCTAAGAATCAATATGCCCTGGTTCTCCTGTAAATAAAATGTTAGACTGTGTGTTGACTTTATAAAAATTATTTTGTCACTACCGCCCAACAACCAAGATAAAAAGGTTGGGAATCATCCTTGAATTTCTTCTCCCTCACCCCGTGCTCGTTATACATCATTTCTACCTTTGATGCAGTTCAGGAATCACCTGTCTTCACCCCACTCACCACTCTAATCCAGCCACCAATTATCACTTCTGTTCTAACAAAATCTGTTGGGTGCCCATTCTTTTTTTACCCCACCTTGGGAAGACTTTTAAGTGTCAAGGAACCGCTGGATCAGTCCTGATTTACTTAGAACTCAGCCCAATTCAACACAAACTTCCAGGCCAGAAAGATGACAAAATGTTTGTTTGTTTGTTTTTGAAATTAACATAACCTTTCATATTTGTATTTTCTTTTCCTCTTCAGACAAGTTGCTAAGAGATCCTTGGCTTGGCAGGACTCCCTAAATTTTGCTGGGAAATCATGCCTTTATTCCACTGGCCACTCTTACCAAAAGCTATCAGCCACTCTCAGAAGCTCCATCACCATCACCACAAAAGGAAACTGGTCTACTTTTACTCATTATTGCAAGCTCCATAAGGTCCATTTTTATTTGTGAGAGAGAAGTAAAGCTTTGTAGTTTAAGTGCCAAGTTCAGGTTTTGGTTCTCTAATCTTTATGCAAGGATTGCCTCTTTGCTGATCAGACAACACACAGTCCACATTAATCACATCTATTGAACATAGTACTGGAAGTCCCAGCCACAGCAATCAGACAAGAAATAAAGGGCATCCAAATCAGTAAATAGGAAGTCAAACTGTCACTGTTTGCCAATGGTATGATTGTATACCTAGAAAACCCTAAAGACTCATCCAAATAGCTCTCACATCTAATAAATGAATTCAGTAAAGTTTCAGGATACAAAATCAATATACACAAATCAGTAGCACGGCTATACACCAACAGCAACCGAGCTGAGAATCAAATCAAGAACTCAGTCACTTTTGCAACAGCTGTAAAAATAAATAAATAAACAAATAACCTAGAAATACACTTAACCAAGGAGGTGAAATACCTCTACTAGGAAAACAAAACACTGCTGAAAAAAAAAAAAAAAATCATAGGTGACACAAACAAATGGAAACACATCCCATGCTCATGGATAGGTAGAGTCAATATTGTGAAAATAACCATGCTGCCAAAAGCAGTCTACAGAGTAAATGTAATTCCCATTAAAATACCATCATCATTCTTCAAATAACTAGAAAAAACAATCCTAAAATTCATATGAAACAAACAAACGAAAAAGAGCCCGCATAACCAAAGCAGTACTAAGAAAAATGAACAAATCTGGAGGCATCTTTTTACCTGACTTCAATTATACTATAAGGCTATAGTTACCAAAACAGCATGGTGCTAGCATAAAAATACGCATGTAGACCAATGGAACAAAATAGAAAACCCAGAAATAAAGCCAATACTTAACAACCAAGTGATCTTTGACAAAGCACACAAAAGCATAAAGTGAGAAAAGGACATGCTATTCAACAAATGGTGCTGGGGTAAGTGGCAAGCCACATGTATAGAATGAAACTAGATCCTCATCTCTCACCTTATACAAAAATCAACTCAAGATGGGTCAAAGACTTAAATCTAAGACCTGAAACCATAAAAATTCCAGAAGATAATATTGTAAAAACTCTTCTAGGCACTGGCTTAGGCAAAGAATTCATGACTAAGAACCCAAAAGCAAATGTAGCAACAACAAAATAGATGAGACCTAATTAAACTAAAAAGCTCCTGCACAGCAAAAGAAATAATCAGCAGAGTAAACAGACAACCCAGAGTGGGAGAAAAATCCTTGCAAACTATGCATCCAACAAAGGACTAATATCCAAAATCTACAAGGAACTCAAACAAAATAGCAAGAACAAAACTCCTATCAAAAAGTGGGCAAAGGACATGAATAGACAGTTCTCAAAAGATATACAAGTAGCCAAGAAACATATGAAAAAAAATACTCAACATCACTAATTATCAGGGAAATGCAAATTAAAACCACAATGAGATACCACCTTACTCCTGCAATAATTACCATAATTAAAAATTCAAAATGTAATAGATGTTAGCATGGATGTGGTGCAAAGAGATCACTTTTACACTGCTGATAGGAATGTAAACTCGTACAACCACTATGAAAAAACAGTATGGAGATTCCTTAAAGAAATAAAAGTAGAACTACCATTCGATCCAGTAATCCCACTACTGGATATCTACCCAAAGGAAAAGAAGTCATTATATGAAAAAGACACTTGAACATGCATGTTTACAGCAGCACAATTCACAACTGCAGAGATATGGAACCAATCTAAGTGCCATCAACCAATGAGTTGATAAAGAAAATGTGATATATATATATATGTATAGATAGATAGATAGATAGATAGATAGATAGATAGATAGATAGATAGATAGATAGATATAGATATAGATATAGATATATAGATATAGATATCTCACCATGGAATAAAATGGAATGAAATAATGGACTCTGCAGTAACTTCGATGGAGTTGGAGACTATTATTCTAAGTGAAGTAACTCAGGAATTGAAAACCAAATATCGTAAGTTTTCATTTGTAAGTGGGAGCTAAGCTATGAGGACACGAAGGCATGAGAACGATATACTGGACTTTGGAGACTTGTCGTGGAAGGGTTGGGGGGTGAGGAATAAAAGACTACATATTGGATACAATGTACACTGCTCGGGTGATGGGTGCACAAAAATCCCAGAAATTACCACTAAAATGACTTATCCATGTAACCAAAAAAAACCTCTTTCCCCAAAACTGTTAAAATACATTACAAAGGACAAAAGACCACAGTGTCACAAAAAGGAGCCTATTAATAAGAATATACTCAGAGAAAATCGCAAAGATGAGAACATCAGAAAAAATACCATATACAGAAGATTTAGGTGAACCGCATAAAGGTTGGAGAGAACTTCACATGGGGAAGTTCAGGCATGGATGAGGGGGATTAGATTTTATCCATGGGATATCCTAAGGGAGGAATGATTAAAATGGGTGAAGCTCACAGGACAAAGATGAAAACACAGTAAGACATAAATCCACCTGATTATACACAACAGAGTAGGCATGCCCTGAAGTAAAATGTCAATCACAGAACTAGTTCAAGCAGAAATTAGATAAACCATGTGTTAGGTATGTTCTAAGGAGGGCTCAGGCACTGAGACTTTTAAGCTCTTTTATGATGAGACATTATACATTCAGGCAGTCTCAAGTTTTTTTCATAAAATGTTGTGCTATGACCTGTGGATTTTTCCTTCAGTAGAATAACACTACGATTTCCAAGTCCCTTTCAGCCAAAATTGTTTGGGTAATCCAAGTGATTTACAAAGTGCCTTGAGCTCCATGATGAAAGATGCTATATAAATAAAAAGGTAATTTTAGTCATAATAAATAATGGTAATGATGATAAATGCCAGTGTCATTAAGAAGAAGCTGGCCTGCCATTTGGGAACCCAAAGCAACCAGCTATGAGCTGGAAATAGTGTGTGTCCAGGCCAGGACGATACTCAGTGACTGAGATCACATTAACCTTTAAACCAGAGATCTGGATAAAGCCCCTGATTTGGAGGTGTAAGCATTTAAAATTGAAGAAACTATAATACTTAATCCCTGAGCTTGAATATTGCCTTGGGCTTCTGAGACCTTTTCCAGAATGGTCAACAGGGAGCATATTGTCTTCCTCTTCTAACAGAAGAGAAAACTGACTAGGGCAGGAGAAAAGCCAGAATTCCCAACGAATCTTATGACTCTAGATCCAGGGCTCTTTCATTCTCTACTGGACCTCAGACAATTTCAGCGAAGGAGAGATTCGGAAAAGAGTCAATTTGGATGAGAAATGTCAAAATGGGATCATGTCCCTCAAGATGCCTTGCATAACTGTTTTTCATCCATTTAGGCTGAGAAAGCTTGCTAGTAAAATCCTTGGCTGCTCAAGCAGGGAGGAGCCATTCACTGATGTCCCAGAGCTGTTCTCTGCCGTTAAAGGAGCACATAGCAAGAGCCAGCTGAGTTCTGTTTGACCAGGGGTGAACACTGCTTTGGGGCCTTTCAAGCTTGAGAGCTCAGAAGGCTAATTGCTTTCCAAGGTCTGATCGAGTTTCTTAGTGAAGGACTTGGCATCCCATTTTCCCATGTGCTTAAAGGCCAATCAGTCACCACAGAGAAAGAGAAGAAACCCTGCTCTCTGCCCAACATTCTCTGCCCTCAAACAATCACCATAAAAAAATTAAATAAAATGAAATCCAGCAACTGCTAAGCTGGGAGGAGCTCACCTGTGAAGAACACATAGGTGTCTTATCTCTCTCTCTCTCTCTCTCTCTCTCTCTCTCTCTCTCTCTCTCTCTCTCTCTCTCTGTGTGTGTGTGTGTGTGTGTGTGTGTGTGTGTGTGTACTGAAATATTATTTTTATGGTCTGTAGTTTGTACTTGCTTTCCTTTAACATAGTTTAACATATTTCATCATTTGGAATTTATGCTTTTCATCTTTTTGTAATTTATCATCTTCTGCTTTTCATCTTTTTGTAATTTATCATCTTCATAATTTTAACCTTTTTAATTTATCTATCTTTGGTGCTTATCTTTTGAAGCTAGTCTATTCTCGGCTGTTTAACACTTAAATTTTTTCTTAAAAAATGAATTATTTCATTTTTCTTACATCATTCTTATTTAAGTCATTTTCATTTTATCTCTTTGAAGTTTTTGGTTTTGTTTAGTATTTCTTTGTAATTCTCATTTTATCTCTTTCATTTAACAATTTTAATATTGCTATATTTTATGGTTGTCTAAATTCTTTTTTGCTTCTTTGATACTAATTTTTTTATTAAAAATACATTTTCCATTTGTAGATTTTGAATTTTTTTCCTTCAATATTTTCCGTTTATCTTGTATTCTCTTTTTCTTATAGGATATAATGTCCATTCCTATAGTAAAAAGAATCATCTATTATCATGGCAAGGGGCTTTATCCTTTGCCCACAAAGTTTGAAAGACGTCTTTGTGGACGTTAATCCTGTCACCCTCATGCACCACCTATGTGACTTTGGGTGCCTCATCTGATGTCTGGACCTCAGCTCACAAACTCTGAGAATGTGGCCCATTTCGATGGAGCTCACCAGGCATGGAAACCATCTTTCCCATCATATATTTCGAAGAGTTCTGTAAGGGCTAGGTAAAGAGAAGAATGACCTCAACCTTCTATTTTTCAGCCAACATTTTATTTAGCTAGAGGGACACCATTATTATAACTGTATCCTATTATATCTGACTGAGAATAAAGATTTCCCTGTAGTAAATATTAATAAGTAAATAAAAGCGTTGGTCTTACTCTGAAGAAATCACAGTTTGAGCCCTGACTTTGTCATTAACCCACCATGTGATTCGGACAAATCATTTGATTACCCTGGACACCAGTTTCCTCCTTTTTAAAAGAAAAATGTTAAACTAGATTTTTCCTCTGCTATTAATTGCCTATGATTCTATAGCTTCCTATTTTTTTAACTTATTTATTTTGAAGAGACCGGGTCTCACTGTGTTGCCCAGACTGGTCTTGCACTACTGGTCTCAAGCGATCCTCCTGCCGAGGTCTCAACTCTATACTTTTCTATTCAGAGAAACCATGAGACTGACATCAGTGTGTATGGAAAGTATACTGTTATTTGTACCAGAAAACAGAAAACCAAGAGTTTATTCCTGGCAGAGTACCGAGGCCTCTCCAATCACGCCCACTTGGTGAAATGACATTGTTACTACGGTAGCATAAATGTAGTTGGGCTGAGCCAGGTGTCTGACATACTTGCCGTTGATGACACCGTCTGGGTTGAGCATGGGTATGATCTTGAAGATGAAGTTTTCCCTCAAGAGCCTAGCCACAGGGTCACTGCTGACCAGGAACTCCAAGGTACCCTTCGTCACCCAACTGGCATTGCTCTCTCCTGGATGAACTCGAGCAGTGATCACCTGATATGGACGATGTCCTGCAGAAAAAGGGACATAAGAAGATTAAACCCAAATTTGCTTTCCATTTCCATCAAGATGGTCTCCAGAGGACCAGATTTTCACATGATTGGCATGAGGTTTTAAATAGATTGATTGTTTCTAACACATATCTGATCTATGTTTACCCATTTTCCATCTGCCTCTGTGGTCTGCAAGACTCAAGAAAGTATGAAGGTACAGCTCAAGGCTGTCATCAAAAATGTAACTACTTGGTGGTATGAAAAGAACCCAAAAAGCAGATTTTATCAAGATCACAAAAAAAAAACTAACTCTCCAGAGTTCAATAGCATGATGCCAGATGTCACAGATCTCAGATTGAATATTATCTTCATCCCTCACCACCTCTGGGATCTCAAGCAAATGAATTAATTTCTTTGACACTATCTCCTATCTATAAAATTGGGACAATAATACTGACCTTATGTGGTTGTTATAAAACACAAAAAGATGTAAATATAAAGCACTCACTATGTTGACTGCCATTCAGTACGTGTTAGCTATCTCCCTCCTCATTTGTAAAGTCTGTGGGTGGGATGATCCCTCTCATTCTTTAGCAGAAATAGAAAGCAAGTAACAGAAGCAGTGTGTTTGGAACTCCACGATTGTAAGACATTGAACCCAATCCTTGAGAGAGATTTGACAGAAGAGTTCAATACGTGGAAGCTCAATCTTGGAGTCACAATGCTTGCTTCACTTTGCAAAGGGAGTCAGGAAAACATTCTCCACCCAGTTACAGGTAGTATATTGACATGAACAGTCTTTATGGAGAATGCACTGATGAGGGAAAGATAGGAATGTTTTCCCTCCTTTGTTTATAGAAGATCACTGGAGTATCGTACTGCTGAAATGCTTTCTAAAGCCATGTCTGGGCTCAGGTGAAAAATGTGTTTTGATTGATTTAGTGATGTCTGTCTTCCATATACTCAGGGAAGAAACGGTAAGGTTGCAGCATCATATCAAGAACTCACCATGTCTACTCTAACCCTTTGTTCAATTTTGTGTTTTTTTTATGACTAATTTTTCCTTTTGTATTCTCATCCAATTCCCATTGCTCCTAAACTTCCTCTAATGACAAGTACTAAGTATTTGCTAAGTGTAAATATACCAGCCGCTGAACAACCTGAAAGTTAATAAGCTAGTAAATTCTTTCCATATTATTCAAACCACTTTAAGTTCAAATGTCTTTTATTTCCTTAAACAGTAATATTTTTATTAATTTATTTATAATTGACATACAATCATTAGACATATTTATGTTTATGGGATATAACGTGATGTTTCAGTGTATGTATACATTGTATAATGACCAAATCTGTGTAATTACCATATTCATTATTTTAAATAGTTATCATTTCTTTGGAGTGATAATATTCAAAACATTCTTTTTTAGCTATTTTGAAATGTGCATTACATTATTATTTGCTCTAGTCACCCTACTGTGTAACAGAAAACCAGAATTTATTCTTCCTAACTGTAATTTTGTATACATTGACCATCTTCCCCTGTTTCTCCCTTGCCACTACCGTGCCCAGCTCCTGGTAACCACTATTCTACTCATTATGGAGGTCCCTCAAAAAATTAAAAATAGAACTATCATATGATTCAGCAATACCACTACTGTGTATATATCCAAAGTAAATAAAATCAGCATTTTGAAAGATATCTGCACTCCCATGTTTATTGCAGGCACCTTGATCATGTTTACTGAATTTCTGTGTTATTCACAACAGACAAGATATAGACTCTACCTAAATGTCCAACTACAGATGAATATGTGTGTGTGTGTATATATGTAATATAGTATATATTATATTATGTATTATATATATTATACATATACACACATATATATCATTGTATGTATATGTGACTATATGTGTGTGTATATACATA
Source organism: Rhinopithecus roxellana (assembly GCF_007565055.1). Lineage (NCBI taxonomy): Eukaryota > Metazoa > Chordata > Mammalia > Primates > Cercopithecidae > Rhinopithecus > Rhinopithecus roxellana. The sequence continues at coordinate 116,250,002 of NC_044553.1, read as the reverse complement.
TATACATACATATATACACACACACACATAGATAAAATGGAATACTATTCAACCATCAAACAAAATGAAATTCTGTCATTTTAAGCAACATGGATGAGCCTGGAGGACACTGTATTAGGTGAAATAAGACACACACAGAAAGACAAACATGATATGATCTTACTCATATATAGAATCTTAAAAAAAGTAGCCTTTTTGAGGATACAAATTGTGTCTCAAATTGTGCACAAAGAATGAAAAAATTGAATATCTCTTGATAACAGAGCTAAAGAATAGGCAATGGAAGATATAAAGAAAACACCTTTAAGTTATAGAATTATGTTATTATCATCAACTAAGACCAAAAAAAACTCAACACTATATGTCTCTTCCATATTTCTGCTGACAGCCATTAATCCACTGAGGTCTAGATTTAAGGGGTGTAGATCAGTGCATTTTTACTGACTATGGTGAAAACAGGTCACTTCACCTCCTTGTAGGTCACCTATACACTGGAGGTAACACTCAGCTATATTTTCCCTTAAGCAGATGTCTTGAGCATCTTCCAAGAACTGCAGGAGCACTGGGTAGAAAAAGTTGAATAAATTATAGTCCTCATTCTCTAAGAGTCCATAGTGTATGTCAGTAGTGACAAATATGAAAGAAAATAATTACAAGTGAGCTAATGGAGGTGTATACAAAACACCAAAATCGACATGACTGAGAAAGTTAAGGCCATTTCCAGAGATGTGATGGTATTCACACTGGGTCTTGCAGAATAAGTGTTATTTACCAGCTGGAGACAGTGAGGAGGGTCTTCTGAACAAAGAAAGGGACATATGCCAAAACCAGTGGCGCAAAAGTCGGTGAATTAAAAAATGAAGACAAGTTACGTGTGACTTAAGCAAAGGGCTAGAGAAGGTGGAACATAAATTTTAAAAAGTAAGCTAGTATTAAACTGGTAAGATCCTTTCTTATATATTTTGTTTAGGGATTTGGACTTCATCCTGTAGATCAGACACTCTCAACCATAGAGTCAGTGTCTCACTGATATCCTGTGATAAGTAACAGGGTATATTGCAGAGTCATCAGTTACCAATAAAAGTGCCAGTGTTTGCTTATGATATTACATACATGGCACAAACTGCCAGTCACCTCCCCAGTAGCCTTTCTCCCTTTCTTTCTTATTACCAGAACCCTGATTTTTGAAGGGGAAGGAATTTGCCCATATTAAAATATTAGCTTCATGGATCCTTTTGTAGGTAGGAGTGGCCATGTGACACAGTTGTGTTCAGTGAGATGTAAATGTTACTAGACTGTGAGTCTTTTGGGAAAACTAATTAAAGGGAACAGTTTCATCTGGTAAATGTCTACTTGGTTTTTGTGTCTTGTCCTTTGCCCTTCTTCTTCCTCCAGTTTTGCACATAGATGTGATACCTTCAGATGAGAAAGCCAACTTGAGAATCAAAGTCACATGCTAAAGATGGCAACCATAAAAGTAGAGGGAGCCAGGGTTCCTACCAAATTCCTTAAGCAGCTATACCACATTTTCACTAGCTTCTTCATTACTTCCAGATATTTGAGAATAGTAAACCAATATTTGGTTAGGCCACTGTACTCAAGTTTTTGCTACACCCTGTCAAATTCAATGTAAGATCAGATTTAAAGTCATCCCTATAATAATATTACCTTGAATAACATGCATTCATGTGTGCTTTCTAGATTGTGGAGAAGAGAGTGATATAGTTGTAGGGAGAATGATATTTGACATGTGTGTTTTAGAAAAGAACAATTGAGAACCACTATCTTAAGAAAAAGGGAGTTGATAAATTTTCATCTGAAGCAATATATGCCAAAGACTGCTTTATAAAATTAATTCTGAAATTATTGTAGATGACACGTTTACCCAATCAGAGAGAGTACAGCATAGTGAATTAGAGAACAACTTTAGGAGCCGTATTTCCAGGGTTCAAATTCCAGCCTCACCATTTTTAACATGAGATGAGTTATGTAAGTTTCTGAAAAAACTGAGCAATGGATTTGTCTTACTTTTTCCGGGCTTCCATAGCAGAATACCATAGACTGGGTGGCTTATAAACAACAGAAATTTCTTTTTCACAGTTCTGGAGGCAGAGAAATCCATGATTAAATCCAGCAAACTCTGTGTCTGGTGAGGGTCCGCCTTCTGTTTCTTAGATGACCTTCTTTTTACTGTGTCTTCACATGTGGAAGGGACAACTGAATTCCCTCAAGACTCTTTTCTTAAAGTACTAATCCCATTTATGAGGGCACTACCCTCATGACCTAATCAACTTCCAAAGGCTCCACCTTCTAACACCATCGCTTTGGGAATTAGGATTTCAGCACAGAAATTTTGGGAGGACATACATATTCAGTCCATAGAAGATTAGGTGTTCTGTATATAGGACTAATGACTCACTAACTGAAACTTTCTAAAAAAAAATGTTGGAAAGAAGGAGATGTACAGTTAGCTAGCTGGGCACAACTGAAATTAACTGGAGGTCAACTTTCCTACTATATCATTTGCTCACAGTTCCTTTTGCTTCTTCCAAAGCAAGCTGTGTTGGCATGCCAACAAAAAGCTTGTTTCGAAATAAAGAGGCTTGATGAATTTGTACCCAATCAGTATCCTATTTTCAATTCTATAACTCCATATCACTCTCTTTGTGATTTTTGAACTATGTTCATTTGCAGCATATTGGACAACAATGGTAAGTGCTTTCAGCCCAGCAAGAAGAAATAAAAAATGGCTTAAGCTCTTGTAAATTTTTTACACTAACAAAACACTTCCATCGTCTGGGCCAGTTGGCTTCCATTGCCTGATATACCCAGTACAATGCAATACATTAATCAATAAACCAAATGCAAGCTCTAACAGAGAGCCATCAACAATGTGTTTCTTTCCATTGGAGAGTCAAGTTGATAATCTGCTGTGTTGTAATACACCACAAGACCTTGCAGGCTGTTCTAGTATCCTGAAGAAGCAAATGGGGAAAACGATGGATTCTCATGAAGACATAAGCAGTATTTTAGCCAGTTCTAGTTGGCTTTCCTCTCTTCCCCTCTGTGATTTAAGACAATTTTGCAGTCATGTTGGTAAGTTAAACTTACAAGACCATTCAGTTGTAGCAGAAAATGGTACTCCAGAGAACTCATAATGGACAACAGCCGTAAATAGTATGCATCACACATACCATGTGATTTTTTCTTGCAATTGACAATCTCAGTCTTAGTAACTCATGTCTGCTTAGGGTCAGGCAAAAAGTGCCAGATATTTGCATTTATTTTTTTCTGCAATTAATAAAATATGTTTCAGAGACCACCATAGTCTATGGGGGAGTCATGGTTTGGACAGATTTTAATTCTTAAAGCTACATATTGAATTTATAGTGGTAATGACATCTGTAAAGAGAGATTAGGAACAAGTAGGGGATTGAATAATGCCTAAGAGATATCCGGCCTTTAGGCCAATGAAAAGTTGAGTAAAAACTGAAGACATGTATGATGATAAACGTGTGCCCAACTATATAAACATCCATTCATTCATTTCTTCTTTCTTTCAACAATATATATTAAGCTCCTACTGGCACTCTGCAGGGTTCTGTAGATTACAAGATAAATAATGGTTTTTTTGCCCTCAGGAAGCTAGTAACAGTCTGGTAGGAAAGACAGGCACACAGATAATTACAATCCAATGTGATCAGGGTCATTCATCAGGATATTTTCAAACATAGTGGAATAATCATTGTGACATCATTTATACTAATGCAAACAACTGCAAATGACTTAAACACACTTTCATAGGAAAGTAGTTCAAGAAACAATATGCAAAACAGAATGCTATGCAGCCATTAAAAATGACACATAAGTTTTTTTCTGTCAACACAAAAAGATATCTGTGATATAATGGTGACTGAAAAAAAAAACAGAGGATAGAGTACATCACAGAAGGATCCTATTTGTATGTAGCTGTAAAATTTATCAAAAGGTATCTATATATAGAGACAGCTGCAAGTAGTGGTAATCTAGGTGATTTTTAGGTCATCTTTATCCCTATCTGGAATGTTTGCTTTTTTAGAGAATAATAATCATGTGTCAATTTCACAAAGGCAAAGTATTTTCAAATACTAAGGCACCACAGGAGAGGAAGAGTAAAAAAATGAATTTTCACAGAAAAGGTAACATTTGATCTGGTCTGTCTAGTTTAAGTGTTTGCCAAGTAAAGAAAAGAAAAAAGAAAAGTAGTAGAAATGGCTTAAGTAGATCTATTTGCAAACAACTGAGGTCATAAAGTGCATAATACCCAAGGAAAAGTGAAGTGGTTTAATGTGACTAAAGCACAGGCCATTTGGAAGGCAAGAGAAGGAATGAAGGTACAAAAACTAAGTTTGTGTCTTCTTCTGCAGCCCTTTCTGGGGCATACTAAGGGTTTGGGAGCAATCTTGCATGCTATGGAAGCACCACAAAAACAAAACAAACAAAACAAAACAAAACAAAACATAAAAAACATTATGCAAAGGTATGATCCTATGGGGCTTCTTGGAGTTGAAGAATTAGATAGTGGAATTAAGGGGCAGAAGAAATGGCCAGGTGAGCAGGTTTGATTTCAAAGTGGAATCATGCAGCTAACATGAAGTCCAGCAATCCTAGAAGAGAGTGTATATAGACCTGATAGAAGGAAAACAGGATGAGGAAGGAAGGAGACAGGAAACAGGAGTGGAAAAGGAAGTGGAAAGATTCTGAGAAAAACAAATTAAAATGAGAAAAATTTGTATATATAAGACACATGCTACTATGTTTTCCAAAAAAGGTATATACTATGCACATTTTATGCACTGTGCATTTTTCATTTACCAATATATCTTGAAGATGTTTCTATATCAATATTAAAAGATGTTTCTATCTTTTTTATTAGTTTTATTGTGATATAATTTACACAAAATAAATTTTACCTATTTTAGTGTTACAAGTCAATAAACTTTGACACATGTATACAGCGTCGTAAAACCAAATGAAATTATTATTATCATCTCCAATATTCCCCTCATTTCACTTTGCAGGCAATCCCTTCACCCCACCGCTAGCCTCTGGCAACCACCGATTTGCTTTTTATCACCATAGTGCTTTCTTTTCTGGAATGTCATAATAATTAAATCATACAGTGTGGGTAGTGATGGCTCACACCTGTAATCCCAGCACTTTGGCAGGCTGAGGTAGGCAGATCACCTGAGGTCAGGATTTCAAGACCAGCCTGGTTAACATGGCAAAACCTCGTCTTAACTAAAAAAATACGAAAATTAGCCGGGCATGGTGGTGCACACCTGTAATCCCAGCTACTCAGGAGGCTGATGCAGGAGAATTGCTTGAACTCAGGAGGCAGAGGTTGCAGTGAGCCAAGATCGCACCACTGCACTCCAGGCTGGGTGACAAGAACAAAACTCCGTCTCAAAAAAAAAAAAAAACAAAACAAACAAAAAAAAGCATGCAGTATATAACTTTTCTGCCTGGCTTCTTTAACTTAGCATAATACTTTTGAGAGCTATCTATATTGTTGGATGCATCAATAATTTATTTTAATCACTGAGTTGTATTCCAGAGTACCACATAGCAGTGAATATGCCACAATTTGTTTATTCTCTCACCTCTTGACAGACATTTGAGTTCTTTCTGGTTTAGGGCCATTATGAATAAAGTTGTTACCATCAAAGAATGTTGTTGGGTACAATGTTCCATATACAACAATTAGGTCAAGTTTGTTAGTCATATTGTCTATATTCTAACCAATATTATATCTGCTTGTTTTGTGAATTATTGAGAGGGTTATGTTAATATCTCCAAAGATGATTGTGGATTTGTCTATTCCACATTATAATGTTGTCAATTCTTTCTTTATTTTTAGGCTATGTTATTCACTGCATGCAGATTTAGAATTATTATATTTCCCTGTTTAACTGAACTTTTTGTCATCATAAGATATCTCTCCACTTCTCCTAAGGCATTGCCTTAAGGTCTCCTTTGTGTGTATAAATACAGCTTTTCTGGCTTTTTTTGGTTAGTATTTAAAATACATATATTTTTCATCACTTTACTTTCAGTGTTTCCATAACTTCACAAGTATTTGTCTTTTGAAGCACCATATGGTTGTATATTGTATTTTATTTAGTCTAGCACTGTTTTATTTTAATTGAAGCATTTAATCAATTTCCATTTGATATAATTAATGATTTATATTGGCATAATGCTATCAATTTACTATTTGCTCTCCATTTGTCCTAACATACGATCAATTCTTTTTCCCATCTGACCTTCATTTGGATTGATTGTTTTCTTCCCATTGTTTCTTTTTTCTCCTCTATTAGCTTAAGTTATATATCCTTCTATTCTTTTTCAGCAGTTACCTTAGAGATTACAAGGTACTTCTCTGATTTATTATAGTGTAATATAATCTACTATATTTTAGTTTCCACTACATATCCTAAAATCCATAACACATTTACATTTATTGTGTAATAAAGTCAATATTGATTTAAACCACATATTTACCCTTTTAGTTACTCCTCACTCCTTGCTGCATCTACAAACTTTCATCAGGTTTCATTTTCCTCCTGCCTGAAACTCACCTTTCAGTGTTTCTTCCGAAATGAATCTGCTGGCAGTGAACATATGCATGTCTTGTTTGTCTGACAGTGAATTCAATTTATCCTCAGTTTTGAAAAATATTTTTGTTGGGCATAAAATCCTATCACCCCTGCTCATAACCTCTCCATTTTCCACATCTCTCTCTGTTTCTTCCACCAGTGTGCAAGAACTTGACAGCTTTTAACAGTCTTTAGGTACCTGGAAACTTGTCTCCTCATTTTACAGAAATAGAAATGTGTCTTTTTGTTTTCTGTTGTATGTGTTCTTTTTCATGTTTTCCAAGATAAGAAAAAAAACTTTTATTGAAATTTCCAAATTATGGAACTTCCTTCTACTCCTTATTTTTTTTATTGTTTTCTGTTGATTCTCTTAAAGTTTCCAGGAAGATAATCCTAACACCTGCAAATAATAAAGTATTTTCTTCTCCTCAAAAGCTGTATCAATTATTACTGATACCTTTCTAATTTCTTAGAATTTCCTCAATACCGCAAAATAAAAAGAATCCTTTAAATTCATGCCATGTTATTACAACTGGTAGATATATAACATAGTAACAAATAATTCTGACTAGCTCTGTTCAAATGTGTGGGATTGTATGTAAACACATTCATGGCATTTTTATAGCACCTTGCAGCAGAGAAGGCCTTTTCACCTGTATTATTCCTTCGGTATTGTGAGTAAATCTGTGAAGTAGGCAAGGCAGGAATTATCACTCTCTTGCTTGTAAGGCAAGAAAAGAGAGAAAGCAAGGGAAAATCTTAGGTGTTCTGAATCAAAATCCAATATTCTTTTCATTTCATTATGTATTCTTTTGCCTGTATACATTTAAGAGGAAGGCCAAAATGAATCTTATTGAGACACAATATGATATAGTGAAGAAACAAGTACCATGTAAATCATGAATTGGAAGACTTTGGTTTGAGATCTCGTTCTGCCTCTTACTGATTGAATGGATTTGGGACAATTAAAATATTTTGAAATCTCTGTTCTCTACCCATAAAGCAAGGCTCTCTTAAGTCTTTGCTGCACTAAATTTAATGATTATCAATGGCAATGTGAAACAGGGTAGATGAAAGTCAAACTTTTTAGCCAATGGTTTCAATCTGCTTTAATTCTATTGGTTCCTTCAGTATTCTTTTAGTAAAGCTGCTAGCAGGAAGCAAAATTACATGGAGCTTCTTCATCTCTCTTTTGGTCTTTTCCAATATTCAGATGCAAGTGCTAATAAGCAGAAAAGTGGTCCAAAGTTGGGTGGCAGCAGAAGAAAATAGAAAGTGCAGGAAATTGCGGCTAATAATCGGCTTCAGAACAACCAAGTGTGAGTTGGCTTTCTCTTGCTGGGACACAATTCTTTCCCAGATGAGCAGGGTTTGTCTGCACCCAAGCTGTCTTTTACAAACTCTTAAGCTATGATCTTTCTGACCCATATACCACTGGAATAAGAAACTGACCAGATTATCATTTCCAAACCATTTACCTTCGCCAGAACTTGTTCATCTTCAGCCCTACCCACCTTCCAGTGGCAGGAAGTGGCCCCAGACCCTGTCCTTCCCAGAACTTTGCACTCTGCCTTTTCCCCAAAACCTGACGTGTGACCTTCGTTACCTCTAGATGGCAAGGAGCCCAAGAAGCTGTGATGTCTTTCTGTGATGGGATGGATTTGCTTATTTTTCACCAAAAAGGTGTGGGGATTCATGCATTGGCAGAGGGGGTAACAGAGATTCTGATGGTCCTACTCACCACACTGGGGATTCCTGGGGGCAGCAGGGAGGAAAGCATGGAGGCAAAGGCTGACCATAGGCCCTTTGTAGCTGATAAGCTTTGGAAACTGATTGAAGGATAATGAACATTCTATTGGCAGCCTCCAAATTTTTTTCTTAACTCTTTTCAGCTTCTTCACAAATTGTAAGTAATACACACATTTTCCTATTAATGTCCAAGACCTTCAAGCCCCACCCTCTCTCTTTCCTTCTCTCTCAAACATATATCTCCCTTTCTTCTTCACTGCATTACCACAACCTCTTCCTTAACATCTGGTCCAGCCACACAGCAGCCTATGAGGTGTAAAAACAAAAACCTAAAGCTGATGGTATCACCTTCCAGGTAATACACTGTAGTAGAATCCACAGTCCTTAGTCTCCTCGTTGAAGGTGTACCCCACTCCAGCTGGTCCAGCCAATTGGTCTCATTTTCTGTCACTCCTGAACCAAATACCCATCACTCTGATTTTTACTGTTCCCAAAACACACAGTGTCCTTTCCTTTTCATCCTCACTTCTTCTGCCTAGCAAACTGTCATTGTCCTCTCACCTGAAGCTTTTCTTGACGCCACAGGCAGAAATAATTCCCTTTTCCTGGGTCCCATGGCACATCATCTATGCAACTGCATACAACTCACCATGTGACCTGCAGTCCATTTTCTTTCTTTCTTTCTTTTTTTTTATAGTCACAGCTCCTATTAGAAGTTTTTCCATTTTCATGTTTGGTCTCTTCCACCACCGTGCCTGCTTTCCATATCTTATTTCTCTGTTGTCCACATGGGAATTATTCAGAAAATACTTGCTGATTAGATAGGTGCAATTAACTGTAATTAGCTCCTGTCATTAACTCCTCCATGCCCAGTTATGTCACAACATAATCACGCATTTTTTATTCATTCTTTCATTCAAAGAATATTTATTTATTGAGGTCTTGAGATGCAACAGGCACTATAATAGGGACTATAGTTAAAGAGTTAAAGTCCCAGCCAAACAAGGTCTGGGAAGTGGAGAAGGGAGACAATAACATCATGGAAGTACTGTGAAGGTCCCAGGCTTGAGGTCCTGGGCATTAGTGGGTATTTACTTAAAGCAAGGCAATGGATTGAAAGAGGAGGAGTGGAATCATCATCTTAGAAAAGAAGGCTCTGGGGCTTCTCTGCCTATCGAGTAGCCGTTCTTTATTCCTTTACTCCCTTAATAAACTTGATTTCACTTGAAGAAGAAGAAGAAGAAAAGAAGAAGAAAAGAAGAAGAAGAGAAGAAGAAAGAAGAAGAAGAAGCAACATAAGACGAAGCATCATCCTCAGCTACCC